>NC_079336.1:33348954-35748954 GCF_029582105.1 Oenanthe melanoleuca
CACGTGACAGAAGACTTCCAGCGTTATAAATACATGCATGCTACCCTGAAGTAGTAAAACTGGGTATAAGATAATCTGCATGAAGAGTTGGGTGGGGAGCAGGAAAATTCAGCATTATAACAAATTCAAGTGCATTTTAAAAATTTCTTTTTCATCTCTGGCGACAGGCCATTATTAGATTTTGAATACTGAGTTAGCAAATCTGTTTGTACACTGCAGTGAGAATGGTTTTTTTGTGATTACTCAAATTCAATGTGAGAAAGCTGATCTCCAGTCAGAGACAACACAACCATGCTGTTCTCACCATGAGAGGGAAACTGCCACTTCCAGCAGCCTTCTAAATTTTAATTATATGAACAGGTATTTATGGTGGCATTGCAAAGATACAGAATACACAGCAAGAAGTACAGCTGTATCAGCAAAAGATTTAAGCAGAACAGAAAAGGCCTACCTGGCACAGAAGAAAAGCTAAAGAAAAAGAAGAAATTCACTTCTTATAATAACACCAGATGCCCATGGAAGAACAAAAGGGCTAATAAAGTTATGAGAACTATAAGCAGGGCAAACTTAACCAATTCCATGTGTACAGTAGGTCACCATGTGGAGATCTCTATTAATCTTGCAACCTCACTATTCCATCTTCTTGGATGCTGCACAACAGCACTTCTAAGTTATTTTTGGAAGTAAGGTGGGGGAGGGAACATGGTTAAGAAAGCAAGAAGATATTGAAGAAGAAAAACTCATTAGAACATTAAGCAGAACACACCAGCAAGAAACTGCCTTATGTTTTGTTTTTAACCATGTTCAGCATTTACTACTGCAAGATCTCCATCAGTATGAGTTCATAAGCTTCATGGGCAGATGTATCTTCTGCAAGTGGCAAGAAAGAATATCAGGATCCTCCTTTTGCTGGGTACTTTACTAAAGAGGGGGTTTTGTATCAGTACTACTAAGCCTGCTGAGAGGAACACAATGCTAAATTCATCCTCATGATGTCACTGTAGAAATACAGGGAAATTTAGAATAAAAAGTGAGAAGTATGCATGTTTCGTGACCTTCAAAACAGTTCCTCCAGTGCTCTCACACTCAAATAAGCAGAGCACCCAAATTATCACTAAACACCACTATTAGATTTTTTGTGCAAACAAAAATGAATCCAACATTTTTCAGAGAAGCCAGAAAACCTGTGTACACTACAGTATACCTACTAAAATACCCAGACATTCTAATTTGACAAGATTGTACAAGTCTTTCAGAAGCAATACAACATAACTACATGCATTTACACTTACATCTGATTTTTAGCCGCTTGTCTCTGAGCTTTCCGTTCTTTCCTTTTTTGATCTGGTGGCTTAGCAAAAACAATTTCAATGTTTTCTCCCTCTAAATCTTTGCCATTCATTTCTTCCATTGCCTGAAGGAATTAACCAGACTTTAAATATACTTCCAAGCATATCTGAAGTTATTAATTTTGTTCTATCTTTTAGAGTATGCATTTTAAAATTTGTTATCCAGAGCTAAAGTAACAATACAAAGCTAAAAAAATTTAAACAGACAGCACGGTATTATGGGTTCCAGTTATGCATCTCTTCTGAATTTGGCTGTCAAACCCAGGATTTCATGTATCTGTTTAGAAGTCTTCTCCTCTGAACTGAAAGCAGGCTTCAGTCTTTGCAAGCTGTTACAATTAATGAAGTGGTAGAACTGTCCTCTGAAAGTGCACATTTTGTAATCCAGGAATAAATTCCTACTGTCAGCACACATGCAAACAGCACTAAAGCTGCTAGAGCTCAGTATATTCTGCTATCCCTTTATTTTACTTGTAGTAAGTATCACTTTTTCAACCAGAAACCAAAATTAAAGAGTCATTCTGATCACAAAGAAAAATCAAACCAACCAACCAATCACAAAAAATCCCAACTCCTCCCCAAATCCATACTACCACCTCCCCACAACCCTCTCCTCAAAAACATGCAAAACAAACAGCAAAGCATCAACTCCTCTGCTACCCTCCCTGCCATATACAATTCCCATGGGCCACAGTTATTACTACAATTTAATTTTAAGCAGAGGGATTCTAAAGATTCTACCACTTTTAGGGACTCTACACAGCTAAGCCCTGACAGGATATATCTTACTAAGACTCTTCCCATCATCTTCCTGAGCATCTGCTTTAAGACATATGGATATGTAAGAAAAACTGAATCCCCTTCTATCCTGCATCCACCCACAGAACAAAAAAGAATGAATACACTACAAGCAGGAGGAGAATTATACTTTCCCTTCCTTAACAGCACATGACATAAAGACTGGGCTAGCAAAATCCAGGAATGACTATACTGTACTCATTTAAAAAAAAAAAAGAAAAAGGGTTTATTCCTGGAGTAACAAATAAAATCATTACCTAAGTTTTTATCACCTGCCCTAGAGAAACTGCTTTAGATTTCTACCAATTTGGTTAGAAGAGTCATTCAACTTCTGGCACTTGAGTTTCAAATGGTAACAACATTATTATCTTAAAAGCTCATCTGCAGAATTACTTAGGATAGGTGCATTTAAGATCCACTTTTCAAGCTAGAATTGCATCATGCTAGGAGGCACCCAAAGAGGACAAAGTTATCAGTGACAATGTGTTACCATTTCTCCAGACAAAGCTTTTACTCAAGTTAGAAGAAGCACACAGCTTCTAACAACACTACCTACAACACACACACACAGTTACAGTGCTCTTCACTTACCTTTACAGCACCATCCCGTTCATCAAAATGAATGAAAGCATAATCTTTTAGCTTCTTCACTCGCTCTAGCTTTCCAAATTGACTGAAGGCCTTTTCTAGAATCTCCTCTGTTACAGTATTGGCAAGATTGCGTACAAACAAAACTTTCACCTAAGGAATAAAAAAAAACAAAAAAACAAAAAACAAAACAAAAAAAAAAAAAACAAAAAAAAAAAAAAAAAAGAAAGCAAAAAAAAAACACAAAAAAACCCCAAACAAACAAAAAAAAAAAAAAAAAAAAAAAAAACAAACAAAAAAAAAAAAAAACAAACAAACAAAAAAGACTTAGCAGTATGATCTAATTTCAAAACACAAAATGATGTTTTGCAAGTTACTGCTATTGGCAGTACTGAAAAAACATCATTACATTTTTGTACAATATTTTATATACACATAAATGAATATGTACATTTAAATAGTCACAGAGAATGAGTAAGCACCAAAATTCCCTGACAGAAATATTTAATCTGTTACAAACATGATTACATAAGTATTAGTATCCTGAAAGCCAATCCAATTTGTGTTAGTATTTAAAAGGATCCTAGCAGCAGTTATCTTCAACCCAGAACACTACTAAACTTGAGAAAAAGTAACCAGAATTGGTTACACACAGAACAATTACTTATCAAAACATTTAATTGTTTAGACAGGCTTATGCTCAGTTATTTGCAGAACAGTCATCACTGTAATATCTAGGTCAGAGGTGACAGGCCTGCAGCTTTCAAGCTGCTTAACTTGTGGTTCCCATGCTATAACTACACCAAACACCTAATGTCAGGACTGTGCTTGCCTGAGGGGTTCTCAGTGACCTGAAGCCACCACTAAAAGACAGAACTGCAGACAGAGGGGGATACTAAGGCTGACACTGGCCAGTCACCATTCAGCTTTCTCAGAAGGCAAACTGTGCTGTTCCCTTGAGGAAGAGTGACCCCCAAACAACTCTGGAAGTTTATTCCCTCCCCTGGCTCGCTAAAGCAGGCAATACAACTTTTATGCTACACAAAGACGGCTCCGCAGCTTCTAAGATCAGAAAGGAGGGTAATCATCCAACTGTTGACTGCCTGACATGGACTAAATCATCAATATAAAGTTTCATCAATCACCAATGCATAGGATAAAGGAAAATCTAGAGCAGTCTGTCAAAGGCTTAAAACAAACCCTTACTTAACATAGCAGACAACATATCTAAAAACCAGGAATCCCCTATTAGCGACCCGACAGTATTGAAAGACTCATCCTTGTGTCCATGCCAGGGCTGCACTAATGACTGGACATGAGCATGTTTACATGACATCATCCATGTGTTCTCACAATTTACAGGACTCTTCAACTTGTTGAGAGGAGCTCCTTCCACATGCTGGCACCATGCCCTGACAGTTTAATCACCTCCTACTGCCAAGGAATGCTCAGTCTTACCTGCCTACAATTCAGCTGCCAAACAGCTGCAAGACCTGCAACTTCTGCTTACATCCCCTCTGCTCCTACTGGTTTCAAATTGATGACATCACATGAACACTGTGCATGGCAGCACTGACTCCTGACCCTGAAGGTCAACACAAATCACACAAGATGTGAAAGGACCAAGGAAAGCATGCTTCAATTTCTAAAGCAGAGCTGTACTCTACTCCCACCACATACAGGAATTCAAAAAACCCAGACACCCCTGTTGGAAGAACTGCTATGTAATTAACAAAAAACCACTAGGACAGATTTCCCTCAATCGGTCTCACTCACTAGCTGAACCAGGATACGATGCAGAATTTGGAAGAAGAGATACTAACTACAGACCATAATTCTAACCCAGTGTATCAACTCTAGATTTTGGCAATAGTTATCCTGCTGATTCTCAGGAGATCATAAAAGTGACAGCCAACTCCACAATGAACACTATTTCCCATTATGTATTAAGCTTCTACATGTCTTGATGGTAACAGCAACCTTTATTTATTGTAACCCGTACATAATAACCATTTTTAGTAAAATATCCTAACTGCTACCTTAACCTCATTCCATGGAAATGAATTACAGGAAATTTTTGTGACGCAACCAATGGGTTTGAAAACCACTAACTTTTAAACAAATGTTCTGTATTCTTGTTCTTCAGAAAAAGGATAAAAACTAAAACCTCACAAGGAACCCTAAGTAGCCTAATAAATCCATTATGACAGACATAATTAAAAACCAGAAAGAATAATCAATTTTTTAAAAGATGCACTAATATAGTATTTTTAAAGAAATAAAAAAGCAATTAATTTAAATTTTCCCAATGTAGACAAATCCATTAATCTCTAACAATTGAAATGTTTTAACACCTTTGCTCATGTTACTGATTAAAAGTGCAAGTGAATCAAAGATGATGTAAAAGCTATTAGGCATGTTTAAGCATAGGTTGAGAGAAGATGAAGCCATTTTTACTTCACTCAAGCCAGCTAAAAAGTGATGTAAGAGAAAAAACAGAAGCTCTCTTCATTAAAGCTCACACGTTATTACACCAAGAATCCATAAATACTCCTAACAAGCATATATCCAGGCATTTTGTTTTAAAGGCAGAACTCACATTTAAAGAGGTGCTGAAGACTAGACTATCCCAAAACTTCTGGTATCTGCACCTTTTCCTCCTCTTACCTACTACAGCACAAACACTTCAGGCCACAATCTCCAAGGGTTACTAGCCCTGTCTCTTGTCCTGTAATCTGCCAGACAGCCACAAGCATAAGACTTTATTGAGCTGCTTAACCTGCCACTCCAGAACGTCCTCTGCAGCCTCAGCCATCCTACAGAAATCAAGTAAAACATTAATAAATTTAGCTAGACTACAGGTGTAATGGGGAGCATAATGACACCTAGGAGAAATTAAACTATCAGCACAGCTGCTTGTGAAGTTGGAGAGAAGTCCACTTTGGACCAGAAGTCAGCACCTTAACTAATTATACTCTGATCTGTTAGTACAAGCACTAATCTCTTGTAGCACATCCATCTAGCTTCACCCCTCATCATGCTCAAGCTACTTTGTATTTAAGGTAACAGTCCATTTAAATGATAAGTATTTACTCACACAGTACTCTCCACAGCATTCTATCGGAAGGACTAGGGAAAAAAAAAACTCATGTAGACATTTCAGAAATTTAAATTAGTAGGTGTCCATATATTGATGAAGGGACATGACACTTCTGAAAGACTTAGAACACTGTTCACCTTCTGCCTACATATGTGAATTTGTCTTCCTTACAGCTTGCTCTTAATGGACTTGCTCTTCTAGCAGTCTTCTAGCAGTTTTCTCAAGAAAACTGATGACCAGATTATTATTCTGATAACAACAACCTACTTCTAGTTAGAGTTTCCTCCAGAGCCTTCTACCATAGCAATGTGCAAGATAACATGGGTCAATAGCTTTCCCTTTGCTCTGGACTGACAGTAATCAGAAGTAATGACAGTCAACCTGCAGCTCACATCCAGGAGTTTACTGACTGCAGCAACAGCTCTGCTGCTCTTTCTCTTAGGAGAAAGAGAGTAAGAACAGGAGAAAGAGAGCAAGAACAGAAAAAAAACATTACACTTAGAAAAGGGCCAGACACAGTCAGCTTCTGCACAGGTACAGCAGGTGGCCAAGAAAGACTGGAGCAGAGACTTTCCTTGTTCCAAGAATAAACTAAGGGACACAGCCAGTGAGGAAGGTCAGACACCAATGATCATCTCAGTTTTTGTCTTCAGACGCAAGCCAGAAGTTCTCTACTTTTTCAGTATTCTTATTCATAGAGCCTCACTTTTCTATACATCTTCAATCCAAGCTTCACATCCTATCTTTGGCATGTGGCAATAAGTGATTTTCTCCACGTTTTCTACATTTCTTTCCTTTATTTCCACGTTTCTTCTCTTTCCATGTCCCATTTCAAATACAAAACAATAGAAGATATTAACACATTAAAAAAAACAAACAACTATGATAAATGGGGCAAACCACAATCAAGCTTTAATTTCTTTAGCCTTTCACTCCACATACTCATAAACATACTTAGGAGAGATGCTTGATTATTGTTCCCTATCATTTCCTTTCCATCTATTTTGTTATATCAGCAGAAATTCCTGCTTATTTATTCTAACAGTTTGGTGGATTAGGTCTCTTCTCTTTTGAGCCAAGAAACTAAACATGCAGGCTGTCATACTTAGGAAGTGCCACCTTCCACAAATTTGACCTGCAAGACTCTTTCCCTGCTGCTGACAGTCTATCATGCTGGGCAAGAAAAATAAAGTCTGCAGACAAGACGGTCCAAAAGCTTCTGTAATACCTGTATTACAAAAGCAGCTTTTTCCCTAAAATGAGCCCCCACCCCAACCCTTTTCCCTTATGGCTCACCAAAGAGGAGATCCCAGCCAAGCTATCTTACTAGGTCCATCAAAGTAGGACTCCAGCAAGTGACGTGTCTCAGTTGAGAGTAAAAGCACAGACGAAAAGCAAGCAAAGAGAAAGAGATAAGGATATGGGCTAGCTAGGAGTTTCCATTAAATAACTCAGCTACACAACACAACTGAAAAAGACAAGGTCGAGCAATATCTGATGGGGGGGGGGGGGGGGGAAATCAGGTAGTTTGTTTCTGGTAAGATACCACGCACATATATCAAAGAACTGCTTCTACATACTTCAAAATGTTAACAGTCCAGACTTCAGCTTCACCTCAATATTCAAAGTCCAAAATCCTGCCAGTCTAGGTATAAAATGGAATTAACTCTCCCAAATTAAAAGTAACTACCAAGTTTCCAATACAAGCTAATTGCCTGACTTCTCAGAAGTAACTGCCCCTGGCAACTTTGAAAATACATTTGGGTACATTCGAACACTAACATGTTCTAATGCTGAAGTGATACAGTTCCGGATTTAAAAAGAATTAACATTACAGAACCAGTCTTATCTCTATTTCTGTCCTTCCGAATACCAGGATACAAAACCATTTTAACTCTAGGAGTCAACACCATCACTTCCAGGTAAAAAATTAGCTACATCATCCTATGTGTCATTTTGGCAAGAATTACATTCATTATTCAGCGTTGGGAACACAAAGTAATATAAGGCCATACAGAGTTTTAAAATCCACGTAATTTCTGAGGTATATTCATTTTTTATCATCACACCTACAACATCTCTGTCAGGAAGGCCAAAAGATGTCATTTAATTTTAGGCTAATCCCAGGAAATACCTAATTTGAAACAGAGCACTTTAAATGTCCTATGGTCCCCTTACAGCTTTATTACCTTTGCCATGACTTCAGGATCTGGGTCTTCTATAGGGTCAGCCCATTCCACTGTAACAACATTTCCCCAGACTTTCACTTTGCCACTCATTAACCTACGTCTGGCCTGAGCGGCAGTTTTGTGATCTTCATATTCAAGAAAGCAGAAACCCCGGTTCTTTTTCTTGTCATCAGGCTGATGATACAATATGACATCTGTAAGACCCTCTGAAAATAAATAAAATATTTATTTGTTACGCTTCCACTCCATTGATTTGCATTATGAAGTGCACTATCTGTAGCTATGGAAAAATATCCTCTCTCTAACTGAATGGAGGAGATTTAGGGGCAGCCAAAAGTTTTGCTTTGTCAATTCTCCTCTTAAACCCTGAAGTTGCAACACTTATTACTGTGTGTTTTGTCCATACTGTCTAAACAACATAAGATAAAAGTTGCATGACTTCAATACCTAAAAAGTTTATTGCCCCAAAGAACCTGAAGTCTATCATTCAGTAACAAAGTCATCAAACAGTACCTTTGCTGGTTCAAATTTTCTCAAAAAGAGATCCTTAAAATTTAAGAATTATAAAGCACAAAACCAGTTACATTCTTCAGCTTGCTTCAGTTTTGCCTTGAGAAGTTTTAAAACATCAATTAGTATTGAAATTATTAAACTTTTAATTCAAATTTCTTTGAACAGGTTTTTTCAACATTACACACTTACTCTACAGGTAGACCTTAGAACCACCCATCTAGTCTAACTACAAATATCTCAGCCCTCAGCAAAACAAAAGTTTTAAAAAAACCCAAACAAACCCCAACACATAATGTTGAGAAAAATGCTGAGTGGTCTCAGTTTGGTTTCATCATCATTCAACTATAAGCCAAGAGAAAGCTCATCACTGAACATATTTGACACTTTCCAGCTCCACAAAACCTACTTACTAACTCACCTGTTACTTTGCTGAATTCTTCAACAATTTGCTCCTTGGTTTTACTCTTAGGAATAGAGCCAACAAAAAGCCTATTATTGGCAACAGAAATGCATACACCAATGTGTTTTCCAGAACGAATTTCATGGTTGTTGTACTGCAAGAAAAAAGTTATTGGACAATCATCAGTTACAAATAATTTTCACTCCCCTTCTGGGGAAAACCCAGAATTGATCAACATATTAAATTTTTGCAGCTTAATGCATTTTTACAATGCATATTCAACTACTCTGAAGTATATCCACATTTTCTAAGGTAGTTTCACAATTTCAGCCAACAGTTATTCTTCCCTTCTTGCTCAAGTCTCTCAACGCTTATTTCTTTAGAGACTTTTTCATACAGAACCATGCAAGTCATCAAGAGCAAGGATTATCCCTTCACAACCACGCAGGAAAAAAAATGCAAGATCCTCTATAGGTTGTAGCTATAAAATCTTGATTTGTGTGTAATACAAGACATAAGAAGTCACAAATAAAGTCAGATTCCCTTCTGAAGTTCCACAGTTAACAAAAGAAAGAGAGTCATGATCAGGTCCTCTCCACAAAATGTTAAAAAGCAATTGGCAAATACTTTCCAAAGCATGTAAAGATAGTAAACAGCAAGAACAACTTTCTAATTACTTGAACTTCTAAGACTTCTGCTAAAAGACTTCATCCATAACATCTGGAAGATACCCTGAACAAGTCAGCAGTTTAAAGGGAAAAAAAAACCTATTACTATAGACATCTGCTGAGAAAATATCAAAAAATGCCTTTCATTGAGGTGCAGACACAGACATGCATCATCAAATTAAGCAGTAGGGAGGACAACTGCTGGTACATCAACCCACTTTGAACTGGAAGCCCTGCAACAGGTAGTTCTTTAGCTAAGAAAATGAATTTTCTGGTCAGCATCTTATTGCCAAGTAGCGGGACAGATTTTTAAAATTCCACCTAGCTATTTATTCTATGACTTATTTTGTGCTCAGTAGTAAATCTTACTACATAAGCTAGTTATCCTCCAGCCCATCGTGCATTTTGTGCAATAAAATCTGGGGGAAGATGTTTATTTATATTCATCTTGGGCAAACAAAAGCTCCACCACTGAAAATTTTTTAAGCTAGGTAACTGCACCAGGAATGAGCAAAATGAGCAAAACTCAAAATCATACAGGTGAAAAGGACCTCAAGTGACATCTTCACAACTAATTATGTCTCAAAACATAGCAGGAGACAACAAAGGACTTCTATCTTCATATCTGTTTCCCATGTGGCATAATTGATTTTAAAGGAGGAAACTGAAGTAGGAGCTACACTAGCTGCATAGGAAGACTATGTATATATATTATCATCACTAATAAACACACACATTAAAGAGATACATTACAGTAGCTAAAAAATGAAGTCTTCTAAAGAAGCACCTTTAAAGACGCTGACAGTTTGTTAGTTTGTGAAAGTGATTCTTTACTAACTGAACTGTACACTAGGAAACATTTCCTTACATCAGGAAGCTTTTTTACTGAGAGGGTACTCAAACACTGGAACAGGCTTCCTAGAGAGGCTGTCAGTGCCCCAAAGCTGTCACCATCTAAGAGAGGCATCTGGACAATGCCCTTGATGATCAGGATGAGAGCAATAATTTTGGTCAGCCATGAAATGGTCAGGCAGATAGACTAGATGATGATTGCAGGTCCCTTCCAAATGAAGTACTCTATTCTATATGGATAATAGAAAGCATTATCAAACTGTTCTTGCTGAAGTCTACCACCAAAGTTTGGCTACACATCTAATGCTGAAAGAGTCTCTCATACAAGTCAGTATGTTGTATCAGAGTAAAATTAACAAAGTAAAATTAATATTTTCTATCATATTGCAGTTCCACTCATAGTTTCTAGAAGTTTTTTTCATCCTACAATGTATTAACTGGTATTTTTCACTGAGTGTTTGTCTTTACACAGAAAAAACAGTCTTCAATTAGGTGTTCTCGACCACTGAGTTGGTGTTGTTTAGGTAAATAGTTTGCATACCATCTGCAAACTCAGATTAGACATAAAAAGGCTCAGATCATGATCTGGGTAAAGTGCCAAAACAGTCAGGCTACCAAAGTAGCTATGTCAGCATACTGCTTCCCCCTCCTGTCACCATGGAATCTGTGTCTGAAGTCAGTAGCAGAGATTGCCACCCTCTAGACAATGTAATAGTTTGGGTTTTTTCTCACTGGCTTATGTAAGAACTTACTAACAAGTCAAAATATGCAAAGTTCTGTCTTGTCACTTTACCGACTTAAATTTTCTCTACCAATTTTAGTTTATTAGGAGCAAATGGCAAGTTGTACCTCCATGCATAGTTGGCAAACTGCCTAACTCACCTGTACTTCCACTCTGATCAAGTTTACACCTGTTCTAGTAAAAATACATAGAATGCTTTAATAGTTTTCAGTATGTTTTCCTATAAGCTTTACCTCAAGATTTTATTCTGTAGATATCTACAGTGACCTTAGTCACACAGAAATTTTCTGAAAAACTTTACTCTAGCAACCTCTTATGAAATAGGAAGGAGAATTGAACGTGTGTACAAAAGAGCACAACTGGAGTTGTAATTCTTAAACAGTATAAAGTAAAGATGTTAACAGGGGAAAAAATGACTGAGATTGAAAAAAAAAATCATACTTTGATAGTGAATGCTTGTGTGAACATCTGAGATGCCATTTTAACTTAACTGAATTAAATACTGGTCATATAAAAAGGAGAGAATTCCTTAAATTGTGTTTAAAATAGTTCTGGCTGTGCTTAAGACAAAAATGGAGTGATACTATGGTCTGATACTGAGAAGAATTACAGATTTGAAGAGTAATTAATTATAAGTGGCTTAAAAATGCATATGCATAAACAAAATCAAGACTGCAACCTTTTAAACTACAAGACTTTTTTTGTTAATGAATAAAGTAAGTCAGCATGAAGTATATCCAGAAGTTTTAGCTCAGTTTTACATAAAGTTGACTTACAGACTGTGGAAAATACATACAGCAGTCACACAAACACAAATTGTATGCAAAATATGTTACACCAACTCCAAGAGCCTGAAGACAGGTCAGTTCATTCTCTACTGCAGTTTCGGTATGGACAAAAAAAATACTGTCTCTTATTACTTAAAAGCCTACAGGCAATGCAGGGACTTTTAATATAATTTTTTCCAATATTGTCCTGAAAAGAAAAAAAAAAAAACAAAAAAAAAAAAACAAGCCTCTTGGAAAAAGACGGGAAATAACAGAAGAACCATTATCCCAAGGAGTCCAGAAAGCTGGGAAGTAAGTTGTATACACATGAGAAGATTATAGACAGTATCAAAAAGAACACTACCTGTTAAAATAATAGGTTATGAAAATGGCTAGGACCAAGTGTTCAGTGTTTTGAAGAGGTCTTTCAGCAGTATCTCGCATGCATGTGTAACTAATAAAAGTTATAGACCTACAATTTTCAACTGAGCTCAAC
Source organism: Oenanthe melanoleuca (assembly GCF_029582105.1). NCBI lineage: Eukaryota > Metazoa > Chordata > Aves > Passeriformes > Muscicapidae > Oenanthe > Oenanthe melanoleuca. The sequence continues at coordinate 33,361,417 of NC_079336.1, forward strand.
AGGCACAATTTGCTAATACTCCTGCAAACCACTTCTAAATAATTTGGGAAATTTATACACCAAACTAGCCAGTCAACTATGGTTGGAATCACTCCAAAAAAACCTGACACATACCACAGAATCCAATTTAAGACTAAACCTACTTTCTAAGAGTTTAGCATAAAGGTTGAAAGACTGCTCCATCAACTGCAAGACTTCTCAGCTATTACCCTCAGCAGCTATTTAACTGACAAGCAGAACACAGTGTGCTTTTTTTCCTGCATATCAAAGACCAGACATAAAGGGACACCAAGTAGCTCCTTCCCTTGTATTGCTTAGCGGAAGACTCAGGCTAGGATCTGATGTTACTTTTCTGGAAACATGATTCAAATGACTTTCCAGAGCATGCTGACTTTAAGCAAAATACAGTTAAATGAAGAAAAATTGGCTTTTTTTCATTTATTAAGTGCCTCTGAGAACTTATCTGATTTGATACACTGTTTTGCTAAGTTTTAGGACTTAACTCTTAAGAGCTCACACATACTCTGAACAGCTAGGTTGACAATTAAAGCACAAAGAGAACACACCGTTATCCCCAGTATATCTGACTGCACACTGGAACAACCAACTGTTCTAATTTAAAAAGCTAATCAGTATACACCAGATTGGTTTTGTAATCCCACTTTCGCAGACACTTTTGTCACTTTCTCAGAACAAATTCCCATTATCAGCTTGATTTGTCTCCACCAATTGACTTATATTCCAATAGGTACCTTAGTTTAAGTTATACTTCATTACAAAGCAAGGTGTGTTACCCCTACTGTAGGAATACAGTATCAGCATACCCACCAAGTCATACCATACACTAATCTTGGCCATATCAGTGTCACGGTAACCAGCTCAAAAAACTCAAATTTAACCTAGCCAGGAAAATAAAGGTGCTGTGCAAGGATCAGGGTAGTGTTTCTCCCCACTCTCTTTTTTAATGATAGGTACTTCATGCACAAAACCTGAAAAGCTTATTAGGAATATACCATATCAAACTATTTCATGCCTCTGCATAAAACAGAGAGAATGCTCCTTAGGCTGGCAGGATTTATGATGTTCTCCTGTCAGCTGCAGCAAACAGAACTGACCTTCAGTGCTCAAAAGACATTTTTTCCCCACCTGAAGTATCTTATAAAATTCTGTGACTTTGAAGCACTTTTCCAGCATAGGCCCCCTGCTGGTGCAGAAACACATCAGGAGCCACAGACCAGCACTGCCCTTGTGCCACAGCAACTCCAACACCACTGCTCTCCAGAACTCACACAGATGCAGACAGCTCAGAAGTCACTACTGCTAACACAACTTTGGTTAATAATAAAGTGTCACCTAAGTGGACTAAACAGCAGTCCATCAGCTTTTTTTTTTTTTTCCCTGTCCCTAATGCAGTCAGCAAATATTTACATGCAATGAGGAAATAAATTTAACACCTAGTGGACATTTATGAAGTAATCTAAGAATGACAGTTTCACCTTAAGCATTTAAGCAGGAGGACAACTGCTTCTAAGCGAGCGTGTACTTTATCAAAGAAGAAAAAAATCCAAGAAAACTTACCAGTTTAACAGCTTCCTGAGCTGCCTCTTTAGTACAAAAAGTGACAAAAGCATATCCTCTGTTTAGACCAGTTAGTGGATCCATCATTAAGCGGAGATCCCATATAGGTCCAGCTTTCTCAAATAATGGAACAAGTTCATCTTCAAACAAGTCTCTCGGAATCTTGCCCACAAATATCTACAACACACATACAAAGCACTGTTTATAAAAAGTATTTCCAATAAGCAAGTCTACAGCTGCATAAACATCATCATCTTCTTACCTCTGTACCAACAGAAGGTTGCTGTCCTGAATATACAGACTCTGGAGGAGGTCCACCGTACTTCCTCTGTCCAGTAGTCACATCAAGAGTGTAGCCAGTTCTCTCCAACAGTGCCTTCGAGTAAGAAACTTAAAATTTTAAAATCACATATAAACTGAGCAAGTTTAGCGGCACTTCATTCACAGACAGACATGCTTCTAATTCCTTTTAAACTGTATTGCTTTGAAGGTCCCACAAACAAATCTACTGCTTGTACTTCAACAAGAAACTTGCCAAACATTTAACAGAATTATTAGGTAAAGAAACACTGAGAGAAAATTAAAAATTCACATCCAGTATTCCCAATTCCTTAATTTTCATTAAAAGAAAAAAAAAAAAAAAGACAAGTAGTATAATAGTGAGCTTCCCTTTAATTAGGGAGATCTTAGTCTGAGCCACTTCTTGTTTTGGCAAGTCCAATCCTGCAGATGTTTATGCACAAGAGTTCCCTGCACTTAATGAGATTACTCATAAGTGTGAAGTTAAAGAACACATGTTTAAGTGCTTACACCCCTAGAACATTGTACAGACTGCTACAGGTACCCAACTATCAAAGTGGTAATACTACTTCCTTTCTTTTATCATCCCCCCCCCCTTCAAATTCCTTGTGGGCTCATACAGGATCCCAGGATGACTAACCCTCACTAGAACCACTGCATGCAGTTATAGAGAAAGATATAGTTACAGACATACAACCAATTTAAAACGTCAGCTGACGTTCAGCATGCCAACACATTAGAAACTCCTCTGAAATTAACTCTTTCTTAATAATTTTCTACAAAGACAAATCAGCTCTACACCCAAAAGAAACTGCACATTAAACAAGCCCCACTATAGTCAAGAGTTAGCAATTTTACAACTACAAAATTGCAGTTATTTTAAATGCCATAGCCATCAGCAGTAAAAGCTATACTACTTGAAGTTATTAATCAAGTGCTCATAATATTGTTGTTTTATGTGGCAGTGACAAGAATTGTACCAGTTTTTTTTTTTTATTTATAATTAATGGCACCCCAGCCTCAAAGTCAAGAGAAAAAAGATTTTCTAATTTTACAGGGTACACAGTTATTTGTAATGATCATTTTGTACTAAATACATGAAGAATCAATGAAGAAAGATTCTCTGGAGTTTTTTTATGACATCACCTAAACATGCTTAGATGGTTTTCCTTCCCTTAAGCTTTGGTAAAGTTGCTAATCACAGTATTTTAAAATAAATCATCCTACGCCTAACTCTTGAGAAAGGAGTCTCTTGCTAGCAGCAGACACAATCAAAAAAATAATTTACCCCTTATTAAGACAGTTTGGGGCACAGTGATTATGTCATAAGAAGTGGGCTAAATCCTAAATCCATTACAATCTGTTTTTTCAGACATGTGGTATCTCCTCCCTATTGTGGAGCAGCTCTGAACTAAGGGGGCGGAGAGGAAACAACAACAAAAAAAACAGAACACAAAATACAATCAGCAGTAGCTGAACTTATGCATTTTGAGTAACTATGCTGACAAGTATGCACAAACATTTCACTGTGAAATAGAGTAACTGTCTCAGCAAGACATAGAGCAAACTGTGAAATCTTTCTCGCTTTTGTATGTTCAGCTCCAGCAAATAATGTATTAAACTTTCTACCTGAAAAGGAAGAAGTGCAAGACAAAACTGCAAGTGACAGCTTTCAACAATCACAAATATGACAAATAACCTCTAATAACCTTTCTAAGAAAAGCAGAGTCCCTAAACAACCAACATAACTACTGCAGTAACTCAGAAAAACAAACAACAGGTAGACCTCATAACTTTTATTTTTACCAACATACCTTAATTTTTGCCTCATCTGGTCCTTTGCTAGAATCTGCCACCTTGGTCCCCTGTTTTTCTCTCTGCCTGTATGTCTTCATGACTCCACATAAAAAGGCACTTTTGTTCTGCAAAAGATACAATCTTCAGTTCTGAAAACATGACAGGCTGGAATCTCATTTTACCTTGAACTAATACAGGGTTCACTTCACATATCACACATGGATCACTGAAGAGGCTCAGACCTCTGCCCAGAAAACTAACAGTTTATTCCCTCAACAATTATATTGTAAATTGCTTAATGTTACCTGAACATGTGAGAGATCACTGTCTTTAAACTGTTGAAGCACTGCCAGTGCACCTTCTTCATTGAATTCCTTTAAAGCTTCAATAGCTCTTTCATCTAGATCACTATGTGCAACTAGCCCTAGAGAAAAGAAAAAAAAATTACTAATTATATTTGGTCAGTAATCTTTGTAAAACCTCATGCAGCACCCCTAACACATTTCAGTGACCTCTAAATCAATTACCAATTAGAGTAAATTACTATGCCTAAAAAAACCATGTAGTTCTTTTGAAGTTAAATATTTAAGGGTACATAATCCTTTAATTAAAAGCAAAAAGATATAAGATTCAGAGTAAAAGTTGCTACATTTATGTGTTCATTTGACTTCTGCAAAACCCAGATGTTACTTGGGCGAAGTTTAATTTCAACATCCTGAAGCTGAATTCAGAGGAGTCTATCAAAACCTACCAAAGCCTGATAGTTTTTCTAGCAATGGTACCCTGGGGTACACTTCTAGAAGACTATAAATACAAATAAACTGCAGCACTAAAAATGACCACCACAATCCAAAAATCAAGCTTAAAAAATGCTATCTATTACCACATCTGAAAAAACCAATGCCATAACTTCTGCACCTATGAGCCCAAAGACCATGTCAGGAAGTACCACTTACACAAGAAGATGCATAACAAGGCTTGTTTCTTACAATTACCTACAATTACCACAAAAAATGCACAAAGACCACATCGCCTGCTCCTCCTAAAAATCATCTGTTGCCTATTCCAGCTGTTGCTCTTGGTCCCCTGCATACTTGTTCCTACCCCTCAGCCCAAGTAGCCTGGGACTTTCCTCTGCAAAATACTACACTAAATTGAAGTACTGAATCGAAAACATCCAGATTTGGTAAGACTGCAGTTCCCATACTTTTGGAAACCACAAAAAGTTGCTATTTTAGCCCAAAGACAGCAGAATCCAATGAAGTATTGCACGTGTGGTTTTGCAAGTCTTAGATCTTACCTGCAACGTAAATTTCATCTAGTTTTTCAGCAACTTTCTGTGGTAAACCAGCATCAAGCAATGTCTGGAAATGCTCAGAATGGGTAACTGCAGCAGAAGTATCCATAGGCTCTTCAGTACCATTCCCATTAACATGTTCAGTAGCCATGTTTCCAGATATCTGTTCAAATGCAATAAGCATCAAAATTAAACTAAATATATCCTCAGGCAGAACAATTCAAGTGATAATACATGCAACAAACTACCCTATTCTTTGAAAGTAATGGGAAAAAAATATAAAAAAATAGCAGGTCACCGCCCCGATACTTTTTTTTTTTTTTTTTTTTTAGTTTTGCAAGGCGCAGGAAATTCCTCAAAAGAAGCACTAACACAAAGGAAAGACCTAACACCACTGCCTGGGGGGGGTGGGGTAGCTTTCACTGCAGGTTTTACACAACCCAGACAGACACTGACTCACCTCCCCTCTCTCTAACACACTCCCTAAGACGCTCTGAACAAGTTAGAAATGGAGCAAAAAGGCAACGGCGGGGGTGGCAGGACAAGCAAACCTGCCACATGCCCCGCGATACCGTCACTGACACTCGCCGCCGCCTCCACCGCCCGCTGCAAACTCGCTGCCCCTCGGCGCACGCCGCCCCTCCAGGCCCCGGGCGCGGCCGGGATCCCTTCCCGCCTCCACTTCGGTGCCGGCCGGGCAAGCGAGAGGAACAAAGCGCCCTTCCCAGCCCGCACCCACCCACGGCGGCGGCGGCCATGAGCCCGATGGAAACACGTGCTCCGCGCGTTCAGATGTCCTACAACTTCCTCCAGTGACCGACTTCCCCCCCTCGCCGCCACACTCCCGCGGGAGGAGCGGCTCCCCCCCGCCCCGAGCCCCGGCCATTCCCCACCTCTCACCCTATTCCCCCCGGAGAGCGGGTTGCAACACCCCGGGCCCGATTTCACCACCCGGCCCGGAGCTCGCGGTGCCTCCCGGCCCCGCCGCCGCCTCCCGGCCGCACTCCCGTCCGGAACAATGCAAGGCCCCGTCTCGCAGCCAGGAAACGCCGCTGCCCATCGCCCACCGCCTCCCGACGTGACCGGGGCCACGCCAAACCCGTGCGGCCCCGCTCCCCGCGCACACGCCGGGCGCCGAGGCCGCGGTTCGCCGTCTGCCCCTCACGGGCAATGAATGGAGCGGCGGGACCGGCGGGACAATAAGGCGGGAGCCACGCGCCCCGCGCCGGCCCGGCTCGGGTGGTGCCCCGGCCGCCGCCGCCACGCCGGGGCCGCGCACCGGCCCGGCCGCCCGCCCGACAGCGGCGGCCACGAAGGCAGCGCCGGCAGCTCCTCCACCCATGGCGCGGCGCACCGGCCCCACGGCGCTGCAGGGCCCCAGCGTGCGCCTCCCGCCCTCCGCCGCCTCAGCGCGCTCTGCCACCCGGCCCGCTTCCACCCCGCCGGCGCCCGGCCGCCCTGACCTGTGTGTGCCTGCGCGGGGAGAACCGCCGTGTGCGAAGGGCCTCTCGGGGCGCGGGTCGCGGCTCGGCGTGCTGAGGCGCTGCCCCCGTTCCGCGCTCCCGCGGCGGTGTGTCCGGGCAGTGCTGCTGCTGGAGCTGGCGTAAAATGGCGGCCGCTCGAGCGCTCACGCCGCTGCTGCTGCTGCTGCTGCTGGCACCAGCCCCGGCCCCTTCCACTCCGCGAGGGGGGGGAGCGGGCGGAGGGCGGGCGGGAGCGGAGCGGCGCGGGGGGAGAGGGAAGAGAAGAGGAGGAGGAGGAGGAGGAGGCGCCGCCGCGCGCGCTGGCGCAGCCCCAAAACCCGGGGTCTCCCAGGCAGCTCCGCAAGGGTTATGCCGCCGAGCCCCGCCCGCGCGCGCGCGCCCGCGCTCCCCTCCGCTCGCCCCGGCGCGCGCTCCCCGCCCTCCCTGCGGAGCGGCGCGCGCCGCTCGCGCCCCGCGCTCCCCCCCTCCCTCGCCGCCTGCCTCCCGCGGGAAGCGCTGCCCTCGGGAGCCGCGGCGGGACGAGCCCCGTGCGCCGCCCGCCTGCACCTGTGCGGGCTCGGCGCCGGCGGAGCGGCCGCGGCCGGACCGGGATTGGGCGAGCGGCCGTTCCCACGGCGCGCAGGTGGCACAAAAGGGGGGGGACGGCGGCGGCGGCCGCGGGGGGGGCTGGGGGGAAAGTCCCGGCCCGCGGCGGGGAGGGGACGGAGGAGACAAAGCCACGCAGACAAAGGGAGGGGAGAGCCACGCTTTGTGTGGCTGCCGGCCAGGCGAGCCCGGCGGCGCTCGGCGCTCCCGCATTGGGGACGGGAGGCGCCTCGCCCCTGCCCTGAGGGGCGCAGCACCGGCCCCTCATGAGCCGCCGGCGGGGCAGAGCCGGGCCGGGAACGGAGCTCCCTTCAGCTCTGCGCGGAGCGGCCGGGCCCGGGGCGGGGGAAGGCGCTGAAAGCGGCAGGGACTGGGGCGGCGCGCAGCTCCAGCGCCGGAATTCCGCAGCACGGCCCCGGGAGCGGGGCCTTTGCCCCGCAGCCCCGCTATGAGCTCGGCCCTGATTTAACTTTCTCCGCTGGAATATGGGTCTGCCCGCGCCGCGCTGGCACAGCGGGCTCCTCGCTGCAGCGTACACTTCAGAATCCCGGTTCTGAGCACATCGCACTTGCACGCCCCGCACGAGAAAGTTGGAAACCAGCCTGCTGATCTCTGCCAGACTTGTGTGTCCCGATAAAGAGCAAAACGGAGGCAGGAAGGCACATACAGTATTACTCACTTCCCCAGAGGCAGCTCAGCCACAAGCTGAGCAGCGCCTCTGCCCCTGAGCCCGGCCGAATACTTCCAGCATATCTCCAGTACTTCAGAAACACTCGAACCTGTGCAGTTGAGCGAGCACAGACAATTACAGGGCTAGTTTAGTGTCAACAAATGCTCACATGCTGCCGTATAAGTATGTGAAACATACAACTGGTATTCGGTGATACAAGGAAAAAAAAAGACATCCAAGTATTCGATGCAGTAAGACTTCATAAAAAGCTGGACCACTCCACAGATTTGTCAAACAGTAACAAATACAAGGCAGATGTACACTATCAAATAGTCCAGCTAATTTTTAATTCAAACATTTGATAAAAGGTAATTTTTACTCTTGACTTTTCCTCACCTTAAAAAAAATGAAACTTCCTGAAAATAAAAATTAATAAAACAAAAGCTAACCTTTTTTTTTGTGCAAACCTGAGTAGTATTTTTAAACATATCCTTTATAAAAATACATGTTATTTTTTTCTGTTCAAAAATTAATAGCTTTTTCCAAGGACATAGCTGGGCAGTGAAAGTAATATTCTCAAAAGCAAGCCCGGGAAGCATTTTTCCACATTTCCAATTTTTCCAGTTTTGGAGTACTTGCACCAAAGCCTGTTGTTTTCAGATGTTCACAGAAGTTTTTCAGTGTTATCTTTATAATACAGATGTGGTCCAGAATATTACCTAAATTTCATAAATGCATTTGTTCTCTGAAGGAATGAAAATAGTGAAAAATCACAAAATCATTAGGGTTGGAAGGGACCTCTGGAAATTATCCAGTCCAACTCCCCTGCCAGGAGTTGGGTCATCTAGAGCAGGTGATACAGGAACATATCCAGGTGGGTTTGAAATTCTCCAGAGAGGGAGATCCACAACCTCCCTGGGCAGCCTGTTCCAGTGCTCAGCCATCCTCAGTGTAAAGAAATTCTTCATGTTGAGGTGGAACTTCTTATGTTTCATTTTAATTCTCAGCCAGTCAATCTGACTAACTGTAGGTGGCAAACTCTTGAGAAAGTAACTCCTGCTTTCAGGCCCATTTTTAGAGTAAAACTTTATTATGCCCTTAACTTTTTCCTTCATAAAATGGAAGCAAAAACAATAAAAAAGGCTAGGATTAATGTAGTGAACAGATTTTCACCCTTGCTTAAAATCACAGCTGACCCACAATCAGAGTTGCAGTTATTTGATCCTTTGAAATTTTACATGGAAAGCATGAAGCACAGAGTCTGACACACAGTTCCTCCAAATATGGCTCCAAATATCAAAGCCGAAAGTGCCATTCCCAGGAAAACCCTGACATTAGCTCAATTGGCATCATGCTAATGAGGCCAAAGTCTTGGGCTTAATCCCTGCATGGGCTGTTCACTGAAGAGGTGGACTCAATGTTCCTTACTGGTCCCTTCCAACTCCGAATATTCTGCAATTCTGTGAAAAAATCCATTGAACCAGTGAGGGGTTTTCTTTTCACTAATGTAAAACATTGATTGAAAAAATACCTTTGCCAAGAATATTTGCAGGCACTTACCTGGTGACTTAGATTTACACGAGGAGCTTCTCTGCACATGAAATTTGACAGCTTATCACCATAATTAAAGTTGTGTTAATTCCTAAATTTTCCATATATGAAAACCCTGCTTCTGTTCCAGTTATAACCATTGCAGAACCACACAAACCACAGCTGGACTTCTGTGCCTCCCAGCACAACCATGGTAAAACCAGTGATTACAAGACCAACTACAGAGTACCACAGATAAAGCAGCAAAAAATAAGTTTAATTTGACAACTATATTAAGAGACTTTTTTTTTTTTTTTTCTGCTTTGGAGATACTTATATACAGTTAAACAATCATATCCTAAACAAAGAACAAAAATCTAGGAAACTCAACAGGAATCTTACCTCACCTTTCCAAAGTGGGTACTCATTGGAAATTTAGGCTTGTTTGTAGAATTCACTTGATCTGCAAAATGCACCAGCTACAGCCCTAGAGGGGTGGATCACTCTGGTCATGCAGCAAATGTCATCACTCGTAAAAACGAAACAAACCCCTTGTGCTGTGTCTGCCACAGCAGAATCCTGAAATTAATGAGCCACTCTTGGGGTTTCTCAGCAGTGTGCTTTTCAAGCCATTCCCTGTCCTTAGCCTGGTTGGTAAGGTTGCCAAGTTATTAATATATCTATATATTATAAATATATTTAACTTCAGGAAAGGATTGCTGTCTGCATTTTATTCAATGCAGTGCATAGCTGGATAGTGGTCTATATGCCCTGCAAGATCCTTGGTAAAATAAAGCTATTTGGGGAAATAGCTGTTTAATTAAAAGCTTGTGCAATTTCTTCATTCTATCAGTCAAATTCTCTGTCTTAAAAGATATGTTGAATTATAAAATGCAAGACCTGTGTCTATTAAGAGAAAAATGCTAGTCAGAAATGAATGAAAAGGAGATGAATCACATATATGAAGCTTTCTTCAGAAAAAATACTTTTCATATATGACTGTCTCAGTCTTCAATATGCAGATTTGAGAGTCCTTCCATTCTATAAGAAGTAGCTTACCATCTAAAATTGTCATGATTTCAGCAAAGAAACTTTACTAACATAACTAATGGTAATATTTTCTTTTAACATTATTTCCAATTATATCCTTTGTGCGTATTCAAACTTTTTCAAATCTAGGTAGGGTAGCATTTCTTAAAATCAAGGTTAATCCCCCTTATAGTTAAACCATTTCTAAAGTTCTAACTTTGACCCTGCTAATTCTTCAAACACTCCACTTCTAACTAAGTCAGGAAAACAAAAGGAACGAACAAAGCATTTGCAAATCCAGTATGATTCACAGCCCCAGAGGCAAACGGCACAAACTGAACATCAGAAAACACTTTCTCACTGTGAGAGTGACCAGGCACTGGCATCAGTTGCCCAGGGAGATTGTACAGCCTCCATCCTCCAAGACATTCAAAACCTGTCTGGACATGAGAAACTAGCTGTAGGTGGCCCTGCTGGAGCAGACAGATTCTGTGTTACAGTTCTTTACCCTGGATCTTTACAAATCCAATCCAGTTCTCCCCCCCACACCCCCTCCCCCAATAAAAAAACCAAAGTAACTAAATTTTAACTGATTTTTAATACTAGTTCTGCAAGAAGTAAGAGGAGTCTGATCCTACAGACTTGACACAATGCATGTCAAGGCTTTTGAGTAAGTGTTTGCCCAAATAATTGCAGGTAGAAGACAAGCCTGGCAGAGAGGAAGAATGAGGCTCTCTCAGGAATTCTTTTGCAGTTGAATTTTGTGTATAGACTGAAGGTGTTAAATTTTTCTCTCACTTTTGTTTTATGTCTGTGCTATAGCGACATAATAGTCAGTGAAAGAAAGGGAATCAAACTGCTCATTTATGTAAATTATCTATGTTTTAAGTCTTTTTTTCCAATATCAATCACTGTTTTTGCCTCTTCCCAGTCAACATCATCTACAAACACACAGGTACATCCACCCCCAAACAAAACATTCCAGAGCTGACTTTGTAAGAAAGAGGAACAAGAGAAGCAGAGGAAGTTAGTTTAGTTCAGATTCTGTTAACAACTTGAGTTTTTTTCCAACTTAAGTTAGAAGATTTTAACAGTTGTTTCCCAGCTGAGGGTTCAGAGCAATCACTGTAGAATTCAATGTATTTGCAGTATGCTGTAGGCTAATATGCAAGTATTGAAAGAGGACTGGAGGAGGAGAGCACTCTATTTTTGCATGCTCAGAAGACAGTGAAGTCACTTCCACATGTATTGTGGGAATGCCAACTGAAAGCCATCCCAAACTGACTAATTTCACTCAGAAAATAGGTCCAGCCGTGCAACAAAGAACTACAAATGTCACATGCTTTCTGGGAAGAAAGCAGTGCTAAATTACTCAGAACCTATACCTTCAGTATAGAGGAGACAGATGAGAAAACTTGATGCAGGCCTACAAGTCAGAAGTGGCATGGGGAAAACTAGAGAATAACTGCTCACTCATTCTTCCAGCAGAACTAGGAAATATTAAATCAAGCAGGAAGATAGCCAAGCAAAAACCTGTGCTTTTGCACACGTGCAGCTAAAGCTGGGAAATGCATTGGCACATGAAGGTGTAGGTATTTCCATAAATCCCCAAAATAACTAATTCATGCAAGAAACACCCATCTAAAATTGCTAAATGCAGAGATAGAGATATCACCCCAATTTAAATTTTGCAACTGAAGTTAGTGAAGGAATTGCATAAACTGGGGGAGCATACCAGAAAGTACTATCGGATCTATGCTTGCCCTATCTTTGTATTTTTTCATTAACCAATAACCACTACTGGAAACTGAATATTGGTATCTGCTCTTCAGTCAAACAATTGAAATACTTTGTCATTGCAGCAAGCAGAACATGCAATCACTAATCTGTTCCTTTCTTCCCAAATCCTTTCCACTTCCTGGAAAAGTATACATGCAAATGTTCCTTCAGATTCCCTCTAGTCACATAGTGCTCTTTCCACTATAGAACTACAAATCACAATCTTCCTATACAAATACCCCCCAATTTTATCAAGGGTGAGGAAACTATGGAAAAAGACTTCCCATTCTGACCAAAAAAATTCTGCTTTACTATTGCTGTGCGTACAAGGGTGAGAGTTAGGACACAATTGCTGCCTTTTCCATTCCTGTTATCTAAGCATCTGATGCTTTAAAGCTCTTAGAGGAATGTTACCATTAGGTCAGTGCCTGGCAAAGCTCCATGGAAAGAGGAGACAAGATAGTCAGCAAAGAAGTGACAGGAGAGTTACCACATATACTGCCTATTTTCCTCAAATTGGCATGGAAAGGTTGAAGAAAGAAGTTTCCTCCATGTCCTAGTGCATTCTGCCATGAGAAGGACTCATGCAAGAGAACTGCAGGGAGCATTTCTTATCAGCATCCATCTTCAAAATATTTCCAAGTCATCTCAGGACAGTAGTGCTGTCCTGTCCACTTGCGCAGTGCGAGGTAGCCAAGTGCTGAAGCTGCAACTCACTGAAGAAAGCCACAAATGAAAGTGTCAATAGAAAACTTACTGCTGTATTTAGCCCTTCCTTTGCCCCAGACACAAATCCACATATCCCTGTACTGCCTAGCAGCCATAAGGATCCCAGTACTTGGCATCCTTGTAAAAGCCAGCTAAAGGAAAGAGACCTTTGGGAGGTACTTAACCCCACGTAAGTTACTTACTGCATTAAGCCCATCTCTGAAGGCAGACAGCATGTCACTGGGTCACAGAATATTCTTCTCCAGCTCTGGGCATGTTTCCCAGGAGAGGAGAGCATGGCACAGCACAGACACAATGGCCACAGCAGGTGGGACAGGTCATGGGCTGCTCTCCAGATTCAAAGCAAATATGGAGAGCACAGCTTGCATTCCCACAGCCAAGCTCTCGCTCACCTTAACTTCTAAACCATGCCCAAATATTAAACTGCTGCCCAGGCTTTAGCTGTCAGATTGCATTAACCCTTTATGGCATGGATGATCAGTTGGCAGAAACTGGGCTTATGTCCCAGGCCTTTTTAGCTGGCTACTAATTACATGGCTGATTACTCAGGAAAGGGTCTGATGCAGCAGTTGCAATACACAGCTTTCAGGTCAAGTGTTCCAGGCTACTTAATATGTAACCAAAGAACCTAAAAATCCTTTCAAGAATGGGTGAGCCCAAATAACCTTGTGTCTCCAAGGTCCTTGTAAGGATAGAAGAATCTCACACACACACATTTATGACCCTTGCCAGGTGCAAGGCAGAAGTGACTACCAAAATGCAGCATTTCTGCAGATCCCAAGAGCAGACAATGACACCATTTACATATAAATTATTTTTTAATTTTATTTTTTAAAGATACCTGGAGAATGCTGCCCTATGGGAATTCTCATTTACAGCGCAAACATTAGACCAGAGCACAGGGATGAAGAACTCTGACTGTATCAGTAACTCAGGCTGTGCTTGCTGCTTTTCAGTAATCTTTTGGAAGATCTACATGAGCCTTGAGTGGTACTAGAATTAGATCTTAACCTAAAATAGAGCTTCAGCACATGTGTATAAGTTTTTTCTTTCCAGCTTTTGCAGCATTAACCAGTAGTCTGTTAATTGTTTTGAGCAGGGCAGGGCAGTGCAGTGCAGGCAACATAACCTGTATTCAAACCTGAACAAATTTGTAATTTAATATGGTACAATTAATGTAGCTGCATTGTGCTGCTAGAAGCATAAGTTTAGATTTTAGAGAAGCTAAGTTTTAATTTTACATGGCAACTGGTAACTAGAAAAAATAAATTGCTATTCTGTGATCTGCAGGGGATAGATAAAGAATGTTATGCTTTTAATCTGCTTTTTTTTAAATTTTCAGTTAGCTTTGATCCTGTAAAAAACGAAAAGGTTGGGTTTTCGTTTTTAAAGTCTAGATCTTACAATAGCAGTAAGTAAGAATATTTACAGGGGAGTTTCATTTTGAAAACTTAAATCTATTAAGGTCAATTAAAAAAAAAAATCCATTTATGACTAGGTAAATACCTGGCTGATACATCTGTGAACTTGTTTATTGACACATTTAAATTAACCAAAACACTTCTAATAGCTCTTCTGTTTTCCAACTGGAGTTATGAACCAATGGAGAACAGTGTTTGGAGGCACATACTGAGCAGCAAGAGGAGTCAACGCAACTGTGTGAGAATATGCATTTTTACTGCCAATTCATCAATTCTTAGTTACAGCAGAATCAATAAAGATAGCTGAGTGAGCGTGCCCATAAAAAATAGTTAAAATCACTGATGACAGTTAGCTGCAGAAGTTTCTAAATTCTCTCATACCCATCCAGGTCAGGCATTTTTAGATTTTACTGCCACATCCACAACAATATCTTATGTGTCTCACAAGAAAAATGATAAAATAATTCTTAACCAAGCGATGATATTATGTAAACTAAAAGGCAAAGGTTTGTAATTTAGTGCCAACTTTTATTTTAATCCCTTTAAGCATCTATTAAAAGATCAGTCCTGATTAGTAAATTTGATACATGAAAACTGTTGACAAATTTCAGATCAACAGTATTGATACAGATCAGCTGTAGCCAAAAGATGAAAGTGCAGAAGAATTTTTTTTAGTCTGAAAATATTTCAAACTCCTCCAGTCTCAGTGTACAATGGAAAAAAATTAGAACCAGAATTAAGAAGGGAGGGCTATTAAAGTAGAAACTTCTGTAAGCTAGGCACAAAACTCCACAACCTAAAACAAAACAAAAAACAACACAAAGAACACCAAACATGAGACATTCCCAGCTTAGTTCACCTGCTTTCTAGAGCTCAGCCAAGGTGACACAAATGGTTTCTTCCACCCTTAGTCTTAAGATAATAGTGCTGGTAACACATCAGCTTTCCCTCTGAGCCTCTGACACCCCAGCTGCTAGTCAGATTTCTTAGCAAGCAGTGAGTCTATGCTCCCCTACAATGATTAAGTTCATATTAAGGCTAAATCCCAGCAGAAGGGGAGACTACCTCAGTGAACCACAGAAAATGAATACTCCATAACTTACTGTTGCTTGGCCCAAGACAGTATTTTCTATATTATTTATCTTAATCACCAAAGTTGAGCAGTAGGATTAGGCTGTATATGAAATCAAGACAGCCCAGGAATTTTCTAAAGCCTCATAATCATGCTTCTTTTGGAAGCTTTAGCAGAAGCTCAGAATGTTTTGCTTCCAGGGCCAGATGCCAATTCTGCTGATAGTTCTTTTTGCTGCTGCTACAAAAAAGGCTGTCATCTTCACAGACATTAATTTCTGCCTTTTTAATGAATTTGAGGTTCCTGTTTCCCAGCCAAAATTCAAAATAGTCAAGGAGAGAAGAGCAAGTTCAATAGAGCCTATTTCTGAGATATTGAGATATTTCTGAAAAATGGTTATGGCTTTTTGGAGAATACTATACAAAGTACAGTTGAGTTTTAGCCATATTATATTAATTGTGAGTAGGAAACATTTTTATTTAAAAAAACACTCACCTTCCACTTTTTTTTCATAACACTTACTTTATAGCCTGAAACTTTCCAGCAGAGAACTCAATATGAACACAGAAGCAGAGAAAGAAATATTTCCTTTCCATATCTGAAACAACTTGAAACCCTGCTAGCTGTCCTTGCTGATAGATCTGCAATTAGCCTCATAAGTGACTCTTATTTGCAGGCACTGTCTCTGATTTCTGAAGAGCAAGTCACAGCTGTCAAATCACATCAATTAAAGGTCCTGGTCTTGTTTTTAAAACTCATAAAATATTTCAATTCCATTATTATATCCTTGAGTCCCAGAGATCTTTCTCTTTTTTTCCCTTTACAGAAGTTTTCATATATTCTTACAGCCCTTCTGGGATTAATATTGAATGCTTATGTGGTAGTCTTATGGAATTCTGTGGTTTTGCCTTGGCTCTTGGGATATTTAATACATAACTGTTATAAGGAAAGCAATACAGGACTAGTACAGAAGAGGAATAGTATCTTTAAGGGATGGGGACAAAACTGAGTCTAACATAAAAGCTTTGGACACCAAGGTCACAACCTTGACCCAGAGTAAGAAATCTTATGCTGGGAGATAGAGCAGATTATCTGTGAAAGCTTGAACTTTCTATAAAATATGCAACTTCAGCAAAGACCAAATATGCATACTACTTCTGTCCTTTTAAATGCATTTTACTAGTTGATAGTCAACAAGACTTCAGGATTCCCTGGTCTCACCTCAGTGAAAAAATCACAACTAGAGAATTCCTAAGTAGCCCTTAGGAAAAAAACAGCAGATAAAGACCAAGAGACAGAACACCTCCAGGAGCACTGCCTCAGAACATTCCTCTTCTTCTCTTACTGGTAGGTGAGAGAGTTTCATTGTAGTGAACCATCCTTGTCACTGTTAAGTTTCTTCAACCAAAAACTGAAGCTAAGTGGCTATTTCCTTTGAAAGTGCTGTCAGGCAACAGCCATCAGGAAGTCAATGGTCCTTACACTACAGGTCTCTTCATGTCTGTAGCTCCTAGCAAATCATATTTGTAAGGTAAAAGCTTTGGATTTTCCCATATCCACCATGGTTCATAAAAGGACTGCACTTTTACACAGGAAATATATCAACAGTTGCTACAATTCAGGGTTACTTTTTCAATTATGAAACTAGAAACTACATAATACTCTCAGGAGAAAGTACTCATTCAATTTCCAGTCATCTTCTCATAGCATTTAAAAACACAGCAAAACCACGGTGAAACACCTTGCAGTCAATCCCACCAGAGGATCACCATATTAAGATCTCTCTATATGAAAAAAAGGTTTCCAGCAGCCTTACAACCTGTATGTCAAATTAGCAGAAACTATACGGAAAAACTAGCAACAGAAATTAAGTTGAAGTACATGTAAATGAAAATAAGCCAGTTCAGACAAGTTTAAGAGTACTTCAGAAACATTTTCAAAAGCCTAGACACTCTTCCCTGCCATGCAGATTTTTTGAAGAAACACTCAGCTCTGAGATAGTATTTATTATAAATCACTATTTCAAGACGTTTTAGAGGTAGCTCCCATTCCTGCCGTTAAACTTTTCATATTGTGTGGTTTATAATCTGTGAAACAGGAAGAGGGGAAGGAGCACAAATTCCCACAAACTAAACTTTTCTTTCTATTTGCAGTAGCAAATAGGCAGCTTAATAAAACTTTCAGAATCAGAAACTATATAATCCAACTACTTTCAGAAAATGCTTATTCTAAATATACTCTGGGGAATGAATAAATATACCCTGAACTGTTTTAGTTATTAAGTCCAAATGACATTAAGAACTGCCCCTCACCATGTTTCAATATTGTACTTTTCTAGTGAAGTGCATGAAACAAAATACAGCAACTTGCTTGCATTTTCTGCTGCAGAAAATAACCTAACTACTAGACAGAGCTAACACACCATCATGGTTTCAGCTGGGTTAGTTAGCTTCCTTCTCAGTAGCTGGTACAATGCTGTGGTTTGGATTCAGTATGAGAAGAGTTGATAACAGTTGGGGTAGCACTACATACTACATACCCCAACAGATGTTGGGGTAGCACTACATAGCAACAACCAAGTGAGGAGGGGATCAAGAAGCCCTGAGGGAGCGAGGCCAGGACAGCTGACCCGAACTGGCCAAGAGGCTATTGCATACTAGCATGCCATGCCCAGTACATAAACTGGGAAAAGCTGGCCAGGAGGCACAGATGATTGCTCAGGCTGGGCATGTTAGCAGGTCATCAGCAATTGTACTGTGTATCACTTGCTTATCTTGGGGTTTCTCTTTGTTGTCTTCATTTATGGTACAATTACCATGTTTAATTTCAATTCTGTTCTTATTTCAACCCATTGCTTTTACCTCTCCTCATATTCTCCTTGCCATCCTACCAGGGCAGGTAGGATATGGTACTTAGTTACTGGCTGCACTTAACCTTGAGACACACAAGAATTTAAGTCTCAAGTGCTTTTCACAGGACCCTAGTATCTGCAATACTCCTCACTCTGAAAGAAACCAAGGTAAGCCTAGGGCAAATTATTTCCTATTTTGTCAAGATGAGATGAAACACAGATTTAACAATAGCTGTATATTTTTCTTCAATTATCTTAAGACAATTTAAAAATACCTTTACTTTTCAATCAACTTATGAATTTCAAAGTAAGGCCCAATCATCTATTTCATTATAGTCCATTAATATCTTTTTTTCCACAAAAAAAAAAAAAAAAAAAAAAAAAAAAAAAAAAAAAAAAAAGTCTGATTAATGTCTGTCCCGAAATGAAGTTCATTCTTCACCAGCCACTATAAGCCTAGTGCCATTGTTGCTGGAAGAGTGTTTCTTCAGTTAGGGAGACCTCCAGTTTCAGGGAAAAAGATAGTATTTATTGGTCTGGTGAGAAATCTGAGGTGTAGCTCAGGGGTAAGAACATACATCAGTACTTCAAATTTTCACCCCCAACATAGCTCGGTTAAATAGCAAGGCTGTCCTAGCATCGGGGCCTTCACTGAACTTGACTTACCACTGTTTTCAGCAACATGAGAATCAAAAGTGACATCAGCTTTAAAGTGGGGGAAAAAAAGCTTTTACTTCAGCCCCCTCCCAATCCTACCCTCCCTACACTTATTAACATACCCACTACTTCATCTGTTTTACAGCCCACATATCATTCAAGTTTCAAATATTTCTAAATGGAGATAGGTCATAATTGCAAAGTAGTATTCAAATATAAATGAAAATCTTAGGAAATCCCCAAGAAAACTGCTGGAAAAGCTCTCTGTACTTCTCCTGTTCCTTATACTGGTTATCCTCAGACAGAATACTGAACGAGGCAGACTTTGTCCCACTCAATACAGCCATTCTTCTGAGCATCAAACACCACTTTGTCCTCCAGAGCCTGCAGGAAGTTTGAAACAATGGCAGAGAAGTACTGTCTTCATAGCCCTGATAGCTCAACTGGACTATCAACTAAAAAGCCACATGATGTTTGAAAGGAAACAGAATACATCATTCTAATTGTACTTTTCCAGTTTATATCCTCTGAGGGAAATACAAGGGCAGACAAGCAAAAATGCTTGTAAAACCGGTTGTAACACCAAAAAATAGAGAATGCAAATCATCAGACATGGATTTAAATAGCATATAAAGTCTCCATGTCTACTCCACTCATCTGAAATTACCATTTTTCTAATAAATTCATTCATACTCCAGATGATAGCTCAAAGGTTGTGCTCTAGGACAAAGGTAGGGAATGTGAAGAGAAGCTACCAAAGTTAGGCCAAACAATCTTCAATATAAAGAATACCTTTCATTGGGCAAAGCCAAACACTTCCTGACTGCTATGTCCATATTTGAATGTCTTATGGAATACTTTTCTTTACCAATCAGTTTCATTTCAACACTGGTTTGTAATTGGCAGAATACATATCACAAATTTTATATGGCAAATTTATACAGTTAAAAGCTTTCCTGCAGGAAAGATGGTAGGAACCCCAACACCAGCACACAATATAGCTGCAGCCAGTGACACACTCCTGCGGGATGGCAGCCAGACAGCACAGCTCACACTGAAATTTGTATTCACAAGGATCTGATACGTCGAGCGGGTGTCACACCAGCACTGGCACTCACAGAGCAGTGTGGGTGCTGTGGCAAGATAACCACTGCTAGCTTAGTTTCACTCACTTGCAACTCTTGATTATAGATCACAGCCTTCACCAGTAAGACAAGTTCTTCGGCAAGACAAAACTTCTCACCTTAATAAGGACTTTGTTACTTTAATAGTAGCAAAGCATTTATGCAGCGCTACTCTTGAATCTCCCATGTGGTTGCAAG
Source organism: Oenanthe melanoleuca (assembly GCF_029582105.1). Classification (NCBI taxonomy): domain Eukaryota; kingdom Metazoa; phylum Chordata; class Aves; order Passeriformes; family Muscicapidae; genus Oenanthe; species Oenanthe melanoleuca. The sequence goes on from NC_079336.1 coordinate 33,381,518, forward strand.
GTACTCCTGCTCATAAGCTCAACATTCTTTTAATTACTAAGTCTCTCCTGGTTTTGCCCATTTACTAAGACTGATAAATGGCAACATTCCAGAAGTTTGTTTAACCACCGATTACTTGGACAAGAGCCCAACAGCCATGTGACACTTATAGCTCACCACTAATGATAGTTAGTGCAAGACTTTACTGGACTACAGCACAAAAGCAGCAAAGTGCTTTCATGCTGTTTGCTGCACAATCTTAAAAGCTTTAAATCTAACAATCTGTTTTGTAAACCCGAAGTTTCATGAAATGCTTTTGCAGAGAAATCCCATGCCACCTATTCCAAATGTGTCACACAGTAACTCTTCACAACTACATCTCCTTCTCTTTTATTAAACATCACTCCAGAAAATGTACCAGAAATCCACAACTGTTTTGAAACATATTAACCCCTTCCCATAAGGGTAAAAAAAGCCACTGTCCATCTTAAAATTGCTTATAAAATTACTTTACTACATAATTTTCAGTGCTCTGTAAACACTGCACTCCCTATACTACGAACACAAATTTTTTTATTAGCTACCAATTTTCAGTAGCTCTAAAGTACAGGATGGTTCCTCAAGCAAGTTCTGCAGCTCAATATTCAATGTCTTACCACTGGCCATATCTACCTTTTTATACACTGAGGCCAACCTTTTTCATGACCATTCTGAGACAGGCTTCCACCACATCAATATGCAGTAACTTTATTCCCTGGCACCCTTTATCTACTGGAGCAAATTCTACCTCCAAGTCCAACCCCAATAAATGTTTTAGAACATACAGAACAAGATTGTCATGACATACTTCAGGTACCTGAAATGCCACCCACAACCCTGAACCTTAAGTCTTATTTCACCCCCAACATCACAAGAGTAACTTTCACCAAGTTCACTGCATACACACATGGCATTCTCTTTCAAAGTTTTAACATTCTGTATTAACATCAGCCTAAAGATGGTACCTTTATTCTCAAAAAGGCATGCCTCTTCTGACCCTGTAATGAAGCCATATATAAATCCCTTTGAATACCTAATGAAGTACTTACCAAGTACTGCTGCTCTATTAACATCTTTAACATCTGGAAGAGACTGATCCATCTACGACTGACAACTTCTGGACTTAACAGCCAAGCAGCTCCACTAGATGCTGTTAACAGCACTCAGGCTTTTTGCAGATCTGCAGTGGGCAGATTGAGACTAATCTTACCTTCTCACTCTTTGAGTATAGTCAGTAGTTTTTGTCCAAGCACAGCATGAAGCATTGTGTGCCCAATACACGCTGCACCAATCAGCTCAAGGCCACACTGCCTCCATAGCTTTTGAGAAGTACAAGCAGTCAAGGAACACTGGTGTGATCCACAGCTGATGTCCAACAGCCATGACTTTAACATTCTCGTCTTTATTCAAAAACACGTACAAAACATTGCACATAAAAATATGCATCACTCTCAGTAACATTTGTTAACAGAAAGTATTCTTGAAAGCAATGAAGATAAAGCTATTTTCTAGTTTATTTCTGCAGATCTTGATATTCAATAGACTGATTTACCATTCCTTGCTCAAAAGAAGCAGCCTTTAGCTAAAGCACCTGGCCACTGCTTAATAAGCAAACCATTGGAGATGCTAAGTGAACCAACACATTCGTGGAGTTCAGCTGGTTCCTCAGCATCCCCTGTAGTAGCCTGATGGATACTCATTTTTGACATTTCCAATACACCCCATAAGCCATAGGGTTTTTTTATATATAATATATATATAAATATATATAATATATATAAATATATTATATATATAGTTTGGACCATTTCAAAAAGTTTTCCATGTACTGAAGCTCAACACTCCTTTCCCTAATACTGCTACACTTCCTAGAGAAGACAGTTAAGTGTTTTAGAAAGACAATGTTTTAAATATGCATAGACAGTAATTTTGGTCCACACACTCTTTCTGAAGACAGTATCTACTGAACAAAATTGCAGCTGTTTCAGTAGGCTTTTAAAAGCATGACATCCCACTCCAAGCCACAATCTCTTCAGGTTACACTTCCTTCTGGTTACATCATACACATTTGTCAAGCAGTTCTGACAAAGTGTTCCAATTCATCACTGAAAAAGAAGAACAAGATCTAAGTAAAATAGTTAATTCAAGACATAAATGTCAATTTGCAAGTAAGAACATAATGGCTTGAATTAGCATATTGCTAATTCTGAAAAAAAGCCACCACCAACCAAAAACTAAACCCAGAAAGACAGTTTAATACTTTTCAGATAGTTAAATAAAGTACTTTGGTCTCGTCTCAGATTCCGGATCCGTATTAAGTTTTTCAACAGGGAATTCAGGTTCGGGATAGGATCATCACAGATGAGACAAAAGCAGTACATGAAGAAAAAATCTAGTAGGAAATATTCTGTAAGGTTTCTGATTGCAGCTTTTCAGTTACATACCTGAAAAAGCCAAAAGCTCTTGTTCCTACTCGTTTTTTATAAAACACGTTTTCCTGTAAAAAGACATTATATCAGAGAAGTTTTCTTTCATCACTCAAAATACAGCTTGCATCTATTTAGCCTCTCATACAGACCAAACTGGATTATTCAACATGTGCTGCATTAGTATCAGCACACTGCAAGGTCTGTGAAACTTTAATCAGAAGTGGAGTCATATCACATTAAGGTTTGTTTTGCTTCTCTTGCCCAGCTATTGCTCAACCTGTGTATGAACATGACAGGAAGGGGGAATTACATTTGACTATTAGGATATCTGATACTGGCGATCTGCCTATCAGGATCAAAAATAATATTTATTGGAATTCATACCTTCTGTTCAGAAGCAGCATTCAAGCATCTCTGCAAAGACATAAAATGCATTGGTTAGTTAGCAGTAACAAGATTTGCTACTTTTAAGTTTTCTTTAGGTCAGCCATGGAAGTCACTCCCCTTTCTACTTGCAATAGTGCCTTATCTAAACAATACAGCATTTTATAGGCAGCACTGCTGCATAAATTTCACTCACACATTTGAACTTCACATGCTGGGAACTAACGAAGTATTTAAAGGTACCTTTCTTAAGGAGTAGAATAAAGTAAGAGATGTGTAGCAACACAGGAAAGTGAGAAGGTCTCCCACTCTGTATTTTAACTTTTTAACTAAAAGCAGCCTGTGGATATATCCAAGCACCAGTGCAATAAAGTGAATTTCACTGAAAAATATTAAGTTCAGATACTTTGGTGGGAATGAAGTTCTTGGAGGATCCACTGCTAATATTCTTAAAGCACAGTAAGCATTTGTGAGCATTCTTTCTGCCTGCTTCAAGTACATTATACCAGCCCCTGTGAAGTAGCTCATCTCTGGGGCTGAAATAGCTTTATTTAGAACTCACTATTATTTACCATCAAATTCCACCTTTGTCATTAACATGACTTTTCCTAAATGCTCACATCCAAGTGAGCCCTAAACTGTCCTAAGAGGATTGAAGTGCAAACATCATCACTAGTGTTCAAACACCAGTAACACTTTCTGACCACACCTGACCAATGCTTGTCATTTACCCTCTATAAGGCAGAATAGCTCAACTCTAACACTTCCTCCTGTCTGCTCCTTAAGGCACAAGCTTCTGCAACAGTATGCATTTGTGTCAGCACAAACCTGAGGTGGGTCTGAGTGAGCACCAACATTCTTATCCACAGCCTGGTGCATGCTGGCACCTCACTTGTACACAGCAACAGCATTAAACCAACACCAGCTGGGATGATTTATGATTGAAAGATTAAGTGGTTTCATCTTGGTAGCCAAAGCCTTATGAAGCTGCTCATCAATGTATCAGGTTTGGCAGTTTCAGCACAACTCATCATTATTCACAAATATCAGTGACAGGAACTGTAACACTACTCATACAGTCACATATTCCAAAAAAAAAGCTTTATGTCTTTCACTAGCAATGTACTAAAAAGGGAAGACAGTACAATCAACAGAAAATGCCCGCTGTTTAACCAGTAAGTATTACCTCGGTTTTATTTCCTGCTGCGAGGAAATATTTCTTCAGGATATGTCACATTCCTGTTACTAGAAACTGTTCATGCCAGTCTAGAAATGTGAGTAAAATCCCGAATTACAAGAAGTTCATGCATAATGCAACACATGCCAGTAAGAACAACCAAATTTTTATTTTGTAACAACCAGTTGCAAGCATTTGGGCCAAATAAAATGAATATAGATCCTGGAGTTCTTTCTTTCCAAGAAGCAAGGATATCAATTATACATTAAAAAAGTGAACACACACTTTTATTAAAATATGGGAACATTTGCTTATTTGTATTAATAAGCATCCAGATACCGTTTTTTTTTTTTTTTTTTAACTAAACACTTTCATACTTCTCTCCCAATAAAGTGCAAATTCACAATTAAAATCCATACTGAGGTAAACTTTAGATTTAGTATGAACACTTCAGGACAGGCATTTTACCACCTCCTCCAACACAAAAATCTGTTCCCAATCCCCCCAGCCCACACAGTTCTAGACCATGTCAAACATTCCCAAAATTACTGATACCTCAACTTCAAAGCTAATGACATAATTACTAATTTAATCCTGTGCATCTTTTGCTAATCCATTTATTGTTAATTTATCCCCCGTGATCATTTAGAACATACATGGCTTTCAGGAAAATCCACTTGTGTGTACCAAGTATTCTTCGACTTGTGATAGTCCTTCCATGAAGTGCTAAAATTAAAAACAAGCAAAATTATTTTTTAAACTAGAAAACATCTCTTCCTGTGGTCTAGGATTATCTCTCAAACTGACATTTTTATACAACAATTTAATACTCTTCTGGAACAGACTACAGTACCTGACAAGGTGAAATTTTGTAAGCAAAAGAAGTCCAACTAAGAACTGACCTACAGGCTGACTTTAACTAAAAGATCACCAAACCCAAAAATTATCAAGTAATTACGTGTCACTTCGATGGCAGTTATGGAAATGCAATGTAGTTTTTCATTTTTGTCCCACTCAGTAACTGTACAAAGCTGACAACTCTTTGGCACTTCCCATACTTTGACAGACAAAAATATAGAAACCAATTTATGAAACGTAAGTATTTGACTTGGTCAAGAACAGAAATTCAGTGTTATTTTTAGATCAACATTAAAATTTCCAAAGCTGTTACCTTAATGCACAATGTACTTGACGCCACTGAAAACCTCCTTTCCATCGTACCTAGAAACAAACATGGAGAGCCTTACAACTTGAAATCAGCAGATTCCTATTACCAGGCCAGTAAGTCACATACATTATGAGGCAATCATCAGCACTATCTCTAGAAGCAGCATATTAAGTACTAAATGACAAACTGCAGGAGAAAAGCACCAAAAAATGCAGTTTTAAGCAACAAAGCTTTAAGCTACACCCACTTGAACTGTCCTATGAAAAGCACTGTAGAAGTAACTGCACATACCCACTGTTAAACCTCAGTCCAAAGACATTTTATGGAAAAATCATCATCTCAAGGTTTTAATCACTTCTAAGAACTGATTTAAGTTGGTTTAGAGAATTGTTTAAACACTACATGTAGCAATCATCAAAATCCACCAACTCAGGCAGCTTAAGAAACGTGTGACATTACATTATTAGTTGAATGTGCTTATTCAAAGTATCTCACTCTGTACTACATAGATCTAATAAATTGAGCCATGAAAGGTAACCTATCACACATTTGTTTCAGATCACAAAAACAAAGCTAAAGAAACCTCGAGTTAAGCTTCCACTTCTTGTGTGCAATAAGCTTTATGCTTACTGAGTAAAATAAACCAAATAATCATGGGTTACTAATGTTTTTAAGTTTCAAAAATTCACTGTTCAGTAATCTAATGTGTGACTCAAAGACTGTCAGAGTAGCTAATTAAACACACAATGAATGCACCGGACAACGTCCTATGTAAATCCACCCACATCCTAATTTTTGCTTGCAGGCAAGATCCTGGAATCCTAGCTATATTCTTTTAGAAGTGCCATGAGTTCAACGACATCAGCATTTTATGGAGGGGCATCTTAAGCACACATTAGGTTTCTAGGGGCGGTTTCGGGGTGGCATTTATTATTTTATAATAAATGTCTATTCTGCTATGCCATTGTCTTAAAAATGTAAAGAAAATATCATTCGTTAGGACGTAATCTTATTAAAATCTATTATCACCTAAATGTTGTAGGCCTTTTTTCCTTGGGATGCTATGCAGGTTTCACAGTACTTTTATAGGTCCTCTGCCGTGGGCAAATGCCACGATGCCGGTGGCTGAGCCCGCCAAGAGATGTACAGGCAACACATGCACGTGCACCAACCCTTTGCCACATGAACAAGCTGGTTTCGCCTTATTCAGCACTTTATGCAGTAACACAGACGACTGAAGGCTGCCGTACCGTGCCAGGGCTGTCCCAGCCGCAGACAAGGGCACACCAGGGGCAGCACCCCCGGCCCTGACGGGTGGGGATCAAAATGGCGCGGGCTCGGCGGCGCCACGCGGGCCACTGCCGCCTACCGATCCCAGCCTGCCCCGCGCCTCCGGATGCGGCTTCCGGCAGGTAGCCTCCCGCGCGGCACGCTGGGACATGTAGTCCCCCTTTAGTCCCCTCGCACCGGCGCGGCTGCCAGCAGGGCACCGTGCACGGGCGGCTGCCGCCTAACAGCTGGATTACGGCTGCCTTTTGCCTGGCTCTACCCACGGCTCCAAGGGTGAGAGCTTCACCCGCCAGCTCCAGCCTCGAGCAGTACGCCACCGGCCCGGCGGGTTATCCTCCCAAACATTCAAACACAAGGAAAAAGCCACGGACCATCCCCTCCGCGCCCCCCGCCTCGCTGGGGCAGCGGTACACACCGCATCCCGCGCTGCCTTACCGTGCTCCGCCAAGACTACCGCTCCGCAGGGAAAGAGGGGGCGCGGCGGCCGCTCGCCACCTTTATATGTACGCTGCGGGGTGGGAACGAGGCTGGCCACGCCCCCTGCCGCGCGGGCCGAGCGGCGGGGCCGGCGCGGGAGCGCGCTTTGCTGGCGGGGCCGCGCGGCGGGGCGGGCGCTGAGGGGCCGGGCCGCGCTCCCGCCTCCCGGGCACGGCGGGGACGGGCGGGCACCGCGGCCCTCCTGCCGGGCACCGCGCTATTCGCACGTTTTGCGTTACAGTCTTCACGTGTGAAACGCCAAGCCGTTTTATGTGAGTTTATGAAGGGAGGGCAGGAACCGACCTGGTGTAGCTCCTCCTCCCAAACTTAAACCGTATGTTTCCCGAAGCATCGTAGCGTCGTTAAGGTTGGAAAAGAGCTGAGATCCTTGAATCCAGCCTGTGACCAAACACCGCCGTGTCATCCAGACCTGTGTGCTACATCCAGTCTCTCCTTAAACACCTCCAAGGGCGGTGACTCCGCCGCATCGCTGGGCAGCCCATTCCAGTGCCTAATCACCCTTTCTGGAAAGAAATGCCTCCTAGTGTCCAGCTTAAACCTCCCCTGGCGCAGTTTATGACTGACTGTGTCCTCTTGTCCTGTTGCTGATTCCCCGGGAGAAGAGGCCGACCCCCACCTGGCTACACTCTTCTTTGGGTCACCTCTGAGTCTCCTTTTCTCCTGGCTAAACATCCCCACTGCCCTTCTCTGGGCTCCCTCCAGCACTTCAATGTATTTCTTGTAGAGGGGAGTCCAGAACTAAACAGAGTGCTCGAGGTGTGGCCTCACCATTGCAGAGTACCGAGTTTAGCCACTGGAGGTTGTGCAGCTGCACCTTGTCAAGTGACTCCGTCTCCATCTGAATCTGCCTCCTGAATTGCTGTGGAAGAGTTAGTGAAAGAAAGTCATAGCAGGAGCACTACAGCCTAGATGATGTTTGAACTGCTGGGAAATCTAAATTCTCGTATATGGAGGTTCTCACAAGTTGTTTATAAATAGGTTTTTTTGCCTGCTTATTTACTGAAAGGTTTGGTATATCAATCAACTTAATTGAGGAAATAAGGGGAAAACAAGGAAGGATGAAGAAAAGCCGAAAAAAAAAAAGTTTGATGTTTTGACAAATTACTAAAAATATAACAAAAAACGATGTTTCACATATGGACTCTTTTTAGAAGGGTTTAACTGTTGAGAACAGATAAAAGAAATCTAGAATAGTGAGTTGCAAGGTTCTAAACTATTTGACAATTTTATTCCTAAAATTATTGAGATTAATACTACCAGGAAAACTTAACAGGTGACAAATTTTAAACAAGTTTTCTTCTGCAGTCCATGGCAGCGGATGACACTCTTCTCTCTGCTTTTCTTCTTATACATCCCATTTTACCTGTCTGAAATCTTGAGTATGAGCTGCAGTTGGCCCCTTTTCTGCTGTGAAGGCATGAGGAAAATGGTCTTCAATGCTGCCTTTTTCTCTGAGTGCCTCCCAGTGCCAGCTGTTTCAGCTGCTGTTTCTGCAGGAGTGAGAGTGACAAGCTGTAAGCATCAGAGAAGAGCTGCTAGAGCTTCAGGGAGTGCTCAGCAGCCCAGCTTGGGCACAGACAAGCAAGCAGTTTATGCTGTTATCTTTCCATCTGACCTATTCAAAAGGTCTCAAAACTGATGTTTGCCAAATGGCACTGAAAATGTTGAGCCACCCTTCCTTAGTGACATCAGGGTTAAAGATAAGCAATCACAGCTGTTAATCACTACTCAATTAGCCCTGAAGAAAGAAGGCAGCTCCTTACCATTCCTTTACTAAGTGCTAAATAATTCCATATTTCTGCCACCGCCAGTGGAGGGCTTTTACTTTTTTAGTCTCTCAAAGACTGGAATTTCTTTTTGGGGAAAAAACACAATTAAGCCCGAACTACATTACATAAAGTATAAATGAGTACAATTTAGTTTGCATTTGATAATAAGAAGCCTATAAGTACTGAGGTGAGTAAGGGCTGCCCAGGGCTGTGGGGTGCTGCTCTGTAGTGTGATCTTTGCAGGTGAAATGCAGGTGAGCAGGCACAGTGGGGAGCCTTGCCCTGTGCAGTGCTACTGCACCCTGGCTTTTGGAACTTGGCAGAGGAAACTCCTCATCTCTCTGTTAGATTGGAGGGTACAGGTTTACTAGCAGAGCCTGAATGCTTTGCTTTGCAAACCTTTTATCCCCAAAGAAATGTGACTCATATTTCTCAGCATGACCCAAGGCTGCTAGCACTGGACAAGCTTGTGGGTCAAGTGAAGCACAGCTTTACTGTGGGTAGGCAACAATTACAAGTCTGAAAAAGGTTAAACAAACCAAAGTAAAAATGTACACCACAAACGATTATTTTTCAAAGTAGGGTTCCTTCTTTTACCTTTCTTTCCCCTCCTTCAGGCTTCCACACCTTTAACCTATATTCCAGCTGTCTGGATGAGGGTGCAAGCTGTAAAGCAGGAACTGATCCTCTAATGCCACTCTCCAGAGACATCCTAAGGCTGGTCTGAACCATAAGCCATGTTGCCATAAAGTCTTAGCTTATAAATGAGTTGCTTCTGAATTTGGCTCACCATGTGGCTTCACATTCATGCACAGTGTCAGTACTGGGAGGAAGGGAGTGCTGGCTATGAGATAATGGGGATGTACTACTGGATTGACTCTTGTGTTGGCCCACACAAATGTATGTCAGCCTGGAAGCCTGGTGTGACATTGCTTTTCAGGTCCAGGCAACTCTCTCCAAGTTCTCTTTTCTTGTCTTAAATTATTACTTTCTTGTTCTTTCTCTTCATTTCTATCTCTCCCCCAGCTTCCTTTCTGTTCCTGTTTTAGGTCTGGCTTCCTGGATTTTCTCCAATAACATTGTAGCTTTGATGACTCATGCCTCTTGGTTTGGTTTGGGGTTTTTACCAGTGCATCCTTTGGGATGCTGAGTTCCCTTCCTTCTCACCTTCCCAGCAGGAAGTCTATTGTATGTAGCTTTAATTTCTTCCTTTTCAGAACAGATAGTACTCATTGTAAACTCCTGAGCTGACTTTGCCATATTTCACATTATGCCTCATAAAATACTTGAGTTGGGAAACAATTTAGCTTATGAATGTCACCTGATTTTAGTGTTTTGCAGATACCAGAATTTTTTGTTTAAAGTTCTCAGGTCTCTCTCTTTGGTTTTCTAGTCACTTCAGTGTCACAGAAAGACAAGTGGTTTTTTCTTGGGTTTTTTTTTTTTTAAATAATAAATGAGATCACACAAACATTAGAACAGCTGTACAGGGTCAGATCAAAGGTCTAGCATCCCCCACCACCCACTAGTATCCTGCTTCCAAATGTAGCCCAAAGTTAATGCCTAGAGAGGGAAGTAGGGATGGAACAAGCACGTCCTTCCCCAAGTATTTGTCCAGCCTCTGGGATTATAAGACTCAGAAACCTCCTAGAGGGTTATTGTTTTTCTGTGCATGAGAATGTAGCAATCCTCCATTAATTTCCTACCCATAAATTTGTCCAGTCTTCCCCAGAGCCTTTATAAAATTTTAACATCCCAAATAACAAGGGCAAGGAACATAGGGCTTAATTAGTGTTACAGGAAAATGTGTCTTCTTTAATTTGCTTGGTATCTGCTGTCTGTTCACTCTTTGCAGTTTTCAAAGAAGCAGTGGGTAATCCTTCCCTCCACAGTCATCTCTTCATTGAGCCCCCACCCCACAATCTCTTCTTCAGGCTGAGGAAACTCATTTATTTAATAATTCCTTATAACAGAATCAGTTCTTACCTTTGACTGTGCTCTCACTGATCTTCTTTCAACTTCTTTTGCTTTCTTTTTGAGATGGGACTCCCAGGAAGCAGGTATGGCATGGGCTTGTGCAGAGGTGCCATGATGTTCTCTGCTTTCTTGTTTTGTTCCTTAGCACTTCCTAAATTCTGGTATCCCTTTTTGGCTGGCTCTGTGCATGGAGCAGACATTTCCACAGAACTGTCTGTCATAACTGCAGGATCTCACATTGGAGCAACAAAGGCCAGAGCCCATTGTTCTGCATTTGCTGTTGTGTTTGCTTTCCTTGGTAAGCAGTGCTTTATATTGATCTATGTTGAATTTCATGCGTTGCTGTTGTACTCACTCAACCTTTTTAAGCTCCTGCAGCTACTTTTACAGCAGCAATAAATAAACGATTACTAGAGTTTTTTTACTCCTCTGCATACCACCTATTTCAGATCAATTCAGCAAGTTCACCAGTGCAGCTCATGCAGATTTCTGTGGTAGTTTTCTTCCACTGTAAAAATTAACCATTTGTTTCTACCTTCTGTTTCCTGTTTTTTCCCTTTTATTGCATGTTGGCTTAGTTTGCTTAAAATAATTTGCTAAGAGGCTCTAGGGAACCCATGCATTAGATCAATTTATCACATGCTTGATGATGAGCATGATGTGAGTTTACCAAGTATTTTGGCCATTGCCCTACAGATCATAGTTATCTAGATACACACTAATTCTACTTTTGATAATAAGCTTTTTGCTTATTTCCCTGGGATACATGTGGTCCTTAGTGGGCTTTACTCTCCTGGATTTCTCTAGACCCTGTTCAAAACATTATAATTCTGTTTTGCTACTTGGCCTTCTTCAGCACCAGAGCAATTTCAAGGAGGAGCTCACACGCCACAATTAGAAATTTGTGTTTCACTAGCTTCCTCTAAAATTTGCTCTTGTTGAAAGTGTAGCATCTTCAAGAAGCTGGAAGAAGCTTCCCTCACAAAAGCCTCAAAAGTGGTGTGGTACAGGAATTTCCCCAGATTTTTCATACTGAGCACAGGAGCAAAAAATGAATGCAATTAAATGGTCTAATTTTCTCAGAACAGACTTCCTCATGGGGACTTTGAAAGGGCTATTTGTTAGTTTTGATGACTAAACAGTATTATTCTGACATGTAATGTAAGTTTCCTTTTGCCCTTTTACAAGTCTTGAATGGTGATTTTGTGCCTTCAAGACAGTGTTCTCTGTCTTCATACCACTTGTGAGGATTTAATGCATATTGAGGGTTCTGTTACTTTTGTTTATAACAACATCTACATTTCTAAGTATCTCCCCTTTCTGAAACTGAGCACAGCTACAGCAGATGTGAGTTTCTGCTGCAAAGTTAATCTAAAAGTACAATGGTTGCTTAATACTGACACATTTGTTTTAGTGCCATAATCTAATCAGTTTATAAGGCTAAAATTAATGGTAAAGCATAACTAAGCTTTTTGGAAGAAAAACCCTCAAACCCTCTTCACTTAGTTACCTAAAAGAAGCGACTAAGCTGGTGTATTAAGGCAGGCAAACTAGTTAATATTAATAATTTTTTAATTAAATCAGCTAGTTTTTCCTGTGTTTACAAAGGTAATTCTGTGTGCTGTCTCTAGGAGTACATCATTGTAACTATTTTATTGTGTAACAGAACCATTCATTATCTACTACTGCAGCAGCATGCCCAAAAATACTTAAGGGAAATTTCAGTCTGAGTCTTTGTTAGTGGCTGGGAACAGCATTTCCTCTCAGTTTTTAAATCTCTTCTGTGTTATTCTGCATAAACAACATCTTACTGGAAGATAATACATTTTGTTTAATTATTATATAATTGCTACTTATCTTACTGGGGATTTTCTCATCCTTAAGTGGTGAGATGAACACACTCGGGTGAGATGAAAGCACTGAAGTGACAAGGTGGGAGAAGAGCAGCCTGATATTTAATGTTCTTCTCATAGCTGTGTGACCCAGCCATTTATTGCTATCATTTGTGATCTCTTCATTAATTAACTAGGCATAGGAAAAATAAGGCTTTTCTGCCACATTTATACAGCCTTGGCAAATTAAATGTCAAATCCATTTTTAAATAGAAAATATATCTTCATGTTCCTTAGCAAGAGGCTGGCTCTGGCTGTTTGAGAATACAAGGCTGCTGAGCTATTTGATTATTTTTACCAGAACTATTCTTAATATTGCCATCTTTCAGAGCCTTTCTTACAATTATATTTTATTACTTACAATACCCTAAGATCACACTCTACAGATTCGGGAAAAACAACACATACTTACTTTGTTCTTTTAAAAATTAAATACCATGTGAACTATTACAACAAAATAGAAGTTGTAAAACTACATTCCAGTATCTGGAATTGAATCTGGGTATGATAAGCATAGAACTCTGGGTAAGAAAGAGGCACTCTGTTTGAAGCAGGTATTTCTCAGACACTTCTTCAAGTGCTTGGAATGTTTCATTTGATAAAGTAAGGAAATCAAATAGGCATACATATTATTTTACTCACAGTATTCATATTAAAACAGATACAAATTTTTTTAAATTAAAAATTTTAGAAAAATGTAACTACCTTCGCCACAGTGTCAATACGTTAATTTTAATAGATGTAATTATGCATCAGGTTTTCACCTACGATGGTGCATGAGTCCTTCTATGAAATTTGCATAGATGCAGATATTTTTCAAATATTTTATTGTTGAATTTTGTTTCCATGTTGTCTTCTTCTTAAAAGTTAACATGTTTTGTGAGTGTGTCTTGCTCTCAGCAGCTCAGTTTTCCTCATCAGGGAGAGATCAAACAGCACTTTCTATACTGTTTTCACTTTACAGTCGAGTAGAACTTACCAGCTCCTTTCCTTCTCCCCTATTACTACTATAGGCTGCTACAAGCAACTACCTGGTGCAAACATTTTAAAATTTTTCTTCTGCTTTAGTTTTCTAGCAAATCAGCCACCTGAGCTTAGACTGTGACCATCTAACCACTAGATTTAACAGAAAGGAAGTGGTGGAAACAAAAACTCTGGTCTGCAAATTGTTGCACAGGGTGATGTCCCCTGAGAGCAGCTAATACTCAGGCAGGATGCTATAAATATGATGTGGAACTTCATGCTTGATCCCTCCAATATGTGGTGTACCTCCTATTTAATTATGCCTAAATGCAAAGATTCAACCATTAAAATAAACAATATTTGATGTTCAAGAATCTGTTGTTTTACTGTTCACTGATATTTAGTGTCATACTGTGAAGAAGCAGTTATCTCTGTCTAAATACAATTAAATTAAAGAAACTATTTCTATTCAGAGCAGTAAAACTTATGACTGGTCATATTAAGGAGCAACACAATTGTGATGCTCTGCCCTAGGATGTGTAAGATTAATGTTTTCAGTGTTTTAAGATACTTGTAAAGAACAGAAAGAGGCAGGCAGCACAGTTAATCCTATAACCATGATAAACCAAATAAGCCATTTCACCTGTGTAAGTAATTTGTTAGCTTTAAGAGAAAGTAAACTAATATTGATAACTTCCCACAGCATTGCAGATTTTTACCAGGTGCACAAGCACACATTCCCTGTCCTGATATTGTTGACTGGAGTGGGTAACAGACCTCCTGATACCAGAGAGACTACATCGTTCTGTCATGGAAGTGTTCATAGCAGGTGGCTTCTGCTGAAGGCCCTCCTATGATCGAACATCCTTTGCCTGGTTGTGCTCTCTTGGATATTCACCAAAACTCAGTGGAGCTCACCCAGGCTCTCAGGGCAACAGAGGGAAAGACCTGAGCACTTCAGACCTTGCAGGCTCCCTCTGTGTGCTCAACAGCAGAGAGCAGAGTAAGACAAAGCTATCCTTGTTTTTGGTCCCCAGTTTTACATATGCTGTGTAGGGAAAGTACAGGACAAGGCTGCCACTCCTTGTCAGCACTGGGAACATGCAGCTAATAGGCAGACAAGTTTTCTTCATGCACTCCATGTGACAAGAAGCAATTGTTCTGCCAGAGGTGATGACCACACAGCATTTCTAAACACAGGGCCTTTGCAGATCAGAGAAATTGTGGTCTGAATCTTGAGCTGACATGAATCTTCTGGTGCTCCTTAATCTCCAGCTGCTGCCAGAGTCTGAGGGTGTACCCCACCAGCATCCTTTGCAAGCTAAGCTAGGCCCTCTTGGAAGCCAGGAATGGATGATCAGGAGGTTCTCTATTCCTTCTCAAAAAAACAGTGTGGGGAAGTTCTCAGAGGCACCAGTGATCAGATCTGAGTGCATCCCTCCAGGGAACAGCAGTTGACTCAGCCTCCTCGGAGGAACTCCTAGTTGGAAGCCTGTGGTGCTGTTGTGCAAGATACAGAAAGGTCTGGCCACTGCCTGCTCTCAGATGAGGCAAGCAGCCCACTGCCCAAGGGCAGCCTGGTGTTATGTAGGGAAACTTGGGATGCCAGAAGGGGCTGACAAAGCTGCTGAGTGCCCCTGGTAGCTGCATGCACAATGAAAACCATTAATATTTGCTGTAATGCAGCTGACTGCTCCCATGGGAGCTGTTACGGTTGCCAGAATTACCATGTGACCCTGGCTGGTGCCCTGTTAATTGATATCTTTCATTTCTCTTGAAGATTCTGCAGTTTATTGGCATGTTTAAGCAGTTTCTATGGGCTGCAGTGGGAGTTGGCGACACAGCTTGATTGTAGGGTTTGACTATTACACCCAAGTAAAGGATAAACTAAGATATCTTTAGCATAATTAATACAGGAGTGTCATAGAGTTTTAAAACCTTATCCACCACCCTACCAGACTGGTTGTAGGCAGAAGCAGGCTAAGAGGTTATCCATGTCCTCTCCTTTCGGGAATCATGTGGGTCCAGCTTCCATGTGTCCCTCTCCTGCTGTTGCCCTACTTTGAGTTAGCACAGACCTTGCTTGGATCTGCAGTAACTTGATCTTGCTTTATGCCTACATTTCTGCAACAAGGGTAGGACTTACCTGGCAGGCAGTGGGAGGGAACTTCAGGTAGAGATGGAGCCAGTGGCTCTTTCCTGTGTTTCTTCACATGCTGGATAGGATGGGGCCATGGGCCTGTGCAGAAGAGCTGGTGAGGGAGAAATGTGCTGCACAATACTGCATGACAAAACAAGAGGCTGAAACCTTGTTTGAACTAGTAAGCAGCCGGTTTTGCAATGCTGATCAGACACGTACACTGACCTGCATCCAGTCTGCAGATTACAGGAGCGGATGAATTTTCCCCACTCAGTGATTTTGAATGGGATGGCGATTTAGATCATTCCTCTGCAAACACAAGAGGGCACTCCTGCCTCACTCTTCAATGGTTTGTAGCACAGAAGTTTTTAATGTAACAACGGATTTGCAGCTAATCCCTTGTACATGCTTTGATAACACAACACTATGCATTTATAAGCATTTATAGTTTGTGCACTTACAGGCCATTTTTAAGAAATGTGGTCTTGGTTTAATGTTTTCACTAAATTAGTATGTATGGAGAAAAGATTGAATTTAATTCTGATCTCATTGCAGTAAAAACAAAATTCATATGTCTTTTTAACTGGAATCACACTAAAACTGGGGGACTATAGACTATTTGCTGGGATTTTAGGTACATTATCTCATGGAAACAGAGATTACTTATTTTGTCTACAGTAAAAAATCTCCAAGAGCAACTTCAGAGGGGGTAATGAGATTTTAAGTTGTTACACTTGCCAACACTCATGTCTTGAAGTAGAATGTCAGTGATCAATTCATATAAGCTTTTCTCATTCGCTCATTTTTATCTGCATAATGTGCTATGCTATCAATGCTTTGCACACTCTGGCCACACAAGAAAAAATGTATTTTAAGCTTACTCAAGGGCCTCTCGCCTCAGGTTAGAGTCTCACTTGATCACTCAGAAAGATTTTAGCTACTTTTAATATTGTTCAGCACAGTAAAAGAAAAGCTATTCCTGTAGAGGAGAACTTTCCATTTCAAAATGCAAATTAAATCCACAAATAATTACTCTTTAAATGTAAATATATATATATATATATATATATATATTTACAAACCCTAAAGTCCACTGTGCTAATTATCTCAGTTTAAATGCTTACAGTTCTTCATTTGGAAAGAGTTATTTGCTATTGTCTAAAGCTTTTCCATGAGGAAACAAATTTTAACTGCACATTTATCCTCTTCACATTCTTTCTGCGAGGTGTGTTTCCATGCTATTTTGTGTAAATGGGATGCATTTTTCATTGTCCCTAGATGGTCCCCTCTCTGTGAAGTCTATTCTAGCCTCTGCTTCCCATACAAGACAGAAGATGTCAGACAGTGGAATAAGGAGTGGGGAGGGAGGAGAGGGAACTGGAAGTGCTCTGTGGGAGATGGCAGATTTGTGTACGTGAGTCTTGTCCAGATACCAGCTTGGTGATCTTCCCCTGTGCTTCTTACCCCTTCTTCCTACCCTCATGCTTCTTTTGGTCATTATGGGCTTCACCACCAATTTCTTAAACAATCTTCCTTTGCCCAGGTCTGATGTTCTCAGAACATTTTTAATTTGAGATGCTGAAAGCAAGAAACAGGAGAAGGATCAGCACTTTCCAGTACAGCACTCTGGGGGAAAATTTGAGGAACTACAAGTGTAAAGTACTAGAATAAGAATTATGTAGAGTGCTGGCATTAAAGGCATATGACTATGGGCTGTGGAGATTTGCATTGCATTTTCTCTTCATTACACTACTTTTTTATTTTATGGCCCAGCAGACCCATAAGCTCATGCCTGACTGCTTCATAAAGTAGACTGTTAAGTATGGTTTAAAAATACTAAACCAGACAAAGTGTTTGTAAAGTAACTTACTAGAAAAATATTGAGTCTAACTGAATTCTCAGTTACCAGTTGCTTCTTCAAAGAAACCAGTTTTTAAAAAATATGCATTTTGCCTGAAACAAATGTAGCAGTGACAGATTCTTTTGAGTTAATATGCTCATTTCATTTTCAAGCATGATCTTCTCCTCAGAAATAGTAAATGATTTGTGAGTATGGATGTTTCTGAAATGATGGTTTAAAAGTTGACTTTTAGTTATGTTAATGAACAGTATTGAAGAGGCTGGCTGCTCTACAGAAGGCCCCCTCTGCCAGCACCAGGAATTTGCTCCCACAAGGTGGGTCGATAGTGATTATTAAAACAGAAAAAAATCAATTTGAAATGCTAGTGACTCTCTCATAGGTTTTTTCCTTTTCCTATAAATGTCCTATTTGTATGCATGGCAAAGTTGGGACAGGAGGAGGAACTTGTCAAAAGTAGTATAATTTGAAAATGTGACTATGAATTTGGCTATGAGACCTTATTGCAATTAATTATGCAATTTATTATTGATAATTATTCATTTTCTATTTCTATTTATTTTTGATTGAATTATGAAGCCTGTACATCTCATCCTCCATCACAGACAAATCTATTTCCCATTTCTTTCTCCTGTCTGAGAATGGCATGAGGTGCTCTGGCCAGAGATGTGTTGGTGCAGTGGTGAGCTTCTTAAATTTGGCTGAGCATCTTAAAAATAAGACACAATGCTCTGGCCATCTACTGCCAGTGATCACCAGCAAAATCTCTGAAAAGCTTCTGAAATTTCAAACAAATCATTCCCAAAATGCTGCTGAGCAGAAATTTCTCTGGAAAAGTAGGACTGTGCAATGTCATGGGTGCCAAAGCAGCATTCAGAAACAACAATATGAAAGTGCTTGCATTGCTAAGTTGTTGTGCCTCGTCTCACAGTCTCTTTGTGAAGCTGCAGCTTAAGAACGAGGCTACATCTTAAAATATTCTTGTCTCTATCTCAAGGATGTACAATTTCAAGGTCTCTATACTGTTATTCTAATGAGAGATCAAGTTGTTTAGTGGGATATTTAAGCTTGACTTCTAATATTCGTGGGCATGATCCATGGCACATCCAGCATCCTCACACAGTGCTCCAGAGATAAGCAGCACAAGACACCCAACACTGCAGTATGGGCTATGATGGATAGTGAGCAGGTAATAGCAGCTCAGAGTTGTTAATTAACTTGCCTAGACATGATGCAATTATTAATCTGAGTGGATAATTTCTGTTTTAGCAAAACAATGGTTACCAGGGCACTAAGTGAGGGAAAGGGTTGAGTCATCTGAGGGCAGAAGCAGTCACAAGTTTGCATACATTTTGCCATTTTAACTAAGCATTTTTAAATGACTCTTCAAATACCTGAGTCAAAACAGAAAACCTGTAGTTTCTAACCCCTGATGTCAAAGAACTTAGTTGTGAAGTGTTATTCAAAACACCCCCTTCACCCCCTCCACCTCCTCTTTACTTCCTTAGATCTGTGCAAGGCTCTGAGAATTCCCATAAGGAATTCAGATGTTCAGAGATGCCTTGTTTGTGCTCACTGAATGTGAAGGCAATGAGGATGAACCCACTCCGTGGTCCTGCAGGAGCTTATTCACTTCCTGACACTGACTAGGAGACCAGAAACCTGCCCTTTGTGTCGGGCTGTAAATTGAAACACGACTCAAAGAACTCAAATAGTGAATTTTTAGAAGGTAGAATCGCAAGTAAAAATTGCTGCTTTACATGAACAAAAGGATTTTTTATAGTTCTCACGTCTCATAAGTTCATTGTCATTAATCTCAGTGAATCTGTGCTGATTAGCACTGAATGCAAATCTGATTCTTCTCTTTCATTCTGCCTCTCAGGAAGGGATTGATTCCCTGTGGAAACACTGGCTTGCCCTAGAAGCCTCTGTGTGGCAGTAGATGAGAGGTGATCCTATTGCAATTGTTGTCTAAATGGTGGGAGTTGCTGGGTAAGGTATCAGCAGGCATGGAGCAAGTAAGTTACTTCCAAAGAAGTTAAATGCTGGTGACTTGATCTATTCACTAGAGAAGGGAGATTTTTTTTTTTTTCCCCGGAGGAAGAGGCATAAAAAAAACAGGATTCAGGATGTACAGATCTAGGAATGAGAGCCTTGTCCTTGCAGCACAGGATTGCTGTTCTCAGATAGCACACCATGATCTTTGTATTGAGTCTGCAAGGCAGATCAACTGTTGTTTGTTAGGCTTGCTCTTCTGAGCTTTTCTTGTTTGTAGCTTGGTTTCACTTGGTCTAGCTGTGACAGCAGTTTATCTAATTGACCAGGTGTCTGTGGTTCATTTCTTTTGCTTTTGTGTGTCTTTGTGTTGTACAGCCATGGTTCTGTATAGATATTTTAGCAGACAGTTACTCTATATGTGGTGTGAGATATTTATTGCTCTAACATAATGATGTAGTGTACAGAAATACAGCCCTGGAGTGATAGCATCAGCCTTGAGAAATGGAAAAAATGGGACAGAGCACAGAAGAATGCAGGCGAGGGATGATAAGAGATAGGGCTGTGTCCTGGCACTGGAGACCCCACAGCTATGAACAGTTCCACATCTGCCAGATAAGGAAGTGCCGAGCTGGACAAAACTGGTTTCAGGGTAACAAAGAACATAAATAAGTAGAAATTTTTTGCTGTGAAATGTATGTCTGAGGTGCAGGGAGTCTCTTGCAGTACTCTGGACATCATCAGTGCAGAGCTACCCTAGAAATGATGGGACAGCTGCACAGCACACCTCCATGGACCTTCAGTCAGACAAGTGGAGCAGACCTCTGCAAGGAGGGACCCCAATTTTCCTGAGACTGACAGGTGGTGCAGACTTAGATGAAAAATCTCAAGGTCACTTCACACTTTACTGCAAAGATATGCAAAAATAAGGGCACACTACCAGTAGCACTGGCATAACACTGTAGGATGTAGCATAGTATTTATGCTTCTGTCACCAGAAGAGCACAGCTGAGAAGCATTAATGTGGAGAAGAGTGCACTTAGTAATTCACACTTATTCTGTGTGAGCTAAGTGTATGCATAGGTTTTCAAACTATAATGTATTAAATTTCTTATATGATTCTATATATTGTTACAAAATACTCTGCAAACCTCTTAACAGTCCTTCAGCATCTGTTTCAAAGGTTTTTCTGTAAATGAATATTCTATTATTGCTCTTCCTGATTTCCCTCAGTGACGGGGAAAGGTGATGAAGTGTGGTATATCTCTGACAATAGATTTACTCTGCCCATCTAAAAATGTCCAGTACCCAGGAGCTACTACTGCTGGCTGGTTTGTTAGTCTGTGTGATTTACAGCAGACCCACTGTACCTCAATAACAAATGTGTGTTGTCCCTTTCAAGACATGTTCTCTCACACTGTTGATAAACAGTCTCCCTGGATCGGACCATCGTCCAAAAAAAAAAGGAATGGTACATACAACAAACCTCAGATCTTGATTTCTCATTTAATTACATTTCATGTTGCTCCAAGACTGTCCTCTCACTGTAGTATATCCTTGAACAGATGTCAGGAAAAGGCTGGCATGTAATTAATTTGTGTAGGTGGCTTTCTTTTCACAGATATATTATTGTCATATTGCATGCCCAGTAGTGCAGCAATTTGTATTTGTTTCAAACAGGCAGAAAAACTTACTGTTGTTCTTGGCTCAGTGCAAGGCAGGACCTGTGGTATTGTAATTCAGACACTTCTTCCAGAAGATGAGAAATGGCTGTTGATGGAAAACTCCATGGCTCAGGAATCAAACGCTCTACCCATAGTCACTAGATGAGAGCAATGCAGCTCTTTAGTGTTTAGAACTGTTAGGGTTTTTGATGTACATTAGGTCTGCAGTTTAATGGCAGTCTAATTGCAGAATGTTATTGTCCCAGCTATCAGTGCATGTTCCCACCCCTGCTCTTGTATGGGCTCTAGCCATGCTTCAGGCATTCATTCCTCAACTAAGACTTCAGTAAGATTAGTTCCCAGCCGGATCAGCAAGCAAACCAAGCTCAGCCCCAGGTGGTGAAGGCTGAACCTGATGTGGCAGAGGTATGTGGGTGACACAAGGGCACCCATTCAGTGGTGCTGTGCTTTGTGATCACCTTGTTGTGGTCACGGTGCTACATCGACAGATGTCTCTTACATCCATGTTTTCAAGGCTGGCAGAAAATGACAGGGGCTAGACTCAAAGGATGAAATTCTACATCACAGCCATTGGAATGACTGAAGCCTTATTTTGTGCAAATTTCTACCTCACAAAGCCTGTTCCCTCTCTTTACAATAACTCAAGATCCCCCATGTTTCCTCCCAAAATTTCACTTTTTAACACTTTGTGAATGTAATGGCACTCTTTTGCTTACTTAGTTGAGATAATTTATAGAATGCTAAATATTAATACATTAAATGATCTCTGAGAATCTGGTGAGAGCATAGAAGATGGCATTGCTGTGCTAGGACTGCTTCTACTCTAGCCCACTGAAAGACCCTGCAGCTTCTCACACAGTATTTGGAAATCTTTCTCATGGAAAGACTTTGAAGGGTGGTCATATTGCAGAATGGTAGGCACCAACAAATGTCTTCTTAAAAGGAGACCGTTGGATGAAATGTCTCGAATAAAGCTCAGCTCCATTTCTGTAATATGATGGTCTTACTCAAATCAGCTTGAAAGCTTTCCAGCAGTCATGAATAAGCCTAAATTGATCACATTTTTACTAGACATGTTTTACAGTAGCTGACATTGATTTGATATTATGGTTCTATTTTAGTGCTTTGTAAAATGAATGCCTTAACTAATTTTTCTCATCCCCACACTAATACAGTGTCCCTATCTGTAATCTGTAGAGGCAGCAGAGACATAGTATATGCTATTTTAGAAATGCACCCTTTAAATTATTATGCAGTTCTCGTGCAACATAGGAATATGTCATGATGTAAATAATGTGTCTTCCACACCAGATTTATGGGTTTGCATTCTTGTTACATTTCTCTTTCTATATTGTTTGTATTCTCTCAACCATTTGTAAATACTTAGGTATAAGTTATGCAGGTGTCAACTGCTCTTTGTTACCATGGGTCTCAAGAGTGAAGTAATTACAAAAAGAAGTTCATTTCAGAATGCACCATAGGCTCTAGAGTTATACTTGGAATTCTTGTTTCAAGTTTCAAGATAATACATTTATCTTCTCACACAGATGTGGGAGGAGGGCAAATTGAGGGACAGCATAAATTAGCTGCAACTAATCCCAATCTGCAGAGATCAAGGGAGAAGTCTGCAAAAAGGATGTCTTATCTTTTGTGAATAATGGCCAGGATGGCGAACATTTAAGTGAACTGGAGGTACATAGGGCCCTAAGGGGATGCACCTATGAGTACTGAGGGAGCTGACTGATTTGTGCACAGAGAAATAATTACTGTAATTAACTTTGTAACTCCCATTTTTAATGGTCAACATAGATGATACTCATACAATTTAGATGAGTGCAATTCAACTGAGTTTCTCTTGCCTGTGCAAAGCACAGCCAATCCATTCATTATAGTTTTTGTGGAACACCAGGCTTTCAGCTTGTTAAGGCACATTGGAAGAGGAATCACCTTACTTGAATATGGAAATTTGCAGCAATTTTGAAACTAAGTAATAGTGCATCAGATTACCCTGCCTTGGGGCCAGCAATATCCATCAGAGGGGTAGGGCAGGTGCCTGGGAAAGGTATCAGTGTGAGCCATGTAATTGCTCATGTTGCTGTATTGTATCAGAGACCTTGGGGTCTACAGCTTCCTCTCATTTTTCAGCCTCATCATTTGCAATCTATAGTAATGTTGCCACTGTTATTTTGGTAAAGTAGCTCTGGTTCATACATCTATGCAGGTATAGTGGCAAGAACTGCTGTTTTCTATTTTTTTAACATAATACTGCATTAAAGGATTAAGAGGTTTCTTAACTGCATGTAATAATTTATGACTAATGTACTGTTACTGTTTTAGTTTACGTGACAATATACCTCTTTGTAGTTTCCCAAAAAAAGGAGACGTAACATCTCTGATACAAATTCATAGTGGTAAACTTTCAATAGGTATGAATTTTCCCCCTGATGCCCTGCATTTTGAATTCTCTTATTTTCTTGGTGTTTTCTACCTCCATTCACCCCAATACTTGTTCTTATGTGTTGTATTTCACTGCATTAGTGTTATAGAAGGCTAAGACACTTTAATTTGCTATTTATATTTTTAAATTAAACCAGATGGCCCTTATCACACATTTTATTCCTAAGATATATAATATTATTTGTTTCCTTTTGACATGGATAGGCAGGCTTATTAAGGGTGAAAAGGTCTAGGTAAGCGATTTAGCCATTCTTTCGTATTTAAAGACAACTTTCTATAAAATGGAAAAATTAAAGGAATCTATACAATTCCTGTTGTAAGAACAAAGGGAGGGCTGCAGCAGTTAGTGATTTCTTCCCCTAGGGATTCTTTTTACAAAACCGTATCGGTTGAGCATGGTGAGAAATAATTTTGAAAAGCTCGGGATTGAACAGCTGTGAAGCAAGAGTCGACTCAGATCAGTAGAAATCCATTTCTAATCAAAAAACTCATCCTGCTTTCCTTAAAGCAAATTACAAATGAAGAGTGCAACTCCCTGTCTGAAAAACAGAACTCCACCTTTAATCTGTGAAGATCTATTTCCTCATCTTGAAACTACAACACAGTTTATTTTGTAGTACAGGATTTTGCACCCTTGAAGCAAAATGGAACAAAGGGCAATTGTACAGTCAGATTTCTCTCTTGATATATTGAAAGAACAGCATGGCTTTACTGTGGTAGTTTTGCTGCTTTAAAAAAAAATTGTTACAATTAGTTTCCAGCTCTTCATTCTCTTGCCTCTGTGTTGTCTCCTCTAGAGGGCAATTTAACACAAGCTATACATTTATGAGACTTTTAGGCTGGTAAGTGCTCTGTCAGTGATAAGAGAGGTTGAAGAATTTATTCCCTTTAAAAGGCCTGAATAAGCTAAAACTGATTTGTGTGGCCTGTCCATAAAAGATTTGCAGGGGGCTGCTTTGATTTTTAAGAGTTCAGAACGGTATCTGTGCTCCCAGGGTCACATTGACCTTTTCCAGTCCTGTAGAAGGTCAAATACAGGTTTCTGAATGTCCTTATTTTCCAGAAGAGAGTCTTTTCAACACAGGCTTGGGGACATCATCTACCTTTTTTCTGTATTGCTTTCCCCTGCTTCCTTGAAACTTAAAAAATAGAAGAAATGCATTACAAGCATGAACAAGTAATTGATATTCGTGCTGCTGCTGCTCAGCTACCAGCATGAGTGTCCTAAGGGCATCCTGAGCTCATGGCTGAGCCACTGGCTGGGCAGGTGCTCCAGATGCTCAGGGAGTCACTTCTCCTTGTCGAGGTTGCCACCTGCCTGTCCTTGGGTACTGTGTCATCTCTGTGCCTCAGTTTCCATGAGCAAAAAGAGGACAACAAAGAGCTGCATCTGATTAAAATGGAAGAGAGGTCCTGTAGAGACCATTGTCATGGGCCCTACAAGAGCAGGAGATGCCCATCCTCTTAAATGGAACAAAATCCATAAATATCAGACTAGGTGATGACCCTGCTCTTGGAAACAATTTGCAGGAGAAGTATTAATAGCCTTGTAGTGTTACTATGTTAACTGGGTTCAGCCCTGTTTTTCTTATCTTTTTAACCATAAATGGTTTGTATTTCCATACTCTTTAATCTAAACTGCCTTGCATGTTTGCAGGAGTAATATACTTTTTTATCAGATAAAATATGTAAGAATAAAAATAGGGGATGAGGACCTGCTTCTTTTATTGTCTGAGCATAACTGCCATAGACTTCTACCTATTTTGCTTGTGCCTAGAATAAATTTCAACAATAGCAATGCTAATCATTGATTGATCAAGAGGTTTATTGGTAACAGTTGTAAAATGCAGCTCAGAAAAATGAGAGGAAAGGCAAAGTCCATTGCTTAAAATAGAGAAGCTTAAAGTCTAAAGAGTTCCTTCTGTGTTGGTATGTATTGGAGAGTGATGCCTTTCAGAGGTTTACTGAATTATTAGTGCAGGTCATACAGGAACTTCAATCTCAGGAGTACTGGGACCTAAATCTGTCTGTCACAGAAGCCTCTTAATATAGCCTGGATTTCTGTGAGATGGCTCCATGAACAGCAGAGTGGAGCTCATCAAGCAGAGGATATGGTGGAGGTGAAGAAAAAATGCTAATCTTTGAATTAATATTTAATTTTTTGACCTGTGGTCAAGGTTTTCAGTGCAATTAAGATAAACTGAGATTTGTTTAATTTATAACAGCTGCCTTAATCTGCATAAATCTGTCCTCTTCAGAGCTGTTCCTTTTGGTTACTCGGGTTCTTCTAGCTGCTACATGGGGATCAAGTCAAGATTTCTACAATCTGAGGCTTCCATGACAGCATTACTATCAAATGGCTTTTTCAAAATTTTTTTGAAACCCTACTTTTAGAATATGTTGGAATAATACAAGGGTGATCTTTAAAAGCCCCCACTTCTCATGCAGTCGGTAATTGTCAGAAGTACAGGAAGCTTTTTTATCACTGAAATAGGAATTGACCAAACTGACTGGGGAACTGGCACTTTGGAACAATGCCAGCTTCCAAAACCTGGGCTCAGCAGCATTAATTATGAGGACCTTTTTTGACTTTGAGCTTTCTGGCTTTTAACTAAATACCTCATAGCAGGAATAACCAGTTTACAGGAGCTGTTGTATTAAAATCAAACTACCAATCTGTGTAACTTGCTATATTGGATTGGATGTCTGATCTAGCTTTGGCACTGGTGAATACTTAATGCTGTGGTAGGAGAGAGGTCTTCAGTAATGGTGATTGAATATAGTTCTTTATTTTGGAAATTGTGGTTTTTCCCTGGTCTTCACACATGACTTGCACCCTTGAAAGAGGAAGCTGGATTTTCTCCTTTTCTTTGAATTCCTGTACCCAAAAGCCTGGCAGATACTCTGGTCCTGAAAATTCTCCATTGTACTCATTTGGAAATTGATGAGCAAATTGGTTTTGCCAAAACTCATGGTAAGTTTATTTTGCATATAATTTTTTGGGTTTTCCACATCAATTTGCCATGGAGTATTAAGCTTTTTCTTCTCTCAAATTGCTCTAAAGCTGCACCGTAGACTTGAGTTCAATGTCAAACATGTAGCAAAGTACATAGTTAGCCACAGCCTTGCCTGAATGTAAATGTTTGAATTGTCTGAATGCAAATGTTGCATGAGGTTAATAGTATGAATTTCCACTTGAGTATCAGCAGAAAGCACTGTGAGTTTCATAATGAGTCAGTTTGCAAACACTATGATAAATGAAACGGAGCTTTTTTTTTTTTTTGTTGGTAGAATATAGCAAGAATTAAGAGTTGCAGAGCTAATTTTAGCTAACAAAAGACTTGTATTCTTAGAAATAAAACTGGGTTAATTTTAAGTCTGACTCAATAAAAGTGTCCAGACATCTACACAGCAGAAAATCTGTGCAACGCCATTGCGAACTTTAAAAAATTTTGCTATGTTTGCAGTCTTCAGCAGATTCTTACTAGATTTTATGAGACATCTTTCTCTCAAATTAGCTACTGTGGCACGTGCCTGGCTTCAATACACCAGTCTATTGCTCCAGAGACAGGGAAACATAATACCTCCTATCCATGTGTACCCTGCAGATCTTCCAAGGTGTGTTGCTTGGGGTGCCTGGGTCACAGATACTTTGCATTTTGTTTTAAAATGAGTATGGGAAAAAAAAACATCATTGTGTTGATGTCCTTGAAGAGAAACTACTGACATATTTTTATGTGAGTCACTGTGGCACTTGTGTGAAGCAACACAATCCTACTGAATTTAAATGAGCTTAATAATTAGCAATTTAATGGGGTGCATTTTAACGGTGATATACTCCATCAATGCTTGTAGCATTTTAACAGGGTTATGTGCCATAAATGCTTTATTTTTTGCTTCATTACTTTATAACAGAATTCTAGGACTTGGAGTTAAAAATTGTCAGCTCAGTGTGTGTGCCCTATTGTATATAAGGCATCCATGATTTACTCAGATAGTACAGTATACATTTGCATGCATGCATGGCCTATAATTGTCTTATGCCTTCATTAAATAATGACAGTTCTTCCTACTTCTCTAAATAAATTGATACATCCTTTCTGAAGTACCCTGACTAGTGTCTGTGTCCAGCACTATTTGCATATTTAAAAATAGAATCTTTCTAGGTCCAGTGTGACTCTTGAGACAACATAGCTATTTATCATAATAACTGAGAATTGCTTGATTTTTCTGCTGCAAAGCCGGGAATCAAATCTGAAAATGTCAATTCAAAATTTATTGTTATTCACTGAAGCACTCTGGTCTGTGTTTCGCTTAAACCAGAACTAATTCTGGAGGCAGAATAACCTGAAGCTGATTCCACCTTTAAACTGAGCAACAATGTTAGCTGCAGTTTTATACATTCACATTCTAGTATACTTTTCTATGCAAAATTACCTTTGGCCTCAGATCAAGGAATGAGATGGATAAGCAAAATATTTAAGTGCTCTGCTGCATTAGTGCCTAAAAAGCACAGCCACTGCTAACATATCACCATTGACCTCAGTGGGGCATTTTACTGGTTAGATGAACCAAACTATGTGGGCTACTTTGGGTATTCCTTTGATGTAGAGAGGAAATATGCCAATTTTCAATATCCTGTCATATGTGCTGTCTTTTTCAAATACTCTGTCATTGTCTGCTAAAAATAGCACCTGCAATTTGGTACCTCTGAAACATGAATGCAGAACCTGCAGATTGATGAAATAGCCTGACTTTGTGAAGAGATGACATGTTGAAAGTAAGTGGGAATGCAAGAACAAATATCCTCAAAGCACTGCTTGGTGGATTACGTAGATTTTCATCTTCCTTGAACTAAATGCCTATCACCTGAAAGGATGTGGATGTGCCTTTCATTTTCTGGGTTCTCCAAGCTGGTTTAAACCTTCTGATCCTGCCTGCTGCTGAAGGTGTTTTGTCCCAATAGGAAAATGCCACCATGCAGAACAATCTCTTCCCATGTTGCCAGGAGCATCTTGAAGGGGGTGGACCAAAGGTGTGAGGCTCAGCTGGAAGCAATGCTGCCACCTGAATAGCATGAAGTGTTGGGAGGAGCAATGGTGATGCATAAACAGGGAGCAATGCAACTTCAGTCAGGGCAGGAATGTCAGTGTGCATATATATATATATATATATATGTACATATATGTGCACATATATATATGTAGCTAAGAGCTTGCACTGTTAGTTAAAGTCTCTGGAAGCACCACCAGTTAGCCAAGCTGCCCAGATCTTGCCTTTCATCACTGTACAGCACCAGCTTGTGTTTAGTGCTTTTGGGCAGTTTAAGTCAACAAATCTTTGACATGTGAGGGGAAAAAATAATTCTGCAAACAGCAGGTGATTGCTTTTCTTTGAAAAGCTCTGATGCCTTTATAATTTGAGGTTAAGGCATCACATCTGCTAAAGAGCATCCTTTATGCCAGGTGTGAACTTTGCATTTTCCCATTAACATGTGTTTAACTTTGATTAAGTTTTCACCATTTGCTTCTGCTTATTAAATGTTAATCAGAGCTTAGACTTCCATAAATCTCTGCAGTTTCCATGTACACTAAGCAGTGCAGCTGCCTTGCCTCCTTCCCCTCCTAGGCTCCAGGGAAAGAAGGAAAATGGGAGCAGGGCTGTGTTTCCTGCATCCTACAGATGCCCAGGTGGTTTTTTTTTTTTTTTTTTTTTTCTTCTCTTCTGCCATGTGTATAGAGAATCTACCTTATTTTAATCCAGAGTCAAGAAACTCAGTTATTGGGAAAAGGGAGAAATGGCAGTTAACAGGAATGCTTTCAGAGACAGAAAATCTATGATTGGGATTTGAAGATGAGAGGAGAGAGAGGAAGCAGGGACCAGTAATAAAAAACAGTGAGTGGAAAGAAAAAATGATGGATCTTAAAAGGAACTGCAATGTGGAGAGTAGAACTTAATGCTGGAAGGGAACAGTACTCTCTGAGGGTATTGAAACCTGGGGCAAGGTTCAGTGGCAAGTAATGATGCCTAATTTAGCTATCTACATGTAGAACTTTACACAGGTAACAGATTTTTAAGCCCTCATTACAGTCAGCCTTGCAGATTGCCCTTCTGTCACAGCAGCTGGGACCACACACCAGGCACTCACACCATTTTCAGTGCCTGTGAGAGGGACAGCTGAACCTACCTCTGGTTGGGACAGTCTTGTGCCAGCTTGTTAAATTCCCCTAAAGAACTACATGATGTAGCTACTTCTAACTGCAGAAACTGACCCTGGGTGTCCTCTCTAGTCCAACATGCCTGAATTCTTGAGCCAAAGTATAAAAGAATCTTTAGTTGTGAATAACTCTTCATTGCCTTTATACAGCTGCTTTTAGGAAATATATTTGCCCTCTGCCTTGATCAGTATGTTTGTCTTTACATCTGACCCATAGCAGTCCAATACAGCCTATGGTGTGTCATAAAAATGGGATAGGTGTTTGTGGTGTGTCATAGTGGTAAAAGGACAAGGAGGAGAGAATTAACTTTTACAGATTCCTGTTGTGTAGATAGTCAGTGAAAATTTCTCTCCCACATGTACAAAACTAAGTAAAGTATTTAATAACAGCAACTAGCAATTTAGGCTATAGCATGTACTGTGTCTATGTAAGAACATATATCCTACAGACATTTAAAAGAATATCTAATTTCCTTAATGATTTATAAACCCATGGCTATCAGTGAAATCAAGTGTGATACAACTATTGTTGGTTTTGGATTCTAACTTGTATCTAAACTGAATTTAATTTTTTTTCATTGCTTTATCACAGGGCTTTTTTCTTGCTTTTTTAACAAGTAAAAAGTGGATACTGATATAACGTGGGTGTCCATATAGATTGTAGTTTAAAGATTATCAGAGCTGTACCTAAATTACCAACATAATTTGGAACCAATTAGCTGGGCATCTGGCTGTTTGCTGTTTGAAAAAGTGATCCTAAATTTGAGATCTTCCTGAAGTAAGGAATTTATTTGAGACACTGTCTCTCAAGTTAAGTGCCAAGAAGGCATCATTGTCTGAATTCCCTAAGTTTTGTAATGCTTACTGTTGCTACAGAAACAATAGATGATTTCATTAGCCAGACTGTGTTTCAGGTTGGACCCTTCAACAGCACTTAGAGTGTTCTAGGAAAAGACAGTTCTTCTTGACAATTTTCTGGGGGAAAAATGCTAAATGACTTTTTTTACAAGTCAGTGTTCATATACTACTTGTGTTGGTCATGACAGAAGGAATGACTGGAGGGTAATGAATAGAGAAATACTTTGACACCTACTTTGACGTACAAGTTTTTCTTGGTCCTTTTGGGACCTTTTCTGGATCATTCATTTCTACACAGGCAGCCTAGAAATGCTTTCAAGTCCAGATCTCCAGAAATGCTTAGTGCAATGAAAGGAGAGGATACCATCTGTACAAGGAGGCTGGTCTTGTCATGGGTATGTACTAGAATATTTCTGTCCTGCCCTATGCTGGGTATGCAGCTGGAGTCCCCAGGACACATATAGGGGATGTTTGGCCAAGGCATTGAGGTGAGAGGTAGAAGAAAATTCCTAGAATAAGCCAGGAAATAAACCAGGAGCTGCCAGTGAAGTTTCACAGCTCAGTCTCAGTGCAAATCTTTCCTTGCCGAATTCATCCCAAGTTTTCAGCTCTTCAGTTAGAAATACAGCTGCTCTGCAGCCACATCCTCTTTGCTGCTTGA
This sequence comes from Oenanthe melanoleuca, assembly GCF_029582105.1. Lineage (NCBI taxonomy): Eukaryota > Metazoa > Chordata > Aves > Passeriformes > Muscicapidae > Oenanthe > Oenanthe melanoleuca. The sequence continues at coordinate 33,412,954 of NC_079336.1, forward strand.
GATCTTAAAAGTGCCCATCATACCCTCTTCAGTCATCTCTTCTCCAAGCAGTAGGATCTGCATGTGCTCAGTTTTCTTATACAGAAGGATAATAATCCCTTGATCGTTCCGTGTTCATGTTTTCAGTTGAGCAGGGGAACACAAATTACAATAAAGAAGACAGAGGTGCAGAAAGACTTTCATAGTAGTGGTTTTGCTTTGTTCTTTGTTCCTTTTCTAACAGTCGTTGATACCTAATTTATACCAAAACTGTTTGTGTAAATGATGTTTTAATAATGCCCACTATAACGGTGGGATTTTCTTTATGAGAGATTACAGTCAAGTAAGAGCCTTTGATTGTAAAACTGGGTTTGTTTAAAATACTCTAAATACATTTACTGAATTTCACCTGCCTGTTTTTATCATTCTGCAAGGTCCTTCTACCTTTTTTTAACTATCCTGAAAGCTGACCACCAGCAAATGCTTTAATTTTCCTTTTCATCCTCTTCTTAAGATCATTTTGGGAGATATTGAACAGCTCAAGCCACAGCAGAGACCCCTGTGGTGCTTCATTTAGAATCCCTCTCACTATGAAAATTGCTCATTTTCAACCACATTCCTTCTCTTTAACCGGTTCTTCATTTATGTGATGGCATTTCTTCTTTTCCAATAGCAATTTTGTTTACTTGAGTCAACAAACAGTTATTAGGGAGAAATGCTTTAGCTAATTATTAAATCATTTTACATTCATCTCTGTTCTGGATGTTGCCAACATTTTTCATTTTCAGAAGCATTCATCTGTCTCTTGCTGCCTCGTTAGTGCTTTTTCTCACTTTCAGATGCCTTATATCCATAGGCCTTAGAATGATCCTGATAAATCTTTGGAGTTGTTGGGAGCCAGACAGAATTCTCTCTTCATCAAGCTATTAATAGCAGTGAAAGACATACACTGTCCATCTTGCAGATATTTATGCCTATTAACTGCTAGAATCTCTTGGTCTTTTCATCAGTAGAGAAACATATCATTGGATTTACTTTCACTGAAACCTCAGAACTGCTATTGGCTTCTCAGTTCCAAATTTGCTACCCCTCTTACAGTATTTGATGCAGATTGCATCACATTTTCCATTTGCCATATTCCAGAGATTAATACCCAGTGATGTTACCACCGAGACTGATCCATTTCCTATAACCTGATCCAGAAGTAAGGGATTTTAAGTGCCTGTCTCTGATTTAATTTAACCAAGATTAGATTTCACACATACACGCTATTTTAATATCCTCTTATAAAAAACTCAGATGCATAGTTAACCCTAACTGGTTTAATATGGATTTAAAATATCTCCAAGACAAAGCAGCTGAATTTGGGATGAGAGGGGAGAGGGGGAGGCTGCTACTTCCCTGGGGAGCAGTGGGACATGCTTATGGGGAGAACAACCCAAGACAAGAATTCTTTCAAGAAAAGGAAAAGAAGGGAGTGCAGAGGCTGAGGCTGTGACAGATATGAGGATACCTGGGACTAAACCAAGGGACCATTCCTGGTCAGGCAATTTGGATATAGACACCCTACTTCCAGGAAGTGGAAGAGCACTTTGCCTGGTGGATGTGATCTGTACTCTACCAATTGTCCTTGAGAGCAGAAAGAGGTGCCTGCCTGCCCTGTTTAATACACCTGTCTCAGTGGTGACAGAATGAGAAAATGCCTCAATTTGGCCAGTTTTCTGCAATTCATAAAATCCCTGAATTGACTTTAAAAAAACCCCTGGAAACAGAGGCTTGCCGTGCAAAGACATAGTGGATGGGGAAAGAGTGTTTTATAACCTTTTTTACTTCTATTCAGCAGGATTTAGCACTATGAGTTTTCTCTGCAGAAGAATTTGAGAATATGCATTTATACTCCAATGAAACCTGATTTTCCCAAGCTGAAAATCTCTTTATACTGTCATTTAGAGAGTTTATTTTGGAAATATATGCTGCAAAGCTCTGTCTGGCTTGCTCTCCTGATGCAAGAAATTATGCATCCATTTAAACATCTGAGTTTCTCTCTCTACAGCAATGCTTTCTGCATAGTCGGCTTGGTCTGTGTTTGCAGCTTCTTTTTCAATGACAACATTTCAAGCTCTCATTTTCTTAGTCTAGGTTTTAATTAACTGAGCTCTGAGTATTTTTACACCAATATGGGATAGGCAGTTTTTCCTACTTGTACAGATATGCACTGTTCTGCACCACAATTGTCTTGATATTAATATGAATTACACAGCAATTGACCTTGGGCTCTGCTTAGTCTGTGCAGACTGCCAGGCCTGTGCTTTGTCCTCTGCATAAATAGCAAATCACATCACTTCTTATCTTATTCTCTTTGTGCAAAAATATGCTTTCCCTGGGGACCCATTTGCATTGATTCCAATAGTCATGATACTTCTCACCTTTCTGTGCTTCTTACATGCTCTTTGCTCTCCTCATGGGTTGCACAGTGACCTCCAGTGCCTTCCAGCTTGCTCCTTATACGTTATCTGTGTGCTTTCTGTGCCATGCTGCTGCTTCAAAATTTGGCTTCTCTGAAACCTTTTTTTTTTTCATAACTCCCCTCTCCCAGAGCTGCTGATTCAGCAGATTTCACTTGTTGCAGGGACCAAATTTGAGGTGTGTGATTTAGAGACATGGAATGAGACTGAAAGTAGAGAGCTAAGGGATCTACACTGGCCTTGGGTGTCATCTGTGTCTCCCTGATATTCAACTGTTCTTTCAGCCCAAAGGTAACACCAAAGGAGTGGGACAGCCTTTCCAAAGTGACCCTTGGAGCTGCCCCAGCGAGTGTTGATACCACACATGTGTGTTTAGGACAGTCCTTGGGGTGCTGAGTGTTCTAGTGGGGGGCCAAAGTGGGCACCTCACATTGTGCATTACTGATGGAGGGAGATGGTGACTGCCCCCCACCTTGCACCAGAAGTGTCCTGTGGAACTCCCCAAACCACCAACACGAGCAACAGAAGGAGGCACTGAGGCAACCACCAGCTATGAGAGGAATCAGAGGAGCAACCCATAGCATCCCAGCTGAAGCTGAGCACATCCACTGCTCTGCTGGCTCAGCTGGCCAGCCATGCCAGTGTCTCCCAGGTGCCAGGCTGTTTACTGCTGTTCCAAGTCCCAAACAGACAGATGCTTATGACCCAGACCATACTGCTGCAGCAAAGCTGGTCACTTGAAAGGCTTTGTCAGGAGAAAATGCAGTGCACAGAAGGGAGCTGCAGCTGAAGGGGTGCTATAGCCAAACAGGATGGAGCTGCAGCCCCATCTATTTCATCTGTCCTGTAGTGTGCAGGAGCTGCTTTCTATGATGGCAGCTGATAAATTCTTCAGTCAGTCCAACATAAATCCCTTCTGAGCTGAGTTTTGACAAATTTGTGATCAGAGCTGAGATTAGCCTGCTGTGACCATGTGTATGTGTTGTGGTGCTTTTGCTTTGCTTTGGATGGAATTACGTGACCCTGAAGCAAAATTTTGTCGATGAAATTCCATGCTCTGCTGAAACCTTGTCGATTCATGTTTATTCATTTAAAATTTGTCTTCTCAAAAGTAATTTTCTTCTAAAATTGTTAATGTATCCTGATAGCTGTTGGGAATTTAATGCTGTCATTTTCCTTGGCTTGCTGTGAGGGTTGTGTGTCACCTATAATTTATACAATATGGTGCTTAAAAGGTCTAAGTGCTGTTTCATTATTACAGGGAGCTTGGAGAAACAACATGGCTGAGAAAATTAGCTGTCGATAGTCTCTAGAGATTTATGCATCTCAAGGATTTTGTGATCTCCTTTAGATGAGATTCATTAATAGCATCATGTGCAGTTATTTCTCCAGCTCTGCCTGCCAATCCTGAGCTGTGATATCAGAGAAAAGTTGCAGTGCTCAGAGCCTGGAGTTGCTGGAAAAGTCAATCAATCTCATCCTGCACAAGCCAAGCCTGCTCAAAGAGTCCACTGTCATTGCAGGTTTGCTGGTGAAATGTGGGAAGGACTGTAGTTCAAATATACTCCTGTGTGGTTTAGTTTATTCCAGGCACTGCTTTTTCCAAAAAGGGCAGTACTGTCCCAATTTAACCACATCTGTACCAGCAGCTGCACCTGGAGGAACTTTGGTGCTCTGTCTCCAAGAAAACAGTATAAGTTTATGACTATACCAGTAAAGCATGACATAAATGCAGCCAAGATTTTTGCCAGGAACAATGCCACCTAAAAATCTGGAAGAACTCTTTAGAAAAACAAAGAAATATGGGTCACTTGGTAAATAATAAAAAGAAAAGTCAAAGTTAAGTAGAATTCATGAAAAAATCAAACAAACCAAAAACGAAAATATAGGAGAAGTTGAAAAAATATTATTATTTACAGATATGATGGCTAAATGACCAGGCAAAGAAAACATTTGTCTTTTCATCTACAAAATGATGATAATGATCTTTTACTCTGTTACTTCCTCAATGCTTCCAAGAAAAACGGGATCTGCTGCTGTTGCTTTGAGCTTCTGGATGTGTCAGAGGGACAAGGCCACATTTCTAGAGATGTTGTTCTCTCATTGATTCATAGAATCACACAATATGCTGAGTTGGAGTGTTTCCAGCTTAAGGCAAATAGGAGAACTGAGATGAAAGCCCTAATGTTCAGAGTGAACTAGTCAGGAGAATAAGGAGGAACATGTTAGCAGGACAAACTGAGGGCATGGCAAGGTTTGGGATGCTCCACTGTGCTATTCAGACAGGCAACTTCTGTAATATTGTATTTATATTGCAATGAACAGTGCAAAGGGGCTGAGCTGAGTCACATAACCCGGGTCAGAGTTAGAAGAAAGCTTTGTTCCAGTCCATGGTCAGCTCTTGCTGCTCCTTGGTGTGGCTCCAGCTTCCCTCACTGCCCTTTGTTGTGTGCTGTGGGAGCCTGCACCATGCAGAGAGGACAGGCTGCCTGAAGATCAGCTGTCCTGCCACATCTGCCCAGTTAAACATGCTCTCACCAGAGGGAAAAACGTGTATATGGAGCACATAGATGTTTAACAATTCCTGAGTGTTCATTTTTTAGGGAAATATGCAGAAGGGTCTTTTGATATTCAAAGCACAAATCAAATCACCCTCACAGGCTGGAGGCTGCATCAAGGACCATGGAAATTTGGAAGGGTGCACATGCATATGTACACAATGCACACAAACAATTTTTGCTTGAATTTTTGTCAGCATATCCCAAGCACAGAGCACAGACTAGGCCTGTACCATTTAACTGGGAAGCACCATAAGCTGTGAAGACTACATATTATTAGTAATAGTATTAGGAACCCCAGCAGTTCCTTGGGGGGATTCTGCACAGCAAAGGAGGCTGTCATGACAAGGTCTTCTAGCCACAGAGCACCTTGAATGCACTCTGAGCTTCTGTAGGATCTCTACAGTTTAAAGTCCTTTATAAAATAGTTTTTAAGTGCCTAGACCCTCTCCCCTCCACTCTTTTTGAAGAAAGGAATTGTGGAAGAATGGGGTGCCATGCTTAAAGTTCCATAAGAGTAATTATCTATCTCCAAATAACCTAGGTAAATGAATCATCCTGTAGTGATATTTCATATGCATTTTGTATTCAACACTCATGAACCTGGTATATAAGCAATACAAAAAGCCTCTCAAGCCCCAGTAAATTTATGTGAGAAATTCTAACTCTAACCAGAAGTTATGACACTTTCTCTACAGCTTTCACCTGTTCCTGTTAACCATCTCAGGGTACTAAGCAGTGTGTTGGAGATCACAGATGGGGTGGAGATCACAGACAGGGGGTTGTGCAATATACCCTGATTTTTAACCAGTGGAAAAGAAATAGGTTGTGGCTAATTGGTGTTCAGGAAGGACTGAAGGGTTCAGTGAGCAACTGAGGCATTGCCTTCAGAAAAGTTAATCTGTTCCAATCCATCAAAAAGCAGCAAAACAACTGAAGTATAAAATGACCAGGCGAGGAATTAATTTGCTTGAATGCCTGGAAGAATTTGTGTTTATGTGATGTATTCAGATATAAGCTCAAGGATTTACTACATACATAATTAACTGGTGTAGCAGAGAGGTGAATCTTAAATGGCCTCTCAGTATCAATAAAACATACTGGAAATAATAGATGAATTTTCCTAGATCAGGCTAGTATATAATTTCATCATCTTCCTTCTGAAATCTATGTTTTTAAACCAAGGAGCTGATCCAATACCCTCAATTTATGGAAAGGCTCATACTGACTTCAGTGTGTGTTGGATCAGGCTTCTGACAAATATCACATTAGTTTTCTAATGCCCTGAAAGGTTTTAAAACACATGAACTTTGGGGGTTTTTTTCAGTTAAGTAATTATCTACCTTAATTTTTCAAAATTCATGGAAGTCCACAATAGAACTTTGGAGTAATATACAAAAAGCTCTACAAAGATCTACTTGTTTCAGTCTAAAATAATTAGGAAGGCTAATAATTAGTAAGGAGTGCAAAATCAGTTAGTTTTCTTTATACCTTGCCAACAACTAGATAGTGCCTGCACAGAAATTTTCTTTCTTATACCTTAATGGCCAGAGAACTTTACCAGTTTGTTCATAGTCAAAATTATCTGAACCCTGTTGTGCCCCAAAGTGAAATGAAATAACATGTCAGGAGTTTCAAATTGCCAGCTGATGTGAAGCTGCAGTTGGAACATAGAGAAATTCTGTGATTAGAAAATATCCCCTCTCTCTCTCTGTCTCTCTCTTTTTTTTTTTTTTTTTTTAATTTAAAAAATCACATCAATCAGGAGGAACAGAATGTTCTTTCAATGGGCTTTTTGTCATCTGATAGTGAATTACTGAAATAGCTGCTTTGCAGGATGCCATTTATTACGTGCTGCTTTGAACTGATGCACCACTCACAATTGCTTCTATCCTATGCTCATGCTTCATCAGGGGCAGGAACCTGCTAGTGCTAAACACCCTGATCTCACATTGTTATTAAAATTACACCTGGAATAGACCTGGCTCTTTATATTTTAAGTTTTTGTGTTGTCATGGACATATTTCCCCATAAAGACAAGCATAACTGACATATCAAAAGAAATTTGTTTTGAGGAGAGCAACATTTTGCAACTGAAAATGATATAGGCTAAAATTTGTCACCTCATATAGCAGATGTAGCAGTTCTTCCCTGTAATTTATTGGCATGGGTTCCAGCAAGGGCAGTTTTGCCCTGCTTGGAAAGCAATCTTTTTATGTGAGCAGAATACAGATCATCTCTTCACTCTTTACTTTATTTTCTATGTGTTTCCAGTGCTTCCTGTAGTCAGCAGAATGACTGAAATTGCTGGAAACTCCCCCTGAACTTTTATATTAATCCAAGAATTTGTGTTATAAAACTCAGGAATAAACTTTTATAGCATAATGCTGTCATGGAACAGCCAAGGAAATTCATTCAGTGGGAGAGCCATGACTCCTTTCTGCTCACTTTGTTCTGCTCAGACATTATTAATCTTTTCCAAATACCAGCATTAGCTGATGAGGAAGGGGTTTGTGGTTTAGGGTCATACGCCTCCAAATAGCTCTGTGCATGGAATTGCTAGGATGCTATCACAGTATTTGCTCTGCAGCATTCACTGAGATCACATGGATCTAACTGAGCTCCTCACTGGACTCCTTCACTGGCTGTGCCACTGTTGATCTACTGCTAATCTTTCCTTCCACACTGTAATCAAGGTAAACACTTCTTCCACTCAGCTTAAGAAAGGCTTGTTTAAAACACCATTCTCAAAGCACTAGCTGTTCTTTTATTAAGCATATAAAAACTATTGTTGGAGCAGGTATTTCATATAAGGAAAAGTGAAAAAATATTTTGGGAAAATATGTTTGGCATTCTGACAATTGTTCACCTGCATATCATATGTAAACATACACAAAGAAAAATGTACTGCAGGTTGTTTGAGACAGTTTTTGGTAGAGATTTTTATTTAAGAGTAACAAAGAAAGAAAGAAAGTGTGATTTGCTCATGATTTCAGAGAGTTCTGTATGATCCATGTTTTTTGGATGCACATGCCTGCACTTTGTCATTAATTAGCAGTATCTGGCAATGAACATTTTGTCTGTACAGATCAGAGAAAGGTGATCACACTGCCAAGTGTAAGGTATTATTTACCAGTATTTCTGGAGGTGTATTTGTCAGAAGACCACAAAGTGTATAGCACAGACTTTGCTCTTTATATTAAAATACATCACTGTATATAGCAAGGCAGTTACTTTCAAGAGCATTGAGGAATATATAGAAACATTGCAATAATGGTGGTTGAGAAGGGGCAACACTTTATCACTTTGTTTTCCCCCATCCTTTACACACCTTGAGATTTTTATCTCCCTATATAACTCTTCCTTTAGCCTTATTTGCTGGAAAGATCTGACAAGGTCTAGGGCAATGGAGTCAAATTCTGAGTTGTTTGGAGATCGTTTTACTTGAAGTTTACTGTGCTTAAATTTAGAGAGGGGTGTCCCTATGATGGGCTGGCTGAGTGTGCTGTGACAGAAGACACAGTAGTAACACATAGAACGTTTCTCCATAATGCCTACTTGAGAGTACAGAGATGCAAGAATTGGATTTTTAGAAATCAGTGCTTTGAAAATGCACACCTCATTTTTTCCTCAGGTGTAAACATGATTTCAGGTTTGAATGTGAAATTTCTTTCTTTCAAAGCACCTAATATTTCTTTGGCTCTTGAAGAAAACTTTACATATTTATAGAAGCTCTTTAAAATGCTTAGGGAGGTGACAACTGTTTCTGTTTCCCCCAGGAGATACAGGTCAATCACAAATGTGGTTGTGTACATGCTTAGAGTGTCTGCTGATCTCCAGAGCTGATCCAACAGCACAGAAAAGGGGTCCTGCTTGGATGGAAATGACAACAGATACCTGCAATTCTAAGGTATTCCTATGTCCAGACTTCTTACTGGAGCACCAAGATTTCATGCAATATGGTTAAAGAATGTCATTAAGCTCAGTTTGGGTTGGCAGTCTGAAGAATGCAAAATTAATTCCTTTCCATGACAATCATGACCATGTGAATTCTGGGGATGGCCTTGACCACAGTGCTCATAAGATGGTACAGTTCAGGTTCCTGAGTGGACAGAGTAAAGCAGCTAGGAAGATCACAGCCCTAAATATCAGAAGAGCTGGCTGTGTCTTATTCACAGATCTACTTGGGGAAATCCAGTGGGATACAGCCCCAGAGAAGAGAGGTTCAGGAAAGCTGATTGCTTCTCAAGGATCCCCCTCTTTAAGCTGAAGACAGAAGGTCTGCACAGATGAACAAGCATCTCCTGACAAAATTCAGACATAGAAAGGAAGCATACAAGAGGTGGAACCAGGCATAGGGGAGCCAGGAGGAATGCACCATGAAGGGTTGGCCTTAAAAAACGAAAGTGCATCTGCAGCTGAATCTGCTGAGGTGTGTAAAGGGCATCAAAAAAGGTTTCTACAGGTACCTAGGCAGCAAAAGGAAGACTAGGGAAAAATGTGGAACAGCTGCTTAATAGTCCAGGGAATCTGATGATAAAGAACATGGAAAAGGCCAAAGTACCAAGTTTCTTCATCTACATCTTTATTCATAAGTCTGACCTTCAGGCATTCCAAGTGCCTCAGGCGTAGGAGGAAATCTGGAATGAGGTTCAGCTGTCATTAATTTGTGTCATATTGTATCTAATTCTTCATTTGCACTACACGTGGTTGATTCAGCCTGTAAACTCTTCTAGGCAAGGAAGTGTGTTCATTAATTTGGCTTCAAAAAGATGTTACGTGTTTTATGTGGAGCAGTGTCTCTGGAGATATTCTTGAAATGAGTTGTATTAAATGGCTTTGCACTTTGTGAAAGAATTCTCCCTATTAACATTCCCTGCCTGATTCTTAATTTAGTTTCTTTGCCTGGTTTGTTTGCACATGTGCAGATAACCAAGCTGCACATTCCCAGTAGATTTCAGAGGCCAGAATTGGTTGCTGTGTGCAGTAATCCACACACACCATGCCATGCAGTTCAGTCTGCTATACCAACTCCTTCTGACTTCAGGAAATCTTGACAGCCAGCAGGATATCCCCAGAGAGGAAGGCATGGGAGTCAGGATATTTCTCACTGCTTCCAAGAATAAGGATTAAAAATGTCATTTTTTTTCCCCTCTGTGGGTAAGTGAATAAATTAGGCTGGTTTTTCTTCCTTTTGCTGATCCATTATTTTACATGTGTGTATCTAATTAAGTAGAACCCATAGTGAAATAAAATTGCCATGGCAGTAATCTTTTAATTCTAAGAAAAAATAAAACCTCCAAGGGAAAAGGCATTGGTAATTAAGAAAATAACTTCAACATTTGCAGATTATGCTGACCTAGGAGTGAGAGAGGTTTGCCTTGAAGTGGTTTCCCTCTGTCCCAAGGCTTCCTGCTGCCTTTTAAGCCTTTTGTTCCAAAAGTCTCTTACACTGTAGTTTTGCTATCACCTGCCCTCTGTGCTCTCCCTTTGTTTCTTAGGATTTTTTGGGGGGGTTGTTTTGTTGGGTTTTGGGTTTTTTTGTGCTTGCTGACTTTTCTTGCAAATAACTTTTTCCTTTCTGTCTGTTTTTTGGCACTTTTGCAATGTGTTTCTGCCTCCCTCCTCCCCCTTGCCCACCTATCCCTCCTGTGTCTTCTCCCACTGCCATTGTTGGTTTTCCCTCCAGCACCTCATAACTCTCCCCTTTTATTGGGTCCCTGTGGCAGGATTACTGTTCAGGACTGGAGCTGTCCTCTGACAGAAACCTGTTCATCCCAGGAATGTAACTGAGCACTTAGGAAGTCCAAGAAATGGCCCAGAAGACCAGGTTCAGTTTTCAGCCCCAGTGCTGTCTTGCATGGATGGGATATTCACCTACATCAAGCATCATGATCTTTCCTGGGCTCTCAGCTTGCTGCTGAGCAATCTTGTGATATTTTACTTGTTTTTGGATCAAGAAAACAGGGAATAAATGTGCTTGCTGAAAGAAAAGCAGAAGGACAAAGATTTCAGCCCAACAGAACTGACCTTGCAAAGAACAATGCAGAAAAAAAATCCAGTATCAAGGTGTGTTTGGACACACTAGCTTAAATAATAATTTTTCCCAGGTTTATGAAGAGCTGCATCTTTTTGAAATATTTTAAAGTGAAGGGCTCCACAGCATGTAGGTATAGATAATATTATTATCAATATATATAAATAATAATGTTGTTCTAATCTCTGCATGTATGAGTGATTAAAAACAGCTGACTTCAGCAAAGTAGGAAAAGGAGATTGGAAAGCATCAAGAAAAGAAAGAAGAAAGTTCTTTCCCTGAGTAAATTACCATATTGCAAGGAGGTGATATTGTGGCACTATCTCCAGAAGACTTGTTCTCAGAACACAGTGGGGTTTAGAGATCCCTGCTGCTACTGGAAGATAGGAAGAAAAAATCTGTATTTATCAAGGGAAGCTCTTGGCAAAGTTCAGCATAGCTGTAGATATGTATTTGTTAAAAGTGGGAACACATTTTATTTGAATTCTATTTTTCGCAACAAGTGCTGGGCTCAGTCCAGAGCAATGCTGTCTCTTGCCAGTGAGGCAGCAATGTTGACTCAGAGCAGAAACTGGCCCCAAGTGTTTTTATACTTTTTTTGTTGTCTTTCTTCATAACTGAGAGAATTTTATGTAGAAGACGTCAAATGTGAAATCATTGTGTTAAGCAAGATGAGTAATATTTTTAAAAAGTTGTAAGTAGTTGCAAACTGTTTATATTGCACAAGCAATTGTTTTTGTAGATGTTAAACTACTCCAAATCATCAGGTATTTTTCTGGAGGAATGGGTATCTTGGAAGTAGAAATGATCTCCCAAAGTCATTTCACTCTTGGAAATGAGCATCTTTTAGAACAAAATAATTAGAATTTCAGAAAGGTGAAAAGCATTGGCTTCCCCTGCCCTTCCTCCCTCCTCTTGTACTCAGGCATTATCTCCATGGCAGCTGATTAGGATTGTTCCTCAGCAGCCAGCAAGGTTCAATGCTACACCATGAGCACCTGTCACTAATTCCTTGTGAGAGTCCTGTGTGCTGCTGGCCTGGGGGGTCCAGCTGTGTCCGGCCTGAAAACTTTGTCTTGGAGGAGCTGGTACTGTCTCCAAGGGAGAGGGAGGACACAAGCTGGAGGTGTCCTTTGTGACTGGCTTCATGAGCTGCCACTCCTGCTTGCTCATAATTTGTGAAGACCAGTCTGGAAACTGCTGTCTGGTTTCCACCAGACAAGACAAGACAAGACACCAGCAAGACACTGGACCACCATGTTGACAAACAGAAGTTCAGTGCAAGACATCAGAGGGTATCAAGCCCTGAGACACTATAAAAAAGGAAAAGTGCTGCTTTTCAAAAGAATGCTCTGTGTATTTGGTAATTTATAGTATTCATCAAGACTGACTCATGAGCCAGTGGAAAGTCAGGAACAGCATTTGCAAGTCTTTCTATTGCAGATGTGGTAATATCCTCCAGATTATTGAAAAACTAATAAATCCAAAACAAGTCCCATAAAAGGCTGAAGCTCATCCCAGCGAGACTATCTTAAATTTTGCATTGATCTCAGTATGCATGGTCTGCAGGTGGTTCTCAGCAGAGAAAGGGAAGCTGAGAGGGTTGTGTGTGCCTGTTCTGCAGCACAAATACTGCCATCCCTCCAGGTGGGAAGTCTTCTCTCCTGTGCCAGGCAAGTGTCCGTGCTTGGAGCTGGGCATGCAAAGCAAGATATGCTGAACTTCTTAGCTTCTGGTCTGAGGTATTCAGTCTTTCTTGTAATAAATGAACTCTGTTAAAGAGTCAGTGCTTGGCTGTTAAAAAAGTAATACCACATTTCTGTAGATACTGTGGTAGTTTCTGGATGTAAATATTAGAGCATCCATCCATTCTCGAGAAGATATTACTGCAATGTCAGGGCCAGTGTTCTGTGATGAATTGCCATGGGTTGTCAGTGGCTCACTTTTTTCTGCAGGATTGGTTGAGCTGACAGATTTCAGTAAATACCAGGCTTATCCTAAATTTTGATTTCTTAACTAGTGACTGTAGAACTGTTTTGTTAATCTTGTAAGTTATGTGAAGGACTGTACTATAGAACGACATTAGTGAATACTTGCAAGAATCTTCTGCTAAATAATATCCATTATCTCTGAAATAAATGTAATTTATGCTCCATTTGGGTCACTAATTTTTTGCCACAAAGCAGGCATTTGCTTAGGATAGGAAGAAAAATTTGGAAGATTAATTGGTGTGTACATGAAGTTTTACAGTGGTAATATACATGTAATGCAATCAGTAATAAAGCATTTGTGTTTCCTGATGTTTATTAAAGCACTTATCTTGTTTGCATAGAAATGGCTAAACAGAAAATTAGACCCTCCTTGGAAGCAGAGTGGATGAAGCTAAATTTTTCTCATTGTTTTGGAAACAGAAGTGTAATCATGTCTGAGTCCCAATGAAAGTTAGTGCAATTTACCTACCAATCTGTCCTGGGATAAGCACAGATGATAATCTTCCACTTCATATTACAGTCCAAGTTTCAGACTTATTCCAAAGAAATATTATTCCTTCAGACACTCTTTCTTCCTATCCAATACTTCTTATCTCACAAATTTGCTTTAAAATTGTTAAGATGATGGCTTTCTGACAAGGTAACTTTCCTTCCAGTTGAATTATTTCAGACAATTCCATCATATTGAGCAAAAAAATATTATTTCCAGTTAAATAATGGATATGGAGGCTGTGCCAAGCAATCCATTGAGATCAGGAGGTCTCTGGCCTGACAACAGAGCTCAGTGACTACTGTTATTAATTTCTCTGGGCTGTAAAATTGCTTATTGTTGCTGTCCAAATAGAAGAACCCAGGGTTCTAAATAGTTGTAATAAATAAGACAGTTGTACATAATTTAAAATGCAGGTTATATAAAAATAGATTTAGTGTCACTGAAGTGTTAGAAATATCAGGTCAAAGGGGCTGCTACCAAGAACTGGCAGAGTCTCACTGAATTCCATGGAGTTACTCTAGCAGTGCATTTGCACAGTGATTAATCTCTAAGAAATGCCAGAAGCAGAAAACATAAACTGTTGTTGCTTGCAAGTGGAACACTAAAGCCCAAACATATGAATATGAATGATTTAGGGCTCATAATGCAGAAATTCTATCAGGAAGAAAAGGAATATGTTAAGCTGGAGAATTGATGGGAGCAAATGCTGGAATGACAGGTGGCAGAAAAAAAATTATTTCTCTAAACTAATTTTTGCTGTCTCCTGCAATAGTTTCAAATTGAGTCAGGGAACACTGGAAAGGAATTTGGAACCTGAGTAAATGATTGCATGGAGGGAGAGTAAGTGGCAACTGAGAAAAGAGGTCTGCTGACAGGGGAAAAAAAAAGAAAAGATTTCTTGTAGATTTATGCTGAATGTAAATGTTTGGTGAAGAGTAATGTGCAGAGAGCTGAAGCACAAAGATAAAGGACAAACCTTGCCTCTCCAAGGTGACAAAGAAATCGGCTGGTAATAATGCATAAATGCAAGGCCACTGCTTAAACTAAAACCTGATGCATAAATAACATTTCACATGCTTCTGTGCTTTGTTTGAATTGGCTCCTGAACCTTTGCATCAGTAAGTGTGGTGATTTATGCAAAAGAAAAAAATTCTCAAAAGATAGACTCTGGTCCTCACAGCCATGAGATGCTGGGCCACATTAAGCAAAGGTTATTCTGTCAGAGACCTCAGCTGCATGGTGTGCTGGTTTTCACTGGTGGGGAGTTAGTTTCCTTCACAGTGGCTGGTGTGGGGCTGTGTTTGGGATTTGTGCTGAACACAGGGTTGATACTATAGAGATGTTTTTGTTATTGCTGAGCAGGGCTGACACAGAGCCAAGGCCTTTCCTGATTTTTGTACTGCCAGGCTGGGGGAGACTGGGAGGAGACACAGCCGGGACAGGTGACCCCAGCTGAGCAAAGGGACATTCAGACCATGGAACATCGTGCTCAGTGTGTCAGGCAGGGGCAGAAGGAGGAAGGGGAGGATGTTTGCAATGATGGTGTTTGTCTGCCCAAGTCACTGCTGGGTGTGGTGGGTTCCTGCTCTCCTGGGGATGGCTGAGCTCCCCCTGCCCATGGGAAGCAGGGAATTCATCCCTTGCTTTGCTTTGTGCACACTTCTGCTTTCCCTATGGAACTGCCTTGATCTCAGCTTGTGAGTTTCCTACCTTTTACCCTCCCTGATCCTGCAGGTGGGGAGGTGAATGAGTGGCTGAGTGGGGCTTGGCTGCTGGATGGGGTTGAACCATGGCAGATGGTGCTGATGCAGTTAAGAACTCAGCCCATGACAACTTGGATTCCTTGCTGAAAAGCAGCACTTTGAGGTTTCCCTGTTCCGCTTTTGTCTCTGGTGACTTCAGGTACACATCCCAGTCTGCTCCAAGATATTGTCCCTCTGTCCTGGCCCACTGCTGCACTTTCCTGTACTCATCATCCTGCCTGGAAATGGCAGCTGGACTCAAGTCTTGTTTGATTTTCAGAAGCATATATCATTCCTCAAATATAAGATGTACTTTAAATGTCTGTTAGGAGTCAGTGAGCTAAACCTTTGTGGTATGGATAAGGTATGAAGTGTCTTGAGTATTCAAGATGCCTTAAGCAAAGAATGGCAAGAAATATATAAATGGATTTTGATTTCTCAAGCAGCATTTTAATTCTGGCTAATTTTGGATTATGCTGGCTGGAAAGGTGGTGTATAATTCTATGATAACTCAGCTCCTGCCTTTAAAAGCAAGCCACATCCTAAGGGACCATCTCAATAAATTATCTGTGCAGTCCTGCTTCTTTGCACAGTTGTTCTGGGGTCAGCAGTGTCCTTGTGTTGGTGTGGTGGAGAGAAGCAGTCACCACTGGGGAAGCAGCAGGGAAAAGGGTCAGATTTAACCACTCACAATTAAAAGCAGCAACATGTGTCTGAATTGTTTTATGATCTGGAAAAAAAGGCTTGTGAAAAGCTTTGGACATGGCTGAACACATCCATATTATTTTAAAATAAAATAACTCTGAAAGATCTTTTATGTCTTCATGATTCTCATTTTGACATGATTTACAAAGACTTTAAGGGATATTTTAATAAACTAGAACTATTATTTTGCAAATAATCACAAAAATATTTGGTGGGAGAGGTAATAATCATTTCTTAGACCAACTGATCTAATTGGAATTTAGTGAAGTTGTGCTAGGGTCTCTGACTTCACTGGCTTGCTGGCCAGTGGCATCTTGAGGTTTTCCTGTTATTCTTCATGTTACCACCTGACTTCTTCCCTCTGTGCTATATTTCACTTCTCCACTCCTGTTTGAAGCTGTTTATTGAATCACGCTCTAAACAAAAACATTGAATTCATCAGGATTTACAAAATTTCCCTTCTATTTGTCGTTCCAAGAAGCTTTATACCATCAGATGCCTCTGATGCCTTAGGATTTTAGCTTTTATATTTTTCAAATCCTGTACTGCTTTAGGCTATAACTCTAAAACTCCATAGCTTGTCAGCTACTGTTCTCTCTTTTATTCAGACAAAACAATCCCTCTAGGCCTGTAACTCAAGGACACTCTACTGCCCCAGGCCCTGAAAAGTATTAAAAAAAGTGAGTTAGAGGGGAGCAAACTGGGGGTATATGACTTCATTACCTGAAGCTGTAACTGGAGATTTAACCCCTGATATGTAAATAGACCAAACTTGTAATTGTCTGAAAGACCCTTGACCATCATCCATCCTGGGTGTAGCCCCTCTTGGAGGCTTTTGACTGCCCAAGGTGTATCTATTGAAGGCCTTTAATAAATACCCACTTTATTCCTTAAACTTTCCTAGCCTCTGTTCTAGGTACCCACTCCAAGGCATCAGCTCTTGTAAAATGCTGTATGCAAAAAGGAAATGTCAAAATACTCCAGGAACCTGAGCCTGTGTTAACCACAGTGAGTGGACAATGCCAGTGTGCCATGCCATGCTTCCCAGTAGAAGCACTGGGTATCTTCCAAGTGCTCAGGGTTTTAGAGTCAAGATGTCTACTGCCTGCATGGCTAGGAAGACAGACAGAAATAATCCTCAGGATTTGCTTAGAGATTGTTTTTCAGAGACATCTTGAAGTTCCAAGGACAAAAGTATTAAAGAAAAACAGAAAAATAAAATGCAATAGGAAAACACTGGATAGTCTCATTAAAGGCACAAAGATGAATTCAGGCTTTACATACACACTCTGCAACTGAGTTGGAATAACACCATTGTTTGAGAGCAGAAATAGGTAATAAAATGTGACAGCTGGGGCTTGTTGGATGCATGAACTTCTGTTCCTTGGAATAACATGGCTCACCCTGGTTCTTCCAAGTTGCCTTTGGTTGCCTGCCTGGGTGTGACAGCTGAGCACTGCTTTGTTGGGAAGCAGGTTTCTAGGACAGAGACCTCTCACAGCCAGAGCAAGGGCAACCTCTGAGGCCTGGCAGGCAGCACTGGCCATGGCCAGCTCTTACTGGCAGTAATCTACTCAGATGGAATGGCAGTGATGGTCATGGACACATCTGACCAAGGGGCCATTTTCAAAGCAAACCAAATGGTCCTAAGTCACTGAACCCCAACCACTACCTTTGGCCAGAGCTCTCCTGCTTCCACTGGAGGCTCAGCTGCCTTCTACAGAGCCACTTAGAGCCCCACTACTTGGGTTTCCTTTCTTCTCACTCATAAATAAATGTCTTTTCCACTTAGTCTGGCTTTTCAGTCATCTTCCCTACAATCTAGCCCAGGAACATATAACTGAATTGACTGGGCCAAGCATCTGAGAAGTCTATATTATCTACAATTATTGTTTGACATTACAGTTGGCAATTTTGAAATATTTTCATTTTTGCTTACATAAATGATTTGTTGCTTGGAGGAAAAGTCATGCCTGTCTCCATGCAGTGATCTATTTTATTAATAATTTATTATCACTTGGAGTAACCATAAATAAAGAGAAAACAAATTTTTCAGGAAAATATTTATGTTTTCTTGGGTATAAATTTCACTCATAACTGCATTTTTCCCTTCCTCTGGCTTTACAATACACTATTCACTTTCCCTACAAGATTCAACACAGGAATGCATAATCTAAGTCAACAGACCAAAGATCTGAGAACTCAGGTGTTTTTTGATATCTCTGATGAGAATGGAAAAGCTCTGCATGTCCTCCCTCATGCTGTCACAAGCAAGAGCAACCATGTAAGGTGTTAAATATTCTGTACTAACAGACATTTTTAAATGCTTAAGCGGGGAATTTGTAGTTATTTCTGCTCAAAGGATGCTGGTCCTGCAATGTTTTAAGGAATCTGTTCCAAAGACATTAATTCTTAGTAAGGGAAGCTTAGGAACAAATCTAGGCCCTGCTAAGTATGATGAAGGGGTCTTTTGTGATCAGAGCCAGAATTTCCCCAGGGAATTTGCAGTGAATATAGAGAAATAGACTTCCCTGTCACATTAATTTGTGCTTATTCCCACTACAACTAAGAAAACAGAGAAATTGCAGTGAATCTGTATTTGAATGCTCTCTGCATTCAGTCAAGAGCCTTTCCTTCCAATCATGCTTAAGTGGCTGTCATTTATAACTCTCTGAATTAGAAGTTTGCTTTTTATGTTTGTAGGAAAAGTTACTCTATAATGATAGCCTCTAGTTTGACTAGTAATCCCCTGTAGCTGATTAATTGCTAATGAAAAATACTATTTCTGTGTTTTCATTTTGTTCTCTGCAAGTTTCATGATCTGTTGAACAAACAGCATTTCAAAAGGATCTATGATAATTGAAGCTATGTAAATACTTTTGATTGATTTTGTTAAAATAATGTGATTGGGTTTTATTATCTGTGTCACTAAGCTTGATATTCACTTATCTGAAAATTAAATATCTGAGTCTGAGTTGATATGATGCATACACAGCAGTATTTAGGATCTGTGCAATGATGCAGTTCTAAAGCAAACCTCATCCTTGTGTCTGTTAGCTCAGTTCTTGGAGCAGTTGTTCTGCTTAGCTGAATTCCTTTTAGAGGAAATTGAACCAAAACCTCTGTTCCAGGTGTGCATCAAATGTCCTCCTATCTCTAGAAAGGCACAGTGATCTAAATGAATCCTCCAAGCAGTTTTGGAATGTGCTTGTGGTGGAATGGCTGCCTTGGGTAGGATAGCTGGTCTAGGGGAGCCAGACTAAATCAAGTCCAAACCAAACCCAAATGGATATGGAGTGAGCATTGGGACTTCAGCACCCTCTGCATTGTTCTTCTGCTGTGTCAAGGCAGATGCTAAACCAAAAATGGCCTTAGTGTCCCACTATAGTCAACAGAGAGGAACAGGTCAGGCAACAGGTCTGTCTTAGACAACACTGAGCTTGGAGTATCAGAGCTACATATCTCTCTCCATTATTAAGGGATTGTACAGTGGCTCAGACATCAATCTTTTAAACACTTAAGGCAGATGAATCCCAGTGCCTTGATTTTTTGCTCATGGCTCTCTTCTGAGACATTCTCAGATGGTTCCATCTCCCAGCGAGGTAGGATGGCTTTGTATGGAGATTGAGGATTCCACATGCTGTATTTTTCAGTGTCCACATTTTCATTCTTCCCTTATTCCCCTGCTCAAATGCAGGAAGAAAATTGAGGAGTTAGGAGAAGGAAATGGAGGAGTTGATCTTAGTTTGACCCTGCTGAAACCAACAGCAGAATTGTTGGTGCTGGTGCTGCTCTGCCTGATATAGCTTGTCTTCCAAAGTGCTTGGTACTTCTGTAAATCAGAAGCTGAGGAGCTCTCATTGGTGACAGCCCCTGAATAGTGAGGTTGTATGACTCACCTGGCACTTCTGAGCAACAGCAGGAAGGCTGGGATAAGGGCACCAGTCAGCATCCAGCATGGTCTGGCCACAGTCGTGTCCTTCATCCTCCCCCTGCAACAGAGCTGGGGCTGAAGGGTTACTCTGTCTGTGTCTGTGACTCCTGTTCAGGACTAAAATGCTCTGTCTGGTAAGGGTCCTGTGGGAAACTGGTGTATGAACACATCCTGAGGGACTGCTAGGGGATGTATTATGTACCAATGACCTTAGTCTTGGCAGATCCTAAATTCTCTTTGCTTGGCTTCCCAACCTTAACAGTGCTCTTTAACTTACTTCTGTTACCTTGGGTTTTTTAGGCTCATAAACCTCCACATGTATTCACAGAAATCAGTCCTGTGGCATAGTCCTGATACTTCAGCTGGTCTTACAGCCTCATTGAGCCCATCTTGAGCCTAACTCATAGACTCAATTGTCCATGCAGCTCCTTCAATTCATTCTGTCTTTAAATTTTTGTGTTCTACAACCTATCCAATCCAATATCACACTGCAGCCCTTTCTTAACCCTGCATCACATATGAATATATTTAATTTGTTTGATTTTTTAATGCAAATTAGCAGCTGACTTCCAAGAATTTTTATGCATGTTTTATGTCTTGATTTAATAAATTTGTGCAAGTGAAAAGCCTGGGAGGGAGAGACAAAAGCATGGGTGCTTTGAGTTGTTTTGCTGGCAATTTATTAGACTAATTGGGCATCACTAGCACAGTGATTAGCTAAAATGAGAACCATTGTTTTATTTATTTAGAATTTACGAGTATTAGCATGGCAGCGCTTGAGCTGCTGGCTGCTGGTATTTTTTTATTTCCCTTTTGATATTTTCAGATTCTTTACTATTTATTGGACCACAATAAGCTGTAGTAGAATACATGTTTGCAAAGCTTTCTGTTGAAACTGAAGTTCCCCATCAGTGTCATTTCTGACGAGCATGAAAAAGTTTCCAGCATCTTTCAATAATTGTCCACAGAGTAACTGAGCAACTGAGCCCTGTGTAGCAAGTTTTCCTAAACCATCTAAGAGTTAGTGCTGTAAATCCAGGAAAAGTTGAACAAATTCAGTAAGAGCTTTCAGAAAAGCTTTACAGCACAGGGCAGCCCCAGCCCTGATGATTTCTGTGCTGGCAGTAGTGGGAAGTGGCTGTCTGCAGCTTGAGGGTGTTCTCTATGCCCACCCTCCTGCAGCCTGTCAGTGATTAGCAGCCCGTGGGTGCACAGATCTGGGAAAGGTACTGTCAAGGCTCTAATTTTCTTGAGGAGTGCACCCTGCTAAGCTATGCTGAGACACAATAATTGCTTGCCTGCTTATTAGCAACTCTGAGATCACAAAAAATGCACAGACATCTCCTGTTTTTCTTTAACCAAGCATGAGCCTCTTCATATCCTTCTGTCACACAAAACATGTTGGTGTCAGCACATCAGTCACATGGACTCCCTGTGGATAAACCACAGCATCTGATTGTCCTGCTGCATCTGGAAAATCAGATTTCTCATACTGCTCTTTGCTTCAGCCCAACTCCAAGCACACCCTCTGCAAATAATAAACTGGAGCAGTGACATTGCCCTGGCCAGGTCTTTGCCCCCAGAGAGTCCACAAGCAGAGGCAGGAAAGGTTTTGGATGGGACTCATCTTCCTCACTGGTCTAAGCATCCTTGGTATCCTCAGGGGGCAATGGCTGTGCATAAATTCTCCCTGCCCTGCCTGGGCTAAGGAAACTGCTGTTTCCTTTTAAATGCATGCTTTGTTTCTCAAGGGAGAACTGTGTCTTTTTTTCATATTTATTTTTATGCAGTGTCTGTCAGTCTTCCCACTAAACTTGTGATTATGTCAGACAGCTTCAGCCAATTTTAAAGAGGGCTTCTATTCATTCTGGATCTGCTATTTACCACCTGCTATTTTCATCTGCTACCACCTGATTCGTGTATCAGAAGAGACAGTGAATTGTCACTGCCTGTGTACCTTTTATCTGTGTTTTTTTCCTCCCAGAACATCTGTGTATAAACTGCAGTCAGCAGAAAAAAACAGAATGCCAAAGAATTGTCAAAATAAAGTAAGACTCTTAATTGCCCACGCTCTAAATTTTGGCACAGATTTGTTTGGTTCAAACTTGGCTTGTACTGAGCACCTGGTAAGTGTTTTAAGCAGCCACTGCACTGCATGCTGTGTACTGCTGTTCTCAGCTTGCAGAGCTGCTGTTCAGGAACAAGTAATTTCTGGCAAGATGAGATAAAATTACAACTCTGCCAGTCTAATTCTCACTACTCAGTGCTAAAGTGAACAATAAAAAATAGTACATACCTGAAAACAAGAGTCAAACTTCACTGTGCTCAAAATCCTAAATAGGATGATTGTATTTCAAAAATGTGTATTAAAATGGGTTGTTAAGAAAGGAAAAGGAGGGAGAAGCTGGCCTTGGCTGGTGCTGAGGAATGAATTAGAACTAGAAACTGCAACTAGAAACTGAGAGTCCTCACTGGCAGAACTGGCAGTAGGGATGAAAAATTAGTCTGTCTTTAGGGAATACAGAAAGGCATCTCAGCCATTTACACCAGATGATGGTCACATCCTTAAATAATTTTGAAACAGATAGTGGAAATTTACACCAGAAGAAATGGACACCACTTTAATAGCATGTAACTGAGGTTAGGACAATAATCTGACCTGCAATACTTCATGTGCCATCCATATTTTTATCTATGACTTTCCAGTGAGCTGTTACACACTGATGTACAATGGGTTTGAGCCTGAAGTGGGACAGGATGAGATTTTGAGCAACTTGTTTCCAGAGCAGCAGCAATGCTTCACTGGGGCTGATTTTTATTAATGCTAGTAAGGAAAGTTTAAAATTAATGACTTTCATTAAAACCAAAATCAACAGCTACTATTAGCAAGTTCTATATAAATATATATGTATCACTAAAGCTTACTCTGCATATGAGTAGCTCTTGTCTCCATGAAAGACAGTCCTCAGTGACACAATGTACTTTGGCTTGCTTTTTTCCCCTTCTGTCTCCTACTGACAAATGTGTATGAGTTTGGGGAAGGAAAAGCATGAAACTCATTCCAGAACACATTTGTCAGTCATGCTTGTAGTGCTAGTGATTTAGATTTGTAACTTAAAGCTGATAGCATTAGTATATAATTAGCTCTGGAAGATTTGAAAATTAAAAGATTGAGTTAGGAACACTGAAAGAAAAAAGTGTCTGTTCTGGAGTCTAGTCTGGGCTGTTTTCCTTACCAAGTGCATCTTCAATTTTTCTCAAATATAAACTGTAATACAGGGCCTAGAGTACAGAAAAAAGGTCATCTTTTATATCATAAGCCTCAATTTATGATGGGACACAAATGATTAGATGGCAAAAATCACTCTTAAAATGAAGCTGTGCATAATAAGCCTGGGTGAATGGCAACAGGTATTACTCCATAAATATTCTGTACTTAGTACAATGGAAAATGGCTTTGAACCAATAAAAAAATTTTCATATGAGACCAGGTTTTCCCTGTACTTCCACCATAATCATCTCAGGACCATGTTGTTGTGGTTGTTTCCTCCTTCTACACTATTATCCACACTGTGGCATCCTGGACCCCTATCCCTGGACAAGCCTCCCCCAGGCCCACAGCACCTCTGTGGTTCTTCCCTTTTTTTCATAGATCTGCCACAGTATTTTTAGCCTCTTCCCAGCTTCCACTTTCCACTGCAATACAGTGTTTTTCCTTGCTCCCTGCTTTTTACTCATCTTTTGACCTGAAAATCAAGGGGGTGACAGCACAGACTGTGAATGACCTGAACTGATCTGGATGGTGATTTCCTGACCCTCACTTCTGCTGCTGCCAGGCAGAGAAGGGATGGCTGAAGCCACGCTGTCTCTGTGGAGAAGCTGATACAAAACTTACAGCAATTCCTTTGAGAGCTGTGATGGAATGGACCAATGATTGAAAAAAATTGCTAAAGGGCACTGACAGGGATTAATAGCCTGGACAGCAGCAAGAACCTCATCTTCTTGTGAAATGTTTCCATTTTTTCCCCTTTGCCCCTCACCCTGCTACAGCCACAAAGATTCTTAGCTGTTTCTGATGGCTGTATGTGAGTATTCTTAACAAGGGATTGTGGTGCTGGCTTTACAGAATCTGTCACGTCCTTGAAAGAGGACATCTTTCCAGGCCTCTGAGTGTCTCACATAGGATGGAAAACCCACTGTGAAAACCAGAGAAGGTGTCATGATAATTTATGTACTGATGAGCCAGGATATGAACTGAGACCTCTCCAGTTCCATCACCTGGAAAGAACCTTCTATCACTTCTATCACTGCTGCTCCAGGCTGAGCTCAGGTAAAAACACCCTTGAAGCTAAATTGCACTTGAAGGCAGGGATCATCTTTTCAGTCTGTGTTCACACAAAACCTGCCAGAGGGCACTGATTCATCTTTGGGCTTCCTGTGAAGTACAGTCACACAGACATAACAATATCCTTACCTGGTTCTGCCCTCCAGCCTGTTCTGTACAAAGTAACATAACTTTGCATTACAGCAAAGTAATGCAAGCAATGTAATAATTTGTCTTCCAGTTCCTGTTGCAATATATAAGCTAATGTGTGGAGTCAGGCATTTTACACAAAATTGAGATTAGAATGACTAGTGATGAACAAACAATAGCAATAACAGCATGTTGTCCAATGCTACCTGTCTTTCCAGCACAGCACTTATCAGTTGTACAACCACACTTACATCACACTTGTACATATGCAAATCAATCCATGAGGCACAGAGAAAGGGAAAGGTGGGTAGATAGAAAAGCCTCCTCCTTCTCCAAACTGCTATTTGTCCCTCCATTTAGCAGGCTTCAATTTACACATAATTTTTAAAGCAAACCTGTGAATGACTGTGTGGACACTCAGAAACCAAACAAGATGGACGTATGGGCAGCCCATTTGCACACTGGAGTGCTCTTATTTAATTATACTACTTTGGGTTTCTGGTACTTTAAAAATGCCTCTCTGCATTTTGCAACATTTTAGCTGTGCTGTGGAAATTAAGGGTTGTGAATTCATTTGCATCTTTACAAGAGAAAGAAGTGCTAAAATAAGGCCAAACCTCATCCTGTGCTCAAAATAACGTTAAAATTCCCTTTCTGGTCCATGCATTTTTTGGGGAAAAGGCTCTGAGTTGATGAGCCTTTTCGACTGTGTGATGCTGTTTCAGATGTGTTTGCTTTTTAAAGAGAGTTTTGGTTTCAGCTTGTATAGGCACCCATCTGGGTTACCTGCTGTGTGGACCACCAGCTGCTTGATGTACAGTGGCCTCTTGGTCAGAATCACTACACTCTGTCCCTTCCCAAGTATATGATTCAAATGAGGTATTTGAAAGTAGTTGTAAAGCTCTCCAAAAGTGTAAGCAGTTTTAAACTCCATTGCAATCCCAGTGCAAACAATGGTGTTACAGTGAGGAACCTTTCTCCAGCCTACCTCCAAAAGTTGCCAGGCAAATAAAATTAAATTAAAGCTGAATCCCATCTCTCTCAAACTAGCAAACCTCATGCACTCCCTTTCACTCCAGATACAGGGAAGAGCCTGTGCTGGTGCCATTGCAGCTATCAGATGTGCCTGAGTCAGGGCAAAGGAAGAATTCCAAAAAGAAGTATTTTCTTTGAGCCCCCCCCATGTCCTTCCACCAGCTCCCTATCAGATTCTGCCCTCAGATTATCTGCCTCCAGCTCCCACTGGAAAATGTCAGAAAGATTTATGGGCCAGTAGCCAAGGGCAGAATTTGGCAGTGATAATGAAAAAGCTCCCAATTAGTGTCAGATAAAGATGACAGACTCGATCTGTCTTTGGGAAAGCTGAAGCCTTTTGTGTGCTGTGTCGTTTTTTAGCTGTGCTCTCAGGTCCCTTTCACTCGCCTTCACTTACATCAGCTGTGATAAAACGAAATTGCTGAGGCAAAGCAATTACACTGAAAAGTGCTTGTTCTGGCTTGGCCCTCTCCTGTTATGTTAGTGAGGGCTGGACTTGCTCCTGACAGAGATGAATGTGTTCTGTCTGTATCTCTCCTTCCCAAGAAATAAAAGTGAAATATGAAACAGATTCAAGGAAATAAGATCACAAAGCTTGCTTTGTCTGCTTTTCTGCCCATGAAGCCTAGGATAGTCAAAATTTTTATGACCCAGTTGGCTTTCACAGCTCTTTCAGTTCTGTTTATGGTCAAGCTTCTGTCACATTGAGAGGAAATGCCACATTCTCCAGAAGGAGTATGGGGGAAGACAGAATGGAGCTCCTCTGTGGTGATGATGAGTTCTCAGTGTGTTCATACAGAACACTGCCAGAACACTGTGGGAACATTCCTGACTCTCTGCTCAGCGTGGGTGAGGCTGCCCTTGGAGAACAGTGCCTACTTCTGAGCTCCCCAGTTGTGGTGGTGCATCCTCCCTGCCCCCAGGACTGCTTTTTGATTGCTGGAATTGCTGTTAGGAATTTGGCATTTGTGTCGTGAGCTGGTCAGTGAAGCACCCTGTGACCACACTGGAAACTCTTGCATGGCTGAAGTGAGAGCAGCACTGACCATACCAGGAGCTCCTGGTGCCTGGCTGAGGTGAAGGGTGGGATGTTCATTGACCCCTGACAGCCTTGGAGCATTCCCTGCCTCAATCACAGCTTGAGTGGAACAGTACCATTGTTGGTGGAGTTTAGGAAACTCCAGTAATTACTGACCTGGGCTGTGGCCAGCCTGGAAACTTACTGACAACTAAAGCAAGTCATCTCACAAGCCTATGAAGAGTGGTCCTGAGTGGGGTCCTTAGAGCTCTCCTGGGTGGCAGAGGGTTGAACTGGCACCTCCCTCTGAGAGGGACACTCCTGGAGCTCGTGGACTGCCCGTGTGTGACACTTGGAGCACTGTTGCTGCAAGCTGAGTTTGGGGTCTCTGCTGTACCCCCAACCCCTTGAGGCTCAACCCTTGCCTGTGGGGAATGCCAAGGCATTTGACACGTTTCACTGGCACACAGGGGGAATTTTTAACAGGCACATTTGTACATATAGATATGTATATATGCATCTCTGTGTCTGTGTGCCTACATGTGTGAATTGATTTGAACATCCTACAGCAAGCATAGAATAAATTTTCCCATCTCAGATCTGTAACTAAGTCACTGTTGTAAGTGTAGTAAATTCTATTGAATCACTTTAGAAGTGTTAAATTAGCCAAGGATTAAGTGCTGCTAAACCCTGTAGACATAATCTGTTGACCAGGGCTGGGACTGGTAAAATTTGACTCAGCCACACCCAGACCAATGGGTTTAGAAACCAGCCCATGCCAAGGGTTTAGAAAACAAGGGTTTCTGTCATGAACCTCATGTCCCAGCATGAGGGTGCCCCTTACCCTACACACCCTTATCCTTTGCACCCTTACCCTTTGCATGCCCAGTCTCTGTGCAGATCATTCTAAAGTGATTCCAAGCCTATTTTCCTTTGTGTGATTCATCTGTGTAGTAAGTAATAGAAAGAAATCTCGCCACAAAACTTTGTTGCATTTTGCACAAATTTACATTAAGATCTGCTTTTGACAACACCTTTGATGGTGATTCTTTAAGCAACTTAAGCCACTCATTGGTGACAATTTGGTGTAGTCATCAGGATCCTAAACTGGGATTTGTGACACCTGTGCATGAGTTACATGGACTCACATAAGGAAGCTGTGTGACCTTGGGAGACTTTTTCACAAACCCACCAGATAACATCTTCCTTTGTGTCTCATATCTGTTTTCCTGCTATATTCACCCACCTCTGGTCCCATACTACCCTTTCCTTATGTAACTGCTCTGTCCTTTCCAGTAAATATTCTTGCACTACCCTGTTCACTGATGGTCCAAATCCCAGCCTAGGAAATCATTAGTTACCTGCTTCTCAAAAGTCAGGATTGATCCTACCAAAGGCAGCAGCAGTTTTCCTGCTGGTTGTGTGGAAGTTTAGATTCATCCCAAAAATTCCTGTGTGATCACAATTTTCCACATCAGTTTGCAGTTATTCTGCAGTTATTGCAATTATATTGCATTTTGGTACTTTTGATCCACTTTCAGAAGCTTAGACCTGAAGGCTTCCCCTGCAAGGATCTGCAGTGTGGCAGAAAATGCCCCTAAACCAGGGGACAGATTTCCACTGGTTGTGGTCAGATTGTGCCTCAGTCACTGCCAAACAAACCTCTCTGTCTCTGAGACAGATTTTTCCTTCTCTCCCTTCCCAGGAGTGTGTTTTACAGCTATATTAGTCAAATAAACCTACAGTGTTACATTAACCTGTTCTGTGTTTAAACAAAATGCAGCATGGTCTCACAGTGGTTGTTGACTTATTTCAGTCTATTTTGATACTTAATCCATATTTTCATCTTGTCTATAAAGCTTGCTCCCTCCCCATGCCTCTTTGCTTTGTAAATGAACACTTTTCTACATTGAATTATTCAATTTCATGAGTTTTTCAAGTGACTTGGCACAGACATTTTTCAAATCACTTGGGATATAAGTGCCTGCTTCACATTTGCTCTGTCTCTTCTTCCCATTATGTGCAAGCTATCAGGCACAGACCTTGCAAATACCACATTCTCTCAGCCTCTCTCAAAATTTCATCACATTCCTTTAAAGAGGCATTAATGTTCATACATTGGAATAAATCTATCTTAGGGCTGAAATCCACAGGCACAGTTTATGTTTTATATCCATGATTTCCAGGTCCTACTGTCTGTGGCCTTGAAAAGTTGGCTGGCAGCAGTAGCCATGCTGGCCTGTTGATCCTGCATTTCATGTATTTCTTTACACCACAGTCTTTATTTGAAAAAAGCACCCACTAAGTCTCTTTTATTCTCTTTGCACCTCCTGCCTCTAATATTTTCAGCCCCTGGCATGCACAGAACCTGTTGCTTCTCTGTTTGTTGGTGCTCCCCTAAATTCACAGTGAACTAGAAGTGTGGTGACCAGCCTCCCACCCCCTTGTGTCTCTATCAGGCTTTGTCCTTCTTCTGGGAAATGTGTTCTTTGACATCAGTCACTCTGGTCTGTGAGCTTGGATCTCTGAATGCCTCCAGCAGGGAGGAGGTGAGTGCAGCTGGTGTGGGGGTGAGCAGTGGCCATGCTGGCAGGGTTCTAGTGAAGTGGAAGTCCTCAACTTCCTTCCTGGAATTTTCTGTTAAAAAATTAGAGCAAAAAAAGGCATGATCACTCTTGACACATTTCAATTCCTGGCAAAACAGGTTCCAAATGCTCTAAATTCATGTCAAAATGTGTTCTCTTACTGACTTTTATGAGCATGAGAACAGTAGAAGGAAAAACCAAAACACAGCAGAACAAACTTCCCTGGGGTAAAAGCCAGGAGTGCCAGAAATCTCTAAGGATATGGTAATTGTCTACCTGGGAATGTCTGCTTTTTCCTCTGGCTTAGATTGCTCTGCCAGTCAGAGGGGAGCATGGCCCCACCATTGGAAAATGGGGTGGAAATGGGGTGGTGGGATGGGATACCAATCCTTTGTGCCCCAAAGAGCTGCCCATGCCCTGATGTGGGGTCAGTGCTGGGCTGACCTCAGGGCACTTGACCACTCCCAGTCCTTGGCCCCTCGCTGGGCTTCTCTGCTCTCCCTGCTGGCACAGGTACTGAAGTGTGCCACATACCCCAGGATCCTTCCCCAGTTGTTTTTTTTTTTTTTTGTGGTTTTTTTTGTTTTTTGTTTTTTGTTTTTTTTTTTGCAGCAACTGTCTGAAGTTAATCAGTTCATCTTCTGCCCATCACAGTTCACTCTTTGATGATACCAATCAAGTGGTGGGAGGATTTGTTATGGCTGTCAGTGATATTCTGATCAAAGCAGCCTCATTCCGTAGGAGGAAGCGCTGTATGATCTAATTTTGGTTTTGTAAGGAGTAGATGGGGTGGCATCTTACTGGTAGGATGTGCCCTGGTATCAGGAAGCACAACCTAATCACAGACTCAGAACAAGAGATTTCCATTCAGGATTACTGGGACCCTAAACAATGAGAATTTGCTTGTAAGAGAGGATGTGCAAACAGGATTTTCAGCTAACAGCAGTGTTTCCCAACTGACAGTGTGTACAAGCTTCTTTCTTTTTTTCCCTTTTAATGTGGGCTTTAATGCAAACATAGAAGTGTTAAATTAAAAACAAACAAACAAGCAAAAACAATTATGGAAATCAAATACGACTATATTTGGAGTGAAAAATAACTCTCTGGTTATATTATTTGTATTCAATGCCAGAGAAATCTGGTGCCCTGCACTACCAGTGACTCCTGATTCCTTAACTTGACAGGGGTAGTCTGCTCACAGGTAGTACACTTATTTAAGTCATACTATTTAAAATAGTCTAAGTCAGAAAAAATAGGACAAATCTGCTTCATTAGAATTAAATTGGTCTGATTTGCAGCTTCACCTGCAAATGAGGCATATATTAATCAGGATAAAACATATTTAAGGGCACCCACAGGCCAGACCTGTCTTGGCATTTATTAGTGGCTGAAATCAGAGTCCTGCTAATGGAGAAGAAGGAGAGGAGGAGGTGGTTGAGGAGCAGGGCAAGGCAGTCTCACAGACTTCTCTCTGGAGAAGTCTGCTGCTGGAGATGTGGTGGTGCTGCTGCCTTCAGCTCTGCACTGCCACACACCATAATTATCTTTGCAGACAGCATCACTTCCTAATGCCCCACAGAGCACCCCAGCAGCAGGAAGGTGAGACATTGCTGTCACCTTACAGAGGGAGGGAAGGGGAGCAAGGCAGTGAGACTGCAAGGACTAAAGCTCAGCTAACATCCAGCCCTCGTGCTGGGCAGAAATCTTGGCTGGGAAATGTCTTCCAGTGGAAAATGTCAGTCTGACAACATTACAAGTGCTCCAGGAACGGGCAGGTTAGTCAGGTGAGTGGGCAGCTCTGCTAGATTTCTGCACACCTGTTGTATCTGTCCTGTCTGGATCCCCCAGATCCCACCTCAAAGGTTGTGGGCAGAGCTGAATGCACAGTTATCTGCTGCTGCTGACAGCTTGATTCTGATTATAATAACAGCTTAACTGGTAAAATGATTTCTAATGAATACTGGATGTGATCTTTTTCTTTTCCAACTCTAATTTCAACCAGAAAAATGGCAATTTCCCCCATATTTTTGTTCTGTGCATTCCCTTCCAGCTGCTGTATGAGGAAGAAAAGATGAGGCCTTTAAAGGTACAAAAGGTACAATCAATAGAAAACTGTGCATTAATTTTAATTGTTGTCAAATAATTAAGAAAAGGCATCTTGCCTCTGCCTATCAGCTATTAAGCAATAAAGATAAATAATTATTTTCCTTGCACAGTTGTTAAAGATAATAATAAAAATGGTTTAAACATCACTGGAGACACTTTGGGAAATCAGCTGGGAGGGAAGGTACAGCTGTTTAGATAACACCTCCTTTGGCAAGGAATTCACTACAAGTCTCTTACAGACCATCATGTTGTTTATATTAGTTGGATGAACTTTGATAAATACTAACTTACAGAAGGTAGCCACAGCAGAACTGGTGCCTGTTGCTTGCTGAAGTTCACTATGATGAAGGAAGCTTCTTGAAGAGTAGATAGAACAACCAGGAGGAGAAGGCTTTGCTGATTGGATTTTGAGGCACAAGGAGATTTAATATCATGGTCATTCATCCTGTTTATATATATGACAATTAACAAATGTGTATAAAATGTCTTATTACACAATTGAGTATTACCTCATTATTCTGTCAATATTAAACTGATTCCTTGCCTGTTAAAAATTTCTTGCTCTTTCAGTGTATCTGGGACTATTCTGTGTGGTGGGTAGAATTTGGAAAAGCCTTGAGGGCTTATAATATAGACCCAAAGGGAGCTTATCACTGAGAAAGTAACAGACATGACTGAATGACACAACAGCACTCTTGATTAACAGAGGAGTGACTTGAAAAGGATCATTGCAAAGATCAGTGGTAGAGCCAGAAAATATATCCCAATCTTCAGAACCTGAAGATAATTAAAGCTGAATATAAATTAACCCTGCCTAGTAATAACAGAAGTGACTAGCTGCCTTTCCTCCACCACTGCACAAATGAAGGGAAATGTAGAAATGCAGGCTGAAAACATTGTTAAGGATGTAGCTACCCAATTTGTGGAAATTCATTAAAAGCATGTGAAAGAGTGGGGCTGTGAACAAATCTCTGCTTTCAGGTTTGAATCAGTAGTTAGAATCTCCAACCTTGTTTCTGAATTCTGTTCCTTTTTTAAGATACATTCCCCAGGTGTCATTTCCAAACAATTAGAATAAATTAATTGGGGAACAAGCCAAAGACTTAAACTGCAGTGAGAAAAGCCCTTTGCTCACTGTAAAGAGCAGGTGTCTTTATCACTGTTAAGATACCTTTGGAATGTTATGTCCAAAAGAATATAATGTCCTCCCTCACAGGTAGGTGTAGAAGAAGAAATTACAGGTGACCTTGCCCTTGTAAGTCACTGTTGTACTAATCATCAAAGAAGAGCCTTCCCCTTAATGGGTTGCAGCTGTGGCTTATAAAGATAAGTGTGATAAAAGGGGTGGGTTGGTTGGCTAAGGGAGTTTGGAGGTACCTCAAAGGATTGGAGGACTGATCAAGTGGGAGAGAGCCTTGCTGCTGTGAGGTCAGTCTGGGTCTGCAGTTAGACCCTGCAGTGGGTGTGTGCAGGCAGAGTCCAGCTAGGTGAAAGCCTGTGGTCATATTCCAGCCAGAAATTACCTCCTGTCAGAGTCTGCAAAGGAAAGCTATGGTGGGAGCTTGCTGCAGTCGAAGTCAGTGATTAGTTGGAGTTAGGATGGCTAATCTGTAAAAAGAATACACTGGGACCCTTTTTTGTGTTGTTAAACGAGAGTCTGTGTCTTGGCTCATTTCTAACCCTAATAAGAGGTCTGCTGCAACACTCATGCACTCATAATCCAACCTGTAGCCCCCAAAAAAGGGTTTGGCATTAAATTTGGAGAGCAAGAGAGCTTGTCACGGGCAGGCAGTGGTGTGGGCTGGCCGGGTCTGCAGTGCCCTTGGCAATGTGCTCTCGGTAGAGCCGCAGTGCTGTGAGCAGCGTGTGGGGTCAGACACAGGAGGAAAAACAGGCTCAAGGCAGATGTGAACCGGGATGTCCGAGTGTTTGCAATGTGTGTGCTCATCAGCAGGTGTCACTACGCCATCGGCTGCAGGAGTGTCACACCAAGGCTGTGAAATCGCTTCCTCTTGAGAGGTTGTTTTGCTGTGCGCTCCAGGGGTGTTTGCTGAATAGGGAACATTCCTGGGTGGATCTTCCTTTCCTCCTCTTTTAACTGGCTTATCAAAGCTACGTTTCTACTTGCTGCTGAAACATTGCCCTCGAAACCTCTCCCTGGGATTTGATGATATGCTCGTGACTTCTGTCAAGCGTTTGGTTGCTCCAAACAAAACGTTAGTAGATAGAATGTGATTCAAAGCCCCAAAGCCTGTGATAATTAATTCTCCTTGTTGTCTGATGCTGGCATGCTGTGTGCGAGCTATTACGATATTAACAGTGTGAGCACAGCGGCAGTGAGTGAAAAGATGCATCTGATGTCTCACTATGAGCTCTCTATTAGCAGGGAGCTCCCTGTTGTTACAGCGAGTGCTCGGGAGGAGAACGAGTTACAGAGGATCAGGTAGAAACCGTGTCCAAAAGATGCTCTGAAGACTGATTCCTACCATGGCTTTCAATGGTCCTGGAGGATAATTCGTGGATTAACAGCATGTTGCCCCTTCCCTAGATGGGAGCCAGCTGAAGATGGCTTGTGGACAGTGGACATATTTAGATTTTCTGGACAGCCAAGCCAACTCACAGATGGAGCATTAGCATAAAGCACTCTCTACTCGAGGCTGTGCTTGGGTTTGCTAAAAGGGCTGTGCTTTCAAAGTCCCAAGAGTCAGTGTGAAAGACCTCAAGGGCACAAACTCCCAAAATGAGCAGGTGGAAACAAAGGGATCGAGATCAAAGTTAAGAACAAAAAGAGCCACTCTTAGATAACTGGGTGGTTTTGTTCGTGTATCTCATCTGGAAGACTGAAAGAAAAATTGCCTTACACGTGGTATTTACAATTTTATTCAATGCCAAATCCAGTAAATACCAAAAATGCACCAGAATATAACCCTTCATTGTTAGCATAGATTTAATATCTAATGGAGAAAAAAAAAAGTAAAGTTTCAGAACCTGCTGCTTTCTGGAAAGAGGCAATTTTAAAAATCATCTGTATTTCAGTTAAATAAAAGGCAACTTGCAAATTGCCATCTGTTGTCATTAGCAGTATTTGCCACTTACTCTCTGCATTTATTCAAATCCCACTTTTAGGGGCTGGAACTTCCAAAATTTCTTTCAATCCTGCCTCTTTTCCAAATATTGACTCCTTTAGACAAACTGTTTTCAACATCGATTTTTGTGGGTGGTGAATCTCAGCACAGATTTCAGTGAGTTTGTACCTTATAGCCACTGACCACACATTGTTTTTAAAATAATAGCAACAACAAAAGGTGCAACAATGACCTCTCATCATGATGCAATGGCATGTGGGAGTCTTAGGAGTCTCCTTGAATCAGGCTATATGCACACAAGGAAAGATTTCTAAAAGTGTTATATGCAAGTGTCATTAGAAGCTTGCACTTAGCATTTCATTATGTACCAGCATTTTTATATGTTTCTACTTGTGCCTTGCACATTAGTTTTGCAAGGTTTGAATTTACACTGGGGAAAGTTTACTTGGTTGTGGTATCAATATATATAGTGTCTTGATCCAGGATAGCACAATCCTTTTGTTTGTAGGTTTTTCAATACAGGTGGTAAAGAGTGCCTTGGTATTTAAGGGCTGTTGTAAACAATTTATTTTAAGAGTAGGAATTCTGATCAAATTTTTTGTTTGTTTCTCCTAGAAGCTTACTAATTTCACTCATAAAAACAAATATAAATGCTGTGGAAACTGTGAAAGAACATTGACCAGTTTATTCTTTCCAGTGTGACTTGTGGCACTGTTTTTCTTTGAGCATTGCTGAGTAAGTTTTACCTTCCTGGTCTCTTTACTCAGAGAGCAAATTTACTCATGCCCATTTTAAGTAATGGAACTGGACTATGACCAGCTTGAAATTCTTAATGCTGGAAGTTAAAAAGGAATCAGTATGAATGCTTCTAATCTTAAAACAATAAAGGATTAAATACCAATACCTTCTTTCCAGTCTACAAAAGACCCCTGTCCTTAAAGCTTCCTCCTGTTCTCTTTCTGAATGTTGCTCACAGGGAGTTCAGTGCTTTTTCAAACATTTATTTGCATATTTTTGGTAAAAGGTCTTTTGGACACAGGTTTTGTTCTATGTTCCACTTTCATAATACATTTGCATTTACATTATCTGCAGCATTTTAGTAACACTACAGTAAACTCATTTGCCACAGGAAGAACTGCCTGCTGAGCTCTTCAAAGATGCAATGGGGCATGTGGCACTTGCTTGGTAAAGCTTTCCAGTTCTCCAGAATCACATGTGATGTTTCATTCCTTAAAGTTTTGTAAAGGACTAACTGTCTGCTTGTCTGATACATTTGCAATGATTCCTGCTAGCATTTTATGGTCAGGTCTCTTCAGAAAAATCAGATGCTGAAGTAGTGGAAGTTTCAAGAGCATCCAAAACTCATCTGCTGCTTCTTAAATGCATTGGTTTCTACCACTGGTAGCAAAAGAAGCACTCTACTTTCTCACATTTTCTGTGGCTTCCTTCTCAAAGTCAAGAGCCTGAAAGCAAGTTTGGAGTTTGATTTTAATATAGAGTGTGCATGTCAATCAACTTCAAGGTCTCAGCACAGTCACATCTGCTTGTTGGGATTTTTTAAGCTTCATGAATAGTGGCCACTTTCTGAATTTCAAAATTATATTATCATACCTGCCATGGCTCCTAGGTTGAAATTGTTACCTCACCCCTCCTGGGTGGGGCATTCACAGAACTCAGTGTTCATATTATAGCATATTTCTGTGTATATCTGTCCATACTCAGATGTATACAACAGATAAAATATACATGCAGTCACAAACAATGCACTGGAGTCACCCTCTGCTTGTTTGTTTGCAGCTGGAACCAAGAGATCTCAGGAATGGAAGTTGAAGGGGGCCAGGGGAGAACTTTATTCAGCTCCTTTTTCAAAGTTTAAAATGTTTCTGGAGGCAGTGGAAAAGAGAAACCATCAGCTTTGTATCATTCTTCGTTGGGTAGCAAAGGGGACTGACAAGATTATTTGCAAGTAGGGAACTGGCAGCAGCAGCATGTCTTAAAGCAGAGGATAAAAATGGCATAGAAGTGAGGAGGTTCCCAGATGCAGTGAAAGTGACACAAATGTACATGGATGGTGATTTTGGCAGGGGAGTATATACTGGCCTGAAAGAGAGTTAAGGTGTCCAAGGTACTAATACAGCTTCATGGTAGCCACAAACATGTCACTCTTGAGAGCTGTTTTTTAATACCTTACTTAAATCCAAGTATCAGGGCTAAGCTTGCCTCTAAACCTTGTTCTGCACTCAGTGGATAAGGGAGCATTTTCAGAGGGCAATTCACAGTCTCCCTTGACTCAGATTTTAAGGTAGGTTGCATTCATGTTTCCTGGTATCTATTTATCCCCATAAGATACAAAAATAGCCACTGCAGTCACTTAGTGACCTGAGACAGCTAGAGTTATGTGGACTGAACCATGTCCTTAAAACATATGTAGAAATGCACTCTGATCCATGGGGACTCACTGTTTTGGCTACAGCAACTGGGGTATTAATCTATGGACATTATACTGCATTTTATAAGCTGTTAATTTTAGTCTGATATATTTTACTCCTTTATTTTTTAATTTGCAGGAACTGTCATGGAGAATGAATCAGTTCAAAGCACATGAAGAGTGAAAGAAATAGCTAGAATAATTCCTCCCATATAAAGTTGTTCATTGGATCAAGTAAGGACAATAGTTCCTGTAAAAGGGACAAGGAAGTTTTTTTGGAGTATTATAGTGGTATAGTATTAAGTAACATGCTTGGAAAAGGTGTGATTAACTTCTATTTTCATACAATTAGTTTGTTGCCCTCTTTTAGTGCATCCCACATACCCCATTGAACAAATAAAGATATCTTAGTCTACTTCCATAGTTAAAAGCACAAAGGTTTTCTCTCTTTATCTCCATCTTTTCACAGAGTATCTCACTTTTTTATTCCTTAAAATTTTTTTTTCCTTATATTTTTTTTCCTTATATTCCTTTTGGCATATCCTAGAGCTCATGTATGATTTTATTTCTTCAGAAGCATTTAAAATGCCTCCAAAATCATTAATTACAGTGATCTGAGCCTTGAAGAGTAATTTCACTCAGAAACTCTCCTAAATCCTTCCTATTAGGGAATAAGAGTTCCACTTCAGTGGAGAGAAAGGAACATTTCTAGGTGGAGTCAATGTGAAATTATTATCAAAAAAACCTCCTAGTCCATTGTTTTCCCAATGGAAATATTACCCACCTGTCTTCTTCTGGCTGGTCAATCTTGCTTTATCTCTTGTAAGGAAAATGGTGTTTCATTCAGATGGCAAATCACTCCTGACACCAAACACTGCATAGGAATTGAGGAGGTAGATCCAGAGCTTTGTATTTCATCCATAAATCCTATTGCTTATGCTGCACATTAGTTTCTTCCATGGCATGGGTTATAGAGGATTTTGCATCACTTAACACAAAAATATCATCTCAGTCTTGATCTGGTATATATTGAAAGTTTGACCACATTTTTAAAATTCTGGTAATGTGGCACCCAGTGGAGCTGGGAATATCTGATAAACTACTCCCAGAATTTCTTTGTGGATGGACCTTTCACCACTAGCCCTGCAAGGCAAGCTTTGAGGACAGTTATCTAAACTGGTGGGATGTTCCTCTCCCAAAGCTGTTGGCTGTCCCAGGGTTAAGCTGTGTGTTTGTCAAGGCTTTCCTCTGCAGATGTGCTCAGGCTGCCAGGCAGTGCCCACAGCAGCTGAGAGGCAGCCTGCAGTAGGTGACATCCCTCCTTTGAAATTGCCTGAAGACAGAGAGATCATTTAGACTTTCTTAGAGGAGAGAGATTACATTTCAAGTGTCCTCAGGCTGCCTGGGCATGGCAGACCTTCAGGCTCACTGTTAATATTGGACACAGACTTTGCCTTCATCGTTTCTTTTTACAGCTGGTATCTCTAACTGCAATGAGCTATTATCTCCTCTCACATTGGATATATTTGAAGGAAAATGTCTTTTCCCACTTTTTTATATTTGCCTATCTGACTACATGATGTAATTTGTAGTGCAAAAGATATTAAATGAGTAGATGTCATGAATCATAACACAGTTAGTCCATCACAATACTTATTTGTCTGAAATTATTTGGGAATGAGACAAATACTGTTTTTATACTCTCACTGCAAAAAATTGATACAGTGTAACTCAATAAATTTTTTGCCATGCATCAGTAGGCTGGAAAGCACAAAATATTTACTTTCAATTGGATGCTGTTATTACAGTATTGAAAACAGAAATGTGGAAATGAAATTATCTGGCTCCTTCATGCTTTCTTGTTTATAGTAGACAAGGTTATTTCTTCACAGATTTCTGCTGACTAAAATGCCAAAGTTGTCATGATATTTCCAGAAAAATTATTATGTAAAGATTAAAAGACCCATGAGATAAAAATACAGAGGGAAAAGCAGTTAAAGTTGAAAGGGAAAAGAACGAGAAAGAAATAGTGGATAGAAATGAAGAGGAGTAAGGGGGTTCCATCTCAGGCATAACTTCACACCAGATGATTCCCAGGTTCTCTGCAGGGATTTCTCAGCCAGCAGAACATCCAAGGAGGAGCTGCTCTTGCCATCAAGCAGTGCAGGGATGTCCCTGAGCCCGGCAGTGAGAGCCAAGGAGGAAGAGTTGTTTGTCCTGCTGAGCAAAAGCTGTCCCTGGACTCTCCCTACAACCTTCTTGGCACAAGGGGGGAAAATGCAGCCTTGTGAGTTAGGAACTGCACAAGCAATAGGAGGCTGATAGCTCGATAAAAAGTTCTTTTTGCCTGCTCATGTTTCATCTTGCTCAACAATAAGACATTTGATCTAGATAAAAAGTGCCTCTGCCTTCAGTTTCTTGTCACAGTGACTTGACTGTGAAGTTTCCATTTAAAAGAATAATCTATCTTGGTTTAAGATGCATTTGCAGAAAGCTTCTAGATAAATTAGTAATAAAAATACAATATAATTATAAGCAGATACAGACAAATTTGTCTCTGAATCAGTCCATGGTTTCTTGCAGAAAAAAAGGTAAGGAGTACTTGGTGAAAGTTAAAGTACATCTGAAGGGGTCTGCAACTTCAGATGAACAATATAAATTTATGTAGCTATTAATGGAGCTTAAACAAACATTTTTGAAAATCCAAGCTGCATGCCTTTCCCTGGAGTGAGTGACAATATAAAAGAGCAAATAAGCATCTGCCACTCTTGGGCTTCAGCAGTCCAACTTCTCCTTCAAAGCCAGTTTAATTCTGGCTAACTGCAGTGAGCATATCATGGAAAATTCAACTTGAACTGACCTCCAGTAACACTGTATTATACATCTTGTCATTTCCCTGTGTGGTCTTGCACAAAAAGGTGACACAACATAGTTTTTCTTTCTGGCAGCCTTGGGAAGGTTTCAGCAGCCATCTATAGCTGTAAGTATTACTTTTGTATTAGCAAGAAAAGAGCAGATACTCTTAGAAGCAGCTTTATTCTTCTGGGCTGCTGTTAATAAATAATATCTCTTTCTTGCTGGTAATAGCACCACTTGTCAAGGAACATTACCACGTAGTTTGTCTTGCTATTTTTGTTTCAGAGTCAGTGGCTGGAAAGCAAAGTAACTTAACAAATGTTCCCTAATCTTTTCCCATTTGGGTGTTTCTGATTTTTGGCATGTGCATAAGGTGATCAAAATGCAACCTAAATTGGGGTCTTTCACTGTCCAGAACCTTTCACTGACAAACAAACCTGTCCTTTACTCAGGAAGACATAGCATGAGTGAGGTGTAACAATCTTTATCAAAAGTGAGAAACTGAACTTGCCTCATATTGTCTGATTTGAAAAGTTCTGTTGCAAGTCTTTGTACACAATCAATTTGGATGCAAAAATGTTGAGCTGGTAAGAGCACTGCACTAATGACACCAAGACCACAGGTCCCATCCCAGTATGGGCCATTCACTTTAGAGCTGGGCTTGATGATTCTTGTGGGTCACTTCCCATTTGGAATATTATGTGAAATTCCTTAATTCTGTGGTGATAATTCACTGGCACTGATCAGCCTGTAGCACAGCAGCAGCTCCTTTTGCCTGTGTTCCTCACAGCATTGCACTCATTGACAATCATTCTTATCTGTCCTATTGCTCTGTGGTGGGAGGTAGAGCAGTGAAAATATATATCCACAGGGAAATAAAAGAAAGCAGAATTTCTCTAAAGATTTCTCTGTAAGTCTGAATCCAATTTAGCTTGCTGGGCATGCTGCAGATGGAGTATGTGATTTGCAAATCTCTCAAGCAGGAGCCTATTTGTTACTTCATTTGACTATTTTACCTGCAATTGCATTCACAAACTTGTCTGCATCTTGTAAATGGGGTCTATTTATCAGCTCAGATCTTCCCTGGTGCTTTGGTGCACTTTTATTACCTGCTTTGCACTGCCTTTTGGAGCCTTGCCTGCAGTGCCATTATATGCATATGCACCCCTTCCTCACTTGGAGCTGAACATGAGATGCTCCACTACATCTGAAAGCAGGTGTTGCCTGTGAGACTTTACACAGTTTTCAGTTTCACTAAATTACCCTGTGATGTGATTTGGTAAACTCACTGAAAATACAAGATGTGTGGCTTTAGGGCTCAGCAGGGAGTTCTTTTCCTACTGTGTTTTCTGTTTAGCTGTGATCTGACAGCAAATGTAATTCTGTTGCTTTTATGGGCTTGTACACTATTATTTCAAAACATTGGGGGCCACAGAGACGATCTGCTCCTCAAATTGGGTGGATGATTTTAGAAAAGTCCCTCTGAACTTTAGCCTTTCACACCCCTATGGGCAGCAGTCAGGTGTGAAACACTGCTCTGTGTTCACTGGTACTGCTGTCAACAAAGAGGAGCTACCAGAGCTGACCCTGTTCTTCATGAGGGGCTGTGACATTTTAGCATTTAGCTGATTAAAGGTAGGATAGGTGCTCCCTGAAAAGAGCCTGAGGATGTGTTTGCCTGCTGCTGGAATTACCTCTCCTGGAGCTGTCTCAGAAGGTACCATAAAAATTCCTCAGCAAGCAGGGACAGAAGGAAGAGGAGCTGATGTTACTGAGATGGGCAGATTTTCACAGAGATGCTCTCAGCAGAAGCAGCAGATTCTAGCATGGCTTTGGAGGGTAACTCTTGTGTGAGGGCCAGAAAAGATGTCCCCAGAAGTGGCCCTGCTTTGTGTGTGTCCATGGGACAGGGCTCATTGCTCAGCATGGATCTTAGGATCTCAGCACTCAACTTAGTGTAAAATAAGAGGCTGTGTTTAAGGATGGTTCAAAAAGTTACCAGACAAGGTCCTTTTTAATCCAAAAAATCGATCTTAAACAAATTGCTGGCACCATCACCTGCTATGGACATGCAGAGTTATTCCTGCCTAAGTGCTCTGCTGCCCAGAGATAGCACAACAATGTTCCCAGTTCTCCTTATGTTGTCTTGAAGCTTGAACAGCATGCAGCATTTCTCCCAAGGTCCCAGTACACCCAATCTTATGATTATGGGATCAAATTGTGGTCACAAAATTAACTTCTCCTTCTCCAAGGTGTGACTGAGAGGAGTTATGTGACATGCAATGGATTGCAGGGAACTGCTTGCTAACATGTGCTGTGAAGGCAAAGAAGTGAGAATCAAACATTCTTTGATTTTTTTTTTTTTAAGGATTGCCTCTGCTTTTGAGGGGTTTGGATCATGTCTTGGAGCTGGCCATCTTCTTGGGAGGTCTTTGCACTTTTTTTCTACTCAGTCACTGTTAGCTCCCATGCTTGGTTCAAGAAATGATCTGCCTGGAATGTACAGGTGATCTGCACAGTCCAAAAGGAATCCTTTAGGCCATTCTTGTTTTTTCCAAGGACACTGCCATATTTGTCCTTCAGATCCTGATTTTCTCATAGTGCTTCTTGAAATCTGATTCAACTGCATGAACAAGGTGTGGTGGTTTCAAAGCTGGGGGTTCACATGGGGAAAGATGCCTTAGCATCACACACCAGGGCCTGCAGACCTTGCTGAACCTTCTGCCTGGAGGCTCTTTTTTCTTCCCAGCTGGGTGTGCCCTTTTCCTACATCAAGTATTGCTCTTCCACAGCTGTTACTCTGGTATCTGCTGACTCACTTGCTACCCTGGATGGTAGGAAACAGTTTTCTTGTCTTCTACCATGACTTCCTGATGTTCAGAGCTTTTAATCTGATATTAGCAGAAGGATTTTTTTGGCTGTTTTGCCACAGCCCCATTTCCACCCAGCATTCCCTTGAATCCTGGTTTGTCAGATGATGTTGCTTCACTAAGCCTGGATGATTTACTTTTGGCCAAGCACAGCTAATGCTTAAACAGCCAAATATTAATGAGAGGAGCCCTGAGCCACATCTGGCAGGGTTATTTTTCCTGCACAGTAGACAGTATAGAAAAAGTTTGGAATTTCTCCCTATGAAGATTTTGAATTTTGACCAGAGAAAAGAAACAAAACTTGATGTTTTGTAGAAAAGCAATTGTGGCTCTCAGCTGAAATGTGGGCTTTCCACTCTTTTCACCTTTGTCTGTTACAAAAAAAGGGGTTGTCAACCCTAACTTTTCAGGTTTCACAGAAATATGTATTTCTCAATAATGCTTATTCTGGCATTTCCCCAGGCTATGCATGGAGGAGTTACTGTAAATTTTTCTTGTGTTTCCTTTATTCCACCTGGGAATGTGAGCTGGAGGGTTTGCATCCCCTTGAGCTGCCAGTGCTGTGGATGGGAGTGGGGAGGACAAGGAGGATGTGTGGAGTGGGTGCTGCAGCCACAAGGACAACCTGGCAGAAGGAAGATTTTTCATCAATCCAGGTACCTCTTTGAGGCTGGGATCACAGACATGAGCCTGAAAGAAAGAGCTTCATAATCACTGGAACCAAACCTTCCTGACATGGTAGCCTAGAACATACTGTTTAATTTTACATCTGATTTTTTTTATACCTCAGGTAGGCTATGACCAAATGAAAAGGAAATTTGTACTT
The DNA here is from genome assembly GCF_029582105.1 of Oenanthe melanoleuca. NCBI lineage: Eukaryota > Metazoa > Chordata > Aves > Passeriformes > Muscicapidae > Oenanthe > Oenanthe melanoleuca. The sequence continues at coordinate 33,456,142 of NC_079336.1, forward strand.
TGTGTTGCCTGGCTAGACATGAATGATGAAACTGCTAAATCAGGTCTGGCCTGACAGGAGGGATTTCTGTTTTCTTAATGAGCTAATTATATTTTTTCTTCCAAGTCATTTGCATTATTACGTGACTAGATGTTCAATACTCTCCAACACATGGCCAGCATTGCACTGTGAGCTGGGAAAATGGCCATATTCTCATTGTCCATTTTAATTTGGGAAGCAGACAAATTACAGTTTGGCAAGCTAAAGTTACATGCAAATGTTAATAAGCACCTCTGCACAAAATGAAGATAAACAGAAGCAGAAAACATCTTGCACTTCCCTTCATATATTTCAGAGCAGCTTTCATTCCTAAAGACTTGCTCAGACTCTCCATTCATGTAAACAATAGCCAGTATTTATGTAATTTCTGCAGAACACTTTTGGTAGCAGAAGATTTTTGGTAATGAAGGCTGCCTTCTGGAAACTCATGCACATCCAGAAGATGTTTGGTACATGCCCTGGTGAGGGTGCAAAGCAGCACTGGTTCCTCACCAGCATCCTGGGTGAGGCCACCTTGATTCTTGGAAGCAGGGAAGAGGCTCTGCTTTGATGTACACAAACCTTGAAGTGCCACTTGCCCTTTGGGTTTTTTGATCCTGACCCAGACTGGTTTTAAATAAAGATGTACTATTGCTGCTCTAAAACCCAGGAGATCTGCACCAGAAAATCCTGCCCAAATCTTCCCTGATTGAAAAGTTCAAAACTGCATCTTCTGAGAGGAGCATGGGCTCATGGTTGCAGCTTTTCTTCCATTAGCCTGAACAATGTTAACATTCCTATTGCTGGGCTTGTAAACCCTTGTGAGTCAGTCTGGGATACCCTTCAGGGATAACCAGGATGGTTCAATGCAGATGTCACTAAATGTACTCCAGACTCAGCCCTCAGCAGGTCTGGTCTCTAGGACTGGGTTAAATTAGAACCAACCATAGGAAAACAGGACAAAATAATGTTGGAAAATGCTCTCCTTAGTCTGTGTGAGGGAACTCAACCCCTTCTCTTTGTTGATTTAAAAAAGAATAAATCATACACATATTTGTCTGCAAAGAGAGATAATTTAAAAGCAGATTCTCCCATTAAATGGACAGATGATTCTTCTATTGCAGCAATCATTTTAATAAGATGAACACATATAAATTCTGCTTGATCCCTGTGTAATTTCTGAGATCACCATGAGTTGCTGTTAAAGGTCACAATGGGTAATGTGCAGCCTTTCAGACACTCCAATAAGTTGCCAAGGAACCTGCAAGTTTTTCTTGGAGGACCAATCTCAATTATTAGAGAATTCAACACAGAAAGCATCAGGGAATGGCAGGCTTCATTTTTTCATGCAGAGTATTTATGCTTTTTATAGTAGCTAATCCATCAGGTTAATTTCATTGGTCAGGCAGGAATGCAGGCAGCAGACTATTTCAGGAGAGCAAGCAGCAGTCCCATAGAACAGGATCTTGTAGACTGTATCTTTGCAGATAAGCTTTCAATGATCTTCACGCTTTTGCTGGATGTGTGCAAACCCCTTTAGCCTGTCATGCAGCTAATCCAAGTCCAGTGAAACCAAAAGAAAAGTTCCTCTTGATTTCAGTGAGCTTTGGACCAGGCTTCATGAGTCGCTGCTCATTCATGAAAGGGACCAGTTGCCAAAAATGAATGTCAGTGGGGTGGATGGTTGTGTGCTATTTTGACATGCTCTGTTACTCCTAAATACTTCTGCAGCTGTTTTAAACTGCAGCGTAAGCCACTTTTCCACTCAGGGTTGCCAGAAGGAAGACCTGGGCTGAAGAGGCATAGGTACCAAAAATGTATGTGGACATGTTCCTTGTGAGACCAGGGCTAAGAAAACTGCCCTGACATGACCTGCCCCTAATATCAAGTCAGGATGAAAATGCCACCTACTGAATCTGTTTCTCCCACATGCAGTACAGGAAAGACATGGACATGCTGGGGTGAGCCAACCAACCAACCATCAGAAGAGATGGTACAGAGAACATGGAGCCAAACTCTTCTTGGCAGTGCAATGGACAGGGCTACAACAGGGCACAACAGACACAAGGTGGAACTGGAGAGATTATCATTAGATACAAGGGAAAAATATTCATTGTGAGGCTGGTCAAACAGAGAAATAGACAGCAATAGCTGAGTGATGCTGTTGAATCTTCATATTCAGTTTTTGAAGCTCTGCTGAGCAACCTGCTCTCACTAGTCCACCTTTCCATAGGGGTCACAGCAGCTGTGCTCTGGAGGCCCCTTTGAGCCTCTGTGGATCTGTGACAAGGAATAATATAAATAAATATAATATGAATAAATCCTGCTCAACACTGCTGCCACTCTCCTTGTCTTCACATCTTGAAAAGCCTTGGCAGCAGAAGAGGCCACGGCAGCCGTCACAGGAGAAGGAGCAGCTCCCTCCAAGGGCAGGGTGACACTGGCACAAACTTGTGACAGCAGCTGAGGGGAAACTGGGGATTAGTAGACTAGAAAAATCATGAGCAAATACTCAGGATCAGAAGTCATTGTAATGGAAACAGATAGAAAATCTGCAAACCTTTCCCAAGAAGTTTCTTTTCTGAGTAGTTTTTAAGTTTCAGGTGAATCCTCCTTTTGCATTGTATCTTCATTTCTGCTGCCATGCAGAAAGAGTGGCAGCAAAGAGACCATCACTTGGCTATGTTCCTGTGCTACTTGGAGGAGCTGAACTCCTGAACTGAGGTGGGCAAAGTAATCTGAGGTGGGAGAATTTCTGCTTGTATTTACAGCTCTGCTGTAACAGATGCTTAAAAACATTCCGCTTGGCTAAAGGTATTTTATATTCACATCTGAAAGGAAACACTTCACTATTATATCTTTTACTGACTTTCACCCAGAGAAGATCACAATTGTTTGAAGATATGTGTGTCTTGTCCCTGGATAAAAGAGAAGTCCTGGTACTGACCTGATACCCTCCCTCCCTCCTTCTGTCCTGTACTGCTGAGTCAACATCACAGCAATAAGGAAAACTAACTGGGAAGCAACAGCCTTAGAAAGGGAAAGCATTTAAAAGTTAGCTTTTCAAGAAAAGCTTCTTTTAAAATGTTGGTTTGAAATGAGGTACAGTGGTATGAATTCTAGTCAAAACAGAGGAAATCATCTTAGGGATGGGAAGATGCTCTGCCTCAGCAAATGTGCCTTACTTTGTTTTTTCTCAAAATACATCATCAGCGATTTCAAAAGAATCTGAGGAGTGAACACAAGCACTGCAAAAGGACATACAGAGGTCAGGAACTGAAATCATCTACCTGCATATAAAACTGGCATGAGACAGTAAGTCATATTCATTTCTGTGCCCTGGAAGGGTCATGCAGTTGTTCCACCTCTAATTATGCAGCTTGTTTTTGGTTGAGATGTCTCCTTCCTTCAGCTGCACTTGTTAAAAGCATTGAAGCACATGCTAAACTCTGTGTGTGTGAACAATGCTGTGTTCACTTAACAAAGGCACTAATGACTTAATCTGCTTAAGACTCCTATTAATTCTTAGGACACTTATTTCCTACTGTGGGAAGTACCATGACAAGCAAGATTATGGCAGTGGACAAAACTCCATGGTGCAGAGTATAGGAGATGGCAAGACTTCTGAAGGAAGCTTCTGCCATACTACATCAATTATCTGAGCCTGTAATGTTGAGGCTCAGTTTTACTTTCATGTCTCTGACACACAGCTTATAGGTGTGCACCCATGCAGAAAAGATATGACAGTAAATGTCATCACAGGAAACCCCATGCAAAATTCTTTCATCTAATTGGAAACATGAAAGGAAAATTATGGGAACATCACTTCAGCCAGAAACCTGCTCAGGAAATTTGTCTTCATCATGGGGTTGAAAAGAAGAATCTGTTTGGCTCCTGAAGTGCCTGGAACTCCTTTCTGTTCAGAATAAACTGCTGACTCTAATGACTGTCCTTTCAGAGATGGTCTATTTTAAGGCAGTGGAGTTTCACCAGAAGGAATGATCACTGGAATCACAGCATGCAGTGAAGAAAGGCAAGCCAGGATGGGGGTTGAATCATCTGCAAAGGGACTCCTTTCATGCTCATGATTTAGAACTGGACTTCACATTAAATCTTGTGAAACCTGGGTATTGGGAAGAAAGAACTGACAGCCAGAGGCTCAACAGTTGCATTTGTGGTGCTGAGAGGATGCCCTGTGGCATGGTCTGGAGCAGATTCAGCCTTCCTATAGAGCCCTGTGTGCTTGATTTTTCTGTCTGCCATTGAGTATCTGCTTAAGTGCTTTACTGAACTGGATTCTTAAATGTAAAGCTATATTCAGTCCCTGGGGAGCCCATGGAGAAATGCTGGGTGTTTCAGTGGCAGGGAATTGCACCCTGTTTTGTCTCCTGCTTATTAGTGAGCAACCTCTGACTCAGTGCAAGACCTTACAAATCACTGTAAATTTGTCCCAGTCTGAGTCCAAAGGGCACATGTGGCTCTTTTGGAGCATGAAGGAGCCTTGAAATTCCTTCATTCAGGGTATTTCTAGTGGTGGTGGGTTTCCCACCCCCTCACATTTCTGGGACAGTTAGTAAGCATTTGCCAGTTTTGCCTGGGTTCCCTCAGTCATTCTTCATTGCTTGGGCCATGTCCCACAATGTTGTTCAACTACTTTCTGCCCTTATCATGGATTTAAATTAGAATTTATTTTTGTTCCTGAGCACACTGTCAAAGCTATTCATGAAATGGAATAAGTAATGTGCAAGCCTAAACAATAATAAATGTGATCTATCTCTTGACATGTATAACAATATAACTAGAAGAACAATATTTCTTTGTGCATAGGATTCACTTTTTCAAAGAGGATTTAACTAGGTTAAAAGACAAATGATAGTTAGACCTGCATGACTACATAGGAATCAGCAGACAGCTGCTGTGGGTGTTGCTTTGCTGGATTTTTTATGGCTCTTTCCTAAATTATATGGCTTCTTCCCAAACAACACTGGGACTCAAGGAGTAAGGTGCTCATTATGTCCTTTATGAAATGCATGAAGAATTGAGAGTTGCAGGTTTGTTGTTGCACTTGGTGATACAAAATGCATTATAAATACAAATATGTCATAAGATCTGGTCTTTGAGAAAAGGTGCTGCCTTTTCAGTGGTCCCACAACCACTAAAGTCCCTCAGAGTTATCTCAGTCAGTCAAACCTCCATCAGCCCATAAGAGCCATGACTACAAGGGAATTATCCCACATTTGCAGGGTCCTTCCCCCTGCGAACACTCACTTTACACAATCATAGAAAGCTGCTAGAAACAAGTCCTTGGCACTGAAGTTAAGGTACAAAGCCTATGTGTTCTAGGGAAATAAAAAAATGTTATTTATATTATAGTACTTATAGTATGCATTATAATAATATATAATATATAGACATAAATATATAATTGTACATTGTATACATTTATCCTATTTAAACAAACACTCACTGCAGTTCTTTGTTGCTTCAGTAAATAGAAAATAAACACTGAAAATATTTGCATGAAATGGAGATCTGCAGACCATACCTAAAATCTCTTATCTCCCTTTCAAGAAAATTACGAGGGGTAAAAGCAACACAGTTCAAAATGAAGAATCAAGACCATGGAAATATTAATTTGATCTATAAATAGACAAGTCTCCTTTGAACCAATCATATTTCCTTTCTGTATAAATGCTTATAGAATTATTTTGGTTGGAAAAGACCTTTAAGATCATTGAGTCCAACCATGAACCCAGTACTGCCAAGTCCACCACTAAACCATGTCCCATGTGTCTTTAAATACCTCCAGGGGTGGGGACTCCACCACCTCCCTGGGCAGCCTGTTCCAGTGAGGGACAACCCTTTCAGTGAAGAAATTTTTCCCAATATCCAATCTAAGCCTTCTCTGCAGACTAAGTTAAAGCTTAAAGCAGAAGTTTTTGAGCTTTGCTTGGTCTTTTTTAACAAACTGGTATGAAGCCTGACACTTCCTCTCTAAAAGACACAGAGAAAATTGGGATTTCAGTTTTAAAAATTGTGTCTGATGAGTATCAGAATGAAGTGTGCAGGATTTAACAAGCAAGTGGGCAAGCCTCCAGTTTGGCCTGAGCAGAGCTGTGGCAGCTCCCGTCCTCTGACAGCCTTGGACCCTTCAGGCTTTGGGATGGTGCCTTCTGGCAATGATGCTCATGGCCTCAGCTGGTTGTTCTGCCATCTTGATTGCCAGATTTTCTATTCTGGACATTTTTATTGATGCTATAATCCCTAGATTTCTTGCTATTGTGCTATTTTTGCCGTGCTCCTGTCGCCTTGATTGTTCTGCCTGACCATCATTCTCCTGCTGCTGTGCACATCAGCTGCCCCTCACCAGGCAGAAATGCAGGAAGTCACAGAGAGCTGTGATGGGAACCCCTGCCACAAACATGGTCATTTGGAAAGCCAAAAGAGGGTGTGTGGCCCTGTTTCAGGACTGGCTGTGGCTGCAGCCATGGGAAGGGGAGATGCACAGGTCATGCACCCAGACAACCCTGGGCTGTCCTGGGAAGGGTCAGTGCTGCCTTTGCCTTCTCCTCCAGCTCCAGTCAACCACCCCCTACAACACAGCAGTTCTCTTGGTACCTCTTAATAAAAAAGTGGGTAATGGGAGCTGCCAGGTATGTGGGAATAGGGAGTCCCTATGTCTGTTCTTCATAATTCAACAGTACTGCACCAAATAAATGCCTCCCTAGATCATCCTTGCAAAGGAGATCCTCTAAGTCCAAAATGCTGACTGACTCCTCAGACTGAGATCTTTCTTTATTTCATATATACACACAGATCTGCCTTTGTCTTGTGTGTTTCTGTTTGTTTTCCTCAGCTTAGTCTGGCCCTGCAGTTCCTTCTAAAATGTCTATGGAGAAAGTCTGTGGGATTAGCTCAGTAGCATTCTTCAGAGGATTTCAATCTAGCATGATAATTTTCATAATACACATAGGCAACAGATGTGTTTCATTTATATACAGAGCCTGACTTCAACAGTGACCTTTAGCACTTTTTTTAGTGGGAAATATTTTCTTGCCATTAGTTTTCAGTATCTCTAGTATCTGCAGTCATTGTTTGTGTAACAGTTGGCTTTTCAGAAATATTTCTGTGTGAAAATTCTGTCTGTATGACAGGAGGATCAAACCAGTTGCCTGAGCCATTTTCCTCCTAAATTGTGTTGTGTTGGCATGACTGAAACCTTGTGATCCTGGGCCAAATTACTGCTGCTTGTGAGCAGAGGCAGGAGGAGCTGGATCCACTTGGCAGGTGGAATCCAGAGCCACTAGACCTTTTTGAGCTCACACTGAGGGATCTTCAGAAGCACATTATTGTATTTCCAGTTGGGATTTCAAAGCTCTTCTTAGCTGTAACATTCGGGAACATGATCCCAAATAAGAGCAGGAATGATTCATTACTGGAAAAGTTGGCTTAAGCTAATATGCAGGCAATTCCACTGGCCTTGACCTTTTCTAAAATGCATGGGAAAACTTTTATTTCCCTCTCTATTTCCCATTTCTGGCTGGTTTTGTTTATTTGCCTTTGTAGACTACGAACTATCTGGGGCAATGTCTGTGCTGTGTTTGGTCCTTGCCTGTCAAGACACAAAAATTGTTGTGAGTCAAATGATGTCTTCATTTGCATTCATGCCTTGCTGTGCTCTCAGCAGCTTTGCTGGGTGGAAATGGAAGCAGGGTTTAACTCCAGAGATTACAGATCTGTGTGAATGTTTGAATACTTTATAAGTCTGTGACTTCTGTTCAGGAATAAATGCTTTGAGCATACAAAGTTTGAAGAGAAATTAAAGACCCTAGTGATATATAGAGGGTACTACCACTGATCCAGGTAGACACTGAGTGTTTGGCACTTAAACCTCTTTGTGGCTTTGGATGTTGTGTGACCTACACCCATTTCCCCAAGAGAGATTTGTTCAAGTGTCAGTATTTTATGGGGAGTTAATGGCAAGTACATTTTTCTAAGGTCCTCAATGAAGCAAGCTGGATGAGTCCTATCAAACTAGAATGAAGATGGGGTGGTAATAAAGGAATTTTCCTAAATAAAATATCTGCAAAACATGAAACTCAACAAGAGCAACTCCAGAGAGATGAGCTTACTGTAGCTGCTCACAGAGAGGCTGGGTTGTGCCTTGCAGCAGCCAGCACATCTCTTCTGTTTGCTGCCTCCTGCACTTGACAGACAGGCAGCTGAGGAAAACAGCTCTCATCCAAGTGCAGGGTCATTCGTCCCTGGTTCTGTGAAATTCAAATTCCTCAGACACAAATCTCTCTCTACTATAAATGCTAGGTTACAGTGGCAGTTCAAGGGAGGAATATCTCACATCCCATAGGGGGGAAAAAGGACATATTTCCCTTCTGTGGGGAGCTTCCTCTGTTCCTAGTCTTGCTCAGAGGTTACTTCTTGCTTTATTCACAAAATGTGGGTTATTTCAGGCCCCTCTGATCTGGCCTGAATTCATGCCCATCCAGGCTGTAAAACTTCAGAAACCTTGCCTATTCTTTTCCCTATTTTCACAGCTTGTTTAATAAATATACTACTTGCCCCCAGAAAATTTGTTTTTCTTATACATCAGTATGTAGGGGTTCCCCTAATCAGTTTCACCTTTTCCTTTCAAATCATATTTTGCTGCAGGCTGAGATTCTTTAGATCATACAGACTTGCAGTGACCACTCTGTGGTGCAACAAATGGAAATGAAGGATACCTGCAGCCTCCTTAAGCTACACTTTGGCAGCCCCCATTGAAATGACACAGGGTGCAGACCCTTCTGGCCCTATGCAGAGCATGGAAGAGTTCCACTGCCTGCAGTGAGTGCAATGTAAAGTGTGGGGGATAATTTCTATGCATGGCATGTTGCCTTTTTTTATGTGAGCTTGTCTGATGTAGCATCCTGGGATGAAATCCCACATCCTCTCTGCCTGCTACTGATGCTTTAGAGTAGCTAAAGAGCAGCTTCTTGGCCAGTCACTTTCTACCTCAGTGGACAAGTAGGAGCCACAGAGGAAGGGAGTTAACAAGATGAAGTGCTCCCAGCCCCCTGGCAGCTCACATTTTCAGGAGAGAGGAGTGTGGCTGCCTTTCAGTGAATCCCAGCCACTTGCAGCCAGTGCATCAGCCACTTGGAGTAGCTCTCCTTCAGCTGTGCTGTGATGGGGAGGTGGTGAGAAGCAGAAGAAAAGCAGTGGCTACTCAGTGTTGAAAGGCAGGCTCAGCTATAACCAAGCAGCTTCAGAAGGCAGCCAGGTGGGAGGCACCCACAAGGCAGGGAGGAGGGCATGCAGGCATCTGTGCCTGAGCAAGGGCATGCTCAGGTGCCACAGGGGCTGCAGGAATACCCAGCTCTTCACCCTTGGGGAAGAAGATCCTTCTGCACTAAACATGGGATGTTATGAATGGCTGGACTGCAGATGCACACTTGCTGTGGATACAAGAGTATGAATAAATTAAAACTGGCTGGTCTTTGATGGGACTTGAGACAGTGTGGGATGCCCTGACCAGGGCACCCTGAAGCTGATGGGGACAGGAATGCTGCCCTTGAAAAAGCTTTCTGGCATGGACAAGCAAGGACTGAGCTTCAGCAGGGAGGTAGGGGGAGCCTTGCAACATGCACAGAAAAAGTGGATTAGTTTTATTGTTCCCAACACAAACATTCCTTTGAAAGTGCTCCTGCACATTCACAGCATGGCAAAGCTGCAAGTGCTAAATCAAATTCATTTCTTTTCTCACACAGCCATGAGAAAAGGCACAGTTATACTGAAAAAAGCAGCACCATCAGCCCCTCTGGATGGGAAAGGCTGATTTACATCCCCTTTCACACTTATGTGGCCTCAGCAACAGCACTGGAGTCACATAAACAGTATTTGACCACTGTTTGGTAGTTTATTAGCTATGGATATAATTAGTAATATTCTTTGACAATTTATGAAGAGAATTATGGTAAGAAAGACAAGAACAGGAGTCATGGTGCATTTAAAAAAAAATAAAAGATTGTACTACTGGCCTTCTAATAACAAGTTAGTGGAAAAATTGCCTCTGTCTATGGAAACTTTGCATTTACCAGATGTTTAATAATTGAGACTCCTGCAGGTGGCTTTTAAAGAGGTGAATTAGACACTATAAGTTTCAGAATTAATAATTTCTGGAACTTATTTGAAACTCCATCTGGTTTTGCAGAATAATTAATGATGTTATGATTCTAGCACAGTGGCTTTAAAGAGTTTTCAACAATGCCTATCACTTGGATAGGTTAGGAAAGATAATCTTATCTGTCCCCATGAAACAAATGCTTTGGCTGTGCTTTTCATCATCCATTCATAAACTCTCTCTGTTTTAGAATATCTTTGCAAGAAATCTGCCAGGGTGAAGCTGAAAAAATAAACCACTTCTAGAAATAGGAATTTGAAACATTTCAACAGATCTAAGATGAATTTATTTTACTATTCATTGCAGGTGAACAAGCACCCTATTAACACCTCTTACCTGAAGTGCAAAATTCACAGTTATAGATCTCAGGTTGTGTCCAACAGTAACACAGTATTTCCATGAGGCTGTTGTATCCATAGTAAATAGGTAACTATGGAGACTGATGAACATTTAGCTGTAATCAGGCAAAAAAGAGTGGAGAAATCAAAGTTTTCTTTTCTCATTTGCATGCTTAGGGTATGCTTATATGTGCTGATTTTTAACAGCTGTCTGCATCAGTTGAAGTGTGCACCCAAGCCAGGTCTAAAATCCACAAATCCCACCCCAGGGAATTTTCAGGGAAAGAAATTAAAGTCACTGTAGTGCTGAAAACTCCACTAACCTGATCCAGAGAGAGACCTTAGAAGGAAGAAACTCTTACTGAATACATATATATTTCATGCTCATTATTTTCCAGTCTATATGGGAAAGGAAAAATAGATGGCTTGTGAGCCTAACACCTGCTGCAGCACTGCAGAGCAAAATGCAGAGCTGAGAACAGCAGGAGGGGGGATTTCATCTCTTGCTGCTGCTGGCCCTCCTTGCTCAGAGGCCTGAGCTGGGGAGATTGTTGGGGAGTGTATGTACTTCTGTATTCCTGAATTGTTTCACATTCAGTGGGAGCTCTGGGCATGTATCCACAGAGCCCCACAGACATCAGTGGGGTAAATGTACAGAAATCAGCCTCACTAACATAATCCCTTTTGTACTGCTGCCATTAGCTGAGAACAAAAGCTCAGAGAGATCCTAAGATACTGAGTATGACCACAGGAGCTAAAAACTAAAGAGGTGAATTTTTCAGCATCCAAAAAGTCACCTGCTGAGCAACGGGGAGGCTCAGATTTCCAGCAGGCTGCTGTGAGTTGTGTGTGAAGTGGGGGGTATGGCATGCTCACCCCATGAGTTTGTGCTGGTGGGTGCTCCAGTGAGGTCTCTGTGTACTTCTGGGGATAAGTAACTAGCCATGCTTAGCCAGGAGAATTAACCTGAAAGGGATTACAAGGGAGCAGAGCTTGAAAACAATCCTGAAAGAGGGCAGAGATCAGGTGGTGGGATCCTACAAGCCAGTGGGATATGTGAATATGCCTACTCTTCTATCTGGAGCTGACTATAACCTCTTCCTTCAGCTTTGACCCTGCACCTTCAGGTGAACACAAATATGAAGACAGCATGTGACTGGTATGGACCACCTCACTCCAAGTAGGCATTTTCCTTGTAGAAATTCTGCCTCTGAAACTCTGTCTTATTTTACATCTCAGTGAGCTCCATACTTGCAGCAGATTAGTGGAAGGTGTTTCACTGGAAATTACTCACTGTTAACACTCCAGTGTTGTTAACAGATATTTTTCTGGAAGCTCTCCCCTCTAGACACACAAGTCTGAGCTAGTATTCCTGCTCTGGTTTCCCCCCTCCTTTGTAGCTGATGGGGAAAACTGGAGCATATATGGATGACTCACTGCTCTGTGGAGCATATTGACCTGGGACAAGCCAATTTCCATTTCTCACTGCTGACATTTGAGACAGCAGATGCAGGAATTTCAGTTGCAGGCTTTCATGCTCTGTCAGAAGATCCCCCCTTTGGACCTGCTCAGGTCTCATTCTAAGGCTGTGCTTAGCCTGTCTGCAGCCTCAGGCTGCATTGTTCATTTACACAGTAGGAGAAGATGAGAAGGTAAGTCACAAGTTAAATTCTATAGTTTTCTACCTGAAATTCTCCTCATTATCAGGATCTACTCCTTGGCCAAAAAAATTGCTAATCAAGTCCTTTCCACATGCATAATTTAACACTTAAATTCTCACTCTGGGGTTTTTGCAGCAGGCACTTTTCATTAATAACACATATACAGCCTCAGCATCATTAGGATGGCATCTAGCTAGAGGTCATCCCAAATTCTTACTTTCATGAAACAGTTCTCCATGGTGGAAGCTCATTCTGCCTACTTGTGTACCTCTGGTAATAACTTTTTAATGGCTTAAACTATTCTTTCCTTAAGTAATACAGACCCAAGGATTAGTCTTGGATCCTAGCATCCATGATTTCTTGTTTATATGTTTCAATAGATAAATGTTATTTATATATTTACACCTACATACACTAGCCATATGTATATATATCAAAATTCCAGTATGTATATATAAATATAAGACTCAGTTGAATGTTCACAAGTCCAGTCAGCCCGATGAGATTCATCCCAGATACTGAAAGACTTAAGGAAAGTTATGTCAGGCCTTGGGAGTCTTGGAAGGTACCTGCTGACTCAAAGTTATCCAATGTTATTCCAATCTTCAGGAAAAGACCTAGGGAGCTACAGACCTACTAGTCTACCTTCAGTTCCAGGAAAAAAAGTATGGAGAAGATAATTTTGGGTGCTACTGAAAGGCATTGAAAGAGCAATGCAATAATCAGGCACAGTCAACAGGGTTTCACAAAGGGAAAACTCTTTCACTGATTTGATACCTGCAATAAGGAAACACACCTAGCAGAGGAAGGGAAGGCAGTGGATGCAGTTTTTCTGGAGTTTTAGTAAGGCTTTTGATAGTGTCCCTCATTTGTCCTTTTGGACAAGTTCTCCAGCTGTGGGTAAGTGGATTCACAGTGTGCTGGGTGGATTCCAGGGCTCAAATAGTTGTAGTGAATGGGGCTTCATCTGGTGACAGTCACCAGTGCTGTTCCTTGGGGTTCAGCTGCAGGACTAGTCCAGCTTAATGCATTTGTCCATGATCTGGATGCAGGAGTTGAGTGCTCCACTAGCAAGTTTGTTGATAATACCAAACTGGGAAGTATTTACTCTCTTGAGGGGAAAGAGATGGCTCAAACCTTCATCAGGGATGCTCAAACTTGACATTAGGAAGGATTTCTTTATCAAGAGCGTGGTCAAACACTGGAACAGATATCTTATTCTGGTGGTTGATGCCCCAAGCCTGTCAGGGTTTAAGATCTATTTGGATAATGCCCTTAATAAAATGCTTTAACTTTTGGTGAGTCCTGAAGTGGCTGGGCGGTTGGATTAGGGAGTGGCTTCCTTTTACTGATCTATTCTATTCTATTCTATTCTATTCTATTCTATTCTATTCTATTCTATTCTATTCTATTCTATTCTGTCCTGTCCTGTCCTGTCCTGTCCTGTCCTGTTCCGTTCCGTTCCCTTGCATTCCATTCCATTCCATTCCATTCCATTCCATTCCATTCCATTCCATTCCATTCCATTCCATTCCATTCCATTTTTGGAGAGATTATAATATTTGGAAAATCTTTGCCCTACAAAGCATGACCTTGGTAACAAACACACATAAATTTGACCTGAAGCTTGACTGCACTTTGTTTTATTTACCTGCTCTCCCAGACAGCAGAAGATTTTATGAACAGAGTATTTTGTCGTGCAGCTGCCTCTCCACTGTCTGCTGGGCTGTGAAGCTTGGTGGAGAAAGCTCCCTCTGCAGGGACATCTGCTGGGTGTCTGATCTGATGTCTTCATTTCTCCTTTTAGAACTGTATTGCTGAGGTTTATCCCCTATTTTTATAAATCACTAGTGTGATTTTCTGCTCTCAAAATTGACCTCTCCACACAAGCCAAGTGAAATACCATCAAGCCCATCACCACTTGCAGGGATGAATGATTTGCTTGTAGAGGTTTGAAGAGCAGCCTGGTTGCACACTGCCCTGGCAGCCACTCCTGGACAACAAAAGGATACCCTGGGGTGCTGGAAACAGCTCATACCATCCCCCTTTCTATAGCTAATTTATCTAATGGATCCAAGGTGAGAGCTGAAGTCTTAAGGACATTAACTTCTTCACACTGTTTCCAGCTCCTCACCCTCTCACATGCACACACATGCCAACATTTATATCCAGACCCACCAGTTTCCTGAGTGCAGCTGTGCCAGTTCTGTCCACCTTTAATTAATTGCCATAGGGAAGACATTAAGATGTGAATAAGAGCATAAAATTCCTCCAAAAGCTTACCTGTCTGTCCAAAACAGCAAAGAGGCAAATTGAACTCATTTTCAGAGGGATTTTTTTAATCTGTGGTCCCAGGTCAAGGAGAGTTCAAGCTAACCTTCTAGAAAAGGAGTTTTCTGCACTAGGTTTAGTGGAACAATTTTAATCAGTGAAAGAGTAAACCAAGTAGGGTGCAGCTGAAGGAATTTAATTTTGTAGATATGCCCTCCTCAAACTTTTTTTGGTGGATGGATAACTTCTCTCTCATAAGTGTAGACTGTAATGAGGATCTCCTACATGCTGTCTACATTTGAGGCTGCCTTTCTTATTTCTCAGCATAATTTGTGTTTCTCCTGTAATCCCTTTTTTCCAGGCTAGCATTACATTTATGTTTCTAAGAGATGCAGTACACACTTTTCCCTTCCTCTTCTTTATGTTTCAGATTTTATTTTGACACCTTGTCTCTTAATATTTCTCTTGCCAACTTGCAAGTTGGAAAAACTTCTCTCACCTTTACATATTTTCTCTTCACAAACTGTTTAAAACAGGAAAAACCCCATGGGACTCCTTGGTGTTTGCTACCATGTAAGTCTGTTATAGCTGGGAAAAGGTAAATGCTATGAGTTAGTCTTGAATGTTTTTTGATAAAAATATTTAAAACCTTTGAATTTATGTTCTAGCAAGCAACATATTATTTTGGTTTTCTTCTAGTCTTTTACCTTATACTTGTAAGTTTAGTGCAACATACTCAAAATTCTATCCAGATTTCATGGGAGGGAAAAGTCATTACAAAAAGTAATTTTTACAGACAGCCTGTTCTGGGAATCTGTTTCACACTCTTCTCCTGTGGGCAGCTTTAAAAAGCCACAGAAAAAATGTAATATGAAGGTGTTGCTTTGTAGTGAAAACTTTGGGGTCCTCTGTTTAGAGGAATTAAAGGGAGATATTTGAACTGATGCTTCTCTGACATACAGTTTCATGAGTTGCAATGTGAAATGTAGGGGATGTCACTGCAGACCTGGGGGCACAAACAGCTACATGGGGAAGCAGCTTTCAAGCTCACCCCTCTGTGGTGCTATTGGGGGGCTGTGTAATTATTGCCACCACCTAACTACTGCCCCAGCTGTGTCTCCTGTGTTAGGAGCAGCCCAAACACCCAACACCTCACAGCTCACAGCTCCTGCAGCAGAGGACACGTGATGCTGTGCTGGGCAGGGGAGGAAACACAGCAGCTTTTACAAAAACAAGGTATAACACTGACCCCTTCCCCTCCATGGCCCAGCTCCTGAGACATTTGCAAAATTCCCAACCACCCCTGGCTGGGCTGCTAAGGACACAGGGGACATGGGACAGGCAGCTGCAGGGACCCCATGGTGCTGCAATAGCTTATGTCCCTCCTGGGTGAGCAACCAGCACCCAGGGCAGGCACAGCTCTGTAGGGTCATTCTTGCAGAGCTCTGCAGCTTTGATCTGAGTAAAAAGATGCTCCCAGAGCTGCTGTGACTCGAGTTATATGGAAAAAGGAAATTTCTCTGGGATGTCATAGTGATGAATTTGGCAAGTGCTGCGTGAAACATCATCTCTGCAGCCTGGACAAATAGCCTGTCAGTGTCAAGAGCAAGAGCAGCTGGGGTGAGGGAGTGGAAGTGAAGTCCAATATTTCCCTTCAACACTGCATCAAGTGAAGGTCCCATGCACTGGCTCTGCTCTACTCAGGGCTGTGTTTAGTTAAAACTGCTCCAAAGTTGCTGGGGAGGAGAGGAGCTGCCAAGGACTCTTTCAATCTGCAGCAACTCTTGCAGGTCAGCTTGGGTAACTGCCTTTGATCTCTGCCCCTGCTGAATGAGCTTTATTTAGCTCCCATGACCTCTCCTCTCTGCCACATGCACCCTTTGCCTTGAGCTGTAGCCAGAGGAGACCTCAGTCCAGTGACTAAATTCGAGTGGCAAATGCCCTTTTGCACATTTCGTGCTGGTGAACGAGTTGTTTTCCCAGTGGAGTTAATAGGGTTTAGGGCAATGACAAAAGTTCTCCTGGCAAACTGCCATGAAGATTTCTGTGTCTCTCCAAGGCCATCTCCTGGCATGGCTCTGTCAGCTGAATGTACAATTTCTTTAATCCTGAGGCTATAATTCTGAGGGCAAACCCCTTTAAATATTCAAGGCATCCTTGTGCTTGGTCTTTGTGCCACAAACATTTACCTGCTAGTCATCTGGCAAAGAGTTGGAAAAAACAAACTTGTTCAGGGCATAACTCTGCAAATGAAGTCTGAGCTGGAGCCAGTAAAGAGCCAGGATCACAAGAAATAAGTTCTTCTGTGGCTAAGTGAGTGGCTGCTGAGATGTATGGATCAGAGGAGGCAGAAATGCAACTGCAGCAGTGAGAGGAACAAAGGGTGTCTGGGGATGTGTGCTTGTTTATGATTAGTCCATGGATTATGGAGTTTTGTGCCTGAAACTAGCAATTACTGACTGGCTTGCCACGGAGAAAAGAGCTTAAAAATGTAGCAAATTTGGGATTTTAAAATAGGACATAATTTAGTCAGAAGATTTGCTAAGCTTTTATATCATATCAGAGCAAGTTTTAACTCTTTGCAGCCATACAGCTAATTGAAAGAACATCCTTTCTTTGTCTTCACCAAGGGCTTTCACAGGATAAAATTTTTCACCAGTTTGCTAAATATCTTGTGCACACAAAGACATTTTGATGTTTGCTCCCTCTTCTGATACTGACTTTTAAATTAATACCTATACTTATGATCTTCCCATATCCCTACAATTTTATGTGTTCTGGATTCCCTCTCCTACATAATAGTGCTAAATTGTTCCAAAGAGTTCCACAATTCAGCTAAGCATTGCATAAAAAAGCACTTCCATTTGTTTGTTTAAAACTTACTGCCCAGTAATCATATTAGATGTTCAAAGTCCTTGTATTGTGAGGAAAATCCATTGTTTTTCCCTATTATGTTTCCCTATCACTGTAGCACTAGTTCTTGTCTGTGCACAGCCCCATGTCTAATCTCCTCTCTGCATGCTGAAGAATCTAAAACTATATTTTTCTGCTCTCAAAAGAAGGTTTTTCCATATACCTTATCTCTGTAGTTCTCAAATTTATCTTATTTTAAAGCTGGGATGACTGACACTGCCAGCAATATTGGAGATGCATTTATATGCTTTTATAAGGTGGTATAATCATGTTTCCCATTTCCTTCTCTCTCCCTGAGATGCAGAAAAGGCTGAATACTACATCCTGAACACTCATCTGCTGCCTCTACCTACACTGCCTAGACTAATAAAATATATTAAATCCAAATATACCAACATGTTGTACTCCACTGCAACAGTCATACTGCTGACCACATCTCATGGTTTACTTGTCTTTCTCTGAGCACTGAGTGACATTTGCAGACAACTAGCCACACTGATATCAAGGGCTCTTCTCTGGCTCATAAGGGCTAATTCAGAGAATGTGGATGGGGATGTTGCAGCCACAATAATTTTCTCCTTGAATTTAACTGTGTTTTTATTTGCACTCAATTTCACCTGCAAGCTTATTGCCCACTTATTTAGTGTTCTGGTGACAATTTTTGCAAACAGTTTTAGGCTAGATTATCTTGATTTATTTTGTATTATCTTCAGGCTGTGTAGCACATACTGCAACTCCTTTTCCATCAGCATATTGAACTGTGTCACACCTATACAAAAATGGCTGGTGCAGGTATGTACAGAATACATGGAATGGTCCCAGTATAGAACCTCATGCACCCTCACAGAAACCTGGTTTTTAACAGTTAATCTCTTGCTATTAATCATGTACTAACCTGACAAACAACTTCCTTTCTACCCATGGCAGGCCAATTGATTTTAGAACTGCTGGTAGGAAATTTTGTGCTGAATATCAACTGGACCACAGTGTTTCACAATGTGTGCCTGCCAGTACTCACACATTTGAAATGTGGGTTTTGAAAACATTGTCTGCAATCCTTTAATCTCCTCCTTTGAAAGAGAAAGGTTGAATGTGAGAGGAGCAGTTCCCTTTCCAGGATGGACCTGGGAAATGAGAAGGATTTACACAGCTGCCACCATCAGAGCCTTCCTTATGTGTTGTGGGTTGCAAGGCATTTGAGCAATGTGGCACAGGGAGGTTGGTTCAAATGATGGGGAGGTTCAGCACAGCCAGACTAATGATGGGCGCTGAAAATTCAGATGGCTGAAGACAACTACTGAATTTTAGATAGGCTTTGAGAAATTAAATGAGTTCAATAGCTGTTCTACCATCCAGAAATTGGTAATACATTAGTGGATGAACTGGAAGTAATGTTTGAGAGTCTAAAAATAGGCTGCATATACCACTCCTTCTGCTTCCCCTGGAGTGCTGAGAACATTCAGTACTTATTAAAGACAGCATTAAAAATGAGTTGAGTTTGCATATTCCTTTTCATGAATTCCTTTCTGAAAAATACCAGAGTAGCCATTTATAGCTGTTCTGCTTGTGAGAAATCACTTGACCAGACCAAATTAAAAGGAGGGGATATACCCCTCACTAGGCCACAAAACTTACTGCTGGGGTGGAGTCTGGGGGCTCCTTTTCTGCATGAAACCTCATCCTCAGCCTGACCACTTCTCAGCAGCTTTCCTTCCTACAAACATAGGAACTGGCAAACCTTTGTAGCAAGACTTGGAGAAGAGAAACAGAAGAAATCCCATTTTCCAGGCAAAAGGCCAAAAGGACAATTACAGGGTGATATTTCTTTAAATTACAGGAAAGTAATTCTCAAGGACTTCCTTTTGATTTTTGCCACTGGGGACCGAAACAGCATCTGCACCAGTCAGACCAGAGATTTTGGTCACTAAAAAAAACTATTGTGATTACTGTGAGTCAATATGTCCTCAGGGGCATTTTTTCCCCAGAAATTGTCCAAGAAAATCACCTGTGAATTCTGATTCACAAAAGCATGTAAAAATATCCACTGCACCTGCATGTTATCTAAAGCCTTGGGGCTTGTGTTTGCCTGGTGTGTTCCCACATCCAGTGTGGTGTCATGTGGAGAAAACCCAAGGACTTACTCAAGGAATTTAGCACTGATAAGAAGAGCAGGTGAATTTGTGCTTTCAAGTCCTGGAAAATGTATTTGCATTTTAGAGCAACAGCTTGTGGTCTATGTTTTGATGGATTTATATTTGTGGAAGTAACTTCTATTTTTACTCTGGAGACATTTTTCTGCTATGCAAATGTTCCTCTTGAAATTGAGCTCCCCACCAGACCTGAGGCTGGATAAGGGCTGAGGAGACCACCTTGGACTTGATGTGTGCTCCTTGCTCCTTGGCCTCTGAGAAGCATTTTGGGCTAGAGGGAATCAACCATTCTCATCAAGGTGCTGTTGCTGGGGCTGTTAATGGAGCTGGCCTGACTGCAAGCCAGGTGAACAAACAGCAGAAAGTTCATGACCATAACTGTTTCCTTAGATATAAAACCACTGCTCTACTTCAAATTGTTGCACTGGATGTAAGAGAAATGTAATTCACCTAATTACCAACAATTATTTAGTTTTGGGAGCATCAAAGTGCTGCGTTTCATATCCTGAAATACTTCAATTTTTAAATTCACAGAATAGGTGAAGTTGATGAAAAGCCCTGGGTTCCCCACTGAGTGTCCTTGCATACATGCTTATGACTCCCACAGCCCTTGCCCAGGAGATTCACCCAGCCTCTTGTGCTGAAGGCATTTTCTTGGTAGGTGGAAATGGGTATTTGAACCACTGCTGCCCAAAGCTGATCTCACTTCCCAGGTGAGGTGCCAGGACATTTCTGCTATCCTCCTTTAGGCATGTTCCATAAGGAGACTGAGCAGCCTTGTACTTACTCGAGTCAGACAACTAAAAACAAGGAGGGATTTAAGATTCCTCTGGGAATGAAGCAATGAAATTTAAGTCTGTGCCTCTGAAGTTCTCCAACCAAACTAGATATTAACAGCTAATTTATTTTATTTTTGAAGGAAAATGTTTTCAAATTTCCTGCAGCCTCTGCTTTCACAGATTTAAAAAATTGAATCAATAACTAAACAGAAAGAGAGGAGAAAATACTAAAGGTCCTGCATTTAGAAAAACTGTGCAGCTTTAAGTAGATTAACAGCATTTCCCTTCAGAGCCTCTTTTTACTTTATTCTACATAAAAATCTGAACAACATAAAAATTCCCCTGATCTTGTGAGATCTTTTGGCATTTGCATAGGACTTTCAGGCAAGCTGTTAAACAATGATATTTTCCTTTGTAATTGGTATTAAAAAATTCTCTCCCTCTGCTTGTGTATCAGGGGCAGACAGAAAAGAAGATTTCTAGATCCAAAATTAGAGGGAGCCTGGCAGTATAGATCAAAACCCCAGTGCTGACATAGCAGTGTCACATTTGGAACTGATGGTAACTTCAGCACCACAGCTCTCCAAAGACTGAATCTTCTGAGTACAGGGGAGAGGGATTACTAAAACTGGAGTAAAATATTCCATCCCTTCCTGACATGCACTTACTCTACTGTATCTAATAGCTGAGCTGGTACTTTCTTAGCTACTAGTAAATATCACAGGTTAAAGATCGATTTATGTCTGATGTGATGAATATTTACTTATTTTAACTCACTACTTTTGGCATAAAATCTTCTCTTGGTGTCAAAAGTTGCTTAATGTTGTGATGGCTCCCTTAAGAGCTATTACTGCCTATCTTGTATAACCCAAATACATGTGCCTGATGGAAAGATTTGCAAGGTGTATCCATAAAATGAAGTGTTATTTATTTTCTGAAAGGTTTCAAGGCTGCAGAAAAACACTATTTATGCTACAAATTACATCAGTGGTTTCTAAAGTAGTTGAGTCTGTGGACTGCTACCAGCCCATAATGTGTCTCCCAGATGACCACACAAAGTCCTCACTATTCACATTGAGAGCACCATTGATTGTCATTCCCAGCTCTCTTTGTGAGCTGCTCACTGCACCTGTGGAAGTCACTGGTGAAAACCAGGTCCATAACACTGGTGGCCATTGACCTGCTCCGAAATCTTGAAAAACCACAGATTCTGCTCTTCATTTGGCTCCTAGTCTTGTAAGAAACCCAAGTAGTACAGATACTTTGAGTGCAAATGTTAAGAACATCCCACTGCAGTTTGTCAGACTACAAGCATTGGAATTTGTTTTTTCCTTTCTGAGTTGGAGAAGTACAGAGCTGACTCTGAATTATGCATGCCTACAGTAATTCTTGCATTGAATTAAATCACTAATCCTGGTGTAAGTGCTCCCTCTGAATTAATTCTTTATTCATTTTTTCCCCCCGTGTCTTTCTGTTTGGTTGATTATGGTTTTAAAATTGGGCTGAGCACATGAAACAGGGAAAATAATTTTACCCATGTGTCATATTGCCTAGTGCCATGCTATTAGTGTAAAATCCTTACTACACAGAGATAGCTGAACATTTTCTCTTTGGCAATTCAGAATTACCAGATTACTTCAGCTCTCACAAATGCCAACAGCAAACATGCAGATACAGTACCTGTTGTAGGAGACATCAGCCGCAGGGAGTGACAGCAGTAGGGTGACCCTTCCCTCTCTTCTCCTGCCAGCCTGCCTGACACTTGCACCTAAAATTCACCACTCCAAACCCATCATGCCTTGGGATGAGCTGGGTGTTACCTGAGCTGAAGTGATGCAAGCATCATGGCCCTACCAAAGCACTGTCCCTGCCTGGATCCATCAGCCCAGCTATTAACTCTGCTGGGATGCTGCAGCCCTGAGGAAAAGCCAGGCTGGCCAATGTCAGCAGCTGCTGAGGCAGGAGGATGAGCCTGCCCATGGACAACAAACTGTATCTGCATCCCAGACTTGTCCTAGAGGAGACACACATAATTTCCTTCAGGTCTGGGATCTTCCTCAGTGCTGATGCTTCATCCCTCACCTCCAGCTTTGCTCTCCTGTCTCACAGAGTGCAGTGCCACTGTCACTGCTGGGACTGGTCCCATAGCACAGTGTCCACAGCAGCCCCACAGGGCTGTACCCTGTCCCTCCCTGCAGCCCCTGGGAGGGAGGCTGGAGAAGCTGCCACTCACAGTCCTGCACTGCCAGCCTCAGGGCAGCACCCAGAGTGGGTCAGGGGTGCATGAGGGGCTGCAAACACTGGGAAAAAGGAAGAGTGGACTCTCTGGTACATCTGTGTGCTGTCTGCACGTGATTCCCATCACTGCCACGTTCAGGGGACTCTCTGCAGCAGGGCTGTGTGAGTGTTAATTAAACTGATCCCAGCTTTTATGTGTCTAGCTGATAAGGCAGGCTGGCAGGCCTCTAAATTTAAACTCGTCAGGAGCTGTTTGAAAAGACAAACACAGACAGAGCCACGCTGAAGTGTCCTGTGGCAGCACCTCCACCCACAAATGGCATCAGTCCATGGCAAGTGGGCTGAATGAGCAGTGCAGGATAGTTCTGTCCTAGGTTACAGTGTAAAGGTATGCCCAAAGGGATGTATTCTATCACCATCTGCTGAAAGCAGGTGGGGCAGTGATTATTATCTCTGTGGAGATATCCTCTGCTAATGGGCCATCTGTTAAAATCAGATGGGGCAATGTTCTTTATCTTTCCCATGACCCATCCTTCCTCCAGGCACATATCTTCAGTTAATGGGCCATTGAGTCCCATTGCACGACTGATGAAATTTCATCACCCCATTGGGAGATGCTCCACCCAGGGGGAGGAGCCAAGCCTTTCCCACCTAGATAAAATCTGAGATTTGGAACACCAAAGCTGCCTTATCCAGTGGATTCCAGAGGACAAGAGCTACCAGGATCACTGCCAGGATTTCTACAGGATCACTGCAAGGATTTCTACAGGACCACTGCTTTGAGAAGACCACTTCATCTGGACTACCACCACCTTAACTAGTGGGGTGTCAGGTTTTATTCTGACTCTGTTAGTGTTTTTTTGTTTTTTTGGTACTATTGCATGTGTTTTATTTTCCTCTTTTTTTCCCTATTAAATTGTATTTCTGACTTGGAGTCTCTCACTGGTTTTGCTTTCAAAACCATCAGCCCTGCTAAGATCAGCAGTGTGTTTTTATGCCAATAGTATCAACTGGTCAAGCCTTGAACACGCCCATGGTGGATTGTGTGGATTGTTCAGAAATGGAAGATGCAGGAAATGGCCCTGGAAATTATCCAGTTAACTGGGTAAATGATAGAAAAGTAAAAACTCACCCTAAACAAACAAACAAACAAACAAACAAACAAACAAACACACACATACACCCCTCCATCAATTGAAAATCTTGACTTTTGCTGGAGATTAATTTTGACCTTTTTCCTGATCAGTCGCATCAGTAATTTAAAGTATTACCTGGGAAGGGGTAGTAGTATCTTGGTTTTTTCAGAAAGGGTCTCTGCTGATGTACTTTCACTATGGTGCTTAGATCAGTTTTGTGGAGCACCTGAGGCTGTGTGCCATGAGTGGTTTCTGCAGACTGAATTTACTGGTTGTCCCTCACATTCTACCCCAGCTTGAGCACCCAGTCTATGGTCCTTGAAGAGACTGTTTGGAGAAGAGCAACGAGGAAATACAGGTTAAGGAGATGAAGAGAAAGCAGTGGGAAGGCAGAAGAACGTGAAAGTCGTGACAGAGTATTGTGCAGAGTATTGTGGAGCTTGTGCATATTCCCTTGTATGCTTTACTGGAAACTAAGTAGCTTGGAGTTTCCAGAAAGAGTCAGCAAGTAAGTTTGATAAATGCAGTCAGCTGTCCTTACAAATCTGGTCTTTGGCACCAGAGATATTGGAGTTTCTGTAGGATTTGATTATCCAGAGCCTTTTTCTCTTCTATGGTACCCCTTTGGCACTATTTTTAGGACAGTATTTGTACCTGTGGATTTTCACCTCTACTTCTTTCAGACTGCACCAAAATCCTGACCTTTCATGTTACCTACACTTTCCCTTCTATTCAAAATGACCTATTGTTTGAACAGGAAAGGTTATTTTTTAATCTAATCTGATCTGTAGCACTATGTTAATATGTTACAAATTGAGTTTTTCATACATTTTCACATTTCAGAATTTCTATTAAAGCCTATAATTATTACAGCTCTAATTATTCTGTCATTTAATCACTTCTATTTTCATTTTGGCATAATTGGCTACTTGATTGTAAAATGCTTTCTTTTTGACAGTGTTTTCCTTGATAGGGTCCTCTGACCCTCACCCAAGAAAAAGATGTTTTTCCTTTCCTCGTTACTGCAATTACATCAGGAAATTCTAGCTCTATGTAAACGTCAGTGAATATTGTTCTCTAGAAATCCATTTGTCCCTTTTCCATCCACAAGCAAAAGCTACTTGTTTGCTTGAAGGGATTTGAATTTCACATCAGCAAGAACTCTCAGTGCCAAATCACGCTGATGTGCAGGACTTGTTTAACCCGCTGCTGCTGGGGGACTGAACTGCTGTCAGATCCTGATGTGGGGACATGCAGGTCAGGACATGGGGATGCCCGTGCAGATCATGACACAGGCATATCTGTGCAGGTCACAGAATGGGGAGATCTGTGTCACTGAGTCCCTTTACACCAGCTGAGAATCTGATCCACACCCACGTGAGCTGGTCCTGACAGGTCAACAAAAGACCTGGGTTCTGTGAGCAGTGTATTTACCAACCGGAAAGCCATTTAATTCTTCAGGAAATTATGTTTTTTTGTTTGTTTAAAACAGTCTATGGGAAATAGTAAAGGTGTGAAGTAAAGGACAAAGGTTTGATAAACACCTTCTGTGGCTGACAGCTTTGTCTGCATAGTCCCTACAGGGCAGAATCCTCTCGTTGGAAAGAATCAAATCCTAACCCACTGGTTCAAAGATATTTCCCTGAAGTCAGGGAAAGAAGTGAGGAAAGAAAGGAAAGCAAGCAATTTAGGGGAAAAATGGTCTGGAAAAGAAGAGTAAGCCCTTTCCTCAGAGCCTTCTCTCAAAACACATTTTCAGAGTGGGTAGATAGGATTCATTGCACCATGTCATCATAAAGAAAACATTAAACTGACCATGGAAATTGCACCCTGAAATTGCCTATTTCTTTTCAGTGATCATAAAAGGCATTGTCCAGCTACTAGCACCAGCTCAGACCTCTTCACTGCAGAATCTCAGGTAAGATGGTAAATCTCCCCTTGTTATGGTCACTTTCTGGTGATGAGCAGAGTGAGGATTGTATGTTTTTCCCCTTCTGTCAAGGATCCCAATATCTTTAGGTGACCTGGAGCAGATGATGATGTAGCACCATTTCATTTTATAATGCTGGCTGGCTTATACATTATTCATGGGAGCAGTAACATACAGTGCATGATTTAAAGGTGGTAATTGCTCATCTGTATATTCTGGGGAATCACCCTGCTATTTAAAATACTCTGAAGCGCTCAAGCATAATCTATTTTTTCTCTCAACTGGAAACAGATTTGGCTGATAAATGTATAATTGCTGTAGCATGCCAAGAGATGTTTTAGCTGACAGGAATATTGTGATAGTAGAGGCAGAAATTCAACACTGTATCTTAAATATAGGGCACACATTTCCATCTAATCTGAGGACCAGAAATAAAAGGAGTAAGGTTTGGAATAGCTCATATTTTTCACTCACATGAAATTGAATCATGAAATTACAGAGTAGTTTGGGTTGTTTAAGGGTCCCCTAGTCCCAACCCCCCTTCAATTCGACACCTTGAACTGGAATAGGTTGCTCAGAGCCTCTTGCTTGCACTCCTTATAGTACTAAAGGCATTAAAAACAGTGTTACCACCCACCTGAGTACAGTAAGCAGGGATTTATGGCACCCACCACTCTCTGGGAAATTTTGGTTGTGATAAGGTTTCAGTCTTTCAAGTGGATCTGGGGGTCATTTCTGGCAGGAACTGAGCCACTGGAGGCTATTGAGACTGTCATAGTCTTTGGGAGAAACCTGATCTGGTGGAATGTGAGTATGGAAATTGGGACAGGCTGTGAGCAATTTTATTTCTTTGTGTCGTGCTGGATGTGGGTTGTGTCACCTGTGCTAACCAGCCAGGTCAGTGGGGCACACAGGGACATTTGACCCTCCACGAGATGACAGAGCTACCCTTTAGCACAACACAACATAAAGCAAGGCCTTGCAGGCACTTTGAAGGAAAAATAAAAGCATAGGAATACTTAAAATCATACTCAAATTAGTCCTATTTGTTTGAATCTGGAGGCAGCCTTTCTTGCATGAGCCTGCTGCACTGTCCTCAGCTGCAAAGCTCTGGTTTTATCTCCACTCTCTCACCCAGGGTCTCCTCAAGCTGCCTTGTCCCACCTCAGGCTGCTCCTGTCCATCCATCCAGCTGCCCAGGGCAGCAATCTGCAGGAGGAAAAGCAAGAACAAGAGTGAGATGCTTTGTTCCTCACCAGGCAGCAAGGGAAGAGGCCAGCCAGGACAGTGATTGCTACCATGAGGGAAGAAACTGCACCCAAACTGAAGAAGGGCATCAGATCTTAGGACTGAAAAAAAATAAATAATCACAGAAGAAAGCCTTTTCAATAAATAGATTATTTTTATTAAGCAATTCTTGGATACAGTGTAGACAAAAATGATTAATTAAGTCATTTGGAGCAAGTGACCCCATAGTCACTTGTTAATTATAATTCTCTGCTGTCTTTTATGGGAAATAAACTAAATTTCTATTCTTGCAGGAATCAGAGACAGCTGTATGTACAGCAGAAATATATCTACAGCAGCACTGAGATGCCCTGGCAGGTCTGTCTGGGGATGATTCCTGAACCTCCAGTGCAGGAGATGAGTCCATGAGAGCTGCCTGTGGTGGCACACAAGGAGCTGCAGTGCTGCTCTTTCCCTCACCCTGGGAGCAAAGCTGTGCTTAGGACAGCTGCAGAGCTTTTCCCTGGGGGAACTGAAACCAAGCCCAGAAGGCAATTCAAAACTGAGAACTCCCTGTCTGAGGATAGTGGGTTACAGATACCTGCAGCACCCCTGGTTGTGGCAAAAGCAGGAGGAGATTTGAAAAGGAAGAAGTTAGAAACCAGCATGACATGCTGGAGATTAACAGGTCTTTTCCTGTTTATTGCTCTGGCATGAGGAGCATTGCAGGTGTGCAGGGAGTTCTGTCAGTAGTGCTGCTGTAAATCCCAAATTCCCTGGTAAAAGAAAGACCTGGGCTGCCTGAACTCCAGCTAAGAGGGGCCACCAAGTACTGCCAGAAATACATCATGAAGGCTGCTTTTACAGGATTTTTGACTGCCATATATGCAGTCTTGCTGAAAATTCTGTGCACTTTTCCATTTTCTCACAAATCTACTTTCCTTCCCACTGCAGTTCATGAGGAATTAATGAAATAGTTTACCTGTAGCTGCAGGCTGTGACTCATGGTTCTACATTTACCTCCCAACTCTGCTGCTTTATTAGGTCCTGTGTAACACACTGGATTTGGCTTGGATAAAGTTAATTTTCTTCTTTGTTGGTAGAGGACTGTGTTTTGGATTTAGCAGGAGAATCATGTTGATAACACACTGGTGTTTCAGGTTTTGCTCAGCAGTGCTTACACTCTCAGGGGCTTTGTTGTTTCCCCTGCTCTGCCACTGAGCAGGTGGCCAAGAGCTCATAAGGAAACATGGCCGGGGTGGGTGAGCTGGCCCAAGGGTGTTCTGTAACACAGAATGTCACATTCGGTACATAAACCAGGGGAACTGGCTGGGAAAGGCTGATTGCTGCTCAGGGATGAGCTGGGCATCAGTCAGAGTGTGGTGAGAAATTGCATTGTGCATCACTTGTTTTCTTGAGTTTTATTCCTTTCCCTCTCTGCTTGTCATTGCTATTATTTATCCTTATTATTATGATTGCCTTTATCTTGTCATTATAATATTTTATTTTGTTTCAATTATTTTATTGTTCTTATTTCTACCCATGAGGTTTTTTTTCTGAGTCTCCTGACTGGGGTTAGGGGTTGACTGAGTCAGTGGCTGCATGGTACTTTGTTGCTTGCTAGGGTAAAAGATCTGATTTGTCTAATTTCAAGAAAACACAACAGAGACACAATATCTTTGAAATTTGTACTGTTTTGTTAAATCTCCTTAAAACAGTGGCCTCTAGATTACTGAGGATGGGACAGAAGATACAACAGGCTTTCTGTGAGCCTTCTCTCCTCAGGAAAGCAGGCCAAAAATTATAATTTCTGGTTTTGCTGCTGCTCCTGATGTTTAAAAGATGCAGTTTCATTCTTTGGTCCCAATTCTGATTCCAAATGCAGCACTGGATATTGGAACTCTTCCACTGGTTTTATTGGAGTGAGTCTAAATTTTTCACACCAGTAGCTGAAATTATAAACTTTTCCTTTTTATTTAGTGGTAATAGTTTTCTCTATTTTACTGTGACCTTAAAACAAAATGAACAGTTTGAGATACTTTGAATGGTGGTTTTACTGATGTTAAAGTATAGTTGTGGTTTGATTTTTGCTGTTTCCATGCTGCAGACATGAGCAAAGGGAGTTATTTCAGTTATATAAAAATCTTTTACATTAGATTGCACCTTTGGGGTCAAGAGGACTTTCATGGTCATTTGCAATACAGCCAACAGCAATGTGACTTTTATGATAATGCAATTATGTTGCTATTTATGAATGAAAATAGCAATCTCCTGTTTGCTGAGATCAAATGTCAGATCTCAGGAGGGGTATTTTGGAGGCCCCAAGCTTGTCAGTAGTCACCTAAAAAAGAAATTAATGCTGTAGACATCAAGACTTCTAAAAAAAACCTGAAAATCCCCAACAAATAACACTGTATCCTTGGCAAGGTGATATTAACTTAATACCACTACTTTTTATTTTAAAATTCCATTAAACTTTTTTACTGGAGAAATAAAAAGACTCAGTGATCAGAGCATTACAGATTTGTTTGCAATATAATGTGCTTATTAAGTCTCTGGAAGCCTTGTCATCATATTAGGTATTGCCATGAAACTTTTATTAAAATAAACTATTTGAACACTTTCTACTAAATTCCTTTAAAAAATCCCTCGGTGATTTAAAACTAGACTTTGTACTCAAGAAAAATAAAAGGTGAATTTTTACTGGAAAGTAATTCTAATCTTTAATAATTTGTTGAGATATATGAAACCATACTGAAAAGTATTGCAATTTTGAAAGCTGAATCACTAAAAATTACTGATGGGTTTTGAACCTTTTCCTTCCTATTTTCAATGCCCTTTGCTCAAGAACAAAAGATTGAAATTTGCTGCATCCAAGCATAACAATGCTGCAGCTAAACCCAAAATCTGCCAATCACCAGATACATCAAAGAAACTTTGAGACTTTTTAGACGAAACAAAATTTATTGTGAGAATTCAAAGTGAGCAACATTTTTTTCCTAGATAAGCCACGCACTGCTTCTTATCTCCCTACTGAGGTCCTTTGATGAGGCACAGAAATAGGAGTTTTGTTTGCATTAGGTGACAGATCCTTGTCCCTGACCTTTCTGAGAAATCAGGATGATTTCTTGTTTACAGTCCACTAAAGGCGACACTAATCTCTTCAGTCTCTCTGCTCCTTAGGACCTCATTGAAACAGTGCATCTTTAAAACAAATGACAAAATAGGAAAAAGACAAACACCGTGTGATGTCTAGCTCAATCTGTATGTGAGATCACTGGGTGCTGTGCCTGGCAGGAACATGAATGGGCCGATCATATTGAAGTGATCTCACATTCACCCAGGGATGAACACAGAGCCTGTTCCTGACAGTCCTCAAAATCTCCAGAGGCAGCCCTACCACCTGCCTGCCAGACCTCAGAAGGCTGATGGCCGTGTGTTTGCTAACATAAAATGTGCTATTCACAGAACCAAGAGCACCAGGATTGTGAGTCCTAATTACTGAGAAACCTTCACAGCAAATGACTGGATGAGTGGATCAAGGGAAGGAAGCAGCTGGCAATGGCTCTGCACATGTACACTGGTGGTAGCTCCAGCTCTTCCCTTGGGATTAGGTTTTCCAGTCCCTTGGAGGGACTGCCGCTCGTGTGCGGTTTGAAGCTGTCCATGGTGCTGATCACTGGCGGCTCGGGGCCCTCGAGTGCCCCGGTGGATGAAAGTGCCACTGGCAGCCTCCAAGCTGGAAGAGCTTCCAGGCTTCTGGAATAAATCTGCTGTGATTGCACCAAAACTGCACCAATGTGCAGGAAGTTGGGGTAATCCCTTCAAAAAAAGCAAAGGCCTCAATGCAAAGACAGATAGATATGAACTTGAAAGCATTTATGATGTCATCTAGAATATATTTACTGGTATGATCTTAAGGTGTTCTGGGTAGCTGGAGAACAAAACCTCATATCAAAGATCCAATCTATCTTACTGTATTTCTTTCCAGTAGCAAACAGGGGGTTTTTTTGGTTGTTTTTTTTTTTTGACATTTTTATGACCTTGTGTTATTAATTAACATAATATGTCCTATTTGTCATACTATATGAAAGTAAAAATCACTTGTGTTCGGCCCTCACAAAGCTTTTAGACTAAAAGATAAGCTTCAGCTAGAGTATTCTCTAGAAAAAAAAAAAAAAATTTTTTATATTGAAGAGATGGACTGCATATTTTGCTGTCTGCCGAAAACAACTACTTGTACAGATTTCATTTTACGTCCTCATAGAATCAGTAATTCAGAATCTTTATTTGGAAAAAAAAAAAAAAAAAAAAAAAAAAAAAAAAAAAAAAAAAAAAGGAAGTTCCTTTCCCCTAGTACCAAAAATTCTGACTCAGCAATATAAACTAGATTGAATGCAGCTATTTCTATTGATTCAACTCAATCTAGCCTAATTTTTGTGGATATTTCCTAGCTGAGCTAAAGCATTTCTATGAGCTATTATTTAGGTTGATGTAAACCAAATAGACATTAGTGAAGTTTACTACTCACTCTGTCACAGTTAAATGAGAGCAAATTTCTTCAGCACAACTCAGGATGTAAAGCTGTTGAAGAGGAAATACAGACCTCATCATTAAAAAGAATAAAAGAAGAAGAGAGAAAAAGAATGGTTGATCCTTAATGCTGACACTTGTTTCTAACATGGGATGCTAACCTTTTGATATCTCAACCCTGACCCTACCCTCTGGTTTATAAATGTTGTCCTACTGACAGGGGTGAGTTCAGCTGAAAATGTAACTGTGCATATAGTTGAAATAAAGAGTCATTCCTTTAAAAATAAACAAAATCCCAGTTATAATTAATTAATCTGTGAGAATTGTGTCCTTCAATTTCAGCCTAAGCTATCTCATAACATTCCTGACACTTGAAATAAATGGAATCCTAAATAAGAATATGTACTTTACAGAGTACTTGTTTAAGAAGAGCTAAATCAAAAAGGATGTGGATTTAAAATAGTCTAAATTTGGAGGCTTTCTGGCCCTCACTGTGTGACAGGTGGTGATTTTGCTGTGTGACAGAGTTCACACAGGTTCAGAGGTGCCTGGTGATGCAAAAAGTGGTAGAAAAGGCCACAGTGCTTCTACATCAAGCACTACCCAATTTCCACTGTGGAGAAATTTGGGTAGGCTGCCTTTCATTCATAAGTTGATGTACTCATTCCACAGTGACCAGCTGCAAGCACCCAATGCAAGCAATCAGGTTTCAGCATTTGCCTCCTTCTCCCCTCACGTTTCAGTCCCAGCTGTACCTGCTTTATCCATCCATGATGCTTCTGGATCTCCTCATCTCATCAGAAAATCAACAGGACTTGATGATCCCCCTCACTCCAGCAGTTTCCTTCACGTTCTGGCTGCTTTCTTCACATCACTGTGCAAGAGCCAGCTGAGGTATTGGGATCATGTGGGCTCCAGCACTGGAGTTGCATAGACCTGGGATAAGAGACTGAATAGCTGGGAAAAAAAACTCTCCTTATTTCCATTAATAATGATAAACAAACTGCTCACTCTCTATCCTGATGACAAGTCCACTGACTTAAGGGCATAAGCAGTATTCTATTGGGTCTCTTTGCCACATCTCCAGCAGTAGAAAACAGTGAATCTTTGGGGAAGGATAACAGAGCAAGGTGGGGGTACTGGCAACTACCTCTAGGATTTTCCTACAAGCCTATCAGTCTTAGGGATCTCAAAACTTATAGATGGTGTCACTTTTATTTTTCATGTACTCGTTTCTATTTGTTACCTTTTCAGCTATGACAATTATATATTACATACCAGGTGAAAGAAGTACTCCTTTTGTTAAAATCTGTTGAGCTCAGTTAGCAAATAGTGTCTCTGTTCCTGTATTAGTAAAAAGAGTACTCCTGTCCATTTCACCCATGCTATTGTTGATTTGTTTGAATTTTGAATTCCCAGTCAGCCTAAGGCTGGGGAACTTCTGAGTCATAACGGTCATAGGAAGGAGAACAGGAAAAAATCTGTGAGCAAAGAGCTCTGAAGGGTTGTATTTGTCTCTCTTTCCCCCCATAATCCCTGTTTCTGCCAAAAGAGAGAGTGAGTCCTCCTCCACCAAGCATGACTGCCACTGCCCAGCCAGAGAGGAGAAACAGGACTAGGCAGTATAAGCTACCTTTACCCTTGCTAAATCTAAAATGTCAAAAGAAAGAAATGTTTTACCTTTGCTGTAAATTTGTTTCTGTAATGTATTTGAATAATCAGAAACCACAGTAACAAATTAAAAAAATAAATTTCCAAATTGTAATTACCCATTTCCAGTCAATCAAAACAATTCTTTATCCCAAGAAAACCTGAAGTTTTCAAATTATCTTTTCATTCTTATATATAGCAATTTTCAATTTGAACTTCTGTGCAATTTTTTACTATCTTTTCACTTCATAATTTCAACATTTGATTAAAAGTTTCACAGGTTTTCCCTATTTTAATGGTATTCTTCATCACTTAGTGATGCAGTATTTGTGGTGTTTTGAAACAAAATATGACTTGAGAGACTACAATTTGTATTTACATCAAGGGTTAGGACAAATTCCTATGGGCAATTATTGCAGCATTATTGATTCAAAAATTTTTATCCCCTTTTAATAGCTGAAAAAAATTCCTGCATTTGTCAATGTAAAATAGTGTGCAAGAAATTTTTTTTTAATTAGAATGTCAAGCAGTGATGGGCTTTGGCACAATAATGAGTCTTGCTTTCCTCAAGTAATTACTTTTATCTTTTGATATGTCTTCCCTTCTTTTTTTTTCTGCTGCTTTAAAGTTACTGCATATTTTGTTTCTTTGCATCAGGATTAATATTTGCCTTCTCTTCTAATTTGTCAACTTCTTTTAAAGCAAATTTTCTTAGTGCTAACATTATTATTTAGTATTACTCTGTCTTTAGGCAGCCTTAATTAGAAGTGCAAATTTGTTATGCAGGCAACATCAAATGTAGAACTTCAATACTCAAAACACAGTTATTCTCAAGTGTAAACTTTGGAATTTCTTTAGAAGACTTTGACTTATGAATTTACAATACAATCCAACCAGGTAGCTTCAGCTGTCCAGCAATTCTGTAAATATAAACATGGAATTGTCTCAGTGTGCACTAATGGACAAATTCCTCCTGACATTATATTGAGTGTAAGGAACTTGTGCAAGGCATTCAAATCCATCTGAAGGGTTATTTATGCTTTGCTTTGCTGTGTGCAATTGATAGCACAGCAGGGCAGGATTTGATCTCAATGGTATTAGAAGTCAAGTCAAACACATTTCTAGGGGCAAGCATTTGCAGCAAGCAGCACAGCTGGGTTCTGCCCAGCTTGAGTCCCACCCTGGTTCCTCCCAGGGCTCACAGCTGGAGATGCCCACTGTGGGGCCCAGCTCACCTGCCCAGAACTGAGGGATCTAGCTCAGGCTAGTATCCAGACCCCCACAAAGGGGGGAAAGAGAGATCCCTGCAGGCAAGGATCTGCCCATTTGTCTTAGACATCAGCTCTCAATGAGATAAATTCCAGGCTGGAACTGAGAGCTGATGGAAGCAATGT
The DNA here is from genome assembly GCF_029582105.1 of Oenanthe melanoleuca. Taxonomy (NCBI): domain Eukaryota; kingdom Metazoa; phylum Chordata; class Aves; order Passeriformes; family Muscicapidae; genus Oenanthe; species Oenanthe melanoleuca. Next base: position 33,490,557 of record NC_079336.1, read on the forward strand.
GTCTGACACTCAGGGATGGGAGTGAGAAGTCACAGTTCTGCAATGGTTTTTAATAACAGAGAACTTGATGGACTTGGAATAAATACAATCTATTTTTTTTTTAGCATGTAAGGAAGACTTACATTCTTCTGAGATGTAAGGTATAAATGCTTTTTCCATACTGCTCCAGACACAGAGAAACATGAACAAACCCATTCCATGAGTTTTAAGATAGAAAGTGTTCCATAAGCTGAGGAAAATTGGAAGAAACACTCTTCAGCTTTACTGTATTACCTAATGAGGTCACAAAAGGGAAAAAACCACCCTGATTTGTGATGCTGGATTAATCTCATCTGTCCCTGGGGTTGAATACGGTTCAGGGTGCAGATACTGAAGTTAAGTCTCCCTACACAGGTGTCCAGAGCCTTGCCAGCAGCTAAGATCATGCTGCAGTCAGCAGCTCAGCTGGGAACTCTTAAATGAATGGGATTGAAAGGCTGCCACATATACTTGCTAAAAATAAACATTTATAGGCACAGTTTTTGAAGCCTGTGACTTTTTTTTCCTATATTTATACCATTATTGTCAGTATTTCTTTCCAATGTATCTGCAGTTAAAGAAGGCAGCCTGGGCACCATCTGAAGTCATTTGGCAGAGAGAATTAGATAAAGATCTCTTTATCTTAGATTTGATACGTCTTGGTGGTAGGTGGATGGGTGATCTGTGATTCTATGGTGCTGCAGAAGAGACAACAAAGTGTGAAAGAGGAAAAAAACAGCAGAAAAAGGAAACAATTTCTGAATCATTCTAATTTAACTACACTAATTCAGTGCCTGTGATTTCCCTTTTCCTATGACAATTAAGACTTAAAGAGATATCTATAATGCATTCAATTTTGTTGCTAATTACACAGAAGAAAACTTTCTTCCTGGGAGACAGGTACTTTTATTAGCAAAGACTTGAAAGTGTCTGAGCAGGAAGGCAGAGGTGGGCCATAAGCCCTATGCTACAGTACTTGCAATGTAATATGTATAATATAATATGTATTATATAGCAAATATAATGTAATACATATTTCATGTTTACATTTTTATTATTATAACCCAACAATGACTGTGGTCATGCATACATGTTTAATAAAAATTAGCAATAACTTTTGTAACCTGAGGTCTGAAATAACCTTCCATAACGAGATACCTTTATTTGTTTTCCATGAGTCACAGCATTTATGTGGGGTTTGTTCTTCTATTTTTAAATCAAAAGGAGCTTCCATAAAGTAATCTTTCACTAACATAGTCTGTAAGATGAAAGAAGAGGATATTCTGCCTGACTTACAATTTCCCTGTTGCAAGGAAAATAAAAAAGTTGTTTGCATTAGGAGTGACAGCAGAAGAGATTAATTTAATCATGAGATAAATCTTTCAAATTAAATATAACCTCAAGACACTCAGTCTCTGAGGGAGCGAAACACAGAAAGCCTTAGGGAATAAGTGCAACTATTCTTTAAAACAGTCAGACTTTTAGCAAGACACCACAGGCATTTTTTGTGCCTATCATACCAAATCTTTTGCTGAAAGGCTCTGTTTGTTTCACCTTAAGGTCAGGTTTTATTTTCCCATGCTGTCTTGCAGCAGTAGGAGCAGCAGTGAAGAGTACAGCTCAGAACACAGCCCCGTGGGGGACAAATAGGGAATCCTACTGCCACCTTCTAATTAACAGAGCCAGCAGGATAAACTGATGTCTCAGTCCACACCTCCCATTAACACCAAAGGGGAGCAGGATTTGAAAGATCCTACCCAGTTTCCATGCTGTGTGCTCTCCTGTCCCCAGCTCACTGCTGGGACCAACATGGCTGGAGGTGCTTAGGGAACAATATTCCCATTACTCCTTCTCTGGACATTTGTATGGGACAGTGGGGGTGGAAGGTACCATTTGGGATATAAGGCCCTTCACCACATAATGTAAAATGCACTGCTTCAAGCCAACCTCTGTTTTAAGTCAAAACAAATGCTGTGGGTTGAAAATCAGCTGAGAGACTGCAACAAGTATATGAATATCTTGAAGTGTTGAGGTTTTTTAATAGGATTGTTTTTCAAAGTCTTACTCAATGCTAACTCGAATTAACTTCTCTGTCAGTGACTACTTAGCCATGATTCTGGTTCACCTGCCACAAGCTTTAACACAGATGTCCTTCAGGCTATCAGAAGTTCTTTGAGCAGCAATGTTTTTGACCTAGAAAAAGCAAACCAAAACCTAAAGGACTTTGACCAACCATTCAGTGAATGTGCCTAGTAAAATCATCAGTAAACCCCTTCCTGGAGCAAAATCAGGGCATTAGCCATGTTACTCAGAGGGGAAAAATAAATTGAAACACAAATATACCAAGCAATGTTTTCTAAGGGTCATATTCACAAACATTTCTCCATTTATGTCCTGCCTGAATTACAAGCATCTGCTCCCGCTGACTGAACAACTCATCTTCTGTTGGTGGAAAAGTCTCTGCAATTTTAAAATCAATATTTCAAATAAGCAAATATATTATTAAAAAAAATCTCAGTTCTCTCTCTTTATATGCAAGTACAGAGGAAAAAACTGCCTTTAAAGGAAAATGAGGAGACTTGGCTGCCATTAAGAGGCAAAGCAGATGCAGTGTTGTGTGATGCACCATCCCTGCCACTCCAGGCGTGCAGGCTGGCAGCTGTCCCAACCTGACACCAAACTGAATGCAGGAGGTGGCTGTGACAGGTCTGTTCTCCCATGCAAATACACACAGACAGCTTTTTCCTGCCCTCTGTGCCAGCCCTGCTTTCCCAGATAATGGCTCTGTTTTGCTTACGGGACCAATGCAAGCACAGATTTTGGGCAGGTAGTGTGGCTGCAGGAGGCTGTGAGAGCACCTGTCCCTCTGCTGGGTAGCAGCAGGAATACAGCCCCTAATCCTATGTGAGCTGCACCTTCCTGCAGCCAGCAGCATCCCTCCCCACTCTTACCACACCAAAGCCCCAGAGGAAAGCTGCCGTGGCTGCAGGTTGTGCTGGTGTGGATTTTATTCATTTTAATATAGAAATTTAATAAACCCACAGCTGATAAGGGTCTCTGGGGTCTCCTGCTAAATGACTTGTATGGTCAGGCAGGCAGCCATTCATCACTGCAGAAATAGCATCATGGGGACCACCAGCCAAGATTACACCCAGGCATGGCTGTTTCTCTCCAAAATAGCTGCAGTTCAGTTTTGTGGTGAGGTTGTGTGAGCAGCATAATGACACTTCTGCTCAAATGTCCTTGACCCAGCATCCACACCAGATCTGCACAGGGGGCATTTAAAAAAGATTACACTGCATTTGCAAAACAGAACATGATCACTTCCTATCTTAACTCACTTGATGACAGTCCTGCTATTGCTGGCACTGCTTTAAAAGCCTGTTGGTTTTCTCTGTGCAAAAGGGAAAAAAATTGAGAAAATAGTACAATTGTAGTGAAAATCTTTCCTGACTTCTTGGAGTATTTAAACAGTAAATAATGCAATTACTTCAATTGAGTTTTATAATCACAATCAGTTTTAGTTCATTTGGCATAACCTTCTGATGACTGTTTTTCAACTTAATGTAATTTAGCAAATTCTGTTTCAAATGCATTTTACATTTGACTGAGAATAAACAAGGTCAAAAGTCTGATGATATTGCTATTGTTAAAAGAAGTAACTTTGAAATACATTGTATTTGCAGAAATGATTACCTAGTGACCTCTTTTCAAACTGATTTTTCCCTTTTTCCTTTAGAATATTTTAGCCAAAAGATGTTTTAAAAGTCCTAATATTGACCTTCATTTCCCTTCAGATAAATAGTCTTGCAGCATACACAAGATTTTTAAATGTCTGCAACAAGCTAGAAAGCATTATGAATTTTAATAAAATCTTGGAAAATATAAAAATAAACACTTCTCTTTGGAAACCCACAAAATGGAAGCATACAGATAATTTCATGAAGTATTTTATTTTTTCAGCAGTTGCTTATTGCAAATATTCTCTTCTTTGGTATTTTATTTAGTGTTAAGAAAAAAAAAATCTTTATCTAAAGTAAATTATTTTCTCTTGAAAAATGAACAGGAAATTAATTTTAAAAGAAAAATAACTCTTGTCTGCTTTCTCTGATGTCCTGCCCAAGGCACTGAAGACCTATTTTCTTTTCAGTCCTGCCCAAAAGATTTAAATCTGAGAACTGAAAACTTCTGAGTCCTTTAAAAAGGCAGTGAATTTAAATCCACTTAGGGGAAAGGTTATAAGTCACATTAGGCTCTTGTCTCCAGCTACAGAAGGGGAGTTAGAAGACCCCTCTTTATCCAGGGCAGACAGACACCAGCAGTCCTGACAGGTCTTGACTAGAGGAAAATGAAATATTTCTTCAAGCCTCCTTTTCCTCCTGCCAGAGGGCTCAGTGGTGACCTGTCATGAGGAGCCATCATTTCCTGCTCTTTGGGAGCCCATGGAGGAAACAGGTCTCTACTTCTTTAGCTGTGTTAACCACAGAACATTATTTTTCCATTGACTTAAGATCATTTTGCCTATGCAGAAAGTCTAAGTCATTAACTGTGTGAAAAATGTGGGCTGGAGCATGTGTTTTTTCCTCCTACAGATTCTCCAATCTGAGAGAGAGCCAAATATATTGAATTGCTGCTGAATTTTTATTTATTCCAGAATAATTGTGAATAATTTTCCCTTGAGGTCAGACAAAACAAGCAAATTAAAACAAATATACAAAAAAAAATTCAAATTCAGCTTGTTTTCATTGGTAGAGTGGTATAAAATGTTAGTGTGGCTATTTTTGATGCTGGGGATTCAGTTTCTAGTTTTAATGTATTTAATCCAAAGCCCAAGGACACTTTTATCAAATAAAACTGGACTATTTCTGCAGAAATGTCAAGAGTTGCCTGCATTGCAGAAAAAAGTCAAAATCAAGTTCCTATAAACTTTTGGGTTATGCTGTGGTAGTTGCCCTAGTATTCCCTACTAATTAGCATACAGGAATAATTCCATTTCAGAGGTTTGTTAAATTAATTTTTCACTGACTTCATGCTGTATGAGCTGTGCTTGTGTACTTGCTGAGCAAAATGCTATACACAATGAGATTAAAGAAGAACAACTGAAGATTCAGTGCACCCTTTATTTGATTTAAACTTTACTTTTAGAGTTCCAATTCAAAGATTTGTCAAGATTTGACAAAAAGACCCCAAAGGATGCAGGCCCGGGCAGCAAGACAGGACCAGCCTTAATGCCTTGTACAGTTGAGAAGGAGATGATGATTGTGCTTGAAAATTGTCCTTGAATGGCAAGATGAGAAGAACATGCAGAAACTGGAATGAAGAAGGAAACATGCAATGAAGAGACCAAATTTGCCAGTGCAGGTGGTGTGATGGGCTGATGAAGCAGCTGCCAGAGCAGCAGACTTGGGCGAGGTGCCCCAGGTCCATTGAGTCTGTGTGGCTCGTAGTGCTGGGCCCTTTGAGACCTGGCAGTAGCTGCCAGCTGAGACTGAAACCAGGACAGACTGTGGCACTTGCTCTGTAACCAGGGGCTGAGGATGCTCCACCTTAGCAGTGTGTCTCAGGTTGCAATGCAAGTTGTAACCAGAAGTATGTATTCTATCAGCATCTGTTGAAACCAAGTGGAGCAGTGTTCTTTATCTCTTCCATGACCCATCACTTATAACTCTGGTGAGGTTATCCTCTGTTAGTGGGCCAGCTGTTAAAACCAGGTGGGCCAGTTTTCTTGAACTCTTCCACAACCCATCTTTCCTCCAGGGAGGCATCTTCTGTTAATGGCCCACTGAGTCCCACTGCATGACTGGTAAAATTACAACATCCCATTGTGAGATGCTCCACCCAGGAAGAGGAGCCAAGCCTTTCCCACCTAGATAAAATCTGAGATTTGGAATACCAGAGCAGCCTTTTTCCACTGGATTCTCAGAGGAAGACCAGGCCCATCTTCATCATCACTGGACCTTCAGAGGAAAACTGCACCCTTCTACGAGATCATTGCTTCAACAAAACCACATCTGGACTGCAGGCACCATTTAATCAGACTGCTACCAACACCCTGACCAAGAGGGTGCCAGGTTGTATTCTGGCTCCGTCAGTGGTTTGTTTTGTTTTTTTGTTTTGTTTTTTTTTTTTTCTTTTGTATTACTGTATTTTCATTTTAATTTTTCTAGTAAAAGAACTGCTATTCCTATTACCATATCTTTACCTGAGAGCTCCTTAATTTCAAAACTATAATAATTTGGAGGGAGGGGGTTTACATTTTTCATTTTAAGAGAGGCTCCTGTCTTCCTTAGCAGACACTTATCTTTCAAACCAAGACACAGTGTCCACAGCAGCATCATTTGAAGGAACAGCAGGAAGATTGGGCAGAACCTAGTGACCTTTGAACCCCAGGCTGTAGTACCCAAGCTGGCCCTAAACAAATCCCACAGTGAGCTATTGCTACAGCCAGGGAACAGCAGAGCAGTGCTGCAGGATTCTCTTGGTGTACCTGCTCGTGAAGGGTTGGCAGAGGGAGCTGTACCACAAACCAGGACCCACACTTGCTGGTACACCATGTAGGACTGCAGTTCTGGGAGGCCTGGAGGAAACTCAGCTCATACTTGCTAATCCTCTGCTCCATATCATGGCACTTAAAAGCAAAAGTAAAGCAAAACAGCCTACACCACCCTTTGGGTAGATGATCTCTGCCCAGACACCCAGCCCCATCCTGCTGTCAGTGGCTTTCTCCCTGTATGGATTGCTCTGCAGCATAAAAGTCCCTGCAGATTTTGGCCCAGTGTTTCTGAACAAGGAGTTCATCAGCTGACAGCTGACGCAGATTTCTTTTACCTTAGGCAATTTTCCAGCCTCCACATCCTGGAGCACAGCTCTGAGGAGGAGACTGAAGTGAACAAACAGTCTGTTCTGATGTGTTCCTTGGAAGATGGGTTTGAACCCTACAGACTTGGGCCAGCCTTGGCCTGTCAGACTGATCAGCAATAGAACCAGAGCACTGCTGGGAGCACCCCACAGCAGGGAGGGTACCCAAGCAGGGAGCCATGGACCAGCACCCCTGTTTGTGGGATACTTCTGGAGACGTGCCAGCAAAGCCATTAGTGTTGTGTCTGTCCTGTGCAATGAAAGAAATGACCCAATCTTGTGTATATTTGGCATACACCATGTCAAGGACACATTTTTGCCAAGGACATTGTCTAAGTATAGCACTTGATGGAAGCTGCTGACAAAGCTGTGTGCTCTGAAGGCTGTATTTTTTCCTCATGATTCATTGCAAGGAAGACCCCATCCATTTAAGGAGGTCAGCTGGAACTGGGTCAGGATATCTGGCTGGGGTAGGTTTTTTGTGTGTCAGTTTATTCCCTACATCTCCATTCTATCTGTAATTGTGGACACAGGTACATAGGATGCTTTCATACATGACCAATAATGCGTAAGGAAAAGCCACAAATTGTGTCACTAAAAGTAATTTTAAAGCCTGATTGTGAATCCAAGCAAAAAAGATATTTTAGAACTTTTTGAAGCAGTGGTTCAGCTTCTGTCATCTGTGCAGATGCTTGTAGTAGTCACAAAAAAGGAAACGAGGGCAGGCTGCACCAGAACATTTTAGAAGCCATTAATAAGACTTTATGTTCATAGTTATTCTGAAGGGCATTTTCTGCTGCTCTCAGCACAACATTGTGACTGGCCTTCCTGAGATGGAGAAAATGAAGTATTCTTACTTCATCCTAAATAACTGCACCAGTGTGAGAACAAATCCTGGGGAGGACAGGATGATTAGCAGCTTCTGTACACGTGAGGAAACTCTAATGTTAGACCTACAAAAGGGCCCAAATGCCACCAAGCTTCAAAATGTCACCTGGCTTTCAAATAGCAGCAGCCAATCTTTTTGGAGTACCCCAGAAGAGAGAGAAAAGCTGACCTTGAGCCTGCTGAGTGATGGCTGTAATCCCTGTGTGGCAGCTGAGGCAAAGAGAAGGGCTTCTGCCAGTCATGGATTAGAAGGAAGTGGCAGCTACAGCCTTTGACAGTGGCAGCCCAGTCTCAAGGACTTGGCCCCAGGCTCAAGCAAGGGAGCAGTCACATCACTTTCTGCAGTCCCTGCTGGGTACAGCATTCCCCAGAATGGCACATTTCAAAATGAAATAGTTTCTGCTTAGGGGACAGGGAGAACAACAATTTAATTCCTTTTAGGAGAGAAAAAGAAGATATTTTGTTTCCCGAGGAATTCTTGTATTGATGTTTCTACTTTAATCCTATTTTGTCCCATTGAGAAAAAAATACTACCCACTGATGTATTTCAGGAGGGACTTACCTGAAAGATATTTTAAAGAGCCACCATAAAAACCTTTAATTTTGGACTTTATGATTAAGACACAACATTACCATACTGAAGTGTCTGATAGTGAACTGTCTGGAAACAGTGCTTCAGGTCATCCTGCAAGAGGATGTGGATCCTGGGATGTGGGAACTGGTTTTCTATGGGGCACTGGAGTGCCTGAAGTGGGATAACCCCTTTGCAGCTCCAATGTGTATCTCCTAGGAGCTACCACACTGCTCCATCAGAGAATGGCTGTATCCATCAGGGAACTTATAGCTCTTTTTAAGAAGAAGAGCTCTGAAAATGCAGCTCCTGTGAGAGTGCATTTAAACAGAGAAATTCACTATACAGTGTTACACAGAACCATAAAATCACGACTTAATGTGTTTCAGAACAGTCAGACAATGCAAATCATCTCTAAGTGATTTCAAATAAAATACTTTTATTCTAAAAAGAAAAGAATAATTAGAATAAAGTAATTTTGAACTTTTTTTCATGTTTTCTTATTCTCTCTACTTTCACATAACTGTATGTGTGTAAGCAACTTTGCAGAAAGAATCTACCTTGCTCACATCATGGATTTCTCTTCTTAATGCAGGCAACCCTGCTAGTTCCTGAACTTTGCCCATCTGCTAGAGCCTAAGGGGCAGCAATATTAAATTAATCACAGTCTGACATTTCTTTGATAACTGACATTTGCGCAAACAAGTCCTGCACGCACATGTGCACATTAGGAAATTAAAGTGCAAAGTAAATAAGATTATCGTTGTGTGTTTCTCCTCAAAAACATATTGCAAGTCATTATCTCTCCCTCTAATGACTGAAATGCTGTGTGCCAAAGGAAGTAATCCAATTTACATATCAGAATGCATGCCATCTTCTTGCTGTGGCGGGGCCTGTGCTGCACACCTCGTGAGTTAAATCATTTCATTGTCGGGAGTCAGCAGAGCTGCAGCAGGGTAACTCTCCCTGACACATGGCGTGAGAGAACAGACACAGGGGAAGCTCTGCTCCTTCTGTGCCTCTGCAGCACTCCTGGCTATTCTGGGGGAAGGCTTCTGCCTCTGTGCAGCTCTCCTCTCCCTCCAAAGGCAAACCTGCTCCCAGCTCTGTTATACATCTCTTTATATACATATATATATATATATATATATCTTTATATATCTCAATAAGGCTTTTTCCTTTCTTTGATGGTGAGACCAAAATTAAGCCCAGAAAAATTGGATTTAATTTCAACTGCCTAGCTAGAAATTCCCAAGATGCTGAGAAGTCCTGTCCTTCTGTCCACTGACAGCAGGTGTAAGGCTGTTGGGTTGGTAGCTACCTCAAACCCCCTGTATTCAGATGGAAAATACAAGTTGAATAAAGGAAACAGAGTGTGAGGGACAGACACTTGCTAGTTGATGCAGGTATGACTGGTGTGTCCACATGGGATGCCACAGAGGAGGAGGCCAGTCTGACATGTTAATTTAAATACCAGTATCCACACCATGCCCAGGTATGCACTGGGAGAGCAGCTAGGCACTTCTCACTGTTTTCATGCTCAGTGAGTTGATCATAAAGAGTTTATTCTTTTTCTATACATAATGATGCTGGGGAATAAAATTTTAAGTATGTGGAGTAAAAAGTATTCAGTAAGCACTTACTACACTGTGTTCTGCCATAAACTCCAGCAGTCGAGAAAGAAGAATAGGTATTTTCTTTTTCCAGCTCACACACACAGTTTTGAGATCAGAAAAGATTATGTTGTCAAATGTCCATATCATTAAGCATCAAAATGGGTGGGAATTGAGCACTTCAGAAAGGAATTTTTCAGCCTGGCCTCACAGTCTCTCACTGGAGGATTTTTCTGTGGTTTCTTTCTGCATTGAGGAGAAAAGAATTTGTCTCTCTCTGCTGCAAGCTGCAATCCCTTCACTACCAATTGATAAATGGCCTCAGATTTTATTACGTTTTCTTCTTCTTTTGTTCCTATTATCTCTGCCACCTGTGATTTCTCTGCTCTTTGTAGAACCTTATTTCCTCCAGATTTAATTCCAACTGAGGAAAGTATACACTTATCTTTTCATCACATGAGGCCATTAATCTCTCCTGGAATGATAGTTCTTGCTGGAGCACAAGCACAGACACAGGCTGGGCAGACAATGTGTTGAGAGCACACCTGAGGAGAAAGATTTGGGGTTGTTGGTCGATGAGAAGCTGAACGTGCCCCTGCAATTTGTGCTTGCAGCCCAGAAAGGCAACGATATCCTGGGCTGCATCAAAAGGACTGTGACCAGCAGGTCAGGGGTGGGACTCTCCCCCTTCACTTCAGTCTGGTGACAGCCCACCTGAAGCACTGAGTCCATCTCTGGGGTCATGACAACACAAGAATGATATCACCATGCTGGAGCAGGTTCAGAGGGGGGCACAAAGATGATCAGAGCATCTCTCTTACAGGGATAGGCTGAGAGAGCTGGGGTTGTTCAGCCTGGAAAGGAGAAGGCTCTGGGGACACCTTATAACACCTTCCAGTGCCTGGAGGTGTCCTGCAGGAATGCCAGCCATGGGCTTTGTGAAAAGGCATGTAGTGATAAGACAATGGCTAATGGCTTTAAACTGAAAATGGGCAGATTTATGTTAGATATATCTAATATAAATATATTGGATCTTTATATTAGATAATATTATATTATTGTAGTAATATTATTATTATTATTGTTAATAATTATACGATATGTAATATATATTATAATATTATATATTCTCTTTATATCAGATCTAAGTTATTCCTTACTATAAGGTTGGTGAGGCACTGGAACAGATTGCCCAGAGAAGTTGTGGATGCCCCATCTTTAGAAATGCTCAAGGCAAGCCTGGATGGCACCTTGTCCAACTTGATCTAGTGGGAGGGATCCCTGCCCATGGTGGAGGAGTGGGAACTAAATTACCATTATGGTCTCTTCCAACCCAAAACATTCCATGATTCTCTAAAACTTGCTGTGATTTGAGAGGCTTGCCAGAATTTCATGCTAGCATTCCTCTTTCTATCATCAGAGGGAGCTGCAGATGCTGAGAAGGTGGGTCTGGACTGGTGCTTGTCATATATGACAGTATTCAGGGAAAGGGTTTTGCTTTTATAAACATCCAGGGACCATTAAGGGTGTAACAATTAAGCACAGGTGCCTGTGCAGGGTTTTCAAGAGATCAGGAGATTGTCTTAAGCCCCACAGCAACCAAGGGCTCATGTTTCAATGTCTGTCCCATGTCTTTCAGGGCATGCCATGTAGCAGAGTCTATGACTCCCCTTATTTCTAGGGAAAACGTAAATAATGAGATACTTTGACTGTCAGCACTTCATTGTGTCTCCCATCACCTCTCTGTCCCCACCAGAAGAAACTCCTACCATGGGGCAGCACTGCAAGTGTCAGGAAGAGGCTGAAGCACACCTTGATTTTAAGTTCCTTTTTTCAGGGGAAGATACATCTGATCCTGGAAAACTCCTTAAAAGGTACCTGTCACCTCTGAACCAGCAGCCTCTGAAAACTCATGTTCTCAGATCAAACAAAAATAGGTCAGAGTCATCACAATTGTGATGCTGGGATAAAATGACATTTTTCCATTATGAAAGCTCTCTTCACTATTTAAATGAATGAAAGAAAAGGAAAATATCATCATGTTCAGCCTAAGCATTTAGTAGTGCTCTCATTTCTTTTCCCTGTTCTTGGAGGTGATGCTTCGTTTGTGAGTTCTAACTAACCTTCTGGACTAGAAAAATGAGAACTTTACTACAGTAGGTGTAAAAAATAATCAAAAATGATCATAAAGAAAGCAGTGGGTAGATGGATGATGTGTAAGTGACTGACAACTCTCTTCATGTTACATGATTACAGCCCTTGCAAATGGGCTTTCCAAAACTGAGAGACCCCCAGGTTTCCAGCAGCACGTTCAGACATGGTATCTCCTCCACTGACAAGGATAACAGAGCTGTCTCTGCTTAAAGTTATAAGGAAGCAGATTCAGCTGAGACTCCTTGGCATTATTTGATACGCTTTTAAATACCCTTGCAACCATTCCTTAACAGCTGTGAGCAGAATTAACTTCTGCAGCCCCGCTCAGTAACATCACATGCTTTGTTCTTTCTGGCTCTTGAGATATGCAAACACCTGATGGTTTTACTGACCACTGTCTATAAAATATTCATTATTATTGTATTTGTGGCTTACACATGTCACTTGGACTGGCATTGATTGAACACTGTCTGCATTTTCACCATGACATTTTAATTTACTGTTCTTAATACGTAAGTCCTGATATACTGCTTCATATTTTTAAACAAACAAGAATAGTACAGTGAAAAAGCTGGATTTTCCTCTCTATTCTTATATTCACAACTATTGCATTGAGGCTTTACTCATAGATAAATCTCCTGTCTTTCCTTCAGATACAAAACATTGTGTTTCCTGGGTGTACATGGTGAATAATGTGCTCTGGCTTGAAAAGAAATTTGGGTTCTCCACACCAGGAGTGGATTACTTCACAAGTGGGAAAACCTCTGGCAGATGTTATGTTTGTTTTGAACAGAGAACAGGAATAAAGTGGGCATTGACATCACAAGGTGCAACAAGCATTGCAGAGTCAATTTTCTTCTAGGAAAATGAGATTGCCTTTGCTTATGCAGTGCTGGAAGTGGTTCTTAACTGTGGAAACTCTGACAGCTCTCTGCATGGTACAGGAGATTAATTCAAAGCCAAGTGCAAAACAAAAATATTATTATTATTCATCAGCCTAGTCTTACAGAAATGATCCTAATGTGTACCCCTGGGAAAGAACAGGCTGATTACAAAATCAAGCCAGAGAACTTCCCATAACCAAAAAGCCTTGATTCTCTCAGGCCTTTTCATTTTACCACTTCTGCCCCTATTGTGATCATTAAACATTAAGGAAAAAAAAAACTAATCAAGAATCTAATAAATAGGAGTCTCTCCTCTAGCTGGCCATCTGGTTCAGGTGGATAATTACCTTCTGACATCTGTTCAGTGATATGCACTATACAGCACTACTTAAATTTGTGATCTTGAGCCATTTTCTACTGGACACAAATATATCTGCAGTTGCAATAACATTCTAGGGGTCTGCAGGGTCACTTCTGGGAAGCACCCAGTACATTTGATTTCTGATACTGCTAAATGGCAACCAACAAACCAAATCTGTTTACTGGCAGTTAAACTTGTCAAAAGATGTGCACTCTCCACCTTTCTAGCCTTGAAAGGGCACAGTGAGGATGTTAAAGGGAAAGATTTCTGCCTTTATATCTCTCTTTCCATTTGTATTTTCTGAAGAACTATCATTACCCTGCTAGGAGTCCACAAGGCTCTAGTTGTTTTTGAGGATGGCAAAAAAATGTGCAAAAGCATCTTAGCATCTGCTCAGTTTTTCCAGCCTAAAAAAATCAAAGCATCAATTGCAACATTGCAACGCTGACCCCATATGGTGTCCTGTTAACTCACCAGCTCCTGTCACTCTCTGGGGTTCACTCCATCTGAAAAGGCTCTTTCTCTGTCATGAGTTTTGTGATTCAAGGCTCTCTGCTGAAAATGCAGGGTTATTGAGTGGGAAAGTGTGAACAGGAGAGGTTCTTTCTTTGATAAATAAAGCCATTTCTGAACATTTAGGAAAAAGAGTTCCAAGATGTTTTGCTTTAATAGTTTCTAATTTTTCTTCTAGTCCAACTTTCATTGTGTGGGTAGTCCATGCTAAACAGAGGTGAAGATAATAAAAATCTTAGACTCCTTGAATTTACTGATCTCTAACTGATTTTAGATACCCATTTCATCCCGTTTTACAGCAATGCTATAATGCAGCTACCAGAACAATTTCTGCTCAGCAAATTTCCAGTGAGTTTCTGAGTTAATATGTTCTGTGCCTTGGTGCTGTTCCCTGGGAGAATTTCCCATAAATCCTCTGTAGGTCTGTGCTTGGTGACAAGCACATCCTTCCCCTTTGACCAGCCCTGTCAGCACACCTGGGATCACTTTTCCCTTGAAAGCACAGGTGTTTGCCCAAAACTTGCTGCAGGGTTGAGTGACAAAGCCTTGCTGTGTATGGAGCTCTAACACAAAAGACAGCACTTCACAGCTTGTCTGATCACACTTTGATCCAGCTGCAGGCAGCCCTCATAATACTGTGGATGCTTTAACATAAATCTCTCCCTGTCCCACATGCAAAACAATAATTTTATCCTGGGGAGTTGGGAGCAGAACACATTGCACAGAGGAGCCACAGGCAAATGCTGGGGATATGGATGCATCCCTGTCTCCCTGAGTGTGGGTGACAGACACTGTATCACAGAGAGGATGGAGCTGACAGGCACCTCTGCTCCATCCCTATTTCCAGCAGGCTCAGCTACACCTGGTTGCCCAGGACCATACCCAGGTAGATTTTGAGTGTGTCCAAGGACAGAGACTACACAACCTCTCCAGACAACCTGTGCTGGTGCCTGGTCAGCTTCACAGGAACAACACTATTTTAAATTTTGTATCAGTTCTGTGCACATTGCCCCCAGCCATGTCATTGTGTCCCACTGGAAAGATCCTGGCTCACTCTTTTCACTTTCCCTTCAGGTGTTTATACACCTGATCTCCCTGAGTTAGGCCCAGCCCATCTGTGCCTCATCTTATTCAGGCTCTGATCAACCTTTTAGTGATGCTTTGCCCTCTGCCAAATCCTCCCAGAGATGAGTGCTGCTGCTGGACTTTGGGGAGCTACCAAGAAATGAACTCACTCCATGTATAACTATTTCTTGTTGTACACAGCACCTCCTGATGTCATATTCATAACCTGGGTGAAAGATCAGTGGGGGTTTTAAGTCACCCTTCTCTTATTATAATCCTCTAAGGAACCCTTCTCCATCACACTTAGCAGGGTCTTATACATGAAAAGGAAAAGGAAGATTTATGTGTAAAACCTGATTTTCCCTTTGTTGTCTTATTAGATACATTTCATTTTCAATTATTCTGCAACATTAGTTTCATTTTTTTTTGAACTAAAATCAAAAAGAAAAATCAGTGAGTTGAAGTTAGTGTAGAGATCAGGTTGATGTTGCTAGAGAAAAATCTAAAAGAACTGACTAGAAACAATACAAACTTTTCATATTTTGGGTATGATATGACTCATATATTGATAGAATCACAGAAAGGCTTGGGTTGGAAAGGATCTTAAAGATCATCTAGCTCCAAACTCCTGGCCATGGGCAGGGACACCTTTCACTAGACCAAGATGCTCAGAGCCCCATCCACCATGCATTGAATTCTCCCAGGGGTGGGGCATCCACAGCTGCTCTGAGCAACACACTGTCTCCCACTCAGTGTGCAACAGATATTAAAATAAGTTTCAGAATATATTTCCTTCTCGATTTTTCTCACCTTCTAACCTACTCACTTCCTCACATATATATTCACCTCGAGGGAGAAGGAGGGAGAAGACAAGCAATTTTTAAGATCTGTGCATAGTCATTAGGATCCAAGGTTCATGCAAACCACCTAAAACTTATGAACACCATTACATATAGCACTGCAAAACATTATTTATTGAAAGGAAATTCAAGGCTTTTGCAGAAGAGTTTTGGCACAACTCTTTCCTAAAGCAATCTATGAAGCAGCTCTTCCTCCTTTTCTCCTTGACAGTTTTGTAATGTGTATTTCCTGGACAGAAACTCTGTTTTTGTCTTTAACAATCTCAAGGGATTTATATAAATCCAGCATCTCTTCCTTCTTTAAGGTTTATGGAAAACCAATTATTCTCCCCCACAGAATAAAATCTATCACACTAAGTCAGTGTAATACTTGACTTTGTGTGCTGTTGGTTTGTCAGAGCTGTGAAATATTGCATTTTAAGGACAGCAATCAAGCTCTCCAGATGTCATTTCTGTTGACATTCTGCCCAAGGTCCATTTAAGCTTAGAACTTGACTTTGCAATCTAGCAATATTGTAGCACAACACTTAGTACAAATTACTTATCTGAAAGCAGAAAAACTGCATTAGTGCAACATGCAGGTGCCTCAATTATACTTCAGCATATGTGCTTTAACTTTTAGTGCAGAAGTTTTCTAATCCAGTTATCCTTGCAAATTTATTCATAACAGAATCTACAGTTAATTATTTGCTAAAGTAACTGTGGTCCATTTTAACCATGTTATCACATGTATCTATTGCATTTTCAAATCAAGCCCACAATGGTTTAATATTTCAAATCAGTCTGTATGCAGCTAATCAAAATCAATGCTTAGATAATTGTTATTTTGTCTTATATGCAGTAAAAACCAGTTCTTTTTCTGCTTATAAATCCCAGGGATTTTTGCTCTGATTTCCTTATTGTAGATTGAGAAGGTGTAGGTCATTTTCATAAACATAAACATGTATATTTTCATCACATTAACAACCTCCTGTCATAGCCTGGTTAAATTTGCCAATTGTGAGATGCTGCTCTTCTATCCCACTTTAATTGGAGGTAACTGTTCCAGCTGGACTGGCTGTCTTACACAGAAGATGATGACATTATTAGCAGGATACAGGTTCTTCTAACCATCTGTCTCTAATGGCAAGATGCTGGGCTATCTTCAGCATCTTCTATTGGCTGGGATTTTCAAAGGTGGTGAAGAAGATGAAATTTCTGTTTATGTTTCATTGGATCTGCTGATCAAACACACTTAGGCTTCTCAGTCAATTCTAGCTTTCTTGCAACTCTGCCTAATGACCTAGCTATTCTCAGTCTAGGAAGACTGATTAATACTACATTTCCATAGAGGCATGCAAAAAGAAAAAAACTGTTCAAGCCAAAGGTGTTGTTCTGTCATTCATACAGTAATTGTACCTCTCAACTCAGACCTTTGGATATTGAACTCCTGCTTTCCATCTCCAGTGTATGTGCAGCTATGTTTGCCCAGGACCTTTGTGCAAACCTACACAGCAGCCTCAGAATGTCAGCTCTCACAGCTTCAAAAACTGTAATCAAAATCAAAATAATAGGAGATTAATCTTAAAATAGAATTAAAACTACTGGATAACACTGGGCAGCAATCTTCTACTGTCTTTTTTCTGCCCATTTTTCATGCATTTCACAATTTGGACAGTCAAGGTGAGTTTCTTGCAAAGAAGTTACAGCCCCAGTTTTGTGATGCTGTTTGACCTCCCCATTTGTTGTTCTCTTCACACTCATGTTCCAAAGGACACCTCATGCCACCTTGCCCCAGCTGCCAGCATTCCTGAAGGTGTCCTCCATTCCTTTTCCATGCTGGCAATGAATTTCCTGTTCTGCATGAGATGGCTGGAGCAGGGTCTCTTCCCACAGCCTCAGAAAAGGATTTCACTGGGCTGCAAATGCTTCTGCTATCTGTGGCACTGAAGACTTTTGCCATGCCAGTGCCCTTGAGAGGACATCATAGGTGACTGCCATCAATGCTCTTTCTCCTGAGAGAAATGGTGCCCTAACATCAGCTGTCTTTTCAACCATGCCTCAGCACTGGCAACCCTTTTTGAGAATTAATGTGAGTTACTTGTGGTCTCCTGGCAATAAATATGATATTCCTAAGACACATGGAGCAACCCCCACATTTATCTGTAACCAGAAAAACAACTCAGCTTTCTTTCAAGGTAAAAGCTTACCACAGCCACATTAAGAGCAGGAGGGAGCTGCAGACAGGAGGTCTTATTGCTCCTGGAGAAGGCATCATCCATCAGATCCACTTGCCAGGCCAACAATGAGAGTCTTGGTGAAAAATAAAACCTGGGAAATGGGGGATTATTACCCCTTAATACCATAATCATGAGTCTTGAAAGAATGTACTATTTGCCAGTTTATTTCAGAAAAAGATAATTTACCCACTGGGATTTTTATCAGCATACTTAGAACCTTGGCTCCTTCACTGGACATGGAGAGGTGGATGTGATTAATATGTTCTTGGTGGTTGTGTGCTTTTTTCTCTTCTTAGCTGTCTCCAAGAACGTTGGAATTAAGAATGAGAAACTGTTAAAATGCAAAGCTTCAAAAGCTGTAAACAGCTCCAGTTTCCCTGAAGACTCCAAATGAAGTAAGGAGGAGTTCAAGGGCACAGCTGAGACTCAACCTCTGACATGAGAAGCAGTATTACTGTTGCATTGCTAATGGACTAATCCTGGGAATAGACTAACCAAGAACTCTTATTCTGCCTTTTCTCCCAGAGGAAACACTTCACAGTGAAAAAGACAATATATAAAATTAAATACAGGTATAGAAGTCTAAGTGATAGGTCTGTAAAAAACAGAGCTGTGTAGAAGCAGCAGCACTAGGATTGGAGACTTGGCAGCAGGGAGTGAGAAACACTGAGGGGGAAAGAGTTCTGTGGAGCTGGGGTGAGGATGTGCAATGCATTAAGAATGTGTGTGTCAGCAGAGTGGCTTCACAAGGAAGGAGTGGGGAGCAATGGAGTCACACTGAGGCTGACCAGGAGTGAGCTGGTGGGTTGGCAGCTTGGGTCAGAAGAGTAGGAAGGGATGCCTCAAGGTGGGTAACAACAGGAGCTGACAGGGGTGTGGGCAGATGGCACAGGGAGGTGTGCAGGATGGGCTGAGCAATGCAAGCTGCTGTCTGTGGGCTGGTGTGACACCAAAGCTTCTCCCTAGGACAATGGTTGTTTGACACTTACTGTCAGCCTTCTGGCAGAGTCAGACATGTGACCCTCTCCTTCCTTTATATGCTTTTTCTTGTAGTAGCTTTTAATGTAAGACAGAATAAGATAACAACTGAATAGGCTTGTTATTAACACCAGTGCTGAACCCTGACTTCTGGCTCCCAGGGAACATTTCATTCTTAGAAACAAAACAGTATTCTATTATTTTATATATCAAACATCAAAAACACTAGTATGGAAAAGCGTAAAAAAAAAGGAAAGGAACAAAAGGAACAAGAACACAAAAGCATCTAGGAGACATCAGAGAGGGAGCAGGTCACTTGGGAGGTTCAAGGGAAAATGTGATCTCACCCTGAAGGCAGGTGAGGGTGCAGGGATGGACAGGGACAAAAAGAGACCTTTATTTCTGAATAGCCCAGGGTCTGATTTGTCCAACAGCCCACACCTAAGTGGAGAAGCCAGAATGCTTTTGCACAGTAATTTTCAAAATCTGTAGTAATTTGGAAAATATTGTACTCTTAGAAGAATAAATTTCATGCCATTAAGATCAACTCAAATGACATTCACAAATTACTTTCCTATGGAAATACAACAAAGGCAGTTATACAGGCAGTGGGAATTTAAAGTTGGTTGTGGCTAAAAAGTATTGGACTTCAGTCCCCATGCCTCTGAAACTTTGAGAAATCTGGGGCTGGGAGAGGGAACACTGAAGACTTGAGCTCCTTGCGAAGCTGCATAACTGTTTTCCATTGCATTTTCAGAGACTCTGGTATCAATCCTGCAGCTGGCAGATGTGTGAGAGATCTGAGAGCTGAAAGCAGCAGCTCAATCACAGCCATCACAAAGGCTTTGTGGAGACCACTGTGCCTCAGGAAAAGCTGAAAGCAAAAGAAGTTGGTATCACAGCAGAAATAAGTGGTGAAAGGATAAAATGTTGTACTTACCTGTAGAAGCAGTTACTAAAATGTTGTGTGCTGGGTTTTTTTTATAAATCATTGCTCTATTTTCTTTCTTAACAAGAGAAACTTAAAGACTTGATTATTTTTCAAAGGTATTGAAGTTGCAGGTGTGAGCACAATTTCTATCTCTGTGTGTATATTTTTAACAAAAGCACAATCTCACTCTTTTTGAAAGGAAATACACTGCAATCAGACCATAACAGCATCTTTAAACCCTGTGCAATGAGCTGAAATAATGAACACGTGATTGTAAAAGTCAATCAATTTGTGTCTTTATCCTACCTAGAACATTTTCTTCTGAAAGGCAAAAAAATAAATATTAAGTACTTTAAAACTGTATCAGTTTAGGATAATGTGGAAATGAAAAATTATGTTTTGGAGCAATTAATTAATTAATTTTTTTTTTGAGGTGGAGAGCATTCCTTTTATGTACAGTACTAAACAACTGATTTCCATGTGACTATCCCAGGGTGTTCTTTCCAGTCCTGATTAAAGTTTTCTGGGTATTCATCTTTGAAAGAGACATGACAAAACTGTGAATGTAACATTTGTGTTTAACACTATATCTGACCTCTGCATATGTTAAATGTAAAGAAAAAAATTAAAAGAGAAGGAACAAGGCTGATAAACACCTTTTTTCAGAAACAGGGTCCACTGTTTGTCCTAGTCAGTCATGTCAGAATCACAGGCTAATTGGGCTGGAAGGGACCTTCAAAGGCCACCTAGTTCAACCAGATACCTAACTAAAACATGCTGTAAGGCAGAGTCTGCTGTCAGGGGAGGATCTCAGGTTTTTAGTTGGTTCAGTTTGGTTTTGAGTGGGAGGAATTGAGAATAGATGAGCATTTCTTAAGAGTGGAAGATGATTTCCACAAAAGTGACTTTGCATAATAAAATTCATTAGTCTGAGGAATTGGCAGGAAAAAAAAACAGCAGAATTAGTTATGGAGTGAAAAAAACAAGCCAAGAAAGTAGGAAATTGGTGGGAAGAATTTCTAGACAAATTCAACTAGTCAACTGATTTAAAAACCAAGATGTGCCAAAGACTGACAACTATTAGAGGAGATTATGTGAAAAGCAAAAAGGCAAGAAAAAAAATAGAGAATTAGACCAATAGAAATATCCCAGGTGCCGTTTAGGGAATTGAAAATCAAACAGATATTCTGAAAAATATGGGAGAAAAGAGCAGTCTTTAAATCAGAGGATAAGGTTAAAAGTGAGGTGAAGACAACAACAAAATTAAGGGAACCAAGAGAGAGATGTGCTAACTCTATCCAGAGCAAGTCTAGATCCACCACTTCAAAAGAGAAAAAGCAAATTAATTTATGCAAAAATGCAGAGGTACAATGTGATTCTTGTCATAAAAAGAGTTAACTGCAATCACTGAATTACTAACTTTCATCTAAGGTGATGACAGGAATAGGAAAGAAGGGTTCCTACAAGAGATACATTCAAGTCCTCTGATGAAGAGGCCTGCAAGAGGGAAAACAACAAACTTACCTTTAAAAAGCAGGAAAAACTGAACCCATGAAATCACATACCCATCAGTTCAACTTTGATCCACAGAAAGCATGGATCTAGAGGATAAGATGGAATAAAAACAGCCAACACAGACCTGTAAATAATGCCTCCCACTGAACCAGCCTACTTCTTTTCTTTGGCAGAATAGCCAGCCTTGTGACTTTAGAGGGTTGATATGATTCATTCTGGTTTCAGTGAGGTTCTTATAACTGCAGCAGACAAATACCCCGCAGATGCAACCATTAAAAGTGGGTGTATGGCAAATTGATGGAGTCCTCTTCACAAGAGTTAGAGATTCTCTGTCACTCTTCAAGGGCATTGAAGTGTGGTTGTACAGGGGTCAAAGTCATTAGCAGCCTCAAAATTGTGTTAGGTAGCTGAGATGATGGAACAGAGCACGTGAACATCAATGTGAGAATGACACCTACCTGAGTGAAGAGAAATCACAAGGAAGAACAGGAATGCAAAGTGGTTCTCAGTGAGATGAGACTCAGTAAAGCCAAGTACAAAATGCTAAATTTAGGCAGAAGGCTCCCTTGTATAATGGAATGTATCTGGCTGAGTGTCAGCACTGAAGGACCCACATGGAGCGATAGGATGAAATGATGAAAAAAAAAAAAAGAAATTTTATTCAGGAATACATTTTAAAACATTATTAAGATGGGATCACATTTATAGCTGTAGAATTCTGAAGTGGAGGTCACTGACTTCTTGGAGTCATACATAGTACATGACATCTGAAGGGTGTTATTTGGTGGAATGATAGGGAAATGAGGGAGTCCAGAAGTGTGCTCCAAGAATGTGAAGAGGTTTACACAATTAATTTATGTGTGAAAGAGAAAAGTAGTATTTTTTCTGGAAGATGGGAATGTGAGCAGACTGATAATCAAGAAAACAGGAACACTGATTTATAAGCTGCTGCAAAGGTGAAGTTATGGTCAGTGTTCTCCTTTCCAGCACAGCAGAAATCTGCTCACAAAGATGATTTAGGATAAGTATTGGGAAAAACTTTCAAGCAGGATGGTGAGGAGTTGGGCACAACCTAACTAGAGAAGCCACAGAAAGTCCTGCTCTCTAGTTTGTAAGGAATGTGTTAGTTAAAATATATGCTCAGGGCTGGCAAATGTAAATTCAATCCTGCCTCAAAGCAGACTGCAGTAAACCCAGGAGTCTTTGCTGAATTATTTTTCTACAGCTGCCCTCCCTTTCTGCTACTTTCATCAGGTTCCCCCTCCAAACAAACTATCTGCAATGTGCCTCTACCCCTACTATCTTCTCCAGGCTTCCCATTTCACTGCCTCCCATTGCTCCAGGAAGCCAAGGGAGAAACTGGAGCCTGTCAATCACAAAAAGGAGGAGGTGAACACTGGCACCCCATCTTTAGATGCATGCAGTTATCCCCACTGCCCCCAGGCCCCCAAAGGGGGCAGGATCCCTCCATGTAGCAGTTGCATTGATAAAAAACATGAATATTTATGTACCTTCAATACCTCAGCTCATCTTTGTTTCTTCAAAGGTACTGGCAGGTACATTAATGATGCAGGTGGCAGGGGGAGAGGGGGTGCCAGCCTCTGCCATTCACCATCCCTGAGGCTGCTCAGAGCCTCCTGCACCTGCAGGCAGGATGCTCTGTGACAGAACAAAAGGTAGCAGAGCTAGAAGAGTGGAGAGGCCTGAAACTTGTGGTGAAATTATGGCTCCAGTACAAAAGTTTCAAGTGGCAGGTAACTAGAAGCAACTTTTCCTGCAGTCAGTGAGTTGGGTTTTTTCTTAAATTAAATAAATAACTGCAAAAACATCTATCCTTGGATGCTCTAAGGACTAGCTGACAACACAGTTTAATGTGTTTCTAATATCATTACTTTATTTCCTTCTGCTATTTATCTCAAGTAACAAAATTTAGGGGAAGGCAGCCCATAAGTATTTTTTACAATTACCCTTTTAGTGTAGTATCTCAGATCTTTACACTGGAATATCTGTGCATGTACACATTCATCCCTTCAGGAACATATTTTTCTTGTGCTGAAAGGAATAGTTCTAAGAAATTCCACAACAAAATGTTTTAATGCAGTGATATGGTTGTGCTGTGATTGTGTGTCCTTTTGTGGTGGTTTTTTTTAAAGAAAAATTCAAACATCCACTGTCCCAGAAATAAAATTACAGCCTTATCCATTGCTATAAGCCTAACTCAGTCACCATACTCACTATATCCATAGGAAACATATTTATGCTTACCCTTGCACAATGTTGAGCAGGATCTACCTCTGTTTGCCTTATGTTCAATCATTTTGTCTTTCAAAAAAAGTCTGCCTGTGCTAAGCCTCATGCTAAACCATCCTGTGTGTATTACATCATAACTATATTTCCCATCTGTAAACCCATAAAGTGCTTTCAAAACGTTGTCCCTGGGTATAGCTGCCTTAATGGAACAGGAAGGAAGCAGAGTAAAGGCAGTGTGGCCGTGCACTGCAGTGCTATATTTCTTGGTTTTCCAATATTCTGAGTGTTGCTGAGCTCAGTATTCTGGAAGGACAAGACTTATCTCACCGACTAGCTCAGAAAGGATTTATTAAAAAAAAATAAAATATAGTAATTGCCTCTGAAATGGCAGAAATTAAGTAGCATGGACCCAAAATGAATTCTTGCAGGGTCTGCACCCTCTGTGGGGCACTGCAGCACTCCAGTGGGATGTCTCAGCCACTGTGCTTTGTTTCTCAGTAATGTGTGGGGCTCACCTGCAATTGGCTTTGCATTACAGGTTTTACCTGCAGACAGATTAGTTTTTTTACTGATGTCAGATGAGTTGATGACACGAAGCTGAGTGGCACAGCTGACACACCTGAAGGACATGATACCATTCAGAGGGATCTGGACAAGCTGGAGAAATGGCTCCATGTGAATCTCATGAGGGTCAATAAGAGCATGTGAAATATACTCTGCCCCTGGGCCAGGCAACCCCCAGTGTCAGCACAGGCTGGGGGATGAGGCTGGACATGGCCCAGCCATGGGCAACCATAGCCCAGAAAGCCAAACGTGTCCTGGGCTGCATCCAAAGCAGTGGGACCAGCAGGGTAAGGAAGGGGATTCTGCCTCTCTGCTCTGTCCTCATGAAACCTCAGTTAAAGCAGAGCATCCAGCCCTGGGGTGCCCAGCACAGGAAGGACATACCCCTGCTGGACTGAGTCTGGAGGCCACCAAGCTGATCAGAGGGATGGAGCTCCTCTCCTATGAAGGAGAAGTTCACATGGGAAGCAGATCTTAGAAAATACCTGTTCTGTTGAATTTTAAAAAGTCCCTCTTTCCCTGGAGTTCAGAGGAATGTTAACCAAGCAACTGATGGTACCCATGAAATGTGGGACACTCCCCCTACATTTTGGCAGAACCTCCAGGAGCACAGGTGTTTTCTCCTAAGAAAGAGGAGTTCTGGATGAATTGACTTCCTCTTCTCTGAACCTCTGTTTCTAGAGTGCTGATTGTATATGGACATTTTTGCTGTCAAATTTAACTCACTGAAATATTTGTAGAGCTAGTTTTAAGCTCAGGCACATAAGCTGCCCTGCCAGAACTGGTGCATTTGATGTGAGATGGGATAGTATTTGACAACAGAAGGGCTGAATTCTCCAAATCCTCAGCCAAGGCTCCTTTAGTATGATAAGATGTGTGCACCTTTTGCAAGGAGGGTGCCTGCAAGCATGATTGGTTTGTGTTGGTGTCTGCTCCTCTGACAAAAATTGGAGCAGAATATCCAGTTTTCCAGTGGATTTTGTACAATATAGGACAATGCTCAGCAGAGAGAACAGAGAATGGATCTTTTTCAAAACTGGTACTAAGAGCTCTCTCAGGGTACCAGCAAGGGTGTAACAAACAGCTTTAACCATGAGGAGTGCTCACGCAAAAATTGATGTTACAGTGATCTCCAAAATCCCATTTGCTTCCACTTCTATAAATGGAAGCTTCTTTCCCTTGGAACAATACATAAAAAAAAGAACATGAACATTTAAAAATAGTATGCACAAAAGAAAAAGTTTAAATGGTGTAGAAAACACCAAAGCTCTCGAGCTTTACTAGAGAGTTATAAAACTACAGGGTCTGCTCAAACCCTGCCTTCTATGAAAGTTAGGCTTTACCCAGTCTAGCAGGAGAAAACTGCAACAAAATTTATCTTGTGAATTACAAGCAGAGAATGCTTTTATTGGAAGCCTAAAATGCATGAACAAAACAAAACAAATCAGATTTTTAAAATAAACAATTAAATCCCAGAAGAAGATGTTCTTGTCTTGGCAGCAACAAATTTATGCCAAATTCAGGGAACCTGTTCAGAAGGCTCTGTATTTTTTCTTTTTTTGGCAGAGGTGATTTCTTTTATTATTATTCTAGTACTGGAAAAGAAAGCAAAAATAAGAATCAACGATCAGTGGTGATTAACTCTGGGCTCTCATAACATGGCAGCACTTGCACTGTGTAAAGACATAACTGTTGCAGTCCTGTCCACTCCAAGCACCTCTGAACTGCCAGTGGACATTCTGGCCTTCCAGCTCCTCATGCCCTCTCTCCCTCTGTGCCTTCTCATTGTGGTTCAGGTCTTCAGTCTCTGCATTTTCATTCCTCCCAGGCATTAGCTACATGAAGTGACACATTTCTTTTCTATGCTGTAAAAGTCTTGCCCTGCTCTCTTTTTGGTCCTACTTTTCTTACCTAACTGATTCCCGTTTTTTCAGCTCAATGGATCTTCATCCAGTTTCAGCATTTCCCTCAACAAAGGAGTTCCCGCTATTGCCTCCACCTCCATTACTACATCCTCCCTGAATTTCCCTTGTTGACATTTTCTATCAGCTTCTCCAGCACAGGTGATCACATATTTCTCTGCCTTTCCACCTATGACACGGTCTAAAGTTGACCTTTTGCACTTATTTCCATTTTCTTCTAAGTGCGCTTCAAGTGTGTGCTTGTGGTGTCTCAACTCATAACTAAATTGAGTCTTTAGTGTAGCAATGTTCTTCAATGCTTTAAGCAATAATCAAGTGCACAAAATTTTGTGAGGAAAACAACAAAACGAGTACTTTTTTTCCCCTTTTCTGTGAGAAGACAGCAAACAATTTAAGTGGAGCTTTCTCCCTGAATGTCCAACAATTTTCAACTTCATGGCTACACGTAGCGGGAGCAACTTCCCGACCATAGTTCCATTCAGGATATTTTGGCTTGTGCTCACCCCTCATGGAGGAGCTTGGTGGAATTCCACCCACTGAAGAGGGAGCCTGAAGCACTGACACACCAGAGCGTGGGAGGTTCCCAGGAGTAAGGTGCCATTTGCTGGGATGCAAGTGCACCACATGTTGCAGAATATTCTTTTCTCCATTTCATTAGTCTTGCTCTTTCCCTTGGTGCTTTTAAAGACATTTGAATGTGTGCATTTTCCAGGATGAAAATATATTGCTAATAGACCAACTATTTGCATAATAATACCAACAATAGGAGCAGTATTTGTGTAGAAATCAGAAATGTTCCTGTAGCTTTGAGCACACTGAACAGTTGGTTGCCTTAGCTGTTGCTGACCAGCTGTGTGACATCTTGAAAAGAGGAGAAAGAGGATAGGTTTTCTTGCTGGTGTTCCTCACTGTGTGTGGCAGTCCTTTGAGAAAAAAGGGGGCTGCAGAGAGGCCATTAGGTGCAGACAGGTGGCAGGCTTGATTACAGTCACAAAAGAAGTACTGGATCATGTAGGTAAGTTCCACCTCCCTACAGAGAGGAGGAAGTTACCCAACCATGCTCTTGGTAAGTGAGGTGATTAGACAAGGTTGATTGCCTTGACTCCTCTGTAGTCAACAGAGAGAAAAATATCTCCAGAATGGGTTTTGTTTCATCTGAGGTGGGTGGATAGGAAAGGAGGAATGACTCATCTTCTGGGTTTGCACCTCTGTCTTTATTCACTATGGAGGAAGCTTAGTGATGAGTTATCACAAGGTCCAGCCTCGTGAATAGCATGAGACAAGTCACACTCAGGGTACCTGTGCAAACCAGGTTGTCATGGAGGAGATGGGGCCCTGCATCAACTCTCTTCAGAAAATTTAGTGTGCAGCCATACTTGAAGACAAAGATCCTGACTCCTTCTGTGTTCAGCATCCCCATCTGGGGTTCAAGCTAGAAGGAAATGCTGGAGGTGATCTTCTTCAAAAAAATGATCTCCTAAACCATGTTTCTGGGATAGTTGAGAGAAATCTGGCAGTCTAGTAGCTACTAGGCAGTCTGCAGCTCAATTTTCTTAAACACCCTGTTATCTTAGTGTTTATTTGTAAGGCTAACTGGTTAATGGCTATTCAGCATGAAAGACAAGGACAAGAAAAAGGAAAATAAATAAATAGAACACATAAATATGCAGAAACCTGAAAAGGCTTATTGATGAGCCACTAAATGGACCACTCAAGTGCAACCTTGAAGGGTCAGATGTTCAGACTCAACTGTGCAAAGGCAAGAAGAAAGTGAACAAGATTACAAAGTGTATTGTGGGAAAGAGCAATCTTATTATAAATTAAGTTTTAAACTTATTACATAAGATTTAGGGAAAGAACCAAAAGGATGCATCAAGGTGAATATGGAAGGGACAAGTGTGGGGAAAAAGGATTATGGGAACAACCAAAGGAAAATCATGTGTTATTAGGAGCTGTCAGTATGCTCACCTGGACAGGCTTTGTGCCTGAGCACTGTAGTGTCTCCCAGTTCCTTATCAAACTTTGTCCATAGCTACCTGCTGTGAGCCCTCTTCCCTGTGTGCAATCTGCCAGACAAGCCTGTGAGCAGGACAGGTCTGTGGCTAGGTGCTGGAGGGACCACAGGTCTAGGGTTGAGAATTTCAGCCTTTTTTCAAGGAATGTGTGAGACAAATACTCCCTTGAAATACTTTGGAAAAGGACTAGAAAGAATATCTTCTACACACAGGGCTTAAATCACTGACAGAAGAAAATAATTTCACCAGAGGAGTCCTCTCTCATGTTGTTCCAGTTTGCCCATGGTGGATCTGTAAGCAGTAACAACTCTTGATATGAACAACTCCAAGACATGAAATTCAAGTTTTTAATTTCAATTTCAAAAATTAGGCAAAGCTTTCACATAAAAGAAGATTTATTTTTTTTTATTAATCAGATATTCAGTTAAGCTGTTTTGATTTTCTCTGTAGTCAGCAGGACTCTGCTCAAGTAGTACTACAGAGAACATAATCTATGGCAATAATAAAACACCAAAGGAGATTACTATTAGTTTTTGAATAATGCAAGGAACAAATAGTTGCTGCTTAATTTTCCATTTGGTTCCACAAGAGTTACCACAGGCCTTAAAAGACTGACAGAAATAGTCACCAGAGTCAAGTGAAGTTCATGACTTTTGGGAGCTTATTATGTTTTCCTTCTCAGTATATTTCTCTCATTTACCAGACTGACTCTGGACTACAGTTAATATTATTGATGTCCTCTCCTAATATGTTCTGTAACTATATTTTTCTGCATTCATTTTTTCCTCAGCCATAGTAGAGGTACTTTCAATAATCCATCTTCTCAGAAAAAGAACTGTTTTGTCTGTAAAAGCTGTTTTTCCTCTCTGATTTCAGTTGAAGAAGTTACTACCTGGGATGTGTTTTTTGAAACGTTGCTTCCCAGGTGACTTCTCCAGCCTTGATCTATCCAGGAGCCTCTGGATTATAAAGGATTTTCTTTCCCCATAAAATTTCAAATCCAATGCCTTGTTTCCATTTATATATTTTATCATTGTCCAACATGTTTATCTTATAGTTTCAATAGCATTTTGAAGAAAGGGATAAAAATACTTAAGTAAGGAACATAGAGTACGCCACTTTCTCTTGACATGTATTTTGTGTAAATAATAATTCTTGACTTGATAATCTTGTCTTGATATAAGGAAACTGAATAAAAAATCCACTAAATTGTTGTTTTAAATAACAGTGTCTAAATACCAGAAGCTTGCATTTGGAAAAGGGCAAAGAAAGAATATTAAAAATATCTCCCAGAGAACAGAGCTAGAACTACAGCTATTCTCTTCTTTTTTTTTTCTGAAGTCAATAATTCTTATTTATCTCTTTCATGACTAGATTGAGCAAGGAAATAAATTATATTCCTCTAATGTCTCTAGTAGATTTATTTTAAGAGATATAATGGATTTGGTCTATAATAAATATTTGAGTTGAAATCACATAGCAGAACCAATAGTTCAGGTTGGAAGGGACATTTGGGGATCATTTAGTCCAACTCTCTACTCAAAGCAGAGCTCATTTCAAAGGTACATCAGACTGTTTGGAACCTTTGCCTGAGTTTTGAATTTCTGAGGATGGAGATTCCTCAGCCTTCTGGGCAGCCCAGACTTGTGTTTCACTGCCCTCACAGGGGACGTGTTTTTCTTACATTTGTTTGCAATTTCCTTTGCTTCGACCTGAGACCATTGACTCCTGCCTTCCTGCTGTGCATTCTGAGAAAAACCTGATCCTGTTTCCTTCGAAATCTCAGTGCTGGTAGTTGATGACAGCAGTTGGCTGCCCCTAAGCCTTCTCTTTTCGAGGCTAAACACACACAGCTCCCCCCGGCGCTGAAATGATTCAGAGCCTGCAGCTCCTGGAGGTGGTGCAAAGGGCTGGAGGTGCAAAAAGAAAACACTCCTGCTGTAATACTGCTGGTTATCCTATAAATGCAATGGTTTGCTCTCTTAGCTACATATCTTGCTAATGGTTTGCAAAGAGTTTCAGAAAATACCAAGTCACATGTTGGTTTGAGAAATAAAATGTTTCTGTCATAACCAAAACAGTGCTGTCTATCTCTCTTCTTCATATGAGTTACCCTTTTTATTTCAACCTTCCTTTTTGATTTTATCATTTATGTAAATTACACCCAGGAGAATGGTTGTCATTTCTGCAATGCCCCAAAGTCTGTAGTTTGAGGAATTCTTACTTTGCAGCTGAGGAACACCCAGTTCCCAGCACAGCTCTTTGCAGATGTACATCTCTTGTAATACATTTTGTTACTAATAATGAAGAACATCTCTCATGTACTTGCCATTCTATAAAGACATTAGCAGCCATACAAAAGCAATAATAGGTAGGGAACAATTAAAAAGCTTTAGCCCTAAATAAAAAACTCCTGCTGCAGAACTATCATTTAATTTTGAATAGTGGCTGTGCAGAGCTGAGCTAGGCCATGTTTGTGGGTAGCAGTAATTTCTTCTATTAGATCATCTAGTACATTCATAATCTGCAATATTGTTTTTAAACCTGGTTCATGGAAGTTGGTATCTCACACAGACTGGCACACAGTGTCCAGCACATCTGTCACTTTAAGTGAGACAAAATGCTCTGCATTCAAAAGAGAGCCTGTCATTTTCTTAAACTCACCTCATCACACAGGAAGACAAATGGAGAACAGAATAGCTGTAAGGGATGTCTCTGAATATCATGTAGTCCAACATCAGTGCTAATGCAGGGTCAGCTAGATGACTGTGTCCTGTCAGGGTCTGAATAATTCCAGGGATGGACACTCCAAAACCTCTCGGGGCAACCTGTGCCAGGGTTTAGCAACAGGTAATAGTTCTTTTCCTTAGCTTAAGATGAAATTTCATTGGTTTTAATTTGTGCCTGCTTCCTCTTGTCCTGCCAGTGGGCACCACCAAGAAACCACTCTTCATTCCTTCTCTTCTCAGGCTGAGCAATTCCAGCTCCACAGTCATGAAAGGTCCTGCTTTTTGTCTGGTATGTTGCTGTCTCCCAGGTGCTGGGGAGCCCTGACCTGGACCCAGCGTTTCAGATGTGCCTCAGCAGGGCTGAGAAGAAGGGAAGGATCACCTCCCTCAGCCTGCTGGTAATGTTCTGCCTGCTGCACCCCAGGATACTGATGATCATTTTTGGCATGAGGGCACATTTCTGCCTCATAGTCAGCTTGGTGAGCCCTAGAACCTCCAGGGTCTTTTCTGTAGAGCTGACTTCTGGTCAGACAGCCCTCTGAGTGTGCTGCTTCATAGGATTATCCTCCACATGGTACAGGACTTTGCATTTCCCTCTGCTGAGTTTCAGGAGATTCCCATCAGTCCATTTCTCCAGCCTGTTGAGGTCCCTCTGGATGGCAATGGGAGATCTGGGAGATGCCCTCTGGTGTATCAGCAACATTCCCCAGTATTTTAATTTCCTTTGCTCTCCCTGTGTTATCTTTGGTTGTCTTTATAAGCTCCCATTCCTGATTGATTTCAAACTTTAACAGCAGTGCAGAAATTTAACTGGTCTGGCTATTATCCACAAGGTTACATTCTGCCCAGCTGTTTTTAACCAGGCTGTGCTCCATCAGATGCTCTGCCTCTGTTTTGTTGAGCTTTTACCCCTGCACCTCCCAGTGCATCTCATAAGGGATTGCATTTCTGATTTTACCCAGACCCATTTGAGAGAGGTTCTTTTCCCTAATTAATGAACCAGGAGAAAGTTACCAAGCACTCCCTAATGAAGTTATTCAGTATTTTCAGTTTAAAGAAGTACTGCAAATTTTTCCTCTCTGAAATACCAGCAGCTAGTGATTTGTGGCTAATAAAGCAATCTTGGATTCATCAGGAGCAGAATAAGGTCACAGTTCTAATACTGTGCTTTTAAATAATTTCAGGTAATATTTCCTCCCTCTGAGTGCTTTTCTGTATATCAACTTGCTTTGAGTCTCTTACCTTACCTCCAGCATATGCCAATGTGCAAATACTTAACATCACAAATAATTACCAAGTGGGAGCATTTAATGTCGAGTTTATAAATCAGTCCAGAAACTTATTTCTACAAAGGCAATTTTTCTTCATTAACTGAGGTGTTGACATTGAGTAACCACCACACTGTTTACATTCCTTGGAAGCATTTACCTTTCTCTTCTGACTAGATGGGAAACCTAGGATCTGAACAGTTAGTAACTTGGATCACACATTTAATCAGACACAAAAGTTGTTTTGAGTGATGGCAAGAGCACTTTGTCTATTCAGACCCTCTGACTTTAATGGAAAGTCAAGATCTATGACATTCTGGCACTGCATTATTTTACAGGCACAGAGAAAAAACAACTGAACAAAACATGCTAGTTAGACAAAAAAGCAATGTAACTCTGACTAATTTTCTGCTTAAGTATTGAATTTTACATGGTTCCTGCATAATCCACCATCTGTAGAAGCAGCACTTTCTGTTCCAATATTTAGGTGTGCATGAATCTGTAAGAGATGTGTAAGTTATTACCAGGTTGCTGCTTCTATCTTCATGCCTCTGCATCTCCTAGATATAGGAATGGTAAAGCAGTTCTCTTCTGAGAACAGGAAAATATATACAAACATACTCATTTTTATTAAATGAAGATGCACCCTAATATTTTGGAAATACAAAAAGTGGAATCTGTTATCAGGTATTTCTTTTTAAATAGCCACAGATGTTTTCTAAATGAATGGGATAGCAAAGCTATAACTTTGGCTGGTAAGAGAAAGTGATTTTATTTGCAATTCTACGTAACATCTTTTGATATTTCCTGCTCTTCTATATTTTTAACAGCTGAACTTTCTTGAATAATTCTTCCTAGGACTTGCCTATGTGAAAGCACAACAGTGTATAGGGCTAGTACATGCATTAAATAGAAGCTCACTGGCAAAATTGTTCTACTTTCAGGACATTTTTTGTCCCTTATTCTTAAAAAAAAAAACACATAGGTTGTTTTGGGGTTTTTTTGGTTTTTGGTTTGTTTTGGTTTTTGGTTTTGTCTTGTTTGTTTGTTTGTTTGTTTGTTTGTTTGTTTTGCTTTGATTAAGAAAAAACTTTAAGCTCTTCACATGTAGTTTTACCTTTCTGCTGGTACTTCAAGGAAATCTCATCTATGGAGGTTTTCTTCTCTACATTTCCATTAGTATTTGTCAAGCAACACCAACCCTGTTGCTGATGTATATCAGATTATGTTCCAGATTTTTCTGCACAAGAAATTGCTGGTTTTAGCCTCTAAACTCTGTGGAGTGTCTCCTGTCCCTGGGTAATAGCAAAGGTGGAACTCATTTGTATTTTGGACAAAGAACAAAAGAAGTTATGGTTTCATGTAAGAAACTTGTAAAAAATGGTAGCAAATTTTTCCTCAGCTTCCAATTCTTCAGATGAAAGCAGACCCACTCTTTAACACATCTTGCTGAAATGGTGTCAGTTGAATTTCCAGGGAGACTTTGGGGTTTTTCACCTCTTTTTAGAGTACAGTATTACATAAACTTGAGAGTATTGCTTTAGTCAGCTTTTCTATTTACTTTCCCCAAACACATTTCTTAACAATATGCTAACAGATTTGGCCTTTCATATGCTGTCATTCCTGCAGGAGTTAAAGTCTGCAAGAACATTTACCTGAATTTGTGTACACAGCAATTATTTCAAATTGTAAAGTTAAGACAGATTTGTTAGAGGGAGGCCAAAAATGGTATTAAAATGAAAAGAACAAGCTAATGAATCTGTGTGGGCTCTTTATTGACAATTTTATGCTTTCTGGCAAGAACCATGGAGAGAAAAATAATACCTTGCACTGCAGCAATGTTTTCTGCCTTAGCACCAAGAGAAAGTTTCACATATTTTGAACAGCAGAAATGCTCAAATCTTCTGATATTGGGTAACCCAAGAGGATACAAATTTTCTTTTATAGAACTAGGGGTTTGTCTCTGTTGGGAGCACTAGCATCAGGTCACAGAGCTCTTCTAGTTGCAAGAGATCCTAGAGATGTGTCTGTAGCACATGGCTTACTACACTGTCCATGAGCTGTTCTCACCAGAGCCAGGAGAGGCACAGTCAGTTTATGGGGTATTTTCTCTTTGCTGCCTGCCATTTCCATCCCCTTCACAAGGCCAAAACACATGCCATGGTCTCTTGAGAAACAAGATGGAGAGCTATCTACTAGAAAGGAGCATAAAAGATATCAAATAAAGTACTCAGGGCAGTTTGCAGTAGGGGAGAAATATATCCAGAATAACAATGACTTAGAGAGGAGTTTTATAGGCAGCAGGGAAATGCTGCATCAAGGGAAGAAAATGTTTACAATTATAAATTATTAATAAGCATGCCAATTTTCTACCTCAGAATTTTGATTAACTCCTCTAAAGCCAGATTCACTTCTAACCTGTTCTCTGCAGTACATAACAAAGTCAGGTTTGTTCCACTGCAGTCAAGTAATAGAAAGTCTCTGCATGTGCCCTTAGTAGCTTGTATTTCTGTCTCAAGAGAAATAAGAGACCTGGTGTCCAGAGCCTGCTACTTGGTTGCTATTTACCACACAGATGTCACTCCTGAAAGCTCAACAGGTTTTCCTTTCCATGGGTTCTCTGCCACCCTCAAAGCTTGGTGTCCCTGATGGCAGAAGAAAAGACAGGGCAGAAGAAAATCCATGCTCAGCAGCTTCTGGAGCTCCCCAAAACTGACAAAGGTCATTTTTGGCCACCTGAGGAACTCCTAAGGGTCCACCCAGCAGGTGAGGAGCCTCAGCACACCTGCTCCTTGGGGAGATCCAAAGCTCCAGGGAGCCCCAGAGAGGACCTGCTTGAGCCAGAGGCAAAAAGGCTGTGTTGAAAAAGCCAAAAACTGAGCAAGTGCAGCTGGGTGTGCTGCCTGAGCCCTGAGAGGTGTGAAGCTGCATCAGCTCCTTATCTGTTTATAACTGCATGGATTAGCTGGCAGGATCTATCCCATAAAGTGGAATTCCTTCCCTGTTTGAGTGGGATACCAGACATTTGTGTGCAGTGTAAGTGTGGGTGTCCTCTGCTACATTCATGTTGTCCTCTGAAGATAAATTGACAGACAGACAAATAGGTACATGCAGTCCCAGTTTACATTTATACAATGTATAAGGAATGTTAAACAGCCATTACTTCTGATAAACTCAAGTTCTTTCCCAATTAAAGATCACAATTTTTTCTGTTTCCCTCTGCACATAAAATTGCAAGGCATTCATTAACTAATCTGCAATCTAATCTCTCCTGGAACACCCCAAAAATTTTTTTCCAGTCAATTTCCAGCCAGTTACAAATTTACTAACCCCTTCATTTTCACAGAAATAGGAGAGACCATGTATTTTCATTATGTATTAATGGATGACAAATTTGATACCAAACAATTGAATTTATAAGTTTATAGGGGGGAAAATGTTTTTTTTTGAAAAATGATGTTTCACTGAGATGATTGACCTCAATTCAAGGATATTTCAATAAACAGAAAGAAGTTAATAGGGCAGGTGACAAACATCACTGTCTATTCCAAAAATGTTCTAAATAAATGCAGTTCATCATTTTCTGTGATTGAATTAATTACTTGCAATAAAAGGATTGATGAATTCATATGACATCTTGGAGAACATAACAGCATGATCAGGCTTGGGCCTGACCCTTCATCCATTGTCTGTGAGCTCCCTGTAGCATTTTGTGATGGAATATGCCCCACCTGGCTCTGAACACACTTGCTACTGCTTTGTGAGAAGGTAATTCAGCTGAAATTTCATTCATGTATCTGCAAAAGGAGTGTAATAGATTCAGATTGCCCTCCTGCTTATTCATCCCAAAAGGACAAACAAAGGAGCAAGGAGCAAGCACTCACTTGTAATGCAGACAAAAACCCCAATACTTTTGCCATTAAAGAAGCCCCAAGGCTGTGAGCTGGGTGAATTTAATACAAATTAGACTTGTTTTGGGGTAGTGAGAATAGGTCTCCAGAGCTTCTGTGGGTTTGACTTTCTTCCCTCTTGCACCCTTTCTGTCTGATGCTTGGATGAAGCAATTCTGGTCCCTGATATATTTGTATCAATCACACTGGACAACGACTGCTCTTGGAGAGAAATAAAATCCAGATGCTATTTTTCTGGCTTCCCCAGTGTAATAGGGCCCAAATCCTGGGATTTCATGAAAAATTTTATCTTTCTTAAACAGAGTATTTTTCCAAAATTCTGTTATGAGTGGAAACAATAATTTAAGAAACAAAAAACAAAACAAAACAAAAAAAACCACGAACAAACAAAAAAACCCCAGACAAAAACAAAACAAAAAACAAACATACAAACAGAAAAAATTAAAAAAAAAAAAAAAAGGGAAAAAAGGAAAAAAATAAACCACAAACAAAAAAACCCACCTGATTCCAATCCTTACAAGTGGTTCAAAAGACATTGTTGATAGTTGCTAAAATACCATGTAAACATGCCTCAATTTCAACAGGCAAGACAAGAACTAATGAGAATAACAGGTCCTGCAGTCCCTCCATTCCTTGAAGCCTGCCCTCCCTCCTGGGAGCACCCAGTGCAATTCACAGCACACTGGCTCAGGAGCTCCTTCTCTGAATCCAAAGGCTTTTCATGCTGTTTTCTGCATTGTGAGTTTCTCAGCTGAATCCTTTAATCTCGCCCACTAAGATGTTTAAAATGGAGTGAGATTTCCAATACAGCAGAGGTTATTTCTGTGTCCTTGGCTAAGCAGCAAAACATCCTCCCCTGCTGCTGTGCAGTGCCACTCTGCAGGCTGGCTGAGAGTCCCTGCCACAGGAGGAGGGGCACTTCACCAGCTTTGTCTGTTTACTGTGCACAGATTTTGCCCAGAGGTTTAAGAAAATGTATTGTGTGAAATTTTTATGAACTCCATTCCTTATATCTTGGGGTTGCTGCATGTTGAGAATGATCTCTGCTTATGGCCCAGTGTGGACATGAGCACACGTCAGGATCTGGCACTGTGAGCCTCTAAAGGAAATCTGGATCTGAATATAAACACCAAGTCTTGTTTTGTCTGCAAATAATTCATAGGTTTTTAGTGAGTGCATTCCAGGCAATTAGAAAATTGCTTTTTTTACTTCCTGCTGTGCAAACGAAGTGAGAACATAACTTGTAGCTGGAATGTGGGCAAAAGGTACTCATGGATGCATTTCATGCTGAAATACACTGTACACATGACTCTTAGTCATGTGCTTTGATTACCCTGAATTTTCTCCTTGTCCATCCTTCTCTCCTGTACATCCATATCCTCTTCCTGCAAGACCCCTTTGGATGCAAGGTGCAGCTCTTTCAGTTCTATCTCCTTCAGTAACACATCAAATATTCTAAGATATTAAAAACTGCAAACTTCAGTGTTCTGATTTTGTTGGAATAATTTTTTTCCTTGTATGTGGTGTAGTGGATAAGAATAAAGTTGATATCACACTGTTTGAGTTGTTGCTGAGCAGTGCTGACACTAAATCAAGGATATTTTCAGCTTCCCATCATCCTAGAGATGAGGCTGAGGGCAGGGGAACCAAGAAGCTGAGAAGGGACACAGCCAGAAGGCAGCTGACCCAAATTGGCCAAAGAGATATTCCATGCCATCAACATCATGATGATCAATAAAATTGGTGGAATCTGGCTGGGGGGTTCCAGTCCACTGCCTCGGGACTGGTTGGGCATAAGTCAGTGGGTGGGGAGCAATTGCATTGTTCATTATCTGTTTTCTTTTATAATTATCTGTTTTCTTTTATTATTATCTGTTTCTTTTATAATAATTTTTATTATTTCCCCCACCCTTTTCTGTCCTGTTAAACTGCCTATATCTCACTGGCAAAAATAAGTGTGAGAAACAGATTCTGTCCTTCACTAAAATTTGTAAAGAGGAAGTACCTGAAAATAAGAACATAGACTCCCCAACACAGGTTATAGTCTCATCTCTTTGAAAGAATTAATGGATGATTCACCAGACTTTTATTTCAGATATTTGTAGACCTTCAATAAAAGCAAATAATTGAGGTGCCTGTAACAACATTAATCTTTCATTAATTTGATTTCTCCATGGATATTATATTTTTACAATACATTACAGTGTGCCATGGGTAATTAGTCTCCACTTTAGAAGTTCTAATCTTTCAGGTGCAATTCTGCACTGAAGAACTAAACAAAAACAATCATAAACTGAAGATAAATACTTGAAGCGATTCCCCAGACTGAAATGACTCATGACTCTTTAGAGCTGCAATTGATTCTAATAAAGAGGGTTCTGATCAAGCATGGTCTGTGCTCTCATTCCAGGTATCAAAGCTCATTGCTTGGGGCTTCAGCTGAACAAAGATCCTGC
Source organism: Oenanthe melanoleuca (assembly GCF_029582105.1). Taxonomy (NCBI): domain Eukaryota; kingdom Metazoa; phylum Chordata; class Aves; order Passeriformes; family Muscicapidae; genus Oenanthe; species Oenanthe melanoleuca. Next base: position 33,529,100 of record NC_079336.1, read on the forward strand.
AGAGCCTTCCAGCTGCTCCAGCACCTCCAGCAGTTCTGCTCTAGCCCTCATCTGGACTTCCTTGCTAGAAGGTCCCTTGGTTCTACTGCCCCTTGACTCCCCCTGCCTCTGTTCAAGCATGGAATTACAGCAAAGGTTTCCTATCAGAGCAGTTCACTTCCAGTTATATCAATTTTGGAGACAACTGGATATAGGAGATAAACTATCATGATTTTATGATGCTGAGGAAAGATGCAAATGCTGGTTTTGTTTAAGATTTTGTTTTGGTTTGTTTGTAGTCAAAATTTCTTTTGTCTAGAATTTCGCACACATTTAAAGTTGTTATGAGTGCAATAACTTGGTAGCATGCAAATATTTTTGGTAGGACCATGGATACACATTTTTCCCCAAGAGAGAAAATGGCAATACATGAGAAAAATTAAAGAAGGATTTTCTGATCTATTTGTTCCTGACCTATTCAGAAGAATGTGGCACTCCATCTTGGGGACATGTTTCTGCAAACATTGCTTTGGTTCTGGGAGTTTGTGTCAGTGGCATTGAAGGGATTCACATACTTGAAATAAATGCCTTGTTGAGAGGGGAGCGTGGATGAGCAGCTGTCTCTGCTTCCACTGGAGAGAGGTGACACAGCAGCAAGAGCTGAATGGCCAGGCAGCCTGAGTGAGCACAGGAGACTGTCCAGGTATGGGAGAACTGTTCCACTCCTGATCAGGGAAGTTTTCCTGAATCATCAACAGTTTCAAGTTGCAAGATTCCCCTCTGGGAGAGTCTAATTGCATCTCTTAGATGAATCAAATTTCTGCTAGCCATACTTTTCTTCCTCCAGATGGATCTTTGGATCTTCCTATGGAGTTATCCCTTTAGCTTTCAAGACTTAGCTTTCCCAGCAGTATGTGCTGGGGGATTACATGTTCATTATGTGGAGGATTCATGTATTTACTTTAATTCTGCATACATCCAGAAATGCGAGTATGCCAGTTACTGATTTTTCATCAAGTTTGCCTTTCTTATTAATTGGGAGTAGACTTTTGAGCTCAGCAAGGATGCTATGAGTAGCATGCTGTGTTTCAATTTAGTTGTACAATCCCAGTTAAAAACTCATCTTCTGGGTTTTAATAGCTTTCAGTTCAGTAGAGAATAATAAGATAAAAATCTACATGCAACTTCTGCACGTATCAAAGTAGGCTGCTTTTCCAACTGTGGCTATCTCAAGCCTGGGCAGTGTCTTCCCCTATGCAAGTGTAGGAAAGGAATCCCATAAGTCCACAAGCATACAGGAGAAATTATATATTTACTTTCTCTTGGAGCAGGAATTTCTGAAGAAGCAAAAAAAAGAGCTGTTATTGGGACATTTTGAGGCAAATCTTCCAAGAAGTTCAATGCACTGTTTAATTGACATTTTATCCAAGTGTTTATCTAACTGGTCTGTATCTTAACATTCATCTGTTATTTTCCCTACCATTATATTCTCTCTATTCATTTTAAGTTCTGGTCCCTCTTATTCCCTGTTTTTCTACTCTAACCTTGTTTCTCTGTGATCCTTTCTCTTCATCTTTGCTTCATCTTCTTCCAAAACTGAAGAAGAAGGAATTGTAGCAGTTGTCTATAACGACACTAACAAAAAAGAAACATGACATGAAAATTTGCTTCTGAAAGATAGATATTGGAATAAATATTGGATATTGGAATTGTAATAAACATTACAAGAGCATTAAAGGAGCACAATTTTCCAAAGGCTGTTCTGTCTACTAACAGGTTTTGCTGTTGGCAAAATATTTCTCTGGAGCCTAGGTATTCAGCCCATCTGTCTTTCTCTCTTGTCTATAATAATGCCTTCCCCATTTGCCATGGAGAATTCTGTGGAGGTAAACTTTAAAATACTAATGGCATAGGATTCAAGCAGAGGTATTCTATTTGAAGCATGATATGAAGCTGTCATACTAACTCTGTATTCTCCCTTTAATTCTTTCACAGATCTTAATTATATTAATCAACCTAAGTGGAAAAAAGTTGCACTTCACATTGTATCTTTGGCTTAACACAGCCTGATGTCATAGTCCATTTGAATTTCTCAATTTTACAGGACAATATACTCCCTTAATTAATTAAATTTAATTCATTAAACTAATTAAATTAACGGGTTCATTAGGAAAGAAAACAAAAACTTCAAACAGTGGCCAGACATCTAAATTGGTTATTGGTTTCTTAATACAGAATGTTTCATAATTTGTAATTCATAATCCCTGCACCTTTGAGCAAAATAGTTACCTGGCATGGAGAAGCTGCTTACACTTGTTCCTCCATCAAGTTGTGGGTGTCCCCTCTATCACACCTGGAAGCATGAAAACCTCAGCATTGTGGCTGCTCTTAGATCTGCTTCAGAAGCTTCTTGAGTGAGCTGACACATCCCTTTCACCTTGCACATTTGTTCTGTACCATTTCTCTAAGTTAGTGGATTCTGAAGGCACAGACAGGCATTGAACAGGCAAGGATGATGCCTGCAGGTGACAGCAGCTGTGTGACCTTTATCTTTTCCTGTCCATCATGTTGCTCTTGCTTTGACATAATGGCAAGGATCCCAGCACACAACGGGCCACAGCTGTCTGCCAGCTGAAACCAGAGGTGCAACTGATTGAGTAGTCACACTTAAATATTTCTAAACCAGTGGCAGTGCTCTGACAGAAGAGTAGTGGGATCATGAATGGAATGGAATGGAATGGAATGGAATGGAATAGAATAGAATAGAATAGAATAGAATAGAATAGAATAGAATAGAATAGAATAGAATAGAATAGAATAGAATAGAATAGAATAGAATAGAAGCATTTTCAGTTGAAAGGGACCAACAAAAATCATTTACTCCAACCCTCTGATCACTTATGGGCTGACCAAAAGTTAAATCATGTTATTCAGGCCGTTGTCTAAACTCCTCCTAAACTCTGACAGGCTTGGGATATTGACCACCACTGTAGGAAGTGTTTGACCAACTTCTTTGTAAAGAAATGTTTCCTGATGTGGAGTCTAAACCTCTCCTGGAACAGCTTTGAGCCAGTCCCAAGTGTCAAACCCGTGGACACCAGGGAGAAGAGATCAGCACCTCCCTCTCCAATTCCCATCCTCAGGAACTGTAGAGAGCAATGAGATTGTCCCTCAGCCTCAATTTTTTATCTTTCTCATTACCACTCTTCTTTTTTTTTTTTCTCACTATTATTCCTCTTCATTAGTTACAGTGGAAGATATTCTGCTATTCTCAGTTCAAGGCATTTTTTCTTTTTTGCATGCTGGGTCAATACATAAATGATTTCAAAGTGTTATTTGCACTCACCTGCCAAAACAAAATGACTTCAACTAATATTGTGGCAGATGCTCATGTTTCTTGGATTTTCGACCACAAAAGAAGGCATATTGTGTGGTGCTGTTATACTGATTTATCATTTTCTAAAATTGAATTTAATGTTCTCATAAAACACTTGTGTTCTATCTGTTTATTCAACCAACTGTGTTAGCTGTCTCCTAGTATGGTAGCAAGGCTCTCACATGGTTTGCTGCAGCCTAAACATATGAAACAAGTGCCTGAAAGTGAAGTTCTGTGTGGTATTAGACCATCAAACCCTTCAGCCTCCCAGAAAGAGGGCAGAGCAATTTGGGTGCTCCTTAGGGGCCCTTATTAAGCCCAGGCATACACAGATCCAAGAGTAGCTGGACAGTCCCCAAAGTAAATGCTGAATATAGGAATGAATATTGACATGCCTTAGTGCCCTTGTCCCACTCTTTGACTACTGCACCCCAGATATCTACCACAACCCTGGCTGTATCTGGATTTGAGCTGTCCTCACCCTTCCTCCTGCCCTCTCATCTCTGTGCTCACTATTGACCTGTGTAAGTATTTGTGTTTCAAACCAGGCTTTGCTGTCCTCAGGCTGCTGCTGGGAAGGTTTTGTGGGAGGTGTACAGTGTGATAATAGTATTTTCTGAGCAATACTTACCCCACACTGTCCTTCCACTGCTGTGCTCAAAGACCTGTGCCTTGACCCTTTTCAGGCTGTCTCTTCTCAGCAAACTGGGCAAGTGTGGTCTATGGATGCCTTAAGGACAGCCTGAATTGCTGAAGCTGTGTGGGCAGCTATCCAAAATTGTTCCCTGCCTTGGAAGCACTTGCATAAGATCACTGACAGCTGTTTCTCAGTGCTTGCTCCTCAGTAGAACACATGTAGAGTACATGGTTGTCATCTTTCTATTCTAATATTTAAACCTGGGCCAAGTAACAGCATTACCCAGACATGGAGAGTGATGCTGAGAGATTTCCTCTTATAGTTCTGATTCAGAAACACTTTGGAGCTGGACTCAAACTATCAATTCCTCTCCTCTGTACTGTAAGAACTCACTTTAATTTGGCTTCCTGTGATAGTAAAAATATTAAAGCAAACTAACTTTTAGAATACTATACTATTCTGCATTCAAATTCTTAATATATTTCTTTCCTTTGCCTCCTTTTCTTTGGTTCAAATGCAGCATCTCACTCTGAAGATCATTAGATTACCTTTCATCTCCCTCAGCATGTTTAAAAAGACAAGTATTTTCAGTTATTGATCTTTTTTGTTTTCCTTTGCACTGCATAAATTATCCAGATAGGGAGGTGGGGCCTTCATGAGTGATGTACAGAGTGTTTTAAATGTTTTAAAATATTTCAATTTTTTTCAGATTACAACTCCAACTTCCTAGGCTCAAATTTTCCCATGGCAGAACTTCACACAGTCAAAGCAAAACAGAGCAGCTCTAAATCAGCTGATGAGCCAGTGCCCAGGGAGGGAGTGGGCAGTGACAGACATTTCTGCTCTAGCCCATGTTTTCTCCTCTGCAGATCTGCCTGTGCTCCCTGCACACACACAAACAATTCCTTGGAGCACAGCAGCAAAGTAACCATCCAAAGGTTCTTCCAGATATCTGAAGAATCCTATCTGCCATTGCATATGTGATATACCACTAGCAGCACTCTGTACTGCTGTTTGTGATGTGAGGGCTAAAGGCTCCAGGGTTCATTAGCTGTCCCGACTGTGAAAAACATCTCTTTCATTTTTGAAACCAAAACAACCCTCACTATGTGCATTACAAGCCCTGCACTCCAACTCTCCTTCAGCCCAGGCTCTGCATAATGTGCTTGAGGTGAAAGGATCCCGCAGTCCATTTGGCAAAGCACTGGAAGTTTTCGGGAAGCGCCTTCTGGCAGCGCACAGAGCAATTAGCAGCTCTCTTGTTGCAGAAGGGTTGCAGCAACTCGGGCCATAACTGCTTGTGACACCCTCCCAAGGCCCTGCAGGACACAGCCATCCATCAAGGCTGTGATTTCATCCTGCCACTGCCTGGGAGGCTGTTCCCCTGCTCTTTTTGATGCTGCAGAACGTCCCCCAGGATCCCCAGGGGAACTAAGCCATAACAGATGCTCATCGTTGGTTTTAATGCCACTTGTATTGCCTAATCATTTTCTCTGTTTATGATCTTAGGAAGATGCAATTAAAAGAGTAGTGGCTTTATCTAGCATGTTCAGAGTGCAAGAAGAGGAGGTTTAGGCTGTGTGTCTCATTGGGTTCCATCACTTTGATCATTTCTATTCTTCCTGGATTTGTTAAACCACACTCTGCATTTAGATAATTCAATTCCATGCCTGAATGCTACTGAGAATTAACAAGGGTATGCTATATTTAAAGATTAAATCTCCAAAACAGTGGGATGGAGATGTGAAGGCAGAAGAGCCATTTTTCTTGCTCTGACTGTCCAGCTGTGGTTGTCATGCATTGGGTTTCCAACATCCTTGCATACTTGTAGTGTTTGGTGGACTCCAATTGTTAGGAAAAAAAAGGCAAAAAGCCAGATCTCCACCAAGGAGGTGCCCTGCCTTGGTGACCTTCTTTTCCTCATAACATATCAAAAGTTACTCAGCATCATTAGCAATAACTAAGGATTCTGTTGGTGGAAAACTGTTTATACTATTTGACACTTTTTCTGTGACAACAAGCTAATTTTATTATGCATTTTATTACACATCAGAAAACACATTAAATACAAATCTCTTGGTAATGACTTGTCTGTTGATATTGCTTTATGTGAACATTTTGAGTTTCATTTCAAAATTGGTTTACTTGGTTATAAGATCTGAGCTGAAGAGTTTTAAAATTTAAACAACCATGGAATAGTTTCCATATTTTGAGATAATGGTAATTTTATGTCATAAGACATTTAGAATATCTTTCCATCTTGTATTGTTCAGAATAGCTTTCCCTAAATCTGTGAACTCCTCAGGAAGGAAACATTGAACTCCCCTCCAATTTTTGAATTAGTGCTGGCAGTTCTTGTTAGTTGTGAAGCAGGATGAAGAACAGAGTGAGAGAGAAACATCTTTCAGCTGAAACACTCAGTCAACAAGTCACAGAAAAGAGAAAAAAACCCTCATGATGCAAGGTTTTCTTTTAACATTATAAGTCTGAAGACATTTGCTCTTTTTTGGCTTTTTCCTTTTAAGGGTCAGGGAAAAGAGAAAAAAGACAACATGAAAAATGTAAAGTGTATGCAAATATCAAAACTGCTCTGTGAAGTAAGTTAGTTTTATAAGTTAAGCAAGTATGAATTACAAACCAGGACTGACATATCTGTCTGTTAAGGCTCACTGACACAGTGTGAGAAACCAACTTCCTTTGACTGCTGAGTGAAAAAGAAGTTGTAATCAGAAATCAAATAGAAAGAAAGAAGGGACTGATGTTGTCAAACCCAAGCATTGAGGCCTTTGGTGCAAGTTGCAGCCCAGCTTCCCACCCCCCTGGGGGCAGCTCTTGCTCTGACGGAAATCATGAAAGATGTTTGTGCCTCCACTCTCATTAAACTTCAAAACTGACAAGATTTCAGGGTGTCTGCAAGTGTAGAGCAGGCATTACTGTGTCATCTTTTCCACAGATTTGGAAGGGTTCTAGAAAAGACAATTTATCTCTCTCATCTCTGTCTGTATCATTATCTACATCTAAGCATATCTGTATGATCTACAGCAATATATCAGTATCAATTTGAATATATATCTCTCTTCATCTCTATCATCTTTATTGCTACCAAATAAAAGTTTAGCTTTTAGACTAATTGATTGAGGAAAAAATGAAAAATTGTTTGCATTATGCCCAAACATCCCAATCCCATAAGCAAAAACAAGCTAGCAGTCAGGCTTGGTTGTCTTGTTTGGGTTTTGTTTTTCATATTAAACTGACAGACAAAAGCAAGGCTTTCATGTTTTCCTCATCTTTTTTGATATGAGTTATATTTATATTTATATTTATATTACATTGTGATTTTGTTACTTGAAAGTAAATATACTGCAAATTGTTCACTTCCTAAGTGATGAAAATATTTGATTTACTATTTAATATGCTTGTATAACAGAGATCAACTAGGAAAGCTGCCTTGAAAAGAAGTAATGAGGAAAATCACATAAAAATTTAGGGTGAAACTTTATTTTTTGTCTGCCTATGAGCACAGTATAAACTGTGGATCTGTCACTTTTACCTCTTCATAAGTGTGAAGCTGGATGGAGTTTCTCCTGGCCCCAAAGCAGTGGGTTAAGATGTACTCACAGTTGGTTGTCTTTCCATGGTGAGACCTTGGGTGAGGAGCAGAGCTGGCTCAATATTGCACTCAGCCTGATCTGAGCTGATTTGCCTTTCCATGTCTTGCATATAGCAGCCAACTATTCAGCATGTGTTCTGCAAAGTTCTTTTTGCATAAGTTCATGTTTTCAATCCATCTGTGTAGCAAAAGTAGGCCCTGATCCATTTAGCATCCTCCACATTGTTCATGGAGAGGTGACAAAACAGTGGAGTTATTTTGGTGCCTGAAGGAGTGCCCAAGATATGGTCCATGCATCAGGTATGAAAATGAATTTATCAAAGATGTGGAGGAATTATTTCAATTGTTTTAGTGATCTGACTCATCTGCAAGTCTTAACATATGTCTTGTTATTGTAATGGATTTACATATCACAGTGACTTCCAGGCCTGTCTGGACTCATCTTTTGCCATGAGTATTGTTGCTAGAGTAGAAGCAGAATGGTTTACCTTGCACAGCTGTGAAGTGCATTTTATGATTATTTTCCTGTAGTCCTCAGGAGCATGTGATGATCTATCATTGGATTTGATCTGTGTGAACAATTGAAGTGAAGGTGGTGTCTTCTCACAGATTTGTAAATCAGATTTAGAGATGTGGCAGCCACAGGGCTGCATGTGCTAACTCCTCTTGGAATAATGTGTTTCTCAAATAACCTCAGGCAATTGATGCTGCTGGTGTTCCTTTTCCATAGCAGTTCCCTATCGTGACTGTCACAGATTCCCTGCTGAAAATTGGAAAAAGCCCTGAATCTTCTAAGATGTGTTTAAGCAACCCAGATGAAGCTTGGGTCTAAGACTTTACAATGCTTCATATTGAAACTAAGGCTTCTTTCTGCTTGAAGACCATCACAACAAATTCTGAAATGCAGAAATGGGAGATAGCAACAAAACAGACATTTTCTCATTTCCCTTATACATAAAGAGCTCTATATCTGATTCCATGTTTCTTATAAAAGTTTGGGGGTTGTTTTCAGTCCCTTAACAAACTTTTCTGGAGGTGAAACTTCCATAAATTTGTAATATATGAAGAAAAAATATTGTCCCTGGCTTTGGAAAAAAATCCAGGTTGGGAATACTATCCTTAAGAAGAGAAGAAGAAAATGTTCTTTGGAAGTAGAATTGCATTAATAGTATTGGTTTTTAAAGAGATTTATTATCTTGTTAGTAGAAGAAGTGATGTCAGACTTGCCACAAGTGTTTCATTTTTCTCTCTCTCCCATCTCACCTGGGGCAGGTGCAAGGTAAAAGATTTTGGCAAGGTGTGAGGTATAAGACTAAAAAGCCAAGTTAAAAGTTTATGAAACCTAGGTGAATTCTGTATGGGGAAGGTAAAAATAGCAAAGTTTTAGTTGCTTAAAGACATTCAGAAATGTCTTCAAGACTTACAGAAATGTAAGCTTAGAAGGAGGAGTGAAAGTGAGGGAAGAGAGGCAAAGAAAAGCTCCTTGTGAGACATTCTAACAGGAGAAAATGGGACAAGAAGGTCTTCTCTAACCACTATGGAAAAGTGTTTGGAAAGATGTATCCTCTATGAAGCCAAGAAAGCAAAATGCCTGAAGATTTCTGGGCTGCTCTAGGAGGATATTGTGATTTTTGTCTATTTTAAGAACTAATGAGTGATGGGAAATCAGGGTCAAAGTAGAGAATACCATTCACCTAGAATTAATAGCACCTTCAGGACTGAGAGGGGCTAGGAAAACTGTGAATTCTGAAAACTTTGAGACATTTATGTGCTATTGCAAGTCTTTGCCTTCATTATGCATTTCCAGAGAACTGCCACAAAATACACAGGCATAAAATTTGTATAATGAGGTGATAAATTGGTTTGTTATTTGAAGAGGGGAAGGACAGTGAAGAAGTGACAGATTTGATTTGTAGCCACTACTTAATAGCCACCAGAAAATGCCAATGGATATTAAACAGCCAATTATAATATCTACACCTAAATTGGTGCCTCAGACTCTTGCACAGGATTCCTTTAAAAAGAGAGTGATCAGCTTAGTGAAAATATCCTTGAATGATAGCTTTACTTCAAATCATAACCTGAAAATATTAATAATTTAGTCAAAATTTGTGACCTAAAATTCAAACTGCTTTATGAAATAATTATTAAAAGTTGCCCTTAGACAATTATTTCCATTATTTAATTGGTCCTTTAGAGTAATAAAGGTGGTGGATCTTAAGAAACTTGGAGGAATATACCTCTATGTGTAGGGGTCCTTTTAGGTACACAACTAATTTCTGAGGTGTTTATTTCAGTGTTCCAACAATAGCAAGGAAAAGCAGCAAAAGTAGAGCAATTTTCATACATTGTTCTGCTAACAAAGTATCTCTCTGATTTCTAATATCAAATTACTTGCATGCTAATTACAAGGCCAGGGCTTCCCAAACACATCTCCTGAGAAATCCCTGAGTGATCTCACAAGAAGAAAATACTCAGCATGAAACTTCATCAATTTACATCTTCATAAAATCACGTTTCAGGCACAGTGATTAAGGGATATTCACAAGTGAGAGGCAAATTTCTGATAATGTTAACACAGGCTCTGCAACCAGCTTCTTAACCTGTGGGAAGACAGACAAGGTAACCACCATTATTTTAGCAACTTTAAAGATTTAGATGATTCTGACCAAAACAATCCACTCACAGCAGTTTCCTCCAGAGCTGACTTTGACCAAATAAATTTTTTTTAAATACTTTTTTTCATATGTAACTGCAATTTTGATTTTTTTCCCCCTTTCTTGGAGCAGGCAGAGGTTCCACATGAACAATAGATGCCTTTTCTATAGGAAGCATATACACCATGCAATGGAGCAATTATAGGATGGTTTATCAACTACTTTGTATCTAAGAAATTTTTAGATATGTCCCTTCATTCCCATTTACATCTCAATTTTAATGACTTTGGATAACAAAAAGATCTGTACCTTAAGCACTATTATTTACAGTGACAAAAATCATCTTTTAGTCTCCCATCCATCTCAAAAAAAAAAAAAAAAAAAAAAAAAAAAAAATTATGCTGGCATCCTTGCATCACATCTTTCTGTCTTCCTTGAGAAATTCAGTGCTTCTCTTTGCTCCTGGTTCCCTCATGAGCATTGAAGTTGAATGTGTGGAACTGAGTTTTTATTTTGGGGAAAAAAAAAAAATCCAAACAAAAAACCACAAGAAGCAGTTATCAAATTTCTACCATTACCTAGTAAAGTCTATGATTGAACAAGAGACTGCTCCAGGTATTAAAAATTCTCAGATTTATCTCTGTGGCTGACACCAGGATTTAGAAAGCTCAGGTTAAACCACAGCTTCTCTGCATGGGTGTGATGCTGTTACTGCAGAGATAAACTCAGCAGTGACACCTCCAGCAGCCTGTCATGGATATCTTCAACCTGGACCCAGAGACCTTTTTAACCCCTGACCAGCCACACAAATTTGTTTGTGCAGGTGGGATATAAATATACAGCAGCACTGACCTTCCCTCTTTGTCCTTCCAAACACAAGCCCCTTCACACACCTCAGCCCACTGACTGGCATGTTGGATACAGGACCCAGACAGGATGGTGAGGCTGATTGTCACCCCAAAATGAGCTGCAGAAGGTCCCAAGAGATCTGCCTGTAAAATCAGACTGGTCTAAATGATGTGTTTAAATGTGAAAGCAGAAAATACTGGTGAGAACATCTTAAAGATAAACGACTCTCTGGCACAGCAAATGGTTTCACCTTCATTTCACTTTTGTTAGAGAGTCTTCAGCATTGAAAAGAGACTGAGTAAATCAGTCTATCTTGAGCTTTGGTCCACAAGCATGACACTGTATTAAATTTGCATTGGTTCAAGTTAGAGTGTGCCACAGGGCAAAGATTCATTTGCATTCATTGAGATCCTTTGGAAACACTTAGTTCAAAATACCATATGAGAAGCCAAACAAATCACATTGACCCCTGTGAAGAAAAAAATAGTAATAGCATATTTGTTTTGTTAGGTTTGTCTGATTTTGCTCCTCTTGAGGGGTCATACTTGAGGAGAGAAGGAGAGTGACCTTTTTTTTTTATCTCACTGTAGGAAAACCATACAGCTTTGAGAAAGAAATCAGTTCTTGATTTTTTTTTCCTGGTCTTGAATTCAATCCAAGCATAAGGAGCAAACAGATGTACACAGTATATATCTTGTGACTGATTTGAAAATAATTCTGTAATTCTTATGCATTTCTATGAAGTTCTACTGAACATGCAAACAAAATGAACACTCAGAGCATCTTTGAAGAATTCTGTGTTCCTGTTTTGCTTTACAATGAATTTATAGCCAGAATAAGCCAGTATGCTTACCAAGATAGGAAATACATTTGCATATAGCTTTACAATAAGTTAATCTCATCAAAACTTCTGTCCAGGTTACTAAATTAAACCATTGTGAAATTCAATTGAATTCACAGAGTTTTGATTGCATGAATGAATTTGGCACATTATTTTTCTTCAATAATAATAGAGCACCTGTGGAAGTTATAATTTGAAAATGGAAAGTATTGGTAGAGCTGTGAATCTCCAGGTGCTTTTAGACTTGTAAATGGATGGAGGATGAAGCTGATCTAACTCCTTTAAATGTACATGTGTTCCTAAGGTTCCCTGTATAGTCACAGAAGAGCAAAGATGCCTCTGGAGTAGGATTCACCTATCATAAAGCAAGTACCTGGAACAGGTCACATGCATTATATCCTGGACAAACCAGCTCCTCTCAAGAGACTGTGGAAGGAGTCTCAAATGTCTAGTTCACTGGAAGAGGCTTGTGCCCTGTAGGCTCTCATGAGGCTGGAAGGATCTGTTGGATGATCCACACCTGCAAATCCTAGGCCCTAAAATTTCAGTCTGATGTCTCTATACTGTGCTTGGCTAAAGCACACCTTGACTAGGGGCACTGGAGCATCAAGATTTGAAGACCTCAATGGATGGATTTGTTCCCTCCTCCTAAGGCTCAGACTTCTAACATATCAGCTGAAATTTGGTGACAATACACCTGAAATATAAGTCATTTAGCAATACATGCAGAGAGATGCTATATTTAAAAAAAACCAAAAACCCTAATATTTCTGCTAACTTTTCTCTACACATGCACGTGCAAGTGCACATAAAGCATAAGACTACTGCATCAAACAAAGGGTCTGTCTGGCCTGACATCAGGTCTGTTAGTGTGTCCTAAATAACATACTCTCCTTGTTTCCTACCTCTTAACATTCAAGGACTTCCTGAGCCAGACATTTTTCCCATTCTGGTTGGACCCAATGTTATTTCTGACCTCAGACTCTTTCACTGAGTTCTCTTCCTGTCTGGAACTTTAGCATCTATGGTATCTTGTGCAGAGGTGTTCTGGAGCCAGCCTACATTTGAGGGAAATAGTGAGTTACTGCTTTGCTGCTGTGGAAGGTGGAACCCCCCTGATTCATCCAATGCATCCTCATTCTTGTGCTGAGAACTGATTTCTGTTTTAGTGGGGCTAAGACCTTCTCTGTCAGCCACTTGAATTTTGGTTACTTTGGCTTTGATGTCTTTCCAGATAGCCACAAAATCTGTCCTGTAAACCTGGTGAAGACTACAGACTCCAAAAGATTTGGTGATATCATTGAGGGGTTAACTCTGAAATCCTAATATACTCTTCCTGGAGAAACTCTACCACACTGGGATTTTAGATCAATCTGCTGCTTATTGCCTTTGCAGCTGAACAACTCTAGGCACAAATATTCCTTTTGCCCTTTTTTTTACTGCCCAAGGAATCATTTAATAAAGTCTTCATAGGACTGATTGAATTTTATAAGCAGCTTTTCCATGGTTGCTTATTTGGTTTCCCCTGCTTCATTGTTGTTCCCATCCTTTTCTGCAAGTAAGCTAATGTATTTAATGCCTTCTGGCATGAAGGTTCAGCACAGCTGGGAATTCTGGCTGAACAGGAGCAGAAAGCAAATTCTGAATCCCTAATTGCTTACATCACAAGAAAGAGGACTTGTGGAGCTTTTTGCAAATAGTTCTGGTGTATGTGACCCAGTGAATGGCATTGAACCACAGAGGTCAGCATCTTAGTCCTGAGGAGTTAACAACCTAATCTGAGATAAAGGCTCTACAAAGCACTCCAGGGTTGGCTCTGATAAATGCTGTATAGTTTCAGAAAAAGTTTGTAAAGCCACAAATAAGTCAAATTTTCGCTTGCTTGTTTTCAGATATAAAGAAATGCAGGCATGTTCCCCTGGCTATGAGCAACTGGTACTTTCCTTTACAAACACAGTCAACATGGATCTCAAAGACAGGAATGAAGGGACTTCTGAGCTTACCATGGGGACAGACTTTCATTTGAAGAAAGCAGAAACAGGAGCAGAGAAATTGTGGCTTTGATAGCAGAAGGAACAGCAAATGTATTATTTGAACACAGCCCCACATGGGACAGGAGTAGAACAAAAGAGAGCAAAACTTAAAACACACAAAATAATTAAGAAACAGAAACTTAGGACACTTTCCTCATTCTTTGTAGGGCTTTCATTTTTCACCACACTGAAGCTGTGCTTTTCCCCTCCATCATTTGTGATTGGGGCTGTTTTTTAAGTTGCTGTCAAGCTCTGTGCCTGTCACAGTCTCAGAGGCTGAGAACACTCAGCACAAGCACCACTGTGGGTGCCCCCAGTGCCCAACCCAAACAGCAATCCACAAAATAAAAGAACAGTCTGGGAAAAGGTGCTGGAGGAAAGTTCAAGCCATACAGAATTATGGCACCTGAACTCCCCCCACATTTATGAATAATACATTATTTCAGTGCAAATGCAGTCAAAGCTAAGAGAGGCACTCCTGAGACATGCCCCTACCAGGGACAATGACCTCCACTGTCAGTCAGCACAAATCTACAGGCAGGACTGAGCTACATGGTCTATCCAGTCCATGGGCCTTCATTTGAATCTATAGACACAAAAAAAAAAAAAAAAAAAAAAAAAAAGCTAAAGTCAAGTATGGCTGCAGTAGGTCTCACAGATGACTGCATTCTCTAAGCCATCATTTTGTGGTGGCACAGCAGGGTCTTGGTTCTGGCTGGGGCCTCTGAACATCAGCTTTAAAGAGAGAGAAAGTCAGATAGTAATATTTCAAAATTGTAGGTCTTAGCAGAGAGGGACTGAGGGCTCTGTGTTTGTTAGTAGCACAGAAGGCTGTTTCTGCTGTGAGCAAGAGAATGAAAATTATTCAGGCTAAGGGCAGGCTTTGATTCAGAGAGGATGCCTGGAAGTTAGCTGGAGCAGAGCTCATCATTAGCCACTTATGCATTCCTCTGTCAGGTAAGGTATTGCCTTTATTTTAATATTTATGAAGAGGCTAGTCAGCACAGATGTACCTGACAGGTGAAATATGCCAAACAAATAACAGGTTGCAGCAAATTAACAAGTAGTGTCTCACCTTTTTTTTTTTTTCCTTTTTGAAGGCAGAGAGGATTAGACAAAAACTGAATAGGAGAATAGGAGACTGACACTTTGATGACTCAGGAAAGACAAGTCATCTGAAAACCAGAGAGATGTGAAAGATCTGGTGATGCTGAACATGTGAGACTAAGAGAAGCTGCCGCAGGGCAAGTTTTGTTGTCTGATGGGACTTCTCTGCTTACCATCAATTACTTTTCCACAAGAATCTCTGTGTGTGCTGGGTTATTTGATCCCATTCTATAAAGCAAGAACTACCACTGTCAGGGCTGAGCAGCTTCCACTGTGTGACCTTTCAGAGTGTTTTGGAGGTTGGAAACATGACAAAGATTTAAAAAATAAATAAATATATTTTCCTACTAAATCCATAATTTATATTTTCTCTCTCCCTTCCTAAAAATTTCCAGTAGAAATTTAACTTACGACTAACATTTCTGGGATTTTTCTTTTTCAAATAAATCCTTTCTTTGGGTATATCGTTAAAGGATGTGTTGCTGTCAGGTCTGGTGAAACTGTAATTACAGTGAGTGTAATAAATAAAAGCATAATGGCTCCACTGCATAAATAATGGCTCATTATCCCAGTTTTATTGGTGTTTAGTTTGCTGAGCCAATAAGTCCTCCTGCATTTCCAAAGAAACCGTTCAGATCTGAACAATTCTGCTACATGGAGTGGAAGAAACAAGGGGACAGTTTTTGTACAGAGAGGACATTTGGTGCCACTGATAGTCCCTTGCATGGGCTTGCACTGCTGCTTCCCAGCTGAAGAGACCTGAAGCATCCCACCCCACCTGCTTTTCCACCATGGGTGGCACCAGCACAGCATTCCACTGACTTGGCAGGGTGTGCCCAGCCTGCATGGCCCCCCAAAACTGGCACTGGGGCCAGCTTGTGGGGATAATGCTTCAGGCATGGTCACATTGCTTTGTGCCATGAGTATTGATGGGAGATTTGCTCCAGCCTGAGCCTCAGTGCTCTGCCACCACTGTCACTCCAGATCCTGCTCTCCCAGCTTCTCTTCATGTTTCCTTTTACTGAGTCTTTCCCTTCAGTTCTCTTGAGCCCCTGTTTCAGTGCCCTTGAGGGAGATTATTAAGACATCAATGCTGGTTTGAAATCTGCCAGTTCAGCTTCCTCATTCCTCTTGCCTGCTGTGGGCAGGGTGTCAGCTCCTGTGTTTGCACCCTTTGTGTATTGGCAAATACCAAACCAGCAAGCCTGAATAAAGCTAATATTTAAGAAGCAATCTGCATGGAAGAGTTTGAAGGTGAGGTTTTCTCAAGCCTCCAGCTCACCTGCCCTGCTCTCCAGAGCAGGTATGGCTTGGTCCTGCAAGGCAGGCAGAAACCACATTCCAAATATTGGTCCCAGAGTCCTCATGGCATGACATCAGGCTCTGAAAGGATTGGAGCTTACTCTGCCTTTTTGGCATTTGAATAATAACAGCAAATGATGCAGAAACCTCCAGCTCATTGGAAAGTTTCAGCATTCAAGCAAGGAGGAATCAGGAAATTCTCAGTCTGAGATGTGCCTGGATGAGAACTGGAGGTCATACAGGCTGATTCTGATATCTGAGCTCATGCTGAGCTTTTTTTCCCTGCATCAAACCCTCCCATGGGACTGCTTACACCATCAGGGGGGACAAAACTGTGTTCCAGATGATTATTCATTACTCTTTCAGGCAATTGTCTGCCTGAGGGGACATGTCAATCAGCTCATCTTAAATGGAGGGCATTGAGTGGTACAGATGCATCTTCAGGCGAGACATGTAACCAAATTACCAAGGCATAATGAGTCACTGATGTCACCCAGGTCACAGCCTGTGCTCCTTTCCCACGGTGAATGGAGCACTCTGCATTTGCCATGAGTCAGAAGTGCCTGTGGACATTTTCCCTGGCCCAGCCAAGCACAGTGACCTGGTGGCTGCAGTGCTTCCACCAAGGCTCAGCCACCTTGCAGAAGGAAGTTGTAGCCTCTGCCTCAAGGGTTGGAGCCTCCACATTTTAGATGCTGGCCCTCCAAATGCCAGACTTGCTTCAGCAACTGACACTTTTCTAGAACTGATGATTCCTTTTACCAACACACTCTTCTCAGTGATTCTTGCTGACCTGGGTCTCCCCATGGATGTTCTGAAACCAAATCATCAGAAGGGTGACCCAGTCTGACACAGAAATGTGTGAATAATATGAAATTTTCTACCATTATTATGACTTTTTTATATTCTTCTGGGGGGTTCAGTTTAAATAATATTCAAGAGTGCTATGAAAGTGGTGATTGAAATGCTTGATTTTTTCTTGTGTATTGACAGTCTTGTATGATCTGCATTATCTGAGTCAAACCTATGCCAAACTCAACCTGCCTTGGGCTAGATTTTAATTTCAGATAATGTTTTTCATTGAGCTGTATGCACCCCAGTCCTCAGCTCATCACTACTTGGGCATTATGAGAGATGAATTACCAGCACAGAGTTGCCCATTGTCCCTCCCTGGGGCAATGTCTCCGTTTCCAGCCATCCCACACTTGTACCATTTGCTTCTCCCTGGAGCCTGGCAGGTTGGCTCAGTTGACTCTGAGCATGGATGTTGCCCACACAGCTGGATCCCTGACTTTCAGGCATTGGCATGGAGAGTGGCACAAAACCCTTTCTGGCTCCCTTTTGAATCCTATCTGCTGGTTTGCACCTTGGAGATGCTGCATAGGAATCAACACACTTCTCCACACCCCTCCTTTCTTTCCTCCCATAGCATCCAGATTCTTTATTTCCATCCTACCTGTCAAATTGTGGATTCACCTTTCAGAGCTTATTTAGGCTTAATGGTAATTGTTTTCCTTATAATTGTGTTTTGCACTGAGAAAGTGCCAGTTCTTTCCCAGTGCAAACCACCTAGGCTTAATACATTGCATAAATTTGTTTTCCAAGTGGTTAGATTTGCTGTAATTGCCTGGATCCCCCTGAATGACCCCTATTTGGAGCTTTAATGAAGAACTGCTGAAATGCTCTTCTGAGCTCTGTGTACTTTCTGTCATGTATGCTCCCATAAGAGTCCCTTCATCTGCAGGGACAGCACTCACCATCAGTGTTTTATAGGGAAGCAGAAATAAGAAACTGCCCTAAACTGTTACTCAGAACATTTATTTTAGATGGTGTCATCGTGTATCTTTGTAAGTTTTTCACTGTAAATTATGGTGCAGAGAAAATAAAATCCCTGTCTTTCAATTATAGTCTACCTTGGAGCTAGAAAAACCCTTTATAACAGTCTGGGCCATGCCTGGCAAGGCATGTGCACACTGCAAAATAACAACAAAATATAAACAAGTAATAAATATTACAATAACTTCTCTACTCTTGGGAATGAATGTATTCTTGGGCAATTACTGTGTTTCACTGCAGATTTTGGAATTGTTCATTTACATCATTGTCTCAAAAGGAACTGTAGATCTTGCCTTCAACATATATATTTGCTATACATTTTCCCTACATTGAAGGTTGAGTGCCTTAAGTGTTCTGTTGTTTGTTTTTTTTCTTTAAAAAGAAACATGTGTAGGGAAAGAATGGGACTTCTGTTATCATTAAAGCATTGAAAAATCAGTGCTTTTATAACTGCTATTATATAGTTCCATTATCATTTTTTGAATAGTGCATTACCAGTAATTGGTTTAAACTTTACAGCCTTATCTATCTCACATCTGTTATCAAAGCAGATTCAAAGAGTGCTGGCAGTGTACAAAGACAAACAGAACTAACTGAATGCATATAGTCTCATAAACTGAGTTTTCAAGAAATTTACCAAGTGCAAAAGTCAGTTTGTCTCTGTCAAACACCATTCTATTGAACCACCATCTGGGGTGTAGGTGCCCCACTGCTGCAGCACAAGGATCCTGATTTATGGTAGTTTGTATGACTGAGCACTTGCTCAAAACTAAATAAAAAATGAGCAAAGGTTCAGGAACTCTAAGTAATGATTTCATATTTCTGACTGTACAAGATTTTAATGACTGATTACAATTCTCCTAGAATATATTCAAGTTCAGATTGCTGTCTTTTTGAGAGGAATATATGGGGATATTGACATAAGCCCAGGACTAACAATCAATGCAGGCTGGCAATGACCAAGGGAGACAAGTCATTATCCTTTTTTCAGAAACAAGCATTAGATGATACCTAGATATCCTTATGAAGATGTAATTGTATGCAAATATTAGTCTGGAGCTTTGTGAGTGCAGCAGGCCCAGCAGCCTTGAGCTTTCTTCTCAGGATGTGACTTTAAATGCACCAGATTTAGAAAATTTTATAAAATGGGGTTTTAAACCTTTACAGGGAATCATTTTCCCTTCCTAACTGAGGATCCTTCAGATGACTCTGCTGCTTCCTTGGTTGGCAGAACAGACACAGGTCCCCAGAGTTTCTGCTCTGCAGCACCAGGGCATCAACATTTTCTCTGGGTACAGTAATAGCAATGGCAGAGCCCAAGGACACTTCATGTGCATGTCATGTGTTATTCTGAGCCAGCTAAAAATCACCATTAGCACTGACACCCCTGCAAACTAGTTGAATCAAACAAGATATAGTATGTATATAGAGAGAAATAGTAATGTATATCTGTTTACACCATGGGCTTCTGCAAACACAGCTTTTGTAGGGCTGAAAAATGCTGTGGTTCCCTGTGATGCAGAGAAGCAGCAAGTAAGGTTTGGAAGACCCCCATTGCTGTTTCTTTCCTCCACTGAATCTTGCAGAGCTGAACACTATCCCCCAGTGAAGTGAGGAAATACACCCATTGTCTGATTTCCAATCATGGCATTAATTCAGACATCAATCATGGCATTAACTTCTAACCATCTCACAGACATGCAGTTCCCCTAACATGATGATCTAGAATCATGGAATTTCCAGGACCCAGGAGGATCACTGGATCCAACTCCAAGACAACATAAAGTTAAACCATGCATCTAGGAGTGTTGTGTAAATACCTGTTGAACACCAACAGGGTTGACCTTTTCCCCAGGGATCTTGTTCTAGTGCTTGACCACCCCTCAGTGAAGACCTTCCTCCTAATGTCCAATCTGAACTTCCTCTGGAGCAGCTGTAAGCCATTCCCTCACATCCTCTCAAACCCCAGAAAGAAGAGATCAGCACACCCCTTCTGAGGAAGCTGTAGACAGCCCTGAAGTGATCCCTCTGTTTAGTCCTCTCAAAGTTGAACAAACCAAATATACTCAGCCATCCATCATGTCATGCCCTCTGCTCCTTTCACCATATTCTTCTCCCTCCTTTGGACACATTCTAACGTTAAAACATCCTTCTTACACTGTGGAGCCCCAAACTGTCCACAGTACTTGAGGTGAGGCTGCAGCAAAGCAGAGAATAGTAGGACAACCACTTCCTTATCCAGTTGGCTATGCAGAGCTTAATGCACCCCAAGATAGTCAAAAAACAGGGACTGATTTGTGCCCAAATTGAGAGGTTTCCTGGTACTATTGAAAGGAGGTAAGAGGTATCAAAACCCATTCTGACTTGTTATTTTTTGGCATTATTATAGAAATGAGAAGAGACAAATAGAAAAAAATTAAATTTCACCTATGACAGCAATGTAGCAGCTGAGAAGGAAGAAACAAGACCTACACAACTCCCCACCACCACCTTCCTCTGCTATTTCCACATGATATCCCCAGCCTTCCTCACCATCATTGCACCTTTACTGCAGGGTTGGGTTTTACACCAGGAGGTGAAGAAGACAGTAAAGGGCTGCTGATGGACTGCCATGGTCACTGGGTGCCTAGCCACTATCTTGTGGTGGAGATACACTCAGTGACACAGAAAGGAGAAGCTGCTCAAATTCAACAGTGATGAAAAATCTACACTCTGTACTTCCTGGGTCTCTCCAGGATAAGCTGGCACTTCATAACGTCATTTGTAGAAAGGCAACTCCAGGTTCTAAAAATTATGCTCTACTAAATAATTGTAGAGTCATTTATAAAAGGGAAGAGATTTAAAAAGAATGTTAATAATGCTTCTGCTTCTGCTGAAGTCCCCTGAATGCTACCCTGAGCTACAACTCATTCCTCTAGAGTACTCTGAGCATTATATATTTCTCTCTGGAATATGTATTGCCTTTATTTTAACCAAAATTATATTTAAAGCTAGGTATTTTTAGTATAAAGACTCTACACTCATTCATTTTTTTCTTTATGCATTTCTCCTTCATTCCAGGAAAATATGATCCTCGTTGAGAGCATGGTTTTATTCACAGCATTTATTCCTCTGACTGATGAGGCTGACTGTGCACCTACCTGAAATTAGCTACTTGTAAAACTCCATGTTAGAGATATTCTTCACCTCAAGTAAACTTCCTGGAGGAAAGAGTGACTAATCTTCAGAAACATTAAGGAATGGGAGGAGAGAGAAAATAGAGGACTAAAATGACACTTAGTTTTTTTCCATGAAGCACACATACAGCACTCAACAAGGGACCCAGTTTGGGCTGCTCATCACAACAGAAGGAAAGAGCTGATTCAGTGCATCCTGGTGCAAAAAGTAAAACTGATGCCTTGAAAACAATAAACATCTCTACTGCCTCGAAGAGAACTTTACATAAATTCAGAGTTTTAGGGATGCTTTGCACGTAATCAGAGCTGTCTAATCTTGTCAAAATTTGCCCTCTGGGAAACAGACATTTCCAAGGAGTGCATCTGACAGGCAGCTCCATTTTAGAGACTGGCAGCAGAAACACCTGTAAGAGCTGCACCAGGATCTTCCTTCCAGCAACAGTGACATTTAAGCTGTTTTTCATCCTCAGGCAATTTTAGCTTCCAATTGTAGGGGTTTTTTTTCCCCTTCTATTATGAAAAGTAATCATTTCTACCCCTGTAAATTTTGTAAAACCCAAATCATGTTCACATTCCACTGTGCAAGGTCTTCTAAAACCCCAGGAGAAAGCAGTGCAAAGTTTGCTGGGGATGGTGAAAAGTTCAGTGATTTGGGGATTTTTTTTCTTCCTTGAATAACCAATGTGAAACTACTTTTTCTGTGATGCATTTTCTTTGCAGTTTCCAAATGTTATCTCACCTTAATAATCTGCAATTCCTGTCCCCTCTTGTCACAAGGATCTTCCATTTACCCTCCAGGAAGTTCCCTCTGCTGAGGAATGGAAAGCCCTGCAGCAAAAGTGAGAGAAGCCAGAGGAGATGGAGGCACTTTACATAGCTGGAAGCATCAGGGCCATATCACAGCTGGAAGAATTATGTCCTTTTTGCTTATCCCACTGTGGGCAGATGCTAAAATACACCATGGAAGCCAGAGGAAAGCAAACTCCCAGTGAGCTGTCTGAAGTTCAGTTCACTGGCTGGATCATGTAACCTCTCTTCTGACCTGCTCCTGCATCCTCCTGGCCTGCCCTCCCTTGCAGCATCACCACCAGCCTTCACACCCAGTGTCCAGCTGCCAGTGTAAGGAGCTGTAAACCTCTTTCCTGCCTTGTTTCAAGGCTGGGACTGATTCCCCAGACTGGTCCACAGCCCAGCAATTTTCCCAGAGCCCATCATTCCTTAAGAGCTGCCAGGAAAACTGTCAGTTGCTAATGGGCAGGCAGCAGGACCGCTGGGAATAGCAGCATCATTAAACAGCACTGGCTGGCTTGCAGACCCAGAAGGAAGATCTGAGCTCTGCATATTCTCTACACTCCATAGGCACAGTTTTCCATTGCTGCTGACATTCTTCTCCCTCCTACACTCTTCCTGCTTGCTCTGCCAGCTGCTCACCTTGCCCCAGACATCCTGTGGACAGGGACCACTCCTGCCCTGTGGCTGGAGGAGCTCAAGCTGGAGCTCAGCCTCCCCACCATGAACTCACAATGTGGGAGGTAAAAAACACACATCCTAACTGTCACCTTTGAATTACACAAAAAAAATGCTTGCACTTGATGCCCACAGGTTATCATTCCTGTGGCAAAGCTGAAAACATGGGACAGATAAAAGAGATGCACTTCTGAGAGTTGGTGATGTTTTTCTTTAGATCAGCTTGTGACTTCATTGCCAGCTGTAAAAGAGCCATGGGGGAAAGGTCAAAGGAGAGCAGAGTTGTGTGAATTGCCATTCTGGTTCCTGTCCTTCCCATGCCTCATAAAATGAAACAATGATACAGTAAAGTGCAGTTGCAGCCTCACTAGGAGATGTCATAGCTGAGATAGCCTAATGAGCTTGAAATGACTGAAGAGTGTCAATAGATAAAATCTACTGTGGGAAAATTGCTAATGCTCAGCACAGCAGGGAAACACCTTCTGAAATCCCAGAACGTTCATCAGTGTCAGTTCAGACAGTAAATTCATGTAGTATAAAGACATATTCAGTACTCTAATAAAACACATTTTCATTTTTCTGAATCCTGAATATTGATGAAATAAAACTAGTACTAAACAAAATCAGAACGTAAAGTGTTATGAAACAAAATGTACTTTAGAAACTTGAATTTTTGAAGATTTGGGGGTTTTTAGAATTTTGCTCTGTAACATGGGATATTAGAGTAATTAAGTCTGTAGAAGAGCATCAAACAACTTCCTCTCACTCAGACACATGGGCAAGATTTATATGTTAAAACAAACTGTTTCAAATCAACTGAAAAACCTCCTGCATCTCAGTAGCAGTCCTTGTGAATGAGGGTGAAGGAGAAAGTGTCATGGCCTCATTTTATTAAATTTTCTTGTGTTGCTTCAATTGTTTTCTCACAGAGAATCTAAGGAAAATATGTTTAAGACTGTTAAGGGATGGATGCAAAAATAGGTGCAGATCCTGATCCAAGGGACATGCAATCCAAAATTTACCATCAAAATGAAGGGTTGGGGATACACTGTTCTGCCTGTACCACTGCTGAATTTCCTGAGCTGGTGGGAGGCAGGCAGGACACCAGGAACACACAGATAATCAATCACAAGCCCTGTGTCACTTTTTGTTGCCATAAGAGGCAGTAACATCACTGAATGCACAGAGCCAAGCTCAGCACATGAGACAGTCTTAAGTTCTGCTTGGGACTGACGTGGTCCCATTTGATGTATCAGACCTGGTATGGGACTCTGTGCCCAGCAAAGGCATGGGTGACCTGAAAAAAGCCAAAAAGATACCAGGGGGTATGGCAGGAGGGCCAGAAACCCTGTTGGTAAAGATTTAGAGCAATGAACTGAAGAAAGATGGGAATTGTGGTACCAAACACAGTTCTGATGCCAATAAGAACCCAAGAGGAGGGTAGACAAGCATTGCTAGGGATTGGCATTTATGCAGGTGAGCCAGGATGGAGGCAAGGGTAAGGACCAAGAAGCCCTGAAGATCCCCCAAATCTAAGGTACCACAAAAGTGGAGCACCACAAGGGGCAGAACATCTGCTTGTTCACAAATCTGTTGGCCAAAAGTCCAGACCAAACCTTGTCCAGACCTGTGAACAGGCTGCTCCTGAAGAGAGGGACAAGGGCATGAGACAGTGGTGCTTTCCAAAGATCAAAGCAGAGCCATAGCTGGCTATACCATCCATAGTCTCAGTGCAGGAAAGCCAGTGTCATCCACCTGGGGGCTGGTGCTTTGGATTTGCCACTTGATTTTATTGAAACTGAGAGCACAATATGAAGGCACTAAGACATCACTGAAAACCCATTACTGCTATTTTGGTGTAAGCAAGGAAAATAATTCAAATCAGAGTCTGAGAGATTGGTCCTTTTAAATATCACAAATACACACAGTTTTCCTTGATATGGCTGCCTCACTTTCAAAGCTGTGTCTGACTAAAAAGCTGGTCTCCTTGACAACAACATGAAGCCTTTTAGACAGAGTGATTGTGCTGTATGGCTCACCACAACTTCCAAGACACTGCTACTGGACAAAGAGTACTCATAACAGGCAGAATCTTATACCATTGCTCATGGTAACAATTTCCTTGGGGAATGATATGGGTTAGAAACCAGGGGAATGTCAGGACAGTGAGTTAAATATTTTTATTCAGGATCAAATAAAGTGCAGTGGGGCACTGCATTTTTTTTTTTTTTTTTTTTTTTTTTAATCTAAGGTCCTTACCTTTTTTGTTCTAACTAGGAGTGAGAAGTCATACAAATTCATTGTAAGGATACTTTCATGTTCATCTTTTCCCAGCAATGATCTGTGTCATTCAGAGTGTCATATGAAGAGGTTCCAGCTCTTGACTTTTTTTCAGGCAGCTAACTCCTTTTTCCTGCTTTTTAGTCTGATGTAAAGAACAACCATGAATGTTGGCAATTGAAAATACAGAAAACTACTGAGAGCTCTAGTCTGAATCCTTTCATTTCTGTCACTCAGTTTTGCTGTGTGTGCGCTACAATAATATTGATATGCAACAGTGGAAGTGGGATAAATTTAATTAACGCTTTAACAGTGGGAACAGAATAAATTAATTAACACTTCCCGCATTTTTGAGTGCAAGAAGGTCTGGAAAGGAATATTGTCATTTGTGAATTTAATTGCATTATTCAATTTTAATCATGTGACAGGGTACTTAGAAAACTAACTAGGTATTCAACTGTTTTTCAACTTTTTCTGAAATGCCTTTATATCAGTGTAAAACAGAACAGAATTTAAAAAAATTCTCTTTTGCTGGGTTTGCCCTGAGAAGAAACCAGCTTTATAAGCCATAAGTTACTAGATCTCATTTTTAATAACTTGCTAACTTCAGTATAGTCAACAAAATTTTTTGCCTAATTCTGAAAACTGCATTTGACATCAGGAGTCAAAAGGTTTTGGAAACCAGCAGCCCCAAGCAGCAACAATCCAGCTGGTACAGGCAAGGAGAACGTTCAGCCTTCAAGGCAGAGGCACATATTTGGAATGGCTGCTCCCATTTTCTCAACTTTGTGCTGCTGCTCAGCTCTTTCTTCTGTCATCTCTGGTCTCTCAGGGATAAATAGATATGCAGAACAGAAAATTTGGTGTTAAAACAAGTGTGTCATACATCCTTGTATGAATTCCATCAGGAACTAATATTGCTCAGTAGAGACAGGATCAGGGCAACTGTTTTCCTTCAGTTACTCTGTTTGTGATCTAGACATTGTCACTAAAACAGAGATTGGGTTAATAAAATAGGAGAATTAGCCAATAGAATAATTCAATGCACTGGGAAATATATGTAAATAAAGATGTAAATTAAATGGTTTGTGGAGGAAACAGCACCTTTAAGAAAAGTGTATCTGAAATTTGCTCAAGGTTAACATCTGCTATGTTGGCAGGCCAGTTTCTTCTCCCAAGACAAGAGGGTGATGAATGCAAAGAGGATAAGAAGCCATTTGCAAGATTTATCTTCAAAAGAGCTTCTGAGCTCACTGTCAATGTTGGAAAGAACTTGATCCTGAGAACACAAAGTCCCTCCCAGGTTTCCATGCACAGAATAATGCAGTGCCTGAAGCAGCCCAGCCCAGCCAAATGATCAGCCCATGTCCAAGGAGATCCATTCAACACAAACTTGCAAAACAATTCCATGCCTCTGTTTTGGTCACTGGTTCCCTGCACCCCATGGGGCTCTTTGCCCTGCAGATCTGCTCTCAGCTCCTTTCCTCTGCAGAAATGTGTGAGACATCAGGTGCTTCACAATAAGCAAAGGATTCTCTAAATGAAGAGGCACTACAGTGATGCTGAAAGCAGTGGTGGCTGGAAGCTCATTTGCTTCAGAAACCTGTGAAGGTGCATTTAAACGTGGTCCAGAGACAGCAGGAAAAAAAATCCTCATAATCTACACTGCAGTGGAGACAATGAAAGACTCTGGCATGTACATCCAAAACACACAGTCCTACCCTGCCCCTAATCTCTTTTGTGGGGGAATGATTTGTATGTGCTCCTTTCTTTGGTCTGCAGAGCACAGATCCAAGAGCATTTCCACTCTTCCTGCATCCCACTGTTTCTGCTGCCGCATCTTCTCTTCTGTCATCGCCCTGGAACCGACTCCATGCTGAACTCACTGCAGCAATCACAACTGTTATTTTACTCTGAGAGCTGTATTCATCATCAAAAGTTAAGAAGTTTCAGAGACAAATGTTCAGCTTGGCAAAGGCAAATAAACCAGTCTTTGTTTCCATGCTTTTAGATAAATCTGCTGTTAATGAGAATGCAGAAGCACTGTTGTGATTTTCCCAACATCATTTCATTGCTAAAGGAGTTAGGTCTTTTTTCCTGCCCTCTCTGCTCCCTTGCTACCCAGAGGAGAGAAAAACAAACATAGAGATTCCACACATTCCCTATGGGATGAGGACCCTCTGAATATAGAGCCAGAGGAGTCAATGGCAGTAGTTTCCAGACACTGTGGCCCACACACAGATGTCAAGCTGGACAGTTTCCCATACAGCTCTCTGCACTTACACTATTTAATCTGTGAGAGAAAAAAAAACAGTCAAAATGGTTCTGAGGATTATTACCTGTCCTCACTAGTGCAACACAAATCAGAGTTTGGAAGCCATCACCTGAAGGATTAAACAAAAAACCTGTAGCACTAGTGAGCACGTGTCTGAGTACAGCTCCTCCATGTATTGCAAGGGCTGCAGCATAATATCCAAGCCATTTATTTTTAAAATCTCAGCACTTCCAGAGACTTATGCCTGAGATGTTCAGGCATGTGGGTTATGGCTATGGGCTGGATAGCCAGCTAAGAAGGTGGGAGGGGAAAGATGATGGAACCACTGGGTGCACCAGGACAGAAACACAAAGACAATGAGCAGCTCTCAGGAAAACCAGGAACTGACTCCTGTAGGGAGAGGATACAGAATGGATGTGATGATGGAGACAGCTTCCCTTTGTTTTCCATCTCCACATGCTTGAGTCCTTCCTCCTTTCCACTACTATTCTGTTCCTCCCAGTGGTATGAAGTATTTCACTCATGATTTTTTGGCACCATTCTCATTTGCCATTTTTTTCTGTTGTACACAGCATGGATTTTCTTTATTTCATCATTTCTTCCCTTTTTTTGGCCCAGCTTTGTTCCCTGTCTGTTCCTGCACAAATTTATCCTGTTGGTTGGCCTTTACATAAAATATTGTAGGAACAGGATGTTCCTTTGAAACATAATTAAGGATAGAATGTGAACAGCTGATATTCTGGCATTTTCACCAGGGAAAAAAAGGGGGAAAGTTCTTTCATTGCATGTCTATTTTAGATGAAAATTGTGCTGGACAGGAGCCAGGGGGTGCAGTGACCCCATGTATCCCCCAGACTTCATTCTTCACAGGCTAGGACAAGAAGCATTCTCAAAGTCACCTTCCCACTCAAGTGAGGGCAGAAATCAGTCTGTTTTGGTAAGGCCTTTCAGTCTTTCAGTCTTGCCATGCTCTTTTGGGTCCACTGCAGCAACCTGGCTTCTTGTGGGATTTCAGCTCTTACTCCCACAAGTCCTGTAGCTTCCAGGCAGTTATGGTGTTCATGGGGAAAGCTGTACATGCACAGAAAATGTCCTATGAGCATGACTTTGACAAAGACACTTGCATGGTAGTGTGATCAACCACCTGCATGTGAAGTCTCAGGACTAGGCAAAACCAAATATGCAACTTTTGGATCTACAAATGGAAGAGAAGGATGAAAAATTGCACCAAGTCCACAATGAATTATGAGCAGTTTGGAAAATGTTGAGGTACCCTAGGAGTTCCCAGATTATTAAACAGTGTTAAGCACTATGTCACAATCTAATCTTACCTACACAGAAAAGAGACATTCAAAACAAGCAGCTATTTTTAGCCTAATTGCAGTCAAATAGAAAATAAATATTTACAAGTTTACTGCAAGGAGAAGCTAAGCACTATAACATTTTCCTGGTGTTAATGGTAGCTGCTCCAGGACCAGAATTTTTAAAGAAGAAATTAAGTACCTTTCCAGGTGCTGCTGAGTAATTCAAACAGTGATTCATGTAGGATTGCTCTCCAGCCTGTGCTGAGCAGACCATAGGAGAGGTGATCACTGCAATCCTTTTAAGTTTATTGCCGACCTCATGTGCTTAATAAAAGTGTATTCTCAGGCTGCCTGGCATGGGGTTGCATATATGTCTTTACACAGTGTGCAAGATGTGTCTGCTTTTCAGTGGGTGGGATCTGAATCAGAAACAATCTGCCTGGGAACTCCTGGGGCTGAGGAACAGCCTGAAAGCCCCCACAGCCATTAACATGTAAAAGAAAGGAAAAGTCACAAGGGCCATGAGCTCAAATTCTCCCTCCAGTGGAGCAGTGAGGGTTGCTCTGAGACACCCCTGGAGCCAGACTGGCATTTGGGATCCTAGCAGGCTGAAGCCACACTGCAATTCACTGCCACTGCTTTGCACAAGCATGATGTGAACAAGCTGATGAATGGATGGCACAAACCAGTCAGGCTGAGAGATAAGTCAGGATTTTCTCTTTTTCAATCACACTCTTTGCTGTGTTTCCCCTGACTTGTTAAGTGTTTCATACTATATGTTAAACAGGGATATTAGGAAACAGAGGTGCTCTTGTCTACATTTATAGAAAATATATTAGTTATGAGGAACACAAGCAATTGTCATCATCCACTCCACACTTGCAAGTTCACCCATTGTGAAAATGTCAGAGTAGGCTAATTTTATTCTGCATAATGTATTTGACCTACTCCTTTCACTCAGAAGCACTTGAAGCTATTCAGCTGATCCTAAGCAAATCTTGCAATGAGCACTAAATACCCAATGTTATTGATTTATGGTTTTATTGCTCTATATATGATTATAACCATAGAACGCTGTTCAATAGGTCAAGTACTCTCTTTGCTTAATTAATTTTCGCCATAACCAGTAACCTGAAGGAATGTTGGTGGAAAAAAAAATCTAGAAATATGCAGGCTGCAAATTTCATGGAGCTAAGAAGGTATTCCCACTTCCTTTACATCCTGCATTAATCTTTCATCATATCCTGAGACATATACATTGAGTGTTTTCCTTTGGGTTGATTGAAGAGATGCACAAAAATTGGAATGCTGCTGAAAATTCGGTTTCTTTGTCACCTACAAATAACTGGATGTTTAATTATGAGTACACACACACCACACATGGCACATCTGTGTCATTCTCTCAGTGCAACCATCCACCCTTCAGGTAGCTCTGTTTTGCTTGCCCATGATCCCAGTCAATCATGCTATGTCCAGCCACATGCATGCTTCTGAAGCTGCAGCATCAGGCTGCAGTTTCAGTGAGGAAGATCTGAGAGATTTTGCCCTATAGCTAAATACACACTTGGGTTTCCTTTAACTTAATTTTGACAAATATTGTGGCTTTGACCTGAAGACAATTGACAAGGCTGTGTATCACTGCCAGGAGGCCCCTGCACCACAAGCAGTGATCCCATTCCTGAAGCAGAGAACCTCTGGCAAGTTTCAGTAGGTGTCAGGGTCTGGAACAGCTCCAGTGAGTCACCTAATGCACCATGCAATGTCTCACAGAAACAGCAATACCCAGCCCTGTGGGCATGGCTGAGAAGGAACTATGCACAAACATCAGTTTCAGTGTGTTGGAGGATTTATTAGCACCTTGCTGTGATCCAGTCCCACCAGCCAGGCTGTCCCTGTGGCAATAAAATGCTCCCTGCTCACACAGCCAGGGCTCCATTGGCAGGAAAAGCTGATCCATGTCCACCCCCTTATGCCCAAAAGCAGGGTGCTGCCTGCCTCTCAGTGTGGACAGGACAATTTTCACATGGCAACCCCACAACACTCAGGTTAACACTGAACTTAAACATCTCTGATCTTTTGGGAGTTGGTCAAACACAGTCTTTAGATTTTTTTTTTTTTTTTTTCTCTACAAGACTGCAGTGTTTTAGTACACATTCAATTTCTCCATTAAGAACTTCTTGATCACAGGGGATGCCAAACCTTGTCCACTTTCTACTAAAGCCTTCGAAAGTCTGACCTCACTTTTCCTGAATGGGCTTTGTGTTATGCTGGAGGTACTGCAGCTCCTGATAGGCTGGAGCAAAACACACAAAATTTTGTCTCCCATTGGTCATGGCTCCAGGAAGATTCAAGGGGATGATTACTGGAAATGGGGCTTCAGGAGGCCAGCTGGGCCATGTGCCATTGGAGAAGGATGTCCAGGGGTGACCTCCAGGAGCTGGGGCTGCCTGAGCCTTGCTGCTGTTCAGCCACCAGCACCACACAGGGTAATCTCTCCCCAGATGATGGCAGGTATGCAGGACTGGGATGATGGAGGGTTGCAGTGCCTGTGAGTCTGTGAAACCAGTCATTGCTTTGATCCAGACTAATGCAGACAGCACAGCTGCACCAAAGGCTCTCAGCCACTGGCATCGAGGTACTGCTGTGATGTGCTTGCACAAGGACCACATGCCATCTTCTGTAGTCCACTATTAAAATCTTAAGGATTTATTAGCTGATTAACTTTAAATGCTGTAATCTTTCACCCCCTTTAACAAACAGTGTTGCAGAGGGACTGGTGTTCTCTTGGAGCACTCAGAAACACCAGCTGCTGTACGTCCCAGGTGGCAAGTGATGATCAACATTTGCACTTTATCACTATTAGCAGTGGAGAAAGGATGGTATTTTGCTGGAATGGAAATTCTAAAAAAATCACCAGTTTATTAAACATTGTAAGAGAAAGGACTCTGAAGACTGACATAATTTTCTATTCTGTTTGGCTTATCCAGAAATATCACAAAAACCACCTAGTGACAGTAGTAACTTGTATCCCATGGCAAGTCCATACCTTCCCTCTACTGACAGGAAAAGGGATCAGGGTGGCTAGCACAACCCCAGCAGTGGCAGCAGACAGGGAAGCAATGAGAAAGACTTCACCTCAGGTTGACTGCAGTTCTTTTATTTGACATTTTTCCCAAGTTTTCCTTCACCTGGCCTCTTATTTGCTCTTCAGTTAGACCTGAGGTAACCTGTCATTTCCAGGCTGCAAAGACAAGAAAATGTACACTGCTTAATCACACTTCTAAATGGACCTTGTCACTTTGCTGAATTGCATGCATTGAAGATGTCTTCTTGTTGTAGCTAATTCCCTGCACAGCACAAACAGCTCCAGCCAGCTGGCCAATGTTCATAACTACCTAACATTTATCCCATCTAATTCCCAAAGTGAAAGCAACTTTGCAGTTAGTGCAGATCACTACCAGTTCATTTCTAGCAGAATAGCTCATTTAAGTGCTAATAGAAGTCATCTTTGATTACCAGCATAGTCATGGAGATTTAGACTCCAGTTGAAGTAATTATTTCCTTGACTACCATAGACAAAATGAAATGGTGCTAAAGATTGAAAATGCATGGAAGAATATTTTCATTGAAAACTGAATATAACCATTTCCAAATTTTAATTATAGTGGCATCATTTACATTGCTCTAGTTAAAGGTTTACTGATATTTCTGGCATAAGAAGACTGCCATTTATCATAACATCTCAATATACATTTGTAGTGGTGAGATAAAACTTGACAGTGTGTATTAGCTTGGTTTTAAAATATTTTTAATGTTAATTTGATGCATATTAAGTGCAAGTATAAATTTAAACCCAGCTTTGTGAGAATTTAAATGTCCCTCCTCTAGAGCTGTGTTGTATTAGAGAATCTTTTTAGTGTTAACCAAATGAGTTTCCTGCCCTGAAAAATATTTTCTGCGTTTTCAGGGGTTTTCCTACTTTCTATATTATAATGAGATCAGGATTGTACCAAAGTTATTGAAAATAAATACCAGCATAAAAATTAGCATTCCTTAAACTAGCTGAAAATTCCAGCATGTTTCTCTCTTTTGATGGTGGCAATAAAAGGTATCTCTGATCCTCTGCATCCGCAGTCCATGGCTCATTACAGTATTTGGGGCTCAGTCCTCAGAACTCCTTGCACTTGTGTGTCCCTTAATGGCTTCCATACCAATCCTCTCAGGGTCTCTTCTCTAGATCTGCACACAAATTTTGCCAGTGAACTGAGACATTTTCCTGGCCCCCGGGCATTTGCCACCAGCTACAGTCCAGCCACAGCAGCTGTAGTCCAGTCTCTTCACCAAAGAACTCTCCCCATCACAACTCTCTGCACACCCCTGGAGGTGTCACGTACACTTTTTGGGGAAACACCTCTCTCCAAGTGTTCCAAAGGGATAAAAAAATTCCTATGGCACTGTTGTACTCCTTTTTGTCCACTCACACATGCTGTCTAGGCATCTCCTTTGCTTTTCACAAGAACTAACAAGAGGCTGTAACTATTTCTGAGCACTGAGCCAGATTGCTTGGGGGTGTCCCAGGCTTCAGTGTGCTTGTGAGCAGAAGCTATACAGGTTCACCTGTGAACTAAAGACCACATTTTTGTGTAAGAATGATGATGGGCAACTCCACTTCTGCTGCACAAAAGTAGTGGCTGCACAGGTGTTGTCAGGTGGAGAGTAGAAACTGGCCTCCATGGAGTAGAACTACATGTGCCATGTCTTTGCTGAGCTTTGTGCAGAAAGATAGGAGGAGAGCTTGCAGACCAACTGTCCCAGTGTAGAAACATTTCTGAACTGAGGAGGGTGATATTCAAGGAGAAGCAGCACAGAGAGGATGAGGAAGGGCAGGCTGGTCAGAAAAAATATCTCTTCTTCCTTTCCCACATCTTGGCAATCAGTGTCTTCTGAGACTGCATTTAAACAACTCTTTGTTTGAGATTTTTTCTATATATTTATTCGGAAAAGAAAAAACTTTGAAATTATGGCAAAAGCTCTCCTTTCATCAGACACCATAGAGTGAATGAAAACATTTTGCTCAGCTCTCCCAGTTTCCTTTCTTTGCAGGTAACAGTGAAATAACTCCCACAGACTCAAAAGGGATGCTGTTCAACTGAAGATCTGAACCAGTTCCTGGGATTGCACTTTGGTTTAATCCAGGTCCTCCCCTTTTTCTTGTAGATGAGACAAAAGGTGATTAAGCACAGGTTCTGCATGCACAGATGCCCAAAGGCAAACAAAATTTGACTGCTGAGCTGTGTGCATCCCTTTCAGGCAGAAGGAATGGAGCTGAAGGCTGATTCTGTACTTCTGAACTCTGTGAGTTGTTTATCTCACTCCAGAGATACAGCTGTGACACTGCCAATGCAAAGCAGCTTTCTCTTATCCATACTGACTGTCAAAGAGACAAGCCTTACTTATTATCCACATCCACACTATGCTTACATGTTCCAGCACTAGCTGCTGGGAGATGACTGTGATATTTTTTTGGTTCTTAAGCAGTACTGCACACTAGAAAATGTCCAATAGATTATTGTGGGACAACTGCTGTTCTATCACCTGCTTCAGGTACTAAAGCTATTTTTGCCTGACCACAATCACAGATTTGTCAGCCCTGGACACCAGCACGTTCTTGTGGTGGCAGCTGAGTCAGCAGAATTTTGGGGAATTACCATTTGCTGAGAATGTCAACCAGAGTGCAGGGGGGGGCCAGGCAAGGCAGGCTTGGGTGCTGTTCACAAGTTGTGATGTTCCCCTTCCTTTCTGCTTCCTGAGGTCTGACTCAGCATATCAGAGGGACCAAGGCCCTCCCAAAATAGCATCTTCACCCACTGCTCAGCAGGCCCCCAGAAGTGCTGTACCTGTTGTTCACGAGGCAGTAACTTCTAGACAAGCAGCTCCTCTCTTTGTTGAGAAGTTCCCTCCTAT
Source organism: Oenanthe melanoleuca (assembly GCF_029582105.1). Classification (NCBI taxonomy): domain Eukaryota; kingdom Metazoa; phylum Chordata; class Aves; order Passeriformes; family Muscicapidae; genus Oenanthe; species Oenanthe melanoleuca. Next base: position 33,563,793 of record NC_079336.1, read on the forward strand.
GTTGCCATGGATATGATGACCTGTTCCTAAACTCCTTTTTTTCCCTTGCAATATAGGATCTCTTCTATGATCTCGACATTTTGATCCATACTAAATACAATTTTAAATTAATTACTGTTCTGCATGTATCTTGTGATCACCAAACTGCTCTGCAATTTAGTTACTTCTGATTCACTTTCTGCCAGTCTTTTCAACCAAACCATCATGTTAAAAGCAAGGAGAAGCTCATTTGGCTGAGTGGGTTTTTCCCTTGTTTCCTTGAGAGATGTTTTGAGCCACAACAACAGAGCTGAAATGTATGTGGTGAAAATAATTTACAACCACGTTCCCACATGCAAGTGAAGGAGACTCAGAACTTCATCAGTAATGCTAGAGAAAATTATCCATGCTAACTCTCCAACTTGTTTATTCATCAGCTGTGCTTGTTTATCCAACGTATGAAAAGGAACAAATTCTGGGAATAATAAAAAAAACATTCAGGTAAGAAAATGAAGCCTGAACTCCAAGTATCTAAGAAGAAGTCATTGTGTGAGGGGATTATTTCTACTTTTCTGATGACTGTGATGGGATTTCCTTTAGAAAATATCACCTAGGAGCACTGTTCTCCCTCTGTTATTTGTTCTTGAGAGTTGCTTTTCTCTGACAACAGCTCCTTTTTAGGCAAGCAATGTGAAACATCTGTGGGTGGATCTGAAGACTGAGCACATCTGCATTAGTGTCAGAGTGGCCAAAGACAACAGCAGAGTCACACTCAGTTCTTCCTCTCTTGTGCTACAGTCCCTGAAATGTTCTGCTTTGCTCTCCCCCAAGGACTTACTCCATTTCAAGCTTTGCCTTTAGGATGCACCACACACAGTGGCAAACACTTTTTACCCACAATGTAAAGAGAAATTTGTTCCCCACCTTTCTGGAAAGAAGGCTAAAGCAGGACTCCCTGTTGTTCCTATCTGGTTGAGCAGGGAGAGAAGATAAACCTGGGTTTATCAATGTCTCTGTCAGCAATAGAGAAGGTGAGGAGAGACGTATTTTATTTTAGAAACAGTTTGTGTGTTTGTGTGCTGCCATGCATTCCCCCTGGGCTTTGACACCAGCAGCAGCCCAGCAAGGCAGTCTTGCTGCTCTCCCTGCAGGAGATGGCATCCAGAGGAATGGGGAGGCTCATTTGGTTCCACAAACACCCAGGACATGGGAAGTGTGAGCTGAGCAGTCAGATGACTTAAATTGGTGTTTCTATAACAAAATTCTCAACACAGAGCAGAAGTGTGTGGAGGGGGAGGGAGGGGGGTGTTGTTAGAATGCTGCTGTAACTTAAAAGAAAGTAAATGGTTACAGTGCTTTGTGCACTGCTATTTGCAGCATCATTAAACCTCCCCTGAAGCCTTGCTATTGGAAACTAGATTTAGCCAGGGCCCATTATGAGCCCAGACAACTGCACAAAATTGCCTGCTTTTTTCTTATAATGATGCCTAAAATATTTAAACCTGGGTGCCTCAAATCAGGCATTTCCCTATTTACATTCCTAAATTAGAGTCCATTTGTTATTCGTTACTTGCTTACCTGTGACAAATAGATTGGGTTGTTCATACAACCCATCTTGTCCTTTCTCAGAGGAATTTATTGTCATTAAATATTCCTAATTTCCTTGCAGCACACTGAACTTTCTTTTTTTGAATGTAATCCAGTCCAGAGGTTTTGATATTTCTACTTGTCTATCTCAGGTGGTACCTAAATATGAGAGGCACTAGTAAGGGTTGGGTTTTAAAAAGTCCTCCTGAATATTTATCCAAGTATAATAAATTGCTTTTCATATTTCTATAAAAACTCAATATTGGAATCAGTATGTGGTGTTAGCAGAAAGTCATGTTATGAGTTTGCTGAGGGATTACCTGACTGCATCCAAAGACCACAGTAAAAGAAAATGCAAAGCATTTAAGAGTGTTGAAAATATATTGAAAGTATTTAAAATATATTTCAGAGGCAAGGCATCAGGGTTTTTCTGGCTGATTTTTCCCTGTTGCAGTCAGTCACCACTGAAAATGTACCTATACCAAAATTTGATCTGCTTAAGCCACTTTATTAGTAACAACATTTTCGTTGTTCACCAAATAATGACAAAGATTTGAGGAAGGGATACATTTTTTTTGGAAGGGAGAACATATTTTATCTTCTGTGGTTTCTGGTGCTCCCCACTGCCCTGTGTGTCCTGGGGAGCTCAGGTGAGCCAGCTGCCTTTCCTTCACACCAGCATGGCTAAACAATGAAAGCTGGGGAATGCATCTCTGGACCCCCAGACAGTGCTGCTTCTGGGATCTGCAAATTCCCACCTTTGTGTTTGGACAGAATAAAATCCTTCCCAAGTCTCAGTATTTCCTCCCTGAACTGTAATGTCTAATATTAGGGCACAGATATGCTGATCATAAGGCCATCACAGGCTCCTATTGCTAGGGGCTTCCTGACTCTCTTCCAGGTACATCTCTCCCTCTCTGGGGGTTATCTGCAGGAGTTCTGTTTTGCAGGACTGGGGAAGCCTTCCATCTCCTCCCAGATGGACATCCCAGCCTGATTTCCTCCTCCCTGTATTGCAACATCCAAATCTAGTATTTCTGATATAGTTGATATACACCCACTGATGATGTACTGAGATGCTGTAAGCCTTACAAGGCTGTGCTCCCAAAAAGTCCCCAGAGTTCCCCTTCCACTGACCTGTGAACTTCAACCACTTCCCAGTTAACTCTCATCTCAACCACCTGCAAAACCCAGCCATCCCTTGGGGCATCATCTGTGGCTTGTGCCAGGTGCCTGCACTGGCACCTGCCACGTCCAGCACGTTCTCTGTTGTGCCCAGTGCTGCCCACTCAGCCCATCCTCTGGCCAGGACCGAGCTGGAATCCCACAGCTCCCTGCAGCACTGCGGGGAGAGGGGCAGGGCTGATTCTCCTTCCAGCTGGGGCAGGGCAGCAAAGCTTAGGGTGGGAAGGAAAAAAGCATGTAAATATAAATTCATATAAGAAAAACACTGTTGCTCCATAAAATTAATGATGTTCCCTTCACTTGAAAAGCTGACAGCAGCAGTTTGCACAGCAGGAGGAACCCGGGCTGCAGCACACAACCAAACACACAGGGCCAGTCCTTTCTCTTCTTGGTCAAATACATCCTACTCTTCATACAGGAGGCTTGTTCTCCCTTCTTTGCAGTGACACACCACTGAAAAAGAAAGTATGGGCTTATAAATATTGTGTAATTGAATCTTACTCTGTGTACTGTATGCTGTCAGGGGCACTGCCTTTTCTCCCAGCCACATCTTTCAGCACTTGCTGCTGTGATTCCACATTAATACCTCTGTCTGCTGCTGGAATGTGCACTCACATCAGCAGCTCCTTCCAGCAATAGCACTATTAAAAATAATGAAATGTCAGGTTGTGCTACTGTGCATCTAGATCCATTATGGAAATGTGCTGCAGGACGACAGCAGCCTGAGTCAGTCCTCCATTTGGCTTTCAGAGGGAAAGACTCAGAGAAAGACATCTGTGATTTTAAATAGCACCTGGGTTCCTGTCCATGGCTCACCTTTGCCTGAGCAGAGCTTCTCCCAAAAGATGTACAGGGCAACACTTTAGTGAAAGAGGTGCCAAACAAATCTTGCTTTTCTTACAGTCCTTCTGCTGGTAGACAGAACCCCTGCTATTTTTATCCACCAGAAGTGTGTGAATTAAAATGAAGTGAAAGGAGGTTGTAGGCTCTAGAAGGAGCAGACTGGCATAAGATTTCAGGAGATAGGGATACACAGAACTAATAAGGTAGGAAATTAAAATGTAATAGACACTGTACAGTCAGTTTTAAATATTATTCATGTACTGCCAGACAGATCAATAATATTCTGTCATTACCAATTTCCACTGCAGATAGATGGAGTGTTGGGGAAGGAGCAACAAAATTATGCAGAAGATGCAAGGACCATGAAGAGTCATGTAATTTCTATGCAACATATGTGCTTGATTTTTCTTAGAACAGGCTAGCCTGATTGCACAGACAAGTTCATTTCAATCTGTATTATTCTTCTCACTGGGAATTCTCCACCTGCTTCCTCTAAATAATCACAGGTTAAATGAGATGAGCCTAAAGGAATGCAGACCAGGCAAAGAAAACATTATTTGGTAGTGCTGGGGTGTGAAGTATCTCCAGAATTACATGCAGAAATGTTCTACCATTCCATTTGATTTGAGGCTGTGCTGGTGTTACACAGAAAACAAACCTGGCTCTCCCTCTGTGAGCCCACAGCTCTCTTGTGACAAGGATGCCTGGGCTGTGTCACTCACCTGTGTGTTGCATTGGGTACTCACAAGTGCACTCACACACAAGGGTGGACAATAGGACCCTAGCAATGGCATATAAAAGATATAAATGGCATAAAGTTGTTTCTGAGCAATGTGGGATTCCAGAGGGAACAATCTTAAGATTCTTTTGTAGTTCTAGGACCATGACCCCCTTACTGGATAGAGCTGACCCATTGCCCGTTCTCTATTTCTGTGTGTGTAGAAGCAAAACATCAGAGCTGCATTGCCCTGCACACACACTCTGTATTCCCCAGCCACAGCCATGAGTGAAACAGACTGATCACATGAGGGCCATGAGGAGGAAGCAGAGCTGTCAACTTGTCAGGGATTTTGATTGAGCAACAACCCTCAGCAGCTGGGACACACCTGGTAGCCCATGCAGATAATCAGGCAACCATCAGCAGCAAACACAGTGCAAAGCAAACATTCCACGTGTGCTTGAGAAACACATGATCCATAAAAAGCCCCATTCCTAACAGGGATGTGTCTAAGCTGGGCTCTGTCATGTCAGAGAGTTTATGGAGAAGAGTCAGCTCAGCTAAGGGGGGAAGTGCTATCACAAAGAACAGAAGAATGGCTGCAGGTAAGTAACTTCTTGCATTATCTGATGGTGGGGGTGACCAACCCCAGCTAAAAGCATGGAAAGCATTTGATTGCTTGATTACTTGCAACCACTGTTTTAAAACATTAGAACATACATGTTCTCAAAAGCTCTGTATACCTCCTTGAACCATAAATTTTTATGCATTATTAGATCCTCATATATCTTCCATTTTTGGTGATAAAACCCTGAAATTAAGTGACCTTCTAACTGGGCATTACCACCTCTGCTGTGTTTTAGGTAATGTGAAATGTTATGTAAGCATTTATTACAGAAAGGGCAGGAAGAGAACATAGGATGTATGAAAAGAAATGGTCTCTGCACGACTTGTTTCAAGTGTGTGACCCACCAACCCTCGAACTAAGCAAGTTGTCTTCTCAATTTCAGCAAGCTTTGGGTACAACTAAAACTCTTGCCATGAAAGTACCTGAAAAAACTTTAAATTCATCCAACACAGGCAACTATATCAAATGTCAGACTGAAACAGAATTATAGCCATTGAGTGTCACCTCCATTTCATCTTTTAAACACATAGTGAGATACATCCCCATTGAAGGATCATATTAGCCTGCCCTCTATATATCACCCTTCAACACCACTAGTTAATCCTTTGATATCAGCAATGGCAGTGTTTTCCAACAGCATCCCAAATCAATGGTCCATCCCCATTAGAGTCAGGCTAAGAGCCACATGATATCCCCAGCTAACAACAACCTGAGCTAGAGTTACAGCAGCAACACAAAAACACACAGTCACAAAATTTCATCACAGGCACACCCCCAGGAAGCAGGACAGATATCATTAAAGAACTGCTGTGGGATATAATAGCAAAAACAAGTTAAAGTTTGGAGAAGTTCTTTGGGAAAAGAGTAACACAATGACTTTATTCATAAAGATTTTATCAACAATAGCTATTGCCTACAGACAACTTTAAACACGAGCTGCTTTGAGTTATGAGTGTGAAACTGATTTTGCTTTTTGCTGCTTCGGCCACATTTTTTCTTTTCTGTGTGATTTCTATGTGTTCACATTTTGAATCATAACAGAACACTATTATTTGCCTGATGTCTCCACAAATGCTTTTTATTAAGCTGAGAAGATACAGACTTCCAAGGTTTAAGATACTGTTTCAGTTATTTCTTATCTAGAAATATGAAAATTATTTATGTGCATTTCATTGTGGTTTGTCAGAATAACAGTAAATTACAGAAAAATAAAATCAGGGGAAGTCATCCAGTCACTGTACAATAAGAGACTAAATTGCATACTTCACTCCACTCCTGTTTTAGCAGAGAAATTCTGAGTGTGTTCAAACATACTTACTGCTATACTGGACTCTCCCCATGCATACAAAATCACAAAATAACTTTGATAAGAAATTTGAATGAAGTCTTAACAAACTTGGAGTTTAAATATTGGCTGGGTAGTCATAAGCAAAGGGTTTGTAAGAGACATCCTGTTCTGTTCACTTTACTGTGAGTAAAAAAAAAAGATCCCATCATTAATTTTAGGTGGCATCTAAATAAGAAGTACTAGCTCTCTCTCAAGAATAGTCTGTGCTTTGTGTTTGATCACACTTTAATCAACACTGGGGTCTTTTATCCAGTCCAGACAGGAGCCCACAGCAACTCCTATACCAATAGTGAGTATGCTATTGAAAATCAAAACTAGAGGTACATTTTATGAAGTTTTGAAGCCCCTTAACCCCATTTTCATTTTTTTAACATTTTCTTCCAAATAGATATGCCAGGAAAACTTATATAATGGTTCACCAACTTCCCATCTCTTCTAGGAAATTGTCTAAAACAGCCAGCAGAAGTGAATGCAACTTCTTCAGTCAACATGCAGCATCTTCACACAGCTTCTTTGGTGATCTGAGCCCTCTGCCCTGTGAAAGAAGAGGGATCCTCAGGCAGTGCACAGTGTCTGGCAAAAAGGCACCACAGCACCATTGGCCCAGGGAAGCTGGGCTGAGGCAGGGTGTGACAGACCCCTTGCAGAAACCACGTCTCAGGTGAGATTCAGGGGAGCTGAAGCTTGTATGCTGAAGAGCACAATGCCAACCAGACTGGCTGCAATCAAGTCAAACACCTGTGACAAATCCAGCCTTGGTGGAGCAGTGGTTGGGATATATTGTATTAAGACATTGCTAAAGCATTAACCAAAGCAGGTTCCATACATGGTGTGAGCAGTAAATGAACTGCCTGTGCAAGAGCTACCACGGTTGGGGAGGTGCTACAAGACAGCATCCTGCTAAATACGCCTGCAAAATAACCAGGGGAGAACGATGGAGCAAGGGAAACATCTGCTGAACACTTACCAGTGCCACTGAGAGAGATGGAAAGTGCACAACACAAGATAATGCAGGATTATTCTGAGCACTGTACAAACGAACAAGTCACAAACAGACTTAGCCCCAGCACAGCACAGCCAGAAGATGCTGTGCCCAGAGCATGCCACAGACATGAACACTTTGTCTGCTGGATGTGAGTGGGCTGGTGCTCTGTCCTCTGGGCCGTGCTCCCACACTTTCTGTACTGCTGAGCTGACACTGCAGTTGCTCTGCTTGGAGCAAGACACCACTGACAGCAGCAAGCAGCACATCACAGCTCCAGGGTGTCTGAGGCTGCAGTACTGACATGTAGACAAGGAAGGACCAGAGAACAACAAACTAACAACCAAATGACTCCTTCTTGCTGAGGAGTGTGATTCTGCCAAGTTCTAAATTTCAGTAGATTTATTAGGACAGCATTTTTAAAAAGGGCAGCTCAGAAATAGCATTTGTTTGTACCTCATGGTCCTACTAATGGCCAGGGACCACCCATGGAAAACACAAGCCTGAGAATATTTCTGAGAAGCTCAAACATAAAATTACACATTGTTTACATTAGTATTTGTGGTATCATCTGTCAACTGTTAACTGCAGAAGTTAATCCAAATAAAATGGGGATGCTGTTTTGTTAATTTGCTTATGAGAAGTAATTGCAGTGCAGTGGATTACCGGTTACTGATAGCACAACAAATCACCTTTTCAGAGAGAATTATCTTCTTAGGAAGGTAACAGGGTGTCATGCAGAGCTCAGAAAGAGGCAGCTTTGATAAAAGCTCTAAAAATGGAATGTGGTGAGTCTGGTGAGTCTCTCTTAGAGCATCTCATTGTAGCCAGCTTCAGATGCTTCAGAGAGCTGCAAGAGCCCTTAAGATGGGGTTTGAATCACTCTAGTGCCAAACAGGAACTGTTTTAGCACAGGCAAGAGTGGTTCTGTACACACCTGTTTCTGAGCAGCCGGCCACCGTGTAGAGGTGGACAAGTGGGTGGGAGCAGCCACCTGCCAGCACAAAATGGCACCTCTGGAACCTGCTTGAACAACATTTCTCTATTCCCTCCTAGATTAGCATCATCCTGCTGCCCTGGGATTAACCTGATTGATCAACACTGCTTTTATTTGTTAGGAAAGTGCAAAACAGCTCAGATTTGCCCCCAGCTAGGATTTTATAGGATACGCAGAAAAGTCTCGAGAGGTTCTCTGTCTCCACTAGGTCATGGCTACCAGTATTACTCAAAAGAAGTGAGATTCATTTCACTTCACTGCACATATCTAAACATTAATCATCTTTATCTAAGCAAATCACCCTGGGGTCCCTTCTGACTTGGTGGAGAAATGGGCCCTTCCAAAAGGCAGCTCATTTCATCTTCCCGTAGAGGATGCCTAAGATGGATGAGATGAGCTGCCTTCTGGAGGTGTCTATTTCTCTCCATTAGCTATACAGAGAGCCTGAGGTGATGTGCTTGCACTCTGATGATTAACTCACAATGTCAGAAGCTAAAGGCAGATGAATCCCACGTGCAGTGCATCAGCAGCCAGCCCTTGGACAGGAGGGATGGGGTTACAGAGCACACTGTTCATAGCCACTCTGGTGGCTCCTTCTAGCCCTGCAGATATCCAGTGACCACCTAGGAAAGAAATAGCAACCTAAATGCAAAGAACTGATCAGGAAAGGAAAAGGGCAATACATTAAAGATAGACAAAAAGAAATGTGTGGAGATAGCAACCAGCCCACAGTCCCCTGCTGGGTGTTTCCTGCCCAAAACATCACGGCTCAGCACGATCAGCTATATCTGAATGATCCAGAACTGAAGTAAGGCAGACTGTGGTTAGCCCACAGGATGGTCTCACACTACTTTTACCAGTGCATCCACAGTTCTGTCATGATGGAAATTTGGTAGACTGAACAGATGCACGCACACATACCTGAATTCATATGAAGTCTTGTCTAAAAGGCATGTTCCTTTCCATGGCAAGACATTTATGATATCTGAAAGGAAGAAACTCAGCAAGCTCTACATCATCTACCTACAAATATGCCCAGGAAATCACTGATCAGGTTGGAGGAGCACTGCTGGGATGCAGTAAGAGATGATCCAGTTACAGTGATTCCTCCCCACCATGCAAGCTGAGTACTTGTCCCCAGTACCACTTTGTGGAAATTGAAGAGTCCTCTTATCACCACTCAGAGCTGGCCAGATAAGACACAAAACTCTCTTGAGTACCAGTCTGGTGCCATAATTACTGACTAATGCTGCCTCTGTAGCCTGTCACAAGAACAGTTTTTGGCAGTCATTTCAGCTCCTTTCACAGTCACATGAAATTAATTTAATTAGTTTTTAAAATCTAAAGAATAATGGGATTTAATTGACTTAATGTGAAACTTTCTGGGCTGTCACTCCACCCAGCTTCCGATCAACTTGAAATCATTCAGCTGTGGGTGACTGATGTTTATGCCTTCCACTGAGAACACTTTGTCTCAGTTAAAATCCTTCCTTCCATGCTTAATTTTTTGCATAATATTGCTTTATTTTTCAGTCTGTGTTTTCATTGTCTGGTACCTTGGATGAAGGGCTCTCCATGTGGGATTGCTACAGCCACCTCCTGCTCCTGGAAGTTTGTTTTACCTGTAGCTGCAGTATGTCAGGGGAAGATGGGGGAGATGTAGAGTTGCTGCCTGGGACACATGTCAGAATGGAGCCAGACAGCAATTATTTTATACAACCATGCACATGTCTAAATGAATACTGATCATGATGATGGCCCTGCTGAAGATTATGGCTGATGTATGAACACATATCAGCCTTACCATCCTCCTCTAATGGCCAAACAGAAATAAGAGATGTCAGAAACTCTATGGAAAGTCTGAGACAGAAATTTTATTCAGCACTGATGACCATAAAAAATGCTTGGGAATCTCATTCCTTTGTTGTTCAAAATTTGAGAAGTGTTATTAGCACATCATTAATGAGGTCCAGAGATTGCTCTTTATGTATGCCATCCTCCACTCTCATTTTAGATCATGGAGCTCTCCAGCAGTCCCGAACACACTTTGCTAGACAGATCTCTCTAATTTTTTTGTTCCTTTGGTAAGGTGGGAGAGACAGAAATAGAGAGTTAGTGAACAGATTTTTAAACCAACAATCCACATCGAAAAACAAGTTTCTGAAGCTGTGCATAATAACACCATTTCTGATTAGTGACAACCTCATTAGAACAAAGCAGAGGTTCTTTCACTTCCGTTCTTCACTTCTTGTTCTCCTTTCCTCCCATGCATCCTTCCCTCCTTAGGAAAGCAGAAGCCTTTTAAGACTGTCCTGTGGAATTTTTATCCAAATTACTTGGCATGTGGGGAAGCTTCCATCCTACCTAAATATAGCATCAAAGGTGCATTTGACAAAGTTAAGATTACTAGTAGAAATTATATATTTCTCAGAGGGAACAGCTACTTGATTTTTAGCTATTGGTGGTCTCTAACTCTCTCTATGGTACTTTCGTAGGGTATCTATTGTTCTATGCAGTGTATACATCGCAAAACTGAGCGACTCCACTCCCGTGTTTCCCATGTGTTCCCGTGTGCCTCTAAACTCTCTCTATGATACTTCCATAGGGTATCTATCGCTCTGTGCAGTGTATACATCGCAAAACTGAGCGGCTCCGCTCCCGTGCCTTCAGACAGCGTGGACGCAACATTACAATCGCAAAACACGCTCTCAAACCCACATGGTTCTCGCTCCAGCCCCGCCTGCTCCAGGAGCGCATCTCCGGCATCGGTCAGCACCGGGTGGTCAGGGAGGGACTGCGCAGAGCGGGCAAGCCCCGAGCAGCTCTCGCTGTTCCCAGACAGCCCCCGCATCAGGTACCAGCTCTCGGGAGAGCGCGGGCTGAGCTCCGGCCGGGAGGGGCTGATCCGGAGCCGCAGCTGGGCTCCAGACAGGGCGGCAGCTGCAGCCGCCCCCCGCCCCGACCGGGCAGCGACAGCGCCTCCGGCACGGGCCAGGAGCGGCGGCAGCCGGGGCAGCAGGGTCCGCCCGCTCCGCGCATCGCCGGTGCCCGGAGCCGCCGTGCCCGCCGTGCCCAGCGGTGCCGAGCGGTGCCGAGCGGTGCCGAGCGGTGCCCGGCGGTGTCCAGCTGTGCCCAGCGGTGCCCAGCGGTGCCGAGCGGTGCCCAGCGGTGCCCGGCGGTGCCCGGCGGTGTCCAGCTGTGCCCAGCGGTGCCGAGCGGTGCCCAGCTGTGCGGAGCTGGCGGGCGGGCCGAGGTGCTCCCCGGCGGGCGCGGCGGGGCGGGGGCGGTGCCGTGTTGCCGCCGCGGAGCGGAGCAGCTGCATCCTCATCCTCATCCTCATCCCCATCCCCATCCCCATCCCCATCCCTCCCTCCCTCCCTCGGCCTGCCCGCGCTCCCCCCGCGCAGGGGCGGGCAGGCGGCGCTGCCCGCGGTGGCGGCGCGCCCCGAGGTGGCTCCGCACGGCGTTCCCCCACCCCGCCGCTGCCGCCGATAAATCCCAGCGCCGGGGGCAGCGCGGCACTCGGCGCTGCCGCGCTGCGGGGAGGCGGCGGAGCTCGGCCCCTCCCCGCGGCGGAGACCCCCAACGGGAGCCGGAGCCAGGTGAGAGCCGGGGCTGGGGGCGGCGGGAGGAACGGGACCGTGCGGGGGGCGCAGGGAGCCGCGAGTGTGCGGGCATCCCCCGCTGCTGCCTGGAGGGACCGGCTGCGAGGGGAACCCCCGCAGGATGCCGCCCTACGGCTTCCCTGTGAACCGTGAAGTTTTGCTTGCTGAGCTTTGAGGCTCCGTGGGGGCTGTGCCGAGGGCTGTGGTACCGCCGGAGGCTCGGAGAGGGGGTGAGCGGCGGGCGTACCCCAACGTGCTCCCCGGGATTGTCCGGGCATCCCCATCTATTCGTGATGCTGTGAGGTACTCTCTAAAGTGCCTCTCAAAAGGTAAAAAGGTCAGTGCTCTACCCTTGTTTCTCACACCTGAGTGGGGGCTGAACGGTGAAATGATGCACAGGATGTGAAAATAGTTATTCTCAGTATTGTACGAGGTACACTGTATTCCTTGCTTCAGGAATAGACCCCCGGGGGCGTGAAATGCAGGTTGAACCGTCCATCTACTTGACTGTCCTTGTGACTCAAAACGAGCAGCAGGTGGCTACAGGCTGTACCATCTTTCAGTATCGGGAGAGATACTGAGAGGAGAGGGCTAGTTCATTTTATTGTTTGTAACCAGCCTTACACTTCAAGTTTGGGTCCACAGCAACTAAATAACATGCTATTGACAGCATAAGGCATTTAATCTGGGTTTAGTTATTTCCTGGTGGCTGGGAGTCTTACAGGAAAAAATTTGAAATGTTCAGTTTTAAAGGATTAGAATTGCCATGAGATCATGCATTCAAAAAACCGGGAGTCTAAGTTAAAAAAAAAAAAAAGAAGAAGGAAAAATCCACCAAATCTGCACCTCTAATGATGCACTACTTTCCCATAGAGAGACATGCAAAAATAGCATCAACCCAGCAAAGTGCTTGTTAAATTCAAGTGAGGGCTTACATTCCATGAGCTTCAGTGGAATTACTCAGAAGCTAAAGGTGAGGCTGAAGCCAAATGTGCTTCTGTGATTCCCCAAACTGGGGCTTAAGCACTGTTCATTGAAGTATTCAGCCACGTGAATCACAGTCATTCAAAAGTTCAAAGCAGACCAAATCAGGGAAAACATGGACTGAACAGCATTGCAGCCTCTCTGCACAAGAACTGGGTAATCACCAGCCCTGTGGATTTTTCCCGGGGTTTTTAGGAGGTGTCTAAGTACAGAGTGAGCTGTTCTTGACTGTCTTGAAATGCAGATTGCAATCTCCTAAGAGCCAGCAGCCCTCCATGATCAGGGATTGGCTTCAGCCTACCTTAGCATTTCAGTCATCTCCCAGAGTTTGGGACTTGGGTGGGCACCTTTCATGGGATCTGCCCAATTTAAAAAATACAAACACACAGAAAATGTCTTATTTGTTAAAACTATGATCTCCAATCAATTTATAAGCACCAAAATCATAGATTGTCAGGTGCCAGATAGACAGATAATTTTCAGGAACAAGAGCACTTGCCAGCATGAGAAAAGGACAACATTATATAATTAAGATATCTAAAGAGTAGCATTTATTTCTAAATAGCTTGGTTCTTCTGCAAGGTATTCTTGGATTCCTATGAAATTAGAGAAAATTGTACTTAACTGTTCCCTGTTTTTCCTCTATTGACAAAGTCCTGTGCATGCTGAAATAATCTGTATCCTTGGGTATCTTCCCATACTTTTCAGGGTGGAGATAAACTTTCCTGTCTTAAGAACTTGAATAAAGTTTAGATGGATGTTTGCTTGTATTATTATGTAACAGCTTTAGGAGTGTACAGACAGAGGCAGTGTTGGTTTTGCAGTTCTGAGTCTGCTGCTGTTGACAATGTGCCTTTGTTGTTGTTGGGGGCCGTTTTTGGAGTTCTTTTCTTTTCCTGAAAAACCCACCAGCTTCACCAAGTGGCCACCTAAAGAGAGTGGATGTCAGCTTTAAAATTCATGTTTCCCTGGTCCTGCTATTTTTGCTGAAATCCTAGTGCCCCTTGCTGGCAATTTCTTTAGTGGATAAATTGGCAGCAGCCCCTTTTCTGACTGAGGGGTTTGGATTTAGCATAGCCTCCCTGTAAGAATGAGAGGTTTAAGACATAAGGATCTCTTCCAGGTCACAAAGTAAGAAATCTCGTATATTAAAAAGGGAGGGGGGGAAAAAATTTCAATGCAAACAGCAAGAAAAGCCCTAAATCAGTTGAAAGCTATTTGGAGAATCATAGGTCAAAGACATGGAGTACACCAGGAGAAAGAAAAAGGTCACGAGGCCAAACTCATCTCCATCTAATTATAGTCTAATTTAAGTCTGTCAAACTAATCCCTTGACTGAAAATATTACTCTGGGTCTCCTTTTTAAAGTGACTAGTGTATTAAAAAGGCAAGCACCTATTTCTCCACATGCTCATGTAAATTTGTCTGCTCTTTCTGAACAGCCTTCTCAACAGCATTTGGCCTGTGTAAAATGAAACACCTTCCCAAGATTTTACTTCTGCAAACAGCTGGTGGATTAGCCCTTCTAAACCTCTTTACTGATAATTTTGTGCTCTTGACAGTCCTGGCAGTAACAAATGTGGGGTCTGTGGAGGTCACTGTGGTGGAAGTTCAGCAGGTGCAGATGAGATCAGAATTTGAATGCAGCTGAGGTGAAGTAGAGGTGTGATCTGCAGAAGTGAGCTCAGGAAGGCCAGGGAGCATCGTGCTGAGCTGGGAATAATCTGCTGCACAAATGTAGTGTGGGAAGCAGTTTGCCTGGCAGCACTTCTACCAGTAAAAAAAAGCAGTGCTGAGAGAAAGCCAGACCTTTCACACTGCTGCACAAGGAGGATTGCACCCTATGAAATATGTGGTGGGATTTGGTCCCACAGTTTGATGTTGGTGGGGTCTCGGCTGAAGGAGTCTCCCTCTTGGGACACAGCTGTGAATTACCTGGTGAGGGTGCAGGGAAGGGCTTAAAAACATGATCTGAGGCAGATTAATCAGGCTCTTTAACCTCAGGAGTGAACTGAAGCAGGACATGCTTGTAGCCTCCAGATTTACAAGTTTGCTCCAAAAGGAAGGGAGCTACCTGTCCCCTGTGCAGCCAGTATGGACTCAAGCCCTGCTGTAACCACGGAGTTGGGCTGCTGAGAAACTCCCCACAGCAGCAGCAGCTGTACTCCTATCCAGGCAAGGAAATACCCTGAAAGAGTCACAGGGTATATCCTTGGATATCCTGGGCTTGGGAAGGGTGCTTTTGTAACAGGGAGCTACTCCCACAGAGGGATATTTTTCTTTAGTCCCAAGGACAGCAAAGACAGTTGGGCAAGACAGTTTGGGCCTATACATCATTTAGAAATAAGAAAACTCATCAGTCCCAACATCTAACTCCTCTGCTCATGTAGAACTACTTTTTTCCTCACTGTTTGCTCAAATTCAGAATGGGAACAAGGAGCCAAAATGCTGAAGTAAGGCTACCCAGTTGAGGACAATCTTACAAATAGCAGTTCCCAAGGCTGTGGCAGCCTTTCTAAATGCCATGTGGACACCATCCACACTGCCAGTGTTTCCTTCTTCATCACCTATAAACACCCACTGCTGGGCATTTCCCTTCCCAAAGGGTCTGTGGGACATGGGACATGCAGTTTCTTCCTGCTCAGGCTCATTCTTGCAGAAAGCCACAAAGGGATGTCCCTTTTGGGAGCAGACTGATCAAGTATTTGTTGCAGAAGCTGATAACAAAATTGCCTTTAAGAGTCACCCATGTTCCACCAGGGGTCTGTCTGGGTTTCTAAAAATGAAGGAGTTTTTGGTAGCACCCAAACCACCATTCAGTCTCTGCAGTACTATCAAACTATACACAGTGGTACCATATCAGCAGCTTATCAAATCCAATTTAAAATGTTTAGGGAGCAGCATATTGCTAGTCCCCAGCATTGTCACTTGGTTACCACCACTGGAAACCCTGTTCTTTTACACATCTGGCCAATTGCCATGGCTTAAGCCTGGTAGGGAGCAGGATGCACTGAGACCTCTAACACCTCACTTGCAGAATTGTCCCATTTTCCCTGCAAGACTTTCCAAGTTCAGATATCCTGGAGGAGTATCATGCTGACAGCTTCTAATTATGCTACAGGTTGGATTACCAATTTATGCTGTTTTAAGAGCTAGAAGTCAATGAAGGGCAGGAAAGATCCCTTTCCTGAGCCCACATTTCAGCTGAAGTGACATCTCTCTGGCAGAGCCTTTCAGAGGAGGGGAGTAACACACATCCAGTCCTCCAGGATGGACAGCCTCCAGTCCCAGCGTGGCTACCTGAGCCCTTGGTGGTTTCCTGTCCCTCCAGACACCTTCTTTTTGCCTCTGGGTGATTTTGCAGCTATCTGTGCTGTGGCAGTATCTCACAATTTTTGACTTTTGGCCCAGGGCCCAAATACACTGACTAGCCCCAGATCCACCTCTTTTTTTTAATCTGTTTGGAAAGATTTTGGTTTATACTTATAGCATAAGCAGCACAAGAAGGCTTAGCTATTATAGACCTACACATTTATGTACTTTGAGATTAATGTATTCCTCCCCACAAGCTAAATTAGATTAGATATTCCTATTAAGGTTTTAGTGGTTCTGATTTACTTGTTTTGTTTCTTTTCTATATTCAAGCAGGCCAGGCTATCAGCTACCCCAGACAGTGATTGCTACCTGGCCTGCTGTTCTGCTCTTTTGTCCATTTTTTTTTCCTTTTCTTTAATATCCATTACAAATACTCATATAAATACCCATTTCAGATAAGAGCATACAAATGGGGTCCCACAGAGCAAAATGCTCTCTTGAACTGTGCCCCTTGGGCTGGACCCTGTGCTGCCTCTGTCTTCCAGTGTCTTTGCTGTAGGAGACAAATTGGAAGCCAAGCATATAAGCTGAAAAGCACCATTCAGAAAGATTTATGATCCTGTTTCATTAGGGATGCATATGTGGAATTATTCCCTGCCTGAAAGCACTGACTCAGAGCTCACATGTAAATTGCCAGGATAATTCCACTATCCCATGTTTCACAGAATTGAATGTTCTGTGCCTTGCTTCAAGTGTTTTGTTGATGAAAATCTTTCCATTTTCTCATAGAGAGAGTTTTGTAGAGCTGTTGAGCTGTAAGTATGTTGTCCTGACTGACAAATACACAATGACTGCCAGTCAAATTAATATCTTAATTTTAAACTGGACAGCTTCCTATCAACACCACTCTGCTCTTGCAGTAATGCTTTTGAGTAGTAGCATTTCTTATTTGTGTGAAGTCCTGCATGGGAAGAAACACTTGAAACTTAGCAAATCCCTATCCATGTTGTGTCTTAGATCATATCCCAAAATATCCAAAGGTGCAAAACCTAAGTTGGCTGCCAAGCAAGACCCTGTCATGATGTGGGTGATCATAGTACACAGGCACAATTTACATGTTTATACAGCAAATAATTTAATTTTTATCTATTTACAATGACATTTCATTAAAGGACATTAAAACAAAGTGCTTTTTAAATTGCTGAAATAGGTTAGTAGTTAGCATCCGGTTTGGAAAGTGAGTGAAATGGGTTTGAAGCAGGCACACATGTTTTGTTTATTAGATATTTTCCAAATGATTCTGCCAAACTTGTTGGGGTCAGAACAGTCTGACCAGAGTGAAGTGGCCCAGCTGGATACAAGCTGCACCCAGCTCTGTTTGACACTGCTTGCTGTGTTAGCTGTCACTGCTCAGGTGACAATTCATGTTTCCCTGAGTTGTGACAGTCAAGTATTCACCCTTCTCTTGCTGGTGACACTAATGCCTGTACAGCTGTTTTATTTCATAAAGCAGGCAAGTGGTCTTGCAGAGTGGTAAAAATTTGATAAAACATCTTTGCATGGTGTGATTGTGAACTTCTCAGCGTGGAGACAGCTAAAAATCAAGTTATGATGGGCATTATCTTCTTGAATTGAGAACTCAGATCATCACTGGTTTTGTTCACTAGACTGAAACAAAGATCTGAAATTCCTGAGTAATTGGACAAATTACACATTTGGGGCTGGTATGGATAGGAACTCTCACCTGAGTTACAATTGCACTTTCCTGCTGTATGTGTGTATGACCCTTTGTGTGAGCTGTATTCCACACAGCAGTTGTTTGCTGAGCCTTAGGAGAGCTATCAGGGATATTGAAACACAAAGTGTTCCTCTGAAAAACAGAAATCATCTTGTCCATATTGGAATTCCTCCCATGGGTCCTCAAAAAACTCACCCATTGGACACTGGGAAGGACTGGGGGAGATCTTATTAGCTATTTGAGCCTTTTGCTGTCAGGGAGCCTCTGGTCTCCTTTTTTAGATATATTCCAGTTGTCAGCTAGCATACAGACACATAAGAAAAAGCTCCCCTCTTACAGGGGAGAACAAAACAAATGTAAAAAGTTAGTAAGAAATAGTAATAAACTCTTATTATAGTAAGAGAAATAGTAGTTATGTAAGATCCTTACAACTTGTGCTTGAAGAAGACTTTCTGTGATGGGACTGTGCTGTCTGACTGAGCCTCTGTGGGATCTGAGGGGTCCAAAATGCTGTTTGGACATAAGGACTACAGTCCTAGTTGCTCCTACTTGTGGATATGTTTGCAAAAAGAAAGCAGGGAAATTTCTACACAGAATTTTTATCATTTTTATTGCTAAAGGAGTGAAACGAGCCCTGCATTTAACCTCTTAGTTATCTCTGTCCTGAGGAGTTTGGAGCAAACACAGATTTCTTCTTCTCCCTGGTAGTTGCAGGACTGTCTGTGAAAGACAAAGAGAAATGGAGAAGTCTTCCATTGTGTTAAACATGCTCTGAAACCTTCTCATATAAATGGAAATTGACACTTCTTAATCACTAAATGCAGTCCAGTTGTCTCTTAGAAAAGGCTACAGTATTTAGTGTCAAAATATCAGTTTTCAGTCACTGTTGGTTTTAAGCTCTGATTTATGATTAAACATACATACTAAGCTTCTAAAAGTAAATACATATGTTCAAAAGTAAAACTTTTCTCCCAAGTACTTGATAATAGAAGAAGTGTTTGCAGACACTTCACTAAAACAAAAAAAAAAAAAAGCGCACACACACACAAAAAGAAAAAAGAGAATACTTGTCATATTTCATAGAGGAGGAAAAAACATAAAAAAAACTAGATACACTAGAGACTTAAGCACAGCTTGCTTTGAGGCAAGTTTGATATGTGGGTGGGTGATAAATATACTGGGATTTACTGGTGGAGGTATTTGTAGCTGTTTTCACTTGCTGTCAAAAAGCACAGCATGGATGTTTGGAAACTTACAGCCCTGCAGTTTCTGCTAACTGTTCCTGTCAATGAGTGCTAGCAGAGAGCCCTGCCCAATGCTGATGAAGAGCAGCAGAAGAACAAGTGAGAACAACCTGGACAAGCCTTAGGGACATAGGAGAACAAGTGAAAACAACCTGGACAAGCCTTAGGGACATCCAAGCTCAGGGAGAAAAATGAGCTTGAGGCTGGGAAGAAGTAGGAACTTGGCCCAGTCACAGCAGTATATTGGAAGAAAAAATTCCTGCCAATTTTCTTGAGTTGTTGCTATCTCTAGAAGTCCACTTCACATGCTTTGGGGTTTTGTTCATATCCCTGAGGCACTGTGATGTCCACAGGAGCCAATAGAGGTCTGGGAACTGCTGAGCATGTAAATGAACTTTTAATATATAATCAGATGGGAAAGAAAACATTACTTAAATGTCTTCCACACCATATTAAAACATTTAACTTTTCCTTTACTCTTTGGTTGTGGAGGAAGTTTTCCAAGGTAAGATTCTATTATCCTGGCCCGTGTGTAATTTAGAGAATTCAGAAGTTGTGACTAGATCCAGGTGTGGGCTCTTCCCCAAGATATTCATATGTGAAGGAGCTTTTGCATAGCCTGTATATGAGATCCAGGCTGTCACACTCAAAATGATCCTGCAGCCTTTCCTCATGGACAGAGTGAGCTGCAATCATCACCATCTGCTGGCCACACTCAACACCATTCAGTGAGGCTTGTGACCAGTGAAAAGTATCTCATAGATCCCTGTTTTTTTCACCCTGGCCATCCTTTGCCAGTGATTCTGCTTGGGCATCAGAGGATGATTGGGAAAAAAACACAGATTGAAAGGGTGGTTCCAGAGCAGCCAGACCCAAATGATGGAGAGAACCCTGAGAGTTTGCCACCTTAACTATGGCAGTTTCCCCCAAGGGAATGACATTCAGTTGCATCCAACTCTTGTGCTTTATGAGTGCTCCAAGTGTCACTGATCAGCCCCATACAGGAACATTTCTTTAAATACATACAGGCATGTTCCTTAAAATGCTCCTGGCTCCCTGCCATGCAGCTGTGCCCTGGGACCTCCAGATGCACCACTGCCAGAAGCAAGCAGTAGAGCTGATACCACACAGGCTTTGGAGCTTGAACTTGGAAGAGAAAATGTAAAATAAGTTAAAAATGCAAAGGCTAGTATTTGTCTCATCTTGTGGTTTAATTTTTACAGCACAGCTTAATTTGATCTTCTCTTTTTCATGTATAGCACATTCTAGTCAGCCATTTAATAAGAAATTCACCTAATGTTATGAGCCACAGTAAAACAGTCCTTATTTACTGATGGATTTATGGGCCAGAATCTTCCAGACAGCACTCTGTGAGCTGTGTGATGATTTTAATGTGCGGGCGGCATTTACATGGATAAAATTTCCATTATTTCATAACCAAGCTATTGCTTTCTAACCAGGCACAAAATGGGCATTATTCAAGAAGGGGGGGAAAAAGATATCTTTCTTTCAGAAATTGTATTTTGGATGCATGTAATATCTCTCTTCTCTGTGGGTTTAAGTCATGATGCTGATGATACCACGGTTTATTTTCAGAAAAATGTTTTTTTTCTCTGGAACTAGCTTATAAAATAATGATTTTAATGTTATCTTCAGTGGGAAAGAATGGTAATTTTATTTTTAGTATTTTAGGCATAAAAACCCAACAAATATCTTAATGGAACTCTTAATGTAACAACCTTTAAACAACTCCACTATCCAGTACAGCAGTACCAACACTGATGTACTTTTGGGCTATTTTAGATAGTGTACTTTTGAGCTGTTCCATGAGGCATGAAATCCTGCATGTGTGGTTCAAACTGTGTGCAGTACAAGGCTGAGTGATTCTGAGTGATCATGACAATCATTCGGAAAATCAACCACTCTGAATTTTCACTTATGCTAGGATGGTTTTTTGGCAGATAAAGGGGGGAGGGAGAGAAATATAAAGATGTTATAGGGTTGAAAGGAGCTTGAAGTACACAATGGAGGTAAAAATAGACCTTGGGCAGAGACCACCAGCAAGATGATGGTAGGAAAATCACCAGCAGGTTATGTCCACTGATAATTGCCACATCCTGGCCATCTAGCCATGCCTACAATTATGGAATTAAACTACCAGAAATTTCTTGGTGGTTTCTTGCATTCCTGCACTGAAGTGTCAATGCACAGAGATCTAGGTAGTCATTGGAGAGATCTAGATAGTCAGTGCTTATTGTGGAATCAGCATTGCCTTCTGAAATGCCCCTGGACAACTGGCTATCAATAGGTCTCCAAAATATTGTCTCTTTACCTAATACTGTTAGTCCCTCAAAATTTGTGTTCAATTTCTATTACAAACCTGTCAGATGTGCTAAAAAATAGTGCCCCAAATTGCTGATTTTTTCAGTTTGTTTAGGCATAAATTTCCCTTGAAGCCATTTCCAGCACATTTTCTATCCTTCATATTCTATTTGGGCAGATGTGTGGATGCATCACCTACTTCCAGTTACCTTCCAGTGTTAACCTTTTTGTGCCAGTGTTTATCCCTGGTTGCATTATCCTTTGCACTTAATTCACACATGGATGTGGATGTAGCCAGCACCTTTGGAAAGAACCAGAATACCTCTGATTATGTAGAGATCTCTACATCTTCACCTCTAGACTCTTTTTAAAAATAAATGTCATCCAGGCAAAGAAAAATACTTCCTTATGACTGAAAAAGCTTCAATTTTTCTGATATATTGTTTTCCAAACATAACCTGGCTAAGGAGGAAAACATGACTTATGGTTTGATTGGGGATCAAAAGTGATCTCTGTTCTCTTAATGGCACCTGAAAACTCTGTTAATGTCCTCAGAAGTGAGATATATTTAACATCAGCAGTTTTTTTTTAATGGTTGATGCTCCAATTAGTAGAAAATATTGCTATTTTATATACTGCTTCTTAGACTACTGAAGGAAAGTGCCTGGCTTTGGCTGAAGGAGAAATCCTGCTGGTAAACTTCAGTTGGACCAATCCTCTGGTTCTTCTACTCTTGAGGTTTCTCAGTGCATCATATTTCCAGGATGTTCAGATAGATGGCAGAGAGCTCAGTTCTGATTTTCTTCAGCCTTTCCAGAATTCTAGCAATGGTGAGACTTTAAACTACCCCAGTATTTCCTAGGTGTTGGGGGTTTTTTCCATTTCCCCTATTTGCCTGGTTGCTGTTTGCAGGCAAGCAGCAGCACCACTCATGCCCAGGGGGAGGGAGCTGGTCCTGGCAGCCCAGCCAGGTGAGAGGAGACTAGCATGCTGTCTGAAAATTGCTCATCCAGGCTCTCTCTCATTCTTTGAAACATGTCAGGGAATATGCACACTACCATGAAGAAGCACTCAGGAGCAGGTTAACACTGAGTGAGGGAATATTGCTGGAACACATTGGAGCTGCTGTAGCTGTAAAGTTGATATGCTAATGCCCTTCATTTCTAGCCTATGTTTTCTCTTGAAACACAAGGTGATGGTTTCTCTTGATGTGCTCTCTCCAACACCAGCATAGGCACCTCTCTTGGACTTAACAGGCTGAGACACTCAAGGGAGGCAGTCAACTGCTTTCCTTCAGCCTAGAAATGCTGATAGAAGCCATATGAAGCTGGAGGGAGAGCACATTGCCCCTGTCATGAGTCAACGACACTGAGACAGGAGGGGAGAAAAATTTTCCCCTAGCAAGCAGAGCCTCTGAGCTCCCATTTTTAGCCCAATACCTCTCCCCAAAGCCCCATTCAGGAGTGTGGGGATAGGATCCCTTGCTCCCTGTCCCAGCAGTGAAGATCCAAACCAGCAACCACTGTTAGACATCCTGCTTCATGGATGCTTGCTTTCTTCTACCTGCATGTTCCTTAGAATGAGCTGTTGAAGACTGTAGAATGTTTTTACACGTTCTTCTGATTTAAGGGCATCAAATTTGGCCACTGTTGCTTAGGTAGCACTGGTTTTGCTATTTCCCAGCAGAAATTAGGCAGAGAATCTGACATTCAGATGTTTGAGATTAATGGGATTGCTCAGGTATCGAAGGAGTGACAAAATAGAAAGTTATTCCTAGTAGAAAACGTAATTAGTCCCTTTCAGATCTTCAGTTTGACAGCAGCACTAACATCAATTATTCTCTGTTGGGAATATTCCATTTTAACAAGGTTCACTGTAATATCATCCTTTCTCAGTAGTAATCGGAAGAAAGAAGGACTTTTCAAATCATTGTCTTGCTACCTTGAGATTTTTAACATTTAAGCCTCCCACTTATCAGCTGATGCCTTGCATTGACTTCAGCACCTGAACAATTCCAATACTCTCAAGTGTCTGGAAATGAACTCATTTTTTCCTCCCTCTTTTTTTATGGCAAGAGTCTGCAGAGAAAATCAACGGTGTTTCCAAGCTAAAAGGTATTGTTGAAACTAAAGTTACAATCCTCAGGGTGGAGAAAATATGTCAAAATAATCTGGGAAAGCTATGAGCCTGGGTCTCAGGGAGAAAAGGTGGCTCTACTCTATTGGTTTCAGCTTAATCATGAAGCTCTGGGTCTCAGCTCTGTTCCTGCAGGTCACAGCAGTTCTTTCAAGCAGGGCATGCCATCCACAGCTTCTTCCAAAGGTATTAAATTATCAAACTCTGAATTCCTCAGGTGCTAAATACGCTTTTTAAAGAGTGGCATTGCTGTCTTAGTGCACACATCTTGGGGAGTTTCTCAGAGCCTGGTGCAGTTCGTGCTGCTTGGTTTTCTCAGGCCAAGGACATCCTTCCTCCAAACCAAATTCCTGATGAAACCTCACAGCCCTATGCAGAAATCACTCTTTCACTTCATTTCTAACCTTGGTGCTCCCTCTACCATTTCACCATCTCTAATCCGAAAATCCCATCTCCAATTTAGCATCGTGTATTTGAGACTGTTGAAACATGCTGAAGGAGATTTAAATGCACAGCTGTGTGACTCAATCCCCTAGATAGGTTTTATAATCAGCCTTTATGCATAGCTCCAAGTTATTTTGAATAAAAGATTGCTGAAAATAAGCAGAAAAAAAATTAAAGAAATTTTAAATGATCTCTTTTCCCACACCTCCAGATTGAGATACTCTGTGGTTAAATACCTCTGAATAAAGCTGTTCTAAATTAAATACTGGCTTTGTCAGTATATAAGATGAAGCTGGCAATAAAAAGTACATAATATCCCATCAAGATGTTGAAGCCTTAATCCAGAACACAGTGAGTGGTGTGCACTGCTGCCAGCACACCTGGCCACAGTAGCTGTCTCACAGTGTGCTGTACCCTGATGTGGCCCATTTCTGCCTACCTGGATTTGCTGTTCAGATGTCCAGGGCAGATTGCCAGCTCCTTGCCCAAATGAGCTCCTTGCCACCTTGGGAGGTGGTGGGACAAAATTACATCACTGTTGTGACTCAGAGTAGTGAGGGCATAACGAAACCAGTGAAGGGCCTGGAGAAAAGAGCCTTATGAAGGGTCTTATGTGGAGCAGTTGAGGGAGATGGGGTGTTCAGCCTGGAAAAAAGGAGGCTCTGGGGAGACCTTATCACTCTGTACAACTAACTGCCTGAAAATAGGGGAATATTGATCCCTTCAGCCAAGTAATGAGCTAGAGAACAAGAGGAAATGCTTCACATTTCATCAGGAGAAGTTTAGATTGGATTCTGGGAACAATTTCTTCACTGAAAGGGTTGTCAAGCACTGGAATGGGCTGCCCAGGGAAATTGTGGAATTGCTGTCCCTTGAAGTGCTTAAAAGACATGTAGATGTGGCACTTAGGGACATGGCTGAGTGTTGGACTTGGCAGTGCTGGGTTAATGGTGGAAATGGATGACCTTAGAGGGCTTTTCCACTTTCCAAGGGCTAAGTCATTCTGTGATTCTGTGACTGCCACAACTGGACAACATCCAGCTTCAGCCCATTGGGGCCTCCAGAAGGGTTGCAAAGGTGGGTGTTCTTTAAGGACTCTCAAAAACCTTTGGGTTCAGTGGGAAGATGTTCTGCCTCTGAAATAGCAGAGGGCTCCTGCAGAGAAGTTTGCTCCTGGCTGCAAAAAAATTGTGGAGGCAGTCCAGTTGTCATAGGGCCTTAGATGAAAATTAAAAGGCATATTTGAAACCAGTTGTGCTGAATACTTTAACTTGATAATTTGAAACATTTATAATTTTAGTGGATGGGGTTGTTTTTGCAAATTGTTAACAATTACAGGTCACCTTTGAGATGGAAACATCTTGGAATTTGTTGTAAAAGCTTTTTAAGAGTAATTCATGTTTTATTTACTGTGTCACCAGATCATTTCATGTGCTAATGCACTGGGAATGTCAAGCTGTGCTGATAAGAACAGTTTTCCTTCAATTTGTTGTTACTCCTATGTAAATATAATTAAGGCAAGAAGTGTCTGAGGGGTGCCTGATCATATGCATTAAGTCAGCTTCCTTTTTGTCTCCAGAGCTGCAAGGTCTCTGGTAAAGACCCAGGGCTTAGGGCAGTGCCTTACCTGAGCCCACATCTGTGCTGGAAATCATGGAGGGTGATTCACTGAGAACTAAATATTTGTGTCATCTTCAGCATGGCAACAGATTCAGGAACTGCCTCTGGAAGTACTGTCACATTTCATGTTAGGCTTGTGCTGAAGGAGTTCTGAATTTAGGTTTGTGGTGCAGCAAGACTCCAGCAAACATGGAGTCTTGGGAAAACTGGGATTGGAAGGTTTGGGAGTGATTATTCCAAAATTTGTGTGAAAAACTGAAATTTTTCCACTATCTGCCAAGAACTTTGTGATGGTCTCATGAAAGAAAGGTATGGAGTGATATCATGGGCACATGTCTCCATGTCTGGAGAATGTGAGCCAACACAAAGCAAAGCTTCCATGCACACTGAAGACATCCAAGATGCAGGGGAGCACAATCTTTGAACACAACTATATCTTAAGGGTAAACTTTGAAGTTTGCTAATTATTCTCAGTAGCACCTCAGGGAACTTGCAGTATTCAGTGGGATTCTGGCTGGGCATGAGGATTCCAAAAAGTGACTTCATCCATGTGCTGGAGGCTTCAGAATGTCAGACACCAGGCACACAAAAGGGTGGCTTGATCCCAGACAAGCAAGCAGTCATTTGAGTTACTCTCACCATACAGACAGAGTCCTTTAGGCAGTGGTCTATGCATGCTGATGACCCCTACAAGCCAGACTGGTTTTGATTAAGTGCCCAAGAGTGGTTTCAGATGCCTGATATAAGACCTTTTCAGATAAGGAGCCTAGAGTGACTCGGTCAAACCACTCCATCACTACACCATATAATTTGAAGCATATAATTTGACACTGTGTAATCCATCAGAGTTCATCTATCTCAACTAAAAATGACTTTTGTACATGAATATATGAAACCCTAATGCTGTCCCATTTTCCAGTTCTCATAAATTAAATGCATTCAGTAGAAGGCTGAGAATATATAAGTGAAAGGATCAACTCTCTGCCCTTTTACACTGGCAAAAGGTTGTAGCAGACTACAATTAAAAAGTAGTCATAACTTGTACCACAAAAGAACCTCGGGTGAACACAATCAGAAGAAGAGAAATGATGGTACATTGCCTCTGTATGATGGAACTGCAGATGGACAGTGAAGTGTCAATAACTTGAACTGAGAGTGGCTGCTGTTGTTGCTATTTTTTTTTCAAGCTCCTCCAACATCCTGTGCCAAATAATTTCAACAGCTTCCAGCTATGAGGAAATACATAGGCAAAATTTCCTGCTGTAAGCATATATTCAAGAGGAGGATGGAGTAATTCTCTGTGCTAATCGCTGTGCTGTCAGCACACTGTTGAGTTGTGTTTAGTGGATGATGAACAGTGTTAGGAAAAAACCCACTGTTTTTCTGTTTACATTTCTGGCTTTTTTTTATACTAGTTTCACCATCTTAGCAAAATGTCAGATACAGTTGCCTTACATTGGTTTCAGCGGAGAGATCAACTGGAATAACCTGTCAATATAATAATGCTCACTCACAAAGATGCAGGGATGAAGATAAGACAAACCATGGTAAGACTGGTAGTATGGCAGCATCATTAACCTTTTTTTCTTTCCTGCACTAAATTTTCCACAGACATGAGCATTAGTAATTTTGATTGAGAACTGCTATTATCCACTCACAGTATGTAGGAGCAAACAGGCACTTGGATAAATCACAAAAAAGAAAGCCACTTAGCATGCTGCTTCCCTCAATAACACCTTTTTGTGAAGGTGCAAGGCTGAGTGCTGCAGTGAGAGCACGTGTGAAGACAGAAGCAAGGCTGCCACAGCCCCTTGAAACATGCTCAAGGTCAGCCCCTCTCAAAGAAGAGCAGAAGGTCACATTTGACTTAAAAGGTATTCTGATAGCTTAAAAATATAGGTAACTAAATAATTCAGTGAATGAAAGCCATCAGGATTCTAATGCGGTGTTAATGGGGTCTTTCAGAAATCATGAAGATGAGTTTCATGAGTGACACAACCGAAGCCATTAGCAAACTCATCCCAGAGTAATCATGCATTAAAGGTGAGTGCCTGCACCTTCTCAGTACAGAGGAGCATGAGGATCAGCACAAGCATTCCTGCTTGCAACCACTGCAGAGAGACACCTACAAATAACTTCTGAGCTGCCTCACTTTCCTCCTGCAGGCACTCAGCCCAGGGCTGTGTTTGTCACTCTGCAGCAGCAGGTGAAGCAGACAGTGACTCCCCAGCCTGAGGATGCAGGAGGTCATCACTACAACCAGTGCTGCCCCAGCAGATTGCTGGGTGAGGAGCAAATCAAACTGATTTGAAACTTGGAGTACTTCTCACATGGTCATTGAGAAGAGCACAATTTGCTGAACAGCCTCCACAGAACTCCAACAGTCTTCTGGAATGGCATTTTCTACCAAGAGTGCCAACTGTGTCAGCATGACAAAAGACAACTAGTCGTGAGGGCTGCAGCTGCTCCTTTGCCATGGTTGGGACAGCCTCCAGAATAAACTTCCAGCTCCTACTGGCTCTTACTGGATGTATCTTTTACACCAAGGCCTCTGCAAAGCAACAAAATCAGAGGATATTTGGAACTTTATCTGTGCTGTGTAGAATCTAGCAATAAATTATTCCAATAACAAGGTCTAATAGAGTTAATAGAGCATATAAAAATGTCTACTATGTTTCATCATATTTAATTTGCTGCAACAACCTGGAGATATCCAGGTTTCAGCCTCCCTTTTGCAACCATTGGGTGCTCTGAGAAATGCTGTGCCAGCTGAGGAGTGTCTGTGTCACCAGCACCTCTGCATCAACGGGCAGTGTGATGCTTCCAGAGCATTTGGCTGCTTCTTATTTTCCATTATGGTCCCAAGTGAAGCAGTGCCTCACCACGATGGGGAGAGCCACAAGGGACCTGTGGGCTGCTCATCCCCACAAAGAGTGGGTGTGCAAGTGGGGAGGACCCAGCTTTTGGCCACCCACAGATACAACCTCTTCTGGGACATGAGATTTGGGGCTGCTCAGGCTGCACAGAAGCTTGGTGCATCTGGCCAGGAATTTAGCCAGAATTATCTCCTGTTATATTTAATGGCTTGTGAGGAATATGCAGCCTGTCCTGCTGCCTGTGCTCTGTAATAGTGCTCAGCCAGAGAGCAGTGACCCACTGGTGTCCCCCAGCCCACAGGATGCTGGGACCTAGATTTTTACATGAGCTAGGGCATCACAGGGTGCAGTCTGTGTCTCTCAGAGTTTGGTCAGATGGGCTTGCAGCAGGCAGCAGGTGGCTGTGGCAAAACAGGCATGTTGGGATGTAGGGAACAGCATATGTTGCTGAAGCTTTCCTAAGAAAAGCCAGTTACTTTAGATGCTGCCCAGATGAGGTGTGGTACTGATGCTGCTGTCACTGATTTAACATTATTCATTCTTATCTAAAACACTTTCCTAGGTAGACATGGATTTTTTATTTAAACTAGAATGAGATGAGATGGCTGGTTCCCTCTTGTATTTTCTTGCATTAAGTGCAGCAGTGGCTGTAACCATAGACTCATGTAGGTTGGACCTCCAGAGGTCATCTATACCAACCTCCTTCTCCAAAAGTAAATGACAGGTTAGTCACCTCTTGTGCCATGTGAAGGACCACATGAAATGATTTTTCAGGAGATTAAAGGTCTCTTGGGAAGGGGCAGCTGGGACATTACCCATACCCTCATTGGGTGGGACTGTTGATGTGCTGCAGGGTAGGAATGCTCTGCAGCAGGATCTGGAGAGGCTGGATCAATAGGCCAAATCCAATTATATGACATTCAACAAGGCCATGTGCCAGGTCCTGCCATTCAGCCACAACAACCCCTGCAGAGCTACAGGCTGAGGCAGGAGTGGCTGGAAAGCTGCCCAGCAGAAAAGGGCCTGGGGGTGCTGGTCAAGAGCAGCTGAACATGAGCCAGTGTGAGCCCAGGTGGGTGAGAAAACCAATGGCACCTGGCCTGGGCCAGCAGCAGTGTGGCCAGCAGGAGCAGGATGGTGGCCATCCCCCTGCACTCAGCACTGGTGAGGCCACATCTCAGCTGCTGTGTCCAGTTCTGGGTCCCTCATTTGGAAAAGGATATATTGATACTGAAGAGGAGGCTCAGGGATGACCTTATCACTCTACAACTGCCTGAAAGGAGGTTGTAGCCAGGTGGGTCTTGGCTTCTTCTCCTAGAGAATCTGCAACAGGACAAGAGGATATAATCTCAAGCTGCTCCAGGAGTGGTTCAGACTGGACATTAGAAGGAATTTCTTCACAGAAGGAGTTGTCAACTTTGGAGGAGGCTGCCCAGGAAAATGGTGGAGTCATTGTCTCTGGAATTTCTTAAGGAATTATTTTGTGATTCAATGCCACCAAGGATGCTGCAGCTGGAGACAGTGGATGATAGGGGACAGCCACTAGATATCAGAGTCTGCCTCTGAAGCTCCCATCTCCTCCCTCAGAGTGTGCAGGTGGTGCAGGGCCAGAACCACCCCCCAGCAGAAAGTGCCTTGGACTCACTGGTGAAGTCCTCAGCAGGACAGGACAAACAGAATGCCCTGAGCTCTGAGGCAGGTGTGCTGATGGGATGTTCCAGCACAAGGCAGAGCACACCTGAAAAGGCCAGTCAGGATTCCACATTCCTTTGGATATATTCTGTTTTAGTGACTTCTGAATTCTCATAAGTGTCATAAGTATCATTAGTGGTACCATATAAGCCCAGAAATAAATGCAGATAGAAGTAACACAGAATCACAGCAGCTCCTTTCCTTAACCCAGCCTGCTCTGTTTCATTGATGCAATGCCCTAGAGACTTTCCTATGTGAAGGAAGAATATTTGCCCTGCACAAGTTTTGACAGAGGAGGTTTTTTTTCCATCTGGTAGGGTCTTCAGGACCATCCTGTTCAGAATCTAACTCTGTCCAGTTAATGTCACCCAGGTTGGTGTATGTTTGCTTTAGAGACAGGGAAGAAGTGTTGCCTAGTGAGCAGTGTGCACATTTAACAAAGCAGGAGGGGTGTCAGGCCTGGCAGCCTATGCAGAAAGGATGAGTCTTGTCTGTGTGGATGCTGCCCAGCCTCTCTCACTGCAGGTAGTGCTGGGCTGGGTATCAGCTGCAAAGCTGACAGAATCTAGGAAGTGAGACAGTGACTCTTCCCATGTGGGATGAGGAAGCCTTGAATGCTGTGTAAGTGTTGTTCCAGCCCTTTTTGGGGTGAACTGATATCATGCAATGTCAGCTCCTTTCCTTGTGTTACCTGGGGGGCAGGTGAGTCAGCACAGCTGTGGCATTCATGATTTGAATTCAAATTCTCAAACTGATGAGGACCTTAGGTTCATGGACTTTGTGTGTACAAAGCATACACAATACACACATTTTTAGTGCTTTATGAGTTATAGAATGTATGCTGCTCTAGTTTTCTAGAACTGATGAATTTTAAAACACTTTGCTATCCCTCTGATCCCACTATAAGTTCTACCCAGGCCTGTATCTACCCAAGCTTCCTGGAGCAGATTCTGGTAAAGCAAAAGAGACAAACATCTTCTATCCTCTCATCTTCCCATTCATTTCTGAGGCAGAGTAAATTGAGGCTTTGCTTGTGCTGCTGATTAAAGCACTCTGGTTTAATCCAGGAATTAATATTGTTCTTAATGAGAAAAAATATATTTGAAATGCACATATCAGGTGTGAAATATATTATGCCCTTAAAAACAATTTTCTACCACTGAGAGAAGCACCTGGGGAAGCATTGAGGAGGAATTCTTCTTAATTCTATTTTCCCCATGCCCCTGTCCTTGTAAGTATGATATTTGTATCTCTTAATTGTTCTAAGTATGAACTGGTGCAGCAAAGTCCAACCAACGGCAGGACAAATGGTCACATGAGCATTTTTTGGGTTAAAAAGGCTATGATGTACTAGTCACCATAGGATGTTATCAGCATGAACCACAGTCTTCTGTATTCAGTACAATCAATTTACTGCAGAAGGGGAAAGTATAAATTTGGTATATACAGTTTGTAGCTGAAAAACAGGGGCATCTCTCTTTTTTATTTTCAGCATCACACACACCAACTCCTTCTATTTTAATGTGTACTACTTCAAACAGACTTTGATTAATCTGATTTTATTGCACCTGCTAAAGGGCAACTCAGTCTCTTAGTGAGTGAAATTTTGTAGTAATTCCATATAAGCATTGTATCTGTGGGTTATTATTAGTGTGCTTATGGTTTCTGACAGCAAATTATCACTAATTCATATAAAGACATGCCTGCAACTGTTGATATCGAAATGTTTTCTTTTTTTTTTTTTTTTTTTTTTGCTTATTCTGTATTTACATGATGCTCCAGACAAGTAATTAAGGTGCCAGTTATGTGAGCTTAGTCACAACTAGAAGTCTCCAAAAGCAGACATATAGTTTAGTTATTCCAGGCAATAGACAAAAGTAAACATTTTAGCTTGGTTATGTGTATTGTAAGGGCTTCAAAGAAAAAGTATGTCTTCATATGAAAGCTACAGCAAAACACAGTTGTTGCTAAGTTCCTGAATAATGTAACTGCAGTATCACAACAGTGGCTGTTTTATTTGGGTAACCAAGAAAAAATTTTGTATGTGCTGTCAGCTCAGCTCACGGCTTCCACTACCAACAACAAAGTTCTGGAAATAAAAGCAGGAACTCTTTTTCATGGGATTTTTCAGGACCTATTGACCACATTTAACTGGAGATTTTTGTTCAAATCATGGCTCAGGACCCAAGCCCTGGAGCATTTGCCTTAAGAATGCAGTGGTGATATGAGTTCAGCTCAAACACAGACTCATACTGCCATAAATACGCATTTATGCAGCAACTTTGGACCCTCTTCACCTGGCAAACTGAAAGAACATCAGGCCACCATGGAAGTCAGGGCTCAGCCAGTGTAATATCTGAGTGTCCCTAGGATTTGCACCTAGGGCTTGTACAAGAAGTGTTTTCTCATACTAAACAGGAGTCTGTCCTTGACCTTTATGTTGCTGTACAGCACATGTCAGTAACTCATTTCTCCTGTGCTTGCAGCAAGCACACTGCCCAGATGGAAATCCCACGCTCCCAGTCCCAGGCAGCAGGCTCATGCCATCAGCCCAGAGCTTCTCACCAACATGAGACATTTCTCTACGTGATTAAGGACACACAGCACCTTCTGCTACAATAAAACTATTTGTTCAATCACACAAAATTTTCCTTTCAAAGCAAGTCTAGAGCCATTGTGTGAGTCATCTCCTTTATTTTATCAGTGAGAAATAGGGTGTATATTCACTAAGGCTTAATCTGAAATCTTTTTGCTCACAGTGGAGACATTTCCATTGATTTCGGAGAATCTCAGATCAAGCTTCAGGAATTACTAAGTTTTAGTCTGTCAGGTTTGTTCATTTGAGGCCTTTATGAATTGCAGAGCAGTTGTGTACAGAACCAAGTCATGTGGAGATTAAGTAAACTCCACTGACATCAGTCTCCTGACACAGAATAGCAGCAAGAAATAAATATTGACTGGAAAAATAATGCATGTACAGTGACATTTAGCTTGTATAAAGTGATAGTCTCCATATAAATGCAAATAGCACCATTTCCCCAGAGCTGAATAAATGATATTCATCAGTAAATATTTGTGTGTCTTTGACATGTCTCTAGGCAGCAAGATGAGAAATTGAGATCGAAAATACATTCACAGGTGAGAATTCAGTGCAGATTTTTCTTGTAGTTTTTCTCTCCATGCATTTGGGAGACCTTGAAAAGCAGATGCTTCCCTTTCTAGTTGGTGAGTTAAATGTAAAGCATCAGAACTACAACAGACCAACAGCACACTCAGTTCCTGTCAGTAGTTTCCTGACCCTGCCACTCATGCTGTGCTACATGGCAGGGCTCCAAGCCTGAGAACACTCCTCAGAAAGAAACCCTAAAGCAGCTAATTAATTTAGGAGCCTCATACTGATATTCAGAAGGGATTTATGCACCAGGAAGTTAGCATTTCACTCTCTTTATATGAGAATTAGGGACTTTATGGACCAGGGTTTAGTGTGAGCTAAGCATCTGTAATAATGTAGCACCTGTATAAAGTAGATGCAGATGGTTTTTCCTGTGTATGAGGAACAAGAGCACAGGTCATCAATATGAGGAATGAGTACTCTTCAGGCTCTTCAGTTAGGAAAGAGAAGACTGAGGGCCCAAATTATTACAATAGTGGTCTTTAAAGCCACAGGTGACACAAGGAGAGTTGGTTAGGTAGTAACTGCTCATCACAGGGAGAGAGTCTTCCTGCCAAGTTGCACTCTTGGAATCATATTTAGGTTTGCCTCAAGCCATAAAACAATTAATATTAAATAGGATTTCAGGCATGTGCCTAGAGATGATAAACCCATTTCATGGGCACCTTACAGCGCTGCTGAATTTCTAGAACCAACTCAGCATTCAGGCAGCAGGAGCTGCAAAAGAAGTCAATCTGGTGTCCCACCACGGTGTCCCACTCACAAACTGCATTTCCCTCCCTGGTGCTAGTACATGAGGCACTGGACTGTGCCTCCCAGCAGGCCTGTGTACAGTATGTGAAGTATTGGACTTGTAAACTGTGTTGGGATCTTCAACTCAAAGAAGTAAAAATAAGAATTATCAGCATGTAAGAAAACCCAACTGTTCCCACAGCAACTCTTTCAAGTTAAGTTGGACATAGTCCTCTTATTCTCCAGAGGATTTTTTAAGGTGTTCCAGTGAGTTGCTTTAATAGTTTGCAAATGAAACAGACTTCTTTCTAATGAAGGGTTCTTTTTTAAAAATAGTTTTCCCGTAGGGGATTTTGCTCCAGCAAAATAGTCATGGTTTACAATTTTACAAGCTCTGCATGATTTTTGTTCCAAAGACCATGGGAGGAGAGTCAAAGGCAGTTTTGTTTCTAGCTACAAAACAAACAGAACATAATTAGTTCAAAGGATATTAAAATTCAAAATAATTCATATTATTTTAAAAGTTACCTAGAGGTCTATGGACCTGGAATTACCTGAAGGTCTGGACGTCTTCCATTCTCCACATAAATGCAACCTGGGGAAGTCAAGAATTTTTTTTTAAAAAGTAAACATTATTCAAAATGAGTTTGAATAATAGATTTTCTTTTCATAAGCCAATTCAAAAGGAGAAGCAAAGATTTTTTTACTTAGGGAGATTACACTGCTTGTGACCAAGAGGACACTGAAACAATCTGTCCCTGATTCCAATTTTTAAAGTAACAGTTTTTTCTAAAGAAATAGAGTGAACTCTCTTTCTGAGTCCTCCAGCACCTTTTATGGAATTCTGTATTTCCTTCAAACACCAAGATGCTCTCTCTGCTATTCCCAGCTAAGAAACAAGGGATCACTTCAGCACCAGTCTTCCAGTGCCATGACAGCATGGTTAATTGGAATTACTGTTGTTTGTTTGGGGTTTTTTAAGGCAAATGTGACAGCAATTTATTTTGCTTTGGCAATATGTTTCAGGGAGTTGTTATGGATGGATCTTCAGAATCTGGCAGACTGATTCGTGGCTGCAGGAAGAATTGCAGGTTTGGGGGATGGACTCACCTGCTCAGCACCATTTAGACGTTGTGTGCCTTCACTTTACAGTTAAACCTTCCTAACTAGCTTCATGAATATCTGTCCCTGGGCCACTCATCAGTGCAGCACCCTCCCAAAAGGTTGTTTTTCTAAGGAGGGCTCTAAGTGCTGGTGGTGGCACACTTGTCTGCCCTCTCCCCTTACGAATAACGGGGAACGATCTCGCTCAGTTTAGCTGCCAATGTCTGATGGGATACCTCGTTATCTAAGCTGTCCTCCCACCTGTATTTTATCTGACTGCAGGTTTTAGTCATGCAGTCAATGAATAAATAGTCTGAATGGGAGGTTGAGCAGTAGGAGGAGGGATTCTGAAGGGGCCCAGGACCCACCAATACCCGGCGTCGATGCTCTTTTCTTTTGTGCCTTGCTGAACCATTCAGTGGAACAAAAGGGAGGCACAGAGCAAAACAGCCAAGCCAAGAGCAGCACTGGTCACTGGCAGCAGCGAAAACCCGGGGCAAAAGTCTTCTCTTGCAATTACCCCTGTTCCACAGCAAGTGATTTGGGTCTGACACCAGGTCTTTCAAGTTTTTATGCTTTCCTGAGCATGAAAACATCCACACCAGGGATCAGTGACATGGTCAGCTTTATAAAACAACATAGGCTAAAAAAATTAAAAGCTTTAAAAATTTACTTAAAAGAGAGAAGAGGGAATTTTGGTGACACAGCATGTTGTAAAGATGCATGTACAAAGTGAGATAGGACCTAAAACACAGAGGAAAAGTCTTCTTTAGCAGTGAAAAACATTTAGAAATACAGAGTTCAAAAAAGACAGTCTTAACCACAAGTTTTCTAAAATTAATCAGAGAGTAATGTCTCTGTGAGAGTGACTGCTAAGCATGAAGTTTGCAAGGGTCAGTAGCAGGTACTGATTGTATTTTTCTTTCCAGATGAGAGGTTAAGTGTGTAGGCTACATGCCTGGCTATTCTCTAAATTAGGGTATCACCAGGGATCAAGAGCACCTTTGCACTGAGACAAGATCAGGTGAGAAGCATAGCTCTGGAGCAGTTAAATGCTGCTCTGGGGCAATCAAGCAAGCTCACTGCCTCTGTTAATAGAGATGTCATGCATGTACCAGGGGAGAGCATGTCAGATAACTCTAATCAGGTTAACACAAGAAACAAGGCTGTCTAGCTGTGGGAATCAGGAACCCCATGACTGAGAATTTACAGTTTCTTGGCTGGGTGAATTAACCCATTCAGCACTCCATGCTAATGTAACATGATGTTTTCTGTATCTAAGCTAGCTCATCTCAGCACTTATACAAATGCAGTCTGCAGAACAAATGGACACAAATCGAAACACCTTTTTAATTTCTGTTCTTTCAGGCACAGATTTATAGTGAAAGAAGGTTTCTATCTCCATAAATCATCTCTAGAGGAAGAATAAGTACAAGGAGAAGTTCTTTCTGCCACAACGTGGTGGAAAAGGCACCACTTACATGTCTTGATAGTGTAGGGTTGTTTTGGGTCTACCCCAAAACATTTTGTAAGATCCAGCCATTCATGACTCTTGGCTCTGTGGCAGGGGAAATTAGAGCCTCTATTGTCCATAAGTCAAATATCTCAAAATGGTAGGGCATGAAAAGTATATAGTGAAATGAACTGAAGAGTATTCTATGTAGTGTATAACAGACTTTATATATACACAGTGCTAAGGGTCTAAAGGGTCTAAATGTGATGAAGAGTTTTAAGGTTATTTTTTCTTTGATAGCCTCTTGAAAGCAAATTATTATAAATTTAGACTGTTATTTATTACAAAATATTGCAACTAGAGTAGGGTGCTACTCTAGGGGGATTTTTTTGAGAAATCTGTGTGTTTTACTACCCCAGAGAATTTTATTTATTTATGAAAACCAAGATTAAATCTGCACTGAGTCCTAGTTGGTATCAGACTGCAACCCAGCAGCATCTTGCAAGCTTTTGCTGCCTAAGATTTACTAACTTTCACATTGAAAGTAGATAAAAATGAGTAATCATCTGTGAATGATAATTATACCACTGCTTGTGGGAGGGAGCATGGTTTGAAGATCATCACTAATTATTGTTTCTCATTTGCATGTGCTGAAATCTGCCCCACAAAAGCTTACCTCTATAGTGTAATGCAGGTGGAATTATTTTCTTAAAAATCTGAAAAACTGCACCAAGGGTTTTTGGACGCATCACCTCCCTTCTCCCATCAGTTTTCTCCCAGGCTTCTAACTTGGGAAGGAAATCTTCCAGGCTGGCAAAGTTCACTGGGAAGGAAGGTAAAGTCTTCCAGATATGCAAGCAGAGATCCCTTTTCTGATGCTGAAGGAGTTAAAGCATCATGGTCACCCCGGCATTTAACCTGGGCCCTTCAGTAAAGAGACAGAGAGCAATATCACATATATACATATATACATATATACATATATACATATATACATATATACATATATACATATATACATATATACATATATACATATATACATATATACATATATACATATATACATATATACATATATACATATATACATATATACAATATGTGGCAGGACAGTACAGGACACAAACAGCAGTGCCTAAGCATCACTTTGCAGCTTGACATTTTAACCACCTCCTACACAGAATTTGGTTTTCAATGGAAAATAAGCAGAGCTGTGAGGGTACCTGCACACACACAGCTGGCCTGCAGGAACACTTGGTTTTGCTCTTGCAAGAGGACAAGAGGACAAAGACTCAGCTCCTTGCTTCTTGTTCTCCCAGCCTCCCAGCAATGGTGTCAGGTTTGACTCATGTGCTCTGATCTGAACAACGAGTTATTGCCCTGATTTTGGCTGTGGATGAGCAAGACATACTCACTTTTTCCCTTGTTATCTCTTCTCCCACTTCTTGTCCTTTTGACCAGACTTGACACTCCCTTTCTCCATCTCAGCCTCCTCCCAAAAGAACAGCTCTGGCTAAGTTACCTCCTCCCCACTGGTCCCAGTTTTGTACCAACCAGTGAAATCTGGTTTCTGATAGAGTTGATATGGGCATGCTCAGCTTTATCTGTGATTACTGTTGGAGTGACTGAGGTGCTGTGGGTTTTGCAGGGCTGTGCTCTCAAAAAGCTCCAGTGCTCCCTGCACTCTTCTGTGAATTTCAACCACATCTCATGTAACTCCACCTGCAAAACCCAGCCATCCCTTGGGGCATCATCTGTGGCTTGTGCCAGGTGCCTGCACTGGCACCTGCCACGTCCAGCACGTTCTCTGTTGTGCCCAGTGCTGCTCACTCAGCCCATCCTCTCTGGCCAGGACTGAAGAACAGATATCCCTGTGTCCTTAGAAATCTATATTACACAAAGACAGGCTCCAGGCCATTATATCCTTGATTAGAACATGCATGCTTTGGTTATTTATGACAGGGTAACTGCATGTATGAATGTTAGTAGGATGCCCACAGATGCAGACACACAGCTATGCCTCCACACACCTTGCTTGCTGCCGAGTCCTTCCAACCCATCTTTCCATCATGCTGGTGTGTACAGGATAAATTTTAACTTGAAGGTCAATTTTATAGGTCAATTCATGCAAATTTCATGGTAATTTAATTCCTGGCCTCATTCAGTCTGTGCAGGAAAAGGTTGCATCCCTAAATCTATGGTCCCATAATGCAGCTAGGAATTCTTCAGACAGGTTCTCATAAAATTTTGGTTTTCACACAAAAATAGGGATTTCCTTTACTGTCCTACTCCAGTTTATGCTTCTGTAAGCCAACCCCAATGCACCTTCTAATAGTTTGCCTTCATTTTGCCTACAACTGGCATCAAAACTTCATGCTGTGAGCTGCCTGATGACAAGAAGATTTTCTTTTGCTGACAATCTTGCCACAGGTTGGTTTGATTCTGACCATCTCCACTTTCTCAGCTTTTGCATGCTGCTTTTCCAGATATGACATGTTACAAACAGCATCAGTGCCTACATAGATTCATTGTGTGACCTTTGCAGCACTGACATCCTTAGAAATCCAAAGCTACACCACCAAGCCAGAGTATAATTCTTATTATTTGGAAACCTATAATTTTCAGTTAAACTCAGTTGTATTGTTTGATTACCAAGGAGCCATGAAGTCCTAGATTTGTTGATTTTACAAAAGCAACACTAGAAAGTTGCAAGTGTAAGGCCTGAATTTCAGGGCTTTGTACATAAACTTGGGAGAAAACCTCTTTGAAGGAAGATGAAGAGCACTGAAAGCTTAGTTTGAAATAGTAGCATCATCATAAATATGTTAAGTCATATTTTCCATAAACTGTCTCACAAATCATGGCACAGATTCTTGCCCTTCAGATCTCCAGTTGTGGAAATATTAAAAGTGAAAAGCACTCAGACCAATTCAGAGTTTAACAAAGTCAAACTGATTTGTTGCTGTCAAGGGCACAAAGATGTAGCAGTTGTACAGTGCAATAATTGCTTAGAGAAAAGGTAAAACCATGGATGTAAAGGAACTAACCTGCCTTGTACATACACATGTGCAATGCCAGTTCCACTTGCTTGTTCCAACTGATATTATTTCATTTGTTATGAAATGGTGGTGGATATGAAAGTTCAGTGGCCAAGGGCTGGGAGTCAATCTGTCCAGCAGAAATTCAAAGTATTCTACTACACTGTGGTCCTCTGCTGAGAAGAGGGAGGTTTTTTTTGGCAAGAGCAAACATGGACATTGCCATCTCACAACCTGAAGTCATCCAGTTCCTTTTAAGGAGCAATGAATCAAACTCTTTCCTCTTTCTTCCTCCTAAACAGCACTCAAAGCCATTACCAATAATCAGCTAATATGAAACATGATTGATTCCCATTTGGAGGAAGCCAGATGAGTTTCTTGCACCAAATGTGGGAAATTAGTCTGTGTGTGTAAAATTCTCTCTGTAGGAAGTGACTGACAGCCTAAAGCGATACAGCTGCAAAGCATAAACACAGCAGTGCTTTTAGTGAGAGCACTTTAAATAACTATTATTAATGTCCCTTCCAAGATGTCACTTAGAAAACCACAATCAATTACTGTAGTGATAGCAATACTATATATAGCAATTGTATGCAAGTGATAGAGATGCTGGAAACCAGCTATTATTGCTTAGACATAGTAATATTCTCCCTGTTAACACTCATGTCATGACCACAAGCAAACCTGCATTTTTGAAAGATTGATGATAAGTAGCATTAAAATCCCTTTACTAATAAGCAAGGTCAATTGCTAGCATCTCTTTGTAAATCATTTCCCAGTTTAAAACATCATTTCTTTCCTGGACCAAAGTACTCTCTATCTGTGTCTTCTAATTCAGAAGTAGAGAGAAGACAGCTGGTCAAGTAAGGACAATGGGAGAGGGGCTGGGGAGGAGGCCCTGCAGGAGGGTGACATGAGCCTGGCTGAGCCCCTGCAGGCAGTGCTGAGATGGCACCAGCAGCTCAGGAGAGTCTCAGGCTGCTCTGGCACAGGAAGTGATCTAGGAGGTGAACAGCCAGGGCTGCAGTCAAACAATAATAATAATAAAAGTTATAATGCCAGTATTATGTGTATGTGGGTAAGGGAGGACAAGAGGCACAAACTCCAGCCATAGAAGACACCTTCAGCCCTCAAAAGCTGAAATGACCTTCCAGCAATTAAATATGCTTCCTTAATAATGTTGGTTTAATGCCATTTTCTTGTGTGGTATTTATGTTGTCCGAATTGTTAAGGCTCACTTCCTATAAGGAACAAAGGAATTAAGACTGAAGTAACTCTCCAGCGATGGGTTTGGACATGAAACAATGGGCTTGTGGAGTCTAAGGTACCTGCAGGCAGGGATGATGCTTTTTTTATATTTTTCCCTGTCTTCAATTATTGCAGTGTTTTCCAGGCAAAAAAAAAAAAATGCTAGCCCTCCTGAGCAGTAGCAGACTTGTAAAGCCAAACTCCCCTATGTTATCTAAATCTATCTGTGTTATCTCCTGTGTTGTCCTAAAGGAAATCTGATGTTTGAATCTAAGTTAATTAAGGAAAGCATAATTTATTTTTCAGAGTATCCTTGTGGCACAGGGAACAGGTAGAGCTCAGAAAGCGTTTGGCTTGGGATTCATCAGTGTTGGCTTCTGGGGAGAGAACTACAGCAATTCAGGTCTTACTGGATTAAACACGTACATAGTTCTCAGCAGAGAAAATGGTGGGGACCACACAGGTGGGGAGATGTCCCAGGGCCATGAAACTTCAGGGCCCCAGAGGAGGGAAGGACGAGCAGAAAGAAGTGCTGCTTGCATCAAGAAGCATCACAAGATCTCCTGTGTATGCACCAGATCAATAAGTGGTTGTGGAGGAGGTGTGAATTCCATGGTGTTTTCCAGTGTCTTTGGGTGAGCTTGTGGACCAGGGTACACTCACTAAATGAGAGTGCTGAAGGAAGGATGTGGATTACAATTGGGTTTGGTCTGTGCTTCAGGGGTGCGAGACAGGGGAGAGAGGGAGACAAAGCCTCTCTGCTTTGTGCTCTGAAAAAAACATCAGACATAATAAGAGTGCAACTAAGGAAATCAGAATCTGGCTTGACAGAAAAGACTCCCATGAACAGTTTATGAAGAAGGTTTGAGCTGATGTTTTGGCTTTAGGCCTAAATAACCGAATTGACATTTCCATGTGCCATAACCACATGAAGACTTGATGGATGGATTTCCATCTGACTTCTCCAGTCAATTTTCTGTATGCAGGCCTAATATTTCTTCCAAGGCTATTCATAGTTTAAAGCTGTTTAAAGAAGTTTCTTAATAGTAGAGTATGTTCTGGGGGGAAGGCAGTTCTGCTGTTCCTTGGGCAGAATTAAAACTCACATTTTGCTCACCCAGAGACTAAGGCAGTATGGATCTGCTTTCCTAGAGCCTATCCACAGATAGAAGTTTTTATCTAAAGTTGCTATTTTTAATTTTTCCTCATTCAGCTCATTCTGAAGATGGCACTCCAATTTCTGAAGAAGAGCATATGTACACAGAGCTAAGCAGCCAACTAGCTTTAAATGCATAATTCCTCTTTCAATTCCTTAATTCCTCATTAGCTTGCATGTGCAAACCCAGAGCCTAATCCAAGTCCCACTGGTGTCATGAGAATGGGTTTTACTTCTCAGATTTAGATTTTAGCCATCTAAAAATCAGGCATGTATTCTAAATGCAACTGTGGAGGAGCCACTTGTAGTGAAAATAGAGAAAGATCAGCATTTCCAGGATATGATTCATAGCATCTTCCTTAAGGCTTGCTTTGAGAGGGGACAAGTGTATCTCCAGCAGCCACTATCTTTTTCCCCTGCTTGTGAAGGGAGCCTGTACAACTAACCTAGAAGCCTCCTTACTCTGATAAAGGAAGCCAGGGGAAGAAATCTTTCTGTTTATTTCCATAGAAAGGGAGTCAAACTTTTGGTTTTCCACATTCTTTATGCCGAGATAAATTACAAATGAGTAAGCAAGGTCCCAGAGGTTGTCCTAAGCTGCATCTCATGGTCTGTTAACTCTGGCTTCAGCTAGCATTTGGGATGTGTGGAAAAGACATGTGAGCTTCTGAAACAAAATCAAACTTTTTTTTTTAATTATTGTTCCTTGCGTCACACTGGACTCCCTGACAAGGAGCACAATTAGATGGAAATCTCAAAGCAATGGCAGAAGCTTTTTGTCTGTCTCCTCTAAAGACACTCACTCAGTGGGATATGTGAAATGTCAGGAATAATTAGACAAAACTATATGAGCTCCTAGCAACACTGATGTGCTGTGTAAAACCAAGCATTTGCCATAAAGCTTTAAACATTGTTGAAAACCTGCATGATAAAAGTAACCCGAAAAATTTTTAAGTTCAGTTTCTAATGTATTAATATAGACATGGATATGAAAAAGCAGAATAGAAAGCTATGAAATGCTGGCATGACTGCTGAGATAGGCTGCTTTTTTTTCCAGAGGTGGTATATAAAAGTAATTGATGCCTCTCATATAGCAATTAAAATGAAAAGGCAAATTCCCTCAGCTCTTCATCTGCTGGAGTGTATTTTAACAAGCAGAAAAAGGGCTAGCTCCTGGTATCAGTATCACAAAGATCATAGACATGTTTGTGAAAAGGGACCTCTGGAGGTCCCTTAGTCCAGCCTCCTACTTTAAGAAAAATCTCGAAAACCAAAGAAGGAATAACCATTTCACATCAGCAGGGAACCTGGCCCAAATTGCCCTTTAGAGAAGAAAAAAGCTGATGATAAATGCAGAGAAAATGGGAGAGCAAATGCAAGAGTAGAGAAGGGAAAACAGACCAACATTTTATTTGAGATGATAGTATTTGAAATGTGAAACTTTTTTACCAAAAGGTGGAATTATCCTAGATTGACTAACAGATGTGTTTTTATCTTCTAGGAAAACAATGAACAGGAAGAAACCTGGATGGTTTTTTGCCATTCTGTTGAATATCGGATTATAAACAACTTTTTAAAATTGCACATAGGGCATCTTTTTCAAATGGATAACTTGTGAACCTGGAACTCTTCCTTACCAATTCCTTGCATCCTGGAGGGGAAAATGAAT
Organism: Oenanthe melanoleuca; assembly: GCF_029582105.1. Classification (NCBI taxonomy): domain Eukaryota; kingdom Metazoa; phylum Chordata; class Aves; order Passeriformes; family Muscicapidae; genus Oenanthe; species Oenanthe melanoleuca. The sequence continues at coordinate 33,607,611 of NC_079336.1, forward strand.
TTCACAAATTGCACCACTGAAGCCAATGTGGCTGCCAAGCCAAAAACAGTAACTGAAAAGATGCTCGTTACCCTGACCTTGGCCACAATCACAACCTTGACAATGCTGCTGAATTCTGCTGTAATTGCAGCAATCTCCACAACCAAGAAGCTCCACCAGCCGGCAAATTATCTCATATGTTCACTGGCTGTGACAGATCTCCTCGTTGCTGTTCTCGTCATGCCCTTGAGCATCACTTACATAATGATAGATAAATGGACTTTGGGGTACTTCATCTGTGAGATCTGGCTCAGCGTCGACATGACGTGCTGCACGTGCTCCATCCTTCACCTGTGTGTCATCGCCCTGGACAGGTACTGGGCCATCACGGACGCTATCGAGTACGCCCGCAAAAGAACGGCAAAAAGGGCTGGGCTGATGATAGCCACCGTGTGGACCATCTCTGTTTTCATATCAATGCCCCCCTTGTTTTGGAGAAACCACCACAGCATCAGCATCCCCAGCGAGTGCCGCATTCAGCACGACCATGTCATCTACACCATTTATTCCACATTCGGGGCGTTTTACATCCCCTTGACGTTGATCCTGATCCTGTACTACAGGATTTACCACGCTGCAAAGAGCCTTTACCAGAAGCGCGGCTCCAGCCGCCACCTCAGCAACAGGAGCACCGACAGCCAGAACTCTTTTGCCAGCTGCAAGCTCACACAGACGTTCTGCGTCTCGGACTTCTCCACATCTGACCCAACCACAGAGTTTGATAAAATGAACGTGTCCGTGAGGATCCCTCCTTTTGAGAACGACTTGGACCCGGCTGGCGACCGGCAGCAGATCTCCACAACACGAGAGCGAAAGGCTGCTCGCATCTTGGGGCTGATTTTAGGTGCTTTCATTTTGTCCTGGCTGCCCTTTTTCATCAAGGAACTGCTTGTGGGCCTCCACATTTGCACTGTCTCTCCAGAAGTAGCAGACTTCTTGACCTGGCTTGGGTATGTCAACTCGCTCATCAACCCTCTGCTGTACACCAGCTTTAACGAGGATTTCAAGCTGGCCTTTCGAAAGCTCATCAGGTGCCGAGAGCATACTTAAAAGTACTGAGAGGTGATGATGCTGGCATGACTCCTGGCCTTAAAAATGAGCAAAATTATTTGACTCTGCCACCGTTTTCCCTTGATAAAGGGGATTTTTGTGTTTGCCTATTTGCTTGACTGTTCTTCAGCCTGCAATTCATTATGCCATTTTTTAATCTCTAGTGTTACTCATGGTAAAGGGTTTGAAATAAATTTATTCTACAAAGGAAAAGATTTTTTAGAAACAAAACAACAAAAAAAACCATTATTAGTATTAGGTACTCATGTCTAAGACATTTTGTGTAATCAATGATTCAAGAAGCAAACAACAATATTAACTTTTATACTTTTTCCATTTAAGAATCAAACATCTAAATTATGTACTGTATAAACTGAACCCCATAAATACATATACAAAAATTAATAAACACTTCATGGTCATGACAGCTAAAGAGCACCTCTTTACTGTGGCATTCTGAGAAAACTGTAACAGCCATTTAGGAGGAAAATCAGGAAAATCACCACCATTTCCACCTTGGGTTGAGGCAGAATAAACTATTCCTTTCTTCAGGAATACACTCCCAAAACAGAAAGGCAAGTTCAGTTCATTATATCTAGAAATGATCCCATTTTGTAACACAGAGGAATTATTTAAGTGGATCTCCTTGTGCAATATTCCAGATTTACATTCAAGGTGTTGGGCAGGCACCTGTGCAAGTCGTTTGGCAATTGAAGGGTGCAGCTAATAAGTGTCATACCTGTGAAACTAACTGCACATCCAAGTGGTCACATTTTCAATACCTCTAACCCTATTTCTTCAGGCCTTGTGCCTTAGTCAGCTCTGAGGTTGTATTATTCACTTTTGCCACACTTTACCCTAATCTTGTGGTGCACAACCCCAAGGATCAATGGATCTTACCCCCATCAATTTAGACAAAAGGATATCTTCTCAGCAGGCCAAAAACATACAAAAATTCAAAAACATCAGCTAAAACCTAATTATTTCTGAATATCAGAAAAAAAAATCAGTAAAATTATTTCTTTTAAACAACAGTCTGCACATATGCCTTGTTGTCATCTCACAATTTTCAATGGCAATCTTGCCCACTTAACCTGTGGTCAGGTGCTCTGGAAGGATTTCTTGCTCTGGTGTCCCTCACAGACCCACTTCCCCTGTCCTGAGAGACAGAGTCCTTTGTATCCCATCTTTTGTGTTTATGAAAGTTAAAATTTTCTGGTTCAAATATTGCGGAAATCAGTCTGGGAATGGGACAAATCAAAGCTGAGAATTTGGTATTGTCCATTAGCAACTTCTTAGCACCATTTAAATATTTATTACTCGCCTTGCACCCTAATTTTCTTCCCTGTCCATTTTTCTGGACAAATTCTTTTTGAATTACACTGATACACAACAGAGGAAATACCACATATGTCAACCTGACGTGCAATAACAGTGAAAACTGTAGTATGGCAGCTCCAAATCCATCAAAACAAATACTAGAGGTAGCAAAAGTGTGGTAACAGCACTGGAAGCCATCTCTTAAAAATGTTTTTAAAATTTACAAGATGACAATCATTTTTCTTATCAAGAATCAAGGAAGTGTAAGTAATGTGTGAGTAATAAACTGCAAATGGAACTGAGAAATGACATCCTTATTGGTGAGAGGAAGCATTTGGCTGGAAAGATGCAGTGCCACAAGCTGAGCATAAACCAAGTCTGAAGGTGACAAAAGTGTGACCTGGGGCTTACCCACATGCAGTGGGATTCTTCTTTCAGGATTCCCTGCCTGAGTTTGGTTCATCTCCAGCTGCCCTTCTGAAGCTACTGTTGCAGTTGCCTCCTCCAGGTGCCTTTGGGTTTCCTACTAGCAAACATTAATACTTAAAAAGAGAGGAAAATTATCTCAGCCACTGAAAATTTCTTTTTAGTGAGGAAACACAGACATCCATTATGGTTTTTCCTTTTTGCAGCTTGTTGGAGGTGGAAATTTTTGATTTAAATCAGGGAAATGTGTCCTGACCTTGCCTATCAATACAGGTTCCAAAGCAGCTCCCTAGAGTACATATGCTATTAAGGGAAAAAAAAAAAAAAAACCAAAAAAAAAAAAACACCCTGGAAATTAAAATAAAAAATGTGGTGTTTGCAGGAAGTGCTGCAGAATTTTTTTTTTTTTTTTTTTTTTTTTTTTTTTTTGCTTTCAGAAAATGCAATATAATTTATTATCAAAGAACAAAGATTTGGCACAATTTCTGAAACAAGTTGACTGTGGCAGAGAAAACAGGACGCACAAGCAGTTATGGCTAGAAGAGAGTAGATTTTGGTGTCCCTTGGGTGCACAAGGGTGCCCAGCTGCTGTGATGACCAGAAAGGGAAGAGTAAATGTGCAAGACTGTCCCAGCAGACTGTCTGAGCCACCCCAAGGAACTCAGCTGAGGCAGAAGCTGCACCCCAACCAGGTTCTTTGGGGCTCTGGCTCAGCCAGGGGTAGGCTGCTCAGTCCTGTTCCTCATGGAATAAAACCAGCTCAGTTAACTCTGTTGCCAAGACTGATGCTCATTGAAAGCCATAAGTGTGGCTGAAGGGCTGGAAATGCTGAGTGTGACCTCCACAGCAGCTGTCATAGGCAGGTAGCAGTGCTTCAGAAACATGGATGAAAGCTGTAAAATACAGAAGCTGCATCATCTTTATTTCTGCTAATGGCTTCTTGTTAGTATGTGAACACTGCTATTACCACTCAAACTACCAATCAGGTTGAAGGCTGTATTCAATTTTAATATTTAGGGGTAATTAACAGGAAAAAACAGATGGATGGTTAATTTCCGTGCTTTCCTGTTAAATAAAGACTCACCATTCACTGCCAGCTGACTAGTGATTTTCTAATTAAGTCATTAGCTAAACACAGAGAATGTTTTCCAACAAATGCCACTAGATGATGAAGATGTATGTTTTCCCCATGCTCAAAGTCAGGAACAATATAAAGTGTTGGCTACTTAAAACAACTCAACTTGATCAGAAATTACTGGTCTCCTCATGAAAATAAAACCTCTTGCTAGTCTGACACCACTGTTTGACACCATCATTTTATTTTCTATGTTAAGTTTTTGCTGCTTTTACAATGGATTTGGAGACATTTCTTGACCTGTCCATGGCAACTCCCCATTAACAGCTATGAATCAGGTGTTAATTCTGAATCAGGCCCACCCACACCATGTTCTGCAATACAAGGTCCTCCCAACAAAATCTCAGTGATGTATTCAAGACCTACAGACTACCTCCATCTCCCTTAACCTCTCTAAACCATCCTAAGACCTCCAAGCCTTATTTTCTCCAATGGTGCCCTTGCAAAGTTGCCTGGCTTCACAACCCTAACTCCCTGCCTGTCCTGCCTTTGGGTTTCTGACTCTCTCTAATCCCTAAATTTGTTGTGGTCCTACTAGAGCAAGCTCCTGTTCTCTCCCCCTCTCTCAGCAGTTACCAGAATTCCCATGATTGTGGTTGTTCAAGTCTGCAAGATTTTACTCTGTCTGATATGTATCCAGGCCATATCCAGAAGGTTTTTGCTCTCTGTAAGCAGCCAATGCTTTGGAGTGAGTTCATACATTCCTGAAAATTGCACCAATCAACAAGTTGCCCTCCCAAAAGACATCTCTTCAGATGCTATTTTACCTACTTTTTTATCTTGTTGTCTTTCTTCTGTACCCTCTCCTTTTATTCCCTCTCTTCCACATCAAAATTTACCCTAGTATTTTTATTTTATGGACCTGTGTCTTTGCTTTTAGGGACCTGTCCCTGCACAGGTTACTCAGGTTTCACTCAGGTCCTGCTCTTCTGCCTGTGCCAACCACATCTCTCTTCTCTGCAAGCTTTGTCCTCACCACCTCCATCATCTTTCCACATCTCTCCTGTTCTTTGCAGCTGATGGGGTTTTTTCCCTCTCAAAACCACTTTTGATATGGTAAAACTCCTGAAAGAAAAGGAGTCATCATGGGCAGTGGAGGAATTGGTCTGTGTGTATGGTCTGTCTTCTTTTCTCCACCTTTCCCACACAGATCACATCCTCTTCTGAGGTGAGCTATCTCTCTTTAGTGCACAGCATGCACAGACACAGCAAAACACATTAAGAGTTGCCTATGCCCTGAGCCACCTGGATTTGGCTCATATGCAGTATTTTAAAGTTGTGGGTTCCTCACCACCAGGATGCACCAAGTTGTTCACAACACGAGATTAATTTTGTTGATCTTCCTGTATAGAGAAAGATGATGGGATTGAACTTCCCAAAAGGTTTAAAACAAAGCCCCCACCTCACTAACTCTACATAAAAGGCTGTCACTATTCAGATATAACTGCTGTGTACCTGAGCTGTCCAGTTTTACAGAGTTATCACTCCTTATTTCCTTGTCCTTTGCATGTGTGAGGAAGGAAGAAAAAAACCCCATAAAAATCACAAAAACAAAACAAAACAATGAAAAACCAACTTTAAAAATTTGGTTTATCCAAGACAAGATGCTAAAAGAATAAAGGAATCTTTTCTAAGGACTTTATTTTCACTCCTCTGTTTTGAATTCCAGCTATCAAAAGGTAAAGAGCATTAGAGTGTTGAGGTGAAATACAAGCTTCCAGCTTAGGTGAGAGATAGTCCTTGTGCCTGGGTGTTGTTTAACCATTGCAAATATCAATAAGAGACAGGCTGATTTATATTCATCCTTTAAACACCCAAATGATTTCTATGAAGAATTATCTCAAATTGCTTTATTGCTTAAGTGGACATTAAATCTTGTGATAACTTTTATTGTTCAAGTAGTATTTCATAAGAGTCCTGTGCAATATATAGTCACCCTCTCTAATTGCTATCTGGTTTTCACTTGGGGCCAAATATTTTTTTCATTATCTGACCTGGATAAATTCCAGGTTTATCAGCTGTAAAATTACTCTTCAGCATTCTGTATTTTACTCTATATACATTTGTAAACATTGCTCCCTTCCTCTCTTAAACTGCCAGGGGATCTTTACGTTTTCATTAATCCCATGCAGGTAATCACCTATAGGTGATGTTATATCATTAAATTACTCCTTCCTACTCAATTAATTTCTATGCTTCTATGAATCAGTGCTTAAATATAAATTTTTGATGTTTCTGCTGTGAGTAGAAAATGTAACCACAAATGAGCTGTGTGAAAAAAAAAACCACTATTAGAAAATTATATAAACATCTCAAAGACCTAAAGGAGAGAGACTAATTTCAACGTTTTACCTTCTTAACCACTTTTCTTTCCTGCTCATTTCACTATTTCCTGGTCTGTGAATCCTGTTCATTAATTTTTCCCCTTGTTTATCTTTCTCTCCTTCTTTTCCTTGGCAGCCTTCCTCAGCACCACAGCAGCATCTAGTAACTTTTAGCAAGAAGCAAGGCCACGCTGTGCTATGTTGATCACATCACCTAAGCATCTGCTCTGGTTTTAGGAAATCAGTTTGCAGGCTCTGTTCCATGGCACTGCTGTGTACAGCCTCTACTTCAGCCTTACTGCAATTTTACTACAAATCACATTTCTAATGTGCATCCTGATTCCTCCAGGTGAAAGACTCTTGTATTAACCCATGGTTTCTTCCCATGTGCCGTGATTTTTTAAGATATCTTTTTAATAATTCCCCCTCTCTTCTCCTCACTCATGGGGTTTCTATCAATAAAAACTAAAGCCACAGCTAGCATGGTCTCCAGATGCAGTAAGTGGTGCTGGAAATGCTCACTCTTCTCCTCCCACTGCCCCTCATATTTCACAGTCTTCCAATTGCTTCCACTGCATACTTAAAACGCATTAGCATACAGAGCAGCTTTCTGAAGTTCTTGTGGGTTAATTTCCTGCATGACAAGTTCTGAGCCTCATTTCTACCTGGTGCAAGATCCCTTGTCACTGGGGTACTCAAACCTTCTAATGTGCTGCATCTCCCATATTCATTTTGTACACTGCAGGACTGCAAATGGCACACATTTCTACAAGGTGAGGCATAAAGCACTTCCCCTTGCAAGAACACTTTATAAAAGATGCATGTTTTGTCAATTAAGAAACAAAATATAATTTTTGGGAAGAGGGAGGACAGAATTCCCATCCCTTTGTAAATTGTTTTGCACACAATTTGAAATAACTTCCTGGTATTAATTTTAAAAGAGCACTAAGAAACAAAACATAAAATCACGTGTGAATGTCTGAACAACTTGCAACAAGAGGAGTGACCCTCCAGCAGATTTTACAATAAAAAATTGTTTCTCTCCAAAGCTTTCTACAGCGACCTTTCCAAGGGAATAGAAAGTTCCACACAAATGACTTTCACCTTTGTAATGACACTAGAAATATTATCTCAGTCCTTTATAGGAGGAACAGCCTGACAAGCTCCTAGACTTCTGGGTTAAGCCTCAACAAGTTTATTTCTTCAATAAATAAAAAATGAGGCTAACACCTCCAGCTTGAGAGTTTTAAATTGAATTGACCACTAAAATAAAGTCTATCAGCTAGATTTTTCCTTTTGTTCATACATATTTCAGTGCAATTCCTCATTTTTTTATTGCCAAGCCTGCATATGAAAAATTAAAATAATCACTTTTTAAATTCAAAATAATAAGGAAAGTATCTCTTATTTTTCTGATTTCAGAACATTTCTGTATTATGCTGGACAGTCATTTTGAAGATGCCAGATAGAAAAAAATTAATCCAATTAGATTCACAGAAGTTAATCTAGGATTGCAAAATTAAGTGTGGTTGTTCTGGTCTGCTGCTTGCATATACACGCAAGTCACAGATCAAAATCCTTCAATTTTTCAGTACAGCAGTTTCTCTATTTGCTGAAGAGCAGGTTATCTGTGGTTTTAAGTAGGATGGGTAGGAGGCTGTACCCCTTCCTGCCATGCATGCAGAGCCCATGGGCAGGAAGGGGACAGAGACCTGGGGCTCTGTGGCTGGCAGAGACTGCACTGGGGACACGGTGTCACTGCTGCTCCTGCCTTCCTCAGAGTCCAGATTTCCCCCACAAACCATGGCTTCCACCTTCTCCCAGAGGACCAAATAAAGGTGAGAAGTGTGAAGGACTGACCCACAGTTCCTCCTGGGCTGTGCACTAAGCACTTGGCTGGAATTGGGTTCCCCAAAACCATCAAACCAGCAGACACATGACAGAGCAGGACAGGCATCTGGACAGTGACAGACTGCAAATAAGCCACCTGCACAGCCACCACATCCTGGGCACCTCTCAGCAAAGCATGTCCCCAAAGCTGTGCCTCTCCCTGCAGCATGGTCCAGCACACCAGCAGCTGCACTCAGACCTGCAGCAGGGACTCCCAGGAGAGCAGACCTGCCTGGAGCAAGCACAGGCTGCCACATCCATCAAGCCCTTCTAGCACATTACAGCAAGGCACACAGCAGCCTTATCCCTCAGTGGGGTTGTGCTGTGTGCCAGCCTTGCAAAGCTTGGGCTGCAGCATCCTGACCAGCAGTTCCCCAGTCGATGCAGAAAGGACACATCACAGGGGTGCCTTCACCTTGCTCAGCCAGGCTGCTGTCTGCTGCCAAACCCTTCTTTGTATGGCAGGCAGGCACACCCCTAGGGCAACAACAGAGCAGCTCATGGGGTAAAACAGCCACATGAGGGACAGTTTCTAAACCTCCCCATTCCCTAAAACAGACTAACAAGTTCTGACAGTCTACAGATCAAAACAGTCCCAAGCAAGAGATTCAACCCTCCTGTAAAAGGAAGCACTGCTGTCCTCCACACCCAGAGGTCCTGTCACTCCTATAGACACTGCATGACTGCTCTGGCTGACAGGTGCTGACAGTGTTACTGGGACCAAGCCTAGCTCCCACACAAAGCCAAGGCACACAGAGACACTGAGACAGCTGAAAGGTTGTGTGGGCAAAACCCAGGGAAGGGCTGACAAAACCCAGCATCCAGTGACAGCATTAATCCCCAAGCTCCACAGCTGGGATTCCTGACACCTGGCACAACAGCCACCAATGTTCCCAACAGCAGCCATTGCTGAGGCTTTACCATTCTTTAAGAGCCTGTTGAGGTGACAGCAACTTCTCAGTTTGGTGCTCAGCTTGAACAGCTGAGGAAACACAATGGAAGACACCAAATGCCCTTTTTTTTACCCCAGGCTAGAGAACAACAAGCTGCTGCCACTGCAGCTCTAGAGCAACCACAAACTTGTGGCTTTGCTGCTCCCTACCCTCAGGATGGGCACAAGTATGGAATAAGGCAGTTTTGGTCCCCAAAACTGATAGCTTAGTTTGCCCTTGCATGTGCCATGTGGCATCCACCAAGGGCAGCCTTGGCACTCAGCAGCAGTCAGGCACGACACGCTCGTGGGGCACAGAGAGCACTGAGCAGCTCCCTCTGACTCTCCTGGCTAATTGCCATCCTCTCCTCCTTCCACACCTAAGTTTGCTCCTTCTCCTTTCCCTCTTTTGAAACTCAGTCATTACTGATGGATCCTGATAGAGTCAGCACAGTCTGACATTGACACATAACTCTGACAGTCTTAATATCAAACCCCTCAAGGTTTGAATCAAACTTTGTAGTTTTTTTTTTTTAAATACCTACAGGAGGACAGTTGTGACTAAGCAACTGCATTGTGAACATTGTATGCTTGGCTAATCTTTTGTTTTAAGGAAGGTGGAAGACAATCCCAAGATGAATGGGCTGTCTGTCTGAGAGCCACCAGGAATGGAGTCAGCAGAACTGAGCATTAACTGGGGGAAAGGTAATTCTGGCAGTGGGAGATTGCAATCCCTGACTTGTTGACCACCTACTCAAAACAGACACCAGACTCAAATGGATTGGAAAACTTCACACACGTGCTAATTAGCATGTGGAACAAGAGATTTAACTGGTAAATAGGGATTTGAGTATTAATTTTTTTTAAATGTAATCTTTATGATTTTGTAATTTCAAAAAAACTTGCAATCTCTAATGAATGCTGAGGCTTTTGTTACTAAAAGGTAATAGTGTAAAGTTTTGATGAGCAGTGAGCCAGCCTTTTGTGGGTTACCACCTGGCTCCCTACTTTGCACAAACTAGAATAAAAATGGAAATACCTCACCTTGGTGTGTGAATTGGTGCATCAGGTAATGAGCCTACATTTGGGACAACAGTCTGACACTGACACCCCAGGTCAATGGAAATGACTAACAGCACACAAAGGTGGAGGTCTCTGGCCCAGCTGCACTCCCTTTGAGACTGCAGTTATTTCCATACTAAAGAAACAGCTTGGAAGGTATCTTGTAAAGGAGAATTCTTCTGAGAGGACAAAGTACTGAGAAGTTCTGCAGTGCGGTGATGTGTGTGTCATGTTTATGTTTTATATATTGTACACCCATAACATTTTGGAAACTGGATCCAAAGTCAAAAAAGTCAGTGTTAGACCTAGTACTGTCCTTAACTACCTTTGAATGAGTCTCTTGGTGTGCAAAATTTGGAGCTATTTCTGAAGGCTGTTTGAAAACTTGCCTTATAATCTGCATTTTGGAGTTACAATAACCAATTATGTCTGAATGCTAGTTACCTTAGATAAGTGGCTGTTTCTTGGTCCTCTCTATGTTCTCCATCTTCCACACATTCCTCTGTTATGCTGTTGGATTAATATTTTACTGGGAATCATTATCTTCAATCCAGTGGGTCAGTTTGACTTTGGCAGCAGCACAGAGATTAGAATGTGCATTCCTCAAACTTTAACCAAAAGTCACAAGAAACCTGAGAAGCAGGATGTTAAACAGCAGCAGAGGTAGAGCACACATTGGATGTGGGCTGATGTGCCCTCTAATATGCTCCTTACATGTCCACACTGTATTTCTCAGCAATTTTGTATCTCTGCAAGGCACTCTGCACTTGGTGGCACCCTGAGATCAACTCTTCTGTCATCTTAATGACAGGGGAAAAGGCCAAGCAAACTGGAGAAGTGACAAGTGAAATGTATTATGCTTATATATATATATATATATATATATGCACCATGAGGGACAGAAGTGCCATCACCAGCATGAAACCCACAGGCTGCTGTCATTTGAGCTAAAAGAAGTGCTTTTCCTAAAAAGATTTGCCTCCTTGGCAGGCCAGCAGCTGGGGAGAGGGAATGCCATCCCCCACCCAGACCCTCAGTGCAGGAGCAGGGAGGGCTGCCCAGCCCTGTGTTGGGCTGTCAGGGACCAGACTGCACTGCCACCCCACAGCACTCACCAGGGAGGGATGCTCTGACTGAACAGTGGCACAGCTCACTGCATTTAATTCACAGTTGATGAGTTTTGTCTTCCTCTGCACAGGAGTGTGATTGCAGGGTGGAGATAGCACATTGCAGGGAAAACAAAGGTATGGAAGTGAACCTCCTGCCAAGGACTGTTCCACATTCATCCAGCTGCAATGGACTTTGCCATGGGGCTGTGGATCCCAAGGAAGCTGGATAAAGTCTATGCATCCTGGTGTCCCATGGGCTATAAGCTAGAGAAAAAGAACTTTTACCTGTACTGGGTTTGACTTTGTTTCTGCCATTGCAACTGACATCACGTATTTTTAACAGCTTCACTGAAAAGTTTGATTTGAAGAGGCAGCCAGTGACCAACCCCACCAGGCACAATCCCTGGGTTCAAAGGCACAGCTGCCAGCCCCAGGAGCACACCTGTGTCATGGATGTCACCTCTCTGAGCTGGGGCAGGCAGTGGGAAAGCAGCAGCTTCATGCCTGGCACTCACACCTGAAATTCCATTTCTTAGGATGGCCATGAACCAGCCATTCTCAGAAATGCTCCTAAGCTACTAGTTTATTAAGTTAACTAGTAAGTTCTATTTATTAGGAGGGTGAATTTCACAAACAGGCTTCAAACATCATTTGTTAGATATGTAACTTGCCAAAACGTTATCAAAAATGAACATGCACAAGCCTAAAAATCAAACAGAACCCAACAATCATTATTTTAAAAAAAATTTTGAGCTAAGTAGAAGGAAATAGCCAGGGGTGCTCTGGAGATGAATCTTTCCTACAGGCTTCCACTTTGGTTGATGAACTGCTTCCATGCTCTATTGCTCCCTTCTTCTCTACACTGAATACTTTCCAATGGTAGTTTTCTGGCTTTCAACCAACTTAAAACACAAGTTGTCTCCAAAGCCCATCAGGTCTGCTAGTCACACAGTTCTTCACTTAAGTCTTTCCATTTTTCCTGATAATCCATCATTTCATGATCTTTTTAACCTATCTACCATCATATGTAAGGTGATTGACAAGTAAGCGTCTCGAGAAGCTATGTTAATTTAAAGCAAAAATCAAATACTTTTCATGGATGTAAGACCTCTCTCTGGCTCTAAAGTGGCTTTTCCACTTATCTTTCAAATTCCTGCCAATGTAATTGCTACATTTTGCCTTACAATAAGCTAATTTTCTTGCTAGCACAGGAAATGTAGTATTTGGCTTTCTTGGGTTTCAAAGCTTTTTGGTGTACAATTCATGAATGTTTTGTTTTCTAAAGGCAAAAAGAAAGTTACGATCATTTCACTTACTCTTCTGCCTAAAAAGAAGAAAGCTCAGTTGCTCTTTGCCAGTGATACAAAATGTATTGTCAGGGCTGCATCATATCCTCAGCTTAATGAGGCTGAGATTGGCAGCACAAAAGGGATACCAGAGACTGTCTGGAATGGAGACAGATGAGACAGGATATGGCTGCTTATGAAAACACAAAATTTATATGTACAGAAACACCTTTGTGTGCTGGGTTTGTCTGCTCCCTTTCCATCCAAGAGTGTTCACATTTAGTGTTCACTTGAACACTGAAGCGCGGTCATGCAAGAATAAGTTTTCCACTTTGACCTTTTAAAAATAAAGTCTTTTTAAAATACCCCACACTCCCTGTGAAAGCCCATTTCTTAGGGAAAGATAGCTCTCTTCTTTTTCAAACTAAGCACTTGCTTTGGTCTGCCTTTGAATCACATAAAATAATTTTATACTGCACATTTTTAAGTTTGTCATGTGTAGATCAACTGGGTGCTAGAAACAGCAAGGCTATCCAAGGAAATAGATGTGAAAAAATATGTTCAGATGAAGGAAATAGCCATATTTTTGTAATGAACACATGAACATGCTAGAGGAAAGGCATGCAAGCAAGGCCAGTCTTTCAGGTCACCTAATTCCAAAACCTGGATATAAGTTTCTGCACACACACACACACAAAAAGAGAGGTTTAAAAATAATTGTGGAAAGGTAAGAAGTACAGTTTCTCTACTCACAAGCTCATGTGATACATGTGAGGCTGTCTTAACACTGGTCTTATGGAGGGGGGGTTTTTTAATCTGGTAGTGTCTCTGTGTTGTTGAAATATTTGTTAATGATCTTTTGGTCTATAGGCAGAGGCAGGAAATGCAAACATGATGGAAGCTCCTTGTCTTGACAACAGCCATGAATCCATGTGTGAGCTCCAGCCTGCTGCCCTCCAGGGCAGCCCAGTTTGCACAGCTGCACAAGAGAGGAGCACCAGTGCTTTGGGGAGCAGCATGGCTTGGGGATTTGTCTCCACAGGTCCATGGCTTCACCTGGCTCTGTCAGGTCTTCAGGACAGCATCAGCACCAATGTGTGATCATGCACTTCCACAGACAGGGTAATATCAGTCACAGAAGCACTCCCATAGATGTTTTAACATTCCAGTTTGTTCCCATCCTTGTCTCATCTCCAGTCAAAGGCTTGGGCCTGCCCACATACTCCTGATCTTGCTGTGTTGGCCTCCCCATCTGCCCAAAAAAAGGAGAGAAAAGCAGCAGGTGATCCTTGCATGTCCCAGGCAGGGGGGCATGCCACAATTCTCTGTCATCTGCCCTGCAGATATCCCAGGGCTATTTTAGGAGCTGGAGCCCCAGCAGCAGCCGGTGTGTCACACACCAGAAGTATGGCCTGTTGATGAGAGCTGTTGCCATCAATTGTAGATCTGCTGTGTCCTGACCACAGTGACAGCACAAGCACCCTGTTGGGACTCCCTGTACTCCTGATTCAGGACAGTGCCCGGCTGCTCACCAGAAGATGTGGATCTTCATGGAACTGGGCTCAGGGCAGAGTGGCCAGCAGCTTTGTAGTGGCAGCTGACCAGTGCTCAGCCTCAATCCTCACACAGATACAGGTACTGCTCTCTTCTGGAAGCTCACAGCAGTAATCCATCCCCACTGCCCCATGCAGGTGCTGACCATCAGCATCCTTACCACAGAAGCTACAAGCCATGCTGTCATCTGCTGCCTCTGCTCCCCCTGTCCCAGCCCAGGTGCCACCAGGCCCCCTCCCAGGTAAGCAGGATGTCTGTTTTGGTGCTGGTGGCACTGGACATCCCTCCCAGTGAAGCAGTGGTTATCACAATTACAATTTCTTCTTAGACTGAGGCCTCACCAGTCACTGCCAAATTCACTCAAAATCTTTCACAGATATGGTGCTGGCATACTCTGGAACCCTGCTCTTCCTCCAACACATGTTCCTATAGTGACACCTAGGGTGTAGTGATGATGACACTTGCTGATTTTACACCACTTCTGTCATCCCAGCAATCCTCGTGTTCCCTGGGAGACCAGCCTCAATGTCATTTCCCAGCTGATGCTGTCAAGCACAGATTTTGGTGGCCAAAGGCCATCTGGCACTAACTACAAAACCACAGAGAGCTGAGGAGGCTGCCTAGATCACTGTGACCAAACTGCAGCACACACACCACAGGAAACTGTGGGGAGCAGATGCTGAGTGGGTGGAAGCTGACTGGATGCTGGGAATGGTACTTGCCCAGCCAGCTGACCACCCTGGACACAGCTTTGATCCAGGTGGCTTCTGTAAAATTATACATCATGTCACCTTAGGCTCAGTTCAAAAATCTAGTGAGAGAAGGAGAGACAGCAAGGGAAGCACAGGGAACGTGCAGGGAAGAGGCATTGTGCACCAGCAGGATCAGGAAGATGCTGTAATTCTCACAGGTCTGTTGTACACCCCTCAGGTCCTAAATCAAGAGTAACTCATACTTGAAAAATAACCACCCTTTCCCTCCCCTGCTTAGTATTTTAAAAACTGCAGTGCTGTATGAGCCAGTCTGCAATATTAGAATCAGCAGGTATTACACTCAGACCTTTTAGAATAGGCTTCCTAAATAGATTCCTCCATCCTTTGCTTCATTTTAGGAAATTAACTTCAGTTAAATGTGAAGCACTAAACTCATGTCTGTTAGGCTGACTATTTGTACTCAGTGGTCCAAGAGTCTGACACATTGTTGTGGTGTTTATTAAAACAGACTTGTCTGAATTAGATAATCCATCTCAGAAGGAGCAGATCATAAGGCTGGAAGGGCCCCATCCGTTCCCTAGCTTCAAGGCAGGGTCACCTACAGCTGTGTCACTTCTGACAAATATTTGTTCCATCTGTTCTCAGAGTTCTCCAGTGATAGAGATACCTCATCTTCCTCAGACAGCCAATTTCCCTGCTTCATTTCCTTCAGCAACAGAAAGCTTTATTCACTATCTAACCTGAATCTCCTCATTTGCTACAACTGGCATCCCATCTCCCACCAACAAAGAGAAAAAAAAATGCTCTGCTCTTTGCAACAGCCTCTGAACCCTCACCATCTGACAAACTCTGCTTCATATTGGGGTATGTCTTGCCCATAAGCAGATTGCAGCTATTTGGACATTACAATCTGAAAAATTTCCCTCAAAATGTCATGCATTTTAAAAGCTTCCACTGTGCAAACTGCTGCTGTGCTGCATTTGCTTCACAGACCTCCTGAGACCCCTTCTTCTCAGCTCAGCCACTGACACTCCAGTCTCTGCTGAGAGTGTTTGCTGACAGCAAACTTCAAATTTGCTTAATATCTATAATTGCTGAGCAAACTTTGTCTGCACAAAAGTATATGGAAAGTCAGCCAGAAAAGTTGGCTGTAGACAGATATTTGCTGTTCACTGGAGGAAACCATGCACTTCAAAAGAAGGTATTTAACAGCAGTCTTCACAGTCACTACCTATCTGCACCCTCATCCAGGGTCTGCCTCCTGAGATTCACAGTAATCTCCTGATCCATCAGCCTTCTCCTTGAGGCACCAACCTCATCTTCTTCCTCATCTTTTCTCTGCCTCAGGCCACAGGCAGTGCCACTGCACAAGCCAAGCTAGCAAGTTTGGCACTGCTCAGCAGGGCAGGTGCTGCTCTACCATCATGATACATAGTGGTGACAGCACTTCCAGGTTCATCTCACCAGTCAGCCAACACTCTGGGATTTATTTCACCTAGTTTTGGCCACCCAGAAAAGAGACACCTGAGCTACTCATGTGATCTTCTTCACAAGACAAGGGCACAAATGACCCCTTGTACAGGGATATGTCTCTCTGTACTGCTTATAGAGGCAATTAAAAAAATTCTCCTCCTAGTGAAGAAAAATAGTTTCTTTCATCAGTGCCAAAGTCATTGGACTTCACACAGTTTCTAGCAAAATTCAAACAAGGAGCAGTGTTTGAAGAAAATACTGCTATCTCACACCTTACAATGGAAAGGGCAAGGTCAGCATCAAAGCCTCACTGCATAGACAATTACTTTTTCTTCAGATGCCTGTTTTTCTGTGGCTCTCAGTGCACAGGGAGCCTGAGGCCCATGAATTGCAAGTGAAAAAAATCATCAGCTTCACCTCAGGTCAATGGGAATAGAAGACAAGAAGCCAGCCTACATTCAGCAAACAGTTCAGAATGGCACACTTTCTTATTATTCCTCTGCAGCTGGGTGCCTATTACAAGAAGTACTTACAAGTTTGAAATGCCCCACATAGCCTATATTTAACTATCAGACCACACTTCAGCAACTCTTATTCCTGGAGATAAGTATTATGGGAAGCACACAGCTTAAGAAAGGATGTGTTTACCAGAAAAAAAAAAAAAAAAAAAAAAAAAGAATTACCTTTAGCAGCAAGAGAAATCTCTGATGCATACATTTGAGCTCCAGGCTTAACAGCCAATTATTTTTTATATGCCTCATATATATGCATGAAATAATTTCTTTTTGGTAAAGTACATAAGCCCTGCACATAAAATAACCACTTATTCTCAGGTGGCATTCTCAAATATCCCTAGCAGGCACTGACTAGGAAAGGAGAGCACAAGTGAATCCCTGCTCAGCTGGCAGATGGGTGGCAATCCAGGAGTCCAGCAGGTCTAGGACTAATTGTGCAATAGTGACAGCCCTTCTCATTTGAGGTAGTTGTTAGTTACACAGAGGTGGCTTTGATTAGCTCTTCCCACACTTGTTCAATCAGATGTGTCCAGCCTGACATCAAACTTACACATTCTTTACCCATTCTTTCAATTATTTTTAGTTTATCCTTGATCACTCCTTCCCCTGCCAGACCTTGATGTGGAGAAAAGCAGGGAAAGTGCACAAGAATCAGGACTGTGCTCCCCTCCTCATGAGGGGAAGAGGAGGGGCAGGCAGTGATCTCCTCTCTCTGGTGATCAGTGACAAGGACATGAGGCAATGAAGCTGTGTCAGGGGAGGCTCAGGCTGGGTATTAGGAAAAGGTTCTTCACCCAGAGGGTGGCTGGGCACTGGAACAGGCTCTCCAGGGAAGTGGTCACAGCACCAAGCCTGACAGAGTTCAAGAAACATTTGGAGAATGTTTTCAGGTACCTGGTGTGATTCTTTGGGATGATCCTGTGCTGGGACAGGACATTGATAATTCTTGTGGGTCTCTTCCAAATGAGGATATTCTATGATTCTCTGTAGCCTCTGATGTTTGGTTAGTTTTGATGGCACCTGCTGGCAGACACATGCTATGCCACTGCAAAGCAGAGAGGAGCCAGCAGACAGACACAGACTGTCAACAGGAGTACTTGCAGCCCCATGACAGAAACCAAAGACAGAAGGGATAGGTCCTGGCAAAAATCATGATGTCTTGTGAGTAAATTATCCCCAACCAGCACCCAAATTACTTTTACACTTCTTAAATTTTGAGGCTTGATCTGTACTTGTTTTTCAGCACTTGGAGAGCTGCTATTAAGAACACTTTGTTGCTTGAGAGATGTGGCAGATAAAAGAGAGATGCAATTTGTCTCATCAAGAGAAGTGTATGCAAGATCCTAATGGCAAAGGCATTGGGAATATGTCTGTCAGAGCAAAGAGTAAAGAAAAGTAACACCAACAGAGCTGAATGATAGCTCCTTCCTGGGATTAGTGTTCAGTGACAGGATACTTGAAGTGTGAATCCAAAATGTATGCCACTGTTGCTGCAATAGTATCTCTGAAAATTTTACCTAGGGAATTCTGATGCCATAGTCCCCAGCCCATAGCAATCCTCACAAACATGCAAATTGTTTTAAACACTCAGGATGAAATGAAAATTCATTTTGTGCCTCACTACAACAGCTAAGGACTGAGTAGCCATTAAGGCAAATGCCAGACACAACTATAAACAGTGTCTGGGGTTCAGGAGATATTTGGGTACTGTATTCTAGAAGATCAGGACCTGCACACAAAAAGTACAGTCAGCCCACCAACACCACTAGTCCTTGCTTCCAGCTCCTGAGGCGAGCTCAGGAGTTCTCTGTCCCTCTCCAAACTTTCCTTCCAAAACAGGAACCACACTGGAACAGTCCCAAGTGTTCTCTGTTGAACCAGATCTGGGATTTGTGATATATGGCATAAACTGGCACAGTGTCCTGGGTGTGCCAACAGGCCACCAGAATGAATGTCCAAGTAGCTGGAATCTGCTCTGGTGCTGTCTGATAGTAGCCAGGGATAAGGGAATTGTTAGGTGGAAGACCATGAATATACATTCATCTCTGCACCCCAAATCCTTGAAAAGCAGTCCCTGAGGAAGATACCCTTGGAAGCCTGAGGCTTCAGGACAAGGGCTGACCTTCATTGTTGAATTGGTGGTTTAGCACCAGGCACCATACCTGGTCACACCTCAGGGCACAAGTGGGGAATCCCACTGGAGGGCAAGAAATCTGGGCAATAATCTCACTGAAAATCAGAAGTGACTGGGCAGAGAGCATTTTAAATAAAATAATCCCCAAATGTAATGCCTTTTAAAGGAATGAAAATTCAGTTTTACATAGATAGAAAAAAAGAAGATGCTCTTCCATGTTGGAAGAAATAAGAAAATGATGATTTGGTGGGGTTTTGTTGTTTTAGAGTGGCTTTTTGAAACTTTTGTTCTTCTGTTTTTCCAGCCACTTCCTCGTTGCTCATTCTACATTGCCATCATTAAATGGCAGTGGTGGGACAAAGCAGAAACTGTGTGAGGAGAGAAAACAGTTAAAATGTGACTTTAAAGTGTGGTTTAAAAACTGAGTCCTATAACTATTTGAAGAACTGCACTTATTCTATATGTTTGTTATTTCGTGTTTTTTTTTATTTAAAAAACCCTTCAAAATATATTTTTGACTTCTAAACAAAACTGGTGTTTATTTGACAGGCTGAACTGTCCTTGTCATCTGCAGTTTGTGTTTTTGTAATTGGAAAGAATCAAATACTTACTGAATCCACACCATAAGAAAGGTAGAAAATGCTGTCACTTAATTAAGAATGTACTCTCAACAAGATATATCTTGCAATCTCTGCAAGTTAAGTTTCCAAAACACCCAGCTGCTCCAAAGCCTGGATGGAAATAGTTAACAAAGCTGTGTCCCTCCACAGCAGCTCACATTTTAGCTCTCTTGAGCAAGCAAATCCCAAGAGAAAATTCTGCCTTAAAAAATCATGATGAAGATGAAAAAGTCAGCCCTTGCAGTTGTTTGAAGCTTGAGCTTTAAAGCCAATTATAATACAAATTATAAATACAGTCTATTTCTGTCTCACATTTTAAAGAACTGTGAAACGCCAGATGGCTTTTCTGTCGCTGTGCCCTGCCATACAAAAATATATTTTTATGGTTTCTGATCTCACTACAAATAGGGCATGAGAATGATAAGCTGTTAATGTAAAAATAATTTTCCCTGTGAACTTGCCGTGCCTGGAGGCAGTTTCTCAGCAGGCTGGGAGATGCCCTGCTTTTCCACCACTGGATGGCATTCAAGGGCCATAGATACTCACACTGGGAACGGCAGCAAAAGAAAATTAAACCACAAAGCGTCCAAAGCCTTTGGATTTTTGGTAATGCTTCTGTAATATATTCACGCTTTCAAGGTTCCTAGGAAATGAATGTGGAAAGATAAAAAAAACAGCTTCGGAGTAGAAAGGAGCTTTCCTCTGAGACAAAACTGAATATGCATGTAGGATGTGGGAAAGGAGATCTGAAAGCAGCATTCCAATTAGGAGAATCCAACAGTCATATCTCAGCATCTCAGCCTGCATCAACATTAATACAGGTTGGCAGGAAACAATTCGATGTGTCTTGTGTTTTTCCTACCCAATATAGACCCAACAGGGAGGGAAAAAGAGAAATGTATTCATTTGACCTTGGGTCTACCCAGACACAACGCCGCGGTCTCGCAACACCCGCACACACAAAAAGCTCTTTGAAGCATTTCTGCCTTTGTATTATTCCCTCTTTAAAGCTCGGCCCGGTCCTAGCGGCAGCAGGATGATTAAATGCACCCATCCCGCAGCTGGGCGGCGGAGGCTGGGCTGCAGACCCCCGGGGCTCTCCCCGCCTGAGCGCCCTGCGGTCCAGCCCTCCTTAGGAACAGAGGCATTGCCCACGGATGAGAGGAGCCCCCACAGCTGTGTTCGTGGGGTGCAGGTGAGGCTGTGACACCCCAGCTGGGTGCCCGGGGACACGGGAATCTCCGCGGGTCGGGAGGAGCGCGGCTCGCCCCGGGCACCAGCGTTTGCTCAGTTTTACCATTTAACACCTCGAAAGGAACAGACTCCGCGCCTCTGCGGTACCAAGGCAAGTTTGGAAGGGGGGACATGACAGAGCCACGGCCTCTGCTGCGTAAAGACGGAGTACAACAACAAAAAACTCATCAGGAAAAGCTGTGATATTCTGGGCAGCCAGCGCTGCTGCCAAGTTTTCACTATGAAGTCTAGCTATGAATTTTATTCCCCCTTTAATTTTTGAAGTCTACCTTGGGAAACCAGTGTTGCTGCCGCTTGCTGAGAGTGTGGCTGGTGGTGGTCTGGTCTCACTTTTCCAAAGGTGTTTGTGTTTCTCAGGCTGTGCTGCCTGGAGTGCTGCTCACGGTGTCTGTGCTGATGTGCTCTTTGCTGCAGTTTAGTTCCATTTGGGGTATGATGGCAAATGGATATGATTCCTTCTGGGAGGATTCAACTCAGGTGCCTGCAGGAAAAAAGGGGGGAGGTCTGAGAATACCGAAGTTAAAATGTGATCTTCTCCAGCTATTATATAGGGCACTTCACAGCAAAAAGAAGTTGATGTGGCTTAATCTTCTTATTGCAGTGAATGAGTCTGCAATATTCAAGTACCTCATTAAAAATATATATACTCTATAATAAATATAGGGTATTTAATAAACATATAAATATATATGATGATCTATATGAATTTATATAAATATTCATGTCCCTAGAGATGTGTCCTTTGTTCAGAGAAGATCTCCATCTATATGTGGGGTACAGTCCTCACAACAGCCTTGTGGAATCTTAGCACCCAGCTAAAGACAGCTTTTAAGGATGCTGGTGGTTTGGAGTTCATGTGGGTCCCTGGATCTGATATGATATAGTGTAATTATCTCTCTAATGTAGCTTATGAGGCCTAAAAAGAAAATAGAGGAGTTACAACAGTCCTGCCTGTACAACCTTGCTCTCCCAGCCTGGTCGCTGTTGCTCAAACCAGGGCTTGAGGGCAGGGAGAGGCTCCCAGGGAGCAATCTGCTGGTGTTCTTTCTTAGCAGTCTGCTCAGAAGACTCAGATCAGATACAGACCTTGTCCAAACCCTCTTCCTGTCAGGCCTATTATATCTTAACTGAAGAGGGGGAAGGGGGGGAGTGGTTATCTGTCTTAAACTGCTATCAACCATTCACAAGATTTTCTACCCAGCCCATTGAAACAGCTTTTAAAATAACAGAAGCAGAACAAATTTTTTTTCTTCATGTGGAAGAAAACAGTAACAATGTTTTTGACACTTAGTAGTACAGTGTAATGTAAAACAGAAGAAATCGGAAGCATCAAGGGTGGAATTTTAACTGTAAGTATCAAAACACTGACTTTGAATTGGGTTTTGGAAACTACACAGTTCAAATACAGAATAATTTCTCAACAGAGATTATGTATACAACAAAGGCATTGTGTTTTCTATCTCACACATTCCTCATGTAAGAATGTCAGCATTATCTTTGCCCCATGGCCATCCTCTAATCAAGCAGCTAGAAAGGAACAAATCTTCTCTATTAGCTGCTCTAGCACTCACAGCCATATGGACACCCAGAATCACATCAGCCACTGAAATGTGCTGCTCTGTGGCCATCACCTTATGCCTGCAGAGCCCTTATACCCAGACCAACAGCCAGGAGCTCAATTCGTTCTTGTGATCTGGAACACAGCTGCTGGATGGAATCAGAGCATCACCACTGTACTCATGGGTGTTGCTTCCCAAGCACTTCACATAAATCTGCTGCATCCATGGCACCAGCAAACAGCCCCTGGGCTGATGCTGCCCCGAGATGGAGAAAATGAAGAGCACAGAAAGGCGAGTTGTTACAGTAAACAGCGTCATGCTGTCTCTGTGTTTATTATTCTGAACACTCTGCTGGTTTTCAGTCTCCCCACTGCTAGACCACACGTCTAGAGCAAAATTATGTTTTCTCTTCTGCTTGGGACAGAACATACTCAGTAATGCTAAGACTAGAAGAGATCCTTATCAGGAATACTGTTGCACTGTGAAATCCTGTATCATTGCCCCAGCAATGGTTAATGCCTCATACTCAAGAAAAGAAAAAAAAAATTAATAAAACCTATCACAAATATTTGATCTGGCCAAAAAGCAATAAAAAAACATTCCTTCTAATGCCTACAGGGCCAACATCTTGAGCAATGGATTTGTTTATGCTTCCCATTATCTTTGTATTTATGGCTGTAAATGTTACTAATGGCTATGCAATTACCCATCTCATTTAAACATTAACTTAGAACTCTTTCAGATTTCTACATCCAGCTCTGTGCTTGGAGACCCCATCAGCTGGAGCTGCTTCCCCTGGGCTCTCAGGCAACTGTACACCCTTATATCTTCCAATAATACCTGGCTCAGTGTTTTGCCCATTTATTTATTTTGTGACTTTTCAGAATTGCTTTGCTGTTGTATCCTCCTCTGGGAGTATATTTACATGAAAGGAACATTACAAACCACTTAGTATAAAGACTTAAAAGAAGTGAAATGACAAACACATGTAAAAACACAGTTATTCCAAATCAAGCTAACTCAAAAACCTGCAGTGGAAAGAAAAACCATTCTCCCTTCATGCCTTCATCTGGCCTTACCTTACTTGAATTAATAAGAATACACTTGTGTTAAGGAGTGAGAATAAGGAAAAACATTCTCTATCCCTGTCTGCTGAGGATGACACCTGGTGGGCCTTTGCACTCACTAGAGTATCACTATGAAGAAGATGGGCTGAAAATAATGATGGGGAATAAAATGGAAATTTTAAAAACCAACAACAAACAAACAAACAGAGAAATAGAGCATGTTGGCTTTTCCTCTTTGAACACTGATTTCCTTAGCTGTGACTGTATGGTAGAAGTTATCATGTTCATAGGGGCTAGCAGTAACTTACCACAGTCATTTCTGGAAGTAGGAGGAACAGGGATAGGAGCTGTGACTGGAGTGGTGGTTCTGTTTCTGGACTGACTCTTTCTCCAGGCTGCCCCCATGTAGAGCTGTAACAGGTTCAAACCTTGCTGTCTCTGAGCCAAACTATAGTTAGCCTTGCTCCAAAAGAACATACCCTAACAAAGTTTTCAAGAAATGAAAACTGAGTCTGCTGCAAGGAGGCCTGACTCCAAGCCCTGCAGCAGGGTAAAGGCAGTCTTTGCAATCACCAGGGGATTGTTCAATCTCTGTCAAGCAGCAGCTTGAGACAGCTTAAACTGGATACTAAGACTTGGGGTGGTTTACTATTATAGTACTGCAGAAAATGGAGACATGCCAAAATAATGCCTAAAGAGTGTTGTAGAAAACTTAAGTTGCCATAAGGTTAGAGAAAAAGTTTTTTTTACAAAGTAAAAGCTGGCTAAATGTTAGGAAACAAAGGGTAAGGCTAACTTGGACCTTTTACTTTCAAAAATCAATTTTATTCAACATAATAATCAGAAAACTAGAGAAGGAAAATCCTCTGTGACACTTCCAAATTTATAGATTGTACTAAACCCTGTTCAGGCAGCCAATATATGCTGATGATGAGGAACCCCAGAAAGACCAAACAAACCAAAATGGTTCAACAGGTGTCAGATAAACTTCAGAGCATGTAAATATAAGTTAATGCATTTAGGGAAAAATAAGCCAAACCATAGATGATGCTGAATGCAGAACTGGATAGAGACAACAATGCTAAGAACAGGAACAGTTGAGTATTACAAAATAATTAAGGGAGTATCTAGGAAATTAGTTTAAAATAGAGTAAGTAATTTTTATACTTCTCTAACTTATTAGACAGGAAGTTGTGAAAGCACATAATATCAGCAGGTTCAAACCAGAGTGGATAAACTAATACAAAAGAAGTGCATGGGTAGATACTAAAAGAACAAGGCAGGCATGCAATCCCTAGCAGCCCCCAGTAAACCAGTGTGGATACTGGCACACGTGGGAGTGATTCTGTGACACTGTGGGAGCGGCACAAGGAAATCAATAGTGCAAGATATGGCCAGAGTTCCCATATACAGCATCTCATACTGCCAGAGTCAGAAACTGAGTGCTTGGGCTAGAAGGATGATTGATCTGACCTGAAAGATGTTTCTCATTATTTTAGACCATCAAAATTATGGAGAAAGACAGATTAACAAAAAACAAATTATAAAATCAATAAACCCCAGTTTTTCAAGGAATTAACACTGAGCTGAAGTCCTCTCCCAAGGCAAATTTACTGGCCTTTTGTTTCCCTCAACCGAAGGAATAGTGGTTTCTTTCATACCCCCAGACCCAGAATGGCTTGGCAGAGCAGTAACTGTTGGATTTACTGCTTATACATGTGCAGATAATGAGATGGCATCTTACTCCAACCTGACAGCAGGCCAAGTGCTGGGTTAACATATGCCAGAGACATGGAAACTGCAGAGCAGCAGGGAAATCCCTTAAATGATGAAATCCCCCAGACACCTGTTATAACAGACACCTGATTAACTGTTAGTTTTATTTCATCACCAAGTGAGTTCACAAGTTTCCTGGCATCATCTTCAAATCAATCTTTTTTCATGGCAATCTTCATTGATGCCCTTCCCTCCACTGCAAGAGACTCCTACTATATATGAATATATTTAAGTGAATTCCAAGTCAGTAATGAACATTTACCCAGCTGTAAAAGGGGGATACATAGTCTCTGCTTTTCTAAAACAAGCCCTGGGATAACATCTTTCCTCCTCATCACTGTTAAAAAACCCTGTTTAGGCAGGGTAAAGGGAAAAGAAGGAAAAGAGAAAAGTCCTTCTCACTTGGAGCTTCTCAGTCTAGCTGGGAGTAAGAGAGGTCTGAAATGTGAATTTATTAAAATCCCTACAGCTCGAGAGCTTTATCTTTCTGCCCAGAAGATCCTTCCTGCTCTCACCAGCTGTGGACTGGAAATCACAGTACCTAAGGATCACTGAAAAGTTTTTCAGCCTGGCACCTGGAAGCAATGGGGCACTTACACTGTGTGTCTGTCCACACAGGTGTGTCTGACAGCTGCTCCTCAGCACATCTTTAACCCTCTGGTCAGTTTTGAGTATTTTTGGATAAAGGGTAATGACCTCAGCCCTTGGGAGGTCTTAGCAGCTCTGTGAAAATCAACACCTGCTAATGGCAAAATATAAAAATTGGGATTTGACTAAACAGAAGTTGATAGCACCCCTAAGAAAACATGCTGGATAGACAAACAGCAGTCCTGGCTCTGGCTAATGGCTCTGCAGCAGCTCAGGAGGGCACCTGATGGGACCACCAGGCAGGAGCTAGAGGGGTTTGCTGAGGACGTGGCAAAATGGATTTTCAATGAGACATGGCACAGATAGGAAATCAAGCTTCACTAGTCCCTCTGCTCACAGAATGAATTAGTTATTAGGACTGTGGTGATGTAAGTTTATATAGGTCACTGTGACAGCAAAAATATATCACTTTTATCTTCAGTCTGCTTGATCTTCAGCATTTTTAAACCACAGGGTCAGTCTGACTGATTCATTGTCACTTATAAACCACACTGACAAAGATTTAACTTTTTCTCCATGCACAAATACTCTCTTCCCAAAATATAGAAGATGTACATTGGCTATCTATGCAAAGAAGAGATTAGTTTTTCTTCTGATTTTATGACATTGTCTGACCATGCCCTCTGAATATGTTTGACCAACTGAGCGTCTATTTCAGCCTTTTTATAATGCAAGGAAACTGAACAGTGCTTTTTTTTCTGTTTTTCTTTTTTACTGCAAATATGATATTTAATCTCTACAAATATGAATCTAGATAGTCTGCCAGTGTTCCTATTTATACCATTTACTCTCTTTTGTGGTTAACTGTATCAGATTCCATGTAGCATGTAACATTGTTTTTCCTAGTCCTGACTGTAAGTGGGCCCATTGATCTACCATTACTGCTCTTCCAACCACAGCCTGGGTTTTCACATATACTTGAAAATATACAAACCACTCTGACAGCAACAATGACCAAAAAATGTATTTGGATAATATATGTTAGTGATGTACAAGTTGGCTGCTGAATCCTGAGAACTCCAGGACCCAGGGATCTCCTGGGCTGAATGCTGCAGCCCAGCTGTGGGCACACAGGGACTCTCCATCCCAGTCTCTTGGATGGAGCTCCTGTCTGTGTGCAGGTTTGTCCAGAAACAGAGCTGAGCATCTGCCCCAGAGAGGCACCCAGACAGCACCAAGGAACTGCACACAGAGATTTCCCAACAGACCTCTGCCTTCAGTCACACTTACATAAACACCAAGAACCCCTCCTCCTCTCCAAATAATAAGGATTGAAGCCCTCTATGAAAATCCTCTGTAGGTGTCCTCACTTGTGAGATTCACAAGTGCAGTTACATTCACAGATCCTTGAGTATCAGCCCAGCTTGTAAAGCCCTCTAAAACCCATGCCCGGGCTCCCTTATCCAGTTAGTGGGTCTCCTCCTAGTCCCCAGACATCCAGTTTGAAGTTTGCTAACAAGAAAATGTGTGGACCACACACTTGTCTCACAGCCTCTCCACAGTCATGGGCTCCCTGAATTTAGCACTGCTTCTCTCTCCACCCATGCCCAGACCCTGTGTCCATTTATTCAGCATCACCTCAGACCTTGGTTCTTCCACATTCTGGCTTCCTCCTGCTCATCAATTAGTCCAGCTTAAAATTTGTCATATGATTACACGTACACATGCATACAAGATTAAACTAACTGGAAGAAGGGTAAGCATATTTTGCTATTTACATGTGCTAGTATTTAAACCTCTCCATATAAATATACACCCTGGTCCCACTAGTTGCTGACAACTTGACCTACCCACTGTCCCTCCAACTGGGACAATCCTGATGTCTAGAAGAAAATAATTTCATCCCAGATGATGGGATGTTCTCTTTTAGAATGATAGAATCATTTCAGATGGAATAGACCTTTAAGATCATCTAGTCTAGCCATTAACTCAGCCCTGCCAAGTCCTCTACTTAATCATGTGCCACATTTACACATCTTTTAATTACCTCCAGGGTGACTCCACCACTCCCTGGGCAGGCTGTTCCAGAGCTTAACGAGCCTCTCTGTGAAGAAATATTTCCTAGTATTCAATCTAAACCTTCCCTGCTGCAACTTGAGGCCACTACCACATGCCCTATCATCTGTTACTTGGGGAAAGAGACAGACCATCACCTGGCTACAACTCCACCTAGGCAGTGTCAGAGGTTGATAAGGTCTGCCCTGACCTTATCATGCTGGTCTCTGGCATATTGGTTTTCTAGCTGCTGTCACCATGATCTATGGGTTATTTTTCCAGCTGGTAGCACGTTGGCATTGCAGCACTCACGCATGGGATGCAAAGCTTTGCCCAGTCCCCAAGCACCCACGGCACCGGCAGCAGGCTCATTCCCCCTTCCTTCCACTTAGGGAGCCCAGGATCAGTGCCCGAGGACAGTCCCTAATGGCCCATCAAACAGGGACAGAAGGGGCCAGGTCTGTCTTCTTGTTTTCTTTACCACCAGCTGGTAAATTTGTGTATCTGCATGCTTATTCCATCCCTTTCCTTGTTATGTGTTGCTGCTTCTAATCTGCAAAGTTAGAGCCAGGTAACTTAAAGAAGCCAATGCTCCCCCATTCCACACAATACTCACAATACACACTTTGCAAGCTCTTGGTGCCTGAGGTCGCCTGAGGGGGGAGAGGGATCCATGTGTTGAGGGGTTCACGACTAAAAGGTTTGGTACAAGCAAGAGGGGAAAAGACGCTGAAAAAATGCCAGGCATCCTAGCAGGACACAGGGCTAGAGCATCCCTTTCTTTTTTTTTTTTTTTTTTTTTTTTTAAAGCATGGGTTTCACTCTAATTGGCATTGGTTTTACAGAAATTCCAAACAAAGGTTTATTGTGCTGCAATTGCGGGCAGCACAAAGCATAAGTAGGCAAGCAAGTGCTCAGTGCTGCCGGCGGAGCTGATTTGAGTAAGATGTTATCCAAGAAGGCTGGCAACACAAAAAGGCACATTGCTCCTGCAAGCCAACTTCAGGGAACGTTTCCCTGCTCTCCTTTTCATTCCTGTAAAAGTTATGAGAAAACGCAATACCATTCCCGAAGGTAATAATTCTGCAGCTTCAAATCAGTCCTCTCTCGTCGCCCAGGAATCCCAGGTAGGACCTGGCTTTTCTGCAAAAGTAGCCACATCCATCACGTTTAATAAAATTGTACAGCAGGAATTGTGAGTCAGCTACAGCAGCTGCTTGACATGTATTCCCATAATGTTTGAGTGATGACTCGGAATGAGAAATTAGACTGCGCTGCTGGTGCTGCTGGTGCTACTAATCCTAAAGAGCATCCTACTGAACTGTCCCTCCTCTGACCAAAAGTAACATGGAAGCAAATGATACTTAGATAAGGGAAACGCTTTCCAGAATATTGAATTTCTCCAGAATAGTAAGAATAATGAAGCAACGAGGTCTGTCTCCTTCACAAAATCGGTTTTTTTTCAAGACCAAGTCAGGCAAAACGTCTCCTAGGAATGGCACGGTGAAGCAAGGACATAAGAGGGGGTTAAGGGGTTAAGACGTGGAGATCGGGTTAGTAAAGTTTATTGAATATACACTGGAAAGTTCTTCTCTAAGAACCTCATCTCCTCTACATACAAAAAGTACTTTCTTCTCCACAAAGCTCCATGATTGTATTCTTAGCAAATAGCACTGAATTTGCACTCCAATAGGCAGAAGGGTGGGTGATGGTGGATTTAAACGATCCTTAGGAGCCTATCTTCAGCTCCTCAAGTTCCCCATCACAGCTTAGCCCTGGGGCTCCGTCTGAACTACTTCAGTCACTTACCATCGGCACAGGTTTCAGCCATGGCCCGGGACAGACCAGCCACCCTCGCAGCCTCACTCCGGGAGATCTTCCCTATCCCCACTGGAATCTCTCACTGCTATCCTCACAGCTCCGACTGCAGGGAAATCCCCCACAAATATATCTGAGGCTTTTTGAGTCAGCACATTTAAACTCCTGCAGCCAGTGACCCACGCAAGGATGATGTTCTCACCCCAGAAATTCGGATGAAGAGCAAGGAAATTTATTCACTTCAGTTCCCATGGGCAGGCTGCAGACCTGTGAGCAGTTCCTCCAGAGCCCCCGATGAAACCCACCACAATTAAACTAGTTTTTGATACTAATGTTGGGTTTTATGAGTACATGGTCCTCCTCTCACCTAACACATTCCCTCCCTTTTCCACTCGTATACCTGGGTCTAGCACAAGGCATTTGGGAATTACTAAAGCTCTATGCCTTGATGAAGACAAGCAAAAGGTAAGCAGCTTAAACAGCTAATACTGTTGTATGACTACTCTATTCCACCATTGCTACATAAAAACGTACAAAAATTCATTATAATGTTTGATTTAGCATCACTTGCCCATCTATATGGGAGGAGATTAAATTCAGAGAAATATAACACATGTCACAGAAAGACAGACACAGAAAGAGTACTGTGCATAGATGATATACTGTTATAATTTCTGCCCCACTAAGTAAAATAAAAATGGAAGGAAAGTAGAAGAAACAATACATTGCATCTTCAAAAAATCTAATCACTAAATGAATAAGAGCAAAATAATTCTTATTCTATACAGTTTACCATGCTTCTCTTCCTTTTCCCCTCTCTCCCCATAAAAAAGTCTAGAAATTTTAATTGCATCAGGATCTATTTTTGTCTGTTAAGCTAATAAATCACCATTTCTCCTCAATAAACATTGATGATTTAACTGACAGTTTATTTTAAAAATAGATCAAGCATTTGGTCATGCAAGTGCTGTATTTTATCCCTAATGGAAATAATTACACTTACTTAAATGCATGAAGAAGCAAGGAGGAAATAAAATAGCCATCTATCTTATCCAGAGGTCTACCCAGAGTCTTTACCAGAAAACATAAGGTTTTACACTGTGGTGCTATAAAAGCTGAAAAACAAATGTTCCATTCACCGTTGTCCTTGACCATTAACAAAGGGACAGGTTTTAGGATTTATGGTAGTAGCAGGTACTGCAGTGACAATCTGTATGGTTCTCTATCTTCACATTGTCCTTAAGGGTAATCTTAAAAAAAGAAAACACACACATATAACAAATAATTAGGATTAGCTGCACAGTAAAAACAGCACTGTCAAGTAAAATATATCTGAAAACTTTTTCTTAACTACAAAGTACACAGGCCCTTTGGGGTACATGTACTAGAATGACCTCAACATCAACCCATGAAGCTGCACCATTGCTGTTTCTGGAGCTGTAATGTGAAGGTTTTCAGTGACATGCATAGTGACATAATTTGCTGCTCTTTAACATGGACACTCCTTAAAGTGTCTAATTTTCCAAAAGTGTCAAGTAACCAACCTACAAAAAATGAGAAAATATCCTTAAAATACACTGCACAGGAATTATAAAAACAAAGGCAACATACACCTTTATATTTAATCTCAACTAAATTTCAGCTGTTGCCTCAGGGCAAGTATAGCACTGTCAATGCTTATTCTAATAAGATCTGTGTTCTCCTCAGGTGAAGAGCCAGGATTGGTCAGCATAAAGTCAGGTATCTGACACATCACAGCCAGTGGAGACCCAGTGCTCTCTTCAGCTGCACCCCCTGAGCTGTCAATTGCCATTTGAGGGGCCAGAGGGGATCTCACCAAGCCTCCAGCTGCCACTCTAGAAACACTTCCATGGGTTCTGTGTCTGCCAGCCACACCCATATGGCTTCAGTACCCTAAGGTATTTCAAATGCATTGAATCTGTGAGTGGGTAACTCAGCTGAACCTCTAGCTAACACATTTAATGAGCTTGATTTAGGTCACCATAGGTTAGACACCTTAGCTTGCTTCAACTAGCTCACCATTTATTACATAAAATGTAAGGCTTCTTCACTTGGACCAGAATCACTCCCCAAATAATCAGATTTAGAAGAATCTTTAAAAGAACCTTCCAAATGAATATTAAATGTTCACAGTACTTGCACACATTTACAGTTTCATCTTTGTTATACTAGTAAAAAGTAGAACACCATCTCAATTAATCTAACAAGCACAGATGGTTTTTTGGTCCATCATTCCCACATATGTAATTGATAGTATTGATCAGACACCTTCCCAGAGAACTCCTGTCTCTGCAGGAAAGATACAAGGCAATCAACTTATTAAAATCAAATACACCATGCATAGCATTTTAGGGGAGGAGAGCTGAAAATACTGGAACAAGTCCATCACCAGAGCTGCAGGTGTCATGAGACAAAGCAGTTTCATAGAATTCAGTGGCACTGCACCAATTTCCTCATCCCAGCTGAATATCAGACCTAACATCAGAATTTCTTCTTAAGAAAAAAATAAAGAACCAAGGCACAAAGGACATAAATGCTGAGGATTCTTCCCTCAAACTGTTCTCCAATGTCCTCCAGTAAAACCATATTCTTTACTATTCACTGTTTCAGCTTAACATTGCACTCTAAAAGAAGGTTAAGTAGACCTCATTCTCAGCCTCACCTTGGTAAAAGCCTTTGCTACACAGCATGTTGCTTCTGATGTAATGTTCTTTGGAACAAGCATGGTCTTCTTGGACCTCATTGGAGTGGGATAGGCCCGGGAGAAGCAGCACCCAGTGCACTGGTAAACGGGTGCTCCTGGCTTGGAAAAGAATCTGTTCTCCCCCAGCTTGCACTCAGGACAACCTGCCATAGAAATATGAGGAAGAGAATTTTACTTGGTTTCCAGCTGCATTTTCATTTTCAGAAAGAAAGGGAAAGTGCAGGCTGTAGGAGGAAGCACAAGCCACATTCTGCTGCTTGATGTCTGCAGAACAGAAAAGCACAGCCACCAAAAAAGCCTCTACAGGCTTTTTCAACTCTGCAACATGCACCAGCTGTAAAACTAGGCTGTGGCTTTTTAGGTAAACCACAAGCACAACTGGATCTTTTCTTTCTGGTTTTCTTTTCAATTTTGTTGATAATTGTGGAGGTTTGTTTTTGTCTACAGCACTAGCTAGCCCTAGAAAACTTCCTACTAGCTGTAGAAAGTTAAAACTACCAGCAGGATTTCTAGTGCTTCTTAAACATTGCCTGTTTTCAGGTAAGATTCTGTAATCAAGAACTTTTAAAATGTTTGGTGGTACTGAGATTTTTGTACTCCGCATTTTTTATATTTTATTTGAGGCTAAATAAAAAAACCCTGCAACTTCCAAAGTACCCTTAAATCTAATTTGTATTTTTCATAAAAAGCTAAACCACCAGCATCCCATATTCTGGGATCTACACAGGAAAAATATTCTGCATATTATGAGGAGAGGCTGTGGTTCTGCTGTTCCTAATGTTACATTGTCATTTAGATTGCAGGAGAACAAAAACCAAACATTTCTATTCAACAGTGTTTCAAGGATTAAGGTTGCCCACATCAACTTGAGGACATGGTCGTCTGGGACATTGCTGACCTGGAGAAATTAAATTTAGGGAAGAAATAGGAAGCATGCTCATAGTAAAATGATCTTGATTTATTATACCCTCATTGTCAATAAAGGCAACTGAATGACAAAATTTATGACTACATTTATAAAATGTAAACATTTAATTAATACTCTCTATAATTGTTCTATTTCTGAATGCTGAAAGCAGCTTACCCTGCATGAGAAATTCTCCATCTGGGAAAGTATGAAGAAGATGTAGAAATACAGACAAAATAGTCAACGTGACAGCTGCATACTTCCCATAGCAATCCATGATCTGTCTAGAAATACAAATACACACATTTTTGAAGGCTGAGACCAAAGGCAGGATGAAAACAACATGGCCCCT
Organism: Oenanthe melanoleuca; assembly: GCF_029582105.1. Taxonomy (NCBI): domain Eukaryota; kingdom Metazoa; phylum Chordata; class Aves; order Passeriformes; family Muscicapidae; genus Oenanthe; species Oenanthe melanoleuca. The sequence goes on from NC_079336.1 coordinate 33,641,293, forward strand.
TCCTGACGGGGGATACTAAAGCAGAAAGAAACAAAGTTTATGAGCAAAACTGATAGGCAGCGCTTTCCAGTGCAATGAATGAAGTGGAAACAGACATCTTCCTAATTAAGACAGAAAAAAAAAAACAGAAGAAAGAGAATGAAGCCCAGCTAAGCAGGCTGAGAGGCTGATAATGTGGTAGTTGCCAGGTGGCAAGGCTGAGTGCTGAGTACAAGTAACTTCACCTTCTCCCACCTGCCCAGTGAGTCAGTTCATGCTGGCAGAAAACAGAAGATAAATGAATTAAAAGCAGCCAATAACGATCAGGAGGAAAAGACATTGGCAACAATTTTGGAAGTACTAGAAATAAGCATTTAGAAGAGGTATCCAAAAGCCAGCTCAGTGTGTGTATGTAGGTATGCATATGGGCTCCAGGCAACCTGTGGCTTTTTTTGTCTCTGCTTGGACTTTTCCTGAAAGCTTTGGAAGCATTGAACATGGTTGTCAGGTTCCTGAGAAGCAGCTGCCAGCCCTGTTCCTTCAAAGAGAGTAAGATGTGTCTGCAGGAGAAAGGTGGTCCTTCACACTGTTTAGATCCACCTCTTATGGTCCTGCCAAACATTTGGGAACTGAACTGAGCTCAACAGCGTCTAAGGAGCCACACAGAGTGGATTAGCTGGATCTCTCCCTCTGGAAAATTAAGCACTTTTTTTAAGGTAGTTTTCTGTATATCCTCTGTCCCATCCCTTGGTGGGGGTGACTGCTGGCAGACTTGCCTGCACTGGAACACAATTCCATAGTTCAATGCTCCATCCAAGGGAACATTCCCCAGAGTGCAAGAAGTCAGCTGGAGGGTTTCATGCTCCAGCAGAAGACAGACTTTTCCAAATTATTTGTTTCTACATCACCTGAGCCTTTTGATAGCCTGAATGCTTAAATGAATCCAACAAGAGAAGCCAGCCACAGGAATAACAACACAGCCCTAGACAGATTATCCTGTTTCATGTTTTTTGCTGAAGGCACTGTGGCATCCTTCACCCTCATTTTTCCAAGAAGACAAAATTTGCTATAATTTGGTACATTGTAATGGTTCAAGGGAATCCCAGAGGGATTTTTTTACATTATATTAACCAAAAGGGGAATTGAAAATGCAGTTTTGAACTTCCTCTATTGAGTCAGATTGTCAGGCTCATACCAAAACCACCAGAGACCTGTCAATAAACCACAGATGTGATCCTCTCTACTTTTCCAGAGCAATGGCTGCTCTGTCTGATGGTCTTACTTGAATTTTCTGACTGTGCCCATTCTGTTTACCCAGTTAATATTCTCATCACTCATTTCATCTCACCATCAAATCCAAGGAAGCTTCTACTTTGTTCTATTAAATATTATCTTTCTTAAGCTACTGGGACAATATATAATGCCTAAATTTCAGGAGCTCTTTGGAAAGATGGTAATTTTAAATTTTTCCCAGCAGGTAAATTCTCACCTCGTTATTTACCATATCTTGTCTTTTTCTGTTAAAGGCTCTAAAAGATGTGCTAATATCACAGGTTGTGTAATGTTTGATATTTAACAGCAATTGCCACTATTGAGCAGGAAAAAACCACAAAGTCACTAATGAAGAAGTTTGGCACCCAATCCAAAATCAAAAAATATCAATATTTAGCTGCAATCTAATTCTAGAGCCTCATTGTCTCTTACTTACAAAGTAAGCTTAACCCTAAGCATTGATGTTTTACTCTCAAAGCAACTTTTATGTTAATGTTCAAAGCATGACAGAATGGAAGGAGAAGGAAATTTTTGGAAAAGAAGGGAAAGAGAATGTCAAAGCATATGCAGCTGTTCCTCTGTAACGTAATGAAACAATAAAAATATATTACCTCCCTTGTCCAACAAGAATAAATCAGAGAAACTGCAGGATGGTGTTTGAAGATGAGCTGTCCCTAACGCTTGGAGATAAGTTCCCAAAACTGATGTATGGAAAATTGCATCTTTCTTTTATACCAGTGAAAGCTAGATCATATTCCTCGCCCACATCTAAGCCATTGGATCAACTGTACATTTTCTCTAATGACTGAACATCACTTTATGTAATTACCAGCCCACCATGCTGATCTTATCTTCAACCTGACTTTCATAAGGATTATTTTTTTTTCTTATATAATGAAAAAAAGGTCAGATTGAGAGCACAGAGTCAGTGCTGTATGAGTTTCCTGGGGAACTCAAACATCATGCATCCATTTTTTTGCTGCAGTTTTGAGTGAACAGAAGCTCATTTTCAAAAAACAAGTTACTAACATTTTCTAAAACTTCTTTTTAAACTGGGGAATATTATTTTTTAAAAATCCTATAGAAATGGCATTGGTTTAGCAGAGAATAAAAAATAGATCAACTGTGATGGATACAAACGTTTAGAAAATATGTTAGTTTGTAAATTCACCATTTGAATGTAATGGAAGGAAGAGGATCAGCTTTAGAAGGATGTAGAAGGATCACCTTTATTAAGGTAAGATTTCTGGCAGGATCTTACCTTGTTTTTAGAATAAAGCTAATGCAATGGAAGCACCTCTGAAAACTGCATCAGAGTGCATCTTAGAGACTTGTAAATCCTCAGTTCCAAGTAACAGTGTGTCGATGCCGGCTAAACAAGCCGGGTCCTACCCTGCCTTCTGGCACCGAGGCCAAGCGGTCCAGCAGAGCTCTCATCCATTGGATGTGTCCCTTCCTCTTCTCCACGGGGAGGCCAGCATTCAAACGCCTTTTGGGAACAGCCCCCGGCAAGGCAGACAGCCTTGGGTGGCTGCTCAGGACTCTGCTGGCTTTCCAAGTCCTGGAGAGTTGGGGGAGGTTCACGTCAGATGTAAAACTGCAGAAGTTAAGTACCTAAACCCTTGTTACTCACTTTGGATTGCCCTTACAGACAATGGAGAGAAACAGCTCTAAACACCTATTTCAGTACAAGATTATGCCACTTTCACCGTGTGGCTATTTTTTTATCACTAAGAGCCCAGGGTAGCTACCTCGGACTGCTCACTGTCCTACCCAGAGAGATTTACAAATCCTTTATATCTTCAAAAAAATTCTTAAACATCCAAAGGCTTTAAATGACCTTTTAAGTGCCTGCTTTGTGTCACACACTGATGGAGATGGGGTATTGAAAGCGAACCCCTGCAGCTTCTTGTGTTCCTATGAAAATGAGGCTATTATTCGCAAAACAATCAGTCTCTTACAAAATGTTTATTGTATAGCTGGGTTTGGTGAATTGCACCTCTGCAGATTTCTGCTCCTTCGTTTTCTTCTCCCTTGCCTTGACTCTCTTTTTAATAACAGCAACGCCCAGACTCCATTTGCTATTTCAGACACATTTATCGCAACCTTTATCACCTCTGCCTTCACTAACAACCTCATCTGCTCCAAGGTGTCAGACACCTCTTTCTCTTCCATTTGTTCAACTCATCACTGTAACCAAGTTAAACTCAAAACAATTGTCCCCAGCCTACACTTGGCTTGAAATTGGCTCCTCTTTCACAACTGAAGACGGATTTCTGCAGCTGTAAGTCTGACTGGCTTTTTTCAAAAATGTGTGCCGGTCTAATAAAAGATAAATGAAAAAAAAAAAAAAGTCTCTAAGTCTCTCTCCCTACAATTTTTGCTTCATTTAATAACAAAAGCATAGCATTGAAATTTGAGAGCTATTGGTAAACATAGTTTATTGAGAAGCTCTTCCCTGGAAGACAGGAGCTTAATATTTCTTGTCATTCAGAGCAAATTGATGAAAATTCTGAAGTTTATAGACTGCCTCTGCCTTGCCCATCTCATACTCACCTCAGCTTGCAGTCCTTTGGGAAAGCCAGGATGGCTTGTAATGCTTCACAAAAGCTAGAAAACAGTCTTCATAACAATAAAAAACCCTAAACTTTGTATATTTGATACTTACTATATATCGTAGCAAATCAGCTTCTAGTAAAAAGCAAAAGCTATGTTTCATTAGTGACAATGGTATCCCCACAGTGAAAAAGAAAAATAAAAGTGCCCACAACCTGCTACTCTTTCCCTATCAGAATGTATTAGGAAAAACTCTTGTGAAATCAATGGAATTACACTGGTATAAAAGATAGTTTAAAAAAAGCTCCTATATTTATTAAGAGGATTTCTTACTTTAGCTGCTCCAAAGCTCCAACTAAAAATACTTGGTCAAATCTGTCTTAATGTGTGACTGAATGAGAAATGAGAGAACGTGGCTCACTGTTTTGGAGAGGGAGAGGGCACCCTCTAGTTTATTAAATCACTTAGCAATACTCTCACAAGTATTTTTGCCACACTGATCTAATGATTTTATGTACAAGCATATGGATGAAAATATAGATAAATATGATGGTTCCCAAACCGGACCATCAAATATGCTTAACCAAGGTCAGTATTTTGCCATTTTGTGTTGGAAAAACACAATGAATTGCTAAAATTTTCGAGTTTCTTCGAGGCCAGTGTATTCCTAAATTGGACTGGGACTCTATTAAGGAACATATGTGACACTAAAAATAGCACTTGTTAAGGCTGACATCAGTGTGAGCTCAGAACCTAAACATCGTGGAGTTTCACAGCTTTTGCCTCTTTTCTAGGAGCTCCTTCTCTGTCTTCCTCTGGAAAGGAGAGCTCAGTCTCTTCCCTTGCCCAGCCAGATGCTGTCTCAGGGCATCTGTCCTACTTCCCTACTTAGAGATATCTGCTTATCTGCAGGCTGCTTCCCGATGCTGCCTTTTCCGTGCTAGAGGAAAGCTTTTCTGCCACTCAGCACTGTCCGTAATAGACTGGGGAAGGGCTCTCTTGCTCCAGGAAACAAATGCTTCTATTCAAAAATAAATCCACTCTACCAATAAACAGAAACACACCCTCCAAGTGTGGTTACATATTAGCACTATTAAACAGAATCTGCCTACTTTAGTAAGGGCAATAGAAGGTTTACTACACCATACCCCACTGTAGAGAGCACACCTAACTTTTGTTTTTTAATTACTGCTATGTTCATCCCTGCCTTCTTTATTAGTCTTCCTAATCCCTGCAGACAAGCAAATGAGAAGGAAAACCCTTTAAAATTAAGTTTTGATAGCATTTTTGGCTAGGATGGACGAGCAGTTTGAGCTTTTGATTATTTTTTTTTCAATAATAATCAAATTATATTTCAGAACTTCCTCCAAATGCAGGCAAAATCCACCCCTCACTCATCATTTTTGCAAAATCAGTAAAGAGCAGTCCTCCATCTGAGAGAATGGAATGCTCACCAAATGCCAGAAACTCCTCTTTCTTTCTCCCTTGCAATCTTTAAATACCTCCTTGATATCTTTGTCCAGCCTTGCCCTACAGGCTGACACAGCTCCCACGAGTGAGAACCTGCACCAGAAGGTCATCCTGAAGCACTGGTACTCTTGCATTTCGGGTGTCACTTCCTTCAATTTCTTATGCTATATTCCAGATGTTCCTGGGAGGAGAGAGGATCCTGCATATCCCAAGTCACTCTGTACTGACCTAAGCAAATTATCAGGATGGCTGAAGAGACAGAACAACCAGAATGAGTGACAGCACATCCTGGAGAGAAAAAAATTGCTGGGAATTCAAGGAACAAAAGAAGTAACTTGAGTGTTAAATAAAAAGATATTGCAGGCATTTTAGTATTTCACTGATTCTCCCTACTCCCTCTCAGTTTGGTCCTAATTTTTTCAGCTGCCATCTGTTTATTCCCAGAGAAAGTAACACCAGCTCAGTGCATATATATATATGTGTGTGTGTGTGTGTGTGTGTGTGTGTGTGTGTGTGTGTGTGTGTGTGTGTGTGTGTCTGTATATATATATATATAGATATACACACACACACATTTATATATTTATAAAATGCCCCCCAAGGCAACAGAAAATACACATCATTAGGAGCTCCCCTCTGCTGAAATACTTCATATTGTATTATGCAGAGTGAAAGTCAAATTTTCTGTTCTTTAACAGATGCTTTCAACTGATTATCTAAAATTATCTCTCAAAGCAATACTTCTTGGCCTCAGCCTCCTTTGTTTAAAATTGACAGGAGTTCTGCCATTATTTCAAATGACACTGGATCAAGACTTTTAAGATTAGCTATTAGTGTTCTCAAGCTTCAGCCCAACATTGATTATTCTGAGATAATAAGTCTTTCAGTACTTATTGCACATAAATAATTGACTGAAAAGCTTCTCCTATCCTAAAACCATAGTGTAAAGTGGGTTTGCTAATACATTTTTTGTTTGTTTTTAATGAAATTCATATTACAGACTATGGCACTTCAGAAATATATGCAATAAACATTACTTCATGCAAGCTAAGTAAAAACTGTGCTGCTAAAGAAAATCAGAAAAAATATAAGGAATAGATATATTTTTCCCCTTTCTTGCTGCAATTTTCAAGGTCAAAATGTTTAATCACTGCTTGTTATTAGGCAACTTACAGTACTAATAGGATCATGACTCCTGTTTTCATGCTTCTTTTATGAATAGGTTTATTTGAAATCCAATTCCTTTGAGCAAATTTAGAATAGATAATATTAAAATTCTCACAGCATTGTAGGACAGCAAACAAGATGTCATTAACATGTAGGTTTAACTTCAAGGTCTTTAGAGACTGCATTTCAATATTCTTATTCTCTATTTTTAATTAATAAAATTATTACACCTCATATGATGACTAAACTAGATTACAAGGTCAAGAAGGTCCGTTCCTGTGATGTATAATGCTGCTGAGTTGAAGTAACCAGGTTTATTAGACTCCTGAAACAGTAATTATTATTAATTAATTTATTATCAGACAGAGGTAAACCACTGGACTACACAGACTACTGATCAAACCAATTATGTCAATGAATATACTCCTGCACCACAAGGGTAGTCCCACGAGGGTAGCCTATGAGAGATGGATAATGCTATCTTACTTTAAATATATTTCAACATTTATCCCTTTTCTTGAAAAAAACCCCACAAAACACACACTCACAACCCAAACCATATGAGTGCATCATTGCATGTGAGGTTTAGACTTGATAAATAGCCATGTTAAAGTGAAATGTATACCCTTAGTGCAGCTAAAACAAAGAAGCCTGATCAATAATGCAGGATGTCTCATTTATACAACTAGCTATTTCAGCAACTCTCATTATCTTATACAGTAATAATTGCTCAGACAATTAGCTATTATCCTTTTCTTGCCCCAAATCTGAATGCTTTCATATGCTCACTGTATCACCTCTTCTATTAGTAGAGGTTTAGATTATTAATTGCTTTCACATTTCATACAATTGTATTTCTTGATTTTTACAAATGAAAGCAGAAAAAATGCTCAAATTCCTCAAATTCCAATCAAATTGCAGCAAGCAAGAAGTAGCCTACATTGCTGATAATAAAAAAAAATGCACTGACACAGAACCTTAGCTGGGAAAAGGTTTCTGAAGAAAACAGGTTACTTCTATCACATTACCAGGAGAGTCGTTACCAGCTTGCTGTTACCCTCTCGTACTGACACTGCACTGAGAAAATTGGCTGCCAGGTAATCTGGCTGAATAAAAAATTCACCATACTTAAGCTCCATATTGCAGCAGCACCTAAGAAACCCACACAGAGAACAAGCAGATAATGGTCCCCTGCCCTGGAGAGCTCACCATCTCATCCTGTCTTTGGGGGACTAAAGTCATTCCCCTAAACTTCTGTTCAAACCACTTGGGCATTTTTCTTAAGACATCAGATGTCAAACTGATGTTGTGGGCTTCACCAAAAATTTTCAGGTGAGGCCTTAGTTCTACATAGTGCAGCAGGTAATTTCCCTCACCCACACTGGTCTCTTCTGATCATGTCAAAGCAATCCCTTCATATAGCCACCTGCCCTTTGGAGGAACTGTGCACAGCACTAGTTTCACACTTCAAGAGGCTATCAGAGGGACTACTAAAGGAAAACAGACATGGTATTTGGCTATTGGTGTGAGTCAGCACATGGAAAATGGGCTAGAGCTTTATAATTAATGTCATGTTGGAAAACAAAGAGGGCTAGTGTTGCCCACCTCCGTACAGTTGTCTATCAGAAATAAAAAGGGCTTGCACTTGCACAATAACACTTCAAAATAGAACTTACAGGGCTTTGAAAGCTGGATATTTAGAGTTTATTTCCCATGTTGTTGAAATTTAGCCATTCTCACACAGCAAAACAGTAACCATTTAATGTCAGCAATATTACAAGGGTGTCCTCAGGGGTTGGCAATCCATTACATCTACATCTCAAATTTAGGCTAAATGTCTGTCTAAGTCGACTACAAAGGTCTAAGCTGTAAATTTTGGAGGAGGGACACAGCAATCTGAAAATCAGAAAAAAATTTAAAGCTGCTCTTTTGTATTATTTTGTGATCCACACTATTTCTTAAGGTAAATTTAGAACATGAAATGGAAGAGCTGAGAAATGACTGAATAAAGTCTTGTGTTCAGATGGTCGAGATGGCATGTGTGTCTCCTTTTCAGACATGAGAAATACAGTAGGAAATGCTTCAGGGAATCACTACTGGCTTCAATACTCAGGAATTACTTTTTCATGCAACATTCTGTGTGCACTTCAGTAGTAACCTGTCAAAAAGTATAGATTATTGATATTTTACCCTTGCACAAATGCGCAGAAGGAAAAAAGCTACCACAGTGGGATTCAAATCCCCTCAACTCTAGATATCTGCAGTACACATGGCCAATGTCCATGCTGGCTGCTCTGGCAGTCAGTTGAAAGACACAGGCATTTTCAGGGTGCCATTCAACTACTCTGTCTTAGCTCTCACCTTAGAATAAAATGGGTGATGCCCTACAATTGCTTATTTCTCTCCACTGGTTATAGACAGAAAGGTGGCTTAGACAGTCATATCCATTTTTTAAGATATTCACAATGAACCAGATGAATCCAGTGCACAGCATCTTTAATGTTTTGTCTAATATGCTGGAATGAATATAATTCTTTTTCAGTTAGATAATCTAAGAGACATGTTATAAGTAAAAGTTCTCTGTAGCTTCCTACAACATATCCAGGAGGTTAGAAAGGGGAGGAAAGTGAGGATTGTTTTTTTTCTGTTAATTGCCTCCTAGATTCTTTCCCTTTGTCTGTACTCTTTGTAATCTCTTGTTTTAGTGGGTATTGAGCTCAAGAATTCTCTGAAGCAAAGGCTATCCTTTTACTAAAATTATTTTTATTCATGTTGTATGGTCCTAGACAGTATAACAACTACAGACCAACACCCTGCTTGCTTGACACTGAGAAGGGAATGCTCTGTATTCTTTGGAAGGATGGTGCTGTGCAAGTGCAGCAGACTTTCAGGAACATAACTTTCCCAGAGTTATTCACAGGTAGGAGTAACTTCACTAGGACCTAGAGTCTGATAGGCATGGAGAAGTCCACAGATTAACACAAAATGCATGTAACAATATTAGACTTCAACTCACAGAAATATATATTGAGGATTGTCAGCTTGTAGAGTCTTTGGTAGAGGCAGATACTCACTGACTGGCAAAAAATCATGTGGCAAGTGCCACACAAAATCTTTAAAGTAAACCTTCAGCTCCAGCTTCACAATGTTGATATCTGAGAGTTCACTGCATGCTACTCTAAGAAGGCAATCAGACTTTTGGCTAGCAAGCTAATAAAAACATTTCAACGTCACCACTTGTTAATTGATTGCATTTTTTTTTCCTGCTAATATCCTTTACAGCCATTTTGGTAGTTTTTTAAAAAACATTTTAAAAGCCACATCTAGATATTAAGTGGGAAATTCTGAGATAGTACAGCTTTGCCACCTCTACTGGCTAGGACCAAATACTACCAAGCAAAGTATGACTAGGGAACAAATGTTAACATTTGGTATGCCTTGACAAGCTGAAATGTACATTTTAAATTTAAACAGAGCTTCACTGCAGCACTGAACCAGGCAAAGTGCACTGGCCAGTGAAACCAGATTTGCTGCTGTTTGATAAGCTGCAGAACATGGCAATATAAGTGATTCATTACAGCAAATAAGGTCACAAGTTTACCATTGATTTATTGGTTAAAAGGGTCGTGTGTGTGAAATCTGCTTACTCTGACAGGGAAAAGTAAAGCTCAGTGCCAATATCTTTGTGTTTTAACAGTTTGCTGGCTGTCTGCTGTAAGTTTTCCACCAATGCTGCTTTAATGTGCAGTGAAAACAGAGAAAGAAACATTCTTGGGAACTTTTTCAGACTGACATCCATAGCAGTATGCTTTAAAAACCTATGTTAGCAAATCATGAATTAGTACTCACAAACATATGATTAGTATTCCTCAGAACACAACTGCTTGCAGAATTGCTCAGTGCAAACAGGCAGGACAGGGAATGTAGTGAGTGAGTGATAGGTTCAGTTTCCTGGGGTGTACAAAAGGGTCCTCTGTGATTACCATCAGTTTATGTTGAAGCTACTCATCTTGCTGTCTGTGAACCAGTACTGGGTCACAAGTTTCTGGGTGGTGGTCTAGCAAATGTTTCCAAGAAGAAATATGAATCCTGTTCACGTGCTTTCCCTCCCACTCAACCAAATCCTACATACAAAATTGTGAACAGTGCCAGCTACAAATGAGGAATGAGCAAGCGCTAACCATGGAGTAAGTGATTCGTTAGTCTAGCAAATCAAAGTCTAACAAAATAAAATTGAATGCAGAGGAAAGAGTGGGGAAAGCAATTGGGATGGGGGGGAAATGTGTGCATGGATATGAACTGATACTTTCATTATTTACCATACTTGGAATGTGTCTTTGAAGGTATGGCTACACATAATCTGCAAAGTTTACTTGAATGAGTCTGAGATTTGTCTCATCAGACAGAGATAACTGCAGTGCCAGACAGACAGCTGAACTGACTTTCTAGATTTCCTCAGAATCAAAAGCAGGGAGAAAGGCACTTTTAGATATCTTTTTTGACAACTATCTCAGGCCAAGAAAAGTTGTTCACTCTCCTTGGCTATATGGGAAACCTAGATATCTATCTCAGATGTAAGTATGGACAACTGCACTTCAGATTTTTACACTTGGCCAGATAAGGCTCACAACAAGTCCCAAAATACCAAATCCTCACCGTTTAGCAGCCCACCTAAATTTAGTCTATCTACTCCCTATTTCAACCACTACAGTTTTCCTCAGAGCATCACTACAGACACCAAGGTTATGAAAGCAGGTTTAAAAACTCCAAGGCAGGTATCAGCAGAGGATCCAGAGGCATTCTGCAGGCACCAAATGGCCCCAGGATGTCCACTGCTGTGACATGGCCCCATATCAACCAGCCACAAAAGAAGCAGGGACACAGCGGCGCGCTGCCACATCTGGATTACTGCGTTCAGCCGACAAGCAAGGCTTGTCACCGGAGTCACAGCAACCCCCGGTGCCGCTGGGTTGCTGCTGTGCCCAGGATCAGCGCGTTTCAGCGTTTCCCTGCTGGGGTGGAGCTCACACGATGGTTCTGCCCGCGGCCAAAGCCAGGGCTCGCTGCTCGGGGCAAGGCTGGCACACGCCCGGGTTCAGCACTCCAACACCCAGCCGAGACTCGCTCACCTCCGCTCCCGCCCTGCCAACACGCCCTTCCCAGCCGTCCCGGTGTGCACACAGATGATGCCCTACAGCAAGCAGGCATTCAAACACAGTTCAGGGCAGGGCATCACCAGGTCTCCAAGCGAGCAGCCTGCAGTTGTTTGCAGAGCAGCGCTGCTGAGAAGTCTCATTAACTTGGGTAATGTCGCAAGTCCCAGCGATTTCAGAGGCATTTAATCGTGTACTTACACGTCGGCTGAGCGGGGTGGGTGTACACAAGAACACACGCTCTGCTGATTGCAACAATTTTTGACACTAAGTGCACGTGTTGCAGAATGGTATTGGGATTGTCAAACACCAGCTTAGAGAGTCCAACCCTTGATCCCACAATAGTTAGGGGGCAAAATGTTAGAAATGGCCTGTGACAAAATTAACCATGAATGTTCAGAGAACTAACTGAAGTAGTGTTTGAATCATCAGTGATGATTTTCAAGGAATAAAAGCAAGCAAGGAAGGTTCAAACCGTAGAAAAGTATAAATGCAATGCTTATTTGTAAAAGAGACAGTAGAGAACATAGAGCATTTTATATTGTCAATCCGGCTTTTATCCCCTGAAATGGAACAAATTATTAAATAAAAAATATGTAAATACCAGGAAGATTATGATAATTATTAAAAAGCAGTTGAAATGGGTTAGTCATGAGAAAAATTGTATCAATTGATGCTAATCTCATTCTCTGACAGGATAATTGCTTTAACAAATAAGTGCAAATAGCAGATATGATGCATCATGACAATGACAAGCTCTTGACATTGTTCCACACAGCATTTTACTAAGTGAGCCACGTCAGTGCATTCCAGAGGTAAGTAGCAACCCTGTAGGTGCACAACATTTGTAAAATTGTTCTCAAAGTGCAGTAATTGATGGTTTGTTGTCATTCTGGGAAGCTTTCTCAGGAGGAGTCCCACAGTACGTCACCCTGGGAACAGTTTTATACCCCACATCCATTAACAGCCTGGGTGATGGCATGTGAGTGCATTGACACAGTTTGGCAGTGACATCAGCTTGGGTAAAGTGGCAAAGTGCTTTGAAGGATGGAAATAGCACTAAAAATGGGTCTTGAAGAATCAGCCTAAAATCAATCAGACAAAATACAAACCAGACAACACTTTGGAAAGAGAAATCTAATGAGGGCAGAAAGTTAAATATAGAATAGGAAACAACTGTGTAGGCAGAAAACAATGGGGGAGATAACAAACTGGAGCCAGCAATGTAATAGATGACACAAACAGTAATCATTCCACTTAGCTCTGGCAAAACCCCAGCAAATGCAGAACTGAGTTGGACACTGGACACTGTGCTCCAAGAAATAAAAATTGCAGTCCATCACTGAGGGTGAGGGACACATTTGACAGCAAGGAAAGTAGGAAATACCAGCAGTGAGGAAAGCTGAAGGAATGAGGTTTTTTGTGGCTCAGAAATAGGGCAGTAAATTGCGAAATAAAGAGCTCAAGGAAAGGTATTATAGTGGCACTCAAAAATGTAGTAAGCTGCCATAAAAGATTTGGCAGCTATTGTTCCACCATGACAACTAGAGGAAGAACAAAGATCAGATGAATTTCCAGCAGGGATTTAAGTCGAATACTATGAATCCAATCAAACAGTTCAGACTGCGAAGCATTTAAACAGCTAATTTAGAGGCTGTGAAATCTTCCCTCCAGAAGTCCTGAGCTGCTTCTTTTGAAATGCTACATAACAACATTGTTTGCATGATTAATAAAAACACTAAAGGTGTACATGGTCATCAGTGAGTCTGAAAGCCTGTTTGGTCTCTGTAAGCCAAAAGTCACCCAGCATTGCTACATCATTGCAAGTCCAATGCAAAACAATGATTTGCTGTTTCTGTAAGCATGGGCTTGAACGGCAACAGGATCAGACCCACATTTCTCCTTGCACAATGGTGCCTAAGTAATGGCATGCACGTCTCAGATCTTTTAATGTACCATAATTTAATGCAGGTTTTTGTATTTGAATAGTATGCATAAATCACTGCAAAAGAATTGTTATCTCACTATAAGAAAGGAGCTACTAAACTGTATGTACTAGACAAAGGAAATATTTTTAAGAGGTTTGCCTGAGGGAAGATTTAACAGAGGAAGTTAATGCATTCCAGCAAGAATCTCCATCACTATACCAGTGGATTAATTGTAAGTAAATCTAAGGCTCTGAGCAAGGAAAATTTGTAGCATAAGGAATGTAGATGAGAAGTGTGGGATGGCTGTTGAAGATAAATACATAGTTTGAAACAATTTTTAACTGCTTATATTTCCTCAGCATTTTGTTATTTCCATGACTAACTCTCAGCTGTGAGAATGAAGTTTTGATTTAATTCCAAGAAATCATTTTTTAATCAAGATTTCATTAAATTTCCATCTTTTCATTTTCACTGGAGTAGTTTCTTTTTCTGTGCAATGATTTTATCATCTGATTGCAATCAATATTGCTGTAACAGGCAGTATATGTAGTTCACCATCAGCCAGAAAATGGTAAGGGATTACAGAACACTTATACTACCCATTTTCAAAGTCCATCTCTCTATCTCCTCCTCCTGCCATTTGCAGGTTGTACTATCTTTTTCCTTCTATTGACACAGGGATCTATATTTTATCAGGAGTTTTCAATAATAATTTGCTGAAAAATTTGATGAAATATTTTATATGTTTTAATATTTTTAAAAAAAATAAATGTGTTGCTGTAAAACATGCTCTTGAGAAGCAGATTTATGCTTTATCATAGCAAAGAGTTGGGTGTCACTACTAAGTAATTAACTGGTTATAAAACAGCTAAATCATGAAGAATCAGGAATGCAGAATTCTGATCAAAATGAAAAACAAAATGCTCTTTTAACTGACCTTACACCTACAATTCTTCCTTTAACCATTAGCAAGATAATCAGTTTTTATTTTAAATATACTCTCTCTTCTCCCTCCCCAACTTGTTCACAAGAACTGCCCCATCCCTTTCTTCCACACTCATAAAAAAGATTCAGTTTTCAGACACAAAATTAAAGTAACCACAAAAAAAAAAAAAAAAAAGTTTCTGTGGAATTCTCCTAATTGAAAAGCCAAATATTGCCAAATGGGGAAGAGAATGAACAAAAGAACGCAATAATGGGAAAACACACCCATCTCAAGGATACTCTTTCTTTCTCTTAATAATTTTTTAAAGTAAAGCTAGAACTCTGCTAGATTCGCTTAATGAGAATTAAACTATTGAGGATTCAGGCAATGTGCACTGGGAAGTGAACAAAGCAAAATGATAAACAGAAAACTAAACTGGAAAGGTAGAAAGGCACCATTAATTACAGGTATTAGCAGTGTGGTTTGTGTTAAATTATGTAAAACGAGAACATCCACTCCCTTGCTTTTAAGATAGCTCTGAAAATATTTTGTAAGATATCCTTCTGAAAAAACAGCTGAAGCCATAACCCAGGCTGCATTTTCAAATGTGCTGCCCTCCCTCATCATTAATTTGCTCCTTTCTGCAACCTGAACATGGATATTGCAAAAACTTCTTCCATTTCTTCCCCCAGCTTATTCAAAAACAATCTAAGACCAGGCTCTGCTCAGCTGGTTTTTTTTTTTCTTGCTGTCAGACATACAGGTTATGTTGATATATAGACCTGTATCAGTGATTTTGAATATAGGAGAATGTGGGTCCAGCCTTGACAGAAGGCAGCAGTATCATTAAGGAAGATGTGACTACACAAGATACATTTTCTTGTCTCCTTCGGAGTTTTTGTTTTATTTACAATTAATTTTCATGATCAGATTCCTTTGTGCAAATCTACCATTCTACCATTTTCATGAAGTTTCTTTTGTGACCTTGTGAAGGAACACTTACATGCCTCAGAAATAGCAGTTTATTGTTTAATTTTTGATAATTTATGATATTATTTTATTAATTTATGATAGCTATGTCTGTTTCAACATATTCAATAATCAGTTAACCCATTTTTCTTCACACACTACTATTCTTCAGCTTGAAAACCTTTTGTCCTAACTAATGCTTACTTTTACTGTCTCCAGGCTGAAATTACACCTCTTTTCACCTTTTGTTTCACTAAGCTAAATGAAGCATTTTTATTCTCCTCTCATGAAACAGATTCTCCATTTCACTGATCTTTCTTTGAGTCCTTCTCCGTACCTCCTGCAGTGCGACCTCATCTTTTCTGAATAATAGTGACCAGAGTGGCATAAATCGTTTCAGATGAGATGAGACCAATGTTTTTATCTGCAGTATCTAATGGAAATAGCTGACCTGGTATGTCATGTGATTTTAGTAACTTTTTTTTGCAGCTGGATTGTATCTATGAGTTGGTCATCTTCAACTAACATAATCAGCACTTTCTACCCACTGTTACTTCCAACTAATGAGGTTCTTCCCCTGCAGAAAGTATTGCTATCAGTCTCCTTGCATGTTGTGTTATTAAAATTAATCCATTCTGTTATTTATGTTCTGAAGGTCATCTAGTCTTGATCCTTCTCATATTGAAGTTGTCTCACTATTTTGTATCATCAGCACATTTCATTATTATAGCTCATTTTTTCCCCCTACATCATTAATGGAAATTTCTGGATGAATAAAGATCTTTTGATGTTTCAGATGGGTATGTGATAGGCTTTTTGCTTTCATTTCAAATGTGGAAACATTCGTTTTCGAATCTTCTTTCTCATTAGCCCCTGCTTTAATTTCCTTTGTAAAGGAAGCTGAGCTTCTCAAAATTCTCACTTTATTCTTACCCTTCTTAATATTTTTCAAGAAATCATTTTGTTCCATTCCTTTCAAGCTTTTGATTGTTCCCAATAACCCTTTTGAAGTGGCTATTTATCAAGCTGGGACTGACTGTCGTCCTTGTTTGAGATTTGAATCACAGATACATTTTTTCAGAGAGATTTGGCAGCCACCAAACTTTTTCCACATCCAAGTCCTCAACCACCTAGATGTCATCACCAGCTCATTCTCTTAATTTCTCCAAGTCCAACCTTTGATATTAAGAACCTTAATTATCAAACTACTTTTGTTCCAAGTAGTATTTTTCCTAATTAGTCTTCCAAAAACTATTTCTCTCCAGACTTGAAGCCAAACATCTCCAGCACATCTTCACGCTCTCTAACAGAAGCTCTTTGACACGTTTTCCCAATACCAACTCAAACAAGTTTTACTTTCTTTGTCCTGTCACTGCTTGTTTCTTTAATATCTATCATACTGCAAATCCTAATCCTCCATTAATCCCCTTAGCTTCCCAAACACTATAAGTGTTTTACTATTTGTGTGATCCCATCCTAATCTTTATTCTGTCATATCTTCTGTTATCCCTAAAAGATCTAGTTTTGTTGCCAGGGCTCCAGCGACATACAAGTATCACAGTTGTTTCTTGCCAACACGACATTGCTCCTGAAAGACTTAGTCCTTCTCCCAGCTATTGTCTACATACAGTCTAAGCTACGTTGCCATCACTATTCCAACCCTCTGTTGTCATCATCCTAACCTCTGATACTTCTTGCGCTATTTACTTGATTTCCCTCTTCCACTACCTAAAATCAAAGAGTGGGAGACTAATTTTTTTCTATATTTAAAGCTATTTCAAAAAACTGATAGGTAAATAACCCACATACAGGAGAGTTTAGGTCATGAAGACTCCTTTAGCTCTTATGCATTCCTAACCAGGCCCTGCATCCCAAAACATAGAGAGTATCTGATGAGCCTCCTCTAAATGCCAGCTATGTGAGACATGAGAATCGAAGTATGGAACTAGGAAAACATCACACTGTGGAAATAATTAATCAGTCAAGGAAGCAGCAAGAATAAGAGAACAGGGGAGAATGTAATTGAACCCCAAAGAAATTTCTGATGGTGAGGAATACTTACTGCTACAAGCCCTTATCTTAAATCTTTATTTCTAGCACACCCAAGTGATTTCAGGTCCTCTTAACAAAAAATTCCACCTTCGAACTGCTGTAAAAGTCAGGTCCTTTCTCTTCCAGTCTTCCATCCTTTTTTTGTTCTTTCTCACCATCTTTACTGTCTTTGATCCTTGGACTGTTTTGGTTGGGTTCATTTTTTCACCCCTCCTTTTAATTGTCCTTCCTAATACATGCATCTTCCTCATTTGCTTCTCCCTTCTCTGTATTTGACATTTTAACAGCAAGTGGGTTACTTGACTATATTTACAATTATAGTCAATGTTTTTTCTTCTTCAATGTAAGACACTTTTTTATTCACATTCTTCCACTGTCACATGGTATGACCCCGTCCATGGAGAAAACAGGTATCTGAAAAGAACTTCTTCTCTGCACAATCTTTCTCTTGTCACCATCAAGCACCAGCTCTTCTCTTCCATGAGCTCTATCCACCACAGTGTAGCTTCTGTCAGGAGTCAAATACAGGATAATAACATAGCCTCCTAGTTGCTCTTTATTCTCTTTCTCAGGCCATTGCCACGCTTGACTCAGCTGCTGTCATCACATTCTCACTGTTGTCAAAAAAAACAAAACTCCTTTGTTATTCACCACTGTTTGTGGTCATTCCTTCTACTTAACAATTCTTTTCTGGGTCTCTTAGATATTAGCTTAGCAATTAACTGACCATGAGTCATGGTTAAAGACAGGAGTCCCCCCTTGCACAAGGCCCCTGGAGGCTTAAGTGCAAGTCCTCCTCAGGGCAGCACAACTGAAGGATGGGCTACTTCCCGCTTGAACTTGAGGAGAACAAAGCAAACAACACTTACTCTACCCTCTCCAAGTGCTAACCTTCAGCATGAGTGAGAAACCCCACTCCCTTTCTTCCTTCCTGGCTTGGGCTCAATTCAGAACACCCCTGGTCAAGGCAGAAACACTACAGCAAGATAAAGCAAGGACAGACTATCAGTTGGGCTACTGTGGTTCACCCCTAAGTGAAAATAATTGCAAACAGCACAGTATAGGACAGAGTTATCCAGAAAAGGTAATTTAGATCCTGCAGATATATTAAGTGATTGAGAAAGAATGAATAGCTCTTCATGCCATTGTTTCTAGCATTTGCATGACTGACTAGTACTGGTGCTATAGGTGATTTGGTAGAGAGGAATACATGCAAACCAGATTTTCTTGGTACTACATTAAGCTTTAAATGGAAAAGCCAAAAGTTTTCTCCTCTTCTGCTTGTAACAGAATGGATTTCCTGTGCAACAAAGTAAAAAGAACCTTAAAATGTTTCAGGCTTAGAAGTCGCAAATATGATATCTACATGGATGCTTGTATGGAAAACTAGAAACACACCACTTTGGGTTCACTGCTATGACCAAAATGTAGTCATTTTTGGACCAGACCCCTGTCTCCAAAATGTTGCATATTCAGTGCTATCACTGAGACTGTCTACGCTTGCAGACTAACATTTCCACAATCCTGGAGGAACATCTTTTCTTCTCAGCTCTGATTTAGTGTACATTTTACCACACGGCTCAGCTTTCAACTGTATGCAAGAAGTAGATACGATGATTTCTCTTTTGTGAGCAAAAAAAAAAATAAAAAGAGAGAACATCAAATCAATCCCACGGTCATCCAAGATAAGGTAGCAGGCATGGGATATTGAGTTAACCCTGAGTCAGTGCAAGACTGAAAGGCACATTTAGGGGTCTCCTGGTAGTCTCTTCCAATCAAAAGACTGTTACACCCAATTTAAGTTTGTGTAAAGTACCAATGTTCATCATTTTTCAGATGATGTGAAATGCCCAGCTTAAGATAGTGCTGGCTGATGATGAGAAATGATTCAGTTCAGTTCAGGCAGGGCTCTCACTGCTGTAACACATTTCCTCCTCAATTCCTCAATGAGGGCTGGCAATGTGAAGAGTGTGAAGCCATCAACACAACTGTGCAACCCAGGAGACTGCAGAAACATGTATCCATGCCAATTCAGTGTCCATCAGATCCATGTTTTCCTTCGCACCAGAATCAATGCCTTAGGCTCATCTCCAGTACTTCCAGCACCTGTGACAGGTAGATGGAGTCTCCTCAGCTAATTTAGTAGATGCAGGGAAGGACATGTCTATCACTGGAGCTTTTTTTTTACTGTTGTGAGCGCACCACCAATGTGTGAGAAGGTGTTTGGCCTAGCATGCAAGGGCAACAAAGCTCTCCAGAACCTCCAGATCTCAACTGCTTCGTTTGGAGAGCCAAGCTGCATTTCCCATTTCCCACTATAAAAGCAAGATGATCTAGGTGTGAAGACAACTCAGTAGCATCCTTGAGGCTAACACACTTCCCACAGAGGAAGAAAGGCGAGGTAAACAAGAAGCCACAAAACCTCGGTGGTATGGGCCATGGCCCGTCCAGCAGCGGTTCGTGCCACACGGTGCTCTCAGGTGGGAGGAAGGATTGGGTGTGACCGTTAGCGCCACGGTCTAGTTGACGCCATGGTGTTCCCTCATAGGCTGGATTGGATGACCGGAGAGGTCTCCTCCAACCTAATTGATTCCGTGATTCTGAACTCGAGGCACAGCGGCAAACACCGACCCCGGCCCGGCCGGCGCTCACCGCCCCGAGCCCGCCGCCATTTGCGGCCGCTTTGCCGCCAAAACGCGTCGCCGCGCGGGCGGGGGAGGGCCCCGTCACGTGGCCGCACGGGGGCGCGGCCCGGCGCGCGTAGCGTAGCGTCACGTGAGGCGAGGAGGCCCCGCCCCCTCCCCGGCCCCAGTGCTTTGCGCCGCGGGGGGACGGCGGGCGGTGCGCGCGCGCGCGCGCCGCGCGCTCCCGCGCGTCTCCATCTCCTCCGCACGTGACCCCCCGTCCCTGGAACGTGGCATTGTGTAATCACGTGACCCGGAGCGGAGCGGGGGGGGCCGGGGAGGCAGGAGGGAGGAAAGGGGGGCGGGGGGGCTGCGTACGCGACGGAGCGGGGTGCGAAGATGGCGGACGAGGAGGCCGAGCGGGAGAGCGGCGGCCCGGGCGGCGACCTCCTGGAGCTGCGGCGCCTGCGGGAGCGGCTGCTGGAGCTGGAGACCGGGCTGCGGGAGAGCCGCGAGCCGGCCGTGCAGGCGGCCACCGAGTACTGCAAGCAGCTCTGCCAGGTCAGGCCGCCTCTTCCCTTTTCCCTTCCCTTCCTCCGCGCCCTGCCCCCGCCCGCTCCCTCCCCTCCCCGGCGGGGTGTGTGTGTGTGTGTGAGCTCGGCCGGGCCGGAGCGCGGGGGCCGGGCGGGAGCAGCGCCGCCCCCGCCGCGGGGAGCCCGCAGCCGGCGGCCCGGTGCGGCGGCCGGCCCGGGAGGGGAGCGGGGACTCGGGGCTCGGGACCGGGCCGGGCGATCGCCGCCGCCGCCGCTCGTTGAGGGCTGGGGCGGAGCGGCCCCCGCGCCCGTTGCCGCTCCGGCCCGGCCCGTAATCCCCATCCCCCGCTTCGCCTCCCCCCGCCCCGGTTCTCGCGGTCTCCAGGCCCCTTTGTTGTGCTCTGCGGCTCGGCTTATCGAAGGGCCCTTTGTTCCTGGCGGTGGCGGACCGGGGGCCCCCCCCCGTCCGTCCGACACCCCTCCTCCCCTGGGGCGAAGGGAGGGAGGCGGCGGTCCGGGAGGTGGGGGCTGCGCCGCTCCTCCGAGGGGCCGGGCGGGAGCTGGAGCTCCGTCCCGCATCCCAGGCGCGGGGCTCCTGCTCCGTGCCCCCTTCCTCCCCTGCTCCCTTCCCTATCTCGTGCCCTGCAGGGATAGTGGAGTTTCTGCCATCCTGGGAACGTGAAGGTGGCGGTGGTCTAAAGTTGCCGGTGGTGGTGGCAGGTCTGTGGTGCTGCTCCCCGTTTCCTCGCCCTGTCAAGGGAGCGCAATCCCACCTCGGGGGAGCCGGCACTGTTTGAAGCACCATTGTGTGTAATTATTCTGCCGTCGGGAAAAGGCCCGCTTCCCGGAGCTTGGGCTGCTCCTAAGGCAGGGTTTGTTTGCAGGTGTTTCTTCTGATCTGGTGACCCTGCTGGGTATTCGTTCCTAAACAAACTTTGTGGTACTAGCTCCACAGACTGCTAAAAAAGCAGACCATTTTAGTCATGTCTATGTCTATACGTAGCCTTGGTTTCTCTTGGATACCCTTTCTTGGACAGCATTAGATGCATCCCAATGTATAAAACAAGTTCTCAAATATTTTAGGCCACAGATACCACTACTTCTGTAGCTTTACTTTGTTTAATAGTCTGTCTGGTACAAGTGATAGCTTTTGTTTACACATTACTGTCACCTATTCATGGACGGTCAGGCAAATTGTTAGAAGGTGGAATGGATAAGAGTGAATTCACATGGTTAGTTTGAAGTGTGTTTTATTTATTACTTTGTATCTGGTTTCTTAAAGAGTTGGTTCTTGGTGGCCATTGTAGCATGCTAATTTCACATCTGTCACTTCTAGATTAAACTGGGCTCTACTTTCTACTAAGCAGGAAAAATTTGGTACTAAATATTTTAAGTTTTATTTTATTTTGTATATACAGGATTCATGTGTCAGGTTTGTTTTTGTCTGGTCAAAATTTATCTTACTGTGCCTGGTTAGAATGTCCATGCCGATGCACAGAAACACTGACTTAAGCACGGAGAGCTTGGTTTATGTTGGTTCAGATCAGTGTGTTCTTGGTCTGTTTTATCTTTGTGCTTACTTTCTTAACTTTATGCACTGAGAGGTGGAAATCTGCCTTTCCTGGCTGCAGCTCAACTTATGAATGAGCTGTTCATTGAACTGAAGTAGTGTTGGGTAGGTGGCAATGAAGACACCATCCTTGACATGTACAGAGTAGATAATGATGTCTAAAGCAGATTTATCTCTGAAATTGTGGTTACGTGTTCTTAGTGAGTGGCTTCAAGAGTCGATTGATTGATTTAAAGTTTAACAAGTATGAGTATTCTTCTTATTACTTTAATGACTGCTGCAAAAAGTCTGTTGTAAGGCCCAAGTTTACTAGGTTTCTTAACCATGCACCTTTAAAAAACAAGTCTCAGTGAACAAATCAGTTGTGTAGAAACTGACTTAGAAATCATGCTGTTTTGAAATGAGTTAGTGTTCCTTCCATACCAAGATTTATAGTACAGCCATATCTGTTTTTGCAGGCTGAAGGCTGATGTGTAACACTGAGGGTTGAGACATGCCATTCAATGTTGAAAGATCCTGCTTTTCAAATTTTGAACGAAGGTCTAAACAGATGCTTAATGTATTCAAAAGTGTTGTTAGGCAAATATTTTGGTACTGGTTCAGCAGGCGTCTTTTTAAATCTGTTCACCTGTGCTTGTGGTGCAAGAATACTTATCCAGCCTCTTCTACAGTTTTAATCCTCTATTTGGACTAACACAAAATAGTATTCATGATTCAGAGTGTAGGCTTAGCTACTTAGCTTGCACTGCATGATACAAGTTGTAGAAAAACCATATAATATAAAAGCCATCTCAGAAATCTCTTTTCAAATAACTGTTTAAAGGTATCTCCCATGCTTTCTAGAATAAAGTCTCTGAAAATATATGCATGAAAGAAGGATTTAGTCAACTATATGAAACTGAGAGTTGTTATTTATTATAAGTTGAATGTATCTCACTTACATCTTAGGTCTAGAAGCTCAGTAATGAAGAAATATTTTAGTATTTCAGTATGATTTCATCTGTTTTTTTTTTCTTTCTTCATACTGAGTTTGTAGCATGTAATAGCTGCATAGATCTTAGAAGGTCTGGTGTCCTTGTCTTGTTTTGCCAGGTAGTCACTCTGGAGCCCAGCAACCTCCTAGTTTGTTGCCATAAATTAACTTTTTTTTTTTTTTTTTTTTAAATGAAGTGGGTAACAGTGTTCAAGAAATGAGCTTATTTTCAAACAGATGGAAGCTAAAGAATGTGCAGTAAAGCATGGAAAAATCCTTAGGTTCAAAGGCAAATAGAGGATTTAAGTATTCTCTGCTTATTAAATGAAGTGGGAGTTGTACAGCCAAGTCCTTTATCTGGTTTTGAAATACCTTGGTTTGAAATATTTTATTGTTTATAACCCACAGTGTAGAACAGTTGTTAAAACCATGGAAAAACAAGACCCTTGTACCTTGACAGAAAATGTTATAGACCTGTTTTCTTCTCTTGTAAGAATAAAGTTTACTTTGATGTATTTTATATGCGGCATTTCATTAAATACGTTTGTGTGTTGCTGCTGATTGCTCTGTGAAATGGTGCAATTATTCTTAAATTTAAAGGGGATTATAGACGGGACCTTAATCCTGTACCAGATCTGTGTGATTGTGGTTCTGTTCTCTATTGTCAGCATGCAGTAGAGAGCATTATTTTTATTGTTATCAGGTGGAATTCACATCCATATGGGTATATGTAAAATGATTTTTAAATTGTGATTTGTGCTCTTCTGCTGCAATTCGATAATGAGCAAATCCTTCACAAATGGTTATGTTTTCACAAACTATACGAGTGCAGACTGTGGCAGACAAAACAAGTGTCTTCAGCTGTAGTGACTAAAAATTGCAAGTGTAAATTTTGCAAGAATTCAGAATGGTCCGAAGAAGATTTCTGTTCTTGTCACCATGTGGTGGCTGATTAGATTATTTTCAGACTTGGCTCTTAAAGGTGACTAGTTGTTTATATTCAGTTGTAGAAGACCAAAAGGTATGTTTGGGTTTTTGTGCTTGAGAGGTAGGTGGATGTGCTGCTGGTGGGTATATCAGAGCTCTTCACCATGGGCTGTGTTCCCTTCCAAGTCTTGTTGTGCAATGTGTTTTTTCCTGGAGGAGTTAGAGTATGATCCCTTGCCAAGAGTAATTCTGTGTATAAAGACCTCAACAGCCTTTGACGGATGTTTTTTTTTTGCTATTTCATTGAACACCTGCAGTTGTGATGTGACCATAAGATTAGTGTTCAATAGTGGCAGGAAACACAACCAGCAAAACGTCAGGTGCCTTTTTAATATAAGTGTGAAGACATTTTTTTTCTTAATGTCACACCTGATTTCTTACTCCAGACAACTTTCATCAAACTCTTCACTGAGTGGATAGGTAGATGTCAGCCTGTGATTTTTGTTTGGCTCAACAACTAACAGTGATGTTTACATATACAGGCACCAACTGGTGGAATGTAATTGTTGGTAAGTGGATGTTTCTTGAGCTTTCAGTTCAATTATGCCCTGTCTAATCAAGGCTGTGTCTCTTCGGTATGCATGGATTCCATAGCTTCCACTTCAAGTAAAAAGTGTTTTTTGTTGAGTCCAGTGAGCAATTTTTACACTGAGGTAACACTTAAAAGTTTCTGTTATGATGTGTCTTTACACATTTGCCTCTACCATTCTGTGTTGCTTCTGCTCTCACAGTTCTGGTCTCACAGTTAATGTAGGTAACTGCATTACTGTGAGTTCATGATTCCCGTCATAACTTCTAATACTTTCAATTTTACTTTCATACCTGTGACGTCCAGATGTTCTGCTATTCAGGGAGAGATGTACAGCTGCCAGAAATTGCAAGGAATCTGCTGAAATATAGTACACCACACAGATTCCCAAGTGCACAGAGAGAAACACTTGTCACCACTGTGTCAAGTCATGCAGACTTTCAGCTGCCTCAGGCATTTTTGTCCTACTTCATCACTGTGAGACCTGCCATATCTCAAACAGTCGCATTATCTTGTTGGCTGGAGAGGTGGATAGAAGCAAAACTCCCTGATTATTCTTTTTTAAGCTAAAGTACATGGAGTTAGGGAATTTGTCTTGCCCTCAAATAAAACAGTATGTGTTCCTATCTGGTTAAAATGTGCGCAAAAATATTTAAAAGAAAGCACCCTTGCTGCTTGGGGTAAATCTAATCAATGAGCATGAATGTTCTAATCCTTGTCCTTAATAAAGGCATCAAGCCCCAGCATCATACTAGATTGGAGCTGGTCTTTGTTAGAACTTCTGAGATCGGTACTATAAGGTTTTATTGGTAAATTTTCCTGTATTGAAGTAAGCCAGGTAGACCATGGTTCCAAAGCAGCATTGATTATTGGTAAGCCATAGCTACAAATGTTTGTTTAATCTGTTCTCAAAACCATCCATTAAAAAAAGATTCAAAAACGCTCCCTACATAATACATTTCAGTTCAGTGTTCTTTGGCCTTCAGTAATTTCTTCTGCCCACCTTTGCAGTATAACTTAATATCTTGTTGCAGCTTAAGACTATTGTGATTTATTTTATCCCATGAAGATAATAAAAAGGAGTATATTCTCTTTCTGTTAGAAGCACCTCTTATATTTTCAATGCTATTTTCAGTTCTTTTCTGCTTTTTACTTTTGAGAACAGTTTTTGAAGTTCTTGATGTTAAATTTTTCCTATTTTCCCCCTTTCCTTCTTGCTTTGTTGTTATATCCTTGGAATGTATGGGATTTTTGAAGTTCTTACTTGCAGGGAAGGTAGTAGTCTAATAAGAATTTGGTAAGAAGGTGACAGTCTATCTAAGACTTAGGATTTAAGGGAAAGCATTTCTCCTTCCAAGTACAAATATTCAAGAGAAGAGTGATAGTTCTCGGAAGTGTAGCAAATTAAGGTAGTTAAGAAGATGACAAAACTTAGATAAAAATTATTTGAACTTCAGCATGTTCACAAAAAGCTCATTTTTCCCTGTATGGTCAATGAATAGATACTTAGTTTCATAGTTACCCTGATACAGTGTTTTGCTGAGTTAAGTTAATTGATGCTTTTACTGAAGTTATGGAGAAAATCCCTATCAGCAAACCATCATTTCTGTAGGAAACACTTCAATGACTCGTGGATACAGTTGTGCATAATATCCTATTTCTTGTTGCCTGTTCAAAGACTGAAAGGTTCTGCTTTACACAGTCCTTCATGCCTTTGAAAGCCTCTCTGAAGACCCCTTTGTAGATTCCAGTTTACTTGCAGTAGTTGGCTGTAAGCAGCAGCTGCACATCTCTGCTGGCATAACTTTCTATATTGACACATACTTTCCTGCCTTTGCCTTTTCCCGAAATTCCAAACTTTATTCCCCACTTTTGAACAATGTATATCAATAAAGTCCAGGTTACTTTCTAAAACTGATTTATTGAAGATTCACTGTTCTAAAAACATGGAATATTGACTATAAGAAAGCATTGTGTTGGGCTGTATGAGGAGTGTATGTATGTTAATATTAACATCCAGTAGGGCATCTCATTCTATCGAAATATCTATGTTGTATGTCTCAAATGTTCAGTCCATTAAAAGTTATTATTTTGATAGAGAATGAATCCTTCATAAACCACAGGTCTGGAGGGAAGGAAGCAAAAAAAAAAAAAAAAGTGCTCTTCTGGGAGATCTTTGCTTCCATCATAAGTAAGAATTAGAGAGTTTCATATAGCCTTTTCCATTTGCTCTGTCATTTAAATGTCATAATTTTCTTGTACTCTAGGCTTATTGGAGATGTACTATATGTTGTACATTGTTTCTATTAAGGCTTCTTCAAGTTAGGAGACATCAGCATACTGTTTCTTTTATGTGATACATTACCTAAACTGACATCCAAGGCAAAAAATTTATTTAAAATTCACATGTTTAGGGAGTATATCTTCAAGAATTAGTGTTACAGGCATTGATTTATACCTGTCAAAAATGTTTAATTGGTGTTTCTTAAAGGCCTCCATGCATATCCTTGTGCCATTATAGTACAGTGTGTTTTTATTGCTGTAGTTTTCATGAGGGAAACTGGCGTGAAGTTCTTAGGCTACCAGCTTCTTTACAATGATGATGTATGACAATTAGCAAATTTTAGTTTAAATAACAGATAAACAGTATGGCTTGAAACTGTCCTTTGAGATAGCATTTCCCATTTTACTAGGTCTGTGCTTTTGCATTGGTTAACAATTTAATGTATCTTGCTTTGGGAAGTATGCAAGCTTTCTTTTTTTTTTTTTTTTTTAATGAAATATTTTTTTCTCTTTATCTTTCCAAATATTCATTAAAGGCAACTCCATAGTATTGTTTCTCAGGTCTTCCATCTCTAAGGATGGAGTACACCACTTTCTTTTGTGAAGAGTTAATCTAGTAACACCTAGTACTTGGCAGAACAAAGACTTTAAGAAAGAAGGATATGTAATGTCAAAAAGGCAGTGGAGCTTTATAAAATTATTCTCTGAAAATAGACCTGATCCAGTAGGAAATTGGACCAAAACTTGCAAAAACATGTGCCTGTTTTTGGTAAAAATAGTTTGGTGAAATGTCTTTTCCATCCTCTCTTCTGTAACTGTTGTACAGTCTTATGGTATACAATATTTCTAGCTTTATAATTTCCTGTATTAAGGTAAAATAAATAAAAGATTCATCAGAGAAATAGGAAAATCCTGTGTTAACTAATGTAGCTCTAACTTGATTGTTAGTCATTCTGAACTGGTCATGCAGTTCTTTGTTCTTATAGGAACTCATGTAACATGGACAACTACCAAAGCTCCATCCATCTTCAAACACTGACTCCTGGTGTTCATTCTCTTCTAACTGCTGGACAGGTGCATTTGTTGCCTTGAGCATCTTAACTCCCTGAAGTGAAATTCTTAGGATAAAGACCAGTCTGTATTTGTAACACTCTGTTGTCTTTTGGCATGAGTTTGTCCTAAACTTGGACAGTTGGTGTAGCATTCTCAGAGTCCTGTATATCAAAAAAAAAACCCCAGAATTTGGAAGGATTCCTCTTCTGTTTTTCAAAATGATGGAGAGAATGGTTTTGTTGAATAGGCAAATCTTGTTTGGTATTTGTGTATCTAACTGACCAAATATTGTTTGAATTGATAAAGTACATTCAGTGACCAGGCATTAAATCAAATCATTAATTAGGGGTTCTTCAGTCTTGTGAGTCATAGAATCATAGGATGTTAAGGGGTTGGAATGAAACTTAAAGATCATCCTTGCCATGGGCAGGGATACCTGCTACTAGACCAGGCTGCTCAAGACCTTATTCAGTGTGGCTTTGAACACTGCCAGGTTTGGAGTGTCCACAGCCTGATCCAGTGTCTCATTACCTTCACAGTAAGAGGATATTGAAAGGATTAATATACTTATATACATATATATATATATATCTAAAAGAATTTCTTCGTAATATTTAACCTAAACTTCCCTGATTTCAATTTGTTCTCATTACTCCTTGTGCTATTGCTACATTTCCTGATGATGAGTCTCTCTCTGGTTTCATTGTAGGCTCCTTCAGATACTGGAAAGTTGTTCTGGGGTTTCCACACAACCTTCTCCAGGCTGAACAGCCCCAACTTTCTCACCTAGGGAAGGTGCTCCAGTCCTCTTGTCAGTTTCATGGCTCTGCTCTAAATTTACTCTAATAATTCCATGTCCTTCTTAAGCTGGGAACCCAGAGCTGTATGCAGTTGTGGATGGGGTCCCACAAGAGCAGAATAAAAGCGGGGAAGAATCACCTCCTTTGGCCTGCTGGTCATGTTCCTTTTGATGCAGCCCAGGATTCCATCAGGCTTTCTGGGCTGTGAGCACACACTGCTGGCTTATGCTGTCTTTCTTCAACCATCACCTCCAAATCTTTCTCTGCAGAGCTGGTCCCAGTCACTTTTCTGCCCAGCCTGTCAGTGTGTCTGGGGTCGCCTCAACCTGAGTGTAGAACCTTGCACCTCTTTGTTGAGCTCCAAGAGGTTTGCACAGCCCACATCTCCATCCTGTCAGGGTCCCTCTGGGTGGCATCCCTTCCCTCCAGCATGTTGACTGCATCACACAGGTGTCGGTAGCAAATTTGATGAGGGTGCACTTGGTCCCACTTTCCATGTCACCAGCAAAGATATTAAGTCAGCCCCAGTACTCACCCCTGAGGGGCACCACTGGTCTCTGTGTGGTCAATGAGTCATTGACCACAACTCCTTGCATGTGGCCATCCAGCCAGTTCTTTATCCATAGTCCATCCATCAAATCTGTGCCTCTCCAATTTGGAGACAAGCATGTCAGTGCAGCAAAGCATTAAACACTACTTAAGTCCAGGTTACTCTGCTGCTATCCACCAATGCTGGTCCTGTCACAGAGTGCTTGTTTCAGGGGCCTGTGATAATACACTGTTTTATAACACAGTGAATGCAGGGATGGGTTCAACAAGAGCTTAAATGTTCAGACTCACAAAAGACACAATCTGAACATTTTTTTTTTTTTCTAAATCATTGGAGGGTTGCTGTTATGAAGATAATTGCAGGCATAAAAAGTAACTTCTGTTTATGAATTCCTGATAGTGAAGATGATGAAAATTCATTATCTTCATTCTACAAACTGGGAATGTGCATAATGTTTTCGTTGAAACTTGTATAGCAACTGAGCACTGCTTTTGGATACACAGCCAGACTTGGTCACCGTGTCAGTGTGATGGCAGGAACTCAAGACTTCTGTTCAGGTTTGCCAACATATTCAGGAGAAAGCGTGGCCTTGGCTCCTCTCCTTTCCCACATGTAGACACAGTGGCAGTACTTTGACACTGGTGAAAGGACACTGGTGGTTATTAGACACAGTGTGGTGGGTGTTGCCTCGTTCTTTCACTGGAAATATTGATCAGATGGAATGCATCCTTTGGGGTGCCAGTTTGACTGTGCTGAGTAGACAAGTTTAAAATAGCAATTAAATAATCTTTCTACTGAGGATGAAGCTTATCAATTAAGTTACCATCAGAATTGAAAGGCTTTGAAGTAGCAGTGGGAGAAGTTACATTCTTCTGATAAAGACAGCTAATACAAAAATGTAATCCAGTTGAACTATATTACTATCATAATGTCTCATTTCACTTGATGAGAGAGCAGGTTTAAGTCACCTATGCTGCAGGAAACATACATATTTCCAGATTAGACACAGTTATTTCTGGCTGTCTTCCTATTTTTAATCTGCCCATATGCAAGTCTGATAATTAAAAGAATAGGTAAATTAGATTTCCTGGCAGTGGATGAAAGTTTACAGTAATGAGCATCCCGCCACATTCATGAAATGCTTGTTTAATAGCCAACTGCAGAATGCTCTTTTGAAATAAACAGACTAAAATATGAATGTTGGGATGACAACATTGAATTGAGACATGATTGAATATCTGAATAGAGAGAAATGTAGCCTAGAACTATAGCAAGTTGGCTTATGTTAGGATGCAAGAGAGAAATTATATACCAATGACCAGATCAGAAAGAGCCTGTTAAATTGAAAATATTGAAATATTAAAGAATGCTGAAAGAATGGTAATGTCTATTACTATATGTGACAAAGCATGAGGCTTAATGAAATTATTTACTGGTGTTTTAAATAACTTATTTGTTCTAAAATAGTTTCTGGATATAACCAGGGACTCTCCATTCATTTTCTAGGTCTTTCTAGGTCTTTTTCTAAAACTAGCTGGGTTTGAATTCTAAGCAAGATAGTGCCTAAAAAAATAATGGGACAAATAGCACCAAGGTAATTTCACTTTTGGTTTGCCTCTTTCAGTTTAATAATTAGCAAACTGAGCTCATTCAGTATGCCCAGATGAAAAGCATGCAAATTGCTTGTGCCTTTTAACTTATATGTTGGAGAGAAATATCTCTGTCAATTAAAAGAAGGTTCTGTGCTTATTAATTAACATTCAGTTGTCTCCCCTTCCTGTGGGTTTTTTTTAAAAGCTTTCTTGGCGATGGTATATGACATGACTGTGGAGACCACAAGCTATTCTTTTGTTTCTGCTTCTGTATCTGCTAAGGTTTCAAACTATCTGCTTTGTTTCAAACTTTCTTCCAACACAGACTTTGCCTTAAAAATATAAATATATTTTCTAACAGCATGGTTACATCTCTTGGCTTTTTGTCTGTAAATTGAGGATAGTGGTACTTCTCTGGGTTATGCATTAGAGAATAAACTGAGGTTTTTGTTGTTGTTACCTTGTCTGCTTAGTGAAGTATAAATAGTTGGATTAGAGGCATGGTTAACTTTGTATGTTTGTGTGCCAAAGGGTTGGGGTGCTAATGTTTCTAAAAATTGAATTTAACAATAGTTTAAAAAATCCTCAAGAAGTTGATTAAAGAAACTTACGCTTAAGATTTTGACATGGGTTCTTCCCACAATTAGTCTTAACTCTGCTATAGAGTGGACAACCCTGAGTTCCAGCAAGTAGTTTTAAGTTGTCACCAAGGTCGTTAATGCCTTAGGTGGTGTAAATATGTGTAGGGAGAGGAGAGGGGAGTTCAAATACTCAGTGCACTCTTGCATTTTCAGAATCATTGAAATGTTTAGTAATTACGTGTTAATGGCAACTAGAGCTGCAATGAGTTTTATTTAAAAAAAATAACCACAAGAGAGGCCTAAGTAGATGTGGTTATTTGAGGAGAACCTCTTTAGGCAAGAGTTAAAAAGTAGCTAATGGTAGTTCTTACTAACTTTCTATCTTTGTTCAACTTTCATATTTTCTAATTTTTGTGGAATGGTGCTTAACTTATTTTGCATAATAAACCACAAAATATGTAGTTACATTATAAGCTACTGAATATATGTATGAATGTGTAGTGGTTGAACAGACTGAGAGAATGAATCATTCATTGCAGGGTAGTTGGTTCTGTTTACTGGATTTCAAAAATATTCTAATTCTTTCTAACAAATCAAAATTAGTCAGCAAGTAGTATCAGTTCTTTAACAACTACCTGCTCGTGCTGTGTGTTCTGAATTTATCTGTTGTCTCTAAAAAGTCCCCAGGGAGGACAGCTTTCCTTAAGTATGAACAGAGGAATGAGTTACTGCATGTCTTGATTTTTTTGCTGTTTTTGTGAAGCTCTTTTCTGGTGGAGCTTTAGCATAAAACCTAGATGTGTATGGTTAATTTTTTCCAGTTTTGCCACACACACAAAAAAATAGGTGCAGTTACAGATCAGATATTTCTTTGTATTCTGGTTTGATAGGCAAGATTTTAGATCTACTTGGTTAGTCTGAGAATAAAAAAAAATGAGGATGGTAGGGGGAGAATGTTTATTTTAAAAAAGACTTGTAAATTGATAGAGTTTTGCAGCACTTTTATGGATTACCTTTAAACCTGTTCAGGAAAGTAGTACTTGGAGGTATTTGAGCTCATGTTTTCTTTGTTTAGATTACAGCAAAAAAATCAGTTCTTACTACGTGATGGGTATCTATATCACAGGGTGCATACCTGTGTATCTGGGTTCTGAAGGTACCAGTAATAAACAACAGTTCTAGGTGGTACTTCAAATACTTGGGTGAGCAGAACTTGGTGGGCTTTTTTTTTTTTTTTTTTTGCCTGTAGAAGGAGAAACACTGTCATACAGATGAGTATGAAAACACACCTGCTCATACAGTCCAACTTAGTGTCCTGAAATTCTCTCTTCAGTAGATGAATGAGGCAGTGGTTGAAAGAACAGGTTTAGAAGATACATGTGAACCAAAACAGTGAGTTCCTATATGTTAATACTCTGGATCAGACACAGAGATTGCTTTGAAAGTGATCTGATCATCCCTGTTACCACACTTCTTTTTACATTGTGGAACAGCTTTGTAGTGTGGAAGTTTTAATGTCTTTTGGATTAAACTAAACCAGAAGCTGTTCTCTAGAAACAGTTGCACACAGTTTACTTCAGCTGCTAATGGGGATCCAATTAATGGAACCAGCTGAATGCCAGTCTGAAGTACGACCACTTGTGATCGGTTCACTGGAGATTTGGGTTCTCAGAACTCTCTCTTCTGCTGTATTATCCACTCCTTGTGTGTTACAATGGAATGGTATAGTCATTGTGAGCTTTTTGTGGACCAGAACCTAATTGGCAAACTCAGATTGTGGTTTTGAACTTTGTCGCTTAATGGATCTGTCTTGACTCGCTGATTCAGTACTTGCTAATCTTGACATGACTTTCCCTTGCTTTCAGCTGCAGGGTAGAGAAGCCAGTTAGGATGGCTTTGCAAAGTGTGAAAGCAGCTGGAGTTTTCTGTTTGAAGGGAAAGGAAAAAAAACAGTGAAGATTGGAACTGTAGCCTGTCAGTAGAGGAGTTGTAATGGGAAAAAATTTGGATAGCTCTGCACCATGCCTGCAGAAATTGAGAGTGAAAACAATTGCTTAAATACAATCTTGTAGTAAGTGATGGAATTAAGAGTCTGGCTTCAGTCCTCTCTTCTGGGCACAAGTCAATATCTCCATTAGAGTTAAAGCGTCATCATCTGATTCTTCAGCCAAAGGAGTCTTGGCTTTCTAGAGCTATATTTTGCTTAACAACTTTATTGTGAAACAATTCTGAAGACACATTCAAGTAAAAACAGCATATCAACAACTTAAAATCTTGATAGGTCTTTAAAATTAAAATTGAGTATTAAAATTTAAAATTAAAATTGAGATTGATGTTCTTCGATTGTGACCATCATTTAAATCTTACTTGTCCTGTAGAAAATACAATTGCATTAGATTGTCATCCATAGTTTTGTATATGCAGTCTGACCCTGTGTACCTATTGGAGTTTTGCTGTTTGATTCTGCACTGTTTTGTATTATAATAACAAACATGTAAGAGCTAACATTCTTGCAGCACTTTTGTTGCTACAAGATCAAGATAAGAGTGCTGAGCCTTGGTAAACAAATACTGAATCAGTTAAGTAGTGCTAGTTTTAATTTGCATCATTAAACTGCTTTGGAAATTATTTAGAAGTAGAGTGCTCTGTTGTTTTGATGTAAAATGACCTCTCTGTGTACAGTTCTAAATAAATAAAAACTGGTTTTGTTGATTTTATTATGGCAAATCTGTGATAGCAGCAGTACTTCGTACGATGGGTGCTGTTCTGTCTGATGCTTTTGGACGGGTCTGAAACATCTGTGTTTTTCTTTGTAAGTGTTCTAACCCAAAAATCTGTAAAATTGCCTGTAGGGTATCCCAATTGAAAACCAAAATGGAAACAGGTCATTTCTGTTTGAGCTTTAATGTGAAAGGAGAATAAAGATTGATTATGATCATGGTGATGTAGAGAATGTCATGATCAGAAGGTTTTCATACCACAGCAAAAGCAATAGATACTCATATTTTTTTCCTCCCTCCTTTTCCCCTGTACTTTTTTAAATGGGCAAGAGATGGGGTTTATATTATGTAACCATTTAATTTACTCTTAAAT
Source organism: Oenanthe melanoleuca (assembly GCF_029582105.1). NCBI lineage: Eukaryota > Metazoa > Chordata > Aves > Passeriformes > Muscicapidae > Oenanthe > Oenanthe melanoleuca. Next base: position 33,675,932 of record NC_079336.1, read on the forward strand.
GCTTTAAAAATCATCTGTTCTAGTATTTGTTTCTAATGACTAATGGAGAAATCTCATGTGTAATCTGAGGTAGACTTGGTTTAAATTAGACATAGAAGTAAGATTTTCTTGACATACAGAACTAATTGAAGAACTGTTCAAGTTTTTGCTTGAATACTCTGTTCATTTGACATCCTAGTCAGGTAGTTTGTCCTTGTACAAAGTGAGTGTAAATGCTGGTTGCATCCCAGCAATTCCTTAGCTGCCTTCACTTTCCTCAAAGTAGGAACCTTAACCTCACAGTTTTTTAAAAAAAAGTTGCAGCAGTTGGCTTTTTATGTGATGAAGGGCTTGTTCTCCATCTTCTGGTAAAACACTGAACAACAAGGAGGAGAGAAAGGCAAGGAGAGAAAGGCAAGGAGAGAAATCACAAAAATAAAAGATAGTTTTCATCTCTAGAAGCTTTAGGTCATCAAGGCTGAGAATAATTGTAGTTTAACACTGTAAAGATTTTTTTTTTTTTTGTGTCCTTTTAGGATGTAACTTTGCTGTGAGACTTCACAGAGACATCATCTGGTACTAATGTATTGGTATGAAATCTTTTTGACTCCACATATGTCTGAATTTAAATTTCTAATTTATTTTTAGTGTCTCATATACTTTGCTAAAAAAACACGTTATAAAGCTATTCTGAACCAGTCTGTTAGTTTTCCTTACAGGAGGAAGGAGGGAGGCATCACAGGCACATAAGTTCTGATGGTCTGGAAATGCTTCTTGAAGCAACTCCTTTTTAGAAGCTGTGAGGATGATTGCCCCCTGCATGGTCTTGTGTTGGTATCATCCTAGTCATCTTCTAATTCAGTTCTTTAACACTGAATTCTTGGGATGGAGATGATTTTACTATTGCAAACCAGGACTGTTGCTCCACGTGGAAGGGAGAGATCTTTCACTTACTTACAGGTTTATTTCTATTTTACCGGTTTGGTTCTGTGGCTTTTTATGTGATTTGGCAATGATGCTAGCACAGGACTGGAATTGCACAAAGGATTCAAGGCCAGAAGCCTGGCTTAGTTTGTAAACTGTCATAAATTGACCTTAAAAGTAGGCTAGTATCAGCTTTCCAGGAATTTGAACAATGCTTTCTTCTTCACTTGCTCGGTTCTTTAATGGTTGTAGTAGTCAGTGAGATTATGCTTCAGGCTCACAATTTTACTCTGAAATACAGCTTTCAAAAGTGAACTTGTCTTGAATGAGGTGAATGTTTAGCCTCAGCCCAATAATCAGTGTAACAGGTTTGTTTCCCAGAAAACAAACCAAAATCTTTTATTCTGCTGTTGTTAAGTCAGAAGATAGCATCAATATCGTGACTATACCTCACTACTTAATCAAGAATCCACATCAGCTTTTTCTTTGTGCTTCATCTCTTAGGCTTCAGGGACTAAGATGTCTTGCAATTTCTAGCACTTTCTCCAGTACCTGTGCTCTGTTGCCATTCAAGGACTTGTCACCTCTGCATGCAATTTGAGAAATTTTTTCCTGGCTATCCTAAAAAGACTAGAGAGCATTCCATTCTGTTGTCTTTATTCCTGGAAAACAGTGTTTTAGTGGCCATTCAGGATTTTTTTACTCCTTTTTAAAAGATGTTTTATTTCTCACTATATTGTTCTTGTTCTGAGAAATTTATGCATGTGCAATAAATTTATTTATAAAAATTTATTTATTAAAAAACCTTTTTGTTCACCTACATTTCATGTAGGTATTTCAGCAGTGAATTTATTGGTATTAAAAAGCACAAGTATATTCATTTTTTAAAAGAAATGTATTCATCTTAGATATCTCAAAGCAACTGCATAAACATATATATTTATGAAATGTTTTTAGAAGTTTCTGTATCTGATGGTCTAGCTACCCAAATTGTAGTGAGACCTCAAAATACTTGATTACCCTAGTATCAGGATGTGTGCACACCCTTAATGTGGCATCAGTTGCCTGTGCACAGTTGCCTTGTGTGCTTCTGCACATCTGAGATTCCTCAATACTTCCTCAAAGATATTGGTATTGCATGCAAGAGTTGTCAGTGAACTTATCTACTGGCAAGACATGACTGCTGGAGACTTCTCAAGTTTGAGCAGAGAGTTGTGTCTGTGGCATTCCAGTACTGATGAACAGTCCTTGTGGAACCATGGATACTGCAAGAACTTTATTGAATATTTCATGGTGCTCTTAACTCCGCTAGGAAAGGAAAGTTTAACTAGCAGTTTCAAATCTTGTTCTGTTTTCTTTTGAGTAATAGTTAAACATAAGCAGTTAGTTGTAGCTCGTGACTACCATACTTGAAAGGTCAACAATGTGAAGTACATGCATGGGAAATACATTTTCAGGGAGAAGCAGATAGGCTGCAGTTTTGGAAGTGAAAACTGGCTAAGATTATAGATCCTTGGAGTTAGTGTTTGGGTGAGTGTCTTTAATCTTACTAATTGGGTTATATTTGGTAATTGAATAGCAGACAGCTCCTTTGTTGGAGAAGGAATACAGCAGAGAGAATTATCTTGGCCTACTAGTTAGACTTCTAAATCAAGGTCTTCATTTAGTGATGATCTGCAAGGTGAGGAGATCAGTGCAAAAGGTGACAAAAATGAAGTACAGAATCATGAAGGGGAAAATATTTTTTACTAGAAATGTAGTAAATCTCACTTTTCTAAGCTTCAGTAAAATTATTTTTAAAGTGTCAAAAGCAGAAAGATGGCAGTTCAGGAACAAGTAATTGCGTAGGGTGCAGAGTATTGGGATACGTTTCCATTTTAATTTCAGTTTAGGTTTAAATGGTAAGAGTCTTATAGCTTACCTTCAGGGCTACACTTCAGTTTTGTAATACAAAGAGAGGATTGTGCTGGTAATACAAAACCAGGAGATTTTGTTTTCTGTTCTGTTTTCTTCACAGGTCAGTGTGGCTGCATTGTCAGTGTTCTTCACATTCAGCAGCACTCAGCATAGGAAGACTTTCAATACAATCAGTATTTTCATACCCTTGCTGCTCCAGTGTCTTGCTCTGCCTACTTCTCATGGTTTGTCATTGCATGTTGTAGTAGCTTGCACATTGACAAGCAGGAGTGAGGCTATTACTGTGCATTACATTCTTAAAATACAGCTGTCTGTATTTGAAAGGTAGTTCTTGCTCAACTGTAGTATCACACAATTTGAGGAAGCAAGAGTTGAAATACTTGCAAGCAATAATAGCATGAAGCTTTTAAAGGTCAATATTAGAATTGCCATTCTCTTTTTGTGCTTTTCTTTAGCTCGCCACAGATGATCTATTTAATGACCTGAGGCAAATACATACAGCCTTGTTTTTCCTCAGTTTGCATGGAAAAAGAAAACATCTTCTAGGTGATGAATATGTGTGTGGTAGAAGCAGTATGTGGTACTGTAAAATCCTTCCTTTCACTTTTGTTGTATGCATTTTAAAGGCAATGTCTGGCAGTTGATCTGATTTTCTAACTTGATATAATGTAGAAGTGAAGGTCAGGCTCATGTCCACCTGAGGAACCTGATTGTACAAAATTCATGGAATCCTCGAATGGTTTGGGTTGGAAGGGGACTTAAAGATCATCTGGTTCCAGGCCATGGACAGAGATGCTTTTCACTAGATCAGGTTGCACAGGACCCATCCAGCCCAGCCTTGAGCAGTTCCTGGGATAACACATCTGGCTTCACCACCTTCTGAGTAAAGAATTTCTTTCTAACATCTAATCTAAACTCAACTACTTTCAGTTAAAACCATTATCCTTTATCTGCCCATACAAAATTTCTCACCCCCTCCTTTTTATGAGCCCCCGTAAGATACTGGAAGGCTGCAGTGAGGTCTCTCCAAAGTCTTTTCTTCTGTGTGCTGATCAACCTCAGCTCTCTCAGCCTTTATTCATAGGAGTGCTGCTCCATTCCTCTGACCGTCTGTGTGGCCTCCTTTGGACCTGCTCAGCCAGGTCTGTGTCAGTCTTGTGCAAAGGACTGCAGAGCTGTGCTGAGTATGCAGCACTCCAGGTTGGGTCTCACAAGGACGGAGGAGAGGGGGAGAATCCCCTCCCTTGAGCAGCTAGCCAACCCTCTTTTGATGCAGCCCAGGATGCAGTTGGCTCTCCGGGCTGTGAGCACACCGTATTGGCTTATGTTCAGCTTTTTATCCATAAGAACAACAGAGTCCTTTTCCTCAGGGCTGCTCTCAGTGAGTTCTCCCTGTTTATACTCACGTCTGGGGATACCCTGACCTAGGTGCAGCACCTTTCACTTGGACTTGTTGAACTTCATGATGTTCTCATAGACCCAGTTCTCAGGCTTGTCCAAGTCCCTCTGGCTATTATCCCCTTCTTCTGTTGTGTCAGCTACACCATTCTGCAAACTTGCTGAGGGTGCACTTGTTTTCAGTGTCTGGGTCATGGATGAAGACATTTAAAAGCACTGGTCCCAGGATAAAGTAATGAGGATCAAATTATGCTGTATGTCTTTTCCCTTTCAGTCCCTCTAATCCTAAGTATCCAATTACAAACCAGTCCAAAGCAGTCAGTGGAACTTGATTTGACTCCAGTGGTGATGTTATCAGGCTCATTACAGTGTACAGCATCTTTCTGCCTCTTCTTCTGTACGATGATACCAAACTCAGAATCTCCAATTTGTTTTCATTTCCTCATGATCCATTGTCTAGTGATACAATCTGTGAGTGGCTCTGATTATTAGAACATACCTGTTGCCTTTTACAGGGGAGAATGTTAAGCCAAGAAAAATATTCTTAAATTATGTGCGTGGTTCATATTCAGACTTGCTTCACTGGTTTTCTTCAGTTGCCCTTTCTTTACTGGAATCCTCACTTTCCTTTGAAATTTCTGTCGGTGATAACAGAACTGTAGCCATTCTTTACCAGCTTTGAATGAAGCTGGACGTGTTTTCTTGAATCAGGCCATTGGTGGTTCATCTGAAAGCAGCTGCTCTTCTGTGTCTGTTGGTTGTTGGTGGGTCCTGGAGGAGTGAGAGACATTGTGTCAAGGGGAGCCCTGCCTCTGTGGGAATGCTCCATGTGAACACCAAGCGGCAGAGTGATCTCGCTGAGAAGTGCTGTAGCTTGTGCATGGAGCTCGCTCATTGCTTTGCTACCTCTGCCACTGTGAAGTTTATTTCGTGGAGGGAGGTCCTTCAGCCACTCTTTGTGTGCAGCTCCCTAACACTCATCTCCACATAATACAATTGTGTCAAGCTTCTTGTTTGGACTTTTCTCCTGTGTGGATGTGCTTGGAGAAAGTCACTGAAATAAAGGTTTTGCCATTTACTGGAGCTGTTTGAGAGATGCATCTTACCAGTGTGACCATTGTCTGTCACTTTCCCAGTCTCTTAGTCCTTTGGGTGTAGCAGGGAATGAAAATGACAGTTCCAGGCATGTCCTTACATAAATTTAAGTAAACTTACCCTTATTCAGGTGTGTTCAGGGTGAGACTCTGTTCTTCAGAGCTGAAGAAGCATGTAAGTGTGGACCATACTTTTGAGTAACTCCTGTTAACAGTAATTAATGCTGCCTTTTTAATATGAAACATATTATACCACTGCTTTGGTGTTGTAGGGCTAGTTTTAGCAAAGAAGATTGTTCAGTAAAGCATCCTCTAGTGGGTGGGTTGCTGCAGCAACATTCTTGTAAGGGTTCTGATAAAGATTGAAAATTGTCTGAATATTATCTGTGGCTGTACATTTTCCACAGTTTAAATCACAGATATAGTACATATTTATTTTTATTGTACAGGTCAAGATTATTCCACTCCTGGAGGATTCTTGACTCTGTAAGCTGCTGCATTAAATAAAATGCCTATTCAGTCTCACTGTGGAACAAAACTTTTGCTGCTGTGCTGAGAATACAGTACTTGGCTTGATTAACAAGCATGTCCTGACTAGGGAGATAAATAACTGAATGAGGCCCAGGGCTGGGGGTAAAATTCTTTCTTTTTATGGTCCTAAGCAGAGCACAACACTGATTCATTAAGCAAAGCAGAATGAATTTGATTTTCTTTGTATAACGGCCATGCTGTATAGTCAAGAGACATCCAGACATGGAAATCTGTCATATTACGAATTTTTTTGAAGGGTGGGGTGGGTGTAAATACTTAATATAGTTCACGTAGTTGCTTGGAAATGGCTGATCTGTGTATATGAGATAAAAATAGCACTATTTAATGCTGAAATTAGTGCCAGTATGTTATAGTGCAAACTTCTCTTCTTTTTTACAGTGTGTTTGCCACTTTTAAAGGATAGTAGTAACAGGTCACCAACACTCTGAATACTCTCAGAATATCTGATGGTGTATTCTGAGAATTTGTCAAGCTGTTGATTATATTTATTTTCACGAACTGCTACTGAACTTCATATCTTAAAAATGAGATTTTATTTGCTTCCATTTATTCTTAGTAATCTGAATGTGGATTGTAGTACTCTTCATTGGACTGTGATAGTTTCTGCAGATGCTTTTAGAATTCTTCTCTCATCCAATTTTCTGGTATTAATGACTACATGGTATATTTCTGTAAAGTTCCTATTTATCTGGGAGAATTCCAGCTGGGTTCTGTCATTATGGGTCTGCAGTCTTCAGTATTCCCCCGTGTGCATACTGGATGGTGATACTGTCTAGCTGGAGGTTTTTTAGCATGCTGACCACCTACCATGAAACTTGAGATCTCCTGGTCTTCTTGTTACAGGTCTCAGTGGTCACTTGTCGTATTATGAATCAGTTTCTCTCTACTGAGACTCTTCTTGATGCTCTTAATTCACAATTCTTAGATGACCAATTGTTTAGTTATATCTTCCTGCCTCCTTCTTTTTTCTTACACCCTCTTATTCCTTCTAGTCCTCAACACTTTGAGACACTTCCAGGATATGTTGTCCTGGCTTGGTAGCTAAGTTGAAAATGCCCTTCATTTCCTAAAGCTTGCATTTATCTTCTTGTTTGCTAAAGTCTTTTGAAGAGGAGATGAGTAAAAGTAGGTGGGCCAAATTAAAATGAAATTTACATCTACTGATAACATGGTGTTTCAAGTATTAAACAGGATTCATGACTTCATAGATCAGCTTCCTAAATATCAGCTTACCTTACAGACAGAAGTTACTTGACCAGATTTGGCTATTTGGCTTTCAGGCCAGCTGTAGCAAGTTTGGACAATCTGGATAAAAGCTGGGTGAAACTGTATGGTAGTTTATGCTGTTACTGCCTTGGTCTTATATGTTAGCTACCACTTGGGAGATTGGTTATTGTTGTGGTTTGGGGTTTTTTTTTAATATATATTTAGACTAAAAAGATAAGTAAGTTTTTTTTTTTTTTTGTTTTTGTTTTTTTTTTTTTTTTTTACAAATTAATCAGAAAGGAAAGTAATTTTGGGTGTCAGTGTTAGTTTTAACTATTTATGTCCAATTATAAATCTAATTGTCTGAGCTAAGTAGCATTCCAAACTAATGCAAATAATTTTCCCAGCATATCTATGAATCAATATTAACAGTAAGCTATCCTGAGTCTCAGATTACCATGTTTGTCCCTCTTTTATTCAGTTTCACCAGCAATTTGTTTTCACATTTTCCCTTTACAGGGAGAGTTGTCTTTTAAGCAAGTGTGAAATTGATTAAGCTGTAATACTCTTTTAACAAAAAGCAGTTGTGTGGTGTTTTCTCCAGTACAAAAATACAAGTAATTCCAAAACACTTAAAAGAAGTTTACTCCATACGTAAAAAGGATTATATCACTGTGCTTTTTATTTTAAAATTTCTGCAAGTAGTATACTGTGAAAGGTGCAGTATTGATTGTTCTAGTGAATTCTTAACAAGAAACAATATCAATTTGAGGAGAGAGGGTTACTTTTACAGTTCTGTGGCATTCATGTAGACTGAAGCATATGCTGTTCACTCATTTATTGTGACTACTTATATCATCTGGACAAAGGGAAGAAGGTATTGCCTTCTACATCCAAAACATTGCTCCAAGTCCCAAAAAGTGAAGAAGTATATAAAGTACACTTTCCTGGGCTTGTTTTTGTTCAGCTTTGCTGTTTTGTCACTAGCATCCTTAAACGTGTTACATGTGACAAGTCAGTGATGGAAATCATCAGAACTTCTGGTTATGAGAGTATTAGGACAAAGGGAGGCTTTTTGCTGGAGTTTCTTTCAAGATTCTTTGAAGGCAACTACTTTGTTCTAGTCTGATTATTTTGCATTAAGCAAAATTGCCAGGTGGTGCTGAAGTAGTGTTTGCTAATATTGTTAGCTTGTTTATCCAGTCCTCTGTTTTTTCTCTCATGCTTCAGGTCTGTTTTGCTCTTCCTTGATTTCTCTGCAATGATCTGTGGTGCTTTTTTGTTGCTCGTAGGAGAGCATCAGATTGAGTGTTACAGTAAAACAGACAATGTTCCAGTCAGGTTCAAGATTCCAGTAGGAAGCACTGGATGCTCAGAAGCATCTTCTGCTACAGGGGAGAGATAGAGTATGTAACTTCCTTACATATTGATTGTATAGTAATATCTCCTTTAAAACCAAAACCAACTTTAATGCAGCAATTTACCAAAACTTGTATATTTCTTACGTGTTGCATCCTTGAATGAGAAACCTTTGGGTCTTTGTTTTGGGTGAACAATATATGGTGATGGTATTGTAATTGCAATTGACAAAGTGAAACAGATTTCTGATTCACTTCAGTATAGTTGACATTTTTTATTGAGAGGATTTATTTGGGTATTGCTAAGCTTAGCTTAGATGATTTGAAGACAGGAATAAACCTAATTTTGTTTTGTCTTATTTTTTAATGTGACAGCTTGTCTTTCCAGAATAGTTAACATCTGGTTTTCTTACTTGCACCAAGTTCCATTTTATCATTTGAGTTACACTGTATCCCAAACATAGCAAGTTATTTTAGATAGTTGTACTAACATGTTAAAAATTAAACAAAATTTCAACATTTGATGTTAAATGAGTTGAGAACCATTTTGTTCTGTTTCTTGTTCAGGTATGTGGGGGACTCTGTAGCAGAAGAACTTTGTTGCTCAGAGGGCTCTGATTTTCCTTATCAGAACAAACCTTGTCAGAATTGAAACAATGTTGTCAAAATTAGTTTAATTAGAGCTGACCTTAATGAAAAGGAGAACTGTGACTTTTGCTAAATGTCCTTGACAGAATGAGCTCTGTAACATGCTTTCACATGGACAACTATGATTTCCTTCTGTGAAGGAGGTGGTTCTGCAAACAATGGGATAGCAGCAGATATTTTTCTGCCAGACATCAGAAGGTCCTAGTATTTCATTTCCCACAGTATTCTTACAAACAAATCTATTAAATAGTCCACTGGCTGAAGTGTGGGCTCCAAAGACTTAGTAGTACAAAGTCCAGATGGCAGCCAGCTACTTGTGGCTTCCTATCCAAGCTCCATACTGGAGCAAATATTCTCTTAACTTCTTTATCAGTAACTGAATGAGGGGAGAGAGCACATCTTCTGCACTTTTGTGGATGATAGTGATTTGATGGGAGCAATCAGGGTAAGGGAGGTCAGAGAGACTCGGGAGACAGCTCAGCATCCGGGGGAATGCACTGACACGTAGTTCAGCTGTGGTGAGCACAAAGTTGGGGGAGTGGGAGGGAGTAGCCCATGTACCAGTAGAGGCTTGGGACCAGCTCTGGGGCACCAGCCCAGCTGTTCTGACCAGCTCCAGTGTGCCCTTGCTGAGCACCTGCTACACCCTCAACTGTGCTAGCACTAGTTGGAGGGGGATTAATCCCTCTGTTGAGAACCTGTGGGACTGCTTCTTTAGGTACCGGTGGCGGGAAATCCTAATAAATGGGATTCTAAACACTCAGGTTGCCCAGAAAGGCTGTAGAGTATACCTGATCTTCAGGATACACACAGCTCCACCAACATATTACTCCAAACAGTACGTAATAGTCAGACAATCAAAACTGCTCTCTCTTACTCTCAGCTTTCTGTGTGTTATGTACCTCAAGAAGCAAACAGCAAAATTGGTCATTGTAATATGACAGACTCCATGCAACCTGCCATGGTGTAGGAGTTAGTTTGCAATCCATCAAGTTACTTACCCTAGGCATGATAGGGAGAGATCCGTGGGGGTTGTGGTTGGGATGTTGTCTGGAGAACCTTACTATACATTCTGCCTAATTATGTGTCTGAGTCCCCTGGCCTTGACTGCAGTGAATAGAAGTCTTCTGCACTTTGGTGGGTGATATTTATTTCATGACACTTACGAATTTTCGTTTGAAATCAGTGTCTCTAGGTATTCATGTAGCAAGTAGGAAAACAACTTTTTTACTAATGAGTTTTTGATATGCAAATTATGTCTTTGAAATGTATTGAATATATTCCTTTCAGAGCCATGTAAAAAACAATGTCCTGAAGATACCTGTGTCTTCAAGGTGGCAAGGCAGGGGAAAAATAAAACTGTTCCTGGAAGTAGAGAAGTTAAAATAAAGACTGATACTTTAAAATTTACTTGCTTCAGAAGCTGAACTGTAGAAATTAATTTCTAAAAATGAGTTTTCAGCCCTTAACTATGACATGCTCTTCAGGCTTCTGTACTTGGAAAATAGGTATGTACAATGAATCATATGTTACCACAGGGAGGAAGTGCCAGTCACATAACCTTTTTATTTGATCAGAGAATGATTGTGTGTGGAGTCTTAAGTGTCAGTTGTTAATGAAACAGTAAATTTTAAGGGAAAAAAGCATGCTTTGAGAATACATAATTCATATTGAAGATATCTACTAGTGAGAAATACAAAATTTTAAACTTACATTTGTTCCTGATTTTTGGATTTTTTGGTTCCTTTTCCTAAATAGACTTTGTTGGAATATGCAGAAAAGTGGAAGACATCAGAAGATCCTCTGCCTCTGTTGGAAGTGTACACGGTGGCTATCCGAAGTTATGTTAAAGCACGACCTTACCTTACCTCGGAGTGTGAAAACGTAGCCTTTGTGCTTGAACGTTTAGCACTGTGAGTATGGTTTTGTGGTTACTAAGACAAGTCTCTATAGTCTTAACTTTTCATTGCCTAAATGTTTTCCCAGTCCAGTTCTCAGCACTTACCTTTTTCATGGTGGGTGCTGTATGTAAGGTGGAATATCTGGTTGTTGGAATTGAGGCAGAAAGGATTCGTGACCTAGGACAAGCCAACATTCCTGGCTTGAAGCACTTTGCTATTATTGATCTACATACTGTCTGAAAGTGCATCAGTTTGCAAAGGCTTTTACAGGGTTGGATTGAATGATTATTTTTTGTTTTTTTAATGGTATCTTTTAGGGAACTTGCTTTTACAGTTTCTGCAAGAGTGTTCATAACCTCTTCTTTATGTGTTCAAGGAAGCTAACTGTTTCATGGCTGGTGTTTCAAATAATTATTTTGATTTTAGAATAAAGAATTGTTGATTATACAATGTCAACATCAAAAATTGCCTCAAATAATACTCCTTTTTGATTTCCAGAAGCTGTATTGAACTTCTGCTGTGTCTGCCTCTGGACCTACCTGAAAATAAATGGAAAGAATTTCAGGCTTTTGTACAGGTGAGTTTAGTTCATGAACTGAAGACTGAATAGCTTTTCAGAATGGTTTGGAAACCTAGGGATATTGGGCATGTCTGTAAGGAGCAAGGCCTTCAGCTGGAAATCCTACATGCTCTGCAGTAATTCACCTCTGCTGAAGGTGATATAATTTGTCTGCATGCAGCAGTAAGAAAAAATAATAACAGATTATTGAAAGAAAATTCACTTTTTAAAATATAGTTGACTGTTAACACTCTTAGAAATTAAATATGATCATATAACTCACTCTTTACTATATATGGTTGTATGTTTAAAACATATGAATGAAAGCCAGTTGATACTGAAGGGTTGTTAGGTCTCTCACAGAGCACTGGCTGGTTAAGGTTAGAGCACTGCATTAAAGGAGGGTGTTGGAACAAGTTCTGCTTCTCAGTATTTGTCAGAAGTACATAGCGGGAGGTCTAGTCTGTGGTTTTAAAGAAAAAAAAAGGAGGGGGGAGGAGAAAAGAATAATAATGAAAAACCAGATACTGTTACCTCTGAATTTTCAGCCTAAATAACATAGGAAGATTAAAGGCTGATTATTTTAGAGTGAATTTTTACTAGCAATTGCCTTATGTAAATCAGAGATGTGTTTGATGCTAAGGAGTTCTACAGCCCTGAGAGCAGGTGGAAAAGTAAAAGAAAAATGAGCCATTTCTTGGGTTTGTGTTTGTTTTGTTGTTGTTTTCGGGTTTTTTTTTGTGGTGTTTGTTTGTTTGTTTGTTTTTTGTAAAGGACCAATATAAGTTGTGCGTTGCTACTTAAGCCACAGATTTTTGCAGGTGTTTGGTTTGCTCCCAAGTGTACATCTGCTCACAGAATTTATTCTAGGATATAAGTGCAGTAGAAGATATTTTAATTGCTTTTAATACTCCAGCCTGTTTCATCATATTTGCATAGAGTCATGCAGTGAGATCTTAACAGCTAATATCTTTCGACATTATAAAAATATTTTTTCAGTGTCTCCAGAAATTGAGCTGCTGAAGAGTTTGAGAAGATAAAATTTAGGCACCTGGTACCAGAACAATATGTGGACTAGAGAAATTGTTCGTCCATTTTTAAAAGAGAGGCCTATTTCAAAATTAGTTTCAGAAATTTCAGAAGTAGCCCTGTTAATAAATCTCATGGTGAGTGTGAGGCGTTCAGTTGTTTCGGTTTCTCAGCTTATATTTTAGGCAATAGAAGCATAAGTCAAGCCTATGTAGGCTGAGTGTTAAGATTGTTTTGTTATACATTAAACTCTCTATCTGGTAAGGTGTTCATTTGATAACATAAAGTGTAAAGGAGTATGAAAGACACATTAAGAGATATTATTTATGGGGTTTTTTTAACAATACCTTGTTTTATAAAATATTATTCAGGTGGCTCATAAAAACTTGATGGAAAATGGCAGCCAGGAACTGCACATTTTAACAGCACTTACACAAGAGGAGGGAGTGTGGAAGAACCCAGTATTGTGTGGTATTCTGTCCCAGGAACAGTTGGAACCAGATAAAGGTAAAATTTAAAGTTATGGTTGGGATAAAATATACTTCATTCTTATGATACATTGAAATATTATGTGCTATGGAAGTTTTTTGTTCAATATAGTTTGTGGTAATTTATAAGCTATGTAAATAAATATGCATGTAGCATTTTCTGAACTATTAAGAGAATATGTTCATGGTAGCATACAAATAATTTAATGTTGGTATTTTGCAAAAAACATAATCATGCCTCAAATTCTCTTGCCATTTTCTTTATAAGCTATGTGAAGGGAGTTTACATACAGGCTAATTTATGATGGGGTAAGTTAAGTAGTAATATGCAAAATTTATTTGACATAAACCCAAACAGTAAAAACTGAGTACATTTTTTAATGAGAATGTCATTTACTCAGTTATGAAATGCCAAGAGGACCTTTACTGCAGATTCATTTAGACCTGAGTTCTGAGAATTGCTAATAGTTGCATGGGGAAGAGTATATGATCAGCAGAAGCTTACAAGGGTAGTGCCCTGATAATGTTATTTTTGTTTTGGTGATTGCAGTTCAGAAGTGGTATCCTCGTGTGAAAAGGAAAAGGATCTTTGATAACCTTATGAAAAGCCAGGCTGCTGCTGCTTTTTTGGTATCTAATTCTAATTATCCTTAGAGACTTAAGCCTGGATGCCAAGAGTTAAGTTCTTGAATTTTTCATAAGTTTAAATGTAGTAGGGAGGCATTTAAAGAATATCTCACTGAAAAGAGGATCTGGATACAACCATCACTATCCAAGAGATTGTCAAGGTGAATAACAGGCAGAAGGTAACAGCCAATGTGGAACTATTTTCAGTAATTAAAGCACCTGTCACCAGATGTTGAATGATACCAGCAGCCTCAGTTTTGAGAGGAGGAAAAAAAATAGAGTTTTCATCCTGGGTATATTCAAAGCAGTCTTCTGGAACTTTTTACCCTTTCTCCAGACACTGGGTGTCACAGAAGCACGCAGGATTGATGCTGCATTCAGCAGAATTGTGCTGAGATGATGTTTGCATGAAGGGTTCCGAGTCCCAGCTCCTGATAGATGTGGAAAGCATCAAGTCATTTCAGAGTCACCCATAGTGTGAAAGGACATGTGGACTAACACTTAAAAATGACTAAAGAAGTATGGTGGCTCAACTCCATCCAGCAGCCAAACCCCACTCAGCCACTCTCTCATTCCCCCACCAGCAGCATCAGGGAGAGAATCGGAAAGGTAAAGGTAGGAAACTCACAAGCTGAGATCAAGGCAGTTCCATAGGGAAAGCAGAAGTGTGCACAAAGCAAAGCAAGGGATGAATTCCCTGCTACCCATGGGCAGGGGGTGCTCAGCCATCTCCAGGAGAACAGGAACCCACCACACCCAGCAGTGACTCGGGCAGACAAACGCCATCACTGCAAACATCCTCCCCTTCCTCCTTCTGCCCCTGCCTGACAAACTGAGCACGATGTTCCATGGTCTGAATGTCCCTTTGCTCAGCTGGGGTCACCTGTCCTGGCTGTGTCTCCTCCCAGTCTCCCCCAGCCTCCCCCCAGCTTGGCAGTACAAAAATCAGGAAAGGCCTTGCTTGGCTCTGTGCCAGCCCTGCTCAGCAATAACAAAGACATCCCCACATCGTTGTCACTGTGTTCAGCACAAATTCAAAACACAGCCCTGTACTAGCCAATGGTAAGATGATTAACCCTACCCCGGCCAGACCCAGTACATTAGTTTCCTGACTGGCCACTGAAGTTCTTGGAGGTAGACTGTCCATGTGTATATTCACTTCCTGGCTTCATCCTCTGTGACCAAAGCAAGGTTGGTAAGATGTAAAGGTGGTAGATTAATCTGTACCTATCATACATCTGATGAGGGGTCTAGTCGTAGGATTATGAGTAAGGCAAATATTCTTTGTGCTCTCTAAGTCTTCTAGTCAGCTAAAACGTGGTGTTAATCTGGACTATCTTCCATAGAGAACCTGTTAGTGCCTGGAGCTTATTCCTGTTCTTGTGTGCTGCTAATCTGTGGATAACGTTTTCTCTGGTTTAATCTATCTATGGTATGAGCAATACCTGTAATAAAAGTTCATAGTCGTTGTGAACTTGGCATGGAATCACTTGGTAGTAGAAACTGACATGCCAGCTATGGCACTCAAGGGTATAAAGAGGGAAACTGCCTAAAAGGTTAGATCCCAGTCTGTCCAAGTCAATTTGCTAAACTTAGTCGATTGTAGTACTACCTGGCAGATGTTTTCTGCACATCTTCATTTGCCCTCATGTTCTGTAATTTTATATGAATTCTGCACATGCCTTGCACAAATGTTTGTGAATTTTAATGGATGAGGTAGCATTGCACAAAAATGACTATTATTTTTCCAGTAGTTGTTCCTATTAAATATGTCAGGGTTTACACTCATTGAGGTTAAGTGATTTGTTCTGGAAAAGCACTTGTATCTCAAAGATTTTTTATGAGTTATAATTCTTATGGTAGACTAGCAATTTGTCCACAATAACTTTTGAAATTGACACTGCATGATAAAATATATTAATCAAATATTAAAAAAAAAAATAAACAAAACTTTCCTCAATAACCTCAAAATCTTATCCTTAAGGCTGTTCCCCACCATAAACATAGTCCTGTAACCCCAGCACTGATTTTTGTCTTAAAATGTCAGCTTTAGTTCAGTCACAAAACAAACGTAATTAAAATTCATGTTTTGAATGAGCTTGCAGATGTTAAATGTAATGGTTAGAATCACTGGGATTAGAATAAAGGCTTAAGAGCTAATATGTAACTCTAACCCTGAGGTCTTGCTGTGTCTTGTTGAGAAGATAACAGAAAATGTGCTGATGCTTATGCAAGGTAGGCTGGCTGACATAGTAAATGCTAAAGGAAGGGGATTACTGAGATAGCAGATAGAACACAGTGTTTACAATATTAAATGCGGCAATTATAGTAATAAGTTAGAGTGAAACATCTTGGGTTACCAATATATCTTAAAGTCTAAGGTTTTCCTGTATCTTGTTACAGAAATAAGGTAAAATGTTCCGGTGTTATTCCAGGCAGACTATCCAGGACTAAATGTTGTGGGCGAAGGGATTATTGGTACCTGGTAGAGGAAGAGCAAGGCTAGACTATTCAATGTGGTTAGTCACAGAGTCATTTGTGGGTTGTCAGGAATATGAACATTTTTTATAATGCATTGCTAATGTCATTAAAGGAACATTTGTCTGCTGCTTAGAATGTCCTCTAATTAATACAGAAAATGTTTACTGTCTACCCATTGTCTGTTAGTGTGCTCTGGTTTTCCTTTGTTCCTGTATGAATACAAATCTGGTCATAGCTTCATCGCCAAGGGGAGAGGAAGAAGGAGCTCACTTGATTTGAATATTCTTACACATCAGTTAGCCATTGCTGATCATTTGTAACAGGGTACAAGGATATGAACAAATAACTGAGAAGATGGTTGAAATGATAATTCAGCCATAAATCTGAAAATGCATGAAAGATAATGATGGGGTCTAAAAGGCCCGATTTCTGAAAAAGGCAATATTTTCTGCCTTAAGGTCTTGTACACTAAAGTGGTAAAGAAAATGGTTGACCTGATTTTGATTTCAAGATGAACTTTTAATAATGTTCCATGTAAGCAGCTAGAAGAAGGAGAAATCATGAAATAAACACAGTAGTGAATCAAACTAAATAGTGTGGAAAGAGGCAAAGAATAAAATGAGATGAGGGTTTTGTTAACAAACGTGTTTTATATTCTAATAGTTCAGATATTACAGAGAGAATTAATTTTTACACTTTGAAAGTACTTACTTCATCAAGGTGAAACAGAACTTGAAAAGTCAAGAAAATACAAATTATGTGAATGGACAACATGATTCAGGTGAAATTTAGGACAAGGAAATTAAAAAGAATATGATGAAAGTTCCTATCAAGATGTGTCAGAAAGTGAGCGCTGCAGATGACCAGAAGGTTTTGGGAATATTCAAAGGCTGGGAAAAAATCTCATTTAGAAAAGATGAAGATTTTACTCCTAATACCAAAAGCATATAATGAATGTGCTGGTTTTCACAAAAGAAACAACAGTAGAAAAAGTTTGCTGTTTTAAAAAATATGAGGATGTGTTATGAAATTAAAGTGAGGGCAGTTGAAAACCAAGGGGTTTTTTATGTAGTGTGTATCTACCTTGTGGAAACAGGGAAGGGTTGACAGCAAAAGGATTAAAGAAAATTGTTTGTCTATGTGTCTGATTTTAATAATTTACTTTAAATGTTCTCGAGGTAGTACTAAACCTCATGCTTCAAAGCTGAAACAATTTTGATCTTGAAGATTTGGATGAGACCTGAGATGCATATTTAAGAATCAGAATATCCTCCTTTTTGTAGGATTCTTATGCCTTCCACTGAGGCACCTAGAGTTAGGCTGTTAGTGTAAATTACAGAGTTTAGCTCTCTATGTGGGAGCATACCTGAAAAATTCAGTTCAATACCCATCCCTTTTGAGTTTTAGACTATGCACAGTCAAATGCATACACGATAAGCCTCTTTTTTTCAAATAAGGAAACTCTTTTGGTTGAAGACCTGTAAGGTGCTTGACTATATGGGTGTATAATATGAAACATTTCACACCAATAAAAACGGGTTCAGAAACTTTTGTACTTGTCACGTAGATCCTTCCATAGCAAGATCTTTAAAAGGCAAAGGTGTAGAATGCGAGTAAAAAGGATGTACTGGCTTTGTGTTGTCTTTCTGTAGAACAATAATTAAATGGTATCTAAATATTTTAATATTTATATGGTCTCTCAGTCTGTTTTGTATGCAGCTCTTTAGCCAAGAAATTAGAATAAATTAAAACCTGCAAGTATATAAAAGGTCTGTGACAGGGAGTTTTTATGATGAAGAAGTGCAGTTCACCAAGAAGCTTTTTCCTCAACTTTGCTTCGTATCTTTTGTATCTGTTTTGACTTGTGTAAATTTTAGGGGTCAGCTATGATTGAGTAAATGCAGTCTGTTAACTCTGTAATATTGTGGCTTTTTTTTTTTTTTTTTTTAAGTGAATGAATTTTTAGTGTCAGAAGGCCCTGTCCTGCTGGATATGCGTATTAAGCACCTAATGAAAACAAAGCAATTAACGCAAGCTACTGCCCTGGCAAAGCTCTGCTCTGACCATCCAGAAATCAGTGCAAAAGGCAATTTCAAACAAACCTACCTGGTCTGTCTTTGTTCAGGATCACCAAATGAAAGGCTAATGGAAGAAGTAAGTAAATAATGAAGAAGTTTTTTTTTCTTGGACTTATTTCTTTAATGATAGTAAAGTCACTAAACATAAACTGGTGTTCTATAGAAGAGGTTTTTCTTTTAAAATATGATCTAAAATATTTTTGGTCGTTTTTTTTCTTTTCATTTAACTCACTTTTACACTGAGTTGTAATGATTCAAAACACTCATGGAAGTGTTTTATTAGGTCATTAATAGGCATTTTCTGGCTGTGCCACAACTTTGTGTTTGATTTTGCTTGGAGTATTTTAAAACTCTGCCTCATCTCATGAGTAAAGTGAAGTTAATAATTTTTCCACTCTTACTATTTAAACTATGTTTTTTTGTGTATGTATAATACATAGAATGGGGCCCTTTAGATGCTGCTTGCAATTCAGAGAATAAATGTAACTTCACCCAAATATCTGGGTACAACTGAAGGTGAAATCAGATCTTTGATCTGGTTTGTGATATAAAATCTTTCTAATTTAAATACAGAAGTCAGAGAGGAGATGGCAGTTTTGCTCTTTTGTGTTCTTCCAGGTGGCATCTTCATTTCTCATCCCAGTCCAAAGTTTTAGCTGAGCCTTTTTCCTTCTTGAAGGAAAACTAACTAAAAATGTCACTTTTCTTGTCTGCCAATGTCTCTGCTGTCTTTTTGTTGCTGTCAACTTTTTGTGTTAAATATTGAGCATATTGCAATTGCACCTAAAGGGATAAGAGTTGTGCACTGATTAGAGCTGAAAACTTTCTTACCCTAGATACTGATGCATTTCTAAGATGACAGCTTCTCACTGAGCATGTTCTTCAGATACTCAGTAGAATTGGATCAGTCTTGCTCTCTTTCCAGCTCTGCCTGCTGCAGACCCTGTCAGAACAGGCTCAGGAGGGACTGTGACAGGGCTGTGCAATCTTATCTTTGCTGGAGACATGCAATGGAACTTGGAATTTATGACCCTGCAAACAAACAGGCTTCCTTCATTACTCAGCCCCAACACAGAATGGGCTGGTTCAATGAATGAACCATGAATCCCCTGGACGAAAGGAATGGGTTAGCCTTGTTTCTTTGGATGCCATAACGTACAGATAAGTTCAAACTGAGTTATCAGAGAGAACCTAATTCAGGTATTTCTGAGCTTTGGATTGCTTAGATTAGCAGCTTCAGCTGCAACACTATTTGCAGTATTGCTAACCATTTTGGAAAGATCATGTATTACCAAGAGAAGCAGACAAGCCTTAATATGTCAAGGTGGACTTAGGAACTGAGAAGAATGGTCATTTTGTAGTGTGAGAACAGTAATAGAATAGTAAAAAAAGTGTATTATTGGTGTAGACATTTTTATATCCATTCAGAATAGGCAGGAAAGTAACATTTAACCAAATTTTCAGCTTGGATTAGTCTTAATAGTTTTCTTCAGTAATGTGAAGAATTCAGACCTGCAGTATGTGATATGCTAGACTGAACAAACTTGATGGCTGGACCTGTGGAAACCTTTGCACCTTTCCCATAGGATGTGTGAAAAGCTGTAAAAGTTTTTAAAGAAAAATTATAAGTTCAGTTTGCCATATTCTTCTCTAAGCTTTTAATTGATAGTCTCTGTTTGAGATGGGGCACTGAGCAAAGCAGACCTTCAGTCTAAATTGCTATTGCATTTATACTGTTCCATGTTAAGAAGTGCAGCTTTCTTTAGAGGATGACTTTTGAAGTTACTAAACCTCAAATGACATTCAGTGAAGGGCTGTTAGTATATTTACAAATTTGTCAATTTAGAGGTGTGAAAATAAGTAGTTGTACTATTCAAAATTGTAGTTTGATTGCTGGATACCGTGGTGCCCAACCCAGCTGTGCTGCTGCCTTACCCAGAGTGCCGGACCAGCTGGGTGTTTGGGTGAGCACTTCTGTTTCTTGCTTTGGGTGGTCTTGTGATTTCTCAAGAGAGACTTCCAACAGTGCTGTTGTCATAGTTAAGCTATTCTTCAACTGCTGGTGTAAAGAATAAATACCAGCATGTCCTGCCAGATGCACTAATTGAGGTAATCAAACCAGTCTATTGAGAATCAGATTAGACAGTAGTTGTTGCAGTAAGTGCAACAGTACTGATACAGCTGTCTAGTAGTACTGGGCAACTGTGATTTTTTCTTTGATTTGCCACAAAACTAAGTACTTGTATTGGTACTTGACAAATAATTTATATTGTACAGACTGTATTGTTCTTCTAGAACAGCATTCAGGTGACCTGCTTCTTAGTGTACAGCTTTCCTTTGCTTCATATCTTTGATTTTTTTTAAAGTGTACTAGGACATTCATGTTAAACCTCAGATTCAAAAACCACCCAGCTCATTGTATTAAAGCAGTAGTGAAATCAGTGACAAGTAAACTGGATTAGAATTACAGGTAGTTTTCTTTTTTGTGTTAAGCTGCAATTTAAAGTTTTAAGTCTTTATATCACTATTATCATATGTATGTGATATGTATGAGTAATTAATGTACTTTAAAATTCTTGAGTGACTGGGACACTAGATACAAATAAGTCATATGTCTAAGAAACAAGTTTTTATTTACTTTAGTAAAACAGTTTTACTGGTGAGTTTTAACACTGTGTAGAAATGTACTGATTTGCTTTCAAGCTCATCTCTATCCGTTCTGAATGATTGTCTTGCAAAGGCTAATGTGACTGTGTCTGAAAATGCAGCCACTTTCTTAGTCTTCTTCTTCTCTTTTTTCCCTTCTAGATTGCAGAAGTAGATTGCAAAGATGCTCTAGAAATGATCTGTAACCTTGAATCTGATGGAGATGAAAAAAGTGCTCTAATTCTATGTGCAGCATTTCTATCTCGCCAGCTGCAGCAAGGGGAGATGTACTGTGCCTGGTGAGTTTGAATCTTGTTTTCTATCTAAGAACCAAAACTTAGTCTGGGGAAGATACATAAGCTGTAAGTTAACCTTCTTCAGCTAACAAAATCAGTGAGCTAAACAGGAAGGAGATAAGACTCTTGGAGAGCTAAAAAACAAAATTAATGCATTTTGCAAGATAAGCATCCATTACAGGAATTTGAAAGCTGTCTGTATGATGAAGCAAATACCAATAGCTGGTTAATAATTTTTCCATAGAAATAAGAAATTTAATATCTGCCGACAACTGGTCAGCATTATGTCAGCATTTAATAAGTTCTGCTTTTTCTGTCCTGTAATAACATAGTGTTTCTTTTTCTAGCAAACGTAGGAAGAAGCTTTTCAGTACTACTATAACCAAAATAATGAGCTAGATGAAAATACTTATATTTTAGGGCTTGCTTTAATTAATGTGGGAACAAATAACTGGTCTTAGTTGGCAGATATTTGAGCTGTTAGAATTTAAATTTCCTTCTGCTAATTAGCAAACCTGTAAAATTCCTGAAAAATTTGCTTTGTTTGTGTATCTCCATTTTATGTGCAGCAGCAGGAGAAAACTGCTAATGCAGGATTTTGCTTTAAGAGATTCTGCTAAAGTTTTGGGGGTTACGGCATTCCACAAGGTACCAGGTACCCTTGGCTATTTGTACCTGAGGAGGAATGAACAAGTGAGACAATGCAGATACTGTGATACTGTTTGGCTTTGGGAGCTAATCTCTTGCTAAATCACAGTCACATTCAGCTCTCAGAGCAGAGCAGCTTTAGAAAAAATGTATCTACCTCAGAGAAAAGCCAATCTTCTCTAGGTGTTCATAATTACTAAGAGTTCAGAAATATACAGTTCTAGTCTGTGAATAGTAAACTACTGTGTAAGACTTTTCTTTTTTCCAAGACCTCATAATGTATAAGTTATATAGCATAAACTGTGGTAATGCTAGTTTTATTCTGAACTGTCCTTCTGGAATTGAGTCATTGTCATAATTTTGACATTTAGATACTTAATAGTGTCTATTATAGTAGGTATTTTAATAAAAGATAAGGTGTGAATAAATTTCAGACTTTTTCCTCTCCCAAAGACAAAATGGAAACTCTTCTTAGCCTTGTATTTCTTGCTATTAGAATAGTGGTTGTGTTGATGGCCCTGAAATATTGTTCTCTTGTTCTAGGGAACTGACTCTTTTCTGGAGTAAACTGCAGCAAAGGGTAGAGCCTTCTATTCAAGTGTATCTAGAGAGATGTCGTCAACTTTCTGTGTTAACTAAGACTGTTTATCACATTTTCTTCCTGATTAAAGTAATTAATTCAGAGGTAAGGATACTCCTGAAAGAATATTTTTGGCACTTTCAATGGAACTGTGATCAGGAAAATTAATGAAAATTTCTTTGACATCCTGTCTTTCTGTGTAGGATTAGTTTCAGGGCAATCTTAATTGGTTTTAGGAAAGGCCATAGCAACTTCCTTCTGCAGGTAAATTATAAATTGATTCATTTTTGAATCATTAAAACTTTGGTTCCTTTGGAAAAAAAGAGTAGGGTTGAACAGAAAAGCTGGATACCACAACTGAGATGAAGAAAACGCTGAAGGTGAGGTTATAGCCTCTAGGTTTGCCTGTGTCCTCTACATGTGGAATTTTCTGTAATCAGGCCCTAACATTCCTCACCAATATTTTCCATATTTCAAAAATTACAGAAATTGGAGAGGATCAGCTTATGAAGAAAGGAAATGAAGGGTGTATATTAATATATAAGAAAAGAAAAATTACAAGAAATTTAGAAAGAAGAAACTACACAAAAACCCCCAGAACTACAACTTAAAATCTTAAAACCTTTGCTTAGTTTATTTAGTAGTTGCAATATTTAATATTGGTAGCTAAATTGAGCTCTTATGATGTTTTCTGAATGTTGGGATAATAATTCTAAGCATAAAAATACCTGGTTTTGGTTTTCAGTGTTCTGGTATGGCTAATCATGGGCTTCTAAATTTAAAGATTCCCCCCTGCCTCCCCTCAAAGATGTGAAATAAATTGGAATTATAGAAGGGGAGGAAAATAACTTTCAGAGTCTTGTGATATTAAGATCTCTGCCTGCTCCATACGTATTGATTTTTCTCCAGTAAGCATTTGATAATTTACTTGTTGGCAGAAATTGGAAACCATGTAGGTAATAGACTTGTACATTCATAAACTTGCTGAACTTCATTCTCATGTATGCCACAGCCTCCTTTATGCATCCTTAGCAGCATAAAGAGCTTTTAAAGTCAATGTGAATGTAAATGGAGTTGCCTTAGGGTATGAATGAGTAAAGACCACATGACCTTTAGAACATTCAAATGATGGAGCATTTAACAAAATTTAACTGTGCTTACTGCTTTCAATTGGACTGAAGCCATGTGTTCAGTTGAAGTCAGTTGACTTTGAAGTTAATTAATTTTTAAAAATAAAAGTAAACCTTTCACCTTAAATGATCTCCAAATTATAGATTTTTCTGAAGATCATGTGTTTTTCTTTAACTGCAGCAATTTTTACCATTTGAATTCTACCCAATGTTAAATTGATATTTCATAGAAGCTCAGTCTCAAATATCTGTGGCACAACTGACAGGTTTTATTCCAAGGAAAAGGCTCAATATTCTCTAATATAAACTGAACACCTCTAACATACAGTCCAAAAGTCCACAAATTAGAGCATACAATTAATTGGTCTTTTAGTTGTATGTAAACTTTTTTTAGTAGCATGACGACAAATTATGCAACTTAAGAAATAACATCTGAAGACAATCCATTATTTTTCTTGGGGTAAAAAGTGTTACTGTGAACCTCTGGTGCATTGTTTTTTTCTGACACGATTGAATAATGACATCTTTTACTTACAAGTACAGAAAGAGTTAGATAAAGTGACGTACTAAAATTAGTCTTGCTTTACAGATCGATGGTGCTGGACTTGCAACCTGCATTGAGCTGTGTGTGAAAGCGTTGCGCTTGGAATCCAGTGAAAATGCAGATGTCAAGATATCTATTTGCAAGACTATCTCCTGCTTACTTCCAGATGATTTGGAGGTTAAACGTGCTTGTCAGCTGAGTGAATTTCTTCTGGAACCCACTGTGGATGCATATTATGCTGTTGAAATGCTATATAATCAGCCTGACCAGAAGTATGATGAAGAGAATCTTCCAATACCAAATTCTTTGCGCTGTGAGCTCTTACTTGTGCTGAAAACTCAGTGGCCTTTTGATCCAGAGTTCTGGGACTGGAAAACTCTAAAACGTCAGTGTCTGGCACTTATGGGAGAGGAGGCATCCATCGTGTCATCCATAGATGAACTGAACGATAGTGAAGTTTATGAGAAGGCTGAGGATGGCCAAGAAGATAGTAAAGAAACTTCTCTGAATGGGCTTACTGGCATTGATGAGGCTAACAGCCTTCTTAGGGGTATCAGAGATGAAAAGCAGAAAAAGAGAGAAATCAAAAAACTCAGAGAGAGGGGGTTTATATCAGCTAGATTTAGGAACTGGCAAGCTTACATGCAGTATTGTGTGTTATGTGACAAGGAATTCCTAGGTCACAGAATAGTTAGACATGCACAGAAACATTATAAAGATGGAATTTACAGTTGCCCTATTTGTGCCCAAAATTTTAATTCTAAAGAAAACTTTGTACCTCATGTAACTTTACATGTGAAAAAATCTAGCAAAGAGAGATTGGCTGCTATGAAACCACTGAGGCGACTGGGAAGACCACCTAAAATAGCAACTACCAATGAGAATCAGAAAACTAATTCTGTATCCAAACAGGAGCAGCGACCCATTAAGAAGAACAGCCTCTATTCAACAGACTTCATTGTGTTTAATGATAATGATGGCTCAGATGATGAAAATGATGAAAAAGATAAACCTTACATACCAGAGATAGTGCCAGTTCAAAAACCACCCCCTGTTAATGAGTTCACCTGCCCTGTAACACTTTGTAAAAAAGGCTTTAAATATTTTAAAAATCTAATTGCACATGCAAAGGGCCATAAAGATAATGAAGAAGCTAAACGTTTTCTTGAAATGCAGAGCAAAAAAGTGATTTGCCAGTACTGTAGGCGACATTTTGTAAGTGTTACTCACCTGAATGATCATTTACAAATGCACTGTGGTAGCAAGCCTTATATCTGCATACAGATGAAATGTAAGGCTGGCTTTAATAGTTATGCTGAGCTGTTGACCCATAGGAGAGAGCATCAAGTCTTCAGAGCCAAGTGTATGTTTCCCAAATGTGGCAGAGTGTTTTCTGAAGCCTATTTACTCTATGATCACGAGGCACAGCACTATAATACCTACACCTGCAGAGTCACAGGCTGTGGGAAGGTGTACCGCTCTCAGAACGAGCTGGAGAAGCACATTGAGGATCACAACAAGCAGTCTGAAAAAGAAGAGCAACCTGAAAACCAAACTAATCAGCCTGATCCTAGTCAGCCTTCTAAAGCTAGTGAAAGTACGGATGGAGTTGCTGTTAAAGAGGAATTGACATCTCCTCCAGCTGAAAGCCGAAGCAGTTTCATTGAAGGAGAAAACGTCTGGAACCAAATCAAAGCAGAACCAGTAGGGAATGAAAGTGTAAATGCATCAGTGAGTGTACTGCAGCAAAGCAATTCCTTGCCTAATGCTGGTTCAGAGCAGTCTCCTGTGGGTTCAATAAAGACAGAAGAAACAGTTCCAGCAGGCAGCATTAAGCTGTCTATTAACCAGAAGATCCGAGATAATTTTGTAAAAAGAGGTAAATTGGCTGCTACAGCTAGTAAAGTTGATACTACTAAACCTGGAGTCCAGCAGTTGTGCCCATCAGTTGACTCTTGTCTTCCAGTTTTCCAAGAGAGAAAGGAGGAAGGCTGTGTCAGTCAGACTCAAAATATTCAAACTGTTTCTGTGACCTCAGACACATTAAAACCAGAAGCCCTTGAATCAAAAAGCTTAGAAAGACAAGTGAGCATCGTAAATCCATTCAGCATGCAGAATCAGACTGGGTATCGAAACAGTGTACCCATTTCCAAACTTGAAATTGAAGACAGTATTAAAGCTGCAGCTAATCTGTATAACCTGCCTTTAAAAACTTTAGAAAGTATTACATTTATTCCATCACAGCCTAACATAAGTAGCTCTTTAGTTCCAGCTGTGTCACCAGCAGCCCCAATTCAGAAATTTAATTGTCAGGTTGAGGGGTGTACTCGAACATACAATTCATCACAGAGCATTGGCAAACATATGAAGGCAGCACACCCTGATGAATATGCTGCTTTTAAAATGCAGCGTAAAAATAAGAAACCGCGAAAATCCAGCAATCTGCAAAATGTGCCGAATGATGGGAAGATTGTATATCTTATGCCATCACAAGTGGGCAATCCCAATGGTGCTGCTTTTACTGCACAGAACAAATCAAATTTGAATCCCACCTGTTCCAGTCAAGTGCAGCATGTCTCAAGTACTCTTTTCCCAACCCACTTAGAAAATCTGGTGAATCCTATGTTGCCTATTGTGGAAAGTGTCATAAATCCAAATTTGTCTACTCGTATTAAAAGTGAGCCTGAGAGTGTTTTGTGTTCACAAATGGAAAATTTGTCTGCTGCAACCTTACCTTCCCAGTTGGATGATCTGGCAAAAACAGTTATGCCTCTGAATATTGATGGTGGTTCAGATCCTTTTCTTCCTTTGCCTGCAGAAAATGGTCCAATGTCTCTCTTTCCTTCGTCAGCAGAGAATCCTCCAAATTCAGTCTTCTCACAACTGGAAAATAACACCAATAACTTTTCTTTGCAACTAGAAGGAAACACTAGTTCTACCTTCCCAAAAGAGGAAAGTGTTGATCAGATATTTCCCTCACAATTGAATAATGAAAATAACTTCAGTGAAACTAGTTCTCAACATGCAGCTTCAGAAAAGGTGAAAAAAGATCGTGGCAGGGGCTCAAATGGGAAAGAAAGGAAGCCAAAACACAACAAGAGGGCAAAGTGGCCAGCAATAATTAGAGATGGCAAATTTATCTGTAGCAGGTGCTTCAGAGTGTTTACTAATCCTAGATCACTTGGTGGTCACTTATCTAAGAGGTCTTACTGTAAGCCTCTTGAAGGATCAGAAATTTCTTCAGAAGTTCTGCAGGCTAATGGACAATCTTTGCTTGCCAGTATGATTCTTTCTTCAAATTCATTAAACTTGCAGCAACCTCAGGAGTCTGCCTTCAATCCAGAGACATGTTTTAAAGATCCATCATTCCTCCAGTTACTTGCAGCAGAAAATCGTTCCGCGCTGCAGACTATGTTTCCACGGGCCAATGTGACTAACTTTAATACCAGTGGGAATGAGGAAGGTAATCAAATTATAAAACAAGCCTTGGAAACTGCAGGCATCCCAAGTAGCTTTGATAACACAGAAGTAGTTCCACGTATGGTTACAACCAGTTGTGTCTCTGGTACAACTCAGATAAATGCAGCTGTTCTGCCCAGCTCAGCCACGCCCACTCTGCTGCAGACAGTCTGTAACCCCAGCCCCCTATTGACAGACCAAAACAGGACCCTCAATGCCAAAATTCCTCCACTAAACGAATGCAAGAGTTTGCCTGTTTTTGCAACAGAGAACTTAATGCTAAAGACTATTGAAAATGGCTTGTGTGCTGGCTCACATTCTAACACTGTTGCAGCAGTGGAAAACTTTGCAGGGAACAGTTCACGAGTTTCAGTTATAAGTAGTCCCAAGAATTCGGGATCAAGCAACTTGAATAAGAAGGGAACCAGCTCTTCAAAGAGGAAGAGAAAAACACCTACACCCCTTCTTGTGCCCAGTACATCACAGAAATTAGCAGTAAACAATGCAACAGTAATGGGACTTTTAACCAAAAGCACTGAAGGAAACATGCAAATACAGGGAGAAGGTTTTCAGTCCAACTTGCTGGCTAATTGTGGCTCTCAAGCAGTGGTGGAAAACCTTGCACAGAAACTCAGTAATGCTGACAATCAGTTATTCATGGCCAGTATCAAAGAGAATTTCAAAACAAATCTTGAGGCTCATACAGTTCTGCCCCCTTTAACAGTAAAAACTGAAAATGGGGATTCCCAAATGATGGCTGCAAATTCTTGTGTGCAAGCAAATTCGGAAGAACAGATTTCACAGGACAGTGTTATGCAGAACTTCGAAAAAACCCTGGAAATAATTAAAACTGCTATGAATTCACAGATGCTTGAGGTGAAAACTGAAATTCAGGATACTGTTGCTGCTTCAGGACAGAACTTGCAAGTAAATAATGCCCAGACTGCTTCAGAAAGTTCTGCACACAGTGTAAAACTACCCACTTCTACACAGTTTGCTGTGCACACAGGGAATGTTACTGCTGCAAAGAGTACCTCTGCTCAGTCTGAGATATCTCAAAAGGATGATACTCAAATGTCAGAAATTTTGGAAGGCTTGCAGAAACTGAAGCTAGAAGATGATTCTCCCATTCCCATCTCTGAGATTGTTTCTCAGTGTCCTCCAGCAAATAAGGTAGCACCAGCAGTTCCTGTTATATCAATTGAAAATAAACCCCTCATCCAGCTATCTCCAGAGGCAAGTAACATTCAATTTAGTGATAGAGTTAATAAACCTTTCGTATGTCAGAATCCTGGCTGCAATTACAGTGCTATGACAAAAGATGCATTATTTAAACACTATGGCAAGATCCATCAGTACACTGCAGAAATGATACTAGAAATAAAGAAACATCAACTGAAGTATGCCCCATTCAAATGTGTTGTAGCTACTTGTCCAAAAACATTCACAAGAAACTCTAATCTCCGAGCGCACTGTCAGCTTGTACATCATTTTACAACAGAAGAGATGGTAAAGTTAAAAATTAAGAGGCCTTATGGCAGAAGATCTCAAAATGAAACTGTAAACACAGCCCCACAACCTGTTGAAATAAAAACTGTGCAGACAGTAGTAATAGAAAACAAAACTGTAGCTCCGTTGGTCAAAGAAACTCAGATAAAGGAAGCTGTAGAGCCTGTAAAAGTATTGGAAAAACTTCTACCAGAAAATAGTATTCCTGAAAGACTGGAAAAACCTCCCCAGGTGGTTTCTGTTCCAGTGGAGCAGCACAATCCAACATCTTTTGATAGTACACAGGAACAAGCCAAAGTACGCAAGGTTAGGAAGCACAGGAAGGAGAAGGAGGAGAGGAATGGTAGGAAGCCTGTAACAAAATCTCTGGAGTTTCCCCCTAGATACAGCCCTTACAGACCATACCGGTGTGTCCATCAGGGCTGCTTTGCAGCCTTCACAATACAACAAAACCTAATTCTTCATTACCAAGCTGTGCACAAATCAGACCTCCCTGCTTTTGCTGCTGAAGTGGAGGAGGAGAATGAGCAAGGCAAAGAGGAACACGAGGAGGTGGAAACCAAACCTGCTGTCAGGGAGTTCAGGTGTGAGGTGAGTGACTGTTCTCGCATCTTCCAGGAAGTTACCAGCTTGATACAGCATTATATGAAGCTTCATGACATGACCCCAGAGCAAATTGGAAACATGAAATCTGCCCCAGAGGTGGGAAGGTTTTTTTGTGACCAGTCTCAGTGCAAGTCTTCGTTTACAGCATATATTAACTATGTTGTGCATCTTGAGACGGATCACAGTGTTGAGATAAAGCCAAACAAAGTAGAAGATGATGGTATGTTCAAGTGTGACTGTGAAGGCTGTGACCGTATTTATGCTACTAGGTCTAACCTCTTGAGGCATATTTTTAACAAACATAATGATAGGCATAAAGATCATCTAATAAGACCCAGGAGACTGACACCAGGCCAGGAAAACATTTCAAGCAAAGCAAATCAGGAGAAACCGTTGAAGTCTAAACAGAGAGGACTCAAAAACAGATCAGGAAAAGAAGGTAACAGGCTGTCAGTGAAAACTAAACGAAAGAAAAATATGAACTTGGAAAACAAAAACTCAAAAGGAATACAGGTTCAGGAAAATAAGGCTTATTCACTGAAACGCGGCAAGTACGTGTATTTTATAAAGGCCAGAAATGATGCCTTATCAGAATGTACAAGCAGGTTCATAACTCAGTATCCATGTATGATAAAGGGATGTTCATCTGTAGTCACAAGTGAAAGTAACATAATAAGGCATTATAAATGTCACAAACTGTCCAAAGCTTTTACTTCCCAACACAGGAATCTTCTTATTGTATCTAAAAAACACCCTGTTTCCCAAGTAAAGGAAGCCTCTTGTGAGCAGGAGGAAACTGATAAAGTAACTGATGTGAAAGAGCCTGAACCAAGTTTGATAGCGAGCAATAATGACTCAAGCACAACTACCTTACCACAAAAGGAAAATGAAAAAGGTGAGAAGGATGAAGTGGATGAACTGACAGAACTATTCATTACTAAACTAATTAATGAGGATTGTTCAGCTGCTGAAAATCAAGCAAAAATCTCTTCAAGTGTAAATAGTGACTTGCAGGAGACCAGCTCCTGCCCCTCAGAGAAGCAAAAATCAAACAACCTGAAAAGAGCAAATAAAGAAAAAAATGTATCTCAAAGTAAGAGAAAGAGAGCTGAGAAAACAGAGGAAGCACTGCCCGGTGGCGTGAGTAGCCTGCACAAGGAGGAGGAGACTGCTGTCGCCATTCAAACTGCCGAAGAGCAACCTGCGGCTTTTGACTGGAGCTCGTTCAAGCCAATGGGTTTTGAAGTGTCATTCCTCAAGTTCCTTGAAGAATCT
Source organism: Oenanthe melanoleuca (assembly GCF_029582105.1). NCBI lineage: Eukaryota > Metazoa > Chordata > Aves > Passeriformes > Muscicapidae > Oenanthe > Oenanthe melanoleuca. The sequence continues at coordinate 33,706,864 of NC_079336.1, forward strand.
GCTGTGAAACAAAAGAAAAACTCTGAAAGAGAATATCACAGCGGCGGAACCAAAAAAGGGTCCCATTCAAACTCGCGGAAAGTCAGTGAGAAGGCCCCCGCAGCAAGTGACAACGTCACTTGGTCCTGTTCTGAAACTGAAACCCTTGTACCGTTTGCCAACCCATCACGGCTTCCATGTGGTGATAATGTAAAGATAGTGTTAGACAAGACTCTTAAAGACTGCACTGAGCATGTGTTGAAGCAGCTGCAGGAAATGAAACCTGTTGTCAGTTTGAGACGGCTCGAAGGACCTTGGGAGGATAATCCAGAGGTTATAGCTGCAAAAGTAATTGTTTTGGGTACTGAGGAAGGGGAATCAAAATATTGAAAACCTAATGTGTTTAACCATGACCTGTAATAGAATTTATTTTGAATAGGAAGCCATCAAGCATGCCTAGTAACTGTGGAGCTCTTTTATTTTGAAGTGATTTAATCTAGCAAAAAACATGACACAAGTCATGTAAATGTCTTATTTGTTTTTATCCCTATGGGACTTGAAGAAAGTAATTGCTTCATTTTTGTAAATACTTGATCAAGACCTCAACTTTCTATCAGATTGTTCTTTCCATAAACTAAATCTTTGTGAGTTGTCTGTGATTGGTATCTTTCACCAGGTTACTTCTCGTGTATAACGGTTTTCTTTATTTGTAGATACATTTTTTTGTATATATTTATTACTGTAAATCATTTGCTGCCACCAGCAGTCTGTAAGTCTAAACTATTAAATGACACATTTATATTCGGAATTTTAATTTGTAACTAAGTGAGCAAGTTTTTAAAACTGTCCTTTAATCATTTTAAATTAAGAACTTTTGAACTAAAGCTATCTAAGTCTGCCATATCCAGTTTATTTTGCATAAAGCATTTATTTACCGAAGAAAAGCTGGATAAGATCACATTTCATAGGTTAAACATACTGACACACTCTCATTTTTGTAAATTTTAACATCCAGTATCTATGGATGATATGTAGTTAACACATAAATATAATAGTTTTCTTATAGCTACATTTTTCATTGCTTTTAATTGGTTACAAAGCATTTATGATTCCATAATAAAAATGGAAATGTGAATAAAAATAGTTTGCTACATTGAAGATTTAAAACAATATTTGGTATTAAAGAATCCGTTGTGAATGTGATAGAAAATTAGTAGTGTGGAGCAGTGTATATATTTGAGGTGGTGATTTGTGAAGTAGCCCAGTATTGCCTTAAATAAAAACACATTTCATTTCTTGTTTTATACATGTGATCTTATAAAGGTTATTTTTGTTTCTGTAACTTAGATTGGTGTATAGTTTAATTTTTGTTAAAAAAACAAAGCAAAACAAAAAAACTTCAGAAACCATTTTTGTAAATAATGGGTTTATAAAACAGATGGGTTTATTTTGATAATACCAGTTTGGTATCTATCTATAAAATACACGAGTCCTTATGCCATACCATTAAAAACTAAATAAACAAGGCACTTTCTGAAAGGGAAGTGAGATGGTGGTCTTACAGATGAACTCGGTGGTTGTGCTCTGTGTTGGTGGCATAGGCTCCCTTTGCGCTCCTCTGCCTCTCGCTGACTGTAGTGGCACCACTCACAACCTCTCTTTTCCACACTGGAACGAGCCTCAGAATTGGTGCTGCTTTAGCGCCCGGGATTGGAGCAATTCCTCTCTATGCTGCTAATGAAATGACAGGTATCCCGTTTGTTGAGTAACCAAAAGTGTGAGTGCATTGGTGGGAGCTGTCAGTACCCAGGAATCTTCAGTGTTGGTTTTCATGCGTGGTTATGTTTGACTCAGCCAGCTGGATTGTGTGGTACCAAAAACTTTTCTTGGATTATTCTCGTTTCTGGATGTGACCTACCTTCAGTAATATAAAACAGTCTTTATCTTGGGTGAGATTGGCTTGATTTTTTTTTCTATAAACTTGTCTTGCTGTGTGAAGCTTTTGCATTAAATGCTAGATTTGATTGCCTGTAAGCTATTCACCTCGAATCTCTTGACAGTTTTCCTGAATATCAGTGCAGAGGGCACCTTCCTACAACCAAATGAAGTGACTTGTTGCGAGAGTGAGGATTATGTGTGAACAGCAACAGCATTTCACCTCGGGCACAGCCCTTGGTTTGCTACATGGTGCTAAATTGCTTACCTTCGCAGAAAGTCCGTGCTTCCATTTGAACAGAGCCCGTTGGCTCCTCTCACTTTCCATCCCTCCCAAGTGACCAAACTCTTATTATGCCTCGTTAGTAAATCAAAGGTGCAGTCCGAGAATGATAAAACCAAAAGAAACCCTTGCATTTTTGACTCTTAAGAGTGATCATTATAATCATTACAAGTACACAGTGCCATTTTCTACCTGCCAGAGGCCGCTGGTCCCCCTGGATGGAGCTTCTGCTGGATACCAGCCACGGTGACTGTAGAGGGAACTTCTGCAGGGGAGAAGAGAGCAGAGATCCCCTGGAGAGGATCCTCAAAGCTCACCTGAATTCTCGTGCTTTCAGCCGTACCTAACCACTTCAGTCACTGTCAACAGACCTCGCAACTGTTAGTCTTCAGAAGAATATTTGTGTTGTGTAAGTTGAATAGTTTCAACATTCCCGGTGATTGATACTGTATCATTTGCAATTCTTGGACTGAGGATAGCATACAACTATTTAGCTACACAGTGCTATACCAGAATGTTGTTTTTAAAAAAGAGAAAAGGATTTAAAAAATCCAATGTCATAAATATCCAGGAAGTAAATTTCTGAATTTGGATCTGAATTTCTGAGAATAAAATATTTAATACTGTCTCATCCCAGTCTATCCAATTAAAGCAGATGCTGTACCTATTACTTAGTACATTCCGTGGCACACTCCCTTTTAGGTGGTTACTGACAGCCTGACTAACAGGTAAGCTAGTATGGGATTTGTTATTTCCTTTTTAAAAACAAACAGGAGTATTTTGAATTTAAAATGGGGTACCAAAAGCAGGGTCTGATTTAAAGTGTCACAGACTGCAGAGGGCACTCTTGTTTGTAAAGCTACCTACAGAAGCTCCCAAGGAACTAAATTTTGGTGGTTGCATTTAGTTGTTTTCTCTTGAGTAATACAGAAAATCTCCCACTCCAGCACGCCTGAAGGGGCAGCTTCTCTGGGGCCTGAAGCCACACCCCTGCCCTTGGGGCGGCTGGGTGGGATGGGGCTCCGAGCCAGCTGCACCAGCAGCACTTTGGCCTGCAGGGTGCCCCAGAGGTGCTGCCCACTGCCCAGTCCTCTGTCTTCTGCCTTTTCTGTCTGCTTCCTCTTTGCCTCTGCCTTCCGGAATTGTCACCCGTTAGCTGTGAAGCATTCAAGCAAAGGTGCTTTCTTTGAAGATCCTTGTTGCCATGTGCTGACTAAAGCAGCAGGTGTTGCTGATGGGGAAACAATCAAATTGAGGAGTCTGTCTGAATGCAGAGCATGGACTGTTTTGTGATTGAAAGACACCTTTAAACTGACAGTCGGCCTCTCTGGTGCTCAACTATGTTTATGAAGAAATCTATTACCTGAGGCCTAATTCAGTGTAAATAAGAGTAGTGGGTTTGTTCCCACATATTTCAGGGTGGTCCTTCTCAGCAGTATGGGGGGACTGTGGGTTCTAGAGCATTACACTGGGACATTTCATTTATGGATGTTGGATAGTAAGTGAGCAATGCTTGTACAGATAACACTGGAATCAGTTGCTGGGTCAGGTGAGGGGCAAGTAGCTGGCTAATTGTTGCAATTAGTTTCTGTGCCAAAGAATTGGTTGGGGCCTCCTGCCTGTGCGCAGAGGAGAGAGGGACAGGGCAGGGCCAGGCTGTGCTGGGGTTTAGGTCCCCAAGTTGGAGAAGCTCATGCACTGCTCAGGTTTGCCTGGAGCCTTGGTATGGAGATGATACAATTAAAGGGGTGGGAAATGGGGCCACTTTTACTGGAGAAGGGAGTAGAGGGAAGAAGCTATCAGAAAATAGGGAAATGTTTTGTCTTTGTCTTTTTTTCAAACCTCTTCTGTCCCAAGGCAATAAGCGTACTTGGATTTAAAAGAAAAATGAGAGTCTGTGTAAGACACAGATATTTTGATGTTTGCAGGGATGTTTTGAAATACTAATGAGGTAAATATTTTTGTATGAATGTGCATGCAGTGATTACGTTATTTCTCCATTACAGTATGGGCTCAGATCAGCTTCCTATCAGTTGCTTATATCCTTGCAGAACATAGTACTTGGGTTCAGTTTTTTAAAATGTTACTCTGATTGACCCAGAAGTTTAGGGACCAAACCTGTAAACTCATTTGAACCAAAAATGTAACAGCAAATGCCTTCAGGGGTGCATGGATGAGTGAAACTTAAACTAAAGAACAAAGGGCATATAAAAGCAGGGAAAGGGAAGGAGCCAGTAAAAAAACAAATGGTTGCCAAGAGCAAGGGTTCAGAAAGCAGATTAATTTGTTTCTTTTCTCTCAGGTTAAGTGATGCTTATTTCCTTTTCATTAGTAGCCCTGTCAAACACTCAAAATGTGCAGCACATGATGTGAAGGCTTCTTGGTGATTTTCTGTGAGTGAGTTGGGTTATATGGAGTTGGTCCATAATAATTTTTCAGAATATTTCTCATGTAAGGTACTGGCTTTGTCAAAACTGAAGTATCCTCCAAGACTCAAAACACTGATTTTGGAATTTATTTATCATTTCTTGGCTGTTGGAAGATAGAGTTAAAAATAAAACTTTGAATATACATTCCAAAGAATTAGAGTTTGTGTTTGATGGGAAAATTTTTGGTCTAAGTGGTAATCTCTGACCAGCTACAGAGCTTTAGGGGGTGCTCTGAACCCCTTCAAGCCCTGAATTAATATACTTTTTTATTAGAGAGCAGCTAATGCACTAATTTTATCAGAAACCTGTGTTGGCTAAACTGTGTTTGCTTCTCTTAAGTTTCTCTCAAATAAACCTTACTTTAAAAACAATGAATAAATACTTTTTCATTAAAAATCTGTCCTAAGTTATTAAAACCCAGATATTTCAGAAACATTTTTTTCTTTGATTGTGTTGTCCTTGTCCCAATAAAATGATGCATGAGGGTCCAGATGGGCCAAGATAATTTTGTTCTCAGTTACTTAGGCTGTGGCAGTTGTGATCTCACAGGGTTGATGGGTAGTGGTTTTGCATTCAGGTACTCTTGATGGGTTTTGCCCAGGAGCTGCAAAATATTTTCTAACTATATTTCTGTCATGAGCCACATTGTGTATATGTAGAGGTTTAACAGAAAATGTATAGAGAATTAGATAGATATATATAAACATATAAACATCTCTGTTATATATAAATATAACAGAGAATTGTATAAAGTGCCCTGTCTGTATATAAGCACTGAGTCAGCATCAGTCAATATTTCAAACTGGCCACAAGCTGGGAAGCTGGTATCTGAGGGACTGCTGTTGCTGCTAAATTCAGCAGCAGCAAATGTCTTTCTATATTTTATAAAAGTAGGTTTATTTTAGGGGGGAAAAAACCAAATAATGAACCCTACCTTAAAAATTAGCATCAAAAGTTCATACTTGTTCATTTGTTGCTAAGTTTTGCTCTGTAACTGCTTCTCATTAAATGTAATGCTTTGTAAACAAAGCCAAGGGGCTGGAGGGAGCCTCAGTGAAAAAAAAAGTTAACCTGCTTTTGCTAGTGTTTCTTCCTCCTTATCCTGGCACACCCAATAAAATTAGTTCAGCATTCAGGCAGCTCTACTTCAGTTGGTGTTTTTCTCTGAACAGTGCATTTTGATCAGGCTCAGTACCAGATGTATGTCCAAAAGTCTTTCATTCCAGCAACAGAAAGAGTACACTACCCTGCCGGAAGTTTCTAAAGGTGCTACTTTCCATTGTCTTAGAAGCCTAGGTTCAACAGAAGACATGTCTTAACTAATTTCTGCCTCTTTTCTGTTAGCCCAAACAACACACATAACAAAGAGCAGGGGTGTGTGCTGTTCAAGAGATACTTTGAAATTTGGGGGAGGGAGCAGATGATTCCTTTTTACTTTGTTTCTACTGGAGGCTTTTCATATTTTAGATTTCACGCGTTCTTCTGCAGCAGAGAAATCTACCCAAGTAGCAGCATATTTTCAGCCTTACTAAAGGGACCAGATTCTAGACTGCTTAATACTAGGAACTACTGGCTACTGTTCCGCCATGCTGTGTGGTCTGAGTTTCTCTATTCAGATTCTAGGGAAGTGGGAATGATTTGTTGACTTAAATACCACTACCACAGAGCAGAAGACACATCTAATGACATGGGAGCTGCTTGGTACAGGTGACCAGGAGTTAACTCTATACCCTGGTACATGCTGCTTGCACAAGTTTGAGCAAGTGCCTTTCTTAAAGGATGCTTTTTGATGATGAACACCCTAACAGCTGTAAGGGCTGAAATAATTCCAGAAAGAGGTGCTCCACAAACAGCTAAATAACCAAATCTGTCTTTATCACATTGGCTAAACTAGATGTGTCTACCTCTTCTTGGTTTTATTCTTTTTTGAGATGTTTTATAGTAGTCCAATAGAATGAACTCGTGACTATCCAGCTCACTTCAAGGCACAGCAATCACTCTATGCCAGCTCTTTCCCATTGCCATTTTAGCAGTTACCAGGTCTGATCCACCCACCTGACAAATCCTGTACACTCCCTTGCTGTTCATCTTTGTCAATCCCAGGTTCTTCCTATCTCTGCATATAAAAAGCCTATTTTTGCTTGTACCAAAGCAATTCTGTGTAATATTCAGTACACAACTGTTTGAGCAATTGTTTCTGCATGATTTATCATAAGCCTCTGCATTTATATTAAAGCTTCATGGAATTCTCAGAACTTCTACATTTCTTGTTTCAACATGAAAAGGTCTCAGTGATTCTATGTACGACATACATAATGCAACCAAATTTATCAGCTCAAGTAATTGGGCACTAACAGAGAAACAGCATTTCCTATGTAACTTTCCTTTCCAAGGATAGTTCTGCAAAGCACTGATTGGAAAAGCAATTTGTCAAAAACAGCTCGTGTGATGGGAGGGTGGTCTCCAGCCTTCTTTCAAGTCAGCAGGGAATGTTTTTCATGTTCATCTTGCATATTCAGGGGCAAAGATGATGAGATGTTGTGGAGCCTTCCTGCAGCTGCTGCTCTGTTGTACCTGATGAGTTCTGATTTGTAGCAATCGCTTTTTGAGCCTTGCTGTTTCTTTTTTGTCTCTTCAGATAACATTTTACGGAGTATTTGAAAATCAGATAACTCAGTTCACTTAGATTTAATATGATGCACAGGCATGAAGTTCCCACCAGAAAATAGAGGAAAATCATCTTCTCTGTGGGTTTGGAAATGTAACAGTCTACAATATTGGGACATGGTTTTATGTCACATTTCACAAGACGTGGTATTTTGAATCCATTGTACAATTTATAAAACAGAGCAAGAAAAACTATTTCAAATCCTGTCTTTAAAATGAGGCTGATTAGGTAAGTGCACAGCAATCCCCCATCTATCTTTCCCGGATTTTTGTAAAGTTTCTGGTTGTGGTGTTTCTCTCTGTTCTCTCTGTAAGCAACATGAAAGACAACCAAGAGTGAAGGGGTGGAGACCATGATTAATTGCAAAGCCCAAAGTCTGATGTGAGAGACAGGGAAAAAATGGTCAAAGCAGACATTTTCACAACCAGGCTGCTTGATATTGCACTCAAATTCATCATGTTCATGTTTCCAGATGTTTTCTGCAGCAGCAACATAAACCAGTAAGCGGAACATGAACACAACAGCTACCCAAATTCTTCCAATTCCTGTTGAGTATTTATTCACTCCACTCAGCAGATCACGTAGGAACGCCCAGCTCATTTTTCTCTGCAGGGAAAGAAGGAAGTGCTATATCAAAGAAACACAGGATCAAAGAGTTCATCCTCTTGGGTAAAGACAAATGAGACATTCATTCAACATGAAATATAACCACTAGCTGAAGCAATTTAAAATTATTAAGCATTTAGAAGTAATTTAATATTAGTAAGCATTTAAATAAGAACAACAAGCTGTTCTTATTTGTTTTAATTTAATGTAAATTATTATTATTTTAATTTAAATTATCTATTAATTTAATGATTTTAATACATTCCGAGGGTATTGAACAAATTTATTTTCTGTTTAAATACATTTTGTCAGGCTGAAGTCTAATTATTCTGTTAAGCTATCCTCTGTGAGAAATGTGCCTGTTTTCCCTGAGGGTCTCCTGACTGCCAGGTAGGGCTTTCTGGCAAGTTCAGGCCAACATTACCACTGAATTATACTCAACTTAGCCCTGTCAGTTATGCAAATGCTACACACAGTCAAGTCAGATTTCACTTTCAAATTTATGCATAGCAGCCAAGTGTCCCATACTAAGTTGACTACAAAAATGCAAATTGATTTCTTTTTGTCTGTGGTGTAACTTTTGGGTACACTTGTGCATTATTTTAAATATTTTCCTGCTTCATTGGTTTTCATTTGTTGTATTTCGTATCATGACTCCAAAATATGTGTGCATGTCTGTGTGCATGTGTGTTACAGTTTCTTATCTGCACAAGTCTTACTCTGTCCTAACTCTAGAGCACTTCTTTTGACAGAGCTGCCTAAGGAGCCACTGGCAGTGAGACCCATCAGAGTCAAAAGAAGACCTGAGGTATCTACCAAGAATATACAGTCATCTTTACACCTGGCCCCATCTCCAGGTCTGCGTGGATCTTTGGGGATATCAAGCTCCTTTGTTCTGTAAGAGCAAAAAGTGGATGGATTCCCAGAACACAGAGTGGCTGGGAGATGTGAGGAGGGAAATCAGAAGTTTCTGGATCTTTGTTTTGTGTCATTTAATGTCCTCATCCCATCTTCTGCTTCTGCAAGCTCTGCCTAGCAGGAGAGAAAATGTATCCCTCTGTGGCTGCAGTAGCAGATGCAAATCCCACTGACACTGATGGGGCTTTTGTGGCTGCAGTAGCACATGCAAATCCCACTGACACTGATGGGGCTTCTGTGGCTGCCCCTCAGTTCTGCAGCCCTTCATGACCTCTGCCTATGGTCAGGCTTCCACTGGGAAGCAAGGTTGTTTGGATATTCCTGCATTGCTACCATTAGAGATGAGCACTAGCTTGAGGAGCTGAGGGACAGCTGCAGAAATTAATATATTCCTGATTTATACTGCCAAGAATGGTTACCAAGCTACTCCTTTATGCTGCAGATAAAAAAAGATAATAGGGAAATACCAGCTTATATCCTTTCAGACATATGCTCCTGTGCTTTAAAATGTTTGGCAGTGTGGTTACTTTTTCATTAAAGAGCTATTCCTGTCTTCTACATCTGGAAACAGAGTTCAAGAAGAAGTTTAAATCAAACAAGACATGAGCTTCAGGGCTTTAATGCTTTCTAAATAAGTTACACACAGTCACAACAGTCTCAAAGGAGCTGAACAGCAAACATGAACACACCACTAAGTAATAAATCACAGGCAAGGAAACAAAGCATTCACTGAGCAAGAGTGAATGTTAGCACATGTGAGCATCTTGTGGATGAGTTGTCCTCTGGAGATTTGAAAGAAAACCTCAAGAGGGCTCTCCTAAGGCTTTAAGATATGCACAAGGACTGTTGAAGGGACTTCTGAATTTTGTTATTCCATGGAAAACAAGTACAGCTGCAAGGGGGCTTTTGCTGATGGCCACTGTAAGTGCACAATTCCTTTGTAATATAAAAAGCCTGATTTCACCTATCAATCCATGGCTGGAGTTAGAGCAGTTCTGAGCCTCCACATGAACAGAAATGAAAGATATGCTGGGTCACCAGCAAGGCACAAGAATCAGTGGGAACCAACACTGGAGGAAATCAGGCCATGGTTATACCTAAACATAGATTGAGAAACTTGCCTTGAGGTGTCCTTTTCCCAAAGCTGAGTGGCAGCTTCCTTAACTGAGCAGCAAGAAGGATTAGAAAAGAACAACTTTACACTTTCTTTACCAATCCCACACTGAGAAGAACAATTATAAAGGAGAATAAGAAGTCCTGACCAAAGAAAACAGGGATCAAGAATTTTACTAAAATCAACAGACTCTGAGCAAGGGGCAAATTCTAACCAGATAGAAGACTGGACAGATGAAATTCCTGCAAAGCTAATTTGAAAGAGAGCAAAATGTTCTTTTACCTAGATGTTTAGTAATGAGGCATGAGGGATTCCACAGAACTGAAGGTGGTTCCTGGTCTGTGTGCTCTGTTGAACAGAAACTGAAATTCATTGAAGGACTGCAGGGCAGGTCCACAGTGGCCCACAGTGCTTTTTCAGCCAGGGGTCTGCAGAACTTTGGTTCTGCTTTTTCCAGTGGCAGCCTTTACTTGATAATGAGAAATGGCTGTGGAGAACAACCTTCAGCTTGAAACCTAAAGGGCCACAGAGCCTGTTTTGTAGTATTGTTTGGGTTGTAGCTAGCACAGCTTCCCTGTTCAAAGGAGCTGCAAATGTGCTTTGGAAAGGTTATGTTTGCTTTATGACCACTGTTGCTATAGATGTGGATGTTAACTGATGCTTTTGCATCCTTTGAAAATACAATTAATTCACTGAAGCATTGCAAAGAACATATGGAATGAAAAAAATAAAACAGACTTTAAAGACAAGGAGTTACTCAACAGGTAAACAAGAGAATATTGATTTATGGGACAGCATAGGCACAAGACTGATGAAGGGTCAAGTCAGCTCAGGCTGGAGAAGACAAATACATTTAGTGGGCTGTATGAAATTCAGAGCAAGGTGAGGATTCAGGCAACAAAAAAAGATAAATCATCTAGTGAGCACATAGCTGGGCAGTAGGAAAAATATGGCAGTGGTATGAGGTTTTGAAACACTTCAAGAAGTGGCAGTACACATGGCAGCAGATGCTGAGTAGTGTCAGGGCATGATGCTTTAGCAAAATTATAATCAGGCTAACCTAAGGACAAGAAAGGAAAAATATCATCCAAATCCTTGTTGCCAAGGAGGGATTTCAGCCTTAGAATCTGGAGAAGGTTCATTTTGTGCAGAAAGAAACAAAGGGAGTCAAGAAGGGAAGTTAGCTAAAGAAATTGAGTAGATTGTGGGAAATGTGATGTGTAAACGACACAAATTGTGTTGGGTAATGTCCAATGTTGAGGCTAAAAATGAAATTACTCAAAGTTTTAGAAAAGTCACAAAAGCATTAAAGAGGATCTCTTTGGCACTCTGGATAGAAAGACCACAAAAGAGATTTGGCCTCTATTACAAATTACCAAGGAGGCATTAGAGAGTCTTAAACAGTAGAAGACAGATTATTTGCACCAAGTACTCAAGGAAACATTAAATGGAGCAAAAAGTGAAAAGTAGGGATTTGTGGTTAGATTTACTTCAACCCTCTGCTCAATACAAACATAAATACACAGTTTGAACAAAAGCTGAAGATTGGAAATATGTTGCTTTTCTCATTTCTAGATGAAGTATGAGTGATAGACATGAAAACAAGATCTGCCAGTCAGGAAACAGAGCAAGTAATCTTTCTTCCTCATCACATAAATCCTTTATTCCCTATATGGGATTTAAACACACCCCCTTCCCCCAACACACACATACACTGTGTCCTGCTCATGAGAGGCACAAATGACCAGAAGAGGCTTTCCACCCCCATTTCCCTCCTATGTATCAGTGACTTGATTTTCCCTCTTGGGGTTGGGCACGTTTTCTGCAGAGCAAACAGAGTAACCTGAATGCACCATTAGCTTCTGAGTGTGCTGAATGTACTTTATTGAGTAAAGTGTTTGAATAATGCTATTGTTGTTGAATATATTCATCAAATATTCATTTCTGGCATTCACTGAGGCCTACAGGAGGTTGGCTAATGTGCATTGAGTAATGCATCCATTGAAAAGCACAGTGCTCAGAGAATTACTTCACCTAGATTTCAATCAGCTCTGCTAATTTAATTACTTTAAAAGCAGAAAAGGTATTTTTGTGTGGAAGAAAATAGCAGGCAGAAGGCAGTGACAGGGAAGGAAGAAAATTTAAGAACAAACTGAATAACTGGAGAGGAAGTGGGGAAGCATCCTAGGTGTTAAAGTCACAAAGGGCAGGCAACTTGGAGCTCAAAGAGCTAGCAAATTACAGGAAAGAGGCACAGTATATTGGAAAATGGGGATGGAACAGTGAGAAATAAGAGAAAGAACACAAGCCTTTGAACAGTGGATCTATCAATTCTGTACAAGCAAACTAAATTATCCTCACAGTTTGAGAGATCGAAGAGCTCCTTTTTCTGATCTAAACATTGCTGGGGAGTATTTACTGCACCTACAACTTATATATATATATATATTTTTAATAACAGAAAGAAAGAGAACCATAAATAATGGCAAAAATGATAAAGGAGAGCAGAAGTAGAAATCACAGAGGATACAGGACCATAAAAAAGCAGAGCTGATAACAATCTTTAGAGTCCATTCTCTCTTTTATTTTTTTACACTTGAATCAAAACATCATCACAACACTTTTTTCCAAACACCAAGGATCCTCCTAGTGCTATAAGGAAAAGAAAAAAGAAGTACTGGCACAATGGTTTCCATAAATAACCAAACAAATAATGAAGCTTAACTTCAGGTGTTCATTTACTAACTGCATTTTGTCCTTTTCTGTTTGTTGATATAAGGAGGTGTGCATCCATTTTATGGTTGCTGAGTCTGTTTCATGGGCTGTCTACTGCTTTCTTACTGACCACAAGAGGTGTGAGGCCCACAGGCTGAGAAACACTGATTTCCTTTGCTCTCTGGCCCTAAAAAGGTTTAGTTGTGCAGAAACTGTTCCTGGCAGTTCAGTCTATTCTTAAGTTGATGGAAACTCCACTAGTCCCCTCAGCATGCTGCATCTATTCCAGGGCTCTGCTAGAGAAGAGAGGGGATCAAGAAACCTGGGAACACCAAGGAACAGTATCACTTGGTTCAAAGTCACATTACCAAGCTGCACATGCACCAGCTGTTCAAACTGTTGAACATCTGCAATAGGAGCTGAAAAATTCTTGCTATGAGTCACTAACCTTGCAATGACTTTGCTTCTTGTTCAATGGTGAGAATGCCACAGTGATCTCCAGGACCTTATGAGAGAGTCAGCAAGAGAAAATAAAGGACATAAAAATTAACTTTGTCTTCTTCAGACAACTCACCTCTTTATATAAAATAAGTAAAGCTGTAACATTAACGTAGTATTGGCACTTGTTTTTTAAGGCTCTTCAAAAACAAGTCAGGTAGAGTGACGTGACAACCCATGAGCAAACACAGTCCTCCTGGGTCTGTGTCTTGGGCAAGTTGTTCACTTCTGCCATGACCACTGCTAGTCTTTGATAGTGCAGCAAATGGTTCTAAGGCTGATGTGAGCAAAATTTTCTCACCTGTTTCATCCTTCAGGTGCTTCTGAAGGGGAAAAGGGGAAAGGCAGAGGCAAACATACTGGCAATAGCTTGCTCTTCTCTCATGTGCAGACAAAAAGTAGACACTGTAGATGCTTTAAAATGAAATTCACTGATATGAACCCTTCATTAGTATGTAATGGAAAAGAGCATCCTCTTCTACAAACATTGTCAATCTAGACAGGGAAAACATGTGCTGTCAAGGGGCAGATGTGGTTTATCCAGCATCACTCAGCACATCAGAGGCAGAGCTAAGAAAAGAACCATGGTCTCTCACAGCCCAGTCCCTTGCTTTCACCTGCCCTAGCTTGCTGATTCTACCCTCTCACTGTTCTATGCCTATTATTAACTTTTAACTCCTTGGAGCAGGAAATAAGCCCTTTGGTCCATTGGGAGATAAACTTCTAACTACTGTGATATTAAAAGCAGAAATAAATAGGCCTTAAAATAGACATGAGGTATGTAAAGACATTAGCCTAGATACTTATTTGTCAACCAGCTACAGGAAGGAAAAGGAAACACTAGATGGAAGAGGGCTCAGCTGCTCATTTAGCACAATATTGGAGCTGGCTGATTTGGCTTTTACATCTGACTTTCACACGGGTTTCTGCAGTGGCTTAGGACAAATCTCTTTCTGTGCTTCAGGATCTTAGTTGACAAACATTCACTTTCCTGAAAATAAAACTTCTAAACTATGGCAAAATTCCATCTCGTTTTGTATTTAGGGAAACCACAAACACCACTTAAAAAACCAGTAGCTGCTGAGTGTGATGCTTTGCCAGCTGCTAATTGCTGTGGTCTCTGCTGCAATGAATTGGGTTTTGAGAGGGCTGAAACAGTTCACTGTTTTCTGTGTTACTTGGCAAATTATTTTTTTTACATTAAGCTTAGAAGTAATGAAAATTACTTAATTCTTTTAAAGTCATGATATCCATATCTCACCTACATGACTACAACTGCATTTCTCATCACCCTTGTGCCAAACAGAGATAACCCATTTCTACCATGCTTTCCTGATGTAAACAAAAATCTCCCTCTGCAGCAAATGATCTTCAACATTAATAAATATTATTGCTCTATTCAGGCTGTTGTTACTATTGTCACATTTTAGTCAACTTGTAAAGTAAAAAAAGAATTGATAAAGTCAAAAGATTTCCACTTGGACAAGCAATTGTCACTGGCCACATCACAGAAATTTTAACTCTGTAATATTATGAAGTACTGCAATAATGCACCAAAAAGAGATTTACATCCATGGTGTAAGTTGGCTGCTGGGACTCTTGCATGAGGCTACTATCAAGCCTATTTAATGTTAGAAAATCAACTTTTCATTCAGTGAAACTGTATTTTAAAAGAGAATCTAACTTACCTGTGTCTCAGTGAATAATTACAGCTGGATCTCAGCTCTCTAGTGGAACTAACAATCAACAGTTCATTTCTGAGTAAGGGAGTTTACTGCTTTATGCTTGGAAAATGGGAACTGCCTATCTCCTAGGTAATGCAAACTAAATGAGTGCAACCTGATCATCTCTGCTGGCACACAGTTCAAGCCAGAACCATAAAGCCTCTTATATCATCAGAAAGATATGAGGAAACTGTGGCATTTATTTGAAGTTGTAGGATTTATCTGCATCTTTTGAGCACTCATCAGCATCAGCTCAGATGCTGCACTCTGTGTTTTCACAGTAGCACAGCCTGAAGACGTGTGCTGTGAGCCTGAACTCACACCTTGTTTGCTCTTTGACATTTTACATCAGATTTCCATTTTTTGTTCTCCTGGGCAAGTCAGCTGTCCACAAGACACACATATTCTTTTAGGCACACATGACTGGTAACAATACACAAATGCTCAGAAAAGCCCTTCTCTCAGAATTTTAAAATACAGCGGTTTTCCCAAGCAAGTGAAGCCTGGGTATTGTAATTGAAATGCATTTTGTTCACTGTACATGCTAATCAGCTCCCACACTGCCCTAGGCAGCTGAACTACTCCCCACTAGGAAGCCTATAACTTTACTTTCAATAACTAAGCAATGGAATAAGTGTTTATGTTCTGCCTTATACAACTCATATCAGGGCTTTAGTGACCATTTTTACGTGGGATGTGGCCATTCTGCTGAGTAATATTATAAAATAAGCAGTTAGACTGAACTCCTTGCCTCTTAAATGAATTTTTCACACTATAATTTATACGTAGTATAATTTAATTAGCTCAAACTTACTATGGCTTTTATCTGGGAATTACATGTGAATGTTTGGTGGTTTTACAGAGAGGAAACTATCACATAGCCTTACACATATGCCCAAATCTGCACCTTGGTACTGTCTCCAGATAAGCTGTTGCCTTCAGAGGGTGACTAAAGGTGCCAGAGCTTGGAGCTAGACTGCAGGTAATGCAAAATTTCAGTTTTCTGCTGGCAGGTCATCACAGCAGAGAGCAGACAGTCTAGGAAGTTCCTGGAGTGTGTGGAAGGTAACTCCCTGACACAGGTGGTAAGGGAGGCTGCCAGGGGCAGTGCTCTGCTGTTTGCAGACAGAGAAGGACTGGAGGGAGGTGTGGTGGTCGGTGGCCTTCTTGGGCACAGCAACCACAAAATAATAAATTCTGATTCTTGGTGAAGTAAGGAAGGGGGATCAGCAAAGCTTCTACCTTGGATTTTGAGAGCATGGACTTTGGTTCAGGACCGTGGGAAACAGCCCTTAAAAACAAAGGAATCCATGAAGGCTGGACATATTTTAAGAAGGAAATCTTAAAGGCACATAAGCAGCCATCGCCAGGTGCTGGAAGATGAGCTGGTGTGGAAAAAATCCAGCCTGACTGAACAGGGAGCTTGTACTGAAACTTAGGGGAAAAAAGAGTTTATGGCCTTTTGAACAAGAAGCAGGCAACTCAGGAAGTGCACTAGGATGTCATTAGGTCATGAAGAGAGAAAATAAGAAAGGCAAAAGCTCAGCTAGAATTTGATCTGGCCATTGCTGTGAAAGATAATAAAAAGTGGTTTTATAAATACATTAACAACATAAAAAGGGCCAAGGAAAATATCCATCTCTTATTGGTTGTGAAGGGGAACACTGTAACCAAAGATGAGGAGAAGACTGTAGTACTTGATGCCTTCTTTGCTTCAGTCTTCAACAGAAAGACCAGAGATCCTCAGGGCAACCAGCCCCCTGAGCTTGTAGTCAGGGACAGGGAGCAGAGTAGACCCCTTGCACTACAAGAGGAAATAGCTGGTGGACTGCTGAGCCATTTGGATCCTCACAAGTCTGTGAGACCAGATGGAATTCATCTGAGGATAGTGAGGGAGCTGAAGAGCTTTCTAAAACCCTCTCCATCATTTATTATGAGCCCTGGCTGACTAGGGAGGCCCGAGAGGGACGGAGGTTGGCCAATGTGACACTCAGCTACAAGAAGAGTTGGAAGAGGGATCCAGGAAACTACAGGCAAGTCAGCTTGATCTCAGTGCTGGAGAAGGTTATGGAACAGAACATCTTGAGTGCCATCGTGGAGCACGTACAGGACAGCCAGGGGATCAGACCTGGCCTTCCTGGGGGTAGGAAAGACAGGTCCTACCTGACCAACCTCATCTTCTTTAAGACCAGGTGTCCCACCCAGTGGATGAAGGAAAGGCTGTAGATGCTGCCTACCAAACCTCAGCAAAGCCTTTGATAGTTTCCCAGGGCATTCTCCTGGAAAAGCTGGCAGCCCATGGCTTGGATAGGCACACTCCTCTCCAGGTTTAAAACTGAGTGGCTGGGTCCTGAGGATGGTGGTGGATGGTGCTGCATCCGTTTGGCATCCAGTCACTAATGGTGTCCCACAGGGATCAGTATTGGGGCCAGCCCTGTTTAACATCTTCATTAATAATTTGAACAAGGGGATAGAAGGCACCCACAGTAAGGTTGCAGATGACACTAAGTTGAGGGGGAGTGTTGAGATGCTCTACTTGAGGGCAGGAAGGATCTGCAGAGGGATCTGGACAAGCTGGATCAATAGGCTGAGGCCAATTTTATAAGGTCAACACTTCCATCCCAGGAAGTGTTAAAGAAATGATTGAACATGGCACTTAGTGCTATGGTTTAATTAGCATGGCAGTGTTCAGCCTAACCCTGGATTCACAGATCACAGAAACCAGAAGGGATCGCAGGGATGATCAAGTCCAGCTCTTAAGTGAATGACCCATAGAGGGATTGAAGCCACAACTTCAGTGTTATCAGCACCATGCTTTGACCAGCTGAGCACATCTCAGGGTCAATGATCTGGAGGTATTTTCTAACCTTAATGATTCTATTATTCTATGCAGTGGTATTTATATACTGAAAGACAACTGTAAGGTTGCCTTTTAGAAAATCTGAAGAGTTCCAGAATACTGTGTATCAGAGTCCCTTACAATAGAGTTGTTCTGTTGAAACTGTGAAATTTTTACCCTCTGTAGTCTTCTTAGGAGCTGTGTTCCCTGCCTGAGATTGGAAAGGGTACCTACATTAGAAAGGATTTTAAGTTCTCACACCTTGAACTGATTGGAGTCCTGGTGTCAGAGGCAGAGGTGAGTGCTGGTCTGTGCCTCCACTTCCAACTGCATTGCCCTGCTTACATTAGACTGTCTTGCCCATCCAACTGAAAAATAAACTTAATTCTTTTTTCTTTTTCTGGCAATGGACCAAGGAACAAAATTGGCATACTCCAAGGCTGAGCAATTATGAGATTGCATGCAAAGAAGTCCAGAGCAATTACAAGTGAAAAGAGGTCTCCCTTGCCCTTCCCTTTCGGAGACACAGTCTTAGCCCAAATTTGTCTTTAAACCTCACTCTAAGGTATCTAGCCGTATATTGTTGTAGTGAGAAAATTCAGGACTACACGTGTTTCTCTGCTTTTCCTTTGTAGTAGAAACCACCTTTTTCTTCCTAGAGGGGGTGCTTTGAGTTTTGATATTCTGTTCCCAGTCAGAACCAATTTACCCACTCAAAAATGAAAGCAGAACCAAACAAAGTACCTTTTTCCTTCCATACTGAATTCAGCTGAAAAAGATTTCTAAGCTTGATCAGTGTTTGAAGAATAACAATTGCTTTAATCTTTGCTGGAGAGCACGGCTGGGTGATTTGTTTTGTCTCACAGAGACACGGCTGGCTAACAAGCATTATAAGAGACGTACATATAATGTTATGAAACACAGAGAGTTGCACTAAGAGATTTTTGGTTTTAAAACGCATATTGCCTTAAAATTGTTTTGGAATGTCAGTGGTAGGGTCCCAAGCAGTGCATGCTGCTGTCTGAAAACGGCTTTCTTTCAATGGGAACAACACAAAGGGGCAAAAGCTGCTGAAAATCAGTATAAAGACTCTTGAGACTGACGTGAGCAGAGCAACAACCACACAGAAACCCCTCAATACCCTTAATGCCACCCCTGTCTAGCTGGTCTGTTTGTTTCTTATGCATTCACGTCCTTAATATGGCCATACTGTTTCACATGCCTCAGTACAACAATGGTTACTCTCATCATTAGCTTTGAGCAAGGAGGAAAAAAATACTTCTAATTACTAATTTTTGCTTTCCCTTCTCCCCCAGATTTGTTCAGCAAAAAACAAAAAAAAAAATAATTAAAATGTTGTGAAACTCATAGTGTCTAAAACATTTTAAAAATAATTTTAAAATGTGAATTTCACATTCCCATATCAAAACTCTAACAAATACATGATGGTAGTTGGCCCTCTCACTACAAGCCATACCAGTGCTGAAGTCCCAGCGTAGATGCAAAAAGATTATTTTCTGCCCACAGCAGCTCTGTAACTGTGTCTCTAAAGCAAGGATAAGCTTATCAGCAGCTTGAGGCGCCCTATCTTTATTCTGAAGACAATGTGGAGCTCTGTTCTTGTGCAGTACTTGAAATAAGCAGGAGCTGTGAGGTCAGTCAGCAAGGCAGGAGGCGCAGTGCTGCTCCCCGCCCGGCTGTCCATGCTAACCCTGTCTGCGGGGCACAGAGCCTCTCTGCAGCTCAAATGATAAGGGCATATGAGACTCAAAAATGCAGAAATTGCTCTCAGGTTGTGAATGGCTATGGCACAAAGCACAATACTGAATGCAGAATCCCAAAGGAATTTCGTTGAAAGGAAAATAAATCTCAGTAACAGCCTCAGGTTTAGAAAAGGGACGGGTTTTTGTGTGATTTCAGGAGAGATACTCAGATATTAAGAGGATGGGTGACTCAGAAATACCACAAATGTTTACTATTCTACGCTTTATAGAGTCTCTCCTATAAAATATGCCAAACAACTTCATAAGCCTTAATGGACTGAATGTTTCAACATCCTGTTGGGTCAGATGATAGCAACGTAATATTCACATTAAAGATACAACAACACACTTTCCCACAGACATAAAGCAAAACTAGAAGCAGTAAGCAGTCCAAGCTTTTCATCACTGCACAGTTAATCTGGTTAGCTGGCAAATGCTTAACACATGCCAAGTACCAGCATTCACATCAAAGCCTAAGCTCATTTTTACATTTCTCTCTGCTTCTCTTTTTACACACAAAGGCTTATCCTGCAGCTCTTCATATGGGGAATATTTTCTCTTCAGCCAGAGCTCTTTGTACAGTGGATCTTACCCAGTCAATGATGCCTAGGACTTATCTGTCCTTTACAAGAAAGATGGGAAGTGCCAGAGAACTAGCAGCAACCTAACAATCCTTGCCACCAATATACTGCAAATGTGCTCTGGCATAAATCCATCCTACAATCTGGAAAAAACTATGATGACCCTGTCTGACTTTGGATCAGAAATTTTATCTGCATGGGCAGTGTAACTGCTGGGGAGGGGTGCATGAGCCAATAAGCAAGTGTGCTTTCTCTCTGTTGATGTAATTCTTTTGGCTTCCAAAATGTGGGGGGAGAAATTGCTTGGGAGCTGTATGCAGAATATCTCCTATATTACAGTAAAAAATCCCCCTTCCCCTCAAGAAAACCAAGCCACTTTCCCAAAAACCAAGCTCTTGCAAAAACCTTGCATTGGCTTCTTTCAATTAGACAAACATGAAAACAAACGAAAGCAGCTTCACTCAGATTTTCTACGCAGTAGTTTCCAAACAAAATCAGCTGCGTGGCACATGCCACCAAAACAATAGCTACCAGATTTGCAGATGGTATGTTGTGAATTAATTGCTGACACAAACCCCAGACATACCACTCAATCCTCTCTTGACACCTAAACTTATTTCCCTATTATTTTTCTCACCTCATTATATTTGCTCACAACAAGAAAAAAAAATTTAGATATTCCATCTGGATTTAGACGTGAAAAACTAACCTGCAATTTATTATTACTCTGCCATCTTGGGGTGGGGGGGGGAAGGCAGTTTGACTACTGCAGAATAAAAACATAGAACAGGAAGCTCTGTGAGCCTGGATATCGCTATGTTTCATATAATCACAGAATCATTAAGGTTGGAAATGACTTCTAAGATTATCAAGTCCCACTGTACATCTAGGGTCACTGTTTTCACCGCTAAACCACATCCACAACTGCCACATCCACACATCTTATGTGGCATTCCTGGGCAGCTTGTTCCAATGCCAGACTACTCTCCCAGTGAAGAAATTTTTCCTAGTGTCCAATCTAAGCCCCCTGGTGCAATGTGAGAGCATTTCCTCCGGGGCAGGCAGCTCGGCAGCCCCGACGAGCAGAGCCCGCTGCTCCCGCCGCCGCCGCCCGGCTGAGGGGAGGGAGCGCGGGGCGGGGCCCGCTCCCGGCCTCCGCCCGGCAGGGGGCGCCAGCGCGCAGGCGCGGCCCCGCCCCGCGGCCGGCCGCGAGCGGTGAGTAGCGCTGGTCCCCCCGCGCCCCCTTCCCGCCTTCCCCCTCCGTGAGGCGGTGGCGCCGGGGGGGCTCCGTGTCCCGGCACTTCCCGCTGGGCTTTTCCAAACTGGGGCCAAACTGCCCCCTTCGTCCCTCTGGCGGAGCTCCTCGCCGCCCGGGATGGGGTTGTGCGACTGCCCTTGCGCCGCCCTTTCCTTCCCGGGGGATCCCCAGCGCCGTGTTTCCTCTGCGCCTCAGCAGTCGGGGGTAGCCAAGGGCGTGTTTTTCCACCTTTGCTCAGGTGCTCATAGAGTGATTTGGGTTGGAAAGGACCTTAAAAATCGTCTCGTTCGGGCACCTTCCCCAAGACCTGGTTGCTCAGAGCCCCATCCAGCCTGGCGTGGAACGCTGGCAGTGATGGGGCATCCACGGCTTCTCTGGGCACCCTGTGCCAGGGCCTCACCACCCCCACAATAAAGGATTTCTTGCGTATTCTGAGAGCACCTTAGATTTGCCCTCTTTCAGATGGAACCTAAGGCATTTGCAATGTGCCCAGTGTGTGCAAAAGTGAGACCCGAGTCTGCTGGGGTGGGTGGCTAAAGTGTCTGCACTACAGTGCTGCTTGGGCTGTCCTGTCACGTAGAAGTTTTTTTTAAAAAACACACTTTTTTCTAGGATTATCTTTTTAGACAGTGGTCTGAAGACTGGTGCTGTTTAGTCCACAGGTAGCTAAAACATTAGCCAAAGGCAAGTGAAAAACCCTAAGCCCATTATCAGGAGATTTAGATTTGCTGTATGAAGATGTGAATCTCCAAAAGTTAATTTTAGGATGCAGAAAATTAACAAGATTGAAAATGAGTGTGCTTAAACTGGGAATGTTAGGTGACACTGGAGGAGATCAGTAATATTTACACCAGCTAAAATTGATGCTGTAAGACAAACTGAGTGTGCATTTGCATTCAGTGAGTACAGCTCTTCCAGTGTTTTTACAGAAATTACTCCTGTTTCTCATTCTACTTTTAGGAAATATTCAACATTAAGTAACATGTCTTCCACCAAACCTCCAAATGAAAATGGAACGCCCAAAGAGAGAAAACCAGGACTGAGGAGTGTTCAGACAACTATGCTTTTCCGAGCTGTGAACCCAGAGCTTTTCATTAAACCTGTAAGACAGTCCTTCCGAGAGAAACTAAATATGCTTGAAGAGATACAGTTGCTTTAAAGTTATCATTACAAATCTCTGTGTGTTATATGACCATCTCTTGTTGGGCAAACCACTCAGAAATGTAACTAAAAATATTTCTACTTTTTTCCATTCTTGATTGTTGAGAGCACAGAACATGACATTGTTTGCTGCAGCTTTTATTTCACTTACTCTCTGATTCTTTTGTACCTAGCTAAGTTGCTTTTAGAAAGATTATTTAAAGGCATATTACCTATATAATTTGATAGGTTAAGTAGTATTGTTACTTATTGTTAAGTAATAAAAACAACAGGAGTGATTTTTAATATTTAAAAGGGAACTAATCATAGAATACAAACTTTCTAAGTATGAAATGAGGCGTTTTTTGGTAGCTTTTCAGTATTCTGGATTTTCCCTTTTCTTGCTTTTATAATTAAGTTGGTGATAGTCAGATTTTATTTGCATTTGCAGCAATGAGTGAAATTTTGTGCATATAATAAGTATAGATTTAATATAATAAAAGTATATTTTGTGGTAAGAATACAAAATGTGGTTTAGAGGATTGTAATCAAACAGGACCAGAGTGCATTGTCCCAGTAGTATATCCAGATGATCTGTTAATGTAGTAGAGACCTTCAGTAATTGATTTTATCTGGTTTGTTCATGCTCAATCAGCATTTCCAACCAGCAAAATACAGAGTACTGGGCAATGTGGTGTTCTGACTCCAGAAAGAATCTTCTTTTTCAAAGGGAATTCCTTTTGCTATCAGAAAATTCAGTCTGCAAGAAGGCAGTGATGTTTTTTTGCAAATGTCACAAATAGTTTACTGTTCAGTTTCTAAGCTGAGATAGAAGAATGTAATGTTTGAGATTAATGAAAAATGTTTTGACTAAAACCATTTACCACATTTTTTTCTTTCAGAACAAACCTGTGATGGCATTTGGCCTGATAACAATTAGCCTCTGTGTGGCCTACCTTGGTTATTTGCATGCAACAGCAGAGAATAAAAAGGACCTCTACGAAGCAATCGACAGTGAGGGGTCCAGGTATATGAGGAGGAAAACTTCCAAGTGGGACTGAGAATGTAAGAAAGGAAATCAGTAAATCACTCACAGAACTTTTCAAGGCAACTACTGTTTTTTCTCTTTCCCTTGAAATAATGGATAAATGTCTCTCTTGCTATTTAATGCAATTCGAGTTCCTTTATAAAATGCTGTGCCTGTACAAATAAACTGCCGTAAAGATACCTGTGAAAATAAAAGTGATTTTAAGAATTGCCCTCTGTGATATCCAGAGAGATCATTGTCAGAAGACATGAAATTACTTCAGACCTGCAGTTAGTACTGGTAAATGCCTTAGAAACTGACATGATAGTTCAGCTTTCTCTTTGCTTTGATTAAATGAAGTCAGGGATTTATCTTTTTGTTTTTTAATAGAAAGAATAATGTATTGTCTGTGAAAAGAAGAGTAGATATCTTAATCTTTTGATAACAGTGATGCAAGTAAACTAATTTTAAGACAAGGAAGATCTGATTAAGCAATTGGTGAAGGGTTCATAATTATGAAGTATTTCATAAAGGAAACTGTAAAATACTGGCCAAAATAATCCTTGGATGCCTGATATACTCTTTCTTACAAACAAAAAAAAAGGTAAATCAGTAGCCAAATAGAGGAGAAAAAGTGAAACAAGTGCTTCTGTTAAGAGAAAGGTAGGAAGAACTCAGCCATTATCTTTCCTGTTTGGCATCATATAACAGGTCAGTGAGTGTGCTGGCATCAGCCTGCCAGCTGATAGCTTTAGCTCCAGGTTGGCTAGAGTTTGTGTAATAACTCTTGACTAGTCAGCAGGACTAGTTTTATTTCAACTGCATTCAAAAATTAGATTTCTCTATATTTCAAAGTACATTATATGACATTAATTTATTGCAGCTTACTGTATTCAAAATAAGGAATGGTAAGTCTACAATCCCCAGGTACTGCTGTGGGAGGTGGCTGGGGGTGGGTGGGCATTATGGTGTTTCACTAGCACACATGGTGGTCCCTTGTGAGCCTTTTGGAGCAAACTGTACAGCCAGGTGTCTTCCTGTTCCAGCACTGAGTCCTTCTCCCATGAGCTTCCCAGCTGCTTCTGGCTGCCTGATGTTTCCTGGACAGTGTCCCATTAACCAAACTCCAGAACATGTGGTGGGAGGGCACATACCAGGCTGTGACCTGTTTCTACCATGGACCCTTACTGATGTTATGTTGCAGTTTTCCATTCGGTTTCTTGTATTTACAGACCCAACAAGGCCTCCCAGGAAGCTGAGAAACCTCTTTTTCAACCCTCTTCCAACCAAGGTGGCTTCTGTCAGCCAGAGGAAGAACATGCAGGAACTCCTGCTTTGCCATTCTGGGAGTAGCTTTGGGTTTTATCAAAAGATTTTCATACTAAAGATAAAAAAGGTGACTGACTGCCTTAAGGAATAGCAGTTTCACCATGGGAATTCTTTATATCTCCCTCTAAGTCCTTCACTTTGAATCTGTGAGTTTACTCCTGTTCTTGTTTTATAGTTAACTGTATCTTAAATTCAGTGGGGCTTTGGTTAAGTTGGCTCTTTCTTGAGAAGGGAAAGTGAGCTCTACCTATAATAAAAGCTTTTTTTTTTTTTTTTTTTAAACGAAGGGCATTTTTGTAGCCTTTAAAAGCAGATTCCCCTTGGGAGCCTGCTGCCCTAAAACAGCAAGGTTCCTGAGCAAATCTAAGTTTGCAGGTGAGGAAATTATTTGCCTTTTGATTGGTGAAGGAATTTTTGGGTGAAATGATGAAATACTTAGAACTCTCACATGCTGTGCATATCCTGCAGAATATATTTTGTTTGGTGTTTGTGAGGGATCCTTAGAATAAATCTGTTCTTTTAAAAATGGTTGCACAGGATTTTAGCTCTTTTCAGTTCATTAAAATGCACAGGTCTTGTATGTTTGCATGAATTTAACTAAATTATTCCCAAATCAGTGCTACAAGTAAGAATTTTTACTTGGTTTTTTTCTGTAGGCTTTTAGAATACATGCTTTGATCCTCTGCAGATGTCTGCAGATGAATTGAAAGCCCACTCTCTTATTTCACATATTTGAGAATAATGCAGGATTTGTGTTCTCATGATTTTCAGTTATGTTTTGTACAGTGAATATAGATCTGGCAGTTACTGGGGAAAAGAAAGCAGGACTGGGAGCCATAAAAGATGATAGACTGACCTGGACAGGGTGTACACATGTACATGCCAGTGACACTTCTTACAAAAGCTGTCTGAGGTGGGGCCTCTTGAATGTTGGCTAGACTCAAGTCATGTTAACCAGGTTACTTTAGAACTGCGAGGCTGAAGGAAGAATGGGTGTTTAAATTTGTCTTATTATTTCTTTGGCAGCTGCTATACAGATAACTCTTAATGATACACAATTTATATATAAAAAAGAGATAAAGCAGTGGAAATACAGAGGTGTGTGGTAGGTTAATGAATGTTATGGTATCAACACAGGCATTTGCTGTTTTAAGTACCTGATTTTTATCATAAGAACAACGTGTGTATAGGGATTAAAGAGAAAAAAATACCCCACCCAAACAAAACTGCTTTGATACCAAAATTTGTTTGCTCAGCTCTGAAAGCATGACACCCCTTATGCATCTGGAGAACAAACACACAGCACCAGTACAGTTTCTTCTGTTGTGTTTCTGTTTCAGTCATCAGCATAGTGAGAATTATTTATAGTGGATGATAACCAGCTTGAAAAAAACTGTGAGTCAAAATTATTTCCTGGGCAGAGCCTCTTTGAGATTTTTGGCAGTTCCTTATTGTCTGTGCTGACTTTCACATCTGTTACCAAGAACAGCAACAAAATGCTGTAACATCCAGAACCATAGCGGCTGTACTGTTCCTAGGATTTCTTTAGACTTTCCTTCACATGGTGTGAATGGGAATTGTTGGCATTCAACGACAAAAAGCAATTAAACAGTTGAAAGGCCAAAACCTACTGTGATGCTGCTTAAGTATTACCAGGGAAAGTTAGTTCTTTGTGGGTGAAACCAGCCCTTCCCCAATAACAGTTGCTACACGGGAAGCTGCACCCAGGCTGGAAAGGGTTGCTTCATGAAACCATCCCTTATCTGTCCCCTGGATGTTACTGAATTTTCAGCATGTTTGAATAGTAATTTGAAAGCAAATGTTTCAGCTAACTTGGTAAAAAGTAATTGCCAATGATTTTACTCCTTTCACCAGCTTGTGTGTTTTCTGTAGCAACAGTAGGAGTTTTGCCTGCAAATGAGATTGGTCAGGAATAGAGTTCTGACACTCTGGTAACTAGTACAGAATGACTCTGGAACACCACAAAGATTGGAAGTTCTCATCTGGATTCCTTTGTTGTGCTGTTTGTTCAAAAAGGGTACCATTACCACCACCTCCCAGTGCTACTTTGGATCAGATTCAGGAGTATAAGCCTTCCAGAACACAGTATTAAACTCAGCATAAGTTACTGGGAAAGTTAATTTCTGAAATTCCTTTCTTTCATTGCAATTTGAGATTTAGGATGACCTCAGGTCCTCTTGATTCTATATGTTCTGGGCAGTCATGGATGCATTCACATCTTGGTGAGAAAGAACTGCTGCATATTAGTAACTCCAGTATATTCAGAGGGGGAGAAGGGTCAGCTGTTCTGTGGTCCATGAAGCATTCAGAGTTGGGCATAGTGGAGAATGAAAGGCTTTTAGCAAAGGAGCTGCAGGACCATTAGGAAGTGTTTTCTGAAACTCAAGAACTTTTGTAAGAACTATGTTTGATTTGACGTTTGCACAGATCATCCCATCATCTTTTAACAGGACACAGCTGGGAGGTTTTATCCTGAACCTCACCTTCTTATACCTGATTCTTGCTCCTGACCTTATACTGAAGATCTCTACAGTCTCTTAAGGTTTGACTTTTTTTCATGGCATACCACAATGATAACCTCAGTGATGAAGGGTTCATGGTAGCTTTCATATGTTTGAGGATCTAGGAAGAATCCAAAGTATATGCCATTCCTAGTTGTCATAGAAGTTTCTGATCAGCAGTGTAAAGTTTTGTCGAAATCAGGCTGTGGATGGTTTTTTAATGTGTGTTGTGAAGGGGAATGTTTGGTTTCTGTTTTAAATCAATGTCCTGAGAGCCCTAGCAGCAGGGTGAGTGCCATGCATGCTTGGGAGCATAGGCTTCAGCTTTGCATTGACACTCACAGTGTGAAACACACCCAGAAGGCCAGAGGCCTTCTCTTTTTCAATTATTTTCTCTTCACTGCTTAATAAAATGCACAGGGGGATAGCTGTGTCATCAAAGCACAAGATGCTTTCATTACTGTGGAAGTAGCTAGCATGGCAGAACTGAGTGTTTGACAACCAAGACTGTAATTCTGAATATAAGAAAAAAAAAAAGAGAGAAGAAGAAGCAAAAACACTTTAGTCTGGGTTTGCTTGCTTTTTTTTTTTTTTTTTTTTGCTTTTTTTTTTTTTTTTTTTTTTTTTAATGCCTGCTTAAACTAAGACTTTTATTCACCTGGAATTTGAACTCTAATGCCAGAAGAAGTACTTAGCCTGAAAAATGACTGGCTTTGTCTTTATGCTTGATGAGATGTGAACTTGAGCTGGCTGGATTTTTAATTCACTTTCAGAATACTCCAGTACTTTTTTTTATTGTATTAAGTTTATGGACTTCATTGTAAGTTCGTTGTCAGGCCTTGTTTCAGCCAGCAACAGAACCTGATTAGGTACATTTGCTAAGGGCAGTAAAGTACAGGCTTAACTTTAAATCTGTCCTGAAGGTTCAGGTCCATCAAAGTATTTAACAGATTGGCTGAACCTGGACCCTAAGTGGAGTGGAGGAGAAGGAAAACTGCCAACATGCGTTTATTCCTAAAAGAAGCATGCCAGCTGTAGCTCTATGTTTCTCTATATGCTTGACTCATGCTTTATATGGCTTTTTGGATATCTGAGAAAAGACTGAAATACACAAAGAGATCCTTCTGGATCTGAGCCTTCCTGCTTTTTGCATCACTTCACAGGGCTTTTCACTGCTGGAGCACCCCAGTCTCCTCAGCCAGGCGTTACTCAGCACGTCTGACACCTGTCATCCTTTGTTTTGCAGCCTCCCACCAGATGACAAAGGGCTCACAGAATTGCTGGAGTGTTTTGCTTTGGAATTTTATTTTATACAAGTTTCTAAATAGCTATGTGTTTATACTGCAGGCGGTCAGAGAAAAGCACTTGGCATCTCAAGAGGAAAAGCAGGGAGGTTTACAGTGGTCTTAAGTTTTCAACAGAATTCGTTCCATTTTATGGAGCTGTTTTCCAAGGGAGCTCTGTCTTTTGCTGTCATAGTATCTGCTGACAGTAGCTGGCAGAATCTTAGTTCCTCGTGTTTAACCATTCAATTACTTGTGATAAGAGTGTTACATATCTTCATAGATCTGAGTTCTCAGGATTTGAACATGTGCCATTTGCCCTGATAGTATTGGCTCCAGGGACTAAGGGCTGGGGAGAATTCCCAGGTGCAGAATTCTACAGCTGAAACAAAATAAGAGGCAGATATAACTGAAGTAATTGCAAGATGTTTTATATTGGTGGGGGTTGTTTCTTGCAGTTAATTATAAGAGGTGCTGTTCACTTAGTTAGCTTAGGTCTTAGTGAGCTAAGTGCTAACTAATAGTGAGCTTGGACAGCTGGTAGTGGAAAATTTATTCATCTGTCTAAGCAAACACATCAGTGCATGAGTGATTGAATGAGGTTTTAAGTATAGGATAGTTCAAAGTCCATCACTCTACCAAACTAAGAAGTGAAGACAAGTGAAGTCACTGTTTTCTTGTGGAACAGTTTGATTCATATAAAATACTTTGAACAGATATTTGGCACACTCTGGCACTATTTCTGACTGACATGTCTGTAAAGCCTTAACTCACTGAATTATGGAAGCTCTGTGGATAACTGACATTCTGTGTTCATTTCCCTCCTACATCCACGCTGAAAAAAATCCAAACTTCATGTTCACAGTTGTCTGATTAAGTGCATGAATTGCAGAGAACACACTGCATGTGTGTGTCTGTGTGTAAGGCAACATGAGGGGCAATTCTGCAAGCTATATGTTAGAAAACTTAGATAATGTTAAAATGTTTCAACTCTCCTTGAACAAGCAGTTCAAGTTCTCTTACACTGATAGATAAGTGGATTGGTTAGTTCTTCTCTACTAGGGAGGACATAATATAATCATTCTGCAGTGCCTTACTGATCACATGGTAGGAAGAAGTCACCCTGTCTTACAGGGCTATCCCACTTTTTATGTGTGGGATACAGTGGCAGGAACTGACACAGACCGTGGCTGGCTACAAGGGTAGGTGTTTGTGGTGGACCTTAGTTCTGGACATCTCATTCATCCAGACAAGACAAGGGCCCTGGTGGGTGCACATCCCAGGCCCTTCTTGAGCTACAGCCTTTGGAGGTATATTTGGAGACAGGCAGCAGGGGTTTCAGATCTGGCCATCTGTGTCTGTACATATCTATGCTGCCAGCACACTGGGATGGACTTACTCAGCAGTGTATGGACAGCACATACAGCTCCTAACAGTCTGTCAGACGCTGGCATTGCTTCTCATTGCCTCTTGGGAAGGGAAAACCATTTTGCTTTTCTACTTTCAAGTGTTAAGTTGAAGGTGTCTTTGTTCCACTTAGAAACAGCATGTCCTCCTAAATCTGTGTGCTTGGTTTTGGAGAGATGAAAGGAGCCACAGCTTGGTGTAAATGAGTAGCTTGGTAATGTAGATAGATGGACAAGATAGCAAGGAGTAGGATCACTATGGAGTCTGGAGAGCTGTTCAGCATGGACACTATTTGTTTGGTATTTCAAGGAAATATTTTAGCAAGTAAAGTAACTAAGTGCAATTAAATGATTTTTTTTCCCTTGTAATCACTGCGCAATATTAATTATGATTGACTGGCAAATTTTAAAAAAGGTCATTTCATATTCTATAAATTTCTGCATGTCAGGTGCTGTGAATACATGAGCTACTGGTAGCTAAGAAAAATTGTGGCCTCAGACATACAAGCAGGCCTTCCACTGCATGAAGCAGACAGCATATGTTTGTTGGCTTGATTTTGTTCCTGTTTGAGCAGTATTGCAGCATAAGAAGTAACAGTACCCACTTGTAACTCTGAATCTGAAGGAGTGTGAATGCATTCTGTATGACTGTTATGTCTGAATGATGCAAATAAAGAATCTTTCAGATAACATCTGGACACTTGAGTGCCAGTGATGGCACATATTAGCAGCAGAGTGCATGAGACAAAGCCTAGAATGGAGAGCTGTAATGCTGCAGTGAATAATGCAGAAAGCAGGATTTCTCTATTAGTCATTCAGGAGATGTCTAATAATTGCCAGAAAGTACCACAGTCTCAGGAACAGTCAAACTTTCTCTCTGAGGCAATGCTATGGAAGACTGAAAAGTGGGTTGTCTAATTACTGTAGCTGAGCAGCTGAACTAGTAGAGAGCTGTGGAGTAGGGCTGAGAAGCAGCTAATTAATAAAATAGAGACATCTTGCTCATTAATCCCTCAAAGGTCTGCAGAAGAGCTCTGTGACATCTTAAAAGGAAGATATGCAGATTGTGAAACCTCTGAATGCCTCACATGGAGAAATGAAGTGTGAAAGGAACTAATGAGGCTGGTAGCATTTGGAGTGTGAGCACACACTGTCTGTGCATGTGAGGCAATTAAGGAGCCGCAGCGCCTGGTGGGCACCAGAGCACAGAATGAATGCACCGTGTCTGTGCACGGGTGGAGGGGTACCCACACTGAGAGAAACCCAGCCACTGGGATTGGAGTTACTGGTGACATTTCCTTTGCTGGGCTTAATTAGCAGAAGTGCAGCATTACATTTGCTGCTACTTAAAGACAGAGGAAATCAACGTGAGTGACCAGTGGCAGAATGTAGCAGGTGTCTGGTGGGAGATGCAGATGCTGGAACAACTGGCATTAATATTGGCTAGTACATGGGTGTTTTGGGGATATCTAGGCAGGCTTCTGCTTGGGCATATGCCAGAAGTGACCAGAGACAAATCTAGAAGGAAGGCTGAGTTAATAACGTGATGGCATCCTCGGGAGTGCAAAAACCTATGCTTCCTTCATTGCAGTTTACTAGGACTAGAAATCAACTAGCTGTCTTTGGGTCTATGAGGAAACCAAGAGTAAGGTAAACAGCTTGATTAACAACAGCTAGTAATCCAGCTCCAAGCCTCATTCTTGTTGCTGGGTCTTTCCTTTCTTTTGTATACATGGAATTTTCCACTGTACAGCTGCAGTCTGCTGTTGCCTTTCCTAAAACTTGAGCAACTAGAGAAAAATCCTACTCATCAAGGTGTCTGAGCACCATATTTTTCCATTATTTTTCTCATAAGATTACATTCTTCCTTCCTCAAGTCAGCTTTCCAAAAGGACAGGCACTTCCAAATTGTTTATTCAAAAACTTAATCCACAGTATAAACGGAATATTGCTGTCTATTCCACTTCATTCTGTTTTCCTTCATGTCTTCTTGGAAACTTAAACTGCTGATGTCAGATTAGTTGCAGGGCTCTGGGTGCTAGCCACAATAGCTGCAGTCTCTTCCCACATTGTGGTATCCCACAATGATTCCTGGGGTTTGAGGGTTTTGGGACTTTTTACCTGATGTGCCACACATTACAGGAGTTAGATTTCAGAAAAAGAGTAATTTAACCTTGAGTCTAGCCAAGTACTGCAAGTAATAGGTTTTGCAAAAGAGTAGTTTAACTCTGAGGCTGGAATCTGACCTACTTTCACTCTATACCTAAGGTGTTAACCATCTTCGATATGTTTTTGATAGTCCCTCTTTAGTATGAGGCTTATAATCCTGATTTATATCCAGTTCTGATTTTCAATGTGGATTTAAAATTCAGTGACCTAGACCTTCAGCCTTAAACTTCACCTTGAACAATCTTATAATTTCATTATATTGATAGGAATCTGATGTTGACACTTAGCTACTCCAGTGAGCACCTTAAGTGTTTCTATCACATTCCCTTCAAAAGACTAAGTTTGTCTGTCTGCCAGATATGCTTATTTCTGGGTCAGCTGACTAGATGATTCCATCTTATCCTATTTTCTGCTCTCCTGCTTCTAGCTGGACAGCATCACCATTCATATTTAGTGACCTTTCAGGTCTTGCATCTAATTTCTCAGTTACAAAGGACATTCTAGTATCAATAATGATCTCAAATTGAATGCATCTTTGCTATATTTTGAGGAGAGTAATTTTCTGCATATTGTTGTATTATAAACACATTATTTATATACAGGAATGAAATTTAAGGACTTTTGAAATAATTCTCGTTTAGCTACAAAAAAGTAGAGCAAATTTTCTTTTGGGCACTGGCTCACAGTATTTCAGGCACTTTGTAACTAAGGTTGTGTTACAGTCTTTATAGTAACACACCTAGATAATGAGTTACAAATTAAATATTTATACTGCTTACCAGGTACTTCAGCAGAAAAATATGAAAAATCCATAGCAGAAACTTGTGGAGGCTCTTGCCAAGTTGTAGTAGGAGCTGCCATGGTTGAACATGCATACAAGTCATCTAAAGATGGGCAGTCCTGGAGAAAAAAATAGTGTAGCCTATGGCTCTTAGGAAGAATTGCTGTCAAGCACTACATTAGATTCATAAAATATATGAGGCTTGCAAACTTGCTAATCCTGAAGAGCCAGGGTGCATGTGTCCCAGACATGTCAAAGCGTAAACTAAGACCTGAAACATTTCCAGCACTGGCAAGGCTAGTATCAAAATGCCAGCTGGGTCAGCACTGGAGCTCAAGTGTCAGTTTTCCTCAAGCTGCTGCAGGGCAGCACTAAAGAGGATCCTTTGGGGTTAACTCTTAGTACAGCCTCTCTCCCTTTGTACAAAAGGAGAGTTTTCTTATTAAAACTGGAAAATCATTCTGGATTTGGAGCTATGTGTTGAAAACAGATTATGCCCCTTCACTACATTAGCATTACTTTCAAGTGAGGCCACATTTTCACATAATGAATTCTGCTTTAAGAGGGGAGAGTTGTGAGTCCAGTCAACACATATATTTGTAGATATATATTTTTTTTAATAAAACAGGATCTTTGCTTTTGATTCAATAGAGAGCAAGGTAAATGCTTGCTGGCATGTTTAATGCATTTATCATTAGTCATGAGGGGAATACAAAGGAAGAACTGGCTGCTGCTGTAATGTCTGTGTTAAACTTCTAAACTCTCTTATCTGTGAGATTGAGTGTTTTGTGGTGTGTATGTGTTAAACTTCTTTCCGCATTAGAAATAAAAATTCACATTAGTGATCACTTTTGAATAAACTTGGATGAGCTTAGGTTAAAGTTAACTCCCTGAGGTGTGTTTCTTTTTACAGGGCAACTCTTGAATTCCACAATCTATATGTAATCTATATTTATACATTGCATCCTTGTACAAATGCCCAAACAGATGCCATCACTGTGATGAGGAAGAGGAGGCAGCTCAAGGAAATGAAAAATCTCCGCATTTCTTAAAGTGTTTAATCAATATGAGAAGATAGCTGTGAAATGATCACTCTTGTGTTAGATTCCCATTTCTATTTAGGTACTGATTAAATATAAATGGTAATTTGTCTATGGGTAGTTGAGAATGGAAACTGGGTAGCATTCAAGAATATATATTCAATAATATCTGTCTCTTAGTTATTAAACAGATGGTGCTCGTCTATAGAAGGCTTGCTGACCTCTCCTGGATAAAGACTCCTAAATGGTTTGGAATGCTGTATTTGTTAATGAGAGAAATGTGATCTCCATCACCAGCTGGACTGATCCTTTCATCTGTTACAAACTACATTAGACGAAACTGATTGCTGTAGTCAAGAGCAACAAATTCCCATTCCAGCTCACAAACCATGTGAAAGAAACTGTGTTTCAAAGCATGACTCAAATAAGGCAGTAATCCTGGGTTCAGTTCAGTAAGCTGAGCTTTGTAAGTGAAAGCTTGGAATAACTAACTTTGCTGCCAAGGGAAAGTTCTTATTCTTTTAATTCTGCTGCCAAAAAGGGCTCTAGTGGCATTTACTGGAGAGTTCCTGGGTGACTTTGCTGGAAACCTGGCAATGTTACAGAAACCACCAGCCACCCAGTCTGCAGCATATGGGACATGAACTGTAATTCACTGACATTATTGCTGGTCAATTAGAGGTGCACCCGTGTGACTGAGGCCTTGATCTGTGTCTCTGCTGTGCAAGCTGACACATGCTCTCACAGGTTTGCCAGTTCTGCTCTGAGCTCTGCAGAGACCATCCTCTGCAGGGCTTTCACCAGGGACAATGGGGAGTTGGATTAATTTCATAGTATGATGTGGGACCACTGTGATCTTGCCCCAGGATTCCTGGGAAGCTGCCAAAAGGACAGCAAAACTTTCTTTTATTCCACTCAGAAAAAAAATAACCTGGCATTCTCTACACACACCACACTAGCAGAGCTCTTTCAGTATGTGTCCCAAATCTTTGTAGCTTTAAATCCAAGGTTAAGATGTTGGAATGTACACAGTTCAAAGGTCCTCCTGAACAAAAAGCTTCTAATACTGTAAAAGCCTGAAAGCCTTTCAGTTTCATATGTTCCTGTGCTTGATTCTATCTAAGCAACAATATGTTGAGTGACTTGGAGTGGATCTTGAAAGTCTGGCAGTGCAAAAGGATATACATGGTATTAAAAGACTTCTTGAAAGAACTGAGCTCATTTGGAAGTGATTAATAGGGATTGAAGTCTGTCGGCCCTGTAAGTTTCTAAAGGCCCTGCTGCTTGCATATTTTTTTCTTGCTTACTAAAATTATTTTTCCTTTACTAAAATTATTCTTCCTCTAAGTATACTAAAACTGCATATCTTTCTGTTAACCCTAGTGAAAAAATCTACTTTTTTGATACTGTAATTATTGACATAAAACCATCATATTTTAATTGCCTTGCAGCCTTACTTAGCACAAAAATATCTGTGCTCCTGCAATTTACTTATCTGTTCTCACTCAAAAGCTGGTACGGGAAGCAGGCTGGAAAACCTGAGGGTTACAATACTGTCTAAAGCCCAGGGGAACAGTAAGAGCCATTATAACCCCACAGGAGGATGGCAGCTGATGTTAGGTGGTGGCTATTTCTTGGTTCTCAGTAGGTTCCTGTCAGGAACCTGCCTCTTTCCTCTTGTACACAAAGTGTTTTGTTAAATCCAGCTTATGGCATTAAGGAGTTTCTGAGTTCAAACATGCTGTGCGGATTTGTCAGTGTGCACTGCACCATGTCTCCTTTCACAGCTCCTGTCAATAATGCTCTTACAGCATCTTCTACTGAACTCTTTTAAAAGTGGAAATTGCCCTTCTAGTAAAAAGTCATGCAGGCATGATACCATAGTGTGCTGGAAAAGCTGGATATCTGTGGATATCAGTAAGACTTTTTACTGAGGATAGCAAAACAAAACATTTTTGCCCTTTCCTTGCATACTGTCTTAATTAATCTGATGTGTGGACCAGAGAAGTGGTGAGTCTGCCAAAGGTTTTACAACACTGGAAAGCCACCCTCTAGAATGTGCTGGGGGCAGGAATTTCTTGAACATTTTGCAGCAGTTTCTTTCTCACTTCCCCAAAAGTGACCATCCTGCAGTATCACTGTGTTTGCACACAGAGGGGAGAAACCACAGCTTTGCTTTTTTTTTTTTTTCAAAGTATTTAAATTATTTTGACTAATCTACTGGGGGCAGAGTCAAAGAAACCAGAACTAGCACAGAAATGTGCAAAAAATAGCAGACTAGCTTCTTCAGTAAATTACAGAGTCACACAGAATCACAGAATGGGTAAGGTTGGAAGGGACCACAGAGGGCCATCTGGTCCAACCTCCCTGCTCCATCAGGGTCATCCTAGGGCACATTGCACAGGATTGTGTCTGGATGGTTCTTGAATATCTCCAGTGAGGGAGACTCGACAACTTCTCAGGGCAATCTGTTCCAGTGTGTGGTCAACTGCACAGTAAAGAAGTTCTTCAAATTCAGGTAGAACTTCCTGCCCATCAGTTTCTGCCCATTGCTGTTTGTCCTATTTTCAGCACCCCTGAGAAGAGCTTATTTCAATCCTCCTGGCACCCTCCCTTCAGAGACTGATAGACATTCATGAGATCCCCTCTCAGTCTTCTAAGGGCTGAACAGCTCCCTCAGGCTTTCCTTGTAAGAGAGATGCTCCAGTCCCCTCAACATCTTTTTTGCCCTCCACTGGAGCTGGTCCAGGAGCTCCATGTTGTATACATATGCACAGTCATCTCTCAGCTTTGTTTCCACCTCACACATACATCTCACACTGTATGCATAACCCGTTTTTCTTACCTGTTGTGTTTTCTTCTTCTCTTCTTGCCTTCAAATGGTAGAAACGTGGCCTGTCAGTACAGATAAGAAGCAAACATCTTTCCTTCAGCTGCAGGCCTCTAGTTAGACCCAAGTCTTTAATGGTACATGGAAACAGCTTTTTTTCTTCACTTGCTGATCAGAAGTCACTTCTGCAGCTCATTGAAAGGCTGCTCTGAGTCACTGAGGTAGAAAATTTTTGACCAGCCAAGTAATCCAATGACTGCCTCACCCACAGATGTGTGTGCTAGGAATATCTGTCTTCATCAAAAGTAGGGGGTGCCATGCAGGAACAAAGCAAGAGGCTATTTCATGCAAGCTCTAAGTACAATAGCATTCCAGACAGGTATTGTGTAAATGTTTGATCTGCTGCTCATGTTTTAAGGTGTGACTTGGGCAGGTTCTACTTGACTGGGACATAAACAGATTTATTGCCGGACATACCCACTGATGTAGTCATTAACTCAAGCTTTTGGAGGAAGTTTTACATTCTGGGTATTTTCCAGACAGTTCTAGAAAAAGCCTTATATTGAGAGGATACAGATCTTAGTAGGCTGTAAATTTATATTCTTCCTTTTGATATTCTGCATTTATTTGCCCATCTAGATGTCCATTTTCTAGAATGCTGTGAAACCTCCAGTGTAAGCAAGTGGCCAAAGAAATAATCACTCTTCTTTCATCAAAACATCCTTCCAGAATTTCACAGGTACTTTTGAGAGCAGTTTGTGCGTTAAGGGTCATCCACAAAGCTGACAAATAAGCTTTTAATGTCAGTTCCTTCAAAAACTCTCATTTTAGGAGGAAGAAGATATTCTT
The DNA here is from genome assembly GCF_029582105.1 of Oenanthe melanoleuca. Lineage (NCBI taxonomy): Eukaryota > Metazoa > Chordata > Aves > Passeriformes > Muscicapidae > Oenanthe > Oenanthe melanoleuca. The sequence goes on from NC_079336.1 coordinate 33,744,550, forward strand.
CAGGATGAAGTAAAGGGGGATGTAATTTTCAGTGCTGGCTGAATAGCTTGAAGGTCTTCTAAAATAAAGAATTGCCACAAGTGGAGCCACCAGGCTTGGAACTGGCACAAAAATCCTTGCTTTGCTCCAAAGGTCCATTTCTCTAAATCTGTAAGTTACTGCTTTGATAGTGTAGGTCAAAGCTCGATCCTGAATTCTGGTTTGTGAAAGACACTCATATCAATACTTAATGTGTTGTCTTTTAAATTTCATCCCACAGGGTGCTTACATTTAAAGTTAATTCTCTCCCAACTGAACTTTGAAAAGAGGTTGTGAAAGTTGTCAGTTGGAAGTTCTCAGCCTGGTGTGTGCAAGCTTAAAGATGGCTAATATGATGTGTCTTGTATCAACACAAATGATTCAGTCCTTCAAACACTACAAACCAAGAATTTTGCAATCAGATTAAGCTGATAATTGGGAGACCTATTAGGTCTTGCCTAAGAATAGAGCAATGGCATGAAATTGAAATTGAGCTAGGAGCAGCACTTTAAGGTCACTACTTTAAGGTCAGACCTAAGCAATATGGGGACACACAAGCAGAGAGAATTACATGAAGTTCAAAGACATTAACAAAACCAGACTAAAGATAAAGCCCATAGAAAAGTGATTAAAGTCACAGATTAAAAGTAAAACAAGAACTTCCTTGTCTGTCCTATAAAAGTGAACATACACAGATGACTACTGAGATGACCACTGAGATGAACCACCTTAGCTGTTTCTGAGAACAAATATCCTTTGTTCATTGTTGGAGAGCTTAAGATTGAAATAGCATGATGTTGCACATGTATTAAGAAAGAGATAACCACAAAGAATAGCATAAAAAAACTCAGTTGAAAGAAGAGCATTACACATTATGGTTATCTGTTTCAAAATTTGTTTCAGTAAAATAACCCTGTTCAGTTTCAAATGGAACAACACAGCTAGTCAAAGAAAATCAGATTTTAATAGAAACTATAGTGAGATACTTCTTTTGTCCATAAATATTGTGTTTAAATATGTTTGTTCTAGCCTAAAAGATCACCTGAGAACGCATTAAATTTTCTAGTAAAGCAAGGCCAAATTTTCTACAGTAGAGATAAAAATCCAACTCTGATTTTCAGATTGTGGTGGATTATCTATAATGCCTCTTATCTCACATGCAGAATGCCCATGATTTGCAGCACTGTAGAATCCACATCAAGGCAGATGGAAGTGCTTACACCACCCTTACAGTGGGATTTAGGGAGCTTCAGGAGTCACAAAGCTTGCAAAAGCCAAGAATTCTGAAAAGTGAATAAAAGCCATGAAAGGACTGCTTTGTTCCAGCAGGAATGAAAATGAGAGATTCAATTCCCTCCTGATGTCCCCCTAGAAAGCAGCAAGGGCACTTCTTGTGAGAGGCCAAACACTGGCCATTTCTTCTCTTGGTCCATGTCTGGGTGAGAAGTCCCTTCTTGCTTGGGCTGGGACGGAAAATTTGGACTGCAAGGTAAGACCCAGAGTCTGAAAGGCAAAAACAGGAGCAGAAATCAAGGCAGGTGATTTGCTCACTAATGAGTGAATTCTGCAAAGATGTAAGAAAGGCTGCCATCAGTAGAGACCCAAGTCAGGTATGTGAAGTTTCTGATGAAGCCTGATAAGCAGCTATCTAGTTAAAAGACATGTAAATATTGACTGGGAATTCTGGGAGATGCCAGTTAGTCTGCTCTTGGCTAAAAGATATTTCTTACAGCTTTCTGCTCTTAGTTGATGCTTCAGTCCAAGAAAGGTATTAACATGCTGCTTCTCTGGCACTTCTAGGGAGCAGGGCATGGTCATGACTGATGGTCATATGTTTTACATCCTTGTATTTCCACACAAAACTGTTACTGAGGAAAAGCCAAAGGAAACAACTGGCAAAACTTTGGCAGCAAGGACTCAATGTGAATATAGGAATTTTCTTTCTGCTTTTTCCAAATAGTCCTAGAAGTTGCAAGCAACCAACTCAAAAGAGTTGCTCAGAGCTAGGGCATTTTGGAAGCTGTTGCTTCTCACTACATTTCTCAGTGCTGCAGCACGTGAGAGAACTTGTGTTCTACATTTATTAATATTGAAAACTCTTCCAATCCACCATTAAGATTTACTGTGCTCAAAATGATCTGCCAGCAGACACATTTCTAAGTACCTTAAAACTGTAAAGGATAGGTATTCTCTTGCCAAACTGCTCCTGAGCTCAGTGCTGTGGTTGTGCACTGGAGTATGCCTGCAGGTCTGGATGGCCTCCAGCTTACACTTTGATTCAGGCTTGGAGAAAACTCTGGTTTCACTTTAGTCATGGGAAGGAGCTGGAGAAAAAATCAGCATGGTAAACTGTCCTAGCAAAGGGCTTTCAAAATTTTTTGAGACATGCCTTTGATTCAAAGCAAGCCCAACTTGTGCTTCTCAAATATTTGTGCTTGCCGAGGAATAGGACTTCTGCTCTTCTCTCAGCAAGATGGATTTTATGACCATCACTAAGCCCTTTCATTCAGCTCTTATTGCTATAGTTGAACAGTTTCTTCTATATCACATTTTGTGTACTTGTCATTTCACAAATTGGTTTCCTACTTCCTCAAGTTATTTTCTATTCAAGTATTGTTTTCCATTTCTATTAAGATTAGCTGACATGCCAGATTGAAAAAAAAAAACCAAAAAGCAATCGCAGCTGGCCAGTGCTGAATATCTGAAGAAAAGTCTTAGAATTAATTTCGAAACTAAAAGGTAAGGAAGAAGTGCTATTTCAGCAATACTTCTGGTTTTCTAAAGGTTATTAGACATCCCATGATGTTAAAATACCACCTTTTCCCAGTCCTTAGTGCTGCTTTTGAAGATTGCTACAAACAGGCCCAGCTCTCTAAAGAGTTTTCCTGCCAAGTATTCAGCACAAATTGACAGAATCTTAAGCCTTAATAGCTGCTTTAAGCGAGAGAGACTGTATTGGGAATAGAACTGCTTTTGGGGGAAAAAAACAAACTGTAAGCAGAATGAGAAGTTAACTTACAAACTGTGTCTGGAATAACCACATTCCCATTATTACTGCACATTTTTCTTCTTGCATGGAGTCAGACACAGCAGGGTATTTGCTGGAAGATTCCCTCCTTTATCTATTTATTGGATAGCTGTAGTTCCATAACTTTGGAGTAAGTTTCTGTAGCCTGAACTGAGAAGAAAATCCTCAGTCCTGCATCTCCTTATGAATCCCATCAGTGCAGGGTGCTGCCCAGCAGCTGAGTCTCACAATTGTCAAGCTCAAGAGAAAATTACAGCACCAGGGATTTTTTTGCTGTTGTGTTTTGTTTGTTTGCTTCTGCATACTGGTGGGATATTCTGTATGTTGAAATGACTCATCTGAACATTGTACAAGGAGGTGGTTTTCTGTAAAAAAATTTTAATGTTTCTGAATTATTATCAGGCCAAATAGTATTTAGGTAGCTCATGAAATAGCCAAACTCTGGCCAAACTACTGCTCTTTTGAAACATAACTCAGCAGGAATATCTGGCGACTACTTGATATAGATGGAGTCATGGCTTGGACAGGAGCACTCTTTGCTGGGTTAAGAACTGGCTGGATGGCTGGGCCCAGAGAGTGGTGGTGAACAGTGCTGCACTCAGCTGGAGGCCAGTCATCAGTGGTGTCCCTCAGGGGTCTGTGCTGGAGCCAACTCTATTCAAGATGGATGAGGGCACTGAGTCTTTCATTAGTAAATTTGCAGATAACACGAAGCTGGGAGCGTGTGTTGATCTGCTGGAAGGCAGGAGAGCTCTGCAGGGAGACCTGGACCAGTTGGATGGATGGGCAGAGTCCAATGGGATGAGGTTTAACAAGTCCAAGTGCCAAGTCCTGCATGTTGGCCACAATAAGCCCCTGCAGTGTTACAGGCTGGGGATGGGGTGGCTGCACAGTGCCCAGGCAGAAAGGGACCTGGGGATGCTGGTACAGCCGGCTGAACATGAGCCAGCTGTGTGACCTGGTGGCAAGAAGCCAGTGGCCCCTGGCCTGTATCAGGAACAGTGTGGCCAGCAGGAGCAGAGAGGTCATTCTTCCCCTGTACTCAGCACTAGTGAGGTCACACCTCGAGTGCTGTGTCCAGTTCTGGCCCCTCAGTTTGGGAAGGACATTGAGATGATGGAGTGTGTCCAGAGGAGGCAACGAGGCTGGTGAAGGGCTTGGAACACAAACCCTGTGAGGAACTGCTGAGGGAGCTGGGGGTGTTCAGCCTGGAGAAAAGGAGACTCAGGGGTCACCTTATCAATCTCTACAACACTCTGAAAGGTGGCTGTAGCCAGGTGGGGTTGGTCTCTTTCTCCAGGCAGCAACTGACAGAACAAGAGGACACAGTTTTAAGCTGCACCAAGAGAAATATAGGCTGGATATTAGGAAAAAGCTTTTTATGGAAAGAATAATAAAGTACTGGAATTGTCTGTCTGGGGAGGTGGTGAAGTCACCATCCCTGGATGTATTTTAAAAAAGATTGGATGTGGCACTCTGTGCCATGGTTTAGTTGAGGTGTTAGGGCATGGGTTGGACTGGATAATCTTGAAGGTCTCTTCCAACCTAGTGGTTCTGTGATTCTGTGTCTATGATAAGTCCTGGGTCTAGCTTTGAGTGGATTTTTTAGAGAAATGATTAATGCAAAATTCTCTTGATTACTTTTATAAATGCCTTTAACTGAAACAGTAATGTAACGTCAATATTGTTTGGGAGTCTTAAGTAGTGATTCATCTGAATACAGCTGAATAATACATCTTTTGCAGGAGTTTCCAGCTGAGGCACTAATGGTATGTCTGGAATCTCTCCACTCCCTCTGCACAGCGACTGCCAGAGCTCTCAAGGTTTGAAAGACAAATAATTGTGCTCTGCAGCCTTTTCTGTAACCTGGCAAATACAGAGCATCTTTTGTACCTGCTCAGGGATGCAGGCTAACAATAGTGCATTTATTAACTGGGATTCTATGCTTCTGGCTTTTTGTTGTTGTTTTTTTTATTGTTGTTTTGTTGGGGTTTTTTTCCCCAGAAATACTCAAATGAAAGGTAAACTTTTTGTGTCATGTTATCCGTGAATGATTTTTTTTTTCTATTTCTGAGTTAAAAGCCAAATTGGACTTCTTTGTCCAGCAAAATTTCGCTGCCTTGGTGATGGTTTCAGATAACTATTGTCTTCCCTGATCTGAGTCCAATGATTAAGTCTAAAGTCCCTTCCAGGTAGCCTCATATTGCAGTCAAAAGTCTGATACAGTGGCAATTAGGGGAAGACACAGGACTGGCATACTCAGACATCCCTTCTTTAATGCAGAAAAAATGTTGGAGCTGAGAGAAGAAAATAGAACAGTTTAACATTCCTGTATCATGTTCCAAAAGAGAATGTTAAATTATTTCTATAAATGTTGACTAGGATTCCTCTGAATGTGAACCATTAGTCTGCACTATGCCTCAATGATTCTGCAGTGGTTACATACCTACCACTTATATTGCTTTTCAGGAGAGTCATAGAAGCTTAAAATAGCACTGCATGCTCTTGTGTGACTATGTCATTAAAACAGAGCTGGTCAGCACTGTTGGCCAGCACCACAACTTCGTGTTTCAAGCAAGGCAGCCCAAGCACAGAGGTTTCCATTTGTTGATATACAGATTTGAGGAGGAAAAAAGAATAAAAATCTTTGCACCAAAACATTCCAAGCTTTGAAAGTCAGCTTTATTGTGAACTAATAGACAAGCTAAAAAAAGGTGGCATGACTTGTCTGTCCTCACAAAATGGATTTCTGACTGTGACACTTCTCCGTGACACTTTGGAAATAAAGCCAGATAGATGGAATGTATTTTCCCTCTTGAAAGAGACAGGCTTTTGATTCCTGTGTGAAGACAGGCTTTTCTTGCACTGCTCCTTTTAAACAACCAAGTGTAATCAAGTGGACTTTAGTTTCTGCATCAAGGTACAAGGTAGTTTCAGGACTCTGAAGACTAGAAAACAAAAACCTGCATCACACAGTTTATGTTTTAACTTCAGAGAGGAGGAAAGGGACTCAGATTCTGCTTGTATCCTGCACTGTCAGCTGTAAATCCCTGCATTTAGGTGTATCATCTTTGAAGAGATTTAACTGGTGCCTTGGAATATTTATGGCAGCAGAAGACCTTCAGGCCAAGGGGCTGGTGCTCATTCACTAGCAGGGCATCCAGTCAGAGGAGGCCTGAGAGCACAGAGAGGCTAACTGAGCTGGAAGGTGAATGGGAATGGGAATGACTGGAGGGTTAGTGTTTGCAGAATCCCTTGGTGAATGTGGCTGTGTTAATGGAACTCAGACAGGCACTTGCTCAGCCCAGCATCTCCACTGGGCAGAAAGCAGTGCTTTTTGCCATCCTGGCAGTTGTTACCTTCTGGGCTGCAAGCTCTCTGTTCACCTTATATGACTCAGGCCATGCCCTGAACTGGACTACTGAGTCATGTAGCTGCTTCTGTGTTGTTTCCTCTGCACATCAGTGGTGTAAGAACACTCAGCTGCAACTTTGTCCCCACACTGGCAAAATGAGGGTATGTGCTCAGACTTCAGCAGCCTGTTAAGTAAATCCCATCTACTGGATATAGCTGGATAAAGGGGTGACTTCCTAGATGTGATAGCCAGTCTAATGTGATAGCAAATTCATCAAATAGCTGATATGTTTTCCCATTAATAAAACGCTAAAGTGTCAGACTTTACAGAGGTTTAAAAACTACCATGTGTGTTGTTTAATGACTCTTCAAACTAATCTGGGAATTCCTCTATCACAAGCCAGGAATCTTTTCACTGACTGTCTGTCAATGGCTTAGATACGCCGCCAGAGGGAAGAGTTTATCTATCTTTGAGGCACCAGGTCTCCATTCCTGAAACTCTTTAAAACTTGATACTAATTCTAGAAGAGAAATCCAACTGCTTTGGTTATAAAACAGTGTTGTGCAACCTAAAGTCTTCAGTAGGTTACAAATAAGTTAAAGTAATTTTTGTGGTCTAGTACAGATGATGAACCTTCCCTGAAAGCGTGTTTTTATTTGAAAAATAAATAATTCCCTTCCCCTTCCCCTTCCCCTTCCCCTTCCCCTTCCCCTTCCCCTTCCCCTTCCCCTTCCCCTTCCCCTTCCCATTTTGGATTCTAGTGCTATCTGAAATACAGGTTAATACTACTGAAATGCTTAAAACAATAAAATAATGTAAATTCTCAATATGCTAAACTGAAATTATATTGGTCTTTCAGCCTGCAGCCTAAAAATGTACAGGCAGTTGGACATCTACTGGGATTTATGGATGTGAGCTAGCACTGGTAGCTTTTCAGAAAGCTTATTTTTTTTCCCTGGGAAATACTCAAGCAGACTAACATGACTGTGAATATTGGGGAAGTGGGATGTTGTGTGTGGTTTTTTAATTTAGGACCAAGCACCTGTTCACAGAGAGAATCTCTACATAGTCCTCACCTGCTGTGCTTTGGTTTGCATGGTACAGGAGGCTTTGAGCATGTGAATATTTTGTGTGAAACTAAGCTTGCAGGAGAGCTCTGGCAATGCCCCTAAATGCACTTCACACTCAAACAAAGGACCAGTCACTAGGACCAGACCAAAGCTAGTCTGAAGTAACAACTGCTGGAGTATGTATGTTGTGGCTGTCAGGTCCTCAGCATCAAATGTTCTGCAGAGATTGTGCTAATTGCAGATGTAGACACAGACACATATTGAAATAGTCTGTAAACTGTCTTTAAAATGTCCTTTAATTGCTAAGCCAAAATTGCAGAATTATGTGTGCTCTGCATACGTACTGAAAACCTGGACAAATCCTACCTTCAGATTCTTGCTCTCTCTGAAAGTATTTACGTACTAAGCCTGTGAATGGGTCAGCAAAAATCTCGCTGGCTGGGATGGGAACTGATTTTCTGCATCTGCAAAGTTGCAAACTCCACCTCCATCTCTACTGCAGGCAGTGTTTTGTTGAACTCTGTAAAACTGTCCACTTTTAGCTGATAATCTTTTCAGGAGGAAGTGTTACCAGCATTGCTTTGTGCACCAAGGTTTATGACTGACTTGAAATTTGCTTTTGTAGAGAGACAGCTGACATTGGCACCTTCTCTTTTTCCTTCTAATCCCCAAAACTATGTTCTTCTTCTCCTCTTGCTCCTCCCCACCTGCAACTGCAGAAGAGCTGGTTCTTGTGTGATTTACCAGGAAGCACAGAGGAAAATCTCTGTGACCCTAAGCTCACTAACAGCAACACACTTCTACTCTAGGAAAGGCCCCAAAAGCTTCTCATGCATCAATCTGTAGAAAAAGAGGTCGTGTAGATTTTTATTCTCTTCATGAAAGTCTTGCTGTAATTACTGAGCTTAAGGGTATTGAATTTTAAAAATATCAATGCAGACAACATATTAAGAAGCCCCATTAGCTGTGCTGCTAGAATGAAATCTAAGACTTCACAATGTCCATTGCAGGATTGTTTTGATGCCTGTTCCACAGATCTTCCCAAAGCACTTCCCATGGATGATGCTGGCACTCCTTGCACCGTACCTTTGTACACACCCTGACACAATGGATGTAACCCTACAGCTACTTGCCAGGTATAGTATAGTTTAGTATACTTGCCAGCATAGTATCATCTTAATTTTATTGATAAGAGTGACTTGTCTGAGGTCACAATGAAAAAAAAAAAATCATCTTGATCTCATCATGATTCTCAGTGGAGTTCCCTCTATCTGACAGTGTAAATCAAAGGGCAAAAAATTAAATCAGTGGAAGACTGGTGTAGCTTTTAATCTGTTATCCCTGCATTCCCTGTGCCTTTTGAGCTTATTTGATTGCCTTTCAGGGACATGGCTTTTAAATTTAATTAGCCTGCTATTACTCTTTCCTCTATCTGACACGGAAAAGCTGGAATTAATTGCCTATTGACTAACTGAACCCCTTACAACAAGGCATTGCATTCATCCAGTGGTGTGCCCACTGGTGTGTGCAAGAACTTGGGGCTCACTGGGCTGCTGTTTGCAGGCTGTGACCTGTAGTACTTGCAGGCACTACACCCAGAGGAGCTGCCACCTCCAGCAGCAATCATGAGACCTGAAAGCAAAGATGACTCTCTTGCTTGTGTTGCAAAGTTGCCTTGTCTGCGCTGCTCTGCCTGCAGCACTTGTTGTGTATACACGCACATTTTGTTTATAGTTATATCTGTGAATTTATCTATGTATTGCATGCATTAATAGGTGTGTAAATATATTTATCTGTACCAGGTCTGGCTGGGATGGAGTTAGATTGCTTATTAGCATTCCCTGTGGCGCTGTGCTTTGGATTTATGGTGTGTTGTTAACACACAGCTGTTTTGGCTGTATGCTTGCTTGGCATGAAGGTTTTCTTTTTCCTGCTATGTCCCCCTCCAGCAAACCAGTCATAGAATGGTTGGGTTGGAAGGGGCCCTTAAAGATCACCTGGTTCTGATCCCCACTGCCATGGGGGTATATATATTGCATATGTGAGTATATATGGGTCCAGAGGAGGGCCATAAAAACAGTTTGGGGTCTGGAACATCTCTCTAATAAGGAGAGACTGCAGGAGGTGAGTCTGTTTAACCTTGAAAAGACTGAGAAGGATCTCATTAATGCACATAAATATCTCAAAGATGGGAGCTAAGAGGATGATGCCAGACACTTTTCAGTGGTGCCCAGTGAGAGAGTGAGGAGCAGTGGCTGTAAACTAAAACACAAGAAGTTCTACCTCAACACGAGGAAGAACTTCTTTACACCGAGGGTGGCGGAACAGGCTGCCCAGGGAGGCCGTGCATCTCCCTCTGGAGACGTCCCAAACCCACCTGGACACTTTCCAGAGTAACCTGCTCTAGGTGACCCTGCCTTGGCAGGGCAGTTGGACTGGATCATTTCTAGAGGTTCCTTCCAACCCTAATGATTCTGTGATATGGAGGTACCTATACTTACGTACGGTATGTACGTGTCTTTATACATACATATGTATCTATATTTACACACACATACATACAGCCATAGCTGCAACGTCCACACACGGTTTGTACGTGCACCAGGACACTCACACCTACACTCCTGCACCTCTACAGCCACGTCTTTGGAATATACGGAGGCGTGTAAGTTTTGCACTCACCCTGCCCCATCTATCCTGTACAAACGCCGTCTCCCTGCGCGCTGTGTGTAAATTCACACGGGTTAAATCCGCGCCGCTGTCCCGGCAGGCCGGGCCGGGCCTGGCCGCGTCCCCATGGCAACGCGCGGCGAGCGGCGCCGGGCGGCTGTGGCGGCGGGACAGCGTGTCGGCAAGCGCAGGGACCCTCGCCGAGGTGAATGTAACCTGGCTAACCTCTGCCAGCATGTCCGGCGAGCGGACACAAAGCGTCATCAAGAGAATAATCCGCCAGGTCGGCCTGGAGTGCGCTGCGCAGGGACAAAGCCTCTCGGAAACCCTGGTGGCCTTCATGGTAAGCGCGGAGGGAAGCGCTCAGGGGCCGCCGGCAGCCGAGGCTTTCAGGATGAAACCAATGCCTTGGTTTCCAATTGCCTGCAGTGAGAAATTTTAAATGGGCATTCAGCTACATCTAGTATAGGGTCCTAAAAACATGGGAAAGTATTTTATTCCCCTGAAATCTTATATGCATATAATGCTCCAAGACAGCCGCAGGTCCTTAGTCCTGGAAACTCCCTGAACTCCAACTCAGAGCTCTTTTTCAGTTTTCTTCTGCAGGCAGATAAACCACTGGTGGTTGTTTTTTTTTTTTTTTTTGGTTTTTTTTTTTTTTTTTTTTTTTTTTTTTTCCAGAAGTGAAAAAGAGAAGTGTTACCAAGTTTGAATAATGTTTCTTCACACTCTCATAAATGAATGTGTTATGCACAGGTGAATGTTTAATGCAGCAGCTATATTTGTTCTTTGATGTTTACCGCCTCCCTCTGTTATGATAGATAATTTTGTTTGTTTCTCGCTCAGACAGGGCCAGGTGGTATAAACGGGCTGAATATTTGAAGGAGTGGGCTCTGATCCAACTTAAAGTGAAAATTTAATAGAATCAGTCTCAGTATTGTACTTGTTAGACAACTAAAAGTCTCCTAAAAACATTTTACATTTTGGCATCTCTTAGGAGACACAGCACTGCTGCAGAATATAGTCTGAATGCTCCTGCAAAGCTTTGTCTAAAGAAAGATGGGCTAGATTCCTTTTTTATTGATGATCAGCTCTTGATAAAGTTGTGTATAATTGTAAATGGTTCACAGCAGTACTGTTAATGTGGATTTTTTTCCCCTAAAGGTAACACTGCAGCTTTAGAAAATAGATTTGGCTCAAAAGCAGATTAAGCAGGAAAATTTTAATGATTAAAAGGTTTGTACAAGTGGCTGGCAAGACATCCAGCATGAACACCAATTGCAAACATGCACATATTTTCCTGCTTGCAGAACACTATGTGTTTTTTATTCAAATGGTAAATGTTTATACTGAAGCATACAACACAAACTAAGACGTTCACAAACAATCCAATGATGGATTTTCAAAAAATGTTACTTAGGAAAATATTTTCCAAGTAATTTTTAAAGGAGCTATATTTAAATACTTGTATCACCAAAAGATTTTTTTTTCTTCATTTGTGCCTGAGAACTGAAATTGAAACTGGTGAGATGTGAAATGAAGTAATTTTGTTTCATTATCAAAGACTGAAATGGATAAAATAGAATAGTAAAGAAATATTGAATGCATCTGAGATTTTTCAGAAAATAAAAAGTGAGTTTCAAAGATGATATTTTGAGATGTAAATTAGCATCTTTCTTTTGGCAATCTCTAGGTGAAAGCTGTTGTTTTAGATCCAAGAAATGACTTCAATATGGATCGAATCCTTACAGAAAATGATATGCAGGATCTTGTCCAGGTAATTCTGACATGATGTTGAGAGTCAGTACTTATCTAAGACTATAGCCTTATTTGCTACCTGTTCCTGTAACTAAAATGACATGAACACTTTCAAAATTTTAGTGGTACTTTATTCTCATGACTCTGTAGCTAAGACTGTACTATGTCTCCATAAATAAAGCCTTAGAAAAGCTTTATATGGAGAGAATGGTAGTGAGAGGGCTCTATAGCTGCTATGAAACCTGTAGTATATCACTATCAGTTCAGATGTTTCTCCAGAGATGAGAAAGAACTCACTTCTCTGACTCTCTTTTTAGCTCTGTGTTACCAGACTGCTTGACACAGCAAACCCATCCCTAAGCACAATTAAGATGCAAGTTTACTTTGATATGAACTATGCAAACCGAGGTAATTTCAAATACATTTTCATAGAAGTTGATGCTGCGTTTATAATTTAATAATAATAATTACTGTTAAATAAATCCTGGCAGTAAAGCAAAATAAAAGTCCCAGGAAAAATTTACTGTACAGGAGTCTGATGTTTCAGTATGGATATAGTTGGGAAAAGTGTACATTAGATTTGAGAGTACACTCTTCTCATGCTGTTTGAGTGATTTACTGAATATAATGTATTAGGTTGCTTGAGGACAATTACACTTCCAGGTTCAATGGTTAGCTGCCTTCAGCAAGAGAATCTTGCACCTGCACCTGTGTGTCTGAAGGCACTCAGAACTCAGTATTTTATCAATATCCCTAATTGGGAGATTTGAGTAATCTTGAACAATCAGTTACAGTTTTAACTGACTACATTTTTGTCTCTTCATATGGTCTGAGAATGAGAATGTGAAAATAAAATGAGACAGGGAAGATGCCTCTGCTGTAAATGTAATTTCATATCTCAAAGGGACAGTGGAGGCTGTCTGGGAAATAGAAGACACAGAAAAAGAATAGATGTAAAAAAAGCATTTCTCTGTGGGGAGATAATGAAAATGTTTTCCTGTTAGCACGGATTAAAACCAAATATTACCAACACTGAGAGCTACTCCTAAATCCTCTGAACTCTATAAGCTCAGTAACTCCAGCAAGGTTTTGAGATCTGGAGTAGTATTCAGACTTGAGCATGTAACCTCAGGTGTGTTTGAAATATGTGTAAGTTAGGTCCTCCTACAGTCAGAGAAGTCCAGAGAGCCAGAGACTTGCTGTTTAATTTGGCCTGAACAGTTCTCAGGACTCTACTGACTGATGTTAATCATGCTAATTATATTAATGTTTAACTCTGCTGTTTTTAATTCTAATGGTGTGGTATTACGAACATCTCTTCCATGTACCTGTGCTTCAGAAACCCTGAGTTGGTTCTCTGACTGTGGAAATGAATTGCACCCTCTATATAAGCCAAATTTCAAAGAATTTAAATAGCACTTTCTAAGTGTCCTTCTTTCCTAGATGAATTACTAAGTGAGCAGGAGCGTGTTCTGGAAGGAAAACTGGCTCCTTTGGTTAGAGATATCACAGAGAGTGGTCCACATGCACTAGAGGACATGGAGGATGTGTATCAAAAGATCATTACCTATGCACTGCTGAGATCTGGCCTGGGATCCCCAGCAGATATTGAGGCTGTCAGGGAGGTAACAGGTCAGTAAACTCCCAGCTGTGAAACTGGGCTTTTCTTCTTGAAAAATAAAATTTCACCTTCTCTTTGCTGATATTTAGACAGAAATGTGGTAAACTGTGAGAAATGCTTACTATCCAAGCTGTCACTGCTCAGCCTTGAAGTGTAAATTTCCTATAGATTTCCTACTTTTTGCATTTGTTTAGGAGAGGCTATTTTTGCTTATTTAATGCTTTTCTTTTCTGTTCCCTTATATTGAGGGTTTTCTCCCACTTTGTAATGCTTATAGCTGCCTTGCAGAGTATATTGTCCCAGACAGAGATGATTACTTTCATCTCACTCAGTAAGAAGGACAAAGAACAGCAGCTGAAAGATCTTGCCATGCTAGTCTCAGGAATTCGTTTGTACAACAAGCAGTGCCAGAAAGGAGGAAGCAGCATTGATGACTGTAAGTAAACAACTGCATTTGACCTGGGTATCCAAATCCATTTTTCCTGGATTTCTTCACTTGAGATGCTCCAATAATTTCCCACCTCAGGGAGGCCTGTTATTGTTATTTTAAAAATTAGGAAACTGAGAAGTAAAATTTGTTCAGATTCTCTCAGGAAACCCACGTCAGTTGTAGCAACAGAGTTGCATCAACAATAAAGCAAGTTTTCTCACATTCCTTGACTTGACTTTTATATTTCCACACCTGTAATTCTAAATATTTGAAACAATCTTACTGGTTCACAAGTATTTGGAAATGCATGAATATAAGGACAAAATGTAGAAATCAAAATTTCATTGGAAGACCATTATGTTCAAATATTGCATTTTAACTATTTGATAATGATTTCATTAATTCTTTTTATACATATTTTGTATTTATCCTGTGTGCGTAGTGCCAGACATCCTGAACAAAGCCATTCTGTCGGCTACACAGACTCTTGATGAACGTCTGAATTCCTGCCAGCTGCTAGCCTACCGCTACACAGCCCTGCTGGAATCCATGCAGGAAGACCCCCACAGACACTCCCAGCTTCATTCTTTGAAGTTAAAAGAAGCACTATTCAATGTGAGACAGTATGAAGCCTTCCTTTGCATCCTTCAGGTGAGATATTATCGTGTTCTATCCTGTGGACTTCTATTGCAGATGGAATGTCTTCAAGTTACCTACTTGTAAGGACAGAAATATAAGAAAAATTATTCAGAAATAAAAGAAACAAAATAAAATATATCTCTAGATAAAGAACCATAGATTGTTTAGGTTTGAAAATATCTTTAAAATCATAAAATCCAACCATTAGCCTGGCACTGCCAAGTTCACCATTAAACAGTTGTTTGCATTCTGATTCTCTGCCCCAGAAGGCATGAGAGAAAAAATCTCCTTAATCAATCTATAAATCATCTGCAGACAACCTCAAAATATATGGAGTCATCAAAAGTATTAGAAGAACACAATTTATATTCTTGTTTTGTTAATGAAGAGCTTTTAATTTGTCTTTTGAGAAACTGCATACTTTTCTGTATAAGGCATTGTAAAAACCTGTGGGTTTTTGCTTTTTTTTATTTTTTTTTTTGTTAATTGGGAAAATGTAGCAGATTTTCTATAAAAATTGATAGGTTATATGTGAGTGAAGTGCCTGAACACCTGAACATTTAAGGAAAAATGTATTTTTCAGAAAGCTAGAGTACATTTTGTTCCCTAAAACAATTGTTCTGAAGATAGTTGAAAGAAGAGGCCCAGGTAAATATTTATTACTAAATATTTGATTTTTGGAGTATGATATGTATAACCTGGAGTTCTCTTTCCAGTCTAATACAATTACAAGTGCTCAAGAAGTTGAATCATTGAATGTTCAGTTTGAAGCAGCAATGATGGTATTGAAAAACACAGTGGAGGATAAGATTTCCATAGAGTCCGAAGAAGTTTTTGTAAGTATTAAGAATGGAAAACCCATTACTTCTTCAGTAAAAAAAAAATATTAATGTAAGATACTTTTCTGGTGTGTTTTTGAATAGTTTATGTTTAGAAAGAGGCTATATATTTTCTCTTTATTACAACATCTGTGATTTTTGAAGGGGCAACTAACAAACTTGCTCTTAAGTTAAGAAAAAGACAAGATACAAAAAAGGAGCAAAGGAATCAAATGGTATTTTAATGTAAGTGTCTTGAATTATTTGTCAGTATTGTGTGTGTGTAAATATTTTTTCCTGTTCCTTGCAGAAACTGTAAGAACATAATGACTGCAGAAAACAGCACGTCAAGAGTGTGATTTTTTTAAAGTTTCCTCAGATAGCAATCCCTGTAATTACAGTATAGGTCATTGATTTTTTTTTTTTTTTTTTTTTTTTTTTTTAAGAGACTGGGTTTCTGTGATGGGGGTGTTAGCCACTTTTCCCCTCCTGGTCCTTCTGAACCTGATGGCAAGTTTCAGTCACATTTGTCAGAGTCCAAAGATATCAAAGTATCTTGTAATTTTCTGCAAGTTTTGTGGGGAAAAAAAAAGAGCAACTAGACACACACAGTTAGAGCCTTACCAAGATCAGGTCTGAAACAGTTTGTGTGCTGTCTGGCTAGTGAGCAGCCACTGAAGGACTGATCTGCTGCACTGTTGCACCCTTGGTTGGGAGCTACAGGACATGGCAAGGAGGAGGTATTAGGGGGGAAGGGAACAGGTGCTGTGAACTACAGGCATTATGAGGGAGGCTGCTTGATGAGCCTGTGAAAGGCTGGGATTATTATGCTAGCGTGTTATAAAGGAAACGGGGCTGGAAACCAGCTTCATTCAATTTGCTTTTCCTGTAAGAGCTCATTATTTTGTGTGATTTGATTATCATTCTAATTCCTTGTGGTGGTCCTTCACCAGCATGCAGTTTTCGTACATATTTTAGGTTATTTTTTCTACATTCTAAGCTAAGAAAGCAAAATAAAGCCTACCGTGGAGGAAGAGAAAGATCATGACCCCCACCTACTCAGAGTATTTTTTACACTTCCCATAAGTGCATCCAAGCAGGAAACTCATGGGAACAGCGCTTTAACTGAGTATCCAAACTTCACTTTATGTATGCCTTTGATTTTATAAACCAGATGTTCTCATTTGGAGAACATTCCCCCCCTTGTCCAGCTACTCAAAGTAGTTTTTCCTCTTCTATATCTTTGTGGGGTTTAAGTGACTGATACACTTTACCCTTTTCCCTAAAAGCTGTCTATTTTTGTTTGCTGCCTTCCTAGAATTTTTCTTCTCTTCTAGTTGGTTAGTTGTTATGTCTTCTCTGCTCAAGACATATTATATAATGCCTTTTGATTTCAGATAGAGATTTCAGGTAGAGATTTTTCTGTTAACACACCATTTAAATAACTTCCCTTGTCTTTTCCTTGTTGCTGGATCCTCTACAAAGGTAGAAGCAGGGCATTCTGTTTTTTAAAAAGCATAGGATAAGGCCTTTTTATAGTAGTAGTTATTTGTAGTAAACATTTATTTTAGGAAAATAGTACATTTCATTAATACTCTTTGTTTATTCTATTAAGAATGTTTTTGGTCTTCCTTTGCTTTCTTCCATTCTTGTAACCATAACATTTCCACATTAGCAATGCTGATGAATTCCAGAGCTGGCTCTGTTGGCTGCTCTTATAATAATGTTGTTAACATGCATAAAATGTGTGGTGGTTAAGTGTACATTTCAGATTGGTTGAATCTCTTCCTGTAAGTACTTTCTGCATGTTTAGATGTAACTGGGCATATTTTATGTCACTGTCATTGAAAACACCATTTAAACTTAAAGCTTACAGTCTGCTTCTTTATGTACCTACACCTGTATGCCAACAGCATGTCAGTGCTGGCAAGGACAGCCTCCAGTTTTGCCCTGAACCCTGGACCACTGAAGAGGCCTGTGCTCCTTTCATTTGACACACATGATGGCCTGGGGGCTGTGGTACCAAGTCACTCTGAAAGCAGGGCAGACAAAATAACAAAACCTTATAGTTTGTATATAGTTTGTATATATGGTTTTATCTGCTTTGGTAATTGATCGAGTGTGGTCCTTCTGGTCCTTACTCCTGTATACCATATTTTCAGTTATAAAACTACTGTCAGTGAAGTGCTAAATTCAAAGCATGGTCACAGAGTACATTTATTTGAGAAAGGCTCTGGAGTGAAATATAGAAAAGTACTACTCTTGCCTGTGGGTTGACATGCTGGGTGTATACCAGCATGTATACTTGCTTTAGAGTTCCACAGGAATTTCTGGTTGCTGAAGACCTTGGAGATCAGCCCTGCTTTGTTCATAGCTGAGATTGTTGGGTCACATGAGTAAACATAAAACAAATCTGCATTTCAGATGATTTTCTTTATGTTCTAGCCTCTGTTTAGGGAACTTTCTAAGCTTTGGACCAGCTTTCAGGATGAAATGCTACTGCTACGCTTCCTCACAAATATGGCTAATGATCTGCAACAATTCGTGGAAGTCCAGTCACAGCTTTTTCCAGAGGAAATGCTAACATCTCTTCTGGAAGGAGTGACTGTGAAAAGTGATGAGGAAAGGATAAAAGAAACCATGGGTATGGAAAGTTGAAACTTTCTGATTTTACTTAATTTTCCAAGATTTTGTAGTTTGAATTTTCTTTACAATAGGTGCTTTACAGAAGGTACTATATATTGATTCTTTAATATTCAGAATTTGCAAAGTAAATATAAATAAGCTTTGTAGGGTGTAGATTTACATTTTCATGTAGTGTTGCTTGGGGTTTTTTTTTACATGTAAAATTAAAATAGAGCTTCTAGATACAAGTATACCTTACAAAAATGGCAGAATGATCAGAGAATAGTTATAATTTTTGTAAACATTTTTGAAGCATATATATGTCTTTTTATACCTTTCAGAACTTTGGAAATTGAGGGGTAGGGTATAAACAAATGAGACTTTGGTTACCAGAAGAGTTTGTTTGTAAGATGGTATCCCTAGGAACAAAGTTTTGTGCCAGGGAATTTGTAATGCATGGATGAGTGAAAACAAAATCAAATAATAAAATATTATCTTCCTTTTGTTGTCCCATGTTTTCAAAGAAAACTAATGCTACTAAAGAAGGTTCTTGCAGGACTGATTTTCAGTAGATTCTCTTTTGAGCCAGGACTGAAGTTTGGCTTTTGGGATGTGGGCCCTGCAGGTTATTCTGTGAAAACCAGAGTAATCTGGTCATCCTGTAATATTATTTGCTTTTAAACTCCTGATATTTTAATATTGAAGTCTTTCCTTTGTTCAATCTTTTCTTAGGAACCAAAGTGGATGTTTCTGATTTCAAGAACCAAGAATGGCTTTTTCCAGAGACTACTGATAATTTTGATCAATTGCTAATCCAGTACCATGGTTTCTGTGCACATTCAATTGGTGTGAAAGGTATCACCCTACGAGGTATGCTTTGTAGTTAGACATTTTCCAGACTATATATTTACATAAGGATTAGGAAAAATGTAAAGGCATTCTGAACGCATCCTCTTCTTCTATTCCAGTCAAAGCTGGAATACTGTTTTTCCATTTACAATTTCACCCCAGATAACTTATTTTCCTTATTAAAATATCTTCTTTTAAATACACAAATAAACTGCCTTTAGTAGAAGGCAGGAGGGCTTGAAGAGCAAGCAGAGGCAGAAAGGAGATGGGATGTCTAAATGTTTCTTCCTGCTGTATGTGCATTAGTATAACCTACACTGCATGTTTGGTTACTGTTGTTCATGTGCTATAATGCAGGCATAGGGAAATGGCCTTTCCTTCTACTTTGTGTATCCATATGTTGCAAACATAGCCATTCATGCCTACCTCATATGTATTTTTAAATCATCATGACAAAGTACTAAAAATCTTTCCTGAAAAGAACACAAAAGTGCACTTGATTAAGTCAACTAATCGTAGGAATTTTTGGTCGCTCTAGGCTCATATGTCTGGAAAGTTAGCCTTATTTCAGCTATCCTAGTTCATGTTTTCTGTCTCCCTATCCTTTCTAGAACCTGTCCATATAGAATTTTTTTTAACCTATGGGAGTTCAGGAGGAAAATATGGCCATTTACTTGTCAGTATTAAAGAATATATATTTTAATGGCAATGTAATTCACTTACACTTACTTAGTATTGCACATGAGAACAGTTGTCCTGAGCTGGACTGAAGGTCTCTCTAGCCCTATATCTGATTACTGCACATGGACAGTCATGAACACTTTAGAATCATGAGAATTCAAGTCAGAGTGATCTTTTCTTAATTATATCCTTCCTTGTTCTAGCAGTTAGTGGTTATGGGATTTCCTCTGATTAATGTTGAGTCTGTAACCCTCTGTTGAATAACCCTTCAAAGAGGTTTTTCATTTATCTAATTGATTTTGGAATCCATCTAGAGTTTTTCAGGGGATATTCTTATTCTCAAGAGCCTCACAATTATAATTATATCTGCTATGAAAAGGTACCTCTTTTTGAGATGGTTTTAAGCTCTGGGTTGATAATTTCAACAAAGATTTGATAGTCCTTCTGTTAGGAAAATCACTAAATAGTAATTTTATATTGCACACAATTAATGGTTTTATAACCCCCTATCATATTATTTTATTTTTCTTTTTAATGCTGAGGAGGCTTCTTTCTTTAACCTCTCCTTCTATGAAAGGTATCACAAGCCTTTGATCACTCCTACCTCCCTTTTACTTGTTCTGTTGTGTTGGAACAAAATGTATTATTACAAATGTAGCCTACAGGTTGTTATAATGTTAGTTTTTTTTCTCTTCCTCTGCTTGCATACTAATAATTCCTTTTTTGACCGAGTATTTTTAAGGCACTTTCTATGATGATTCTGGTCTTTCCTGGGCAATAAATCTGAGGCTCAACCTGCCACTGTTCTTGAAATTAGTTTGTGTTTTCCTATAGAAGTTATTTGGCCTTTATTGACACTTCATTTTCTCTGTTTATTTATTTAAATAATTAATTAGTTAATTTATTGTTCAGCTTCCCAGTTGCTTTATCTGCTTCTTCAGTTAATCTCAGCATTTTACCCTTAGGTATAAATCCACTACTGATGTGCAATCAGATATTAGCTGGAGATTTTAGGGGAAACATTTGAGGGTAGAGACTGGTTTCTTATGCTTTTGCTAAATGTGTTTTATCTGTTGTTTTTCTGAGACATGCACCTAAGGCATGCTGGATGTGAACTGATCAAAAGCAGTTTTACTGACCTAACAAAATAGACTTTTCTATATTTACAAAAAGCTTGCTTTCAAGGGTTTATATTGAGTTCAGAAAAAGAAGGATGTGAAACTAACTTGAGGGAAACGCAGAATCTTGATTACAAATGTCTTTTGAATTGGATATCATACTCTTCGTTATTTTAATTTGTGGAGCTTATTTTGGTTGGCTTTTCTTCTTATTTTTAGGAAATCCTGCTATTGGAATTTTGAAGCACAATGAGAAATATTATGTTTTCAGTTCAAAAGAAGCTGCATACCTCTTTGCTCAAGATCCAGATAAGTTCATTCAATTGAATGTAGAAAAAGCAAAAAAATATGCAGAGCTAATTCAACTGCTTGAGCTCCGTCATCAGTTTGAATACCTTGTTCCACATGCACAGGTACACACTGTCCATGCCTCTTGCTGAACAGCTGCTACTGGTTGGTTTGTCTTTTCTGAAAGAGAGCAGATGATACCTATCTTTAGGAATGAAGTAAAATCCTCTGCCTGTCTTTTCCAGGTCGTCAGAGTGTTGAAGGAACTACTTAATGTCATTCTCACCTTATCTATTCATAGGAGAATATGTAGATCCAAAGCATTCTGGCAGTGAATAGCTGTTAGTCCATAGCCTAGGCAGGTCTTGTGTCTGATGTTTCTTTTCATGATTTTTTGCAAAAGTAGCCTAAAGGACCAGTAAATAAATGCAACAGAAGAAATGTCAGATACCATGTTAACTGGAGCTTTAGCTCAGCAGTCCATCCATGTGTGATGGATGGGGGTGTAATCGTATCTGGGGACAGGAGTTACGGAACATATTACAAAATAAAAGGAGAGTCATAGGAGAGTCATCAATAAAGAATGTCATGGTATTACTATGTGAAATTCAAAGACTTGATTTGGATTTATAGACAACATTCTCTGTGATCCACTCATGAATTTTAGATCCTTAGGAGTGAAAAGAATGTAGTCTTGAACTGGCCCTTGGTTTGAAACAGTTTATATCCCAACTGTAGCAGAGATGTGTGCACTTCTCTCAGTTATGATTTGTGATTTTTAGTCCATTCATGAAGACAAACTGAGGTACCTGTATCATAAAATACTGGTGGTGGTCGGACCCCTTTTTTTCCAAAATCCTGATTAAACCCTCACTAGGTAGGCAGGAGCCTGCAACTCAGGCCCCTGTGGCCTCTGCCTCAAGGGTTTTCTGTCAGAAATTAAATCCACCACATACTTAATGTTTTCCTTTTAGTGGGGGCATCATTATCCACCTGTGATTTGCAGGTGTCTATAAAGTTACATACCCATATGTTATTTCTCAGTATTCTTCTCAATCAATGCCTTGCTTGGCTTTGGTTTATTCTTTTCATCCAGGCCAGAAATGCAAACAGAGATTCACTGAAACCACCCCCAAAACGTGACAGTGGTACTCAAACTGATACTCATATCTTGCCTCCAACTATTGTGACATCCTATGAATGGAATGAATGGGAACTGAGAAGAAAAGCCATAAAATTGGTTTGTACTGTTATTACCAGATTTTCATTGTTGGATAACAAATTTGAGAATAAATTATTCTTAACTTTTGTTCCTTGAAATATAAGCTTTTATTCAAAGACATACACTTAATTACAACTGGTTCAGTTTTTTTCTGAGATATTTTCTCTCCTTGTTTCTAGACTTTTTCTCTCACTTCTTCCATATTTTTCCCTGTTTTTTGAGCAGTGCTTCCACTGCTAAATCTATTAATTTCAAATTTTTCAATTCCCTTCTTTATGTAATATGAGCTTGTTTTGAATTGAATTCCATTGAATATTAAGGTTGTTCTATATTCCAATGAATTTAAGAGGTTGAAGATACTACTATATAATTTCTTTGTGAAAAGAAGTGAGAGCAACTCTTTGTCATACTATCAGGATTTTCTAATGGATTGGAAATGACAGTCTGTCCATAGAAGGTTGACCACATATGTACATAAAAACTTCTGAATTAACAGTAAATATTTCAGAAGCTTCTTTCTAGGGTTTGCCAGCACATGTAGCTGTCAAGATACAGCACCTGATTTTCATAATTCAATCAAAATGAACAAATTGTCAGTACAGGGAATAATATTGCAGTTAATAATATCAACTGAACATATAATACTGAAAGGGTTTTTTTCTTCTTCTGTGAACAGATGCACTGTGGAGGCCTGTAGTCTGCTGGGCAGCCTATTTCCTTGCTGTTTTTATTTTTGCCATGAAATTTCTAACATTATAAAAGGAAACCCAAATTTTGGACTGAGGAGTCTTGCAAGTGTTGATAGCTCATAAAGGATTCTAAGAAATAGTTGTTACTGAGGTATATAAAGAAGCCAATTAGGTTTAAAAGAAGCCTAGCTAAAAGCCTCTTTTGCTTCTGTAAAGGAAAAAAGTACATAAATAAACATAAGATGCAGTCAGATGCTCTTCAGCATAAGCAGAGGTGGATATTTTCCAATATCTGGTCATGAAGACCATTCACAAACAAATTTGTAGTTTGAAATACTTAGAGAAAGTACTTTAAAGTACTAAGAGTGTTTTAGCCTCAGCTGTCCAAATGTGAGACTAGTGATGTGGAGCTGAAAGAAAAACTCCCAGATGCATGCAAAAGTGCTTTGACTATGCTAATTTGTAATATGGAGGTGATAAAACATTTAATATCAAAGTGATAAAAATAGCAAAAGTAGTTTACCAGTGAATCAATGAATTTGATACTTCAGGGAAGCATCAGACATATTTGTGGTGTTTGTTAGAGGATAAGCTCACATGCCTTTTGTGGGGGTCTTTTGTGTTGTTCATACTTAGCCAAAAATTTTGTGGTATGAAATATTAAGTTAGTACTTTGTTAGAAAACCTATATAGTGTTAGAAATAAAGTGTTAGCTCACAATTATTTCTCTGTGCAAACACAGTTCCTTTTAATAGCATACATGCAGTCATTAAAAAAAAAAAACTTAGTTTATTGTCTTTCTTCCCATGCTATCTCCTCTGTAAGTTCCTTATTGTTCTTTTCTGGATTCTTCTTGATGACTCTGCGTATAAGATTCAGTTGTAGATTAAGGTACCAAAATGTGAGTACATTTAGGTGCTTCACCTTCCATTCCAGGAGATAGACCTCAGTGGTGGAGTCTGGAGAATATTTTAACTTGCCCTGATACAATATTTAGGACATTTAGCCAGCTCTATTACTCTCCAGCTTCCACTGACTCCAGTCTTCACTGACAGGACTGGACTCCAAGGACTTTCTCACTTACATGGAGGGGTCTGAATTCCAGCACATGAGACTGTATTTTGTATATTTTGAGGAGAGCATTGTATCAATTTATAGTGTTTTACATTGTTGCTGATATAGAAGGCTCAGTGAAACAAGGAACATTTTTTTTGTTTCAAATGCTGGCTTTGGAAAGTTAACACTTTGTGAGAAGTGGTTTTGTTGTCATATCTACAGCAATTTCTGTGAATAACCAGCTCTAATCATAAATTACCCTTTTACCCCTTGTCAAGGGGTTAGTGAGCAACATGGTGTAAAAAAGCATTTTTTCACTTTTATCTGATACTCTGTGACACCAACCCCTAAACTTCATCACATTTGGCAGAAACCAGACAAAGACTGGAAGCACTTTTCATGAAAAAAATTTATTCTAACAGAACAAAGGTGAAGCACTTAATAAAATTTGAAGGACAATGACCAATGGTATGAAATTATTAAGAGACTCATTTAAAATTGTGTGAGCTACATACAGGTGCTGTTCACACATCCTGTAAGTTCAGGACTTACCAAATCAGTCACAACCATGTATTGACAGGAGGGTAAGGTGGACCATGTTCCAGGTTTGTGAAGCCCAGGGATGTAAAATAGACAAACACTCCTGAGCATATACTGGTGCTAAAATGTCCAAACAAAGTTTTGCTTAATCTGATTTTTTTTGTGTCTTTAGGCCAACTTGCGCCGCAAGTTAACTCATTCCATGCAGACTGATCTCAGCCACATGAGAAGAGAGAACTCCACCCAAGTGTACTTGCCAAAAGATGCTGGCACCCAGACTAAGCGTGACAACTCAAGCAATGTACCCAAACCCCAGATTTTCTTGAAAGGTCTCCGAGGAGGACCATCTCCCACTACTCATATGGTTGCAGTAGATTTAACAAGACCACTGGATGAAACCTAAGTGAAAATGAGAAACCTGAAGGCACATCTTGAATGTGTATATAAAAAAAAATCCCATAAAATATCTGATTTTAGACACTGAAGATATTGCTGTGTCTGTTGATTCCAGAAACAGTTGGTCCATTTCATTTATCTTATCTGTTGGGGCTGCTGACTGGCATTAAGTGACAGAAGTGATATGCCTGAAGTACAGATTTTAAATAGCAATTTAGAATCAACATGTTCCCAAGGACTTTTCACTTCTAACATTTAAATGTGTAGCATTCTGGGATTTTACTGAAGTTTTAATGCAACAATTTCCTGTTGAAATACTGTCTTTAAATG
Source organism: Oenanthe melanoleuca (assembly GCF_029582105.1). Lineage (NCBI taxonomy): Eukaryota > Metazoa > Chordata > Aves > Passeriformes > Muscicapidae > Oenanthe > Oenanthe melanoleuca. Next base: position 33,769,751 of record NC_079336.1, read on the forward strand.
AAAAAACTAACCCCAGGAGAGTCACTCGAATGTCACAGCTCCAGCCTTAGAGCAGAATTGTCAAGAAGACAAAACCAACAAAATGAAACCAGTCTGGGTCCTTGGGCCTGTCCATTTGTGCTGGCCTTAACCCAACCCAATGGGTGTAGACCAAGGCTGGGAGGTAGAGAAGAGGGCATCTATCTTTTAGACCCTTTTAGGTCTCTAGCAATTTCTTGGCTAATCAGTGTACTGGTGAGCACACTGCAAGCCATAGGAACTTGACTTCAGGACACTTTTTTTGAAAGCTCTGTTTTGCTTGTGTTTGCTAAAAATAAAGCACAACAAAGAAAAAGTTTTTGCTTTATGTCATTGTGGCAAAGAAACATGTGCCAGGTCTGATCAATGCACCTGCAGATAGTATTTCTGTTTGTGAAAACCCGAATTATTTGAGCTTCAAGATAAAACATTTTCCCAAATGGAAAAGGGGGTACTTTATTGTCATGAAAAGAATATCTGTTTTAAATACTTCCTCAAGCTGCTGTCTAGGTGCACAGCTGTGATTGCATATGGCATTCTAAGGTTTCTAAGTCTCTTTTTTTAGTGACAGTGAAGCTAAAAGATTGAAGCTGTTGAGTGATTTTTCTGTGCATTGTGCAGGATAGCATTCTTTTGTTGTTTTCCAACAACACTTTTACAAGAACTTCACTTTTAGAAGTTACACAACAGGGACGAATTCTCAGAGCATTATTAAAAAAACAAAGGAGCCTTTGGGGAGCACTAAGAAAGAACTTTGCTAACTGGTTTTTGACTACGTGATTTTCTCTGTTGGGAAAATAAACTAATCAGCAGCAGCTAGATGTGCTGCTCCTCCATGTTTTTAAATTATGAGCAGGCACCAATGATTAGATTTATTAATTATAATATCAATGCAATTACTAGCTGCAGGTTTTTCTTTTTTTTCCCCAGAGAAAAATACCCTGCTGCTTCTTTAGTAAACTTTATTTTTTTGCTGTGATCTATCTATATTATCATCATTTGCTTTGAGGTTTTATGTTACAGTTCTTACCAACAAACTGGTATTTCAAGAATCCAGAAATACATTTTATTCAAAAGTAAGCTGATGATTTAAATTTCATTTTATCCTACTTTGTTCTTTTCCACTGGAGAAGGTACTGCAGTGCTGTAAAATACGGGGGAATACAACTGTAACCTCCATCTCGGTTTTGTCGCAGCAGAAATGTGTCGGTAGCTACGAGCTTACTCCTGGCAATGAGAAATAACGTGTGTGAAATTCCTGGATGTTTGCTGCCAATGAAACAGCTCCGAACTGCGGCCGGGTGGAGCAGGATGCTCTCCAGGATATCCAGGCGGGACGGAGCTCGACTCGATGGTTGGGCGCGGGCGGCGGGGCGCTCTGGGCGGCCGCTCCGCACTCTATGGTGCGATGGGAGGAGCGGCGGGGCACGGCGGGCGGCTCCGGCCCGGCGGTCCTGGAGCCTTCGGCGAGCACCATGTCGGCTCCGAAAGGTGAGGACGGCGGCGAGGGGCGCCCGGCGGGTCCCGCGGCTCCCGGTGGGCCGCACGGCCGGAGAACGGGGACAATTCCCGCCCGCTTCCCAAAGAGGAGGCGCGACCAGCGTGCAGACTACCCCGGCCTCCCCCCTGCCAGAGGGAGTGGAACTGTCCTCCCCGCTGGGAGCTGTGGCACCGGGCGCCACCACCGCGGGAGCGAAGGGGGGGAAGGGGCTACGCGGGGCCGCGGGGTCGCGCTGGGGAGGGGCTCTCCCCGCCTGCTTTCCCGCCCTCCCGCTCTCCTCCTGCCGCCCGGGAGCTTCTCAGCGCCGTGTGGCACCGCTGCGTCCCCGGCGTGTGGGCGGCCGGTGCTCCCGGTACGGGGCTTGCCGCCTCAGCCAGCTCGCGTCTCCCCCGCCGCCGGTTCCCCTCTGGGAGCGTCTGAAGGACCTCTGGGCCTTCTGCCGGGCCGCAGGCGGTCGGGGCACAGGGACATCCCCTGCACCCACCATGTGGGCGCCGCAGGTGTCCCTGGAAACGCTGCCGCACCCAGGTGCCTATTGGAGTGTGTTGAGGTTGGACATCAGGAGGAATTTCTTCACAGAACGGGTGGTTAGGTGCTGGAATGGACTGCCCAGGAAGGTGGTGCAGTCACCATCCCTGGAGGTGTTTAAGGAAAGACTGGACGTGGCACGGTGTAGTTGCCTTGGTGGTTGGTCATAGGTCAGACTCCATGACACCAGGCGTCTTTTCCAACCTAATTGATTCCCCGATTCTCAGTGACTGTGTACAAGGAGGCCAGAGGCCACACTCTCCCGAAGCCAGAGCCTCGGGCAAGCCATGAGGGCTTAAATCTGCCAGGAAGGCGCCGCCTGCCCCTCGTCCAGCTCCCCATGGAGGGCCTTGCCCAGGGCTCCCCAGATCCCGGCAGCGGCTTGGCAGGGCCGAGGGGCTTGGAAGGGTGAGGGAGGAGCGCCCAGCAGTGAGTGCCAGGCGCCTGCCGCCCCGGATAACCTGGCAGGCTCTGCTCCCATGCCAGGCTTGGCCCGGGGCTGCCTTCCAGGAGCCCTGGCAGAGCCCTGATGAGCCATGGAGGTGTGTGGGAGGCCTGCACTTGTATCCTGAGGCTTTGGGCCTGTCTGGTCCCTTTTTGCCAGAATTCATTCCATCCAGGTGGGGTGTACTGCGAAAAAACAAAAGCCTCTTCCAGCTCTTCCTTAGGCGTGTATAAGTTCAGATTTATCAGCGTGCCCCAGCTATGCTTTCTTCTGTTCCCCTCCCTGCACTGGTACTGATGCAGATGTATGAGCCAGGCTGAAGAAATATCCAGGCTGAAAATAATTACAAAAGAATTAACTTTTTACATAATGCTGGAACTATCTAGTCTAGATACTACATTTGTTATGTCTTGCTGCAGTCAGTTTACCCAAGTTTCCAAACCACTGCCAAATTGGGGCTTTTTCATTTTTGGGGTTTTTTTTAAGAGTAGTTAATAGAGGGAAGGATTAAGTTTATCTTTAGTTTGGTGGTGCATAGGCTTAAATCTTCGTGTGTCAAATCACAGAATTAATATAATTTCTATCAGCACTGAAACATCATAAGAAGATATGTTTTTGTAAAACCAGATGGGGTTAATTATATTTCCTGGTTGTTATGCCCTTGGATTCCCTCTCCACAATCCAAGTTTAATTTAAAAATAGGTTACATCTTGTAAGTCTTTTCTAAGCATTGTTAGTCCAAAAACTAATTGGCTCTACCTTTTAAAAGTGGTTACTGACGTGGGTAAGATTGTTATCTATAAGGAAGTAGCTAATTTAAATGATTGCAGTGGCAGGAGGTATTAACTGTACCTTGCAGAAATGTTATGCAATTGAAGACATCTCTAACTTAAAAGAGACATGAACCAAAGTATTGGTCGCACTGGATTCAGCAACTCATTCCTTTTATTAAATGAGCAAAGTTATTACAAAACTACTTATCCTGTATCTTGTTCCCTAATCAGCAGAGGAACACAAACACCAATTAAAACACATTTCTTTAGTATATTTAGAACATGACAGTGGTCCCAAAGGTGGTGCTGGATGACCAATACTCACCAGAGAGATGCCAAACATAACAACCTCCCAGTTTGAAAAAGGATTTTGTAGAAACTGCACATTTTCTGATGTCTTGTGTTGGGTCTTGCCTTTGTGCAGAGAAACCCATTTGGAGTTGTGTGCTGTTCTCTTTGCTGGTTCAGATGCAGGGTTAGCCATTCCCTGACCTGGGAATGCACTGGAGTGGCCTGATAGAACTCTCAGGCCTTAGAGGAGTGCAGATGGATGGAAAACTGCCTTGTGCCAGGAGATCTTGGACAGGCTAACTACTAAATTTTGCAGGATAGTAGTTGGTCCAGGTCAAAACTGTTACAGGTACTGCTACTATTGTAGGAGTATAGCAGTGGGGAGACAGAGGGGATTACACAAATGATACACAGTCCTTGTGTGGTTTAATTTACTGGAAGAGCCTTAACCTTCAACCTTTCTACAGGGAATTTTTCAAGAAAGCACTTTGTGTGAAGTCTCATCACCATTCAAAGCAAAATCTTCTTTTACTAACTTAGGTGGAAAATAGAGCTGAAGGTCATGCTGCCTTATTTATTAAGATTTGCTCGATTTCTTTGCTGATACTGAACTTTTCCTCTCTGATTTCGCTAGCCTGCCAATGCTCTTTGTGTCAGAGTGCAGTACATGACATGAAGAGGATCCGCTGACATTTCAGAGCGAACGCCTACTGTCAGCTACAGAGCAGGAAAGCATAGAAAGACTTTTTGATTGTTATTAGATAAATATTAATGTATGATTAATTTTTGCTAGAATGAAGGATGATTACAAAGGCAAGAGAGCATCTTACTTTCAAACACTTGGAGCTCCTGTAAAAGCTTCTTTGAGAAGGCTGTAAAATTTAACTAAAACCTTTTTTGGAAAGTGTTTCCTAGCATTATAATTATTGTCTGCTGACACAGTGGTGTTTGATACATCCCTCCAGCTGGAGAACACACTGTTTCAGTTCTTAAATGAATTAAAATGGGGATCAGGCTGAGTTGTCTCCTCTGTTTTGTTTCAGAAAATGTCAGCTTACTGTTCAAGCTGTACTGCCTCACGGTGATGACCCTGGTTGCTGCCACGTACACGGTGGCACTGCGGTACACCAGGACAGTGGGGACAGAGCTCTACTTTTCAACAACGGCTGTGTGTGTCACTGAAGTTATCAAGTTGGTCCTGAGCGTGGGCATCCTGGCTAAGTAAGTGTGGGAGTGCTGATCAGTATTTTGAAAACCAGTCCTTGCTTCTAACCTCAGATTCTGGGGTGCTGAAGTGCAAGTATGTTTGAAAATGTGGCTGGATAATTGTGCTGTGGAAGGGTAATTTTAGAGCAGGTTAGAGCTTGTGAGTCTTCATCACCTGAAACTGCTTTGTATACAGCACAATATGCAGGTGTGTCCTTTCTGTGTATTTTCTATTTTTGTATGCTTTGGAATCACAGTTCAGAGTGTCAGCATGGATTATCCACGATATTTTGGGTCTTTAAAATGTTGGTGTAGTTGAAAGTTGGGTTTTCATCATCTGCTGTAAGCCATCATCCTTTGAGTTACATAAAATTGTAATGTTCCTACTAATAAATTTTCCCAAAAAATGTTACAGACAGGCAGTTTGCTGTCTCTAATAATCTGTAAATCAATTCTAAATGACTGTGATCAAAAAAATATTAGTTTCTGTAATCCCAGACTGCTACTAAGCACTAGAACTTTAGTTCATGCATGAGCATCTCAAGTAGGGAGACTATCAGTCTGCTGCCTTTTCTCTCAGCTTCCCTGTGCTACATCCTTCCTAGGGAGAATCTTTATATGTAAATTCTGGACTTTTCCAAAGCCCAGTGCTTGCTGCTGTGGTAGATGTTTCTCTTTGTGGCTTGTGGTACATCAGAAGACTGGCTGTTATGTGCTAGAGGATCATGGAGTCACATGATGTACTTCAGATTTTCATCTGTTCCTTTCCTCTTAACATACAAATGGTGTTTTGCTTGCTTTAGATGTGAGACAATATTTTAATTTGCTAAGGCAACTGTGACAAACTGCCTTTTTGGTTTTTTTTAACCTTTCATTAAATGAAATGTGTTAGACAAGGCAGGTGTGACCAGTGAGGAATTTCTATTTTTCTTTTCGCGTACCCTGGGCTTCTCACTCTGTCAGCACAAAATGCTGGCAGAAGTGACTCTGTTGACACATGGTTCTGTGATTGTCACTGTTGTGACCAATGAGGATCTCACTGGCTCTCTGGAGACCGTAGCAGCCCACGCTGCCCAATAGTGAGGGACCTCTGGGTAGCCTCACCTGTGTGTGTAATTTGTCAAATCTTGTGCACCTGGGACCCAGGCTGTTTATAGTACACCTAGTGCAGCAGAGTAATTTCCTATGGTTCTTTCTCATTTATTGACACCTGAGCCTTATTTACCAATTAAAATGGGAAGAATCAGATTCACTGAGCTGTTTTGGAGGTTATGATGTCTATTCTGATCTGGTCAGCTGATGGGGTTTTTTCTCTCCATAGCTGAGGGAGAGATGGGCACCAGCAGACGCCATTCATCAGTCCATGCTCACCTCTCCTTGGTATGCTGGTGGGTATGTCTGGCATGCTGGTGGGTCCAAAAGTTGCCAACTTTCTAGTAACCTCCCCTTTCAGATCACTTATGAATATGCTGAACAGCATCAATTCCAGCTTATTTCTGTGTCTCCTTTACAGCTTCCTTCAGTTTTAAATCCTAACCAATTTGTCTCATCCAAGGCAAGGTGCCTTTGTACTTCAGTAACAGAGTACCATCTGTTTTTACTGTACAGCTGCAAACATTTGTGTGGGTACCTTCTTTTTGAAAGAGACAGTGTTGGTAATTTCAGTATACAGGATACTAGAGTGCAACTCTCCCACTGTTCCAGCTGCCCAATTTGTTTTCTTACACAATATTACGTGATGCCTTCACTGTTTACTCTTAAGGCGTTTCCTGGAGGGCACATTGAATGGATGAACGCCAAGGAATCATCTTCAAAAGAGAAGCTTATGATAGTTTAAGCTGTGTTAATTGCTAACTCAAGTGTACTCTCTATTTCTCATGCTTATTTAAAGTCCTGTTCACCATCTGGTAATTGCATTTGCTACATTCTTAGCTGGTACATAACTACTTAGCAATGGATGAAGAAAAGCAGAGCTGTTTAGCAAACTCTAGTTTTAACTTCAGCTTTTCTAGCAAATGTATTTTTCTATTGCATAACTGATAGTTATTAGTATCTCTCACCTCTTCATACCTAGGGATTGGCTTTGTCAATGAGGTAATAAATTTATGGAAGGGAAAATGGCTTTAAAGTGAAAGAAAGTAGATAGAGATATTAGGAATAAATTCTTTAGTGTGAGGGTGGTGAATCTCTGGAATAGGCTGCCCAGAGATGTGGTATATGCCCCATCCTGGAAGTGTTCAAGACCAGGCTAGATGGGGCTTGGAGCAACTTGTCCAGTGGAAAGTGTCCCAAGGCAGGAAGGTTAGAACAAGAATGGTCTTAGGGTCTCTTCCAACCTGAACCAGTCTACAAACAAAATTCATTATGTTTTAAAATTCTAACCTAGATTAACATCAAGAAAGCTGAATTCAAGCTAGATAATTTTTTTATTTTCTAGTTTGATCTTGCAGCATACTTCTTTGGGGACCTAATTGCGCATTATCAGCTGTACATGGAGGTTTGCTTTAAGTTATTTTTTGGCCATGTACTGAATTCAACTTACAGTTGGAGATTCTTGGTAAATGCATGCTCCAGAAAGCACATCCATTGCACAGATGAACTATTAGATAGTTCATCTTGTTCTCAAAAACTAAAGGGGAAGATGGTGATTATTAGACACTTATTGTTCATTGGTGAAATTTGATTCTAGAAGTCAAAGTAGGCAGAAGCTAATATTGCTGCTGTGACTTTAAAAATGTGATCAGCAAATTCACCGAGCATGTCTGGAACAGAAGCAGGTATAGTTTAAATATTATTTTCTAGTTTGACAGCCCACCTTAATATCAATGAAAAGAAGTTATTGCTGTGTGGTATATTTTTTTACTTCTTATTTTCATAGAGTAGAACTATATGCTAAATATATTTTATTTTCAGTTAGACATTTGAGATAGAAGCACTTTAGTCCAGCTGTACTTGGTTATTACCCAATTTTCTTGTACATCTTATCTCCCAGCCCCAGAGAATGTAATATACATTCAGAAATGGAACAAATCAACAAAATTTGCCCATAATATCAATGACTTCTAACATTTGATACAGTTCCCTATCTAGTGCAATTAACCATGGTGAGCTGTAGCATGAACTTTTCTTCTTTCTTGTATTGCAAGCTTCACTTTTTGCTACTTGTCCATGGATTTTCTTGTCATGGTTGTTCTCTGTGGCCAGACATGTCTGGTTTTTTGTGTGTGCTTTCTGTTATAGAAAAATACAAAAAGAATCCCTTGCAGCTGCGTGTATAAAGACTGCTCTCCCTACAGAGGGGAAAAAAAAAACAACAAGAAAAGGAACTATATGTTTGGTGCAAGTAGGGAAGAAGGCAAGGAAGGAGAAAAATTTGGATGCAAGGATCACGAGAGGCTAAAATCTGTAAATCTTTGGAGAGGAAAAGTTTAACAACTGGAGTACAGAGTCAGGGGTTGATCAGGAAAGAAAAATACGCTGAAACAATGTGGTTAAAGGTATTTATTCATACAAGTGTGCAATAGAACCATAAGGAGAGTTAAATTTAAGAGCAGTACAGTTTGTGAGTTGCAAGGCCTGTGGGAGGGGACAGGAAGGATTTTGGATGTTGGTATTTGTCAGTGCTAAGAGAGAGAAGATTGGAAAGGGGAGCTGTGAGAGAACTGGGAAGAAGAGGACTGGAGCAGCAGCAACAAGTAAGCAGCAAATGTCAGATTGATGTACAAGTGATAAAGGAGAACCAGTAATGCAGAGGGCAGCTGTGAAAAGCTGGAAACTGCAAAAGCAGCCAGCAGCAACACATTCTTCCCCACTGCCTGCTCTGTCACACACTGTAATTACTTGAAGGAGAGGTGTGAAATGCAAAGACAGGGACAGGAGTCCCCACACACCTGTCAGACCTCTTCATGTGTGTGCTGGTGCTGATCCAGCGTCTCCCACAGCACAAGTGAGAGTGAGAACCCATGGCTGACTGAGGAATAAGAGGTTTTTGTAGGTAAGTAGTATGCAAGGATACAATCCTTTTTTGACTGTACTGTGAGGCCCAGTTTAAAGGGGATCTGGAAAATCATGGGCATTTGTCATCACATGCAACCACTAATGCCCGGTAAAAAAGGGGAGATGTGAACAACAGCCTTCTGTTCCACTGCCTGTATTGACACACTGCTACACGTAAATGCATCCAGCTTCCTGATTCCAGAATGTCTCTCTCACCTTTGGGACTATTTGTCAAAAACCTCGCTTGTTTTTTGCCAGTTAATTTTTTCTTTCTTATATGAGCAGAAAATACATTGCGGAGAACAAATTTTCAGCCTTCCCAAGGGATTCCTTGATTTGATTTCTGTTTTAAAGTACCAGTTTAGGAATGCCCTCTGTTATGCTAATATTTTATTTTGCAGAGAAACTGGAAGTCTGACAAGGTTAATGACATCTTTAAAAGAAAATGTATTTGGAAGTCCTAAAGAATTGCTGAAGTTAAGTGTTCCATCTCTGGTGTACGCTCTCCAGAACAATATGGCATTCGTGGCACTTAGCAACTTGGATGCTGCAGTCTACCAGGTAATACAGGTTTCTGTCAGTAACAGAGCTGGAAATATATTTCTCTTTTCTGGTTTATGATGCATGTGTGTCAGGTATCTGCCTGGCACACAGCACTCTGTTCAGCCTCAGTGTTGAAAGGTAAACTGTGCTTTGTTCTATCCAGAGCAGACACTGCTGCAGACTTCTGGCTTTCTGAGCTAAGCCACTCACTGCTAGAGTCACTTCAAATTCACTTTGTTGTAGCTGGCAATGGATCTGTAGGAAATCAATGAATATAAATCAATGAATATAAAAATCTGTAGTTGAATTTTCTGTTTTATCTTCTTGTTTTGGAGGACTTTATAAAACCATGTCCTCTACACTACATTCCCATCTTTTTCAGGTGACGTACCAGTTGAAGATCCCTTGTACAGCTTTATGTACGGTCCTGATGCTGAACCGTACCCTTAGTAAGTTGCAGTGGTTTTCTGTCTTCATGCTGTGTGTTGGTGTTACCCTTGTTCAGTGGGAGCCTGCTCAGGCTACAAAAGTACAGGTAAGAGTCAATATTTTGTCTCTTCAGATAAAGAGTAAATGATCCTTGATCTTTCACTTTGTTGTGTACCAGTTCAGGAAGTATTGCTTTTGGTATTGTTCCGATCTCACTTGTTGGAAAAGCAGCTGATTGCTATAATTAGTATAAATTACCACAGCCTAATGCACCATCCTAGGAGTGTCTGAGTAATAGATTGTTTCCAGCAGTTGGCCTTAGTAACACTGTAATTGCTGGAACAGAGAATTTGGAATCAAAGCACTGGGAGGAATTCAGAGTGAAACCTCAGCACAGTGTGGGTATGTCATTTAAACACACCCTTCAGAGGCACTGACCTAATACTGTTGTAGGGAGAAACAAGTGTCCTCTGTTTGTTAGGTCATAGCTGCTGCCCAGCTGGATTAGTGGGAAAGGTGGGTCATGCCTCTGGGAGTACTGGCCACAGCCAAGTAGGCAGTGCCTCTGAGTGCTGTGAGAATACCCACAGAAAGTGAAACACCTATACTGCTACACTGAGCTGATCTGAGGGACAGCCCTAGAGCAGCATGTAATACTGGGCAGTGAAATACTAATAATTCTGCTCTACTTAATGAAGTAGCTCTCTGCCCTGGTTTTGGCTGGGATAGAATTAAATTCTTCCTAGTAGCTGGTTCACTGCTGTGTTTTGGATTTAGTATGAAAACAATGTTGGTAACACTGGTGTTTTAGTTATGGCTCAGTAGTGCTTAACCATGAGTCCAGAGCTTTTCAGTACCTCCTACTCTGCCAGTGAGAAGTGGCACAAAGAAACCAGAAGGGAGCGTGGCCAGGACAGCTGACCTGAACAAGCCAGAAGGATATTCCATACCATAGAACATTACACCCAGTATGGAAAATCAGGGAATTTGGCCAGGAGGGGCTCATTGCTGCTACAGGGTGGGCTGGACATCTGTTAGCAGATGGTGATCAATTATCTTGTGCATCACTTAGTTTTCTTAGGTTTTATATCTCTCTCTCCTTTTGTTAATTGTACTAGAATTACTAGTCGTTTTTATTTTGATTTAGTTATATATTTTATTGATTTAGTTTATATCAACCCACAAAGTTTACCTTTTGTTTTCAATTATTCTCCCCACTGGGGGGCTTGGGGGAAATGAGTGAGGAGCTGGGTGGTGCTTAGCTGCTGGCTGAAGTCAAACCACAGCACTTTGGAAGTGATTGTTGTGAATGACTGAAGTGTTGTATCTTTTTTTAAAATAATGGTTGATGTTGCAGGTGGAGCAGAACCCATGGCTAGGGTTTGGAGCGATTGCTGTGGCAGTGTTGTGTTCAGGATTTGCAGGTACAATATTATTTCTGTACATGGGCTGCATCTAAAGGACTGGAGGACTCACAGTGTTTAAAACTGAACATTCTACATTTGTTGACTGTCTTCCTCCAATAGCTTATTCCCTCTGCCCGTAATTATCTTCTACTTTTGGTAATTATGGCAGATTCATAACATGATTACTCCCATGTCAAGCAAATGATAGGGGCATGTACCATTGGTTTTACATGATGCAACATAGAGGGCTTGTTTGCAAGTGGAAGTGTCTTTCAAATGCTGCGAATAAGACTGCAGGGAGCAGCATAATGACTCACTGCGTACATTTAATTAATGTACATCAATTTTATAAAGTTTACTTTGCAGTGAATAGCTCCCCATTGGTGATCACATGAAATACTTGCATTTTTTTTACAAGGGGAACTGGCTCCTCGCTCAGTTCTTCTACCAGCTCAAGCCTGGTAAATACACATTGCCATAGATCTGTAGGTGGAAAATCTAACTGGGATATAGAGGGAGCATGAGGAAGGCAGAGAGGTGGATTAGTAACAGGAAGCCTGGATAAACTCAGTGAAGGATTTTTGGTTTTGTTTATTTTTGATTTGTTCTGTAACCAGTGTCTCCCCTCAGTGTAGTTTTTTCTCTGGCTTCTGGAGGACACCAAAACTTTAGGACAAGTGAACTGGTGCTCAGAAATAAAGAAATGCAATTACTTGTTAATTTGAAATTTGGCTCACAGGGGCATTCTCCTGACTGTAAACTGGATTCTTCCCCTCTCCTCTGTAAAAAAACAAGGTAATACCCCCCACCTCTAGTACTGTAAAATCATGCAAGAACAATCTTCTGCTGTGCATAGATGCATATTACTCATGGAAAAACATTCTGATGGGTAGAGGAGGAAAAGGAGGAGAGTGTCATTCTTGTTTGGTGTTGTTTCAGTGAAATGGGCACTGTGAAGCAGAAATATAAAACTAGAGCTCAGTCAGCTTTTCCTGGAAGGTTATGAATTTCCTCATTTAAATAGATGCTCCCAAGCCACAGGACAAAATACAGCCTTCAGAGTTTCCTAAAACTCCTGCTGTCCCTGATAATGTGGGTCAACAGCTGTACTTCCAAAGAGCTACAAAATTCAGAGCACTGACAGGCTGATGCAGGCAGCTTGAGACACTAAGGGCTTTCTTCTCCTGCAAAAGATTGCAGCTTGGGTTTCCTTGCTGACAGCTGAAGGTCTGGGGCAGCTGCAAGGGACTGTGTGTTTCATCCACAGAGCTCCTTGTGCCCTTGGGGCTTTACATGTTGAAAACATAATTCTATTCAAATTCCCTTCCTGTTCTTCCTTCCCACGCTCACATGAAGCAGTTATTTTGCCGTTAGACCTCCAGTTTCAGGACTGACCATGTTTGACAGTGTGTTGTATTAGTCCAGCAAAATGAAAAAATGGTCGTGTGTTTTTGTCACTAAGTGTTGGAAAAGAAGTTTTTCTTCAAATTGCTGATCCTGTGATAATTTCCAAGTATCTGGGTCCCCAGCAATACTTTTAAAAGCATTGAAGGGATAATTTAAGGGCAGATCCTTTGTGACTTAAAACAGCTCTGAGGAGTAAGTTCTTCTAATCAGCCCCCATTCTTTCCTTCGTCTCTCCTAGTGGATTTTTGAATTGTATATTCACAAATCTAGAAACATAGTTTTATTGATTTGCCTACTGTTTTCTCCATTTATAACATTTACAAGTATGGTTCATACTCAAGCCAAATTTCTGTTATGTTGATTACACCTCATTGTGCTCTGTGGGTCTTCTCAGGGGGCACAAATCTCAAGGTAATTCTAGGTTAAAGACTGCAGTCATTAACAATGCTAGTTTGTTGTTTACACTTCACAAATTTATATTCTTATGAGATAATATCATACTTCCTTGGTTTTATAATTATTTGAACCCCTGAAATATAAATCTGCCTTCTCATTTATACACCATAAATACTCACTGTATTCTGTTAAATTGTAAATTGCATTTTTCAATAATAAAAGACTAGCAAGGCCTTCCTTGAAGCTAACTTGGGCATTTTGGGGGGTGAGGGGGTAGGGTGTGCCTAGGGCTTCTAACACACAGATCTTTGTGCCACCTTTGTTGGTTTCATATTATTTTTTCATATTGTATGATCGTGTGTGATATTAATGACCAATAAACTTCTAGTCAATAGAGCTCTCACCAGAAGGTCATGGAAGTCGCTGGTAAGAGTCCTGCAACTGCTCTCTTTGTTTTGAGATTTGGAGGAAATTCCAAAGCTTGGCAGAGTCCTAATGGGTGAGCAATGGTTAAAAAGGCAGGTGGTGAGGGCCTTGCCAAATGTCTGCCTCTTAGTCTGACAAATGCCTCACAACTAGTATAATGAAGAAGTATTTGGGGAGTTTCAGTAATGCAAAGCATAAAAATAATGCTCTCCAATGTGGCATTGAGAACTAGAGCATTATATTAAAACAAATTCCACTTCCTCAAAATCAACCTGTAGTTTCAATTAGCAGAAGGCCTCGGTTTTGATTTGCTCTTGTAATCAATCCCCTGAAGGTGTGGTTTCTGCCAAGTGCTCTGCCAGCACAAAGCTCCTGAGTTTTCAGCTTCAGTACTGAGGTAATACAGATCCTCCCTTGCTCCCCAAGAAAAATCGGACTAAAATAAATTTAAAACTAAAATCAACGTAAAATTATCTTCCTGGAGGCTGTGGATTGAAAAAGGGTAGAGATAGGAAAGAGTAAATTTGCTGAATTTAGCCCCAGACTTGGCCAATGGTTTAGGCCTAAAGGTTTTAACTGCACTTAAACTTAACAGCCTAATTGAAACAATTAACAAAAGTTTGTGAAAGAACAGTAACTCCTTAGATGGCTAAGTTAGTTACAAATGTGAAGTACTTGAGAATGTAAGAGAGGAACAGTCATAGTCCCTTTGCTGTAGCATATTCATGCTCACACAGATGTAAAGGAGTTTGTACAGGGTGGAAAATGCCCCTCCACTTCAGTGAAGTTCTCCCATGGGATGTCTTTTCATCTTCTGAGTGGGCCAAGGGTTGAGCCTTGAGGAGTGAGGGACCAACCCTGGATCCATCATTGGTGTTCAGCAGTGGTCTTCCAAGGATAGTGAACTTGAGAGTTTGCTGTCTCTAAGAGGTTGGTATTAAAATGCAATAAACCATGAATCATTATTCTCACTGAAATATTTTTGGGGTTTTGTTTTGTTGTTTGTTTTTTTTCAGGTGTTTATTTTGAAAAGGTGTTAAAGAGTTCAGATACTTCCTTGTGGGTGAGGAACATTCAGCTGTACTTATCTGGGATCGTGGTGAATTTATTTGTTGTGTACATGTCAGATGGAGCCAAAGTTCTTGAGAAAGGGTTTTTCTATGGCTACACATACTACGTCTGGTTTGTCATCTGTAAGTATCTTGTGATTTTAGTCTTCTGACATTGTTTTTCTTCTTTAACAATGATACAACTGATTGCAGGAAGCTACAAATTCAGTCTGACACACTCTCAACTGTGTTTTGAGGGTTTTTATTTAACAGTATAATTTTCTTGGAAGTTCACTAATTCAGTTTAAAATTGTGCTGAAACAGCAGCCTAAATAATTGAACTAGCAAGTAGATAATATTTAAATTAGTTATTTACTGGATGCCACGCCATCCCATTTCTCTGAATGATCTGTTAAATCACTAATTAGGACAATGTAGCCCAAAGTAGGAGCACACTAGTGGAGTAAAATGCATCATTTCAGAGTAACCTACTGCATCTGTACTTATGGTAACACCTTATCTGCTTCCCAGTTCTGGCCAGCGTGGGTGGCATCTACACCTCGGTGGTTGTTAAGTACACAGATAACATCATGAAAGGCTTTTCTGCAGCGGCAGCCATTGTTCTCTCTACTGTGGCATCAGTCATCCTCTTCGGGCTCCAGATAAGTAAGTGCCTTTTTGCCTTTGATTTGATGGCTGTGCATGTTTCCTGCCTGCCCAGCCTGCTGTACACAGCTCATACCAAAGCCATCGTTTATGCCCCCTTTCAGTTTTTCTTGTTTTAGCTTTAAGTCTTCTCCAGGACTCTTGTGCACTAATGCATCATCGGTCCCTGTTGTAGTGCTTGATGACTCTGCTTTCAAAGGCATCGGTGCTTTGTTCTTTCAGAGGCATCTACAACTTCAAACAGAAAGAACCTTTCTGGTTTAAACAGCTTTATTTTCATGCATCACTTTCTGGTGCAGTTTAGTGTGTGATACAGCTGTGTACCTGGGACTGCTGTTAATGGGTTATTATTTTTTGTACAGCCAGTGCCAATTTCATTCCTCAGCTGTGGACACCACCATGTGAGAAAGTCAAAGAGCAGCTGGGGTTATGACTGACTGATGTGGTGAATGTCTTTGAGAGGAAGCAGCAGATGGCTCTGAGCTGTTCTGCAACTACAAAGGATTTTCTCCCCAGTCAAGTCTGTGTCTGATACTGTGGCCAACACTCCTGCTCAGTCCATTACTGTTTAGTAGGGGGTAGTTTCCCACCTTAATCCAAAGATGGTGTGGGAAAATGGTGGAAAACCTAGCTTTTTAATGTAATATTAGTGAGACAAAACTTAAGGAAAATTTGCATAAGGAGAAAATAATCAGTGTTTGGTTGCAAAAGAGCACCATGAAGTAGGGGATGAATAGAATTTTAAAAACTTACTTGGGCAGTGTGTTTTCTTGACAGTTAACGTGAATCAAACCAAAACTTTCTGTGATAGCCTCATTAATAGTTTCTTAACAACCCTGTCTAGACATGGCAAGGCAAAAAAGGTATTATCAGAGGCTACTTTATCACATCCACTGGCTTTTTATGATTAAGTTTATTGTAATGTAAGCCTGTACAGATGGCACCTGGGACTGCAGGAGATGCTTCACTCTTGCTTTTATGACCACCACCACCCTGCTGAGACTAACTGGAACCGTGTGGGGATTGTAAACACTCTAGAGATCCCAGTGACAGAGGATGAAGCTAAATGCTGTGATTTATCAATAGCTTATTGTCTTGTTTAGTTTTGGGTAACTTCAATACTGTCATTCAGATATTATAACTTACATGGCTTGCTGGATGTTTCTTATATGAATGTATTTATTTAAACTATTTTATCTCCTTTCAGCTGTTACCTTTGTCCTTGGTGCTCTCCTCGTCTGTATTTCTATTTACCTCTATGGATTACCTCGACAAGACACTACAAAAATCCAGCCCTCAGAGACTAAGAGCTCAAAAGAGAGACTTGCTACTGTGTGATGTCCATAAAAATGGACAGATAGACAAGAGAAAAAACAGACTTTAAAAAACTGCTTTTTTTTTTTTTTTTTTTTTCAAAATTAGCCTTAAGCTAGTCATGAAATGGTTTAAGTGGGATAGGTTAAAAGCAGAAGTTAGTTCTGTTTTACTTGTGGAGTTTCCAATGGCTGACACTGAGGCTACACTGCAGCTGAGGAGCTGGCTGGGTATTTTATGGAAGATATTCTTCATTCACTTTGACATTGAAGAGTCTCATTTACAAGGAAAACCCAATGAAGGAACTGATCACTCAATTGTACATAATGTATATAATGCAGGGAAATTGGTTCTTTGTGTATTTGATAAACTGTCTTGCTCTTTGAGGGCAGAAATGCCTGAAAGCTTCATAAAAAAAATTAAAAAAAAAATACTGCCAGCAGGTCTATATTTGTTCCTGTACCTTTAGCCTAAGTGTGAATGAGTCAACACAAAGGTTCTCTCTAGAAGATCTTTTCTCTCTCAACCTCTCTGTGCATACAGAGAAAAGGGTTCCTGTACTGCATGTTTGCCTTTAATTTATTAGTACCAGCTATGTATGTAATATCAAACTCCTTCCTCATCTTCTGAGGCCTTCCAGATCTTTCAACTCTACATTGAGGGAAAACTGACCCTGGTGCATTTGGGCAACTTGTTGATATTCACAGTGGAGTTGAAATGTGACCAATTTCAAGCTCTTGGCTACGTTTCTTTGGACATGAATTAAGCAGCTGGATTTTACTTGAACGTGGGGCATGTTAAACATAGCAGTGACAAACATGCCTAAATTCTCTTCCAGGAGGTGAAGATGGTCCCCTCTGCCTTTTGCCAACAGTTTCATCACAGTACTGCTCTTGGTAGTCCAGGCTTCCATGGTGGAGGGTACGCCAAGCACCTGCAGGACCTCACCTGCTGCTCCACCCCTCTGGAGCAGCGTGAGGCTCAGGGGTGCCAAGCAGCACCTGCCACGTTTGCCTGTGTGCACAGTGCTGCGCTGCCTGTTTCACCAGCTGGGCAGCAGCCTCTTCTTGCTGGCCATCACCTCAGTGACACAGAGCAAGGGCTGGAGGAGCAGGGTGTGGCAGCTGGCAGTTGGGCTTGGCTGAGATTCCTGAAGGGGGAATGCAGAACAATATCCAGGAAATGGTTTGTTACAACTGACGGAGCACCTGGAGCCCTTGTGCCATTAGGCCTTGGTACACAGTGGCAACAGAAGGAGTGGAGAACTTTGCTTAGGGCAGCCACTTAACACCACTTCCTCTACCAAAAGGATGTGATATTTACATGGCAAATACCCAGCAGTTCTCTTTTATGGGAAATTCCAGGTAGAGCAGTGTCTTAAGTACACTGCTGGACCAAATGCCTGAAGAAAGTGATTGGGACAGCCTTGCCTCCTGCAAATGGCTGTGCCACACCTGCTCTTAAGCAGCTGTGGGATGGAGAACACAAACCTCCCAGCGCAGATGGAGTTTCCAGCCTGCAGTAGCAGTGACACACAGGAGAGGAGTCATATTATTGTGGAAAAAATCAGTTTACTAAGAGATATGACTTGACATTGGACACAGCCTCGTTACATTTGAGTTACGGGTGTAATGCCAAGAAGTTTCATTCCATTGGCTAGAACTGAGCGTGCAGCATGGAAGAGACAGAGCCGTGCCTGGAAAACAAGGAAAAAAGTAATTTTAGGGCAGTGCTACAGAATAGGGTGTGGTTCTTGGGACAGCAGAGACTGAGAACACCGTGCACAGCCCGGCCCTGAGCAGTCTCAGCCCTCACTGGGACTCCAATCTACACAAAACCTGTGTACTATGGAACACAAATGCTGCCAGAATTCACACCAGCTGTTGGCAGCTCACTCCACTGGTCAGAGGGACACACATTGTCAAACAAAGGAAGGTGGAATGTCCAGCCCAGCCTGTGGGACAAGGCAAGCAGAGGTGCCTGAACAAGAGTGCAGTGACTAAAGGCTGAAAATCTTTCATGTACCAGGGGCTAGTACAGCCTGTGGATGCCGCTGGAATCCTCCCCTTACTGTGCCTGGGTGACAGGCTTCAAGCAACTATGGGCTGCTTTGAAAATTTCACCCTCCCTTCTCAATGTCTTGGCTGTTACACAGCTGGCTGTTTGGGGAGGGCTTTATCGAGCTTGCTCCAAATATCATAGTTCTTGAAAGCTGTCACACTGTAAGATATTTAGAAATATTTTTATTTACAGGATAAGGAACTGAAATTTTCCTTGAAGCTTGACACAGTCTATCTTCAAAGGCACAAATGCCTACAGTATCTAAGCTCAAATACAGACTACAGCTCCACCAATTCCGCTGAATGTTTTTCTTCCACAGCACAGCTCAACACTTAAATGTGATTTCCTACCAAAATCAAATAGGTAATTCCATTTGAAATAGATGAAAGAAAATAGGAGAGGCACTGTAATTAATTTATTATTTACTGAGTCATTAGGGGGTCAAACATTGCCTGCAATATCAGTAAAAAGAATTTGCATTTATTTGGAATGGCACATTAACAGTTGTCAGCCTCTGTGCTTTAGCTAGAAAGGCAATACCGACAACTTGGGATATGTAGGTGGCAAGAGGGAGGAGACAAGATTCAGTTCTCTCCTAATTCTCTATCTTCCCACATAACCACTAAAGGAAACCATCAAAAGTCAACGAGCAAGTTAAATGCTCAAATGTTTACTCTCAAAACATTCAGAAGGAAAGGTGATGAGAAGGTGTTTGCCTGGGTCTGGAACAGCTGTCCTTAGGGAGTGTTGTGTTTTTGAGGATCAAGCAGAGCAGCCCTTTCCGGAAGGCACAGCAGTGAACAGCAATCCCTGCCTTCCCAAAGCGGTGCCGCCCACGGAGAGCCTGGCTGTTGGCTCCTCTGCCTGCGGGCTCGTATTCCCCCCAGTGGTGACACAGCTGGGCTGGCAAAGCCCTGATGGATGGATCCCTCCTCGGGGCTGCCCTCCAGGCCCCAGCCCCCCCGTGCCGTACCTGTGCCACGTCGGGGGCGCTGCCTTTCACGGGAAGGGTTTTGTGTGCCACGGCTGCCAGGTGGCTGAAAGGGAGAACACAGGAGAACTGTGAGAAGGAGTAAGTCACTTGACAAAGGCAGCGCTGTGGGCTACAGAAAGCAGCAGAACTGGAAGAGCCACCCACAACTGCAGCATGCCACAGGCTGATTTCCAACAGCTTCTTCACCTGGCTGAAGGAGGGCATGGTTTTATGTAACCTGTGTGGTGTTGATGGCATGCCCTGACAACTTAATTCTCCTAAAATAACCCCAAAATAAATCTCCTTGCTTCACACATACTCTCCCACTCCCTGCCCTCCATCCCCCCCAGAAAACCCACAAAACAGTCTCAAGACTGGAAAGATCCTTGAGAACCTACCCTATCATTCCCAAGATGCATGATTCTTTACACAGTTAACTTGTTAAAGCCTTCCCATACATAGGCTCTACAACTTCCTCCATCAAGCCTACCCAGCATTTCATGGTGCTGTCTAATCCCTATGGGAATCAGATACACAGTATGACTTACACTAATAACAAGCTTTGTTCATGGTCTGAGATAGTGGTTAAAAGCGGTTTGGATAAAATGTCCTAGCTGAAATGTTGACACTGAGAGGATGTTATCAGCTAAAATCTGCTCCTTAAGACATCATTAGTCCAGCACAATTTTGGGTTCAGATACTGGATTTCAGCCAAATGATTATTTCTTTTCTTAAAAATTGTTAAGTTACTCCTAAGGCTCCAGCCTTAATCTCTACTATTTATTACATTATTTGCCATCCTACTTGATATATTCTCTGCTTCAGGGAAACTGCCCCACAAATTTGCATCTTCCCACTATTTTTACTCTTCAAAGCAGTGCAGATGTGAGGGCTGCAGAGCCAGCTCAGGAAGGCCTGTCCTCACTGGAGACACTGCCAGTATCAGCAAACACCTTACCTCAGTGTGAGGAGGTAGCTGACAATGTGCTTGGGTTGCAGATCCTGAGAAGATCTATACAGGACCTCATCATACCTGTGAAGGAAGGGAAGGATTGTTTGGTGCTGAAGTGGTACAAGGTGTACTCAGATAGAAGGCTCATCAGACTTGCTTAAGCCAGAACAAGCACACAACCACAGCTGAAGAATTAGCAGAACTAATCTTCTGAAGCAAATCTAAGCTGTGTCATTAGCACACAACTGATTATTCCTTCCTTGTTCACTTATTATTGAAGGAGATTGCTTCTGCTCCTCATCATGCAAACAGCTCAGAGAGGCAGGCTATAGCAAAGAGAACACAAGAGCTGTCTTTGCTCCTGGAACATTATGCCTGGTTTTACATCTGAACACTAATTGTACATTTCAAGGTGCAAAAAACGTGTTAAATTATCAAGGAAGTCAAAATAGTCCCTTAGAGGACATTAGCAATTTAGTCCCTTTAGCAAATGCAGTTAAGAATTTTAAGTAGATAAAAGGAATCTTGCAACATTAGAAAAAGACAAATCCTGGAATATAGAATCACACAGAATGGGTCAAGTTGGAAAGGAGCAGTGGGTGATCTGGTACAACCTCCCTGCTCAAGCAGGGTCATCCTACATAACTTACACAGTACACTCAACTTTGTAAGGCAGTATTCAACAGGGTAGTACAGGCAGTCATGACAGCTATGTTTTTTCTTCATGTGTTTTGCCTTTTCACAGCCTGCAAGAAGGTACCAACACCACCAGGGCTGAAGAGATTTCAAATTCATAGTGGGGATTGGACTTGCTGAACTCTGCTCAACTCCCAGGCCCATCCCTGCCAGCATGTCCAAGCTGAATTGTTAGGGAATCTTCCTTTCTTACAGGCAAGCTACAGAACTGGGGAGCACACCATGATAGCGACAGCTCAGCAGTCAGGTAAGAGTATAAAAAAATCCCAAGAAACAACTCACATCTCACAATGGCACTGCATAAATAAGATGCCACTGGTCTTACTGAGAGCTGGCTGGTCCTGCTGCTGCTCAAGAGAGCGTGCAGCAAACGATGGACTGCAGGCAGACCTCTGGAGGGAATTACAGTAACAGCAGAGCTCTGCAGCCCACATGTGCAGGTCAAAGGAGCCACCTGGTGCACTGACATGACTTTTGGAAACCCTAATTTAAACAGATGGCCTCAGGAAGGTCTTAGTATGGTCAAAAGAGTTAACTTGCTGACACTACACAGTGTGCAATGCAGTATATAGGAATTCTCAAAGCCTCGGTCATTTCTGATTCCATCACAGGCTGTGCAATGTGGACAACTCACTTGTTTCCACAGTTTAATTACACATATATGAAATAAAACAGAAACTGCTCAAATTTAAGACTCAATTAATGAAGAACACTACTGCTATTAACAGGTACCAGTTTTGCATGTTCAGTAGCTCTGAAGGATGCTGAGCTCCCAAACGTGCATGCACATACTCCATTTACCTCACCACCTCTCTCTTTTCTCACATGACAACAACAGAACATGAGGGACCAATATTTATACAGAGCTGAGCACATTTTTGTGAAGACAGGAAATAATTAGGAGGCTCAGCTACACAGAGTATGTCCCAAATACTGCTTTTTCCATCATATAGCTTCTTAAGCCACGAATATTTCAAATGTTGCAATCCATGTGGCATAAAAGGCAAGTAATTGCCTCAAACCATTTTTTCTTCTGATCATGCAGTCTATGCCCTCTCAATAGGTCAGTGGCATATCCATATATTTATTTTAAGGGAAATGGAATGGAATTTGGAAAGAAAACTAGACAAACCTGAGAAGATGCTGAAGAAGACAGATGGCATCTGGCTCTTGTAAGCACACCACATTTACATCAGTTAGCTCTGCATTCCCATGCATCTGTTCTAAACTAAAAGGTAAGAATGGAAAACAAATGTTGAATGAATAACACCTCTTAGCAATGCTGAACAAAAAACCCCCAGTAATCTATGCTTTTAAGAAAAAGGGTAGGCTCTGCTTAAGCTGAATTGAATGCTGAGACAGACTAGCTGACTTCAACCTAAGATTAAAAAAAAACCAAAAAATTTGTGCTGGCTATTCAATTGTCAGCAGGATTAGAGATATGCATGGACAACAGGTCCAGAAGCTAAAAGGACTAGGGAGGAAGTCAATTCCCTACTAATGGTACCCTGGAACCACCAATGGCTACATGACAAGGGAGTACAAGAAGAGCAGACCAGAGAAAGGGATCAGGCTTGCATGTTCTCCCTGAACACCATGTCCTGCTACCATTGCCTCACAACATCAGGCTGCTTCACACCTTTGGCCTCACCCAGGAAGGAATCCTACATGAAAACACATATTGAGATCTGCTCTGGCAGTTCAGTCATTCAGTCGTTTAAACTGGACTCTTCTGAAAGTCTTAAAAAAAATAATTAAACATGTCAGGTGTTTGACCTGAGTCAACAGGAAGAGATCCCTTTTCAATCTTGGCTATAAACACTGGGAAATAACAATGTTAAAAATAATCCAGTAGTTACTGTGGTAGCCAAAACATCCAAGTTCTGTGATGTGGTGTGTTTTACAAGTATGGGGATTTTGTCTTTTACATCAGTTTCCTTAGTTCTAGGCAACCATTCCTCATCAGTGACACCAGCCACAGAGAAGCTGATCATAGAACTGAGAAACTACATGAACAGTTAGTTCAGTTCCATGGAAACCAGGTAGAAAATTAATTTTAATTGGCCTGCTCTTCTGGTAAGTCTCAATGATTTCTATCTTAAACTCACACTTCTGCTGAAAAAGCGAACATGTGTCATATTTAAGGAGTTAGCACTACTACTTAGCAAAGCAGTAAGTTAATAAGGTTAAAATTCATGTCAGACTGTGCTGTGCAGAAATGCTCCTCTTACCTGTGGAGTCTGGCATGGGTGTACTGCAAGAACACACCTGTGTCTCCCCGACTCTGGAGAGCTCGATCCCAGCTAAACTGGTAATCAGATGACAGAAGGCCCCTGAAGTCCTGGAACAAGAAACTGATGTCACCCAGACATGGCTCTTCATCTCAATTTGTAACTTCCCACAGACAATGCAGACACCTCATGAGGCAGCTCAGACTCACCTGAATTATGAGTGCTGCAAGACCAACCTTCTCTGCTGTCTCCACAGGATCTTGGATCTCTTTGGTTGCTGAAGAGGAACAGAAAAACATCGTTAAGTCTGCAGTACCATAATGACTCTCTTGTTCATACTTGGAGATGCCAATAAAAGAGCATGTCTTCCTTAACTATAAACTAGCAATATGGAAATTGTCAGGATGCATGCACCAAGGAGTCCAGGATATAAATCTATTAAAAGCTGAAAACAGCTGTTTCACATGGGCTTTCTCCCACTTCCCCTCATATGCGCAGCAAAGATTTTGAGGTGAGAAGGGTTCATTATGACAGACTATGCAGGCTACACTGAATTCCTTTTTACAATTCTGACAGCCAATCTCAAAGATCAGGGAAATGCAGATTTTGCTGAAAAACTGATAAAAAGCTCCAAGTGATACAAGACACAAACAAAAAAAGAAAAGTTCTTCCAATGGCTTATGGACCATTTTACATTCGTGGGGTATTCACACCATCCACTCGAAATATCTAAACTGAAGCAATCTGAACTGGGAGAATCACAGAACCCTTTGGGTTGGAAGAGACATTTAAAGATCATCCAGTCCAAACCCACTGCCACCTCCTTGTCCATTTCACAAGGAAAATCATCTGTTTTAAAAAAGCTGAGGAGGAAGAGCAAGGAAGATGCATACTACTAGAGCTGATTGGATTGCTGACTCAAGCCAGCACCTAACTCCAGAGAGCACAACAGGGGGCAGCATTTCACTGGGAACTGCTTGGATCTGTATTGCATCAGAAGGAAACTATCCTGGAGCCACAGCCCGAGTGAGGTGCAGGCAAACCCCCCCTTCAGCACAATCTGGGGCAGAGCAGTGACCTCCCTGGCACTTGGGAACAGCCACGAGGCTGGCAGGGTGACAAAGCAGCAGTGGCAGGCAAGCGAGGGTCGCTCGTGCCAGAGAAAACTGTCAGAGCTATAAATCCTTTGGATGAAATCTGACTCTGAAATCCCTGAACTCCAGCCCCAAACCTACTAATGAATAGTTTGTTCCCTCCAGAAAAAAAACAGTTGCTGTCCCTGAAAGGCAGGTACTTCCTTCCCAGTGCACAATGAAATAATTCTACTGAATGTTACAATCTGCAGATCTGAATTTAGGGGAGTTCACAGAATTGCAAAGAATTATTGTAATGTTTATATTATGGGAAGCACAAAAAGAAAGAAAAAGGACATATTAGTGTGATTAGTGAAATACAGGGAGAAGTGAAGGGTTGAAAAGGCGACACAAGGTGATCAACATAGAACATCAAAAGAAACTAATAAGACCTGAAATAGCTAACTTTTTGTGGAAGTCATGTTTTGTAACATCCTTGAGCGAACTTCATTTAAAACATCTTCCAGAAAAATTACTTCTCCTCTCCGAGTCTTCATGCCTTGAACTAGACCAAAAGACACATGCTGGCACCTGTGTTGAGAAGCAGCAGGACCAAAATTATATTTCAGTAGAGAGAAACATTTGCCGTGTTTTTGCAGAGCTGCATTCTCCATCAGGAAACAGCAATAACAGCTGAATAAATAACACTCCAACACGGGAAGCCTGGTGATATAATCAGTAACTCTCATTTCAGGCTCCATATTATTATATAATGGGAAAATAATGATCAGAGTTATGATAGCCTGGTCATTTGTGTGCTCTCAGGAATCTCTTGCTACTAGCTTTAGTACAGAGGCCTCAATGCAATAATTTGCAATAAATTGAGGAGAGGCAAGATGTAGACAGATCAAATTACTGTGGCAACAGAGATCTCTTAATACAATTAGAAAAGGAGTCATAATAATTCTATTGTGGCCACATTAAACTAAGAGTATAATTAATCATTGCTAATAATAAAGTACTCATTGTGCTCTTAATAATCCCAAGCATTATTCTTGATCCAGAGTCTAAGGCAATTTTAGAACAACTTTAAGCACTGTGAAAGGAGGCAGGTTGGGATTCCTGAAGGCTAAACCCCTATATTTAACCACAAAAGACATGCAGTCTGGCAGAGAGGAATATGATTTAGTCTGGAGATCCATTACTGACCCTTGCTCAGATTGCTAACAAGATTAGTAATTACAATGAAATAACAGTAGGGATACACTGCCCTGCAATAGATACTTCAAGCCTGAAGCATGATTCAAACTCAGATTCTGATCTCTGCTAAAAAAAAAAAAAATACTTCAAGAGGCAATAATTTAGTATGTGACCACACAATATCCCAGAAGCTATGCTACAAAGTCTCTTTAAAATTGTTTCCCTTTTTCACATCAGGCAGTTATGAAAAACCTGTTAAATGAGAGACAGGGCTGTTTTTCACATCCTAAACACACGGCAATAACTTCACTCACAAATAAATCAGGCCAGCAGGAGTGAACACATAGAATGAAAACGTTGCTGATAAGGACCTGAGGCCCACATTGCACATAACTCTGAGGGTTTGTTTCTCTGTTGGGCTAGTACTAGCTGGGTCCTACAGACCAAATGTCTGCTTGTACTCTGGAGTCCATTACTTGCACACCAGCAACTTATAGCTTAGTTTCATCCAAAATGCCTACATGATGTGTGCTATAGCATGGTGGTGGATGGACACTGTCAGGAGATTCTCCCCAGAAGAGCACTCCTCTGAACTTCCAATGTACATATTATATACATTATTGCAGGAAAAGAAATTAACCCCAAAACCAGTATATAATTACAATTTTTACGTACATACCTTTCTGCCCAGTCATAACCCATGAGCTTCAGTATTTGGAATAAATGTTGAAAGTGATTACTTTGGCTTTTATCTGTCTAAGGAATAGAATTGATGCATATCAGAAAACACTACAAGTCTGATAAGGAGTAGCTTTTAATACACAAACACACAATACCACAGTGCCAGTAAGTCATTGCAGGCAAAATTAAGACCTATGAAGACAAGCAAGACTTGAAAATTGTGACAGCTGGAATCTTTGGCAATGGGATTTTGAGTTGTGTTAGAAAAAGAAATCCACCTTTTCAGAAATTATTATTCTCACGTCATGAAGGTAAAGACATGAAGTGAAAGGAAACCTTAATATTCTTCAGTTTCTCATGATCTGAGAGCTGCCCAAACAAAACATCTCCATTTTCACTTCTGAACCTTCTGCTCTTGTT
The DNA here is from genome assembly GCF_029582105.1 of Oenanthe melanoleuca. NCBI lineage: Eukaryota > Metazoa > Chordata > Aves > Passeriformes > Muscicapidae > Oenanthe > Oenanthe melanoleuca. The sequence continues at coordinate 33,796,432 of NC_079336.1, forward strand.
ATACCCCTGGGTTATATCACCAAACTCCAAGGGGTCCTTTGGCTTAGAAACAGAACACCTCTTTGGCTGTCTGCCTCCAGAACCCACTAGTTTCTATTGTCTCCAGAGGGATTTGGAGCTTTACGTTATAAGGCAGGTACATATGTTCTTTAAAAATGTATAAATGATCACAATTTCATAACAATGTATCTTGTGCTCTTCCACTTTCAGTTACACTCTCCTACGGATTGAAGTTGCTTCTGACAGTATGTTATGTCTAACAAAAATCCTCATAGGTGTTTCTAGCTACAGCTGTTGCTATGAGGTTTATTTTCCTACCTAGTTGTTTTGACTGCCTCCTTTTTATCCCTCCTAACAAAACAGTGCAGAGATAACCAAATAATCACTATTTCCTCATTTGTTTGGTGTCCTGGGACAAGGAGTGAAATGTTTATCCTGAGCTCCTTCTCAACTCTACCACCTACCTCCTCTCTCCTAGCTCCACATAACCTGCTCTGCTCCAGGGAATCACCTCTCTGTGCTGACTCACAAGCAAGGCTGATAAAAGGACAGCTGATAAATGGCTGGTGCTTCAAACAAGGCCTCCCAAGTCCTTTTTCATGCACCTTACAGATGAGGTGCATCTCTGCACAGAGCCAGACCTCTCTCATTAAGTGGCTGGCTTTAACACAGAAGCCTGTAGACTGACAGCAGGGATTGTATTTAATTCTTCATATATAAAAGCATTTTCATATCCTTCTTGAGTGCAACATTCAATGGAATCTTAGTACCACTTTAATAACATGCCACATATTGGAAAATGTTTTGAATATTTTGCTCATACCACTGCCTTTTTATGAAACAAGTAGGATTTTTAAAAACCTAATTTGGTGAATGCACTGATTTACAGCATTACAAGTGGTAAACCAATTTATTATTCTTTTAAAGCAGTTGATCTGATGAAAATAAGATGATCTTATTTTGTAAGACTCTTGAGTCTAAATAATTTTCTTGTAACAAGATTAGGATTCTGAAATATATTTGTATTTAATTATTAAAGACTAAAATCATTAACATTCTGATTTAATCCCACAAAGTCCTCCTGCCTCTGAGTAAAGTCCTAACTCACTAGAAAGCAGTGCCACGAAACAGGAGCAAAGCTCAGCAAGGCTGGCAGTTCCCCCACCATGTTGTCCGTCCCACAAGGGTCTCCTAAAAGTTTGTTTCATGCTTTTATTTTATGACCCAGTTTCTCAGCCTGCAGAAAGTCAGAAATTATAAAAATATTAACCATGTCCTCTGAAAACCATACAACCTAAGCAAGGCTGAGAGGACAGGGCAGGCTAATCTGTCATTTCCCACTTGAATGGGACATTGGCTATGATGGACACATCAATCACATTACAATCTGGCTGGGCTGTGCATCTCTTTGGACTTGAAGGAGACCAGGGAGGCCCAGGCAAGGAATCAAATACTGACTGAGTTCAGCTACAGCAGCAGTCTGCTCAAGACTCTTACTCCTATGCTTGCTCATTCCATTAGCTTAAAGTTCAGCTGATACCCTGATTTGTGCAAACTGGACATCCAACTATTTGTTTTCCCTAATTGTTCCTTCTCCCTTGGTCCCTGCTACCTCCTGGTATATCAAACACAAATAACTGCCCACCCACATGAACTAGACAGGAAACATCCTTAACATCTACTGCACTGCACTTTCACAGCCACACTGCCCTCTGAGCCAATGAACTCACTGTTCCAGCCAGCAAGGGCAGAAAAGCTCCCACCAAATACAAACAATTTCCCCCTAGAATGACCAAAAAGTCCCTGTTCTATGACATGTGAGAATGGCAAGCTACAGGAAACTCCCTGAAGACTGAAGCAAAAAGGAGGAATATGGTTCAACTAGAAGTTGCACTTTAAACTGTGTATTTAATGTTTTGCTTACTGAGCTCTCTCCCTGCATTATGTTGTGTCACATTATATTGACTTTTGAAAAAGCTGTACAGAGAAGGTACAAGGACATTACCAAACATGTCTCCACACACAGATTTTTTCTACATGTTACTAATTCTGGACTTCATATAAAAGAACGTGGCCTTCATAACTTTTTTTCCTACATCTGAGAAAAAGAAGATTTAAAAGCTTCACATGAAATCTCCTTGCTAATATGAAATCAAAAAAGAATTTCAGACAAATAAGGAGACAGTCTGGCTATTCATATCCATTATTGATACTGCTAGAATTGTGAAAAAACAAAATAATGAAACCACTAAATATAAACATTCCCTGTCTACAATTGCTTCATTCAGATTGATTAAACAGTACTTTATGTGGAATTTCTACATAATGAAACTAAAGCATTTCAAAGCTGTAAAAATGTACATTTCAGATAAGATATCAGGACTTCAGAGTAGACTTAGATTCATTTTAGACCATTAATTTCTAAATTAACTTTTTAAAACCCTTTATAATACTAACAGCTTTTCCTGGTTTAATTATTAACGACAACATTTATACAGAAAATAAAATATCAAATCAAGTAGGAGTTCCTTTCAAACTAATTGCAATTAATTTTTATAGTAGAAAATAACTCCAGAGCTAATTTTCATAAAATTATAGAACGGCTTGGGTTGGAAGGGACCTTAGATCATCTTGTTCCAGCCCTCCTGCTGTGGGCAAGGACATCTTCCACAGGTTGCTCAGAGCACCATCCAAGCTGGTCTTGAACACTTCCAGGGATGAGGCATCCACAGCTTCTCTGGGCCACCTGTGCCTCAGCACCCTAACAGTGACACTTCTTTTCCTAATATCTAATCTAAACCTACTCTCTTTCAGTTTAAAGGTATTTTTCAACCATTCTGGGGGTCAGGCACTGAAACAGAACCAAGAAACACTGCCACACAGAGGCACAGCTGCTGGGCAGCAAGGGCATCCATTTTACTGCCAAAAATACTGTGTGTCAAAGTCATATTGTGAGCCAGAGGCCTCTGGGTTACAGGAGAGTCAGCACAAAAGTGTGTGCTGAATCTAGAATTACTTACCACATAAATCATGGTATCCCAGCTGTGCTTATTCATTCTGTCTATAGCAGCTGCAAGATCTCTGAAAGAGATAATGAGAAACTATTTGGATTTTCACTCCAACATACCTCACTGCTTGCCTCTTATAAAAATAACCTGCTGTTTACAGAGGGGAGAGAACTTCCTGAATGGAAGGATCCATGTATGCCTTACACATAAAAAAGGACATGTATACTTTGCTGATGACATGTCTGAAATGTTTTTTTAAACCACTACCTAAGAAAATTACTGAAGAAACAGTAATACTGAAGAAAACTCTTTGGTACAGAGTAATTGCAGGGTCTGTCTGCTGCTGGGACCTGAGAAAAACAAGCCTTTCCTGGGAAACTAACCCAGAGTTCAGCCTTAGCTTAAATGGTACAAAGCTCATCTAAACACACAGGACTGTCACAGGAGAACCATCAGCCTTGTATTCCAATCTGAAAAAAGCATTTGCAATTGCTCAAGATTTGTTATGGGATGCTTAGGTGATGAACTAAAGATAAGAAAAGAGAAGGAGATGATGACAAGGATAGGTGGCTTCTAAATCAATTGCTGGTTATATGTTTGCCTAGTTCTGTTCTGTACCTCACCAGCACAGTCTGTCCTGTCTTCCCATGAAGCTCAATTTCAAACTCTCCCAGGGTGAGGGGGCTCTCTCCTCTGTGTGCACAGGTATTTGGAGTGTCAGTAGCTAGAGCTGGAGACTACAGCTCATGTAGGCCATGCAAAGGTGGTGTCAGAGACTGAGGAGCATAAGTGAAATGAAGTGGTAACAGTTGGAGTCTGACCATGGATCACAAGGTGTCTCAGCCAAAGCTGAGTGAGAGCACACACATCCTCAATATGACTGACAGCAAATATCAAGCTGAATAGCCAAGCAAGTAGGCAAAGTATCCCAGGAAGTCTCCAGATGCCTGCAGAGGTGAGGCACCCAGAGTCTGTTGGCATCAGAGGGTCCAGGCCAACAGCTGGAGAGACCACAGGGACCTCCAGCTACTGGAGGGATACACAGTGCACATACAATACATCTGTATATTAATGACATTATTTAATAATACACATGTCACATACATAATACAAGTATCTATGTCACAATATCTATCACACACACATATGTAACTATACACATACATACACGTGTGTTTCTTCACAGGAGTAGATACTCGTCCTAATCACCCAGAGGGGAACAAAATGCCAGCTGTGCTGAGTGGTTTTGGCCCTGAGATCAGGTGCTCATGCTTACTCCTGGCTGACCTGTGAGCACAGACCTGTGGCACCTTTGTCTCTTTTTGGCACAAGGATTCAGCAGCTCCCTAATGTACAGGATTGACTGTAGCATCTCTAATACCCTTGCCCTGAAAAGCTGTACAGAGTTTACCCTGAGGGCTAGACACTAGATTTATTTACATTCCTGGCACAAAGAAACTGTTAAGGCTTCCATATTTAAATACCCAAGAGGAATTTTAGGATGCTGATGAGATGGCTGGAAAACAGCAATAAAATTGATGTTACAGCACTGGTGGTCCACTGAGTCAATGAAGACATGGCTGAACAAGCAATTTTTTCCTGTATCACACCATCAATAAACATTTTAAGCAAAGGTCTTTCTAAAACCTTTATTTGGCAACTGTTTATTCGATTCAGAGATCCCAGCTTCATTTTCAAAGTTAGTAGCTGGGGAAAGTCTTATGATTTATGCAAAGAGGAGATTTATTAACATTACTTGGGGGGAAGAAAAGTATTTAAAAGCCATCTTTATCCCATCAGTTATGTTGCTAGCTTCACTTACAACTACCTAGAAATAAAAAGCTTCAAAATCCATGCCATCAGTTATAAATGTGCTCATGTTCAAAAGCTCCCTGGCACAATGACTGGCAATGAACACAGATGGGCTCACTTGCCTTGTTATATAAAGGGATGTCCCATCACTGCGCATGACGGTGGAAACTGTTGAGAGATCTTTCTTCTCTGAGAGATCCACAACTCCTGTCCCTTTTCTGTAAGTTGAGGGAAAATACTGATGTCACTGCAAGCTATTATATAGGTAACTCCAGGTAAGACTGAGGTCAGAGCCAAAACTAAGGCCTCTTGTCACAAACTCCCTCCCTCTAGACAGTGTCATTCTTTCTCTTTGAATAACCTTCTCCTTTAAGTCTTTTTGAAAACTGTTTGTATAAGTCTGCTGTCACCACTGCTGATACCAGGGTGCAGCATGCCCACATTCTGGTGCATTTCATGATTACAGCTTTCACCCCAGTTCAGCCAGGCACCTCTTTAATCAAGGCAAGGATCTCATCTAATTCTGCTCATTAAATGCCACACACAGCTACCAAACTGATCAACAGCCTAAAACACCATTGGGAGTCGAACATTGTCATTGTACCTCATTTGTCAAGGCCAGGCTTCTGTGCTAGTTATAGAAAATGTAAATTTTAGCTGTGACTGCACAAATCCTGATGGTAGTTGTTCTACTAGAGCAGCTACCAAAACCACGTTAAGAAAACTCTTCCCCTGCACAATTATGCACAAACCTCACTCATCTTATCTTGAAGTGCAACTGAGATGATACATAAACTACACCAACAGATTAAATAAGTTCATACATTGTTTTCTGAAGGAGTCCTTTATCTTCCAACATCTTCAGAACTTCTTGGGCCTTCTCTTGGTAAAATGATTCTCCAGAATATTCATCAAAGTGCACTCCTAGACGCTGAGAAGTTACAAGAATATCAAAGAAGGGTAATATCATTAAGATCAAGGCTAACCATTTTTCCTCAAATTAAGTCAGATGATAGGTCACAGATCAGATACAGTGCAAAGATTAATGTTATTCCAGGAAATGTCACTTCATTGTTAAAAGGAAAGGATGCTTGGATTTTGATTTAATCAATTTCTGCATTAGATTGAATCTCTCCCTGAGGAGAGATTGGATGTAACATTCATGAGAAATTGGGCATAAACTGGTCAGAGCAATTCATACACAAATTCTGATGCTGTGCTGGAGGTGAGACCAGTGGGACCAGGCTGCAGAGGAGCTACCTGGACCTGAAACCAACACTATTTTAAAAGGATGCTAAAAGGAATTTTAAGAAGTAAAAGCTGCTCACAAACATTGCTGAGCATACAGAAGTCATTACCATGAAGGCTAAGGGTATATTCAGAAGAGACAAGATGACCTTAACTGTCAAACCTGGTCAGTTCATCAGTTCAATACTTCTTAATTTAAATGAAATTGGGAGAGAAAGATGTAGCTGTACCAGTCATCATGTGATCAATGATGGGTGACCTTCAAGGTGGCATACACAGCCCAGTACCTCATTACCTTCAGAGGTCAGCTTTCCACAAGAACTATCCAGTGTCTCAGGAGATCTTAATTTAACGGTATTTCCTTGGCTCCAGTGATATGTTTCAGGGAAGAAGTTAAAGCACAGCCAGGTTATCTGGATCATAAACTATTTCCCAATTTTTCAAGATTAATTTTTTGGTCATGGGCACAAACATATCCCATGGAGCAGCAGACACTGGCTCCAATCATGAGATCAAAGTGTGCAACAGATGGCTGTGTATTAGCTCAACTCCACCTGCAGGGAACTCCTGCTGCTATAGTTTCTTACACCCAATTTAATATGCAACATTATAACATCAGATCAGAAATGTGAAAACAGAGTTATCTTCTAACAAAATTTATTACACAGAAACCGTTAAATTTGGTGGGTTGCTGCTGACAAAGATAAAGCAAAACTGAGCAATATCTATCCAACACTGATTTGCCTTGCTGCTTAGCACCACACTTTGAACTTCAGGACTTCTGAGAAGGAAGAGTTAGTCTAAAGGCCAATTACCTGGACACCAGTAAATAAAATGTACCTAGCATGTCAGCAACTGAAGTGACAGCCTGCTTGGATGAGAAATCAACTACTGTGCTTTTTCCAAGCAGAATGAGGCTTAGCCTGGCACACTGAGAAAGAGCTTCCCCACAACATTCCAAAATTTATGGGAAAGGCAATGAATTGATAACATTAGAGCAATCTCTGATCCCAAGTGAGTCCACTGCTCTACAGTCTCCTAGAGAAAAGGTGCACTGTCAATTATGTTGATGAGAGAAATAGAGACCATTTTACCAACAACACAGAAAAGACATTTGGATGATTTGTACCTTATAAATCCGGATGTATTCCTCAATACTGAGGTCTCTAAATTGCTTCCAAATTGACAATGTCTGCTCATCATGTTCCTCCAGTTTTCTAAAGAAATCCTTAGCCAGCTTTTTTATGTTTTCATCTTCTGCTGCTTTGTTAATCTGCACATACACCTAAAATATGACACTGAAAATGTTGAAGTGGTATAACTGTCTCCTCCAATAAAAACAGTTCTACAAAAACAATACAAATACATTTAAAGATGGCATTTTTAACATAAAAATTTTAAAAGACTTGTTAAAGCAACACATTCCCCATTTAAAGAATTAATAGCCCCAAGCCCAATACAAAAATGCACAGCTTATCTTGGAAGAAGACTAATGTCCTAATTCCTTACTGCTGTCACCATCATCCTTCTTCATAACCTTGAAAAAACTGCAGCAGCAAAACATGGAAGAACTAATTTATGCATGGAAGGGAACCTATCACGGACTTTTAACCCACAAACATGTCTTCAGAGGACCACAAAATTGACATTTATGGCAACTGCACTGCCTAAAATTGAGACAGCAGTTGAAGCAGCAAAATCCTTGACAGACTCAGTATTTTACAAGCTTATATTCATAGGATAGATTGATTTTGCACACCAGCAGAAAAAGCACCACTTTGAAACACATCTCAGTTTTTGATACAGCCAGGCATACAGCTGAACAAACACTTAAAAATCTGGTCTCTAACAACTACTGTTTTAGAATTTTTTGCATCTTGACTGAATACTGTTCTCTAAACCTAATGGCAATTTTTAAAGGTCATAAAGCCTACACACTACTGCAGGAGCTGGTATTTTGAAGCTTTAGTGCAAAATTCAAGTATAAAAATTTTAAATTCTAAGAGTGGGCTGAAATTATAAATAAAAATGAACTAATAGACAGTGGTGCACAACCCCAAAAATATGATGGCTTCTTGTTTTCTCTTTAAAGCTCTAAAACACCTCAGTGTTGAGAATCTATCAATTTAAATCCACAGGACTCAGGGATGAGGGAACAAGTGAACAAAGTTTACCTGTGCCAAAGAAGCTGGCAAGCTCAGAAGGAGTTACCACCCTGCCATATAAACAATCTGACTAATGTGCATTCAGGTGCTGAGTACCCAAGTATTCAAACACAGTTTGTTCCTTTGCCATGAGACAGAATTGTACAGACAGTTATGCTGTGGCACAGTGTCTGAGCACCAGCATCAGCCACACAACAACCCTGACTGACAAAGCCCCTTCAACATGTGAGATCTTTCTTTTAGAGGATGAGGGCTTGAACATTAGCCATCCAGGAATATTGCCTCTCCTCATGGTTACTGGGTCTGTGCAGGTAAGAATATAAATCCCTTATGTGTATTGTATCTATATCACACCCAGCACAACTGCCACACAAAGATCACTTACCAGCACCAAAAGATCAACAGCAAAAAAATACTAACTCCAATGGTATCAGGCATATTTGAACTGTGCAAGCCAACAAGCATAACATGTTTAATCCTGGAAAGACAAATCTAGCTGACCTTCTCTGTACTTACCTCAAAAAGGTGTTGCAAAGGACTGGATTTTAGTTTCTCTTTGTTGCCAAAGGATTGGAAACCAACACCCAATAAGCCTTGAATAGCAATCACATATAGAGTTAAACAACAGACCAGAGTATACTGATAGGTTATTTTTGTAAGTCTAGTCTTAACACTGCAACATTTTAAAACAATATAAAACAAACCAGAAAGAAAATCAAAAGCATAGCCTATTATTCCACTGCATAAAAACCACTCCCCCACTCCCCCTCCACAAATATAATAGCTAGAAAATAGTAAGAATTACTATGTTGATTTCTCAATTCCTTATGGAAGGAATTTGTGCTTCTAGACTTGTATAGAAAATTATCTTTTACACAGCAACAAGATGTAAATGAGAAGCCACACAGTGAAAACTGTCCAGCAACAGAACATGCTCAAAAGTCCTTGTTTTGCTCCCTCCCTTATTAGTATTATCATTTTAAGGACAATAAGAACTGGGATACAGCACAGAATTCCTCACACCACTCATGCAGTGTTTTCAAGGGAAATCTTTGCTGCCTGCTTAGAATATGCAGCTTTTTTATAAGCATCCAATTTAGCTTCAGGATTTTCCAAAAGCCATCTAAAAGGGAAAGAAATCCAAATCTCATTTTTTTGTCTAAACAGAAAGACCCCATTAACTCCTTCAGCATGCAGCAATATTAACTGTCAGTCTCTAAGATTATCTGAGGCTGACTTTAAGGCCAGCTTATTCCTCTGAGCTGACAAGGACCAGGATAAATGTAGGAATAGGTATGCTGGCATCCCCTTGAAAAACTCTCTGCAACTAAACAAATAGCACTGTCTCAAGAACTTCCCTCTTAGAAACACTGAGTACAGAAATACAGAAAAAGGCATGACAGACTTTAAGAAAAAGAACAGGTTTTAGTAATAAAATTAATGTAATCATCTTGAAAGGGAGTTTAGTTAAGGACAGCTTGCTCTATGAGCAATCAGAGCTCGGTCTCCTAATGATTTCTCTTAGATATTAGTGTACCTAAAGATTCCACTATTCAATGCTGACTTCACACTCCAATCTCCAGCACAACTGTCAGCCCTTATTCAACCCAAACATATCCCTCCACATATTTTCTGTCTTTCCCATGTAATCCCCCAGACCTTGTTACACTCACCAGTTAATGGCAACACGCAGCACATGTTGGAACTGATTCTGACTTGCAGATGCAGACTGGTTAGCCAGCAGGCTAAACACAGAAGTTAACTTTCTCTCCAAGAGGTCAATACACTGTATTTCTACCCCTAGTCAGCTGCCAACTGCCATAATTCCAAAAGAAATTAATTCTCATGGAAATATTTTTCTTTGTCAGATCTGGCTGAAATTGCCCAATGGGTTCAAAATTTATTAGGAGCAGAGTGACACGAAGACAGATGGACAGGTAGTGTGACTGCATACACTTTGATACCTTAAGAAATCTGCCTCAAACTGCCTAAAGGCTGAGGGTCTCTCTGCTATGTTTCATGAAAATATGCTTTCAATTTTTACATTTTAAAGCCTCTGACAACAGCAGTTGTAAAACCAGCTGACAGATCGTTAATTACAGCACTGCTTCTGAGAAAGGACCATTACAATAATATTGCTATGCTATAATTCTGTGAAGCATGACTATTATTTGTTATAATACCTGCCATATATTTGAGCTGAGCCAGTCCAAACAAAAAGGGGAGTGCCTTCTTTGAAAGAAACAGTTGGTCAAAACTACTAGGTCAAAAGCATGATTCTAAGAGTTGTGTGCTGCACAAATGGCACACATGTTAATAACAGGTACTGTGATCTTTATACCTTCAGGAACCTTTATATTAAAATACATAAAAAATTCCTGGTATTCAGACTTCAGAGTGCTATTTAGCATCTTCAAAGGCAGACTGAATGAGGTCAGCTGAGAAGCCTTTTAGCCACATAGCATTTCACTGCTTAACTGTCAGTGCCACATTCATTATACAACAGCATAGTGATAAAAATTATGTCTAAGGGGCAAACATGAATGAAATATGCAAGGATGAAATTTACTCAATTTTTGGTGAACTCATTCTGTATTCAATTCTTATGAAACAAATCATAGGCCAAGCAAAGCTCTGCTATAAGCTACTGTTTGATCAGGAAAGACAAACTGCAGGGGAAATAATTTAATAAAGGAAAGAATGTTTTATTACTCTCTCAAAGTCCAGAGAATGTTATACTGCACTCTCTAAAATCCAAGAATTTAGGCTAGAAGGACAACAGGTAGAACTGAATGTATTTTAGTTATCTGCACTTATGAATCTGAATATAAAAACTGAGTGAAATTAGGGTATTGACTTTAAATTTTTAACCCAATTCTGCTCATAAAATTGATTCCTTGATGTCCCCAAAACCAGCAGTACCACTGAAACTGGAGGGGGCAGCCTAAGGGCTGGAATAAACAAAAGTGACCACTTAAACATTACACTGTGTTTGCCATTTAAACATCAATAAATGGACAGTTTCTAGAGCCTACTGCAAAAGAAGTGGGGATTTTTATAGTTTGAGGTGCACCAGCTTTCAAGAATGAGGAAGTGGGCATGATTGCCTTTTATTAAATGCCTAAAAATATGCCAGAACCAGCTTTTTGGGGGAAATTAGAAAAGGAGAGGAGAATATAGATCAATTTAAAGTGCAAGATTAACAGCAGAAACCAACAAAGTTGTGAATGCTATGGATGGGTCAGCTGCCATAACAGAGGGATACCTGTAGATCCAGCAATGGGATATAAATGATCTCTGGAGTGGGAATAAATATCAAGCCATGCATGCTCAGGCTGCACTTGTGAGGACTTTACAATCCCCACTGATGTCATCTGTCTACACACCTCTCTTCTGCTACATTTTAAGGGGAAAGAGAATATTTTGGGGAAAGTATAGGGATATCTCGAAAGATATAAACTCTCTGGGCCCCAATGTGCCAAAATATGGTTGTTGTGGAAATTAATTACGCTCTATCAATAATGAGAAAAGGAACAACAACAACAAAACCAACCAACCAAAAAAAAAAATAAATAAACCAACAAAATCACAACAACAACAAAAAAAATCCCAAAAAAACAAAACCAAGCAACCAAAGAAACAAAATCCAAACCTAAACCCCAAACCAAAACATATAACCCCAAACCACATGTTTAGTCTGAGAGAGGAGCTACTGAGGGAGAGGGGGACAGCTGGATAAATTGGTCCTGTTATTTCCTGGACACCAGTATAGGTCATACTGCTGATGGATCAGTCTGGATTGTTTTGTTCAAATTTTTTTTTAAGGAAATGAACTATACATTACTCTCATATGGAAGATATCATTCCTTATGAGCACAGAGTGAATCCACAAGACCTACAAAAACTGAAGCTGGAAACCTAGATTATACTACACAGTAGAAAAGGACACAGGAAAAAAACCATTGAAACATACCAAACTGCATGCCCCAGTCACCAAGGTAATTTATTCTTACTACTTCATGTCCCAGCGCAACTTTGAGATTTGCTATAAAATTCCCTGGTAATGAAACAAAAATGATATTATTCAGTTGTAGGTAGTCTCTCATCCCTATGGAACAGTTTTCTGGTTTTGCATCATCTGTATTCAAAATGAAGAGGAAAAGCAATCAGATGGAATACTCCACAGGATTTGTTAAAATACCTGACAACTGAAAGCAGCAGTAGCAGTAATAGTAAAAAGCAAGTTCCTTTTAGAGCAGGAAAAGAAAGACTGTGCATCTGAACAGTGCCACAAAGTGTCTCACACAACAGGGATAAAAACATACACACGTGGATGTACGTGCACATATTGCAAAGTATAAGATCATGAAAAACCTTTTAAAGTCATCTTGTATTCTCACAAACACGTGGCATTATACGTAATTCCATCACAGTCAGGCAACCTCATAGCAGGTTAGGCAAGCACTCAAAATTCACAAACTGCTGTTTACTGTGATGCTAGAAAGAGAACATCAAGCCCTGAATCTCTCTGGACTGTTGGAGCAGCTCTGAGCTCTGCACTTAAAAGACCATGCTCCAAACCTCTCATATCATATAAGGACACATATATATATAAGTTCCAGCTGCTCTTAAAACAAAAACCCTTCATCTCTCTCCTGAGCTGTTATAACCTTAGAATTACAAAGAAGAAATACCCGCATCCCTTCCTCTATCTTCCTGTGCTTCAAGGGTACCTTTTAATTACAATACTGTTGTAAAAGATGCAGCAAACTCTCTCTCCTTGTATTGCTGTGACACCACATTATAGCTTGCAATTACTTTCAGTTCCATTCTCTGTCATTAATTAAGTGTCTTACTCTGGGACAAACATCGATCTACACAACTATTTCTGAAAGTTGTTTTTTTCTGTAACAAAGGATCCAGAAATGGCACATAAAAAACCCCAAAATACATCATTCCACTCAACTATCAGTCCATGGAAGAGGCAATTATTTTACATAATTAATAATTATACATGATGAATTAAGTATAATTTAAAAACTAATATGTTATTAGATGCACAGATTTTGTAGGATCTTGTGCTACAAGCTTTTATTGTGAGATCAGGAAATGAGGGACAAATACAGTTTTTCATATACCACTGGAGCACTGTACAAGAAATTTATTAATTATTCTATTAGAAATTACAGCAACTGTCTCAGTAATTACTGTCTCAGTAATACTGGCATAAAGTAATTAGCATATACAAGCAAGCTTTTTGCAGGACAGCCACCAAGACATAATGATCCAAACTGCTCTGCAGTCCAGTGCAAATTGAGAATTTAAAATTCAAAGGACTCTCATAACACCTCATTGAAAACTGCCTTGGGTGTCTTTGAAGACAAATTTTAAGCTACTTCATTAAACACTCACAGTAGTAAAACTATATTATGTGTGACTTAATAAATCTGCCAGCACCACACCAGTTCTTTTCTTCACTGCATAATGAGCAGAAAGGTTTTAATTAGCAAGCTGAGCCTGACACCACTCACACCCGAGGAGTGAAATGTTAGCAGTGCTCCCCTGTCAAGTGAAGCAGGCAGACAAAGCAGCAGGGAGATGCAGGAGGCAGGGAAATGCACTCACCTACTATGGTGGAACGCAGGTGTCCTATGTGAAACTTTTTGGCAATATTAGGGGAGCTGCAACATATTTTTACAAATAATGTTTGTCCAGTGGACAAAACTGCCAGTTAACACCAAGTTAAAAGAATTCAACTCATGCATCCAGAAGAACTGAAATAAAAGCTCTATTTTCAATTTTCCCATAAGATTCCCTGATTAGCTTATTATTAAATTAAAGCCAAATTCTCAGTTTCTATGACTATAGAAGCCTGTACTCAACAAAAAAACTTATACATAAAACAATCTAAGTCTGTAATTTTTCATTTCATGAGTAGGTGACAGTCAACAAAATTGCACTGGAAAAATATTCTGGAGGCAGCAGTTAACAAAATTTATCCAGACAAATGCCTGTCTGCTTTAAAAAGTCAGGGAAGAAGGTGCAAAAAGAAATGGATTAGTGCCTGGAAATTCAAATCTTGTTTCTTCATAACAAAATAAAAAGCTTTCTTAAAAACTGAATGCTATTATGTGTTAAATGAGAATATTCTTAATGGAGGCCTGTGTAAGGCATGAATTCATTAAATACCAAATTTAAAAGTCTCCTTAAAGCCTGAAATCCCTGAATATAATTTATATTCTACTTGGTGAATATATCAGTGACAGATACAGCTAAATATAATACTGGTTAATATGGTTTAACATCACAGGCAGCCCACTTTACAGCAATGAATATCAACCAGTAAACACCAATCAGCAGACAAGGCAATTGTCTCAAAGGACCCCTCAGATGTGCTCACCTGAACTCAATCACTGCCTTTTGTCTGGGAACTGTGGAGAAAAGTTCACTTTTTACTCCATATTCTGAGCCATCTTTCCACACCTGCTGCAGCACAGCCTGAAGCAAAATTAAAAAACAAAAAAACCAAAAAAAACAACAAAACAAAACACAGACACACAAACACAAAAGTTTAATCAACAGAAAGAATCACCAGGAAAACTTTACCAGCCACAAAGGAGACTGATCCCACATCCTTTATTCACATTAGTAATCAGACAGCCGCTTTGCCAAGCAAACAAGGTCTCATATGCAGATAAAAATACCACTAACTTTTGAAAGTTGTATCTGACCAAATAAAACATTTAAGAGAAATTGTAGGCAGAGTTTTGGTAAAAATTAAGGCTGAATTTTGTGAAAACCTTCCACTCTTTTAGTGCCAAAGAAAGCCAACTCCTCAATCCTAGTGTGTCCAAACAACTCTTCTTTCTCTCTCTCACCTGCAAGTCTGTAAGGCCAGTATGAATGATCTGTACTAAAATATGTCTGCTTTTAAAGCCTGGACACTGTAAAATGCCTTAAAATATCCCTCAAGACAGTTCGTGTGAGTATGATCAGTAACGTGCTCATTGCACCAAGTCAGTCCCTACAAAAGCTGAAATGTGCAAGGTCACACAGGCCAGCGCACTGCTGACCTTTAACAAAGTGAAATAAAGTGGAAATCTCACTTCATTCAGTGGAAATTTCTCATTTTTCCCCACTCAAAAAACCCACTTTTTCTGCAATAGCTATTGATTTTTTCTTTTAAGGAACAGCACCTGTAAAAAAGCCTTTAATTCTATTCTTATTATAATACTTAAGAAGTCAATATACATACACAAAATTTACTTATAGACCTATTCTCTAACAGCCACTGGCTTGGTTACAAGGTATATGCATCCTTCAGTCAGGATATTGAAGAATACATCTTCCCTTTGGGATTTTTTTCCCCTTGATTGTTTTTTTTCAGCGAAGTGTGTAATGAAAGATCTGCTATCAACTACAGTTCTATGTCAGGTAAAACCAAGAGTATTGACAAGATCAAAACTTTTGAGTTGTACACTGTAAAAACTCAAAGTAGATGCAAATAAGCCTGCACTTTAAAGCAGAGAGAGGAAAAGAGAAGAGTTATGATTATTAGTGAACAGTAGATGCATTGTTTCCTCACAAGAGGAAATTTTCTTGAGCCTCATTTCAAATTCTAGGCCTCTATAACAATTCAGCAACGAGGATCCTCAGGGAAAACTTGTGAAAAGACAGTTTTACATAGAAAACACTATCCTAAGACAACAGTAGCTATTCTGTAGCTTTATATTGAGAAAATTTATTTTCATCTTAAAGCACTTGAAAGACACTACTCACCTTTGCTAATAACTCCCTGTTTATTGTAAAATTCACTGTTCCTGGACCAGCGCTGATCTCACTCACTACTGAATCACATTTCAGCTAAGAGAATAAAACAAAACAGAAACTCTAAATGAAAACAGGTGAACTGGAAAACAGTAATTCAATATACTCTGGATATTAATTTAATCCATTGTAGACATTAAGTGTTATTTGTTTGAAGCAATCATAAATGGATAATTTCATCAATGATGTTGGAAAAGGGACAATTTTATTATTTCCCACTCATGCTTTACAAGCTCTGAGTGTAACTCAGCTTGAAATGCCACACATATGTTCCACTTCAAATCCTGCTTGTGCACAGTCTGTGTTCTCTTTTGACTGGGAGCAGTAGTTGAACTCTTTGTGCAGACAAAAGCTGAGATACATTTGACAACTTACACAGTAGCTGCCAGCACTTAAAAGAAAAAAAAGTCCAGTGACAACATTCTCTGGTACCCAGTGTCACAAAACAAAGATATTAAAGGCAAATTAATTAAAAATTTCATTTACAATTTCCATAAGGCACGTGTTTTGAAAATTCTGAACCCATAAGGCATATCTGGCCAACCAACACCTAATGTCAACACAAATTTGGGTCTTTTCACAGGCCAAGATCTTTGGATCTCAACCTGTCAGGTTTGACAGTTTCTTAAACTAACTGTCTGTCATAGTCAAGAAGTTGTCTAAAAAAAGGAAGAGGGATGGAAAGCATATAAAATATGACACAATCACCTTCTCACTCGCTCAGTAT
Source organism: Oenanthe melanoleuca (assembly GCF_029582105.1). Lineage (NCBI taxonomy): Eukaryota > Metazoa > Chordata > Aves > Passeriformes > Muscicapidae > Oenanthe > Oenanthe melanoleuca. Next base: position 33,813,219 of record NC_079336.1, read on the forward strand.
CTGTGAGAGAGGCAAACTATGCATTCCTACTGAAGCTCATCACCATGAAGAAATTGTACCCCCTTGCTAGGTCTCCAGCTTAAGACAGTGATCTAACCAGGAGAAATTGTAGCTAGCTTTGAAATTTTTTTATTTTCACAAACTCTGCTAACAACAAATTCCAATGCTAGCTCACAAACTATGTGAAAAAAAACATTTATTGTGTTGACAATGAACCTTCCACCTTACTGTTTTACAAATGGTCCTTTCTACTTACGGGGCAGAGAGAAAACAGAAATATCCACTGGACTAACTCCACAACTCTTGTTCTCATAAATGTTTTGTACATAATCTGCCATTTGTCACGTCAACAGTTTTTATCTCTTTAATAAGACTGCTCATCTGTCCTCTCTATAGCTTTAACAACTCTTCTCCAAGTGCCCTGTGCTCCTTTAATAACTAGATGCCCCAGTCTGAGCCCAAGGCTTGGGCTAGGATGCCACTGTGCAGTACAGAAGCACTAAAAAACCCAACACAGCATCCCCTCCACAAAGAACTGACAGTACAAGAATAAAACAAGAATCAGACAGACGAAGGAAATCAAAAGCCCTTGGAAACAAGACCCTTCTGACCTTTCTGACAGACAATTTTCAGTACTTCAGAGCACATTGCTTCCTTTATTGCCTCACTGCCCTACTATTTAGGCTATTTTAGTCAACTGGAAAAACTTCCATCTCTTTTTGCCTAACCTAAATACCTGTATTTCAAATATTGTGGCCCACTTCCTCAGAAGAGACTAAGAGATTCTCTTGAACCGTGAGGCACTCCACTGTTATCTTGACAAAATCTGGTAACTGCCTGCAACTTTCTGTCTCTCTGCTACTTTTTGATACATGGTTATACTTTGCTAGTTTATACACTGCTTACCTTCTTTGGGGTAATACGACCGATCTAAACAAGTTAAACTAAATGCATCTTATTTATTCAACAAAATAAATGCATCTCATTTATTCAACAGACAAATGTTCCCTAGAGATTATGGATTTTTATTTTCCTTTGTCTAGCTGGCACAATCTATTTAGTTTGGGGGCTTATACTGCTGGTCTATTCTTCTTTACTGTTAAAACTGCTCCTCTATGTAAAGCTGTAGCAATAAATGTTTCAGGATTTTTTACTGAGCCACAAACAACAAAGAAGAGAGGAAACTTGAAGCTTCCTAAACACTGGGAATTACAGCTGTTTTTAAAATGACACACAAGGAAAAAAATGAAACTTGTTACTGTGATGGTGCAGTCATTGAAACAGATTCAGAGGGAGACTGTCCAAATCCTTGGAGGCTTTGAGCACCTCACTGGATTTCAAAAGCCCTCAGCAACTTCATCCAAAACACCTGCACTGGGGAGGATATGTGAATAGACAACTTCCTGAGGTCTTCCCCAACCTGAATTATTTCATGTTTCTAGATCATCTTTCAGCTGCTTCAGAACTTTTGGTTGAGTATATCTGCTCATCATCAGTTCTTCCACCCGAGTCAGAATATTTATCTTGCTAGAACAGGTCCAAGACATGGATAACTTCAATACTCCAGCAGTGAAGAATGATGTGAGAAATAGTTTAGCTCCTCAGTAGTATTACAACTGGTTTTATTTGTCCTTTTTTCAGTATTAACACCCCAGCTACTGCTATTTCCCAGCCTTACCAGAGCTGGGTTTTGCAGTTTTAGGTTTTCCAAGCTACCACACATTCAATTTCTTCCTCAAGCGTTGGGAAACAGCACAGACCATGGCACACCCTCCAGACACCCACCTAACTTCACCAGCACTATTTACTTCAAACTGTTTACAAGAACCTTAACCAAAGCTGCTTCTCCAATTCCCTGTGAAGGTGCTGTGTACAATTACAGTAAGTACAGTCATCAAACTGACCCAAACAGATGCTTGGAGCAAGAATACTTTTTTATCTGATTATGTCCCTTACATCTCTAGTCTGCAAGCTCATTATTACATAAATGTATGATGAATTCATTGGCATACCCTTTCAGCAAGCTGCTGAGCTTGAAGCTGCAGGTCTTGTGCCAAGCAATCACTAGAACTGTTTTCTATTACGGAAGCAATGGAGAGCTGGAAATCAGCAACATGCCTGGAAAAAAAAAACAACAGCATATTAAAATCAGGGGAAAAACCTGCTGAAATGCTGGGGAGATTTGGCAGATCCAAGCTGACTGTGCACATGACAAGTATAATTGCCAATCATAACCCAGTCACAAGTATCTGAAGAGCCACTATAATTTAGAAAGCTGGACTAGAAGGCCAAATATCACCTTTGCTCTGATACAATCAGAAAGTAGATATGGTTAGAGCACCATCTCAGAGTAAACAAAAACTATGCTCATGAATAAGTAAAAGGTATTTGCTAACATTACTGCAACTCTTGAGCAGGACACTGAAAAAAAATCCTGAATAACTTCACATTGGCTCTAAGCAGTTTCACATTTAGATCATCAGTGTTGAAGCATTTGCCATCCATGCACTGCCAATAATCTGTAGAAGCTTGTAAGCAATTATATTTACTTTGAGCTTTCTTGAAAAAATTATTTAATTGGATTGAACAATCTTATAATTACATTGGTATAAAAGGTTTGGGACTTTTGTCTGTATTTTTTTCCCTTTAGTCTTGTTAGCTTTTGCAATAATAGGCATGACATAAAATAATAAAACAGGACAAGCATTGTAAGATAAGATGCAAACAACTACCGTTTTTTGGAGACAGGAACTGCTGATATGGACTTTATTAAATTCTCTGGTGGCAGATCCAAAACTTTTGAAAGCTAAATAGAAAATAAAGAAAAAATTTACTTAAGCAAAAAGACAAAGATCCAAGGAAAACTATTGTTCCCTGTTTAAATACCTACGGGCGATGCACTTTCTATATCTGAAATCTAATTTCGGCCCAGGTAAAAAAAAAAAAAAAAAAAAAAAAAAAAAGCAAAAACCTATGAGATGTTAAAGGATCTTAGAAACAAGGCAAGGCAAAACACCACAGAGAACTGATTTATTTTTTTTCTCACGACGGATCCCATGGAACCCACTGCAACCCACTGAAGCAGTCATGGAATGACAGAATGGCTTGGATTAGCAGGGACCTTAAAGACCGTCTCGTTCCAACCCGTGCCATGTGCAGGACACGTTCCGCAGCAGGCCAGGCTGCTCAGAGCCCCATTCCCACTGGCCTGGAACACTTCTAGTGACGGTCGCCACCCCCCGCTCATTCCATCCCAATCCCGCGGGAAACCCAACGCGCGCCCGGGCAGGGGCGGGGCAGCGCGCGCCGAGCCCGCGCTCGGGGTCGCGCCCACTGAGAGCCGCCCGGGCGGGGGGGAGGGGCCCGCTGTGAGGGCACGGAGGGGACATCTGGCTCAGGGGGCGCTCCCGCTCCGCGCCAGCCGTGGGGAGGAGCGGTGCGTACCTGGGAAGCAATACTCCTCCGGAAGGAACCTGCTGCCATGGCCGCACCGCCCGGCGGAAGCTCCACGGCCGAGCCTTATCCCCCCCGCCCCGCTCCTTTCCGCCCGCCCGGGGGCGGGCTGGGCCCTACCATTCTCAGGTTACAGGGGGAGGGGGAGGCTATTGGTTGAGCTGAGGTGGAGGAACCGCGCGGGGCAGTGCGGAGGGGGCCGTACCACTGCTCAGGGAAAGTGGGGGGGGACAGCGGCGCGGGGACGCGCAGGGAGGTGGGCGGTGCGTCGGGAGCGCGCGTGCGCGGGAACTCCTCCTCCTCCTCCTCCTCCTCCTCCTCCTCCTCCTCCTCCTCCTCCTCCTCCTCTCCGGTACCGGCGGGCGCGGGGCGACATGAGCACGTGCTCCGTATCCAAGGTGAGGAGCGGGATGGAGCGGGGGGGCTCCCAGGGAGCGGCGCGGCCTGTGCGGGGGCTGGACCCGCGGCGCCGTCCGCCCCGTCCTGCGCCCGCTCCTCTTCCCGCCTCATCCAGCCGCTGCCTTCCCGCCTCCCTGGTGCCCAGGCTCCCGGTTGCCCAGTTCCCCTGCCCGCCCCTTCCCAAAGCCTTGCTGGCTCTTCATCCGCGCTTTGCCCGAGGCGCTGTTTGCCCTCAGCGCAGCCCCACAGGATCACTGGGTTGGAAGGGAGCGCAGGGACCGCCAGTCCAGCCCTTATCCCTGCACAGGGCAGCCCTAGAGGCACTGCGTGAGCGGTGAGTGACCCCCAGGGTCACAGCACCACCCATTCCTCTGGAGAAAACCTCGCCCGGAGCAGAGCCGGGGTGCTGTGGGCTTTGTCCCCTGCCGGTGAAGCCTGCCGGCATCGCTTGCTGCCGCACTCATTGCTTCACCCACCCGCTCCCCCGCCCCAAAACTGATAGAACTAAAAGCGCTGTCCCCCACGTGTCGTTTTAAATGTCTGTTATTGCCTTGGTGTTTCCGATTTGAAAGCCTTTATGTGGGCTGTGTTCAGAGCGGGCAGTAGGGGTAGTGCATTCATCAGAGTGTCAATGAATAGCGAGACTTAAATGTTGAATTGAAACACTTATTTCCTCTCTTGCTTGATCATGCAGTGAACGACAGCAGTGCTTCACAGCGTGTGTTTTATCATCACAGGAAGGCTCCTGCCCCTTCCATTGTTTTTCACTGAGTTGTGATATGTAGCTGCATCCTTTGGTGTGGAAGGCACTGTGCAGGTTATTACTTCCACAAGTACTTCCAAACGAACTTAAAACTTGTTGTAGAACACGTGGATTGCACTTTTGACAATGGCTGCTGCCTGATGGTTTGGTAGTGAGTCATGTCCCCTCACCTTGTCTCCCTCATTTTATCCGTAATACTTCTTTGCAGTTTTACATTCCTGTCTCAGCCACAGGCAGTGGTGTGGAAAAGCCAGTGTTTGCAAAGCATTCAGCAGTATTTGTGTTTGGTTTGATTAAGCATCCATTCTCCTTTTGTGTATATAATTTATACTTATTGTGACCAATTCTGTTTGTGCATGAGCAGCACAAATAAATCTGTAGGACACCTTTTGCAGTGGAATTGTTCCAGATTGTTTAGCACTTGTAGAATAGCCACTACTTTTGTCCAGCTATTTTTAAATGTCCTTAATATTCATGGTAAAATGGAATGTATCTGAAGGCATCTCCAGTTTGTGAAGCTGTTTTGCAGAGGGTCAGTATAAATGTTGGTGTTTTACTGCAATTTTTTATTTGTGTAAGAAAGGAAATAACCTGTCTGAAGTCACTCAACAGACTGGTGACTGTGAGCAAAATTGAACATACCTCTGGTTTTTAATTTTCACTACATCATTCTTACTGTAGTGGCTGAGCTATCCTAGGCTGAGTTCAGTAATCCTTGTGTAAGCTTCTCCACTGGGAAATATGGGATTGAATCAGTCTATTTCCAGCACTTAGGTATTTCCTTCCCCCTTGCTGCAGGATAAGAACCTCATAGTAAGAGTTGGGCAGTGCATGTGATTTCTGATATATAGGAAATCTTTATGACTCTTCAGAAGAGATGAGCTTCTATAGAGAGGATTGGGGAAGATATTTGTTCTAGAAGAAAATGAAAAAATCTTAAAGAGCTCAAAGCTTAAAACTTGCTTGTTGAAATAAGTTTAACTGGGAGATTACTTCTCTGTACAGGAATTCCTTGGAACAGAGGGATTTGTATGAACCTTTCCCAACCATTTGTCATTCTGCTTCTAACCATCTACTTTTTTTGAGTTGGGATGCTGTTCACTGTGGCTTGGGCATGTAATTTCCTTTTATAAGTGACTTCATAATACTAATTACATTATTCTGGATTGTGTTTTCCATTCGTCTCAGCCTCTTGCCTTTTGTTTTGTTTTTAACTGAAGCTGTACTGAGAAAACTGTACTGATGTGTCCCCAGGGAATAATTTCCTTTTAATTCTGAACCTGTTGGAGGTTTTGAGACATTTAAAGAATCTGCTGCTGGCCCAGTTGATGGTTGAATTGCAAAACATAGTGGAAAGATGAAAAAATTCCTAACAAGTGTGCGCACTTACCACTTCCACTAGTGTTCCAGTTTGAAGCAGAAATATAAAGGGGCAGTATGTAACTTGATATTCTTAAGAGGCTGGCAATTCAGTGCAAATTATTGGTTAAATGGAGCACTGAAATAAAAGAACAATAAAGTGGCCTCTGGAGCCAGTCAGATTGATTCTTGTATTGAAGTCTGTGGTTTTTTTCCTGTTCTCTAGGGCTGCTTTGTTTTTAAACCAACTACCAAGAAGAGAAGATTGTCTGAGAAAACAGGTTAGTGCATTTTCATTTATGTTTCTGTTTTTGAGAATGGTTAATCCTGAAAGGTTCATCACATCTGATTGAGTTCTTATCATGAGTTCTGTCATAGCGGTGTGAGGTTTTCTCTTACTCCTTGATTGCTGAAAACTCATTTCTTTGGAGGGATGAAAGCAAATTATTGGCTAGAATAAATGCTGGGCCTTTTTCACCTCCAGCAATCAAGACTGCATAGCCATCTTTGTCCTTGCACCATTTTTTTTTTTTTTTTACAAGAGAACTCCTTACCATGCTATCGTAAGTTTTTTAGTAACAGACAAACAATTCGCCTGAAGGTCTGATTCTGGATATTTTGTGTAAGTTTCTTATGGAAATGAAGGAAGAAATGCCATTTGTGGTTTCTGTCCATTGGTTTTTGCTGTATACATTTTCTCTAGATGTTTATGCAGGTCGGTTTTCATTTGAGGACTGACTCTTCTTGGAATCAGAAATAATGCATGTTAAATAATTGCTATTTGAGACTCAGTTGGGAAACTTACTGTTTTTATTCTTGGGTTAAACTACTTTTATCATCATGAGAGCTGTCAAAATATGTGGCAATTTATATGAAAAAGATGGAGAGGGAACTAATGAGGCCATATTTTTATTAATGCAACAACCAAGGCCTGTGCATTTACACCATATTGAAATTTTACCCCTTATTGGATATTATGTTTTTGTTTTTGCAAGATTAGAATTCTTGGGTAAACTGCTAAGCATATTGTTCTAGTTAGCAAATGCTTTGAGATGGAGAAGTAAATTTGGCTGGACTAGCTGTAAAAGAGAGAGGCAGAGGTGAGCTGGTTTGCCTTTTCACAGCAGTTGGTTAGAATGTGTTCTAAATCATGTACTTGGATGTGTGTCTGTCCAGTCTGGAAGCCCAGTTCAAAATGAAGTTTTAGTTGTGAAACTCCTCCCCATCAGTAGTTGATAATACTGTCACACCGCACAAAAGGCCTTTTGAGGACTTTTGCACCTATAGTTTGAATTTTGGTAGTGAAAAAAGGATATTATGCCTGGATATGTTACCAGATAATGGGGTGGCTGGATTTTCTTCAACTGAAAGTCTAAGATCTGTATAATCAGAGCTGGTTATGTGTTCTGTGTGATTTTTCTTAGGGATACGAATGAGGTGATTGGAGAGACAATGAAAGTGGAGGTGGGAGTGTGTCATTAATTTGTCATTTAGAGACCTGTTTTGGGTGGGTTTAGTGCTTTAGAAGAGTATGCTCATCAACTGGCTCTTTTCTAGAGATAAAGCCACTGCTGGTGCTTGAATGGCAACTAAGTGAACCCACAAAGCTTGGTGAAAACAGAGAAGGATGATGATGATGTTTGTTTTACTTTAATAATAAAGGCTATTTGCTCTGATTTGGTCTTTAGCTTACGTGGGACTTAAGATAGAAGCCTCTTCTTTATATTTTGCCTGCATACTTGGGTAATAGATTCTACTTGTTCCCTTGCTTATTCTACCAAATACCAGCAATTAACTAATTGCTTAAGAAAAAAGTCTTCTCCCTTAAATATATATGTACGGTTTGGTGCTTTGTTTTATTCTCAGGAAAAGAAATGTTTTGTTTTCATGAGCTTATTTGTGCTTTTCTTTGCTTTCTGTGTTTCCAGCTCATGATTTCGGAAGCTCCAGTGATGATTCAGAGGATGCTGGGCTGCGGTTTGTCACTTGTCAGTCTTTATGGAACCAGGTCAAATCTGAAACACAGGTGAGTCTGGTGCCTCACACTGAAGTGGTGTTTGTTACATTGCTGTAACAATGCTGTTTGCTTCTTTGTTTCTGGGGATCTTTTTGACATGCTTAAAAGTGCACAGCAGTTAGTTAAAGCAATAGGAGGGCCAGAAATATTGACTGCCCAGAATGTAAAGTGGTAATAATGAATGCATCAAGTACACATTACTTGTAACCACAGAACTGACACTTTTGTTGCTTCAGGCTGCTTCTTCTAAGCTTCTCTTCCTACTTTTCTTCTCCTGGCATACTGTTGCTACAATTTAGTTAATGCTTGGCAGCCCTCTGAGGATTTTAGTCTGATCTTGACCTCAGTGGTCCAGAATTCATATATAGCAGCCCAGGATTCACAGTGGATTTATGTGAACACAGCTGCATGGATGTCAAATATGGAATGACACTGCTGCAAGTACAGCCTGTTGAATTAGTATGGATGGTGTCAATGGGGTCAGAGTTAATTTCATACTGGAATTTGGCCTCCTGACTGTTGTGTGTTACATGGCATGCTGTTGTTGTGTCTCTATAGCCAGCTGGGTTGCATTATAGTATGAATGATTGCTTCCATACAGCAGAGATTTCCTCCTCTCCTCTATTCAGTGTCATGAATTCTGGGCAAGTATTCCATATTCCTCTGCTTGCTCTTGGGCTCCATACCCATTAGGAGATATTTTTTTCCCCAAAGTTTGTTTTGGGATGTGCAGTAGAAGCCAGATGGATGTAGCTTAAAATCTGGACCCTTGGGCTAAGCTCATAAATTCCTCTAATTCTGTTCCAACGCTTGTTTTCTTTGAGGCTGTTAGGAGTTTTCTAGATACTTTCTTCTGACCTTACTTCTGCTTATGGAAGACAGTTCCTCCTATACTGACATATTGATATGAGCATTTCCTTAGAGTTTGAATTGCCGTGGGGCAGATTACCTGCAGTTATTTCAGCTACTACACAGAGAATTTTCTTCATATTGTTTCTGGTGTATCTGTGATAACTTCCCTTCTGAGTTTTGAATCATCATCCTTTTATCCCGCTGTTGGCAAAGATGGTGCTGGTGGTTGTTGTAACATATAAAATAGTGTGATAATTTAGATTGGAAGGGGCCTTAGAAAGTCTCAAGTCTGAACTCCTCAAAGCAGCATCATCTGTGAGGTCAGACCAGGTAGGTGAGGGCTTTAGCTAGTCAGGATTCCATTTCTCACGTGTTTTCAAACCCTAGTGTAGCAAACCTGATCCATGGCAGAGTATGTGGGAAGCATGTGGCTTGCTGGTTTGGGCTTTTATTCTAGGGGTTCTGCTAGTGTGCTAAGGGAGCCTAGCAGGACATTCTCCAAAGATTTTGCCAAGGCCCTGCTCCCTGGTAATTTGTTGGCAGGCCTTGTGCTTGTGCTGGTGTTTTCCTGGTTCTCTGGTATCTGCCTGAGGTGTTCAGAAGAGGATTTGCCCTCCAAGGCACTTTGTTATAGAGCACTCTTGGCCTGTGGCAGCACCATGTGTCATCTGGTGATGTCCTTTCACACTTCTCACAACTGAAAAGCTGACAGAAGTGTAGCAGGAACTGCCCTTTGTTTTAGAAAGGTGGAATTTTGGACTTTTTTTGGTTTCAGTATTGCAATGTATCCCAGTTTTGACCCCTGCTGTCAGAAGAGGTCTTGCAAATTTCTTGTGATAAATCTCATCAAGGGCATACGGAAACATTCTTCTCCTGTGTGGCAAGATTTCATTCTACCAGGATCTGGTCTAGAAACAAAAAGGCAAAGTGCAGGGCTAAAATACAGTAATTTTTGCTCTAATATGAAGATAATGATTTTCAAACCACATAACAAGCAGTCATGATGAAACCTGGTGTTGTGGCAGTAACTGAACTTCTAGTTCCCGTGACTTTTCCAGAGTGAGAATGCCAGGTAAATAAGTGACTTGGTCATTTGAGATGCAGAGCAGCCTGGTGAACTTTCTGGAACATTATCAAAACAATGCTAGTAACAAAGTTGTTTTGACAAGAAAAGACTGATGTATTTTAAGAAACCTAGGTTAATGTGTAATGCTATGGCAGACTGAATTCCACTCACAAGTGCACAGTGGAAGAAATAATATATTCTGTAATCACACAGAGTAAGAATTGAGGTTCTTGTTAGGTCAGCTTAGCAAAAACAATAGTGATCACAGGTAATTCAGGGTTTGGTGGAATCTGAAAAGAACCTCAAAGGACTGTTGAAGGATCTCTGGTAATACAGGAGTTGTTACAATGGTGTTATAATGCTGGTGGTATAAATTCTTTCAAAAATGTCATGTTACAATTTGTCCTCAGTTGCACAGTATTTATCAAGTGGGAGTTCAGAGCTGCACAATCAATATCAGAAAGGCCAAAAAAACATTCTTCAATAAGCAGAGGATGAAAAGACTAAAATTACTTTGTGTACAGTTTTATCAGTTTTTTAGCAGACCAGCAGAATCTCTTCTGTATTATGGAAATGGAGTTCAGGCTATTGAGGAGGCATCATGTGCAATCTCCTGGAGATGTGACCGTCACTCTTTGATAGTGGCCTCTTCAATGCTGTTAGAGATGGCCTTTGCCACTTTGCTTAAAATCAAACTCACAGCTCTGTGTGTCACTTTTTGTTGCTAATAAATCTTGATGATGATTTTGTTTGGAGCAAGGGTTTAATCTTGTTTCTAATATATGAGTACATATATTGATCTCCTGAACTTCAGAGTACAGGAGATTTTTTTTGTCTCTCCTAGCAGAAGGCATATCTTGGTTTAGGGACAGATTTTCAAAGCCACACAGGTTAAAAAAAAAAGAAATAGAAAATGCTGCTGACACATATTTGCCTTTAAAAGTTTTATCTCCTCCCTCCCCACCCCGCTTTCTTTCATCTTTTCATATGTTCCTGCTTATACAAACTGTGTGTGAAAATCATCCTGAATATCTAAAGACCGTGTAGCAAACATGGGAGTCATGTGGTTTAGTATTTTTTCCTATGAAACATATTTAATTATTTCCTTTATGACTATTTTTACTTCTTTCATCCCAAATTAGATTTGGAGGAGCGGAATATTTGTTCTCAGAAAAATGTTTACAGGTGTTTTGTAAGGTGAGAAGGAAGAATAGGAATTTCCATGAACATTGTTCCAGAAACTAATTATATTGCTTTTTTCTGCCTACGTCACTGAGGCTTTGTCAGTATGTTGTTTTTTTTTTCTCTTTTAAAGCCTGTGGTATAAACTCATTTACTTTTCAAATTATTCTTGGGGCACTTGACCAGATTTTCCAAGTTGGCAAATGTCTCTGTTTGCCACACAATGAATAAGTTAGTGTGGTTTATGGATCACAGGAAGATTTAACGCTCTGGAGTTTTAAGGGTTAAAGATTATGCAGGAAAGGAGTAGAAAAAGGAAAATGCAGTGGTGTTGTCACATTTTTATAGATGACTTCTATGTATGTTTGCAGCAAATACAGGAAGACTTGAATAAGCAGATGCTTGAGAATCTGGTGAGTTTTTTGAGCCGGTCTCATTCAAACTTTCAAGAGAAGACAACAGAATGGACTTGCAAGATGAAGTTCAGAGAAATCCCTACTGCAGCTCTTGTCTTAGGTAATTTTTTAAAAATATTTTTTGTAATGTACATCTGATTGAAGCTCACAGACACATCAAAGAAACTTACTGAATTCCAACAATTACTGTGAGCAATATCAGCTTCAAACATGTCAACAGAAGAGATTGGGTGGGGAGAAGGAAGTCAGATAAAACCTCCTTCCCCTTTTGTCTATGTTGCTTAATAGTCCAGTAAGTCAACAACTCCCCTGCAGGTCTCTCTTAAGCAGCTGGTAGTGATTTGAGGTTTTTTGTTCCAGGCGCTGGAGATAACTTTGATCACATCCCCGTTTCTGCCACCAGCATGTTTGATGGTTTCTGCAACTTACCCATGATACAGCTTCTGTATTTCTGATATGTGTTCTTTTAGTGCATCTTTTTACATGTGGGAAAGTAGTGTCTTTATCTTGGGAAAAGAGCAGAAAGTGAAGAAAATAGCTGCAGATGAAGTTAGTGAAGTTCTGAAGTCCTTTTTTTTTTTTCCTTCCCTTCTCCCTTCTATCAGAGGTTTGTACCTATAAATCCTAAACCTGATTCAAGGCAAATTGATTACATTTTCAGTGTATTATTTTAGGCAAATTAAAATCAGGCCTGTGCTTCAAACTTACCATGTAGGCACTAACAAAGACTGGAAGGTACTCTACTTTTGTAGGTAATAGAAAGTGAAAAACTGTGGCTTCAAATATATCTGTGAACGAAGTTCTGAATTGCCTTCTAGAGGGGCAAGTTCTATTTTCTCACTGATTAAGGATATTAACAAAAGCATTAAATACTAAGTAGTTCAAAGTGAATTCAGACTTGAGTTTCACAGAATTTACAGTAATTTTCCTCTTTACATGAACTATGAGAGGATCCAGGTATAGATATTCTTCTTCTAGAAGAATATTCTTCTAGAATTCTTCTTCTAGAGAAGGTGAATTTAACTTCCTGTCTGCAAGCCTTACATGGCTGTGGATGGCTTCTGAGGGGTGTTAGAAAACCAGTCCTGCTTCTTGCATGTTTGCACCCTTGAGAAAACTTGCTTTAAAAAACCCCACCAACTATATGATGAAGGGTATTCACAGTGATTCCCTCTTTCTCTTAATCAGGGACTGTCAACATGTATGTCTAATCTTGTGCTAATTTTTTGTCTTTCCTTGCAGCTGATGTGATACTTTTCATTCTTTCCTTAAATATTTGAGGTATCTTCTGTTGTTTGTCTACTGAACAATCATTGTGCTTATGAGTCATGGGAAAAAAGCTCTTTAAATTTTGTCCTTTTTTTTTTTTCCCTCTAGGTGTAAATGTTACAGATCATGACATGACTTTCAGAGGTCTCTCAGATGTCCTTCAGGATAACATTACTCCTTATGTAGCCTTGCTGGAAGCCAAAGATTGCCCAGGTAAATACTGCAATAGTATAGATGCTTCTTCTGAATAGGATATCAATTAACTAGGAATTCTAGCTTTTGCCCCTTAATATGAGAGAATTGGACAGAGGGATCTTGAAGACTTTCCAAAGATTTGCTTTGATTTTGCCTATGTCACCAAAGCATTAGTCCTACTCTATTTTGAGAGGTTTCCAGTTCAGTTTAAAACAGTGAAGATTGAAATGCTGCATAGCTGTGGCATAGCAGTTAAGGACATGCTGCTTTGTGCATTGCATGTTGATGATGTAGGTTGGTTTTCTTGTTTAATTGGATAGTGGATGATGCATTCCACTTTTTAAATGCTTACAGTCACATTATTTAGTGAGAGAATGGGTAGAATAAAATTGTCCCAGCCTCCATGCTCCTTTTTTATTTTTTAAGAAAGAAGATTAAAATCACATATGGCAGCATACTCAGTTCTGTGGAGTGGCTGCCTTATTTGTTTCTAGGTCACTCTTAAAAGGTAATCAGGTAGAGATGGAAAACAAGCATCTTAACCTCAGTTGTTGCCATCTAGGCAAATTGCATCAGCAGCATGCATATCATTAATGCTTTCAGGAGCATGAGATGCGCATTGTGAAAAGAGGAGGAGAATAATTAGAAATGTGGAAAATAATGAGTAATAACTTTGAGGTAGTTTTTTATAGTAGGAGATGGAGAAGTGTCACCAGATAACCAAATGTCATTACCACATTTCTAAAAATGTTTTGTGAAGGCATAAAAAATCTGATGCAGAAGCTGATGGGGCAGCTGATGAACTGTGATGTAGATATGGACTCACTGGAAGATGAGGACTGTGTGCAGGTTTCACAGAATAGGATACGTTGTTCAATGTCTTCTCTTATCAGCTGGTATGAGAGTCTAAAAAAGGTATGTTGTTGGCATTTTTTATCCCCAGTTTATGAAAACACCTAACCTTTAGATGTGTTTAAAACAGAAATTTAATAACTCAGCTTTCTGTGAGAAAATGTCAAAAGTTAATTTTTAGTGTAATACTAAAAAATAACGTGATATTGAGGTGATGTGGAGTTAGGTACTGATGATGTATTAATGTCAGAATTCTGAAACACAAGCAAGAAATATTGTTTTATCATATGTTTCATTAAAATGCAGTATCAGCTTCATGCCAAATGCTTTTGTCCCAGGAGTGCAGAGATATTTTGTTTATTAAAACAAAACTTTACAGAAGAACAGCCATCCAGGGCAAAGGTACTGTATTAATGCTCATGAGCCATGATGTCATCTGCAGCCACACTACATTGGCAATCAGTAAGGAAATTACTTTCAAAATATTTTTAGGTCTTTGTGTTTGCTAAAGCTATTGAAGTTTTAAGTTTTGTTTCTGTCATGAATACAAGTTATAACTGATTTTCTGATGACTTCATCAGGGCAGTGTGATAAACCAAAGTGTACTGAGTGCATGCTCTTTTAATTGCTAGGTAAAGATATAGAAAATAAGCAATGTCTGTGTACACAATTCAAATCTTCTCCCTCATTCCCAACAGAATTCCACCAGTTCTGCCTCTCAGGGCTTTTCTTGTCAGTGTTGGACTGTGTGTTTAAAATCTATTTATTCTTTGTACTTCATGCTATGCCAAACAGAAGGAAGAAAAATGGCAGTTCTAGGTGCTAATAATAAATACATCTGACAAAAAGTCAGTCATGTCACTTTGGAGTATTCTAATATAGAATTTTTTATTTTGCTGGCTTCTGTGTATTAATGTTTAATTAACGGCTTTAAAGAAAACAGATTCTGAAACTCCAAGCAAAAAAAGAAATTCCTCTTCTAGACACTGGCAGTCTCCTCCAGTTGTAGTCATATTCAAAGACATGGAAAGTTTCACCACAAAAGTTCTTCAAGACTTCATAATCATCAGCAGGTAATGTGACTTGAACTTTAGTTCTTCCACTCCTTTGCCCATTTTCTATTTGAAATGTAGCAGTGAGGCCAGTGAAGCATTGGAATCAAATATTGGTGTGGCTTCTTCGCAGCAGTGATTGAGCAAAAAACTACTTGCTAGCTTTTAGGGGTAAATTATATTAAAGCTAAATATGAGACTGTGAACCAGAGTGCCTAAGGGCCAGTTGAGATAAGAGGTGGCTGATTTAATTCTTCACATAGTAAGATTTACTGGTACTAGTTTTTACAGAATTTTTTTAATGTGAAACTAAATTTTTAAGATATCTATGTATTTTAAAATTGTTTGCAGAATGTATTTTTGTTTGACTACTGATGTAATGCTGCTGCTTAAAGGTCATTAGCTCACTAAAAGGGGTGTATATAAAACTTTCCCAGCTGGCCAGGATCTGTAATCAGCAGCTGACTACTTCAGGTACTCCTGTACTTCTGTTCTTCTCTAGCCTGTCATCCTTAATGTAATCTTGGGCATGCTAATAAAAAACTCATGCTGCTCTCCAAAAAGAGCATCTTGCACTTAAGTCCCCATGCTGGAGCTACCGGTTGGAGCTGTAAGAATTGGGGCTGCAGTGTGTGCACCTGATGTTACCTCTAAAGAAGGCCTAGGCAATTCACTTGCTGTGCCACCAGCAAGAAATTGCATAGCTTCATCTCAGTCTTAAACATGTTTAATAATAAGGGTGAAGTAGGTGAATGTGAGAGTTTCCTCTGATTTGTTAATCACAAGTTCTGATTCCTTTCTAAGATTCTCTGAAGTTATCAACAGCACACAGTAATAATGAAGTTTATTGGTTTTATGTTTGTCTTCAGCAATTTCTTTTCAGGAGTTAGAGAAGTGAAGTAATTGTGGGATAACAGTTAAAATTCAAAGTCAGAAAGTTGCTGTGGCAAAAACAAAGGAAAGGAATAAATTGATAGTTTTAATGTAGGAGGTATTTAAGATAGCATATTTTGTACCTACTTGAAACTATTAAAAATGGAAAATAATGATGGCATGATACTGAAAACACTGTATTTTGTATAAATTGTATGCTGTCCTCAAGGAATACACATTCAGTCTTGATTTTCAGTTCTAAAGCAAGTACTCAAAAATTATTTGAAGAGGAAGATTAATCTGGAGAATCGGAAATTTTTTTAAGTGTGGTTGGAACACTGATGTTGGAGATGTTTCATATTTATTTTGAATTTATTAAATGGTGTAAATTTTGTGAACTTTCTTGGCTGTTACATAGAAAAGATAAGAAGATACATTAAATAGGTATCTTTGAAAAAATCCAATTATGAGACTCTCTGAATATAACTTTTCGGGAAGTAGGATCAGCACAAGACTAACTGAAATGATGCTTTTTGTGCCACTTTTTGAAATGTAAATCCAAGAATGGAATTTCATTTTCTTATCTACTTTAAGACTTTAAATAGCAACCTTTCTTTTTAATTTTCTCTTTTCAATTCCTCTTTTGGTTTACTGGCAGCAAATCTCTTAATTTACCCCTTTCTGCATTTAAATTCAGTGCTATAGTGGGAGCATAATGCATTTGTTATACAAACTTCTACAATGTAACTATTACTTTTTTCCCCCTTCCCCTATTATTCAGTCAGCATATCCATGAATTACCTCTAGTGCTGATTTTTGGAATCGCTACATCACCAATGATTATCCACAGACTACTTCCTCACTCAGTTTCCTCTCTGCTGTGCATAGAGCTTTTCCAGTCCCTTTCCTGTAAGGAGCACCTGTCTACAATAATTGACAAGGTAATTCCCTTTCTAAATAGAAATGAGGAGTGTGTGTGTGTTGTGTGTGGCCTTTGAATGCAGAGTTGTCTGAAGGTTTTGGAAAGGACTCTGTTCCTGAGAGCTGTGAATTTCAGATATTTCTACTTGCAGCTGCAGAGTAATGCAATACTGAGAGCTCCCTTCTCATACTGAGACACACACACACACTGCTTTCATCTTTCATTTGCATTGCCTTGTGCAATTACACTTTGACATTCACACTTCTTCATTAAAGTCAAGCTGTGATTTCAGTTTTACTTTGTTCCAGAAAAAAATAGCTTTGAAACTTAGCTAAAATTCTAAAAAATAAAGTTCAGCCTGAGTTTTGCAACCTGTCAGACATTAGCTGAGTTATCCATATGTTCAAGCCATCTAAATGTTTTGCCTGTGGATTCTTGGTAGACAGGATTTCCAAAGTCTCTGTTACACATACTGAAAGTAGTTATATAATTGTTTATTACAGCAGTCTTAGTTCTATTTGTAATTTTATAAAAATAGCATTAAGCAAATTAACTTAAAATGTTGTATTAGTGAAAGATAGTTATGAAAGTGTGGTAAAATCAACTGAAAATCTAACTTTGCATGGATATTTTAGTAGAAATACTGTTTTTAGGAGCTGGCAGTGTATTTAGTATCTCAGTTGAATATTAACACATACTAAGAGTTGTATCAAGTTGTATATATGTTTTACTGATTTGAACTCAGGAGAAAATTTCTGCTATGGGTACTTTTTCTTTTTCTCTCCCTTTTAGCTGCTTCTGACATCCCAGTTTCCCTTTAAACTGGGAGAAAAAGTTCTGCAGGTTCTCATCAACATATTCCTGTACCATGACTTTTCTGTCCAGAATTTCATCAAAGGGTTTCAGGTAGGCAGTGGTAACAAGAATTCAAATTATGATTGTGAAAACAAAGGCTAATTACTAGGTACTGAAAGATTTCTTAGGTCCTACTATTGCTGAATTGCATGAAAAAATATCCTTTGAAAACAGTTTGGATCTGTGAACAGATGGGTACTTTAAAATCTACTGATAAAGGTTTAAGAGCAAACTGTAGGACTCTATGAAGAAGCAAATAAAAGCTTACTCTGCCACAAAACCCACGCTATTTAAGACTACATTTAAAAGGGTGACCAGGCTTAGTGGGCAGAAAGAGCTGCATTTTGCTATAGATTAATTTGTAGCTTTCTAACACCTCTGGCAGAACTCCCCAGTTCTGATCACCTGTAGGGACTTCCTTGGACTCTGGTTTGTTTTGGTGTGAGTAGGCTACAGCAGTGTCTCTTCCTCACCTGAACTCCTCTGGCACAATTTCAGGATGCAGACTTTCCTGCCTTTTCAGGGAAATAGGAGCTGCATGGGTATTTATTTGGTGCCTCAGAGTAATATTTGTGCTCCAAGCAGTTGTGTAGCAGTGTGGAAGTTACATTTACCCTCTCTCAGGAGACAAAGTGGAAGAGCTCAGGGTGTTTTCAAAGAGTCTCTACAGAGCATGGTAGTTAAGTTTTTATAGTCTTACATAGTTCCTCATATCTAGATGTATTTCTCTGTCTAAGTCTCCTTGTAGCTTTTGTGGACTGCAGACAAGAGTTCTCTGAAGAATTTGTAGCCCCTGTCATCTGTTTAATGCAGGATTGTGAAATAGTTTCTTTCCTGCCTAGTTCCATGTGTGAACCTGCTAGTAAAACATGCCCTTTTAATGTCATATACTTATAGAATTTCTCTGATTTTTTGATATACAAGATTCAGTGATTACTTGTGGCCAGGAGGAGTATCCTGGCCATAGTACTTGAAAACAGACCCTTGTGGGCTTTCATAGCTCCTCTTATTTGAAAGTCATCAAAATTTAGTACTTCTCTGTTGACCTGACATGCAAATACAAGTTTTAGACCTGACAGTGTATGGTTGTGTCCTCGTGTGTTAAAAGTATTCAAGGATGAAGCAATTTCAGATCAGATTTTTGAAGTGATAAATAGAAGAGATCACCATCATGTCATTATATCCAGGTGTGATGTTACATAAGAGGGGGGGAAAGTTGAGGTACAGAAAATGCATAGTATATATAGAAAAGAGGGTAATTATGTGACTGTTTACTATTGTATAATCAATGTCCTGTAGTGACTTAAGGGAATATTTATGAGTTGTAATTAATGTTTTTTAAAGGAGTACCATTACTATAATTGTAGTATATGCAACGTAGTAGTAAAAGCACATTAAAAGGTAGATATAGCAGGGAGATTTAATTTTATTAACATCCCTAGTTCTTGGTTTATTTTTCAGCTCTGTATTGTGGAGCACTTCTATTCCCAGCCCCTCAGTGTACTGTGCTGCCAAGTGGTAGATATTAAGAAGAGAGCTTATTCTTTATCACATGATCAGTGTGAAAACATTCGGAGACTGCCCTCTTTTAGAAGGTAAAGGTGGAAATCTTTTTGGACAATCATGTGTTGAGTTGGTTTTAGAAAAGATTAAAAGAATCTGTAAATGTAGCTCTGTGAACAGTATAGCTCATTTGTGCATGTTTCTATAGCAAAGGTAAATTGATAAAACAGAAGACATTTCTAAGTAATTTCATTAAGCCTTAATGTTCTAGTCTAGAGAGTGCAGCTTCTGTGATGTGCAATCACTTGAATTTACTTTTTTTTTTCTTCTCGTTCTTAATACGGAAACAAGTTATTCTGACAAATAACCATAAATCACTTTTGAACCTGTTAAGCTGATTTGAAGCTTAATCTCTAGGATTTTGGTGTGGCCTTTCAACTTGTTGGATTTGACTGTGCTTTTTGATTTTTTTCCAAAGAAAACTACGTATTCCTTATAGCAGCATAAGCATTTTAAAAGTTTTCTACCCTAGAATCTTCCTTTACATTATAATTTTATGTTGTTTTCTTTTTTTTTTCTTGCCATAAGGTATGTGGAAAAGCAAGAGTCAGGGAAACAGGTTGCACTGCTGACAAATGACAGCTTCTTAAAGGTAAAATTTTAAGAATGTCTTTGAAGAACAGAAATAACTTGCCCAATGTATCACTTTGTGGAGCATAATAAAATGCAAGACCAAGATGTGTAGTTCTGTATAACATCTTTCATACAGAACATACTGTGCTTTGTAACCAGTAATGAAGAATTAGGATTGGTAGGTCAACATTCCAAATCTCTAGGGTTGCCAGGTCAGACTTTATATGAAGCTGCCCAACTTTCTAACATCAACTTTTAGATATGTGTAGAAATACTACTGCTTAAAAAGAGGGATACAGGGTTTATTTATGGCCAGGTCTTTTCATGCTTACTCAGACTGATTTTCTTGGAAGGTCAGTTAAGTGTTTGAAGAATGTGTAAGCAATCTTGGAGGTTATTTCATAAGCTCTTAATCCCTCATAGCCTCTGCATAGTTTCTGATTGAACTCAGTAGGGCAGAGTCTGTGTCCCAGGGCACACATTCATACTAGACCTCATACAGGATTAAAACTAATTTGTTACATGTTTATCTGAGGCTTTGCCAACTGATTGAAGTCAGACTACTGCTATTGTGAGCCCTTTAGGAATTCACCAACAAAAATCTCTTTGTTATTTTCATCATCTGAGCCGCTCTCAGTAGAAGCATTGCTGAAGGTAAAGGATTTCTCCTGACTATTCATTTCAAGTATTTCTAACCTGTCAGGCAAATGGTACTTGCCTGGTATGTAAAGCTTTTTCAAGTGTGAAGAACAATGGTAATGGCTGGAGGGGAAGTTAGGAGCAGGCAACATTGCCAGTACAGTTACAGTATTCAATATGAGGTATTTTACATCATTTTGTGATCCATTATCTTCATTGGCAAAAATAAGCTACTACTGTTCTCTTGCCCTTTATTCTCACCTGCTTTGAAAGTTGAATACTCATCAGCTTAAACTTTCTATGTTTTCAACCTTAAATGTTTAATAATACACCCCTTATTTCACAAGCCTCACCTTTTAACTTGGGGAAGGAAGCTGGAATTCTCATGCTTAGGTGTATATGATGCTTCTCACAGATTTTAATTGAAGACACTTATTCTAATCTCCACAACAGAGGTGGGATCTTTACTGCCTTGCCAAGCTGGCAGAGTATTCTGCCTGGGTAAAAAAGGTCCTACTGCTGCATTAATCAGGTGCTGTTTATTTTGATGTCATGCTAATCTACAGTGTCATGCCCAGCTTTGGAGACACTTTCAAAATCACTATAGTAATCTTTCATATGAACTTGATATTTCAGCACCAGCTCACTTCAGTCTTCCAGCTTAGCCCCTAAACCTGCAATACACTTTATCAGCCTCATTTAGATTCCATGTTGTTACCATCTTTTTTAATAACTATGGGAAGCATCTCACCTATTTAAAATATTCAGTTTTAAAAGCAATTTTACATTGTAATTATTAACAAATCTGTCTGAAAGATTTCATGGCAAGTTTAATTTGAAACTATGTAAATGTGGCAATCTGTGTCTTCTATTTCTGTTCTGGAAACATGTTACATAGTCTCCTAATGACATTTTTGAGCTCTTCTGAAATGGATTTTGCCTTTTACTTCATTATTTGGCAAAATACATTGCTATTTACTTATATTAACTATATCTTGAGCTAGGACCAAGAAGGAAAATATAGATGTGTTAATGCTTGGGGTTTGGGGAAATAAGGTCGAAGCAGCATAAGAGGAAACTTGTTTTCTTTTCTTAGCTTATTTTGTGGTGGGGATAATTTTTATTTTCTTAATGATCCTACTTAAAATTAAAATACAAACTTGTCTAACTAAGATTTTAGAGGTTGCCTTAACAGTTGTTATATCAGTGATTCTTAAATTCCTATATATAAGAAGTTTATGGGGAGAAAGACAATTAATGGTTTTTATAATTAAAACTTTCTTTAACATCAGAAAACTCTGTAGCACTGTCTTTGTTACTTTCAGTCTTTGCAGTACAATGCCTTTTCTTTCCATACATCTGTACTTCCTTATATTGCCTGTACACAAGGTTTTGCTTTTATCTTTGATACCCTTTGTTTCAGTTTAACTCCAGAAAACATCAATGATTTATTTTGTTTTTCTCTTTGCACTTGGAATAGTTTGCTCAGAGTTAGGCAAGAGGACAGTAAAATATGTAGAGGATCCTGTGGTTTTTCCTCTTTATTTTTGACTGAAGGCAGAGGAGAGAAGATCTTTTGATTCACAGACTTAAATGTAAATGACCATAAAGACTAAATGTCTTTAGTACAGTTACCAGAATTTTTGAGTGTGGCTTTCCAGAAATGTTAAAATGTTAATGCTTTCATGGCAGGTCAGTGATAACGTGGTGCCACCCAGAAAATTCAGCAGCAGTAGTCAATAATTTCTTTTTCTTTAATGTAATTTTTTTATTTCTGTGGTTCTTACTGCAGAATAACATATTCTCACACATGTATAAGCAAAAGTCAAATTAAAAACACATAGGAGCAGCAACTGAATATTTCTTTGTTTTCTGTGAACTGGTCTTTTTATGTACATATAACTAATAAAAACAACAGCCACCCACAATATAAGAAATGAATTTTTAAATGTATTTGTAGTAGAAAAATGCAAATTTCCAAGTAAAAGTAGCTATGTAATTTCTCATTCCCTGCTAAAGGAATAGTGTATACTCTCATTGTTGTGAGATGACATCTCAAGTCTAAAGGCCTAAATATAGCTGAAAATGGTAGAATAATAATGCTAGCCAACAGTAAATCTCTACTGAGCTGAAGGAAGAAAGTAAAGGTAACAATATGCAAAGGGGACACAGTAAACTGTTGAAATATAGATCATTTGCTTAGTGGTTTCAGTTTAAGGTGATTTAAATCATAGCACACTACAATATCAAAACTTCAGAGTAATTTTAAGTGCTTTATGGGAATTTTAAATGGATGTCAGAATTACTTTAAAATTATTCTGTCGCTGTAGGAAGAAACAGCGAAGTTGCTGGAAGATCTACATGTTTACCATGAAAATTATGTTTCAATTCTGAGATGTCTTCATGTTTTCACATCTTCTCTTCCAAAGTATCCTTTGGGCAAGCAGGTGATGTACTGTTATATGTGTGTTTTGTTGTTGTTGTGGTTTTGGTTTGGGTTTGTTTTGTTGTTTTTTTTTTTTGCCTCAAAGTGTGACATCTAAATAAAGATTTACTCTTTATTTACTAATGTGCTGCTTTGTCCCCTGCTACTTAAAAGGGAGAGAGATGCTTTCTTGCTATGGACGGAGGATGAGAGTATGTGGTTTATTACTGGCATGGATGATACCTTGTCAGTCCACAGGAAGGAGCTTCCAGGAGGAGGCAGGTGCACAGATCAGCAAAAGAATCCACACACTTTCCCACATGTGAGATTATCTGTATGCATTACAGACAATGTATACTCTTCTGCCACCTATTAGATCACCAGTCAAGTTCAAATTAAGAGACTGAGTTTTTAGCAACCTTCTGTACAGAAAAAAGCAGTAGCAGGAAGAACTGTGATAATTATTCCTAATAGTCCTGTTGCTCTGGTGTGATTTAATCCACCTTCTCATGCTAAGCAATTTCTTCCAGTAGAAGAGCAATTATATATTCTGTGCATGTTCACTTGTCTCTCAGTTCTCAATGTATTCCATACTGTTACTAGAATCTGTCACTGCTACAAAAGCAGCATGGCCTGTCCCACTGTTTGAGAATAAAAGGATGTGTTAGCTGGGGCGTTTGATTGGAGTTCCTTTCTGTTCACTGCAGTTATCGTCACCTGAATGTTAGTTGTTTGGAACCTGGTGAACCTGGTGCAGAGCAACAGTCTCCAGCAGAAGCTTAGCTCTGGAAGATATTAAGTGCTCTCATTCCTTGTGCAATCATTTCTGCATCTTTGGAAAACAGGCTCTAAAGGAATTGCATATTGCTTTGAACAGCTTGTTTTAAGATTTCCACATTACTTTGTAAAACACTTTATCCTTTCTTCACCTTCTGCATAACAGATCAGGGAGTTGCACTGTGCTTGTTTGGAAAACCGAGTGTGGGAGACAGAGGAGTATGAGTCATCTCTTCAACTAGCAAGGTGATTTTTTTTCCCCATTTTGTTTTAATACACATGGAAAATATCAGTCATCAGCTATTCTAGAACTTAAAGCTGAGGATGTTACCTGTTCACAGCTAGTTTTGGGGTTATTTGCAAGTGTAATTGGCTGCTGTTTTTAGTTTCCTTTTCTACTGATTTCTGTGAAATTCAGCCAGGTTCTAATATCTCAAATGCTGTGAGTAATTTTGCTGAAACCACTGAGATTACTTTGTGTGAATGAGAACGAGTTGGGTTTTGTCTTTTAAAGTATAATTGTGGGAGATATTATCAATCAAATTATTAGTCTTAGTTGTCTTAAATTTTAATCTGTCGTGAAAATTAGAATCTATTCCAAATTAATTGTAGCTGAAGCCTTTCTTTTTTATTTTACTGCTTTTCTTCTCTTCTTAATTTGCCTTAACAATTTTTACAGAGACTGAGTTAATTTTTTTTTTATACTGTGAGCGTAGGACTTTAGGAGAGCCTGTACTTGTGTTGTCTGCCAGTGTTTAAAATGCCAAAGTCATCAAAGCTGGTTTTCTTGATAAAAAGCCTTTCAATTGCAGTGTTGCAGCTACAGACTTGTAAATGTGCTTTAAACAGACACATGGCAGTGTCTGTCTCCTGAGAGTTGCACTCGTTCAAACGATCCCTCGGCTTTGCCGCTCAAGGAGCCAGTGCGACCCTGTAAATGTAACTGCCTCTTCCAGACCCCCCGAGCTGCTCAGGTTTGATGTGTCTGGCAGTGAAACTGCACAGAAAATACCTGTCAGTGGTGGATGGAGGGTAGCTTTTTTTTTTACACACACAAGGAAACACACTCTTCAAACTGTACCTTTGCCATACTGAGTGGTTCTTGTACACAGCCATTTTTCCGTGTTCTTTACCCTCATCCCTTTGAAATGATTACATGCTTGAGTTGTCATTTCTGCAGTCTTTCCTTTGTGTTTCTTCTCTGACTCTCCTGAATCTTGACAGCACTCAGTCACCTCTCAGCTCTTGTCCAAAAATGTGTCATTCTGCTTTCCTCTGTCTGTCTGTAATCTCTTAATAACTCTTGGCCATTTTTTCCCTCTCCTTTTTCTTCTCCTCTGTTTAATTTGCTTTCATCCTCTCTGAATTCATTTGTCTCCTGTCTCAAAGTTGATGCTCCATCAGATTCTGGCTTGCTCCCCTTTTATTCTTATCTGTTCATCTCCCTCCTGTTGTTCTTCTGGTCCTGGCTGCCACTGTGGGAGCCTCTGATAGAAATACAGTGATCATGGTCGCTGCTTTCATAGATGATGATTCTATGATTCTTTTTTATTTTTAATCCAGAAACTCTAATTTTTCTTAACAAAACTTGCCCAACACAACTTCAAGTACTTGGAATTCTAGCTGTGATTATCATTTTTTCAGCTTTTAACTTCTGTTTGTTTTTTTACAAATAATTCCTCTTGTCTCTGCTTTTCCTGTATAGAATATTTCTGTTATCTTTTAGAAGAAAATGAGGTCTTTCCCCTTCTACTGGCAATCTTTTTTTTCTCCTTTTGCTCCTGTTTAAAAGTTACTCACTGTTCCTTATTATCTCTGCATTCCTAGGATTCACATCACCTGTTGATATCCTTATGTTCACCCTTCCCCATCCAATATTCCTTTTCAGTGTTTTTCTGGAATCCATCTTTTTTTCCTTTTATTTAGAAAGTAAAAAAATAGAGAAGCTTTAGATCAGTTTATTTCTCATTTTCTGACAAAGTATCTCTTTTGCCTTTCATGAATTATGTTTGAATGTAAGGTTTTAAGTTGCTGAATTGTATTTCTTTTGTGATTGGCTTCTCTACTTCAGCCTTTCCTTGGGCAGGCTTTTATCCCTTCTGCTAGAAGTGCTCTTCCCAAAGATGGTGTTTCAGGTAATCTAACTTAATCTAGGCAGTGGTTACTCTGCCTGAGTTTTCCAGAGTCTAAAAGCCAAGAGTCTAAAAGATACCATGTGGCAACAGAGAGAATGTGTGAGCTTTAGTTCATTTTGCATTAATTCCATCAGAAGAGAGACATCAGGAAGATTGGAGAGTGTCTCATTTGGTTGGTTATGTGGAGCTAACTGGCTGGGACATCTCGCCAACCTTTTGGGTGGCAAAACTTCAAGGACTGCCTGCCCTATTGTCTTCTGTGTAGATACTGTGCTCTGTTTATTGTCTGCTATTTATGGATGGCTTTTTACCATATGCTGCTTATCACAGTCCTGCCCTTCTGTGACCAGTCATTTCGGTGCTGACCAACCTGGTATAACTTCTTCAGGTGATTACCCACTTGAGCATTCAGAAGGAGTTTCTGTGGACTTCATTGTAGCTTCCTTTCTTCTCTTTCATGACTTGTCTGAATAACCAGATTTCTTTACTGCCTGAGATCTTCCTTTCTGCTTTAAGCTGGACTCCTCACCAGTTAAAATCTCAACCCCACCCGATACCTGGAATACCTTGCAGTAATCTCAAACCTAAAAGGTTGCAAAGGATCCTTTACTGTTTTCTCACATGTGATAACTGTCTTCTTGCCTGATCTTTGGGCCCTGTAATTAATCCCATTGTTGTTGTAAATAAGTTTTTTCTAGAACTTGCAGCTTCCTTTTGAATAATACTATGAAATTTTTTCTTTCACATTCATAGATCTCCAGATCTGTTTCTCTTTTCTCCATTTTGGATATTTAATTGCAGTGCTATATCTGGCCTGGAACAAGGCTATTCTCTTTACCCATTATACTATAGGAGACAGTTTCAAAATGTTTTCTAGCCTTTTGTGTGGCCAAGGTCACCCTTTCTGTTTTTAACTCCTGATTATTTTCTGTACAATACAAGTGCATACCTGACTAGCAAAAATCCATAACCCTGAAGCAGACAAATTGAAGTTTTAAATTTTAACCTTTATAAGCGTTTAGTATCAATGGCCATTTAGAAACTAGAGCTCAAATTTCAGTTGTCCCTCCAGATATCCACAGTGCTTCCCCAGACTCTTCTGAATTCTTCCTCAAATTTCATAGTCAGTTTTAGGTAGCTGATATGGAAACCCACTGCCTGAGACACCATCATTGTTTTGATATCTTTTAAATTAAGATTTTGAGACTGGGCAGTGCTTGGTGACATTTGGGAAAGTCCCTAATAACTAAATAGAAAGTAAATGCTGACCTGGAGGTTGGGCTAAATGATCTCTAGAGATCCCTTCCAACTTGAATGGTTCTGGGATTCTAGTGATTTACAGCAATTAAATACAGAAAAAGGCATACAGATTTAATTTGATAGTCATTCTGAGTCACAGACAATAATTTTGTGGATGTTTTTGCATAGTGATTTTTTTTTTTTTTAACATTTCATTTGCTGGTTTTGGGAATGAGTTGTGAACCCTACGATGATTGGGTTTTGTGTGTTGGGGTTTTTTTAATTTTGTTTTGATGTCCGACTCCCAGTTTCAAAAACTGCAACTGTTGTGTTCAGCAAGTGTTTTTAGATAATCAGGAAAACTACTGTTCTGCAGGAAAATGTGAAGGACATCATCACCAAACCTAATTGGCTTGTTTCTTTCTATTAATGACAGCAGGAAAAAAATTACTTTGCTGCAAGATTGCATGGTTGAAATCCTTGAGATTTTTTCTTTTAGAAGGAGTTTTTAAAATTTTTTTTTCAATCTTTTTCAACTAAGAACATTGAAAACTGTTTTGTTGTTCTGCATTTCATCTTCAACCAACAATTGTGTCTTTTAGGATGTTGAATAAGACTGATTTGGTAAACATGCTCCAACAATGTGTGGAAATTTTGATGTCATCTTCTGGAAGGGAGTTTGATAAGACAGCAGAAAAGTTGAAGGAGTTCTTGACCCAGTTTCAGAATCTAGAAGGTGGGTGTGTACCGTCATGTATTCCATTACAAATTATATAAAAGCTATTTTGTAATCTGACCAGTGAGTAAGCCGAACATTTTTCCTGAGATAGCCTGTCATTGTATTAAATATTTACAGGATTTTTTTTTTAATACATGCACAAATTTAGGAAATGTTTATATTCTCTGCTGCTATGTGGTTCATGATTTTTATAATACGGAAGAGTCATGTAATATAAGAAACTGGACAGATCAGCAAACACTATCCCCTAAATCTCTCATACATGTATTTTGAGCATTTTAGCAGATGTTGCAGTTGCTAAAAACAAACTGTTTTTAAGAATAAATAGCAGCAGACTTTATGATGTGGTATTTAACCCAAATGCATGTAAAGTTCCCTCCCCTGCACGTTCAGAGCTAGGACCCCTAGTGCCAGTTGTCAACTCTCCTGACAGGCTGTGACCTGTCAGGCCCCTAGATTTGATTGTTCATGGTAGAGGATATGTTTCAAAGTTTAGCAAGGCAAATGAGCAGCATTCTCTCTTTTAGAAGTGTGTTAGCTGAAACTGCTGCATTCTCTCTGAAATAGGAGTATGATGTATTCCAGCATTCTTCTGGAATAGGAATGTCGTTGCTTGGCCTGAATTATGGAGAAGCACTCCCCAAAGATTGGCTTTTGAAGATGAATTGGTTATCATCTGGTCTGTTTTATGCATATTAATTAAGCTCATCAGTGTGGTTGCTGTACAGCATTTGGACAAGTAGGCAATAACCCCCAGATGCTGTCAATATTAATTAAAGTAGTCACAGTACACTGTAAGATTAACTGAGGGTTGTCCAGAAGATTCAGCTCTTGTACCGTGTATTTTTGCAGAACTGTAGTAAAAGCAGAGCTGTGGTAGAGAAAATAAGTCCTCACTTTGATAAAGCTGTGTATGTCACTGCTGATACCAGCAGTGAGGAATCTGAACTATGATGGAAAAGCAAAGTTTTGTCTAGTTTGGAAAAAAATAATTAAAGCAAAAGGCCTTTAAGTAGTTGGATTTTTACCTTGAGGAAATAAATACCTAACAACAACTCTGGGGATTCAGAACTTGCGGAGCTATAAAGCAAAAGAGACAGTATTTATTTTCACTTAGGATTTGAAGATGGTTTTAAAATAGAGAATCCATGATAATCTTAGTTTGTTTTCAAAGTGGATTTAAACTCCAAAGGAGAAGTGAGAAGGCAAGTTGAGATATACTGTACGTAAATAAATTGCTGAGTTAGATAACTTCTTACTTTGTGATGGTATTGATCTTTATTGAGGGTTCTCAGACACCTGCCAAAAATGTGATGTACCCAAATCACCCACAGAGCTCTTAGAGTGAAAGGATAGTCCAAAATACTACTTTTTTATAACAACAATAAAGTCCATTGTCCTGACAGCCTAACTAACTGAAAAACATAAAATCATGAACAAACAAAATAGCTTCGCTGAAGCTTAACTGAGCTGAAGGATTTGGAAAATAAAAAAAATATATTGGTGTACTAGTGGAGAGGAGGTTTTCTGATTTGTAGTCTTCAACACTTAGACAAATGTCCACAGGACCCTGGAAGGTACCAAATTGTTCTCTGCAGGTCACCAAAAAGCTTTTAAATATCATGATTGTTACTGCTGATAGAGCTTTACCTGTGATGTGTGGGTGGAATTTCCATCTGCTGTCTTCTTAAGTAAGGCAAGAAATCTAGATTCCTTTTGGTCTGATTATCATTTATCCTAGCACTGATTATGCTTTGGGAGGTTTTGCTTCTTTGTTTTTACCTGAAAATTACTAATAGTGGTGCAACTGATCTCCAAACTGCATGTTCATGAAGATGAAATTTTCATATAAATTAAGGTGAGACTAAAACTGGGCAATGAAATACCTTAGCATGCTTCTGTTTGCTGCTCTGGTTGCAGTTTCTGGATTAGGTAGGGAGAACTCATTTCTTACTATTCTTATTATTTTCCTGCACATGAGAAGGGAAAAAAATGCAGCATGTGGCTTTTTGAATATTCCAAAAGCATCAGTAGTACCTAGTCCTAATTTGTCCAACTAACAAATGTTGAGAGTATGACCTAGGATGGCCTTAAACAGATTTAAAGTGATGTGCTGGGCCTTTGCTCAGGGCTGAATTGTTATTTAATCACTGTTGGCTAAGCTGTACTGCAGACTCCTTTTTTTAACAATCTTTTACAAGATGTAAGACCCAAAAAGCTGCCTGTGATTGGGTCTATGTGAACAAGGAGCTATTGAGTATGTTGAAGATTGCTTGGGTTAGGAGGTTTATGTAGGAAAAGTCTACCTTACATATCAAACATTAGTTTTGTTCCAGTAGCAGAAGCTTCCCAAGAACGAAATGTGTCCGTATCGTCACAAAAGGAGCTCCAGAAGAAGACAGACCTTTATCAACTTCAGAAGGTCAGGCCTGCCTAGGCTTTACTGACTGATTCCTTAAATTAATGTTTTAAAATTTTCATGGTTCCCAGCTTGCTGTAGCTCTAAGTAAAGGGTTGTGTGTGTGTGTGTCTCTTCTAAAAAAGGAATGAATAAGTACCAACTATGTATTTCAGGCCTTCCTGACACATAGAAAATTATAGAAAATATCTATCATAAACCAGGATTTTAAAATGCAAATTAGATGTTTTCTTTTTATTTAACTTGTAATTTAGACATTCTGCCTAACACATATTTCTTTGAATTTCTCGAACTCCTACGAGTTTGAGAACTGAATACATTGGCCTAAATAAAAATAACTGCATGATTGCATTTCAAACATCAGTGAGAACATGCCAGCAAAAATTAATTATACACATTAAACATATAGATTGTGTTCTCCAGAGAATAACTGCCTCCTGTGTAATCTTATGCACCACTTTTTTTTAAAGACTTTGTTGGAGTTGAAGGAATCAAGGAGGTCTAAGAAACTGACCAAGTTTGAAATGCTTCGTTTTGAAGTTGTTGACTATATAGACAGTCTTGTAAGGTGAGCCTTCCTGTTTTATATTCCTGCATAAGTTTGCATCGTAAGTTGCAAATGAAATTTTACTAACATGTTAATCTTGTCAAAATTATGTCTCAGTGGTGCATTTATTTTTCCCTTTCCTATTCTTTCTTTGAGGGCTCTAAAAATAACTAAAAACCCAAAACCAAACAAACCACACCTCTTTTCCAGTAGAAATAACTAGGATACAAATTGACCAACCTACTTTGGCTACTGGAACAGAGTTGAGGGAGGAGTGGGTATAAGTGGCAAAATAAAGTCAAGAGTCTTTACCCTAATCTTTGCTGATCTGTTCTACTCATGAAACTGTACCGATGTCAAGTGTGATAACCTGTCCATTTTGGGAGCTGTTTTGGTGAGCAAGGCATAGCAGATGCAGTTTTGGAGGCAGCTCTGCAGTGGAAAATGTGAAAGGCTTGTTGTGGTGGGGGAAGAGATGAAGGCTCTTGTTAATTATAGAGGGTGGGGGGGGAGGTAGAGAAGCTAACAGAAGTATGACTGCCAAGCAAAAAGCTTCAGATAGAAAGACAAAGATGAGTAGAGACTCATGATGAGTCCTTGAGATGAACAAGCAAGATCTGTGGAGTACTTGACTGCTTAGCACTGTATCTGCTGCCCTTATTTCATAATTTGTCAGTGTCTCAGCTAGAGTCCTATGCTAAATTCATTCAATGTAGAGTTGTTAATAACAGACTTCTCTGCTTAAAAGTTTATTTCAGTGCTGTTCATCTTGTTTTTCAGAGATTTTTCAGTACTGGATGGGAAACATGCATTTTTGCAGTCTGACTACAGCAGAATTGTGTTGTTTCCCTTAAGCTGAAGCTTGTCTCTCTCCCACTCCCCCCATACCTCATGCTTTTCCAGAAAATACCTTGTTCCTGCAGAAGACAGGACCCTGCATGAGATTGTGTATTTCAACACAGCCAGTGTTCTCCGAGGGCACTTGAATGCTGCCCCCAGGACTGCACTGCACACGGCTTTGAATAACCCACACTGGTACCTGAAGGTAAAAAACTAGTGGGCTGTTTGGGTGCTGGAGTAGTTCTGGGAGGCTGTGTGGGGATGGTCTGCAAGCCTGAGTTCTGCTGTTTCATGAAGCTTGGCACATATTCAGCTGTTTTGCAGAGAACTAGCAAGTGCCGATAAGCAACTGGGGACTTTGTTCAAAGAGCTGGGGAATCTGTCTTGTGAAGGTAATTCTGGAAATAGTTCTGGAGGAGGAATCCATTTTTCAGTGTATGTTCTAGCCATGATATTTTCTTTCTTTATATATAGCAGAAAAGAAATTTTGTCCTCCACTTCAATTAGGATGACTGTCCACAGGGAAAAATCAAATGTCTGTTACTCTTTCCAGATACTTTCTTATTAGGGTTGGTGCTCAGTCCTCACTATGTAGATTAGCTGTAAGGTAAAGGCTGTTCAGGTGGAGTCATAACATTCAAATAGCATAAATACAACATATTTAACCAAGTCCTTTGTTTTCCTCTGTAACTTTATTTTAATACTTGTTGTGCATTGATATCCAATGTTTTCTGGATCCAAAAAAAGGATAGCACTTGATTCTGTCAGCCTAACCCTGCCCTCTTCTAAAAGAAAAAAGCAGACTGTTCTCCACTTCTTTCTTAAGTCAAACTGAAAGGATGACCAAACGAAAGAAATAGACTAGGATTTAGAAAAGGAGTGAATATACATTTCTTTTTGTCCTTGATTAAAGAAGGTACTTGAAGTTGTTCTTATGTTCTATTTTTTCTTAAAAAACTGATAGTAATTTTGAAGAAAGTATTGGTTGTAGCTGTATCTGTGTAATGCACTACTTGAGTCAAAGCTAACACTTATCAGGAACTGT
Source organism: Oenanthe melanoleuca (assembly GCF_029582105.1). Classification (NCBI taxonomy): domain Eukaryota; kingdom Metazoa; phylum Chordata; class Aves; order Passeriformes; family Muscicapidae; genus Oenanthe; species Oenanthe melanoleuca. Next base: position 33,845,685 of record NC_079336.1, read on the forward strand.
AGAGGCTGATAAAGATCAGCCTTTGAAATCTACAGCGTGATTTGTATTGGGTTTGTTGGCATCATCTTTGATTTGAATGAGGGTTATCAGTTTTGCTGTGTGCAAGAGTTATTACTAAGACCATTTACAGAGCTTATTTGTGAGAACAGTAGTTAGCAAGTTACCATTAAAGAAACCTAATATGAACCTCAGTAGTTTATATATTTAGAAAACCTGTAAATATATAGACTAGGACAGCCAAGAAAATCTAACTATTGATGTCTTTAATAAGTATTGCATTCTCTTTGATGAGTTGACAAGATTTAAAGCCCCCTGTCATCCTATACTTTGTACTTGGACATGCTTTAACATATTTCCAATGTTTTCTGAGAAGATTGTGAAGGTTTGGCATAGCTTCTAACAGTACCAGTATTGGCTGAGTACCTTGCTTATATTTTAATACATGTGAGTCAAATATTTTCTGTCTATGACTTCTGCATGGTTTGTATTTTTCTGCACCGTGACCAGAGCAAAGTTCTCCAGAGCTGCTCCTTCCAGAAGGCCAGGACAGAAAAGTGCTTCAGTAGAATACCAGTGAATGATTAATATATGATGCACTGCTTACAGGAGTCCAGTTCAGTTATTTATTTAGCAAAATGTGAACCAAGAGTCATATTTATCGGGTGGGGGAGAAGAGAATCCAAAAAAAACTGCACCAAACCCAGTGTAATTCTGGTTCCACTGATCCCTTGAAAATTTAACAAGCTGAAACTTGGGATACCAGCTCCCATATCAGGGAAAAAGGACTTGATCGTTGGGATAACAGCATTGATTCCAGAGCAGGGTATGCTGTGTCCTCTGTCTAGCCTTGGGGCAGGATCAGGCAAGAGCAATTCCTCATCAGCTGTGTTCTGGGTTGCTCCCACTCCTGTTCTGTCCTTTTGGGAGCAGCACCTGTGTGCTGTATAGATGGTTTCACAACTGGCTGCTCGTTGTGGGGCAGCTTCCTGCTTGTCAGCCTGGTTATTTCCTCTGGGGGCCACACATGTGCTGCAGCCTCACAGCTGTGCTGCAGAGCTTGGCCCAGCAGCCACAAGGGAGGCTGGCATCTCTTAGGTGCTGCTGCAGATGGACCTATTCCAGGAGTGTGCAGGTGCTCTGGAAGCTGCATCCTCTCTTGATTGTGATAACTGTCCTGACACCTTAAAATTAGAAAATCAGTGCAAAGGGTCCAGCATTGCCAGGCTGGTACATGGATGAGTGGTAGAAAGCCACAGAGCTGGGTGCTGTAAGGAGGGGGGAAAAGAGAAGGGTGTAGTGTTGTCTTTCTGGGCAGTGGTGAGCCACTAGATCTACATCAGCCAGAAATGTAACTTCATGTGTGCCAGGTAGTAACACAGGAGTATTTGAAACTATCATGTTACAATTCTGCATTGTAACATTGTGAGGGGTTGGCCATATTTCTCTGAATTTTTCTGCAAACCATCTTGTAATGAACTGGCAGATATTAACTTAAGGTCTACAGCTTTTATGTTCCTTGTAGAAGAGAGTAAATAAACTTGAAAATTGCTAGGTATTCTGGAAATTGTGAAATGTCTCATAAGTGCCAGAGTCCAAACTGGAGCTGAGTCTCAAAAATTGCAGGAATTGAGATCTCTGGGTAAACTAGAGATTCTTGAGCAAAATTATATTCTTTGCCTTGCCTTCTTTCCTGGCTTCAATAGCATTTTTCTTTGGAAGGTGTCTGTCATTGCTACAGCTCTATAACTTCCCAAAAGTTGCTTGTATATTTTACTAGCATATGAAAGCATTTTAGAACAAACTTCTATGAGCTAAAAGGAACAATCAGTATTTGTTTTCATGTTAAGACTGACTTTCTAGAGTGCCTAAAACTGAAATGAAATGCTGTAAATTTCTGCAGCTGTACACAGACTTTTGCCTCTGGCTTGAGTGGCTTTTAACTTCCCAAGTAAATGGTTCAGTGCTGATGACCTGAATTCAAGAGACTGGAAAGCTGCCCAACAGAAAAGGGCCTGGGGGTGCTGGTCAAGAGCTGAACATGAGCCAGTGTGAGCCCAGGTGGTCAAGAAAACCAATGGCACCTGGCCTGGGTCAGCAACAGTGTGGCCAGCAGGAGCAGAACAGTGATTATCCCCCTGTTCTCTGCACTGGTGAGGCTGCACCTTGAGTGCTGTGTCCAGTTCTGGGCACCTCACTTTAAAAAGGACATTGAGGTGCTGGAGCATTCCAGACAAGGACAGCAAAGCTGGTGAAGGGTCTTGTGGGGAGCAGCAGAGAGAGCTGGGGTTGTTTAGTCTGGAGAAAAGGAGGCTCAGGAGGGAACCCATCACTCTCTACAGCTGCCTGAAAGGAGATTGTAGCCAGGTGGGGGTTGGCTTCTTCTCCCAGGGAATCCAAAACAAGACAAGAGAAAATGGCCTCAAGTTGCACCAAGGGAGCTTTAGGTTGGATATTTGGAAAAATTTCTTTCTGGAAAGAAGCAGCATTGAAACAGGCTGCCCAGGGAAGTTGTGGTATTCACCATGCTTGGAGAGATTTAAAAGATACGTAGATGTGGCAGTAAAGAACACAGTTTAATGGTGGCCTTGGCAGTGCTGGGTTAATCATTGGACTCACATGATCTTTAAGGGCTTTTCCAACTTAATGATTCTATGAATTTCCTGAAATACAGAATACTTTGTGAGAAATTAGACTTTTGCCTTTACAGATGCTGAGTTTCAAGCCAGAGATAAATGATTGTTACATTTCAAAGATAAAACTCTGAGATGAGAGAAGCAATTATTTTTAGTACATCTGACAGATCTATAGTAAGTCTTCCTTTCAAGGGGGCTTGGGAAAAGGATACTTTCCTATTTTCTAGATGGCAGATCATGACTTGTGTCTTCTTTTGACTCCATAAAACTGAATATTTCTCTCTCATATGTAAATAGAACTAGCAAAAAAATTACATAAAAGCATAATCAGATAATCACTCATTACAGTAGATACTGCATAAGTGTTATAGAAGGAACACCAGGAGTGAAGTAGCTGTGTGAGTGGGGGTTATTGGGTTTTTGTTAATAGTATGCTTCTTATTTTCCTATTTGTTTTTTGGACTTTTTCTTTGTACCATCAACTTGCCATTGAACACACAAACAGTAAACATTTGCTTAAAATACCTATGATCTGAATTACCTGAAATAATGTTTTATCTAGCCCTTTGAATTGCTCAAGATTTAGACACTAAGTTATTGCCTTCAATTTTTTTCATCAGAATCAAGCTTTGAAATGTGATGGAGGAGGCATTTCTAATAAAGCCCCTGACATATGCATAGTGTATAAGCTTCATTTGGAATGTGGCAGATTAATCAATCTTGTTGATTGGTTAGAGGTATGTGATGATGCAAACAGTACCTTTACCTGCTTTCAGTATTCTAATTTATCTTTTTGCTGCATGTCTGCTTTTCTTTAGTGCCCCTTTTGACAGCTTAAATCATTGCATACATTGATCCACAAGAATTCTCAGTAATTCCAATAAGTCTGTCTTTATTGTGAATCATTGATTTCAAGCTCTGTTTACTCTGTGATGAAACTATTTTGCTTCTGCTTCTGTTTTAAGCTCTGCACAGATCAGATTTTGTGCTTAACGAAATTGCCTTTCTTTTTTTGTCTTGTATTCTGTGACACTTTTATGGAAACAGGCAAGTAGGACTCCTGGAAAGAATGCTTGTGCCAGGGAAAAGCTCAGGTCCTTCTAGCTTAATAACCTGTCTCATACTATAGCCAAAAGCAGAGAGTATAGGAAGAGAATATGCATTAATATAGTCTCCCTAGCTAATAACCACATTTTAGTTGTAAGGTTTCCTAAACTTGAGTGGTGGTTCTGTATTTTGTAAACCTACCTGGATGTCATTACCAATATATTTTAGCAATCACATCCTCTGCAAGAAACTCTAGCTTAACCACCTGCAGTTTAGGGATAATCCTTTTACTTGTGTGTTTTGTTTGCTGCTACCTTGCTTGTGTATTGTATGTTCCTACCCAGACTCTTGGTGTCCTTCAGTTTTATAGATTTCTTTACAGCCAACTTACCTCTATGACATCCCCAGAATATTTAAGCAGTCTTAGTTTGAGAATATTTTTTCAGTTCTGTAGTTTTGCTGAGAATGGGTCAGGACCCAGAACCTTTTGAGATTTAAAAGGCAGGCACAAGAGTTCACAGAGTGATATCTTGCATTCTGTATTCCTGCCATGGTAATATGTAACCTTGCTTGCTCTTTGATTGCTGCTGAACTGACACGCTCCTAGAGTTCTCCTTCCAAGATCTTATTCCCCTGAGTGATAGCCTTCAGCTCAGAGCTCACTATTTTATATGCAGATCTGTCTGTCTGTGAACTGGAATAAATCTGTGTTGCTTTTCCCTTTCTAGGCTTTCTCAACTGTGGTGATGGCAGCTGAGGAACCAAATGCAGATGCAGCTTCCTCAGACCAGGTGGATGATACTATCCAGTATCCTTTCTCATTTTTCTCAAGCTTGACATGGAAAAGCTCACAGAATTTATGAACTAGGGGTTTTAAAATATAGTTTCATGTGCATTAGCTAATTTCAGAAAAATTACTTTAAACAGCCTTAATACACTGAAAATGTCTAAGAAATAGATCAGTTGAAATAGTTGGACTGGGAGTGGTGAGGTTAGAGAGCAGCTTTTGTCTATAGGAGTTGTTTGGGTTTGAAACAGAACCAGAAGTCCATAAAGCAAGTCAAAACTCTTTGGTTAAATCATCAGAACTGGTTAGCTCATGGTGGAGCTGCTGGATGGGGGTAGAGCATTACTGGGGAACAGATGGGAGGAGGGCTGTGACCTAGAGAGCAGATGGAGAAATAGAAGCAGTAGCTCATTATGTTTCAGTATGTTCCTTAGAGTTGAGAACTTACTTTCCACAGGACACCCATTCTGCTTCTTTGTCCTGATCCTGAGGTCTAAAAAATATTTAATAGATGAGCATTAGAACCAAGACTTATGGTTACAGGAGTAGTGCTGCCACAGAGAAGAAATGAATAGTTGTACAAAAATAGGCTTAACTAAAGGAAGGATAATTATATGCTCTAATACTATACCTGGCTTTCCTGGCCTTTCTTTTACAAGCTCTGCTGTTAATTGTCATTCACAATACATTAAATTCTCTTAAGTCAGGAATATAAACCTGCATGTCAGACAGGCAGCAACAAAGGCAGAGTGAAAAGTAAGGAGAATAAAAAATCTCTGTAATTATCTATCTTTTTTTTGTCAAGGGACATAAAAGTATAAATTCTTCAGAATTGGTATGTTTGTAGGCTTTAAGCTTCTCTTGGCAGTGGGAAAAGGAACTCTTCCTTTGCTGTCACATCACATGCTTGTGGCAGAACTACTGATCAGATTGAAGATTTGTGTTTCTGTAGGCAGCTTGTGCTCTGCCCTTATTTCCAACGATTTTATTGTGCAACACATTGTGTAATCTGTGCTTACCATGACTTAGAAATCTTGCCCTCCTAGAAAAGAGCAGCGTGTCTGTCACTGTGCCAGGAAAAGTGTACTTGGTTTCTTTCCTTCACTGACATGTCCAGCGCTCGCTTTATTCGAGCTGTTTCTGAACTGGAGCTCCTGGGCTTCATAAAGCCCAGCAAGCAGAAAACTGACCACGTGGCAAGGCTGACCTGGGGAGGCTGTTAATGTGCCACCAAGGTGCCAATAAACCTCCCCCACAGAGCAAGGGCTGTGTTCCCACTACACCACTCCTCACTAACTTTGCATACTGAGTCAAAGTCAGCGGGGCCTGAATGTTGTGAGATACATTGTGAGTGCCTGGGCAGGCTTGAATAGAGATGTCATTTTTTAATGCTCATCTTCCCTGTGTAATGTTCTGCTCTATTAATGTTCATGTTCCAAATACTGTATTGTGCCAGTTTCAGTCTTCTTTGATGTGTGTGATATTTAACAGTCCACTGATAAAACTCAAGCTAGCAAGCCAAAAGGACAACATTGGCTCTGTCAGCCACAAAAGTGATGAAGCAGTATTATTAACATCATTATAAGCTGATAGGATTTGAGTCATTATTATAAAATGCCTTCTAGTTCCTTGAACGAGATTTAAAAATAAATAAAACAAGTATGCTAAAGGAGACAATGAACTTCCATGTTCAGCCCCAGCTGTGTGTTCTTCCAAACTGGTCCTAATGCCCTAAAAGCTCCTTGAGAAGGAGAGAGAATAATTGTCAAGATACTAAATTTTGCCCTTTGGCAAGAGCAAAAGTGAACTATTTAAATAATTTTCTTTTTCTAGTGAAGTTGATGGGCACTAGCTGACTTCTGCTGTTGGGGAAGCTTGTGTCAGCACAGGGAACATGGCACTTGTGCACTCAGGTGGAAGGTAGGAAAATCCTCACCTAAAGCACACGTTGTATGTAACCCCTTTTTGCTGAGGGTTTGTGCTGCATGTAGGCAAAGGAAGCAGCTGTCTGAAGGCAATGTAGGCTGAGTGTGTACCAGCACTGCTCATCTGCTGATCATCTTCAGAAAACCTCAGCCCAACCTTCTCCCTTTATTTCATTTAAGGATCAAATGTGTTTGTGACAGTCTGTGCCCTGTTCAACCATGGGAAAAGCCTTAGGAACCAAAGGGGAAAAGCTGCATTGCCCTCCAGAGCAGTCTGCCCTGCTTTGATAAACCCTGCTGTGACAGATGCACTGCAGCTTTGTAAGGGCAGGGCCTTCAGGGCAGCCTGACCACCTAGGAAGGGCTGCTCTTAGGAGAGGTGTTCAGACTTAGTCCCTCCCAGACAACTGCAAAGTTGAGTGGTAGTTACTTTATTGTAAGACTACCTCCTAAGAACTTCCAGACACCCTTAGTTGACTGAGAAGGGATAGAGGCTTCATTTTCCTTCTGGGGCATTGAAGTGCTCTCTAGTTTAGCCATCAGTAGACTCCAGATGCTCCTATTTAACTGCACTGGTACTTCAGCCTGGAGCTCTGAGGACAGAATCACTTCCATAAACCAGATCCATACTGGGGAGGGGAAAGTTACAAGAATCAGTAACTTACCCAGCTGTTCCCCCCCAGGAATATATAGAAGAGATGTCAAGCTTTTTGTAAATATGCTCAGAGAGGGTAGGAGTTGTGTATTTTCCAATGACAGAAATTGCAGGCTCACAGCATCATGTCCTGCTGTGTATAAGTGGAGGTCTGGTTCTAAATGCTGCCAGCCAGTTCAGGAGGGGGAGGAGGTGAGCTTATCAGACTCCACTGCCAGAACATACAACTTGGGAAACAATGACTAAAACCTCAAGAGCATGAACTTGCAAAAGTTCCAAGACACAGGTAAAAATTCCCATTGTTCCCTGGTGAGCAGGCTCAGGGACCTGTTCGGTACAGAGAGCTTTCCAGCAGCAGAGAGGAAACCAAGACATTTCAGCAGAGGGGAAGGCTGAACACCCACCCCCCCATCCTGAACCTCACCCCATTTATCTCACAAACACACTTGACAAATGAAAGGGAGCACAGCACCAAATGTCTCTGATGTGCAAGAGGACGGGGAGCCAAGTGCTGTGCAGCTGTCCCCTGCCACCCCCTCTGCTAACCTCACCCCAGGTAACACTCACACCCCTGCAGGGCAAAACAGTCCGAAATAAAGAGAAACCAGCCTCAACAGTGTGTGGCCTTTAATCCCCAAATGTGCAGGCAACATGACATTAAAACAGTAAAATTAATAGTTAATGGCTGATTCTTCCCTTTAACTAATAACAAATCTGTATGGTTAAAGTCACATTTGCTGTGCTACATATGGTTTCTCAGATCAAATCTTTAATTCTGTACTTGCCGCTTTATTTTCTTCAGCAAGGAGGGTAAGAAGGTTGAACAGTTAAAAACAAACTAAACTGGTCAAGTTTAATTTAGTTCACCTTTCTTTCTTCAGAAGCTGGACTCTGTAATCAGTCCTACCTTCCTGGAAAGAGCTTTGTATCACTGAATCTGGAACCAACATCAGTAACAGCTGAGACACCCTCACTCACATACCTTAGCTGAAATAGAGATTTCAACTGGAAAATTAAAAATTAATTTCTACAACTGTCTGCATAGTAATAACATGTTCTGCAGATATTCCAAAAAACCTTTACTGTCTGCAATGTTTACTTGAAGAAAACAGGACCAAAAAAACCCCAAAGTGTTAATGTCTGTAGTAGTTCTGAAACTCCAGTGTAAAGCCTCACCTCTGAATTAACTGTCTCATATTCTTAGGTAGCCACATCTTTCAACAGAACTACTGCCAAAAATCAGACCTGAATGCAAGTTAACACTCATTAATTTTCCAACCCTTTTTCTCTAGTTTTACAGATGCTGTTCTTTGACACCTCTTTACACTACTGCACTACTGGTTTCAAACACAAACTTTGTAACTTTTCTTTATCTTGAAGCCTACAACAGCAATAAACTGTAAGAACAGCCCAGGTGCCTGTAAAAGCCATTTCAACACTGAGAATGACTTCTAATACAAAAGTCACAAGCACTGGTTAACAAGAGCAAACTCTTAATACTTTATCAGCCTCCATTTTTTTCTTCCCACTGTGAAATCACAAAGCTTAAATCCTTCCCAATTCGGGAATGAAGAGAGCTTTCACAAATCAGTTTTTAAGTAGAATCTCTGACTGGTTGTGCTGTTCAAGAGTACACAGACAAATCTCAAATACCAGCACACAAGATTGCTTGCATCTCCTTCCTTTGCAACCTTGAAAAATGCTGAATCATCTTGCTCTCACATCTAGACACAAAAATCAACACACGGGATGCACATGCTGCTTTTCAGGTAAACAGTAACTGAGATCTGCTTAGAAAGAAATAAACACATCACTACCTTAAAAACAGGTTAACCAAGATCTTTGGTTTCACTCTGTTAGGTTCCAATTTAACTGTTCTCAGCTTGCTTTGAGTAAGACCGCAGTTACATACAAGTGGCAAAAATATTCTACACATGGCCCCCACAAAATGTAGTGCCAAGAACTGTGTAGCTACTGAACTGTACCCATTTCTCCTTGACTCAAAAGCCTTTGAAAAGGCTCTGCAAAACAGGTTTGTTTTCAAGCACCAATCAGCTCCTCACACTACCCCGATTTCCCTAATTTTTTCAACAGCCATCAAGCTGCCAGCCATTTTCCTACTGAAGAGTATGTCTCTTGTAAGAACAGGCCTTTCATGTGTGATTCATCACACCAGATACTGGCACTGAGATTAGCAAAAGGAGCCAGTTTGAAATCCAAGACAGAACAAGCAGCAGCTTAAAAAAATGAAAAATTTCAAAGAATGCAACTTTTGTTTCCAAAACAGGCACAACTTAAGCATACCACAGCTGCTATACATCAGCACCCATAGTGCCATGCTTTTCATCTGCCACAAGACTGCTTATTATGCATCAATTTGGACCAGTGCAGGAGTGGCTGGGTGCTAGCATGACATCACTGCTTATTCATTAATCTTAATATCCCAAAGGAAAAGATAAAAACACAGGAAATACATGAGATGTATGAGGATGCCAGAATTTGCATGGTGGTCCACTTAGAAGAAGTGATTTTCCTAGCCTGGGCAATTTAATAAAAAGAGGTCCAAAAGTGAGGAGAAGGAAGAAGAGGGACTGAGGACTTCAAGGCAGACAACAAAAATTACAGCCCTTGATAGTTTTATCTTCAGTGACAGACCTGAGAGGGGAGTCTAGCAGAGATTTCTCATTTCTGGGCTTCTGAAAATAAAGTAGAAATAACCCAAATATTTAGACAAGATAGGTTTCAGGAAAGTGAGCAGAAAATATTCTGATATTGTGCCAACATGTCCATTTCTGAGCCTTCACAATGCCATTCCTAAGTGAGCTCACCAAGAAGCAGAACTCATCACAGGCTTCTCTGATACTGTAAGCAAGCATGAACCAACTACCAAGTTCATCTACCAACTTCAACTCAAAACTCCTCTGTTAATCTGAGATGAAACAGAGATCTATCACAGAGCAGACTTCCATTTACCCAGAAGCTGACAGTAAGTTACAAAGACAGCAGTTTATAATCAAACAATTACTTTGAAACTGCTTTCTTGTCCCCAAAGCAGGTGACTGAAGGCCTTTGGTAGCAATACCTCCACCCCACAATACACAGATCTGGACTTGCCATGTAGGAACTTGGCAGTGATTCAGATCCAGCAGTGCCCAGACAGCAGCAGCCAGCACCAACACAGCAATCTGTCAACAGCTGAATGCATCCAACAAGGCTCTCAACCCTCAACAGGCATTACACACCTTCAGCTCTTGCAATACCTACACTGTTCCAGCTTACACTACATGCTCCTGCTCTATCTCATGAACACATTTCCTTTAATGTGTCACTGGAATCTGAAGGAAGGCAAGTGCAGCTGCTGTTTGAGTCATCTGCAGCAAGTTACATCACCAGTTTTGTGTCTGTTCCGTACCAAACATGAAAACATGTATCTTCCTCAACATGAAACAATACAGTCGATCTATGGAACATTTCTCTGCTTCTGAAGAATGACCTGAGATTTTAATCCACCTCCTTCTCCTTATCTAAAACTGACCCCCCACTATTGCTAGTAAATAAAGTTTTCATTTAAACACTCAGATTTAAGTTTATTCACACACAGCAAAAGTTCCACCTGCATATTAAAAACAAACAGATTAGAAGTAAATGTTTTATTCTTCCAACTAAATTCCAGTACTACAAGGGCAGTAAAACAATGATACACTGAAAAATTGCAGCAATAAACATTTGTTAAAGACTGATAGAATAAATAAAAACTACAAAAATGAGAAATCATATAAACCCATTCTTAACCCCCAAAAAAGTCATGGAATACAGAAATGCCCTCCTTCACTATTTCACAGGCAGTACTGTGGGCTATTTGCTTAAAATTGTCCTGGGATTACATTCTAACTTAACTGTGATTACAGCTCTGTTGTAGTGCACAGTTATGAAAACCACACTAACTTCAGTCAGAAGTGTCATTCTACATTTTTATTTACACAACCAGTGAAGGGCAACTTCTAGAACACCAGCTTTAATCCTTTACTTTTTCAAACTTATTAACATAAGAAGCCAAATCGTAATGATACAGCAAATGAGGCCACTGGTATTATTACAGGTAGCAAAGGTCCACATCCAGGTGGTACTGACATCAGGGAGCACTCCAAAACCAGTTGCTGCATAAGAGTGGTTGCCACTGACAAAAGCTTGAAATAACCTGTGTTCACAGGGGGAAAAAAATATGGCATTGCTGCAAGTCTTTACTGGGATAGCTTGCAACAATAAAACAGGGTGTATAGGGCAGCCCACATATGCAGAAAGTGTGATTCATGAAACATCTGGAAAGAGAAAAAAAAAAAGAGGGGTTAATGACAGCAGTACCAAATATCAGCTCTGTGCAAACCTTCTACTATGGTAGGATCAAAACTGGTCTCAAAACTAAAACCCCAACATGCTATGGGAAACCAGTTGTAGATGTTTTAAACACAGGCTGCATTTTCTCTCACACCTCCCTTTCAATTTCAATATTCCATATTCTCAATTTCGAGTATTTTACCTTGGGGCTTAGCAGCTTAACAGCAAACAACGGCCATTTAAATTATTGAACACTGGGTAATTCAATGCTGCTCCAGGGACCAGAAGAAAGAGATACTCACAACTGGCAGGCTGTTCTCCATATCGTCGCATGATCTGATCATGCGTGAACTTCACAAATGCGTCATATTGTTCTGCAAGGATGAAGCATTACCAATATGAGTATTCAGTTTAAATCAAGCAGAAAAATACTCAGAAATCATTTCTTTACACTTAGAAATCATACAACTTAAGCACATCCCCAACTAGTAGTAGTTTTAAATAACTTAATACAGTTTGTAGCTGCCATTTCTTTTTGTTCATCCAGAACAATTCAGTCAATGTCCCTTTAATTAAAAGGCTCTCCCTTACAAACTTCTGTAAATGAGAAAGATGGCAGTAATCTCTAAGAGAATTATGCTGTACATAACGAAGACCTCAATATACCTCACACCTGCTAAGTATCACACACCGTATTTTGAAGAAATTAAGTGCCCTTTTACAGATCCATAATGGAGGCAGAGTAGTTAAGGAAAACACAGCATAATTTGTCTGCTCCTACCACTACCATATATAAGAAAATTAATTTAATAAAATGGAAACACAAAAGTACAGGAAAGGGATTTGCTACAGAGTTAGAAATTCTATTTGCTGATTGCCAGAAAGCCAAAAGCAAACAAGAAACTAAAAGGATGAAATGCTAAGTCACTAAGTTTTAAGTAATTCCAATCACAAAAGTAGCTACTATGGAAGACATATAGTTGACTGTGGACTGCATGAAAATGGTTACTGTGTCATCTGAAATTAAATTTTGATATGAAACATACTTGGCTTTGAATTAAGCACTGTTATTTCCCAGAAAGGTTACTTTTTCTATACACACATACATACAAATACATTCACAATACTTTATTCAGTTTTAATACTGCACTCATCAGCAGGATATCACCTTTCAGAATTAGGAAATTGAACAAGGAGAGTAATATCTACCAGATGCTGCTCCTCTCCATTCCCCTTCCTCCCTTGTGGAAAAATACATGTGCAGCAATGTGGGGTTTTCTGAGAAAAGGGCAAGGTCAAAGAAGGCAATCTTCAACCAAAAATGCTGTTAGATTTGTAGTGGTTCCTAGTCCCACAGGTTTGCCCCAATAAAGTCCCCATCCTCTCGCAGGGATGAGCTTCACCTTTGAAGTAAACAGGGTATCAGTAATCAGCAAGCAGTGCCCAAAGCAGCAGCCCAAAGTACGGAGCAGACCCAAAGATCTAAGGACATTCATCCCTGACCAAGGGGGCCTGTGTCACAGCAGCCAGCTCCCCTCTGCCACAGGCAGCACCTGCTGCACTGCACTTCTGACCAGTGGCTTTCCAGCAGCCATGCAACGACTTCAGCCAAACAATAAAATAACTCAAAGAGCAGACTGAAAGAACTAGTGCACCAAAACCATTTCAAAAAATAACAGCAACTAAAACTTTTCCTACAAGTATGCATTAAAGGCCAAAATCGAACTTGCAAATGTTCTTGTTTAAAGGTGGAAGTCAACACACACAGCTGCTTTGTAACATCATTTCTGTTAGAATTACAGCTTTGCAAATTTTTAAAAAATCCAGTTACTAAAAAGCCCCTTTCTTGTGACATTCAGATTCAGAGGTTAAGCAGTCCAAAGGTAGGAACAGCCTACAGTGAACTACTTGAAAATTTAAGTGAACACTGCACAAATACTCATATCACTGTGTCATATACATCCCAACTATTTTAAGTCAGGTGGCTAAATGAGATGAATCCAAATACAATTATGATACTATAAAAGGCTGTTTTTCACATTCTTTAAAACCTTTCAAGCTAGTCGTTGCTAAGGCTCTTGCAAAACCAAGTTTGCGCTTACACAGCGGTTTCAGGTGACAGAGGCAGGAAGAGAAATCAGGGCATTACAATGATCTGAGTTTTCCATTTACCAAACACTTTCTCTGCATGAAAAGCAACTCTGCTTGCAAAGAACATGGAAGAAGGAAAGAATAGGCAGCATCTGGCTAAGTACCTACATGACAACTCTGATTCAGAAAATTCCCAAGATGCAAACATTCAGTTAAGCCACCTGAAAGAAGCTATTCAACTGAGATTTATTATGGAATTTCCAGTCACATTTCCTTTGACTTCACTTCTGTAACAAAGAGTATTACCTTACTGCACAAAGTTTAGAAAAGAATATAACCATTCTGTCAGCAGACAGCCATAACTGGCCTTCTATGTAAGGAATTTCTAAATTCTTTTGCCAGTATTTAAATATAATGTTCAACATATAATGTTGAAAATGTATTAGTGGCTTAATATACACAATCTCCCTAATTGCTCTTCTGGTGAGCACCACGGTAAGAACAAGTAAACCTAAATCATCTCACTAAACCACAATTCCCAGATAGAATTTAATCTCCTCCCTTTCCCAAAAAAATTCCCCAAGAATGCTCCCTTTGGGACTGAGATACAAAGCAATGTTAAGAAACTTGACAGAGGGGCTTCCTGTTTGTAAAGAACTACTACTTGCCTGGAAAAACTGTAAATCTATCTGGTCTTCAAATGGTTATTAACCCTGTTAAATGAAATGCATTTAAGAAAATAGAAATTACTTAACTCCTAACATATATGAATGAGGAGAAAAGTTCTATAGAGCCCTAATTCATCAGGCTGAAGCCTGATGAAGAAAAACACTGAAATGGAACACCAGGCCCAAAGCAGCAGAAGTATTCATGGCTCTAGTTATAGTTTTAAATACATGCAAATTTAAGAGGGACATAGAACTATAGCAATTTCTTACACAGAAATGGCAGATCATCAAGTGTAGAACATTAACAGAATCTCAGCTGCAGAGACAATACTACCACAAGCAACCCACAAACGTGGTGACTTTCTGCATGTGCATGCCTGTAAAAGGTTTTATTCCCACCTGAAGAGACCTGCCAACTTCAATTCTGATGTTTTCAGGTGGGAAGCAGAACAGCTGTAAGTATTCAAAAGCAAGTATGTGGAGCAGTGTGCTCAGATTTTCATTATCATCACACTAAATATTAAATTAGATTTCAAATCATACTGTGAAAGCACCTACCTCTGAATGCACAAGAATTTAGGTGCTCAAATACTAGGCAAGAGGCTTACAAGTAAAGGATCTCAAAAACTGAAGAAAGGTCATATATACAATGCTGACATTAGCATGATCTTTATGGAAAGATAAGCTGGCATCAGGTGCCAAGAATTTCAGCTGAATTGTGAAATACAAGAATTCATCATGGAGCATCAGAAAAACAGTTGAACTCAAGTTGATTCTCAAGCAGATACCAAACACTGCTGGCAGCAGTGTGATGGTAAGTACTGGGAAGAGAAAGGGAAATCTTAGGAATTGTCATCTTGCCAAATTCCAGAAAAAGGACATCAGTTCCCAAGCAGGAAAAAAATAAAACAGAAAACCAATCCTTCAAAAAGTGCTCTAAAGGCAGTCTTTCTGGAGGAAAGAAATAAAAAAAGAAAAAGAAAAAAAGGGGGGGGAAACTGTCAATTCAGCCACAACAGCAAGAGAAAGTTCTAACTGAAATAAAACCACTGTCTGCGCTGAGTAGCAATAACTAAGAGTCATACTTTCTAGCCAAAGCAGCACAGAAGGAAAAAAACCTATCAAAGAGAGTAAACACTATTTTTTCTGTCATGTATGCAACCCCATAATTTCATCAAGATTAGGTCAGAAAAAAACATACACAAAAGTAAGAAAAGTTTTAAGCTTTCAAACACACTCTGGACTGCAAGATACCTGCAAGTTTTGTGGTCAAAATTTCTTCATACTCTTCACGGATTTTCTCTTCACGCTCTTTCAGCAAACGTTCACAGATCATTCCAACTTGTCTGAGAGTAAACAGGGGCTGCTCTTTTTTCAACGGTGATGATGCTGCAGATGAAGTACCTAACAGTAAATATTTGGGCATATCAATTTACAATTACAAGTAGATCAGAACCAGTTTTTTACAGTCAGGTTTTTTCACACCTTTTACATTAAAGGAACTTTACAAAGCCTTTGAAGAATACTATCTCTGCTATTTCATCCTCCTAATTACTACTGAAGTAGAACTGGATGCTCAAAAGGAAGACATCTGCAATGGACAACGCACACAGCTACCAAAACTCCAAGAGTGTTACACAAACACTGTGAACACCACTGACATGGCACTTGCCACATACAAATTTAAGCTTCTCTTTCATACAAAAAATTATAGTACGGTATATTGGTGCCGAGACAGCTGCTTTGCAAAAGCCTATTATAGTATCAGTGACAGAGTAGGCAGAATGGTTTCCTGAAAATAATACCAGGTTTTTGTCCAACCAATTCTTAAAGTGAAAAGCTACCACCTTCCACCAATGCCGTTACTGCCAAAAAAAAAAAAAAAGCAGGAGTAACTAGTGAGAATGTGTCATACCACAACAGGTAACAGGGAAAACTATTTACTCAAAGGGAATCTGACAGAATAACAGAATACAGCAGAATTACACGCAATTTATGTAAAAAAAACCCCTCCAGTAACTGGTGAGAAGGTGCCATAAAGCACCAAGTAACTAGAAAAAAATGTTTACACAAGCAGAGTCTAAGAAAACATAGGAAAATTACACAGAATTATCTGGGTACCTGGCAAAGCTGGTCCAGTAAGGAGAAATGCATGTGGCTGTGCATCAGTAGAACAACAAGGATCTGTCTGCTGGAAGCTATTTTCTAAATGTCTTCTCTTCTGCATGCGTTTGTACTCCTGTTTTATGTTATACAGAATTTGTTCTAAAAAGAAGAAAAAAAGAAACAAAAAAACCCCTAAAATAAATATCTTTACATTTTACCATTTCACTTGATTTCCACACAAACATCAAACAAAACATCAAATGCTGTAGATAAATAACAGATGATAAAAGATATACAAACTCTTCAAACATGACCTGCAAAACCTGCAATGTTTTACCTAAGACATAAAACCATTAAAATAATTAAAAGAAAGGTAACCTAGACTGTTTTCACCAGGAGAACACCAGCAAAAATGTTCTTAGTTAAGTATTGGCTAACAAAAAAAACCCAGCAGCCCAAAATTTAGGAACGATACCATGTGCATGGATAAAAATTTGGCTAGAAAACTTGCACTAGTATTAATTATCTTTGTTTCATACATATTCAATTTAATATTTCATCTCCACACAGCATTTGTCACTCATACAACAAGAGACTCTAGAATAAAACATCCATATGAATTGCCATTCCTCTCTGTAGGTTAAGTGGCCTACAGACAGCAGAGTGAAGAGGAAAACAAATTTATACAATACGCATAAAGCACCTACTGCTTAAAATATCAAAGAATTGGAAGCTGACAGGAAAAATACAAAAGCTTTCCACAACATTTTTGACAGCCTCAAATTTATCCAAGTAAAATACAGTGGATGGATCAGCAGTCTCTTTTGAAGGAGTATGGTAGTATGTAGTGCAGCCTTTGATTGCAATGAATAAAGTACAGCAAATTATTTTAATAATCTCATCTCCACTGTAGAATCATAAGGGAGAAACGAATCCTTGCAACTACCAATCCTTTGTGCCTTCTCTCACACATTTGGTATGAAATTCCACCAAATGGCTCTCAAGTGCATCAGTGGCCTAACTGTATATCCTCTGGCAGTGTAAAATATTCAAGAAAATAAAGTTATCTTCTACTTTTTACATAACACCTTCCTATAAGGAAATTTTCAAAGACTCTCATCCTTTATGAGAACTCTTAGTTTTAAATGCTCAAATGCATTAAGAAAAAGATTATCTGCACGACTGGCTTCCACTGACACTTCTAGACTTTTTAGCAAAGACAACTTTCTAAAACTCAGGTGCATATAAATCTACATGACCATGTCAGAGTAACAAAGGATGTCACTCAGAACCTTCCTATCTCTGCCACATTTTGCCAGTACAATACCATGAAAACTTAAACCAAATTTCATGTTTGTAATCAGTATGCTACTGAGGTTCAATATCTGAACGTTTCTAATTAGGAACCATGTCATGCAGGTAACTTCTGCTACCACCTTCTTCAGTCAGTGGCTGAAGCCTCTGCTAGACCAAGTGGAAACAAACACCAATTCTCAGCTCAGATGTTCAAATACTGACATTGTTCAATTCCATGAGTCAGTCTAGACATTTCCAATTTATAAAAGGAGAGAATCTGAGTCAACAGGAGTGCCAGCAAAGGAGCTTCTTGGATTTTGTCCACTGATACCTTTTCAGCCTGCAGCTGTAAAATTTTCAACTGTCTAATGGGAGGTCAGTAATATGGTTCAAAGAAGCAGCAAATGCAGAAGACAGTAATAAAATAGTAATAAAAAAGCACAGCAGGTAAATTAAGAGAAGGAGTCACAAGAAAGGGGTGCTGGGGGGATGGAGGATTCATACTTTCTGTAGGACTAGATACACACATTCCTACTATACAGTACCAAAGTACCTAAACCATGTTAAATCAAGATGCAGTCAGGCTTCCAAAATTACACAGAATCCCACGTAGAGTTGGTCATGTGCACGCCCACATCAGAGAATGGCCTAACAGTATTTATACTCAATGGCATTATGGTGGTAGAACAATACTTCTCAAAATCAAGCACTGTTCTGGCTGAAGCGATACAGCATAATTTTGAATGGGAACCAAATCAGCTAAAGCATGTTTACACTACAAGAAACATGACTGCACATATTCACACTGCATTTGTATTAACTGAAAAACATAACAGACCACGACCATCCTTCACTATGACTACTTTGTCCTGGCCATACTTTTCAAACTCCATGTGAACTGCAAAAAATACCAGCCAAATTTCAGGTGTAACAACTCAGACAAAAATATTTTCTATAGTTCTCCCTTCTTTTATCTTTATTGCAGAAACATTCTCAAACCACATTAATCACCAAAAAAAAAAAGTAAACAGACTTTGGTCAACTGATAAAACTTCAAGAGTTAAATCAACAGTCATATGCCATGTCCCCATTCAGTCCTAACAAACAATGGAAATTAAACAAGGAATAATTTACAGAAAATGTTAGAACACCAGCCAAAATAGTGTGGACTTTGGGAAAACAGTAACAACTAGGATAGAAAATTAAGATTTGTGCACCTAAGATACATGATTCTATTCCAAATTATACTGAATTGTGACCAAGAAGTCTCAATGATATTACAGCAATTTCATCTACTTCTAATTTGGCAACACTTTTTACACTGTCACCTTCAAATCTTGCTGTGAAAATCACTTCAGCTAAAAGTATAGAACTAAGCAAAGTTTAAGAGAAAGGACTGTTTAAACATGACACACATGGCAAACAGCAACCAGGAGGAAAAAAAAGCCTGAAATTTTAAGCACTGACTGAACACTTGCTAAGCATTTCTGCAACTTGGTTTGTTAAATGGTATTCCTCTATTCAGACTGACTTACAAGATTTAAGGCACCACTGCTCAGAACAGAAAACTGGACTGTAAGGTGTACTCAGTACCTTGCTCATAGCAGGCAAGGAGACTGACTCATTTCATACTTACCAATTTTCACCACTTATAAAATGGAGATCAAGAGTCAAGAAATGCAAGTTTAACATAGCAACAAACTTTCAATGACTATTCATGTGAATGATGAGACCAGGAATGTTCAAATAAAGCAGGCACATTTTTATATCAGCAAAGACTAAGTAGACACTCTTATTAACTCACAATAGTGTAAAATCTTAAGACTTAAAACTGCTTCTCTGTGAAGTGAAATGTAAGCCTGCAAATATTATGACTCATTTTAAAAGAAAATATGAATGCCAAACTAAAATCATCTAATACAGTAAGAAAAACTGCTTAAATGCACCAAGTTACTTCTCCATTTACACTTCTGTTTCATAATTCTACACAAATATATTAACAACATTTTTATAGCATCTCAGCACTTGCAGAAAGGTATGAAATATTAAGGTAGTGCAAACCAGACAACTTCTGAACATGATCTATACAGCAGACATCTAACTGTAAAGACTTTTAAAAATCTGACCTAGTTAAACAAATCTTAGAATTAGTAGATCCAACCTACTTTTGCTTCTAGAAAGTCTTCCTGCTTTTTCAAGTTTAGTTTTTTAACTTATCCAGCTTCCAATTAGTTCTGACTATTCTCTCTGCAGTGCACAACTGAATTAAATGTGCTCTGATGTCAAACACAGCACAAGTTATGTGCCGCTGTGTGGAGGCCCAAACTGTCCTTTAAACCAACGACAAACATTTCAATTAACAAATTACTTTATATATAAAAATTCAGAATCTGAAAATACACTCGTTAAAGAAAATCTACTGTCACCCTAAGACTATAAAATTTACGTAAGAACTTGCATTACATATATTACAACTTATTAGATATTTCAAAAGCTTTCATCCACTTTGTACATACACTGAAGCTCAAATCAGATATACATCAGACAATGATTTGATCTGAGATGACAAAAGGAATATACTTAATATGATGAAACACACATCACTGTGTTGTGAGGCCTATCCTCAGTTTCTTTGTAATTACACGCTGCGTTTCCTGCTGGTTACAGCTGCCTCTGAAGGCACTGAGATATTTAGCAGGCAGAGGTGCTGAAAGTGAAAATGAGACTTGCTGAATCTGGTGTAGCAGCAAGAAAAAGCCACACTGCTAACACACAAATAGAATTAGTACTTCATACCTAGTGTTTCAAATTCAACATGACTATGAATCTCCACCAGTTACACAGAACCTGTTTTATGCTACCTTCTCCTTCAGGTTCAAGGCTATGATTAAGAATGACAAATGAAAATTGGTATTGCCTCACCATAACCATCAAAGGCATCAGGGATTCAGTCAAATACACCTGAATATAATGAAATGGATACCCTTTTTTTTATCCAGAGCTCTGTACTGAGAGCAAAAAGTTGAGTACATAGGTTAAATTTTGCATTAAGATCTTTCAGAACCTTAGATGCCATCTGGAGAACAAAGATTTCTGAACCAAGAGAGGTTGAAATATGATTATTACACTAATGGATTACAAAGCCAAATATTCATTTCCAAGGAGTGATGTAGTCACTACTCAGATCCTACTTTCTTTAATTCATGATAAGATGTCAAGTTAATATTTTTCAAAATTTTGCCACCTAATTACATCATCCTGACCTGTAATTACCTAGAAATTATGTACAAAGGAAACAGCAGTTCAACTTAAAAAGTTAACAAGGCAAACAACTATTTTCTCCATTTTAATATCTGCTTATCAACTATGAAGGTGCTGACTGTTTCACCTGAAGGACTTTCTTCTTTGGGCTTGATTTTTAAACTATCAATCTCTCATCACAGCTCCTGGATTCTCTGATTTAGCTAAAGGAAAATTCAGCAAAACACACAGGAAGGTGACTCAATGCACTGAAATCAGAGTAGCAGTCTTCCTGGCCTGAAATGGAACCTTTAGCTCAGGTTTCAGTTTGCAATGTCACCATTCAACATATGCATTCAAACTTGAAGCATGCCTGAGATTTCTTCTAAGTAATCAATCAAACACTATCCTGATGTCAATGACATAAGTCTTTAGGGATTTCACCTTCTGTTAAAGCAAAACTGCTCCACTGTCCATCAGGCCTTCAACCTTATTCAACATCTAGGTGATGTTACCACATTCCTACTTTTGGTTTCCCACCAGACTACTGACATACAATGCTTATTTTAAGATGCCCCTAAAGGCAGCACTGCAGCAGAGCAATGGGTAAAGGTATTCCTCAGGGGTTTTTTTCTACTTAACCAGGGAACCCTGGCAGAGACAGAAATTAAAACAACCCAAATATTCCTATTTCGTGCTTTTGTCTCAGGTATCAACCACTCCACTTATGCTTCTCAATCAGGCTAAGAGGCTAGTAACAGAATGTATTACTTTTGGAAACCATGCTCCCCCTCAAAGGAGCATGCTCTAAGCTGGAGAGAAAACACTGATAAATGGGTACATGCTGACACCTCACAGCCACTGGCTATAGCTACAGAACAGACAGAAGCAGCTTGCCACAAACTGGGGCACAGAGCAGACCACCTCTAGAGGATCCAGTTACTCCAGGTTTCAGGCTGACAGAAGTTCTGGTTCTCCCACAGGCTAGATGCTCACATATGAATTAGCTCATTCTGTAAATGTGTTATTTCAGGAAGTCCCAGTTGTCCTGATCAAGGGATTGAGGAATGAAAAATAAATCAAGCAATGCAAAATGTATTAGACACAGCAATTAGATCTCTCCCTTCACACAAAATGTCACATTGCATTTATCAGACTTGCCATTGAAAAAAAAACCCAGCTTCAACATTTTATGACATCTACGACCAAGTGTATTTAACATTTATAGTCACCACAGGCATCTACACAGAATTTTTTCATATAAATTAAATTATGAAGTCCAGATGCAGCCATTACGTGACTTTTTTAAGGGGTGGGAATGTTTTGTTTTTTAAAATCCTAATGACTTCTGCAATACTGGAGCAGAATGAGAAACTTGGCATCTCACTGAGATAATTTAGCAATAAATACACATGCGGATAAGTTAACAAAACAAAAATTAGGCAGAAAGAGATGCAGCACTACTAATACATCACATTCCAAAGCCACTGGATTTGCTCATTTAAAAGCCAAACCTATGCTTGGCCATTGCCTGACCAAGTTTCAGATAGAAGTAGTTCAGTTTGCTCAAGAGGGCAATTCAAAGGTCATAGGAGGACAGCTCACAGGGAAGACTAACAGTTCCTCCTATTCAATAAGGTCAAAGACATTTTCTTGCATTAATTTTGAAAAATTGTGTCAATTACATCAATCTTTTTCCAGACTATTCTGTGAAAGAAAAAGGACATACTAAAGGCAAATTTATCTACCTTCTGTTTGTAAAGAAACCCCCATGAGAGGCCTGTTCTCAACAGCTCCACCCACTAAAGTTTTTAGTTTGCAGCATTAGTTAGTTGCTGGGAAGTGTTGAAGAAGATGAATGTTTCAGATGGAGAAAAACTGCATGTGCTAAAGTCGGTGGATTTTTAAATGATTTCATCCTTTCTGACTGCATAAAGGTCTTTCAAGTTAACCTCTGGTTTTGGATGAAGTGTGGAAAAAAACCCTGTGATCTCAGTCTGTCTGTTCAGAGTGTCTATGTACCAGGAATTAGGAGATTTAAATCCCTAAGATCAACATTATTTGTCCCTTCTGACCCTCCAATTCCTTTCAGATGTATTTCCCACTGTAGACTCAATCTCAGAAATGTACAGACATGCAGGCTTTCAACAACTAACCTGCCTCTGAATTTAAAAAAATTTAAGAGTATTTTTTTCTTTTTTTTCTCTCACTCCTGAACAATCTGTTATCTGGGTAAAACTGCAAACAATGGCTCCAAAACATCCAGCAGAGAACAGAGAAATAATATTGCTAATGTTTTCTCCTTTCACCCTTGAATTCATTTAACAGCTTTGAAACAGAAAAGCACCCTTTGGACTTCAGAGGAAACCAAACAAGTCTATGCATAACACACAGGCAGCATCCAGACCCAGGTGCAGATATTCTGATAACACAAAACAGTCTCATTTATAGCTAGAACTTATATGAAACTAAAACTCATCTGTAGTATTCAAGCAGTAAAAAAATATTTAAGAGGAGCTGCACTGCTTATAGTGAACAGTTTTAAAAAACATCAATCTACATGCAAACAATGCTATTCAAAAATTAGGAAATATACTCATGAGTATGCTCAAGCCAGTAAGCACAATTCCACAGAAAGTACAGACTGTAAAGCCACAATTATAGTTTGGCTGCCAAATTCACCGAGAAACTGGAAGTGACCTAACAGCTGTTCAAATAACCACAAAATATTAAAACACTCTTGTGAGAGATAAATTTCATCTTGAATAAGCCTACCCTCTCTCCAACAGACATTGGTTATTTGTCTATGACCACTCCATACAGACAGCTGTTTTCTCATCTGACTACCACACTGCATTCTCAGTTCTCAGCACACCCCTCAATCAATCTGTATTCTGCTTCCAGATAATTTATTTTTGAAATGATGAACGATGTGGTAAGAAGTCGTGGTGGTGATACAGTCTCCACTGTGTGAAGTTAAACACTACCAGGTCAGAATATCAGATACAAGAAAAATGCTTAAGCATGAACTTAAAGTCTAAGCATCAGGCCCTTAATATCCAGAGCTCTGATTTCATATGAACATTAATTTTCATTATGCAGAATTCAGACAGACACTTTTTAAGTGCTGGAAATCTAGGGATTACAGAAACAGGCTGAGAAAAGCCCAAGCCAAGTCAACAGAAACCTGGCTATTGTTAATAAATTTCCCAACACATAAACTAACACAAAATGGTGACTCGGGAACACTTTTTAAATTGGACTGGAATTCTTTTCACATGTACACCAAGATTTATCTGACCCTAATGCAGATATCTGCATCAGAAATGGTCATGTGAACTCATTTTAGAGTCAATGTAAAGCAATATATATTTCTGCAGCACACTAGGCCTCAGCCTAAGTCAGAGCTCTAGAATAAATCACCTGATTCTTCCAAGTGATTACCAGGAAAAATGCAAACAGTTCACAGGTACATTTACACAATTAGATTAATCACACACAATCTTTCAACAGCCCCGTTTAAAATGATGAGCTCTATTTTGCTCAGTGAGGGTCGAAATGAAATACACACAATGTGATAATACCCCTAATTTCAACTGAAATTAAAAGCTAAGCAAGCTGACTAACAGATACATTTATACCAGCACAGAAAGATTTTTTTTTTTTTCTGTAATGGAAACCAGCAGGAGCTTTTAAGCAAAACCCATGTAAACGTGCACAACTTATAAATGCTTCAAGTTTTGCTTAGGAGTATTCAAGTGCTGTACGAGACATTTTGATTTACTGCCATTCACTCTTCATTATATTAAACACATTTTTTATACATAAAGTACACCCTTGTCTGTACAGAAATCACCTTTTCACATGGCTTACCACCTGCACCTCTGATTTTCTCAGCAGATAAAGAGCCCTGTATTTGCTCAATTTCAATAAAGTAACATATCAGTTTTTAAGCCCTTCAGAATGATCAGGGTAGAAGCTTAGGTATTACCTCAAATACTGCTACAGGCTGTCTCTTCTGAAAATTTTATTGATTTGCCTCCTTTCAGCAATACATATTTACTGACCAGACAATATTTATATTAAATATTCATAACCTAAGCTCTCCAAACCCTAAAGAAATCAAAAGAAATCACTGCAAAGAAATAACACTTATCCTCTAAAAGAATCAAATTAGGTCTGATTTAAAATATCTATTTCAAAGTACATGTAATGCCTCGCTGTACCAGGGAGTGCCATCCATCACAACTCTCATCCCAGACCGCTGACTCATTCAAGATCCTTTCCTAGAGGTTCAAAAAAATATCAAGGCACTGATGCCAAGTTTTTACTCTGTATGCCCTCTATATTTCCTCCAAATTTTTATTATTTGATTAAAACCTCTAAAAAAATGTACTGTACAGTACCGTTTTCCAAACTAAGAATATTGAAACAAGGCATTGTCCTACGTGTAGATGGCAATTTGAACGCTCAAACTTAGTGCCTGGTAACCTGGAGCCAACTTTTATTATAAAAGGGAGTACCAAACACAACAGCGGAAGGAATTCTGCTGCAACAACTGCAGAGGGCCTTTTTTTTTTCCTGCACACAAAGGACACGGATACATCCATACCTCGGCGCTACAGCCGCTCATGGCCGCGAGCCGCACCGGCCCCGAGTGCACTGCTGGAAGCTGCCCACTGGACTAAGCATGGCACGGGCCAATCAATCCTCCGAGCCCCGCCAAGATTAATTCCTTGCTTTTCTCCCTACTCGCTGCTAAAAGGAACTCGGCTGGTTTTTAATTGATAACCATTACACAAGCAGACCTCGAGCTTTTAGGGCCGCCGGTTGACTCATCTCTCGCACCTTAAGAATGTAAAAGGGTTTCGTTCTTGCCCCGCATCTCCCAGACGAGAGGAAGAGACCGCCCGATTCCATTTTATCTGCCCTAAAGGCAACTCTCGCCCTTGCACACAACCGCTTTTAACGCTCGGTTTCCCTACGGAACTTTTAAGGATACCACGGAATGGGTTATCCGGGACGACGGCCCGTATTAAGAGGCTGGGAAGTGGGATTACCCCTTTGTTTTATTCGCTTTTGCCTTTTCCCACCGGCATTTTGCGGGTGATGGATGACAGGCCGGCCTCCCCGCCCTGCCCCCTCGCCCTCCCCCGATGTCTGAGCAACGGGAGGAGGTGCCGCCGCCTCGACCCACCGATAATGGCTGCGAGGAAGGGATCGATTGGGGCCCCGCCGGCTCCCGACCCCAGCCCCACCTCGGTCACACCCCCGCTCCACTCGCCCCTGCGGCTCTCCTTGCCACATCCAGGAGAGCAGGAACAGGAGGGGGAAGGAAGAAAAAAAAAAAAAAAAAAAAAAAAAAAAAAAAAAAAAAAAAAAGAAGAAAAAAAAGCCGGCCACCTCCTTTCCTATGATCGAGCTTCTCCCCAACAGCACCCGCACCCCCACCCCGTCCGCCGCTCGGGTCCCCTTCTCCAGTCTCACACCCCCGCCTTCACCGACCCCTTTCCTATGGCCACCCGCCCGCAGCGGCTCAACCCGCCCCCCCTTCTTCCTCCCCGTCCCTCCTCCTCCCCCTCCTCTCCTGCTGCAAACGGCCATTTCTATTGTGTCTCTCGGTGCCAAGCCGAGCAGGGATCGCCCCGGCCGCTGCCAGCCGCACAGCCCGGCAGAAAATGGCTGGAGGGGGACGCCAGACCCACCCAACCCCCCTCTTCTTCCTCCCCGCTTCCCGGCCGCCCTCCCGGCCCCCTCCCCGCCGAAGTGTCCCGGGGGGGGCTGCCGGGCCCAGGGAGTGCCCGTCCCTCACCTGTGGTGAGCCGGGACGACACCTCTCCGAAGGGCGAGGGCTCCATGCGCAGGTACTTCTGCGGGGAAGAGGCAGCGGCGGCGAAGGAGGAGGAGGCGGCTGAGGCCGGGGCTGACAATGGCGCACATCGCCTTCGCTTCGGGGACGCCGGGCTCAGCAGCGGGTCGAAATCCAGAGTCCTTTTCAAAGTGGCGCCGCAAGCCATGGCGCGGAGCGGCCAAGGGGGCTCGGAGCGAGGGGCAGCGGTGGAGGCAGCAGCAGCCGGCCCTGCCCAGAGGCGTCTTCCCCGCTGTCTGGAGTGGGCTGGGGGGGAGGGAAGGGAAAGGAGGGGGCGGCTGCGTCAGGGCCGCCTCCGCCGCCTCCCCGCCGGCCTCTCTCTAGGGAGCGGCCCCGGCAGCGGCAGCAGCAGCCCCGGTTCAGTCCGGCTGGATCTCCGCTCTCCCTGCCCGCTCCGCCCTGCCCGGCCGGGACAAATTCCGCCCGCGGCCGGTGGCGGGGCACGAGCAGTGCCGAGGGGCGCGGTGCCGGTCCCAGGTGCGCGGTGCGGGGCGGCCGATGCGGGGCGATGGCGATGGCAGGGCCCGGGCGGCGGCGATGGCGGCGGCGATGGCGCTCCCGGCCGTAACCCCCGCACCAGCAATATGGCGTCAACAACAACGCCGCCGGTTCAAACGCCAGCCCCCCCTGCCGCAGAGGCTCACGGGACTCGTGGTTTCCCCGCCCCGTGCCTCGCCGCTCAAAGGCAGGATGGCCACCGGGGAACTGGCACTACAGCTCCCGGCGTGCACTGCGCGGGCAGGGTAGGCTTCCGGGTTCTGGTTTAAATCCCCCCTGGGAGGGTGTGGAGGGGGACGCGGCGGGACCCCGGGGAGGGGCGGCGGGTCTCCTTGGGACGCGGGGCACAAAGGGGGCGATGGGCCCGCCCTACCGCCCCACAGCGCAGTGTCGAGCGAGCCGGGCGGCCGGTGTATGTCCGCGTGGCGCTTGTCTGTATGTGAAATCGGGGGCAAAGTGCGTTTTAGTGGCCTCAACAGTGAGGGCAGAGCCGGCAGCGTGCGGGAGTCTGAGGTGACAGCTAAGGACACTCGTGGAAAGGCCCCGCGATGTCGGGAACTGTGTCACGGCGTAACCGAGTGGTTTCCTTGTAGTTGCATAAAGCACATTCTTGCTTAAGGAGGGTGGCGAGGGAAGAGGTTCAAAGAACTCTGAAGCTGCTGCTGGGAAGAGCACAGCTCTTTCCTGTGCAGCTTCCTGATTGAAACAAACTGTGTTACAGGTCACCGCAGTGGGAAAGCTGACAGAGGTTGATAGCCCCCAGTATATATATAACTTTTAGATTTTATGTATCTAATGTTATTAATTTAACCATGAACACAAAGTCAAGCTGTCTTTGAAAGACAAAATTATAGATACGCCCTCCTAAAGTTTTGACGCTTTAGTGTTTTTTGCTTGTATTCTGAAGTGAAAGCTAGGCTTTCTCTGATGGCATAAAAACCCCACAAACCTTACCATCCCTTGGAAGCAGGATTTACTGTATATGTTTGGTGTGTGGCATATGTTGTTAAGTAAGCCATAGTGGCACCCAGTCAGTCTAAGCACCCATCTGACCATGCTGGCATTGTGGTTGTGCTACTCTTGGGGTAGCTGAGGTTTCAGGTGGTGGGGTGACCTAGCAGAGCCTTCCTTCTCAGCAAATTATTTGTTTTCTGAGACAGACAGCTTGTGACAATGTTGGATCGATTAGGTGAAATTTGCCTTGTGCTTGCCTGAGTTGCCGTGGCCTAAAATTAATACTGGAAAATCGGAAAATGAATCCTCTGCTGTGAGCTGTTCCTCTGAAGAGGAAGTACTTGGAGTGTTTCCTTGGAAATAAGGATGCTGACAAGCCTTTCTAAAACTAAGACAAGTTTTGCTTCTCTGCAGCAAGACTCAGGAAATGTACTGATGTTATTACAGTGTTACAATTGTCCTACTATTAGTGTACTGGTATAACTACTTCTGTGGACACTCTGCTTTGGAATAATGCTGGCTGGTTTTCCATTCATTTAATTCTTCATTTCCATTACATTTCCCTAAGCATACAGCTTTCCCTGCATTTGGGCACTGCTCTTAAATATTCTTACCAAGCACTTAACCCAGCAAGACTAAGGCAAAATTGCTCTTGCAGGTTTTGAATTAAGGAAACCCCAAGTGTCTCTCAGTGCATGTATGATGCACCTGTTTTGTTTGGAGTGCTCTGTGCCCTGCTTCTGCCATCATTTGTATTCTGGGAAGTGCCTGTGTTTGGGTAAGGTAGTGGGGAAAAAAGGTAAGTTCCAGAGTAACCAGCACCTCCCCACTGAAATTATTATTTTAGATATATCTGCATTCAGCAGCAGAAGCAGAGACTTGGTGACATTAACCATGTAGCACTAGATCCTAGGACCATTCAAGCGCAATTTAAATTAATTAAGACAGTCTGAGGAATCAGGTGAAACTTCATCAAATAAGCTACTAGAAAGTCAGCTTTTGCTAGCACAGGCAGTACTATAATTGTAAGCAATTGATTAGAACTGTGATTGTCCTAATCAACAGAGTTACTTAGCTTTTATCTGACCTTTAATTTATTGAACTAAACTGAAGTAAGTCTGATTTAGGTCAAAATAAGAATTCACACAGCCCTTTGCAGCAAATTAAACCCAGCCAAACCAATGTAGCTTTGCATGTAGACAAGCCCTAAGGCAGCAAAATGTCCAACAGCAGTGACAAAGTGCTTGATGGTTGTCAGGGAACATGTGTTTTTACTTTCATTGTGGCAGGAAACACCATAGGGTCAAGGCTGCAAACCACTGTTTATGTTGTTCTTCTACTTACTTATTATATAACCAATTTGCAGTGCCCCATTATGTGCTACATGGGGTGCCTTTAAAATTATATATTATAAGGATCTTTTTAAAATAAATAGTACCCACAAATTTTATTAATATTGGGAGTGGGAGAACTTATTCATACCTGGCATTGTGCTAGATTATATTGAATATTTACTTCAAGCATGACACCTGTTAAAAAGGCAAGTTCTGACTCAAGATAACATTTTGACCTCTGTACAGTCCTGATTGAGGTGGGAAAGTAATCCTTTCAGTGTATTGCTTTGGAATGGTGATGGAAATATCATAGTGGGCCAAATGTTAGGTTTTGTGCATTCTCTTTTTTTCCCCTTCCTTCTGCCATTGCTTCATTTCCCCATTGTTTTTTTTGTTGTTGTTTTCGGTTTTTTGGTGTCTTTCTCTCATTCTCTTTGTATACCATCTTGACTTTTCTTCCTTTTCCTTGAGACATCCTATTTGTTTGATTCAGAGTCCACATCACAGTCCTTACCTTTTCTTCCATGCCATCTAACCATATTCTTCCCACTTCACCTGTGGCTCATTTCTCATTAACCAGTCGTGTTTGCCAACTCGGGACCACGGATTAGCTGAACGGTTTCTAGTGTTTGTTCATTTCACCACAAATTCACTTTAAGTGGTGTCATGCCACTTCAATTTGGACATGGGTACCAAAAGTTTCTTATGTATTAGGCACACGCTGTGGTTATCTGCCATGGTGTCAGTCAGGTGTTTGTATGGTACCAAGTGAGAAGGGATTAGTTAAGCTGAAAAAAATAGAGATTAGTACACAAACTGTAAAATGGGAAAAAAAAGCTGAAAGGAAATGGGAATAAATTTCTCAGTCTGCTTTGCTATATAGGAATCTAGACGGTGCTGGACAAAGGGAAAGGATACACAGGAAAGGCAAAGGTCAGTGAAGGTCAGCTCTGCTTTAGATGCTGACTTATGCTGACATAATTTCTGTACCAGAAATTCTGACCTGAACCTGCAACATGTTTTGACTTTCAATAGGACAAATCTGTTTCTTAGGTCTGAGCTACTAAGGTGTGGCCAGCAGAAGTACAGAAGTGTATTTCCAAATATAAAAGACATTCAAAATGCTAAGTTGCTCTAAAATACTGTATATACTTCCACATATTCAGAAAAGATTAATTAAAACCAGAATCCATATAGAAAAAGGTAACTGAGCTGATTAAATAATATAAAAGGGACAAATTAGCTCCAGGAAATTAAAGTGTTGTTATTTAAGTGTTATTACTCCTACTAGTTGTTGAATTCTATGATTTTTCCCTAAAAGCACAAGGGAAAAATAAGTTCAGGAGGTCTAGTTTAGTGATGAAGACCATGTTGATAACAGGAAACTGTCAGTTACCTTGCCCAAACTGGAAATAAGAGGAAGATTTAGAAGTTCCAGAGGAATGAGTTTCCAGAGCACTCTTCCAGTAGCACCAGTATGGGTGAAAATAAACTGCAATCTTTAGTTGCAGGTTAGATGGACTTTAGGTAAGGCCAAGTAATTTTTACAGAAAGGGATTCTATGGTATTGATGTTTTCAGGGACTTGAGACAATTAAGAATAATCCAAGAAGTTTTGTAATACAAATTGACAACAAAGTCACTGGAATTAAATATTTTATTGGTATGCTGATTTTGGCTGGGGCAGAGTTGATTTTCTTTTCAGTAGCTGATGTAGGATAGGTCTTGGATTTGTGACCAGAACAAATTTTGTTTTGATTGTACAGGGATATTTTCATTTTTTGCTGGGCAGTGCTTCCATAGCATCAAGGTCTTTTGTCCTTATCCCACCAATGAGGAGACTGGGGGTACTTAGGGAGCTGGGAGAGGACCCAGTCAGGACAGCTGACTCCAACTGATGAAAGGGGCATTCCACATCATGTGGCATCATGCTCAGCATATAAAGCTGGGGAAGAGGAAAGGGGTGGGGGCAGTGGAAATTCACAGTCGTGCTATTTGCTTTCCCAAGTCACTGTTGGGTGTGATGGGGCCCTGCTTTCCTGGGGATATCTGAACACCTGCCTGCCCACAGAAAGCAGTGAATAACTTCCTTGTTTCGCATTGCTTGCGTGCGCAGCTTTTGCTTTCCCTATTAAGGTGTCTTTATCTCAGAAAATTCTGTTGAGTTTTCTCATTTTTACCTTTCCAATTCTCTCCCCCATCCCACCAGGGGAGTGGCTGTGTGGTACTTAGCTGCTGGCTGGAGTTAAAATGTGACAGCTTGAAAGGATGTGAAGCAGGAATAACCCATTTGAGTCAGTTCACCTGTATTCAGAATAATATATTGAAGCTATAAAAAGAAAATTACTAAACTCACTGGTGTATATGCATGAATTGTGCTAACAGACCTGGTTATAGAATAATTAGGAAGCACTGAGTAAAATTTTGCACCTCTGACTACTGCAATTACCTCAATGATTTCAGGAAAGCATCAACTAGCAAAGCGTGGATCATACGCATTTCTATCTGTTGTTAGTCACAACCTGTGTAGGATCCCCTGAAAAAGTGATGGTATAAGGAGGGCAGTGTCATGAGGTACTGAAAATGCTACTGCAACCTCAAGAGAGATTGCCTTACATCACCGTGTCCTGAATACCCTTACCCCCCAATGTCAAACATTTTTATAACAAACATTTACATTGTGCCTATCAGTTTTCTTCCTCCCTTTTACTATTGTTAAGAATTCACATTTTTAAACTTCACATGTAAATTTCCCTGCCTGGATTTTGGACAAATACTGTGCCATGTTAAATTCTGCTTTGCTATTGATCTTAAAAAAAACAACAAAAAAAGAAACAAATCCACAAAACTGGTGCAGTGCTTTAGCAGAAGGGAACACTGTACTTCTTATGAAAAGACTTTTTTTCCAAAATGTTCTCTTACATCTTTGTAAAAGAACTTTTCATAATTGATTCTAAGGGTAAAAGAGCAGCATGGTATTGCATATTAATTGGAGTGTAGTATTGAGTCAACTAAAAATATATTGAGCTGGAATGGTGAAAAAAATTACCAAGGCCAAGTATTAATAATGTGAGTAATACTGAACATGTAAATTAAGAGCCATTGAAGTAAAATATGCTGAGCTGTGAACATCTCTTTTTCAGTGGACTGGAGCCTGGATCCTCTGTGAGCTTACACAGCTGTGTTGGGCTGAGGTATGGTAATGGTCAGTTTTTCTCTGTGCCAATATGTTAGTGAACAAGCCAGCACAGGACAGAGTGACAACTAACCTATACATTAACTATCTCTTATTGACTTCCTCAGGACTAGGAGGAGGCTTGAGATACTGTTCATTGTGTTCACTTGCAACACATAAGAAATGGGCAGGTACTTTCTCCTGTTGCCTCTTTGGAAATTTTGCATGGAAGCCAGGAAATTTTGCTTTTATTAAACTCAAATTTCTGCATAGAACAATGAAGAACTGGGGACTTGAGTTAAAACTCCCATTTTCCCAGATCATTTTTTAAATGTTCAACTCCTCTGTCACTATCTTACCTGTCTTTTCCATCCTTCTGTTCTTTTCAGATAGTACCTGGCTACATTTTATTCTCAAAAACTTCTTTCTTCCTGCTGCAGCTGACCCTCCAGGATGCTCCTTGGTCTCCCAAGCAAGGTGCTATGTATGTGTGCTCTACCATCTATACACACCTATGGCTGAACCTCCTTCTCTCCCTCTGATCAATCACCTCTCTGTTCCCCTCTGCCAATCCTGTACAGTACTTCTTATTTAGCACATCTTTTCCATTCATAAAACAAAAGACAGCACCTATCTTCTGTTAGCAAACCCATTCCTTGTCCTTTCTCCATCACTTCTGCTAATTCTGTCATCCTTTAAGCTGATCTGCTCCTTTTTCTCTCTCATATAAAAGCTGGTTTTAGGTCATGGTTGTTCTGTGAAGTATTTACAACGACCTGTTACCCCACCTCAGACCTTGTTTCCAAAATGCTTCCCCAGGCTTAGGTCACCTCTAGCCTGAAGATGCTCATAAGTTACCAGCTTTCTAGAACTCTCTCCCAGGGAATCTTTAGTTTCTCCTTTCCACCCACAGTTCAGGGTCTCTCTTCACCATTTCAGGAGAAAAAGTTTTCACTGCCCTCCTCACCTTTTTCCTCACTAACTAGGAGCATTTAATCACCTTTGTGCCCCTTCTTGGACATTCTTGGGTAGTTCATTCCTTTGCTTTCAGGCCTCACCTTTGGGGCCCGGCATTCTTCTGCTGATGCATTAATTTGGGGTTTGTGTCAATCCCACACATTCTGGTTCAGTCCAGCTTTCCTCTAATAACTTTCTTCCCTTCTTCATTCCCTCCTCTGGCTTTCCTCAGAGGACTTTCACTCAGACTGCCCTTTTTTCTTTAAGTTTGGAACAACTGCACCCGTCTTGTGAACCAAATCCACACTGCCTTCATTTGAATCTCCCCATAAAATGTACTTGTGCCATAACACCTATCCAGCTCAGATTCTTCTTCTGAAATACATCCTGTTCCTCTGTAATAAAAACAAGTCCTGTTTTATAACAAAACAGAGAGAACAGAGACTGACTAGACAGTTTTTGTCAGTTGCTTTCTGCCGAGAGCAATGTGCTTGTTCATATCCCTCTCCTTAGGACTGTCCTCCCTGCGTGCCTCCTGTTTGTCCTTTTGTTTTGTTATCGGCTTTTGATTCCTTTCGGAGGGCTCCTGGCCTGATCCTGTGCTCACACTGGTGTGAAGTGAGGAGTAGCTCCACTGCAGCAAACAGAGCTTTGCCAAGGCCAAATTTCTGTGGAAGGCGATCAAGCCTTTGTTTTAATATTAGCTAATAAAGCCTGTGCACAGCTCCAGCACAGCACTCTGGCTTTAATTAATAAGAATTAGCATATACAGCTACATGTACTCTTCTTATTCCCTCAGCTACTTTGAAGAAAACCTCTTTGTATGTCTTCCTGGTTGCTCTGTGTCTTGACATTAAAGAAACCCCAAATGAATAAAACCCCAAAACCAAAGTAGCATCAAACTCCCACGCAAACAAAAGGCTCCTCCTGCCGAGAGGAGCCAGCTCCCAACCCCTGATTCCCGCCGCTGGGGAGCCATCCAACTCCCAGCCCCTTCCTCTGCCTTTGCACAATCCCACTGCAGCGACTTCCCAGTCTTAATTGGAGCCTCTGGGCATTATTGTGTTATTATGATTTAATAAACAACCACATGAAACACTGACATTTAAATAAAAGTGAAGAAAGGAAAGCTCTGGCTCCTAGTCTGTTTTGTTTTCCTGTGGACTTGGGTGGAAGCAGAAGCAGGTTTCCTATACAATACCCATGCTCACAAAACATGTGCTTACATTTAATGTTATAGGAAAAAGAGCCCACTGTGACTGAGCAGGCCAGACCTACTGCAGCTGTCAATCCTTGTTGCAGCATAAGGTGTAAATAGAGAGTCATAAACTGAACATTCCTGGATTCCTGCTTTTCTTGGCTGAGCTGCAATTTGCAAGGGTTTGGCCCCATTTTCTGCATTGTGACCCCTAGCATGTCCTTTTGAGTGGTCAGCCATAGGGATGCTATTAAAAATAATAAATGAAAAGATAGTTTTATTTTTTGCATTTGATGGTTTGAGACATTCCACTGTGAGAGTTATCATGACAAAAGAAAATGTGGTGTCCTTGAAGTGAATGCAGAGGAGCACAACTCGTTCAATAAGGTTTTGAAAGAAAAACAAAGAGCTGAAGGTCAGATCTGACTCCTTTAGAAACAAGTCTAAAACGAGAGAGGATTCAAAGTGCTTAAAATACTTTGGTGACAAGCAACAAAGAAGCGTCTGTTACTAGAATTGATTGAATTAAGGAAAGGGAGAGAAAATCTTGAGAACTTTTAAATCATTGTTTTAAAGTGTGGGGAGTATAAGGACAAAATTCTCCTGGGCCACAGCTAGAGCCCTGAATCAGCATAGCTCCTTTTCTTGAAGAAGGTGAAAACTAGACAAGGGTGAGTACGCACACCCTTATTATCCTTTTTCATTGTGGATCAAAGAGGAGGAATTCAAAGGGCTGCCAGCTCTCCACTTTCCTGCAGTGAGCCTCAAGTGTGGGCTCTGTTTATTTCCCTTGGTTGGGCAATGCTTCTCTATAACTCTAAATGATCAAGTCCTCAAATGGACTTCTTGTGGGATCTGAATTCTATTTACTGGTTTGTGTTTTTAAAGTATTGAGTAGGAATGAAACATTCCATCTGTTTATAAAAATTATGTATATATATGCTATAATTCTAGGGAGTTCATCCCTCATTCTTCCCACTATTTCATTACGCATTTGCTTTCCTGTATTACATATTAAAAACTTCATGCAGTGGCTCACTTGCATTTACATATATGGGCTGTAATAATTCTGTGATGTTGCTTAGAACTTCTGTATGAACATGTTTTGGGCATGACAAGTGTATTGCAGATTTTTTGTAGATAAACACAGTCAGTGAATGCAAATATGAGTGAATTTGAGTGCAAGTTTTAATATCTAAGCAGAGCTAGTAAGTGCATGACACCTGTAACCACAACTGCCAGTGCAAACAGGGAAACTAGTTTTAAGGCATTTGTACTGTTTTAAAAGTGCTGGACTTTGTAATATTTCAGCTGTAATGGTAGAGGAGTGTTCATCCTCCAGCAGGTATTTAAGTGTATGGACTCTGTTATTAAGAGTACTGAGTTTATTAGCAGCTGATATAAGTTTTCACAAAGTCCTTGTGAAAACAAGTACTGGAATGCCTTATGAAGCAATCTGTGGCTTTTAAAGACATTATGGAAATCTTACTGTGAAATGGATTAAAAAGTGCTGGTTGATGATCTTTGGGAGATTGGTGTTAATGGAGATTTTTTTGGAAAGCAAAGTAGGAACTTACTGGAAGGCTGCTGTATTTCCATGAGTGGCTGTATACCAGCAATAGGTCTGGTCTAAAAGCAGGTTGCTTGCTTAGGAGAGGCACTGCAGGGACATATAATTTAAGGAGGAAAGGTAATGTGTTTGAATATGAGGTATGGTAATTCCCTAGAGGATGATGGAGTGACTGCTTTTTGTGATAATACTGCGTCTAAATATATTAAATTATTACCAAAGTTGTAGAGAAGTGTGTTCTGTAAAGCTTTCTAGTGCATTTTATCAAAACCATTTTATCAGGTTGGATGGGGTCTAGTGGAGCTGGAACTAGATGATCTTTAAAGTGACTTCTGACCCAAACCATTCTATGATTCTGTGAAAGTGTTCATGTCACAAAAAGGAGATACATGCAAATCTAAGACTTCAATCAACAAAAAGGCAAAATGAACCTCTTTCAGCTCTTTCTTTTTTCATGAATACAAATCCTTGCTTGTTTCTGTATTTGGTGGAGGTAAAATTGTCCTTAATTGGCCTGCAAAATATTTCCTAGAGGTGTAGTTCAGGTTTAACATGTGAAGGAAATTGTTTTGAATTCACTAGAAGTCCACCATCTCTTCTAAATAAAGTCGTATTTGTGTAGATGTTGAACTGCTACAACAAAAGCTATGTTTCTCAGAGAGAGGAAATTAAATTGTCTTTTTCCTTGCATTTCTTTAGAGCTCAGTGATTTATTGATGGAAAATCAGGAGGAGACAGTCTTCAAAATGGCCAGTCAGCTGAAGAAACCAGACTGGGAACATCTGTATTTTCTCATTTGAAAACCTCACCTGTTGCTTGCTCCTATGGAATACCTGGAAAAACTGGTAAAAACCAAATTGCAGTAGTGCCATTGTATTTTAGCAACTCTTCTTTCTGTTTAGCATTAGAATGATGTCAGAGGTTGATGACATGTTTGGTTGTTCCAGTGAGAACAATTAATTTGGGGGCAAAAACTGGTGAGGACCCTGTCATATGTAGCACTGAACAATGTTTTTGGTTTTCATGTACTGATTCATCAGTGTTTATAGGCCTCCAACATGTAAATCACCCTGAGGTAATCTGGAAGGGAAGGATATGAATAAGCCAATTAAATTGGCAGAGAGCCTAAGGAACACCCTGTTTAAGGATAAAATCACGCCTCTCCTAGTGCCAGTAGTTTTGGAGAAAGAAATAGACTTAAAATCCTTGCAGAGTTAAATTTCTTTGTAGAGATAACTAATTTAGAAGACTTTGGTCTTCTTCTTTTGTATGTGTGAGCTTGAGTAACTGAGATAAGGTAGTAAGTGATGTATTTTCTGCAAGTAACTTATATTTTGATGACACAGAAGGATGTCATCCAGGTTGCAGAGGGTGTAGGAACTAGTTGCCTCATTTATGGTAATTATTTCATATTCAGTTTTATGATATGAGCATTCAAAGGACTGAATTGCCCTTTATCTTTCCAAGTACCTCCTCTTTTCTTTCTTTCTTTCTTTTTTTTTTTTTTCAAAGGGAGGTACAATTTTCCATCAGGAAGCTTCTCCACCCAACTCAACAGTTACTAGCATACATTAAGGTGCTCTATATCTAAATAATAACAAAAACAACTAGTCTTTTTTTGCCATCTGCCAGGTCTGTGCCTTCAGAGGTGTGATGTAATGGGAAAAAGAGACAGAGATGAAGAAAAGTTTTAATTGAAAGTTGTACAGAAGGAAAAGTATTTCCATTCTTAGTTTACTTCCTTGCAATATAAATGGATTCTCTTTGAGTTTTCAAGGGGCTTGCTGCTTACTGGAAGACTGGCTGTGTTTTGCTGTCATTCCACTCAGGTCTTTGAACTCATACTCAATTCCAGTCAGGAAAACAGATGTCTCTCTTAGAAGAGACATATTATGTGTATGCCGTCACTGGAGGAAAAGCCCAGGCAGAACTCAGATCTGACACCAGACACTTTACGTGGGAGTGGATCATTAGACCTCTCCAAGTGCCAGAGAAGCTGTAATTGGCATTTGTACATTATTAAGCACCAGAGAATTTAACTGTAAACAGGAATCCATAGGAAATCAGGAGTCACCAGTTACATTGCTCACAGCCCTACTCATTTAAGAGCAGCTTTTGGAAATTTTTCAGATGCCATTAAGAGTGGGGGAGAGGTAACCTCCCCTTTTTTTCCTCCATCATCTTTGTAATTCTAGAATCATGTTCATGGTTGAAGGGAAGTAACTTCCTGAAAACAAAAACAGCCAGAAAGCAACAGAGATACGAGATCACTAGAGACATCACTATCATTTCTCTGAATGCTTTGGAATTGACAGCATCAGGGGATCCTAGATATAAATGCCCAGATGGACAAAAAACCCAGAGAAGCACAGATGTTAAGATGATTTCAGTGCCTCTCACCTAACCCCAGCCTGATAGCTCAGCATCTAGCTCATACCAGTCTTCACGCCATATGGAGACAAAGAGATGCCTTCCAGGAACAATCTGTACCAGCCCAAAGTAGGTATAAAAGGGATGTGATGAACTCTGTCTGTCTGCACTGTGTGCTGAGGAGGCCTAGATGACCATCTGAATTTTTCAGACTGCAGTGTTCAGTGACATGAATCCCAAGTTCAATGTTCAGCTCTTGCACAGTCTGACCATAGGTTGCTGGCAGCAGATCAAACTCCTGTTACTAGATGAGGACGAGAAATTTCACACCAGAGGTTTATTTCAAGGATCCCGTTTGTTTTGAACTGGAACTAGAGATTCAGTCATCCTCTTGGAGGTGTCTCTGGCTCTTATTCACTTTCAAGCATTCGGGAACTGCTCAGAGCAGTAGAAAGGAACAGAAATAGCTGCTTTCACTTCTCTTGTTGGTGTATGTGCCCCAAAGAAACAGGAACCTAAGTAAGGTTAAGCTGGGTTTAAAGGAACAAGATAATGTTTGGTAGAGGAAGAGAAGAACACATAAGCTGGCCATGTCTCTGTCTTCAGTGTACATAAACTGTTGCCATGTCCCCAGGAAAACAAGGGATTTGGGAAACAGTTTAAATTTATGCTGCATGAAACACAGAGCACATGACACAAGCCTGAGTCCCTTTGTCTCAATAGACAGTGCTCTAGAATTGCTGTGACCTTACTTCTGCCCTTGTTAGTCTGAAATATGTAGCACAGCTGTAGGACGTAGTTCATCATTTATCAAGGGAAAATACAGTTCTGGATGGGAACGTGGAGGTGAAAAGTGTTCTGCACACCAAGTTCGCTTTCATGTTGTAACTTGCTGCTTGGAAAAAAACAGAACGCTTTGTCTTCTTGTAACACTGGTGAACAACTCCTTATCATAACCTTGTGAGAGGTTTCAAGTACATTCATGAATAGGAAGACGATTAAGATGACACATCAAGGTTTTCTGAATACTTTTTTTCATATACATCCTCGTATTTTTTTTTTTAGTTTTCTTTCCAGAACAAGGTGTTTCTAATCTCTGGTGTGATTGGTAGATCACATCATTTCACTCTTGGAGGCCCAGCTTGCTGTGAAACTCAAGCTGAGCAGTAGGAAAGTGAGTTTAAATGAGGGGCTGTCAGACCTAAAGCAGCTAATTTAGCTGAAAGGCCTTTGCAAAGGAGGCCAGTTTAGCAATGACCTTTGCAAAGGAGGCCACTATTGCTCTGAGCAGTTACTGTGACAAAACCCAAGGATAAAACCCCATTTAGCCCGACTAAAATGTTTAGTGGGAAAGAACTTAAATGGGGGATTTAAAGGATCTAATTTGTAGGTAGAAAGAGGAAGGTGTCTATGTAGCTAGGGAACAATTGAAAGTCTTCCTCTGAACACATTCATAAATCATCATGCCAGGTAGGGTATTTCCCAGGCTAGGAGTCTGCTTTGGCCACAGCTGCTTCTCTTCAATGTCCATTAGAGCCCTGAGACTGGGTTTTGAACAAGCTGTTTAGGAAGGCTCTAATAATTCTCTCAGTTTGCAGCTGAAGAGTAAAGTGTGTAGCCTGATGTGCTTTTTTTTGAAGAGAGGACTCATATTAATTACCCTACATCTAAGGAAATCTAATTTCAGAGCACAAGGACACAGAGGGAAAAAGGAAGCCTGATTTTTCCAGCGTTCAAATGATCATATTAGTGCAGAGATTTGTGTCACAGGGAGTGCCTCTGGGCCTTCTTGCCACCGGGGTTGTTAACAGAAGGCAGGACATCAACTGAGAGCAATGACTTCAGTGACATATACCAGGGAAGTAGAGATGGTACAATGGCTGAAAGGTTTACCCTATGTCTTGCTGCTTCTAGGGGTATAAATGGGTGCTGACTATACAGACCAACAGCACAAGTTTCACCACACTTGTGAAGTTAAAAAACTCTAGTGGTTCCCTCTTCCCTAAAGTGTTTTGCAAAGGCATGTTTGGGGTATGAATGGTATGGACGTACAGTTCAGTGAGCCAGAGTTGGTAGAGGGGGTAAGTTGAATTTGTATTCTAGTCTTATTTTCTTGGTTTGACAGAGCAAGGAGAGAAATCCCAGAAGCCAGATATTTTGAGATTTACTCCAAGTCAGTTACAGAGAGAGAATGAAGAAAGTAGGCACGCTTTTTGAGATTGCCACTCTGACATCTTACACTCATGATGTATGGTCCCTCCTGTCTACTTTTCCAACTCAGCCCCCTGTTCCTACCCCTCTAACTCTGTAGTCACAAGGACCCAGTTAACACCTGCTCCTTGCTGTCTCGTGCCCTCTGGTGCTGTAAATACCTGTCCAGGCTACATCCCATCGGACATCCCAAGCTACATCCCCTCCCTTGTGCAGCTAAGGGAGCCAGCCTGTACCCCAATGGGGTAGCCTGTACCCCCTCTACAGTCTGGAAGTGGCAAGGGCACTCATTATGCCTTGGAGCAAGTGGGATAGGCTGGGGAAGTAGGAAAAAGCTTCTCTAGACCTTGAAGGAGGAGAGTGGGAAGTGTAGAGGATCCTCCTGTACACTTGGACTGGTCCCCCTCCAAGCCTATCTCCCTTGCTTTACTCCCTTTCCTTTGCTTTAGCCTCTAACTTCTATCATCCGTACTCTTTCATTACTGTTACCTTCACATAGTTGCCTGGTCTCACTGCTGTATCTTCCCCATGGCTATTCCTACCACTGATCCCTCTCCAGACATCTCATACTGCAGTGCCCATGGCTCAGTAATGATTGGAGCTTACACATGCTCAGTTTTATTGTTCAGAAAACAGGATTACAGTGTCTTTGCTGTCATTCTTCTTCCCTTTAATTAATCAATGCTAATTGATTGATTGATGGATTGATTGGTTGATTGATGGTGGCTCTCTGGTTTAACAGTCTCCCAAGCCCAAGCAACAGCCACATGCTTATCATTCCCACATATTTACCTGGAGTATCCGTAATGTACTTAAAACTAAATTAGTTTGTACAAATTGGCAGGGCTCATTTTGCTGTATGTAAAAAATAATGATGACAGAAGCAGATAGCAACAACAGATTCACTCACAGGTTGTTCTCTTGATTTGGCCCAAGTAGTTTTTACCTTTTCAGGGAATGAGTGGATCACTCAATGACTGCAACTGCACACTGATGATAGGTTCTTGCCTGCAAGCCTGCTTCCCCATGCCTGATACTTGTGCCCTGCTCAGTTTAGTTCTGTCTTTTTGAGATGGTCAAACGCTACTCCTGATGATATTGTCACCAGTGTGGCACAGTCAGTAACTGTATGGAAAGACCAAGCTTCAAGACAATCTGATTAGCTGAAGCATCACTAGCATAGGCTTTCCTGGTGGATTCATGACCTGAGGACCATCTGCCTGACAAATTTCACTTCTCTGCCACAAGAAGCAATTATAGGAAGAAATCCACAACATTTTTTATGTTGTTTTTGCTTGTTTCTGTCTTTCTTTGTTTCTTTGTTTTTGACAAACCTCTCTTGGAAACAGCTAAACTGGTTAAACAGAGAATAAGATATCTGCCCCAAACTCAACCAAACCAAATCATCAAACCCAACTAGCAGACAATGAGCTGTCAGCAGACACTAAGCTTGAAACATGTGAACTGGAACTGACCAAGGGTTGGCAGAGATGTAAGGAAACAGAAAATGGGACCTTATAAAGAGAAGTTGGGCAACCTCCAAAAAAGTAGTGCTACCTGTCCTGTCAATGAATACTTAGATATGGCCTTTGCAGATTGCAGGTCTTTGATGTAATGCTCACTGGTGAGTCATTTGGAAGATCACTAATTGAAGGATAGAAACTGGCCTGCTGCAGCCTGCAGCCATTATGAGCTGTGCATTTTTTTAAGGGATGTTTGTTGCAATACCCTCTATTTTCTGCAGATGGGGTGTGGCTTTCCCATCCTGGCAAAGTGGCTGGTGCAGCTTTTGGTTGGGAAAATATGGGTGCTGTTGCATGACAAGCTGGACTTCCCCTAGGGGAGAAGTCACCTTCTTCCTCTCCAGTACAGCATCAGGGGTGTGACAATTCCCTAAAGCACAATGGAACTGCACAGAAATCTGGCAGCCTTACCCAGTTTGTAGTTATATGGATCTGCCTCATAAAAACATCTGAATCACATTTCTCACTACCTACCTACCTACCTGCATAAACACAACCCCATCCTGTTCTTAGGATTTGAGCCCTACATTCTCAGACTATGCCTCCTATCAGAGGTTTCGTGACTCTCACTCCTTACATAATTATTTGGGCTTTAGTGAAAACAGCTGTGTTTCAGCCTGCAATCAAAAGTGACACTGTCACTCTTTCTTCATATTAAATACAGGTACACAAAGTTTCTTTGGCTCTGATGCATTAGAGAATTCATTCTTCATGCAGGTTGGGAGGGACAGATAAGCAGCCATCCTGCAGCTGTTCCCATGGTAGATAAAACAGCCCCTACACCTCCTTGACTTCTTTACATATTTCCACCACTCTGTTTTTCCACTCACTTTGCCAGTTGAAGACTGCCTGGTCAACTCTGCTGGAAGCCTG
This sequence comes from Oenanthe melanoleuca, assembly GCF_029582105.1. Classification (NCBI taxonomy): domain Eukaryota; kingdom Metazoa; phylum Chordata; class Aves; order Passeriformes; family Muscicapidae; genus Oenanthe; species Oenanthe melanoleuca. The sequence continues at coordinate 33,888,999 of NC_079336.1, forward strand.
GGATCATGGAGGAGACAGACTGTAGCACTGTGCTGCAAGTATGGTAAGCATGGAATTAATTCTGTGGAGGCTGCAAGGAGGGAGCAGTCTGGTGGGTATTCACACAGATATTGCATCCAGTCTGGTAGGGAGAAGCTGAAATGCACTTTCCATATTTATGGGAACATGGAGGTTGCTGTGCAAGGCCAAGCTGATTAAGTCTGGTATTCATCTTCAGACAACGAACACTGGCTGCCAGAGGGGATGCAAGAAATGCTGTAGAAAAACAAAGATGTTTCCATGCAGCATGGACATTTCTTGTCATCCTACAATATCTAGGTCACTAGTTAATCATGTCAGCAACTAGTCACCAGCATGAGTTGGGAAGGGTGAAGGCTTTACACTGAACTGTTCCAGTCAGTGCCCTACATGATTCCTCTCACTTAGCTGAAACAATAATGAACAAAGAATGATGCCCTCCTCATTCTGTTCCTTCTGAAATACATGACAAACCCCATATTATTATCAACGGTGTAGGTTCAAACCTGTCATTATCTCACACAGAGCACAGTAAGTATCGTGACTAAGAGTTAACAGTGTGTCAACAATGATCATCTGTAAGTCTTATTGGCATGCTTGATGTGAACTGAACCAGGTTGTCAGCTGCCTTCTTCAATGAGAATGCAGCAACTACTCTGAATAACCATCTTCCATCACTGCATACTACAGGTAAAAAATGCAGATGAACAGTATTTTACACACACAGATATGTAACTGATTGTATTACAAAGAGCTGCAAGAATGTGTAGTTTGTTTTACACTTTTAGGAATCTGAATGAGGAGATCTCATTACCTGGAATCAGCATGCATCTAGCTTGGTGAATACAATAAAAAATGGGTTCTTCAAATCAGTAATCCACAAGCATTTCAGAAAGAGAGAGAGGTCAGCAGCACAAGAAAGATGTCTTATTCCTAGAAATCTCCACACTCAACTGCTGTGCTGTATCTTTCAGTGATTCATAGCATGGCAGTTATAATTGACACAAACATACCTCTGTTAGTAAATAGGTAGAAGCTGGGAGCAGCACCAAGATGGCTTTGGGCTCTGTGAGTACCAAGAGGGGTGATCACACCTGGTCAGGGCTGTGAGATTGCTGATGTGGGTAAAGTGGTCAGGGTTGCAGAGAGAAAATCTGAATTGCTTGTCACTGTATTGTGACAAGAAAGGAGTATGCACAAGAAGAATGGCAAGCTTGGGGGGCACCTAACAAGGCAAAAAGGAGAGAAAACAATGTTTCATTTCTATTTCTTTAACTAGTAGTTTCCTTACCTTCGACCTTAGATTGAGTACTTTGTGTAAAAGAAAGCACTGACTGCAGCATTGAAACATAGTATGTTTACACTACCTTAGTGTACTATTACAGATATTTTGTGACACTATTGGAGAGAAAATGGACTATCAACAGATAGCCAGAAGCCTGGAGAGAGTTTCTTAAGATTTGTGTGCTCCTATGTTCATCTCCCCAAATCCAACTCAGTCTGCTTTGGGGAAAAAAAACCCAAAAAACTATGACTGTGCTCCATTTATGAAAAATATAGTTCAATCAGGGCAAAAATATAAGATCCATGTAGTTCCTAAAGATAGGAATTACTCACAGGATGCTGCTAGGGCATCAGATAAAAATTTTAACAAGTGGGTGCAAAATTTCTATGACAAGACTGTATTTAGGAATCCTTGGAATTGCTTATATTTTTGAATGTGTGCAATCATGGACAATTTCAGATGCTCTCTTCTTCATGCTTTTATTTTGTGAATGGAATAAAGTTCAGTTGTTCAGGGTTTGTGCAAGTTTTCCTACTTGCCTGAATTTATAATGATAGAATTCTTGACTATCCGGAATGGGAAAGGGACCCACAAGGACCATTTAATGGAATCTCCTGATTAGGGAGGGACCTACAAAGATCATTGAAATCCAATTCCTGGCCCTGCACAGGATCATCCCAAAACCACACAATGTGCCTGAGAGTGTTATCAAAATGCTTCCTGAGCTCCATCATACCTGGTGCTGTAAATCTGAGGTAGTGATGTGTCCAACTGGGCTTATAACTGCAAATTATTAGTTTCAAGCATAGTCCTAAGGGCAAAAAAGGCTTCACCTGCCAAATTTGGTTAGTTTTCCCAGCTGAAATGTTTGTTGATGACTTGCATGTGTGATTAGGTCTTGTTGATATGCTATCTCCTCAAACATCTTAGTTATATTTGTCTTATTGCCAACTTCTGTTGACAGGCTTTTGGAAGGAGGAGAGGACATCATGAATGCAGAAGAGCATCTCCACTAGTTAGGACATTTTCTCAGCAAATGGATCTAAAATGGCCCTGCTGCCTTGTTGCTGTTGCTAAATTGCATGGATCAGTATTTAGTTAGCTTTAATTTTCTGGCCCTAAATATTTGAAGTCTAGAGCTATTCCAGAGAATAATTCTATTTCATAACAGCCTTGCTGTCATGAATGTGTCTTGATCGTCTCTATTTCAGCCATTCAGAGATCCATGTCTGAGCTATTCTTGGTAGTAAATGATTTCTGGCAGTCAGTGCATGGAGATTTTTGAGATAAGATTGTTTTTAGCAGAGAAACATTGGGAAAGTTGTGAGCCCACCAAGGATCTGATAGCAAGACAGTATTGTGCTGATTCTTCTGTTTTGTAATGCAGGGAGATCCAGTTGTTTGACAGCCCCAAGTCACTGTGAAGTCTTGGGCAACATAACCCATTCCCCAATGTGCTCACGGTGATCAGTTGATCAGTGCTCTGGACCAGACAGCTCAGGATGTGGCATTTCTCCCTGTCTGTGCTTTATAGGGGTGTAGGATTCAGAGAGCTCCATCCCGGCTCCTGGAAGAATCAACTTCATGTTCACTGAGCTCAAAAGAGGACCTTGGCTTCTAGACAGATGTTGTGGTATGTGGGGGATGTCTGGTTGTATGTGGCATGATGACTGAGCAGAGGCTGTCACTTATAGGCCCATGTTTGGAAAAGACTTGTAGGAGAACTACTACTAACAAGCAGTTCTTGGGGCCAGCCATGTCTGTGTGATGCTCTTGGGGGTACATCCACTCTCTCGAGTAACTGAGTGAGTGCCCAGAAAGTCAGATGGATGCTGCGCCCCACACATCACTTCCTAAACATTGCCCTGTCTCTAATCCACAGCTGCTGTGTACTTCCAGCATAATGTCACTTTGTCTGAATAAGCAGTAACAGCATCTAAAGAAGCAATAGATTTTGAGACAACTGGAACAATCATTCTTTGATCCCTGGCAAAGCCCAGGGGCTTGATTATTATCCAGTGGAAGGAACTGAGATAAATGAGTTTTCAGGAGCAGGCAACTCAAAAGAGGTCAGGCTGGAGGAGGATTAGAGTGAGGGGTGAGAGGGTGCACCCTGCTTCCAGGATAATGAGGTCAGTCATGAGCAAGCCACGGTGTCTTCTTGGAGCCCAGTGCTTTTACAGGGCTCACATGCATTTTCTAGGAGCAGGCAGGAATTCTTCTTTCCATAGACCTCTGTCACCTCCTTGGAAGCTGATCAAACACATTTTAATAAAAACCACCATTTGACTCCTGATGTTTTTATACTGATTAAGAACATTGACTTGGCTGACTGAACAAGGGAACCCATTGTAGCTCATTCACTTTATGTCGGAAAAGCTTTGATCGGGCTGAGTGGGAGTTTAAGGTACTCTATAAAATGAATTTTGGTGATAAGCTTATAAACTGAATTTGAACCTTGCACAGGCTCCAGAGACAAGGGATAAACAGCTCAATTTATATTCTCTACAGATACACACCAAGATGTCCCTTTAACCTTTAGTTATATTGTACTGGGGGTCAAGCTGTTTCTTAAACAGTTTGAAATTATTTGTCCCGATTAGCTGTCCATGCTGAAGATGGAGAGCTTTGAAGGTGGTTCCCAAGAGCCCTGAAGCCAACAATAATGAATGAGTTTGGTGCTTTACTCAGAGGAAAAAAAAAGCTGAATGAGTTATGGAGCTTCTAAATAGCCCCAGTTCATTCACACAGAATTGAGGATGATGTGCTTATCTTAAACCCGACATAGTATTGTTATAATAGCTTATTTCAAGGGCATTCCTGTCTGACATCTTCCCTCCCTCATTACTTATCAGCCTCTTTAGTTATATACAGACGTTTAGAAGACACTGGTATCTGACAGAAGCCCTGGAGAGCATGTAGGGTTCATCTCCTGTTTCTGCTGAAGCTGGTGACCAAACTTGCAGTGGACCAAGTGGAAGCAAGCTCAGGAGGTCATCCTGTGAAATCTTTTGGTCCAATACATCTGGGGAGGCTGTAAACACACAGGAGACAGTCTGAGGAGTCTGTTAACTAGTCAAGTAATTATTTACCACCAGTGATGCATTCAGCACCAATCCCAGCACAGCCATTATGGAGAGTCCAAGGCTGCTGCAAGCCCCAGGAACAAAAGAACTGCACATTGCAGCGGTGACACAATCTTTGCCCAGAAGAGATTTTCTTTAGAAGATGAGATTATGATCTGTCTGAATAGATGTCTAAGTACTTTATCAGAGGGTTTACCCCACTGATACGTAAGTCTCACAACAAGAGGAAAAGACATTGCTGTTTTCATTTTTTCAGGGTGGAGGGTAGAAGTGAAAAACCTGAGGTCTGGCTCTGTGATGTCCTTCTGCATATCCGCAGGCAAGTCATTCCCACTGTCACTCTGCTCCTGAAGTCTCTCCACATCTACTATTGCTGAGACCCAGCAGTACCCTGAGCTTCTGCAGTCATCCCTCCTTCCCATCTTCAAAACAAATGCACTCCATTTATCATAATAAAAGGAATATTTTCTTTTAAACCTAGATGACATTTTGTGTCCTGCATATGTGCATATGCCTCTTCATCCCTCCAGATGACTTCTATGCTAATACCCAACTCCAGATAAGTATAGAGGCCTCAGTGGTATCAAAGTAGCATTAAATTTCCATGAAATTGGGAAAATGAATAATTAAAATGTCACTTCTCCTGAGAGAGAAGTCTTACCAGATGTCAGAGAGGAAAAGGGATAGAGGGACAGAGAAAAAACCATAAGAAATAAGGCTTCATTTTCTCATTCTGTTGCACACAGTCATTTTATTTTGGGTTTTCTGTTTGTTTTCTCATGACCCATCATTCTCTAAGCCTTACTTGTGATTTGAAGTATAAATTAGTGTATTAGCAATCAAATATTCCTCCCATAATCCCTCAGTTGCTTTCCACATTGTATCTGGAAAGGCCTAATGCTCACCTGGTGTTGACTCTCCACTCATGACAGGGGTAGATTTTAAGTAGCAAGAACACTGGACATGCAAAGGGAACAAGTCTATTAGGAGCTGGAGAAGGCCTATTCATTGACCAGTTTCACCATATGCTAAGGGAACACAATAATACATGTCTAAATTGGAGACAAATTGCAAAAAATAATTTGTGAACTGGAGCCCCATTCCTTGGAGTAAAGATCTTTTGCCTCCCATGCCTTTGCCCATATAGAATCAGCTATGGAAAAATGCAGCACAAACTATCAGCTTCTGCAAGCCTTCTGAGGGCATTATTAACTTCTTCACATGCTCCCATTCCGGAATCATAGACTTCTGAACACTCAGTTTTGAACTGACTAGCTTTACTCTCAGTCTGCTGTATTCATCACACATTATTTTATTCATCTGCCCTAAAATAACAAGGTTTAATTGCCAATCTGGTTCTGATTTACTAATAACTCTTTGTGCATGGAAGGAGACCTCAAATTCTGTATACTCATTCTCAATCAACGTCAGCTTGGTATTAACTCAGTGTTATTACATTATTGATTTTATTCATCCCAGGAGCTACATCAATTTATCATGGAATTTACACTTCTTTAACAACCAACACAAATCAAGACCATTTGTTAGACTTGCAGTGTAGAGTAGAAGGTTTTTGGAATCTGATCCTCATTTTCCTTTACATTTGTTTAGATTTCCAGTTAATCTGAATTCCTATCTTGCCCCTTTGAACTCTCAACCAACTGTAAATACTTCTGATAAATTTCCATGCTAAAAACTGTATTGCAACACAGTTCTTTAAAAAAAAAAGGAAAAACCAAATACCCAGTGCTTTATGAATTGATGTAACTGGTTCAGGGAAACAAACAGTCAGCTGCTTTAGGTTACACAGTGGCCAATGTAAACAATAAAATCTGTAACCTCAATCATGCATTTGGTTCTGCTGCACAGTATAACCATTTGTAGTTTTAATTCAGGTCTTGAAAGTGTGTAATGAATTTAAAACGTCCTTTCCCATTGCATTTTACTGTCTAATTTATTTGGAACAGATGAAGAGATTCTGGGAAAATTAATTGTCTGCTTCTGCATTTGTTCAGTCTTCTCTGGCTGGACTCTGTGATGGCTGGAGAGATACTGAAAGGATGATGTCAGAAGAGTGGGTAATGAAAGCTGAAGGGAATTTTAGTCAGATGCTTTGAACTGTTGATTTAAAAAAGTAAAGTTAATGACTACATAGCTGAAATGCTGATTTTGTATTTGGGAGAAAGGATGTGGGGTACCAGAGAAGTCACAGCACTGACTTGCAGTTCTTTTTAGAGGTCTAAAGCACCTCTACTATATTCTTTCACATCACAGGAAAACCCACTACTGGCTGGAGTGTGAGGGACAATTGTAAACTTTGCTAGGCCATATAGTAATTTTATCACTCTGCTGCATATTCATCCTGTTCTTGAAACTGTTATCTGAGTATAGTAAAACTACAACTTTCATGACATACTGTTGCTTAATAGTAAGAGGGCAAAAATGAGACTCTAATAAAATTAAAGGACCACTTCAGCTGCATTTACCTTAAAGCACATGAGTAATGTAGAAAAGGGAGGATTGCGAAATCTGTGTGTTCATGGCATTGCCAACCTTCAGTGTTACCTAACACTGTTGGGATTACATCATCAGAACAAACTTTCATCAGTTCATCATGGCTTGCCTATGTCACACTATTCTGAGTTCAGCAGGGAAGTGATGATTTCATGGAAATTTGTCCCTTCCCGAGTGTTGCAAACACTGTCAGAAACTCCATTCTATATTAACACAGCTTGCCACTAAGTGCCTAAGGGAGAGAAGGCCACTCCACCCAAAAATATCTAATAAAAACTTTAGGAGCTATAGGATTCATGCAAACTTTCTCTTTGAAGTCACCAAAGCAGAACTTTCTTGGCCTTGTAGCTCAGAAGAATTTCAGGAACATATATTACCAGTAGCTTCCACATCCATATCCTGGCTTGGGTCTCAGCATTTCACATGGTGGAGGAAGGTGAATACCTGGATAACTGTGTGCTTGTGAGTTTTGAAATAGAGGCATGCAAGAGATAGGGAAGAGAAGACCAAGAACTTCTTTTGAATTGCCTGGGTAGACAAATTGGGGTTTTATGTTTTTTTCTACTCCAATAGCACAGCCAGCTTGCACCTGTGCCAGAAACCTTTATGGGTTGGCTGTTTGCCTGGTGGTAGCTGAGATGCTCAAAGGGCTGTAGTGAGATGTTACATCTCTTCTCAGGCTGAGCAGTGAAGCAGGAGCTCTCCTCCAGGTTAGACCTGGGGTCACCAAAACACCATAGAAGGCACAAACCAGAGCAGCTCTGCTGGCAGCAGGAGGAAGCAGAGCAACTGTGAAAGGCATGAGATGCTCCTGCCATAATGTTCTGTGCCAGTCAAGGGCTGAGTGAGAGGCTGCTGTGCAGCTGTAACAAAAGAGTCAGCACTCTTCCATGGACACTGGCCAGTGCAGAGGATTTGATAAGAGTTGAGGTGCTTATCCCAGCTGCTGCTTCAAGGGGTGCAGAGGGGTTGCAATTTACTTTGTCATTGTCCAGGTGCACAGGTAAGCAAGCTCTGGCCTTTGCCAGCTTCTCAGATCAAGCCACAGGAAGCCCTAAGCTCTTTTATAAACCCATGCTGTAATTCCACAGGTGCTGGGCAAGAGCAGGCACGCGACTGCTATCAGATTAGCCACTGACTTTATGCTGTCTTTCCACGGCTCCTGGGAGGATGTGATGCAGCACAGAGGCAGAGCAGCACGAGCAATCAGAGCCTCTTCCAGCACCCAGCACGCCTGTACAAGGTTAACCCACCAATGATTTTAAACAAGTGTGAGTAGCCAGACCTGATTTATCAAAGCTTTGCAACATGTGGCATTTGGCTTGGCACTAGGCACCCTAGTGCTGGTTTCAGCCCATTGCTGGATCACAGGTCTGGCCTGTGGCTTAGCCAGGGTGTTTGGATGGGTTGATAGTGGTGCTTGGCTATGCTGTGGAGGTTTTGGCATGTTCACCTTGCTGCCAGTGCTGCAGCAGCATGTAGGCTCCAACTGCTTCAGCTACAAATCATTGAGCCCCGGGCCAAGCCATTGGGCTCTGCAGGGGGGTGTGACTGCAGCAGCTGCACTGTACCACTTTGAACATTAAAATATCTTCACTTGTTGCTCAGACTCCCTTGTTTTCCTCTTGCTGGCTCTGCACAGCTTAGTGCTGTCTCAGGAGCCTGTCTCAGCAAAGGTCACCTAAGTCATGTTTCTACTCTCAGGGAACTTTTCTCACCCTACATGGTAACCATGGTGATTTGTTTTCTTTAAAATTCCTTTCCCTTAAGTTCAATGCTATCTTTAGATGTCATCCTGTTTTGACAAATGTCCATGTAGTTCCCGATACTATCAGGGAACTGTGGCATTACAAGGACTGGCTTAAGTAACAGCTGCATAACTCTGTCAGGAATGAATGATGCAGCCCATTCCCTTCTTGGAAACATTCCCATTTTCAGTGATTCTTACTCTGACGCAGCATCATGGCCTGGCTTGCCCAGGTTTTGATCTTTCCTGGTGTTATTATACACAATCTGGTAAACATGAAATCAAAAAAGTTTTGTTATTATTCAAAGGGAACTTCAAATTTGCGGAACAGAAGAAAAGTGAATGAATTTTTTTTTGTTTCTTGGAATATTTTGTGTTTAACCACTGATGCTCTGGATATAGTCACCTGTCTTTCTGTAGATGTGTGTTTTATCAGGGCTAACAACACAGCACCTTTGCTCATTTAAAGTCCATAGTTTTCCTAATGGCTTTCCCTCAGCAGCATGGAAGTGAGCAGGAGACACACCAGTTCTCAGGCTTCCTGTCTTATGTTCCTCAACTCTTGCCTGGGTGATGCTGTCATGAGGACCTGTGCAAATGTCCCCCTGGAGAGATGTTTTACCAGCTATAGGATGAGCACAGAGCAGCAAAGGGGTAGCAAGACTATGAGCCTCTCCTCTGGAATCTCCAGTTTTTAAACACCCTAAGCTTAAGAAGGCTCAAAGTCTGACCATTCAAGTTCATACTTCAGACTCATCAAATAAAAAAAATATTTGAAATATGACCTAAATTATAGACCATACAGTCTAACATCATCTTCAACTAAATCGTAAGGTGCAATTTCCATCCTATAATGGACTGTATAAACCTCAACTTAAAATGGTGAACAAAATGATCCCATCATTACCCAACTGATATAATGCCAGTGTGCATTCAGAGGCACAGAGGTGATCTTTAACATTGCATTTCAACTTTATGTTTCTTTAATTAACTGCATCATACTTCATGTTGGCAAGAAGCTGTAATGATCCCTCCATCCTTCCATCGACCGAACATCAGAAAGTTGCAGTGATAATACTGTCAAGGGACAGACTAGGTCTTGATTTAAGAACTACTCTAAATACCACAAAACAAAATCCCTTTTAATGGTTCAATATTATATACTCAAAATGCTTATGCTGTAATGAGTTCCTTAGTATAAACAGCTGGGACCAAAGTCACTGTTATAGCTGGGTCAAACTTAGTTTTACGAGCAGTGTTTTAGATCCAAATAGCTAAGAGCCTTGAATATTGTGCAGGTGATGGTAGGTAGGAGGTGCAAAATATCAAAAAGTTTGGTCAGTTGTATTTACTTATGAGAAAATAAATACTTGGCTTTGTCTAAGACACAGTGAGGGTTCAGGATGTGTTGGGCTTCCTCTCCAAGGATTGCCTGCATGATGATTCTCAGCTTTTCTCTGTCTGGCAATGTTTGGTACTTACCTGGGTCCAGCTCCAGTGCCCAATCCTCCTGTTTTGCTGCCTCTCACTCAACCCCGGAGCCCTGCTGCTCTCTGCCTGTCTCTCTCCTGATGCTGGCTTGGTGCTAGGCCAGGTCCAGGCTCCCAGCCTGGCCTTAAGCCCGTAGACATCTGTGGAGGCACTTTCCTGGGATCCAGCAAGTAGTGCTGAGGCAACCCAGACTGGCATGCCTCCATGCCCCATTCCCTGCTTACACTTCAGGATGTAAGCCGGAAATGTCTCCTGCATTCCAGGAGACAAGTACTTCTGGTCTGCCCTCAGGTACTGGGCATTAAGCAGAGATGATAAGCAGAGTGGCAGTGCAGATTAGGGCTCCAAAAGCCGTGGCTGTGGTGTAGCTGTCAACCGTGATCTCCTTCAAAATAAGATGAAGTTGCTGAGTCCTTACCCTGTTTTGACCCAGGTGGCTTCATGGACTGAGAAGCTTCATGTTTTTTGTCACCCTGAGCCATTGCAGCTATGCAGGCTGTTACAGTTTCTGGTCTGAATCCTACAGGTCTGCTTCCATGTCTTGCTTCCCTGTTCCTTCCCCTTCTGCTGCCTGTACTCAAGATGAGGTGCAGGGTTTAGTGCCCTGCATGTTCCCTTTCATAGTTAGTCTGACCAGAAATTCCTAAAATGCATAGGCAACTCCACCCTTGGCCTATCTTCCCTGCCCAGAATTTAGAGCATCTTCAGGTGTTTGCTTTTGTTTTGGGTTTAAATATGTGCTTAGCTATTCCTCAGAGCTATCTCACATGCAGGGGTGTGGTGAGGCTGCATAATTTAACTCAGCCTGTGACATTCCACAGATGGATAGCCTGTCTCCAGAAGGCTCCTTTACTTCCTTCATTTAGATTGGTTTAATAGCTGTCCATTTGATTCCCTTACTGCCCCTCTTTTACCTCAAGGAGACTAAGGAGACTAGTCTTAAGTTTGCTGGTAAGGAAAGGAGGGATAAAGGAAATAAACTCTCTCAGAAACAGAGAAGGCTCCTGCCAAAGAGAGCCAGTTTTTCAGAGCACCCCTTCAGCTGTCTTCCCAGGAAGAAGGATGTTCTGGGTGCTCAAATGGAGGCCCAGCTCCTACCCAAACTTTCATCACATGCACTCCCCTTGTCACTTCCTGTCTCCAGAAAAATCCATTGGCCAGGCACAGTGAAAACCCATGCCAGTCACCTCCTTCTCATGTCAGTGGAAGTGATCAGGCACCAAACTTGAGGAGCTTCATCCCCACCCCACTGGAGTCACTGGAAGAAAGAAAGCCTCTGGCTTTCACAGGGTTAGGGTTTCAACCTAACCAGCACTCTCCAGTTCAACAGCTACAGGCCAAACACACCTACAGGATCCACAGCATGTATCTCTAGCAATATGCTCCAATTTCAACGTATTTGCATATAATCTTATCAGTTAGGGTTTTCCACTGAATTTTTGCTCTGACATGATAAGTAATGTTTAAAACCACAAAATGGAAAACAATGTAGGGAAGATATGAATACCTGAACAAAAAGGGCAACCTTTTCTCTCCTGCTGGCCCCATCACCATGAATTTTGGCTTCCAGAACTGTCCCCTGGTGGTCCTAAGGACCATGTGTGACAAGTATGGGCAGCAGCATTCTGATCCTCATGCTTCTTCTTTCTCACTGTGCATTATGATGTGCTGCATGCCAGACACCAGCCCATCACATCTGCATGGAGTTTGTATTCAAATCAGTGACCGAGGTATTTTTTAAATCCAGGACGTGGTGGAACTCCAGACCTCCATAAAGGGAGATCCCATTTGAGAGAGAGTTGTGAGGTGGGAACACACTTCAAGGGCCAGATGCACATGATACTGACTAATATGTCTTTTCCCCCCCAGATACAGCCCTGTCCTAGATGGGTTAAACACAGCCATACAGACTATCTCTTCATTATATCATTTTTCCCCCCCAGAAGCTCTTGATTTGGGATGTATTTCAACTAGTGACCTTGACTGGAAAAGTACCAGATCCCATGCTGTGTATCTTGGGGATACCCTGTCTCATTAATAAGTACCTTCAATTTCAGAGAATTGCCTATTTATTTTGGAAATTTTACCTCCCCTTGTTGAAAAAACAGAGATGAATTGGGATAAATACAGGCAGGAAATGGTTTCCTTGGCAACACTAAGAATACATAAGAACAACCTCATCATTCACTTTTATTCCTTAGATACACTTTTAAAAGAAGTTTGAGCTACATTAAAAGACATCTCCTGTTCACAGCACAGCACCAAAGTCAGCATAAATAATCAGCTCTGATTTCACTTTCAGTGAGACAAGAAATAAGTTCCTTTTAAAAACGGACGAAAGGTCTTAGTTTCCAGGGAATGAAAGCTCAGTCAAAAGAGGAGTTCATTCAGATTCAGTGCTGGTCAGAAAAAAAAGCTGCTTTATGCAACATTCAGCTTTACTGAAGTACAACTCACACTAACAAACTTCCAGCATATCCTGCTCAGAGTCCTAGGTTTTGGTGAAGCCTTGGTCAGATTGACTGTAAGCAAAATCTAATCTAGTTGCGTGACAGTAGTGGGAAGGAAATCCATAAAACTCTTTCTAAGAGCTTATTATTGGAGACATCAAAGCTTGGTGCAATGCAATTTCTATTCCTGTCACGATGCACTAGTACACTCCCCCCTCCCTCACGATCTGCTTGCCATTTCTGCCAGCCTCCCCACATGCTGTAAGGTGCAGGAGAGACATTTCAGCAACTTGGATGACTTTACCTTCCATCTGCAATGGCGTGCCCAGCCTCAGAAGCCAGGGGAGAGCTCACTAGGCAGTCTCCTCACCCAAGTTGGTCTAGTCTGTTGGAAATGTCCTGAGGGAAGGCTGTTTGGGGAGCAGGTTTCAGGCTTAGCCCTGACAGATTTCTACCTCCAAGAAAGCAAGATCTTCCCTTTCTCGTCATTAAAGAGAGATCAGATGGGCCAGCAAAGGTCAGAGTGTCCCAAGGATCTGGCGTTCAACCTGCTTCTTTGTCTCATGTCTTTTCTGCCATCACTTCTTTCCAAACAACAAACCCATACTGTATGTAACACCTATTTTCTTGGTTCTCGTTTGCCTAAGCAGCATCAGATTTTTCTGCAATAATGCTGGGGATTAATTGTAAGTACAGGTACACATCATTATCCACCAGCTGGGGTTTTACTGAACATATTATTGATGCTATGGAAGGAGGACCCATGACATGATGACATGTGGAGGTGATGACAGGGAATGCTTGTGGTCATAGGAGGAGCAGTGGTTTAGCTGGGTGTAAATAAACCACGTGTGCCTCAATGTGTGACTAACATGAGGTCACAGATCTAGGAACAGAAGTGGCAGAACACGAGAAGGTCTCCGGGGCCTGTTTGGTTCATTGGAAAGAATCTGGTCTCATTACACCCCTGAGAACAAGACTGCTCACTGCTCACCATTGCCTGGATGAGGACAGATTGATGGCCAAATGCTTTTTGTTCTAGATGAATGGAAAAACTGCATGGTAGCTGAAAGTGAGGAAACTCAGACAAAAATAAGATGCATTTTTTTTATTGTGAGTATAAGAGTGATTTGACATCAATGACTTCAAATATGATTGAAGTGATTTTTCCTTCATAAGAAAATTAACATTCATGGTGGTTTTGTTAAAGATAGATGACTTCCAGGAGGTCCACTGAACCACGTAATGAGGGAGATCAGAGAAGATAATCACAGTGGTACCTTTCTGGTGCTAGAACATTTTGCATGAAGAGCAGAGCAGGGAGAAGGTAGTCCATTATCATGGCCAATCTGATAGGCTCAGTCTTGGAAGGACTCATGGGAAGAAAGGGGAATATATGGTACATCCACATCCTCTAAGGGCCCTGATATTTGCAGAAGACTGCTGATACACATCCTTCTTTTGCTCGGCCCTCTTTGGAGACTCCCCAAGAGGGAGAGTGTCTTCTTTTTCCAGTCCCAGTTTATTTGGTCTTGTCATCAAGTCGAAGGATTTAATAGTCTGAGATGGATTAATAGTCTTCCGCTGAAGTAGCTCAGTGTTGCCCAGCTGATGGTGCACAGACAGCACACTGTGGCAGGTGATGCTGGAGGAGATTTCAAGAGGACGATGGTGTGAGGGACTGAAGTGTTAATGACTCGAACAATCAGCCAGTTGCAAAAGCAGCAGGGTGCTTTGCTGAGCCAGGTTTACACACCCCAGCTGAAGGGGAGAAGAGGGTTTTTGTGTGTCTGGTGGCAAAACCTCTGATCTGCACAAGAACAGCCCAGGTGCAGAGGGGGGTGCGCTCCCACCTCCAGAGGATAACCAAGACAAACCGGCCCTTGTTTAGCAACAAGCTGGGTTTCGAGCCAGATGGGGGAAATGCCGATAGGAAACACATCCTGCAGAGGTGGGATAATGCTTTTTATCATGACAATGTCCTCTCTTACACAAGTGGTTCAGGTGTAAATCTGCCCTGCCGGGAGGTATGGAGACATTGACATTCACATGGGTCTGAAGGTTCTCATCCCTTCTGGCGGGGCTGAACTGGGCTGGCTGAGAAGCGGCTGCCGGGTCTTAGGGGCACTCAGGAACCATCAAAGACCCCCGGGGAGCCAGACTCACTTTTAGGGGCAGCTTCGGAGAGGACCGGTCACGATCCACAGTGTGCAACGCGGTGTAGAGCTCCCCTTTCCAGGGGAGGTACTTGAAGCTGAGCTTTTATTAACCCCTTGAACTTCTGTGGGCTTCCCCCATATCCCGAAGGACCAAGACTGCGGCCATCACCTGGCCAATGGACATCGAAATTTCAGCAACTGAGTCTTGTTGCTTGATCCACTGATCTTTCCTGTCCACTATCTACTCTTATCCTTTTATTCTTGTCCTTTCTTTTCCTTAAAAATGTTCTCAAGTGATATCTTTGTCCTTTGATACTGTTGCATTTTAACAGATAATAACAAAACTAGCTACATACCTTCTTTCCACTGAAACCAAATTGTTCTAAAAAATAAGCCTGCCAAATATACATATATATGAACACCAGTTATTCAGTGTCATTTAGTTCTAATAGGCCCCAAACAATATTAGCAAGAACCTCAGTTACCCTTGCCTGCAGGGTTGGGTGTAAAATATGGTTACTGGGGGGTCTTGGGATTTGCAAACAGTCCCAAAACCTGAGTCTGTTTCCCACTGATGTTGTGCCACTCTGGATTAGCTCATAATAGGAAATGATGCTGTAGCCAAAGACAGCCCTAAAAACTAATGTAGTCACTTCCTTATCTCTAAGGTTCTGATTAAACTCAGAAATTATTTCTAAACCTGCTTCTGCATTTTCCTTCTAGATTATTGCTAACTTCAAATAAAAAAAAATCTGAAATGCTGCAATACACTAATGATGAAATATAACTGAGGTGTGGGTGGTTTTGTTCTGTAAATGACTATGCATTATTTGTTTCAAGATCCAAATACAACAATTGTATATCGAATTTCTGCTCTGTGGGGTGAGATTGTACCATCTATGTGCTTGGCATCAGGGATGGACTTTACTTATCACACTGCACTTCTTAAACAAGATTCTGCTCAGAGATATTATCTTTGTTCAAGAAGGGCTCAGTGCTGGGAGGCCAAATGAACCAGGTTATGGAGACCAGACTGGATAACCACAGCACTCTCTTTCTGGTTTAAGCAGCAAAAGAGGATTTCCTGAGCATGAGGAACAGGACAGTTAAGAGACGTTGTCTAACATTGTGGCCAAACACTGAGACAAGACCCATCTTCTGAGAAAGAGCAAGAGGAAGAAAAGAGGAGGACTCCTCAGTGGGGAACTTTACAAGGCCCATGCTCCAGGAAGAGCTTCTCAAGGCAGCGTGCGAGCCAGGCAGTGGGGCAGGAGCCAGAGCAGCAGAAGCCATGGGGCATGGCCCAAACTTGCATGATCCATGGTGACAAAACATGTGGAGCTCCTCTTTTGGGAATGAGATCCCTAAGGGCCTGGCTGTGCCCCTACCTGCCCTGGGTGTGTGGAAGGAGGAGGTATATACACTCTCCTGGGCTAAGATACAGCAGGGCTTGGCTGGAGGATTGCTAGTGCCTCTACACCTGCCCTAGCTCTGCTCCTGCCCAGGATTAACTCTGTGCAAAACCCTCACTGATTTCAGCAATTGTTGCCTAAGCCCCTCCGTCTGTGTGTCTGTGCTTCTCTGCCATGTCTATCAATTAAGCAAAAGCCCCAGACATCCTTTTGCTCATACAATGCTTTAATTATAGAGTAGTTTGCTTCTGATTGGCAATGATTCTGCCTGGGAATGGGCCTCACAAGTGGGTGGGCTTTTGAGACCTGGCTGTCACTCGTCTGCCTTGTCCCCTTCTCCATCTGGCTACTGAAGAAGCATGAGGTCTAGCAGACTTTTCCGTTAGAAGTGGACAGGATTTGCCTTCACTGAGGCAGTATCTTTGATTTGTTTCTTTGTTTTATTTCCCCTCCCTTGTGAAAAGGAAATGTCTGATACTCACTGCCATTCTTGGGCTGACACAATCACACCGTGGCACCCGGATCCTCCTGCCAGATGTGCTGTAAAGGAGAGAAATGAGATAGCCATGGCACACTGAGAGCCTGCCACTGACTGCTTCTGCTAAAGGCTGTGGGACTAGGAAAAACATTTCTCAGAAACACCATCCCAAACCAAGATGCTGGAATCTACATGAGGTCTGAGGGGTCACCGTGGGGGTCTGTGCAAAGGGAAACTAGAGGGCAGGGAGCAGACTGGGCCTTTTTGCTCTGAAACCACTGAGCTGAAGTCCAGGGATAGAAATGCAAATGTGAAGAAACTGGAAGTATTTTCTGACTCAACTGTGCGGCTTTGCAAACTACCCTGGGGTCGGGTATGGGTGGAGGAACCTTGGCACTGTTTGTGGTCCTCCTCCTGGCCTGGGGAAAGCCCCTGCCCCCTCTTGACCTCATCTGCCCCTTATCCTGCACTCTGCCATCCCATGGCATCCTGGCTGGCACAAGCCAGTCCCAGCTCAAAAATGCCACAATGAATGGAAGTGTCAAAATGCAGGGTTGGCCTGATATGGTCAAAGGCGACCTGCCACAAGCAGGAGTCAGCCACTGTGGTAGTGGTATTCTCATAAACTTTCCATAGCCAGTGAATCTGGGTTGTGCAGCATGTTCTCCTATGCCAGTTGACCCTTCAGATCCTATCCTAGCCCTTTCCCACATCAGCAAGCATCTAGTGACAGAATCTTTTCCTTTTACAACTATAAACTGCACAGGGTTAGTTCTTAATACCCTGCACTTTGGTTTTGCTTATTAGAATCAGACCGGTCATAGTCATTCAACAGTGAGTATTGCCAAAGATCAAATATTTTGTGGCACAAAGATTAGGAGCTGAGCACATTTTTGATGAAACTCTCCCTTTCTTCAGCAGCCTGTGGGTTTTTTGAGCTATTTAGATTCAGCCACTAGAGAGCAAACTTCTTCTTTTTATCAAATGGCAATTTATATATTCATTTTAAAAAGAATGGTACAGTTTTCCAGGCTAAAACCCATGAAAATTGAAAACAGCTCTAAGTTTACAGAAGGAAAAAGAAGCTTGCTTGCTTGCTTGCTCTTTTTATCTGTCTTTTTCTCGTTCTCTCTTTCTCTCTTCACAAGCTGTGGTTTAGGAAGACAGAATAAATGAGTGTGTTTTGTTGTAGTGAAGGCCTCTGTTAATGACTGCTGAAGCTCTCCTCCTTCATGTCGATCACCAGAGGTAATTGTTCATCCTGACATTTGGCAGGCTGTGTGAGTAGAATCTCAAAAGGAGGCCTTGGGGTGCCAATAGGCAACATGTATGCAGTTGTGCCAGAGTTAGAGAGTAGGGGATCTGCAAACTATCAGGATTATACCCATTAATATTGAGGGCTGGGCTCCTTAGACCATGTGGTTTAAGTGCCCTTGAGATGTGAATGCAAACAGGTTGGAGAAGTTGAATCTTTCTTGAGCCATGGGCTTTCATTTGTCCCTTTGTCCTTCACAGCTAGGACATTCCCTGCTCTGATGATGAGGTCAGGTATGGAGATAACATGGTTTAACAGGAGACAAGCCCCAGGTATGGACTGGAACTGTGCTGTGTGTGCCAGGCTTGCCAGCCCAGATAGCAGCAGCAGGAGGGAACTGGCCTTTCTGGGAACCTCCCTCATATGGCCCAGAGCACAAGTGGAGTAAAGCTGGTTCTGTCAAGATCTGGCAAGCCACATCAGCACCTGATGAAAATCAGCCCTTACTGGGAAAATGGAAGGGGATTTTATGAAATACTTAGTGTTGTCATTAGTGTGTACACAGTGGGTTATCTCCCTGCCTTTCTTTGTGAACTGACCAGCTGCAGGTGCATGCTGTTGCCTAATGTTCAATGAGATTGAACCTTAAGTGCCCTTTTGGTGACTCATAGGCATGATATTAGGTCCCATGGACTGACATGGACCTTTACAAAAGGGTTCTCCACTGAGCTGGATATGGCTGGGTGATATGTGATTTGACTGCTCAGAGGACAAATCCTACCATTTAATGTCCTATTGACATTACGAATTATCCCATGGGGTGATGTGGCCCAGGTTTAATCAATTTAATCCATTGTACCAAGGTGGGAGCTAGTGTTTTAGACTTAAGATGCTTTATAATCCTTGTGCTACGTTCATCAAAATGAAGTGGCTATGAAATGAATTAGTTGTACCCCTATCACATGCTATGAGAGACTCTACAAGCCAGATGTTTTTCCAGGTCCCCAGGCATCTTAGGATTTTGGACTTAGAGAAGCTGTGAGAGTCACAGTTGGAAAATCTCACCAGGTCATTCTATTACTATGTAACTCTTTATATTTCCTGTGAAGCCACTGATCTTGAGACCAACTACATCTTGGCCAAGTGTTCTACAAATGCAGGCAGCAAGTAATAAAATCCTCTAACTTCCATCTTGGGAACATCAGGGTGTTGGGGAGTTGATGAGTCAGTTTGGAGAATGTGGTACCTCCATCCCACTTTTTGATGCAACTTAGCTACAGCTATGACTTCAAAGATCCATCACTTCAGAATGTGAATGACTTCTCTGTAAGGCCACAGAGGTACAAACTGAGAAGTGAGGATAGAAGCAGCATTGGAGTGTCCCACACTGCCAGGCATCCAGACCACCACAAAGGGTTGGTTATTGAGCTGCCTGAGCAGTGGTCAGAGCAAGTGTGACATCTCCTCTGACCGTCTGCTAATACCTGCTTTGGTCTCCTCTGTAAATATCTAATAACCCCTTGTGAAGTGTGGCTTTAGGCAAGCTTGCTTTACCAGTGAAGCTCCTACCTGGTGCTCAGGTTAAAACCAGCCTCTGGACAAAGTAAACAGCTCCCAGGACACATTGGCAGCAGCTGCACAGCTCATGTCTTTGTTCCGTGTTTGACAGCCCAGTGCAGTGTCAGTATAAATCCAGCCCTTGGCACATTCAAACCTCTTGTACACTCTTACCTGCCCAGCCAGATTTTAAAACTGTGTCAGAAGCAAAAGCTGATTATCAGCTTAAGCAGTGCTGTTTCTCCTCTTTGGCTGTAAACATTGGGCACAAGCAGGGGCAAAACTAGCACCTTGTACTTTTTCTAGAAGAGACTTCTGGATAGGGACTGTTTAGGCTCTCAGCATCTACTTCATTGATAGGTACATCAGTAGCTTTAATAGCATACATTTAAGAGTGCTCTGTGCAGCTTCCATGTAAGGAAAAAGATTTCTCTCTTTTTTAAAAAAATAAGGCCATGATGATTTTTATTCTGTGTCTGAAAACCCATTTTCTGCAAATGTTTATGTGTCTACAATTACATCCCATGAACTCTTAATGGAATGGTTTCCATGCTTTTCCTCAGGAATTCTTTTAAATGTCTGTCATAAGTGATTGTTTTAAAAAATACTTCGTGGTTTTGAGCATCTTCTTGTATTTTCTCTATTCCTTTTGGGACAGGCTGCATTGCTATTACTATGCTGTGGTTGCTGAGGTGTCCATCCACAGCAGGTATTGGTGCTGGACCACCCTGGCACCTGCATTTTGTGTCTCCCATGAGTGAGAAACTCTGTGCAGGGATGGGAAGGAGATGCTTGTCTGGCACCATGGGGGAAGGACCATGCTGGTAAGCTGTGGTGGAAGTGCAACTTCCCATGGACTCTGCATGACTTTATGGCTTCCGTACTCCAGGCCCTGAGCTAAAGCACTTGTCTGTATTTCTCTTGGGTTTTTTGGTTTGGAAATTCTTTGTGTGGGGAATTTCATTCTTGGCTTCTGTTCATATTAAGCACTCTTTTTACCTCCCTCTTTACACATCCCTTCCTTTCACATGAGAAATATATTAATTTTCATAACTTTTCTGTCTGTCTCTCTGCCTTAAATTAGACAGCCACTTTCCTTGTCTCTAACCATCTCCATAGTGCTATGCTTTTCCATTTATTTCTTTTTTTTTTCTTCTTTGTGATTTCTTTCTGGAAGACATGGCGTGCAGTGAAAGTTTACTGATTCTGGAAAAGAAGATAGAACAAAATAAAAACTGGACTCTATCTTGCTTTCTTTACTCTTCACATTCAGGAATGTTCAGTTATTTGTCCTTCAGCCAAACCTGTGAATCTCTTCCAAGGCCTTATCTTTGTTTCTTGCTTTGAAATGAAAATTAGAATCTCTGTTTAGAGGAGACTAAAATCAACATGCCACTGCTGTCTGATGTGCTCAGGTCAGTCTGGGGTCTGCTGCAGGGTCCTCTGTGTGGGGGGTACTCTAATGGCATTTGGTGTCATTCCCTGTTTCAGTGGGGTAAGGCTGGTTGTACGTGACCTCGAGCCTTGCTTAGCAATTCCCTTGTGCAGTTTTAGGCTTAAGCTGGCAATTAGAGCTGTTCTTCTTTCAGTGTGTCAGCATGCTTGTCATGCAGAGAGCATTGCTGTCTTGGAGTGGTCCCAGACCTAGCCTGGGGGGAGCAGAGCAGGGAAAGGAAATGGGGTGCAGAGGGTGGGGGGAGAGGACAATCACCTCTGGCATTATGAAACTTATGCCCTATAAAATACTGCAATTATATTGTTTTCCAAATCCAGTGGGAACTGTTGTTTTTCAAGCAATAAATATCCCCCTGCAGTGTTGGCAGCCATAATATGGCAGCTCTGACAACCTGATAGTGAAACTCATTCTGGTAACATGAAACAAGACTGATGTTAGTGACTTTCTACAGCTAAGCTGAGAGAAACAGTCAAAAAAGGTAAATAAATTAAATGTTCAAATTTGTTTTCCTTTCCCTTTTAATAATATCTTTACAATAAATCCAAGACCTTCACTAGCAACATGTTTTTGTTAACATTTTGACAACAGAGCCTTGAAAGATACAGAAGGAACCACTAATAACTGATAGACAAACCCAACAATTTTTGTTAAGAGTGATGCTCATTTTTTGTACTTCAGACTTTTCAAGGCAAGATGATATAGGCAATCTTTCATTCTTTGAACACTGGCAATATTTTCTTTTCCCATCTCTCAGCTGTTTTGGTCTAGGATATAAAACACATTCTATTGGTATTCCTGTAGCAGAAATTCAAATGAATAGCAAATACCTAATAACCAAAAAAACCCCAGAATTACATGATTAAACTGGTTCTGATGCAGCAAACCTTACTCAGCTTTCAGCAGCACTAGAGTTAGATGCTTCTTCATACAAATAGGAATGAATGTGCAGAGCATTTCACTGTTAATGCTGTACATAAGCTACATGCATTAATGTGCTACAATAACTGAACCACTTTGTTCAGGAAACATATTTACAGCTTGATTGATTGAATAACAGGATTTGTAAGTTAGGTTTTCACATTTATGGAGAACTATCCTTGTGCAAAATATCCCTACTTTGATGCAACCTTGGACTTTCAGGTAAATTAGTCAGGTCTGTGTATGCAAACAAACTCATTAACATATGTTAGACTAGATAATAAAATTGCAGTACAAATGTACCAGGCTACCTAAGTAGTGATGTGGACTTGTAGTATTCCTTGGGAAAACCCTTACCACAGTGTACATCTTGCAAACCCAGGTGGATCTCACAAGCCCCATTTTTCTCACAGACTGTGAGTTGTACACACATCTCTTGGCCATCATCACTGCAGATCCCAGCCTGGGCTCTGACACTAAAGACAAGGGTAGACCTAAAGGAATATAATCTCATCTAGTTAAAAGAGATGTATTTTGCTCTCCAAACCATTTTTCTCTAGGCTTGAACACCAACTGAGTGCCATTGTTACCCGGACATTTTTGAAATATATCCATAGTTCTCACACTAAGTCTTAGTTGGCAGGCTATGTGATGAAGTAGTTGATACCAAATTAAACCTTTGGGTTGTCTTCCTCTGTGTCCAACAATTTTGTAGCCACAACTGACTTCAAGATGTGCTTAAATGTGAATAAAATTTGCAACAAAACCTTCCCTGTTGCAAGAACCTTGCATACACATTTGTAATTATTAGTGCATTACCAGAGATGGTATCACAGACATAATAAAATGGTTTATTTTATTTTCCTGCCAGCACATGTGAGTGTCTTAATTGTGTATTGAAGATACTGTTAGAATCCTCTCTGTCGTGTAAATACACTCACTGCCTAGTAAATATTAATGCTGCATTCTGGCTCCAGCTGTGAGAAGATTTTATTGTTGTGTTAGTGGCTTTCATTAACCTCCAAAAGGTTTCACAGCGTCTACTCTATTTGAAACATACAGAGCTGCTGCAAGCAAGGGCTGCTACAAAGAAAATTATGCACTCTCTTTCATTGTTTTTAATTTAGTTTGTGCCTCTTTAATGCTTTGGAGTCACTTTCTATGAAATTCCAGAGGCAGGGAAGGAGCTCCCTGGTACTTTTTAGCTCCAGTTTTCAGCAGACAGTGTTGAAGTAAAAGGAACGTATGTCACGTCTTCCTATTATTCTCCCTAATTGTCATGGCAATTTACCCACAAGCTGACATGATAGCCATGGAGGGAAATGGAGCAAAACCTTGTGCATAACTCTGTGCTCCAGGAAACCATGGAGACATATGGTAAAGGGAGGTTTGGTGTCTGCTGGGCTGCACTGCAGGGGCTCTCCCGTGTGAGATCAGCTGGCAAGGTTGGTGGCCTGTCTTGACCTTCCTTCATGTAGCTGATGGAACAAAATCCTGCTCAGCTGTCCCTGCCATATCCCTTACAGCAGGGCACAGCACTGCGGAGTTACCCGAGCTGCTGGGGCTGAACCTCTCCCTGCCTGCTGGAATGGTGTCCTCGGGACTGGTGTCCACCCTGTGCAGGATCCAGGTCCTGTGGTGCCCATACCAACGTGGCTCTTGATGGTGACAGGCTCACCAGTGTTTTCAATTAAAAGGTTGTCCTAATTCCCACATCATAAAGAGTGGGTGACCTTGTGCTGTATCCCTCCCTCCTGGCTCTGAAGGGGTTTTCTGAGGAAGTGAACAGCAATGATGTGGTGATCCTATCCATTCCCTTGCCCAGGCCACCACAGTCAAAAATATTTTGGTAGTGTGAGCTCTGGTCTGTGCTACTTCATAGGCAAACTCAGAGGAAAGGGTTTTGCAAGAAGGTAAATCTTTGAGCTTGGGTGGTTGCTTGCTGGGAAAAACCCAGTTAATCTTGATGTTCTTTTGCCCTGTGATTTGACTTTAAAACTTGAATTAAATATGCCCAGCAAGCATTGACTTCTGAGCTGGGAAACTGGGCACTCTCCTCTCTCAGTGAAACATCTGGGGCCATTAGCAGTGTCTGCTCCACAGTGAGGTGGATAGATCAGCTGAGATACATAACATCCATCTTCTCCTGAGACTTCTGTCCATGAGAAATCCAAACCATTGCACCCTGGTGGATAGACTGTTTGGACATGGCTGCTTTTACTGATGGTGGCTATGTCTGGATTTGAGCCAGTTTCTTGGAGCTAAATTGCCAGTCCCCAGTGTCAGATAGTCTTCTTTAACTTGTTGGATGTTAGTTTTCAACCCAAAGGGCTTTTTTCTGGGAGCCATTTTTTACAACTTCGTGCATTGGTGAGGTTGAGCTCTGTTAGTAAGCCACTTCTCACATGGAGGTCACCATCATCTCTAACCTCCTTTACATAAACCTTAATTAAAAACCCACAATACCTTTGCATGCTGAAGAATAAGTCTTGTTTCTATTATTCAGAAATTACCACATTTTCAGCTGATCTTTTAAGTGGTTCCTAATAAAATTGTTAGGATTGGAAAATCTTCAATAACGTTTTTAAATGCAGCCCAGCTACACAGTAATAAACTCAGCTTTTAACAGTCCTCATTTATAACAATCCCAACAGCAAGAACTAATTTTCCCTCTGATAATGAGGCCTATTAGCAGGACTGTTCACACAGGGCTGACCTGGATTCAACAGTCATATGATATTTTTTTTTGTTATTTTCAAGGCACATTGTGTTTAGCAAGTAAACATACAGCTTTCCCTCTTGTTCTTGTCCCTACTTGTCTCTTTAATGATTGTTTGAAGGTTACTAAACGGAAAGCACAAAAGTAAAATGCAGTGATGTTCTATGCAAATAGCAGCTTTCTTCATTATTCTGATGCAGCTAATTGCTGAACCCCGCTACAGTGTGTACTTTCACAACAGGAACATTCATCCTGTTCCCACTGGGGTTTGTTATGGTGAGAATACAACACTTCAGCTTTTAGTATGGGCAAAGGACACGATTATTTGGATATGTTGACAGTATTTATCATTCCACACAACTGCTTGCTTTAGGCTGCAGAGCTGGAAGATGTCTCCTGAAAGCAGTGGTGCAATCTGACTGCTTCCCACGGAGGAGGGTGGGTGAGCAGTTCCCACCAAGTTTCCTGCACCAGAACTTGCAGTGTGCCCTCTTTGCCTGGCTCCATACAGGACCATGGGAGCAGATCAGCACAAGGGCTCTGCCTGTGACCTGCTCATGGCTCCTGAGTGAAGCTGACTTGGCTTGAGGCTGCAGGACAAAATAGATGCTCCTGGTCCAGGCATCTCCCTGACACCAGGCAGCTCTAAACATGTGTCCTTCATGAGGCATCCAGCATCTTGCAAGGATGAGCTTTGCACATACCTGCTTTCTGCTGAAAGGGACATCTCATCAAGGAGAAGTTAGACTTGGTCCTATTGCCCTCTTGTGGCTGCCCAAAAGAGACCACAACTGTCACTGTCTCACAATTGTACAAGTGGTACCTGCCCATTCAAGCTGACATTACTTTCCTATAACTGAAAAATGCAATATTGGTTCCCTGGGAGCTGCTCTGTAAGGTAAGGTGGAGCACCAGCCAGGAAACTGACACTTCTGAAAGGGACATGGGGTGCCATAGCAAGAGACCAGGCACAAAGGCGTCTCAGGCCAACCCTTCCTTCCCTCCTCCTCCCTCACTGTCACAGTTGCCTTGTGGCTATTTTTCAGTGTATGGCAATGGGAAAAATGGTTTGGCAGAGTTCTCCAGGGCTCTCATATCCAAAAATGACCATGAAAAATGCCCTGGTAATGCTGACAAGACACCCTTTCCTTACTGTCAGACCTGGAATGAACCCCATGCATTATTAATAAAGCATAGAGCAGTGGCATTTCCATTCCTGTAGCACATGATGTGCACGAGGTGGGGAGGTCACTCTTGGAAGGTTTCACCAAAAAAAAAAAAAAAAAGGTTAGAAAAATAACTAAAACAAGGGAACTAGGAGGAAAGATGGGAAAAAACCCCAAACTCAAAAATAAACAAACAAACAAACAAAAAAACCCCATTGTAACTGACCCAAGGTCTTAATATCTGTCTGTCCATGCTTGTGGATGTCCTGGGTTCAACTGCACCTACCTGAGCTGCTTGCTCTTTCCTGCTGCTCTTGTGAGGCTAGCAACATGTGAGCAGCCTGCACACCTCCCTGGTCCTGCAGCTGGTGGTTATGCCTACAAATAGCTTGAAAATTTACTCTGAGATACCTAAAAGGACCATCAATATAATCAAAGCAAGCTTGCATGCAAGTTAAATCTTCTGAGAACAAGTGGTAATGTTATTTGGTTTTGGGCAAACAGGGCAATAAAAGCCGAGATGTTAAATGAAAATTTGCTTGCTGTATATTGGCCTCAACACAGTGTTTTACTCAACATAGCCTGTGCCTAATGGAAAATCTTGGCAAACAGTTAGAGCCAGGACTATAATATTCATAAACTAGCTGTGGCTTTCAGTGTGATTTTTCTCTGTGAAAGCCATGCAAGAATAAAAAAGGAAGATTCAGTAACAGTGTAATTGTGTCACATAAAGACCACTCCTGGAAAGCCATTTGAAGTTTTAATGTTTTAAAATGAATACTGAATTCACTTATCCTTGATAAAGCATGTGGTTCCTTTTTCTGCTCCCAGGTGCAGATGTGCTAGTGCATGGAAGGGGCAGAGCAAACACCATTTGCAATTCAAGTGCCAGTAGACCCCAGATGAGACTGTCTTGTAACCACTTCCATGGTATTATGCAGCTTGATTAAAGGTAAAAATTATCCCTCCAGTCTGATGTTTTCCAGTGACTACCAAAGATGTGACTCTAAGCTCTCACTAATGAAAACATCAGCTCTCCTCAAGGCAACAGAGGCACACACTGACATCAAACCACTGAAATGGCACCAAATCAAACTGGACTCTTGGAGTTGGCCATCACATAGTCCTGGTCTCATCTGATAAAGTAGGGCATTAAAATATGTGGGGTTTCTTATAAAATCATCACCCCAGAGGACCAAGAAAACCTCTTCCCTCTAGGGCCAGCCACAGCTGTGCTGTCTGTATGTGAATTCTGGGCTGCCAGCAGGGACAGACATGATGCATGGGGGCTGCTGGGTTGAGCTGTGCATGGAGCAGATGTTCAGGTAGGTTTGTTTCTTTTGCAGGACTGAGTTCCCAAGATTGTCCCTGGTTTAACCTGATGGGCCCTGATGGTCAGCAGCATCCCAGACCCACCTCATGCTTTCTGGGCTCTTAGTCATCTTATTTTCAACTTGACATTTGATCACTAACAACAGCAGGCAGTACAGGACATGACATATATTTAGTTTCTGGAGAAATTATCTATTTTACATCCATAGTTCTACCATCCTCTTGCTCTGCTGCCTGTCACTGCAGTTCCCTTGGCTCTAGAGTCTGTCTGCATCCAGTCCCATACAGTGTATCAGTTTTTGACTATTTGAACTCATCATCCTTTTTCTGAAGCCACAGGATCAGTTAAGCTATTGAATCACATCTTACAGTATTTATTTCCATTCATTATCAGGGAACAGGAAGAGGGTTGTTATAAAAATGAGTTGCATTCATTGTCTGTCCTCAGCTGAGGATCTTTGATATTTCTGTATTGGTGCAGCTCAAACATAAACAGTATTGCCAAAGAATTGCCAGGATCAGATGAGGCAAGTTGCCATTTGAGAAGTCCCTTGCCATGAGACAGGTGTTTTTCTTTCTTCATCCAAAATGCAGCAGGAAAAGTTGAGCTTGTTGCTTTTCTCAAAGACAGACTTTTTTCTTTGCCATCCAATGGAAGAATTGCAAAGGTTTTAACATGAATTTAAGAAAAACACAGGACTGAATTGTTGAAGTTAAAAATTACCGAAAATAGGTGGGCATTTATTTCAAGGGAAAGTTCTGTAATATTGAGCTTACTTATAAAAGGATAATGGCAAGCTTGTAAAAGGAGTCCAAGGCTTCTCCAAGCATGCCTGGAGCATCAGATAATGTGAAGGGGAAACAGCTGGTGGTTTCTGCAGCAGTAGCTAATGCCTGTGTGTGATTTAGTGGCACAGTTTTGAATATGAGATCTGCATGACACACAAAGTATTTAATGATGATTCAGAGGCCACCATGGACCAAAGGTCACTGATAAATAATCCAAATTTCCATTAATATTTTATAATCCCTGCTCTTGGCAGCAGAGGGGCTGTGTCTTCTTTGGATTTGTACAGCCACTAACACAATGGGATCTTGTTAGTGTCTGCTACTCCTGTTGTTCGTGACTGGATTTCTTCAATACCAGTCATTTAGGTTATCCCTAAATAACCACAGAAAATGGAAACACTTGATAAAAAAGTGACCTTTCTTGTGGTTTCCACCTGAACATGGGGACTTTCAGCAGTGACTGGCATCTTCTGTTAGTGGAGTTTGATGGGAGTTCTCCTGATGGTTTCACAAGAGGCAAATGGAGGCCATTCAGTCAGCCCCAAAATTTGTCCTTTCCGTGTAGCACAGGAACTGAAGGATCTACATTTGACAAACAGAAGAATGGGTCCCCCCCAGGAGACTCCACCAGGCCCTGAGTCTCTTGTGTATGCACAGGGATGGTAAGGGACACTGGGTCACCCCCTGCTCCTGTGCTTTCCTCATGCTCCTGACACGTTGGAAAAAGCAAAGGCATCTCCCTCTCTCTCACCTCTAGCTGTGTTTTTCTAACTAATCATCTGAGGAACAGACTTGTGAGGTGAATGGAGAATGACCCCAGCCTTGTGCGTGGGCAAGTGTGATGCTGGAGATGGATTTTGTGACCTCAGTGACCTGATAGCTCAAGCAAGCTCTGCATGGGGCAGGCTGGTGCTAATCCATACCAAACTGTTCAAGGCACAGCTACATTTCAGGGTGCACTGAGCCAGCCATACTGCACACGTTGCATGCTCGTGCTTCTCCTGGTGCTGCTGCAGAGCCAGGCTGTGCCCCTGTGGCTCCATCTCAGAGAGGGCAAGAAGTGTGCTTTCCTTCCTCCACCATGCCTGGTTGTTGTAGGGGATTTCTACATTGGCCTGAGTTGGCAGCCTTGAGATTCTGGTGTTGTAAGAGGGCTGGGAGCTTTATGGGGAAGGTTAATGTAAGGTGTAAGCTCACTTCAGCTGGGTCACTTTGGAATATTAATGAGTGTTAAGGTCAGAATATTAATATTGTCAGCTGTGCAAGTGTGCTGCTTCTAATTCATGATGAATATGCTGAAGAACAGCGCCGTGGCATTGAAATACTTCTGTTTTCTACTGGAAATATTCAATTTTCTGACTGTATTACTTCGACATGGAGTAGAAAGTTTGTCATGACTGGGAATGTGCACTGTCCTTCCCTGCTCAGGAAAGGCACACAAGCAATGAAATCTCTGAATTGTTTGCATTTAGTAGACCCAATAAGTTTTCTAATCAAATAACATCTATTATTTTTTTTTCCTCTAAGAATTAAAAGACTGTTTTAGTTAATGTGGGCATGAATAATAGCTTTTTCACAGTTATATTTGCCGCTTCTGTTTAATTTCTCTGAGATGACTAATTGTTTTAAGAGCTGTATTCCCAGAGCAAAACAAACAGACAAACAAACAGCTCCCCTCTGTTTCATTCCCCAAAGCTTAAACCAGCCCAAATAAGGACAAAATAGATTTTGCCATCTGTAACTGTAAGTTTCCTCTTCCACCAGACTTTTGCTTGAAATAGATAAGGTTTTCTGTGCATTAGCAATTAGGGCACTATCTCCTTTTCCACAGATCTGAATCAACCATCATCCTAAGCCAAGATCAGAGACATAAAAAGTGAGACTGAATGCAAGTTCAACAAAGTAGAAATTCTAGTTCAAGGAGCTGTTTATGAATTCAGACTTCCTTTATTAAATTAGAAGGGAAAATTCTCCCAGGATCCAGCAGTCTCCAGTGAAAATGTGTTCAAGTAATTTTGTCAGTCTACAAACTCTCTTTCCCTTTGGCATTACTATAAGTAAAACAGACTAACAAAAATACCTTGTTTTATGAGAATGCCTGAGTTGTTACATGGGTGTCTGCTTTAGTAGCAGGCTGCATACTCATTTTTTATGATGCAAAAGGCTGTGTCCCTGAAGGACTTCTCTTTAGTCCATAAAGCCTAGCATTTCTTTCCTTGTGGTGCTGGTCTAGCTTCCTAAATTTGTTTTCTTTCCTTTGCCATTTTTCCAGACACTGCAGCTCAGAAGGATGCTGTTGGCAAGTGATCAATCTGCAGCAGGTACTGGGGTGCCAGGGAGATGGCAGGTGATTGAGCAGGGCACTTTCCCAGAGCAGACAGAAGAGTTCCTCCCTGCCTGGCATAACCCTCACCTGCCAATAACCCACAGGTGTGGTGGGAGTGTTGGCACACGGACAAAAGAAGGTCCCACTCAAAGTTTCTTCTCTCTGTTGTGTTCCTGCCTGAAAAGTGATGCCACATGGAAAAACAGTGGCAGTGCATTCAAGTTGGGTGAGTTTTATCTCACAGAATTCACATTTTTTTTAATTTGTAAAAGAGTTATGCTGTTGCTGGAGTGATGCAAGGATATCTATGGGAGGATCTGGATAATCAGGCTCAAGCTCCTTAAGTGTCACAACTTATTGAAGTATCTAGCTCTCTGCTGTTTAAAGAGGGGCCAGAGACAGTGAGACACATGAATTTTAGACAGACAGACTTAGGGAAATGAGTCCTGACATGGTGATAAACTGCTTTCATGTCAGTCATGCTGCTATTTTGGAATAAACCCTTCAGATTGCTGGGACTTTTATGCACTGGTAAGCAACAATATTAAGGAGTTTGTGTCCCAGTTAAATAATCCACATCGTTCTCTTTGTTTTATTCCATTTCCCTCTGGTTTTTCTGATAGTCAGTGACAGCAATTTCCCAAGTGCTTTCAGTGTGGAAGTACACTGATGCTGAACCTCATCAGCCTGCTGCAAATACATTGATATTCAAGCAGTGACTCCAAAGCACATTCCTGAGGAGGGTGAGACTAAAGCCAGCAGGCAATTCTTCAAGACCTGTTTCTGCAACAGCCCACAAAGGGAGCCATCTTGGGAGTGGGACAAGGTAAAAAAAATATATGCAGAAAACACTGCTGTGGAAAACTTTGGGTTGTGCAGTTGGGTTGTGCCATCTTACTGGGGGAGATCTGTGCCACTTCTTTTTGTGCCCTGGAAGGATTTGGACTTTCTCAAAAGAAAAAAGTATTTTCACACTGATACTTCAAGGTGATTGAACCATGTTGGGATGAATTAACTGATGTGAACATTGCTGAAAAATCCCTGCCAGTAGGGTATTAACTGCTTTCTGAAACAGGGAATGCAGCTTCTGTATTCATGGACTTCAGTGCTGCTCCATTGCTCTGCCCAGTATGAGTGTCCCATTTACACTTTTAGTTAGTTGAATTGAGAAGGAATATGGAACTCTTTCACCATGCTCTGCATAGCTGAATGACCAGAAGAAGGAAAGGTATATGGAGGATGCTGAGGCTTAGCAGCAGCTTTCTAAAATTTCTGCTTATAGGAAATGTTGCCATCTCCAGAGGAGGAAAGACATTTGGTTTTCATCAGGGAAACAAGAAATGAGAGTTCCCAGGGCTTTTCAGACAGGAGCCATGACATTAAGCTCTGCTCTACCTGTGGCACAGGGAGCATATAAGACAGTCAAAACCCCCAAAACCCAGAACAGGTCAGTGCAGTGATAATGAGACTGATCTCTGCCACTGGCATAGCCCTGTGTTAAAGCAGAATGAAGTCACTGCATGTGCAGCAGCTGAATCTCGAGGATGTTCATCCATTTCTAGCATGCATGAGGTTGCACTACCCCTGTATTTCAGCAAAGTTGTTTGCAGATTAAAGAACTGTAAAAAGGAAGGCAATTTTTGATATGAAAAGGTGATGAACAAGTAGAAGTTTAAAATGATAGAGCACGTATCATAGTGCAGCAGATATTTGGTGCAGGCAAGCCTTAGGCCAAAGATAGAGAGCAGAGAAGCACCACAACTATCCATGCATGAGTGATAACAGAGGCCAACGTTTTCATGTATGGAAATCTCCAGAAGTACTAAATGAGGAGCCTGGAAAAATCTACAGATTTATGAATATTATTAGCTGTGAACTTTAATTACACTGACATTTAAAATGAACAGAAATGGCACTTTAATTGCACTGTAGCCACACTTTTATTGCATACATTTAAATAAATTAGAATGAGGTTAGATCTTTACTGTGCTGTTTGGGACCAGTTCAGGCAGTTAGACATTAAAAAATATGGAAAATAAAGGAGATTTCAGAGCTGCACCTCAGCTAAGGAAAACTGGTTCAGTAGTTCTCTCTCAGTATCACAGAGGAGCAAAAAAAAGTTCTCCAAGGAGTTCCAGGCACTGTATTCTAAAGTCCTCTCGGATGAAACTGCTTGTGGGCTTTAGATAGATAGATAACCTTTTCTGTGATGCTATTTTCAAAACAGATAGAGGTTTTTCAAGTACAACTTTTTTCCTATACCCTTGGTATAGGAAAGGTCTCACACCAGCCTCCAAAGTATCTGAGACAGCTATCCTTGGAAGTAATGGGCTGGATGCTGGGTGGCACTTCATATCCAGCATGGGAAGACTGTTGAATTTACAGATCTGAGTATCTGACATTATCTCTCTGTGATGCTATGCTACAAACCAGACTCCTCCTGCATTTTAATTTTTTGGTTGAGAATGCTGATATATGGAGGTCTGACACTGCACTTCTTCCTTGCAAACTTTCTTCCTGTTTGTGGAAAGTTGTTAGCAGGAAATGAAAAATATTCTGCTGTTTGATGAACCCTTAGAAGATATGTTTTCTTAGCAGTTCAGGCACTGAAGAACTTTATTCAATTCTTTAGTTTTTAACTGTCTCTGGGCAAATGACTCTATCTCAGTGGTCTCGACTCCGCTGTGCAGCAATAATGATTTCAGAATGGAGCTCTCAGCCTCAGCTATTCAGCTGTAGAGCCATACTAGTCCTTTAGACATAAGCATTACTTGTGATCAGACATACTGACAAGCTGGACTACATAAGACTTGCTTGCTTAAAACTTTCAGATATGGAAACTACAGGTTTGTGCAGTTTCTGTGCTACAGGCTAAGACTTTGAAAGTTTGGAATGGACTATTGCAGAGTCCTCTGGGGACTGCAGTATTTTGTTCCTTGTCCTAAACATCTGTCTGATGCCTTGAGTAGACAAACCTTAATTCTGCCCTCGTGTTTGACAGCAGTACAAACGTCACTGCTCCTGTCACTGAGTAAGCAATCATGCTGATAGTGCTGATATGCATACATCATATGATGAGCAGGTGGGAAAGTATCTGAAAGAAGTGCATTGATGGCCTCCTAGAGAAATGAGTTGTCAATTTAATTTTAACTTGGGAAATATTTATGAAGGAGACATTCTGACTCCTTAAAAGATCCCTTCCTTGGATGTTTTTTTCTGTTTTGTGATTCACTGCTTACTTAAGCAAGTGTTGTTGTTATGCCCTGCTGTGGTTTTGCTTCAACATCCCTTTTCAGTGGGTTAAGTTTGAGAGTCCCCATTTCACACTTCCTCATCCCACAGGTGTCATCTGTATTCTTAATTTCCAAAGATGCTTGTGATTTGCATTTGACATATGAAAACTCATACTTGTCAGATGAATCCATTTTACAAAGCTATGTAGATCTCTTTGTATCACTGACTTGTCATTATTTCATACATCACTTTTTGTACTACCTCTAAGTGTTAGTGTTTATGGCTTTTGATTTTTTTATAGATTAAAATATAGCAACTATTACATGCTCTAAAGACATGCTATAATTGTGCTATAACTCTGCTCTGTGTTTCCACTGATGATTTGGATGATGTATATGAACCTGTGAGGAACTGCTAACATGCTGAAAGAAAGAACTAGAAATTCATAACAGTCTTCCCAAATGAGAGGCATGGCCTGAAAATAAAGAGGGTCAGTTTCAAGCAGTAAAAATTCAAGGAAGCACACTCAAAAGTACTCTGTACAGGAATATCTGCTGGAGAATAGTTGGCTTTCAGCAAATCTGCAGAAAAGACTGTAGTTTTCCATGAACTGCAGGTTCAACATGAGGCAACTCTGTCTATGTGATGAAAAAAGAAAGAGGTAAGTGTTACAGTGGGGAATATAGACATCTGTTTAGCCTGCAGCACAAATTAAATATTCCTGCTGCTCTGGTCAGCACTGGAAGGGCCTCTGCAGCAACTCTAAGATTGATTTTAGATGCTGCACTTCAAAGCAAATGGAATCAGCTGGAGGGAACCCATAGGAGAACACCACTGCTGACACATCTCAAAAAACATGGGCTCCACAGGAGGACCAAAGTAACTGGGTCAGCAGAGTGAAGGACTTATACAGCTTTCAAAGTTGTTAAAAGTCTCTTTGAAAAGAAAAACTTCCTTGCCATGTCTGTAGGACAGGAAGTGCACAGCTTAACTTGCAGTTATTGGAGGCTTTTATATATGGGTTTAACAAGCCCTTATGGGGCTGGTAAATGTACCATTGACTCTTCCTTGGGAGGAGGGTGATTTGGACAAGCTACCAAGTTCCTCCTGGTCCTCTTTTGCAATAGTGCAACTACTGACATACAATTCTATTGTCAATATCTTTTATTATATTTGCCATAAAACTGAGTTTAGGAATCACAAATGCCTTTGAAAATAGTAATTGGATTCTGGATCCATATTTACTCCTGCTTTTCAAATCCATCAGTACATTTAATGTGTGCTGTTCTGACTTATGCTTGTGTTGGCTCTACATGACATGCAATGTTTGGGTCAAAATAGAGTAAGTTCCATTGGTTTTGAGGCCACTATTTTGAGGCCCTGCCAGTACATTTTAGAGATGTGCATTTCATTTTTCTCATGCTCCAGCTTTGACCCCAAGCTTCTACTGAACAAGGTGCTAATGTATGCTTATATATATTAATATATGCATGCACCTCTAAACACCTTGAATAAATCCAGTACTTCCTGAACTATTTTGTATTAGGTATTTTTTTTTTCTAGTTGTCTAGTTGACTTAATTTGCTGTATTTACATGGTAAGCTATGTGGTATGTGGATTTCATGGGCCAGAGGCCAAGTTCACTTCTCTTTTACATGTCTGAGTGTGATTTTTCAAAGTGGCAATTGCACAAGACTTGCTCTTGCTATATAATTTGGGGACTTGTGAAATCCTGCATACAGATTTCTATAACTGGAGGCACCTGGGCACAGGGAGATGGGGAAAGTGGGGTACCCCAGCTGAAGAAAACACCCAGAGAGTCTCAGAGCTGAGATGGTTTATTGGGTTTTCTAAAGCAGCTGCTTCCCAAAGGATTAGTTTGCTTTTTCAAAACTAATTTTGCTCCTGCCTGTCTCAGGAAGCACTGAGGCCATACTGCTTTGGCCACGTGCAGAAGGTGCCAATGGCCACTAAACACAACTTGGTGTCTGTGCTCCTGTGACGTGATTTCCCCATATCCAAACTGGATCACAGCCCGTAGAATGCTCCCCTACTGTCTGTGCTTTACCAGTCATTGTTGCTCCTGAGGTGCAATGGCAGGAAGCATCAGGTAGGGCAGGAGCATGTCAGGGGCTCCTGTACCAGTTTCTTACTTATTTGCACCTCTGTGATGTTTGCCAGCTCCTCTGGAGTGAGTTGTTTCAGGTGTGCCTGTTAAATTGGCAGTGACTGACACTTATTGCCAGCACCCAGGGATTCCCTGTCACTCCAGAACTACTGGGACCTGTCTAATAATCACACTTTTCACATGCACCTTCTCATCCAACCCTTCCTTCAGCTGCTGTTGTCTAATGTGATCAAAGCCTTTGCCCATCACATACTCCCTCCCCACTTTGTCGCTGGTGAGGTCTGATGAATCACCCTCGTTATTATTCTGAGCCTGCAGGTCACCTAGACACAACACAGTGCCCACACAATGGTGACAACTGAATTATAACAACTTCTCAGTTTCCTTTGCAGCACAGATACAATATTTATGACACTATTAATGCACAGTGCTGTCAAGATTTTTAAAATGAGAGTAACTCACCTGCCCCTGTCACACACGCATGTCCTCCATGTTTCAGAAATGTCAGGAGAATCCTTATCAATTTTTCTGTCTTAATAGTCTTCTGCCATGGAGCCTAAGTCAAAAATGGCAGGCTGTACCACAGCAAATTCTAATGGGTCTTTCTGTGGAGACAGCCAGCATAAAACTTTCAGCTGTATTGCTAAAGCAAGTGACTTATCCTTGAGGCCATGGGGATGTACAAGCACTATTTCCCCCTTATCTCCTCATTTTAAACAGAATTTGACTCCCAAATATCTTCATAGATTCATCCCATAACCTTACAGGGCACTTGATAATTCACAAAACCCATACATGACACAAAATTCACTCTCCTGGATCAGAAGAGCCAAATTACATTGCAGTCTTCGTGCCAGATTGGATGTCAGTTGTTTCCCTAGGGTCAGGCATGCAGCTGGCCACAACACTGCAGTTTTGTGCTCTGGCTATATTGGCAGAAATGTGGCTGATTGCCCTTGACCATGGGTGATCTGGAACATATTTGTACTGCCAAGAGATGGGAAAGCACATGTGCTTGGAATGAATACACATACCACTTCAACTTTAAGCTGCCAGTCTGCTTGGCTCTGAGGGTAAGAATTTGTACCTACAGTCAGACATTCTAACTCTGTGAAAAATACACTCAAATATTTCCAGCCATCATTGCTCTTTGGTGGGAGCTGCAGTGGCCAGTGGTTTGCCTATGGACTTGAATATCATTTAGGCACTTCTAGATTGCTCTTCTTTAGCCTTCTTTAGCTGTGGTTCATACACAACTCTAGGAAAGAGCCTGGAGAAAGCTGCAGAGGGTGGAAACCCAATGTTCAACCGGCCTTCCTCATAATTTCTCTTTAGAATTTGCTTTTATTCTTGTTCTTGAAAAGCTGGTTATTACATTTCCTTCATGTCTTTGCACTGAACTGAACAATAATTGAGCTCTATTATAGTCACTAAATAAATCTGGTCTGAGAGACCCCCGTGCTACTAGCAAAGAACATTTCATGGCACAACCTTTCACCACCCTCCTCAGCCCATCTCTTTTAAAATGACAAACATTAAGAAAAAGTGAGCTTAAAGGCTTTTCTGTGCAGATGGTGATAAGCGTGAGTTAGCATTTGTAAGCTTATAAGCACATATGGTTTTGTACATATCAATTAAGGCAGTTGGCTAATCACTCTAATATCATTACTGATTCATCTGTATTCCTTCAAATAGACATTTATGCTCAGCCTGCGGGTTTTTATACGTATGGACAGGATTGTGCAATTCTCCCTGTCACCATTTGTAGTCAATAACATTTCCTTGGCACCAAAGGGAGGAAAAGGGTACATTTTAGAACTGTGTGGGCAAGTCATTTGGCCCATGCCTTATGTATAAGGCATGCACATAAAATATTTGTGCGTGTGTGGTTTCTTTTTAAAGGATCTGCTAGTCATGCTGTGGGCTGGGTGACAACAGCATTATGTTTGTGCACATGGGACATACATGCAGATTCATGCATGCACTCATCCTGCTATTGGAAAGCCTCTTGTGTGTGGCCAGGCATCTAACCAGCCTCAACTCACA
This sequence comes from Oenanthe melanoleuca, assembly GCF_029582105.1. Taxonomy (NCBI): domain Eukaryota; kingdom Metazoa; phylum Chordata; class Aves; order Passeriformes; family Muscicapidae; genus Oenanthe; species Oenanthe melanoleuca. The sequence continues at coordinate 33,926,565 of NC_079336.1, forward strand.
GCCCTTATTTGGCTCACCACACTATTCCAAGGTACCTGAGACTCCGTTTGGACTTTGGCAGCTGTTTGGGATCAAAAAACCCATGAGAGCTTTTGGAAGGCTTTAGGAGCTGGACTGCTTTTCCAGTGTTTATGAGGGAATGACTGGGGTCATCCCCTGGTACAGGAAACCTGCAGGACTGGAGGGCTTTGTGACCTTCAGGGTCATCCACTGACCAGAAGAGGTTCACCCCATCTGCCCTGAGCTAATCCATATGTTCTCAAAGCTCATCATCCTGCCAAAAATATGGTGCATGCAGGCTGTAAAACGACCACTCTTGGCAAAGATTTTTTCAAGCTTTAGGTTCAGGCAGAAAGTAATATTCACACAACCATAAGTGAACACATAAATACCTTCCTTCCTTCCTTCCTTCCTTCCTTCCTTCCTTCCTTCCTTCCTTCCTTCCTTCCTTCCTTCCTTCCTTCCTTCCTTCCTTCCTTCCTTCCTTCCTTCCTTCCTTCCTTCCTTCCTTCCTTCCTTCCTTCCTTCCTTCCTTCCTTCCTTCCTTCCTTCCTTCCTTTTTCAAAACTTCATGCAAATTTTTATTTAGCTTGCAAGTGAATGATCCAGGGAAGTGATGGATTCCCCAACAGTGGACACTTAAGATTCAGAGGGACAGAGTGCTGACCTATCTTGTCTAGAACTTTTGCCAAGAGAGGTTGGACCAAATGATCCTAGAGGTCCCTTTCAACCTATAATGCCAGTTCAGAGCCAGGAACCTGTGCATTTTAGAGAACATAAGATTTTTGGGAGTGTCTTTACCTCTGTCTTCAAGTTGTTTTTAAAATTCAGCAGTATCATTAGTCAAGTTTTTTTAAAAGAAACTGTTTTTCTTCAAAAATTTATTCTGGTTTTGATGCTGAACAACTCTCAATATCTAGGAAAAAAAGCCCCAGGACATTTTAGAAGAAAAAAAAAAAAAAAAGGTCATAAAATGAATGAGATGTTCACTCTCCCAGCTTGATTCCAAAGAAAAATTCTATGTTAGTTCCTCACAGGAGTTTATTTATAGATTTTTGCAAGCCACAGTGTTAAAACTGCTATGGCATGGTGGCAGGATGGTATTTTTAGAACCCTGCCTAGTCCCTGGTCACTTCCCCATAACCCCTGGCAACTGCATAATGGAAACTGTAGTTTAGCTATAGCAAGTGAGATGAAGCTGATAGTCCTGCAAATGTCCAGGATGGAGCTCTGCTTTTGAGTGGCTGTGGGTGAGTTTACCTGTAATGGAGCCCTCCTGGAGAGCCAGCAGTGTTATGGATGAACTTCCAGCTCTCCTCATCCCCCTCAATACTCCATCCTTAGTTAACTGTGCAGTTACCTAGATCTTTGTTATCCTAGAGAGACCTGTGTCCTGTTGGTGCCACACATTCCCAGTTCCCCCTGATGTTAATTGAATTTGGGGTCACAAAGGAGGCTGGGTACAGTGAAAGTCTGGGCCAGGTTCCTGTTTGCACATTTGTCACTGGAGAGACTTGCCCTGTCTACAAACTAGACCTTGCTAAAAAAAAGGTCTTTTCCAATGACATTTTTCAGAGGAAGTGAAGGGGAGGTGAGAAAAACTTTTCAGTAATAACCACTTGTGTTTTTGAGAAAAAAAAACTTCAAAAAATACTTCAGATCCCTCTTCTCCTCCACTCTGGCTGTGTTGTGTGATCGTGACTGCAGAGGTGGACCATGGAGTCTCCATGGGGGTGTCATGCAACACCTGTCAAAAGAGGTTTTTTGGCTGCTGATTTTGCTGACACTTAAGTACAGGAACATGAGGAAACTGGACTGTGAACAAAACATCTCTTCCCAATCAAAAGACCTTAGTTGTCAATATGTAAGAATAGTGTACTTGCTCATAATAGTTCTTGCAACACTAAATTGAAATCTCTGTAGAAATCAGACAGTGGTGAAATATTTAATAGAAATTTAATTCCAAGGGGTTTTCATCAGAAAATTGATTTAACTTCATCCCAGAGCCAATCTTACTGTCTTGACTAAATGAGGCAGAGAGAATATTTGCTGGCTGCATGCATCTCTCTGGTCCCTCAGTTAGAGGTGTGTTTTTGGAGGGAGGAAACTTCTTGCATAACATCTGTGCAGGCTTTGGTCACCCTAGCTGCTGTGTGTACTTTGTGACACACAGCTGAGACCAGCTGTTTATTTTCTCTAAGAAGTCCATGCTCCTCCTCACTGGAGTGTTTTGGACAAGACATTTAAAAATCATTGGCAGCTCCCCAAGGCCATCCTCTCCTGGTTTTCTTTTATATAAGCATAGCTACTGAAACATTGGACACTTCATCCAAGGTAAATGTCTAAATCTCCTCTCCAGCCAAACAGAGATGGGCACCTCTTAGAGAGGTGGTCCACTTGTCTTTTTAGGAGAGAATAACTGTAAATGCCCCTCTTCATTGCCAAGAGAGAGAGGCTGGCTTGTACATGGGTGACAAGTGAGATAAACCAGACCTGAGCTGTTCTGAATTTTGAGCTCATGCTTTATTCTCACTACAGCCCCTCACCGACTTCTTAGACCCAAAAGCTGATTCTATTACCCTGGGGGAGGAGGCATTTTTGTAGACACATGAAAGAAGTCTGAGAAATGCAAATGCATCATTAGCAGCAATAACTTAGCTTCCCTCATCCCCTTAAAAACTGCATCATCTTCAGTGGGGGCTGATGTATTAGCCAAAATTTTGGCATTAAGAGTTTCAATCTCAAAATGTAACATTTTCCTGACAGAGTAATTTGTACAGAGCACTGTACTGAAAAAGAACCTTCTTGCTTGAAACTGAATCTCACCCATGCTTTGCTTTACTTTGAGTAAAATTAGTCTGCAGGAGAAATCCTGCAGTCAGAGGATGGAGAACAAGAGGGAGCATGACCTCTATTGCAGTTTAATTTTCAAAGGTGCATCTCACACAGTTATAAAATGATTTTTATGTGCCAGTCAGCACCCAGGCTGCCCCTTGTGATTGGGTTCATTGCAGCAACATTTCTGTGCTTCCATCTCCTGCCCAGTGGCCATCCCATGGCCCCGTGGGACCAGGGCAGGCCAGCAGTGGCTGGAGGCTGGAGAAGCATTTCCCACATTCCCAGGACTTCTCCCCAACATCTGTAGTCCCAGGGGGAAGGGTCCATCTCCACCCCCATCCTCCCTGAGGCCAGGCAAGTCCGTGAGGAAATGTGGTGCCCATTGGTCTGCCTCCCATCACTGGATTTTCAGGTCAGATTTCTCACGTAGCTCTGCCCTCCTGAAATCCAGACATTTGAAGGGCCTCAAAACAGCCATGAATTTTCATGAAAAGCCTTCAGAGAGATGCTGTATGCCGATCTGATATCATGGATAATGTATATTTCATTTTATGTTTGCTACACCTCAGATATCCACAGAAAACCCTTGAGCTTTGTCCTCATGGTTACCAATGTGTCCACTGAATCCCTCAATAAAGTACAGCAGTGCCAACTGGAAATATTATACCTAAACTTTAGGAGATCAGCCATTATCATGCTCTGATTTCAATGACTTCCTCACTCTCCTCACAGGAAAACCAATTTCTTCTGAGCTGAAACATGGCTCAGAGAATCTCTCACAGAGACTGAGCTTGATAATATTCACTGCAGACATTTCTTACTTAGAGAAATACAATATAAAACGGAGCTTGGCAGAATTTGGATTTCTTGGGTGATGCTTTTATACTCTCACAACTCTTTTGTCTTGGAAAATTAGTTTTTTTGAAGAATTGGATCATGGATGTACATCTTCTTTTATTAGAGAAAGAACCAAAGACATTAATGAGGAAACAATTACACTATTATATTTGAAAATATGTTAGCAATTTATGTTTTATATATGACATTTTATTATCTATTGTTATATTACATTATATACAATATATTATGTGTGTGTTATAGTTTATTATATATTATGATTTAAATAATATATTTAAGAGACTTTTCTTTTGCTTTAGAAAACAGAATGTTTCTGAAAAACAAAAGCTGAGTTTGTGTACTTTGCTGCATTTAAGTTGTGAAAAGTACTATTTCTGATGACTCTGGACTGACATAAACTATATTGCTCATAAAAGTAGTTTGTTTCAAAAGTTGAATTTTCTTTCATAAACATAATGCTTTAAAATGCATTCTTTAACTTTTTGTGAGAAGAAAGGTCAGTCATACAGTGATGTGATTTTGCTTTTAGAGATTTTGCTTAGTGTGATGTCTGATGAAGGACATTCAGTTTAACCCGTTGAATGATTTTGGGGGCCTAAAGAAGTGTCATGACACTATTTCCTTTAGGTGCTGCTGTCTTCAGACTTTCATAACCCATCTCAGTTGTTTCATCTCCCTATAACAGTTACTTATAAGAATTATACTGGCTTTCCTTCACACTTTTTTGGCATTTAAAATTAAGCTTTAAGAAGTTCTTGCTTCTGCTTATCCCAGAAACACAAATCACAGAATGACTGGTGTTGCAAGGGACCTCCAGGGGTCATCTGGTCCACCTCCTCCCTCCTGCACTAAGGCAATGTTCCCCTGGAGCAGGTTGCACAGGATCACATCCAGGCAGGTTTCAAGTATCTCCATGCTTTAGCCAGCTTTTCTCATACCTCTCCCACTTCCCTGTCTCCCCTGCTAAGTGTGATGGCCATGTAGCTTTTGGTAGAGAGACAGCACAAACCTGCAAGGAGAACAGGGGTACAAGGAGAAGAAATTGGCTTTCAAGAAAGCCTTCCACTTCTTCTCCTGGTAATTACACTCCCTGTTGCTTGTAGGTTTTGCAGCTTGACGTTTCAATGTGTCTCTGTTCATGTTTTGTTCGCTGTTCGAGGTTTACAACAGGTCATGCCACTACAGCAAATGTTATCTGAGATTGAGTAGCCCCTCTTCTAGTCTTTTCTAGAAATTATATTGTTGCAGTCACTAATCAAACAGACCTTTTCCTTCTTCCTTTTTACCAGAGTTTTTTTCATAGTATAGTCATCGCAGGAACTGCAGTGCAGTCTGCTGAAAGTCTCCAATTTTATGTGAAAACTTTTTGCTTACCAAAAGAATCAGTAGTGCCTTTAACAGCTAAATGAATGGACTGTAAAGTCCAAATTGTCTTGACAATATACACTGATTTGTAGTAGCCGAGCATTTCTCTCTTCAGCAGCTCAGCACAAGGGTACCAGGCAGCCTCACTGCTCCAGAGAAAGGGATAACAGATTGCCAGCAGTGGGAAATGGATCACTGCTGCATCCCCCTGTGCCCCTAAAGCAGCTCCCCATGGCTTCAGTGGCTGTGAGTGGCCTCTCAAGTGACATTGTCTCCTTTCTAATGGCTGCAGTGGTAGGACAGTAATGTTTAGCCCATGGCCAGAGATCCCTGAGAAGGGCTGTGCAGTACTTCAAGGGGTACATTAAAGCCAAACAAGAGAACTACCCCTTGCAGTTGACTTACACCTGACTTCTGGGCTTTTGCACCTTCCTGGAAACCGTGGACACTCCTGTGATAAATAACATCACAGGCTGAAAAACACTGGCCCACAGCTAGCTGGCAGAGCTCCTCACTTCTACACCCCTGTCACCACTTCTTTAATGTTCCTAGCTTTCTGGTCTGTTAGTAACATATTTCTTCCTTTGTGCATGGGTAAAAAGTGAGCACTGGGAACAAGGGAAATGAAATCTACCAAACTGTTTTGGACTCTGTCAAGTGGAAAGAAATGAGCTAGACACTTTCCAAGGGTGGGCAGTACTGCCTGACTGCTCCTCTTTGCAGGATGAGGTGCCACTGACTGGCAAATTTAAGAACCTCTTGCTCTGATTTATTCTGAATTTACAAGTCCTGAAGTGCCACTGAATGACTAGCGATTTCAGTGTGTCTCCAGAGTTGGTCTGCTCAAACCCTTGAGCACCTGGAGAAGTAAACACCAGTGACTGCTGCCCAACACTGCCCACAGCAGTCCCTCTGTAAGGCAGCTTCTGCTCATGCTCGTGGGGGTCCCATATTCCCTGGGAAGGCAGGAAGGGGGATACTGTGGGGAAGGGAAAGGCACTTTTCCACTGAGACTGTCCAAGGCAAAAGAGCATCAGCCCACTGATTCCTGCCCCAGTGCCTGCCCATTCCCATGCAAGGAAGCTGTGGCCCTTCAGATTTTGGGAAAAGCTTCCTCCCTGTGGCCCTTTTTTGATTCCCCTCTTGGTTTCCTACGTCCTACACTGGTGCTCAAAGAACAGAGACACTGTGGAAAATTTTTTGACTACGCTTGTAGCCATTTCCTTCAAATACTCTAAGCACTAAATTGAGTATTGCTTCTGCAGATAGGGGATGAGTGGTACTGATGAAAGTATGGCTGACGTCTGAATTTGGCCCAGAGACTTCCAAGAAAATTCTATCTGCCTACTCCCAGCTGCATTTAGCACAAGCCAGTCATTTGTGACTGTAGCTTATAAATACTCTTAACTTCTGGCATACACAATGGGAAATAAAATACATCTTATCTAAAGGCCAAGTGATTATTTATTACCGTCATTATTCATTTCCATTGTCATTACTAATGAGGCTTTAACACTTGCTGGGCCATTAGCTAAGGGTCCCAGATTTCCTTGGAATAGCTATCATCTCTTTTATCTGATATGTGGTTCCTGGCTGGTACATACACAATGGGGAACTGGGTATCAGAAAAAGAAATCCACACTTATTATTATGTCCCACAATTCATTATAATGCTGTTTTTCTGTTTCCTTCATTGCATTCCTTGTAGCCAGGTAAGGATCATTCTGAAATGAAATATTTTTAATGAGCTGATCTGCGCTGTGTCTTCTGATTCTTCAGATAGTGTTACCAAATTAAAAACAATTGCTCCCGTGTTTGTGTTTAATAAATATTTCAGTGCTGCTCAATAAGGCTGACACTACTGCATTAAGGACACTTGGAACCATGTCCCACTGACTCATGGCTCTGTTTCTTCCCTTCAGAAGGTGGCGTGTGAGACTGAATCACACCACTCACGCTGTGTGTACAGAGGGCTGAGCAGGGAGACTGTCAGCATGACAGGCATATCCCTTGTATATCTGATGGAGTGAAAAAGTGAGCAATAATTAATCATCTTCATTCACTGCCTCCAAAACCACCCAGTTGTATCCTGCCTATGAAAGGACAATTGTTGTGAGCTTAGCTTCTCTTCCCCTTTCTGAAAGCTCAAAGGATAAAGGAAATGCCTTTTGGCATGAATGTGATGGGAAATGGGTGGCTGGACTGGTCTTAGCAGCTCCTGCCTACTTTATTCCTAGCCAGGGACTCAGGAACACTCATTGCCTCCTAAGATCTGCTGCTTTGTGTGCCTTTGGGACTGTGTGTGGAAAAGGCACAGAGGTGGATCTGGCAAAAAAATCAAACCAAAAGAGCAGAGGATTATTCTCCTTCTTTGTAGGCTTGCAAATAATCACTCCAGAAGAAATGTGGAGAGCAGCAGGGCTGGGGTGGTGTGGTTGGGTAGAACCTAAAATGTTTGCAGGTTGTTGCAGCCATGCATGGGCTGCATGGAAAGCAGGGTTCCTCATTCCCTGGATGTACAGAGCCATTTCTAGCTGACACCCAGCCATCTGGATCTGCTAATATCTTTAACTCCTTTTGCACAGCAGAAGGGTACTGGGGGGAGTGTAAAATTATAGGAGCCAGGCCTTTACTTCCAACCATAGTGCACAGCTGGGTTCTATTCAATCCAGGTATGGCAACCAAGTCAGAATCAAGTCACGGCCAGAATATGAATGGGACCAGACAGCAATGGGCCTTGACAACAAGCCTGAAGACAATAATGAAACATCAAAATGTTGTCAAGCCCAAGTGCAGACATGACTGAGATCTCCTATCTGTGGCATCCAGGCCAGTCATTTATTTCTGCATGCCTTTGAGATATTTCTTCAGCTGAACACCTGAAATGTCCATGCATCTCAAAAAGACCCCAGAAAAGTCTTTGGTGGAGTACCTTGCTGAAGCCAGAAAACAGGACTCTCACTGATGCATTTGATACTTCATGTATCTCTCAGCTGTGCATTGGGAAGTCTCTTACTGCTGTTATTTCAGGTAAAAGGGAGAAGGAGCACCTGCTTTAGCAAGCAGTACTGGTACAGCTGCACTGAGCTGAATGACCAGCTCTCAGTGCTGCTTGACAGTGGGAATGCTCAGTTTCACCCATTCTGTCAATACTAATGTTTCCCAAGTGCTGCCACTGTGCACAGAGGCACAGACCAGGGAGGCAGGTGCCATATATTTGCTAGAGACTTCACATCCTTATGCCATTGTGCCCCTGTGGAAGCCAAAGAATTATTTATAACTGTCTCCAAAGGGAGTAGAATTAGGTACATGCAATTACAAGAAAGAAAGTGACTTCATATACTATCAGATCCAGTCATCTCCAAACATAAGCAGCCACATCCCTTAAGTGATGTCAGACTCCACCCTGAAATCAGACACGTTTCTTTACCATCTGTTCCACAATCCAGAACCAGTTTAATTAGAAGAGAAAGTCTCTTGCTTCTCGATGATCATTTTGTTCCTTCACTTAATCATCTTTCCAATTCTCCCCACAGACTGGAAGTTCAGGTGTCTTGTTTCTGACATTTCCACTCAAAACTTATTTGTGGTGCAATAATGCAGGCACGGATTCTCATCAGCACTTGCAGAAATGGAAGTTTGATTAATCCTTACTTGAAAATCAGGTCCTGAGGCCTTAGTCCACAAGTTGGCACGTACTAGGGGTAGAAGCTTGTTTACCAGCTCTCTGAAATGCCTCTTCACACTGACATTTGCTTAGTGTCTTTGTCACCCTGACTGATTTTTTTTTTCTCTCTAGTGAATCATTTATGCACTTTGCTGCTATCAAAGAAAAGTCTTCATTTTCAGCATGCTGCCAGGAGAAATGCCTTTGAAAAAATCTTACTTAGGCAAGCCTTTCAAATGAAAGAAAAAATGCATAGCATCACTTCTTCTGAGTTTTATAGAAAAGAAAGACCTTTTTAAGTAATTTTGTCCATCTCTCTGCTGATACAGGACTCTTTATTAGTGTTATCTCCAGGGTCAATTTAATAGTTTTTCACAGTGATCTTTACAATTTAATTCCTCTGCGGGGAAAATTACTCCATAGGCTGTGGTGGACTGTTCTCTCTCTGCACAGGGTGGTTGACAGTTACCATGTCTCCTGCCTAGGTAATAGCCATTGCATACTTTATACCTTTTTTAGTTTTTGTCATCTAGCAGCTGCCTATTTAACTTCACTAACCTCCCCAGAGGACTCTGTGCGTGCTGTGAATAGGCTGTCATACCCTTGTGCAAGATTGGAAAGTAACAGAATTGGCCTGGTTTCATTGGATTTCTCACTGCTCTTCTTTGAACTCCCGACTACTGATCAAAATCTATTATTTTCAGAGAAGAAGCGATCTTAGCTAAAGAGCGACTGCATTAAGAGCAGCACTCTGCTGGAGCAATTACACATGGTAATTTTCTGTGTGGAGAGGTCATATGAGAGACAGCAGGTCCATTACCATGAAAGAGAAAATATCCTGTCTTACAACATAACGTCCTGACTGAAGAAGACCAAAATGGTATTAATCTTTATTTGTCTTTACACTTCATTGTCAGTTAATATGCCCTGAGCATTGTCACTGCTTGGTCTCTTGGTATTGCTGCTATTTCACAGACTGCTCATTTTGGTGGGATGTTTTTATTATGCCTAACTGGACTTCACTACATAATTGCATTCTGCCTGTGACTCAGTTCCACTTGATTAGAGAAGAAAGAGGACTGGAAAGGACCATGTGGGTCACTGAGTGCTGTCCTTAGTAGTTTCAGGTGATTGTGCTGTAGATGGTCCTGAATGGTCCCAGAACTTGTGCCTTTCCATACATATCTTTCAAATATCATCAAGCTACCTGGCAAAGGGATGTTTAACCCCAAAGACCCATGGCTGTCAATGTGACTGAGGCCTGGCTATAAAAAATGTCATGTTGACAAGAGCAATGCTGGATAATGACTCTGCTCTCCAAAACACTAAATTTAGAAGTTCCTGGGGGTTCATGGACAGAATGCTTCAAACAAAGGGCAGCATAGGGTGCTCATGGTGAAATGGGGGAGGCCACAGTTTTCAGTGATTGCTGGTCATTCCAGCCTGTTCATCCATCATGACTGCAGGGTTGAGGGGACATTAAGAATAGGAAAACAAAATCCCAATGTGATTAATTCTTCCCAAAACATGCAAGGAATCCTGTGGTTCACCAGTGGTCCTCTGAGACACAGGGTCCTGTGGTATCAACAACCCTAGGCTCACTGTGGCTTGCAAAAGTCTTTTCTGGTACTCATGCTGTGGCCTTGCTGCTTTCTTCATCAAATAAGGAAATCTAGCCATATGAAAATAAGTGGTATTTCTATGAAATTGTTACAGTCATGCTTAAAAAATGCTCTTGACTTGCTGTGATATAAAAGGCAAAATATGAATGTGTTTCAAACTTAATGAGCCTTCCCTGTGCAGAAGAGTCTAGGATGCAGAACAAGGTTAACAAAGGTAAAATTAGACTTTGACTTTGGTCTATGAGCTCCCCCAGGTTTTTAACTTGGCTGGTGAGAAGATCAACCACAAAATGCTTTCTGCTTTGAATCTGGCCTGGTTATTTACAAAAGGTGTCCAATGCCCCATTGGTCTGAATGTTCTGGTGTGGGTGAAGGTGAGAAGAGTGTTTCTTAGCTGACAGCTCATGGCCCTTATCCCTTTCTCATCCCCAAAACTTCTGGTCATGGTGACTCTGTAAACCTTTCTCTTAGGGGTCCTTGCCTTTCTCTGACTGCTTCAGTGACATTCCCCACTCTTCTCATGTATCTCTGTCCTCTTCTGGGCCAGTGGGATGAAGTTTGCTTGGAGGTGATGGCCAGTGTCACCTCTGCTGACACAGGGTTCTCATGGACCAAGCTGAAAACCATGCTATTCATCTGCTCAGCTTTCTCCTGCCTCCTTCATCTGCTTTTTCTTCCTTGGTGCTGGAACAGGGTCATGAACCTTGTCACTTTGCTCTCTGTTTGCATTTTACCATATGGAGACCCTCCTGCTCACACCACTGGGTCCTGGCTTTGCCTTGCTGGGTGTTTCAAGCAGCTATTCAGCTATTTCAGCTCATGCAGGAACATTTCAGCCTCTGCAAAACACTCAAACAAAGCACAGCTCTTGCATTACCCAGTTGCTGATAAAAAATAGCTTTGTTTAGTGGTTCGTTTTTACTTGCCCTCCTGATAACAAAAGTTGGTGTGGTTTGAGTTCTGCCAACAATTAAATATCACACCCTACCCCTCAGTGGGGTGGGGAGAAAATGGTAAAGCCCATGAGTTAAGAACAGTTTACTAATGGAAATAAAGTAAAATGTAATAATAATAATAGCAGTAGTAGTAGTAGTAGTAATACAGAAAAGGAGAGTGAGAGACAGGAATAAAGCTGAAGAAACCCAAGTGATACACAAGACAATTGCCAGCCACCTGCTGAGAGATATCCAGCCTGCTGCCCAGCAGTGATCAGTCTTTCCCAGCCAACTCCCCCCAGATTATAGACTGGGCAGGATGTTCTGTAGTGTGGAATGTCCCTTTGGCCAGCTCAGGTCAGCTGTCCTGTCCATGATCCCCCCTGGCTTCTTGTGCTCCTCCTCACCAGCAGGGCATGAGACACTGAAAAGCCTCGGAATTAAAGCAAGCACTGCTGAGCCACAATTAAAACATCAGTGTGTTACCAACATTGTTCTCAAACTAATTCTAAAACACAGCACTGAACCAGCTACTGGGAAGAAACTTAGCTCTATCCCAGCAAAAATCAGGAAAAATATAGAACTTCATTGTGCCTATTTGATTAAAATTTGAGGTAGGACACAAGATGATGCTTCCCCACACATCAGAGTGCTTGCAGTGGATTTTTTAACTTCTGCAGTTTCTTTAGTAAACACTCCATATTGTCAGCCAGCAATTTAATACTTTGTATTGTAACATCTCCCATTGCCAGTGAAAGCCTCTTTTCAGAAAAAAATCACTTTGTTAATATCTTTCTGACTTACTGAGAACATTGTGTAACTTGTGTCATGGTCTTGTCCTGCACATCCCAAGCCTGACCTAAACACGGGAACACAGTGTCTGAGCAAATGAAAAAAAAAGCCAAGTAACACAAAGTAATCAGTCACTTTCTTTGCTCCAGCTAAGTGCTCTGACTCTCAGAGGAAGGTCATGAGGATGTGCTCCTTTTCTTAGCTCTGGAGATGCCATTCCACCTTGCTGCAAAGCCAGCCAGCAAGAAAGGGAAGAAAACAGGGTTTTTCACTGAACTCAAGGAAGCTGGGAAAACAGAGATAGCCTGTTATTACCTGAAATTTTGTGAACATCTGGCAACCTTCAAAATAGAAGACCTTCTGGAATGAAAATAAAATCCTGAGGCATTTGGGGCCAGCTGATGATGCTTTTTTCAGTCCAGCTCCATGAAGATTAAAACAGTTACAGATTGGAAATAGTTCGTTTTCTTACTATTATTTTTTAATGATAATGTTTGTAAACTTGTTTGGTTTAAAATGTTATTTCATCTGGTTGATTACATTGTTCTTAGCCTGTGATATCCTAAGCTTTAGCAACAACACCATGTCATCACACTTTTATATCCATAATGAATTTTTGCATGCTAATAAAATACCAGTGCTTCAGCTTCCAGAAACCTCAGAGGCAAATATTTTATTACATCATGAAATTAATTTTTATTGCCCTTCTGTTCTGTGAAGCAGAAACACAGAGCAGTATAAAAAGAAAATAAACCAAAGTGGCCTTTTCAGCAGCTTTGCAGCCAGAATTTCTTTGTTAATCTCCAAGGTGATATGCTCTTCAGATTGACGATCAAAGCTGAGGGGGTAATGACACATTGTACAGACTGAGTCTACTGAAAAACTCTCCCTGGTAAGAAAGCATTAACCATTATGGGACCTCACAGACCGTGCTGCTGACTTGCTCAGAATTACAATGGTGTTTCTGCCTCACAAGCTGGTGGGAGATGTAGATGGTAGTGCCTGCTTTTGTACCTGGTCACAGTAAGAGCTGACCAGATACTGCATTACTTGTTGGAACAGTGGAGCTGGAGCCCTGCTGTAACATCTGCTGCAGTTTTGGGATCTGACTGCTGCAGTGTAAATACTGAATTACTTCATTTAAAAGAACTGATCGTGGTTTATCCTCTCTGTTTGCAGTTAGACAGGAGGTGTCAGACAGAGAAATGCAATCACAGGCACTGGGGCAGTGCTGGCATTTCACAGACAGTGGCCAGGGGATGCTGCAGCACTTGGGGACACCCAACAGCTGCAGCCAGGACGTGGCATGGGCAGCTCAACCAGCTAGCTGCTGACAGGAGGTGATGTCCCACGGCTGGGGCAGAGTGGAAGCTGCCTCACTGCCAGGTGTGAGTGTCTGCTGCCAGATGAACTGACCATTTAGGTAGCTTTGTGCCCCTATTTATGCATCCATTTGCTGTGGCTCCGCAGGCAAAAGGGGGGGTGTGTATGCAGCATATGAACAATTAAACCTCTTCAGATGCAAATGGGAGCTCTGTGCATCCTGTGCTCTAAACACAGCAGTTTGTGTGTGCTCATGCATGTCCTGTCAGCGTTTGTTTAATGCTTCAGTTGCACTCACTTTTTCACTTTTAGTTTGTATTTTAATGTGCGGGCACTTGCTGAAGTGTATCCACTTAGGGAACATCTGGCCATGCCAGGTTTTTAAACTGAACACACATTCTAACAACATCTGATTTCTCAGGCAGCACCGAGAAAATGCACGGATCCAATAACTTTTCCTTTCCTCCTGTGCAAGGCTGGCTGGTGCTCCTTCCCTAGCAGAGCCTATTTTGTGTGTCCCACCTGGGTCTGGGGGCTGCAGCAGACACTCCCAGCCAGAACCTTGCTCTACAGAAGCTCTGCTCTGCTTCATAAACCCTGAAGGAGCCCTGGAGCTCACTTGTGGCCTTTGGACATTACTGCTTCTAAGGTCAATTGACAGAGCACGGGAAGCCTGACTTTTCTTCTATAGAAGGTACTTTTATTTGTCAGTGCACCTTCAAAGGCTCACCTCAAATTAAGGATTTAGTTAAGGATTTAAATTAGGCGAAGATCTAATCAGCACAATTATATGCTATCAGACAGGTACAAGGGTTGAGACAATTTGCTATGTTGGGTTAGTATTTGAACAGGTTAATGTGGAGTAAAGTGACATTAATGAACAAACACAAGATCCAGTGAAAGTCAATCAGGGAACCTTCCCTAGATAATCAAAATATCCCTCTCTTTGCTCAGTGTGCTGCACCATGACCTGGCCTTCAACTCTTTCTTCACAAATTCCTAAAGGATAAAAAACTGCAACTTTCACAGCCTTTTGCTCACCATCATGAGCTTATATGCCAGAGATCACCTTGATACACTGTCTTCACACTGTCTTCACACACAGAGAAGGGGTCAGAGATAGAGCAAACTTCTGCACCCTGAGCCAGTGCTCTCAACAGCAACTATCAGATACCCAGAATGGTTCAGCATGCCCATTTCCAAGACTGTTTTAGTTTTTCCTGAGCTAGTGGTTTCCTCTCAAAGAACTCTGGAGGAGGACTTGCTGCTTCTCACTCCATCATCACTGCCCAGAGGGGGGGACCAGGCCATGGGTGCTCACCACACGAATGGGCATGTATGGATTTGGAGTTCCAACATCTGCTCAGTCCAGTTTCAAACTCTGCTTCCTGGGAATATTCATGTGTGCAGTCTGGACACACTGTCTTTGCTCTGATAAAAGCCTTGAGCTGTCATATGAATATGCAAGGCAGCAAGTACCAAAAGAGGTTGCTGGCCAAATTCATTAAAATCTGTGAGTGACTGTGTCTGGGAGCATTCTGGCAGAGCTCATCCAACTCTCCCACTCATTAATCCTTCAAGCACAAGCCTTTAGATGTGGTGTTAGGGAGGTACTGATGATTTGTTTTATCACTGTGTAACAGTTAGATGAGCTTTGGCAATGTTACACTCACCTAAAGACTCATCATGCAGTTTAAGGGCCACAGCTGAAGGTCTTCAACTGGAAACATGGTCTGGCTATCCCCCTGAGGCAGAGAAGACATGTAGCTTTCCCTTTTACTAGAGATGTCCCCTTTCCTCCTCTCCTGTGCTGCTGGAGAGGAAGCCCCTGTCTCGCACCTGCAGTTAGCTGAGAAGATTCTTCACCAAAACAAGAATTGACAGCTGCATTGTCATGATCTGATAATGCAGCTTAAAGAAAGGATGAAGGAATGGAAAACCTGATCACCTGCAGCCCAGGATGGCTACTATGGAAGAATGATAAAGGGGTTTTTATAGACATGGTGTAGAACAGTCCTTGGAAGGCTCTGGAGGGGGCTGAGCTCTGGGAAATTGATACGCTCTGGGAACAGGAGTCAGTTGCCTTGACAAGATGCATTAATTGATTTTACAGACATTTCCAGGATGTGAGAACTTTTGGAGTGTAAGACAGGCATTTGCAGTTCACCTGTATGGAGGCCTTTTCAGCTTCAGCAAGGGAGCTGAGGAAGATACTTTTGATTCACACACAAGGTAAGGGAGTTTAATGAGGATCTGCAGGAGGAAGACATGCATATGTAAATAAGAGAGCAGAGCAAACAGACCTCTGGGTACTAGAGGTCTGTGCAACTCTTGATAATTTTATCCTGACTATTTTCATAAATGGGTCATAGAAAGTTGCTGATGGGGTCAGCTTCCAGCTTGGTATAACTCAATATAATTGATTCTAATGGGTTTGTTAGGTCAAAAAAGGTGATTTCCTTTAGGACTTCACCCTAAAAGCAATGTTTCCAAAACCCTGGATAAATGAAAAATGCATTCTGAAGTGATTCCTAGTATTCTGGATTTTAATGAGATTGCTCTCAATCATTTTTAAAAGGCAATGATGAACAAGTGCTCCAATTCCCTCCACTTCTTTTCCCTAGTATAGGAAAGTAAGGGTATATAGCATTGTAGCTATGAAGTATCAGAAGAGAAGCATAGGAAGGCTAGAAGTTTCTAGAGCAGGCATTTCTTCAGTATGTAGATTCAAAGTCAGATGGTCTGCAAGGGGGCTAGTGCAGCCCCACTTCTAGCAGGCAAACACAGTCATGTAAAGTCACATGTGTTTCCTCAGCCCAAAGTGCAGGACTGACAGGAGAGAGGACTCCAATCCTCTCCAGGTGCAGTGTATCAGCACTGCCTGCCAAGGGCTTCAGTGGGAATGAGGCATGGGTGAGACCAGCTTCTGCAGTTCCCTCCACCATCAATGCCCTGCTTGTTAACTCTCCCATGGCCAGTTTGGAGCATCTGGGGGGGTGTGAGATTCTCAAAGGGTAATCTTTCCTTCCTTTTCAGTCAGATGCTCTGTGAAGGGAGGGAAAGAGCAAACTACCACAGAGAACAAGTTAAAAAGAGGTGTCAACACCCCCCCCCCCGCCCAGAGACCAGGACCTCTGCTGAGGAAGAGGAATGCTGGTAGGGTTGTAGGACTAAGGGGAGTAAGGACAAGGTTTCTGTAACAACTGTTACCACTTTGAAGGGAAGATGAGTTTGTGCCTCAAGGAGGGACATCTCTGATGCAAGCCCAGATAATCAGGATCACAGTCTTGAGGGGTTCTGGACCCTGTCTTGCCTTGAAGAGCAAAGTTGAAGGCCAGCTGGCAAGGGAAGAGCATGAAGTGCTACCTCAGCATGACCAACCCCGGTGCTTTAATCAGTGTCACGCATCAGTCCTCTCAAAGTATCAAGGGATTACTTTAAAAGCCATGAAGTATTTTCCAAGGAGGTTATGACATTTATTATACACTGTCTCACTGTCCATTAGGCTGATCCACAGGTGTTAAAAGAGAGAAGTGAATCTAAAAACAGCACTTGGTTCACGCTCTGCCTGTGCTCCTTTTGCAGCTAGCAGACCTCTTCCAGGGCTCTCCCATAGTGCTGAACACCTCCCTGGAAGCAGCAGTGCTCCCCATCTCCTCAGTTTGCTCAAGGATACAAATTATGCCTCACTGCATTATGAAGACCCTTTCACAGTAGCATCCTCCAAGGTCAGGCAGCCTTGCAGAAGCTCCCATGTGGTTTCAGCCTGTCTCTGATGGCCTCTCCATGCCTGGCCAGAAGTGCACAGGTGGACCACAGCCTGTTCTCCCATCATCATCTCATTGCTGAGCTCTGTCTCTGTGTGTGTGCTTGTGGCTCTTACTGTCCTTACAGGCTGCTTTCCCACCACACCTTTTCCTTCACCTATTCCAACATACAGAGATTTTCCCTCTAATTCTGCTCTATGAGGCAGCGTGAGGAATGGTGTTGATGGAGCAAAACTCCGAGTTTTTCCTGTTGTAGAAATCCTTAGGGGAATATTGCTGTGAATCTTTCCTTCTCTGAGTATGGAAACCTATCAACACAACAGTAAATACTTAGGGACACACATTGTTTCCTGCTACAGGAAAGGAGTGGCAATACACAGTTGGGGTGCTGAATGTGAGGGGACAGACATGACAGCTACACCTCCCCAGACAACAGCCACTTTGCAGTCAGTCCTCTCCTGCCTTCTCACAGGCATCCTACATCCACAGCAGGAGGTGCACTAGGGGGAAGAGCCATGTGATGGGGAAGAGACATGTCTATCCAGAATGGCAAGCTGACATTTCCAACAATGCTGCCTTGTTGGGATGTGGGAGTCTCCAACTGGGGAAGCGGAGTTTAACCATGAATAGCAATGCCACGTGCTCCCAGGGCAATTTTTCCAGGTCATTTGATGCAAATAAGCAAAAACCCACAGCAAAGTTAAAGGCAGCCCATAGCCTAGCCACAGCTATGGAGGCAGTAGGAATTGGTTTGCTTCCAGAGATGTTAAAGGTTTGGAGAAATTAACTGCAGTACGTTGATGTGAAGATTTATGAGAGGATCAAGGAGATATGAAAATGAAAGAGTCAACAATATCAGAGCATGACATGAGATAGTGAAGTATTTTATTTCCATTGCTTTCAATATTATCTCTTGTGTGTTAGCAGGAAATAATCTGAGCAGGGAGACTGCATAGCAGAGGTACGGAAAATAGATGTGATCATTTTCCACAGACGCAATGAGCACCACTCTAGATATTTTATAACTTGCCAGTGTTTTATGTCATTTCTTCAGACATCTGCACATTAGAGTGACTGAGAACTGCAAATGATGTATAGTTAAGATATCCCCCTATAATTAAGCTGAAATAATGCTGGATTATTCTAGCATAATTATAGGGGGCTATTTTAACTATTAGCTCATTAAAAAGCTATGATGCAAATCTCATTCTGAAAGAGACGAAAAAATGAGGGTATATGAACAAAATGTCAGTGGTCCTCTGCTGAGACCAGATGGAGAGGTATAACTATATTCCATTTATCAGTCAATATATTTAATTATAGCCAGGCTTGGATGGAGCCTACAATGGCGTTTATTATATTTAGTGTTTGCAGATGGATGTGGTGATTCAGAAATGCTTGGGAAGGGAATGTGGTACCTATGCAAAAGGGTAGACTTTAGCTGAATTTGGTCTGAGTTTTGCATGAAGCCCTGCCACGGGCTCCTCTCCGGATGGGAGATGTCCTTTAGCCCACCTTGCCCTGCAGGTGTGGCACACAGAGTTCCAGAATGGCGTGTGCCAGGCTGTGCAGCGCTGTTTGAGCCCCACGACGAGGCTGGCCCCAAGGAGCTGCAGGGCGTTGCAGCCACCACAAGCCCTGCCAGAGCACAAGGCACTTGCTGTGCCTAATCTGCTTGGGGTCAGTGCTGGTCAAGTGCTGTGGAGCAGCAACGTTTGGGTAACAAAAGGGAGGCAGTATGCTTGGCTGGCTGGGTTTTGGACAAAGGGCATCCTGGAAAGGGAGCTGCCTCCCTCGCGTGCTCTCCTCCAGAGGACAGAGTTATTCTTCATTTTGTTAACTCCCTCTCTCCCCTGAAGGACTCCAAGGCAGCCAAGGCATCTTGAGCAGCTGGAGAGAGGAGCTACTGCCCTGCTCCCTGGCACTTCTTTGAACCCCAGCTTGGCTGTGCTAACCAGTGAAAAGCTGTCCTGGGACAAAATCCTGATCCTGCTGCGCTTGTGAAAACAAAGGTCTCTCTTGCCTGCACATAGGGTGGGGTACAGCTGGGGCACAGTAAAACCAAACATTGAAGGTCCACGTTTTGGACTTTCTAAGACCTCCAGGATCATTCTCTCCAGAGAAGGGGATCTATATACGTTATGATCAATCCCTGTCATTAGGGTATCACTTTACAAGGATCAAGTTTTCTGTCCCAGGTCAGCCACTAATGCTGCCTTGCTCACAATGATTTGCTTTGCAAATATGGTTGGGTGTGCCTGCTCTGCCCAAAGGGGCATCTCATCTCTGGCATCCGACAGCAAGCGTCAGGGAGAAATAACAGACCAGAGGCTAAATAAGAAAAATTACTTCTTGCCCTCAAGCATTATGACAGCAAATGGTGAAGAACATGCCCTCAGGGAACAGTGAAATGAATGAGATGAATGCCTAATGTCCAATAACTACATGCCAAATCAAAGACCAGCCTCTTAAAGCACGAAGTTGGCAGACTCTGGTGAATGCAAGAAGTAGAGAGTCAGCAGGGAAATTTATTGTTGCACAGGATGGCACAGTATGTAAATATTGCTGGAGAGATATTTGTGCTTGTCTTAGGCTTTTGAAGAGTAGGTGAAGAGTGTGAGACTGTTTTATAGCAAAACAATGAAGGAGAAAAAGCAACAAAAAGGCAGGAATGGCAGCTCAGGTAAAACTGAGATCCCACCCAAATCTCTTTGTGGTCTAGAACTCAGCTGTATGTTGCAATTTATTTTTTTCCCCTCAGCCTGCCCCATAGCTGGCTGCTCAGCTCAGGAACAGCAGTGCAAGGCAACATGAACAGAGAGACCCGGTAAGAAGCTGGGGACATAGCACAGACAATTTTTTTGCTTGACTGAAGGACTCATGGCTAGACCTGATTGGGAAAGGATGTTCTGGATTTTCACCCAAGAAGATATATTACTTCATTTTAATTTGCCTAAAGACTGACTGAAAACTAAGAGCAAGACCACAAGCCCAAGTGACCCGGCAGAAAGCATTCACACGTGCATGTTGGATGTGAGCAACTGGATGGGTGCACATGAGGTGCCCCATCGGTTTATGCTAAATTTGGCAGAGCAGTGCTGCACCCCGGGGCTGCAGAGCAGGTGCTGTGGTTTCACGAGTGAGCAAGTGTGGTTACCTGCACACCAACTCTCTGCAAAGAGCTTCACAGGATGTTGCTGCCTCAGCCCCGGGAGCACGGCTCTGTGCTGCCCGTGCCTTTGCCCCCGGGAAGGTATTCCATGGGAAAGTGTTTTTGGGGATCTGTCACTGGAAGCACTGTCACCAGTGAGATCCGCACCCACCGCCTCGGGAGCCACTGGGTGGCGTATGAGCGCTGGCATACACAAAGGAGCAGGATCCATGGAAAAAACCACAAAGCAGAAATATACATAGATAATGGAGTGGGCTCTCTTTGCACCGGGGAGAGAGCAAGGGAAACCAACCTGGCGTACATCAGGAACGTGGTTATATGTCATGCTTCCTTGAACAAATAAAAGTCCAGATGATCAAGCATCAAAGAGTAAAGTTCAGAGGCTGTAAAAGCAATCAGCTAATGAAAAATCACAGCACAGCTTTGCCTTTGCTGTGCAGGGTGTGAACAGAGCACTGCAGGGGTAGCGCCAAGTGCAGAGCCCTTCAGCAAACAGCTGCCCAAAATCATTCCTGGTGCTTAGATACCTGCTGGCAATGGCCAGTTGTTTGTGCCTGGCTCAGCTGGGCACTGGTGGTGCCACGGCTAGAATTATTTCATCTGTGCAGTGCCCCCAGGTGCTGATGTGGCAGGAGCACCGCAGGTCCCTCCGCCCAGCCCTGCTCAGCTCCGCAGTTTAGTTTTCATTTCCCACAGGAACAGCCTCTCCCAGGACACTGCCTTTGCTCCCAGGGGCTGAGGACAGCTGGCTCACCAGCAGCTGGCTTTGCAGGCCAGCTAAAGCTGGGAGAGTGTTTTCAGCAGGAGTCAGGAGCTAGTAGTACTTCAACTCAGCACCCTCCAGACTGCACACATTTTTCTTCCCCATCTGGTTTGTCCCTGTCTGATCTATAACCCTTGCTGCATTTCATGGACTCCTTTCCCTCTGTTTGTTTAATGTGATTCATAATGTTTCTATCCCAGTTTTACTCATTGCCTGGAATTCCCCCTGCAGAAAAGTAAGTCCTTCCAGCCTCACATAACTGGACCTGTGAATACTGCAACAGAGAGATGCTCGGAGGATTTACTTGTTCCCAGCAGGGCAAGGCCACAAAGTGACAGAGAACAGGAGACACTCCAAGCATGTCTTGAGATGCATTTTATCTGGTTTTACCAGCTGCCCATAAAAATGAACAAGAAGTCTGCTTTGAGGGACTTCCTTTTATATGATGCCAGGGCTGGAACAGGAAAGTGGGGGAACAGCACTAAGATAAATGATGCTATTTTCAACTAATTCAGATAAGCATTTGTTCTGAATACAACATCACTGTGAATTCTCTTCAGCATCTCTGAGAACTCCATATTATAGACATGAGGCACTGACATGCTTTCATGCTGTTCAGGCATCACACAAGTGGCAAAAGGCAGGAAAGTACAGTTATCAGCCAGGCTGGGGCTATGTTTTCTTACCACACTCAGTTGTCTGCCTTCCCTCCTTTGTGTGAGGTGGGACCATGAGGTACATCTGCTCTCAGCTGCCACTAATTCCTCACTGCCAGACACCACCAAGTCACTGGCAGGCAGTGGCTGTTCCCTGCCTGCAGATGTCACAGGGGCAAGAAGGGGGTTTGGTGTGCAGGGGGAAGGAGAAGTGGTTAAGCAGAGCAGAATGATGATAGCCTTGAAGCATACTGACTCCCTTCTATCAGCTAAGAGAATATTTTTCCATCCAGCCTGGAGTAAAGAAAGAAATTGGAGGTGAACAGTACTCTGCAGTTTGTCCATTCCCCAGCAAATCATGGCTAGGATGTCCTGCCCAGCTGTGGGAAGTTCATGTCCCAGCTCCACGACTCAGTGTCCCCTGTGTGAGAGGGAGATCATCCCCCAAGGACTGAAGTCCTTACTGCCTGTGACTGGTTTAAAAGAGAAAGTGCTCTTGTGGCTTTTATGAATCTTGATAGAGCAGTAGGTTGGTGCTGTGGCTGCTCTTCAATGGGATGCCTGGGAAGGGGCCAGGTTACTGGGAGGTAGCTGCCCTTACAGAACAATGGACTAACATGCAATCCCTGGTGGAAAAACAGTGCTCCTGCTGTGAGAGGAAAATCTCTCATCCCTGGGAGAAGGGCTGGGAATGATGCTGCCTTCCTTCAGACGTGCTGTCTTCACTGTTCAGCAGATGGGAAGTTGAGGCAGAGAACAAAACTTAATTGATTTTCATCCATGGCAGAGGAAGTCCTTGGTGGAAAGGAGGCAGGGACCATCATCTGAGGTTAATGCCCTCAGTATCTCCACTACAGTCTCTCATGAAGACTCCTGTGGTTTTGGGGAAAATCACTTGATCTGGATCAGGCTCAGGAAGCTTCATGATAGCTTTCAAATAATAAATGGCAGCAAAATAGGAAAAGAGAAAGTAAATCCTGAGTTTCCTGAGCAGAGAGACATTTGCAGACATCTTCATCTGTAAAGGTTTCCTCAGTATTTAGCACTGATGTAAACTCTTCCCTCTGAACAGCACCCAAAATGCCAGCTGGCTCCAGCAGACTGCAGGAGACACACAAGTGAAGTCTAATGACAAGCACAAGCATCCCAGAAGTGATAGTCACATAGGATTGTGAGCTGCTGTTTCCCCCCAGATTAGCAGAGGGTGGTGAGATTTTTGGGGTTTTCTCTAGTGTTGGGGTGTCACTGTTTAGCTAAGCATCCCCTCCAACTGACTGCAGCCTGCCTGTGGTTGATAATGCTGTATGGATTTTGAGTCAGCCAGAGAAGAAAAGGTCATTACTTGTTCTTTTATTTTTAATTCTTTATTCCTCTCAGGGTGATAGATTTCTCCCTTCCCCAAATTTGTAATTCCCACAAGATCCTGCAGTCCAGAATACTCTGTCCTTAAAGATAAAATGTAAAAATAAGCAGAAATCATGATATAAGTCAGAGAATATTACAGTTAATCAGCAGGACAGCCTGACTGGCCTCCCTCTGCACTGCCCAAGAAAGTGCCAATAAAACTAGATAGATATGTGACTTGAGCCTGGTGCCTGAACACATTAGTCAATTTTAATCTTTTTATTTTGCAATAATTAAGGCATCAACCCTGCCCTTTCTGTCTGAGGGAAAGTTTATAATGCTTGGAAGCACCTGGCTATGAAAAATAATTTTTATTGATGTCTTTTCAGACTGTGCTTTGACACCACATTGTCCATTAGGGTCCCAGTGCTCCTGGAGGATGCATTCCCACCCAGCACCAGCCCATGGCTCCTGGCACCTCACAGCTGGGTTTAGGGGAGAGCAGGGCTGGGCTGGCTGTAGTGCTCACACAAAACTGGATCCCCTCTTCCTTTGCACCATGGCTACATGGACCAGCTTTTCCTGGGTATTTGAATGCCTCTTCCTTCCCATTTAGGGGGGAATGAAAGCATGCTGAATGGGACTCTCCAAAGGTCTTAGGGATCAAGATCATTTTAGGTGAACTAGCAGGAAATATGAGTGGCTTTATGTGCACCCTTGATGGCTCTGAGCTGGGCAGCATCCAAGTTTACTTCCATTTCTACACTGCTGTAGAGCACCACACCTCCACCTTGGAAGTCTGAGATCCACAGCTTTGGGCCTGTAAAAGGAGATGCCAGTGACACCATGATTTCTATTCACACGTGTCACAAAACCTGCAGCACGGCTGCTATTTAAATAGCAAATATTTGCCAAAGCAGAAATGCCTCCTGTGAGAGTTGGGGTGCCCTCAGCTTGCCCCTAAGTGACTCACAGCCACGGGCACTGGTCACCTCCCAGGAGGTGCTGAGCAGTGGGTGGCATGGCCAGCAGCACTTGGCTGGGGCAGCAGAGGTGCTTGGCTGGAGGGTGCTGTGAGTGCTGCCTGCTGGAAGTGGGTATAGCACCTGCTTCACAAGGTCTGGCTGTAGCTGGTGCTGTTAATCCCCTGCTTCCATGGGTACTAAATGCACCCACACAATCAGAAAGGAGCACCTCACTGATCCAAGTCAGCTCTGTGGCTTTTGCATCCACCTTGCTATTATTCACACCTCACAGCTGGATCAACATGTGACACACTGCAGTCCTTCATTTTTCTTGCTCTGGATTATGAGTATTTTTAATGTTTACCTGCTTGGAGAAATAACACATTTTACACAGTGATAAATCTACTTTTTATTTGTTCAGAAGGCCAGTTTAGATTACTAATTCAAAGATGATGAATGAATTAAGTGTTTGATGGATCAAAGTACAGCAATATATTTTGGGTGTTTGTTACACTAGGGAAGGTGCATAGCAGGTTAGTCCCTCGAAGATTTATTTTATTTTAACATTTCTTGATTTCAAAACAACAAAATGCTGCTCATGGGTAAACTTCCTAAACAAAGGAGACTGCCAATGGTCCTGACAACGTTTCCTTGGTAACATTTCTTAGCTTTTACCCCAGTGATTGATATCCAAGGATAGCCATTTGCTTTCTGCAGAGGAGCAGGAGAATATGGCTCAATGATTCTCTTCCTGGCCCCTGAAAGCAGAGAGAGGAGAAGAAAACCAGTACAGCTGATGTGGCTTTACTCATTATTAAAAAAAAAAAAAAAAAAAAAAAAGGAAAAGGGAAAAAGAAAAACAACATAAAACAAACAAACAAAAAAATACCAACAAAATTACCTAGGGAAAAAAAAAATGGGAGAGAAATTGCACTTGGATCCTGATCCAAAAAAACCCACTGTACTTGACAGAAAAACTCTGACTTCACAGGTCTCCAGACTAGACCCCTGAAGTGTGTTTAAGGCTGACCTTAGTCTGATTAAACTTCTCTGCTGTGCTCTTTGTTTTCTTTGATTAAAAACCTTTCATGCAAAGTTTCTTTTTTCTGTTTGCACTTCCAGCCCCACCATTTGTGGGGAGCTCACAAAGCCACCTACCTTGAGAAATAGGCAGCCATGGGAGGCTGGGTCCTGTTTTGATTTTACAGTAAGATGCTCCCAAATTTAATGCAACAAAGGAAGACTACATTTTCAAGCCCAGTTAGTTCTAGTCAAAAAGTGGTTTTAGGTGTGTGAGGGAGCTGTAAAGTGCCCAAATGGTGTCACTCATGCCAAAGCCCTTAGCAGTCCCACAAGAGACAAGACTTGTGCAGTGATTGTGGCTGCTAACAAAGGTGCCTGGCTGCCAGGGGTCCAGAGGTACTGCCAGCTTCAGTCAATGGCAACTCCACATCAAACACCACAATGAGCATCAGATTATTCCTGAAGACACATGAGACAGCTTTCCCTCTCCAGCACATTCATGGCACTCCACTGTGGCTAGGGCTGAGCAGATGAAGAGGACTTGGTGACTTTGCAGCTCCTCCACACAGATCCAAGGATCTGGAGAGAGATCTGGGAGGGCAGTGATGCTCAGGGGCAAGGCTGTTTTGGCTCCACTTGCTTCTCCTTGGTCTCACTTTCTTCTCCTTGGCCATGTCCCCAGCACAGTTCCATTTGCAGGGGGCTTGAAGCTGTATGGCTCTGCACTCTTTGTCATGTTCTTCCCAGACTTCTCTTCCTTTCCCTTTTTTAGGGTTTGAAATGAAAGTAGTTGCAGCTCTGTCCTTTCAAAGAGGAGCTGCCAGCTTCAGTGGGGCAGCAGCAATATGCTTCTTCCACAGACTTATGGGAAGAAATGGGATATGGCTATCTGGACAGCTCAGAAATCACTGCAGCCAGAAAGATTCATGCCAGAATACATTAGGGTTTTGGGTGGCTGGCTATCTGAGAGGTTCATCCTTCCTTTCTTTCTTTCAATTTCTCCTCTGTGCTTCTATGCCCCAATTTTAGCTCACTCTAAGCTTCCCCCAACCAAATTCCCCTTTCCACTCACATCTCCTAAACTTTTCCCAATACATCCAGCCCTTCTCCATCTCTTCTTTTCCTCTGCTACAGGAGCCTTCACTCCTTTGTGGCCCTCCAAATGCCACCATCGACCGTGAGGCTCTTGTCTGACAGCAGGAGAGGAGCAGAGGCTGGTGTGGGCAGCTGATGGGCTGCTCCCCCAGCCCAGCAGCAGCACTCCCGGGGGATGCTGCCCCTTGCTGCTTCCCCGGCTGCTGCGGCCAGAGGCGTGTGCGGCAGCTGGGAGGCTGAGGGAGGGGCTGATGGACGCCTGAAGGACAAGCACTGGGATCACAGCATGCCTCACTTCTGTCAGGGAAGGGGCTCAATCGATGGACACACAACAAATCAATTCTGTTGGGGTTCTTTTTGGTAATGTGATCTTTTCCATTAGGATGCTCACCAATGCGCCATTAATAGCTCATTCAACTGCCAGTGCTGGGTGGTACCCAAGGCCTGAGGAAATGAAAAATTTTTAAAAAAGGATAGCAATTGATCTAGAGAATTGTATAATCATATGATACAAGTGGCAGATTTTATTTTTGTAAGCTGAGTACCTTATTTCCTGAAGCCTGAGATACATTCACACACTATAGAAGCATTATATTACTTATAAAATTATCCAGTCCTTTTTATAATCCAGCATCAGTACAGCCTGTCCCAAATAACTCTTTTTAAGATGCACTCCACAGGCATATTGTGTACCTAATTATTTCTCTTTGTTTTTCTCCACTATTTATTTCATCCGGTGTCTCCCTCTTTCCAGTGACAAATTGTCTGTACTTGGAGACATAAATAAAGCAGATTAATCCTTTGAGGACACCCTCCATGTCCCAGCTTCAGCACTCCTGTTGCTGTTTCTTTTTCCTGAATAACATACATTTCAGTGGATGGCTTTTGAGGGTTCAGGGTACAAGACTGTGCTGTGGAGGAAGGAAGGGGGAATCTGTGAAACCCTTCCCTTGTGCAGGAGAGAGGCAGATGAGGGGCTCCACACTGTAGGAGATAAGGAATGGACAGGATAACAGGGGTTTGTACACAGATTCCCACTCCAATGAGAGGGGCTTCTTTCTCCTCAGACAGAGGATTTTTCCTGAGGGGAAGAATGACTTGGTGGGCTGAGCTGGGGCACTGCTGGGCATCCAGTCTGGTCCTGCCTGCTGACATCCTGCATCCTGCCTGGCACCAGGGTGGGAAATGTCACTGGGGTGACACACACAGGAGCTTTGGGATTGTGTCTTTCCCCTTTCCCTGAAGGGATGACCAAGCACAGAGGCTGGATCTCCAAAGTGGGGCTTTGTGATAATCTGGCAACTCTGAACATAGGGAAGCCCAGAGCCCTGGGGAGGGCAAAATAAAAAGAAATGCAATGGAAATCACTGTCTATCCTTCCTGGCCAAGCAATTATTCCTGGGCCAGCAGGAATTGTGTGGCCAGCAAGTTTTAGGAGACTTATGGGTCTCTCCCCTACAGGTCAAGCCTCTATCTACCTAGCTCCATCCTCCCTGAGACCCATCCATGCTCTGCACCCTCCATGGGACTCAGTCCCTGGTGGCCCTGCCAGCTTCTACAGCCAGTTCTCTCCTATGTGCCTGCTCTCACCTCTCACTTCAACTACAACAACCAGAGAAACAAGCTGGTCAGCCTTCTGCTCTGCCATCCAGCCACCCCCTTCAGCATAAGAGCATAACATATACACAGGCAAATGCAAACAAATGCATTGCAAATCTACATCACCTTCTCCAAATGGTCCAATCTGCTCACAGCACCAAAATGAAACTTTGCTCATGTGCTGCAGAAAAGCAGGAGGTTGCTGAAAAGCTGCAGATGCAGGCAAGCACCCTTGTATCATTTGGTCCATGCTTCACAGCTTTACCTGCTCTTATACAGATGGAAGACATCTAGAAAAGTTAGCCTCTAGGAACAAAGCACCATCTTCTGAGAAGATTTTGAAGATAACTGGCTTGCTCCAAGCCCAGCTAGAGAAGATGTGGTTTTGTCCCAGAGGTTTACAAATTACTGCTACCTCTGGTTTTTACAGGAATGGGTGGCCATCGTCCTGAGAAGGCTGCTCAGTCTTCAGTGACCTGGTTCTAAATGTTTGCACAACAGAGAAGGACCACCTTGGGAAAAGGCAGTGTCCCAGGAAGGAGACTCCTCATTGCATTTGGAGACTATTTCTAAGGGCTTTACTGACCTGAAATATGGGGTCAGGACTTTCTAGCCCAAGCAGAAGGTCAGGCTGACTTTTGAGAGAGGAAACTGAGTAAGGCAGCCGCTGTTCATATCTGGGAAAAAGGATATGTGCTCTCAGCCTTGTGTATACAGCCTGAATTAGTGAAGTAACTCTTCTGTAAATCATCCCCTTCCTTGCAGCTCTGTTTTCCTCCAAACAATGGAAAGGAGAAACTGGAAACATGCTGATATGATAAGCAGGGGAATGAGGACAGGCAAGGTCAGAGGTACTCCTATTACTGTCTTCCTGGATGTAGACATCCATTCTTCACTTCTCTAAAAGCCAAGGAAGGATTCAGTTTAAAGAATTGTCTCAGCTGTGTCAGACCCTTGTCCTTTCTACCTGGATGCATGTGGCATGTAACTAAGGAAACTAAACACACTGAAGATGCCTTGGTTTGAAATGTCTCTGCTGAGAGCTGGTTGAAACACAGGACTTCCATTCTGCAACAAATCCTGACATTTGCAAAAGTTTTGTTCAACAGAAAAAAATGAGTCATTTTCCCCCTGAAAAGGAAAATCTGTGGGGAGGCAAAAGAAGGAAAAAATAATTGCTAGGGAAAATCAAATAATTTTTATTTTTTTTTATTTTTCCCCAGTGCAGAGCAGAGGAACAGCTGCCTCTGTCTCCTGAGCATCCCTCCAGCCATGAGCTGAGCAGATTCAAATCCCAGTGAGCTTCTGCCTGTGCCAGAGCTCCTGTGGCTTTGGGCTTCCCGTGGCAGAGCTCAGCCAGCTGGGTCTGGGAGAGACTGTCCTCACAGCAGCATCACCTCAGGCTGACAGGGAACCAACCTAGCTGCAGCTGACCTGCTTCTGCCACCTGAGTCCAGTTTTATCTGTCTTCCTCTCTGGTTTGGGACAAAAGTTTGTTGGCAAGAAAATTCCTTACTAGACTTTCATGACATGTTACGTGTCACACAGTCAGTCCCATGGCTGCTACCTAGAAAAACCCCAGTATTATTTGTCTGAAGGGAGGAAATAAACCCCATCACTGCAAAGTGTCACATGGTTGTGTCAGAGCCCTGAGCCTCGATCCTCATCTGTCAAAAAGGGCCGTAGTGATGGCACTTGTGAATGATGAAAGGCATTGTACTGAGATGCTGGAAAAAACAACCTGTTAAGATGACTGGCTCACTGCTCTGCCCAAAATGGCAACATTTGAACACACAATACGCTCAGAGATGATTAAGCCAGGGAAGTGTAATGATATGTGAAACCAATTTTTATTAATACCAGACTGAAACGCAGCCTTGTACAAGGAAGAGAAATCACCCTGCTCCTAGTAATGGGGATCAGAGCCTTAATGATCATTACATTACTAAAACTGTACACTAATACCACAGCAGGTCATGGGGCTAAGAGCATATGCTCCTTTCTTTGTATTACATGCTTTTATGTCTTCATTTACTCCACCAATTCTCTCATTATTTCCTCCTCATCTGCTATTCACAGACATAATTTCTTCAGCTGACATTCCCCTCCTCTCTCACTAAGAAACAATCGATATTACATCATCTGCCTCGCTGCAGTGCCTCATACGCCACAAGACACATTGGAGCAGGTTCCTCTGGGACTTGTTTTCCAGCCCTGCTCCATCAGAATCAGTGAGGGAAGGAGGATGCTGTGCAAAGCCCTGAGGTACAGCTGGAGCAGAGCTCGGGCAGCACAGTGGCTGCTGCTTCAACCTCTCTGCCTGCCTGTGAGAAATCCATATGCTGCCATTTGTTCTTGCAGCCTGCCTTAATAAGCTGCTAATGAGGAAAACAGTGTAACAAATTAATTGAGTCCACCCATGAATTAAAAAGGTTGATGATGTTACTGAGGATTTACCCCGAGGTAACAAAGCAGAATCTTCATTTATTTGT
The DNA here is from genome assembly GCF_029582105.1 of Oenanthe melanoleuca. Classification (NCBI taxonomy): domain Eukaryota; kingdom Metazoa; phylum Chordata; class Aves; order Passeriformes; family Muscicapidae; genus Oenanthe; species Oenanthe melanoleuca. The sequence goes on from NC_079336.1 coordinate 33,956,841, forward strand.
CCCCCAGAAAAAAAAAAAAAAATCTGATGAAGGTGTATTAGTCCTTATAACCTTAGTGAAAGAGCAGCAAAACCTGTCCATCTCCACTCAGAAAATGTGTATCATTGGAGTGGAATGACCATTCTCATGGCTTGCTCTCTTGGCTGTGTCACCATAAATTGCTGGGTGATTAAAGCCAGCTCATTTCTTATGGTGCTGTTTGGTTTTGAGGTGCTGTCTTCTGCTCTTTCATGCACTGCTGTCTTGCAACAGGATCATATGAAACAGAGACCTTGTATAATTTCAAAACATAGGGCCAGCTGGTTCAGGAGGGAGAACTCTGCATTTTTTTTTCCTTATATATTTTTTTCTTTTAGTTTTATTTCCTGATTCAATACTGCCTGTCTTCCCTTGCTCTAGCTAGCTAGCATTTGTTACTCCTGGGCTGTCTGTGAAGGAAAGCTATCTAACTCTGAAATTTAATAAAAGCCTCTTAAGTGATTTGGGACTGCGTAGGAGAAAGAGAGATCTTTAAAAGCAAACATTACTGCTAGGATGTACATGTAGCTTAATAGGATTTTCTCCTTTGAAAAGAATATGAGCTCTTAATAAGAACCTTCTGTGAGTCTGATTTCTTAATAAGACAATCTGAGATTAGGGAAGAATGGGAATGTTTTATTTATTTAGGTATACATCTAAACACATGTTGGGTGTTTTCAGTGAAAGCCATGTCAAAAGATATCCCAGATCTTAACAACATTGAGCTGGGATTGTAATTTTTCCAGCAATTTATTTCTGAACACCCTTTTCTCATCCTCTCTGATGTTTTGTCTGTAATTTGCTTTTGCTTTTACCCAGTCTCTCCAAATTTCTTTCATCCTTCCCCCATTTTTAAAAAAAATTTTCTCAGGCCAGGCTGCTTCTTTCTGCAGGATGACTGAGAGGAGTGTGAAAATGAGTCGCCCAAGTCTTACTCACAGTTTCCTCTGTGTTTGCCCTGCATTACTGGGACAGACCAAAGCTGTACAGATGAAAAGAAGCCCACAAGCTACTCTGAGTAAGCTCCTGTTTAGGATCCTTTAGTGCCATACATTTTTTTTTTTCCCTAAAACAGGATGCTCTAAACCAGCAGTCCCTGTAAAAGATAAGCAATGTAATTATAGCAACGAGATAAAAGCAGAAATGGCTCTCAGACAAAACCTCTGACGATTAGATCAGAAGTGATGTGAAAGGACACCCACTGAGGAAAAAGGAACTTGGCACTGATAACGTGAGGCACTACCAGACAGACCTCAGAATATCATTTCCTTTTTTTAAAAAAAATTTAAAAGCCCAGAAGCTCGTATCAAAAGGGCTCATGGGTCTGTATGGCAGGTGCTTCTTCCCCTTTTTAGGTCCTGCTTGAATCAAGGCCTGATCATGTTCTGATATTGTGTAGATGAAGTGTAAGAGAATAGTGAAAAGTGCCATATTTTAAAATAAAATTACTGCAGCATGTCAAAACTAGAAAGAATGGCAAGGAACATCAGAAGGGTCTTGACACAGCAAGATAACTGGGCAACATTATGGCAAACGAAATGGAGTGTAAAATCTCCAGGAGGCAGTGCAGAATGGAAGAAATAATTGACTGTAGTCACTCTGAGGAAAGAATATATTGGAATCATCAAGGGAAATGAAATGAAAGTGGCTGGTGAGCGCTGGCCCAAAAAGTAGTTGGAGAGTTGCTAAATGGAAAGTGTTACTGGATAGTGCTGACACAATGATGTAAATAAAGGATATGATTGGCCTTTAGATGTGCACATACATGCTATCTTTGCAAATAATGTAGCAGGAAACAGAAGGAAGGTCAAGAAGGCTGGAGGAAATGCAGAGGCATGGACAGGTTTCCAAAGAGACTGAAAACATCAAAATCATTTGTCCTAGAGTGAATACGACAATGAGAGAAAAGAGAGAAGAGGTCTAGTATAGCTCTAATTTATTTGTCCTCAAGCCTAAATACACTGAAAGTGAGCACTCAGAGAAGTTAAAACCAAGTTGAAAAACACCCTTAACTCATCATGCAGCTCATCTTTAGAAACCATCTGCCTTGTGGGTATCCAGGGTTTTCTTGCTGAGAGCTGTGTGGTCCCCATGCTAATGTCAGTGAGGAAGATGCAGGGATGGAGAGGAGAGGAGAGGAGAGGAGAGGAGAGGAGAGGAGAGGAGAGGAGAGGAGAGGAGAGGAGAGGAGAGGAGAGGAGAGGAGAGGAGAGGAGAGGAGAGGAGAGGAGAGGAGAGGAGAGGAGAGGAGAGGAGGCTTGTGTCTGGTCTCCACCATGAAAAATAGAAATGGAGCAAGGGGATGCTTCAGTGTCAGCACAGGGCTTAGGAAAAGCAGGTTGTTTTCCCAAACTTCCAGCAATATCTAAGACACATGCCAGTTCCTACTAGGATTCGTGTGAAGACCACAAACTGCATTTTAAGGTGTGATCCTGTTCCTCCTTGCCATGAGTATGCCCATGGCACCAAGCTGGATATTTTTCTTTGTACTGGGCCCCAGTCACCCAGTCACACAGTTTTCACAGCAAGGGAGGCAGGATAACATCTGTTGGGTTCCACTCTCCCTTGTCAAGTTTAATAGAGATGGGAGCCACCCTTGTACCCCAGCAGACCAGGAGCATGATCTGTTCTGTTGAGCTTTGGGATGGGATAATGGGATAACACTTGCAATGTGGCACATGCTGGATGCTGCCTGCTGTAGTTGCTCTCAATTTCCTCAAAGCAGCCAAACCCTCACCAGTGTGACCCAGCCAGCACAAGGAGACCTGCACAGGGTGGGCAGGGCAGTGTGTACTCCCCCACAATAGACACTGCCCCAAGGGCACCATCTCTGCTCCTGGGCACGCCCCTGCAGCACAGAGCTGCTGCTGGGCTCTCAGAGCTGCATCAGAGCACAGGGCACTACAGAGAGAAATGAAGGGAGATGTCAGATGTTGAAACCCAGCTCCTGTGTGAGGACCAAGGCCAGGGAGGGGTACCACTCTGATGGGCAATATGCAGAGGCCAGTGCCACCCCAGACACATCCCAAGGCATGCACCATACTGGGGCAGGGTGATGCTGTGGAAGGAAGGGGGAGGACAAAATCTGTGCCACCTGCTGTTAGCAGATCTGCCATTGTGCAGTTTTGCTATCTGCCTCCCTCTTGATAACTCACCTCCCTGCCTGCCTTCTCTGTCACAGATATTCAACTCCCTGATGCAATTAACCTGCTGGTCTCCATTTCACAGGCTTCAGATGCATTTAAGCCTTAGACTAGTTGCCTTAATATCAGTGAAAACATTTCAAAAAAGTGAGAACTATAAAGTGAAGAAGAGTTTACCTATAATTTGCAGCAATTTCTCGCATTTCAGTTCTGGACTGTGAAGATTTTTGAGCCAAAAAGATTTAGATGCTTTATATGCAAGATTGTTACATTCTCCTAAAGCAATGAATGATTCATTCCAGTCGTGACTGAAAAGCTTAGGACTTGCCTACAGTTGGAAATTTACCAAAATAGTTATTCTGGAAGAAGTCTTGGGGTAGCGGCTCTTCTGGAATTAAAATGCCCACACAGTGTTTGGTAACACCGTTGTCATTCTGGAAGAGCTGCTCTGCTACATTTGCAAGTGTTGACCCTGGTGTCACAGACTGCCAAGCAGGTTACCCTTGCTGTGGGATTTAAGATGAGGAGGTAAGAAATGGCTTGTTTTGGTGTCTGAGATCTTTTCTGCAAGTGTGTTTCTGTGAGACCCATAAAACTAAATGGGTGGGAACAAGACAGCAGATTATTAGCACTAGTGTTCTCCACCAAACTGGAGGCGTAGAAGTGCAGTAGAACTTATTTTATGACCTAATTTCTAGCTTAAGTTTTTCATCAGAGATTGCCTGGGACATAAGGACACATTGCTATATTTTTGTAATATTTCTTCCTAGTTTCATGTTGCAGTTGCTAGCAGAGAAAAAGTTTTGGTTTGGCCCATGCTCCTTCTTAAAACCCTCATTTCACCATATTCCCAGCCAAACTAATGCAGTGCAGGGTCAGAGTACCAAGAAGCCAATGTGCTGCTTCCCTGGGAATGTGAAAACTTAGATGTGTTATTTTTCCATAGTGCTACAGAGGGACAGAGTCCAAACCTAGCCTGGCTTGTGCACCCTGCAGATGTAAGGTCCACTTGTGCTGATGTGAATCTGGAGGTCTGCTGCCCAGCTGCACCCTGTACTACATGATATTGATCTTCAGGAGCAGCAGATTCCTCAAGCTGGGACTTCCATTGGGCTAGAGCAGGGCTGCACACATAAAATGTTGCTCCAGGAAAAAATCAGTGCAATGACCCTGTACATGAGGGTGTTACCTTCAGAGCCCAGCTCCCAGCCATGTGCAAGGCTCCTGGTGTTGCACATGCCAAAACAGGAGGCACTACGTTCAGTGGGATATAGTTCTGACTAAATTTTTGTGTTTGAAGCCTGTGTGTGTGTAATTTGTTGTTTTGTTAATGCCTGAAGATGCAGCTGCCAGGCAGCAGGTCATGCCCCAGGTATGGATCTTGCCCTGTGGAAGAAAAGCCTCCAACATAATGAAGAAATGGAGGTTCAGCATCCCTGATATTTCTACATTAAAAATGAACTATAATTCATAAAATGAAATAAAGATTTTTAGATCCTCAAAAATGCATAAATAAAAGAATAAAAGTGACAGAAGGCACAATTGCTACCTTTTGCAGCCCCTTGCACTGACTTCTAAAAGCCAACTGCCAGCTGTGCCATGGCCAAACCAAGTCTCCAGTGACCTCCATTTCCATTTGGAAAATGGACACACCATTTTCACACAGAGCTGACACCAACTGGAGAAGGAATGAGAATGAAATAAACCACTTTACTACCTGTGCTATAGCCTTTATTGTCAGTTTTTAAATATATCCCCATGGCCTAATATATGCCATAAAACATAACATAAACAAATATAAACAGCAATGCACAGGCAGAATTTAAGACCACCCACAAACAGTTCATTTTCAGGCATTGTAAACTGGCATGAACACATTAAATTCTATGCATATTGCTGGAAAAATATGTCTGGGAAGGGTGCCTAGAACATCTCACGTTTCTGCCCCAAGACAAATGTATTCTGGGCAAAGATTACCAAAGTAATGACTAAGGATTACAGCCATGCTTGGAAGAACTGTTATCTATCCTCCATGGTGGCAACAGGGAAAGGAAATCTCTGTGAAGAGAGAAAGGGGTGCTCTGACATTTTCTGCTCCAAAGGTATCACATGAGAGACATGAAGCATGAAGACTCCAAGCATGGACTCAAAGGATCATAGAATTTGCTGAGATGGAAGGGACCTATCAGAATCATTAAGTCCAAGTCCTGACCTTGCTCACAACACCCCAAGAATCACACCAAGTTCCTGAGACCATTGTTCAAATGCTTCTTGAACTCTGTCAGGCTTGGTGCTGTGACCACTGTCCATCTCTCTGATTTCTCAAGGTCTCCCTCCAGCCCTTCTCTGCTCTCCAGAAGGTCCACAGCTCCTCCCAATTTAGTGTTGGAGGCAAACTTACTTAGTATTTCTTCAAGTCCTGTGTCCAAGTTGCTAATGAGGATGTTGAAGAGAGCTGGGCCAAGGATGGAGCCCTGCAGAGCTCCACTAGTGTCTGATGTCAGTCTGATGTCAGCCCACTCCATAATCCCCTGTGCCTGACCTGTGAGCCTGCTGCTCCCCACCATGTAACTTGGTTCTCCAGCTGTGTGCTGGACATTCTGTCCAGAAGGATCCTGTGGGAGACAGAATCAAGAGCTTTGCTGAAGTCCAAAAATATTTTATCTACTGCCTTTCCTAGATCAGCTAGGTGAGCTATCCTGTCATAGAAGGAAATCAGGTTTGACAAGCAGGAATTTCCCTTCATGAAGTTGTGCTGGCTGTGGCTAATGACTGGATTGTCCTCCAAGTGTTTTTTCTACACCTCCCAGAAAATCTTTTCCATGATTTTACCAGGTACTGAAGTGAGACTGATAAGCATGTAGTTTCCAGGGTCTTCTTTCTTGCCCTTCTTGAAAACTGGGACAACATTTGTCATCTTTCAGTTATCTGGACCTCTGTAGATTCCCAAGACTGTTCAAAAATCATCAAGAGAGGCTTTGTGATGGCATCAGCCAGCACTTTAAGGACCCTTGGATGAATCAGGCCATCATGAATCAAAAATTCTTGGCCCATCAGGCCCCATAGATTTGTCGGCATGCAGCTGGAGCAGCAGATCTTTCACATGTTCAGGGTCAGCTGGGAGCTGATCATTCTTGCAGTCATGGTCCTCCAACTCAGGGCACTGAGACCCCCTTGGTCTGTCATCCATGTTGAGGACAGAGGCAAAAAATGTGTTAAACACATCTGCCATGTTCCTGCCCCTGTGAGATGACTGTCCTCATCTTGTAATGAACTCATGCTACTTTTATACTGCCTATTACCATTAATATATTTGAAAAAACTTTATTGTCCCCCACAGTTCTGGACATCTTTGACTTCAGTGGAGCTTTGGCCACATGAAAGTTCTCTCTGCAGTGGCTAATCAGCATCTCTGTATCTTTGTCATGTCACCTGACCTTGCTTCCACTGAGCATACACCTTTCTTTTTGCCTTATTTCCAGGAGAAGATTCCTGCTCAGCCAAGCTGGCCTTCTGCCTTTCCCACTTGAATTCTGACATTCAGAATTTGCTGCTCCTGTGCCCTTAGGAGGTGATGTTTAAAAAATGGCCAGAAATGACAGACCCCAGCACCTGCAAAAACCTTTTCCCAGGAGTCTTTACTCACTAGTTCCCTGAGCAGCCTGAACTCTGCTCTCCTCACATCCAGAGCTGAGGTTTTAAATAGAGATTTTAAACTTGATCTCTTTGTGGCCAGTCTCCATTTTGCTTACAAGCAGCAGATCAAGGAGGGCATCTTTTCAAGTCAGGTCAGGTTCCTTAGGGACTGTTCCATAAAGCTGTCATCCAGATTTTTTTTTGGGAATCTTCTGGCTTGTGTTGTAGCAGCTGTGTGGATGCTCCCAGCTGCAAGCTGAGATCTCCTATAAGGACAAGGGCAGTTGACTTGGCAGTGTCCCTTAGTTTCTCAAAGAAGAATTCATTGGTATCATCACCCTGGCTAGGAGGCCTATAGTCAGTTCCTATGATGACATCCACATTCCTTGTTTGTCCCTTGATTCTCACCCAGAGGTTCTCAACTGTGCCACTGTCAGCTGTGAGCTCCATATCCATACATTCTAACCCTTCTATTAGTGCCACTCCTCCACCTCTTCTGCCCTGCCCATCCCTCCTGAAGAGCCTGCAACCATCCAACAGGACACTCCAGACACAGGACCCATCCCACCAGGTGTCATTTATACCAGGGATATCAAATCTCAGGGGCTGGGCCAAAGCCTCACCTTCTTCTTTGTTCCTTATGCCAGGTGCCTTAGCAGAAAATCCCTTCAGGTGTGGTACACTGCAGGCAACACCCCTGAAGCAGATTGAGGCATCCCATCAGTGCTCCTTTCCTTAGGTTCTGTGGATGGCACATCATCCCACTGCTCATCATTGGCAAGCCTGGCTTTGTCTCTTTAGGTCCAAGCTCAAAGCTCCATCAATGTTAGCTCTGTGCTAGGATGCTTTTTGCCCTCTGAGAAAGGTGCAGGGTTGTGGCTCCAGACTTCATGGGGGGAATTCTGTGAGGCAGAGAGTGGGGCTGGGAGTTGGATTGGCTCCATCTTCCTCTGGGCACCCACAACAGCAGCAGCAGCAGCACTATTGCAGTATATGCCAGGTTTGCACAAAGCATGCCATGATATTCATGCAATAATGGCAGCAGGAGGGCTCTGTACCTGCAACTCAGAATCTCACCTGAAACCAAAACTCTGCCTTTCCCAGAGCCTGCATCCCCAGGTGCTGAGCATGGTCTGCTGCTTCACAGCAGCTCAAAGTAACCCTGATATTCAGCAGCCTTTCCTGCAAAGTGTAATTACTTTCCATCCCCTCTGTCCCATGAGGGTTGACAGCACAGATGTAGCATTTAAAATACAAAGCTGAGCCTGGCCTGCAAACAGAGGGCCTGGAGTTCTGGAGTACTCAGGGAAAACTGTGTCCATTTTAATGAGACATCACAGTTAGATTCATTTGTGGGATTCTTTAACAGCCAGACTGCAGAGAGCACTTTTATTCCTGCTCTGTTGTAGGGTCTCAGGAGTGTCTACTGTATGTCATCAGGAAAACATACCTTCCCAATAGCTGGAGATTGGGAGAGTCCTATTTTCAAGATATATTTCAGATGATGGGATTGGTCTGTAAGTCAGATGCAAGCATGATGAGAGAAAATTTGTGAGAGAAAATAAGATGCAATTCACCTGTGGATTGCAAAAATGGAGTTTAACTATTATGCAAGTATTCATTCCAGGAGCTGAGTGTCTGAGATAGTATTTTCCTAATCACCACTATTCTCCGTGTACTCTCCTTCAGAGCATTGCATTCCCTGGAAAACTGATGCTGGCACATGAATAGGCAATTACTTGTTACCTCCTTGTGCTCCTGCCTGGAGGAAGGAAAGGAGGAAGGTGCCCCAAGGATGCCTTTTCACTTCTGGAAAATGGTAGCTTGAAAATGCAAATGATGATTTTTTGGAGTTTTTTTAATCCTCCAGGAAACTCCAAGCAGAAAATACTTTAGAAAACAGCCAAGTACAGGCTTGCCTGCAGAAGTTAGGAGTGAGACAGGGGTTTTAGCCACAATCAGGGATTCATCAGCTCTTAGGAGATCATGCTGTCTGGGGGACATCCCTGGCACTGTGTTGAGAAATAACATCCCACCAGAAGAGTGGGATGGAGAATTAGAAGGGGAGGAAGATGCTCTGAAGGGTAGCCCATGATATCACCATGAAAAAAGCAGTCAGCCAACACAGTGGGAGGGCATAGGGGGAGCACCAAGGAGGGGAATGGCCAGGTCTGGGCACACAGAGGCACAGCACTGGGGGCTTACCCCCCTTTCAAGTGGCAGGCTGGGGGAAGGGAGCATCACTGCTCCTTGCCAGGAGCAAGACTAAATGGCCATTTCCAACCTTTTGCAAAGCACTTGGCCCTGGGAGTTATTACTTACCTCCAATGCATGCTTCTATTTGCATTTTCTGCAGAGATAGCTTGCCAATATGTGGGAAGAATATTTTCTTTTGGATTGCAGCTGGTGTACCTGGAAGTTTATCTCCAACTTGTTTTGGCAATCCAATAAGAAAATATTGAAGCTTTTATGTTTGTTATGGTAACAAGTTTTGATGTTTGTTTTAGTTTAAGGCTTACATTTTCTATAGTTCAGCATGAAGCTCGCTGCACTTTATGAAAAATTTAAAAAAAGCCATCAGCTCTCAGTTCTCTGTTTATGTATTTATCTTTCAATCATTTATTGAAGTGCTATTAGAAAATAGGAAGTTGCATAAAAGAAATTTGGTCTTTTTACTGTAAATGTGCTGAATGGGATTGCCAACTCGATGAACCTTTAAAATGCATTTATTAACCCAGATACCTTTCTGAAATTTATGTGTGCTTTATATGCAAGCTTAGTTTAATTTACATATTAAGATTGTTATCTGTAAATATAAAGGGTATAAACTCTCCCTATAAGAGGGAGAGAGTAATAGATCCAATTGTATTAAATGGTAGCAGACGTTATTTTTCTCAAAGAAATTGATTTAAATAAATTGCAGAGAACCTGAAGAAAGAACTGGGGAACTGAACCTATGCTTCTTCTAGAAAAATACTTGTGGCACTTGTGTCCTGGAAACATGGTCTATTATAAAATAATTGAAAACTCCAGTTCATGTAGTAAGGGGCCCATTTTTAATAAGAATAGATTTACTGGTGATGTACCCAGCAGACTGAAGAACAGTTGAAAGCAAAGTCATTTTCCTAGCCTGCAGAGAGTCCTTCTTGAATCTCAGAGGCCATTTGCTGTCAGATGGCTTTCAAGATTTTTTAAATCTATCTTTGACATTGGAAGGGAAAAACTATGACTGCCCCAAGCACTCAGCCATAGCTTTACCAGCAGGCTGAAGACAGCATTTCCATAGAAGAACTTTTCTCACTGAACAACAAATATATCTTTCAATGGCACTCACACAGCTGCATCCTGTGGTGGCTTTGTTGAGATGTCACATCTGCTCAGGTGAATATTCATCAGGTTCCAATTTTTCTATGCTTGTCTGGTTTCAAACTGCAACAATTGCTTTTCTATTAAAGTCTGAAATATGTTTTCACAATGTTCTTTGCAACCTAGAAGAGTGGCAGGTCTTTGTACAGTCAGCTCTTCCTTCTCCTGTCCCATGGCTGCCAAGAATCTCAAATACAATTTCACCTCCAGTGCAACAAGAAACAAAGAAAAGAACAACATGGTCTGCAGGTCATATAAGAGTGGAGCAAGGGCAGGAAGTCAAAACAATGTAAGTATAAGTTGATTTTTTTTCCTTTCCACCATTGCTCCTATAATTTAACCTGACATCCAACCTGACAAGAAGGAAAAAGCAGAAGAGTTGTGTGGCTGAGAAAAAGCATATAGAGGAGTTGTCTCCATTCACAAGAGATCTAATAACCCACCTATACCTCCAAAAGGATGAAGATCCCTTCATCCTGGGATCCAGATCCCTGAGAGTGGGCTGCTTCTGGTCTGTGCCCTGACCCATCTCTGTTTATTCACTTTAAGTCTCATGTCTCTAAGCAGAAGCAGAGTGCACTCCAGGAATATCCTCTCTGTTACTGCTAAACCAGAGTGATGAGAAATTCATCCTCTTATCATTTCAGGCAGATCCAGTCCATAAGCTCAGCTGTGTCAGCTTAGCAGTGCCTTCTCAACATCAGCACTTGTCAGGGAAATAGAATCTCAGATTTGCTGGTGCTTAGCACAGAAGAGAATCCCCTGGTCCCTCACTGATGTCCCTCAGAGGAGTCTCAAGGGAGCCTCCATGGTCACCACCAATGAATTTTCTTGCTGGGACTGAGTGAATCATTGAGAGCTCCCTACAGGGGGAAGGCAGCCAAAACCCTGCTAATCAAACATCCACTAAATTCAGCTCCCACTCTTCTTGTCTCAGCTGCTCAGGAACAGAGGACCACAAGGAGCATCACTTAGGTCCCATTAAGGGCACAGCTGGCAGGAAATATCTTGTTGGCTCTGATAATCTGAAAGTGCAATGGATCAGCTCGGGACACTTCAGGCTTTTGGAGCATGTAAAGCCCTGGATAACTCCATTTATTGTACAGCAGCAGCAGCAGCAGTTCTAAAAGGGGAAAAGAAGTTAAGGATGCAATTTCTGTTTCAGAATGGTGATATACTTATCAACTTTGTCCAGAAATATGTGGGGTGGCATAAAATTGTGAATTTCCATTTATTTTTCTGACATATTTTGAACACAGACCATCAGAACAGCTTTGCAGTAAAGCAGAAGTTTAAAAGCATTTCATTATGTGTGATTATAAAGATACATCTTTAGCATCTTGCCATGTATTCAGAGGAGGTAGCCTCAACCTTGACTTTTCTTCCAGCAGCACCTCCTTCCCTCATGGCATATTCTCTTTGTTCACATTTTAAAACTGAAGTGCTTAGCCTCAGAGAGCACTAGAAGCAGCTTCAATCATAAGGAGAGAACAATAAACAGGCTCAAGGATTTGGGTGGAGAGAAGGAGGCCAAAAGGGAAAAAAAAAATCTTTTAGTATAGTTGAAAATAGGTTTACTGCTTTCTTCTCCTTGAAACTGGATTATCACATTTCAGATGCAGCATTTTCAGACCCATTTCTCATAGTGTTTTTCAGTTTTCTGGCCAGGAAATATGCCTCAGCTTCAAGGTAAAGTCTTGGAGGCAATATATGTATGCCTTGCAATACAAGTTAATCTATTTTGTTCTCTGGTTCCTGCAACTCAGGTTTGTTAAAGGGGAGGAAAAACAGTATCCTCAACTAAATCTGGATGCCCAGTATTTGATTTTTATAAGCTTGTCTGTCCCTCAAAAGCTCAGCTCAAAAGACCTCCTCCAGCAAAGTCTAGCTTTAAAAATGTGGGGGGAAGTTTCAGGGAAGTTTCAGGGAAGTTTCAGGGAAGTTTCAGGGAAGGGAACTTTCAGGGGAAGGAAGGGAAGGGAAGGGAAGAAAAAGAAAAAAAGAAAAAAGAAAAAAAGAAAAAGAAAAAGAAAAAGAAAAAAGAAAAAAAGAAAAAAAGAAAAAAAAAAGAAAAAAAAAGAAAAAGAAAAAGAAAAAAGAAAAAAGAAAAAAAGAAAAAAAAAAGAAAAAAGAAAAAGAAAAAAGAAAAAAGAAAAAAGAAAAAAGAAAAAAGAAAAAAGAAAAAAGAAAAAAGAAAAAAGAAAAGAAGAAAGAAGAAAAGAAAAGAAAAGAAAAGAAAAGAAAAGAAAAGAAAAGAAAAGAAAAGAAAAGAAAAGAAAAGAAAAGAAAAGAAAAGAAAAGAAAAGAAAAGAAAAGAAAAGAAAAGAAAAGAAAAAAAGAAAAGAAAAGAAAAGAAAAGAAAAGAAAAGAAAAGAAAAGAAAAGAAAAGAAAAGAAAAGAAAAGAAAAGAAAAGAAAAGAAAAGAAAAGAAAAGAAAAGAAAAGAAAAGAAAAGAAAAGAAAAGAAAAGAAAAGAAAAGAAAAATCTCAGGATTTCTGGAAGTTTATCAAAGCCTGCAGGACTGATGGAGTGCAAGACTGTTTTGGTCAGACTGTGTGGTTTTGCTGATGTTCCCTGGCTGGTGTGATGGGAGATGGCTTGGTGCTAGAGGGAACACAGCATGGAAATTATGGCAATGTAATCTGTATCTGCATGGAAATACCCTGTGTGGAAGGGGTTTCCCTGGGCTGAGTTCCTGCCCTGCTCTCCCCCACAGGCTTCTCCTGCTGCAGGCAGGGCTGGGCAGGGTGAGTGGAGGAGGCAGGGACCCGTGCAGCAGCATCCACTGCCAGCCCACATCTCTTGGAGCAGGAGCAGGGATCCCTTCTGTGCTGGTCTCCCTGCAGTGCCTGTCCCAGCCTGACCCCTCCTCTCCTAGGGGGTGCTGCCTACCAGTCCCCAGGAGGAGATGGTGTTGATCCAAGGTGTGGGAGGTGGGAAAAGCAGTGCCTCTCTGAGCACCTCAAATTCCTTTCAGCACCTCTTCACCACAATGGTCCCTCTGGAACACCTTGCACACATGTGCCTTTCCCTTTCCCACAATCTCTCTGGCCCCCTTCTGCCCAAGTTTCATCACAGAGAGTCCACTGACTCTCCTTCAGGTCTGCTACTACCCTTCCCATTATTCCCAGTCTTTCCTATTTCATTTAGCCCTGGCATCAAACTGCATTTTATTACTCTGTGAAGAGCTGTGTCTGGTTAGGTAAAATCAGTTATTTGCACTGCCTGAAAATAAGTACTCTGCAAATAATTAGTTCTTTGCAATTCTCAACCCAGATGATTCTGCACTAAGTTTAGGGCTCAGAGCTCAGTGTGGTCCTCAGTCAGGGGCAATTTTTGCTTCAGACTGGAAAGTGAAAATTCAGTACAGCCTCCATGTGAACCTATAAATCACCCAGGCTTAGAGAGGAGTCTTATGCACTATTAAATCCACCAGGCTGCTGATCTAGATAAATGTATAATTTTATAGCACTTTCAAACAAGATGAGGTTTGTCTGTTCTGCCTATGATCCTCTTGCAGAGCTCCGGCAGTAACATAAAGTCCCAAACTCATGAAAGCTGAAGGAATGGCCTTCTGCCAGCTCAAACCATCTGAGATGAGCTGTGTCCAGTGTATATAATAGCAATTAGAGTGCAGGGTGCTCTGAACATCTGACAAACTGAGCCATGGCATAATCAATAAACTTAATCACCTATCACAGCCTGCCCACAGAGTATACAATTTTAATTCAATTATAACTCCCAAAAAAAAAGATTCATAGCACAGCAGATATATTTATCACTGAGGTCTAAATCAGCTGTGCATGTCAAGGCTGACACTTAAAAATGAGGACGTTTATAGTTTCTGGAGCCCAAAGAAACCCACAGAAAAAAGCACATTCTTCTCTTCTCAAAATAACTAAAAATGATGTGTCACTGATGGAGGATTCTTTGCTAGAAAATGAGTCCAGAACCACCTCCCCAGAGCCCAGAGCATAAGAATTAGAGAGGGGAGGAGGCACAGGATCATCTCCAATAAAGCAGCCAACAGACTCCTCTCTGCCCCCACTGCCCTGGTACCCAAGATGCAGCAAGTCAGGAAGATGCCTCCTAATCCAGTGGGGGCAGAAATATTCCCCAGCTTGCCTAGCACAACATGCAAATCAAGAAGCCTTGGTTACAGCTATACCAAGTGAAAAAGCTTTCCACGTGTTCTCATATGAGAGTTTCATCACTATGGACCTCATTCATCTGTAAATTTCCCTCTGCAGATAAGAGTTTTGACAACTCTTCCTGTCCTTAGTGTTCTTGTAGCCTTTTCTGTGAAGTATGATTTAGGCAGTCCCTTCTCTTTTCATTCCCTTTCTCTCACCAGCATCAGGAAGAGCTTTTGTTGCCTTCCACATGACTCAGGGTGTGAGAAGAGGGGTTGGGGTAGGTGCTCTTGCTCCAAATATGTCTTTCCTATAACAAATACACCAGGATGTTACACTCTGAGGAGTTAAAAGTGACTAGCTGGCAAGAAGCATAAAGCTAATATCAGAAAAATTAATCAGGACCAACAGCAAGGGGATTGCTGCACAACTTAAAACCAATGGAGTGACCTGGTCACCAAAGCAAATCCTTTGGTATTGTAGGAACCACATCCCATAATCATATTCAAAAATGTATTCATGACCTTTTTATACCCTTTTGTTCTTGTGCAAGTGCTGTCCTTCAGCACAACAGCTGTTTTCCTTCCCTGGTGTCTACCCCCAATATGTTTATAGGCAGCAATCAGATCCTTTGTTTTGCCAGATTTAACAAGGCAAGATCCTCCTCCTCCTCCTTCTAAGAGAGGCTGCCTGTTTCCTGTAGCATGCTCCTGTGTCTGTTTCAGTTGATTTTGTCTTTTGTGGATGTGGATACCAGGTTGGCATGGATGGATTGGGGTCTGCCTTCTACACCAGTGTGGATCTTACCCTTTCTCTTCTGTGAATTATCTGGTGCCTGAATTACTTCTACTGTTTTTTGCAACAGAAGTAGGTGGCTACAATCACCATTAAGTCCAGTTTGACAGAAATCAGCCCATAGCATGTCTACAAACACTTTCCATCCCTGTCTCTGCTTAGGTTCTTCCAGAAGCTGTTTCTCTGAGATTTAGTCTCGCAAGGATGAGCTAATTCCCAAATTAAAAATGCCACTTTGCCTTCTTTATTCACCCTTAGGCAAAGCTTATTTCAAAATCCATTTTGGATCTCTGGCATGGAATTAGATACAATTTGCTGGTCTCAGTTTTTGCTGTCCAGTGCCAGTGACTGCAGTGTTGGAGGCACAGGAACTCCTTCCCCATTTGATGTATCTTGTTTTTTCCTTGCCCAGTTTTGATTTGGCTGTGGGAACAGAAGAAGTTGAGCAGCTTTTTCAGCTGGAGGTCCCTGGGTAGAGAAACTTCTGAGAAACTCTGCCCAATGTGCCAGGAGGTGGGACAGCCAAAGGACCCCTGAGAAAACAAAGCTGAGAGAAGCTTGTTCCCCACAATCTCCACTTCTTTGGGACAGAGGTGGCAAACACCTGCCCTGTCAACTCACTGTGTAATTTGGTTTATTTGCCCTTATAAATTCACCTTCATCAAGGGAAAGCACCATACTCCTGCCATGTATCAGTTGTGCATGAGTTTATCAAGATATTTTGTAGGATTAAAACAAACCGCTAGGGCAAGATATAATTTCTCCTTCCCCATTCGGTTAATTTTGAGATGTAAAGAATTGTGAAAGCTACAGATTGTCTTATCTTCACTTGGATGAAGCCCTCAGCAGCACTAGACATCATGGCTGGGGCAAGAAAATGGCATACCTTTCTTTCCCTTGAAAATCTCAATATTCTGTGATTCTGTGAAAACCTCTGTTTCTGCAGAATCAGAACAGTCATTACACACAAAAAAAAAAAAAAAAAAAAAAAAAAAAAAATAAAAAAAAAAAATTACAGCCTTTTTGATTACAAATTAACCCCCAAATGTGAGCAGAGTGTTACTGATGCTGTGCAGGCTTCCTGCAGCTCCTGGCAGCCTGAAACAATGGCTGGGACCACTGCCCTTGTCAAGGCACCAGCAGCACTATCAGGAATGCTCAGTGATAACCCTGAGCCTGCCACCATTGTAGTTTCACATTATCAGGGGGACTGTGAGTTGAAGAGGAGCCCAAGTCCTGTGGCAGAGAGAGAGCCCTTGCAGGGAAGGGATGGCAAAGGAAGGAGGAGACTGGGGTAGGTGTCTGAAGGACATTGCCATCTCCCTTCCTGCCTGGCTCCCTGGGGGCTCTCTCTGTGCAGGGGATCTCCTGTGTGGTTATACCTGGTCACTGGAGTGGACCTAGGGCTAACAAAAAAATTATTATGTGGGAGCCCTGTTACTCTTCTTATTCCTGCTTCCCATTTCTCTGACACCAGCAGCACATGGTTGCACCTCCAGGGTTAGGACAAAGGCTGATATTTACAGAATAACCTGCAGACAGGGTTCCAAAGATGATCTGAAAGTGTATCTGGTGGCTCAGACTTAGGGTCCTCCCCATTCTCTGCTGCTCAAAACAAATATGCTGGGTGCAGACTAAAATCTGGAGATAGTAATTTACATATTCTAGGAAGAGTTAGAAACAGAGAAAACAGGGGAACCCAGAGAAGGGTTTAACATTGCCATTTCTTCAGTTTGTTCATCTTTCACCTGTGTCAAGTAGTAAGGAAGGAGATGAAATTAGGAGAAAGATCTCACTGGTGAGAATTGAAGCATGTATGTGTGTGTAAGTCCTTCCTGGCACCACATGCCAGGAAGAGAGGTACAAGGAAAGGAAATGAAAGGGGCAAGAAGTACTTTGAGCAATCTGCAGGAATTAGAGGAAAGTTGGGAAAAGGGATATGATCACTCTTATGTTTGGAAAGATTTTGTGCTTGGACAGTCACAGAAGGACTTTTAAATAGAGAATTAGAGAAGATGACAGTCTAGGAAATGCATTTTGTTCAGAAGGATTCAGGATAGCAGGTTGTATGGGAGAGGGCTGAAGAATAAAAGAGCAGTGGTGTGGAGCCTGAGATGGTTACTCTGTGATGCTCTCAAACCTGGAGGTGTCTCTCATCTGACTTGGGCATGAAGATTCAAAATATGTCCAACTGCAGAAAAATAAATGTGTTGGATGTATGATGGAAGACAGAAGAGTCAGATCTTCCCAGAGGGTACCAATCTGACAGCAGATGAGTGACATTAGCCAGGTTTAAAAGGAGTGATGTGAATCAACCTGCAAATAGAACTAACCTGCCACTTCTGCTCTCAGATACAATGATATATTCATGATGATTATGGTGGATGAGCAATGAATGTTCAGTTTTTATATTTCCTCTCTCTATTGTGCTTTGCAAATGATAAACCAACACTCTACTGATTAGAGGATTATATGACTAACTTTAAGCAGGCAAAGAGAAATCTGTCTTTTTTCTGCTTGAGATGGAAGAAAAGTCATCAGCACTGAAGGTTTGGCATCAGGGCTCTAGTTTATTTTCAGCTGAATATTGAGAATTCTGCACAATATCAGCACAGTCCCTCATATTCAGATTTTTCACGTTAGACATAGCAAGTTTCACAGCTCTGATGGAATGGAGGAGAATGCAAGAATTATTAATGTCAGCAGGATTATGTAGTGCCTGTTATCTGGGAATAACAGGAAACATTGCTGACATGCAGAACAATTTTATTTGTTTTTCACTACTCAGTCTGTTTCCAAATTTCATGAATCTCACTTGCTAAGGCTGAGAAGAGAGGCAGGATGATGTAGGGAGTGAAGAGGAGGAATCTGTGTGCAGATATTCTAAGATGTACCTCACTGGGATGTCCTGTGTGAGTCCTCATCCCAGGTGGGACTAGCCCCTGCTGCTTCATTTGATATATCTATGATTTGATATATCTATGCATCATGTTCTAGAAGGATATGCATGGTTTGGAAGTCCTCTGAAGGTCCTGAGTATAACTTTACCTCTGCCTGGCCCCTGCATGGCCATTACATATAGTCACTGGTTTTCCTTTTACTTTTCCATAAAATTACTTTTAATATAATTTTGAGTATCACAGCTGTGCTGTGGGGCTAAGCTCAATAATATTTGGAATATGCTGGGATCATATGGCATAAAAAACTCCTGGATGTGCCATGGGCTTAGGACTGTCAGACAGAAAAGTCCCTGCTCCTGGGTAACACCTACAGTCCCGTGGTGTGAAGGAATTGGGGACAAGGGAAAATGTCCACATGGGAATGTAAGACATGGACTCGGGGGCAGAAGGGGGAGCTGTCATCCTTCCCAGTCCTTCTGATAAACCAAATATTCAACTCCTTCACAAACCCAGTGTGGTGATCAGGGTTTGTGCAGTTCCTGGAGAACTAAATGTTCCAGGTAAGTGCTATTATTAGGTGTCCTGTGAGCTGAGGAGCAGAACAAGCAAGCAGCCAGCTTTGTAACCTATGGATACTGAATTTAAAAAGTCAGGAAGGACAGAAATAAGAGTGACTGAGAAAAGGCAAATGCAGAAGCTGCACTGACAAAGACAAGCATATAAAGTTGACAGAGAGACAGCAGCAAGGTTTGAGCTTCAGCTCAAGTGATCTGACTTGTGGATCTGCACAGAATAGCACTGCAGAAAGAGAAATGCCTTGGGATGCCATGGAGCTGTGCCTTTTCCACTTGGTGAGAGAGTCACACCTAGGAAATCAGAAAAGATGCACAGGCAGCAGTGAGCAGGGAGTATTTCTTTGCTGTTTCTTGTAACACAGGGCTTGTGTTTCCCCTGAAACAAGCAGGCAGTGACCTAATTCTCACCATGCATATGTGGTTTTTTTTGTACAGTACATCACTAATGCCTTGAACAGACTTTAATGGCCATCATATTTAATATGTGATGATCCAGGTACACTCTGCTGTGGAAGCAGATGAGGCAGTTTCTTGGAGCCTGTTTCCAGCCTTTGTTCTCTCTGAGTTTGCTCTGTTTTGCATTTGTGTTCATCCCAAGTGTGCCAGCGTGAGAACAGATGAGGATGGTGAGACAGAGCAAGCAATTCTGCTGAGCCTTTGGGGCTGGTGCTCGTGCTGTGCTGTGCTGTGGAGCAATCCCTCTGATGTCCTCTACTCCTTTCAGAGGCTGGCAGGGCTGAACCTAACCCAGAGCCAGCTCCTCCCATGCTGCCTGTCCATCCTCAGCCTGCATGTGTCACTGCTGAGAATCTGGCCTCTGGCTGAACCATTTGGGGTCAGACTGAGTGAAGTTGCTTGGGAAAAATCAGACCAAGTTAAGGCTCTAGAAATCCTCTGCCTAATGTATCCCTCTCATGCAGTAGAAAGCTCAGTTCTAAGTTTGGTCCTGGCTTTGGACTTGAGTTTGGTTCTGAGGGGTCCCTAGATATCCTCCAGACCCTGAGCTGACTGTCAGAGAACACAGCTCCTGTGTAAGCTGTGGGTTAATCAAGAAGTGCAATTTGGCCCTGGGGGCAGACAGCCTGGCAGGTGTGCTGCCAGCAAGGATAGCACAAAAGGACCTGGAAAAATTAAAGAAGGGATCCCTTCCCCCAGCACGCCTTAGAGCAGCTGCTGGCTGCTCAGCTGCTGTCCAGGCAGCAAGCTGCAGGAGCTGGGGATAAGGAGTGGAGGCTCTGGGGATGGCTCACATGGCTCAGGAGCAGGGAGGCCAGCATGCAGGGCTGCTCTGGCTTGCATGTGAAGACAGGACTGGGGAGCAGAGGTGTGAGCTCACCTGCTAGCCTGACAGTGCTCCTCAGGGAGCCTGGCCTTGCCACCTCCCCATGCTGGGGGCTGGGGGTATCCCAAAGACAAAGAACAGCCCCTTCCCATCTGTAGCCTCAGTGTGATACTCCCTGGTCCCCAGGCTGGGGGCTGTGCACACACAGACCAAAATCAGAGTCCCTGCACAGGAAAGCAGAGATCCCCATCTTCCTGCTCTCACAAAGCTTCCCTGGTGACTGACTGAGCTTAATGGCATGAGCAATAATTGCTACTGCTTAATCACGATGGTTTTAGGAAAAATTCTGTCTAATGAGAATCCATTTTGCTTGTAGCAGGTAATTAAAGTCTGCTTGAACAGGAAAAAAAGAGATATGAGCCTCTCAACATGGCTTTCTGGAGAGACAGTGCAAAACAAAGACCAAGGTGTATATTGTGCCAACTGTTTCCACCAGAAGCTGGAAGGATGAAAAATGAGCCCCTTCACAACCTGTGCCACTGCACCTTCCTGAGATGGTGATCTCTGTGTGGGAGTGCTCACGTGAGTGTGTGCAGCCACAGCAGAGAACTACACCAGAGATCAGCAGGAGACCTCATGCCTCACTTGGCATGGAGCACAAAAAAGGCAGTGCAATGACCAGGAAACCTGCAGCCCACCATTTACATATGCCAAGGATCCCTGCATGAATCCAAGAGGGATGAAATAACTGTGAATTGAGGGATTATCTCACATACAGGAAAAACAGAGGGGAAAAAAGAAACCATTTCCAGTTTTATTATCCTTAATATCCCATTCATTTTTGTGCCTTCCTATGCCTCCTCAGTTGTTTGCTTTTTGGTTAATTTTTTGCATTTTCTCCCAAGTGCAGTGTGTGGGATTGGTCAAGCTATGTTCTGACTTTGGGAGAGGAAGGCAGACTGACACTGGCACAGGTCTCCAACCCTTTTGTGCACAACACAGCACCTCTGAAGAAAAAATAGGATAAATGCTCCTCCTCTCCAACCTCAGCTGTGGTAGCTACTGACAGAGGAAGGGGGAAACCTCAGGGAAGGCAGTGGCTTAAATGATACACGCAAAAATATTCAGATTCAGAGTATACTTTTCTTTGAAACCCCCTTGTCCTCTCTGATACTGTCCTTCTAAGCCTCCCATATCCATGGATACAACATTTTAAACCCACAAAAATAAATGTGGAATGAGGAATGGCTGAAATAATATCAATCCTCTCAGCTCACATTCCTCAGCCATCCCAGAGCTTCCACCCCCCAGCAGCAAATACCTGTGGAAGGCAGGAATACCAGCTCTTTGTAGCTCAGGGAGATGGCCAAGATGACCAAGTCCTCTGGAAGTGACAGCTTCTCCCTGCCAACATGACAAGGGCACAAGAATGACCAGTTTAGAATAGACACCAGGAAAGAGAGGGATCTTGCTGAACTTAAAAGCCTGTATCATAATGATAACACTCTGGATTCTCTTTATAGTGGATGGAGAAAAAGCCATTTCTCCATGTGATTCGCTGGCTCTCTTTTAGACATATTTTTTAGGATGAGATGTGCTTAGGCATCAGAAGTGCCTGTTTCTCTCCATTGCCTATAAAGGAGTCCGTATGACTCGCTCAGCTGTTGACGTTTGCACTGTAGGAATCTAAATTTGGGCAGATGAATACCATTTCCAACTTTCAGTCTGCTGGAGTTAGGTAACATGAATTCTACTGTGGGCAAGTGCTAAATATTTGAATAGATGCTATTTTTTAATTCACCCTCTCCTTGCAAGACGACAACATCAGTAGGGTTATCTGTGGGAAGAGGAAACAGCGTGTCATTAAAACCAGAAGACATCCAAATTCTGTACTTTTTTTCTGGCACAGATTACCATGTGAGCTGCAGCAGATTTCTTAATCCCTCTGCTTTTTAAGCTTTACCTCTATTCAGTTTTCAAATGCTAGTTTACAATTTAATTCCTGAATGTGCAGACAATACTTCTTAGCAGTTCACTGTTCTTGTTTTTCCTCATAGCATTTTTATGTGAAATACAATTTTGTGCCCAAATTCATTACATTTTCAGTATTTTATCTTTTCCACCCTCCTCTGGGAAGTGCTATGCATTTCTTTCATAAATCTGAACTCTCAAGCCTAAAGAATGGCACTAGTATTTAATATCAGAGCATCACCCTTCACACTGAGAGGAGTATTTAATATTTTGTCTCCCTTCTAATTTTCTTGCTTTTCTTGAGTCTTCAGTTCTTCGATGATGTGCAGGGCAGTATGTTCTGTTCCAGAAGACGACTTGGGAGCAAATGCCTGCCAGAGAAAAGCCTTTTATAATCTATTGTTTGAGGGCCATTGTGTTGGTTTGACACCTATTTCTGCTTGGCTCATAGTTTCATCTAGGAAAGGTTCTTTCACTTTGAAAACTTGGGAAAGAACCATGGAGGGAAACTGCTTCTTCCATAGACACAAACATTCACTCCTTACCCTGCATGGCAAAAATGTGACAAAAATTGTTGATGCTAAACGTTGATTAAAAAATTAATGAATGAGGCTTAAAATCCACCAGAAAAGAAAACATCTGTCCCAACATTCAGATCATTCTAAGAGTCTATAAGTTTCAAACAGGGACAAACATCATTGCAAGCAGCAGCAGGATGTTCACCACCTCTGAACAAAGGATCAGGGAAGCCCTAGCAGCTCCCCAGGGAGCTCAGAACTCACAGTGCAGCCCGAGGAGCAGGGGTGGCTGTCGCACAGCTGGGAAGGAACGTGAAGGGAATGCACTGAGGTGTCTCACTGAGGTCACAGCTGAATGGCTGGAGAGCAGCTGAAGAGCTCAGGACAGCCTTTGAATGAACAGGAGTATTTTTCTAAAGAATGCACACAAAAGCCACAAGCATGGAGAAAGTGTAGAACATGCACCCACAAGGACTAAATTTAAAAGATGTGCTTAGCAGGGAACACATGCATAGCATATGGATGCAGCTGATGGAAGAGTTGTTGGACTCCGTTCAAGATACCACTCACATAGCAGATGAACCATAAATTTAAGCTACACATGTCACATCCTTACCACTAAGGTTGCCTTTAGTCATGTGTGAATGCAGCTTATCTGCTGGATCCTGGCTTGTGAGCTAAGTCAGTCTCTGAGTGCAGCAACAGGGGTGGGCAGCACACGGAGCGCCCAGGGATCCTCAGCTGCTCGTTACCCTCCGTGAGCCATCAGCCTCTGGGCTTTCTGCAGCCCTCACCTTGGCATTTGTTAGTCCTGGCACTCACTGCCTAATGATGTTGCATGCTGTCCTTCAGCTGCTCTCTGGCTGACAGGCCAGCTCCTTTAACATTTGCCGTGATGCATTTTCTGGTATTAAACTGAGCTCCTTGAGCTGATTAAAAGCCTTCCAACATGATGTCATTGCCAAGTCTCCTATGCACACGCACAAAGACAATCATAAATAATAAAACCTGTTCTGGATTTCACCAATAAATGTAGTAGTATCTAAGTCTCTGCCCTCTGGCCAATCTTCTGTATTACTGAGCCAATTCATGTTTCTTATAGGTACATAAGAGAGCCTGGTTATTATTCTTCAGCAATTACTTTCTGCTTTCAAAATCTTTTAAGCCAAAAAACAGTATATTTATGAAATTGGTAGAAAAGGTAAATATTTACAGAACAGAAATCAGACCTTCCACTTCCTTGTAGCACTGGAGTTGTAAGAGATTCCTTGCAGCTGTTTGCAAGCAATTAAAGTTTTAGGTTTGCAGTATACTTTTGGAACCTAATTTTATAAACAGCTGCTGACAGTCCATTAATTTGAATCCAAAATGCCCTCTGAGTTAGACTAGTGCTAAAGAAAGCATTAGTTTCCATTCCAAAATGGGCTTTATCACAGATTCCTGCTGCCCCTTTTGCATATCTGTTTGACTCAAGGCAATAGCAGCAGTATTTAAGTGCCAGTTATGTTTTGGTAGTATGCACAATATTTTAATGGGGAGAGGAAGACTGAACACAAGACCTTAAACCTTGTTAGAATAAGAAAGAAAAACAGACTTAAGCATTCATTGGAAGGATTTTTAGGGAAGTCTTGCATATCTCTTGGTAGGGAGACTTTTTAACATTATGATTAACACTCAAATTTGGTGGATGTACAAAACCAGAACAATTTTTTTTTTCTAATGGGTCTAAATGAAAGAAAAAAAATCAAACATGTTCCCCTTTCTTAAAAGTCAGATTTCAGCAGAAGACTGGTATTTGCCACCAATGAATATATATTTTGGTAGCAGCTGGTGATGCCACTGTGTGATGGCAGCTTCTCTCAGGTTTGAGGCTATATGGTAGAAACACAGATGCAGAGGCATCTGTGATATGATTTAAGGGATAACCTGCTGTTGATGATGCTGTATCTGGTGCAGGATTTGGAGGTTTCTTTGGTGGCAGGTTTTGCTGCTGATCTTACTGTTAATGACTTGTGGCAAAGAGGTAATGAAGAGAAATTGCATGAATGTGAAAGCAAGCTGGAATGTAAAACATAGGAAAAGAAACTATCACTGAGCCAACTAGCAACAGCAGCATTTTGGCTTTTTGAGAAGACATTATGAAGAGGTGAATATTAGTACCTCTGAGCATATGGAGCTATTCCCAAAATCCAAAATGCAACATGGGAAAAACATGGATCTTTTAGGTAGAGCAGTTGACTGATGGGCAGAATAGGCTGGTACCATTCTGCAAGACATGGTATGGTCAGTGACATAATTTATTCATAGAAATAGAAATGGTGAAGGTAAGAAATTAAAGGCCCTAAATGCAGAAGTGACAAATTTTGACCAAATCATGGAGAGCAGTGAGTTGTGGTCAGAGATAAATCTGAAACATGACCTGAACAGGGGATGTTTTAAATTACTTTCAGGGAGGTAGAACTGCCAAAACCAAAGACAACGAGAAAGTAAGTGTTGATGAGAAATTGAGCTTCCAGGAAAGTATTATAATGATGAAAATGCCAAAATCCTGGAGGTGATGTTGGAAGACTGAACCAAAGATAACACATAGAACAAAAGGAAATGGCTTCAAGTTGTCTAGGGGAGTTTTAGACTGGATATTAAGAAAACATTCTTCACAGAAAGGTTTGTCAAGTACTGGAGCAGGCTGCCTAGCAAGCTGGGTGAGTCACTGTCCCCAGAGGTATTTAAATGACATGCAGATGGTTTAGGGACATGGTTTACTGGTGCACTTGGCAGTGCTGTGCTCGTGGTTGGATTAAATGACCCAAAAGGTCTTTTCCAGCCTATATGATTCTATGATTTATGATACTGGAAAAATTTGGGAAGAAAGCAGAGATTCGTGTAGAGGGAAATCAAGCATCAGTTTAGCAATCCTGAATTGAAGATTACAGCTATGCAGTAAATAATCCAGAAAGAATATTAAAGATGTGGTTTTCATCAGACATTGGGGTTTGCAAAGCACTCCTGATATTTCTCACCCCAAAGTAGCTAAAGGTGTGCAGGACTTGAGACAGTAAGGAGATGGGCCAGAAAGTCAGGTCCTTGTTGGACCCATGCAAACCAGTAAAGTACAATGTGACCACAATAAAATGAAGGAAAGCTGAAAACCAGTAAAGGATTGTGTTGCAAAATCCTCAGTGTGACCAGGACTTTAACACATGGCAGTGATGTTTGAAAAGCAAAGGGGAAGAAGTTGTAGTAATATGCTAAGGTGTTGTATTAGTCTGCCTCTAGCTAGTCACAAAACTTGTTCATGCATCATATATACATGCATCACTAAATTTTATTTTACTTTATTTTAAATTAAATTTGACCAAGATGCACCTATATCATATTCATGATGTTTCCATCTGCCTGGAACTTGCAAGCCTCTAAAAAGAAGAAAACATCTTGTATTAAATTTTCCAAGCAGCCAAAATGCTGCTGCTCTTTTTTTGGTTTTTATTTTACCCTGTGGTTTGAATTTAAATTTATGTTTCTAAATTTACATATTCAAAAACTTAATCTGAAACCTGTTTGGAATTTGGATGTCTCTTTTTATCACAATTCATTTAATGCAGCTATTTCTCAAATTGAGGCATCACCCCTGCAGCTACTGGATGTCAAAGGCCAAAAAAAAAAAATTGCTTTATAGAAAAACTGAAGCCACATTTCTATTCTGCATTTGAGCTGCTGACATTTTCTAGATAACACCAAGAGATGTCAGAATACTGGCTGTTAAAGCAGTCTATGTTTGGAGCCTATTAAGCTGAAGTCTGAGAGTGAAGGGAAATGTGGAGACTTCTGGTGGGACTGACATATACCATTACTTACTATATTTCAGTTTTATAGGGAAAAGGAGTTTTTCCCTGCCTTTATTTTTTTTTTTTCCCAAGAGTTAGACTTAAAATCTGGCAGGTCACCGAGAGCCTGTAATTTCACTCTAATTCCTCTGTATATTCAAAGGTTATGTAATTCAGCCCTTGCCCTTCTGATGAGGAAAGCCTGGGAGGAAGTCCCAGCAGAAGCCTCTTACTCCCTTATTACTGTCAGAGGCTACCACTAACCTGTCTCCTCCTCTGACACCAGTAATTCTGCCTCTTTAGTGCTCTCCCATTGTTCAAGGGGTCCAGGCTGTCTGTTCTGGTTGTCAAAGGTGCAGCTCCACCAAGTTCTTTAGAGTTGCACTGGTGCAAAGGCATCTGGAAGGGGAAGGGGGGCTCAGAGAATAATATTCAGGTGTCTTGTGTGCCATGTAACACAACCAGAATGGTTGGCCATGCCTCCTAAGCACTCTCTCCTCTTCTCATGCAGTGGCAAGCAGAGGGAGGAAATTGGTTTCCTATCAGCTGAATTCTCCCTGGAGCTCCTTGCCATGCACAGAAAATCTGTCAGAGCCCCCCTCCAGAGATCACATTCCTGTCCCTCAGTCCTTGCTGCAGCTCCCCTGTGCCATGCCCAGGAAGGGATGTCCCAGCACAGACCTCTCCCCCATCCACTGCACATGGCAATGAGCCTGTGACATGCTAAGAAAAGCATGAAGAATTGAAGAGACCATGACTCAAACAGCTATTTACCTCCAGAGCCAAGCTGCTTTTCTACAAAGCCAGTCTATCACACTCTGCCACTGCTGACAGCCTTGGAAAGGTTGCAGAGGGTTGAGTAGGGTGCATATAGCCAGGGAGGGTGCACAGGGCTGGGCAGAGCTGTGCCTGGACTGGCAGGGCCAGATGGATTCCTCCCAGACCTATCTGGGATGTCTCTACCTGCTAATGTTCATGTAGGTTAACTGACAGCCAGTGGCATTTAATCAGAGGCACCAATCCTGTAGGTCCCCATGCTAATGAGACTCCTGAACCATGTTGTGCTGGATAATGCAGATCTCTCAGCTGCTTCCTTCGGTTGTTCCTGGAGCCTTTTGTGTCTGCCAGTTTATAGATTATCCTAAATATTGTTTCTGACTTCAAAGATATGTAAAAGCATTTGAACATCCATCTCATCTGAGCAAGAAATATTACAGAACAGCTTGTCCTCCTGCATAGCAGCTGGCCAGAGATTTTCTGCTGAAGCTCCTGCCTTAGCCTACACTTACAATTAGCATTGATATTCCCCACTTACCTGCATTTGCCTGCCCTTCCTCAACAGCTCTGCTGTTGCCTGCCTCAGAAGCAGTGAGGCTGTGTGTCTGACTGACTGGGGATGCTCCAGGACCACACAGACCAAGCCATGGGGACCTTGGAGCAATTTGAGCAAGCAGAGATGTACCAAGAAATGCACGCCTCAGTCTGGAAGGCTGAATCCAAGCAGAAACAGCCCAATAATCTGAAATCCTTTGTATATGCCCATGTTAACAACATGTCAACTAATTTGAAGATTCTTTCACTTAATTTACTTATCCACTGTTTCTTTTCAGGAGCTAATTCATAATTTCCTGTTTGGATCTTTGTGTTGGGACTTGTAGTGATGAAGGGTACAAGTGGTGGGGGTAGATAATGTCTTTACCAGCACCAACCCAGCATCCTGGGAAGATCTGAGAGTATTGTACGTGGCTGAAGCCTTATTGCAATAGCCATAGGCCCCTGATTAGCTAGGCCAACACAACATAGAATTCAGCAAAATCTACTGCTTCAAGGGGAGAACACAGAGGCTGAATGCTTCTCACCCTAAGCAATAACTTGCAGCTCTTTGAGAATTATCAGCTTGTACAGGTGAGCCAGTCAGGAAAATAAGAGGCTTCATTTTCATCTCAGACTAGAATAATGAAGAAGGCAGTCCACGAAACTTGCTTCCCTTAAGAGGTGCAAATGCAATGAAAATTAAATATGAGACCCGTATAATTATTGGGTTTTAGCTTTTATCTTAGTTTGAAGGAAAAAGACTGCTGGAAAATACAAGAGATATGCTAAAGGAAAGAGAAAAATATGTAAACATTCTTCTGCATAGTAATGCAGAAGGAAAAGGTATTGCTTAGAAAAAGGAGATTATATAAACCCCTAAGTTACCTTCAAGCCTGTATTCAAGGATAGGTGTATGCTATTTTGCTCAGACCATTCTTTTTTTTCTTTTTCTCTCTCTCTTTCTTTCTTTCCTGTCGAAAAGAGAATTTAAAATAAGAAAAGAGAATGCCTTCTATTTCCTTCTATTCAAATTCATAAATATATATACTAGGAAATATTAGTATTTTATATTAATATTTTGTATATGTGGGAGATGATTTTATTTAGCATTTTGGAAATCCTTAAGTCTGCTGTTTATTTAAATTATTTATCATTTTGCAAAGGGAATGCAGGCACGTGGAGCTCAGAGAAAGATCAGAGTCCAGCTCTCCGCAAGATTACTTTTTCTTCTTAATCCTCAGGGACCTGATTGAATTTTTCTCTGTTTATTATTATTTCATATTCTTCTTAATATTCTATTCTTTTTATTTAGATTTAAAAATGATACCACCATGCTGAGGGCCACTGTCCTCTCTGGATCACTCCTCTTGTGCCTGTGACATTTGTGCAAACCTTGTGTCTGCCTGATGCGTTTCAGCTCTCAGTTTTAAACTACTTCAGAGCACTGCATCATTAAATTTTTTACTCACTTGGCCAAGCATCCTGAAACCAACTGCCTAACATTCTATTTGACACCAAGCCTCACATATGCTTTACAGTCTCCGAATTCTCTGGGGCAGCAGCTGCCTTTTGAAATGATGCACAGTGGGGCCACCAAAATTGGGCCTCGTGGCTCAAGATGGGTCCCCAAGGCTCTGCCACAAGGCAGGGCACACCCCTTGCAGCCAAGGAGGGGGATCACCACCATAAGTGCTGGATTCTCTGTCCCTTGGCAACTTTCCCTTTCCTGCTGAAATATTTTCTACAGCTGAACATGAGTTCAATGCAGGGGTAAGTGATGATATTTAAGGGCTTAAGGAGGTCAAAAGAGATGATCCAATGGTTCCTCCCAGCCTTCGATCCACCAGCCTATGAATACTGATAAGAGCAAATTTAAAAGCATCTCTGTGCAAAGGTCTCCATAGCCACTGCTTCAGGAACACTGTGGGAGTTGTGCTGGAAGACTTCTTCAGGACTGAGGCTTGGCACAACTCTGCACATCAATGAATAGGTACAACCCCAGGGAGAGTACATATACCTGGGGCAGTGGAAAAAGGTGTCTCTAGGAAAATGTCACCTTATCTAAGCAGGGGGTATGACAATTCTATAACTGTTTCCAAAGTGGTGACACAAATAAATGAATCAAATTCCCCACGCACAATTTTCAGGAGCAAACAACCCAGAATACTGGAGAGCATGGATGCATTTTGTATTGACTGACTAGCTGTTGACTCTCCTTTAAATTCCCACTGGTTTTGGAATTGCTCGTTTCTGCTGGCTCTAAGACGGTTAATATTGTAACTCAAAATAATCTGCAGCTAAAAAAAAAACCAAAAAAAACCCAAAAGAACATCAGGACATTATGTGCAGGTATGGTTCAGGCAAGACAAGGAGTAGGAATCCTAGACTGCACAGCTATGAAAAGCATGCCAAGTAAGGCAGGGAATATGCAATATCCCCAGACACCCTCCAGTGGGTCTTTGAGGCAGAGCTGAACCTCGCCTTGTTTGAGCCCACAAGGAGATTTTCTGTGGAGAGGTGCAAGTCAGTATGAGTCTGGCTTTTAACTTTATGCCCTTGCTGTATCTTTGTAGTCCACTGCCAAAAGCAGTGAATTACTTATGGACATGGAAAGAGGAGCTGCCTTTTTCAATCACCCTTCTTGCTTCAGGAGCAATTGGCAGCAACAGCAAAAAATAAACTTTGAGCAATCTCACCCCATCACCAAATCCCTTTCTGAACATGTTTTGCTTTGCAAGAAGATAATATTTCTAGTAATGAAGCTACAAAGCAAACAGAGTTCAGTGGTCTGTAAACAGGAATGCACACAGACACACATGCACATGAGTCTTGGAATAAAATTATTCAAAGAAGTGCTTCTTCCTATACTTCCCAGTGATGGAGTGAGAAATCATTGCTTTTAAGAAATTGTTTTATAATGCAAAAACACTGGAAGGCATAGTTTTGTCTTTACAGCACAAATTGTGTTCAGGCTCTGTTTGGGTCAAAGATGCAACAGGGAGGGCTAGAAATGTGAAACTGGTGTGTTTTGGCTTTGACTCAGCTCCCAGAATGACCCAGCAACAATTCTTCTTCATTTAGCATGTTTGTGTTATTTTGGCACAGAAACATCCCTAGTTCTCTGGCATGGTTTCATGAAAAATCGTTGGATCTTCACCTGCACATTTCTGCAAGGTCTGACTTGTTTCTCCTGCTGCTGTATGACACTTTCCTGACTTCTGCCCGTAGTTGGTGTTGCCATTGCTCTGGGAAGCCCTCAAGCCATAAGTCTGGATGACTTCAAGCTGCCCCAGGGCATTGTAAGCCTGCAGGACTCCTGTGATACAAGTCAGCTCCTGTAGTGGTTCAACCACAGCCAGCAACTAAGGACCACACAACCTCTCACTCATTCCCCATCCCTCTGATGGGGAGGAGAGTAGGAAAAAAAAAAGATAAAACTCATAGGTTGAGATAGACGAGTTTAATAATTGAAATATAGTAATAATAATTGTTAATAGTAAATAAATAAATAAAATGCAAGATAATAAAAATAGAGGAATAAACCCTAAGAAAACCAAGTGGTGCATAATTCACACAATTTCAACTGTTCATCACCCACTGACAGATGCCCATCCCATCCCTGATTAGAGATCAGTAGTACCCAGCCAACTCCCTCCAGTTTATGTATTGAACATGATATTGCATTTTATGGAATATCCCTTTGACCAGTTTGGGTCAGCTCTCCTGGCCATACTCTCTCCCAGCTTCTTGTGCATCTGCTTGATGTCAGAGCATGGGAAACTGAATAGACTATTTCTTAGGGTCAGAACTACTGAGCAAAACCATCAGTGTGTTATCAACATGTTTATCCTACTAAATCCAAGCACAGCTACTAGGAAGAAAATTAACTTTATCCCAGCCAGAACCAGGGCAGCTCCAGACATCTCAGAAGTGCTGGAAAGACTGAATTTTGTTGCAAAAGAGCATCAGCAGAGCCACAGAAGGTTCCTCATGGAGTCACTCTTTCCACTCTGCTATTCCATGGGTTTTAGGGGAGCAAAGGATGGATGACAACAATTCGCAGGGAAAACCTCAGATCTTTACTACTGCAATTAAAAGCCTTGGCCCCACATGCCCTGATTCCTCCAGCAACAGCCACCAGGCTGGCTCTCCAGGGCACTCATGCTGACAAAGGCACTGCAGGAGCCTGAACTCACTCTGGTTTCACCAGCAGTCTGTTGCCATAGGCAACTGCCTATTTTGCCTACACCTAGAGCTGGCCGTGAGCAGTATGCACAGCAGGATTGCTGTGATGAGATTAGCACACTTTATTATACTATCCCTGCTCTTATCACCAACCCCAGCTCTCACAAATTCAAGATAAGGAAATTTCTCTCATGTACTTACCATGGTCTTGAACAGGACTTTAGAGAGAAGCGATGAATGCCATGGTATTCACATTTACATGGGAAAATTTAGGGAGTCGTTGCCATTCTTGTTTTCAGGTCCTCTGAACTCTTCAATGTCCCAGTTCTGCTCTGGTTGCTTATCAGTTATCCCAGCTTGAGTAGCTTGAGGGTGTCCTCTGCACACCGAGATAATGTCAATATGGGACCAAGGCATCATAATCCCTTCAACAGTAGCCCATAATATTGTCCATTCTAAACTGCCCAGGAATAGCCTGCTTTTTAGGCTGGCTTTAACCTGTGTACCACTTCATTTTTGGTAGCTGGGATAACTAGCTACATTAGGTAAGTATACCTGTTAACTTAAAGGGAAGGTAAATCTCTAAATCTCAGTGAAAGCTAAAATAGGACTTTTACTCTCTAGAGAGTCAGATAAGCAACCAAATCACCACCACCTGACACATTACCATCCACCAACTGAGCAGCTCAGCTGCAGGCACGGCAGCATTGCACTACCATGGCCTGCCTTGAGGTCACCATGTGGAAATGGAGCTGGCTCTAAATTAGAAATACTGAACCTAAACCCTTTCTTATGTGTAATTTCCACTTAGGTTCCTCACTGCTCATTGAAATACCTTGTTGATTCTGAGAAATACCCCACTAAATGTAACACAGGTAGTCAGAGATGTTGCCTGTAAACCAGAGAGCCATGTAATTAACTGGAAAATCTTTGATTTTAGATCCTTCAATTTTTACATAGCTCTAAGAGTCTGGGCCTCAAATTGGGTTCCACAGAGAAATATTTATGTAATGTGAAATTCTGTTGCATTAAAAAAACAAACACAGGCCTATGTTGACCTGACAATGACCTTTTTTAATAATAGAAAATCATCAAAATAAAGGACAATGCAAATGCAGATGATTTTGTTACAGTAGATTTGATCAAACAAAACAGACAATCTAATTAACCAGTGATTAGATTAAGTAGAAGTCTCTGCACTGAGTGATGAATAATTAACTGGAATTGTATTTACTTATTTTTTATTGTACTGCAGAACAAGCCTACATCTTTGCTTTTCTTTCCTTTCACTGCAGTCTTAATTAAACAAAATTATTCTGGGTGCCTTACACAGCATCTAGACCTCTAAGCAAAGATGGTAAGTTAGAAAGGGAAGGCCAGCCCTATACGAGATTTAGCTGTGGATCAATACTGCTTGGATAAATCTCATCCAAAGGAACAGTTACAACCCTGGCTTTTCAGAGCTGCTTGGCATTTACAGCTCCAGCTGAGAGGAATGTGAGCTGCAGGTGCTCAGCCCTTCAGAGAGCCATGCCCTTATTGTTCAAACATAATTTATGCTGGAGAGCAAGCAAACAAACATTCAAGGCAACTCCTAATTTCTGCACCTGAGTCAATTCAGGACTTATTTTTATCAAGGCAAATGCACAGAAGGCAATGGTGCACAGCTGATCAACATCTATAACAGAAATGGATCTTGTACTTTGAAATCCTTATCAGAAATGTTTGTGGCGACTTTTAAGTATAGGGTGTTTGAGAGATAGTCTTTTAAGATGATTTAATTCCATCCTTTTAAGAACTGTAATCTGGAAGATTGGTTTGGCTACCTATCACTTACTAAGAAAACCCTATAGTGCTGAAAAAGCCCTTTTGATACCACAGCTTGTCAAATATTAGAGGTAATTTTAATTTTTAAAGTGTTTTAATAATTGTGTATTTGCCAGAGGCTCTGTGGTATCCTATGAAAATTATCATAGCAGGCATTCATTAGGTTCACCATAAACATGAGTTGCATATTCCCATTTTCTTTTGCTCTGAACACACAACAGTTAATTTGATGAAATATCTGCTGGCAAAATTTCTCTCCTAGCTGTGGGACTGCTGTCTGTCTGTCTGTCTAGACACTCTTACTGCTCTCATTGCCATGGCACCTCAGTGCATCCAGACCCAAGGATGTCTGAGGAGGAGTTAATAAGCATTATCTCTTGCTAGGTCTCTCAGAGGATGCCTCTGCCAAACTGCAGGGGCAGCAGATGCGAGCAGGCGAGGGCAGCGTGATTCCTCGGTGCCATGAGCTGCCTGGTGGGAAAAGCCAGTGGGACACTCTGGAAGCTCTGGCACTCTAGCAGTGCCTTGCAGACAGCCTCTGGCCAGGTGGCAGGGCATTCATGTGTTGGCTTCTATTATGCAGGCATTTATCTCACTGTGTGCAGAGACAAGCAAAGCTAGAGCTACTGCAAGCTCTGTGCTAGCAAGGATGCCAAGGAACACCATGTGGAGGCGGGTGAATTCTGGATGAGCAAGTGGGTAAACAGAAAGGCTGAAGTGCCAGGGGTAGCCTAGGGGCATTCCCTTAGGAACAAACAGCAACTGAGACAAAAAGTAAGGCCTCACTGCAGCAACTAGCTCCTGGAACTAGTTCTAGGATATCAGATTGCCTTTTAACAAAAAGGCTTGGTTGACCAGGTGATGCATGTACCAGCAGTTGCTGCATTTTAAGTC
The DNA here is from genome assembly GCF_029582105.1 of Oenanthe melanoleuca. Taxonomy (NCBI): domain Eukaryota; kingdom Metazoa; phylum Chordata; class Aves; order Passeriformes; family Muscicapidae; genus Oenanthe; species Oenanthe melanoleuca. The sequence continues at coordinate 33,991,222 of NC_079336.1, forward strand.
TACAGTTTTGGTTCTGAAATGCCAGCCCATGAATTCACCCACATACTTGTAAAATCTGGGATTGCTTTTATGATGCAGACTTTATTTTCACTGGCACTGAGTGCAAGTCAGCAACAGATAAAGCCACACCTTCCCATCACTGTTGATGCTCAGAGCTCGAGTCTTGCTCCCCATGATGCTATTAAGAAAACTTCTATTGTCTTTCACATGAGTAAGCTTTTAGCTGATTCAACTTGTATTCAGTCCTTATTTACAACTGAACAACCACTCTGACCAAAAAGAACTGTGACAGTGGGAGCAAAATGTGACCTTTAGTTTGTACTGTTTTAGCAGTGATTCTCACAGTTCTCAGCCTCTCTCTCCTCACATGGACTTACTATACTTTTAACCTTTCTCACTAAAGTCTGTTGAGAGTAACAAGAAAATGGATGTGACTATATCAGAAAATCCTGATATTTCTGTTATGAAATATTTAACAAGTACTGATGTTGAAAAGGCTGGTTGTCAGGAGGATGTGTACCTGCTAAATAACATGGGCAAAATAATATAATTGCAGAATACTGCTTTCCATGGACAGAAATCTCAGTTGAATTCCTCCCATCTTTCTCTTTACAAGGCCATAAAGGTCAAGAATTGCTTACAAGCAACAGGAGAGTGTTTTACAGTGTTCAGCAGCCTAGATGCATCCTGACTCAATCTCACAATAAAACCCAGGCATATACCTTGTCCTCCTCTCCTACTCCTTTCTCCTCTTGTCTTCCTTAATGGAAGAGAGATGTGTAGATGTAGGACAGGAAGTCTCACTGTCGGCAAGGAAGGAATTGTAGGAGATGAAGGAAAACTTCTCCAGTTTTGGTGGAAGCAAGGAACAGAGAGAACAAATATATATGAAATGAGCAATGTCAGGATAAGAACAAGTAATGCCCATTTTTTTTTCCTTCTCAGTGATGATTTATATATGCAGACACCAGCCTAGGAATTGAGGGGGAACGCTAATGAATCTTTCAGAGTTGTGTCTATGGCGCTGATTACCACTGTTCCCTCAGAAGTCTCCAGTATTTATGATTTGGAGATGTTTTCAGCAGGAAATGAATATTAGCCGCTATTTAAAAAATGTACCACATAATTGCAGAAGATGGCATGTTCCCATTCCAATTAGAAGTGGGTAACTGTAATACCTGAAGGAGCCTTGTGCATCATTTGTAGGAAAATATGGCTCTTTGTAAAGGAATTTATGCATAGAAGAATGCATAATATACTTGTGAGTAGTAAGGTTTTGATGTAAAGTACTGCAGTAAAAGAATCACTATCCCATGGAGAAATCTGAGTTTGAGATATTTTTCCTAAAAGGAGGCTGGCAAATCATGTTCTTATTACTGCTTATATATCAATATGGCAAGCAGAACTTTCTACCTCAGAAAACTTTGTCTTTAGCTTTTCATATTAAATTCACAAAAACATTCATATATTTCAATTCTTCATCTTTAACCAAAGCCTGTCTTCTTACATAGACCATGCTTGTAACTATTCCCCAGCACTGAGGTCAGCTAGCATGAGCAGCCTATATTGCCTTAAAACTGCATGGCTGCTTCAAATTATATACTGGGAATGGGAATGTTCCCAGTAAAGAGCTAAAGCAGCTCAAAGCAAACGCTGAGGTGTCTCCTAACTGTTATGTTATGTAGGGAAAGTGTAGGGGCCTGCATTCAACACATACACAGTCTTCTGATTTGTAGAGCAGATGGCCAAATTCTAATAGCCACATGTTGAAGGCAGTTGCTGAAAGGGGCAATAAAGTGACTAAATCCATGCTTTTGTAGATTCAGCCCATAAGAATTTATGTAAAGCTCGCACATCATTTCCATCATAGAATTAATACCATCTAATCAGCCTATAGTATAGCAGTATGTCAGGCACCCAGTGACCATAAAACAGCATATGAACCTTAAATCAACTGAAAATCCTAGTGATCTGTGAATGGAACTGCATCAGGGCCCTCAGGAAAAAATGCAACTAATTCTGTAGGTGCAGTTTGTTCCTGCATTTGGTGAGAGGTTGATAGGGCCAAATTCAGGGCTTTGATCAAATATGGATCTGCTCTCTAGACAGAACTGCACTTGCTTGCCAGAGGTGTGATTCTGACCCAAGATTTTTGTACACCATGCTTATGTTGCTTTTTTTGCTTAATTGTACAGTGCTGAAAGATGTTTGAACAAACTTGTTTTATACAAGCAAATACAAATATACGTGGGGTATGACTGCAGGCTTACAAGCAAAAGAAATACCTGAAAAACCTTCTGTTCTTCTATTGATCCAAAGGAGTGCTTGAAACATTACTATGGCAACAATTCTTACCCAGTGGAAGGAGCAAGCCATTATCTGTGCATAGGAACAAAACAAGAGGAGGTATTTTTCAGAACTGTGCCCACCTCCCCTTGACCACTACAGATGTGCTGACCTTCTGGCACGAGCTTCTGCTGCAGGAGCTTTCAATGAAAAATGACTTACAGAATTATTTATTGGTCCATGCACAGAGAATAAAGAAATTCTATTGACCAACAGAGTCCTGACACAGAAAACAGCAGTGCATGGAACTACTCTTTTCTAAAAGTATCAAACATCTTTCTTACCTCTTTTACAACCTTGGCTACAGGTGTAAATAAAAGAGACAGGGCTGGTCTGGCTCACTCTAAATTGTCTATGTCATTTGGCTGCACTCAACCTTTCACAACTACAGCTATTAAGTGAGAAAAGTACTGAGCATCTAATATCACCATGTTCTTAATGACAATGAGTTCAGGCTCAAGTACAAATCAGCTGGTATTGAGTTCAGGCTAAGTACAAATCTGCTGGCCTTCTGGTAATGGTGTTATTTAGTCTATTGATTAGCATCTGGACAAATAAATTCAGCAAGAAACTATTTTGCATCATGTGGCTAAATTGAAAGTCCACATCCCATATGGCCTGAAGGCAGAGTTGACAGTTAATCATATTCCAGATGTGTGTAACACTGAAGAAGCTCTGTCTGCTGCTCCTAACTGCATCTCTCATCCCCAGCTCCACATATGGGTAATTTTAAGAAGTATGTGACTCTGCCCACCTCTCCTAACTCTGGGGAGGAAAGTGATACTGGCTACAAGTCCAGGCAGGCTGTTCTTCCTGTAAAAGGCTGAGAAAAATGGTTGTGTGGGAGATGGTGCCAAACGAGGAGAGAAAAGGAGCAGCCTGGAAGAAAGCTTCCAAATCTGCACTCCCACTGCAGAAACACTTTATGGCTGTCCTGAGGCTGGGGAGAGGAGCAAGCAGCTGCAAGCTCTTTCCAAGCTGTTTGTTTGCCAGTCCTCTCTGGGCAGCCTGAGGAACAACCAGCTGTGAGGGCAGCACCAGTAGGTGGAACAGCTCTGCCCACTTGGGAGATCTGTGCTGTTCCACAGGGCCACTCAACAGCACCAGCCAAGAGGGTGTTCCCCACTGCCATTAGTATTTTTATCTCCTTTTTTAATAGGAGCAGAAAGGCAAGAAGTGTCAGAAAAAAAGGAGGCAGAACCTGGGCAGAAGACAGACTGTAGAAAGAGACCAAGACTAACACCAAGCATGTGAAGTACAAGACAGGAACAGGAAAGACATTGCTGCTAACTAATAATATTGGAGAAAATGTACAAAAAGCCATTCATAAGCCATTTACTAGGTCTCAGCCTAAAAAGCTGAGTTTCTACTTATTCTGTATAAATGGCAAAATCCTATTTCTTCTAAAAATGTATTTCACCCCACTATCCCTGGAAAGTATTCATCTTTACTTCAATGGTAACTGTCTCCTGCATTCTATCAGCAGAATATATGTGTATCTGTGTGTAAATATAGTTTTATTTAACACATACATGCACATAGACAGGAAAGCAGGTAGAAAATGTCTTGATGAAAGTAAAACCATAACACACACTTGGATTTAACTTATTTGATCACTTTTTCCATTCTCTAGACACACTGTTTTTATTCAATATTAACTTTTTTCCCTATTTCTAGGTGGCTTTGGATCCTGAAGGTATTGAAATGGGAGCTATTATTAAGAATATAATTATTATTTTGACAATATAATTTTGACAGCTTCATGAATGAATTTTATTGAATAAATGATGATTCACTACCTATCAAATATTTCCCAATTTATCCAGCTTTCTCTGCCTTCAATATCTGAGAGCCTTCCAAGTATTTTATAAAAAAGTAACAACCTTTCTTCTTGCATTTAAGGAAGTAGCTTGATTAGGTCAAGGAATTTCCTTCCATTTTTTTCTGTTGCATAAGTCAAAGTGTGTGTACTGGCAACAAATTTTTAAGGAAAGGCTAAATCAAACAGATAAAATACATGAGTAGACTCAAAGTCAGGGAAAGCTCTATTCATTTTCAACTCCCCTGAAAGCAAATTTCAGAGCCCAGGCCCAGCTCTGCACTCACAAGCAATCCCATGTTGGCTGTGTTTCTGTATCCTAGGGAAATGCAATTGCTGGAGGAAGATATAATCACAGAGGAGGAAGTTCTAGCCCAGATAGCCTGGGACATCTGCAAAGGCTTTCTGAACATCAAAGCAGAGCCTATCAACACGGATTCCATGTAAAATGTAGGAATATCACTTAGAAAAACTGGTTTTGGGTAGCAGGGAAGTTTATTGAAAGCAGGCTCTTGCTGCTGACCCTGCATCCTGTTGTCTGATGTGCCCAGCACATGCAAGAGCCAGTTTCCTGAGCGTGGGTGCACTTAGGTCTGCACAGGCTCTGGTAGATGGGAGGTTGAAAGGTATTGTGGAAATCCTAGGGTAGCATTTTAAGAAACTGGAGTCAGCTACTCAAGCTTGAATCGAAATCTGCATTTTCTGGACTTTGGAGAAGAACTGATATTCCTCAGTTGTAACCAAAATGTTACTTTCCTGCACCATCTATAGCAGGCAGTGAGGTCCTTTTGGTGCCACTCAGTTTGCCCCACATTTAATTCAATGGAATTTGTGCTCCAGCATGAGGGACACAGACCAAGGGGCCACAACCTGCTCACTGACTGTCAGCATGGACCTACAGCCTCACTGTCCTGGACCTGCCAGCCCCCATGGGCATGCAGGCACAGAGCACAGACCTGCCTGCACATCCAGCCTCATGGACACCCTGCAGCCTTGGTGATCCCTCTCCCACGGAGGGGAGCCTGCCTCTCTGCATCAGGGGTGGCACAGCTGGGCTGCAGGGAGAGCTGGTGCTCTGTCCTGCCCAGCTGCAATTTGCAGGCTGCCCTGTGTCCTGCTTCCCGAGCCAGGCTGAATCACCACCGGGATGCAGCAATCTCTCCCTGGTGTCATCTGCTGGCAGAGGGAAGTGTCAGAGTGTATTATTAAGCCATCACACAGCACTCCTGAAGGGAGAGCCTGGGGAGACAGGGAAAGCTCTGGATTTACCCCTCAGTCTCAAAGACAAAATAAGGGGCTACTGAGAGTCGGATCCCTGCAAACCCCCTCTGTCCAACATCAAGCAACAAATTGCACAGGTTTGGAGATGATGTGCTCTCAGATGCAAAGCAAATTGCCCATGGAAAGGTTTCTATCCTGGGAAACCCGCATCCCCATCACTGTCACTTGTTTTACCACTTTGGGGCTGGAGTCAGGCTGCTCCCTCTCCCCTCTGCACACTGACCTCCAGGACTCCCTAAGTCCTAAAGCCACAGTACTTGGCAAAAAAAAAAAAAAAGCCCAGCTCAGGAGTGAGTGAGTTCCCATCAAGTTCACAACCATGACTTGGAGCTCTCCCACTGAACACTTTTAGTGGGATTTCTGTGGGCTTTTGAAGTGTTTATCAAAATATCCTGCACGTATGCTGTGATGTGGCTTGTAATTAAAACGGGGTATAATGGCAAAGATTTCTGCTCTACACGGGTTTTACAAGGCTTCCAAATGTCGAGAGGAATACAGGCTGCCTTTGCTGTGCTGGTACTAATTGCAGCCCCCTGACAGGAATGTAAATGCAGTTTCTTAGCACATTCTTATCACAGCATGTGTGGGATTTACATATATAACTCCTATTAATGCTAATGGAAGCTTATATACATAATTCTTTTTGCATAGGGCTAACACTATATTTTTATCTGAACCTGATGCAACTGGAGCCAGACATCTTATATAAGTAGAAGGATCTGTAGTTTCTTACCAGAAGCTTTCTTAACATTTTGGTTCAATTAAAAGTGATGGAGGAAATGTTAGTGAAGGAAGTGATACAAGACTTTGTGCCAATGTTGTGATATTGGCATTGGAAGTTCATATAATTAATGTGAAAAGTATTATGTTATCTTCAATGATCCTATTTCCCTCAAAGTTTCTTTTAGAGGCTTTTAAAATAAATTTCATTACATCAAAAATCAGGATTGGGGTTTCCTGATTAACTTATTAATTTAGAATCAATCTGCTTTTAATGTTTAGATGTGTTTAAATGTTTATTTGGAGTAATATGACTTAGAAAAATGCAGTATCTCTTTTTTTTAGAGCTACAGTCAGTTCATCATTACAAATCTCTGAGAAAAGAGTCATGCTGCACCTTGTAGTCTCCTGCAGTTAGGAACATCCTGAAAGGATATCATGGTTGGTGTCTTCAACTATTGTTAGAAGTTTGTTTTCTCTGGTTAGCCAAGTGCCTCAACTTCTCGTTAGTAATACCTGATGCTATTTGTCTCTTCTTGTTTCTAAAGTTTTTGGGGTTTTGTGGGTTTTAAGAATTTTTTTTCTGGATGGGACATGATATCTTTTCCTTTCTGATATGATGACACCCTGCTGTGGCTACAATCAGCTTATCACCTCAAAACTGAATTACTGTACTGCCTACTTTCAGGGTAGATGTTTAGGGCATACTGTAATCTGATCCAAGTTCTCAGAAGTTTATTGTGCTGAGAATTTACATCATCTGAAGCGGTCCTAGTCCTCTCTCCCATCATTTTTTGTATGTTTATTTATTCTGCACAGAGGAAACAAGAGCACCCCCCATTGTACCAAGCTGAAAACATGTATTTTTAAACAGAACTGTATTTAGATTGTAGACAGCATCCTTAAGTTTTCCTCCAAGTCTCTGCTGCTCTGTGGTAGTTGTCACCAGACAAGACAGCTGAAAGTCTTTTCCCATCAGTTTAAAAGAAGCTAAGGGAAACATGAGAGAATGTCCATGGTGAGGACCATTTTTTATAGAAGTTGTTATTTTTTAGCCAATTAAAGATAGAGGATACACTAGCTATTTTAAAGGTTGTCTCTGTTTTCATAGGATTTTAACCTTACAACATTTTTCCTTATGTTTTGGCTAAGGCTGGGTATTTTATCATTCAGCTGGAGAGTTATTGTTTGAGGATTGTTGTGTGTACACCAGAAGACTGGTCTGACGAGCACAGCTTATATGCTGAAGTAAATGTCAAAACCATAGAGACAGAGATAACAGAAGATTAAGATTTTGATGGCTCATTTATAATGTTGAGAAAGAGAGTGGAGAATGCACCATGCAGCTGTAGAGTAAATCCTTTGCAATGGAAGAATAAAGGTTTTATATTTGTGTATCACTGCCTGAAAGAGAAATATTTTTTTTTTTTTTTTTTTTTTATGTTTTTTAAAACATTCCTTTTAACGTGAGAAATTTAAACTTTGGGCTAGTATGTGAAAACTGTAAATGTTGCTCAAAGATTTAGTAGCAAGAGATTTAGTAGCAAGAATTGATCCATAAACTTGCATTGCTGCACAGAAACAATGTCCTGTAAACATAAATCTTGAATATAAAAAACTGAGAAACAATGAAAGTAACTTTACAGTGCTAAGTATTTGTTATCAGAAAAAAATATTCTGAGTAGGTGGGACTGGCAGTGTAGACTTGTAAAAACAGTTGTAGTGATTTTCTGTTTGCATTTGGAAGGATTGAAAAGACCTACTGCTTTTTAAATTAATAATTTCCAAAAGAGATTCACTAAGGTAGTTTCTCTATGGAACAGTTACTGTATCTAGTATGATTACAAGCAGACACTCAAACTGCATGCTGTTAGGAATAAATGCATAATTCAGATTTCAACCCCACATGGAGATGAGAATCTTTTGCTTTTATGCATTTTGGAACCTCAAAATACCATTAAAAATGGAAGGAACCCAACCACAGTGATTAAAACCCTAATTAAAATACTGTACCTAGTTGACTCATCTTTGTGCTGGCTGTGTAAACCTGACCTTGAAGAGTGATGGAGGAAAAATCCAGTGGGAAGGCACATGTTAGCCAGAAAGAACAAGGAAACCAGCTAATTGAATATTGTTTAATGAAAACTTTTCTCAAGTCTTTTCAGAGAAGACCTATAATTTGCATAGAACCTAGACACCACACTTCAGAGAGCATTCAGAAGACTAATTTAACATCATTGACTAGTTTATAAGAAAAATACATTTTTTTCTTATAAAGAATAATTTCAAACACTAATGCCCTTCACACTAGATGTTACAATGAATTTCATAAATGTCTTGGTTTTCTGGTCTAGTTAGTGAAAGCAAAAATTTAATGTTTTTATGGAAAGTGGGAAAGATTTCAAGGAGTGAATTTACTGTTAACTGGGCATTTCAACCCCTGTCATGGTATTACATATGTAACTTCAGACTTTGTGTCCAAGTCCTGAATGCCACCATGGTCACAGAAGTAGGATTTGGAGAATGCAGTTGCATGTGGTAAGTAACAAAGCAGATGAATAAAACATATTGTCATTTGGTCTTGGAAAAAAGAAAAAAAAAAGTGCTAACTGAAGCAATTTAGCAGTTGTAATTTGCTTGCCCTCATCCACCTCTCATTGATTTCAATTGCCAATAACTATAATTAACAAAAACAATCAGGCTGATTGTCATTAGGATTTTAGGTCAGATCTGTTGTTTTATTAATTTCACAGCCTGCAAGCTCCTATTTTAAACCAGTTCTCTACGTTTATTGGCAGATGAGCTGCCTTCCCCAAAGTAACAATTTTCGCTATTTGTGAACATCTGTGAGATGTTCAGAAGATGAAAGATCTTCTGATGCTTCTCACAGATGTCTTTCCACATACAATATTGCCAAAAATTCGCTTTCCTGCAGTAGCCTGTTCTGTATTCCACATTTACACAATTTATAAATCGTGCAATGCAGAGGAGAGGTATCATTCTGGAGTAGAAAGAGAGAGAGGAAAATTGAGATGAGCCCTAAGGAGACAATTCTGCATTTGGTGTGATGATAGAAACTGCTGTGAGGTAGTAATTATATTACTTAGGAAGCAATCAGAAATGCCTTTTTTTTTTTTTCTAAGCAAATTCAGCTTCTCCTAAGACCATGGAAAGAGAGGCAAATTTTTGTCCCCACCTATCTGACGTTTTCTAGCATATGCCTTTATATTTTATTCAGTTGTTGATATTTCTTTTGATAGAACTTGCTTGATTCCATCCTATTTCACATCTTAGGACATTATGGGTTTGAGAGATTGTCTTGCTTTGAGACAATTTAAAGGAGAACACTGTGGAATGAGTTGCCTCCCTTTATAGGTTCAACCAATCCCTTTCCACCAATAAGGAATGATTATGAGTAGGTAATCATGATGTAAATGAAAAATTAACAGTTTGCTAATAATCAGAACAGCAATAATCAAGAAATAACAGATACAAAACCTGCTAAATTTCATGGACAGAAGACCCAAAATACCAGGGGCACTTCCCCCCACTCAGTATGTTGCTATACAGCCAAGCACGTGGTCCAAAGGACAAAGAGAAAATGGTGTCAGAAATATATCTTACTTCTACATACTTTAATATTTTTCATTCTTCATATTTTCAATTCTGCTTATAATATTTTTCATTCTTCATATTTTCAATTCTGCTTATGTGTTCCATATACTGATGAAGAATATGTATCCCCATACTCTTAATAACCTCCAATGCATGCACCTTTTGGATAATAAGGATCTGCTCCTTTTGTCCTTATATGACTACATATCTCAAATGTAGTTTGAGTTTTAAGGGAATTTCCCTTAATTTTTTCTCAGTTTAATCTTTGGTCCCTCAGAGTTAATGATTTGGTGAGTTGACCAGGAAGCCTGCAGAAGGTGGAAGCAAGGACAGGTAGCTTGGGAAGAATAAAGAGCAGCTGCCCAGGGTTCAGGTTATTAAAACTAAAAACCCTGATAGAATTAAATCCATCCAGAGATATCAAGGACAAGAAGAAAAACTTCTCTAGGTTTTTTGGGGATAAAAGAAGGACCAGAAAAAATGTGGATCCTCACCAGAAGGACAAAGGAGACCTGGTTAAGCAGGACATGGAATAAGCTGTGGTACTCAACAACTCTTTTGCCTTGGTCTTTACCAGCAAGTGTTCCACAAACCAGAGAAGGCAAAGTCAGGAGCTCTGGGAGTAGATCAGGTTTGAGACCTGAAGGTGCACAAGTCCATGGAACTGGATGAGATGCACCTCTGTGTCCTTAGGGTGGAGGAACTGGCTAAGCCACTGTCCAGCATATTTGAGAAGTTATGAGTCCAGTAAAGTTCCCATTGTTTGGAAAAGTGGGAAAATAATCCTCATTTTTCAAAAGGGAGATCTGGGGATTTACAAGCCTGTCAGTCTCACCTCAGTGCCCAGCAAGGTTATAGAGTAGATCCTCCTTGGAAACTGTGCTAAGGCACATGGAAAATAAAGGCATGATTAGTGGCATTCACTAATTTGGTGGTTTTATATGATGGGGTTACATCAGTGGTAAATAAGGAAAGAGTAACTGATGGCAGTCTACTTGGACCTGTGACACTGTCCCACGTGACATCCTTGTCCATCTAATTGGATTTGATGGATGGATCACTCAGTGGATAAGGGATTTGCTGGATAGTCATTCTCAAAGATTTGCTAGTCAGCAGCTCAATAGTCCAAGTGGACAGCAGTGGTGAGTGACATTCCTCAGGAGTCAGTGTTGGGATTGGTGCTGTTTGACACCTTTGTCAGTGACATGGATGGTGGCACTGAGCACATCCCTCAGCAGCTTTGCTGATGACACCAAGCTACAGGCAGCAGTCACACACTGCAGGGAAGGGATGTTATCCAGAGGGACATGGACAGGCTTGGGAGGTGGGTCTGAGTGAACATCACAAAGTTCAGCAAGGCTGAGTGCAAGGTCCTGCCCCTGGTTGGGACAATCCCAAGCACAAACACAGACTGGGGGGAGAATGGGCTGGGAGCAGCCCTGGGGAGAAGGATTTGGGAGGGATGTGAAATCCACCATGTCCTGGGCTGAATCAAAGGCACTGTGAGCAGCAGATAGAGAGGGTGATTATGCCCCTCTATTCTGCTCTGGTGAGACCCCACCCAGAGTGCTGCTCCAGCTCTGGGGCCCCAGCAGCAGAAGGATGTGGACCTGCTGGAGCAATTCCAGAGGAGGAGCATGAGGATGGTCAGAGGGCTGGAGAACATCTGCTATGAAAAACAGGCTGAGAGAATTGAGGTTGTTCAGCCTGGAGAAGAGAATCTCCAGGGAGACCTAATAGCATTTTCTAGTACTTAAGGGGGGCCTACAAGAAAGCTGGAGCAGAACTTTTTCAAGGCTTGTAGTGATAGGACAAAGAGACAGATTTATATAAGGTATTAGGAAGAAATTCTTGACTATGAGAGTGGTGAGGCACTGGAACTTGTTGCCCAGAGAAGTGGATTGCTGCAAGTGTTCAAAGTCAGGCTGAATCAGGCTTTGAGAGTGGTCTATGTGGAAGGTGTACCTCCCCATGGCAGAGGGGCTGGAACTGGAAGATCTTTAAGGTCACTTCCAACCCAAATCATTTTATGATTCTATGTTTGTGTTTTGGAAGGCTGAAAGGTAGCTTCTTGGTTTTCCAGTAATACTGTGAACTATTTTTCTCCTTCACAGTCCTTATTCCCTAGATTCATCCATCTATCTAGCCCTTTGTATTTCTCAAATTCTGAACTGGTTCAATTTTCCCAATCTTTTCACAGTAATGCTGAGCCTCAAATCTTTTGTTTCTTTAATCATAATCCAGGTTTACAAAGGCATTAAAGCTTAATTAAAGCATATGTTAATGGTGTCTTGTCACACTTTCCTAAGTTTTGCCCTAGGGTTTTTGTGATCTAATTGTTTTGTGCCCTCTTACCTCTAGATTTCTCTCAGAACAGCTGTTTTGGCATTGCAAATTATTCAGTTCTTTGTGGGTCATGCCTCTTCAGCACCCCTCTTGCAGTCTGTTAACTTACGTTTCTTTAGGGTGAATTTCATTTAGGAAATTTATTTTAATAAAAGAGGCACTGTGGCCTCTTTTCTTCTGGGTTAGATTGTATGACTTATTGAAGTTAAGATTTCATTTGTTAGGGCAACTCACTAGTTGATTTCCTCAGTGTTGGCACCAGCTAAGAAGAGGTAGGAGAATAAAACATAGGAATGAAAGGCTGTCCAAAAGGAAGAGGAAGAGAGAAGTACCAAAGGAACCTGCAGATCTAATTAAGAGTTTTTTCATCTGCACTTTGAGTATGATATACTCCTCAATTTTTAATATTCCCATGGATAAGATATGGTAAATTCTTTTTCCTGGTGAGTGTGACTACAGTTATTCCAGCATTTAGATTTTATCAAGCCAGCCTTTCATCTTTTCATAGATTTCCTGTCTTTTTCTTAGCTAGAACAGCCCAAATGGCACTGAAGAAAGAGGAATGCCTTTAATAAAGGTGTTGGTTCTCTGCCATCTACACCCCTGTCTCTGCATCTATGAGACATTCTCTGGAACAGAAAATGATCCTTCTTCTATGTCATTCTCAGTAAGTGGTGGTGTCTCCCTCTGTCACTTGAAGTTCTGTGTCACATGATTTGTATGACATGTCTGAAACATTCTGAAATCCATTTATTTATATAATACATATTTAAGGGAGGCAGATGTATTATAAGAGCAGTATTCAAACCAATTTCCTATTTGTTATTCCACTGCAAAGGGCGTTTAACTCTCCTTTTCCCATGTCTATTAGTAAGCAAAATGCTTCTGGAAAAATGACAAAACCTTCAGTGTTTACTGGGCCTAAGCACATTATTCCTGCCTCCCCCACAAGCTATGTCATTCCAATGAACTGTGTACACACTGTTTGGCAAAAACAATTATAGCGCTTGTTTTGAATTTATGTGTAATTGTTAAAATGAGGATGTTCCCATTGAAATCCTGATAGTGAGACTGAACAATTTTTCTTCCTTCAATGTTTTGTATGAATTTTCTTTAGCTTCATACACATGCCATAGGTTACCTCCTGCTGCCTTCAGTAAGAACCTCCATGTAGCCCAGGGGGTCAACACCTGATTTCATCTGTTTCTCATAAGAAACTTTATATTGCCAACCACCAGCCTCTGTAGTTCTGAGAGGCTTCACTTTGGAGGCTGTTGGTGGTATTCCTGTATCATGCACTCTTGGTCATTGTTAGGGAATTTCAGACTCCCCAGTTCCAGTGCCTTCAAGATTTCAGTGCCTTTGGTTTCTGTTGACCTCGGTGGGAGTTGAAGACAGACAGTCACAAGACTGGAGGCAGACTGAGCTGGCAGTCTGTATAGAATTCTCTGTGCCATCTGATTTGAGCATTTAAAGGCCAGGAGCCTGAATGCTTTGATATTTAAAGTGAATGAACTGTTTTGCAGAACATATATTAGTTTATTTTAAGTGTTTATGCTGAAAGAAAAGTTTTGAATTAATTATCAGTTCCTTTTCTGACGCATGATGATTCGAAGAATTTGCATCTGTAGGGTGCAGAGTCTGACAGAAGTGGATGTTGTATTGAGATCCTACAGGCAGTCTGAAGTCTGTTTTGCCTGGTGTTTGGTAGAAACATCATATTAACATCCAGGATAAAGAAAGAGAAAGCAAAAACAGAATATGAAGGAAATGAAGAAATATCTTTATTCTCCCTTTAAGGGGATTGGCCTTTGAGAAGTTCTGTTAGTGGATGCCCTGGGACTGAAGGAAAAGATTATTGTCCCTGTGGAGGAATTTTGTGGGCCAGGTGACAGTGGATGTAAGTGAAATACTATGATATAGTAATGTAGAGCATATAAGTTGATTTTCCCAGTTGATTTAAATGAAGCATTCTCTGTTAGAGTGGTGGAAGTAGAATGAAGTGATAACATTTTACCCTTTAATTACCCTGTTAAACAATCCAGTAATGTTTTAGATCTCCTTTCTGTAGTGACATGCTCTTGATTTCAAGTCCCTGTAAAATACTGGTTTTCTGCTAGATACTATATTCTAGACATTAGACCAAGCAAAGTGTGTTTTAAGTAATTTTAAGGGAAAGAATAATTTCCAAGCAATATTCTACAGTTTGAAGGATTATGGACTTCATGATCTATACAAAGATGTTTCATATAGTTGATGATATACCTATCAAAGTTTCTCATATAGGGGAAGTATGATTTTCTGAGGGCTTCCCTGTGTGTACTTTTATATCTCCTGCACATTGATTTAAATGTGTTTGGAAGATGTTAATTCCGAACAAGGTCGGTAATTGAATTACACTTTGTGCAGAAAAATTTGATATGGCATGTATTTACCACATTCTCCTTATGAATTGTGCAGACTTCTGGGCAAATCATGTCCTTTGCTGTCATAATGAAATTAAGCCTTGATTTCTCACTGGTGAGTCGGTAGTACAAGGACTCACATGACTTTGCTCCCTTATGCAGCTTCAATTTCCTGCTTATGTGAGGGAAACAATTATCTTAGAGAGCAATGTTTGCTGTTATTTCAGAAGAATGAGGCATAGTGCCCGATGAACATATGTGCAGCAAGTCACAACCATATTGCCCTTCCTAATTGTTCAAGAAGGAGATGAAGAGATGGGAGAAATTTTCCCAGCAGCCAAAAGGTCATGACCAATTGGAAGCTGTTGGAATAGAATAAGCACATTTCAGCACATCTGACACAATACAACTTGTCTTTGCAGCTCTATTTAAAAAAAACAAAACAAATCTCCTTTTTTTTTTTCCTTTTCATTTATATATGGCCATAAAGCACATATTCCTCTCAATGGTTTGGCTATTATGGAATTTTGCAGTGATACCCATTCAATCACTTTCCAGCGTGAAACCGGGAAAATGGAAATGTTGTTGCCCCTGTAAAATAATACACAGTCTACACATCAACTGGTAAGCTCATAGAGACACTTGCAGTGCTGTAGTGATATGGCCTTGTGTTTTTTATGCAGTACTCAATCTTTGTAAAACTGCATGTCAGAGGTACTATATAGGCAGGAGCTTGTGTGCTGTGATAATGATAGTCATGAAATGCAGCCCAGTAAAAGAGACATATAAGAGGAAATGACAGAAGAGAAATGAAGACATTCTTGGTGGTAGGCATGAGTCTTGTCTTTATTCTTTGTAAAAATTCAAGCTAAAATAAAGGGAGTTTTCTATTACCTGCTTGGTTTTTTACTGCACCATAGCTGGTTTCTTTTTGTCTCACTGAGCCTGGTAGCACCAGCAGCACTGGTTCTGCAGTTGTGTCTTTTATATTTCAATACAGAAGCAGGAAAACAAACTTTTGAGATTTTCTCTTAGTGGCCATCTGGAAATTATTTTGTGCACAATAGATATATTGAAATTTAACACTGAAATGAATACATCACAGAACAGTTTGGTGGTACTGTTCTCAGCTCATATGGTAATAGGATTTTGCTGACCTCATGATGAAGGTAGCAGTGTGCTGATTTTCTCAAAACAGGTGAACAGCTACACAGAAATCTTTCCTAATCAGAGAAAGCATGAAAAGTGCCTTGCACATCAATTTTTTTCCTGAATAAGGTAGATTGAGGTCTTATTCAAAATTATGGCAGACTAGGAAGAAAGAAATCCTCTAAAATACCCTTCCCCATGTTTCTTCCCTCTGTGTTGTTTACTAGGTGAAACTGGCCTGGGAACCCTGCTTTATTTCTTGTGTCTTCAGTAAGATAAGCCTATTTCTTGCATCTCTGCCCTATCCCTTTTTGCCATTGTACAGTGACATAAAATTTGTTCATTCATTTTCTAAATCCATATGACAGTCACAAACCACCCAAAGCTTCCCCCCCAATCTCCCTCCCCTGCTTCTCCCACTGTTCAGCCTCTACATGTATTTTTGTATAGTGGAAGCTTCTTTTCTTGAGACGTGAATAAGCAGAGCTTATACTTAATCTGTTTTAGGTTTAAGCATGGAACCATGTTCCTTCACTTGAGTCAGTGAGTCAATAGGACAACTCACTCACTTGTGGTTTAAGCTGGTGAAAAGTGGTCAGATGAAACCACCCAACAGACCCATTGAGAAATTTTCACTGGGACTGAGATTTATTGACACAGACAATCTGTATAATTTTACAGGTATCTGATGAAGACAAGTTCTAAGGTATATTAAGGAGATTAGAAAAAATGGATTGTCCTGCTTAGAGGCAGATCAGTGTCCTTTGGCTTTGTACAAAGATGCCCAAAAGACTTTGCTTCTCCAGGAGTGCCATTGTTTGGACTTTAAAAATTAACTCTTGGATTTTAAAATTTAACTCTTACCTATGTACACAGAAGAAATTATCAGCTGAAGGACTTCTAGTTTTTCTGTCTGTGGATGGTCAGAGGTCTAGCCAGATCAGAAGATTGCTTTTACTTTTCCAACAGGGTTGGGAGGAAATAAGAAAGATCATTTTGACAGCATCAGTGGATGCAACAAGACTCCTTGTGTTTGGATGTAGTTCTGTATATCTGCTCCCTTGTATTTTGCAGAATTGCTTTGTCCTCTGGAAACATGGCTTTCTGTGTTGTTCAGACTGGAAAGGGGTAGCATTTCTGTCCATGGTACAATGCTGCCTTTACCATTTCCTCATTAAAAGTCTTTTTGAAATGGGGGCTGGAGAATTTGAGGTAAGTTTATCATTACCTATCAAGCAAAATAATTTCTGTACCCATTCCATAAAATTGAAGTCTTTCTGTCGAGATTCCATATTTTCCTTTGCCATTTACCTATCTAGTCTAGGAGCTGAAATGGAGAGAAAGGCATAATCACAAAATTAGTATCAGGAGGAAGGACAAAAATCTCCTATTTCAGGTAATCTAAAGGATTGAAATGGATTCTTTCCAGCATCCAAAACTGGCTGACTAGATCTCTCTACTCAGCACAAGCTGGGCCAGTGGTGGGGAGCTGACCTTGGCAGGGTTGGTCAGAGCTGACTTGATCCATCTGTGTCCAGCATGGGCAGCCCCTGCCCCTCTCCAGTGGAGCAGCCCTGCAGCCTCCCTGCCTGGGCCCTGCCAGTGGTAAAACACTGTACTGTGAGGAGGGGTCTCAAATATTTTGGGAGATGTTTTTCAACCAGCCAAATGGACAAATCAGTTTTAGTCAGGAAAAAAACAGGTCCTCTCTGTTAACTCTTAATATTTTTTTTTTATCAAACTGAAGCAATTCTGAACATCTCTCTGCCTCACTCAAGTCAATAAGCTTAAGTTTGTATATTTTGTCTTTCTCATCACTTAGAGCTCTCATTTCACTATTCCACAGAGACACATTTCTTCATGCCAGAGCCACAGGATGGGGCACAAAGTGGAAATGTGTTTGCTCTGCAGCTGCCTTTCTTCCTGGCACTTTCCTAGAGAGAGAGAGCCCTTAAGTCTTCAACAGGGCTCAAAATCATCAAGTGCAGCTGCTACAGGGTAAATGTGTTTGCTTTTGTCTCATCCTTACCCCTCTTGATCAGAGCCATCAGCAGTGGCTCTGATGTTTTGCCACCTGAGCAGCAGTGGCCAGTCAGCAACACCATCTGCAAACCTGGCCCCAGAGCCAGCACTTGAAAATACACAGTGTGACACTTTGTGCTTCAGGTTTGAACACGTGGGAGGTGGGAAAGAGATAGGGAGGAGATATTGCAAAAGGTCATGTAAAACCTCACAGGAATTTGTGTGGATTTTCCATGTGTTGAAACTCTGTATGGGTCAATTTTAAATCTATGCATGAAAAGCTTCCATGTGTCCTTTATCTGTGATCAGTGTGCCCCTCTGGGACCTTTGGATAAACAGGCATAATGATCTTTTTGCATAAATAAGTGGTCTTTAGTAATTTGTCTCTTGTTTTCAGAGCTGTTTAGAGCTGTTCAGATCTAAGGATTCTCTTGCCTTTTATAGCAAAGGAAACAGAAAAAGAAAAGTTATCTTCATCAAAAATTATTAGGATCACTGTGAGGAAAATCTGATTTTTTTTAGTGACTGACATTTCTACATGCTCTTTTTACTAAATCATTACCTTGAAACACAAGGTCTTGGTGGAGGACAAGTTAACCATGAGCCAGCAGTGCCCTGTCTCCAGGAGGGCCAGTGGGACATTGCTGTGTCTCAGAGGCCACTGCAGCCCACAGCTCTTTTGAGTCCTTTTCCTGCTGCTGACCTCAGTGCCAAAGCCTCCTTCAGACAGAAAAGGCACATCTCTGAAACTGGCTACTGTACAAACATGTAATCAGCAAAACCATGTTTGTCCTTGCATTTGCACAGAAATTAAATAGGGAATCCTGGTGCCCAAGATTACCAGCCTGGATCTTATCCCCATCCATTTAAAAATATATATATAAAACCATAGAAAAAGGCTTATAGATAATCTAGAAGGGAAGCAGAAAAGCTGTACATCATCATTAAATTAAAAGTCAACACCCAACAGCCTGCACAGGCAAAATCTTGTTCCTCTCTGCCAAAGTGATACATATTTTCTGGATCTGAAAACTGGTGGACAGACCTCCTGTTAGCTGCTGGACCTTGTAAACATTTGATTGAGCATCTCCTTGTAGATGGAGCACTACTGTGCAGTCCATGACATAATCTAGGAGGAAATCCAGCTCAGTGAAAAACCTGAGGGAGAGGAGGGTGAAGAAGAATTGCATTTCATTTTAAGGCACTCCCTTTTTAGCAAATATGAATATAAATAAGCAACAGGTAAAGTTAATATGCTAAGTTTTGGGCAGAGTTGGAAGCAGTATGCTTGAAACTCTCAGATCTATCGTCAATCTCTTTTTTGTTTGTAGAACCTTAGAAAATTTCTCTTGAAGTGTATAAAATTTTAGTGTAGGTTTGGGATTTTTTGCAATGCAATTGTGAAAAATATAGAATAGTGATTTCTTCATCATTCTTTACAGTAAAAAAGTAGACTTCAAGCTGAAAGTCATTGAAGCAGGCTTTGAGTGTTTAATAAAAAAAAAGGGCTCTTTCTACTTTCTACTTTTACTAAGCTAAGTATATTTTTTTTTAAGTTGGTGTGAAAACATCTTTGTAACCTTACCTGTAAGCTGAAGGTGTTTGAAAGGCATGTTCTGGCTAATGGGAGCGTTGCCTGGACTTCAGGAGTGCAGTCAGGGGCTTAAAAGTGTAAAAAAGAGTCTGTCTTTGCCCATTGTGAACCAGTCACAACCAGCAGCTTTTGTCTGCTTCCTGCTTGTTTACTTGGAAAGCATCCTTTTGTATTATCAGTTTGTCTCTCAGGGTCTTGAGAGTGTTCTGGGTCTTGATAAGTGGAAGATTTTCTGGCCTAGAAAGAAAGCTTGAGTAGATTAGCTCTGAACAACAAAACTGGCTTTTCTCTTGGTCAGGCTCCCATTACAGCCTGTAAATAGAAGTGTTCTTAGAGTTCCAAACTTGAATCCAGCCAAGGGGATAATAAATTACATTAATGAAATTGAAAAAATCAAATACAATTTTCATTATATTCCATTCCCCACAACTGCATGTAATTCTTAAAAGACACATTCCAGATGATGAAGTGAATTAGTCTAAAATCAGGTAACTCTACATTGTATGTGAGCCCCAATAGCCAGACTTGCTATGTATGTTATTCTCAGCCAGTTCACCATTCTTACCTGTCCTGTATCTTGCAGAAAAATCAGAAGAATCCTACAGAAAGGACTGTGGTTAAGAATATCTGAAAGAAAATTCTGTGATGCAGGAGAAAGAAACTCAAATGATGTGATGGAAGAGTTGCTTAGATACTACAGTGATGACAGTGGCACAGGATCTTATATAGAAGTAGAAATGAAGCATAAATAGAAATGGTTTTCCAGCAGTCATTCTGATACCCAGAATTCATACCAGGGTGAACATGAGTTTTGCATACCTGTCAGTAACAAAGTAGTATCTTCTAATTTTAGAATCTGTATAAGGGAAAATGAAAGATAAATTAGGGTTGGCTTGTGTGAAACCAGCAAAGCTGGAGAGATCTGGGAAAATGCCTGACAATTCCCTGATTTGTTTGAATGGTGCTGAACAAATAAGGTCAATTAAATTTCAGAGCAAGGTGACTGGTTTTGGATTGCAGGCATTTCTTTATTCATGTTCAAAAAGCAGCTGGGGGAAGGTGATTGATTATCTTCAGCATTTTGCACTCTTCCTGGATTGTTAGATACATCTCCTAAGTTGTGAGTATGGTCTTAGAGAAACAGGCAAAGTAATGGCTCTGTTTCCTTGAGTGAATGGTTGAAGAGGCTGCAGCATTATAAAATGTACTCTTGATATCCTTGCTATGGCTTTCACTTCTCAGACTCATGCAGCTGCTCCTCACTACAGTGTTTCTGCAAAACAACTTCTTTCCATGCCTAGTGGTTATTTGCTTTAAATAAAGCCTTTGCAGACCTTGATAGAGACAGGCAACTGAAAAGCAGCACTTGAGTCCTTGAATTCAATCTTTTGTTGGCATGCCCTCTTTTGTCTTCATTATTATCATTATAGCAGCAATTGCTGTTGTTAAAATTCTTCTGCAGCAGGGTACCTCAGGACTCTTGGTGCCTCAGCCCTGGGTGGCAGAGCACCTGGTACCAGGCACAAAACAAAGAAGCCAGCCTGACTCAAGTGGCAGACTTCTGGAAATTCTTCTGTATCATTCATGTATCTTACACTGACACACCTTGAAATCTTCAGTTGAAGCATTCCTTGAAACAAAAATGTTGCTATATTTGTAATTCTTAGCATGTACCAACAGATACTTTCTGCCTCTCTTTAGGAACTGCAGCTCTTTGTGTTTTACAGCTGTTAAAATGACATCTCCCACTCTGTATGAGTTGATATCTTTTTTTGCACTTTTCTTCAGTAAATATGCCTTTGCAATAAAAAATTTACTATTCTGACTTTAGCTGATGCAGTAAAGGCCTCAAGGCAGTGGAAGATGTCAGATAGTAAACAATCAAGTCCTGTTCCTTTTCAGATTAAATGCTCAATTCATTTGAAAATTTGGACATAATAATGATTGTGTACTTCTTTTGTTTGGAAACACAAGCAAAAAAAAAAAAAAAAAAAAAAAAAAAAAAAAAAAAAAAAAATTAAAGCAAGGAGAATAGAATCAGGGCTATCAAAAACCAGAATAAATGTCATTCTGATCTTTTTCCTGGTAACTGGAATAATTTTGACTCTTGGTCTTTGCTATGATCTTGATGATTCTTCACTGGTAGTTGGAGAGCATACAATGTGATTTATGTCTTATTTGATCAAAATATGCTTTTACTACTGACAAACTTGACCTAAGGTGAACTATTTAACTTTCTCTGTAGTTTAGTATTTGTCTTGCCACTAGAGGAAACAGGAAGAAACTTTTAGGGATTGGGAATAAGTACTTTGGAAAGCTGTTACCTTGATGGTGGATGGGAAGAGAATGACTCAGAGCAATTTATATAAATCTACTTAAAAATATCTTTTTGTTTAATTATTTTCTCCATTTCAGAGCTGTTGTAAATCTACTTGAAAATCAAAATCTGAGCAAGACAATCAAGAAGCTGGCCAAGAAAAGATCACTGCATAACATGGAAAAAAATAGTCTCCTTTTCAGGAGGAAAACGTTGAAGATGATGGAGTCTCCACCTGAAGCTACAGTGTTCTCACTATTTGCATTAGCCATAATACAAGAAACTAGGTAGCACAAAGTACTTAAGTCCTTCCAGGACCTACAAAATGAACAGAATTAGAAAAAAAAAATGATATTACATAGAAATATGATATAAAGAAGTTTAAAATATGTTTAAATTACTTGTTTCAAGAGGTAATTTTTACAGTTTATTCACTATCTTGGACTACTGGACTTTCAGTGAAATGGGTAAAAGCATATTTTACCCACTTGTATTTGCATTTTAAGGCAAACATCTTTCCCCAGTTAATTTAAAAGTCTGAGCACCTCTAAACTGTAGAATCAAAGCCAGATTTTAGTGAAGGTAGTGAAAATTATTTATTTAAGGTCTCTAAATTTTGTGAAACTGTTAATCCAGACTAGATGAAGCTAAGCTTATAGCCTAGGCAGAGACTACAAGTGCTCCTTATCACCTCAGTGGTCTTCAGGCACAACACCTATCATGTAATGACTACAGTTCATTTTCTTCTTGACACATGGAAGGATGTGTAATGATAGGGAAGACCATCAAAAGTTACTCCATAAGTTTCATTAATTTGCTAACTGGACATTTGCACATGTTACCACTTCTACTATCATGGAGATTAAAGTATGTGAACAGAATAAACCCATAGGGACAGACTGTAATAAACATCAGTGGACAAAGCCAGGGTGCCTAGAAAGAGTAAAAAACAAGAAAAGGCTGTATGTTTTCCACACGTTCCTCCAGCTTCTAGGCATTTGCAGGTTTTCTAAACCAGATGCAATTTCCAAGCAGTGGCAATCTTCAATGGATTTCCCTTCCATGGGTTTGCTCAGTGCACCCTCGGACCGTGCCTGAAACATCCTACAGCATGGACATCCACAGCCCAAACACATCTTTTGTCCAGCTGAACCAGCTTCCTGCTTGCTTCATTTTCCACCTTCCTTCTCAACAAGGCAGTGAGATGTCAATCCACACTCTTGTCTCCCTGAAAGGGACCACTAACATGTTCCCTGATTATTTTCTTTCTGGACTGAAAAGTGCAAGACCACATAGTGATTCTTCATCCTGAAACCTTGCCATGCCTCTGACCATCCCTCTTTAGCTCTCCTCCATTACATGACTATTTTGTTTATGAAGGTGCTTTGTATAAATAAAGATTGTTTGATGCAAATTAAAAAAGCTGAGATGGTGAAATGTTGAAAAATGTACTATGGACTAAATACAATTAATCTTACAATTAAGATTTTCTTTTGAGTCCAGTAGAAGCTCTGAATAGAGGCCAAATACTGAGTGCTCCAGGCTAGAGAAAACTTCTCAGTAAAGAAAATTGCAACAAAATTGCAAAAACATAGATAGGAGTAGTAACTCATCCTCTCAAAAAATTCCCCTTCTCTTCAGATCCTCTGTTGCAGATGTTCTAACTACACCATCTGCACATCCTTAAAAAAGCATTATCATATTTTGCAGAGATACATCATTTTGTTTGCTGTTTAATGAAAAGATCATTTACATTTTCACAAATAAAACATCATATTCAAAAATGATGTGCACTTAATTCTATAAAAATATCTTTCTTTAAAAAAGGAAATGACATTTTTGGTAACGCTATTATTAGCTATGTCATTTTATATCATTTGCTGGACAAACTTAAAAGTCTTGTGACATTAAGAAGAAAATGCATGCAGGAGGAGAAAGCAGACAACAACAATTCTGCAGTTTGCAAAACTGGCTTACAGATTCAAGGTGAGTTTTTGATTCCATGCAATCAGAGAAAGTGTATTGTGGTGAGTCTGGGACTAAATTTTGAATGCTTGTGGTCTTAAAAATATAGCAACATTAGGTGTCACTACTTGGGAAAAGGTTTTCACTGGCTGTGCCATGAATATGAAACCCTGCCATCAGTTCTGCAATTGACTTTTGAACTCCTCTTTTTATGTTCTAATTAGGGCATAGCATAGCTGAAGGAGAAAGAGTGAAGTAGAATATTCTTTTCCATATTGAAGCAAATATATAATATTATACAACTATTTTGTATTTTAATAACATTTTCAAAGTACCTCCAGTCCTATTTGAGTTGATATTTTGAGGATTTTAAATTTCCATGGTCTGCTAGCAAATCTGGCATAAAGTAATAGATGCATTAGCAGAGTAGTTCCAGAAATGAAATTCAAAACCAGCTGAACTAATCCATACCAGTGAGTGTGGGGACCTTAGATTAGATCAAGGAGGTTTTGTTCTTTATTTGCTGTGTATATCTTCAAGATCTCAGGAGTCCACAGGAGTTTTTGGCCATTGCAGGTCAGGCAGCCTCTCCATGATGCTCTGTAAAGTGTGATCTGTACCAAACCCCCAGTGGTTTGGGAGCTCATAGGGAAAATCTATTTATCCTCATTCAAATGCCTTCTTCCAGCACACCTTGGAGGCCCACCAAGCTCAGATCATCTGCCAGGAGACCTTTTCACCTGCTTTTGCTGGACAGGGGATACCCAGTACCTCCTCCCACTACTCCAGCTGCTGGACCCAGGACACAGGGGCCAGACTGAAGGTGAAAATCTCATCATGATTAAATTGAAGCTTGCACTCAGTTTCCTTCCTGAACCAAGATATCCTCATACATATGTTAAAGTGTTTTTCCAAATCAGGGGCAAAACCACCATGTTATCACTTGGTTTCATTTGCTTTGCATTGTCTAATACTGCTGTATAATTTAATGGGTTTTGTTGTAATTTAACAGTATTTTAACAATTTACCCACTGTCCTTTCATCTTCCCTTTCTTATTCCTATTAAAGAAAAATAATTTTGGAATGCATGTCTTGTCTCTCTATGACCTACAATCTGTCTCAGGAGATTTAGGATGCATTTATATAGTTATTTAAGTCTAGGTGCATGTGCAGTTCAATTTATGTATGGTCTAATAGTATATATTATAGAAATTAATTTTTTCTCTTTGACAATTTTACTGTCTCTTTTTGGAAATGAAACTTTTATGGTGAATTTCAGAGATTTTAACATTTTTTTGGTGACTTCATTTAGTCAAATAGCCTTTACAAAATAACCAGTACTTATGTTTTTTCTTTGTTGTTATGCATAGAGGAGAGAGATTGATAGAAAAATATGATAATTTTTTAACCTGATGTTTTATAAAGTAAAATAAGGAATTGCTAGTTGAAAACCTGATTCAATGCTCCATGACCAGTGGCAAAATTTCAGCATTGTGCAGCTATTATAGGGAGAAAATAAGAAAAGAATTTGATTTATGATTTTATGAATCAGAAAGGTACAGCTAACTGTTAAGCCAAATGTACAGCATTTTGTATGGGTTTTGGAAATAGATCTCTGCATTTTCCAGTTGTTTTTCTGTAAAGTATGAAGATAGATTTTTCAGGAGCTGGGCATTCAGCTCCTACTTCATTATAAGAATCTTGTTATAGCAGGCCAGTGTTGTTCACTTATAATTTACTAATTTTTTTTACTTAGCTGTATAGAAAAACCTTTGACTTACAACTGGGTCAGAGTGCTTAGACTGGAAAATTAATTATGGTGCATTTTCAGAACACTGCTACTTTTGCAGAAATTTGTGTGCTTGTGGGCTGTGAAAAGTCAGACAGAAAAAGCTTGCATGTCTGAAGGAATTATACCCCACATCCAGCATGGCTATATATAGGTAATTTGGTATTTAAAATCATTTAACTTTGTTGTCTTTTGCACTCTATCCTTGGGTTCTTATAATCAGAAAGTTGCTGGGTGAAATGGGAAGAATTGAGCCAATAAAATCTTCACTTGGGGCTGTAAACCCTTTCCCAAAGAAATGGATTTGTAGTATATGTTCCTACAAAGTCTTCTGGCACTTTGTACTGATCCTTATTGAAGGTATTACATGTTGTCACAATGCTAGAATTAAATAATAATGGGAAATTGTCATGTAGATGAAACTCTTACTATTATGGGATAAAATTGAATGACACCTGTAATAATGGCAAATTGTTAATCAAGATCTCTTGATAATTGCAATGACGTGAATTTTTGCTACCTTTAACTGACAAATTTTTAGCATTTAAAGCAGAATTTTTCCTCAGTGAAGATGTGATCTTCAAGATACTCTATTTCTTTCTGAGTATACAGAACATGCAGTCAAATTTGTTCTTTGGTTGTTTTTTTTCTTTTTTTGAGGACCCATTCTGTGTATAAAAGGCTGTTAATCCCATCTTGATCATTCCTCTTGCATTCCTAATTTCTGATCCCACCCCAGTTTTCCCTGTCCCAGCTTACTTTCCCATCAATAAAGTTCTACTTTCATGCTGATAAGGCTAAGATTGAACAGGAAAGAAGAACACAGTGTGACTTGGAGATGATGCAAGAGAAGTAGGAAAGAGCAAGAAGACTAAAACAGGCTGGGTGAGTTAATAAGAGAGAATAAAAGAAGGATGAAGATACTGAAAATGAGGAAACAACCTTGGTTGCTGGGATGGGAGGAGTGATGAAGAATGAAGTTGGAGGGAAACCATAGAGCTAAAGGGATAAGAAAACAGAAACTGGGGTGAGAAACCTAAAGAATGGAGGCTGGAAGTCACTGGCAAGGATAGCCTGAAAAAATGAGCAAGAGAGATGTAAGACTACAGCAAGAACAGTTTTTGAAGGGACAAGATAGAAGAGGTCAGAACAGAGAATTTGTTTGGTGGCACATGTGAGTACTCTTCTTGAATACTCTTCTACCATGAACCTGGATTAGGAATTTTTTTTTTCTGAGCTTCTTCTCCAGACGAACTACTAGCAAACAGTGTGTAGTGGCTCCTGCATTTGCTTTTAGCTTGAAGGGTGAATATTCCACTGCAATAGCTCAAGTATCCCAAGCCCCATGCTGAGAGACAAACCTTATGAACTGGCAGACTAGTGTATATATGTACTTCATTGCAAAAGGTCCTGAAAAGACAGGGTTTTTTAAAATGTTTTTCAGTTTTAAAGCTTTCAGCTGTTTATCTTTGTAGATAAATGTATAAAAGAAATTTCCTTGTCTCATAAAAAGTTTATCAGGTGAATGATGTATTCTTTCCAAATGTCATCAGTTCTCCTGGTCCAAGTGGTATTCACAGCAGGTTCTCAGCTAGTGGAAGCAAAAATGCCAATATCCTTCGAGCAGTGTAGGGGCAAGCCATGCATAATTGAATCTCTTGGTTTTGTTGTTAAAGCACTGATTTATCCAAGATGCCTGTGGACTGCATTTGCTAATCTGAGGAGAAGGTATTTGAAATTTTCTAAGAAAGCTTTAAAGACCTTTAAGTTTGCATGTCCACAGAGAACACATCCAAAAGGATCCACCAGATCTCCTGGTCCAGTTTTGTGTCTGTGAAGTGCTCTTCCCTGTTTGTCTATGGCTGCTATGCTGAGGTTGGTAATTCAGCTGAAGCCTGTGTTTAACAATACCTGCCAGCAAAGCACCCAGATTTCTATGGACTGGAAGTCCAGCACTTTCCTTGGAGATTTGTTCCATAGTTTTATGGCCTTCTTTGCCGTACAAAAATTTCTCCTCTTTCAAAATATGAACACATCTGCCTTCCTCTTTTAGCCACTGGTTTCTGTTCTGCTAAAGTCAGCAGTTTTTAGTGTTTTATATATATTTTTATAGAAATATTTTTCTCCACCAACACACCAATCACTCATTTTTTGCTCCTCTTTTATTACTAAGCTTCATCCTCTCAAAATCTTTTATCTCATGTTTGGGTATTTTTTCTAACTCTTTTCGACAGCTTCTAATTTTTCAGCATCATCTCTTCAACCAAGAAGCCTATATGCCCTAAGACACTGGTGTCTGTGTTCACTTGCTTGCTAAATCCACCCTAAATCTTTTGCAGAGTCTCATCTTTATTAAACACAGTTTGTCATTCAGTAGGTACAAACTGCATTCCTTGCTCCTGAGCTTCTCATTTGGTGCTGGTAAATCACACAGGGTAAGAGTTGTTCCTGATTCATTCATATGCTTCTCCCAACTTCATTCATTACTTCATCCATCTTCATGCCCTCCACCCATTTTATCTTCACTAGGAGCACTTCACTGTTCAGAGAACTGAAGATTTGTTGACCTGATGTATGAAGGTGCTAGTAAGAACACAACCCTGAATCCTGTTCCACTTGCAGGGGATACCTGGTGCCTGAAATTCACATTAAACATTTTATGACAAAATAAGAGCACAGACTGCTGTTTGACCATTCATAGCCCCTTAGCAGTGAAGCTACACAAGAGAAATTCCTGATTGCCTTCATGCCATACCCTAGGAATCTCTCAAGTTTCTACACAAATTAGTAGAACTTGAGTAGAAAGGGTGGAGTGTGAGATGCAGGGAGAAATCATGTGTGTTGATCCCTAGCCTGGGAGATGAGATGCTTTCCTGGGAGATGCATGTCTTTCTTCTCTTCAGCTGAGAAAATGGATCTGGCCTTGGTCACTGCACAGTTGAGCAGAGCAAAAGGTTAGTTTATAAAACACAATCCACTAAATTGCATGAAAAAAAATTCTTCCGGGTGCTTTGTCATCACCTCTTCTCATTGTTGGAGAGCTCTTTTACTTCCTTGCCCTCTAACTCATCCAAAATATCTCACAATGCATGCATCTGGGAGAGTTCACCTCTGACTCTGCCTAGGGCTACTACAGATTCTTCATACTGCATTTTGTTCTAAAGAGTGTGAAATTTTTATTCAACATTTTAAATAAGGAAAACCCCAACTTTTTCTACAAAGTTTGAGCTCTATCTCTCCCTCTCACTCTCTCTCTCTCTCTCTCTCTCTTTCTCCCTCCAGGACAAATAAAATGAATAAATGTCCATGAGTCTGTGGTCCCTCCAGTCTTTCTTTGTTTTTCTTTCTCTTTTTGGTCAAGAATTTTTAACTGGAGACAGGACAGAGTGGCAAAAGAAAGCTCAGAGACAATAAAGTTTAAAAGTTATAAATAAAACCCTCCAAAGTTGTTGCCATAGTGCTGCTGTAAGTCATGCCTCAACACATCCCTGCTGTGACATGCTGTATGAAAACCATCATCAAGAAAACCTATGAAAATGAGACACTAAGTTTGTAATTTTTTAAACTTTGTGATAGAACTTCCTTGAAAATTCTGGAAAGGACTTCCACATCATTCAGTGATGTTTTAAAATTTCAGCTTGTCTTTGGTAAGGGTGGTTCATCAAAGAAGTGAGACACCACACCTTAGCAGAGAACTGTCACTTGAAATGCAAGCTCTGTTGCTAGACTTTTCCAAGACAAATGGAAAAGTATTAAACGGGAAGTAAAATTGAAGGACCAGAACACCGTATAGAATCTTCTTCCCTTCCCTTCCCTTCCCTTCCCTTCCCTTCCCTTCCCTTCCCTTCCCTGAAACTTCCCTTCCCTTCCCTTCCCTTCCCTTCCCTTCCCTTCCCTTCCCTTCCCTTCCCTTCCCTTCCCTTCCCTTCCCTTCCCTTCCCTTCCCTTCCCTTCCCTTCCCTTCCCTTCCCTTCCCTTCCCTTCCCTTCCCTTCCCTTCCCTTCCCTTCCCTTCCCTTCCCTGAAACTTCCCTTCCCTTCCCTGAAACTTCCCTTCCCTTCCCTTCCCTTCCCTTCCCTTCCCTTCCCTTCCCTTCCCTTCCCTTCCCTTCCCTTCCCTTCCCTTCCCTTCCCTTCCCTTCCCTTCCCTTCCCTTCCCTTCCCTTCCCTTCCCTTCCCTTCCCTTCCCTTCCCTTCCCTTCCCTTCCCTTCCCTTCCCTTCCCTTCCCTTCCCTTCCCTTCCCTTCCCTTCCCTGAAACTTCCCTTCCCTGAAACTTCCCTTCCCTGAAACTTCCCTTCCCTTCCCTTCCCTTCCCTTCCCTTCCCTTCCCTTCCCTTCCCTTCCCTTCCCTTCCCTTCCCTTCCCTTCCCTTCCCTTCCCTTCCCTTCCCTTCCCTTCCCTTCCCTTCCCTTCCCTTCCCTTCCCTTCCCTTCCCTTCCCTTCCCTTCCCTTCCCTTTCCCTTCCCTTCCCTTCCCTTCCCTTCCCTTCCCTTCCCTTCCCTTCCCTTCCCTTCCCTGAAACTTCCCTTCCCTTCCCTTCCCTTCCCTTCCCTTCCCTGAAACTTCCCTTCCCTTCCCTTCCCTTCCCTTCCCTTCCCTTCCCTTCCCTTCCCTTCCCTTCCCTTCCCTTCCCTTCCCTTCCCTTCCCTTCCCTTCCCTTCCCTTCCCTTCCCTTCCCTTCCCTTCCCTTCCCTTCCCTTCCCTTCCCTTCCCTTCCCTTCCCTTCCCTTCCCTTCCCTTCCCTTCCCTTCCCTTCCCTTCCCTTCCCTTCCCTTCCCTGAAACTTCCCTTCCCTTCCCTTCCCTTCCCTTCCCTTCCCTTCCCTTCCCTTCCCTTCCCTTCCCTGAAACTTCCCTTCCCTTCCCTTCCCTTCCCTTCCCTTCCCTTCCCTGAAACTTCCCTTCCCTTCCCTTCCCTGAAACTTCCCTTCCCTTCCCTTCCCTTCCCTTCCCTTCCCTTCCCTTCCCTTCCCTTCCCTTCCCTTCCCTTCCCTTCCCTTCCCTTCCCTTCCCTTCCCTTCCCTTCCCTTCCCTTCCCTTCCCTTCCCTTCCCTTCCCTTCCCTTCCCTTCCCTTCCCTTCCCTTCCCTTCCCTTCCCTTCCCTTCCCTTCCCTTCCCTTCCCTTCCCTTCCCTTCCCTTCCCTTCCCTTCCCTTCCCTTCCCTTCCCTTCCCTTCCCTTCCCTTCCCTTCCCTTCCCTTCCCTGAAACTTCCCGAAACTTCCCTGAAACTTCCTTTCCCTTCCCTTCCCTGAAACTTCCCTGAAACTTCCCTGAAACTTCCCTGAAACTTCCCTGAAACTTCCCTGAACCTTCCCTGAAACTTCCCTGAAACTTCCCTGAAACTTCCCTGAAACTTCCCTTAACTTCCCTGAAACTTCCCTGAAACTTCCCTGAAACTTCCCTGAAACTTCCCTTCCCTTCCCTTCCCTTCCCTTCCCTGAAACTTCCCTTCCCTGAAACTTCCCTTCCCTGAAACTTCCCTTCCCTTCCCTTCCCTTCCCTGAAACTTCCCTTCCCTTCCCTGAAACTTCCCTTCCCTTCCCTTCCCTGAAACTTCCCTTCCCTGAAACTTCCCTTCCCTGAAACTTCCCTGAAACTTCCCTTCCCTTCCCTTCCCTTCCCTGAAACTTCCCTGAAACTTCCCTGAAACTTCCCTGAAACTTCCCTGAAACTTCCCTTCCCTGAAACTTCCCTTCCCTGAAACTTCCCTGAAACTTCCCTTCCCTGAAACTTCCCTGAAACTTCCCTTCCCTTCCCTGAAACTTCCCTTCCCTGAAACTTCCCTTCCCTGAAACTTCCCTTCCCTGAAACTTCCCTGAAACTTCCCTTCCCTTCCCTTCCCTGAAACTTCCCTTCCCTGAAACTTCCCTTCCCTGAAACTTCCCTTCCCTTCCCTGAAACTTCCCTTCCCTGAAACTTCCCTTCCCTTCCCTGAAACTTCCCTGAAACTTCCCTTCCCTGAAACTTCCCATTTTTCTTTCTATCTCTTCCTCTTCCTTTTCCCCTTCCTTTCTATTTCTTTCTTCCCTCCTTCCCCAGTTTATCCCTCCATGAACTCCTCTGTTCTTCCTGTTCCTCATTCTCTCCCTCTCTTGTTCCTTTCCAGAACTGTTGACTTTGAATGCAAAGGGGCAGTTTCGCATAGGGAAAAATTGGCACAGGGAAAAAGACACAGTCATGCCTCCTCTTTGTCTCAGTTCTGAGGATTCCAGTATCATAAAAATAGTTTCTAAAAGCACAGAATTAGCTCAAAAGTTTGGGTCAGTTTTCATAGGTATCAGTGAAAATTTGGGTCATGATGACTAAAACAGCCCCATAACAATAATCTCAAAGTAATAATCAAAGTCTAACTCTGCTTTGAAAACCCTGGCTGAGCCTCTGGGCTGTGCTTTGGGACCTGCATCCTCTGGATTCTGGCAGCATGGCCACTGGCACAGGGCTCAGGTCAAGGTAGCAGGAGCCAGGCAGCTTCTGCTGCTCCTGTGGGATCTGCAACTCCTCCTGGCTGTTTGCCCTTGGGCCAGTGATGGACTTCACTCAAAATGAAAAGGAAGGGGCTGTTTCAGGGTCAGCAATAATGCAGGGAAGCACTTGGGGAAAGCCTTCAGGCTGGAGACTGCTGATCCCCCATAGCCCATGGGGGCAAAACTTTGTTGTTAATAAGGTCTGAAGTCCAAATTATTTCCTGATATCAAGGAAGGTACTGGAAGTTTGTGCTGAGCTTTGGTGGCTGGAAGGACCCTGGCTGCAGAGAGAGGAGTAGGGTAGGATCAGTGCCAGCCCATGACTGGGCACATTAGTGCCTGTGCCAAGCCTGTGCCAAACAGTGTGTGGCAAGCTGGGGGTCTGTAATCCACTCAGCTGCCTTTCACATCCCTTCTGCCTGGCAAATAAGCTGCATTGGCACTAACTCACCCCCAGCTGTCCTCCATATGCTGCTCTCACTGCTGAGCTTTGCAGGCCACAGCCACAGATCCCCCTCCTTGGGCTCTTCACCCCA
Source organism: Oenanthe melanoleuca (assembly GCF_029582105.1). Taxonomy (NCBI): domain Eukaryota; kingdom Metazoa; phylum Chordata; class Aves; order Passeriformes; family Muscicapidae; genus Oenanthe; species Oenanthe melanoleuca. The sequence goes on from NC_079336.1 coordinate 34,023,591, forward strand.
TGTGAGGATGAGCCTGGGGCTGGCACAGGTTTCCTTGCACCAATTTTTTGGGGTCACACATGTCAGCCCCTCCCCTCAGGAATTCCTACTGTCACTCAGATCATCACCTTGTACCCCAGATGATCTCTCCCTGAGGCAGGGCATGTTGAGAGCTCTAAGTGGCCAACAGCCCTGGTGAGCTGCTGGGTGCAGAGGAGTGTGGGGTTAACTCATGAAGATTTCCTCTGGCTTTTCACAGTCAATTCCTGGGAATTCCTGCACTTCAGAATATGGCAGCTGTTTTGCAGCAACATCAGTGAGCTCCATGATTTAAATTCTGGTAGGATAGACACTTGTCAAATAGCTCACAGTAATCAATATATGTCATTTAATAACTGAAGAATCTGTCATCAGCTATGACCTCTGTCCATGAGACATTGGATCTACAAAAAACCTGGTGGGACCAGCAGCTTGGCTTGTTAAGTTTCTTGTGAACTACAGCTCTGAAATTCTTGTCTTACCTCTCTCTGCATGCCAAGAAAATGAATTTTTTTTAAATTTCAGAGTAGGTCAGTCCACGTATGCCTAGCAACAAAAATTATGCCAATAGAGTCATATGGCAGGAAATATAATGTTAACTTGGTCCTGGCTGTGCTTTTTATCCTTAACAAGAGAAAATCAGGAAATAAGGAGAGTGTTGGATTTAATTTGGAATTTCCTGACCCTTTGCTGTTTGTTGTCTTGAAGATAACACTATCTAAACATCCACAGTCTTAAAAATTTAATTTCCTTTCTCTATTTCCTAGTTTGTATTGCTCAGGCTTTCAGGCTTCTATTGTGGCTCCTCTTGAGGAAGAGAGTTTTTGTAATTCTGAGTGTGTTTTCACACAGTATTTACATTCCTCTTGTTCTTTTCCACTTTTCTCCCAAGTGAAAGCTCTCTGTTCCTGCACACTTAGTCAGCCTGTGGTGCTAGAGGGTAGGCACAGAAAGGAGGATTTGTTGGTACTGCCAGAGCTTTTATATTTTCATTTTCACTTTTTTTTTTTGTGCCATCAAAGATGGCTATTGCCCAACAGGGCATGTCATCAGACCTTGCATAGAGTCTTTGATCTCAGTGTCCAGTATGCTCTGCAAGAGCAAGGGATTCTCATTCTAGAGGCCAAAATTAAACCCCATCTCGTCACTGCATCTGGAGACCAGCAGGGACCAGCCCAGATGCTTTCCTGTGATGTGGCTGAGCTCACCTGTGTGAGCTGCTGCCACCTCCATGGAGGAAGGGTGTCCTGTTAGGATTTTGCCCACCACTGTGTCCTTGCTGCCTTTCCTATCTGGGACCTGGTGGTCATACATGGGCCAGGGAATTCACTTCCATCCCTCAGTGAATTCTCTGCCAATAAAGACCTGTAAATTCAGAGATATTCTGGCAATGGTTGCCTCCATTCAGACCTCTTTAAAGTTTCAGAGATTCCTCTTGTTTGGTTAAAATACAGGATCCAGAAGTTCATTTTATTGATGCTGAAAGGACAGCATCTATTCTTTTAGTATTATCTGGAAAGTTTCACTCTGCAGACAAGGAAATAAAGTCGTGTTTTCTTAACAGAGAATCTTTTGCTGATTCTAGGCATTGGGTAGATTAGGCACACTACTTCCCACTTAAAATCTAAAACAAATTCAAGTAAATGGCTTGGCATATGTGGAAATTAATTTTTAATAATGTGTAGGTATTTTTGTTTATTATTTATGTGCATATAATTCTGGTAGCAATTAACATCTTAATGAAATCTTTGTATGAAATTATTTTTTTAATGAAAACACGATTGTGGATATGATTTGCTGTTCCTAGCAAGCCAAGCATAATTAGATCCAGTGTAATAATGTGGAAACCATTAACGTATGAAAAATGTACTCTGAAAACATTCCTGTGATGACACAGGTTCATCAGAAGAAGCTGAACTTGCTTTTCCCAAGGTCTTGCAACACAGATGAGGCTGAGATGCTGTTGCAGTTACACCACACTGATCCCAGGCGTTTATTTGCAGAAAGCCTGTGCACTGTGAACCTTTATTTGCTTTTTCTCACCAGAGGATTTTACTCCTTGAGTAAGGAATGAAGCCTCTTTCAACTTTAGATTTCAGGAAACTCAAAACTCAATGAGAAATTAAGGTCTTGTTTGGTTTGGGGATTTTGCCATATTATACCACTGGTGACAGCCACTGATGGAGCTTTGTCAGCACTGTCCCCAAGTGCACAAAGGCAAAGCTGCTATTTGCACTGGTGGAGATTAGCTGGCCACCAAACAGCAGTAAATTGCACAAATGCAAATCAGAGCTTGCTGTGCCTTGCTGACATATGTCCCTGCCCATGGCAGGGGGTTCCACTAGAGGGTCTTTATGGTCCATTCCAACCCAAATCACTCTATGATTCTGTGACTTGCATAAAGGGTTTTGCTAGTGTCAATATGCTGCCTTTGCAAATGGAGCATTTTTACAGGGTTACTAAAGGCTAGTGGCTAGCACAAGTTCAGATGTGCCATCTGAGGCAAAGCAGTGGAGAGGACAGTCAAGCTGTGAAATGTGCCTCAGGGTGGCTTACACACGGGCCAGGTGACTTGCAGCCCACAACCCTTCCTTCTAGAGTACACAGAAGTCTCTGCAAAAGTTATGATAAGCCCAAGATCTGAGCTTGTACTTTAAAACCTTCTGGGTAGGTTTTTGTTTGGTTTTTTTTTGGTTTTTTTTTGGTTTTTTTTTTTTTTTTTTTTTTTTTTTTTTTTTTGTTTTTGTTTTTGTTTTTGTTTTTGTTTTTGTTTTTTTTTTTTTTTTTGTTTGTTTTGTTTGTTTTGTTGTTTTGTTTTTTTTTTCCTGTACATGAAATGATCATCTTTTTCTGCTCGCACTCACACTGGACAGACCAGGAAAGGACAGAGGTGGGAATTCTCTCTGGACACCTTAGGAGCTTAGAGGCCACAACAGGTACTATTAGCAGGCTTTGGCCAAGGTTAAATCCAAATGGAATTTCCCTTATTGCGGCCAATTCTGCCATGGCCTCAGAGTTATTTATGCATCAGGACTCACATTTTCCAGTGTGGCTGTGAAAAGCCATTTTTACACACCTAATTAAGCCCAGAGATGCATGTTTAGTGCTCTAATGATGACAGAACTAGCCAATAACGTTTAGCACTTATGTACATATGAAATGGGGCAAACAACATCAAAGCTGTGTACACACATTAAATAATTCATCCTTATAATAACTGCTGGGGGCAGGCTAAAAAGCTCACCCCCCCTTGTTGCAGCAAGTCATTGGCAGAGTCAGGGTTAAGCCCTGTGAGGGTCTGGTGCTGAGTTTTATGCTTCATCTATTAGCTTTCACTTCTCCCCAGTTGATATGTTATTTGGAATGTTTCCTACTCCAAGAGATTCTCCTGTGGGAAGCAGCTATGAGCCCGTGTGAGCAGAATATTCCTTAAAAATAAGCCAGCGATCCCCAGGCAGGAGTGGCTGGTGCTGTCGAGGAGAGGCACAGATTGAGCCACGCTGCCTGAGCTGCTCACGGCACAAACACCCACGAGGCCACGCACCCACACAGGGGTGGGCAGGAGCATCCGGGTGTCACCGCTTCGGGAGCACGGTGCAGAGGAGGGCTGGCTGCTGGGAGATGGGGAAAAGCCCAAAGCAAGAGGAGAGAGGCAGCTCTGTCAGTGGCTTTGTGCTCCGCTGTGCTCATGACCAAAGTGTACAGCCCTACCTCGGTCACCCTCCTACTCACTGTCGTGATCAAATTCAAACAGCTATTACCAGAAATTACATAAAAAGTGACCCCAAAATCCCTTCCAAAACAAGAGGGGTTTGAGACTAGTGGGGGCTCCCTTCCCCCTCCCTCAGCATTTAGCCAAAGTGAGCGAAAGAAGCACCAGAGAAAACTGAATTTCTCTGCAGCCATGCTGTAGCTCCATGAGCAGGGTATCGTTTGCACGGTTCAGCTGTGTGTCACTCGCGTTGGCTTTTGTTTGTCTCCTCCCGTGAGCGGTGAGGTGTACGACACCCCTGAAAAAGCCCATCTGCAGAAGGCAGCTTTCTGAGGCTGCTGGAGACAGTAGCCAATGCTCTGGGAGAGAGCCAGCTCAGATGCTATAATAATGTGATGTTTCACTGGCTGAGGGCAGCAGCTCCTGCTATTCTGCTGACAACTGGCAAGTATATGGCCCTACACGTTGTGCATTTCTGACAGACATGGTGACTTTCCCCAGAAGCCTTTGGACTTCAAATATTATAAATGTTTTGTTGTCTTATTTTAATCTAGGTTGCCATTTGGTGTATCTTTGTGCTCTATACAAGTTTACTTGTGAAGTTTATATTGCTGTTTTGGGATGATAGCACTGAGTCCACAAATTCCTTTAAAAGCTACTTCATCCCAAAAATCCTGTACATATTCCAGAGTTTTGTACAACATATGAGAGACTCTGGAGAGACCTAAATAATAGAGACCATTTTCTATCTAGATGTGTTTGGACATTCCTTTATAGAGCATGTGGAAATATATTCCATTTTCAAATAGATATACCCTCCTCCTGTAACATGAGTCAAGAGGAGAAAGCCCACACAGTTGTTTTGGTTACTTAGGAACTTCCATGCCTGATTAATCAGTTTCTCTCCTCTGCTTCGAGGAACCTAATTGAACTTGTCATTTTATTCCTCTAAAATGTACTCAAAGATTCAAAAAATTCTGGCATTTCCAATATTTATTTTCCACACTTCAGTTGCCAAATGTACCACCCTTGAGGATATTACAGATTGGCTTCCATATTAGCTGAGATGATCCTGTACATTTTCTGGTCCTTGCCTATGGGGAATGGAGCACCTTCTGCTCTTTTGGTGCAGTTTGGCAGGAACTGAGCCCATTCCTATACCATGGTGCTTTCTGTACCAGCAGTGCATCTCCTCTTGCTCCCACAATGTCTTTTCCCTCCAGCATCTTCCAATTACAGTATTCCTTCCATTACCATTAAATTTAATATAATCCATCAAATAGTCCCATAGGGGATATCTTTCACTTTGGATTTATCTGCTAATAGACACATGGTAGCAGATGATCTCTCTTCTCTCCCTTTTTTTCTGTGAGATTATTAATTACTAACGCAATTTTATCACAGAAAGCTGGCAGTCTCTGAACATAGCCTCATATCTTCCTGTTTCATTTGAATTTCTCCAGTGTAAATTATTGTTGGGCAGTCCCCACAGTCCTAGTTTCTATAGGTGTCACTGGATTCCAGCACAATTCATTAACAAAATAGAAATAAATTATGTTATTGGTGTGTTTCTTCATCCTTAGCTCCCCATTCATTGTTTGATCTATTCTCTTTGGTGCATTTATACACTCATTTTTCACCAGTTTATAAATGTTGCAGTCTGAGACTTGGATCAAATTCTCAGCTATAGGCACAGGGCTCCCATCTAGATGAATAGCTTCTTAGGTTTAAGGCCAGAAAGAAACATTAAAGCATCTGTTCTTATTTCCTGTATATCACAGGCCATTACATCTCACACAATTACCCATGTATTGAACCTAATAGCTTCTTTGGCTAAAGTACTTCTTCTAAAAAGGCATCCAGCCATGATTTGAAACTCTCCAGAGATAGGAATTCACAGCTTCCCTTGAGGATTTGTTTCAATGGTTAATTAACCCCACTCTTAAAAATATATGGCTTATTTACCATTTTAATTTGCCTGGCTTCAGCTTCCAGTCACTGGTTTTTGCTATACATGTTGCTGTTGGTTAAAGAGCCTTACAGTAGCTGGTATTTCAAGGACAGTTATCTTTCAGTCTCCTCTTTGATAAACCCCCAAATGCTACACCCCAGGTATCTATAGAAAAATGGACTCTTAAGGCATTAAATAATTTCTATGGCATTTTTGGCACCTTTCTCAAATATCCCTCACAAGAAATAACATTTGTATGTTTGGTCATGTTCTGTAGGAGGAAACCCTGCTGTCTTCTCCTCAGTCCAGGTGCCATCAAGACATGGTCATGCATAAACAGACACTTGGTCCCAGTACTGGGAAGTGAGCTTTCTCAATCAGCCCACCACAGCCTGAAAATCAAGTCTCATCCTTCCAGGACAAGGAGGATCTGGACAGTAACACAATCTTTATCCAAATGCACATCCTCGCTCCTGCCCTCCCATCATGAGGTTGGAACAAAGGGCCATGCTGCTTCATGGTTGCTTGGCTGAGGTGGCAGGCATCCATCATCCATCATCTTTTGTTTTTTTGTGTTGCATTTTTCCCCACCAAGAACTGCCAACACTTCTGCAAATAATGGTAGTTCCAGAGAAGAAGCTTTTGAGTGGCCATTCCCAGCTGGTGCTTGGGCAAGGCAGAAGCAGCTACTGAACCAGTGCACTGATGTACCTAGCCTGTCCAGGCCTAATGTTTATTTTTATTAGTGATAAGTTGCTGTGAGTGTCTCTGAATGTCTCTTCCAGATAATGAAAGCTTTGCTTCAAAAAACAAGCAGCAAATAGCTTTAAGAAAGTTTTATGGCCAAACTGGGGAGTGCTGTTGGTTTTGCAGCTTGTGGACCCCAAGGAGAAGAAAGAGCTAGAAGCACTTTGCATCAGGCTCAGGCTGCCTCAGTTCCATCTGTGTTTAATTAAATCCTGGCCAGCCAGTGATACCCATCACTGTGCCTGCTGCAGAGCACAGTGCAGCAGCTGCAAGAGGTGAGACTCGCCTGCAGCCTAAGACAAAGAGTAGGTGACTGAGGCAGCTGTCCCTTGTCCACCTACTCAGCCCAGGACCAGGGTGCCACCCCAGAGCTCCTATTTAGGTGCATGTAAGTCTTTATACTCCATAATGGAGGTATTAATGGTGGTTGCTAGAGATTTTAAGTGCCTTTAGAAATAAGATGCTGTCAAACCATGCTGAATTAATGAGGCTTAGGATCCCTGGCATATGGTGAGGTTTAGATCTGCTTATGGCTCATGGCAGCACAGGACAAGGAAAGCATCATGCTGAGCTGCCTGTGCTGGGATGACAGCCCCAGCCCAGTGCCTGTACCTGCTGTGCAGTGTTTCATGGCATTATCTTCTAGCATGCATGCAGGGATAGTGACTGGCCAGTGTTCTTCCACCTGTGCCAGCCAGCATTGAGAAAGTCCTTTGACTCTGCTCTTTCAACTTCCTTAGCAGGCTCCATGTATGCATCCCCAGCCAGGAAATCAAAAAGAGCAAATAAATTCAGATTTTCAAAACGAGATTCTGTGAGGAGCACTGGAAAAGATTGTTTGCAGGCTGCTGAAGAGAGTGGAGAAGGAAGAGGAGATGCTTAGTTCTGTGCAAGACTCTGACCTGAGGCTGATGACAGGCCATCAGGCTCAAGGGTTTTTTTTAATCTTCTAGCCACACCAGAGGGGTTGATATTCCAGTTCCAACTCTTCCCTAGATCCCTGAGCTCAAGGATATATTAGAAATGCCTGTGCTAAGTGATAGTCCTTAGATACTGCTCTTCTGCAGACCTCGTGGCCATGCTGTAAGATTCTCCCTTTGGGCATGTGGAGGGGGGGAAGATGAGGCAGGGAAGAAGCTTTTTTTGATGTTGAAACATTTTGTTTTTCAGGGAGGGGGGATAGCTATTTATTTATTTTTGATGGAGCCAGGACAAACCATTTGTTTGATGGATTAGGCAGTTTTAATATGTCAGGTTGCCTAGGGTACAGGCCAGGCAGGTTAGCTGAAGCAATTGTCTCTATACAAATGGAAAGAATAATGTCCTGAAAAGGCAGCATTAAAGGTTCTGCTCTCTCATCTGCAGACTATTCCACCATACTTACCCTTTAAATCCCAGTCGAGCCTCTTAAGGAGACCTGAGGTAGCAGTGAGAAGTAAAGGCTTTTGTGGCCTTTTAGCTGCAGACTAAATACTGCTTTAATAATGTAATGCTGTGTCTTCTCCCTCATAGGAATTATTTGACAAAGGCTTATAGTTTTGGTGGGTTTTTGGTTTGGTTTTTTTTTGGGTTTTTTTTTTTTTGTTTTTTTTTTTTTTTTTTGGTTGGCTGGTTTGGTTTCTTTTGGTTTTTGTTGTTTTTATCTTTTTTTTTTATGCTGTTGCAAACACCTCAAGCCTCTATTATCATGGGTTGCCAGGTGTAACTGCAATACAAGTAAAACCAGACCATTAATTCAGTGTCTTGCAAAGGAGAATATTATGAGTCTAATCCTCTTTGGCCAGAAAGCTTACACATTACTGGCAGTGTCTGGCTCAGTTTAGGTTAGGTTGGCTCAAGGCACCTGCCAGGTTCAGTCTGGACTGCCAGGGATGATGATGACTACCAGCTTCCCATGTGAGTCTCTGTACCCCAGGGAAAATGTGGGGTGCATTGTCTTCCCCTGAAGGGATATGACTGCAATTACTTTTGGGTGTAAACACATCCACAGCTCAGCAGTGTGACTGACTCATGCATGATTTGCCTCTATTGCTCTGCTTGGGAATGTGGTAGAGCTCTTCCAATTTACAGCAGCTTCCCCTCCTGATTTATTTTCCAACTCAGCCTTCAGAGAAGATTGATTTTTTTTTTATACAGAGCTAGGCAGTTTCTTTTTTTTTAGCAATACAGGTCTGTGTAATCAAAGTTTGACTTGTTTTTTCTAACAGTGAACATTTCCCAAGTGCTCATGTCATTGATAGGGATTCAATTAAATTTGAGAAATGAAAAGGCACCAAGTGTTCATGCTGCTGAAAAGGTTGTGGTGGTTGTCATGCCTGAGTGCTGCAGATGCACCTGAAATGTAGTTTGCTTCCACAACTACCCTCCAACTGGCCAGCAACTCCACCAACTCCTGCAAACATCTCCATTCCTCTATGCAGCAATGGGAAACACGCTGATCAGCTCCCAGTAACTTTCTGCTTTGATTCCCCATGGTGACAGCACAGAACAGATACAGCAGGAACACACACACACACACAAACACACACACACAGGGACCCCTGAGGCAGGCAGCAAGAGGAGTTTGCCCCAGAGGTGGGGCAACAGCAGCTGTGCCAAGGTGTGCTGACCCTGTGACCCAAGGGCTGCTGCAGCACCACCCCTCGCCCTGCCTGCCCTGGATGTTGTGTTTCAGTGTGAAAAGGCAATCACCAGGCCATGCCCAGGGCAAGCTCATCCCATCAGCTGCGTGGCTGGGAGCTGGACTTGCCTGCTCAGCCCTTTCCTCTGCTGGGAACTTTGTCTATGAAGGACACAGATGCAGTCCCTACAGTTTTGGTGCTTCAATGGGCTCTGAAACTCAAGTTTCCCTCAGAGCTCCTGTTTGGAAGTGCAGAACAGTTTTAGATTGTTCTGATAATGAAAAGCAAGACCCTGAAAGTCCAATTGCATGCTGGCACAGCAGGAACCAGGTTTGATGGAGCTGTTGAATTGCCTGTGTGGCAAATTCTGCTTCAGTTTCCAGCTCTGAAACCCAGGTCATGTCGCCTGACATGATCTGGCAGGCATAGTATGTCCAAAACAGATTTTTTTTTTTTTTTTTTAGCTGGATCAGTTCATCTGGATCTGACTCACCAGGCAGGCATGCAAGCACTTGTGTTGGCACTGTGGAGGTGGCAGCACAGAGAGAAGGAACAAACTGCCAGGGGGCATGGGACCACTGAAAATGTACATCAGCCCATGTTCTCATGCCTTGCTATTGTTCACTTTTCTGGGAAAAACACTTTCCTATTCATTCCCACCTCCACACACTAGAAGGCAAGTGACATATTCCTTTTTGAGACTGCAGTCTACACTTTCCTGGTCAGCAGAAGGGTTTAAGCCTCAGCAGGGGCCATCTGCCAGCTGCCAGAGCAGCTAATATTAGATCTCAAATAACTATTTTAAAACCCTGTGTAATCAGTAAGAAAGGGCAAAGAGATAAAGCATGAGCATAGAGCAGCACTGAGTTTGAATGCTCCCATCCTTTCTTACGATGGCCAGTACCTTCATCATGTCTGCAACAATAAAAGAAAGCATCTGCAGGGCCAAGTGTTATTTTGAATGAGTTTTAAAAGAAATGAAATTATAGACACTCACTTCAAATCAGAGCTCAATGTTTTGGATGAGAGAACCCCACAGTTCTCATCTTATATATCTCTTTAGGAAGTCAGCTGTTGGTCCCCATATTTTTCTTTCTAGCACCAGATGTAACCACTTGCATTGGCATTGAGTGAGACAACTCAGCCTTTACCTGAGCTAAAGTGGATCCTCAGCTTTCCCAGGGGAAAATGAGATAAATTGTTTATGTGCATATATCACTTGCACAAAAAGGTATTTGGGCTAAATGACTAATTTATTGGTGGACTTCTTTCAGTCTTTAATGATGCTTTGCTGTTGAGCTATTCTTCTTGCAATCTGTCTGTTAAGAACAGTAGATGTGTAGTTTTTTTTTCTTGTATGCTCATATCCATACTTCAGTCAGCTTCCAGATCCTGAGTGAGGAGCTCCAAAGGTGAAAGTGGAAGCTTTTCTTGAACACCAACTTGAGGTCTAAAGCCCAGCTTTCAAGGGAGGCACAATTCACACTCAGCACAGGCAGGAAGCAGCCAGGTCCCTTCCCAAGTGCCATGGGCACTAACCCTGGGGTACAGCAATTTTCACTGGGCTCCTGCCAAGGAGGGAGTAAAGCAAGGGTTTGAATATGGATCTTCCCTCCTCCTGTGACACTGTCCACTCAGCATCTCCCAAGCAGTAAGGGGCTGCAGCCCAGAAGGCTCTGCTCCTTTTTAATCAACTCCTAGCTATTTGCTAGCTAGCAAATCCTCTCTCTTTGCCTCCTTGTTCAGATCAGGGTTTCACATTCCCCGGGTGCCCTGAACGTGCTGCAGCAGGCAGTTCAGCACCACCAGTGGCCACAAGCAGAGAGATTGTCTCTCCTTCTGCCACAGCTATCGGGTTTTGCAAGTGCTATGATAAGAATAAATAAAACCCCTCAAATAAATAGGAAAATATAAAGGGGCAGATAACTGTAATTCTCATGACTGATAGTATTACTTAATTTAGACATTAATATTCTAGCTAAAGCTTTAAATCTTGGATTTACTGAGCATGCCTGTTACTAATTTTGCCTACTGCACTGGTAGCAGGTAGGTGTATAATTTTAAAATGACTTTGAATTATATTGCACGTTAAGCATTGCAGAGACAATGACTATATTTTTTCCCCAGGCAGCTGATGAAAGGTCTTGCAGGATTTATTGCTACCCTTCTGAAGGTTTGGGAGGAGTGTTTACTGGATGGATCCATAGCCTGTTTAACTTCCCATATTCCCCTATTAAAATTATACCCTTAATCCTTGTTCCGTAACTAAGAAATGACACACAGCAGATCCCCATCTCTGATTCATTACACTGCAAAGTCTTAAATCCTTTCTCTTCAGAGTTTCAACCAGAGAAGATTATTCTTCACCCCTCCTGATGTGGTTTCTGCTGCCAGCCAAGTCACAGCAAGCACCTTTCTGGAGGGAACAGACAGCGTGGGAAAGCCCCAGAGACCCCCACAGCACGACATACACAGCAGTTCCAGGAACAACCTGCCACAAACAGGGACCAAGGAGTGTCCACCTCCCTTTCCTTATCCCTCTCTTCAGCTAGATGGGAAGTGGAGTCTGCCTGTTGTGCTGAACCCTGGAAGGATTTTCACTGAGTTCCACAGGGAAAAAGAACTGGTTCATGTAATGACATTAGGACTTGATTCATCTAGATATGGCTTCAAATGGCAGGAGAGGCTTCTTTTTCATTAAATCAGTGGTTGTGGCATTGCTTCCCATAATAATATGAATAAATATTATTAATATCATTAAAATAAAACAAAAAAAAAATTAGGTAGAGATGCTACTTTATTTTGGGGAAAGATTTTGAATGTGTGTGGCCTGTTTTCACCATGCAGACACATATGTGAGAAGGAAAGAAAGCAGCATCAAAACAGTACCAGTGCAAGCAGTCAGGAAGCAACTCTGTCAGCATTACTGAGAGCAGCTTTGTTCATGATGTTCTCCACCCCATCTGCACAGATAAGGATAAATAAATTCCTTCACTCACATGACAAGTCCATTGAACTACTGCCAGACTTTACGATTCTGCATTGACCCACTAAAATTCAAAATAGATTTTCTTGGAGGTTAAAAACTCCAATGAATATGGAGGTGGTTATTTGCTCTGTCCCATCTTTGTTTTAATGTCAGTGAAAATGCAAATACACTGGAGTATAAAATTGCACTTTCCAAATGCACACTGATAGTTCAAAAACATGGGGTAAGATATAATTTCTCCTGAAGTCAATAAAAATTCTGAGGGACTTTATTGAGATAGGATACAATACCTTAAAATGCTTTAGCATTAAAGTGAGTGCTGCTCTAAATACGAAGATGATTTATTGGAAAGCAATACCAGGACGCGTCAGACCTCGTCATTAAGATTACCTTGGCCTCATTATCACTTTTTCTCCTAACTGAACTTCAAAGATCAGTATTAGATGGCTGCTCATATTAAAGGAGTTCTGTTAAAGGCAATTGTGCTTCATAGTTTGTGCTGCTATTTAAAGAAAATTCTTTATATCGATTACCTAAATAGACCCATGGACAAAAACAGAATGGATGAAGACATATGTTCTAAACTGTCAGATACACTCCCTACCCTATGCTTTCTTAAACACAGGAACTTTTTTTTTCTCTTCTATCATAAACTTTTCCCTGATATTATGTTTTAATTTTACAACAAGCCAAAGCTGGATTGTCATTGAAGACAAAACATTAAAGAACCCCAACCCAACAGACCCAAGAAACTGATGGCATTTTATTGATGATGTGTGTGTATGATCATATTGTGACTTCTTAGAACAACTGTCAGAAAAACAGAAACAGTGACAGATGTTAATGTGAAGGGCTGAAACGATGACGGCACGTTTGCCGGCATGCTTCCTGAGCTGGTATGGTGTGGGGAAGCAGTTGCTTGGAAAGTTGTCATTATTTCCTCTTGTGTTGTTCAGAATAGACTTATAAACACAGCCAGATGTTACTGTCAAGAGGAGCTGTTGGTTTGTGGCAGCATAACCCTTGTTTTCCAATGACCATGGAAATACACAGGGAATTGTCTCTTGGCTGTTTTGAAAGCTTTTAGCATAAGTATTCAGATTTAAATGTAGTGTGCAACTAAAGATTAGATTAAGAGCTAATCTTTTATTTCTAGTTGCTTTTGCTTTGCCAAGACTTTCTCAATGCACCAGTGACCCAATTTTTAAAAGTAAAAATATTGTGATGCAACCATGATCCCAAGCCTTGGCAGTGTGAGGTTCATGTTTGGACTTGATGATCCTAGGGGTCTTTTCCAACCTAAATGATTCCATGATTCTGTGACATGCTCACTTTATCCCCTAAGGATGTTTTCAAACCACAGATGTGAAGAAGGAAAATTGCCCAAGTAACGAGAATCTGAGATTAGGTCATATGGAAAACTGATCCTCTGAAATAGGCAGGGACCTTTATACAGCATTTAGTGGGCTTTCTCAACCCTTCCTTTCATATGTGGATGAGCAGCAGTGGGAGCACTTTAATGTGATTCATAGGCAGTGGCACGGCTGAGCCTGCTCTCTCTGCACAGCATCGATGAATCCCTCCTGGACCACTTCATCATCCTCCCCCTACACCCATCAACTCTGTCCCCACTGGCACTGGCCTAAACTAGACTAACTCTTTGTTTGTCTCAAATCTTTGATTACATTCACAACCCCCAATAACTAATTTAGGTCATCAATGCTGCTGGCGCCACTATTTTAATTCGTATTCCTCTCTTCTGTTCTTTTGTGTTTTGTTTTTCTGAAGTATATGGGTTTGTCTTAATGTGACATCTTTGAGCTAACATGCATCTGAGGAAGGCAAAAGGAATTTATTGCATTTTAGCTAATACGGAGGAAAGGGGAAATTGCCTACATAATGAAACAGGAGATGCAGTTTTAACTGTCATTTCTCTCGTCTCCATAGTACCGGATACACAAATATAAAATATATGATTTACCTCCTCCTTCAAACATATCAACGTACAATTAAAACCCACAAAGCTTGACAACCTGTTGTCAAGTTGTTTAAGCAGTTGTTTCAGAATCTGACAGACAAACTTATAAACAAAACGTAGAGCACCAGATCGTGGGATGAGGCAGCATCATCACGTGGCTTCCTCAGTTATCTCAAAATTTGGAAAACAAAAAAGCAGAGGAATACTTTTTCTCCTTGAATAAATAACAGTTTAATTACATTATAGAAATAAAATATGATATGGTAGGAATACACTGGAAATCTTACAGAAATACTATTCTGCTACTGGTAAGTAAATGGTCAAAGCTACTTTTCATGACAATCTGAACAGTACTTGTGTACAAACTATTATACAGGTTGCTAATGAAAAATATTGCAACAGTTGCAAGAATGTTACCAGCTCAAACAAACATCTAATGATACAATATTCTTCTAAGAGGAAGTAATAATGTTAGATTTACAGACAATAAAGAGTTATGTTCTCCACTTTGAAACACTGGAAATAAAAACCTCAGGTAATCCGATTTCTTTACCTCATATTATCACAAGGAAAAATTTTCTTTTCACTGTGAAACAGCATCCCAAGAGACCCTGTAAACAGTTTATTCAAAGGTAGTATTTGAGATGTCACAGCAACTTCAACAATTTTCCTAATCCACAATTACAGACTTTTTAGGCCACTGCTTGTACAGATGACTTTTTTTTTTTTTTCACTTATTTACATACATTCAGCCCAAAAACAGCAGGTAGAACGCGCTGTCTATCTCACAATAGACACACTAAAATTTTCATCAAAAGGCCAGTGCAAGATGTGGATAGTGACTGCACAGCACTGAGGAGATCGTATCATACAAATGTACAATTAGACTGTCGAGAATCCAACTCTGCACACGTGTGACATAGATGGTTGTCTCGGTAGATACATGACACTCAGAGTTGGAACATAGACACGTAACTGCAGCTAGCGCTGGTGGGTGGATGGTGATGGTGGTGATGATGATGATGGTGTGGGTGGCTGTGGAACACAGTATCGTTTGGCTGTGCTATCACTGAGTGAAGGTAGCCAACTGCAAATTAGGAATAACTGAAGCTGAAGTATAAGTACAGCTTATCTTGGAACGGCAGCAGATTTCTCTAATGAAAGAATAGCTCTACTTAGTGTGCAACATGTAAGGAAATTGTTGCCAACTCTTTAATAAATGGTTCTAAGTGAACCGATGCAGTTCCCAGAGCTTTAGAAAAACTCATTATGCAAATGAGGATACTGATGATAGACGATAACATTTCACAGGATGCTATTTCTTATTATATCAGTAAGCACCAAGTTAAGTGCCAAGACAGCCCCATTGTCCCATGATTTATCGTAAAATTTAGAACTTGAATGCACAACAAAATTCCACAAAGTTTGCATTTAATTCACAAGAAGACAGTTTCAAAAATGGCTCTTAAAATTCCCTTAACATTTCAAATGGGCTTTCCCCCACTCCTCCAAAAGGACTGCTTTAGGATGGACTAGCCTAGAAATAAGAAAGATCTCTCAGGAGGACTTGACATCCTCTGGGAATCCTCTGCAATCCACTGGTTTTGGCTGACTGCAGAGGGCCCCTTGAGAGCGTGGTGCCCTGTCCCATCACACAGGTAGAGTGTGTGATGCAGGGGAGGTGGGTGGAGGAGGAAAGTATCCTGTCTCTTCCAGCTGTTGCTCAGCACCTCACCTGCTCCAATCTTATCTTTAAAACATGCCTCGCCAAGCCTAAACCTGGAGCCACTTGCACCCCCACAGAGCCACTGGCTGAAAGGGGCTGGGTGTTGGTTCAGCTGGCTGCTCTGATCTGCACTAAGGGAGCCAGACACCCAGGGCTGCTGCCCCCTCTCTTCCTACCTGAGCACAAGTATGGGTGGCAGGGCAATGTGGATTTGGCCCCACTCGCCCTGTGCCACGGAGGAAGTCACCCTTGTTGCAGTAAGTGCCAGGCAGTTAAAGGACTAAGCCACATTTTCAGCTATATTGGCAGAAATCAGCCAGAAGGGTGAGGAAACAGTCTGAAAAAGCAAAGCAGCAGAGGAGACAATCCCAGACCTCATGACTCAGAACAGAATCACAGAATATCCATGCCTCAAAGACTATCTGGTAGCATGCTCCTTGTGATGACCCAGGCTGAAGAAACTGTCCCACCATGGAAGAGAGTCACTATTTTCCTTCAGTAACTTCTTCCTGGTAGTGTCAAACCTTGTCAGTGGTTCTAGAGAGATGCATCTCATTGAAAGCTATCAGATTTGAATACTCACACCCTTAAAACAAACCACCTTTACTCCTGGCTTTCTCAGTCTTCAGGAACACCATCAACAGCTGCAGCATTTGTCAGTGCAGGCTCATCCCATGCTCTCTGCCTCCCATTTCCTTTTATTCTCAAGTGCAACTGAAAGGTTGCTTCCTCTATCACATGGATACAACATCTCAGTGTGGATCGAGATGTTCTTAATACGGTACCTTCACCAGTAATCAATTGGAAGAACTCAATTTTAGAAACAGAATTCGTGTGCAAAGCGTGCAACAAGAAATACAGTTACATTTGGTCATAGTGTCCTATCTTAGCTATGCTACCATGACTCACACTGGTTAGTATACTTACACACACACACGCACACACACGTACACACAGAGAGATATTTATTTATATACACGCTCACAAAATAAGAAAATGTCTAAGTCTGACAATATTTCCTCCTCTTCTAGTGAAGACAAGAGTTTGGCATCTCAGGCTCTGAATCTGCTTAGACCTGGGATACAGGAATGTGACACACTTCAAGTATACGTTGACTGCACAGTGATAACATCGCACATTGAGTCTGACACATGCTGTCTTCAGTGGTCCAACACCAGCACATGGCTTAAAACAAGATGCCCATTAAAGGAGACAATATCCTGGACCTCTGCTTTTCAGTGTTCGTATTCACGCAATGCCCATGAGCAGGGCAGTAGTCTGTGCAACCACAAAAAATCCTTCTGTATAAATGCAGTGGTATTTAAGTCTGAACCAGTGCATTCCTTTCTCACATTCCTCCTCTATTCCTCTGTTGCTGTTAGTCTCATATGCATGTGAAAGTAAAAGGTAGTGGGGAAATAATTTTAGTAGAAGAACACAAAGCCTCTCCTCTAAGTCCACAGAAGACCACTAAAAGTGTAGAATTTCCAAAATATCTCATAGGAATTCTTCAAATACAGTAAGTGTTTTCAATGGGGTTTACATATCACGTTTCACGTTATTTCCACGGAATTCTACCTTATCACTTTGTTTAATCAGACAAATATCAATAACACATAATAAAACAGCACACAATTCACGGGACACGACACGTTTTACAAAACCTCTAAACTCAGCACTGCTGCTTTTGGAAAAAATCAGAAACTCCTATTACTTACAGACATGAAATACATTTCACATTGAAATGAACAGCATGATTACAAGGCTTTTTTTCTTATTTGATGGTATTGGTTTAGGACGCGTTATTTTTTGATTAGGTTTCACAATTCTTCTTCACACCCCCAAAGGAACGATTGCTAATCTGGTATTTTCTCTGTGCTCTTTCAGGAAACATTATTATTCAGTAAACACCTTTTTAGAAAAACTTGTGAAAATTTAGCTAGAATCCCTAATTGTAAAACCTGAAGAACTGGCTGATGGTAATGCTCTTAACACAATCATTGCTCAGCTTACAATGACAAACCAAAAAATATTACAGGAGGGTACAAACACGTTAAGCCATGGGTTTGGTTTTCTCTGTTGTTGATTTTTTAAATTTTTATTTTTTTTTAAACTTAAACTCCTTTTCTCACAACGCTGAGAAGTCTCTGACTTACAACGCTTCAGCAGTTGTGTCTGTGGAGACAGACATGGTAACTTTGGCAATCTTAACTGTGCTCTTAATGCAGCTCTCGGCAGCCCTGTGCACGTTGCCCGCGTTGTTGGCGTGTTTGTGCTGGCAGTCAGACTCCATGCTGTTATCCAGCGGCTGCGCCGTGCCTTCGCAGGTGGGGAACATGCTGCGGAAGGCGTGTCGCAAGTCCTTGCTCCGCAGAGCGTAGATGATGGGATTCACTGTTGAATTCAGCAAACAGAGCATGCTACAGAAGGCAAAGATAGTCTTGATGAGCTTGTTCATTTTCCCAAAGACATCGTACACCATGATGGCGAGGAGAGGGCCCCAGCATATGATTAAAACAACTAGGATAAGGACCAAGGTTTTGGCTAACCTGATGTCCATACGAGTTTGATCAGGCCTAGTGATCTGTACCTTACCATCCTCCGTCGACTGAATGATGATGCTTTTCTGCGTGCCTCGCTGCAACATGCGAACAGCGTGGCTGTGAGCCTTCCACAGAATGTACATGTAGGCATAGACAATGAACAACAAGAGGACGCTGGTGACCCCGATCCAGAACATCAGGTAGGTCTCGTCGATGAGAGGGAATATGTCCGAACAAACAGAATTGAGCTTTTTGCAGTTCCAGCCGAGCAGAGGAAGAACGGCTATTACGATGGCGATGGTCCACATCACACAAAATGCTACGACAGCCTTTGGTCGGGTAACAATCCTCTTATAAGCTAGCGGCCTGTGTATGGAGATGTACCGGTCTATTGCCGTGAGAAAAAGGCTGCCTACAGAGGCGGTGAAGGAGGCT
The DNA here is from genome assembly GCF_029582105.1 of Oenanthe melanoleuca. Lineage (NCBI taxonomy): Eukaryota > Metazoa > Chordata > Aves > Passeriformes > Muscicapidae > Oenanthe > Oenanthe melanoleuca. Next base: position 34,042,311 of record NC_079336.1, read on the forward strand.
GTAACTCCACCCAGTTTGAACAAGAAGACGTTGGGGCTATCCTTCCGGTGGAAAACATGGAAATCCACAAAACTGTAGACAAAAATCACGCTGCCCAGGAGGTCGGCCACGGCCAGGCTGCCGATGAAATGGTAGGAGGGTCTACACCGGAGGCTTCGGGAGTGGAGGATGACACACAGGACGAGCAGGTTCTCTAGGACTGTGAAGGTGCCCAGGGTGAGCGACAGCACGGCAATGGCCAGCTGCTGGCTGGGGTTCAGGATCATAAAACACTCCATATCCATAAAGTTCTCCCCGCACTGTATATTCTCCTCATTATCCTTAAAAGTGGACAGGGACTTGTTGTAAAACTCTGTGATGTTGACCTGCTCTGACGGAATAATGCTCAACAGGGAATCATCTCCTCCAGTCATTTTTTCTTGGAAAGGATCACCCCTGAAGGAAGAGAGAGGGAACTTCTGGGGGTAGTACCCCAGCTTGGATGCCATGTCGCCTTTCATGTCTTCGTACTGGATATCGTTGGAGCCCACATAAAGGAGATCCGTCGTGATTGTTCGGAAAGTTGTGTCTGCGAGGCCATCTAGAATTGACTTCATAACCCCAGCCTTGTTGGTTTCACAGATACTTGGGGGATGAAATAATGCATCAGAGGAAATCCTACACGGGGAAAAGATCAGACTTCATTAATATAAACAGGGAGACAAACTCCGCGGACAACTTAGCTGAACTGTGTCAAACAAAATCAACCCTTCTCTGGTATTCAGTGCAGGTCTAGCTTTGCCACTGTGGGAAATCAGGGTGGGTTGATCACTTAGAAAGAAATCACCTGGATTTCACTAAAACTGAATTACACTAAGAAGTGACGTGAAAAACAGAGGCACAGGGAATTGAGTATTTCACAGGAAAGCAATTTTCATTTCTCATCAAAACCTTCTGAGATGCTCCACCAGAAAGATATTTTTCTCAGCTTCTGACTACAAAGTACCTTGCAGACCAATACTCCCTGGGCTTGCTTCATTTAGATAATACCAAGTGCCACTGCAGGAACAGCACTAGACTGAGTCACCACCTCCATTGTTTTTTTTTCAAAAGGCACTGAGGGTTATAAAAATTGACAACATAGAGGCAGCAGGGACAGAGCCGTGCACTCCAGATTTCACAGTAAACCCAGCATGCCTGTATATTCTTATTTTCCTGCTATAGCAATCTGACGTCTATTAACATCCTGAATTTGCTACTGTAAATTTATTAGCAAGGTATTTGATCAATAAATACATAGCTTCATCACACTCATATTCAAAGATTACTCTATTCCTTCCTTCTGCTAAGCAAACTAAGGCACTGGGATGTTTGAGCAATATGAGGGAGGTGGGTTACCCAGCAGTTACCCAGCTCTGTCCAGTTTCAGAAAAGGTGGCCAGCTGTGTTAAGTAGTTAACAGAATCAGTGATCTGCTTTGTACACACTGGAAGCCTCGGGGCAGCTCAAGTTTGCCTAGATAAACATGGCACCAAGTTTAAGCAGTGGCCAAAATTCCAGGCAAAAGAGATACTGCTTCTGCAACAAGCACCTGTAATGTAACTTGTACCCCGAGGACACCCTCAAAAACATTCTGTCCCCTCCAAAACTGGGGGACCCAGCAGAAGGTTCCCAAGTAGCCAGTGGTCTCTGAGATCTGTCAGGTACAGCCTTTGCTCATGGATGGTGACTAGTTGTGGGGAACAACTCCTGTCAGGAGAAGACTCCACCAGCACCTGAGCATACATCAACATGGAAGAAAGGTCTTACAGCTCCTGTTATGCTGTACTCCTTTATATTACTTTGCCAACAGAAAATGCCTTGAATATGGATTGGCCATCTGCTTTAGGGCCCTCTTCCACCACCTCAGTGGATGAGAGTGGCCTGAATACAAATAAGAGCCACAAATATTGCTACAAATATTCTACATCTGCTATGGGACATCTCGATGATTAATCAGCAATAGGAGCAAACCAAGCTTCTTCTTGCTTTTAGTATGGAGGAAATTGTTGCACTCAAGAAATCCTAGATGCCAATAGATAGGCTTGTACTGACTCAACCTCCTCACTTTACACACCTGACAATAAATGCTCAGAAAGGCTACCTGAGTTTATCTGCCAAAATCAGAGCACTGATCACTTCAACTCCTAAAAAGAACAGTAGGTACCACTGTTCTCTTTTCCCATGAAAACTATAGGAAAGAAGAAAAGAATGCCTCTCTACAACAATAGCAGTACTTAAAAATATGTGAAATCATGAGCATTTCCAAAGAAGCAGAGATCATTTGGCTGATGATATATTTATACTGCCCTTATGTGAACATTCAAGACTTTTTCCGTAGCTCTTCAAAGTTTTGCCTTTTATTAAGCAGACCTGGGCACTGAGTACTAAAGGGAATATATGAACTTAGACCTTCAGAAGACACTGCAACTCCAAATACTACAAAAATGCCTGAGTACAAACAACCCTTACAGGATAGTTGCAACATACAAAATATACTGGCTGAGTCAGGTTTTGCAGACACAGTTTGCTCAGCAAATAACAATTATTAGACAGACAGACAGTATTAAGGAATTTAATTTTGAGGGCGTGAGAAGTGAGGGAGGGAAATGTCACTGAAGCATACATTAAAAATTATCAGCAATCATCTAATATGGAAGGTACTTTTCTGTTTTATAGCTGTTCCTAGAGAATGTGCAGATGTTATACATTGCAAAGATGACTCTGCTAACAAATCTGCTTTGGGAGAAGTCTGGCAACATTAAGCTTGGCATTTAAACACCATTTTAAAACCAGAACTGAAGAATGTGTTAGTAATTTGAAAACTACCCAAAAACATTAAATAAAAAAGTAGTTCTATAAATATGTAAAGATTGCTGTGGTATCCTCTGCTATTCAAGCTTATTTTTGACAGAAGAAAGAGAACCATTTTAATGAGTAAAGCCACAGCCCCATGTCGAGAAGATTATGTCTGAGGAAAGCTTCATAAATTGTATTCAACTGAGCACTTCTGCTAGACAGACAAACAAATTGTTATGAGGTAGCTGGTCCCTGCTGGAGTCATGTCAAGTACAGACTTCCTCAGAATTAGGTGCCAGGCAACCCCTACCTTTATTTGAAATACAAATGAAAGAACATGAGTTCTCGTGTGCTCTTTTGAAGGTGGCAGTGTGTTATGTGACAATATCACTATGCATGCATATGCTATGCTAACAACACGGTTAATGGGATCAGGAGAGGCAAGTCTTACTTTGAATGTCAATGATTTTTTTTTTCCCTTTGTATTTTTACATTGAGATTATTACAGTAATTTTTACCTTATTGTCTCTGCAAAGAGAGTTTTCTCTGAGAGTACTTGGGAGTTCATTAGTAGTGTAGTTTAGGCTTTGGGGGATGCTGCTAACATTAATTTTGGTTTTGTATGCTGCTGGGAATATCCTAATTGGAAATTTCTAGCAGTATGTGTGCATGCACCTATTCAAGTTGCAGTTGATTTTTATTAAAGTTGCAGTAAAACAACCATTTGCCTGATCTGGAATTACACTTTACAGGAAATTCATTTATTTTAATTTAGATACTAGCTTATCCCAGTATAAGCTCACTACTAAAATGTACTGAAGAGATCAGGGAGGTTTTCCATGGCTGCTGAAAACAAGACACCCTATACCATGCAGCCACACTGCTCTTTGCAGCTGGCTTAAACACAATCCAAACACATCCTGCCCAAGAGCCACGACCACCTCCACATGAAACACTCCAGGAGCCCCCCTGGCTTCTCAGAGCTTCCATAGAGCAGTGTCCCCCACACAGGTTTGTGCTCTCTCCATGGGGCTGGAGTGACAGCTGTGTGCTGCAGAAAGTTCCACTCATGGGCAGAATGGCAGTAAGGGAGAGCCTTCCTGCTCTGCCAAGAACTCTCCTGCCCTGCCAAAATCCACTCTTCCAACTTCTTTGAGTTTTCAAAGCTCTCAGCTTCATTCCTTCCATAAATGAGCTCTACTACCTCACTCATTTTAAAACAGCTTTTAGAAGACTGAAACATTGATTAAATATGAAGAAGAGGCTGCACCAACACCGGAACTCAAAACTTTTGATGCATTTCCACAACCGCATGCAGCGATTCACAGCAAAGTACTGTGAATTATGATTGCAGATAAGAATTAAATAACAGAGAAAAACTCCAGGATCTTTTATGTTGAAGAGCAGGCCAGAACAGGCACAGTTGAGCACCACTTTGGACCTTTCTCCCAGCATCCAGCAGCTGCTGATGGGCACTGCCAGACCAGCTGTGCGAAGTGACTGCCACTAGATGGAGTGGCTTTGACAAACGACAGGCTTAGCTGTCTGCAGTGACATGTGTTACACGTCCCTCAGCCCTATTCCCTGCCTGCTTTATCAGGCATCAAACACACCAGGTGATAACCATCACCTGAAGGTTGAAGACACAACTTTGTAAGGCTCTGCCTCCAAAGAGAAAGGATTAGTGAAGAGTTGAGGGGGCAAACTTACTAGTGCCCTCCACTGTGTGGTTACATGTAGCCCTAAAAGATGCTTGGATATCAAAATAGAAACACACTTCAGGAAAAATAAAAAATATATAGTACATAAGAGTCTGGTAACTCATCATCAAGGACAACAGGGAGAATCACACCTCCTCTGGACTTCTTGTTGGTCCACAGGACCAGTTCACTTGGGGAACAAGAACATGATTTCATTAAAATGCTATTACCTATCTTCTGCTTCTCTGGGGTAGAAGGAGAGCTGGAAAGTTTTTATCATTGTCCACAAAAAGAGCTGAATTTGTTACAATTTTCAAACCAGGATGATTGATAAAGCAATTTTAATAGCCTGAATAGAACAAGTGAGTATTTATGCTCTTCCTCGGAAAGTAATTATGAGCAATACAATGATGATACTGATAGCTGCAAAAATGTTGACATTGCAAGAAAAGGAATCAAAACAAGAAAGGGAAATCCACAATCAAACATTTCTGGCTTCCATTTTAGAAAATATTTTGATGTCCGTGTCTGTACATTTCTTCTATGATAATAATAGTCAATTAAGAACAGGCTAAAGGACAAGTAGGAAAAATTAAAACAATTTCTGAATGCATAAAAATACATAAATGCACTCTCCTTATTTATACCTTATAGGGTTATAAGTCATTCAGAGAAGGGCATTATCTTCTGATAAGTTTGCATAGTGCCCAAAACACTGTGACTCCTCCCAAACTGGGTCCACAAAATACTAGCACAGGAGAAACAGCAGTAATTTACACTAGTATGCAGTCAGCTGTAAAAGTATGAGAGAAATTAGATCTACCATGGTAACTGTTGGCCTCTAGAAATTAGAACTGTCCTATAAAATGAGAATTTATATGGCTAATAATTACCTTATCCCATATGGTGATGGACAATACAGCTTCGAGGACAGAACAAGGTTTCCAAGCCTTGGAGAAAGAAATGTGCAGACTGAGAAATGGCACTCTCAGACTCAGTAACACCAAGTAAGGAAAAAACACATGTTGAGAAGAATGCCAAGGCAATGTTACCCCTATCCTATTTACTGGTTTACTACTCCCATCTCCAAAACTGTGCTACTCCTAGGCTAAAAATGGCAAATATGCTGTCACTCCTAATTCAGGAAAACTTGCACTCATTTCAGTCAGAATTTTCTCAGAGTGAGGGATGGGGAAAGAGCACAGACGCTAGGAGAGATGCAAATAAGAGATGTTATCTTCTAGATACAGCAAAGCACTATTGGATATGGGGTAAACTAGGGCATGCAAGTAATGAAACCAATTTTGCTCTTATGTAACATGATCATATCTTTGACAAGTTGAACCTTAATTAGCAAGAAGGCACAGCTACATGGTTATTTGTGTTAATGAACATACCGTTTGCACACCAGCAGAGTAAGGAGTGGACTGTTCCAATTTGTGGGCAAATGGCTCCTATGTGACACCCCCCAGTATCCAGCATCTGACAACCTGAGCAAAAACAAAACAAGGGAAAACAGGGTGTTAATCAGCAATGGACAGTATTTTTATAAGGAATATTTCCTCCCTCCGAAGTTGGCAAGATGTGTGTACCAGTTTTAGCACAGGTGATTTGCAGGTACAGAGAAAAGGAGGCTGCATCCTACATCCCAAACAGCCATGTATATACATGTGTCTAATACCATAGAGGTTCAAAAGCAAGGCTGAAGTCCTGCTCCTTCCGGTGCAGGGGAAGGACCAAAACTTTGCTCTCTGTGAGCCAGGTGAGCATGCTGGCAACCTCTACATCCTGCTGCCCATCTCTAACTGCTCGAGCTGTTCCATGCTGGATTGAGAGCTAAACATCCAGAAATAGAGACACCAACTGATATTCCAAGAGGTGGAGTGCATGCCTGATGAGAGGCTTAGCTTGAAGCCTTTTCTCTGAATTAAGCAAACCAAGGATGCACTGCCTGCATCCCACACAGATGCAGAGGAGGAAGAGTGGGGGTAGCTGCCCTGTCTGCCTGTGAAAAATCTCTAGAACTCCTGAGGTCACCCAAAACTCCTCAGCTTGTAAAAAACAGCCCCTTATAAACACATGTCCTACCAAGTCATAGACCAGATGAAGTACTGAAGTCACAAACCAGCAAGGGGACCATCAGGGTCACATTAACAGGAAATTAGAGCTACCTGCTCTCCCCAGCTTTTGAGAGAAAGGACGGAAGGCAGAGGTGGTGATTGTAAGAATGTAGGATTAAAGATCTTTCACAGTTTACTTAGTATTATCCTAATTTCACCTAAAGTTAGAATTTTGAAAGAGGATGGGGAGTCTTGATGAAATATGAAAGACTCAGATGAAAGGAAACAGTGAAGCAATTGTGACCTGGTTGTTTACTTAAAATTAACTCCAGTTTAGGGACTTTTATAGGTTTCCCAATAAAAGATTTTCTATTCTTCTTTTCCAATAAAGCAGAATGAACAGATAATATGAAAAGTTTGATACAATGCTACAGTACTGACATTTTAAAGAAAATAGAAGAGAACTCATTAAGCTGGTTCATTTTGAACTCTCAAACATTTTCTTTTTCACAAAAGAGTTCATCTTGGATTTTAAAATTCCAACAGAAATCCTATCATTTCCAACCTCTTCTCAAGCCACTCTCTAATGCCAAAAGGTGCAGGCACTTCTTGCTGAGCATAATTTACAAATGTTAAGTGGGGACACAGAAGTCCAGCCAGGTGCAAAAGAGATAGGGGCTGAACACTCAAACTCCTGGAAGTACCTAGAAGAAATGGCAGCTTAGTACACAATGTAGTTTAAGGGAGAGAAGGCATTTGAAACAACAGAGCAGGACATTGGATGCTAAATGCTAAAGGTCTCCAGAAGAATGTAATGTCTGGAGAATCAAACTGGAGGAACATTTATTAGGAAGAAAAGAGACAGAGAGGGAGAGAACCACTTCTAGAAAATAGTTTCTATGCCATAGCCAGAGCAGAACACAGAAGGTCACAAATTTGTTGCAGCAAAAAATATTAGTGAACTTTATTAAAAGTGTAAGGTTTAGAGACAGAAAGACAGCAAACACATCAGGCTTCAGGGAGAATTCTCATAAACTGCACAGAGTGTATGTCTGCCTTCGCATCCCCCCACAACACACTGGCTGTAACAAGTTTTAATTAAAGAAATCATGAGATAGCAAGGAGATGCCTGAGAGCAATGGTAATGTGGGTTAAGTATATTGGTGTGGTAAGGATTGGTAGCAGAGAGGAAAGATTAACTATTGCTCTCATAGTGGGAATAAGACATCTCCAGGCGAGACAGGAGCAAATGGAGAAAGGTAAGAAAGGAAGACCCAAGTGGAAGTGCCTCAGTGAGAAAGAGCTACAGCTTTTAGAGAAAGAGAAGAATTGCCTTTGTGATAGGGTGGAAGAAAGCAGATCAGGTGAAGGAGAAAATTCACGAGAGAAAACCTCCCTCCTCTTCTGAGCTGTGCAAACTTCACAGACACCTCCATAAGCTGAAGGATACAGCTAGTGGGATTTTTCAGATCTCACCATAAAGAAAGAACAGATCCCCTGCTCGCTCTGCAGGCAATGACTTGCTCTTTTGAAAGTCCATGTCTGATCTGTATTCAAACGACGAAGGAAGATGCAAAGGGCTCTGAGAAGCCATCCTCAGTAAGGTCAGAGAAAAGGACAGCACTGTACACACTGACAGTGACCAGTGACAGTGACAGGGACCAGGCTGGGAACACTCAGGAGAGGTTAGCTGAGCAAATTTGGCCAGAGACATTAACAGAAATCAAACTGCTTAGGGAAAATGGCATACAGGATACAGACTTCAAAGGTGGAAATGAAGAGAGTGCTCAAATGGAGGCATTGAGTGACCCACACGCTGGATAAACACACCAAAAGTGAAAAAGAGGTTCACAGGCAGTGACAAAAAGTTGGTGCACAGAAAGGTAGCAACACATTGCAAAAAACCATCCCTTCTACATCAGTCTTCATGAGTCTGCTTCTCCTGCAGACTTTTTTAGGCCATCAAGTGTTGGCAGTGCTCAGAAGCTAGGATAAAAAGGCTTTTGGCAACTGCAATGTCCCGTGCCACTAGCATTAGCAAAGGACAAAAATACACACTCCCATTTAAAAAATGAAAATCATTCTTTCATTTCTGGAGCTGTCCAGCCTTTCCTAAGATTTAAATAAGCTCAGATAACTGTTTTCATAGTTACATTCACAATATAATGATATTCAAATATACTGCCTTCACACACACAAATAACTTGTGAAATTATTTGCCAGCATATTAAGCCACTACACCAGATTGCTTGGCAATGGTGTATGTCTTTGAAATATGCAGATGCTTTTCTTTTTTTAAAAAAAGGAGAGAGGGAGGGAAGAGGAGAAGTGAGAAAGAATTACAGTAGAATTTGATACCCAAGTAGCAGAACAACAAATTGTGGAGAGACTCCAACCAATATTACATCAGACTTGGAAAAATAGCTAAAATATACCAAGGGATGAGTTATGACTTTATATATATAGAGATACTTCTATGCATAAACTTACAAATAGACATAAACAAAAAAAAGCACATGCCTAGAGGAAGAACTTAAGTCTCACAAACCCTGCAGTATGTCATGCACAAAATCAAATTTCAAGTGCCAGAGTACATACGGACAAGCTACAAGTGAAGGTACAAAAAATATAGGCAAGATGACTGCTGAACATCCTTCTGAATTCCCTTATACACAGCCTTTTTGGCTAAAAGCAAGAACCTAAAACTGGTATATCTATCACTGAGAGCCTGTAAAAGTTATTTTGCATGTATATAGACATATGTCACCTGATATTGCAGGCACAGTCTGGAGTATTTCAGTACGTAGTCTAGACTTCAGTGCTGCATTCCTTAAAACAGAGGCACAACTGACTAAGAGCAGTGATTTGTGAGAGCATGTTTCACATACTCAACAGAACAGGAAGGTGGGAGCCCCCCAAGATCCTGAACACAAACTTCCTAAAATGCACAAAGATGGAAACTACTCCAATGAGGGCTGAAAGGCAACTGAGAGTACAGACCTGCTCCTGCTCAATACTTCGCAGTGAGTAAACACATCTTTCTTAAGAACATATAATTGCCATAAAGGAAGTTTACACAGGATGAGGTACCATTTGATGCCATCTAGCCTCAATCTACACAAACAATACAACATCTGAATTGTACAAAACACCCACTTTCACCAACAGTCCAAGGTATAAGAAGAGAACATCATACTAACATACATTGTAATGAAATACCTATTTTATCTGTAATTTGGATGTGGCCAGTTTCATCAAGAAAGGATGTTCCTACTGAAGAGAGGCAGAAGTGAGCTTGGGGTGTGCATCCTTGAAATGCCCCTGCATGAGGCACAAAGGGCAGAATAAAATGTGCTCCGACCTTATGCTGCAAACCCAATCATTTTTCATGGGCAACAATGGCACCTTCGGGAAAAAGGAAAAAAAAAAAAAAGTTCTTTCTAACGAGAAATTGATTTATAAGTCATTATAGCCATTTCAAAAGGACAGGTCATAGCTGGTTTCAGCAATCATTAACAAAGCCACACTTTCAATGGATGTGAGTTTTGGGGGGGAATCCTTATCCCACCAACAGCGATGGGATATGTACTTTTGGCAGCAGTACAGTGTCAGTCTAGAAATGAGACATACAGAGCAGTACTGGAAGACAGGTTGTCACATTTTTAACTTTCCTTTAATAACAAATGCTCTTGCTGTCTATTCTGGCACATTTGCAAGCTTGCTTTTAGGTACAAGGGACTTGCGCGCATTTCCACTGTAGATAAGAAAACAAGCGCAGCCTTGTTATGATTAAAAGGATCTATTTCCCTCTGCCTTCTCTCTTGTGTGTCCATCTGCATAGCTGCTTTGAACTTGGCCAAATCCCAGTGTTAGGGTCGCCCACAGTACGAATTTTAAATCACCAGCAGACTGTGAATTTGCTGCTAGTGAAGAGAAAAATCTCCAAATTCTCACCTAAATGGTCAATGAGTGGTTTTGTAGAACATTCATCATGTTACACAGCCTAAACTATTTGGGAAATTGCAGCAAAAAAAACCATTTACTGTTTCATGAGGACTGTCAGATAAAGACACAATAGACATCCAGAAAGAAATGAAGTGCAATCACCATTAAGAAAAAGGAATTCTGCAGATGCCTAGGTAGGTGACTATATGACTAGAGAGGTCACAAAGTTTGCACTTGAGAAGTTACAGTAATTTCTCTTTAAACCATGCAGAATTAGAGAAACTAGGTGAGCAGAAGACAGTGCATGAGACCTGCAGAATCAAGAATAGCAATGTATTCACAAAAATCTTGGGCAATACTAAATTAATATATGAGTTTGGATTCCTAGTCTCCTCACCTACCTCACCTCAACTCAATAGAAAAGAAAACCATGTCAGTTTTCCCTCTCTAGTGTGTAGCACTTTCAGTACCAAAACTCCCAGTGGGATAACAATCTGCAAGCATTTTGAGACAGTCACATTAAAGGCTGAAAGTCAAAAATGGCTTCAAAAAGGAAGAAAAAAAAAGTTATTTCTTTCTAAACTTCTGCTGCCCAATCAAAAACTTGTAATAGGGGAAGTTAAAGAAAGGCTTGCATTGGCTAAGACCTGTCAGTCCTACAACAGAGCATGAAAGCCTTTAACAGGGTCCTTTATGCAACTGAGCTCACATCACTCATCAAATAACAACAGCCAGGATCAAAGGCATCTACTGGCTCATCCTTGCACTACTATAACCTGCTTCCACCTTCCCCTTGAGTTTACAGGTATTTTGATTCCACTCCCGTGAGTTTAGGTATCACAGAATGGTCACCGAGCTAAATTCTCAGCAAATAAGTCAATTTTTTACCTAGCCAACTTTTTTTTTCCCCCCCTTCTGGCAATAGGTGCCTGCTGGCTCAGTCAAACAATTATTGCTTTTATGAATTCTGCTTTAAAATGGTTTTATTCAAATGATTCTGCCTCCTATTCCAAAGACCAACAGATAATAAAGCAAGGATGTTACTCGTTGCTACAAAACTAATTTTAACCTCAAGCAAATCAGGAATTACACATTCATCTTCTGAACTGTTTAAAGATGTTTCGTTCATTTCTTTTATGACTGATTTAATAAACTCTGCCCGCATAATAAATATTCCTACTATAGTCACACGGCTTTTTTTCTGTTCTTGAGAAAGAAAAACCCATGCCGGTGGTTGATATGAGGTATAATATGAAAATAATTAAGCACAGCCAAGTAATTTTTGCAATGCTGCACATTTTGTTATTAAACATCATATTCAGTATCGCTCTGATTCTTTGCCTTAACAGCAATGCCACCCCCAACAGAGAATGCCATATTCCTTTAAGAAAGGGTGAACAATAACAATGAAAACAACATGATACATCTAAGAAAAAAGGAAAAAAAATTACTACACCTTTAGTGGGTTAAAAAAGCTACACTGTTCTAGTTTGGTTTCTTTTTTTTTTTTTTTAACCCTAGTAAATACTCAAGGAGAATTTTGCTATCTGGCTCTATGTTATATACGTCCCTTTATCTTCTGAAAGAAAAAAACATGTGTTGAAACTCCTAATGTTATCATTTGCTGCCATACAGAAAATAATAGTGATGACAATTTTAGAGAAAGAAGGAAAACTATGGACATCATCTTCTGACACCATTTTACTTAATCAAACTGCAATCACAGTAATGAGCTCTCTCCTACCAAAGGCTTGGTACATACCTCATCCAGGGGTGTTCTCAATGGAGATTTGCAGACGTCTTTGAGACAAAAAGATGCCCACTTGAAATAAGCCCATCTGGTTACTCAAAATTATTTCTCAACAGATGAAGATTTCACATGACAAACGCTGCGTGAAGTTTATAAGGCTCACTCTTTCTCAGCTCTTTACCCACCCCCAGACTTCCAAATTTCAGACAAAAACAAACCAACCAACCAAGCAATAAACCCTACCGGGATATTCTGAGGATGCAGGACGACTAAGTGACATTTTTTTAACGGAACATCATTGCGCACAAAATTGCGAACCGCCTTTTATGTCGCTTACAGCCTCAAAGACAGAGTTTCGAGAGGAAAAGTGCACGGGAAAGCCGGGCTGAATGCCACCCGCTGTAAATCACCAGCGGGTCAGGACGAGAGGAAAAACCTCCGATGTCAGCTAAGGTCCTGTGGGAGCCCGGGAGGCTACCGGCTCGGCGCACAGAAGAATAGACGCGTGTTAACCATAACGCCACCAGCCGCCCGCACCCCGCTCCCCTCGGCCGCCGCTCCCCGCGCTCCGGCCGGGCTCGCCGAGCCGAGCTGCGCTCCGCGGATCACCCGCTTTTCCCGAGCGGCCCCCGGGCTATCCGCAACTCGCGGGGCCGTGCCCGGGGCAGAGCCGACACCCGCGCGGTGCCGTGGGGCGCGATCGCCGCGGGACGCAGCGGCGGATCGCGGGCAGGGATGCTCCGCCGGCAGCCGCCTCCCCTGCGCCCGCTCCGCCGTCGGGGCGGGCGGTGTCATTCCCCGAAAAGCCCCCTCCCACCCACGCCGCCAACAAACTTTGAGGGGGACGACGGGTCCCCGGCCCCCGAGCGGGGGGCACCCGCCGCCCTCCCTGCCCCCCCCCGCCCCGCGCCGTCCTTACCCTCCGCACGGCACCGGCCGCGTTCCCCGCCTGCTCCGGCCGCGCCGACCCCCGGCAGGGAGCGGGAGCGCCGCCCCACCCGGGCACCCCAGCACTGGGGAGCGCCGAGGAGGCGGTGCCGGTGAGGGGAAGGAGGAGGTGGGAGACTTCTCCCCCCGGCTGCCTCCCCTTCTTCGCTTCCCTCCCCTCGGCGCCTCCTCTCCGACCACCGCCGCCCTCGCTCGCCCGGCTCAGGCGGCGCGCCGGGCTCCGCCGCCCTGCCGCCGCCGCCGCTCCATGTGCCGCCCGCCCGCCCCCTCCTCCGCCGCCTCCGCCCGCCGCCGCCTCGGCGCGGGGAGGCAGCGCGGGAGCCGCCGGGCGCCCGGCGTGGCTCCGGCACACGCCGCCGCTGCGTCCCCCCCGCCTTCCGCCCCGCTCCGGTCCCATTTATGAAGCCCGGCGCCCATCACGTGTCAGTGTGTGCCTTTTGTCCCGGCCCTGGCAGCGCCGGGGCGGACAGGCGGCGCTGGCCAAACTTCGCCCCGGGGGAGGGACACGGGAACACCGGGGGACACCGCGGGGGCGGGCTGCGACAGCGGGTCGGTGTCGGGCCGCGCCCCACCCCGCGCCCCGCCGGCCGTGAGCCCCGTCGTGCCGGCGCTCCGCCGGGCGCTGGGGAGCGGGGCCGGGGGAGGCGGCGCGCCGGGCCCCAGCCAATGTGGCAGGCAGCGCCTCCTCCGGCCCGGGGGGGCGGGCGGCGCGTCCCCGCCGAGGGGACCCGGCCCGGCCTCGCCACCCGCCCGGGGACACCGGGGAGCGGTCCGCTCTCGCCCCGGGGCCGCGGAGGGACAGCGGGGACCGATCCTCTCTCGCTCCGTGGGCACAGCGGGGACCGACTCCGCTCTGCTCCCGGGGCCGCGGAGGGACATCGGGGACCGGCTCCGCTCGCTCACCCCGGGGGCACAGCGGGGCTCCGCTCTCGCCCCGGGGACAGCGGGGACCGACTCCGCTCTCGCCCCGGGGACAGCGGGGACCGGTTCGCTCTCTCCCCGGGGACACATCGGGGCTATTCTCTCGCCCCGGGGACAGCGGGGACCGGTTCGCTTTCTCCCCGGGGACACATCGGGGCTATTCTCTTGCCCCGGGGGCACAGCGGGGACCGGTCCGCTCTCGACCCGGGGGCACAGCGGGGCTATTCTCTCGCCCCGGGGACAGCGGGGACCGGCTCCGCTCTCGCCCCGGGGCCGCGCGGTTGGCGGGCGCACCCGGGGGGCTGCGGAGGTTGGCGGCTGTGGCTGCCTTCGCGGGGCGTCCTTTCCCCGTCCCAGTATTTGCTGTGGAACACCGCAGGGGTTTGACACAGTTTATTTCCCTTTTTCTCACTACCTCTGAGTCCCGCCTTCGGTGTTTTCGGGCTTACACGACAGCCGTCATGGCAGCCCTCAGAAGTGCTGGGGATTCCCTCGTCTCTGGGGCGAAATGGCTCCAAAGGTGGACAAGCATTGGGCATAACACTGGAACGCTGAGCTTTATTCAACAGCCAGCTCCTAAACACTGTGATATCTAGCTGGCTTTGATCGTGTGTTTCTGCCTCTGCAGTGTCATACATATGTATTTGTCTTCACACGAATTAATACTGAAACATGATAAATATTTATCATTTGACACAGTGTCTAAAGACATTAACTGGTCCATCTACCATTTACCTGAACTGGTACATCCATGCACGGGGGAGGAATATGTGATTGTCCTTGTTTATCAGGTTAAAAAACCACTCAATTCTTCACAAGTGATGGTTAAAGGTTTCGGGTGGCTGTATTTTTTGGGGTGTCCAGCTTAAGATGTGCCTGCCATCTCGCAGTGATTCTCCCTCCTGAAGGCTTTTCAGGCTGGGCTCCCAAGGTCTGAGACAACCCAAATCTCCAGGCTCCATCCACCAAAGTGCATCTGCCAAGGAGCATAGCCTCATTCTCACAATCCAATGTTTTCCCTGCATTGAGTCCCAGAGCGAGTCTGCAAGATGATAATTACTGACTATAATTTTTCAGCCGCTGGCTCTTTCTGATGGTAATCGTTAAATTAACAAGAAAGGAGATAATTTCAAATGGCACTCCCTGTGAGAAAAGTGGAAGGGGGGAAAAAAAAGCCAACTCATTTGTGCCCAGCTTGAGTTTCTAGTATTAGTCCGTCTATTTGGTCACTCGGAAGAGGTGGAATGTGAAAAGAACTTTACTTAGGACTGTGTTAAATCAGAGGACTAAGACTTTTTCTTTAATTTTTTGAGAGTGTTGAGTACTTTTGCTTTCAATGTGGACATACCAAGTTAAACTTCTCTTCCATGTTTGTGGAGGGACACATCCCCTTTGCAAGTCACATCAATGGACATTATCAGACAATGGCATGTGTTACTATTCATCCTACCTCCACATCCTGATTCTCATCCTGAGCTAAGCATTACTGCAGTCTCAGGATAATCCTTCTTTCCACCACTTCTGAACTTGGATGGTAGAGAAGGACATTGCGGGGTTGAACATGTATCCATGGCCACGTACTGAGGGTTTTTTCCCTCTCACAGTCCTGCAGAGTTGCTGCTGCCTGTTCAGCCTTCAACAGGAGACAAGATGTATGGGTAGCCAGAAGTGATTCAAGCAGCAAGTTCACAATCTTCATAACCATGGAGCACCCTGGGACCCCTAAAGCCTTGCACACCACAGCCCCTCTTCCAGGATCCTGCTTGCAATTTAGCAATTTTGCAAAGGGAAGGTCATTGCAATCCTGTGACACCTGTTCCCAGTGGAGCTGGTTTGAAAACCTTTGAAAAATGACTTTCCCCTGGAAAATGCAACCTTGTCAAAACTGAAATGCTTTGCAAACTTGTGTTGGTTGCACTGAAAATGTAATTTAAAAAAGAGTAAGTGGTGGAGGGATGTTCCAACAGTGTTGGAACATCTTATTATGACATTTCCAAGCTAAACGTTTCAATTTCTTCCTTCAAAATGAGTTTTGGTTTCAAAATATTTCCTTTCATATTATATATTGCAAAATAATACAAAAATTTGGAAAGCTGAGTTGCTTGTTACCATCAACCTGAAATTAATGTTCTCGACAGCTTTCTCTGGGTAAGAATTCTGCTATTGTGATTTGGAGCAAAATTTTAAACTGCAAACACCTAGTGAAATTATAATATCTCAATTTTGCTGGCCTCTCCACCACGTGATGGAATTCTAGAGCACAGCTGCCTTTTAAAGTACATGATTGACCACCCCAGGTACGATTTTCTCCTGATTTGGGCTGTCATAAAGTCGATTTTCTTCCTAGTAGCTGGTACACTGCTGTGTTTTGGATTTATTATGAGAATTGTGTTGATAACACAGCAATGTTTTGGTTGTTTCTATGCAGTGTTTACACTAAGTCAAGGGTTTTTTGGCTTCTCACCTGTGTGTAGACTGAGGGCAAAAAAAGCTGGGAGGACATGGAGCCAGGACATCTGACCTGAATTGGCCAAAGGGATATTCCTTGCTGTATGATGTCATGCTCATTTTGTAAGCTGGAGGGAAAGCTGCCTGGGGGTTACTGCTCAGAGACTGGCTGGGCATCAGTCAGCAGGTGGTCAGCAATTGCATTGTGTATCACTGGTTTTGTGTACTCTGATTGTATTGTCATTATTACTGCTGTTATTATTATGCATCACTTGTTTTGTAAATCCATTTCCCCCCCCTTCCTTTTCTGTCCTATTAAACTGTCTGTAGCTTGACCCATGAATTTTGCTTTTTTTTCCCCAACTCTCTTCCCCATCCCTCTGGGAGCAGGGAGTAAGTGAGCAGCTGTGTGGTGCTTAGTTGCTGGCTGGGGTTAAACCACGACATATTGCAACTGGGATTTCCTTCAGTTCTTATTTCAGGAGGAAGAGGGAAGGGGGTAACAGATGAGATAATCCAGCTGATCCTATGCTCTTTCTAAATTGCAAATTCTTGCCTTCTCAGTCAGATTTTTTTTTCCAAATACTTTGATTTTATATTTTTATGAAAAATTAACTTTGCCACTTCAGGGATGTTGTCCTTCATCCATTAAGCATTTTATTTATCTATTTAGGTTGATCAGAGGTGCATTATGAGACCTTGATGATTTACTTTGAAAAAATCTGTACAACAATCAGGTTAGATGCTTTGGTTACCTCAGAAAGATCACTTGCTTCTTAGTTTTGTACACCCTGCAGCACCATGACTGCTTTCAGGATTTCTCCATCATTTCTTGACAAGGGTGTTTCCTCCTGCTCCCTCATATAAACTCAGAGACCTTGATCACTTTTCTCTCTTCATCCATAGGTAGAGCAAGCTATCAAACAAGACATAAATGATGCACTTGGAAGTGTGCTTGTGGAAGAAGCCAGTGTACTGGTTTTTAACACTTTTCTGGTGTACTGCCCACAGGCAGATTGATTTTCACAAGGTTTATGTAGCAATTTCGTAAATCATTTTCAAACAAAAGAGAAGATTTGTTCTTATGTCCAGTTCTTAATTTAGAAGGCTGTCTTCTTATACCAAGGGCTCATCTTTATCTATCCATTTTAGGGACTTTCCTGCTATGACAGCAGTGGGTGCACAGTGTCCTTTCCACCACTTCCCAGGCGTACAGTCTTTGGAGAAATTTGAGAAGGGTTTTCACTATAAGTACAGTTTTGCCCCTGCACATCCTGAGGACCACAACAGAAATTCTTTTGGACAAGGAGAACAAAAGTTTGAAAAGCAAGACCTTAAACATTGTCCATTTCCTGTGGTAGCCTTCTCTCCCTAAACCACAGAGCCTGAGGAGCCGACAAGTTCAGGAACTGCTGCAACACACACAAGCACTCCTAAAGCAATATGATTTTTCAGCTTTTCTACATTTTCGCTGCAAGCTGTTAAACAAGCAAGGTCCTGGTTCTCCTACTTACTTGTTATGTGATGTTGGCCCCTTTTTTCCCTAATGTTGAACACCCGCAGTTTTCACTGAGTTCAGGAAGAGCAACATGAGCTCAGCCCTTGGGACGTACTGCTGTTTGTCTTTCTGCACAGTTGCTGCCCCACTATGAAATGAGGATAATGATATCTTTTTTCTTCCTTCACTCTCAGGCTTTTCTGTTTAAATGTAAGGTCATGGAAGTGAGAACTGTCTCTTACTAGTGGTTTCTGAGCACCTATCACAACAAAGTCATAATCCTGTCTGTGACCTGCAGGCACTAACACATTGCAAATAATAACAATAAAAACCCAATCAGAAATTTCGTTGTCCAGGAGCAGCTTTACTGCCATCCAGCAAATAAAGAAAACAATCCAGGAAATGACAGGACCCATGAAAGTGAGTGGGTTACCCGGGGGCTTTGTTAATTGTCCAGCTCCATATTTAGCCAAATGTTGGTCTTTTTTGAAAGGGTTGAGCTGCCAGGGAACCATCACAGTATCACTGATGGGGTATGGCAGTGTCCTTGGTACGAGCTGTCCCCACAGCACACTTCAGCCTGTTGCTTGGGTAGTAGTACAGTAGCCCTGCTCCTTCCCAAATCTGACCTTGGCTTTTTGACCTTGCCAGCTGCTGAGAGTGAGAGATGTGCTGCTATTTTGTAAAGCAGGTGTCCACCAGCTAGGAACAGACTGAGACCACCGCCTCTTCTCATACAAAAGACCCATGAATAGCTCTCCTACAGGCTATGTCACTACTGCCCTGAACCAAATCAAAACCAGTGATGCAGGCATTCAAGTCTCTCTATCCCGTCATTAAATGTCCCCTGAAGCTATCCAGTTCCCCAAATATTAGTCTTTTCAGCTTCTTGCTTTGTGCTTTTAAGTTGGAGTTGAGCAACAAGGAGCCAATTTAGCTGCTGTTTTACATAATTTAGGTTATGAACTCAATGAATGAAGGAAAGAAACATGTAACACAGTCAAGAATGCATGTTTTTAAAAACATTCCCAGTTTACTGCTGACAAGTGTTGGTAGCCATACCAGTCATAATGCAATGGAGCTTAATCTTCTGCTGTATTGATACTTTGTGATGTTTTACCTTTTGTGTTGAGGGTGGCACTGCAGAGTGCTAACAAGGTTTTTTGTTTTGCTCTAATGGCAGTGATATTGTGTGTCACACTCCTTCTACCAACTCCTGACAAAGACAGCAGAAAAGAAGATCCAGAAGACTGGTGAGCACTTGAGGAGAAAACTGTTTTAAAACAAGGCTTTCCCAGATTAAGAGGCGGGGAGTTGCTGATCTGACATCTGTCACCTGTCACACATTTGTTAATGCCTGGGGAAGGAGCCTTAGAAATGTTCCTTTGGGCTGAAGTCCACTGAACTCTCCTCCTTTTTTTTTTGTCTCTGTATGATGCTCTAGGCTCTGGCACACTGGTCAGAAGCTGCTGTGCTGAGTGTGAAGCCGTGGCATGGTGCTCCTGTTTGGAGCAGCACCTTTTGGCTCCAGCAGCTCTAACTGGTCTGTGTTTGGAACCATTTGGCACAATCCTGTGCCCTGGTATTGACTCGCTCTTCACTGCAGGTCTCTGCAGCAAATGGCAGAAATCTCACAGGCATTTTAAAGATCATGCTTTTGGAGTCTCTTTCTCTGCAGAGCTGGAATCTGTGTCTGCAGCTCTAGGTAGATGTTCATGAGCTGCTCCACTAATAGTGCATAGAGCTTCGTCTGCCTTCTGTGGCATATTTGCATGTTCCTTCAGAACTAAAAGCTGGCTGAGTCACATGAGTTTATTTTCTCTCCACTATCTGAAAATTACAAAATGCTGATACAGGTGGAAAAAGGAGGCTGTTGAGGAGGAGAGTGGGTATACTGTGTTAGAGAGGATGGGCTTCTTTGACCTTGGGGATGCTGCTTTTGAACGTTTTCATTGTATTTTTCTAACATAAAGGAAGTCATTGCTCTGCTCCTAAGTGATCTTTCAATGCAGAGAAACACCCTTATTAGTGGGGTTTTTTTTAATCTTCTCACCTTTTTTTTCATTAAATCATGCTCTACAGTTTCAGTTCACCTGCATAGAGCGTTATGAGCTGACTGAAAATCATTTTCCTTTGTTAATGTTTTTTTCATCATTGAGCAATAGAGCAGTAATGAGGACACAAATCATCTTTTCATTATAAATATGCAGAGCAAATTGTAAAAAAAAGTGTGTTCCTAAAACAAATAAATAAACAAAACTGTGTGGTGAAGGGAAGGAATTAAGAAAAACAAGATGACAAAGCTTTTTCCTGATGCTCTACCTTTGCTAGGGTACAGGCATCAAAGTCAGGAAAGTCTCCAAGTGACATTGGGTGCTCTGAATACTGGGTTTAATGGAAATAGACATAGGATTGTATCTGCAACTTCTGTTCCATGTAAATCAATATCACTCATCAGTATGGCAAAAGAAACCAACAAATAAACAAACAAAACCCAACTAAAAACACAGCCTAAGATGACTCTAAAATAGATTGGTTCTTTCATGGAAATATACAGATTTGTTTTCTCTCTTGACTTTTGTTCGCATTTTCCTCTTTCCTGCTAGATATGAAAACAACCCATTATGTCATTTTTTAAATAGGGACAGTGTATATCAGTCTGTATGGCATAGATGTTCAGTTCCAGCAATGAGAAACAAGTACAAGTTTGGATGAGAACTGCACATTTTCTAGCTCAAGTTTGTTGGAGATGTAGCTGTGTGGAGGAGGCACTTTTTCTGAGTACGTGTTTGTACAGCACTTAATAAAATGAGGCCATTATTGGAGGGTGAGGGAGAGAGCTCAGTTGCTATTGTAATGACTATAAACCTCAGCTAGGATAAAATGCACTCATGACCTACTTCCTCATCCCTCCCCACAGGTTGCAGAGGATTGTGGCACAGCTCTTCCCTGTTGTAGCACACTCTGCTCAGAGCACAGGTGCAGCTGTACTTAAGGGTCCCCCTCCCTCCCCAGGCCGGGTCTTCCCATCAGTTTGTTCTGCACAGGGAAGCACAGTGAGTCTGGAGAAACTACCTACCCCTGTGTTTCAGGAGAAACATGTAGTCACTCCAAAAGAGAAATACAAACTTCTCCTTCCAGTGCCAGTCCTCAGGATGTATCATAGCCTGGTCCTCAAGAGACAGTCTGGCTATTTCTTTAGCCTCTGCCAGCTTTTCAATGCCTTTTCTACAAATATTACAATCATTGTGGCTGCATCTGTTCATACAGTCAAAGATTGCTGATGCTATCCCTTCCTGCCCCACGAATTTGTTGTAGCGTCATACAGTATTCAGCAAAAAAATGTGTAGTTGCATGCTTGTTTTTAATAATAAAACACTTTGGGCACAGAAGGGCTGCCAGGTCAGGTTTTATTACTTCAGAATATTCACTTGAAATCTTGTGGCACCTGTGTGACACAGAGGTCAGTAGCACTTTGGGCTCTGTATAGCAGAGGGGTGTATGTGTGTGCTTTACAACTGCTTGTTTAAACAGCAAAACCCAAATCACAAAGCTCAAGCCCATCCAACATTGTCTCTATTAGGACAAGGGGGGACTGAACACCATTAACTGTTTGTTTCATAGCACCATAGGTCCCTGGATCCATGGGAAAATAAATTCACATCCATGGCAGCGAGATTCTGAACACAGACCAGCCTGGGATCAATCCGTGCAGCTCACCTTGCAGGCTCAACTCAAGGAGTAAAATGGGACAAACAGTGGGTGGGACGGGGTTTCTTCCAAAGAAATCCTTCTGTAACTGTGTTTTGGCACCACCTCTCATGCAGCCCTGTTGAGCAGAGTTAGATTTTCTCACATCATTTTGAGACTGAGAAGCAGGGGTTGAGTAATGTTCCTGCCGCAGGTTGTGTTCCTGTAGCCATCCCAGAAATCCAACGTGTGTGTAAGACAGGTTCATTTTCCATCCTGGAATGGGTTTCTGTGCTGTGTAATGATCCTTCAGCTGCTTTTTAAAGGCATGTATTTTTGATTGTGTTTATGAGGTGATTGCTGAAGAAGCAATACATCAAAGCACAAAAATAGGGATGTTACCTGCCTCTTAATGTCTGCCTCTTGGCTCCAGTGTGCTTGACATCTAAAGCAGCACTGGTTACCTGGAGCAAAGTTGCTCCAGCAATAGTTTTAAACAGAAAGAGGGCAGGTTAAAATTAAATTTTAGGAAGAAATTCTTCATTATGTGGACAGTGAGTCACTGGCACAGGTTGCCCAGAGAAGCTGTGGAGGATCCCCATCCCTGGAAGTGTTCCAAGATCAGGCTGAATGGAGCTTTGAACAACCTGGTCTAGTGGGAGGCGTCCCTGTCCATGGTGGGCGGGTTGGAACTAGAAGATCCCTTTCAATCCAAACCATGCATTCACATTATGAAGAAAACACTTGAAAAATTAAGGAACAGACAATATGTTTTATCAAAAGGATGTTCAACAGCATGATGTGTCCCTAAGAGAGGGAGAAGTCAAGTCCCTGTCTTGGGAGTATCCTCTGTGGTTGTCTAGGGAAAGCTGATATCTGAACTCCAGCCTGGGGAGGAAATTTAGAAATGAAATGTGGTTTTTTTATAACTACCAAATATTTGGATTCACAGTTCATATTGCAAAATACTAGAAAACAACATTGCCATTTAAGGACTAAGATATGGACTAAACTATTTTTTTGCCCATGATCCAATTCCCTGTTTCTGAGGCCTGAGCTTTTCTCCTGCTAGTCTATATTAGCTCCAGCTCTAAGAGTCATATGAGTGACTGAGTCAATAGCAGAGCTTTTAGCACCAGCACCAGGAGCCACCTTGGATAAATGGAATCATGGATAAATTCTTAAATTTCCCTCAGCAATTTATAGAAGTTGTTTTTATTAAAACCTTCTTGGGTGCTTCTTCTGCTGCAGCTGGGAGACCATGTGATGAGCATTTTCTATTAAACCATGGACAAAAGAGTCAGAAGTGCTTTGTTTACTTCAGAGTTGGCTTTCCTTTGTTTCTGCAATGTTTGTTTCCTTTAGGGTGACCAAGAATACTAGAATGCGACAGAAAAGCCCTGACAGATGCTGCAGCAGCAGAATTTATCTGTTGAGATGGTATTTTTAGATGAAAAGGTGTGAGACATATTTAGCTTGTTTGTCAGGAAATTGTTTATTGGTTAACTCTTTTTTAGAGCAGCACAGAGATACCATCTGTTTTAGCCCATTAAGTTATTTAGGAGGCTGTCCTGTGAGACCACACTTAGCTATTGCACTGAGTAAGAAATGAAATAGTATGGCCATAGTATGTACTACTCTGTCACCACAAACTAGAGAATGTCTTCTCTCATTAGATGTGGTACATTTATGGTTAAGTTATTCACAACTGGAGAGTGACAAAAGACATAAAGCTTTCTCAACTATTCACATTGTTTAAACTGTGAAAGAGTTTCGGCCTGCATGCTTGCTAAGTCAGTTTTCTGCTGATTTCAGTGTAATTGGATGACCTTAAAAAAGGAATTTCTATAGCAAGGGTTGCAGAATCAAATTCTGTTGTGCCTGATTTTTGTCCTATATGCAAGTCTGTGTAACTGTACCTTCTGTTTGCTTTGTACTGTCGCCCCCCAACACACACACCTTCACCCCTTTGGAATGGGTATTACTATGGAAACAATTGTGTCCTTGCTATTGTTAAAGGCAGCTGAGCGACATCCAGAAATCCCATATACCCACAGAAAATTGTAATAGTAAATCATCTGACCAGCTATTCTTAGCCATTCTTTTCCTCATGTAAGAGAAGGATGATATATAAAGGGAGATTATATGAAGGAGCTTTTTCTCACCCATACGAATTTATGACCGCTCAGCTGAGGCATAGGAGTAAAGGTAAAAAACCCAAGGCATTTAATGAGTAGCAGAATTAATGAAGCCTAGTTCCCTATGGATCTGGATAGCCTGTGGTTGGATTCTCTGATGACTAATACAATGCTCTCCATCTGATCACGTCGTTTCTTTTTGCAGTGACATTCAGACTGCCTTTGTGCCATGTGGATCCTCAGGTATCTAATAACAATTGAGTTCAAATTGCAGCTTTTTGTCAATGAGGGTACTGACAATGGTCTCTCTCATCTGCCCACAAAATGGTTTTCATCAAACTTGTGGAAATCTATGGGCGATTGCTGTACTCCATCATACTTGCTTGAAACAAACTGTCAGGTCCAAAAAGTGTCAGTGGGGAACAGGCAAAAAGACATTGAATATGTGATCTTGTGAACCTCTTTTACTTGGGGGATCAGCCTAAAATTTTGCTAGGTTATTCAGTCTAGCAGATGGGTAATCCTCTGCTTTACTAAATGACATAAAGAATTGTCAGTCATTTTAACAAATGGTTAAAAAAGGTAAAGTTGGAGTGAGGGAAATTCACACGAAATATTAGGATTTTTTTTTTTTTTCCACAGGGAAGATGGTGAACCTGTGCAACAGGCTTTTCAGGGAGCATGTAAATACTCAAAGTTGCCCAGGGAAAGCCCAGAGCTACTTTCTGTAACATCTACTCTGAATGGGGACTGAACCAGATGACCTTCAGAGATTCATTCCTATCTAGAATTTCTGTGTGTCTGTATTACTTGCTACTTTAGATTTCTTTTCTGTAGCCCTTTGTTCCCCAGGAAGAACCACAGTCAAGGTCAAATTCTCCAGGAACATGATGTTTTGATAAACACATGCATGCTGGCAAGGGCAAACCCTCCACAGAAGGGTTCAGATTTTTGCTGTCTGAGACAAACTAGAGCTTTTCTATTGAATCTTTAGTATTTTCTGAATATCAGTTTTCTCATTGTTTTATTTCGACTGTGTGTAAAGACCCTGTGAAGCTTCATATTATATAAAAAAATCCCTCCTTTTGACATCTCCCTCTCTGAGAAACTGGAGAGTGCAATGGAGAATGACCACTGGAGCAACATCTCTTGCAGAAAACAGTTACTGCTTTATTGCATAATTTTGGACAGTATGCTCTGGAAAATTTGGCTGAAGTTTTATTTTTATGAAACACAACATTTTATAGTGTGATTGCCTGTCCCAAGTGTAATCAATCTGTCCATTGAGTTGGCAGTGTTCAGAAGCAGATGAAAGTCTCTTCGGATCTGAAGATTGCAAATGTTGCAGAGCCCTATATTGGGAATATATGGACACAGGAGCTTAAAAAAAAGCACTCACAAATCCATCAAATTTTTTTTTCTCTTTTTCTTTTCTTTCCATTGACAGTAGTGGAGTGGGAGATGGTGAAATAGTACATTAGAAATGAGCCACAAGGCCAAAAAAAAAAAGGGTTTTGCTCACCCTGTAATAGCACACAGGGGCCCATGGCAGGGTTGGAGAGAGCACTCTGGCAAGCAACAGCCCTTGAAATACAGGGTTTAGGAGCTCAGACCAAAGGCAACAGGTGGATACAACAAACAGCCAAAGGCAGCTCAAGGTATCAATGGGGCGATTATGAGCAGCCTGGCGAGCAGCTGTCACAGCACACCAGCTGCCTCCCCACCACTGCTCACAGCAAGAAAGGCAAGGAAGAAAACAAGCCACTAATAACTGACCACCCTCCCTGAGCCTCACTGGCAAAGACCAGTCTAACTGGAAGTGCTGCAGCTTTGTTTTTTGGTTACTCACGTCCTTTTTCACCCCTACCCACTTGCCCGTGGATGTTGTACCCTCATTTGCCTGACATCTCTTCTATTTAGAGGCCAGGCTGTTACATGTGAAGGGCATGAAGCAAAACTTTCCTTACCTCATCAGGAAGGAAGGGGAGATTTTAGATATTGGGAGATGGGGGAAGGGACTCTTTCTACATTAAGAGTAGAAATAGGAGAGAAATTTATTTCTGTAGCACAGCCTGAAACTGTGTGAGCATTTGCAGAGATGAGGTTGGTAAGGATTTGGGAGCCTGAGAGGGAAAGAAGGGGGAAGAGTGGAGTACCTTTTTTTGTGTGTACTGATACACTGATGAGCACCACAATAAACAACTGGTGTGGTTCCTCAGTACTGGATGAAGCATCCATCCATCCCTTAGGGTCATCACAGTAGCAGACTTGCTCATCACTGTGCTGTTCTTCATAATCACACTCTCATGGTGGTGGCCACCTCCATATTAAGATACCTAAATTTAACTGAGTACTTGTAGGGGCTTTGTGTGTGTTGTCTGGCCTCCCATGGTAGCCTGGGAACAGGTTTGTAAGTTGGAGCAAATTGAAATACTCTGAAAATTACACTGGCTGCACTGACTGCCTCTCTGCTGAGTTGTCTTGGGGCTTGGACACCTGTGGTTAACACCTAAACACCTGCATGTACACAGCAAAGTTGTAGTGAGACTCTAGAAAAAAACAACAGATAGAAGTCATAGCAATTACTGCAAGGACACAGCTGTTAGTTGAGAAGCAAGTTGAATTAGTACATGTAGAGCTCTGTGTCTCTGCCATAAATCAACTGCCAGTACCTGAGCTAATGTGCTTAAGCCTGTGTGATGCCCTCATGCTGCATTTTTGCCTGCAATGGAGTGGTGAAGGGTGGTGGTCCTTTGAGCTGATGTTGCATGTTGAGCATTCTCTGGAGTCATGCTATTACTGCACTTTTCAGTGAAAAACCTTTTGAGGTTTTATCTGGTGGTGAAACTATCAAACATGTAAGACAGAATTCAAGCCCAAATGTACTGTATTTTTGCTGCAGTTTCTCTTGAGGAGATGGATGCAAAACAAAAAGAACAAAGTGCCAAATTAGTATCATTGTCAATCATTGACCAGCACTGCTACTAGCATGGAAGGTGTCCCTGGCAGGAGGCAGCTGAGGGACACCAGCTTTAACATTAGCTTCAAGCTTAAAATAACTTCAAAAGTACATGCAAAAATACAGAAGATAAGCATTTGGTGATGCTGGGGCAGAGGTTAGTTCAGAACATGAAAGATGAGGGAAGATAGAAATGTAGTTTTTCAGTGGTGGGGTTTTTAATAAGACTTATGGTCCTTATATGGTTGTTTTTTTTTTTTTTTGGTGGCAGAAATAAGGTAGCAAATTCTCCCACACTGGCTGTAGCGGAATGAAGGACAAGTCTACCCTTGCAAAGGAGTGTAATGTGATTTACCTGTACTGATTTTTGTATTGGATCCAGAAGAAATATAGTACACCAATAAAGCACAGAACCAAAATAGTGCACATGGATTTTATTAGGCACAGTGGTGCATACAAGGGCTACTTCATGTTTTTGACCTCAACAAGTATAGGAAGAACTCAAGGATCTTCATCATTGTTTTTTAAGGAGTATCTTCTGTAAGCTCCAATGTAGACATAGCCAAAACTCTTACATGTGAATAATAATTAACATGTGGCACAATAGATTATATTTTCTTGATGTATCTCAAAGTAAATAGCCGACACACAATCAATCCTACAGAGACATGCATAAATGTGGTTTCAGAAGAGGCAAGAGGAGGGACTTCAGGCTATAAGGGCATTTCCAAATGACTTGCAAATGTCAGCCAGGCCTTATTTGCATTGACTAATTTTCAAATCAGAAATAAATGGGTTTTGATTGGCTAAGTTAAAAGACTTAGGAAAAGAATGTGAGAAAGGTGAAGCATTTGAAAAATGTAATTGCACACAATAAAATCTGTGAACATTACATAAGGATTTACAAATCAGCCTTGAATTATTGGTTAGTGGAGACAAGCATTTTGAATTGTTTCGCTGAAACCCTCAGAGAGCTTGGAAATAATTTAAAAAGGATAAAGGTGATCTCAAAAATGATGTTAGAAATGCACCCTCATATTCCAAGGAGACTTTTAGAAATAATTCCTCGTCCTTGTTATTATTTGAAGTGGAGGAGAGAGAAGGAAACTTTTCTTGGAAACCAGGTAGGTTAAACTACAAGCAGAATTTTTACAATTTGAAGGTCATACCCTCAAAATGCCAGTCATAACAACTGAACTCTTACCAGAACTCCTACTATGCTCTGAAGGATCTTTGGCTGATGGAAAAAACTCACCAGACTCTGAGGAATTTCTGATTTGTGGTTAAAGGTCCAGCTTAACTTCTAATTGTCTGAAATAGACATAATCTCAAAAATTGTACTCTCTTGTTAAGTGCTGGGTTTTTATTACTTCAAAACACAGACTTTTGTAATAAATTCCTAGCTTTCCTTTGGCTGCTCCCTCTGTTTTCCTTTTGTACATATCACATTGAAATCTTCCTCCTTGTAACTGGATGTAATCCCAGTCCCTGTCCACAATAGTGGTGGTCACTGGTGGTGAGCAGTTTTCCAGGGGAATTCATTATCTGAGTCATTTATTATTGGGCTGAATAAAACAGTCAAAAGTGTATAGAGGGAGAGGGAACAATTCCACAGTTCTGAGGGTTGGACTGGATGACCAAAAGTGTATTTTCTATCTTGGATTTCTATGCTGATCATGGAAGCACAGAGTCTAATGAGCCAGATATTCAAGCATCTTTAGGCAAAGCATTTTGGAGAGGAAGAATGTGCATTGGATGCTCAACTTGATGCATCTGAAAGAAAATCAATAGTTTTCCAAAGGCCATAATAGGACAGAAATAGTGCTGGCAGTTCTGGATATTTCTCTGTGAAAATTTGTACCATCCGTTATATAAGAACCAAGTATTTTTTTCATCAAAGGCTGTAGTGAGCAATTTTAGTTACTCTTCCCTTTAGATCTTATTCTGCTGTCTTTTTGTGGATGATATTAGCATAGCAGCACTCCAAAGTCCTTGTTTTTTAAAGTAACATGATTTCCCACCCAGTAGCTCGCACTCTTTCCTGTATTGCAGAACATCAAATGAAGAACCTCCTGTATAGAAAATAATCATGTATAATATAATGGGAAATATATAATATATGGGAAAGGAGGAACAACCTTTTTGATGACCCAGCTGCTTTTACCATATCAGACTTCATGTAGTATTAAATATCCTGAATGAAGACCAATCTTGGGGAAAGTTCTGCCACATCTGCAGGCTGATGTGATGTTAGGGAGTGGGTGTTTCAAAGCAGGATAACATGGAAATGTTCTTTTAGGGGCCATGTCCAGGGTGTCAAGTGGGTACAGTTGGGGCTGGGTGTCAGCAGGACCAGCTGAGTCATGGGAATGATCCTCTGGTATGTGATCTCACACATGCCAAGACATCTTAATAAGAGGAGAGGAAAGGTTAAGAATAAGTTCTAACAATTCCGCATTTTTCTAAAATTTAAGTGTTTTAGTAAGAGATTTTTGGTTTGAATTTATTTGGTTGCCAGTTTTGTAAGCTAGCTTCAATTTCAAAATATTACATATTTTACATTATTAATAAATTAGTGTGTTTTGATCACTTGTTTTATACTCTCTACAATGCCTATTGCTAAATCAATTACCAAACCAATTATCTATTACAAATGACCACTTTGCTCTGTTACCAATGGAAAACCAAATATGAATTACCAAACCAATTAGAATACCAATTAAAAATTTCCATTGTAATTACCAGCCACTAGTAAGAATTACCCCAATGGCCATTTGGAACACCAATTACCAATTAAAACACCAATTACCAAAGCAAATATCAGTTACAGTAACACTTAACAATTAGAATACTAATGAATTATTGCATTACCATATCTGATATTGTTTATAATTAAAATAATTGTTATGCTCTATTCATATATAAAAAATAAATTACCAAATTTAAAAGGCTTTCCAAATCAAAACAGAAGCAAAACCTCTCAGCTGATGGCAATTATATTTCTTCATAGACATTGCAGTATGGGAGGTTTAAACCTGGGGGCCATTTATGCTGACAATGAATGGAAAATGTTGGAATTCCCCACGGAATGGGTGTTTGAGGTTACCATTTGTAACAGCCAGCTCAGTGTGTGTTGGAAAGCCCACCTGCTCCGAGTGCCAAGGCTTCAGCCCTTGGCTTTCCTAGTCCTGAATCCCAGGGGTAGGAGCCAGGGCTGTTTGCCACGGGAGAGCTGGACGGTTGTGCCACAGCTGTCACAGCTGTCACTCTGCCATGCATGACACAGAGGTGTGTGTCTTGTCCTCAGCACAAGCACCCACAGAGAAACACTCACCCTTGTAGTGAAACAGCTGCTGAAGGCTCTGCTGCTCACTGCCCTGCTTCCCTGTGCCTGCTCTGGGCTGCAGACCTGCTCCTGCCAGACACAGCTGGTCGGTGCTGTGAAATCCCCAATTCCAGGATAATTTTTTGGCCACTGGGATGTTAGCAATGTGAGGCAATGCCCTCTGTTGTGCTGGTGGAGCAGCCTGACCTGGAGCAGTGGAGTTCAGCAGGCAAGCTTGGGTAGGGATGGAGGAGCTGCAGGGCTGAGCCGAGGTGATGGTCCCACACTTTGGTCCCAGGTGTGGGGAGTGCCAGGTGCACAAATCAGAGTAATGAAATTCTTTCCCCTCACAGTGCCATGAGAGCAGTCTGACCTGTGGCCATCCCTGACTCTGGCCACTGTCTGGAAGAGCACTATTCAATCCATATCAAAACCTTTTCAGGGCTCCTACTACTGCCTGGCAATGCCAAGAAAAACATGAAACTCCTTGTGCCAGTGCCCTGGCCTGTTTCACTGGAGGAGGTATAAGCTATGTTAGTTTTTGTTCAAGCACACTATGGAGCTGCAGTTTAGCACTCCTGTTTCTAGGGTAGGCTCAGGGACTCAATGCACAAAGATCTAAAACTGGTTGTTTATTTCAGTTTGCATTTCTGACCAGCCTTGCATCCAGCAGCATCACGGCAGGGCTGCAGCAGCTCCTGTGTTTTTGTGGGGACAGATCAGCTGGGGGACTGCCACATCACACTACATGAATATATAACCTACTCCCCAAGCTATATGAGATCCCAGCCACACTCAGACTATTGCTCATTACATAGAATCTGAGAGTCCATATGTTCAAAGGATGATGTGTGATACATTATTCACCATTGCAGTTACTTTATAATTACATGGGTTGGGCTAGCTGGGGCACATGACTGCTCCTAGGTGTCAGTCAGTGTGTTGGAGGCTTTTCTGAGAAATTCAGGATATTGGGGTTTTACGTAGCCGAGATTCTCCCTTGGGATATTTGGTACAAAACATAAGCCTTGGCAGAAGTCTGTTGGTGCCCTTGTCTCAGGGGGCTTCTTGGCAGATGCCAATTACTGACAATTAACCATCCGTGGCAGAGCTTAGGAAGTGACAGGCACGTCTGTGTGTCCAGCCCAGGGATTCAGGTATTAAAGAAGTGTCTGAGTGTGATGTCCCTTTGCATGAGCACAAAGCACAGCAGGGTGTGTGTGGGAGGTGAGGAGTGGTGTGGGACAGAAGGGACCAATCTGGTTATAGATTGTGCTTGTGCCCTCTGTGTCCTTGGCTGTTCTGGAGAGTGGCAAGGTCCTTGGCAGTATTTTAGAACTTTTGGGGGGCAGTATGGCATCTCCTCAGACTGCCCACAGCATCTTTGCAAATGCCTTTAGTGCTTGGCACAGGCACCTTCTGGTGGTCTCTGCAGCACTTGAACTAAGGGACTGCTCCAAGAGGAGGGCAAGGGACTTCTGAAACCCCATAGCATCTCTGTAAAAAAAGTGGGGAAGGGCAGGAGCAGAGCAGACACCTTGCCTCAATATCTCACAATGTTTAGTAACTCCTGAGAGAAAGGTATATGAGAAGAGAAAGATTTATTTGGATTGGAAATGAATGTGTAGAAAGAAAAGAAGGGGAAGGGGAAGGGGAAGGGGAAGGGGAAGGGAAAGGGAAAGGGAAAGGGAAAGGGAAAGGGAAAGGGAAAGGGAAAGGGAAAGGGGGAAGGAAATTATCAATGTTCTCCTTCAGTTCTGGCTTTCCAACAAGTACTTAATCTCTTTCCCAGACAGTGCTTAATGAACCTTTGTCTCTTTCCAAAACCAAAAGTGCTATTCTCTTTTTTTTGTTTTTCATTTTCTCTTCCAAATTCTGTAGTGCTGGGACTCCTGAAGCTCAGCAGAACTTTGATCTTTGCGAGTTCCATTTGTGCTATTGCAAGTCAGCTAAGCATTTTTCTATAAGCAATTGACCAGGAAGAAATACACCATTACCTTTTGCTGCCGTAGTAACTTTCATCCAACAACAGTGACTTACAGGCAATATTATCCACATCTTAATTATTAAAGATAGAGATTAATTGTTTGGTTCAGTATCTCATTAGAAATTAAAATCTATCCCTATGCAGTATAAGAGTTTAACTCTTTGGCAGAGTTAAACCAGGGTAAACTTTTTCTGGTTTGCTTTAAACTGAGGGATGAATGATCATATTTTATCACTGCAATTTCAGAGAGTGGTCACTTTAAAAAAAGTGGGTTTAGTGCTCTATTATTTCCTCCCTAGTTTATGAAAAGATGGATTTGGGAACTACAGAGCAGCTGGCTAGCTCAACTAAGTGATTCCACAGGATTTTTGGTATCTATTTGTCTGCTTCCACTCTCAGTTATTTTAGAAATATTTGAGGAAGGGTAATGGAGTCATGCTGCTAATGGATCCATTCTGGTCTGTTCATTGTTATTGTCTTCTTTGTCATATTTGCAGCTACAGTGCTGCTTAAGTTCTCTCTGAGGTCTGTAATTTAGCATCTCTTTTTAATTGGAGAACCAAAAAATATACCCCATGCCCATCTCTTGTTTGGAGAAATTTGGGCTTACCTTCTAGATTGATACACTTCCAGATGAATTGTTAGACTAAAAAGAAAGTATTTTGCTCCTGGAAGGACCACACACCCTGGGTTTACCATTTTACAACATAAGCATTTATTATACCATAATGGCTTTGGGGCCAAAGTTTAATTCAGCAACTTCATGAGGCTTACTAAAGCTGATTGGTGGTGGAACCTTATTACTGTGCTATGAATAGGGAAAGATTCAGGTCTGACAAAGAATATGGACAAATTCTGGTAACCCAGTACAGGAGTAAGAGCCTGTGGATGCCTCAAATCTTTAGCAGCATTTCTTACACTTGTATTCTCTAGAATCTTTAAGTACCTGAGCAACTTACCACAGTTTAGCAACTCAGCCTTTATCACGTGCTTAAATCCAGTGACATCCACAAACAGTGTGTTTTCCAGGTGGTTCTTAGCACAAAGTAGGTATAGACATAACAGGGTCATATTATGCTGGCAATGTGGTGAAGGCACTCACTCTAGCTGTGGCAAATCCAAACTCAGTTTCCTCTCCTGCCTGCAAAAGTTCAAATCCACATTTTCCACCTTCCTGGGTATTACCCTGCTCTTGAATCTTGCCTAAAAAAGAGCCTCTTGCAGCAACAATTGACACCCACATCCCCATGCTGGGAGAACATAAAATATAATAAGTTTCATATCTGTTTTTGAAGAGTGACCAGTTTTAAGAGGAAGGAGCGATTCAGAGGAAAGGGATTTTTTGCTTGAGCATTCCAAGCACTTATCATGAACATACTGTGCAAGAGAGGAGGCAGGAAGAAGAGTATACCTCAGAAGGATTTTATTCGGAGGTGCAGGGAACTCAGCACTTATGTCTGACTCTGGACTAGACCCCGAGAGCCAAACACCTCAAAATCCAGCATCAGGATCCATAAATCATCACCAGCCCTAAGCTTTGCCTATCTCTAGCAGAGCACACAAGCCTTCAATCAGCACCCAGGTTCCTGCTGGTGCGAGGCTGTGGCTTGCAAGAGCCAGCAGGAGACAAACAGTGTGTGGCTCAGCTCCAGCACTGCCAGGAAGGGGCCATCCCTTACATTTGCCTCCCCTGCTCCTAACGCCTGCTTCTTCTCCTGGGTGACTTATTCTGCTTTCCCAGCTACCCAGGAAGGTTTAATAAGCTGAACCTGGAGCGGCTGCCAACAGGGCGATCCTGTGTGAGAATATGGGTCAGCATAAAAGCATGATTACAGAAATGCTATTTAAGGCTTTCCACTAAAATACAAGGCCATGTAAGAAAGAAAAGGAATCTGCTGGGTCAAGAGCTGTCTGTCCAGCCATGAAACCAAACAAATCTGTCAGAGCGCAGACGGTATCGGGAGCTGACAGGCAAGGTGCCATGTGTGAGTGGGGGGTGTGTGGCCAGTCCTGTGTGGATCTGAGCAGTTCCCAGGAGGTGACAAGAGCTGTCAGCACCTGTGAGCTCCTGCAGCGCTTGCGGGTTTGGGTGTGGGGTGCCTGGTGCTATAAACACCCACTGATGGCAGCTGCAATTGAGGAACTGTGAAGCATAGGAACGACTGTGCCACACATCTGCCCCCTCATCTCACCACAGCCCACCAAGCATCCTGCACCCAGACCTGTGGAGCACAGCAGGATCACAGGCAGGATCTCCAGGATGGAGCCCTGTGTTAGCAGACTGCTTCTCCCTCTGCCTGCCTTTGCTTTCGTGGCTGATGGCCTTTCAGAACAGCAAATGCTGCTAATTTTGTACCAATTTTTTATGGGGACCCTGCCAAGGTCAACAGGCCTAAAATTTCACATGCATGTGCTACCCTAAAAACATTTAATTTGGTGTTTGTTCTTTTTTTCACGTCTCTATTATCAAGGGGGAAAAATACCACTTTCCAAAAGGAGGGATGCAGCCGTATTAAAACCCCAGCTGGGTGAACTGCTCACAACAGATCCAGCAGATGCGTGCTGATGGCAGGGTTTTGCATGCCAGCTGTGCCCTCTCTTGCCTCTCCATGTCAGCTCTGTCACTGATAGCTGGCAAGGGATGCAGGCCATCAGGGTGCTGTGTGCAGAGTTTGAGACACTTCTCCAGGCAAGTTTCTGCTGGCTCACGTTGGGTGCCAGGGAGGAGAGGATGACCATAGTGCCAATGCTTGTCAGCAGCGTGACTGTGTTAACAGCAAACCCAGTCTGCTGAGTTAACTCTTCAGCACCAAGCTGTTGAGATGGGGTTTTTATCCTCCTGCAGCCTCAGTCTCTCTGCATCTTTCAGCCCAAAAGGGGATTCTTTCTCCTTCTGCCCCATCACGCACTTAAAAAAACCCAGCAGGTTGAAGGAGAATCAAATTCTGGTCTTGTCAACCTTGCAAATGTTCTTTTAGCTTCTCACCACCCACATATGCTGCATGTATTCAGACACATATGCAAATAAGCAAATGTGGTCAGATGTGAGTGCATACACAGAGAAAGACTTGCATCTATATAGGTTTTGCATAGTAAGCATAACAATAAGGTACAAAGGACTTGTATAAAACAAGAAAGTCTTTGAGATCTGAGCAGGGGACTTAAGCTTGCTTTTTGTTATCTTTTCTCCAAATCTTGTCAGAAATTGTGCTGCCATCTTCATTCTTTTTTTTCCTAAAAAGTCCTGCAGT
Source organism: Oenanthe melanoleuca (assembly GCF_029582105.1). Taxonomy (NCBI): domain Eukaryota; kingdom Metazoa; phylum Chordata; class Aves; order Passeriformes; family Muscicapidae; genus Oenanthe; species Oenanthe melanoleuca. The sequence continues at coordinate 34,077,748 of NC_079336.1, forward strand.
TACCTGTGGCGTGGACAGATAATTACAAATATTGACTGACTTTAAGGTAGAGAGCAATAAAACATTGCCTAGGGGATAAAATTCCCTGCTTCTCGAGTTGTCACACATTGCCTGAAGGCAAAGAGACAGCAGAAAACACACAATCAAAAGAAACTATTTTTATCCAAAGACAATTTCCTTTCCCACTCCTATCCTCAGAGACAGTTACTGTTTGTAGTTATTACCTGGAGGTCTGATGTGCCCAAAAGCCCAGTCACATCAGGGATACACTGTGCAAGGCACTGTACAAAATAGAGTAATGCTGTTGATTTTCTTTTCTCCGAAGATTACCTCCTAAAGGAGACTCCGGGGATGAGGGCAAGCCAAGCCAAGAGGTCTTATCCATTGCCAGGAACATCCCGTGAGGAGAAGAGGAATTTCTGCATTTATCTAACTCTGCCCTCTTGCTCCTCTCCCATGTGGATGAAGAGTCTCTGTAGTTGCAAGTTTCCCTGAGGAAGAGGAGGTCAGAGTTTTTGGATCCGTCTCAGGAGGGGCAACCTCATCACTCCCACGGCCACGTTCCGTGCTCCAATTGCAGGGTGAAGAGCTCAAGGGGACCTGTGGAGATGGCAAAAAAAAAGTGTTTTCAATCATCAGTGTCTCTTTTTCCCAGTTCTGGTCTCCCCAGACAGCTGATACTTTGCAGTCCCACAGAGCTGCTATTTCTTAGCAGCATCTTCTTGCTGCTGGCACCTGCACTTTATGTTCTGAGTCAGACATCCATGCTATATTGGCACACACACTACCACTTTCTATGGCCAATAAAAATGTGTTTGTGCCTGTGTTCTTGGAAATGAGTCCCCATCTCGCCTCGACAGCATTTAGCTTGTGAGTTAGTGCTCAGATGGGAGGTAATTAGGTCCTACCGGGGGTCTGGATTTACCGCTAGCTCTGAAACCAGACGAGTGCGTGGCACATAGCTCGTGTTCTCTGCTCCTGAAAGATGTCTCCAGCATTTACCTCTTCTCCCCTTGGAGCAGGTACCACCAGCCTCTGTGTCTCAGCTGCAGTTAGGGCACCTGGGAGAGCAAGTGAGGAGGATGTTGGCACAGATCTAACATATGTTGTTAGCACAGCACACAAGCATATCCCTCAGGCTGCTTCACTGCCATTTCTAACGCAAGCAGCGGAGTCTCTTATAACAAAACCACCATGCTCGTTCCCTTAGCCAGGCAGAGGGAGTGCGGGTGCATTAGCAAGATTTGCTCTTTCATCTCCCAGTGCAGGTGAAACACAGACCCTCCTGTATGCCTGTGATCCCAGAGCATGGTCTTGGGGATCAGAGAAAGGTGGCAAACATTCACAGACTGCCAACCGCATCAGTGGATGCCCACTGTGAGTACCCAGGTAACTCAGTGCTGAGTTTGAGTAATCTAAGTGCTTGGTAGGGAGAGATCACAGTCCAGGCAGCTAAACAATTAAAATCAAATGCAGAGTTATTACTGTGAGCATGTGAGAACACTATAAGGAGTACTGGATACAAAGGAGCACTCTCATACACTTTAATTCCTCTTACACTCATGGTATGTGCCTGTCTGAACTCCCACAATAAATTCTCATCAGTTGATGCTCAATAGGTTGTGCTACCCTAATGATGCATATTAACATTTTTTAACCTTTCTGATTCTGCTTTTGTAATTAGCCCAGCATTTTGAAGCCTCATTTGCCAATTCTGTCTGATATGTTGATGAAGTAAATCTAAGGGCTTCCAGTATGAACAAAACATTGTGTCAGCTTTAATTATCATAATGTATAATTACAAATTTTCACATGCATATTTGTGCACATTCATGCACATACTCATTTACACATGCATGTGTACATTCCTCAGAGTGGAGGCTGAGGGATAGATAGACAGATACTCAGCAGATACAGAACCTACTATCTTGAGAAACCCATATCTTTTGAAGTACTGACACTACTGGCCAGATAACAAGCCCATAATCTCCCTCTTTCCCCACTGAAAGAGCAGTGCTGGAGCTCTGACATAAATGCACAAAAGCAGGAATATTTGAAGTTAAAGCTTCCATTCCCTGGATGTGTGTGGTATATCATACTTTAACCCATAGATTGCTGTGGTATCTAGACATGACTAACAGAATTAAGGTCACAACAGACAATGAATCTCAGAGGATTTTTGTACCAGGCTGAAGACAAAGAAAATTACTGACTTTTCAAGAGCAGAACTAATGGGGCAAGATATTTCTGTGTAGATGTCAAAGAAAAAGAGATGCCCTTCTTCATATCTCCAGTCATATGTGCCCAGACATGCACTCACACACACAGACACAGAGATGTGTGTTTATGCACTGCTAACAGAGAGGATGTACTTATATTTTTAGCCTACTGTATTTAAATCTGTATTTTTTAGTACTATTGTGCATGAGTTGAAAATTTGTTAGCCTATTTTTTAGCCTATTGTATTTGTATCTGCAAATTTTACTGCTATTGTGCATGCATTGAAAATGTGTTCTTAAGGGCTATTCACAGCCTTTTCCCCCCAGTCCTACCATTCAAACAATTTCACCTACTTCTGAAATTTTTCCTTTGAGGATACAAATCTCTACCACTAAATTATTTCTTGTATGGTATATTCCAGCATTATACTTTAGTATCCAATTTGATGTCAGAATATTTAAAAAGCAAGAAGGCATGATGATAAAGGATTGACTCTCCACACCCTAAATCTCTCAGGAAGTTCTCATGGGAGCAATACAGCCCCATACATTTTGAAATGTAGCATTTCTTATTCATTTCAATCATTTCACCTTTCAACAGTTGCTAATGATGCTTAATATCACATTCAAACCATTTACCAGCTAACCAAGAATGAAAATAAACATCTTTGGCTATTTTGTTTAAATCTGGGAAACTGGCCACATTTCAAGAATTAAGATAGTCTCATTTGACTGACTGTTCAGCTAGTACAGTGTTGACAAATTGCATGACTGGTGCTGAAAAATCCAATCCTCCAGATTCTACAGCTTGCTAAAAATGCAGATATCTTGATTTTTTTTTTTTTTTTTTTTTTTTTTTTTTTTTTAATGCTGCAATGAAACAGAAAGTTTCCCCTGGAATGTGTTGATTGAGAAATATTAAAGGTTAACTTTCCCTCTGCTGCAGAAGGTCAAATATACCCCCTTCCTGAGGATTAGCTCTCTGGTAATTCAAGCTACAACAAAACATATGCCTTTGCCTCTCTTCTCCTGCAACACTGGCTCTTCTCAGGGTTTCCTGCAGGACTCCCATCTGTTAGACCACTCATTTTCCTGGTGTGCATATAGCAAGATCTATATTTATCTAGGTATAGATATGTAAAAGATAGATGATACACATAAATGATACAGATACATATATTCATACACACGTGCCTCCACATTTGTAATTCCCAACTCTTTGAAGCCTCTGACAGAATCATGACTGATTTCAACAGAGCCCAGATGTGTGACTTTATTTGCAGGTGCAACTGAGCAATCTGTTAACAGTAGAATCGATCTGAAATTTTCTAACAGAATATTTTCCTGTTAGAAAATGCCAGTTTGTCCAAAGGGAACTATTCCATGAAAATGTACTAATTACCGTGGCATTTCACTTGCAGACAGAAATTCTAAAAAGCATATTGATTGGGTCAGATGTGACCCTTTTTGGACATATTTGGAATAGAACATATTTCCTCCAAACTATTTTTCATGTAGAGAAGTTAATGTAGCATTTGATACTATTTTATTAACTGAAATAGAAGGGGATATGGTTGGTTTATAAAAATAAAACTCCTGAGTATTTTTTTTTTTCTTGTGGAGAAATTTGAGAGAGTTTTTTTAGTTTTTGCTGTAGCTTAGGAGATTTTTCTCTCTCTTCTTTTTTTTTTTTTTTTTTTTTTTTCTTAATGGTGCAATTCCTAGTGAAACTCAGTTTCAAAGAAACTAATTTGCTCACAGCCATATCCTACATGGATTTTCTGTGAGGTCAGGCTTGAAGCATCTGATAGGAAATTGGAAGATGAAGAGGGAGCTGTGGTCATGTTATCATTAGTCCTGCCCCAGGCACTGTAGAGATGTCCTGCCTCTGTGCTCTAGGAAGCCTTTGGATGCCCTGGGAGCCAGCTCCAGAGAGCAGCTGACACCAAAGGGAGAACTGCTGACACCAAAGGGAGCTGCCTTTGGGTCTCAGCCTTGGCTCAGGGCTTCTCTTTACTGTCTTCTAAAACCTTCAGTATTTTCAGTGCTTAGCCAATGCCAATAGAACCAGGGAGGAAGAAGCTTCTTGCAGTGCTTTTTAAAAAATGGTGAAATAAAGCAATGGTCACCTTTTCTGACACAATGGCCAGTAACAGGCTATTCTATTTTTCCTTCTGTCCTTTAGAAACCCATGTGAATAGATTACTTAAATCTCATTTGCTGTGAAATGTGCTACATGGTCCTTTGTGAGTGAGTTGTGTTCAGTGCTGAATAAAAGAGTGATGTGTCATGAACCTCTCATTATTTTAATTTTCAAACATATAGTTGGTATTTCAAGTTGATGAAAGACATGCTATTCACAAGGAAATGGTATTGTTTTACTTCATTTTGAAAACATATTTGCAGTGAAAAATATGACCATGAGTCCTCAATTTTCCATTACAGATAGACAACTTTATTGTCAGGCTGATAGTTATGGGATTATGTCTTTTCTAGAAATGTTGAAAAACCTGCCACATTGTAGATAAATTTCAATCTTGCTGGCAGCAGAAATTCCAAAATAGACTTCAGGTGATGCTCTTATGAACAGCAGAATCAATCCAGTAGTTCAGAAGGAGGCAGGATTAGGAAAAAAAAAATTAAAAATAGAAGAGCACTGCTCACATATGGAAATTAAAACAGTCACTGATGACTCCACAAAGAGACAGCTCAAATTATCCTCACAATTATCAGGTAGAAGACTGCAAATTATGCTCCCAGTTCACAAAGAAAAAGCAATCTAGAGGAGAAGTGCTGATTTGCATAATCAATATCATCCAAATTCAGGGAGGCTGCCTTTCAGCACACACAAAAAGAGAAAGCAGAGCAGGAGACAGGATTTGCACTCAGCAGATAATGGAAGAAGAACCATGCTGAGAGAAAACTGAGATAAAAGAAAAAGGACTTTAGAGAGAGGAGGCAGGACAGCACTACCTTGCCTGTGTGCCAGTCCAAGTACCAGCTCTAAGAAAGCTGAAGTGGGGAGGATGATTTAAAAAACTTTTAAGTTTCTTAATGTCATCTGAAATGGAGAGTAAGCTCTTGGGCTGGTTTCTTCCAGCCTAAAATTGTGATGGAAGTAACAAGCATTTGAAGATTTCCAGGAGTTATAGGCAGATCCTGAACATGCCTTTTAGCTGCAACATTGAAGCTCTCAGTTATATGTTCAATTACAATTATAGTATTCAATTACAATTACCATATTCCAAGTGCCTTTGAACTGTGATGATACAATGACTCAAACCTCTTTGTTTCACACCCACCTCTTTTTTACGGTGTACAGACTCCAGGAGATGGATTAACAGCTCAGGGAAATGAGAAGTGTGCTGTGAACTCAGTCACTCTGAAAGAGTCCTTTTTCCCCTGAGCATCAGAACATCCTTCATCCACTGAGCCAATGCCCCACAGTTGTTCTCACATGGATCTTTCAACCTGCACCATCCTGCAGCTGGGGAGAGCTGAGTGTTCACAGATGTCACTGCAGCCTTTTTGCAGTTGTGACCTGCAAAGCTGATGAAAGCATTCACTTGGGCTTGTGGCTGCAACTGCCAGACCTGCAAATGGAACATTTGGGTTATATGGATCCTGGTCATACTCAGCTTGTTCCAAAGGCAGGAGGTGATTCTCGTGGGATTGTGAGCATTGATTAGCAGGGAGCTGGTCCTGCAAGATAGGCTTTGGACTCCATCCACGTTCTAAAAAGGGCTTGGACACATTTATAGCTTTAAGCATATTTCCATGGCTCAGTGGAGTCCCTGGGACCTGGTAAGCTCAAGGCTGGGACAAGACCAGAGGGACTTCTGGAAAGCAGCAGTGATGGAAAAGAGTGTGTCAGAGCAGGGCACCAGTGCCAGGGCACATCACTTTACTGCTGTGTGTGGCTGGACAGGCCCTTGCAGGGTCCTCCCAGAGGGAATGTGGCAGGACACAAACTGCAGGGTGTGCAGGTGTGTGCATGTGCAAAATGGACCATGCAGTCCCAGCCCAGAAATGCACATGGCAACCACAGAGCATCATTCTCATCAGGGCTCTTCCTTTGCTCAAAAGCAGCTGAAATGAAGTGCTGGAATCAACAGAGAGACCTGTGAAAATGTATTTGGTAGAGAGACTCCCTCCTGCTTCCATTGGCAAAACTCCCTCTGACTCCCATCAGGAGGTCCCAGCACACCACATCCTCTGCATTGCTGAAGCAAAACCAAGGCTGGCTGAAATCAGCTGCCAGAAAGTTGACCACAGCTCTCTGCTGCTCCAGGCCATGGTGAATAATGCAATATGCACAACCTTGGAAGAAAACTAAAAATAAATTTACAGGGAAATAATACATTCTTTCTAATCTGAGTCAAACCTAAAAATTAAACAGCTATAATTATCAAACCTAATCTAATTAAAACTAGCTGCTCACCATCTGGTGTTATTTGTATAAATTTAGAAATCTACTATTTCATATTAAATTCCTCCATTTAACAAATTATATTAGAGAATATATTTCTCCACTGTAATCATTATGTAATTGATCATTTTACAAATTGTATTTCCTTCCACTTGATAGAAATATATTTTGCATATAAACAGGCAAAAGTTCAGTTACTTTTTTCATCAAAACTGAATTTAAAATTAAGACTTGCAACATCAATAAAAATAATTCACTGAAGTAAAAAGATGTAGGATGAAACAAGATTTTTTTATTTCTCAGTTTGGTCACTGTGAGTATAAATGAGAACCAGTTAGATTTTTTTCTGCAGATGCAAGTGCATATTCAGACCTGTAATATTGTATGTCTATTATGTGTGTGCATACATTCTATAATAGCTAGTGAAAAACAACAGTTTGATTGGAAGAGCACTGTGTACTTTCCTGAGGCAGTGTAGAAATGTACAGTTGTAGATATTTAAAATGTACTGTCAGAAATATATATATCTTTTTCCCCCAAGACATGTAATGATCATTTATGCAGTGATAAGTATATCACTGTAGAAACTGAAGCTAAAATAACAATGAGAACATCATAAGAAGACCACACATTGATTGGAACCTAAATACAAGTGTTTGACATAGCCAGCATGGGAGCCATGGTCTTCTCAATGACCTCTTAGCAAATTCCCATAATTTTTGACATTTAGATATTTCAGTAAGGAAGTAGAGCAATGTATAAAGTATGATAAAAAACAATCCATTGAAATGGGCTCGACTGGATGTGTTCACAGAATGTTACACACAGTAGGCATCCATAGCAAGCCACAGGATGGAGTGGGATCACAGCAAAGTGATGGCAGCAGAGTGGGTGCAGCTCAGGGCATAGGTTACTTGGATCAGATTTGGAGACATGGGGTTTATTCCAGCTTGCCTGCTGATCTGCTGTATGAACTGTGTATGAATTAGCTCTGTTAGTCCAGTCACATCACATGCAGATTGTAAGCACATATGGGCAGCGGATAGTTCTCCAGTTGCACTTGGGTCAAGAGCCAGAACCTCTTAGTGGTGGCCTCCAGACAGCACTGCAAAAATAAACAACACCAAAATGCAAGGACCAAATAGATAGTTCAAACTGGATGGTGAGAGAAAGGAAAGGAAGCAATGGAGAGAAGGTGGAGGGAAAAAATCTTCCCTAAATCTTGAAAGGCACATTTTTCAGAAATATGTTTACACCCACAGTTTTGGCATCACCTGTGGCTGCAAAAACATGAGTTAATCTGTAAGTCGCCTATTTCAATTCCCTAAAAATAAAGAACGGAATTCCCTTAAAGTGAAGGCAGGGACACTCTAAACTATCCACAGTGACCTGAAGCCCTCTTCGGAGTGAAGCATTTGTTAGTAACAGGAGTATATAGAAACAACAAGGGAAATAGTCCTCATTTTCAGCTTGTTTGATAAACAACTGAATTCCAGATAGAAAGCTTGGCTGGTCCAAGTTTCCTGGGGCTTACTAGCAAGCAAGGTGCTTGCTTCCACCTTTCCCTTAAGCAGCACCCAGGTTTTTCCCCACCAACCTGGGCTGTCTGCCCCAGAGCTGCCTCATTGCAGTGGGCCACTCCATTACACAATAACTCTCTTTCACTGACAAATCACTTGCAGAACTTCACCTCCTCTTGACTCATCAGTATTTATAGATTAGCACACAGCAGCACTCATTCCATGGCATTTGGTACTTTGCTTTTTAACAAGCAAACAAATCCAGCATGGCTGAATTTTATACTTTGGCTGCTGTTAGACTCTTCCCTGATGGGAGCCTAAACCTACTGATGCTCTTTGGACTTGAGTTGCTTGGCAGCAGAAGGGGATGAGCAGGGAGCAAAGTAGCCCAAATGCAAGGTGCTCAAATGTATGCAGTGAATGCAACATGACAAACTGCTAGGTTTAGTTAAATTGGGACTGTTAATTATAGCAGTTTAAATTGGGTTCTGACTCAGATTTTGAATTTGTAGTGGCAAGATGACAGCCTGGAGAAGGTGGTTGTAAATGGCTGACTCAGAGGAGGATGATCAGCACGACAGTGCCTTCTGCCTGTGCTAGTACTATGTGTTTATAGGAGAGATGTTATAAGGTGACAGTCACCAGTTCAGCTCCACCCCTTGATCTGTTCGCCAGGCATTATGGAGACTGGGAAAACCAAGAGAGCAAATGGAGGAAGGAGCATAATTAATTGGGTGAGTACAAAATGGCAATCCGCCATCTCTTTGGCGCTCTCTCCTCTTCTTTCCACATATAATGCTGGTTTTCCAGATTCTTCTGTAGGCATCCAGCTGCTTCTGACTTGAGTTGATGAAATGACTTCTCAGGGAAGGATGACTGAGAGCTTGGTGTCTCCATGCAGGGGCTGCCAAGAGGATGGACACTTGGGAGAAAAGCTCTCTGATAAGAGGATTGGAAAACCTGCTTTAATTTCTGACCAAATTATGCAAAAATTGAACACTGCTCCTGGAAATACCAGATGCTGACAACTCCAGTGTCTTTCCTCTCCCTGAAGTGCTTTTTTTCCTACCAGTTGTCCTTGAAGTACTTTCAGTCATACTTTTATGCAAAATGCAAATGTCTAAGATTCCTTTCCTTGTGTACTAGTATGGATTAGCTCAGCTGTTCAACTGGTTGTTGAAATTAATTTGCAAGCGTTGTAGGTGACTAAGTTTTGTAACTGTAATTTGTGAATTACAAACAGGGGTCAAACATCTAATTCCACTAGAATAATGCAGCTAACCCGTGCTTTGATCTTAGAAATCCTTACACCAGTGCTTGGCTGAGGGCACTGTCAGCCAGCCCCCGAACGGGGTGTGGGGAGGATTTGTTACAAACTACTTGTGACTGAGCTAGAAGCCAGGAAGTACATGCACTAACATCACTTACCAGCTGCTTGTAGAAATTATATATAGAACCTGAAATTATTGTCTTCAGATCTCTAACTCTGCTCTAATTATTGCTAGAATTGAGAGACTAATACATTCAATAAATTACCTTTTTCATCTATTGAATAGCTTGAACAGATTGTGATTCCCCGGTCTATTTGCTATTCAAATGAATTCAACAGATACCTTTGCTAATCTTTAACGCTGTGGACTGAGAGCAAATATCCATGGCATGTAGTGGCTGGAGCTTTGATAAATCATATGCATCACTGCTGTTTCCTGACAGGAACACTGTGCAGATGCCTCAGCTGAATCTTGTTTATGCAAGCATACAATTGGGTTTTCAGAAGAACTTCCATGTCTGTGGCTTTAAAAACTGTTTCCTCTCACCTTTTTTGTTGCTGTTGTTTTGTTACCAAAGGTCTGTTTTGCAAACCAAAAGCAAAAGGAGTTTAGATGGGGCCAAAGCAAAATTATTTACTCTTTTTTCTCTCATCAAATATCTATTAACTCACAGTGATTGAGGCCCTGATGCAGAAAGGTGATTTATGATAGGCATAGCTTTCAATGTGCTGCCATGCTCCCATTTAATTCTGTGTGACTGTGCAAGCAAAAAATGAAGTATGAGCATTTTCTTGGGATGATCAGGACCTAAGCAAAGATTATCTGAAAAGTTTCTGAATTATTCAGCTCCAATAATCATTGTTTGAATACTACTCCTGAAAGAACTGAGCCATCACAGTTTCACTGTTCTGTAGACAACCCAAAAAATAGAATGTTGTCGCTATTTCCCTGTGCTAACAAGACAACAAATATAACAGTGAGCATCTGCAAACATATGCCGTCTGTGAGGGGACATGCCCAAGAGACACTGACCCTGGACAAAGGAACAGTCATTGTGAATTTCCCAGAGGTTGTCAATGGGATTTTTTACAATGTAACTTATTTCACCAACCAATGCTTCCCTTTTATTTTTTTTTTTTTCCAGAATAAATTATATCTTTTTTTTGGAAGTAAGCAAGAGCATTTCTCAAGGGCTTCTAGGAGGATTTCACAGAGCTTGGACTGCATGTAGCTGTGAGGAGGAGGATGGGCAGAGACCTATCTTCAAATATCTGAGATCATTTCACCTTATTTATTAATCCACAGCAGAATTCCTGCAGGTAACACTAGGACAACTGACTTCTGGCAAAAAGAAAACATTGATCTTCAAGTGTTAGTTGAACTGTAATCATAATTTCCACAGCAACAACACACAGCTTCCTGGGAACTATTCTTGTGTTGGGTGAACACTTTCTGGTGGCTTTTGTGCCACTGCTTTCCAGTCTGGAGCCCATTCCTACAACCAAAGATGCCTTGCTTTCAGGTTTGTGTGCCTGCTTTGTAGAGAAGCCATACAGATCCATCACACAAATTTAACCCAGTTCTCAGCCCCTGCTGAGAAATAGATGTTCTGAAGGTGGGGAGAATCCCTCTAGCAAAGGCATAAAATCAGTGGAGTGCCTTTCCCCAGACACAAACGTATGCTTTGCCATATGAGAAATGTTCCAACCTACATTTGTGACTGAAACAACTCAGTCGGAGGAAGGAACAAGGCACAGGCACAGACAGTTTTTGATGTCCTCCAGGGTAGAGATGTAGTGACAGATTGCCCAGTCAGAGAGAAGGCTGGGAGAGATGGAAAGGTAAGGCAGAGTATCATCCCCTTCAGACCAGCCTGCAGTCTGGGTGAGCAGCTCTGTTACTGCCCATGGCCATTTGTGCATTTTTCTCCCACACATGCTATCTATCCATCCAGTTATGGTATATTCCATTGGCACATTGTGGTACATCACTTTCTCCTTTCCCCCCACCCCTCTGGGTATATTTGTACTCATAGGGTATTTAAACTAGAGGTACTCAAGCTCTTCCTCTGGGAAGCTACAATCAACATTGCCAAGCTCCAAAATTAAATGCTTCCATCACAGTCAGCAGATTGAAGCAAACTTGCTATGGTGGAGATGGTCTACAAGGTGGAAATCAGTAAGAGAAATCAGTCTCTGCCTCCTTACTATGGTGAAGCAGTGCAGTGGATGGAAGGGGCTGGGTGGTTCCAGAAGCTGAATGCTGCTCTGGAGAATAAAAAAAGTCAGGGGGTAAATAAAATAAATTAACCAAAAACCCCCAGCACACAGGTGGGCAGGAGGCAAAGGGCTGGCAGGTGCTGAGAGTGTCGCTGGAGGGCACATTCTCAGCTTTTTGTGCTTGTTGCACCTTCTTGGGGCTGATGGCCTGCAGCAAAGCAGCCGTAAAAGCCGGCATTGTTTCAAAGCACTTACTCAGTCATGCTTGAAGGGTTTGTACATGTTTGTTAGAGGTTGGAAGGAAAAAATGTGACTGAAAAACATAAGGCAAGCCCTCAGGGTAGATGTACTCTGTGAGACAGTGTAATCTTGTCCTGCTGCTTACCGGCTTTGCACCTGGTTAACTCTAGGTCAGAATGAAACTGTATAGTCAGAAGTGATTATTTGTGACCCCAGACAAGAACACGACCTTTCTATCTTTAGACTCCATTGAAATGGCAATACCCTGATTATGGAATATTTCTCAGCTAATTAGGAATGCAGGCTCTACAGGTCACTGGGAGTTCATACTATTCCCTTGGCATAAGCAGATGTGTTCAAGATAAACTTGTACTAAACACATCAACAGCTCCACACTATCTCGTGTGCACTGGGGAGAAAAAAAAAAAAAAAAAAGAAAAAAAAGAAAAAGAAAAGAAAGAAAACAGAGACAGCATCTCACCAAAGCCAGATGACTCCAGGAGCTGGATATTAATTTATGAACATTAAGTAAATAATTGCCTTTCAGGTAGCAGCTTCTAGGCTCTACAGCACATTGCTGCCAATACGTAAACAGGACTTACTGGGGAGGTGCAAATCTGAGGCCAGGAAGATAAGCTGCACAGCCTGTAATGCCTGCAGAGCTGTGCAGGATTCATGCAGGGCCAATGTGGGCATCTCTGCTGTGCTCCCAGCCTGGAGGAACTGGGGAGCACAGCACATAGGCACTTGGGTAACCATCATCACAAGAGCCTGTGCAAATTTGGTGCAGCAACATCTTCATTTCTGTTTCTACCTGCCCTCTATTTTTGTCTTTTTCTTCACTCTATTTCCCCTCCCAGACCCACTACAGGCTTCTTGATTGGCTCCCAGCTGCTAGCCAAATTCTACATTCCCCTTTATATCTCCTTCATCTTTCCTTGCTTAACTTAAGCCAACCCTTGCATCTTCTCTAAACTTTATTCTCTACTGCTCTGCTCTTTGCCTGATCTATTTTCCTGTTTCTCATTCAGATGGATGCTATATTCCAGTTGCAGTTTTTCCAGGATTCTCGTCTACTCATTTTTCATGCTATAATTTCTGCTCCTGTAGCAAAGGACTGCTTTCCAAAGAAAACTGGTCATGTTTCCTAGTGAACTTACCTGCCTCTGCCCTGCCATCAATCTTCTCTCTACCAACAGCTGTGATTCAGCTGGGAAGCACCACACACCCCTCAAATACATGCTCAAGGGAAAGAGTCCTGCTGGCATTGCAGTGCCTGCAGAGAAGCTGTGTGACAGCCTCTCTTTCTCTCTTTCTCTGAGCAGCCACTATGGCTGTATTGTGCCAGAACAACACTCTTACTTTCCCAAAAAATAGCAAGTATTTTATTTTGTTGGCCAAGCAGGAGAGCTGAACCTTTCTCATGCTTATGGCTTATAACTCTTCATGTGACAGGTCATGATGGCAAGGCATCTGCTTTGCTTTTTGGGAAGCAATTGAATTTCATCTGCTGTATTACAGAGTGCTGTTCAACAAGGTAGCTGATGTCAGAGTTGCTGTCCTGGCCATTTTCCTGGAGGATGATATACTGCCTAGCTGCACCCAGCCTGCACAATGAACACTGTAAGCACACCCCTTGCATGGTTTTATCCTGCAGGACACTGAAGCCTTTGCAGCTGATAGAGATGCAGGATAGCATCAGCATCCTTCAAGTGCTGAGCTGGGATTTTGTCCGCAGCCGCTTTCACACAAAAAGAAGTGATAAATAACAGCCCTTCATGTGCTTCTGCCTGGAGATTCATGGGGGAATCTTGTCTGTGGCACTAGTGAGACATAGATAAGCAGAGGGATACATGAGAAGCCCCCAAAGAGTAAGGGACATACTCAAAGCCAGCGTTAGTTGTGTGTAGCGGGCACAGCGCCTCTGAAGTGGGAAAGGAAATGCCATAATGCTGGAATTAGCATTCCTGCTTGAGCCATAAAGAAACCAGGACCATGTCTTTGTGGGTCATAACAATCCTAATGCTCCTGGTGGAGCTAGGGAAGCTGGCAGGAGAAGGTAGAGAACTGGAGAAAGCCATGCACTGCTGGCAGAATTGATCTCAAGTAGGTTTGTACAGGCTGGTCCCCCCAGGATGGATACAGGGACCCCTGTCCCTTTCCCTTGCAGAAAAGCAGGTTCTTCTGCCACCATACCTCTTCCTCAACCCTGCAAATACATCTGCATACAGCTGGTTGGGAGACAGGAGGGACAGCCAGGGACTTGCTGTGGTACCTGTGTTTTCCTTCTCATTAGCAGAAGCACCATCTCTGATTTCTCTTTTATTGCCTCACTTCCCTAACACCATTGCTTGTGTGAACAATAATGTTCTAATGCCAACAGTGTTAAGGCACTGCAGTAAATAGGGATATTTTTAACTCTGAGCCATTTTTCCCTCTTCACTAGGATAGTTCATGTATTGTTCAAAACTGAAAGACTGAAAATACAGTAGGAAAAAAAATTCTCAGTGGCACCTGTAATATCTGTCAAAAATGTGTGGGCTACTGAAGAGGAAACATCTCATCTGCCATGTAAAAGAAATTCAAATATATCAGCCTCTGAAAAATATGACCCAGGCACTGAACAGGTCTTATTCTATATCCTCAGATACTTACATGATACAGAGTAGGGACAGGGCTTTTTCCAATTGTTATATCTACATATACTATCTCTTTAAACATAAACAAATATCCTTCTGCAGAAGATGACTGTGCCTTTCCTTCTTTACTGTCAGCAAAGATTGAGGTATTTTGACTGGGGGAGTCACTCAGGTGGGGAGGGACTCCAGAATGTGTCATGAAGTCCTCTTCTCAGTGATAGGTGGCTCCTAAGCCACCCAGAGTTGCCTCTTCTCCAGGCTGAGAAAGTGAGGTCCCTCAGCACATCCTCATGGGGCCAGAGCCCCTAACCATTTTGCTGGTACTCTGAATTTGTTCCTGTTTTCTGGTGCCTTTCCTACATATCAAGGAGCTCATGACTGGATGCAGTAACTGATGTGGTTTCATGAGTAAAGAGGAATAAGCCTGCAGCTTCCCAGCAGGGAGACACTCACTGCTATCACCTGCATCATATGGAAATGTATTTCCAATGATATATGCAAGTAGCAGGCAGATAGATAATGATGCCCCAGTAATTTGTTTGTTCCAGTGTGCCCTCAATGGATTTCCACTTCTCCAGGCCTCTACATATTTTGGGGGCAAGCATAAATGTTTTCTTCCAGTGTAATGTTGTCCTTTGGAAGTCTGACATCACTGTCTGGTCTCCTCTGACACAAAAGGAAACTGTCTATAAAACATCCCTGCTTTTTGGTTATAATAGTCTTAAATAGACTTTGGTATCACAGCAGTAGAGTGGGTTACAATATTTAATATCATTTACCTTTCAGAGTGGACTTGTGAGACACAAAACTAGTTTCATTTTGAATTTTCAAGTATGTAAATGAGGCATGAAGAAACTAATAGATTTATAGCTAGAAAGGCTGTCACAGAATAGAAGCCTGAACTCATAACTGCTCAGCTACCATGCTATTTCTTCTATTCTGGCTATTTCTTCTTTCCTCCTTCTATTTTGGTGTCATGTTGCCTTCATGGACAAAATGACGTGTATCACTGCACTTTTTTGAGATGTGCAGCAAGATGCAATGTGATCCCACACACCTATGGTAGTGGGAAAGTACTGGGGTTAATTTATCAGCTCATTAAAACTGAGAACCCCAAGGGATGCTGAACTTTGCCACCTCCTTTTTTCCTTATTCTGCCTCAAAATGAGAGGATTTTTCATGCTATAAAATGACAATACAAAAGAATGCTGAAAGCTAATTCTTCAAATGCTGATCCAGAAGTACTAGTGGAATAAACACAATCTTCCTTTTATCTATTCTGCTTTTCTGTTTGGTTTTGGCATTGAACCTTCTCTGTCCCTTTTTGCCTTCTTTCAGTGCACAAATCATGCATGGATCTCTCCAGCTCCCACTCCCTATTTCATTAAAAAAATGGAATATGAAAGGTGTGCAGAAGCCCTGGAGGGAAGTGACACAAACCCAGATGTTGTACAATCTATGTCCCAGCTGCAATGAGCCTGCATGTGGCAGCTGCTTTTGCACAGCCATCAACAGCAGCAGCTGGAGGGGCTCTGCTGTTAATGGCTCATCCCCCTGGAAGAAGCTAGTGTGAGGGAAAACAGCAGGCTTTATGTACAAAATATCACAGCTTTATGTTTCAGCTTTGTTATAAAACAAACAAGAACCTAGAGGAAAAGAAAGCAAAATTAGATATGGTCCCTTGCCCTAAAAGTGCCATGAGATATTACTCCCTCTCCTCTGATTAAGCCCTTCCCTTTCTGATTCAGTCCATAGGAGATCAAGGTATTTGTTACTGCATGAACTATTCTAAATACCTATCCTAAGGCTGTAAAAAATAAAAGTGGCCTAAAAGCAAAATGAAAATGAAAAAAGGATCATGAGCTTAGGAGCTGTCCAGTGAATGCATATTCCTAGTGGGATTTTTTCTCATCCTCAAAGAAAAAGGCATATTTTAGGACAAATAAAACAAAATAAAGGTTTATATCCTCACCAAAGAAAAAGTAGTTTCCACCTTCATTGTCAGTGTGTTTTGATATATGTTTAGTTGTGTTCTATCCTAGGATAATCTAATTTCCATATAAAGTGTAGCTACTTTCAGTTTTACTATATAGTGTTCAGGGGAGGCTTTGATTTGTGTGCCCTAGGGTAGACCTGAGAAATGCATAATTTTCCTTAAGTCCCTTCTGTCATACACCATCAGTAAATTCCTGTACAGATTACAACATGGATGTTTAGTCAAAGGTTTGCACTCCCACGGAGGAGAGTGGGAGGGATAATAATAAATGTGTGGACCGAAGTGGAAAAAAAAAGGTAAAAGAAAAGAGAGGAAGAGAGAGAAAAATTCCATTAAGAAAGGTTACTGAATCAAGAAGAATTTATCAAAAGTAGACTGGTGAGAGTGGCTCTTGAATTTTTATGAATTTGTGGGGCACACTAGTCAGTCTGCTTTGGACTGTAATTTCAGGTAATAGCAGAATTGGGACCACTAGGGCATAGTCTGTCACTGCTTCTAATCTCCACTGCTCTGGAACAACAGTTACACATCAATTCAATTAATCACCAGTGATAACAAAAGTTGGTTTTTTCCCACTTTAGAAATGTTTGGAGTTTGGGGTTTTTTGTTCTTTTTGTTTGTTTGTTTTTAGTGCAGAACTTTATCAGACACAATTTCTTTTTCCCTTGCGAAGAAAAGCTTATGAAGTTCATTTATACAGAGAGCATAAATCCTATCTCCTACTGTTTTCCCCTGTAACCTAACATGAAATATGGCTTATAGCTCAACTAATTCTCAACATTTAGTGTGAACTGATGAAAGCAGTTCATCACTCACAGGCATGCACCAAGCTTGCAGCAGCACACACAGACCAGGAAAAGTGCATACAGCAGTGTCATGGCATGGCACATACAGATATACCAAAGCAGCTAGGTATCTTCATGATGCTAAATGGGGATACATACCATTAAAAAATGAGTGCTTCCCATTTTACAGCAACACTCTCTCTCTTTCTTGTCACTCTTCCCTCTCCTCAGATTCATCTCCTTCTCTTAATGACTCCCTTTTTTCAATTTGTGTCTCTCTCTGACAAATAATGCTTTGTCTCCTTGTTCTGCTGGCTTGGTGTGTGTCTTGCCTTGTTTGCTGCTCATTATTTGCCCTATTTATTTGCAGGACGTAGATATAAGAACTTGCCCATAATCAGTTCAATAATTCCACTTCAAAACAAGCCATTTTGCTGCCACATATAATCCTGACAACTCATTATCCACCAGCCTGGGTAGGTCTGGCTATTGCATATTAGCTGTGCTGCAATATCAGCCACTTTCCCTTGCCTCCTACACTTTAATTCAATATTCAATTCCCCTTGCCAACCCTCAGCTGCATGGCTGCAATGGGAAGGGAAGGAGCACAGCAATGCAGCAGGGATTCCCAGCTCTTCCTGACTCCCCAAATACTCATTTTCCAGGTGAAAACACTTGAAACGGTATTTCCAACTTGTGACATATAAATTATTAGAGATGACATTTACAGTATCTCCCATCTGAAGCCTAAAAGATAACATCTGCCAGCCTGCAGGCAGGTGTGATCACCCCATGTAATGGAAGGGTAAACTGAGGCATAGGGTGAGGACATGAACTTGCCAAAGGAAGTCAGCCTTGGCCCTTAGATCATTATGTGCATCTCCACTATCAGGTGGATGAATGAGACACAGATGTTCCCCAGCACTCCAGCCCCAGTGCCAGCCAGTGATCCCAGCAGAGGGCAATGCAATGTTTTACTGTCCAGGGCTGTCCTGGAGAAGTGACTAGGAGCAGAGCAGAGTGATGGCCCCAGGGACCCTCTGGCACTCCAGATGGGCAAGTTTTCTTGCTGCTGCATGCAGGAGGATCTCATCTTAAAACATGAGACAGGGGATGGACTCCATGGCAAACAGAAGTATATTGCTGTGTTCCAAGAGACAGGGAAGTCAGACATTTAGTAAGGCAGACAAGGACCTAACCACATCCTTCATACAGAGGCAGGAGTATTTCCTGTATCAGTGTGAAAGGAAAAGGTTGAATATGAAGATTACTAGGCAGCAAATAGGTCTGTCTTCTATCTCCCTCTCTCTTTCAGTCAGGAAAGAATAGTTCTATTTCTAGTCATGGAGACCCAACTAACCAGAAGGTTTCTTCTTGCAAAGTGGAGGACAGGGAAAATTTCACAGCCCAGCTTCTCTCAGATGGTTTGTGTAAGAGTCAAGCATTAGAAGCTAAGCATTCATGTATAGCTCAGAAGATAAATCAGGGTTTTGGCTCTGGCTTCTCTGCAGAGACGGCAGCCCCAGTGATGACCCACGTGGTGGCTCTTGCATCAGCTCCTCACAGTGACAAATGTCTCTGAGTCAGTGTTTGTGCCAGGCCATACAGCACCACCTGGCTCAGCCTTTCAGGTACTGTCACAGCAGAAACAATGGGAAGAGACTCTGATTTTGTCACTCAGTGGAGCTGTCAGGTAAGTTCAGCTACCACTGTCCTGAGACGCCTGGGAAGGTCCCAAGCAGGTGTTGTGCACTCCAGCACCAAAAGACATTCAGTGCACAGCAAACTGCTCCCTTCTGTAGCACTGACCTGTGTCCCCCCTCCACACCAGGCATTCATTCTCCTGCCCTGTGTAAGGGACATGCTGTTCATTCAGCACCATTCCACACCATCTCCAAAAGTGCAGCCCGAGTGAGCAGAGGCAGCACTTAGACCCCCATTTCCAGTGCATCACCAACACTTCTGACATGCCAGTTCTGTGCAATCCTGAGCAAGGTAAGGCAAGCTCCAAGCTTCCTTCTGCCTGTCCTTCAGCACTGACAGGGAGCAACTTACAGCTGGAAAGGTGGGAAAGAGCTACCATGCCAGTGAAAGTCTAACTTCTGTTAGGACACGAGTTCCATCATGAGCTGTACATACGTAATTAGCATGATCTTTCCTAGAAGGGCCCTGCAGCGATTGATTAGCCCATTTAAGCAGAAGCTGCAGTTATCCAGCTCCAGGGCAGCCCCTACAGCAACCTTCACTATCCTGCATGTACCTCTTGGTGGCTTCAAGAGCCTTTGCAGCTCTTCCTTTACCATGTGGGGCTCAACTAGAACTCTACAGAAGCTGCAAGTACCTGCTCCAGTGTCCCAGGCAGATAGGTGTCAGGAGAAAAGCGGTGATATTTGGTCTCCAAATCATTAAGGCATCCTTGCCAAGCCACATGGCTGTATGTTTCCTGGGGACAGTAGTGCCTATTTGGAGATAAGGCTGTTTGCTTTGAGAGAGTGGATGCAGATGGATTTAGGTAACCTGTTCACACCTCTTTTATACCTTGGAGTTCTGTTTGTTGGCTTGTTCAGCTGCTTGTGGCTGGGTTTGGTGTGAATGCTTAGGTCAGAGAAGACCTGCTTGGCTGAAGAAGTATTCTCAGCTCTTTTGCAGTCATTCAGCTCCCAGCTGATGCCCCTAGGACGGGAGGGTCTGAGGGCACAATAAAACTGATAGCTTGAATAACTGGGCAAGGGGGTTCATGCACTCAGAGTGCTCTCAGAGGACAGTAATGTGTCTCCATGCTTTTCTGCTTCTTGTCTGTCTTAATCTTTTTGCACCATAGGGCTTTTTCTTTATTTTTTAATCACCTTCCTAAGCTGTGCCAACTGACTGCAATTTTCTTCATATCTTCCCTCAAATTCATAAACCATGATTTCCTGTGTCTCTCTTGTGGTTTCTTTTGCATGACCCTTACAGAAAATGTGTGCAACAAGAAAGGGCTTTACACAGTAAAAGAGCTGCTCACAGCAAAGGGCAGAGAGTCAGAAGGCCTTGGGTGGTCAGTGGCCAGCTTCACATAGAAGCCAAAGAGGGATATTAAGCAAAGGAGAGAGCAGCAGTGACAGCTGCCCGCAAGGGCTGTAGCAAGGCTGGGTACAGAGGGGGCTGTGGCAGAGCATCAGGCAGGCTGAGAGCATTTCACTGTGAGCTGCTCACAGCCTCTCCTCTCCCACAGGAGCACTGCTTTGTCCCACCCTCCACTTCTTCTGTGGGGTGAGCCAGGCTGTGTCACCACACCACCCAGACACATCCCTGGCTCTGTGGTTTGGGACCTGTTCAGTGCAGAGTCCGGGTATTTTTTAAGATATTAAAGATAAACCTGTAGAAAGGAATGGAAGAAATGTAAGAACAGTGATGACCCAACACTCTGGGACAGTAATTAATAATCTAGGATCTAGTGCAATGACCTGGATGAATTAGGGGGACTGTCAGGAAAGAATGAAATATGACAAGTATAGGCTCAGCACAGCTAAGAGAATTGCAGATGCAAATATGAAACATGAGTGGACAGGACTAGTGCAGGGAAAGAACCTGGGGTGATCAGTCATGAAGAAATAAAGATGAGTAGTTAATGAAAAGCCGTAATTAAGAAAAGGCAAATACAGTCTTGGGATGTATGAGAAGGAAAATAATATGAAAAATATTACCCAGAGTGTTTTGTCAGAGCAGCTACCAACAGCTACTAACAGTGCTGGCTTTGTACCTCTGGAAGGTGAGGACAGGCATTCATCTTCAGGCAGAGA
Source organism: Oenanthe melanoleuca (assembly GCF_029582105.1). Lineage (NCBI taxonomy): Eukaryota > Metazoa > Chordata > Aves > Passeriformes > Muscicapidae > Oenanthe > Oenanthe melanoleuca. The sequence goes on from NC_079336.1 coordinate 34,098,848, forward strand.
AACAATACTCAAGAGCTCCCTTCCCTCCCTGGGCCAACAAAGCCTCTGTTTGTTAACAAACACACACACAGTGCAAGGTCAGTCAATTTTCAAGCTGTTTCAAGGGCTGAAAAAGCAGGGAGAGCTTAAACCTTCCTTTCTGGATCAGATGGCAGTTTTCACATCTTTGTATTTGATGTTCATTTTTTAAATCTCTTGTTAGTACACGGTGGGGTGAGTCCTAAAGCTATAGCAAGCTCATGTGTGGACAAAGAGTTTATCTCCTGCTCACAGCACGCTCTTGTACACACTGTAGGAATTATGCACAATGGTGGCCAATGCAAAAGGAGATGTGACATTGCTGAAATGCAGGTGAGAGTCTGCTGAGCTGCAACCAGCCAGCATCCAATGTCTGACTAAAATCACATGGTGACTTTTTCAATTTTCCTGAAATTGCTGCTTCCAACAGCTCCCATGCTGTGTGGCCAGCAGCATGAGGAGACAGGAGGACAGCTGGCAGTGGCAGGATGGCAAGTCTCTGAAGATAGCTGATGGCTGAAGGAATTACAATACTCAAAGATGGGATGTTCAAAGGTCATAGTGGACTCATTGCAAGTGCTTGCCTGCCTTATTGTTTTTGGAAATTTTGTCCACCCACAGGAAGAGTGACCCACCTGGGCTACCCAAGTCAGCACTCTGGGATGGTGGGACACTGACCTATAGCAGGCAGAAAAATATGACTCAAAGAGAAGATAGATGCTAAACCCCAAAAATGATGGGGTTGTCGTGAAATACAAATCACTTGAGCTAAAATAAAAAGAGAATATGTTATAGAGAATGGGTAACTGTCAAGGCAGTCACTGGCTGTGACCTAAACATGAACAGACAAGGCAGTCTCAGAATGCAGCAGAAATGGAAATGCCAGTGGAAATGCCAGCAAACACAACGAGTCTGCTGTGGTTCTTTAAATAATGGCAATGGAAAATTGCTGCTGCTATCAGAGGGTTTGAGTACATTTCCCAGATGTAACCATGTTGAATATGCATCCCTTACAGTTTTCCTTCATTGAAAACATGAACCCTCTCAGCCCTGTTCCCTGGGGACCCTGCCCTGGTCTGACTGTGTCTTGACCACCCATCCATCAGTTTCACTGGAGCTGGGAGTGCACTGGGGCACGGTGATAAAGAGGAAGGGCAGGGTGCCTCAAAGCATCTTGCAAGGAGGCCTGTGGGGCTGATTTTACTTTGTCTTTTCCTTCCCCCTGTGTTTGCCATGTCAGGGGACCATCCTCTGAGGATTGTGTCTTGGGATAGGAGATTAAAAGAGGAGAAAAATATTCAGTGCTCAGGAGAAGAGGAAAATTATGAGGAAAACAAGGTGACTATCTACTTACCCAACTTCCTTAATCCTACAGAGGCAAGAAGTTACTTTAAAAGTCAATATTCCCTCTGTTTTCTCACCTACCTGTTTTTGAAGTGAGCTCTTGCCTGAGTTCTTTAAATTCTACAAGGAAGATGTAGGAAAAGGGGTTGTCTTTCCTCAGGAGAAACATCCATGCTGATAACTGTCTGACTTACCTTTGATGTAGTGAAACTTGGGTCTCTAAGAACCACCACCAGTAAAACTGGACATGCTGGGCTCTATGCCCATTTTAATGCCTTGGTTTCCCTGAAGCTGTGGAGGGACTTCTATGAACAAAAGTTTGCTGCTAACAGAGAGGAGGTTGGTCCTGTCCCAGCTGACATTGCCATTATAGAGGTGGCTTTTTGCTCTTTGGATACAGTGAGTCCCTACCCCCTCTGACACACAGGAGAGAAAACTCAAGGAAGTGTTTGCACATCTAGAAAGCAAATGTGATTCATTATTAATACAGACCTGTTTAAAGTGTGTTGCACTTTAGAGACTTTAGATTGACAGGTCCCTGACCTAAGGAGATTTCTTCCTATGTTTAAGCATCACAGGACAGGTAAGCATGGCAAACAAAGGAAGAGTTGGATGGAAGATGTTGAAGGGCCACAAAATTAATATTGCATGTTAGCATGGTTCGTTACCCAAAAGTCTTACATACGCTGAAACTTTGCTGACACCAGGAAGTCTGTAAAATTCAGAAAAGAGTTTGGTGTTTTACTGTTCATGAGTAAATTTGAGTGGTTTCTAGGGAGCTTGCCTGACTCCAAAACCTTACTGAAACCACTGGAAAAAGCAGCAGTTTTCCATGAGGAGGTGGTGAGTAAGTGCTCCTTTACTCAGCAGTAGTTGTAGGCTCATGTGAATATCAGGACGCAGAGCGTGGGGGTTTTAATGCAAATATTTGAGAGCCTACTTTGGGGCTGTGAGTCAGAGGTAAAAAGATGACAAGAAATCCTTTAAGAAGTTATAGTCTAGAAACAGCAAGTGGAGCAAACTGCTGCATGGCCTGGGGCCAAGGCTACAAGACAGGCAACCTCTTTGGGCAGTATTCTGGCTGAAAAAAGGGGTTTCAAATTTTGCTAAGGAAAATGCTTCCTGTGTTCTTGGTGCCTAAATTAAAAGGGTACTTCAAAGAAATGTCTGATCACATAATGATAAAAGGCACAGTAAAGCAAATCATCTGCAGCAAATACAGGTGCAGAAGCTGCAGGAATTAACCAAGGAGCTATCCAGCTAGCAAGGTAATAAAGTCTGTCTGAAGTTACCGCCACACTGCAGCCCCACCTAGGGCTCTTAATCATGCTTTAGCTCCAAATTCCCTATTATTCATATCCAAAATCCTTTGAAATCTGACTTGAGCTCTTAGGCTTTCCATGGCTAAGGATATGGCTTAAACATGTTGGGATGCCTCAAGCAACTGGCTTTGAAGTGGAGAAACATGTCCTGTCCATACTGGAGACTTTTTGCAATGATTGGTGGGGTAACATTGACTGTGATCCTTTCAGTTCTTTTACACTCCTGCCTTGGAATGCATGAACCAGCGTCTGGAGGGGCTTTTCTTCTCTTCATACTGAGACCCGTGGGTGCTCAGCTCCCGTACACAATTAACCTTTGCTAATTTGCAGATTTCTCATTCAAACAAGGCAAATCCCATCAGAGCTTGGCTAGCAGAGGCCAGGAAACCTTAGTGAATCTGCTGAAGAGAATGTCATGCACAGGGGGGCTCTCTTTCACCCCATTCTGTACATTTTCTGCTCTCTATTTAGTCTTCCGAGACATACGTGGACATGTTTTGCTTTCATAAGCACAAACCACTTTTATTCCAAAAACAAATTTACCTTTTATTTATGTACCTGAATAGAATTGCAGTAGATAATTGTGGTCCTGATTGCCCTCATAGGCAGTACAGATGAGTTTTCTTTGCTTGTTTTGTTTAATTTTGGTTCATTTATTCTTTTCCTCATGCCTGTACTATGGGGAAATACTGAGCCTACACAATGTATGCAAACACAATCCGTGGTTTGAGCAAGAGGAATCACAGTTGGGTGACATTCTGTAATTCATCAAGAGGTCTAACTGTGTTATAAAAAGACTCTTTTCCATATTTTGGAAAACCTTTTCCCAATAAATGTTCAAGTACATTGTTTGCTCAAGCAATAATAACACTTTAATCTACCTTGTGTAGTCTCTTCAAAATAAGAGGTCAAAGAATAATAGTTCTCTCCGGTTTTAAAATGAATCCTTTCACAAATGCTTTTAGATGCAAAGATACAGTGAAAGGATTTTTCTTACTTGGAGAATTTAACATTTTGCTGGAAGAAAATCCATGTCCATGGAGTCCAAGATGACAGATAATGGGATTTATTGTTTTGGTGTCACAGATGTATATCCCACACAAATGTACTGCTCCCCTGTTCTTCAGCAGAATCACTCTCAAATCAAGGTCTGATGCAGTTACTTCAGACTTCTTCACTGATATCAATTACCTCTGGATTAGGCCTTCAGAGGATAAAGGAAGAAGTGTCTGAATCTATTTATTTGCATCCTTACCCCCATTGACTCAATATGAAGAAAAGGAGACTCGGCACACATTGCCAGAAACTCAGCACATTATGCAGATGGAGTGAAACCAGCTGGGAGGTGGGTATGACAGGTGTAGAGCAGCTGAAGCACTGTGGAGATCACCAAATTCAGTCTCACTCACAGCTCAATGACACCAAGTAGGTGTGGGAGGAGACCTTGATCAAACTGCTACAGGAATCTCCCATTCCTCATCTACATGTTTAACTCCTCAACATGATTGCCACAAAATATTACTGATGCACTGATTTAGGAGCACCTCAAATACCTGGATGTTTCTATCAAAAGCAAACAACCTTGAGCTTTGCTTCTTTTTCTTACTAAAAATCAAATTAGTGCTGGGATTCAGTTCTGCCAGATTTACCACTGCAAAGACAAGTGCCAGGTCTACCCTAGTTCTCCTGGGTATCTTCTTTTGCTACCAGGCAGAAATTGACACTCCCATAGGCCAGTCCATCCCACACAACTTCCATACCTCCTACAGGAATGTAAAGTACTTGTTAAGCTTTTAGGTGGGCAACAGTGGGTGATATGAATGTGTCCTACAGGTAATAAAAATCTCCTACAAGGATGTGGGTATTACACCATGCTTGATCAGGATTTTGTTTACTGTACACTGTTAGCCCCAAAACTCCATAGCAAAATTCTTTTCTGTCTTGGCTGTTCCTTTGAAAAGGATTAGATGCCTGGCTGCTTTCAAATTCATTTAAAAGTCTAGAATGCAGCCAGATAGCACAACAGTCAATCATGACTGCTTTTATCAGGACCTCATCTGTTTCAGGATGTCAGTGGAAGTTCTGCTTAACCAACCAGGGTAGAAGTTGCCCTAGGCATCCCCCCCTCCCTCTGGCTATTATGTTGCTTTGCCAGCAGTTCCTGTATTTCATCTATAGTTTTAGGAACACCTTTTGCTGGAAGTTAGAAAAGTGAAAGCAAAAACTGAAAGTTAAATTCAATAATAAGTTAATAAGGATAATTAGGCAATAGTGTAGCAAGACCATTTGTCTGAACGAAAAGCTCTGGATATGTATGGCCATGTTAGAAAAGGCAAAAGTTGAAATAATAAGGAATTCTTTAAAGCTAAGGGGTCAAAGTAGAGAGCCAAGATGATCTTTTTCTACCTGCAATTTTTAAGCATTTCTAATGACACAGGACTTTTGAAGGAGATGGGGGAAAATGTATCTTTCAAGTTTGCCTATTTGGCAGACAGTAATTCAGCTGAGCTAAGCAAAATGGAGCTGACAGATGCCACTATCCCTGGTGATAAGGGTTTTTCTCCTTTAATTTTAATGAATACAAGAAGGACCCAAAATTTTTCCTACAGAAGACCATATCTGGTGATTTGCCAGAAAACTCAGGGTCACTGACTTAAGATGGAGCAAAATAGAGCTACCTAAATTTTTAATGAGAACGTATGACCTGAATGGAGCACAGCTCCAGCCTGCCCTGCTCAGCTGCTGCCAAGGCTGGCATCTTGAGGAGCTGCAGCCATGGGTTAAACCTCTGTGAGTGTTCAGGACTCGGTGGTACAGGCACAGCAGGACCAGGAAACATCAGCTTAGCTGATCCAAAATCTATTTTTACCCAAAAAGTTGCTCTTTAAAGTGAAACCGAAGTCTGGAAAATTATTTTTCTCTTCGTATCTTTTTATAGAGATGAGCAACATCTTTTTTTTTTTTTCCTTTCTCTGCTCAAATGAACAGCCATAATTCTAGATTCCCTGCAGCATTTTAGGTAAATTTCCATTTCTTCCTTTTTATGGAATATATATTCCTGGAAGGACCAAGTGCAGATAATCTAAATAAGTTTCATGAATAATTTTATGAAGACAAAGGTGATTAAAAAACAAGTCCCAAATGTTTGTGAACCTCAAACTAATTTCCACCTCATTGATGCTGATGCTGCACATTGCAATTCTGAGATGGCCTCTCATGCCTCCCTGATGTTATTGATTGGAGAAGGTGCTGAGATGAGAACCAGTCTCTGCATTTCACATTTTAAGGTCACTTTTAACAAATGAGCTCATTCCACACCAAACTATCCTAGAGCATCTTACCGTAGTAAACATAATAATTAACAAGCCCTCTTGAGGCTTGCATAATAAGCAAGCCCTCTTGAGTAATTTTCAGGCATGGGGCAGTTGACCTTTTGTAAGAACTTCATGCCTCTCTGCAGCCCATCCCTGAGGGTCTGTCATGGCCAGCTCTGCCCACAGCCCTGCTGAGAAACCTGCTTCTCCTTTCTGCCCTGTGCTGCCTTGGGCTGCATCCACTTCCTGCTAGCCAGGCATCCCATGGATGTTGGGAAAAGAGAGCACTGAGCCACCATCTGGAGCTGATCTCAAAGCTCATAAAGCTTCCCCACATGTGCAGGGTCTGGGTAATCACACACGACCCTGCATGCAGACAGTGCAAAGCAGCAGGCATTTGGAAAAGCCCAATAGCACCAAGGAAAGCCAGGGTTTTTTAAATTTCAATTAGTTTATAAGAGCACATGCATTTTTGAAACGTCATAAATGATGAAGTAATTTGCATTTAACTCAATTATTTTGTTGTGGGATTCACCAGAGCTCTTCAATTCAGGTTACAAACTGTGTTTTCCTAAACAACCAGGACAGGCTGCATGTTAGTCACCAGTTTGTCTCATGGATGTTTCAGCCTGGCTGGAAAAGGAGGGGGTTCTGCACATTAGTGCCATTGCAAAGAACATTGCCAGCACATTGAGGGATGTGATCCTTCCTCTCTGTGTAGCCCTGGTGAGATTTCTGGAGTGCTGGATTCAGGTCTGGGCTCCCCAGTACACAAGAGACATTGACATACTGGAGTGCATCTGGGAAGCAGCTTCATGTCCCTCTTCTGGACTCACTCCAGTGAATCCTGGAGAAATAAGAGCATCCCATCAGCTGGGGAATTCCAGCTTCTGCTACAGAGAGGGGGCAACCCAGCCTGAACATCAATGCAGTTTTCTAGAGGGCATGGACCCTGGAAAGTTGCTTGGTGTAATGAACACAATCCACATTTCCCAGATGGATGGTAAAGATAGAAGAAAAACTGCTGCTTAAGGAATTTAGTTTTTTAGAGCTAAAAGGTTGTCTCTATTGGGAGAATTCTCCCCCTCCACACTCAGCCCCTCAGTGATGCTCCAGGAGAGACTGGCTAGCAGCAAGAGCCCTGCTGCCTCTGCCATCCTGAAATGATCACCTTCTTCCAATGCCAAGATATTCCCAAGTTAGCAGTCATTCAGCTGGGCCTTCCTAGTAAATCAGAACCCCTGAGGTATCCCAAAGCTGCAATGCTATAACAAAAATTGAGAGAAAATTTCCTGGATGTCAGCAGAGGACAGAGCTCTCTCCATACAGTGCTATGACAATTTTACCACTAGTTCTTCCCATGCCCCATAACTGCAGGTACAGTGGGATGATGGGATCACTGTCAGGTCTGGGAGATGACATGCAATCTGAACACATGACAAGACAAGTGTTGTCTTATTTGTCTTTGGTTAAAAATTGTGATGATCTCTATACTTTCCCAGTTTCCACTTCCACTTTAGAAGATGGTCAGTTAGCTGCACTTAAAAATTGCCAGTCATCCTTAGCCTAAGAAGAAAAATTTCACTGCTAAATTATTACTACCCTGTCCTCTCTTATTAGATGTTCTGCTATTTACTTGCTTTTCTTTAAGATTTCATTTCTGTTATCATTGGAATTATTATAAATATCTTAACTGTATTTGGTATTCTCCAGTTCTGGAAATATTATATTATAGCTGTGGAAAAATATATAACCCCTTGTTTATAAACCTAGAATTGTGCACCTAGGCAATGCATCATCCAATAAATTTATTTGTTTGTCTTTTCCCAGTGATGAATCACTTTCTTCACACCACTGTACTCTAACCTCATAATGGCATTCATTATCATAACATATTCAAAGCCTCTGCCTGTGCATGTAGTAAGGAGTGATTCTTATAATAAAGACAAATGGGATGGTATCTGGATGGGATGGAAATCTGGTAGTTAGTGCTAAGCTAAGTTACAGTCACTCTATAGAATAGGAGTTCTACACTAATTTGTCCATTAGAAGTTAATAAATAATTGGGATAAAAACGAGGCATTAGCATCTGGGCTTTCCCAATTCTGTTCTGAAGGACTGCATAGAATCATTGAGTCACAGAAGGATTAGGGTCAGAAGGCACCTTTAAAGGTCATCTAGTCCAACCCCCCATGCAATCAGCAGGGATGTCTGCAAAAAGATCAGGTTGCTCACAGCTCCATCCTGCCTGTATCTAAGTGTTCCCAGGGATGAAGCATCTACAGCCTCTCTGGTCAACCTGTTCCAGTGTTTCACCACCTTCATCATAAAAAATTTCTTCCTTGTATCTAGTCTGAATCTACCCCCTTTTGGTTTAAAAACATTACTCATCCTATCGCAGTAAAATCTTTCTCCATCTTTCTTCTAAGCTCTTTTTAAGTATTGAAAGACCACAGTAAGATCTCCCTGGAGGCTTCTCTTCTCCAGGCTAAACAATTCCAACTCTCTCAGCCTGACTTCATAGAATAATTTTTGTGGCCCTGTAGCATGATGCCCCCAGCAAAGATTTTTTTCATCCCAAACTCAGACTTTTCTCTGTCATGTGCTTTGAGATGTGTCCTACTGCTATAATAATCTCTGTATTTGCTATATAATGATAGCCTTATTTCAGAGGCTGACATGCCTTCCCTGCTGCAGATATCAATAATCTTGTGATTTTTAACAATTTAGTAATGGAAATAAAGGTAAATCAGGCTGCTGAGAGACACAGTTAAGTGGAAAGGTTTTGTTTTTTTTTTTTTTTGCATTTGAGATAAGGAATTGGCTTATGCTGAAGATGATGCATGGAGTAGTTCCCTACCCAGAAAGGGCAAACAGCTTTATTTCAGCAGAGAAGTTCAAGCCATCTTTGTTTTAGCTGGGAAACAGATTATAAAAGATATCAATGCTTAGTAGTTTGGGATGTGTACGGAGTAAGTTCTGGGATCATTTTGCTTTAGGGAATTTTGGTAAGACATCTGCAATAGTAATATAGCAACACATACATACAATAATGATGATAAGGTAACCATGGCAATGATGATAAGACAGAACTGATTCCAACATGCACATGTCAGCCACAGAGGAGAGATCCATGAAAATAAACAGTTTAAGAGAATGAGTATGTCAAATGCATATGCTCAGGCCTGAAAGCCTGTACTTGTGCAAAGGGTAGCTGCTTTACCTGTCAGAATAGCTTCTACTTCCTTGGTCCTTTTCTTCCTTGTTAAACTAGAGGCATGATTGGCCTGGAGGGTATAAAAAGCCATTTGACAGATTTATTTTCTTAATTTTAGCAACAGAGTGAGTTAATAAGGATTTTGGTTTCTGAGGCAGCCACACAAATACCACAGTAATAATTTCTGTTTGATTGGACAGACAAAGCAAGTACAGGACAAAATGTTTAAGCATTTCTACTTTTATCTCAGAATAAACCTGAAGTCAGACCCAGAATTTCTTTTAAAATTAGGGGCAGCAGCTTCTGTCTGAGATGCCTGTATTATCATCAGAGGCTGACAATGGAGTGGCAGGTCTGGGAATGGGGATGATGTGCAGGCCAAGCTCAGGCACATGCACAGCCTCTGACTTGTGCAGTCACAAGAGCCCAACCAGCTTTACAGCTTCACTGCTGAGTTCCAGTCTCTCAGTCACACACACTGCATATTGCTGTCCAGGTGGCACAGTGATCTCACAGAGGTAAAGAAGAGCAGCAGCTAAAGAAAGGAGCCCACCAGGGAGGGTCATTGGAGATGAAGAACTGTAGTTTTTCAAGCAGTAACCAATCCCATAAACCTGATTAAGAAAAAATTCTCACTGATTTTAGCAATAATTTTCCCGTGTTGGACTTACAATATTCAGCCCACTGCAATGTATTTCACAAGCCTCTGATTGCAAATATGGTTGACAGGTCCATAGGCTTGGATTAGCATTGTTAAAGACACTGAAGTTTCCACTCCTCCGCCTTTCAGGCTTGCAGCTTCATGGCAGTATCAACTGTTGCTTTTTCCCTCCTTGAAACAGAGAGCAAAAATATGAATTTGCAACATTACAAATCTGTTTTGCATAAGTGCTTGGGCCAAAGCCATCTCTGATGGAACTCTGTTGCCTGGAGTTGTATATATTTTCTCCCTGCATTTCACTCCAGAAGTGTCATCAGGGTAGGCAGCAAGACGATTTGGTAAGAACAATTGCAGAGATTATCACAAAGAGATCCTGATCTCAAATCTAATCCAAATCTCTGCCTAATACTCTTCACATCAAGTCCAAGTTCAATGTACTGCGCACTAAATGATACACTTGGCATCTCTTGGACCAGGCAGCAGAAGAAGGAGATGAATGCATAAAACTGGAAATGGATCATGGCCAATTAGTGGCGCAGAAACCATGGTGGGTCATTTCCAAAATAACAAATGAGCCTGGCAGGCTGGCATGTCTTGTGCAGTGACCTGGATCAGGCAAGTGTTGAAGACCTTATCTGCGTGGGCTGGTTTTGGTGCTGCAAGATGAGCCTAGCAGGCCCTGCTAGTCTGCAGGCACAGAGCAGCTGTGTGAGGGAAGGAACAAGAAGAACTTGAGATATAAGTCAAACTTGTCACTGCAAGACATTTAAAAATCATCTGAACTATGGTCCCCATTACTCAGAGCCTGCTTCTGTCCAAGAGAGATATCTATCCAGCAGGGAGAGGGAGAGGAAAGTCAAAGTACAGATTTCAGCCAATTCCTTTCACTGATATCTTTTCCCTTTGGTTTTCAAGATGGAAAAAAGCATGTGAGAAGCTGGGAACATCTAGCCAGGTCATTAGAACTCCATGAGCCCAACTGAGCTCAGAGCCAACCAGGGTAGGCAAAGCACAAACAAACCATACAAGATACTCCCTGGTGGAATGGGGCTGCAGGATAAATAAGGGAAAGGGTAGAAGGGGAAGCAGAGGCAGAGAAAGATGATGGGATTTGTCTTGGTTTGCTGTGGTGGGCACTGACATCCCAGGAAGAGGTTGGTGAGACAACATGATGCCCCCAGCTAATGGCTGTACCTGGTAGGTACCCTCTGGTTGGTCAGGGGTCTTCCCTGTACAGAGAGAAAAATCTGTTCTGATGTTAAAAAAACACCTAGTAACAATAACACTAGGGTTTTGATGTTTACAGACGACCCTGTTAAATGAGAATGATCAAATTAGTTCACTGTAACTTGATGTCAAGGTGAAATAGAACAAAAGATGAAGGGACCAGAAGCTTTTTTTTTTTTTTTTTTTTTTTTTTTTTTTTTTTTTTTTTTTGTGGCACATAGAAGAGAGGCAAAAAAAATAAAAGAGAAGAGAACAGGGAATAAAGGTATTTGAAAAGCTTTTCTTCACAGCTTTTGTTTAAAGGAGAGATATGTTTTTATATATACTTAATATTTCTTTCTTGTTTTTCAGGCAAAGAAGTAAAGGAATTGCTTCTTAAGTCCCATTGTATTTTCTTTCTATTTTTTTAACTGTAATACTTTTGTTACATGGCTCAAAAACATCTTACATCAGTTGTGCTTTAGATTTCTTTTCATCATTAAGGCCTTCAGAAAATAGTTTTCTCCACAGAAACAGCTGGGGGCTGGATATTAAAAACTGTAATTTCTAGAACCTGATACATAAATTGATGAGGTATAGGTGAAAATGAAGACAAAAGCAACTTTCTCAATAAAGAGGCAGTTGGAATTGCAGCCTGGAATTATGCTGTACAATGCGTATTCCTGACACCAGACAAGTTTTACTCATTCTTCTTTCTGAGCCTGTTACTGATGCTATTACAGATAAACATGTTGACAGCTCATCTTAGGAAAAGAAACATCTCATCTCTGTAGAGAACCACCTGCAGGATAGGGTGTGTGGCTGCATAATCTATACAAATCCTCAGGCAGAAAAACTGCATCTGTCTAGACAGACAGGCAGAAAAATCTTCAATATTTTGTCTAGATCTTCAAGTCCTCCACAAGAAAACTAGGACTACTATCTAAAGTAGGTTGTGCTGAATTTTTGAGCATTTTTATGTTGAGATTGAAACTCTGCAGAAAAAAGAAAATCTGATTGATGTAAATTTTCATAGTCTTCATGTAAGTTTTCACCATGAAACCCTTATGCTTCAAAAATTCCTCACAAAAACTTTTTGAAGATTTAAGTTGCTCAAAATACATTTCAGCAATGATACTTCATTTTTATTTTATTTCTCAGAAATGTTAAAATATAAAATAGAATACACAATTAAACAATTCAAAGGAACACAATGCCTTCAAAACTAGAAACCTTGATGTTTAATGCCAAAAACAGGATAGTTCAAAAGATGATAGTCTGATACCAGAGCTACTTTTGCTGTTCAGGCTGGAATTGGGCAAAATTGACATGGTTATGTAATAGAAAATGGTACTGCTAGGATTTTTTTCCTGTCCAGTCCTCATGGACATCTGCTAAAATGGGTACAAATTATTAACTATTTATCAATATTAACATTTTTCCTTGCTCTATTACAAAGTTTATCAAACAAGTAATGTAGCTGGTTCTATGACATACACTTTGCTTTATACAAAATTTTATACTGCTTACAAAGGGGTATTTTATTTTATAAACACGCTTCATAAAATTGTACTACAAATAACAAACTATTGGGAAAGGGCACAAAAATATCTGATCATATCAAATAATCATACTATTTATTTAAACTCCACACATATTCAATAGGAGATTGACTACTATTCTGTCATAGGGTTGTAACACAATTGATCCTATGGTAGAATGGGGAAGTGACACTGCTACATTGCATGACCAGCCTTGGACATGATAACTGTGCAGATAGGGTGGACAGAAGCTTTAGGAAGAAAAAAAAAATAGCGTTAAAAAAAATGTATGCAGAAACCCCAAAAGTTGCTCTTTACTAGGTAGACCCAAGACACTGTTGCTTACACCAATGGACTTAGAGCCACCAAGGAAGTCTGGGATCCCTTGTGAAAGAAGTTTTCTGAGTTTGAGATGGTCATGAACTGGAGCTGTAGAAAGGCACTGAACTCCAGAATAACACAAACACTGGGAAAAACAGGAAGTTCAGTAAGGCAGGAGCAACAGGAGGGGATATTAGAAGTTGGGAGGCATCACTCTAGGAATGAGGACTGGGTCAGACTTCCAAAGGAGTGGAAGAGCTGTGTTACTCAGACTAGATGAACAGAAACAGAAAGAGGTGCCATAACACAACATATGAGTTTATCCCCTTAAAAACACCCCAGCTGTGAGTTAAAGTTTGATAACTGGAAATGACAGAGAAGAAAAAGCTGGGTGGACACAGATGACCATAGCTATGACATTTCCTTAGGTAAGAGAGGCCAACTGAGCTATTTCCTCTTGATACATGAGCAGAAATGTTTTGGAGACTTATCTGGACTTTTGCATCCAGGGAATGGAAACAGCTACACAAGTGAAGTCTAAAAGAAGTTATATATAAATATATGTCATATGGTAATGAACCATAAATTCAGTGCTTACAGTTACAACATGATGTTTTCCTGAAAAGATTTATACCACTTCCTGCAAGTATGGCATGTTATAAACTCAGAGAGCAAATGCTGAAACAGAATCTGATTGCCATCATAAATATGCTGAAGGTGGAAAAAGGGAAAGCAATAGAGAGGAAGAAGAGCTAATGAAGCTCCAGGACTATGTTTTCACCTGGACAAGAGATAAAAACTGGTCATAAGCAAATTCAGTCTGGAATTATGAAGAAAGATTTTAACTGTCCTAGTAGGATAACTGGAGAATGGCTGTGTAGTAGAAAAAGCAGGAGCAGAAGCCTTAATTGGTTTTACAGTTTCATCAAACTGGAACTCAATTAATATTTTAAAGGGATTTCATGGCATAGCTCTCTGAAATAATTGAGATCTGGATTCAGTGATCCAGAACATTGCTTCTAATTCTATTTTACTTAAATACAGCTGTAAATAATATGCCCAGAAAACGTGACAGACAGCAACAACAACAACAAAATAAAAGAAGAAAAGCATAATTGGGAAAATAGAAAAAGATATACAAAGGGCAGCATCATGGTTCCAGAAGAAAGAAGAATCTGAACTGGAAAACAAAAGATGCATAAGGAAGGGAAAAAGCACTAGGCAAGACATTAGAGTCATCTAGTTAAAAAAACCTACAATAACCTTGTTTGTGTCAGAAACACCGTGATTTAGTGTCCTTATTAATAATATAGGAAATATGAGCTGTACACAAAGGGCTCTCACAGATGACCTGGCCTGGGAGGACCTGAAAGGTGAGTCAGAATATGGAAATAACACAGTGACCTACTGAGTCTGGGGACATTACAAGAGAAAATAACAAGATGAGTTTCCACTTGTAAGCATGAAAAAATACCTGAGGCAAAATCCAAAACACTTGTAGTCAGTGGCAAACTGCTAGCAGGAATACTGAAACACTTTGCTATGAGAGTGGGTGGCCAATTGAACATAAGTGCACATTACAGTTTGGCTGCAAAAATGCTGATGTAATTTTAGGGTGAAGTTCCCTTGATAATTTGAATCAAAAGCAAGAGAGATCTATTTTCTACATCATTTTGATGCAAATGTATCTGGAATAATACACCCAGTTGGGGGAGTTGCTGTGCATGGACAAATTGGAAAAAGGAGGGTGGAAAACAATAAAAAAAATCAGGAATCTAGACAGGCAGCCTTACATAGCAGATTTTAAAGCTCTGGGTGTATGAACAACAAAGGTCCTTTCAGCCCTGTTTTTCTGTGGCTCCATGCTAAGAAGGTACAGATTCAGAAGACAGGAGTGCCAAAGGGGAGGTAACACTCCAGACTACTACACAGAAACAGAGTGCCAAATGGGGGGAAACTAGCAACATGAAACCATAGGCTGAGTAGCAGGAAAATCTTTCAAGATGCAGTCAGCTGGAGAAAAGCTGCTGGGGGATCTGGTGGAAGCCTGGTCACTCAGGATTTTTACAACAAGGCTGGACAAAACATTAGAAAACATACCATAGGGAGCAATTCTCTGCTGGCCAAGAGCAGTGGAGCAGATGATCTAATAGGCTTCTTGCATCTCTAACCTCTACAGTTTTATGATTTCTTACTGGAAAGGACAATATTTCAAGAGGAAAAAGAAACAAATGCAAGGTAAAATATTAGATGGTAGAAAGCCCCAACAAACAAACACAAAACAGAGAATGAATGGAGTTCTGTTCTTTTGCCTTTCTGTATTTAAAGGAGTTGCTTCTGCCACATTGTTTTCTTGTCAGAGGCACTTCATTTTCTTTCTCTTACTTACCATTTTCTCTCTCACTACAAAAGCAGAAATAGCCACTTGGGACTGCTGATGTCTTTCTAAGGAGGGATGCTGCTCTCATGCTGTGGAATAGCATCAAGACTTTGGTCAGTCAAAACATAAAAAGCTCATTGTTTTCTTTGGGAACAGATTTCATTTTGAATCAAGCCCCGAGCAAGTACATGCATTATGGTATATTCCCCAGCATAGCAGTCCTGCTCCTCTTCTGCATTTCCTTCCTCCCTCCTTCCAGTACAGGCTCATTTACTACCTTCTTCACCCACTGCTTTTGTGGAAGTCCAACCTGTAGGGAGAATTATGTGTGAACTGCATGTCCAAAAAAAGCCAGGGACAGTAGTTCAGGTTTTCAATGTGCATTCATTTGTCCCATTCATCATTAGTGGGGATTGTGAGATCTCTGGTAACTTTCAAATTTTGATCAGCACATAGGTCCTGATGACAGGCAAATGCACTTTCAAAGGGAATAATAATCTGATTTTCAGAAGTCATGGCAGCTTTGACACACAAACATGTCAGCTGGATAGATATGTCACACAAGGCTGTGCACCTCGGCTGTTACCTCTGTGTGCCCTGGGGCATTTTCACAGCACGTGGTCCCCTCAAACGCCAAGGCACGATCCACAGGACATCAACAGGGTTACTGAAACCTCGAGGCGTTGTTCCCAATGCTGTTTGAGCGGGGGCTTCTTTGCTGAGGTTTGTTTGTTGGGAGTTTTTGTAGAGAAGGAGCAGTATAGGTGGTAAATGTAAGAAGGCACTTTGTAATTGTGGGCCTCAGAAAGTTTCCCAAAGCAGAAGCTTCCTAAAGATAAATGCATAATATTACTTCCTAAAAAGCTACTTTTAGGTAGCAATAATAATCTAACTGTGATTTTGGTCATGACAATACCTTTATATTGGGTGGGGTTTTTATACAGGGAAAAACTGTTTCTATTTCTTGTGCAAATCACACATTCTATATACAGACTATGAGTACTTTATCTATCAACAAACTGCAGCCAGCTTCAGGTGAGTAGCTGTGATTTACACAGAGCAGGGCTGCACTTGCACTGTGAGAAGGGAGCTATTCAGCCTAGAGACTGAACCCAGGATCTTAGAGCTTCTGCCTTAAATTGCCATGCATATGCTGGGATAGTTAGCCTGTCAGGACCAGGCAGTTCCTAGGGGAATGTCCTCCAGCACATGGCTAGTTTTCAGAAGATAAGCAGACCCAGCAGAGATGCAGGTGGTGGTGAAGATGCTTTGGGTCCCAGTTTCATTCTTCTTCCCTTTGCCATGAGTCAGTGCTTTCCAAAACACTTCAGTCTTTTACCATTTTGACTTCTGGAGCTGGTGGCAGCCCCACTGCCACTCAGGACATACTAGGGAAAAAAAAAAAAAAAAAGATAATTAAAATCAATCTGAATGGCAAGCTTGTGGTCAGAGGGCTGCCTGGAGTATCTGAGGGAAGGGGATCTGCCTGAAATGGCTGTCTCACACAACATAGGGGAAAAGAGATTCCTATTTACCTTATACAATTACTGGCAGCACATACAGATTTGTCACAGTTTGTGATATTAATGATAGCAATGGGATGTGGGACTTTCACATTTTACATCTCAGCTTCACGTTGCTGACAGCTCACCGCTCATCAGTTCCAGTCTGGGGGATCTTCTCTTCTGTTTTTCGTTACCTAAATATCTGGCATATGGTCTGAGCTTGTCATTTGCCTTCCTTTAAGAATCAGTGGAGAGGGGCATAACTGGTCAGTTGTCCCATCCTGTCCTGCAGGACTCTGAGCTTGAGTGGTGATGTCACACTGGGGACAGCAATACTCACTGATCTACAAGCAAAGGTGCTTGAAACAGACTGAAAAAATGGCTCTGCTCACACAATTAGGAAATCTGTTTTTGTGCTCAGCTAAAGCAGTGTCAGTGAGAGAAGATTTGCCCAATGTCTTTAGAAATTACAGTGGGGTCTCTGATATTTTTATCTTGGCATGTCAGTGCATGAACACCCTTGCTTACACAGGGTAATCACAGGGACATAAAAAACAATACAAGCCAGGAAGACAGAAACACTTGCTAACAACTCTTCAGACAAAATAGAAAAGTCAGTGTACTGAGCTCTGCCTGACTTTTAAAAACCTCATTTCCTCACTCCTGACAGGTGTGAACAGGACACCATCCTGTTTGGGGACTCTTTTCTAAAGGAAACACACACAGTAAATGAACCTTGATTTCAAGTTAGAGAATGACTTTAGTCTAAACCATCTGGCTTATGATACAGCTTCAGCCTCCCCCTTTACAAAACTGAGGTTCAGCCTTTTTGTGTTGCTTTGAAGACTATCCTTTTCTCTTCTTCAGGCTATGTGGTCCTTATGTTCATACAGCCCCTGGGGGGAAAAAGAATTAAACCAAAGCAACACAACCCAAAATTCATCCAGGGGATAAAAGGAATATGTTGGCGACTCGTTATGCCACAAAGAGTGCCCATTACTTTTGTTGACTTCAGGGCCATAGTCACTCACAGAGAACGGGGAGATAATATTTACATTGGGATTTCAAGGAAGACTGCTCCTATAAATTAGTAAAAGGCATGAGTCATCCCAGCACAGTGTTTGATCCGAGAGATGCAGTTATCAGCCCAGCATAACACTCTAGCATCTGTCCAGAAACACTGCACACCCTCATTAGCACGCTATTCCTGGGAGCTAAGCAGACTGAAGGTTGCAAAGAGGCGCTATTGTTATACCAGGAGTAATTCTTATGTTTTATTGATACCCAATAAAGTGTGTGTTAGCCTGAAAGCACAGAGAGAGAGGGAGAGGGGGAGCAGAGGGCTGGAGTAGTCTGTTGTATAACACTCAAACACAGGGAGTGGAACTGGCCAAATCCTTTTCAATTACTTTTTTTCAATAAATGTCAGGTTTGGGGAGGAGGACCATCTGAGCAATTTAATAATTAATAAGAATACATTCATCCCGCTGTACAGCTGGACACATCACCTGTGAATAAATCCCCCAGATAATATATATTTGTGGGTCTTCATAATATTTTTTCAGTCTGCTTTTTTCACCAATTATTTATATTTTTATTTTTTGTGTCGGTCTAGTCCCGGCTGTCCTAGGATTTTCCTGGAAATCAGCTAGTGAGATAACCACTTGGGGGAAAGGGAACAAGCATGTGGACCTCAGGCATTTGCCTGCTCAGAAGCAGAAGTGATGTTTGCAATGATTAGGGCTCATGGCAATGCAGGGAACCTGGCTGGTGAGCTGAACAGATTAGGTGGTGCAATGGGACAAAATGGAAAAGACAGACAGATATGGGTGCTGTGCACAAGCTGGGAATTACTGCGGGTGTCAATTAACCTTGCAGATCACAGGGTTTATTAGGCTGAATTATTTATCCCAAAGATAAAACACTGAAAGAAAGTAAGGCATCATTAAACCTCACAGCCTTGCACAGAGTTTAGGCAGTGAACCAAGTTTCCGAACAATTTAATTTATTAGGGACCTAAATTGTACTAGATTATCAAATCAAGTGGAATAGAGGGAGGCAATGCATTTTATGTTCAATGCCCAGAATGTAATAAGTGTGTTATTCCATTCATGCCATGTCTCAGCTTGAGTTATGAAGAGAAAGGGATATTTCCTCTGTAGGGTAATTTTCCATTTTATATCCATTTTTAAAAACTGTCAAACAGTTGTCATGAAGGAAAAACATTTCTAGTTTATCACTGAAGCTTGAAACCACTTAAATGTTAATGTAAAATGGAGCACTACATATAGTCCCAATACAATGGGAAGAAGCTTAATTGTTTGAAGTCTGTCTTTGTGAAGATTATACCCTGGCAGAAAAAGACAATAGGAGAGTTTTGCCTTGGGAAAAGAGAGATTGACAGGTCTGCATGTTTTTCTGCAATCAATATTGTAGACAGAGCTCTTCTTACACGGTGGGGTTCAATTAAAGAAAAAAACACGAGAATTTGGGGGAATTCCCTAAAGAATTCAAATCCTTTCTGAGAGGAGGGAATGGTTTTTTTCAAGATGAGCTTGCATGAAAAATTCATGCAGTGGATGGATACATTCATACAAAAAGAAATTTGATAAATAAATAATTGTTTTAATACTGAGTCACGTAGCAGTCGCCCATCCATATTGACCATTTTAGTTGCAAAACTAGTCCTTAGTGTAAACATGTGTAAAATTAAATCATCCAGAAAAACAAAATAAGGCAAAAGGTCATACATGTTAACTGAAGCAAGTAGTTCATACTAAAGTCTCTCACAACATCCAGGAAATAAGAAACTGCCACATGCAGACAAGAAACCAGTACAGGGATGAACACAAAGAGACAGACAAAACACAGCATGAAAAGGGGTGATAAGCAGAGATTTGCAGCCATCAGGAAGGAGAGAAGAGGAGGCAGCTGCAAAGACAGGAGGCCGGAAAAGATAGAGGAATTGAGCTGGAAATACATACAGCTATGATAGCGGCTATGAAAGCGACTGCGTGAAGCTGCAATTAGCTAGCTGTTCTCGACTGCTATTCACTCATACTTGCAGCCCTCTCCTCATTTTCCCCCGTGCTGACTGCAGGAGAGTTATCTTTGTTGGAACAGAGTCATGCACAGAGCACCTGGATAGCCAAATAAAGCACAGCCTGGTCTAGGGTCTCTGCATCTCCAGGCCATGGAGAAATGCAAGAGGACAGGAGCTCGGGGAGAGCTCATCCCCAAGCACAGCCTGCATTTCTACTACAGTCCTTCCCTACTAAGAAAGCAAAATCAAAGAGGGAAAACTGCAATGCTTTTTCTTCTAGTAATTTCTGTGTCTTTGGTACCTGTCTGTTCCTCTCCCTCACCTTTTCTCCACCTTTGCATGGTTGTTTTCTGTGTTGTCCCACATAATTTTCTTTTCTCAGCCAGTTCTTCCCTCGGGTGTCTACAACTCAGTGAACAGTCCTGTAAACCTCCTTCCTTTCCTTTTCTGCACCTTTCTCCACCTGCCTTCTCCCCTACCCATGCCCCTTGCTACAAGAAACCTTCCTTTGTGTTTCTTTCACAATCTCTCTCTGCACAGTCATAGTCTTTGACTACGTGATTCTGTTTGCACCAAGGGAAGCCCTAGGATGTAAGATGGAAACAGCCTTTTCTTCAGTTGCAGGGCAAGCAGCCCCAGTGCTGGCATGATCCTGACAAATTAGATGAAATATTCTGTAAGAAGCTAGGAAAAGTCTCACAATCACTGGCCCTTGATCTCACAGGGAATTTCAAATCATCAGATGTCTGCTGGAAGTATGAAACAGCACAAAGGAAGCAGTCTAGAAGGTTCCTGACACAACTGGTGAGTGAGGCAATCATGAAATGACAGAGATTGTTGGAGAGCTAAGGAGGAGGATGGGCAGAGCTGCTAGCTTGGACTTCTGGGGGACAGATATTGGCCTGTTTAGGAGCCTAGCTGAGAGAGCCCCTTGAGATATACTTATACTAAGGGCAAAGGGGTCCAGGAGAGCAGGACATTCTTCCAGAAGGAAATCTTCAAGGTGCAGGAGAAGACCACCCCCATGGGCCAAAAGACAAACTGGTGAGGAAGTCCAGCCTAGCTGAACAGAGAGCTTTGGCTGAAATCAAATAAGGAAATTACCTCTGGAAGAAGGGGCAACAACTTAGGAGGACTGCAAGGATGTCACATGAGGTTGTGCAGGGACAAAATAAAGGGGCCAAAACCCAATTAGAATTTCGGGCTGTGGTTTACTGGTAGACTTGGTAGTGCTGGGTTAATGGTTGGACTCAATGATCTTAAAGGTCTTTTCCAGCCTAAAGGATTCCATGATTCATCTTCTTTTCCTGTCTCTGAAGGGGACTCCCAAAGACTTGCTCTGAGCATTTGTCTTGAGCTGCTCCCCATTGACAAGGAGCTTGGCTTCCTAAGCAGAGCACATTAATAAGAAGAAAAGCCATGCCTCCCATCCTTCCCCCTGTAACAGTAATTACCTTAGGAAAATAATTTTTTTTTAAAAGCAGATGGAATTAACTCTCCCTCAGTACTACAATAGCCCATGCTGTGCTTTGACTCATGACTGGGTTAGTCACCTTCAAGTACTATGTAGTAAAAAATACTAATTTTTAAAGAGTTAACTGGAAACTAGAGGCTGATGGTTTTGTTAAGTTACAGGATACATTCAAACTGCATTGCTTAGTCCCAAACTGTGTCCTTGCTAAACTACATGTTTCACCACAAAAGAGCCCCTCTAGGAAGAAGGCTGGTGAGCAGGAGACCTACATGGTCATTGCAATGGTGAAGACTAGTCTTGGCAAATAGTGCTTGGGCAGACAGCTAGGTTCATGCAAAATAACCTGAATCTCTGGTTTATAAATCTGTAAAATTTATCTTTGCACTAAAAGGAGAAAACTCATGTGCCTATGCATTTTTAAGGTCTTGTCCAAAAGACCCCACTACAGAAAACTAATTTAATCTACCTTAGAGAGATGAAGGGCTGAGTCAACCCTACTAGGATTTGAACCTCTCACTCCAGGGAGCCTAATTATTGCAAATGTGGTGCTTAAACCACTAAACCCTTCTCTCCTGCTCTAATCACTTCTCAAAGAGTCCATTTTGATCCCCGAAGTTTACGCAGCACCTGTGATAAAGGCAAAGTATTTAACAAAGTCTTTTTAAGCTGAGTATATCATTATTCACATTACAGCAGGCTTGAAAGAGCTGGGCAAGGATGAGAACATTGTGCTGTAACAAAGATCACAGTAGCAGCATCATGAATTGCTTCTCAGCTCCACTCTCTCTTTTCCTTCTGCTACACAATAGAAAAAGGGAGTGAGAGGAGAGCTGAGACAAATTGTGTGTGCTCCCTCCACGCTGCACCCCTGGCCTTGGGTTTACTTGAAGGAGGTTTCATGCCATGTGTCCTGTGCAGGCTGGTGACAGCTGAGTGAGCCTTGTTCCCCTCTGTACCCACTCCCAGGAGCCATGCACTTGGGAACGCTCCTGACAGGGGCAAGGCTGTGCTGCAGGAGCGTGGGAGGCTTGGTGTGTGGGCCTTGGGAGGGATTGGTGCTGCAGGGTAGCAGCTGATAAAATATCTGTAACAGGAACTGCTAATGACAGCTCCTTGACTTTCCTTGCTTATCTCAGGATGTTGGTAGTATTTCTGCACAGTTTAGAAGGCAGAAGTGGAAGCTGATGAGAATCTCTTGACAAGGCTCCTAGTTGGAGGTGGAAAGAAAAGCAGGGCTGAAGAATAAAAGGAAGACTTTTTTTTCAAACTCTGAGCTTAAAAAAGACCCATATCCCATGTTGCTCCTCAGAGATAACATTGCAGCTAATAATTTTGCTTTTATTCCCTGGGAGGAAAGGGAAATTTTGTCCCCCCCATCCAACTTCCATTACCTGGAGGGGATGCATTTTTTTCTACTGACACTCAGATAGACTAAATCTGAAATGCTAATGGACTGGCAGTGTTTGCAGTGGGGTGAACAGTTTTCTGCTGGAAGGCTGGTTGGCAGGATACCGTCCTGCAGTCATTGAATCATTGCACTGAATCACAGCCATGTTGGCAGGATCCCATTCTGAGGAAGTTCACAGTACTGTCAAACACCTGCTGTTGCCATTGAATGGTATTATGCAAGATCTGAAATTCTATTTATCGAAATCCCTATTTGCTTTTTTCCCCCCTCCTTTTCAGTCACTAGTCTCAAATGACTGCAGCAAAACCTATTCCCAAGAGCATTTTAATTCAGCCTGATGCCAGGATACCAGTTCTCACAGGGTGAAAATCTGCTCTTCCTTGTGCTGATACAGAGATTCCAAGGTAGCACAGGATACAAAGACACACAATCATTCCTACGGCATGTGCTCTGCAGAATTACTCAGGTAAGAAGATCAAACAGACTTTGACTCACAGAAAGCAAACCACCTTTTATTTCCCTTGAAAGCTCTACCTGTGCAGCCTGGTGGGAGAGTCCACTGCTATAAATAGGTTTTATCTAGGAGATATCCTATCCTTTATCTTCTTAGAGATGGTGGTTGTATCAAGTCTGAGCCACTATGAGGGGGAACTTGGCTTACACACAACTAGGAAGTGAACAATGCCAGGTTATGAGAGTTAGAGAGCAAGTATGTTCTTCTTTCTGTTATCTCATAAGATATAATATTTTAAAGTGGTATTTCACTGGCATGACCCTTACCCATTTCACCTTGATGTGTTGGGGCCCTTCCTCAAAAGCAGTATCTCCACTCTGTCTCTTTGGCTTTACTCCCAGCCCAGCTGGAATCAAGCATCTCTGGCACATCCCTGCCCCAGGGCAGCCCCAGCCATCCCAGCTTTCCAGCCACCTGCATCATGACCAAATCTTCCTCTTTTTATTTCTATGGACCTGCCATCCTCTTTCCTGCAATCCTCTTATTCTGGATATTCTGTTCTGCAAACACCACTCCCTGACTGACTCTTTCCTCAGCCAATGAATCTTCTCTCTGCACAAAAAAGGTCTCTTACTGTCCAAACTAAAATATCTACTTGGTTAGCAATTCATGAGGAGCTCTCAGTGAGTTATGCCAGACTGCAATGGAGCTCTTCCTGCCAAAGCCCAGTCTTTCCTGCTGGTTCTTTCTTAAGCCATTGGATAACACTGTTACCTTGCACCAAACTCTCAGTCAGTGTGTGAGCTTCTCTTTAGCTTCTCATACCCATCCCCTGGCTAAATTTCAACTCTTTTTTTAAAGTAAAAATAAAATCTAACTTGCTTATCCAGTTACACAATAAAACCCTCAACCAGAAGCTCATTAGCTTGGGTCTCAGTTCTTGCTGCATCCTTTACTTTAGCACTAACACAATCTTGCCTTGCCAGTATTCCTCTGAGCACCACTGCAGAATCATTTTTGTAGCCTGTCTGTTTGCTCATGTCACCTCTCATTGTGAGTCCCTCCACTGGCTCCCTTTTCTCTGTTGTGTAAAGATATTATTTTTCCCTGTGCTGTCATTTTCTTTTTAACACTTAGAAGGTGATTTCTGTTTCCCATTTGCCCATGGTTCTCATCTCTGCTGCCCCCTTTGAATCTCAGATAAATTCCTTTTCTTTCATACCATATTTTCCTCCATGGTAACACCTGAAGTTTCAAACAGCATGTCCCCAAACAGGTGTAAAAAATGCCTTATTTTTGTCCTTGAAATCCTTCCTCCACACGTGCCTTGCATAGGAAAGTTACAAAAGCCCTCCTATAGTTAGACTGGCAACAAGTTCTTCACAATGACCAAGAATCCTCTCCAGCTGTACACTTCTCTTTTCCTTCCTTCCACAAGAAGTCACCATCTTTTCAGCAGATTGTGACAAAATAGGATTTAACAACAACAACAACAACAAAAATCAAGTAAGTATCTTAAAAAGAAACCAAACCAACCAACAATCAAACAAAAGAAAAGAAGCTCTATGAAAAACTGTGAACCACACACAGTTTTACACACAAATTTTAGAACAGAGCCCCAAAATTAGTTTATATTTGTGGGAGGGATGTGATGGAACCTGCAGCTGGGGTAACAGAGATTGATTGCTGGGCTTTCAGTGATGCAGAGCTGTGTCCAAAGCCACTTGCTCCCCCAGTCTTGTGTAGAGCCTGTGGCAGGGCAAGGGCCTGGACCCCTCTCACAGATCCCCAGCTAGTGCCAAGCACTCAGGCATTAATCATCTGCACACTTGCTGTCTTCAAGCTGATACAAGCTATTCACTTCTAAACTAAGAGCCTGGAAACAATGGCTTTTAAAACCAGGAAGCAAGACAGTAATTAACATGACCTGTCTATCACCCAGATTATTAAACTGCATTATAAATGTTTTGTTGCTGAAGATTAATTATGTAAATCTTCACAGGAGTCTCACACAACTGAAGGATTTTTAGCTGATTTTTAGCTCTCAGCTGCTTTCTAAAGGTTGTTGGAGCTCTAGTTTGCTCTCAACATCACACATTTACCATTAGCAGTAGTCCCAGTGCTTTGTGCTGCATGTAGCTAATAGCTCTGTGTGCATGTGGTTGACTAGAGCTTGTCACAAAGATTCAGACAGTGCCTGAACCTACAGACATGGGAGGTCAGGAGCTTCAGCTCTGGCTGTGTCCACATTCACTGAAACCTGCTTCTTATTCTACGACCAAGAGTTGTCAGGTGGCTCATGGTAAAACATTGCTTAGCAAAAAATAAAAGAAGCTGAATTTTTAAGACCATTGGAATATTTTTTTTATTACTTTTTCACTGTGTAACACAGATGCCACTCAGAAGAGCAACTTTTAAGGCTTGCATGGACTCCTTAGAGCTTTTTTTATGTGCTGCTGGCAAGCTAAATCAGCTGAGAAGTATTAGTTCTGCTGAAATTTTCATGAAGTTAAATGAAATTACTTTCAGCATGTCCAAAACTCATAGGCTCAACAGAAAACAATGTTTTGGCAAGATGGCATTTTGTCAATAGCAAAGTGCTAACATGAACCTGTGTCTTGAGGACTTAGTGGAAATGTGATAATGTGTTCAAGCTCCAGCTTCAGTTTTTGCCACCTGTATCTCCACTGCTCAAAGTGACAGGATTTTGCAACCCAAGAGCTCTCCTGGACAGAAAGGAAGCTGTGTACAAAAGCACAGTAAGAAATTAAGTTTAAACAGGGAGCAACTCTGCATTTTAAATTACAAGGGAAGGTGAGCATACTTGGCCACACAGTTTCAGATTCAGGATTTCTCTTTTGTACTCCAGGTCTCACAACCATTTAACTGCTTCTCTTTGCTGCAGAATTGAGATTTTTCTTTTAAAAAATGAATCACTTTTCCCAGAGCTAACCATGGAAAAATTATATGACAAACCTGTGTCTTTCTGATCTCACTTATCTCAGTACATCGTTGACCCTGAAACATAAAGGCTGAAATAAAAGGTATCATTGATTTCCAGTTCTTCCCTAATGATCATGTTAGCAGCAAAACCCAGCTACCTTGTTTGCTTTATACAATCTCCAAGCACCTCTGTGCCTCCTCAGGAGCCAAACCCAGCACTTATTAACACCCTGCTCCCCCGGGCTCCTTGTGGAACACTTGGTTGCTGCTGCTAGTGGCTTTCACGCATAACTGCACAAAATTAAAAAACAAGCGTGTTAAAAAAAAAGAAGCATGCAAAATTAACATGTGAACAAACAACAGGGGCCACTCAACTGATTATATTTTCACTGTCATGTTGTATTAATTAAAGGTTCCCATCCCATAATTAAAATGAAGCAGTCAGAGAAACTCCACCGTGCTATGCAGGGTGGCTGAATCAAAGGGTTGCTCTGAGGGGTTTACAATTCTGCTGCCAGGTAGTACCCAGGGCTTTGAGTGAAGAGATCATTCTGATCAATGGCATTCAGAGCTTGGAGCCCAGTTTCCATGAAATATAGGTTTGTGACCCAAGGTTTTGTTCTGGCCCCATCTTTAATTAGGACCTGCTTTGGCTTTCCCTAACTCAGCTGCAATACTTGGCATGACCTCCTGCATATTTAGATGACAACTAATGAGGATTTTTATTAAACTTGAGCTTTGGCTGGGTGGGAAAAGGGAACAGCTTTTTAGCATCAGATGGAAAAGACTTTTGCCTCTGGAATATTTCTCAGCACGGAGCAAAGAACTGGGGGAGGAGATGGAGATAGGAATGCTGTCAGTGCTGCCACTAATGGGGCCTGCCTGGGGCACACTGTTTAGTATCCCTTGGAAGGTGACCTTGACTGCTAACATTTACATTTTAGCAGCCATTTGGCATATTTGATTGTGTCTACAGCAGAAAACCACACAACTCTCTGAGAGACATGTAGCTCAGATCAATGTCCTCAACGCCACTGCCCCCCCTGTCCTGCCATTCTCTGGTGTTTGCTGTTTAGTCTGAAAGTGCAGGCTACAAGAACACCATGGCACTGCTCCTTCTTATTAATGTGGGGAATCAATTCCATCAAGCACCATCCATACAGGCTGAATCAAGGTACAGTCTGCAAATTAAAGGCCTTCTCTAAACAAATAAGTAATTGAAATGGGCAAGAAAAGCGCTTGTTGTCCGATGAACCAAACAGCTGGTCATTATTATTTGCCTTTGGTGTGATTTATCAGGCTGGAACATGTGGGAGAGACTGTAGGTGTCTGCCAGAGGTATTGCTGGGTCAGATCCCAGAAAGATTTGTGACTGCAGCTCCTGTCATTTCCTTACCCCACAGGATCTGTCTTGCAGAAGGTGGAGATGTGACAATAACTCCCAGTCCTTTCTGCCACATGTTTCAGAAGTTCAGCAGATGGCTGTGTGCTCCTACCACCTGGCCAAAGGGTGCTGTCACCCTTCCAAACACATGGCATTAGCACCTCTGAGGGACAGGCCAACCCACTGATGCTGATGTGCTTTAATTCACAATATCAGGATGGCTAAGAGCACGCATGGGGCTAGATAGAATGGCTTACCAGATGGGTGGTAATTTGTTAAGCTGCAAAAGCTTTCAAATGAGTAATCAAAAGCTGAGGTCTTCAGCCAGCATAAGAGTCATCTGGTTTGTCTTCAATATAATTGTAAAAAAAAATAAAAATAAATTAAAATTTTGGGCCATAGTGTGTGCCAACCCTTTTATTTAATTTGAAAATAAGAATCTCCTCTGCCTTCCCTCTCTGCTACTGAAAGTTCAATCAATTATCAAAATAGTGATGCCCTTTGTCCTGGTACATTACTGTAATGCTAAAACATATGTTATATTAAATATTAACCAAGTGCTAATTGGAGCATCATTTGGACAAGGAAAGAGGTGGCTTCATATTGTCAATGGTTGTTTTCAGTCTCCTCAGAGGTGACAGGATAAGCTAACTCTGCTCTACAGTTAGCTTATCCTGTTACTCCGTCAGCCTTTCAGCTTGAGAAGCGTGGCATCACCTCCTGAAATCAGTCTTGTGCTCCCTTTTGCACCCAGTTATGTACACTGGGAGTCTCCAGTGTGGACAATATTTCCCAAGGTGTGTGCTGCAATTGAACTCTGGATTTCAATTCAGTTTTCCAGCTGTCCTCCCAGGTGAACACAGGAAAATCACTTAATTTACCCTGTGTTTCTCATTCCCAGGTATAAACTACAGGAGGAAAAACATGGATATTTAAGTTATTAAGGCTGTCTTCTCACTGGAGATCATAGGAAGAAATATGCATTGTAAAATTCCATTGTAAAATCCCATGCTGGAAAATCTTTGTCAAAATCATTGCATCCAGCTATAATGTTGAGAAATTCTTAAATATGGGATTGGTTCATTCAGCACACCTGGAGATGGTGAGAGGCTTACAGGCTACAGTTACAGTATGAGATGAATAACTATCTTATTAATTGAACAGCAGTGATTTTTCAGAACAAGATGGGTAACACACCTTCATTTGTATGGCAGGAACCTCAGGCCTTTAAGTATTTTTCAGATTCCTGAGAAAAAACAGTTTCTCCCTGAGAGCTGCAGCTGGGGCAGTTGCAAGGAGGGACCACTTGGAAGACCTGCAGAGCTTAAGGAAGACAGAAGCCCAACTTTGCCAGGGGAAAGGACACTAGAAACTCTGACCATACTGCAGTTTGGTCACTCTTTATCCTTCCAGGAGGGACAAGATGTAAAAGTTAGCAGTTAGATTAATAATTAATATTCCCCAAGCTTCTTGGATGTGGTCCTGTCTTTGCAGCTTCAGGCATACCAAACTGGGCAACCTCTAGTCTCACAGATCCGGCCCTATGGCCCATGTTTCCCCAAAATCCTAATGGAACTGTTAAAAACACTGAGGTTTCAGGGCAAAAGTCAATCATTGGCAACTCAGGGCTGGAAAGAAACTCTCTCAATAAAGTTTGTCCCCAGACTGAAAGCTCTCCTTAAAAAGCACTAGGTACTTGTCTTACTTGTTCAGCTGCCAAAGTAACTGAGTGGGGTGGATGAGGGTTCTCTGTGGTCTTCAACACCTTCATAAATGTCTTGGGTGCAGTATGGAAGGAATTCTAAGCAAGTTCACAGGTGATGCAAAACTGGGAGGGGCTGTTGGCTCCCTTGAAGGTTAGGAAGCCCTGCAGACAGACAAATTAGAGGACTGGGAAATCTCAAACCATGTGAAGTCCAACAAGGGAAAGTGCTGGATTCTGTGCCTAGAATGGAGCAACCCTGGATGAACAGACAGAGCAGGGAATGAAAAGTGCCACAGAAGGGGACTTGACATTCTTGATCAATGGGAAGTTGACCATGAGCCAGCAGTGCTCTGGCAGCCAGGAGGGCCAAGCCTGTCCTGGAGCATCAGGCACAGCATCACAGCTGGGCAAGGGAGGGATTGTCCTGATCTGAGCTAGGACAGCCAGTGCTGGGGCAGCTCTGGGTGTGCAATGTAATACAGACATGAAACCATTAGAGAGTGTCCAAGGGAGGGCACAGGGATGGGGAAGGGCCTTGAGGGGAAGGTGTGAGGAGCAGCTGAGGGCACTGGGTCTGTTCAGCCTGGAGGAGACTGAGGAGAGACCTCACTGCAGTTACAGCTTCACTGAGAGGGGAAGAGGAGGGGCAGGCACTGATCTCTGCTCTGGGGTGACAGTGACAGGACCCAAGGGAATGGCAGGTGTAGGTTGGGTATCAGGAAATATCTGGATATCTCCCAGAGAGTGGTTGGGTACTGGAACAAGGTCCCCAGGGAAGTGATCACAGCACCAAGCCTGACAGAGCTCAGGAAGTGTTTGGACCATACTTTTGGGCACATGGTATCATTCTTGGGCATGGTGTAGTGCAGGGCCAGGAGTAGGACTCGATGATCTTTGTGGGTCCCTTCCAACTCAGTGTACTCTGTGATTTTGTGCAAAGTCCTCTATCCCTGAATTAGAAAAAACAGGTATAAACTGAGCTTCTTTATATTCATTTCTCTTCTTGCTGCCCTAAAGTCTGGATGAGAGAAGACCAACTGAGGCACTGTTTTTGCTGACCATCCTGGCCATACAGCAAGGCATGGCTATCAGCTTCAGAGCTGAGCCAAGGAGAAATACTGATGGCTGCAGTCAGGAAACAGTGAGGCAGTATGGTCTGAAGAGTTATCCCAAAATTAGAGTCACTGTAGAGCAGCCACACAGAGCCTGTGGGGCCAGATCCACCATTAGCATCTCTAGATTTGCTTACTCAACACAAGCTGTTACAGGAGTGAGACAATAAAGATTATCTTGGACATTTCAATGTCAAGAAGATTGGTTCTTTTACCTGTCTCAAAGAACTCAAAAGTCCTCATCTGTTTTGCAAAAAGTTAATTCTCTGTTAAGAAAAATAAGGCATAAAGAAATATTTTCATTGTGCAGGCCCCATGTTTTTGAGATGCTTTAGTGGGCTACTGGGAAATCTCTTTAGGACAGAGTCTGGCTAGGCTGTCAGGTTGGCTGCTAGAGGCACAGCTGAGTTTCAAATGGACGAGCGGTGTGCATGTGAGACACATCCCAGAAAAGGAAGATGTTTGACAAGTGAAGTGTTTTTATTTCATGATGGAGAAGGAGCAGGAACATCAGACAGGTAAATCGGCCTGCCAAGCATGAGAGCTCCTGACTGACAGGCTCATCACCAGCCCTGCTTGCTCAAGAGGATCCAGCACTCATTCTACTGAAGAGCAACTGTTTAAATTGTTATTTGCTGACTTTTCATTACTGATTATAATTGCCATGTGCAGGTTCAGAAGAGCAAAGGGAAGCCTTTGCTTTGCAGGCAGGGGAGAATGGGACGTGACTCTTCTTGAACCAAACAGAAATGAAGGAAGCTGGAGGAAGTGAATAAAAGCCTGCAAATGGTCAGAATAAAAACCAAACAATCTTAGGCAGAGAAGCAGGACTAACACCGATGTTTATCAAAACTTAGTCATTAAAATCACAAAATACCAATTAGAATATGTCAGGGATTAACTCCTACTAACGCGCTCTAGCAATGCAAGCATCTTTATATTAGAAATTTTGAAAACATCCCTGTAATTTGAGATTATTTACTACCATGTTACTATACAAACATGTCTAATTAAGCATTTTGCTGAGTGCTGTGATAAAGATGTTCAAATAAACAAACGCACTAGAAGGACAGCATGAGGACATTGGATAGTGGGACATAAATTGTTTACCCACCTGAATGTGAAATGCCTTCTTTAGTCACAAGTGCCAAGGCTGCTAGTGAATGTGTCCTTTCATCCCTGAATGAGTGAAGAAAAAACCTTGCAGTACATCATGTATTTTGTATGGACTGTATTCAGCAAAGTGTTTAAACGTGCTTTAATCTGTTACTATGCAGCAGTTAAGTACTTAACTTGTACTAAAAAAAAAAAAAAAAAATCCAGGAGAAAAGATATGCTGAATCAGACACTATACACAGAATATTTTCAAGCAAAACTATTTTGGCAATGCTTGCAAACACTTTTAAAACTTTATTGGGACCATTTTGAGATCTCTGTACTTCTCAAGCTCTGGTTACTGTAAGGTGAACTGTACACAGACCAGAAGGAAAAAAATATTAAACTTAATTAAACCCAAGTGATTCATAAAATATCCAGAATAAGTTTCCTAGAGGAAAAGGTCTCAGCTTTGAAGTCTGCTATTTGGAGAATATTCAGGGCTAAAGACAAAAGCTAAATGTCTCGGCAGAAGTACCACCACTGTTATAAAGTTCACACTTCTAATCAGTAAAATTATAAGGTATTTATTTGATCCTCAATCAAGGCTTGGCACAAAACTGAGCCCTGCATGCAGCAGCAGTGAAAACAGAATCACCCCAGGGGTGAGAGCAGGGAGGGTCTTTGGAAAGAAAGAAAGAAATAGGCAGGATATCCAAAATGGCAGCAGCTGGAAGCTCCGAGGTGGGATGTCAGGATGCACCCCCTGGGAGCTGCGGTACCGCACACAGGGCAGGGGAGGAGGTCAAACGTGCAAAGCCCTGTAATTTGTCAGATGGCTAACACCATCATTACCTGTGTGTGTGTGCACGGGCCATGCTTGACAATAAATTACACTCACAAATTTCCAGGCTAAATGTCCTCTTATTGGCCACACAGAGCACTGCACCCCCCATCAGGAGATATTGTTTTATAATGGCAATAAAAGTTGGCTCTCACAGAGCCTGAAAAAGAGTCACTGTGAAATTAGCATCAACCTCAAGAGTTTGGACTTTTCTGAATATTACATATTTTTCTTTTTTCGACATAGCTGTGAGGAAGAGCAGAGGAAGAAGCATGGGCTTGGAAATAGACATAGAGGTGGAGAAGAGGTCTGAGGGTGGAGCAAGGCAGAGGGACGTGGCAGAAGAAAAGGTCCCTTGTTACCACTGTTAAACAGTGTCAGGCACACCAGCCTCAAACAGCAGGCATCACTGGCAGAAGCCAACATCTTAGCAACAGCAGTGGAAGAAAGCTGAGAGGACACAGTAAAGGGAAAATTAGAGTTTTCCTGTTCCAGTGGAGACAGGATCAACCCATCAGGAATGAAAACCAGCAGCCACTTCCATAAGGTGAGTGCAGGAAGGATTTCTGTCCCATCACCCTGCTGGGTCCACGAGCAGCATGTGGCTTACCAGAGTTGTATTGCATTGGCTTTCCCACAGCCATCCCAGGCTCAGGATGAAGGCTCTCTTTTGCAGCTGACAGATGCAACTCCCAACACTTTCAGGGCTGGGAACCAAGGAATTGCAGAAGGTGCCACTTTTCCAAATTAGATAAAGCCAGGAGCCTTGGCAGTGGTGCTGTCACTCCTTGTGCATGCATGCTGTTGTGTTTCAGGCACAGTGAGCCTGCCCAGAGTGGGATTGGAGAGGGTAGTGAACACAGCAAAAATATCAACACTGTGAAATTTATATATATTTAAATTTTCCTACATAAATTGCAGCTAGTGCTTTCCTAAGGGTCCAATACTATTGTTTCTCTAGACCCCTGCCTTGTTGCTCCCAGAATGGGCCATCTCTTTATAGCCTCTTGAAAAACATCAGCTGCTGCACTGGTACCTCCTCTGATAATCAAACAGGAGAGTTGGAATTGAGACGGCAAAGAACAACTGCAAGGTAATGTACACTGAGAGCTACCATTTGAATTACCCATATGTATTGCTGGTTCTGAATTAACTGTAACCATTTAGAAAAAAACAAAGGTCCACCCAGCTTACTGAAAACTTTGCTATTTTATGCTGGTCATTGTCTCAGACTCTGTGGGGAAGAATTTTTGATATTATTTTTGTTCCATGATATAAATTGAAGACCTTTGTTCCATTCTGGTAATTTCAGATTGAAAAAGAGATATGGTAAAAATAACAGGGGCTTGGGGACAGGTGACAAAGAGGATTAGAGGAAAAGCCAGTGTGTAGAAGAGATTGAGACATAGGATTTGTCACAGTTCCAGGGTTAGCTGCTCCTCTGACCTCTTTCTAGTAGAGAGGCATGCCCTGCTTCTTCAGGCCCCTGTGGGAGTCTGTCTATCTGCCTGTCCTTTCCCTGCTAACAGCTCCCTGACAGCTCAGTGAACAAGTCTTTCAAGGAACTTGCTTTTTAATGTCCAGCATGCTTGGGATCTTTTGACTCCTGGCCTTGGCAAAAGACATATATAGCTAGACTCTGGAAATAGCATCTTTCCAACTCTGGCTGTTTTGTCATGACCCCTACCATGCTAATTGCTAATCTGGAGGCACTGTGCAGCCTTCCAGCTACTTAGTTCCCTGCTATTAACCTGAGCCAATGTTTACATAGAGTAGTGTCCACTGCCACTCCATCACATACCTTATTCTTAGTGACTTAAAAGCAGCCCTGCATCCTCCACACTCTGGTTCAGTGATGGTGACAAATACTTGAAGCTTTTTTCTTTTTTAAAAATGGGGTTATGCTTCTCCTTTTCCAGTCAGATGGATCTTCACCAGACTCCCATGACTTCTCAAATATGATGGACTGTGACTTTGCAACTTCCTCCACCAGTTCATTTACAACTCATGGATGCAACTCATCAGGTCATGGACTGAATCACAGGATCATAGTTTTTGAAGGGACCTCAAAGACCACTCAGTTTCAAACCCTCCTGCCATGGGCATGGATGCCATTCACTAGATCGAGTTGCTCAAGGCTCCATCTAGCCTGGCCATCCCTTCCAGGGATGGAGCATCCACAACTTCCCTGAGCAACCTGTTCCAGTGTTTCACCACCCTCTGAGTAAAGAATTTTTTCATAACATTTTCCCTACTCTTTTACCACTGATGTACCTATAGAAGCTTTTCTTGTTGCCCTTGATATCCCTAGTTAGATTCAATTCTATCAGAGTCTCAGCTTTCCTAACGTGATACCTGGCTGTTTGGACAATTTCTTCTATTCCTATCAGACTACCTGTCCTTGCTTCCTGTTTTGTGTTTGAGTTTGTTCAGGAGCAAGTATTTCATCCATGCCAACCTCCTGGCATTTTTGTCTGACTTTCTCTTTGTTGGGATGCATCTTTCCTGAGCTTGGAGGAGGTGATTCTTGAATATCAACCAGCTCTCTTGGGCCCCTCTTCCCTCCAAGGCTTTATCCCACAGTGCTCTATCAAGCATATCCCTGAAGAGGCCAAAGTCTGTTCTCTGGAAGTCCAGGGTAATGACAGGTATTAGCAAGGGAAATTGCTCTGCTCTTCCCCACTCAAAGCTGCATGGCTGAATGAGCACGACGAGGAGAAGCTCACCTGGGGCTGATCTGCTTCCCAGGGAAAGTGGGCTTAAGGACTCCTGAGACACTGGGAGAAAGCCACTAGTCTTGTTTCAAGCAAACCTAGAGAGCTGAATCAACCCACCTAGTGCCTCTTATTTCCAAGGATGTTCCAGGTTAGCCTGCTGCCATCAGAGGTAAAGCAGGCACTGAAAAGTGAAGAAGAAGAATATATAAACTTTCTAGCTCTAAATGCCCTGGTCTGTGAATGATTTTGCATCCTGACTTGGTGTCAGTTGGTCTCTCAACTGCCCAAGAGAAAAACCAAAGTGGCATAGGTCCACTTTTGGCTCCCAGTTGCTTACACATATCAAACGTCAAGCTGATGCCACTGAGGTGTGAGTGACTCTATTCCTAAGAAAGTAATTCAAAAAAATCTCCTTGTTGGGGCAACCAACCCTTGTGAAGGGTTAATAGAGAGAGCTGTTTCTGTAAAAAATAAAGAATGAGTTGTGCCTTCAAATCTCCTCAACTATGGAAATGTAAAAAAATCCTCATTTTTCATTTTTTGTATTTATAAGCCTGTTTTGCAGAACTGCCCTTCTTTTATACAAACACTTACCACGGTACATACCCTCCCTTCCTTTGCTGTCATAAATTATCTTGTGGATATGCTCTGTGAAGTTACTAACTGTACTTTTGCTATTAATCTTGGCTCTAACTTTTTCTAGATTTCATCTCCTTGCCAATCCATCTTAGGCAAGAAAGACAAGAACTTTGGCCAGGGCTCTTCCCCCCTCAAGGGAGCACCACTCTGTAAAGTGTCTGTAACAATGCACCTTTTAATGATGCTCCCCTTTTGCTCATTGCAATGCTTGTACTCCATTTTCCTGTAATAACTCAGCTGCCACCAGGTTGGTGCTCTTGACAGTTACATCCTTTCCAAGACTTTTCTGATTTGCCCCATCTGGAGCAGGGAGATGCAAAGAGACTGCTGTGCTTTGGGGAAGTGATAAGGGCTCACCCCTTCAGTGACCTGGAGTATTTCCACTGGGGATACGATCAGCAGCAGCCAGCAGAGGAGCACATGAATTAATGCTCCCTGCAGCTCCCTGGGGTGGTGTTATTCACTCATTTCCCTGCACATCTTTCTGCAGACCTGAGCACATGGATAGTTTCTGCCATGTTTACCACCTTAAGCTCTTCCTTTAGTGGACTGTATCAAAACAGAGTCAAAGAAAATTCATTCCCTATACTAGATGCTAATACAAATAAGAGAACTCTTCAGCTGAGTGAGTTCAGATGGTAAAATAATTGGTGTAACTATACTCAGGATGAATATATTCATGCAGGATGCAGTGAAAACATTTATGTCCTTTACCTCCAAAGCACACAACTCTACCCAATAAGAGCATTTTTGCAGGCTCAGCCAGTGGAAAGAACTGATAAACACTTGAGTGACCCTCATGTATATTTAATCTGGTAGGCAAGGGTGATGGGTACACACACACACATACACACACACACACACACACACACAAATGCATATGTACCTGCTTCTATTGCTATATAGTACTTCTGATGCATTTTAAAATATTAGACACTGTACAAGCACCTCCCTACCTTGCATGCCAGAATAGGAGAGGCAAGGAGGAGCAGCATGGCAAAGGCCATGTTTGAAAATGTAATGTCTGGGATTCTATTTTATTTTTACAGGTCAGTACCTGGTTTTGGTAAAATATGTTAGGAGGCTAGTGTCCTCCCACACCCAGACGGGCTCAGGCATGCCTGCTTTAGAGATGAAGGCAACACCTGCAGGGTAGGATGGAATTCAACAGCAGCCACATCAAGAACAGAAACCAACATTTTGTTGAAAACATGATAAAGCCATGCAAAAGATTGTTCTCTGAACAGCAGGACACAGAAATGTGTGAATAACCCTTCCAGGAAACATTTACTTTCCCTTCCCTTCCCAAGTCCAGGACTCTTGTCCTCATCCTGAAAATTCCTGAACCCACAAGTTTAGCACTAGAAGTCTTTCTCCCCCTCTTTTCCTCTCTCTCCATCACTTTATATAACAATTAATCACCTATATTGCAGGGCATGTTACATCTGGCATGATGATATTTTATATATTGGTAAAGCAGGCAAGACCACATAGGTATTCCACACCTTCCTGTTTCCTTAAATATGAGCTCTCAAAAAAATCTTGTAAATTAAGGTGGTGGGCTGAGACTGTAAGACCACCATGGCTGATATAGAAATGCTGTGGCTGACTGAAGTTGGAGTCTCCCTTGCAAGGCCCAGGCACCACCCTCCCCTGCTGCATCCTACTAAGGAAGGAAGCCATAAGTGAAATATACGAACTAAATACTTAGGCCAGAACATCATTTTTGGTACAGACACTGCACTATGACCTTGAGAGTTTGCTAAAAGCCAAAGATCAAGCCTCTTCCTTTGGACATGGTCAGTGGAGGAATGGCCCTGGTGAGACAACCTTCACTGGCCTATTCCCTCCTCAACCCAGGATATGCAGAGAAGGGCAATAGTAGTTCCTGACTTGTGAATGGTTGCAATTCTTCCCAAGTTTGATAAACCCTAGGGCAAAATTTTCCACTAATAACAGATGAGTGCATGCAAAGCTGTAGCCTCCTAAACTAGGGGTGTGCATCCCCCCTACCAAGACTCAGTTGGAAGCTACAGACACAAAGTGTGAATTTTAGGGAAGTGCTGAAAAAAAAAAAAAGAAAATCTAGGAAAGCTGTAGTGCACTTTGTCATGCTTGAAGAGCTTAATCCATTGCAAACAGGGATCAAATTGATGATAAGCAATATTCTTACTTTAGGGAGGAAAAAACCCCACTCTGACAAGGCAGAGTTGCAATAAATAATTGGTAAAAATATCTACAGCTTGAACAAATTGCTGTCTCCTAGAGGAGGCTGGTGGGTTGCTTTTCCCATCACACTGTAACCTTCCCTCTCAGTCTGAGACTATTAACTTCTGACAAGGTGTGAGGCCTGATTTAGACTGATCTGATCTGATGGAGTGACCTATTTCTATTACCTGCTCCCTCTCTCCTCCTGCTGCTCACTTCTCTGATGGCCACTCTGGCTGACTCCCACAGCTCTGCCAGCAGCTTTTGTATTTCAGCTCTTGGGAGAGTAGCCAGAATAATGAGACCTGGACATGGTTTCTCAGCTCACAGGATTTTTTAAAGCCATTTCTCCTGTCTCACACATGTCACAGGGAACTCTTACACAATCCCTTATCCTTTCTTTACTTAATGTTATCACTCTCATTGTAGCAGAGATACCCCTCAAACATGTAAAACAATGTGGCTGCATGCTAGCCCACCATTTCTTGACACTTTTTCTCCCTTTTCTCCACCTGATGCCAGCTGAGGGTCTCTTCTCCTGTGGGACCCCCACCCTGGGAACACAGAGGGGCTGTGGGAAGAAGAGTGGGATGGGAGTGTCCTCACTCCTGACTTCGTCTACAGAATGCTGTACATATTTGGGTAAGCCTTTTTCTAGAGCAACTATGCAATGTCCTGTCAGGTTCTGAACTTGTCCATTCTTGGACTTCTTTTATAACTCACTGTGAGAAACAAGCCAAAGTCTCCAGAATTTTGGGGATATTGCATATCTTTTTTTTTTTTTTTTTCCCTTTCAGATTTATCTTTGTCTTTTATTTGTTTGTTGGTGGGTTGTTTTGGTTTTTTTTGTCTGCACTCTGCAAGCTATTGCCCTTTTCAAACTGCTTGACAGAACACTGCTTTGTGACACAATGTCAGCAAGCAAAATATTGAATGGTTAAATGCTATTTTATAAAATTATATGGGCCAGCTTACCACCAAGAAATGTACCATGGCCAAAGACACTGGGAGAAAAATCATCACTACCTCAAGTCAATGCTGGCACTCGATATAACTTGATATAACATTAGGACTTAGGGTTCTAATTGTCTCAAACCAGGATTTTGTGACCTAAGAGGTATAATGAAAAGGTTTAGATTTTCTACAGCTAGTCTTTATGCTAGGACAAGCTGACAGAGCTTGAAGTTTTGCTATTGATTCTGACCTAAAGTGATATTGATATGAAATTTAAATAAGCATGTAGATAAAGAAGGTGTAATGATCAGTTCAAATATAGTCCATTAGTGCTTGTTCAGGCAATTTTGTATTGTATAACATGATAAATATTGGACAAGACCTTATTTGGTTTCTGTGTTTGAAGCTTTAGCAGATATGTGCTTTTTATGTTCCCATGTCTAATCAATACATCCTGGTTTTTTGGATGGGTCCCAGAGTCACTGCTTAAGGACTGATGGAGCTTAAATGCTGAGACTTTACTTTAGAGTGCTGTTTTCCCTCCCATTTCTGTATAATCATTGTCATCCTGGAGAGACAAGTTATTGTATATTGAGGAGCATATTCAGAGGCCTTTTGTGTTTGCCTTCTTCATGATAATAACAAAAGTACTGGTGGTAGCAATAATACAAGCAGTAATAAAAATATAATGCATGTCCTGAATGCATGTCCCTATTGTGTCTGGTCTCTAATCTTTGTAAATGCTGATCATCTTTTGTCTTCCTAGAGCTTGAAGATGCTTTGCTGTTTCAAGCTTTTCTGCACAGAAACTCTTTTCAAGGTTGAGGCATTGTTGGAAGCTAACAACAGCAGCTTTGAAATACATCATTTAAGCTGGGGAGTGTCAAACACCCTACCCTACTCCTGGGAGAGTAGCTGTGCTTTCACTTAATGAGGCAGCTGAAGACATCTCTGGTCCTTTTCCCACTTTGAGCCCAAATGCCAGAGGCAAAATGGTGAGCTTTCCTTGCATGTGTGCAAAGATTCCAAGCTCTGTGTGTCTATGCACTTGCAGCTGTTGTCACCTTTCTGGAAAGGTCATTTTGACTTGCATAGTTATTAAATCCTGTCTCCTTTGTTCTACCCAGATCAATCCTAGGCCAATGCATTGATGAAGAGATGTCTGATTCTTTGTAAAATGGAGCATGATGGCAAATATTGCAATTTAAGCTTGACTGTATTTTGCTTTCTTTTGAGAGCATGGCATCTCTCAGTGGCAGGGGAGCTGGGTCGGGTCTATGTGACCATTTTGCCTGTTGGTACCACAAAGGGTAGCAAAGTAAGAGTACAGCTCTACCAGTTATGATAACTACCTGCTACAGGGGCACCAAACAGAGGCAGACAGAAAAGTATCACTTAGTGATTTTTGCATGCATGGTAGCCATGAATTTTCCATCTACCCCAAAAGATGCCTCAGCTTGGAAAGCTCATTTGCTTCATAACAATGGCTGTATCTTCTGCACTATGTTCTTTACAATAGACACTTCAAAAAGGTTCCTGAAAAGAGACCCTGTGTAGCACCTCTGTATGTTATATTCAGAGCATATGCTCAAAGAGAATTCTTATAAACTCTTCTTCGTGTAGCACTTGAAAAATGAGTATGCCCAACATTCTAAATATAGGGTAAATGTCACATGCACATGGAAGAATTCATCCATGAGATACATTACAGATTTATGATGCACAACTCATTAGATTTTGTTATCTGATTCACCAAGTTTTCAATGAAGACAGATTGCCAAACAGGAAAAGAGGTGAAGAAAATCCAGTCAATTTATTCTGAAGAATCTATTCTATCCATAGGACATTATTTTGGGAGAAGCCTGCTTTAAATCAGGGTGTATGCAAATGGTTAATGCCACAGTTTGATTCGATGGTACATGGTTGTCCTTATCAAATTGTATTTACTTCATCAAAGCAAAGGAAACAGAAACTTGTCCAGAAATGGGAAGCCTTGCTCATTAATCTAATGAGAACTGTTTTCTCTTCCCGTTTCACTTTCATGCCTGTTGGGGACAAGAAGGCTGCTCGCTTTATCATCGCTTTCCATACAGCTATCCCACACTGCAGAATCCATGATGACTGCATTTTTGAGAGAGGGTATCCCCAGGGACTGTAATTATTCATCTTTCAGGAGACACAAGATCTATAATACACAAGTGCTGCAGACAAGAACTAGTTTACAGGTTTATCTCATGACTGAAAGTATAATCCATCTTCCCTGGCATGATTTAGGAGGTGCTGCATAAGAAAAGAAAGAAAGTGGGTCAACCCCATTTCAACTTGTATTCCCCTGTTCACATAGGTCTTATTCTTTTAATTTCTTATTGAGGAGAATTAATGCTTGAGTGAGCAGAAGAAGTGGGCCCTGTTTCCTGTATCATGTAGCACACCTTGCAGCCATTAGGGTTTGCCTGCACCAGGTTTGGACTCCCTGAGAGTTTTCTTGCCCCAGCAGTGATCCAGCCTGGCATCTGCTCTGTTCTGAGAAAGCAGAACAAGGAAGCCCTGTTTCTGGTGGAGATAAAGTGGCTTGGGATCTGGAAACCTTGACAACTTCATAAGGTAAGAATCAAGCTATTCATAGAGAACTTGAGTGTATTAATGGAATTTTCCGAATGTTTACATGGTAGGTCTAAGCCTCTGAACAGGAATTCCAAAATTTCCCATGTTTCCTCTAATGAATGATACCTTAAGACACTTCCTTATGTCTCATCCTTCCTCTTTTGCCAACAAGTCAGTTATTTCCCATTATCACCACAGAATAGCCCTGCAGCTATCCCTACAACTCCATTCCATTACTATTCTGAAGACAGGACTTGAGGTAGTTTAAGTCTCTTGGAATGCAATTTAGCATCTAAAGACACTGAAGACACAAGGCTGCCATATGTTCATGCATCTGTTTGGAAGTCCAGGTTGAGTGTTCAAAAGAAAACGTGAATGGACATGGCACCAAACTGAGAATTAATCTGCAGAATAATCTGTCATGTATGACCACGTTGCTTCCTTAAAACTTATTTTTTCACCTTCATCCCCACATATTTCTAATTTCCATGTATACTGAAATCCCCATTGGAAACAACCCATTCCTCTGTGCTGCTTCTCCCCACACCCTACAATAACCATCTGTTATCGCTAAAGGGTAAACATAGCTTGTCTTTTTCATTGTGACACAAAACATTACTCAACAACCCTAAAATATTTGCATTTTTCTATAAAAACCTTGGCCAAATCTGCTTTCTATGGCCCTACACACAGTCTTGCCTGCAGAGAGGGCACCAAGCACTAAAAAACCTACTAAAGGATTGTTAACAGAGAGAGCACAGGGTCTCCAGCACTGGGTGCATTAGGAAGCAGGCATCAGCCCTGGGTGCTCACACTGCAAAGTATTTCAAATACCAGAGTAAGACAGGAACAGATAAACTGTGCTCCAGACATCTAAATTTAAGGATTTACGTTTCTTCTGATGCAGCAGATGACATTATCGATTCCAAAAGCAACAGAAGGAGTGCACTGCTCTGCCTTGCTTTTGCCATTAGAGATTAAATCAGCTCTGCCGGGTCTTTGCAGATAAAAAAAACCAAAAAACTCTTAAGAAACCAGTTCAAAATTCAGCAGTGGTCTTAAAGGGCCTGAATCCAACGACCTCAATTTTAGCTGTGGTTTTTAAATGCCTCTAAAATATACTAAGATGGGTAGAAACCCCAAATCTAGGGTTCTTTGAACATATAAATCAAAATATCATTGTTGCTCCTTGAGGCTGTCTCTGATTCTGCCAGGCAGAATTACTGATTTTAGTAAGGAGCCATCCTTTGAAATCAATATCATGGTCCTGGCAATATTTAGGAAAAACATCCTCATCTCTAATATTTATACTCATTCAATTATGACCATCTGAAGTGAACTAAGTTAAAAACAAAAATAAAAATCTTGTTTATTTTTTACTTTTTCACATCAATGAGTGAGCTGGCTGATTTATATGATCATTGGTATCACCATAGTGTCTAGGAGAACTTGCTTACAACTACCTTAATTTTCCTGGCTCATGTGCACTTCTGTGCAGGTTCTGGAAGGCTGCAGACACTGCAAGAAAATAATCATAGGCAAAAATACCCCAATAAATTAATCAGAGTTTTCATAAGTTCCAAGTCTTACAACACAAAGGAATAACCCACAACTAAATGAAATTTTGAGCTTCACCTACTCAGACCATATACATTAAATAATACAGGTCTTCCAAAATCTTACTTATTTATTTGCTGCAAAAGCATTTTAGGTTTTCAGCTCACCTCCATTTTCAAGCAATTTTAGGATGGCAAACTGCAGCAGGAATTGATTTGTCTGGACTTTGCTAATTCTCTGTACCTGCCTCCCATGTTACTATAGTTTCTCCCCGACAGCTGCCCTTCTGTGACATTTTTCTGGGAAGCTGACCACTGTTCTTCAATTTATTAAACCCTCCACATGAAGATATCAATTGCCTCCTGGCAACAGGAGCATTCATTATGTGTCTTTGGGGGACAGGCACTTTCAAGAAAATTTTCTGAGTGAGGGATGCCACTTGCTATTAGTTCTTTAGAAAGGAGGACACTTTTTACCTTTTCTTTCATCAAAATTATTCAAAGGCAGAGGTACTGACATTTCTGCCAAAATGGTTGCTCACCAAGAGGTGAAGAGGCAGTTTTAGAAATGACATGTACA
Organism: Oenanthe melanoleuca; assembly: GCF_029582105.1. Taxonomy (NCBI): domain Eukaryota; kingdom Metazoa; phylum Chordata; class Aves; order Passeriformes; family Muscicapidae; genus Oenanthe; species Oenanthe melanoleuca. Next base: position 34,142,397 of record NC_079336.1, read on the forward strand.
ACAGTTGTTCCCTGGCTTTTCAGAGCAGAAAGAGTCTCTTGAAGGGGAAAAATATATATACATGACTCTGTGCCTCTGATAGTTTGTGGGTTTGGCTGTGAGATTTGAATTTTCAGATTGAAGCCCTGATGAAGCCCAGACTCCCAGACCCCAGGGGCATGCTCACTGGTTTCTACATTCTATCACTTGTTTGCATGAAGGAAAACAGCAAACTTAGTGTTACCAATTATTTTGAAGAACCAAACTGAGGTATTTGGGATATTATTAGAGGACTAAACACTAATTCATTTGGAAGCATGCTCTTGATGCATATCTGTTAGTGCCAAGAGGTTCCAATTATTGCAGGGCTCAAAAAATGCATGTAAATGACTCTAAATTATAAAACATAACTTTTCGAAGAATATATGTTGTAAAATTGACTCTAACAGGAGACTTCAATTTCTGGGCACCAGGATACAGAATGAGGAATTGATGAGCAGAAAGCTCATTCTTTCCTAAGAATGTAGAGAGGGCCATAAGAAATTCATAGATCTTAGGAAAAAACTGAAAGTTGCTGGACTGAGTGAATATTATCCCATTTTTGGTTTCAAGCCTTTTATTTAATTTGTCTCACCCATCAGTATCTTGGTTTGTTCCACTGCTCTGTTCTTGCGGTTCAATTTGTTACAGGGGTTGTTTTATTTATTTGTGCACATCTGTTTAACAAAGCACAGCTTTGGATCTTGGATACCTTTCTTTTCTATTAATATGCTTGCTTAAAAGAAAATGAGAGATGCATCCTTCTGAAAGTGTCAGCTATTTTGTTGGGCCAACCCAATGATACAACTGATAGAACCAAAAATAAAGCCAAATCAAACCAACTTCTCAAGGCTGTACATCAAGGAGCACATAGTAACAGATAAGTAAAGCTTTTCAGCAGGCTGCCACTATGAGTTAACCCAGTAATATACCAAATCTAGAAATACCCACCATTTCACAGGCTGTTGGATCTGCTTTAAACAGCAGATAACTGGGGAAAAAAAATAAGATGGGATGAGGTGTCCATTCATGCATTTTTGGAAGGGATCAGTCCATGGATATTGAGTCAAAGGCCATATGTGTAATGGTACAGTGAAAGTGATTATTTAAGACAAAATATGGGCTTAGATACCTTGCTGACCACCCATTTGTGGTTAAGTGAAAGGACATACATCACTGGAAAATATTAATAGCTAGTCTTCAGGGAAAAACAGTGGAATATACTCAGCATTAATCACATCCCTGACTCTATCTCAGGAGCCAAGAAGAGGTCATTTTTTTTTTCCATCAGGAACATCTTGGTACTTAAAAGAAAAAATGCATTCACACTTAAAGGTTTCTGTGGTGTAACCATAGAGATGTGTTAATGTAATAATCACACACAGCCATGTAGGGGCTTGTGCTGTTTTGTGCAAAGGGAGTTAGCAAAGTCCAACCTTTCTCTACACAAATGCACCCTTTCATAAGTAAAGATAATGAAATATGTAAGTTTTAAACAAGCAAAGGTTTTATTAAAATTTAATAAACTTAGCTCCCCTAATTATTTTCTTTGTGGTTTAAAATTGTGACAGAAGCTCCACATGGTGCAAATCAGTTCACCCAGGGTAGCTCTGGAGGTTTGCTCCTGCTAAGAAACCAGTCCATCACTTCCTCAAGGCTGTGACATTTTGAGGACTGTGTTACAACTCAGAACAGCAATTCTGAAATGCCAGAGCAATCCTACTTTATCACCACATGGTCCTGCTGAGTAAAATAACAAAGCTCAGTTTCTGCATGCAGTGTACATTTCAGCATGCAAGTTAATTTTTCTGCAATGACAGTTTTCTTCCTCCTCTAATTTCACCAGGAATTACTATGGGCCTGCATGCTCCTCAGATGATACTGGCTCAGCAAACTGATTTGTCACAGCTTCTGGACAGAATCAAAATTCATTACACTAATCAGGTTCTTTGATAATTCTGTAGAGCACTGCTCTCAGGTGTGGTGTGGAACCACAAATACAGATATTCTTAGTGTCCACTGGCTTTAAAATCTTCTCTGCTTATGTATGCACACATTCTGCTAACATTACACTGAGCCATACTGAGCAGGCACAGTAAAACCCACCAGAATGTGCTGTTTTCTGCATTTGTAATAAGTGAGCCCACCTCTGTGGGAATCATCCCCAGCACAGTACAGAGACATCTGGTAGTTAATAGCAAAGCCACAAACCATCTCTAAACTCACCTAAACAAAGCCACAGATTATCTAATTTATTGCTGGTGGCAGTCCTGCTTTGAGTTGCTGTAGGTAGCCCCTAGCAGCCCTCTAGCAGTTAACAGGAAAAAAAATTCCTACCAGGCTCGAAATGAATGGTGGCTGTTTGGGAAGAGGGGTGGGAGTAGCTTAAGATTTTAAAAATTGCACAAACATTTCCAATTTGACCAGAAATTTGTCCCCTCTAATCTTGAAAACATGTTTCATTTTCAGCTTGCTGATGCATTCAAAAGCATTATTTCTCTAAAAAGTGCAAAGATAATTGCCTGCCTGAGAATGAAAATGTATTATGTTACCTTTAGCTGGTTTCCATTCTGTGTATCCACAATAGTTCTTTGAGTTTTGATTGCTGATATAGACGATGTACTGTAACAAAATGTTATCTTGTTTTTGTGCTACTGAAAGGGTTGTTAGCTGTTTCTTTAGTGAACTGTGGTACCACAATATACATATTGTACTCAGGCAATTTTCTGACTGCTTCCATCTTCCATCTTTCTGTTGGCAGAGCTGTATTTCAGCAGTGCTCAGACATGCCCTGTCCAGCAAAGGGCAGCAAGGTTCGTGAGAGGTCTAGAAAACAAGTTTTGAGGAGCACTGAGGGAGCTGGGGTTGTTTAGTTTCAAGTAGAAGAGGCTCATGGCTCTCTGGCACTCCCTGAAAGAGGTTTTTGGGGCTGGTCACTTCTGCCATGCTTGCAGTGACAGGACTAGAGGAATGGCCCTAAATTGAGATAGGGGGTGTTCAGATTAAACATTAGACAAATATTTTTCACTCTTAGGGTGGTCAGGTGTTGCAATAGGCTGCCCAGGGTGGTGGTGGAGGTGTTCAAGAGGCATCTGGATCTGGATCTGGGTGATGTGGTTTAGGGGTTACAGTGGCAGTGCCCAGTGGACAGTTGAACCAGATGATCCTCAAGGTCTCTTCCAGCCTTGTTGATTCTGTGATTCTGTGTAGGCAAGACTGCACTTCTACATGGCTCCAACCTGATTGCCCTGGCTGTTGCTGCAACATGGCTCTGAAGCTTGCTTGCTTGCCCATCAGTGTTTCTGAATGAGGAAATGTGGACAATTTTCCAGAGACCAAGAACATACCCTACACAGGGGTCTGCCCAGTTTGTCCTCTCTAACCCACATTGCTATGTCCCCTCCAGAAACTTCATTTGACCAAAGTAGCTGTCATAAAAGGTAGGGAACAGTCAGAGCTCTGACTGAGCTGCAGCTGAACATGCTCCCAGCAGTTAGGAGCAATAAGGAAAATCTTCTTGAGTGCTCAAGCAGGCAATTAATTATTTCCAAGCTGTATTTTCACAAAGGTGTTTAGACTCCTGATAGTGGCACCTGAAGGACTGAAAAACAGAGAATTTGCTTCAAACATAGACATATTTGGGAACTTTGTACAGTCACATCGTTTCAAGACAGCTGTTTGACAAATGAGAGCATGGTGTGTGCTAAACAAAGGTGATCTGTTCAAATAATGTCACAGCCTGGAAGAAAATACCACTATCAGAACTAGTCAAGTGTGCGTCCATCACGACTAATAGCTGGTGTCAGTGGCCCTGAGTGACAAGCCCTGTGTCTGAGCAGGTGGAGCCAGCAGGGCTGTGCTGGCAGCACACCAGCTGGGACCCTCCAGCTGGCCAGGGCCACCAGAGCAGGGCTGGGCCACTCCCAGTGCTGGTAAGGAGGCAGATAATGCACCCTGGAAAATACAGGTCACAAGCCAATGCTAAACTAACATGAGGAGCCAGTTCATTTACTGCCTGACAGCTGTAATGGGTGGGGTTGAGGAAGAATGAATCTACGGGTCCCTGAAGAACTCACCCTGCTGCTGTCCACCACAGCATGGATGGTATCAACAAATATGTATTAATGGCACTGCAATTCTGCTACTTTTCATTTAAAACCCCCAAAACTATCAATCAAGCAAACAAAACCAAAGATAAAACCTTAGCTGAAAAAGGTTCCAGTGGAGAGCAGAGAATTTCTCTCCTTTTCTTGGTTTAAATAATGCCCAGTTCAAGTTATATGAACCCATGTACCTTGAATCTGTAAGGGCTTTGTTGTGGTTACCAAGAAAATAGGAAGAAATTACTGTGCTGGTGATTTCTTTTTATATTATGAAATAAAGGGTGAATGACTATAAAATATGAGTGACTTGTACAGAGAATATGTGATATCTTTTCTCCTTGTCCTGACTACTGCCCCTGTAATCATATAACTGATTGAGAAGAGACTGCACCAGCCTTTATAATTCCCCTTCAAGGCACTTAGAAAGGATGGGAATTCATTCTTTTCCAGGCACTTAGAAAGGATGGGAATTCATTCTTTTCCACTTGCAGCCAAACTTTGCAATTCTGAAATCTCCTATCCCAGAAAATCAGATTTAGAAGGTAAAACAACCATAGGGGGAATGTGAGTCTGATGGAGGAAGAAGGCTGATTAGGTTATTGGAGTGTCCACAGTAATAATCATGTTTAAACTGGAACTGGAACATGGCAATGTCCTTAACAGGCCTCCTTGATCAGACCCTCTAGAAAGAAAGTGGAAAGAAGGAAAAAAGGTAAATCCAAAGAAGGAGCATAGTAGAAATAATGTAGAGCAAGGAAGATGGGTAGAAAAGGCTGCACCAAAAAGCCAGCACCGAGCTGCAAGTTTTCCCACATATCAGGGATCAGTCAATCCAGCTCATGGTTTGCTCTTAAACCCTTCTTAACTGCACAGGGTGCCTGTTCAGTGTAATACAAAATGACATGTGTTTCTGTATTTTAGCTGAGTTTTTAAGTTCAAACCACCATTAAAGTGCATTAGCAATCCTGTAACACCTGACAAAGAGGAAAGGCTGGGTACAGTTCTTCCTCCCCAGTACACCCAGTCTTCTGTGCCACACTCTCTGCCCCCAAAAAGAGGTAAGAAAGAGGCATTCTAATCTTTACAGACCATTCAATTCAATGGGGTTTGGATTGCTTGAGCCCTCCACTTTTGTATTCTAAAGAAACCAAGAGAAAGCTCATGAAGATCAGAGGCAGCTGAATGTCTTTGTGTATAAAATAGCTTGAAAGGTAGGGCTTAACCCAGCAAAAGAGAGAAAAATTCACAGTTCACCTACTCTATCCAGTCATAGATTTGTAATTTTGACACTTGTGATAAAACTAAAAGAAAAAATGTTAAAATACATGGGGAAGGGAGGAGGGTCGTGAGTCTAAACTAAAAGCCTGAAAAAAATAATTTCAGGACTTCAATTGTCCCTACAGATTTCCTCTAAAGACTGACAGCATGTGGCACTATCTTACTGTAATTTTCTCCAAAGGGAAAATGTGGCACTGTATTAACATTGAATTAATCAGAGGAGCCAAATATATCTGTATGCACAATATATCTGTATCTCCCTATCTCAGAAAACTTTCTACCCCAATTGAGCACCAGCTGGAAGAGAAATTCTTGCAATGGAGCCCTTTCTGTTTAATCCCTTAATCTTCTCAACAGTGGGGATTCTCTCTTAAACCCGACTGGAAAGTAACATCTGCACTGTTGAAAGAGAGAAAGCACCAGAAGGCCAAGCCACAGAGGTCTCAGCTCCCTCTCTCCCACCCAGTAGTTTTCTCTTGAAGATGCCTGTTTAAGGGCAGTTTACATTTAATGGCAGTGACACAGATCAGGCAGAACCCCAGAGGCTAAAATATTTTCTGTTTCTGTGCAGTTACAGCTCCCCATTCTTATGCTGTGGCAAAGGCAGGAGAAGTTTAAATTACAAGGAGACCACAGAGATGGATTAACCTGCAGAGACAGATTAACCTGTAAGTGTTGTCATGCCCTGAAAGTTACTACCTTTCTTCCCTTCAACCATCCCTTCTTATCATTCATGGCTAATATTTTGACAGCTTAGACCACAGTGATGTTCCTGTCTGTAACATGTCCTGATTGTCAGTCCTGGGGTTTTATTATGGGTTTTAATGTCTCTTCCAGATTTGAGGTTAAGAGACATGAGGTAGCACAGATTAGTTAATGGGCTGCCTCCCAAATGCTAGGTCCCCATTTCATGGGTCTCCTGGTTAACTCAGCCTTAGAAAATCCCATGGAAAGTCAGGCACAGCACTCACAATCTGGTTATGTCTTCTTACAATCTAATAGAAAGGGAAAAACATCCCTCTCTAATCAGAATTAAATGTAGAATATGTATTAATGTAGAGATTTCCTATGTATGTCTTCAAAATCTCAAACCACTCTGAACTTTGGTGACCAGATGGGTTGCTAATGTGACTCCATTCTGTTCTCTCTTTGAATATCTGTCCTGTTTCCTCTCTGCCCCTTTCCCCCCCCCCTCCCTTTTTAAATTCTCACAATGCTGCAGTACAAGTATCTGTTGTAGAAAGGAGAGGTGATGGTAGCTAGACTTATGTTGTTAGACTGGCCTGTTTCTGAAACAGCACTCACAGTCAATTAAAGCAAACTTTTTACCAATGGCCAAGGAAATCTTCACAGAAATTATTCAAACTTACTTTTTTAGTAACCCTTCAACTTTATAATAGCAATCACTTGCTCTGGAGAACAGTGTCTGACTCATGCCATGTCTTAGGTTAGAAGGTACTTTTTGAAAGAAATACTGAGTTGTGAGTCCAAATCAGACTTGCTGAAAAAGGCAAGTGCACAGTGATAAAAATGCACATTGTTGATCTTCTATCTAAAGTCTATAATTTATCATAGATTGCACTGGATCTTCTGTGACTTCTGGTGAGGATTAAACATAAAGAATGCTCTGCTTTAGCTTCCTGGGCTCAGAATCCGTGACTTGTTTTATGGTTGCAGAAAAATTGGTGTGCAGCCCTAGAGCTTCCTTCAGTCTCAGCTGGAAGGGTGAGACCTGCCCAGGTGCCAGTGAGTTACTGAGCTGTGACACCACAGAAGAGGTCCCCAGGGGAGACATTTAGATGGCACTGCAGTGGTGGTCCAGAAAGATATTCAAGGGACTGGGGACCTAAGTTTGCAAGCAGTCCTGAAGCCCTGTGAGCATATGTAGGGCATCATGCCTGTGGGAATTCTCTTTATTCAAGTGATGCTGATAATAGCAAACCTCCCCTACTGAACACACCACACTTTCCAGGCTGTCTGTGTCCAAAACAGACTAGAGACTGGAGGGAGAACTTCTGATCTCCTCTCTCTTCCAGCTGGATCCATCACACAAAAAACACAAGAGTATCCCAGATACTCATAATCAGGCCATAATAAAACATATAACTAATAACTTAAAGATAGGTAAATTATTTCAATGGGGAAAATTTGGGAAGAGTGACTGGAAAAGATGAGCTAGAAAGGCTGATAAAAAACTTTCCTTCTATCCACTGGGTCCTTGAAAGGTAGGCACTTTGCTCCAGTCCTTGTTTAACTTTCAGTGCCTTCATGAGCCAAAAATACCCCACTAAGGTTTGGCAGCAAGCCTGCTTCCCTCCCAGGCCTCCTTCTTCTCTCACATGCTTCTCAGTCTGTTCCTTGCTTGTTGCCCCTTTTGCCCACTGCCCATCCCACCCTTAATTTGGGAAAGCTGTACCATGCCCACCTTTTCTAAGGGAAAAGGAAATCATCCTCCTTTCACCTCTTCCCCCAAGGTTTTGGCTTGACCCAGAAGGCAGCAGTAAGGACCTTCTTACTCTCATAACCTCTGCAATACACAGTAGTGGGCCACTAATAAATTAGAGGAGGAATACTTACATTCCAAGGTTGTGGTTTTATGTTTGCAGTGTTTCTGGTGGGGCCTTTTAGAAAGCCAGAGTTAATGCAATGGTCCATGAGTAACAGAGTGCAATTAGTGAAGGCTCCTGGAAGCATGCAAAGCAGGAAAATCGATCTTTGCAAGCCTTGGCCTTAGCCTGGAGAGAGGTGGTTTATGATCATGGTGCTTTCTGACCTGTCAGCATCATGGCAGTATATTACAAAGGCTCTTGCTGTTCCTCTCTGGAGCTGCCCTGGAAACAAAAGTGGATTAAGGGGCAGAGGGCGTTGTGCTGCCTCCTCAGCTACCCAAAGAGATATATAGCATGGCCAGGAAGAGTCTGTAATGTCACAGTTCAGTACTGCTGTTAACACACCAGCCCAGTCAGAATCCCCATGCTGTCACACTCAGAAGGTCAGGTGCCTCTCCTCACTCTGTCTGAACTGGGAGGCTCAGTGGTGAGCACTGATTCATGGTCAGCATCTTTTCATTTCTGCCCTGACCCAGATTCTGAGCTTTTGCTCCAAACTGGTGTGACACTGCAGGGATCAGAGGCCATGTGCTCTGTTGTTGGCAGCTAGGAGCAAGACTGCCCAGGGAGAGGTGGAGTGGAGGTGTTGCAAAAAGACAAGTCTCAAAAATAGACACTTTTACCTGGGAAATCCTAAAATGCCACTGTGCAATCAGGTGATGCACATCAGGGATATGCCACACACTGCCCTTAGGAGCCAACAGCTCTGCTTTGCTGAGGGCTTTAGTGCAACAGCAGCAGGGAGGTGGTGCAAGCACACAAACCCCTCACTTCCAGCTCTCTTGATCCCATTGCTTTGAATAGGAGATTCAGGCTGAACATACAAAAGAACACACTGTGAGAATCTCTTTCTTTCTTTCTTTCTTTCTTTCTTTCTTTCTTTCTTTCTTTCTTTCTTTCTTTCTTTCTTTCTTTCTTTCTTTCTTTCTTTTCTTTCTTTTTCTTTTCTTTCTTTTTCTTTCTTTCTTCCTTTCTCCTATCAAAATCTCTGCAAGTGTGCTGAGAAGGGGCAGGAGGGTGTCTGCTGCAGATTATTACTGAGACCACTTGTGACACTTTCTCATTAGCCTGTGTAATGGGAAGCCAATCTGCTTCTCAGGAAGCAGCACTGCAAATTATTTTCAGCCACAGATGATGCAGCCTGGCTTTGAACTGCTTGGGCCTTGTTGTAATAGAAGCACCAGCAATATTCATTTAATGTGCATTGACCTTTCCCTGACCTGGGAGACAGAGACAGCTCCTGCTCTGGCCTTTTTCTATCACCATGCCTTTTTCTGTAAGGATTCTGCTTGGCAGACTACCAGGAGGAAAACACTAAATGCTGTCTGCAAAAAGGTGCAAAGTTTGTTTGGCTTCAGTACAGCCGGGGGAGAGAAACAAACTCATTTATCTCTCCCCTCCTGTATCCATGCTGAGGACACATGGCAACTTTTGAACCTTAAAGGACAGTGATATGGAGTGAGGACAAAGGAGTAATCTGGACAAAGGGTGCCCCTAGGGCATTAAAAATAACTACTCACCTTCTGTTGCTGCAGTAAGCTCACAGCACTTGTCACTCAGCAGGAGATCTGTATCAAATAGGATGAAACTGGGGATGACAGGAAGTCCCTGAATGTAGACAAATCCATCAAGTCCATGCTTTGGATATGAAACTCTGAACTACTGCCTGCTCCTAAAATGATATCATTTTAATATGCAGTTGTGGGGGCACAAGGTTTTAATTTTCTGTGACAGCAGAAGAGAGACTGGGGATGATGCCCTGACCCCAAAACCTACAGTGAAGGCCAGCACAGCCACAGGACCAATTGTACCAAAATTTGAGCACCCACAACAGAGGCATAAATGAGGAAAAGGGGAAACATGAGACAGAAACATGAAGAAAACAGCTCTTCTTGAAAATCAAAGAGCTCAATGGATGAGGTCACAAAGAAGCAGAATATAAGATAAGAGATTACTGCTTGGTCAAAAGCATAAGAATTCATATTTTAGTTGGATGAGCCTTTACTGACAACACTACACAACCATTCACAGTGCCCAACTGGGTCAACCATGCCTCAAGACCTGATCACAGAATCATAGACTCATTAGAGTTGGAAGGAGCCTCTGGAGATCATCCAATTGAAGGCAGGGTCACCTAGAGCAGGCTACACTGGAACACATCCAAGTAGCTTTGGAATATCTCCAGGGAGGGAGATCCACAGCCTCACTGGGCAGGTGTCCCAGAGCTTTGCCACCCTCAATGTAAAAAATTCTTCCTCATGTTAAGGTGGAACTTCTTGTACTTTAATTTATGATCATTGCTCCTTGTCCTGCCATTGGGCACCACTGAAAAGTCTGGCACCCTCCTCTTGACACTCATCACTTGTATGATTGATGAGGGTTCCTCTCCCTTCTCCACACCAAACAGGCCCAGCTCCCACAGGCTCTCCTCATGAGAGATGCTCCAGACCCCAAATCTTCTTTGTGGCCCCTGCTGGACCCTCTGCAGTATCTCCTTGTGTCTCTGGTGCTGAGGAGCCCAGAGCTGGGCACAGCACTCCAGATGTGCTCCCCAGGGCTGATAGGGATCACCTCCCTGTGCTGCTGCCCAAGCTGCTCCTGATGCACCCCAGGGTGCCACTGGCCCTCCTGGCAGCAGGGCACTGCTGGATCATGCTTAACTTGTCCTCCACCAGCATTCCCAGGTCATCCCAGCAGAGCAGCTCTCCAGCAGCTCAGCCCACAGCCTGTACTGCTGCTTGGGGTTATTCCTCCCCACCTGCAGGACCCTACACTTGCCCTTCTTGAACCTTTTTAGGTTTGTCTCCACTCAGCTCTCAGGCCTATAAAGGTCCCATTGAATGGCAGCACACACTTTGGTGTATACCTCATTATATACTTTTATATCATCTGCCACCAGAAGGCAATTTTTTTCTGTTTATTCCCACTCCATCTTGTTTTCTGCCTCCTTGCTCTACAGATTACTCTGAAAGCCAAGAAATACCTACTGCATTTTTAGTTGCCTCCTTGGAGGAAGGCCTTTATATTTTCCTCTTGGCCTTTCTTGTTCTCTGGTTTATGGATTGCTGCTGTACTCCTGTGGCCTTTGTTTTGACCTCTGCACTACATGCCAGGGCTTGAGAGAACTCATCCAAGGAGCAAATGGGCATTTGTCAGAAATATTTATGCAAAGATGGAGCAGTGATGTCTCAGAGAGCCTGCCCTGGATGCAAAAGGGTTGTGCCACATTCAACTGTTCTGACATCAGTTGTCACCTTGGCCAATCACATCAGCAAATGTTGGTCTGGTGCCCACTTCAAAGAAGCTGTGCAGAAAGATCTCACTTTTCCAAAGTGCTGGCTGATTAATTGCAGGGCTGTGAATTCTTCCTCTAGTGTGTTTGCACAAACTGGGAGGCTTAGAAGGGATAAAGGTTCCATTCCAGCTCTTTATCCTGTGTAGCATCAGAAAGCAAAAAAAGATACAGCTAAATGAATTTCTGGCAATAGAGGAGTTTAAACAAATTACAGAGTCACGGGACAAAGCCTTGCTGCCTAGAAAAGCCAAGAGGGAACAATACTGGAGCCAATTGCAATTACCTGCTAACCCTGGTACTTCTAAAGCTGATCTCTCATTGCCATTGCTGGCTGCTTATTTTTTACAGCAATCTTGGATGTTTACATTGAGTTAATAAAACCCAAGCATTTGTGCCATTCTGGGCTTGGTAATTCTAACATTTCCAGTATTTCTTCTCCAGTGTGGAAAGCACTCCCCTGCTCCCTCTCCTGCAGTTTTGTAAAGGCTCCAAGTAGCTCAGTATAATCTCTGCCCTTTGTTCCAACATCCCCTTGTGGGTCCTTGCCCCGATTTGGGATCAATCTGAATATATCCTCTGACAAAATGACTATACCCCATCTCAGCACACTCCTGCTCCACATTCTGCTAAGTTGATTATAAGGCTAATTGGACACAGGGAACAGAGCAATTTAACTTCCCTGGAAGATGACAGCACTTAAATGCCCAGAGCCATTGAGAGTAGCTCCATGCAGGAGCTAATTTTTCCACCTCACTTATCACAGGCAGCTTTCATTCACTGGAAGTTTTAGGGCAATACTTCTCATCAGAAAAGAAGCCAAGGATTCAGAAGCACACTGCATCAGCCCAAGACATTAATTTGCTCATTCTCTAATCTGTGTTGAGGTGTGCCCCAAATGGGCCTTTTCCCCACTGGGAAACATAAGAGCCAGCAGCATTGCAGCTCCTAGGAAAAATGATGCAGAGTATGGAGTGAGCCTGCTGCTGTTCACTGAAGAGAACTGAGGAAAATGAGAGGAGAATGGGAGGGAAAAAAATGGAAAGACAAAGGAAAGACTGAGCACTTGGAGAAAATTAAGCAGAGGAACAGAGAAAGAAAAGCAGACAAGAAGACAGAGGCATCTCCTTCACGTGGGTTGCTCCTTCCTGGACACGTAAAGCTATAGCACTGAACAACTTTGGGAAAGCTTTCTAGTCACCTGGCAAGAGATTGTTGAAAAAGAGAGCTGAAGAGTGCTCTTGATATCCCTTTCAAAGGAATTGTTTCACCTGGTATTCACCAATGCTGGTCTCCCATGGGTGTGACAGGGAGGAGACCTCCTTTTAAAAGGTTTTAGCTGCTGAAGGTCACCTCAAACAGAACTCGGAAGACAATGACATGCAGAAAGAACAGAAACCTTGCTGTTTTCCATGGGACCAAAGTGCTCCCTTATGGAAATGAGAGAGCCCAAATATCCAGACGTGTCATGTGGCTTGAGCCCCAGCACACAGCTAAGCCCTGCTCACAGCCATCCTCTGTGCTGGGGACAGGCAGCACTGCCCTAGGAAAGGCAACCTGTTGTGCAACAGCATGTCACCCCCTTTCCCAAACAAAGAGCAGCTGGGAGAAAACATCTACCCCTAAATGTAGATTTATTAACACTCAGCACCAGGAAAGTCAAGGTCAGGGGTTAAAGCTTGCCTTTATCCATCACCTCTTGATATGACCTTGGTGGGGCTTTTTGCAAAGGGCAGGGACAGTTGACGCTGTAATGAGCTGCTCTTCCCAGGAGACCCAGCACGATGAAACAGTACAGAACATCCCCTTTCATGTATCTGTGCAAGAATACAGGTTTGATTGGCAACAAGTTTCCCATTAAAAATACATGGGAACTTACCTCAGAGAGACAGAGAGTAGACCCCACAGGATAAAGTCTTTTCAGCCAGCTTTTAATGAAGACAATTACATCCATGTATTTGAGGCTTTCCTTCTTCATTCTTCTCCAAAGAAAACAGGCTCATTTCATGGGGCAAAACTAGAATGAAAAATAAATTCCAACTGTTGTATTTTAACTGGGTCAATTACATTTTGAAATCTGAATGACTGTGGTTTTAATACAACTAAGATGGCCCATAAAAATATCAGCTCACATGAATGTGTAATAGCTGCTTTTCTGAATGAATAGGTTTTCAAATTCTGAGAAAATTAATAGTTTCTAAAGAAACAAGAAAAATACAACTTGGGTGGTCACTGAGACCATTCATTTTAATGAATTAGCCAATATATTGAATCATACAAGGAAGGATCTAATGCTGTTTTATTCTGAGGACCTATTGAAGCATTCATTCATCTCTCAATCAAGACTGGATGTCACAAGTTTTGTCACTTGTTTGAACTTACATTCCAAACATGGTAAACAAGGTGCTCTTCAGTGCTCTCCTTCACTATTTCCTGTCCTCTCCCTCCCTCTCCAGGCACACATGGAGAGCCTGGAGCAGTCTGCTCAGTGGATTTGTGCATTTTACCTGGTGGACTATGGAGTTTGTTCCACCTATCTGAATTTCTGAATTTGAACTCCAATCTCATATTCATAGCTGATGTATCTTGAAGCATGGAAATTCACAGTACACAAAATACCCTCTTCTGCTTGACAGGTTCTCTGTTACTACTGACATGGACACAGGGCCATTATTTTTATGCATGTAAGGACAAGGAAGAAGGCCACTCAGTCACCAATCCAGACTGGAATGATGCCAAAAATTACTGGTGTTTCATGTGGAATAAAGGCAGAAAGACAGTGCACATAAACCACTTAACGCCCCTGTCTGCTAGCAGATCTGATCCATCAGGATTAAATTGTTCTCATCTATGAACATTTTACCTTCTGTGCAGTACAGCATCTTCTGAGGTTTTGAGGTGAAGTTAGGGGTGCAGATGGAGTTCAAGTATCATTCTTAGAAAAGAGAGATGCTTTGGAGTACTCAGATCATGATAGCTTTGAGGGTGCCCAACAGGTTCAGAGCAGACACTGTAAAGCATACCTCTTTTAAAATTGTCTCCAGCTGGGAATCAGAAGACAAATGAACTGTAGCCACCAGCATTTTTAAAACTTTGGTCTTGGTTTAAAGATCTGAATTGTGAACATGGTATCATGTGAATCATAACAGCCTCATAAACTTAAAGCAGACCTGGACCTGCAACTCTCTTAGAATGGCCAGGACACAGGGCCAGTCACTTCTCCACCCACGTCCAGCAGCAGCACTGGGGAAAACAGAGGCACAAACATCAGCTACACACACCCTCTCATCTCAGGAACCATCACACCAGATGGTATTAAAAAATATATCAGATAGCACCGGCAAGAGCCCATGGCCAGCAGGGACTACAGCAGCACTGAATCTTGGCTAACACTGAAGCTGGGTAGATTTGGGGAAATGGCTCTCCTATTCACTCTGCCTTGCACCCTGCCCCTCTATGAAGCAGCCACAATGGGCCACCATCATGGCACTTAGCTGTGTTCTACTCCATCCCCAGAAACTGTAAGGAACTCACACAGGGGAGTACCCTTTATTAAAGTGTCCAGCCCTGCAAAGACAGGCTTTGGGCTCAAATTATATTTGATTTTCAAAATTCTCTGATTTGTCTCTGAGTGTCCTCTGTCTTGTTTAGGCAAAGTGCCTATTAGAGCACTCTATTTTTGCTCAATATTGCATTTATAAGAGGAATTTCCTTACCCAGAATCATCAGACACTCCCTCTGCCACATTTCCCTATCCTCCTCCCTCTCTCCATAAAACTATTATTTAAAAACAGGAAAAAATACTCTAGCAAACAATCTTCCCTCCACCCTCCCTGCTATCTGTTTAAATATCCTTGACTGCAAGACATTCAGTACAGAACAGTCATCAATTTTTAATTCATTTAATCTCTTGGTAACAGTGTTCTCGTGAACTGAAGGGCCCCTAAGGAAACTTCAGAGAAACCTCAGACACTGGATGCAGGAATGAAATTTTGAGGATACAATGGACTCTGTGATACTGTATGGGCTAATGGGGAGGGGAGGGGAAGATACTTAAAACTGAGAACCTTTCACCCCCAGCCAAATCAAAACACATTGTAAAGCAGAGCTCTGTACTCTAACACAGCACAGATTGAAACAAGCAGAGGGAGAGAATTCCCTGCGTCAGAGATGTTCATGATTCAGCAAACTTGGGAAGGAGCCCTCTGAGTAAACATGTGGGCTGTCTGTGCTCCTGGTCCTGCTCCTGCTTCTTCCTTCTTGTTCCAAGAAGCTCAGAGAACATCCTTATATGCTTTCAGTAATTAAATTCTGCCTGCTTAAATGCCCTGGAAGTCTCAAGAGAGGACAGTTTTTCTCCTTGAGTCTGTAAATGTGGGGGAATCTAATACCAAGTGTATCTGCATTGTTCTCCAAAGAGCTGTCGCTCAAAAATGGACAAAATGCCACCTGTGAGCAACGTGAATGTTAATTGGCTCTGCAGGCATTTTAGGGTAGGGAGCAAGAGGATTCTTGGTTATATTCAATCATGTCATATGATGGTAGCACTCACAGGCCCCAGATGTGCTGGAGTGTTGCATGAAAGCAGGAAAAGAGCAAAACCCCATCCCCAGTATTTTATCATCTCATGAAAGAGGTTAAAAATAACCTAAAGCTCCAGTTCTGTGGCAGCCAGAAATGATGCATTTTATCTGAACCCAGGTCTTCTCTTCATGGCACGTGTAAGAGCTACATTTCTCTGAGGAGGCTTTTGGAAGGATAGAAGCAGGTTTGGTCACACGCTGTATGATACCGAACAACGCACACACAGAGCCACATCAGCTCTACAGCACAAAGCAGCACAAAGTGCACATGCACCCATAGCACCAGATACCCAAAGTCTGGATGCCACTGACTATCACAGAGAAATGCAGTGCTAACAAGGGTGGCAGCAGAAAGAAGCCAAAAGCCTTCAGCTGCCCTCCTCAGAACCCTCATCCCTCCTTCCGAGTTGAGATCCCTGCCCAGAATTTCCTTACCTGTAATGCCTGGCAAGCTGCTCTGTAGGAATGGGAATGAATGGCCCAGTCCTGCTTGGCTTCTAAAGGCCAGTGCTGAATGAAGGCCAACTTCAAGCAAACTCAGTTGTAAAGAGACTGTGACTGTTTACACTAAATCACAGAACACTATTCCCCATCTTTCCTCATGCACCTTAATGTAACAGGCAGGCTGCTACTGCAGTGACAGGCAGCACAGGAGCACAAGCACTTCAGAGCTACCCAGTAAATTAGTACGATTTTTGCAAGATTGTGCAATGTATAGGACGTTCAGGGTCTGTTCTTCAAAAAATGGTGACTAGAAAATCGCGATGCAAAACATGGCCTCGATGTTCAGTGCTAAACCCTTTCCACAACACCCACTGGCAGAGCTGCAGCTCAGCCAGACACAGAGATGCTGGGACAATTTGCATAGTTACTATTTCTTGCAAAGACATCCCCTAGTTGTGATGCCTTTTTTCTAACCAAGTTATTTGTCATTTACTAGCCACAATCTCTGATTCTTTGCCTGTGTACCTCCTGTTCCCTTTCACACTATTAAGAACATTATTTTCTATTCTGTCGGTGGAGAGTGCTGATGATTAGCCCTGCAATATCTGGTCCCCTTTATTGAAAATGTTAATCCTTCCTTTTTTGCAGGGTTTCTTTAGCCAGGGGTGTTAATACTTGGTTAATAGAATCAGGCTGCCTTTTTCTTCATCTCTGGTGTTGCATGTGCTTTAGGAAGGGAATAATATTTTGTCTTTTGGTTAGAATTTATTATAGTCTTTTTTTTCCTCCAGAGGGGCTGCTTTGACTTTTCTTGCTTATTTTTCTGCTGTGATTATGTTTTAACACTTAGCACCCAGAACACTCATTGTTCTGTGTCTTTTTTGGTTCCTGTAATCTGTAAAGGGAACATAAGACTGTCTCCATCAAGAAGGAGTTATCTGTGTTCATAACCAAGAAGGGGACAGAGAGCTGAGAGTCCTTCCTCACTCCCTGCAGAGGTAAGGCTTCCTTTGGCATTCCACCAGCTTCCCTTCAACCTGAAGATCCCTTCAGCATTTGGATAGTAACTAGCCTCAAATATCACCACCGCTGCTCATAAGGCACTTTTTCCATGGAGAGAGCATGATGTGAAATATGGGTCACCTGTTGTACCTTCAGGAATCACAGATCCTACCCCAGGGGAAAGGTCAGGTTGCCAGGATGCAAACCAGAGATGGGTGCAGAATGAAGTGCAGGTAACTTCAGTGATATGATCTTTTAATCCTGATCAGGTAGCAGTTCAGTGAAAACTCCTCTTGTTTTGATATGAAGAGCACGGACCCTATATCCCACAAATTGCTGTTGTGATGATTTTCTTTAAAAGGAAAGACATCACCTGGAGAAATGCAGTCACTCAAGGAAGAAAAATGCCAAGTCATCTGAAGATTTGTGCCTCGTGATTGCAATCATGTTTTATTCTCAAGTAAAGAGAAGCAGCTTTGGCATGAAGCTAGGAAGCAGTGGATGCTCAACATGCAGCTATGCTGGATATGGGACTGCAGGACGATTTCCAAGGTTGCCCCATGTGCTCCCGCTGGAAATGGTTTCAGCAGGCACACCTAAAGCTGGATGGAGCTACGGGAACTCTCTCCCTCCACCTATCCAGCCAGCCGGCCCAAGGGGCCGGGAGCCATGCGGGCACGCCGGGGGAACTTTCCTTGCACCTTCTACGAGTCAGACCGCGAGGCTGGCAGAGTTCTCTGACCTGTAAACACCCATGACCCTGCCTAGGCTACAGCTCCCAGGAATGGGCGGGCCGGAGCGCACCGGGAGCAGGAGCGGGATCGGGATCGGGATCGGGAGTGAGATAGAGAGCGGGATCGGGAGTGAGCTAGAGAGCGGGATCGGGAGTGAGATTAGGAGCGAGATCGGGATCGAGAGGGGGATCGGGAGGGGGATCTGGATCGGGAGGGGGATCGGGATCGGGAGTGAGATCGGGATCGGGATGGGGATCGGGACCGGCCCCGCCCGGAGGCGCCGCCCGCGCACGGCGCCGCCCGGTGGCAGCGGCCGCGCATTGCACGGAACCCGCCCCGGGGCTGCGGCGCGGTTTGAGCGACAGCCGTCCCTAATTATCTAAATTGCAAAGCGCTTTTTTTTTTTTTTTTTTTTTCCTCCAGAAACCCTCAGGCTTTTGTTTGCAGGGAATAAATAAAGAGGGATTAGTTACGTTTATCTGTGTTTTCCTAAGTCTTTACAGAATAACTGTTACGTGTAATTAAGTAATTTGTCTGTCCTTGACCAAGCTGATAGCAAATTACCAGACATTACTGATGAGGTTCCATTACATTTTAAGAATAGATTACATGGATCTGGGATTTATTGATTTTTCGTTCTTATTTTAGACAGGATCAGCTGGAAATAATGGTCTTATGAAGGTGAAAATGCAATGTGCTTTGATAATTCGCTTTAATCTAGCAGTATTGCTTGGCTATATGTGGATGTGGGACTCCAAAATCATTTGCAAGCTTGCCCCAACGCAGAGATATTCTCGCTCTAGAGAGAGTTTCAGCAGGCACACCTGGAGCTGTGGGAACTGATTGAATCCCTCCCTCCACCTACCTTCCATCCAGCTGAGGAGCTGTTGTCTTCTCCACAAAGGATCTGCACTGAACCAGCTGCACAGCAAGCTCTCCATTCACAACTCTCCCCTGCCCAGCGCCAAACATGCTGATGGGATTATTCAGGCGACTTTTGTTAAGAGAAATATCATCCTGGATTTGCTCTCTGTGATCCTGCTACCTGATATTTAAATAATTCAAACTCTTCAAGGATCCAGTTTAGCTGCTTTCCCTGTGCTTTGCTGCATCTCAAATCACTAATCCATACACCCTTTCCTTAAAATCTGCTTCCTGTGAGGCTTCCAATATGATTGTTGCCCCAGATTGAGGAGTTTCTCTTCAGAACCCACAAAGCATCAATGTGCAGAGAGAATGTCAAAACATGATGCCTAAAAATAGATTCTCTTGTCCAAGATACAGACACCATCTCATTCACATACTTTGAAGGCACTTTATCAAGCATGCCAGGTCCTTACAGACTCCCAGGAATATGTTCTCCTCAAAACTGAGGCTGGATGCCTCACCTTAAAATTTACTAATCTTATTACACCTTTGGTTTTTAGATATATATTAACTTACTATAATCACACAAACATGCTTCATACTAAACATATGCACCATTCTGCCAACAGAAGGCTTGGAAGTATGTCCACAACTCCTGACAAATTGCAAGGACGAAAAAATCTTCCAAGGAGATACTGCACTGATGCATTTGCCAGGAGGCCTGGCCAGAGCTGATTACAGCCCACCCCGGAGCTCTAGAAAGTGTGGCATCAAGGCTGGGTCTCCAAAACTGAAAGGCAGCAACTAATCATAATTAAAGGGTGTGGATGTCTTTTTCTTCCCCTGAGAACTAGCACTTGGGACAGAAAATGAAACTCTCACTAAACCCCATTGTATGGCTTTGTCTACCAAACACACTGAGGAAAATAAGGGGAGGAGATTCAATAAGTGCATCCAGGAGAAACCTGGATTACAGCCAAGAGTCGTGATCTGGACAGTGCCAAGACTGTCAGCAGCACAGAGAGGAGGGGTCGCTTTGAAAAGACTTTTTGCGGAGATTTCATCCCTGCCAAACCCTCCTCCCAAGCCTGTAAGTAAGCCATGGTGGCTGTGCCTGTTTTTAGTGCATGCAAAACCTCTGTTACCAGAAATCAGAGTGCCATTGTGATGCTTCTGTTTCTTGAGGAAATGTCAGCAGTTTCCTCAGAGAAGTAAGCAGCACCCAAGGACAGCCAAGGCACAGAAAACATTGCAGGTGTTTTTGGTCATGGGCAGCCCATGCCTGTAGATACATGGACTAAACTGGTCTAGTTTCCTGGGACATGGGATTTCAGGGTTTCTCTGACAGCCTCACCTGGCACACAGGCAGCAGAATCTGCTCCAGAGAAGGCAGTTTTTCCAACAAGAGAAGTGTGAGAAGGTGGGACTCCCCCAGCCCCCTCTGGGGCAGCCCTAGCAGCCAGCTGGGCTGAAGCACTGGCCACCCACTGCCTTGGGTGAGGTTTACCACGGTGGGATAGGCTGACTGCATCTGCTCACTGGCATGGCTAAAGCACAGCCCCTCTCCCTCCTCCCCTCCTCTCTCCCCTGCATGCATTTGGATATGTGTCTGGCTGCTTCTCTCAAATCAGCTCTTGCTCTCAGTCTGGCCTTGGTGAACTGATTCAGCTCATTAAACTGGCTGAGAGATAATTAACCATGCCTGTGAGGGAAAAAGGGCAGGACACCTCCTCAGGAACAGGGAGAGGTGGCCCCAGAAACATTTCTCCAGGCTTTGAGTGGCTAGTCTTGACCAATCCTCCCTTTCAGATCGGCCAAGGAGGGCCAAGCAATCACAATTCTTGC
This sequence comes from Oenanthe melanoleuca, assembly GCF_029582105.1. Classification (NCBI taxonomy): domain Eukaryota; kingdom Metazoa; phylum Chordata; class Aves; order Passeriformes; family Muscicapidae; genus Oenanthe; species Oenanthe melanoleuca. The sequence continues at coordinate 34,163,172 of NC_079336.1, forward strand.
ACAGGCAACCTTCCTTGAGATTGTGCCTGTATCCCTGCCTGCATCCAGGCTGGCAGCTGGAAACCAGGGAACTTCATGTGCCCCTCACACCCTATACACAGCATTCAGCATGACTCCTCTCCTCTCCTCTCCTCTCCTCTCCTCCCCTCTCCTCCCCTCCCCTCCCCTCTCCTCTCCTCTCCTCTCCTCTCCTCTCCTCTCCTCTCCTCTCCTCTCCTCTCCTCTCCTCTCCTCTCCTCTCCTCTCCTCTCCTCTCCTCTCCTCTCCTCTCCTCTCCTCTCCTCTCCTCTCCTCTCCTCTCCTCTCCTCTCCTCTCCTCTCCTCTCCCTCTCCCTGAACAGAAATGTCCAACTTTTATTCCCATTGATAAATATGTGAGGGTTTCATAGGTGCCCCTGAGAAAGGATGTTAATTATTTTGCTTATTTTAGAAGGTTTTATAACTGACCTCTCTGTTGTCAAAACCACAAGTCTCACAGATCAGAATATAAGTTACACAGTCTTTTTCATCAAGGGGAGCACGAACTTCTCTCAGTTTCTTTTTTCTCCTCCATGGGGAGAAACAAAACTTGTTTTTTTCAGTAGCCCAGTCATTGACCCTTTGTTCTGTTTGTATAAAGCAAAATGCAAAGAGTCCTGAAAAAGCAACCAACCACATTAAACCATTTTTGTATTATTACAAAGAACAAGCATGTCAGAAGTCTTTTGTTTTTTTCCCTTGGAACCTGTCTTTTTATGTAGGCACTTCTTGAAACAAAAAAAAACCACATACCTAATTTCTTTTTCCATTTGGAATGTGTGGAGAATCACACAACAGAAAAGGTGAGTTCATTTTCCTAAGTGTTTTTTCTAACAACCAACAGGATGGCAACTTGGAGCTGACACCTTGGCTGCCTTGCAGAGCACAGCAGTCAGGCTTCAGTTCATCCCCATGTCTCCACACCGTCTCTGGAAAGATGCTGGGGAGCAGCTCCTTCTCTCCAGACACCAACCTGGGTCTCTTTACCTCATTACCTGTGAAACAGAGGCCATCTACAATAGATTTTTCTTACATCTGATTGCTGACTGTGTGAAAATTCTTGCTGTAATACCTTCTCCCCATTCATTTTTTAGCAGATTTGGACACAATTCCACTTTATTCAGAGATGTATCATCCTTCCTTCTGAAATCCTGGAGTTTTTGAGGATAGCTTTTAATTTGGTATGCTGTAGAAAGCATTGTCTCTCTCCTGGTTTTGAGTTTTCAGCTGGTGAGGCGGATCAGGAACAAAAAAAAATGGACAAACACTGAGTTATGTGCTTGCTGAGTGAGAGTCTCCCCTATTTAAAAACAGTTTCATCTTAGGAAAGGCTTTTCTCTTGACAGAGATTCTTTACTCTAACACTTGAAATGAGTATTTATTACATAACAGTTGCATTTGTCAGTCCCTTGTATGCAGTGGGCTCTGTGGAGATTTAATGCAGCAAAATGAGAGGATGGAGTGGATTTCTGGTGAAATATCAGATACTTGTCCTCTCTTTAAAAAAAACCAACAAAAACTTCATACAGCTTTTCAGCTTTTCTTACATGGCAGCACCCATTCTGTTTCACATGGTGCCAACAAGACACTTTAAAATTTCCTGGACCTTCTACCTTGGCAGCTCAGCAAGAACAGCTTTCTCTGAAACCTCCCTAATCAATTGACTTCGCCAAGCCTTTTGCTTAACAAATCCTGCAATTGCTTCCAGCTTTTTCCCACAAGTGATACCAAATTAATGGATTTGTAGTCTCCTGGTGAGTCTCTTGGCCTTTCATTGTCTGATTAGGCACACTCTGCCCTTCTGGGAGAAATGTACTGCATTGATAAAGATGCTGGAAGAGGTTCATTTCATGTCCCACTTTCCTTTTGCATTTTTGGATTCATGCAAGTCAAAATGCTATAATGAACATGGATGAGATTAAAAAGCTCAAAGTCCCTCAATATGGACACATGATTAATGCAGTGTCTTAGGTACCATAGGAAGTCATGCATGCTATTCCAAATCTGTCTTGCATTTAAGACCTTGGCCCAAATTCATAAATGTGTAGTCTTAAAATATATTTGGGGCTTAACTGTACATGCAAATAAAATGTTCATACAAGTAACCTGAGGACCCAGCAAATCTAACTTTATGCCTCTGTCAAACAATCCAAAACAAAGCACTATATGAAATCGCTACATTTTTAAGCGTGGATATTTTGAGCACACAGCGACTTTCTGAATGCTGTTTTCTCTGTCATATGTTTAGAATCACTGTCCTTAAACAACAGACTTTTCTTAGAAAGAAAAACAACAAACAGGATTTTGTTCTTTTTCTAAACAGTTTCAGCTCTTGAACCAGAAATTGTTTCATTTCCAGATAATCCTGCAAATCTCAGAAGCAGCTAACTCTTGCATGCCCACTACACATGAAAATTCTCACATTTCATCTTCCATATCCTCCTTTGGCCACCAGTCATGCTGCATATATGATAGAGTTCAGGTCTTCTTTCACAAACCCGTGTTCAGACTGCTAATAATTCCCAGTTCCCCAACTGCCCCCCTAGCCTAGCAGGCTCCTCTGACCCCAGGCTTGCCTTGAGGACAGATACTGATTGCTGGGCTGGGGAGGTGCTCTAGGATTTGAGGATTATGAAACAACCTTCTGCAGCATCCACAGAGAGGAATCACCACCAAGCCATCACACACCCCGGGCAGGAAAGCTCTGCACAGCTTCTCCTGGCACTGAGCATTTCACAGCTACAGCCCAGTGAGGCAGAAGGGCAGGCAGAAGATCCTTTGGTCAGCCTAGTTCTGAGGTATCAGCCTGGGAGGGGAGAGAAACAAAAGCCCTGGATTGTTTCTGTTTGATTTTTTTCTGACAATAATCCAACACAGGAACACGGAATCAGTGCTTTAGTTCTGGTCCTCGGTGTGGATGTCACCTGCTTAAACAGTCTGGGATAAGATGGGAGCTATAAATCATGACTAATGTTTGGTTTTGCATGCTAATCATACATTCAGAGATTACAAACTCCAATTTAAACAATCCTATTCTCCAGCATTTTTCAGTCATCAAACTACTTCTTCCTCCCTAAACTTTTGTACTGGAAAAAACTGGGACTTGAAGCATTTTCAGTTCAGAGAGCTGTAGGCTGAGGGCAGAATATTTGAGGCAAATCTCCCTATTCAGTCAAGACCTCCTCTGAACCTAATCACCCTTCTTTGTTTCTGGGGTTTGGTAACACTAGTATATCTCAGCAGCTCTTGATATTGCTATACAATTTTCCTTGGTTTTCTTGGGGGTTTAGTATCTTTGGGGTTTTTTAGTTTCTTCTAAAAGGCTTATTTCTCCTGTTCTTACCCCAGCAGTGAGTACCAGATCAATGCACCCTCTTTCCATTCCCTTTTTTTACCTGAAGTTGAAGGTAACTTTTGCTGGACTGACGATCCAGGGGATTCTCAACATTTTATCTAATAGTGAGCAGTAGGATAAATGTCACTTGATCTCTTGGAAGACGTCCTCAAACACTTCTCACTAGTTTTGATCCACAGCCACTCCAGTAATGGTGTCCCTTGAAAAGGACTCAATACCTGATACATATTGCCTCTGACTATTAACATCAGTACATTTCTCACATTTTATAACTTACTCTTACACCCATCTCTAATAAACCCTCAGTGGGAATAAAATTTATCCTTTTTCTGACAGTATATTTGAAAATTCCTCTTTGTGCCAGTAGCACTGTGTGTAATGCCTGTGTCCTTGTTCCCTGCAGGCTGTCCAGGACATTCTTGGTACAGTGTCCCACCCCGAGGGTCTCTCAAAGCGTGAGACCTCCTCAGAGAGGACATGCAGGTGGTCAGGAGTTTGGCTTCTCTCGGAGTTCCCAGCAAGAAAGCTTTTTGAGACGACCTTGTGTTGCTGCAAGGCTATTTATTTATCTTATCTTCTGAAAGGTTTCAATCAGCCCGACACAGGTCTGATCTGCAAGGCGACCATCACAGAACTGCCCCCGGGCGGGCTGTGCCAAATCTTTTATACCTAAAACTACGTATACAATGTTTACAGACTCTTTCCAGTGCCATGCAATCTCTTTACAATGTCCAGTTCTTTCCCCATCCAATCTGTGGTTCCCAGGATGCCTCCCCAACATGGATGACATGAAGAAGAAGGAAGAAGGAGCCCACCACACCCAGGTTCCTCCATCTTGACCACATGGCCCTTAATATAAACAATCTAAAAACCTACTTATTCTACATTCTAATATTCTAATTTACACTCTGCTAACTTTCATGTTTTGCGATTCTTCCCTCAGTGTTGGCAAACTCTCCCAAGGAGCTAAATCCAGCCCCTGCAGCTCTTGGGCACCATTTGGGGGTCTCAGAGGGGTCTGCCATGGGGGTTTTTGCATCCCCAAAGGATTCAGGGAAATACCCTGGACTCCCACAGTACAGCACTTGGTTTCAGGTCAACCCATTCAGCATCTCCTCCAACACTGTTAAGAAGAACACCTCTGAGCAAACAGGACCTGACACCATCCTCTGTTGACATCATTGACATTCACACTTGGGCAGTGACAGGGTTTGGAAATCCCAGTCACATCCAGAAAAATGTCTGGCACCACTAAAGAGCAGCATCAACCCAGGCAACTCCAATGGCATTGGGACTCAACAGGTGTGTGTGAGAGTCCGTCTGAAAGCCTCTCGTTTGCTCTGCCCAACGACCCTCACTTGAGGCCCAAGGAGACCCCTCAAACTGCAGTCTAAAGGCGCTGGCCAGGGATGGGAGGAACGCCAAGCCATTGTTCGCAGGCGGTGCCCATCGGACCAGGACTGGTTTACGGATAGTCACGGTGCACTGAACTGTGTTTAGTCGACAAGGCTCCCACAGGTGCGAGAACAATGAACTGCTCAGAGATGGAGCGCCCTGTGTTTGTTTCATCGACAAGGACTCGCTTGGGCTTGTTTTGGGTTTGTTCCCCCAACAGAACCCAAAGTGTACCTGTTTCTTGGAGCAATGACCTCCACATACAATAGTCCATAAATCTCCCCACCATTTGGCCAGAGGCCACTCCTTTGGAAAAGGACTATAAAAGGTGACTTTCCCCAGAAAGACTTTGAGATCTCTTTCTCCCCAACAGATTGAGGACGTGTCTTGTTGGACAATCACGAGGATGCGTCCCGTCTGTTGGTAGCTATATCCCATCCTTTCTCTCTCTCACCCTCTCTCTCTCTCTCTCTCTCTCTCTGGCACTCAATAAACTGCATTATTGCTTTCTGCTAAACAAACCTGAGTCCCTTGCCTTTTGTCTTTTGCACCCTGGGGTCAAACGAACCATCACGACTCCGCTCGGGTTGAGCGGATCATGACAGTGTGCAACCAGGGCAAGAGATGTCACTCAGTCCCTCTAGTGATGTGTATGTCTCCATCCTGTTGTATTTCACCAGGCAGGATACCAGGGTTCACTTCTGGCACCAGGGGAAAAACAAACAGGTTCATCAGAAACTTCTTCTCCTCCCTCACATGTGTGCAGGAGAAAATAAAGGGTAGAGCAAGAAGGAACCCCACGGAGGGCATCCAGATTCTTTCTGTTGTCATGACTTCTGATGCCTGCATGTTCTGGCAAGACAAGAAAGTCATTGCAGCTCCTGGATGTTTCTTTTCAGTCACTGGCTCTAAGTCATGCCTTGTGCTCTTTCTGTACTTCAGGGAGCTCCATGATCTGTTTTTATGGCCTTTGGGTTTGGGACTTGCTTTTTTCTTTTCTGATAAGATATTTCAGATAATCTATAAGTCAACTATGGGAGAATTAACATTTGCCCTAAGCTTCAATGTGAGCTAGGCTGCTGTCCTTTGTGCAAGAAATGTATGTTTTGTTGTCAAGGGTTAATTTTCTTCACAGCAGTACTTCTTTGTTTCCCACTCTTGCTGTCTTGGAATTTAAGGGTTTGGGGCAAGTTTTTTTTTTGTTACAGATAACAAGCTGCTGTTTTACCATCCCTAAGATTGCAAGATTGACATGGAAACCTTAGATCAATCACCAACTATGTTAGGCCTTCCCCTCCTCTGTACACTCTCAGTTTAAAAACACACTGCTCATTTTATGGGCAGTGAAACATTTCTCAAATATTTGTACCAGTTTCACAGACAACTCTCTCTGTCTGAGTGGATAGAAAATGATTAAAAGCATCTTCAGGATCAGCCATTGTCAAAAATAAAGCTGTCTATTGTGTTCTTTTTCCTCTTCAGAATTGACCTAAAGCTGACTTTGTACTTTCCTCACTTACCTGTTTCCATTTTCCCGGAAAACTCAGCACTGGCAGTGCTTCTCTCTGCCTTATAATTCCAGAAGTGCTGGCCACATGCAGCTTACCCGTGGTGTTGTGTGCTGTCTCCAGCACTCAGAGTCACAGAGTATCCCAGAGGCAGGCTCCCTCTGGCATCTCAGGCTCTAGCTGGTCAGTGTGGGGCTAGCCTGGGAGTTTGAAGCACATCACAGCTTGTCCCAGACAGTTCTTGGCAGACTCTCCAAGGCAATAACTTCTTCTTGCTTTTTGTGATGGTTTCGTGGAGACTGCCACCTCCAGACATACTTTTCTGGTATCAACCTCCTCTCAGTTATTAGCATTCAAATTTATGCCAGTGTAATGGAAGTCAACTCACTGGTGGAGCAAGATCCATAGCACTGGAGGATGTGGTGTTAATGGAGACCTTGATGGAGAAGATCCTCAATTTAAAAATACCAGGAAATTTTTAACAGCTGTCTTCCTGCATTTGAGCTTTTCTGTTAAAAATTTCCTGGTACTTTTTTTCCCTGTCCATACTCTTTGATCCAAGGGATAAAATGTCTATGAGTTTGCCCATTGATCCCAGCTGCAGTTACATTTTCAGCCTGCCTACAAGAGTTTACAAAATGGAAAATTTGAGCAGATATCTGCATATCCTAGCATATTTCCCTTAGTATGAGGTGACACTCTTTTGTATAGCAGCTCATGTGCTGCTCCATCAAATGGAGAAAGACAAAAGTAGATGTTGCTGCCAGTGAAAACCATTTAGCTCATTACTATTTAATTATACACACATTTGTGTCACCTGCAGAAATAGAACTGGGATAATATTAGCAGGCTGGGGAGAAACAAACAGAAGATTTTTTTCCAAAGAATCAGATTTTCAAGTATTAGCTCAAAACACCAAAGTGTTGGGTGTTGAAATAGGCAGCAGCTACATTGGTGAAGGCTATGTCCTGGAAGTGTGCCTCTGAACAGGTTGCTTTGCTAGTTGTTGAGACACCCACCAGCAAGATCTAGACATAACCTCTGCCCTGTTCTGGATCCCAAATGCCAGCTGAGGCTGGTCAATGGATGACCAAGGGGGCTGACCTGATGCACACTGTCACAGAGCAGTGAAAAGTTCCAGTCTTCAGCTGCAAATGATGAGAAGCAAGTTTGCCTATTATCCAGCACAGCATTCAGAGCCAGCTGTGTGATGCACATGTCCAGCTCAAGAGACTTTTCCCATTACTGAAATAGAGAAATGGTACATTGTCTCAATAGACTTCTGAAGAGAGGAAGCAATTGCATTTTGGGTTAGATCAACCCAAACAATGTTACAGGACTTCTACACTAAACACCCACTGAAGCAGCCAGTGAAAATGGTTTATACACCTGACTTAAAACCTACATTTCTGAATATTCCCATGCATGGCTTCATTGCAGTTCCATGGAGCTGCAGCACCAGAAAAATCTTATCCAAATGTGTGTCAAGTTTACAATTCTGTAAGTCCCAGATGTTGAAGAGGTTAGAGAACTTCCAAATTCAAGTGTGTATCCAGTTCAGCTGGCAACTACCAGCAAGCTAAATGAAAAAAATCCCAACCCTACCTCCCAAACATATTCTTTGCTAGGCACTGTAATTTATCACCTTCTTCTATAAATTTCTGGCATCACCAAGTTTCATCCATAGGAAAAGAATAGTTGGAAAAGTACCCCAGCTTCTTTTAATAAGATACTATTGTGTTTTTTAGTTAACTCCAATATCAGGAAGAGTTTTTCAAGTGCATCACTGAAAATTAATTTCTTGCAATATTCCATAATTGAATTGCATTTTAATCTACCATTTGACCAATAATGCAAGACATTTGTATTTGGGGATTTTCTGTCTCAAAAACAATTCTTTCTCACAGATCCCACTTTATACCTGTGACATCAGATGAATCATGACATCACAGTCATTACCATGGATAGACACTTACCTCACAATCTTTATTGTGTTACCAAACAGAAGCAGCTGGGTGATGTGGGTGAATAATCCTGTTCTGTATATTCAGCAATAGCAAAATGAATACCGAAAATTACTAACAAACTAAATAGCTACTTCTATAAATACTTCCCTTGCAAAAGTTCACCCTATTTTAAAAGCCACTTGTTAAATGCTATTTAGCATATATTTAAAGACTGGTGGATGAAGACCAAAGTCCTTGAAACAGACAGGAAAAAATACCTCATTGCTAAGTGTAAAGTAAACTTCTCTATCTCTTTGCCATATCTGCATGACTTTTCTGTCCCCATCAGCCATAAAGTGGCATTTTACTACTGGCTGGCTGGCTATCACTACCAGCTTTTTGGGCATTTTTGGTTTAAAAAAAAGAGTAAACAAGTGTCCTGTGCATCTGCTACGGTAGCACTTTCCATCATTGTATTTCGTTCCTCTCAATGTTGAGAGACAACATTAAACCCCTACTTGGATTTAGGACCACCAACTTTCTCCACAACAAATGGAAACAACTAGATAAGTGACAGGTAGTGAGGGATGAGCACCAGAAATCTATTCTGGAGTGTCAAAGAATCCTGTTTAATCAGTATCAGTGGAAAAGGAAGTGTGATAGAGTTGGAAAATACAGCAAACCAACCTAATCTGGGTCAAACTTAAAGCCAATACCAGTGAGCAAAGCACCTTGAAAGGAAGCAAATTTCAGCACCCCATGAGATGAATTGCTTGGGTACTCAGCAAGATGACCCACCACGTTGTTATGACTGATGAAAAGAGCTCCAGAGCACCTGGGTATCATGATAGAACTCATTCTTAGAAAAGGTATCCTGCCCTACAAGTGGATAAACTTTGTGCTACAGGAACATGTCCTGTCCTTGTGCTTAGGTGATGAAGCAATACCATCCACATTGCACACCACGTCCAAGCCACAGCCCAGTGAGTTGTCACTGAAGGCAGATCTATCTACACAAGAGAAAACGTGCACCAAATAGCACTGAAAGCTCCTAAGGAGATTTTGGATAATAGAGCTGTTCCCTTCCCTTCACACTGAAAAAGTAAATGAGATCTTTTTCTCTTTAAAATATTAGAAATCCTTACCAAAGCTTGGCTATTATGTTCCCTGTGCTTAAAAGCCCCTGTTTTCCTCTTCATGTGAAAGGAACGTTGAATGCATCACATTTGCCCCTGAACAAACGCATTTGCCAGTTCTCTTAAATGCCAGCACAATTGCTTTAACAGAGTTAGTAAGGGGGGTGGTGATGTGAACAGCCTTATTTTTGTCCTTAGCGCCCCAAAAGGAAATGTGTTTCTTACTAATAATAGTGTATGTGACAGAAAATACCAAGTACATGCAACTGTTCTCATTCACTTGCCAAAACGGATAATTCACATCAGGGCTTAAAAAAAGTAAAACAAAATAAACAGAAAACCACCCCAAGTAAACAAATTAACCCTTCCCCTTCTACCAGCAATTCTCCTAAACCCAAAGCTTGAATCTAAATTATTTTGTGGGGACCAGAGGGTGAATTAAAGGGAAGAAGAGCAGAGCTTGTGTTTAAATTCCCTGAGGAACTTGTAAGAAACCATCCTGTCTGTCACATTTTTTTTTCTCCAGTCAACCGTTAAGCACACCCTGCCAGTGTAAACCAGACCTGTGGAGGAAACAGCTTATTCGCACCCAAATTTATTTCCAGCCATCCTTTTTTTTGTAGTACTCAATACAATTCTGACAGGCTTAAACATTAAACAGTCATAAATTCACTTTCCTCCTGCCTCCCCCTAGAGAAATTGTGTAACTGGGCTTGAAACCAGGGAGACTTAACTGAAATTTTATTAATAAATGTTGCAGGGTTTTGTTTGTTTCGGTTCCTGAAATTTGAAACTCTCAGCTGCATTTCCAGGATTTTCTGTAACAACAACGACAAGGAATGAAGTTCTTTGCACCCCTTTATTTCCAGTAGCTGAAGCTGTAGGGGGAAAATGAAAGTGAATCAGTATCATACAGCTCCAGATGGAACAGATGTAGCAATGCTGCTGCCTTGTTAGCTCAAGCCCAGCATGCTTAAACCCAAAACCCAGCCTAGTGCCTTCAGGGGTGCTGGAAGTGAGTGCCACGCCTAATTCCAGGGAACAGAGTGGTACAAGATAGCTGGCTGAGGGTGTCTGCCTGCACCTCATTAACAACTTGTCTCAAATTAGCAACCAGCTCTCAGAAAAAAGCCTTCTGTTGGAAGTGTAATGGATGATGGCATTCCTGACCTAGTCGGGTATTTTTTCCCTGACTTGGGAGATTTCAGCCCAGCAGGAGAGCTGTGATGACAGGAAGCAGCCAGGGGACCCTGTGCCTGGGATGTCACCTGCAGTGTGTTCACTGCTCACCTGGAGCTGGGATGTGCCCTGTGGGTGGGCTGGGCTCAGCAGGGCAGGGCTGTGGGCAGATGGAGACTGGCCCTGGGGCAGGGCTGGTGGCCCAAGGGTGACATGGGGAGGGACAGGCAGGACTGCCAGGACTGTGGCATAGTCTGGGGCAGCCTGGAATGGATCTTCTCTCACACATGGGCTCTCTTCCCTTCAGCTGGAAGGGGATGTTTTGATGTTTTTCCACGTGCACACAGATCTATAAAGCCTTCCCCAAAGCCACTATAGATACCCCGCTGCAATAGATTAATTCCTTCCTACATTAACCTTGGGTTCATAGAGGACCAGAGGCTTACAAGTACATCTAAAACCTGCTACCTGCTATAGGAAAATCACTCTGTGCCTTTTCCTTACTCTCTGGCCACAGTGAACCAATGAGTAATTTTAGGAGGAACATTTTCCTCCATGGAGCAAGGGCTCTCTAAACCCTCAAAAGTCTCTGGTTGAATCCACTTAAGACCAAGCAATAGCTTAGCAGTCAGGTCCTGAAAATCCATTTTTGACAGCCCAGGACCTGAGGGTAGATCCTTCCTTTCCTCCTTGTTGGTGCTCTTTGGAGGCCAGCATGCTCTTTAGACCAGGCATCCCCTGCCCATCTCCTCTGAGAGAATCAGTGGGTCCCTTCCTCCCCATCCAGGGTTTTGGCACAGCAGGTTCACAGTCAGACCCAGGCCCACTTCTCAGCTCCCTTCTGTGTGGCAGCTGGACACAAAATCCACATTATTCCTCTTGAAGACTTGTTGAATTTGTGCAGCAGCACTTCAAAGTCTGACCAGGTATGAAGCCTTTCTAGTTTCTGGTTCCTGTGATGCATTTATTCACTGTAGGAATGCTGCTTTCTGGTTTAATCTTCCAGGAAAAAACAACCAAGATAAAGTAAGGAGTAAAGAGTTACTAAATAAAACTCTTAACCCTGTCACATTAATCTTTAACAGTAGAAAGTATTATCAACCAGTGCTGTGGAAAGAGCTGGCCCAAAACCTTCCTCTTCTCCTTGCTTGGACAGAGTCAGTCCAGGCAGTACTCAAGCCTTCTCCTCTTTCCAAGACTCTTCAGAAACCCTTGGCTGTGATTGAATAAAGACAGTTTAAAAAGAAACTTTTCCTACAGCCCTTCTAGCAAAAACTTGGGGCACCAAAATTCTGCAGTGAAAAAAAAAAAAAAAAAAAAAAGCCCTTTTCTCTTATGTATTTGGAATGACAATCCAGCACAACCAACAGCTTTCTGGGTGCCCATTTTACACCAGCCCTGGTGCAGGGATGATTTCCTGTGGTTTGGTAGCAATGTGACAAGCTTATGCCCTATGTGGTAGGAGAAAATAATTCCTAAAAAGCAGACACAGTTTAAAAACCCTAAATATTAGGTTTATGGTCGTTCCCAGTTCATGTATAATGCTAACTAGTCTAATAATTTTTATTGTCAAGTGTGAAAATGCAGTATTCAAGGCCACCTTCTTATTTAAGACTGAGAGTGTGAAATGGGGAAAGTGTTAAGAAAACAAAACAAAACAAAACAAAACAAAACAAAACCAGAAAGGAAATTAAAGCTCTGTATGGCTTTTTTTATTATTATTTATTTTCAGTTGCTGAGAATTTTAGAGACTCTCTTTCACCTTTGTTCCCTTCAAAGGCAAGTCTGTTTTTTCTGCATTTTGAAGACATTTGTTCCCTGTGAAGCAGTGGCATGGCTCCCTGGGCAGAGAGCTGTCAGCAAGCCCAAAGTGCTGCCATGCAGACCAGGCCCACATCTAAACTTTCCACATGTCTCAGGAAGCTGTCTCAGGGAGAGCCATTTTCTGAGAAGAATGTTCCCTCCTTTCCCCATTACTTTCACCATCCATATTTTTATGGAGGAGCCCTTTTAGCACAGTATTTATTTCTGAGTCATACAAATCAGCTCCAAAGCTTGGGTAGTGCCAAAAATGGGCTATTCATATTCATTCGTGCTCTTGTGCTCATCTCTGCTCTCATAAAATGGAACATGTGTCTGATGAGCTTATTTACTTTCTAAATGTGTCACAGGGCAGGATAGAGAATGTGCAAGAGATAATGGTAGAAGCACTGGAATAACATCAATAAGGCATTTTGCAAATAGAAACTTTAGAGCCTGCCTGATCTCTGCCAGACTCTGTGAAGTTTGGTTATAATGGTGTAGATTTTATTGTTAGGCCCTTTAAAATACAAGAGTATATGCTTCCATCAGTTAATTCCCAAAATAATGATGCTGCTCAGTACAGCGATGACTCATTCCAAGATGCCACTTGACTGGTTGCTGTTCACTTCCACAGGGAAGAAAACTGCTTAGGTTGTCACCTGTGCTGTCACTTGGAGCCTCTTGGGGGCTTTCTGAGCACCCCCACCTGCAGCAGGTCGAGTCTGCTGTGACTCATCCTGCACACAAAGCCCGCGGTCAGCTCCCATACCACAGCCCTGATGGATAATGCGGTACAGAAAATGCTCGGGGAGCACATTTCTGCACTCCCTGGAGCACACAGCACACAGCAACACCTTGCAGGACAGGCAGATTACCCCAGTGACCACGGGGAGTGCTCACGATGCTGGTCTGCAGCACGTTTTTACACATAGGAGTAAAGGACATTTCTTCACTATAGGATTTTGTGTCCCCTAATACAACCCCATAAGAAAAGGAAGATGCTCCCCACCCAGCTGTCTCATGTACACGAGGCAGTGCTTAACTGATCAGTCCCTCTGGCAATAAGCAAGCAACCTAGCTAAACCTATGTTTACCAAGTTACTACAACAGAAAATGAGATTCCTCTCATTTCTCAGAATATATTGAACACAATTTCAGGTTTTGCAAGTGTGTTTCTTACGCTCATTGCTGACATTGTATCCCCTGTGTCAAAGACATTCTTATATTTATGCTAAAAGTATGATGGAATTAAAGAGCAGGATTCTGACATATCCTTAGGGAATAATTTTGTAAATATATATATTCAGTGCTATGAGTCCACTTCAACAGTAAAAAAGAAAAAAAAAATAGCAAGAGAAAGGAAAAGAGGAAAAAAAAAACCTCTCGGCTCTTCAGAAGTATTTTTATGAACCTCAGGGATGAGTCATCTCTGGCAGAGGAGATTTAACAGGATGCAAAGAAGGGCTGATTCCACACCGAAGCAGGGAAATCACCATTCCTTCAGTTTGATGGCTAATATTTTTAACTAGAACTTCCCTTACCGCCACAAAGAGCCCCCAGCTCCTCACACATGGCTGACAGATAATCCTCTCTGTCTCCACATTGTGCATGGACAACCTTGCCCATAACCTGAGCCACGGAATGTGTGCTAACAGAGACAAGAATCCTCTGCTACCTTGAGAAAGATCCAGAAGGGCTGCTTCTTTTTTCTTTTTTCCTCCCCAGAAAAATGCATTTCCTCCAATAACCACCCTCACCTTTCTTCACCAGACATGGGAATTCAGTATCAGACAGAACCACCTCTAATCTCCCATGTACCTTTTTGCTACCAGGGCACTTAGATTCCCCTCTCTCTGTGTGGCAGATAAAATGAGTTCAAAGTTACTCTTTCAGGAATGGAGGTCAGTTCCCTGATACATCTAGACAGAAACCTCTAATCACTTGAGTTTTTGTCCAAGTGAGAGCTGTGAATATATTGCATTTCTAAAATCTACTTATTAACATGATAACTAATCTAATGGATGCCTTCAGATGCTTGAAAGCTGAAGGCAGAAGCAAGCGTGCATGCACATAAGGACAGCTTCTACATTTTTAAGCCAATTTGCTACTTGCCTAGAATTAAAAAGAGGATGACAAGTTCAGATCTACAGAGTTTAATGGGACCTAACAAACTCTAACTATGGCTGACAGGGCAGATATGGATGATGTCTCTTCCCTACTGCAGATAGGATTTTATTTTGTGGTCTTAAATCTTTTGAGTCTAAATTTTAAGTACTCTATTAGTCTCTAGCATTTTGTTGTTTGCATACAGGTTCCTGTAAGAGAGTTGCAAACATCCATTTGGGATCATTTTTTCATCAACAGGCTAAAAGAAAGACAAAGTGCTCCCAGCTATTCTTTCAATGTATCTAGCATTTCCAGCAGCAGAAAGTACATTCCAGAAAAAGCCCTGGTTTCGGTGTGGGCTCAACAAGATCTTCCAATATCTCACCCAAAACAAATTGGTAAGAGGATTTTGCTGAATGAAGATTAGAAGTCTCACCTATTCTGATGAAAGGACCCTTTCCAAACACAAGTCAGGGGCAGGTTTTCCATCATTTTCAGCACTGAATGGCAGTCATCCACTTAGATTCCCAAATGTCCTGGCCCAGATTTGACACTGGACTGTTACCTGCATGACACACCCAATTCAGCTGGCAGGGAAGAGCAAAGATCCCTGCTAACACAAATAACACACACACACTTTTAAACAAGCCTGGATTTAGTTATTAACTCCACACCTGGAGTGGGAAGGAGGGTCCTCAGCTCCTAAGTCTTCTCAGTTTTAGATGAAATTGCTACTTCTGGGGTGGAAGTAGTGTCTTTCCTGCCCCAAGCACAGCTATATGCCACATGAATAAACAACAGAGTAAGGCAAGAGATCAGAGAAATATAACAGTGCTCTGACACCTCAAGTTTGGATTACTTACAAACTGCATCAGTTCCTGGCAAGGCTGACCTAACTTGTGATCCTGAGAGCTCAATAAATTGAATTCCACAGCGATCACCATGTAGTGGTTTCTTGATGAAAACTTTAAAAAACAGTGTTGTTTGATTTTTTTTCTCTCTCCACAGCAGTATAGTTCTAAGAGTGTTGCATAAGAGTCGTGACTTCTCTTTCTGCTTTGAGACAAGTTTCTTTCTGTGCTATGCACTGAGTTCTCCTTGGGTTTTTCTGTCCACCCCAGAGGATGCTGTGTTTCCATGATGTATTATTAAAGTGTGTATGTTGTTTATGAGCTACCCTGATATCCTTCAGTAGGGAGGCACAATCTAAATGTAAAATAGCAATACTGTGATAAATAAGGAGAATTCAAAGCTCTGGCATCTTTACTGCATGTATGAGATGTGCTTGGATGCTAAAGCTATCCTCTTTTGCATGTAAAACACTAATACTTTGTAGTTTCTTCACTGAGATCTGTAAGTACAGAAACAAAGTCTGACTTCTAAGTGAGTAATGTTTGCAACTGCACTGCAGACCTGAGACGTTGTCTCAGCAGCCACCTGAAAATGACTGACTGGCTCACAGCAAGCAGGATGGGATGGCAAGAAGAAAGGCCTGAAGTGGAATATTATCCTGCCACATCAGTTGACAGGAAGCTTATAAGGTGTTTTGTTGATTCATAGCACAAAAAATGAGAGACAGAGGCCCAAAAGCTAGAATGCCTCACTGGCATTAGCAAGGTGTCTCACGGAGCCCTGGGAATAATTCCCTCCCCAAGAGAGCTCTGTAGGGACCATGTACAAGAGCCACCCAAAGTGAGGTGGCAGTGACCCCACTCTGCAGCACTCTTTTGACTTAATAGGAACAGCTGGTCAGTGAAGTGTTTGCTAGAAATTTAACAAGGCTCAAACAGTGAGAAACGTCTGCCAATAAATCAAAAGGGAGCACCAAGCTAAATGAGTTTTAATTTAAATTCGTACCTAGGGCTGACAGATGAGAGCTGCATGGCTCCTCTGCATTGCATTAGCACACACAGGTCTGTGCCCACAGCAGCAGCAGCTCAGGGAAGAGGTTTCTGGGTGGCAGCCTGGGGTCTTGGGTTAAGTGTGTGCATCCCACCAAGGGGGCTGTGGGAGGAGGCAACAGGGAAGTTCTCCCTAATGGCCCATTTTCAAAGCCATTTGAACACCAGGGAAGCCACCTTGGCCACAGATGTTTTGGGCTCTGCTGTGCCCCATTGCTGCCAGCAGCTTGATTCCACTGCTCCCTGTCAGAGCAAGCTGCTGTACCAGAAAAGGCTTTAGGGATAGGGATAGGCATAGGGAAAACTTCCCCCCAAAGGACAGCTGAGGATAGCAAGGGGAGGGAAGCCAACTCAAATTTCTGTTCTCTTGCCTGAAGAAGGCCTCACAACACTCAGTGAAAGGCCAGCTTTCCCTGAATCTGCAGGATATGGTGGGTGTGGGCAGAAGCCTCCAGGAGGTCACCTCCCAGTGACCAAGGCCATCACAGGCACAGGGGGTCCATGAATCCCTCCTGCTTCCCTGAGCAGTTTCAGTCTGGCAGCAAAGGCTGGATTTCAGCTTGGGACACTCTCAGGCAGAGTGGGTACCTTTGATCCCCTGATCAGGAGAGTCATGCCAAGGGGATTTGTTGGTTGTGCCTGCACATCACTCTGCTCTACCACTGATTTATTTCCAGGGAAAGGCTCAGTTACATTTACTGTGATGCGGGAGAAAAACTTCATGGCTGCTCATGGGCAGCTTCAGCATTCACAACAGAGGCAATTCCACTGCAGCCTTTGTGCCATAGCTGAGCCTGTTTGGCACCCCTGCCTGTCTGCAGGAGGCTGGCATCTGCTCTCCAGCTGTGCTGTGCCATGTCACACAGCTTTCTGTGCCCTGGGGAAAACTGAATCTGCTGCTGAAGCAGCATTGCCTTTGCCAGGAGGTCTGGTGGTGCCATCAGTGGAAATAATTCCTTTCCAGACTGTTGGGGCAATGCAAGCAGCCAGTCAAAACTGCATGAGCAAGACTAGCAAGTGGGATGCTGCTGCCTCACAGGAGCGAGAGCACAGCCAGGAGCCAAGGGGGCTGCCTGTGTGTCCCCATGATGCCCCTGCAGGACCAGGCACCCCCAGGAGCCTCTCCCTCTGCCCATGGCTGGGAAGCACTGCAGAGTACATGGACAGCACACTGTGCCTCAAAACACCACTTGTGCTGCCCAAGGTGGCTTGCTTTGAATCTCACAGAGCTGCTGGGTTGTTTGCCCACAGCTGATGATCCGAGATACAGGGCTGGCTGTGCCTTCTTCTGGGATGTGGCATCACTGGAGAGGCAAAGGAGACAATGAAGGTGGGAATGGCTGAAGAATGAGCTACAAGGTGAATTTCACAGGGCTGGCCTGCCACTGAATTCTGCATGGCTATTCTGTGCTTGAGTTGGGGAATCAGTTTGGCTGCTTTTTTGGTTTTCCCCCGAAATGAAATTAGAGATATCCAAAGCATGACATACCACAAAATGTACCAGGGGATATTTCTGGTCTGGGAACAATAAATAAATGCATGGAAATGTATGGAAAGAACTGTGATCACTGCCTCTTATACTCACCGATGCTCTGACTGCAAGAAACCTCAACTTCTTTTTTGTAATGTTTTCCAGAAGTTTCAAATAAAAGAAACTGAAAATAGTGCACAAAAAAAAACCCAAAAAACCAATAAAAACCTAACCAAAACAAAAAACAGATTTATATTCTAGTATATTGACATTCCAGTTAGCTTTTCATGGACAAATGTCCATGCATGCACACACACATATGCACACATAAAATGGATTATATTAGCTCTTAAGCTTCTGAAAACACCAGCTAAACTTTTTAAAAGCCAGAGGCAGCAGTATTCCCTTCAGAAATGATCTGGTAGGAAAATATCAAAAGCAGAATGTGCAGGCTTTTAAAGAAATGTGTAGGAGCAAAACGAGCTTATTTCTGTTTTAATCCAAATTGAATCATATGTCTTATGTCAAAGCTATAAAAAACAAGGAAGGTAAAAGAGGTAATTCATGTACCACAAACTTTTAAAAATTTTTGTATTCCATTATTTCCTTCTCTTTACACAAAAGAATCAAAAAAAAGGTATCAATTCCTAGCAAGAAAATTTCACCTCCTTCCTACCATTAAGAAGAAACTAAGGAAACACATCCTCTTCTGGTATAGTCTGTTACAGCTCCTCAGGAATCAAAGGAAGTAGGACAGTTTCCAACAATGGAGGACATGATCCTCAGATCTTTAGTAAGTGAAAAAGCATCCTGTCTGGAACTATTTGGGAGAGGAAGCTTATGCAGGGATAGCTAATAAAATACTTTCTGTGTTCTGTAAAGGAGATCAGTTGATCCTGAGTAAAAGGCAGTGTTGGGAGAGCTGCTCTGTCCCCTGGCCCCTCTCCCCAGCCCTGGCAGAGCAGTGTGCAGGTCAGATGGGCTGTCCTGTCCGGCTGGCAGAGCTGCCATCTGTCCCCTTGGACACTGCTGCCATTACATCATGGCCCAGATATGGCACACTGACCAGGAGGCCCTGCAGAAGGAGGGCTCCCAGATGGCATTCTGCTGCCACCAGGGATATCCTGTCCACTCTGCTCCCTCCTCAGCTCTGGGGAGCCTGGGGGAGGGACAGCATCCAGAGCAGGGCTGCATAAAGCCCTTAGGGACAGGAGCCTGCTTCTTCCTCTGTTTGTTCACAGGATCCTCAGACCCTACTGGAGCAAGGGCTGTGCAACAGATCAGCTCTGAAAAATTAGAGTGAGCCAGGCAGTTCTGGAAAGCACAACATACTCTGCATGCATGTCCTGCCTGCATGGGCTCAGCATGCCCAGCTGGGGCAGACACCACACAAATGAGCCTGAGAATAGGCTAGCACAAAAGGAGGATAAAAGACCTTAAGGCCATCTGAAAAGATTCTGGTAGCCTTGGTGCCATATTCAGCTAAAAAACCTTAGGCACTGATGCAGCAAAAGGATGATGTCTGGTCCAGAGAGTATTCAGAGTGTGTAAATTGGGTTCCTGTAGGACATATACCTCCCACTGATGTTACAGACAGCTTCAGGGCACCAAGAGGCAGGAGACTCCATCAGGGAGCCACATCCATCCAAACAATACAGACTACAGACTCACAGCACTCCCTGCTGCCTGCTCAGTACTTGCCTTGGTACATGAAGCAGGACCTGCCATCTCTCCCTCCATTGCTGCAAATCAGGATGCATCCACTCATTTCTCTTGAAACAGTGTGGTGGAAGGTGAGGTTTCCACAGTTTCTTACCTCCTTCCCTTCTCAGAGCAGACTGTGAGATCTTCACAGCATGGCTTCTGTCAGTGGGTCCCTGGCCATGATCAGGGCTCCTGGACACAAAATCAGGAACTAATGAAAGCATAAAAATCCTGTAACACTTCCTGCAATGACCTCCTCCAGCTTCTTGCTTTCTCATCCCCCTCACTCTTGGGTTCTGCAGCAATAAAAGCAGCAGCAGAATTTCTGTGAAGAGAATAATACTGCAGAATTCAGGTAACCTCTAGAAAATCTTCCCAGAACAGCCTGAAGTGGCCACATGATTTTAGAGAAAGTGGGAGGATGTCACTTTCACTCAAAGGCCAAGATTAAGTGCTGAGCTGGATCCATTAATCCTGCCTGAGCTGCACAGGTCTCCAAATTGCCTGCCTCTTCTGGGAACATTGAAATATTAGCAAACTAATACAAAAACTATCATCACCCCAAGCCATGTTCATCCAGTGAAACTCTTCCATGCTTTTGCACAAATTATGTTGGCCTCTTATGCCACTGAAGTAGCCTTCATTTAAGAGATTTAATCAGGTTCAGAACAAACAAAAGTTCTTTTGGAAGACCAGAAAACATATAAAATCACTACCATAAAGAGAAAGATGTTTCTGAGCTGCTCTCTCTATATTTATTTTCTGCATGTGAAATCAGTCAGTCATTTTGAATGCTTGATAAAATCAAGGACAATTAAACTAAATTAAGCTTTAATTTCAGACTGTGACATATGTCTATGGCTAAGTATTTCTTTCTGCAATGTCTGGAATTACTAACCAGCAGTACAAGCTAAGTTCAAGTATCAGTCAAGGTGGGAAAAAGTTCTTCACTGATCAAAAAGCAGACAATGAAGGTGTTGGAATACTTTGCATTACTCTCAGGACAAGACAAGGTCAAGCAGCAATGACCCAGCTAATGAGGAATCCCACCTTTCTGTGCAGGAGGATAAATGAGCCCCGTTGAGGGCTGAGCCCTCAGCATTCATGAACAGCAGCAGTTCTGTGCTCCCAGCTTCCTGCACACTCAACATCACCTTCCTGAGCTGCATCCCTGAAGATCTGTAGAGAAACAATCCTTTATTGGTGAAGGCACAGCTGCAACAATTGTTTCTAATCCCAGTATCAAATCCAACTTTCATACCTTAAAACCAAAACCAAACCCATTTTTCTCTGCTTCTTATGCCTATTGTATCTGCCTGTTAGAGGGTCTGGCTCTTCTCTGAGCACCTGGTGCTTCCCTGTGAGTCAATCAGGCAATTGGTCCTCCTGACAAAGTTTGCTCATGCAGCAGACATTTTTGCCATCCCACATAAGCTGAGTTTGACTCCTGCTCCTGCACCTTTGAAGGCAGGTCTAGGCTGGTTGTCAGCCTGGCATAAAGTGCTGTGCCTGAATGATTTTGATTGTGTTCTTTCCTTTCAGATCCTCAGATGACCTATGAGGAGAACAAAGCTTTCCAGGCTGAGCAGATGGCTTGCAAAGGGATACTTTTTCAGGAAGGGCAGGCTGTGTTAATGACTTTTCCAAAGTTCCACTGTCCCATTGCCAACAATGTCATTTCCAGAAAGTGAATCCTGTGGCAAGACAGCAAGGAAAGATGATTTTAACAACACAGCCTATGTGAAAGAGTTGTAAAAACCTTTTGGCCACACAAACAGTGATCCAGATGAGTTTTCTGTAGGTTCTGGATGGCTGGAGTCCTACAGGGGAGAGCTGAAGGGAAATGACTTGTACTTTCTGGAAAGGTCAAGTCAGTTGAGACTAAAGAGACTAATGGAATCGTTTCATTAGAGGTCACATGGATTCAGAAAAGGGTTCTGATTCCATCCAAACCTTCTCTTAATCACAGGAAGCTACAAAGTAGGATATTACACAGACTAGGGAGAAAATTAATATCGAACTCCTTATGAAGTTGCTCATTTGTGAAGAATCCATCCAGTTCAGTCTCTCAGGCACAATGGGTGGCCTATCAGCAAGTCACTATTCAAATCCCCTTTCCAGTGACAGCTCTATCACAGCAGAGGAGGTGTTAGATGTCTTACTAGAGGTTGGCAGAGCAACTTACACTGGGAGCTGTGGGTCTTACCATTTCCCTCTCAGCCCTAATGAACACTCTTGTCTAGAACAATAAAATCTCCTTTTCTCAGTGACGACTTTGAGAGAAAAATCATCTGTGAAGCTGATTAAGATACAGCTTGGGTACAGTAAAACCTTCTAATGTCTATTTACCTTTGAAATGCAGACTGCTACACAGAGGCAACCAAATGTCCTAGTTTAACCTCTTACGTGTTATCAAATCAAAAGGAAGAACAGTGGGAAATTCATCAAATCAAAGGCTTCACAAGACTTCAAAACAGCCTCTTCTCACGTGCAACACTTACATGGGAGAACAGGGGGAGGAAACAGTGTTTCCAACTCTCCAGTCAGTTTAGGACTTACTCCTGTAACTTTCTGACATCTTTTTCTATTATAACAAAACTTAATCCACTTCACAGGAGTGACTTATTACCAGTTCTGTTTACAGCACAGAGTGCCAAGCAAAAAACCTTCTGCAATAATAAAAAGTTACCAACACAAACAAAATATCTTGACAGCAGGGCTCTCTTTTTTTTTCTAATATTTATTTCTCAGAAAGATATAAAATGCTATTTGAATGATTAGCTGCCCAAGGACATCAGAGAACAGTATATAAATAGGATTCACTTGCAAAATGGAGGCAGAGCCATGGAATATGTCAAAGGGAGCTTAATTAAGCCCTGTTTTTAATGAGTGACAAAACCATGCCATGAAATCTATAACCGAGGTATCAGAGAAATTTGCGACTCAGTAAAGTTGAAACAAATATTTAATTCTGCAGTATGCACAGACATGGCTGAGAAATTACCCAAAGATTTCTCTAAGAAACATCAAAGCAGTTAACTTCAATCACATTTTGCTGGGGCTGATATTCTCTTTCATTTTCGGAAGGTTTAGGGAATTAACAATGGTCTTGGCAAACATTCATTCTGACAAGTTAGTATGCAGTCCTTCTGGCTATAACAAGTATACTTATTCCCTGTATCTCAGTTTACACATCATTCTCTCTACCCACCAGCATTTTGGAATAGAGCCCTGTGTGTTGAGGAAATTACAGCAGTAGAAAATGCTACCCCCATATCCAGTCACATGGATGTCATAAAGCTGAATTATTCTTTATCCAGAGGAATAGAGGAGGAACCAAGAAAAGCCAGTTTAACTGAATGTCTGTGAGCTGCCTCTGATCCTGCCTGGATACCACACCTTAAACCTGCTGATTGATCTTCTCTTCAGCAGGACCCATCACAGTCCTTGGTTGCAACAGTTTTATCTCCTTCAGGACATTGAAACCCTAGTCCAAAACTTGGCAATAGAAGTTCTTGCCTTCACATCACTATGTTTTGATTTTAGATGGTTTGCTACACCTGCAGCAATTGATTTTTCCTCAATACCGAGCAAAACAGAAATAGGCAGACTTTGCAAAGCACCAGAAGCTTTGAATTCCCATTTAGGGAAAGTCAGATGTGGCAATGGTTTAGGCATCGCAGACATGAAGGAACGAGACTGGGTTACTATCTGGGAAATTACACTGTTTAAATATAAGGCTGAGATTGGAGATATTTTTTGCAAAATTATCTTCTAATTACTGCAGGCTTTATGCACTTGTGGGTACTTCAGTCCTTGCAACCTTGGGAAAATGCAGGAGAAGATTTTGGAGGGTAATTTTGTACCCTGTCACAGGACCAAGGCTCAACAGAGAGAAGCTGTAGGTTTTGCCATGGAAATGGCATTTCCAACAGCAACTCCTCAGGCTTTTTATCCCCATTTGCAGAACAGGACAATAACCATCTTGCAGGAGCATAATTCAATGTCAGTGAATACCTTTGTGACCTCAGAATGAGTGGGGGTACTCCAGAAACACAGAATGTGCTTATTTTAAGCATTATTGCCAATGAATGTATTTGTGACACCAATTAAAAACCTCTAAAAGACCATCTGTTTGTAGAGCTTTTGAGGTGAAATGGACATTGTCAATGGGCTTGTATAGATGCTATCTCTCAGATTTAATCTATATGTGCTGTACGTGCACCAGACACTGCACAACAGCCATTCACTCATGTTAGAAAGAAATTGTGGTTTTCTGGATGATGATTTGCTGACTAGTTAAGGGCTGTCACTGAACATACTGTATGTACATTAGCTGTCCTGTTTTAATGAGAAACAGAACTCTTTAATGTTCCTCTTCTGACATTTTTTCCTTTTTAATATTCAATTAAAAAAAAATCACAAATGCAGCCCTTGAAAGAGGCTGGACTAAACAATCTCTGGAAGTGTCTTCCAACCTCAGCTATTCCATGACTTTGTGAAAACATCTTGGAGTCTTTAAACAGCATCAGAGGGAATATCATCACCTGTAGCTAGTAGCACAAACAAGACTGTAGTGAGTTGCTTTTATCTCACCCGGCAGCAGAAATGTCTTAACTTCATTACAAAATGTGAACATGAGAGCTCACTGAGTGCCATTTCAGACAGGTGCTTGTCCCATGAAATTTGTTAATATTTCTCCTGAAAATAAGGTATCAAAAGCCATTTATCTGGCTACATTTCAGTTGGTCTCATCTTTCCTGCACCTTACTCAACACCAGCACTATGAATGTGTCTCTCTGTAAAGGACTGAAAGAAAATTCCACACTGCCATCAAAAAGGGCACAAGGCTGGGCCTTGGGCATGTGTATCCCTGAGGAAAGATACACACATATTGCTGCCTGACCTTGTGAGCCCTTGGACCAGCCTGACTTTGTCACCACAAGGGTGGTGGCACAAACTGGGGTCTGCATCTGTGAGTCTAGACTTGGTGTTCTATTTGGCATGGTTGATGCTGACATCCTGCTCCATAAAAGAAAAAACAATATCCTCCTCTCCCCTGTGGTTTTGTGAGGACCACATCTACCTGAAAGTTACCTTGGCTGTTGCTCACCCAGATTTTTGCTGTGCTGTAACTTTATGTCAACATGATCATCTGTGTTTCATGGAGTTTGTTCTGAATATGTCTGAACAAAATCTTCCATTATATCTGCTAAACAAAATTTCTGTTTTGTGATACAAACTGGCTTGGCTGGCATCCCAAGGCCTAGCACAATACATGCAAGCTTGTGTTGTAGGTCACCTTTAGCCAGGACTGTGGCACTGATCACCTGCCTGAATGTCAGAATGAATTTAGCCACTAAAGTACCAGCAGCTGGGCACGATGAAGGTGATGTGACACTCTGGTACCATTTCTTTTAGTGAACAACAGGCACTCCTTTGATGTAAATTGAGTCCCATTGTCACTTAGAATCTGTACAGGAACTTTGAAATGAGAGTCTTGGCACTTCCAGTCTCTGGGCTGAAGTAATTTGCACAGAATCTTGCAAGTTATTTTCAAGGCTCATCTAACAAAGCTGAAAAAATTCGGTTTTTGGGAAGAGCAGATAAGATTTCCTGAATTCTACCTGCTGAGTGTTGTACTGAAGGGCACATGGTGTTTGTGGATAATCTGGACATTGCATGGCATTGCTGATCACCATTTACCCCACAGACTAGCTGGCCAGCATCTAGCAGAGAAGAATCCTCACATGCTTTTTGTAGCACAACGAACCTGGACTTGATCAGAGAGGTTCTAAAAAATACTTTAGTTGTTATATGATTCTAAGGAACATTGCAAGAGCTGAAACCCCTTTGGCTGTCAGTCCATTTGCTTTAGCACTGTGGAGAGGGGATAAAGGATTAGAAGAACCAGTTCACTCAGGAAATGAAGCCCTGCTGCTGTGAGGGGGGAGGAACCCATAGTAAGAAATTACTTCTCGAGAAAAGAGCATAATTGTGAGACATTTTGTAGTTGTAATGCCTCACGGATAGATTTGCATTTGCATATTACGCACTAACCAGTCCCTTGTGCATCATTTAAACTCTCTTCACACAGGCAATGCTCTGTCAGTTTTCATAACCCAGCTGCCTGTACAGGAATTGTTCTGTTTTCCTTCCTGAAGCTGTATGTGAAAGTAGAAATATTCTGTGCTCACAACTGGATTTGGTGGAATAGGTATTTTTGTCAAATCTCCACAAACTCAGAAAATATTTTGCCTACGGATTGAACAGGAGCTGCTACATACTGCAGTAAATTTTGAATTTCATAATCAGTGAGAGCTGATCTTTTTCCTCCTTGAAGCTATCATTAGCAGACGTTGCAGGTTTTTGTATTTGCTGCACAGTGCTCCACAGAGACACAGGTACACACAGCTCTTTTCTCCATCAACAGGGTGAGGAGTTCCAGTGTCACAGGCTGCTGTTATCACTCAATTTCTGCAAGCCTCATGATCACTCCTTGTTCCTTCACTGCTCTGGGCCAGCATGACCAAATCTTAATGAGCGTGCCTCTAATTTTCTGTGAAGCATAAAGAAGCCTCAGTGGCACAGACAGATTTCTAAAGGACAACAGTTATTATACACAAATCCACAAGGCCTTAGTACTTGCACAGCCACTCTGTGTCAAGGGCTTTGTGGCTCTTGTAAATTGAAGACACAAGAGTTACAGGAGTTGGTAACTACAGAGCTGTAGCTAAAAGTGACTTCCTTTTGCTCCAGACCTGTGTGCCTGCATACTTGCTACTGATGGACTGATGGATGTTCAGCCCAGTTCCACCAGTCAGGATGACCCAGCCATGCACTTCAGATCTCACTGGAGCTAAACAGCCTCCCCTATTCCCCTGGGACCAACTTGCCTTCCCTGCTGATAAAGTCGTGCTCTTGAGGAAAAGGAAGAAGGGATTTTGCCACCCCATCAGACAAAAGCACCTCCTTCAGACAGCTGTGCCTTTCTTCTCTAAAGCCTCCAGCCCAGGGGAATGAAGAGCATTACCAAGCCATGCAATCCAAAGCTGTGCAGTGGGGAAACACACACAAATCTGTCAGCATCCAAATGTCTCGGCTCACCTCCATGGGGCAACGCTCTTGTAAGGCCATGATGGAAAAAGCCAATTTGTACTTTTATTGCTACAAATGCTGGAGGAGACTGGGCTGGAAAGGAAGGTGCAACACCAGCCTTTTCCCTAATGCAGTCACACTGCTCTCGCTGTGCCTGGGGGGCACATGTCCCACATGGAGGGAGAATCCAGCACCACCTCTAATGGGTGCACCAGGCTCAGCAACAGGAAACCAACATCCTCATTCAGCTACTGCACTTTTGAAAAATGACTTGGCTGTGACAGCAGAATCAAAGGAGGTTGTGTTTTTCTGCTTGACGTTTGTAAGAGGAAGCGAGAGGCCAGCTGCTGGTTACACTGGCTGGCACAGGTTCCTCTGAGTTTCAGGAATAAAACACATGGATTTGATGAAAACAGCAAATGGTGAAACGTGCAAAGCCAACCACAACTGCTTCAAACTACAGCATTTGCCTGCTGTAGATTATTTCTGCGGAATACCAGCAGGTCACTGACTCACATGGATAAGTATTACCTGGCAGCAGAATTATCATCGATTTCGTACGATTGATTTCTCTGCCAAAGAGTAACATACTAAATCTTTTCTGTTAAAAGAACAAACTACCATGGCAGGAGAATGTAAATTATTCTGGAAGACCACAGCTTAAAGACCAGAAAACCTTTCAGAGATGTTTTTCACTGCCTGATGGAGGAAAGAGACTTGTTTTGCTCCTTAGTGCTTTCCAAGTAGTTATTTTATGGGTCTCAAACCTCCATGTTGTCAAACCAGAATTCTTCATTAAAAAGATCTTGCATACAAAAGTCTATGAACTGAACCAAAGGAGACTATAAATACTAAAATATACAATGAAACAGGACTGACTGCCAAGCAAAATTCAAACTAAGACTGTTTTTCTATTCTTATCTTACCTCATTATAAGTCAGAGCTTTTGTTTACCCTGGAAAGAGACCTGTTTCTGGTTTTGCACTCCTTCTATGCCACTCTGATTGTGTTCCCTTAATCCAGCAATGCCAGGCCTCTCAGCAGACTTGCTTTTCTCTTGGTCCACTTGATAAGAAATACAACATAGCCATGTTTGTGGCCCATTTACGAGGCTTCTTAATATGGAGTTCACTAGAACAGTATTTGGCAAAGACAGCTGCCTGGTATTTATTCTTTTACCTCTCCAGTCCTGGAGTCTGCTCAGTTCTTCATCTTAGATTAATACACACACTGGTAAAACGTGTATTTCTATAGGCAGGATATGAGGCAAGTGGAACATGTAATACCCTGGCCCCAGATGCCCCAACTTGAGAGTCTAATTTAATTTGCCCTTGCCATGCAGCCAGGGTAGGCAGCAGGAAGGCCAAGGCCATACCCAGCTGCTGCAACAATAAAATCTGGGGTTTTTTGAGGAGCTCCACTGGCTGTGCACGTGGGTTTGTACAGCACTGATTTACCTAAAAGGGGCTCGAAAGTGTCTCCACACCCCTGTGATGTGATGTAGAGATGTGTCTCACACCCACTGTGTTACTCCCAGTGATCTGGGAGTGTGCTCATGCCCAAGCTTTTGGAGCTCAGGAATAGCATAGCTGTTAGGAGGTGAAAAATGTCTTGCCTGTAACTCTGCTGTTTTTGGACACAACATGCTGGCTCTTGGTCCTCCACCTCTGCTGCCACCCTCTCACTCAGCAGTGCACCTGAGTCTCCTGGCTCCAGGGTAGATCCTCACCCCTCACATCAGCCCTTGCTGCCTTCTCTTGTTCTGCTTCCCCTGCTCACCAACTTCTTTTCCTGTGTAAGTGCCTCTTTTCTCAGTGTCACTGATGGCTGCTCTGCTCTTATCTTTCCACTGGAGTTCCCTACTCCCAGTGCCATCTCACCATTATTTCACTTCTTCCCTTCCTCTTCTGTACATGAGATACAATCAGTCCTGGCTGCCTTTCATGCCCTTTCCTCCACAAGACCAAACCTGTAGCATCTGTATGGTGTCCTCTGTATTGTTGGCTGGTCTCCAGTTGCTCCCACTGCAATGCACTGATTTTCTGGCCACAGAAACACTCAGCATCCTCTCCTGCACCCACAGCAGTCTGTGGAAATTTGTACTCTTCTTCCAAGCTTTTTCTGTTGAATCATCTTATCTTTTTGAATGGAATTTTTTACATTTGGATTAAAGTTTCCCATCCATTAACAATTAAATTAGTTCAGAAACTTCTGAAGTATATTTTAATAACAAAATACTGTTCCTCCAGTGTTATGTACTTGGCATTTATACAGACCTATTTCATATGATAATGCTATCGTCTCCCCACATAAGAGGAAGTTCTGAGTAGAAGAGTTAATCAAAACTTAATTTTCTCAAAGTATCATAGATGAATGCTCCTGAACCCAATTAGTATGCTTTCTGCTAGTCAAATAGACACAAAGATACTGAGGGTGAAGAAAGGAGAAAAGAGACATGAACAGTATTTCTGATGAAATAAATTCCTATAATGGGAGTCGATTTGATTATAATTTGATTTAAAAATGTCTATTGTTTTTACATCCAGTGCTAAGAGAAATGGAAACGGTTTGCACTTAAATTTTACTTTAGGTTTCTTTGTAACACCGAAAAAGGAGTATTATTACTGCTGCGTTATCAAGTTTGCTGTCTTCTATATTTTCACACTTCTGGATGCATGAACATCACTGAAAGGCTCATGCTCATGTGCTCCCTCCATTGCTGATTCTGGATTGAAATGAACCAGATTAAAATGAGCCCTGACTGAGGTAAAACTGTTTGGTAAATGTCTCCTTCAACCTCCAACCTCAGCCCTACAGATCTCTGCAGAGGCTCAGCAGACACAGGGAAGCAGAAAGAGCGCTAACCTATACTCACACTGCAAACATTAACTAATTTATTCAGATGTCAGTGTAGAGTATGTCCTACCTTTGTTTGTACTTGAAATAGGGAGATGGGGTCATGAGGGAGGGAAGGGGAAAAGGGCTCCTTGCTCATACAGTGGATACTGTCACAGCTGGTAGATGCTGCTTTCATTTCCCTGCACAAGCGTGACTGACAGGGACAGAACTGCCCTACCATCGATCCTCAAGGCTGGGGTCTACAGGGATGAGCACACAGCTAGGGGAGGAGCACTGAGTGGGAGACCAGTCACAGGGCACAGGTTTCTCTGTCTCACACCTGACCATGGGACAACTGGAAAAGCAGGTAGGTAGGTGTAAGGAGGAACCCAAGCTCGGGGAGCTATGCCAGAAGCACACAGCACAGAAACTTGACACTGAAAACAAAGGGATACAGGTGCAATCTAACCTCTGCAGGGTTTGTGAGCCTTGGAAGCTGCAGCAGCACCCAGGCAAAGTGAGAGCAAACCTTGTGCTGTAGCACAGGACAGAAGTGGTCTGGCTATTTAAGGCATTTCAGCCAAATGTTATTTCCATTCAAGTTAGCAGGACTGCTTGGATTTAGCAGCAGCTGTGTGGGGCTTGGCTGCTGGCTGGGGTTAAACCACGACAGAGGAGTAAAGGAAAGCAATATAATCTATTGAAAATAAATAGCTCTTGACCAACTAATTGGATATTTTTAATGACCTTATAAATTTAACTGACATTGCAAGAATTTTAATCCTATGAAATAAAAATATTTAACACATCTCTCACAAAATCCTAATAACACAGGGGAGTAATATAAAATGTGACATATCATACCGATTGAGAAAGAATTGAGAGGAAGCACTGAAGACACAAAAATCTGCATGAGAGATGCAAGAGGAACAAATCTGATTTCAGCTCCCTTTCTCTCTCTGCTGAGTATAGATGAATCCTAGGAAATTACCTTGCTGTGCCATCACCTTTGAGAATACCCTGAGACAATTATGCCTTACACATTATGCAAATATGAAGTCACACCTCTTAGGCACAGAAGTGAAGAGCTGCCATGCAGAGGAGCAGGGATCCTGAAGGACTGCTCCAGTGAGCAACCAAGCCAACACAAACTACACAGTTTGATGTGCTGGCCCAGGCCCATCAATCCCCTTCCTTAATGCATGCAGAGAAGACTGAGCAGGGGATAGAGAAGTTATCATACCTCTCCTGGTGTGCACAAGTGTCAGATCGGGTTTGGCATTTGCACTGAAGCACTAAAAAGTCAGAAATGGTTGAGAGAACCGCCACAAGAATTGTACATGTAACAAGAACATAACAGCAGTGGAGGCAGGATTTTAATTAGAAAGAAATGATAAAAATCAAGACAGGCTTTTTAGTTCCTGAAAAGTGCCACCTAGACAGCTGCAACTTGAAAAAGGAAACTGCCTTACTACAATACAAGTCCAGGAGCTGATCCAAGTAGGTGGGCTACCAGCTGTAGGGTCATGCTGAATGATAAATTGTCAGGGAAGACTGCTGAAGATCTCTTGCACAACTTTTCATGCAGCTGCACTTAACACTGAATTGATAAGCTACATAACATTAGCCTGCCATAGAATATGTACTTCGGGCATTTTGGTTCAATTTGCAGCAAGATCAAATTGCATTTAAAAAGGACACAATGGACCATGGCCACCACTGGGCTGGGGGGCTTGTGCCTCAGAAAAATGTGGATCATTTTCTTGAAGGACTGCACAACAGTAATACTGAGGTATCCTTGTACTTTGCACTGGTACCACAATACCACTGGAAAGGCATCAAAAGCAGATACATCTTTAGGGAAAGTATTTTAAACCATTGACTTTATTAAAATACTTAATACATGGTTTTTAGAGGAATGTACTTACATTTTCTGGAAACTCCACTGAACCCAAATTTTAATAATATATTTAACAAATGACAAAACAGTGGATGAAATCATGCTGTACACCAAAGAGTAGACAAGTTAGGGTATTGTTTTTCATCCTCATCATTATTTTCCTGGCACAGACTCTTCTTTGCTTTTTAGCTTCAATCTCTTGAATATCTAGTAGCAGAGAAAGAAGTTTTGCGTTTCTCATGGCATTAAACCCATCTGGTCCAAGTGAAAGTCCATTTGTTTTCACCACCTTCATTCAAACCTTCCCCAGGAGCCTCCCCTTACAGAAAAGTAAAGGTGATTGACCTCTCTGAAAAACTACAGGTCACAGTGCAAGACAAGTTTGACAGTCAAATGTGAACATGGAGCTCTACCTTCTCAGAGTCATTACTCTTTCAAAATATCCATTTCAAACCAAGAGTGGGAAAAGACATTTGTCAAAATACAAGGGACAAAACATATACATTAGTGGAATGCACATGGAAGACAGCTTGCAGTGCTGCAGCTCTGAAGTAAAAGGTAAATCAGAAGCCAGGTCTTGCTGAAATACAAGATGTGAGAGCTGGGAAGGAGAAAGACAGAAATAACCTGGACGCGTTCTTAAAAAAATGAAATGTCCTAACCTCACAGAGAAGGCTGTAATTATCATACCACTGTAATTGCCATGAACCATGGAGAGCAGTGACAAAGTGTATGTTATGACAATCTCACTGACAAGTATAATCTGGGGGAAATTATTCATACCGAGCAAAGAAATAATTAACTGTGTTTCAATGCAAGATGCACAGAGGATGCATAGGTTTTCACATCAAATTAATAAGGCTCTTTTTAAGAGATCATTTTGCAACCTTGCATAGGTGATATTACATCTTTTCAATAGATAATGTGCAGAAACTATGTACAGTTGATAAAAGAACTTTGATGAAAGCGTTTTTTCCCCTCAAGTTTTACCATAGTATAAAAAGTAACATATATAACTCCTTCAGTTCTCTAAAACACATGTGGAACATCCCAGAAAGAGAAACAGGAACGCCATCTAAATGATGGTGTGTGCATTTATACAACAGGTTGAAATAACCAGAGAAGCCACCACAAAGCAAAGTCATAAAGTTTTCATATACAAAAAAAACCCACAAGAGTAAATTTTGTTTACAAACAAACATGAAAACTCATTTAAACAGAAATGTATTTTAGTTATAACAAATTAATGACCTTCACTAATCAGACTAGTGAATGGATGGATGACTCACACACTAAGTAAATGATAGAAAGAGCCAATTCAATCCCTGCTTGATAAATGGACAGTAAACTTTAAAATCTGCATTTGGTTTCCAATTAATCCCAGCTCAAAACAATTCCTCCCTTAGACAGCCAGACAGCAGCTTCTCAAAACTAATATTATGAACATCTGCCAGTCCGCTGCAACAAAAGCCATTAGG
Source organism: Oenanthe melanoleuca (assembly GCF_029582105.1). NCBI lineage: Eukaryota > Metazoa > Chordata > Aves > Passeriformes > Muscicapidae > Oenanthe > Oenanthe melanoleuca. The sequence goes on from NC_079336.1 coordinate 34,196,008, forward strand.
GCATCCATGTGCTTCTTCATTTGGTAAGAAAGAAAGTCAGCCAGAGGATGAGCACAGCGCCACAGGACAGCCAACCCCATCTTTTAAAACGAGTGTCCTGTTCCCTGGGACACTCATCCATCGCCCCAAAATGACTTACTTTTGCCCTGCAATTATGTAAATCAGGACACTTTCTGTCTGATGTGGCTCTCTTCCATTGAAACTACCTTCTCCTTTACACAGGAGTTGCCTGGAATTTGTTTTGATATTTTGTGCCTGGATGCAAAACTTCATTATCAGCGCTGCTTATTACTCTTGCATATCACAGTGATGTGTACTTTTTTGTAGTATTTACAATGGTATCACTGTGGAGAACTAAGCCCTGTACTAGAAACAGCCTCTTTAACAGAGACCTTAATACTAAGGATTTGGTACGTTTCTGATCTACAGATAAAAAGGCAAAGCTAAAATCAGCCCACTATACATTTGGCATTAGGTTCAAACATGGGGAAAAAGCAAACGTCCAGCACATTCCCTTGTTTCTGTGGGATGCTATTTACAGGAAGAATTCACTTTTTTAATATTTCAACAACAAAAACCCAGCTACTTTCAAAATTAGAGTAATCTAAGGCGGCTTAGTTTTTAATCCACAGAGAACACAAACAACATTGCTGTTTGCTGTTAAACACAAATCTCAGAAATGCAGGGAAACTATGATCTCTTATACTATGGGTGACAAATCACAGCCAGTTTAATAACAACAGTAAAAAAAACACTTCTGCTTTTTTTGAACACAGCTCCTAAAAAGTACAGCATCTCAGTATTTCCTCAGTTCCAGACTGCTGACATTATAAATTAAAGGTGAAAAGAGATCCATATATAAACAAGGCAGCTTTCCACTGACTTCATTGTACTTGGTTCTTGTCTAAACCTTTGGAACTTTAATCTTCAAATACCATAAGGTAAGGCTGAATTCATCAGTTACAAAACAACGTCCATTTGTATGTGGAATTCAGAAAAACAAAACAAAACAAAAACCAAACTCAAAACACACACACAAGTATGTAGAGCAATTCAGATGTCTCATTTCCCAGCCTTCACGCTTGCATGTCACCTTCTGCAGATCTGTACACACACAGACCCTCTGAGGCCAAGGCCCTATGTTATGGTACGAGGCCTTTTGGGCGGCGGGGGCGGCATGAGTTCAGTGTCAGGATCAAGGTGGTGCTTCCGCGTCTGTCCTTGGGAAGCTGCTGCACATCTGTCAATGAACTCAAACAGCATCTCCTTCGTCACTGGATTCTGGATGCTGTTGCAGACAGCTGGGAAGAAAGCACACATTGGCATGTAACTGAACTGATTTGTTCTAGTCGGCACTTCAATAACTTCACCCCCTCTTGGCAAAATAACAACATTCTCTGGCTCAAGTATGAAGCCTTAGACACACGCTTTGACAAGGTGGCTGTGTCTGGAGTCACGAATCTCTGCTCTGCCCCCCAGAGAGCCAAGCAATGCCGTGGGCCTCTACTCTCATGGGAGTGTCTCCTTCTAAAACAAACTAAAGGCACGTGTGTGTGTGTGTAAGGCTCCCTGAAGCAACTATAAAACCACCAGAACTGACATCCTGTTGAGGCAAGGAACAGCAACAAAGGCCTTATGAGATATGGCTTTGAAATTCACATCAAATCCAAATAGATGGAAACAAGGCTGGCTTCTAATATTGAAAATATCTGAATTATGATAACTTATTTTTTTCAACAGTAAGTACTATAAATACCCTAAACCTGCAATGCAGGTTTTTTTTTTTTTTTAACCCATATACCTTAATGGGGCAGAAAGACTCGACACCAAGCAAATGGCATGTCTAGAACACCAGACCATGTGACAGAGGAGCAGTCATGGTGCTGTGTGGTGGCCAAGGCACACATGCGTGGGCACTCTTGGGGTACTTAACACGACTCCCCAGATCACAGTTTGTAAGTCATGGCCCATGGGATTTTATGGAACAAATAAATATGCTCACTTCACTTTAAACAAATGAAATATTTTTTAATACTTTCCTATGTAACATTGCATTCCCCTAATTAATCCTCCTGAGAGACTTAGAGGAGAAAAAAAAAAAGAAAAAAGGAAGATGAAATTAAGTGTGAATCCTACAACTATCTTGGAAGAAAGCACAAAATTATCAGAGGATAATTGATAGCATGTAAGGGCTGGCCACAGTAAGGATGCAATTTCCATGCAAAACAATCTACTGACCCCCCTAGAGTACTAAACGTTAGAACTCTTTAAAATGTACTTGCATTGTTACAAATAACAGTGATTCTCAAAAGCATTCCTTTCTTTCCTGCAGAATACCAGAACCAAAGGATTACTTTACAATTAATAAAGCACTTTGCTATAATTATTTTTAATTATCTCACTATTTTTGGTGAAAAGGTGCTTTAGTAGTTGCACAGTATTTGACTTTAGGAGTTGGGAACAACTATGGTTACCAGTAATTTAGGAACAGAATTTGAGTCACATGATGACTGGTATAACTCACTATCAACTTTTGAGCGCTGCCTTAGCTTAGTCACTCAAAAAGACTTCCTGTTTTCAACTTGAAAGGCAACAAAGTCCAAAACCAAGATTCAGACAGATGCTTATTTTGTTAGGGAATGGGGAAAAATAAATAGCATTTTTCATCAAGAGAAAGCTAATAAGAGGAGAGAGCATCTAGAGAAAGAAGCCTCAAATGATAAAAAAAAAATCTCATTTTGGAGATTTTGAAAAATTATCAAAAGTGAAAACTCAAAGCCAAAAGAAAATTTTCTGTTCTGAAAATTCCTATAGAAAATTTGAAACAGATCTTTAAAATCATTCCTGCATTCTTTTAATTTTCATTTTTAGGAAGTTCACTGTGTTTTGGGAGAAAAAAGGTCAGGAATAACAAAACTGCTCTACAAATGGAAAAAAGAGAAGAGAAAAAGGACAAATACATATTCTTTTAAGAATGAAGGAAAGAAGAATATGCTATTTATTAAAAAAAGAAGAAAAAATGAAAACTCCTGGGAAAATTAACTACTGGAACACTAAGGTGAACCAGAGAATAAAAATTTAGGTCATGGTCACAAAGAGATGTCGTTTCATTTGTATGACTTTTGTGGTCCATTCCTCTCTCCTAACAGGACTGCTCAGCAAGTATTTCTCCTACATTCTGTGCTGGTTCCCAAAGGTGTCAACAGATTTATTATCTCCTGGCAAAATGACCACATTGTGTTTAGTCAAGAAAATCTACTCACTGCTCAGGCAGAAATACAAGTAGAAGGGTCTAGAGAAAATCCTACATCAGCCCTGGTAATTAGCATGGTCTTAAATGTGATTAAACTTATTTTGGCACTTAACGAAAGTCTGTTTCAATATGTTTATTGCTACTCAGCCTTGCACACATTTCTACAAACTCTTATACTTCATCTGAAAGTAAATAACATCCTTTAATTTACAATATTTGGCAATACTTTTTGGTGGAGGAACATAAGAGTCTCACAACTCTGCATGAATATATCCCCACCTTTCATTAGTTTCCCTGCTTCATTGTTTGTGTAGCTATCATTGAAACCCAAGATGACATTTTTCTCCTATTAATTTTCTACCCCATCTGCCAAATAATGTTTTTGGCATTTTAATGGATTTTTTGTTTAACTAATTCCACTCATAATGTGCCAGTTTGCATTACATCCCAGCAAGCCAACACAATGCTAGCCACCAATGTCAGCTGAAGCGATGCTAGTGTAAATAAAAACTTTCTTGGCTCTGACTTGAAAGGCATGTCCTGCCATTTAAAGTCATCTTTGCACAAGTGTTTGCATTCTGCAAAGACTTAGGCACTTGATTCTGTGTCACTTGTTAAATTCTGCATCAGAGTGTTGGTATGACTGACTTTATCAAATAACCCTGCAGCCAGAGGATTAATGTTATCTAAAAACTAGTGATGACATAAGCATTTGCAAGATGAGGCATTACTGTAATGAGCCAGGACTCAGACCAGAAATGAGAACAGAGTGCCTTTCTTGCTTAAAACAGAAGTAAAATATTAAAACTTTAGCTGAGAAACTTCTAGAGCAAATTGTTCTACTCACCCATGGCAGTGCTGTAGGCATTTGGAAAGCTTTTGTCTATCCTCTGTCTCATGAAGACCCAGCTGTTGTTCTCAAACTTGCACTCTATAATTTTGTTGTCATACTGTTTGAGTTCTTTTGTCACCTGCATAAAAAAAAATTGTTTAGGATAAACAGATTTTTTAATTCACAATTTTTTCTTTCTTTTAGGCATCAATAATAGAAGATCAAAAGATGCCCAACATTTTTCAGCAACATGCCTCCATCCTATAAAAAAAAAATTGCACAAAATATATCTCCATTTTACATATGGTCAGCTACTGAACATTTTAAAAATACTTTTCAAATTTGCTGTCAATATTCAGCAATTATATTATGCTAAAACATCAGCAGTGCTAGCAGAGGGGGGAAAGAAGCCACTTCTGGCCCAAATGCAAATAGGTTTCCATGGGAATAAACTGCTTCCAGTTTAAGTGCTACTGCCAGCCTAAGTGCACGAAATGTATTATCCATGTTTCATCAACCTTCTTTGTTGAAGGTCTCACAGCAAAATGTGAGATCTCAATACTGGAAAAAGCTTACAAAAAACCATTCCACTCTTTACATGACTGAGGTATTTTCTTTCCTTCTTTTTTTTTTCTTCATTTGTCTTTAAAAATTAAGACTGTAACTTCAAAATAATGCAGATTTACAAATGACATATATTCTAAATCTCCTTCAGGCCTCTCTTTATTGATTCATAGATTTGCCAGCAGCCAATATCCTGAGCTATTTGTCTTTCTATTTGGCAATGCCGTGTGGTTTGGAAATGTAGTTTATATGCATTGGACTTCATAGTTGTTTTGGCTACTTCATCCTATGCATCCTAATCTATGATACAATGCAAAAATTTTCATGTAACCATGGTAACCTGAGAACCTTATCTAACACTTTAACAATTTTACCCATATACTACACTTTGTTCCAAAGAGCCTCTTCAGCAGTATAAAGCTGTATTTAACTGCTAGCTGCTGTGTTTAGTTGCTATAGTTTACCAATAAAAAGCTGTACAAGGTAATGTAACACTTTGGATTCAGGATCTTATGCATAAGCGCTCTCATAAAAGGGAGATGGTTATTGCAATTCATTAGCATAATTTTTCACCTCTGTTGTCTACTTGATCCTGAGCAGTGACATGGGAATTTACTACTGTCAGAGAGATGCAGATTTAAAAAAGGCCATAGCTGTCTCCAGACAACTTAATAGCACATACAGTGGAAAAACCCATGAACCCCTTTTCCATTAACTCCCAGAAAAAGACAATTAATTAAGGAGGTGGTCCTGAGCATGGATCAAGTCCTCCTATACTGCACAGTACAAGATTTGATAAAAAGAATCCTAACATTGTTGGTATTTAATCTGAATACTTGTGTTTGCTCCTGGATAAGCATCCCTAGGATTCTACTTGTCAAGTGAACATGGCATTTTAAGAAAATTTTGTAAAACTCGCTTACAATTGAGTCCTGCTGTAGGACTGACAGAGTTTGAGCCAAGTTTTCATGTCACACACTATTCTTTATCCATTCCAGCACCTGCAAAGAGTTTTTTTCTTCAAATCATTTACTTCTTAAGTGAAGTTTGTGTCTTCTGTTAATCATTAGATAACTCAGATTAGCAATCTATTCCATTGCAGAATGCTCTGCACAGCACTGCACTTCTTCCATCCACACTGAAAAGCTACATGCAGTCCAGAGGTTTGACTGACACATGTTTTTGGATGCATTATATTTCATTAGGTGTATGCAGGAAAACACAACATCCTTTTCCAGCATACTATGGATACATAAACCCAGGAAGAAACTCCTAGCTGTGCAGTGCCTTGGGAAGGTATATTAGTTTGAAAACAGCTGCCTAGTGGAAGTGGGGGCAGCAGGGGGTATGGCCACGTCTGATTTTCTGCCAAAGCAGGCAAACATTAGATCACCTAACAGAGAAGGAAATGTATAAAATTGCAGGTAATGACTTCAACTAACCACCTACCTCATAAGGTTTTCTCATGGCTTATCATTCTTCTAGTGTTCAGATGCTCAGAATAGCAATAAATTAGATGGTAGCTTTATCTGACTGCAGCAATTAAGCAATATTATTAATTACCGAGAGACTTGCTTGGCCATTCATTAGCAATCTGGAAGATGGATCTTTCCACAAAATATGAACACCTGCCAAAGCATTGACTTAAATGAATTTTCCTATTAGAAAACTGGTGATCACAGCCTTTAACAATTGTAAGTTGTAGTAATTACTCTACAAAGGAAGAAATACAGCACCTACTCTTCCCTGTACTTTGTTAAGTGACCCTAGTCTTACAAAGGTACTTATTCTAATATAAAAGAACCTTTTAGCAACTGCTGGCCATTTGATTAAAACTACAAGTATTCTGAGCAAAACACACTTTCAGTATTAAAAGCACTCTTCCACTACTGCATCTTAGTAGACTTCTAAATGGGCATTTTTTATACAAAGGACTGAACAAGGCTGCAGTGATTCTTGTATCCATAATTCACACCATCTATCTACCTATCATGCACATGCTACTTTCTCATATTTCAGATTTAAAGTGGGACAGGGAAACTATCAAACTTAACTGTCTAGAAATTCCTTCCCTTTGGGAATTAATTCTGATCTCTTCAGCACATTGTCTTCTTGATTCTCCCTTTGCAGTGTGTTCATCCCTCCTTCTTCCCTTTAAATATTACAGTCCATAGCAGTATTCAAATAATGCACCATCACTTCTCTTCCTGAGAGGTACTTCTAGCTTCTAGTGCTTCACAGAAGGTCAGTTAGGAATGATGGCAGTTCTCAGCCAAAATGCTTATCCTCAGTGCTGGTACAGTGCCAGTGCTCCTGCCATAGTGTGGATGAAAGGCCTTGAACCAGCATTCAGCAATTTCAAGACGGAAACTCCCACCACACTAAGAACTCCATGGAGCCTGCCTTAATTAAATATTTATTCCTTATCCTATTTTCGGACAGCCAGTCAGAATTAGAATCCCAAAGGATCACGGGACTGTCAGAGGTGGTGTGCATCAGAACAGTAGCACCAGTAGCACTGGTCTGGGCAACAACTGTGTCCTGGGCAAGGACAAACACCAACTTGTACACTTATTTATTTTCAAGAGGAATGAAATTGTTCAGCAGCAGCAATTTTCAGTGTTCCTGCCCATACTTGATCTGATTATCAGAAACCAGCCTATCTGCCCAACAGAAATAATTGCCAAAAACACAGAGGAGCATTCTTTTGGAAGCTGATTCACTACATTACAGCTAGTCTGCAAGGTGTGATTGGAAAAAAGTGGGCTTGAACTGCATCCCCATTTCAGCAATAGTTCATTATCAAATCAGACTGATGTAATACAAGACCACTGCCTAAGAATGTCAGATTACATGATTATATCTTCCCCTCCCTGCTGAGAAAGGCTTCCCTCACGCTCATCATCTGGGCTATTCACTGGGAAGAACTCCAGTGGCATAAGCTTATTTCTTTTTCTAAAAATTAAGATAGCTAACTCTTAAGAAATCTCTCATTTTCAAGGTTCCTTCTATGCCCTATGTTCTGAAAGAAAGGAAAAACATATTTAAAAAATTTAAAATATCTAACCCATTTCAAATTTTCTTGCCTGGCTGAATACAGAGTCATTTTGAGATGAGCAACATGCAGCCACAGTTTATGTTAAATCAGAGCAAAATGTGAAAAAAACCCTAATATATCCAGCTGAGAAAGAGAATAAACCATTTAAATTGAGTGTAGCTAGCTTCAGTCTCATGAAGATGCCTTTACTATCTCTGCTGACTACCAAAAGCAGCCAATGCTTTTCTGGGTCTCTCCACAGGGCACCTGACTGTCAGACTGGTCCATCATTCCACTCAAACATTAGTCTCATCACCCTTAAACCCAAAGCAGAATGAAATTCCTGGGCAAGTTCCTACTCTACATAAGAGGCACTAACAATGCAAATTTAGATCTTAAGGTAATTAAGTTAATATTTCAGAAAGTGTGTCTACAATGGACAGGCTTAAACTTTACAAATGCATCTACTTTTCCCATTTTCAAATTCTTTAGAAAGAAAAAAGGAGGTAAGCCTTTAGATAAATGGAGACTTGGCTGAAAGAAGTCTTATGTTTCCATGTGCATGCTTTTTTTCAAAGTAATTGAAATTATTTCAGTTTAGTAAATAATCCCCTTTAAAGAAAGTGATGTTTGTAAGCAAAATCTTAAAACATTCCATTTAAAATTCTTTCTCTCTTTGAATGCCTTTTTGCTGCACTTTCCCCCCATTACCAAACACAGATAGAAAAACATTCTTCAATCCACCCTTTTCTATTCTTACTCCATACCCCTAGTCAATCAGCCAATTTTTAAGGTCCCAGAAGAAAAGATCATAATAGTAGATGCAGAAAACCTTCACTTCCATGAGAGAAAAATGAGCAAAAGAAGCTGTTGAAAACTCACAAAATTAAAAACATCTTAATTTTCAAATATAGAATGAAAAAGTAAAAGGAACATAAAGGCAAGATAGATTCTAAATGCAATGGGTTTCTATTTTCTAAGAAGAATTTGCCTTTTTATAGCTAGCATGAGCAATGATGGCATTTCGTTTTGATATCTTCAAACACAAAAACTGTTTGTTTTCTTTTTTTAAACACAAGTACCAGTGCCTAGAGGTGAGAAAAGTTTAGAGTTGCTACATAAGGCTCAGAAAGCAATTCTTCCTCTTACTGGTATCACAACTACATTTTCTCCATTAGGATACAATTCCACAGTTAAAGTGAACAAACAAGTGAAAGAGTCACATGCCAAAATAAATCATCAGCTGTGTGGTCATGAAGGAGAAACCTTTTGGTTGCTTCCTAGTCTCCCACTGCAGAAGAACTGGAGACCCATACCTCACTGAGGAGGTTACCCTGCAAAAATAAATCATATTTTTGTAAGAACTGTCCAAACCCACAACATGAGTGAGCTCATGTGAGGGTATTGGGATATATTCAGCCACAAATGACAGTCTAGTAAATAAAACCTCTATGGCAAAAGACCATATCTCAAATTCCAATTTCTGCATTAGTCTCCAATGTTGTGGGCTGTGACTGCCCACAACTGCAAAGTACAATAGACTTTATTTCCAAACTTCTGCCCACTGGTACTGTGACTCCACAGTATTAGGACAACATCTGAAGATCAGCGAGATACAATCACAACAGTCAAGGAACAGAAAGAAGAATTACATGGGAATTTGAGGAAACAAAAAGGGGTCAAGACTTCCTGAAGGAATAAGATGGAGACAGAAAAAATAAAGAAGCAGCAGTAACAAAACAAAAACAACTTCTGAAGATAGAAAGATAAGCCCAACTCAAAGCAATATCTTTTTAAAGACCAAACACTTACAGGTGAGGAACTCCAAGGACATTCACATCAAACCAAGGCAATAGAGAGTAAATGAGGTGTGAGAAAAACAGATCCTTTGAAAGCACTCTTACATGTGATTGCTGGTGAGGTCATGAATATAAGAAATTAGACTGATTTGAGTGAGAACATATGAGACAGTCAGCAGACATGAAGTTAATAGAGCACCTGGCACTTAAAGGGCACAGTCCATCACCTAACACAAATCTCAAGCTGTTCATTCAGTGCTTCTTTCTAACTCTTGGACTGTTTATTCAAATGCTTCTGAAGAACTTTTTTCCCCATTCACATAAAGTACCTCATGATTTTCACAGTCAAACTTCTCAAAGAATAAAAAATTTACAAGATGGTTACTAAAAGCCTGTTCACATAAATGGTGTACACTCAACCACGTGAATACTGTCTGCTGGAAAAAGTTCATCAGTTAATCTGCTTTGCATTTTTACTCAAGCCCAAACAGATTCTGTAATGCAGCTTAATATCTATTTCTTTATACGATTCAAGAGATTATTTTATCAAACCATAAATTTCTTGCTAAACTAGACATACCAATTGTGTTTCTTGTTTAAGGAATGTATTACCCAACAAATGGTTATCAGCTTGGGTAAACACAATGCAGTTGAGATGGTTATTTAACATTAATAAAGCCTTCTAAGTGCAGCTATGCTGCTTCTTATGTACACAGGAAATGGAAATGCTCCAATTTTGAGATGTCATTCCTGAAAAGGAGTATTAAGAAATATAAAACTTCAGCCTTTTTATTCATGCCTCATCAAACCACAATGTTAGCACCAAGCACCGTAGAACCACAGAAAAAGCAAAAAAGAAAAATCATGTTTCCAAATAACAAGAATGAGGCTTTTTAAAATTGTGGATTTTTTTTGTTTGTCTTTGATTTCCAGTGTCTAGCACTCTCAGTTCATGATTTAGTCTTTCTTTTTAACACAAAGTATTTTCTCAAAGAATCTCTCATTCTTACATACAGTAATTAAAAATATTGATACTGTTTTCTGATACATATAATGGGTTGGAGTCCTGGGGTTTTCCTGGCAAGTGACATATGGAAACATCAGAAATAAAATGCCTTCCTCTTATCAGTGCTATTATAAGTTTAATGGCTTTCAGTGCCAGCTGGAAATAGGTTTTTTAATGTATCCTGGAAGGTCTCCTGCACACCTGACTTTGCAACAGCATTTGTACTATCTGTAAGACACCAGTGTTTTCCTAGTTTTTGCTTTTGATTCTCAGAGGAACACATTGGTACCTATGACAAAGCAGGTAACTGGTAACTGCTTAGATCAAGATGTGGAAATAAACGTGTGTTTGCACAAATGTTTTGCTCAATGTCACTCTTTTATATTTTATTTTTTTATTACTTTTATATGTCTCATTTTACCCAATGGTCAAGTCATTTGCCATGGCAAACTAATAAACTCTGGTCATTGTAACTCAGGCACCTACATTACTCAAAGAGCAGCTGACCTTCCTGCTAGACACTGCCATCTCCACCTAACTCCTGAGAGTACTCTAATGCTTTAAAAAATCCTATTTTCTTTAATCATCATCAAGGATGAGATGCAGAGATTTGGTTGTCCATACACATCTTGAACAGTTAAATGAAACAAAGTAATAAATTATTGTCCCCCTAGATCAATATCCCTTGCCCCTGCACTCTATCATCACAGGTCTCTGGATTAAAGGGAAAAAATCTGTACATCTCCTGTAAAAACTGAGAAACAGAAGAATTCTGTGCTGAGGATTCATGAACTTGGCATAGCTCTGCTGTGACGAGTTCTTAAAGTGTTATTGAAAAAGCAGCTCATATAATTCTGACCCTCAGCATGCTGATGAAAGAGCAAGAAACTCTCAGGGGAACTGCAGAAACACCCAGGCATTAAGAGAGCAGCAATAGAGCTCTCAAAGCAAGCTGCCAGTGTGACCTTACTGCAGAGAGGATTTGTGTTTGGTGTAGAGCTTCACCTGCTCTACAGCTCATGAATTTATAGGAAGAGGTAGAAACAATGCTCTGCAAGCACCTGGGGTAACCTTGCAGAGGCCAAAGATGACCACCTTGCTTTTGGCACATCATAAATAACTGTGCTAATAATAATAATCCCTGCAGTCAGTACTGAAACTTGAAAGTGTTTAAATTCCAAAGAAAAACAGGCAGATACAAGCATAGTAGTAAAATGCTGCAGCAAACTGCAGAACTGTTCAGCAGGTTTTGCAAAAAACAAACAAACAAACAAAATCCTTTCAGTGAAGGACAAGGAATTCACAAGAGGTTTCTGAAAGAAAAAGCCACCCCATCATAAAGGCAAGCAAATGCATGAGGAGGAAGAGAACAAGGATATACAGTGCAATCTGGCAAAAACAAGATGAAATAATAATATAGAAATTATTCTGTGAGAAAACATTTCACTCACAGCCTGATACATTTTGAGGACTGTACCTCTACTTGCCATGAGCAAGCTTGTGAAAGCCAGTCTTAACCCTCATTTGTGCTTTGTTCACCCAGACTGCTTTTGCAAAAGGGAGCCTGCCCCAAACAGGGGGTGCTGCATAATGAGACACAAAGATCCAGGAGATAAGAGTTATACATTACTAGTAAAGAATATAGTTGGAAAACACACTTAGCTCATTCATAAATTATTAATTTCTTAAGGCTTATTATTCTCAGTTTGCAAATGAGGAAGAAAGAGATAGTTTACAGCCATACCACAGGGAAAGCATTTACCCCCCATTAGGTTCTCTAAACCCAATCTTAATTACCCTCAGGTACTTACACTCACGCTACCAAGAAATCTTGTGACACAGGGCAGCAGAAATCTTGTTAATAATTTATCAAGAGAAACCCAAACAGGTCTTACAAAGACAAAACAATGCTATCACTATTTTATAATCACTTTGGCAACACTATTCCTACACCTCAAAATAAATGAAAGAGAACTTAGATGATTGTGTCAGAATAGGATGAGGAATTTTTCTGACATTTGCTGCCTTTCACATGCTGGAATTCACCTTGAATAGGATGGATTTCCAGATCAGTGTTTGTGCTGCTCTAGATTTTATAGGGTACTTTCTCATATTACTGTTTTTCATCTGTTCTCTGGACCTAAGCTCTTGCTATTGTAGAAGACTAGGCTAATCTTGTTTTACCTGTACTTCTTATACCACACAAGGGATTCTGTCACTTGCTGTCACACAGCCAGGGATGGGTTAGAGGGAGACTCCACAGGGCTGGGCTATCAGGAGCTTCCCAGCAACCTTCCTATGGAAGGAAAAACTACTTTTAAAAGAAGTTCAGACACTATCTGATCACTATTTATGTTAGATTCAGCTCTACAAGCTCTTATCCTTGTTAGTTATCTGCCTTTGAGCAGCTTCAGAAGATCCATGAGCCCATACTAGTGTCAGCAGGATTAGGCCCCAAACCTAATTCTCATTATTCCTTACCTAGCTTCTGAAATGTTCCTAGAAACCATGGGTTTATACTCTTTCAGAAAGATGCCAAATCATACCAGGATACACCAAAAAAAATTTAAATAGAATCTGAAGTATCAAGTAAGTCTTTTAAACCCACTTTTACGCATAACAACACACAGCTTACTAACTACAGCCATCAAGAATCATATTCTTTTCTGCCATTTAGAACCCAAACAACCACTTCCTTAAAGTTTTTTCCCCATAAATCAAAATTCACCACTGAGAACAACTGCATCAACACTCAAAGGAAATTTGTTTGCCATGTTAAATTGAGCTTCAAAGGCATGAACTGAACATACATTTGTGATCACAAGTAATGCTTCTTCTTATATCCATTCAAAGTGTTTACCTTATTACAGCTTATTATAAATGTACTGTCTAAAATGCAGCAGCATGACTGCTCCATTTCCAGGCCCTAATTTTATGATAATCATATGTAATATATTCATATGTCTAGTTCACTGCCTAACAAAGCCCAAACTGGTTTCTTAGCAGATTTGCTTCCCCCATGGTTCAAATTTCTTTGCCTCAGAATGTTACTGAAAAACAACATTAAGAAAGATATAATCAAAATTTTACTTTGTACTTTGCACTCTAGTAGGCAAACAAAGGAATATATCATTGGAGGCTGAATTTGGCATACTGACTTTATCAAATACTGGTATCTAAGTGATATGTAAATTATTAAACATGCTATGCAAGCATTATTAGAAAAATGGGGGTAGGGAGCAAGATTATAAATTTATAAATACTTTCAACATCTAGAAACTCTATTAATACTTGAAAACATTGAGATTGTACAGAGAGAATGTGCAGATAAACTAAGACCAGAAACAGCAAATTGCTTTTAATCTCCCATATTTAATGTTTAACTTTTTGTGTAGAACATATTTACAAAAAATAGTACCTTTTTCCTTCATAAATTTCAGAGGCAATTCCTAGTTACTCACAAATCTGACACTAGAACATAGAGAGATTTACAGCACTTGTAGGAAATAGAAATTCTTTTGATACCTATCTACTCAATTAGACTGAATAGTTTGGCATTAGCCAAGTCTCCTAAGAACCAAAGGGTTGAGCCAGAGAGCTCAGTCTTGCTCATCCTAGCTTTTACATGGTACATGTAATAGTTTTTCTAGAAGAATGTCAAATCTTGAAATCAGAGAAGTCTCTTACAGCAGAATAACATCTTATTTTCTAATGAAATTTTCAGGTTTTGTATTTGTATTTGTGCTGGTTTTGGCTGGAGTAGCATTAATCTCCTTCACAGTGGCTGGTATTGGGCTGTGTTTGGGATTTGTGTTGAACACAGGGTTGATACTATAGAGATGTTTTTGTTATTGCTGAGCAGGGCTGACACAGAGCCAAGGCCTTTCCTGATTTTTGTACTGCCAGGCTGGGGGAGATTGGGAGGAGACACAGCCAGGACAGGTGACTCCAGTTGAGCAAAGGGACATTCCAGACCATGGAACATCGTGCTCAGTTTGTCAGGCAGGGGCAGAAGGAGGAAGGGGAGGATGTTTGCAGTGATGGTGTTTGTCTGCCGAGTCACTGCTGGGTGTGGTGGGTTCCTGCTCTCCTGGGGATGGCTGAGCACCCCCTGCCCATGGGTAGCAGGGAATTCATCCCTTGCTTTGCTTTGTGCACACTTCTGCTTTCCCTATGGAACTGCCTTGATCTCAGCTTGTGAGTTTCCTACCTTTACCTTTCCGATTGTCTCCCTGATGCTGCTGTGGGGGAATGAGAGAGCGATTGAGTAGTGTTTGGCTGCTGGATGGACTTAAACCATTACAATAATAAAGCACAAACCATTATTTTTGTAATTCATGACAAAAAATGTCAAACTACAATAATTTTTAAAACTCTGCCATTTTGAGGGGACATTCTTACACCTGATTGCTGAGGTTGGACTTCACAACCCTGCTGATTCCACCTTTATTTTTGTAAATAATGAGGTTTTAATAGGATAAGTTTTAGGTGATTGTTAGAACCACTTGAATGAGGAAGCTGATAACTGCCTTGATGAAACACTGCAATAATATACAACACAAAGCCAAGAGAAGACAAACAGTGATAACAACACAACAAAAACAATCTCAGCAGTGCTATGACATCAAAATAATAAAGGAAAGGTGTTGGGAAAAAAGCTGCAAAAGTCATGTTAGGGATTTTTCATCCTTTTAAGATTTCAATTAGAAGGAAAATAATCTTTTTCTTCCCATTACAGATAATACACCACAACAAAAAGATTAATAGCTGCTGACTTAACGCAGACTTTCAAAAATTAGCTTTGATCAAAGGAAGTGCTGTAGTGTAAGTCAACTGCCCTAACCCACTTCTCATCTTCCTTTATAGCATTGAGCTGGCATGAACTCCCTCCCCTTTCTTGAATGGTTTCCTTTAAACTTCAAAGCCTAACTGGCTTTGAGGCTTAAGACACAGAAAGCTTTTTCCTTCTTCTTCAAAAGCAATTAATGACATGATGTATAATCTGACCTACAATCTAGTATCTAAGCACACAGGTCTTCTTGATCATTGTGGGGCTACAGAATGTAGGAGGCTCGACAGAGAAGTTAATCGTGGCTCAGTAACTGCAAATGGTTTTAGGGTGCCTGCCAGCTGATGAGGTCAGTCTGCTGAAAGAAAGGTAAGCAAGGGCTAATCTATCAATGGCACAAATTTGTCGATAAATGAGGCTATAGAGGGACTTTTACTGCTCTACCTTTCATTGCAAGCTCCTCTTCCCTTTCCAAGCATCGTTATTAATGAGTCTGCAGAGTTCGGAAGCCAGATTTACCAGGACACCACAGTAATGGATGTGGGGTGGGGCAACACAGACTGCAGTAATTACAAGGCAGAGGAATGGACAGTATTCATGGACTTTCAAGGGTCACAGCTGGCTACACCAAATATAATGGATTTTGCAAGATGTGGTCGGAGAAAGCTATAAACTTCTTGGTCTGTTTGGGCTGAAGTGTTTCCAGCCAAATGAATAAGGACTACATCTGAGTTTTTGTTTTACTATCAGCTAAAAGGGATTGCAACTTTGAATGGTGAGTGCTGATAACAGGAAATAATTAATGGTTTAATAGCTGGTCCTGCCAAAGCCCTGAAAGATAGGAAATCTGGGAAAGCCCACTGTACATGAGCACAGCTTTCATGGCTTTGTCCATATATTTTGTTATTATATGTGGGATCAACAACAAAATAAGCGAGCAACAACATTTAGTCTTCATTCTTATTTCATGAAATGACTTCACCCACTTGGTCAGCAATAGCTAAGGAAGCAAAGCTAACGAAAGTCTCCTGAGTCTTCTAACCATATGACATCTCCAAGAAAACCCTTGTCATATAGCTGTCCCCCACAAAGATCTCTGCACAGGCCAATTCTTCAATTCCACAGAATCCTGAGCTTAATTTGAGTGCTCTGCTCAAGTGCTAAACTTGTGTTTGAGCTGCTGTCCTCTCCTACCTAAGGCCAGGGACCAAAATAGCCTTAGTTCGCTAACAAATGCAGCTAAAAATATTTGTTTTGCTTTTCACATGATGTAATAGTATTTCAAGTAAGATCATAAGCCGTTTCTAGAGACAGCCAGTGACACTAACAATTCCATCCAGGAAAAAAAAAATCCTTAAAGGCTCTCTTCCCTAGAAAAACAGAGACAGGAAAAGAGAAAGAAAAACGTGGTAACAGCAATGGCAAGTCTGTAAAACTGCTATCCAATAACCTCAAAGTGCATTCTTATATACTTGTAATACGTATAAGTAACTTGTAATGTTAAACTCATTTCATTAGCACACTATAGATAAAACAGCTTTATGTACATAATTCTGCAGTTGAGAAGTACAAAGTAAAAGGGAGTTGATTTGTCAGGCAAGAGCACACACAGTGGGGAAATGCATGAAAGTCTTGGTTTGTAGTTTCCTGCTATAACTACTAGCACTAATTACTAATTAGTAATTAGTTAGTACAGATTTTTCCTTAAAGTTCTGAATGAAATATTAACAAGGTAGTAATTAAGTAATTCAAAGTCTGTTTGCTTTAGTGTTTGCACTAACTTCAGTATTGTAAATCCAAAACCTGACTCACTGATCTATAAATGTCCTTCTAAATTAATCAGAGACATCCTTTGCTTTCCTTCTATTGAAGTTAAAGTATTCTAAACCCCTTTCTATGCATTAATGGTACCCAAAGTGTAACACGTGGAAAGAGAAT
This sequence comes from Oenanthe melanoleuca, assembly GCF_029582105.1. Taxonomy (NCBI): domain Eukaryota; kingdom Metazoa; phylum Chordata; class Aves; order Passeriformes; family Muscicapidae; genus Oenanthe; species Oenanthe melanoleuca. Next base: position 34,213,226 of record NC_079336.1, read on the forward strand.
GTAATGATGTAGTAAACTGCAATAATTGTACCTTGCATTATTTTCTAAAGGAACAAAACCACTATTGTCTCTAATCCTGCTTTTGTATGTTCCTTTACATTGCTTCTACTACAGATCAGCTTCTTCCCTACACCCCAGAAAGGTTTAAAAGAAATGCTACAACATGTAGTTAATCTGCTCCTGCAACGATCACCAATCAAGCATGGCTAACCATGACCCACTAATGAAATGAAGCAGAAGCTGGGCTGCACTTGTGTGTATTTCTGTTAAATTACACCTGGGTAGGTTAATGTACAAGACTAATGGGGCATTTTATTTCTTGTGTGGTGCATAAGGAACATGCAGGCAATGGGCAGCTCCTCAAGGCAGTGAGGATCAAGGTCAGTATTAACCACCTCTGCAAGGACCAAGAGGTTCAAGAGCTCTGTTTGGCTAGAGCATCACTGCCTCCCACTTAAAGCACCATCAGGGTCTTGGCTGACCCAGTGAGAGTCCATGGATGGCTTCTGCACAGTTAAGTGAGACAACTGGCTTTCAGCAGACCCCAGGTCATTAATTCTGTTCTGAAACAATGCTGACTTCACTACTTCATGCACGAAAAACAGAGAAAAATCTCACATCATTGCCATACAGAATCCAGCATGGCATCTCATGAATCTACCACTGAGGACATGCTCAAATATTTTTTATTACAACACATTAAGCTGAAATCAATAGATTCATTTACTGAAATGGATTTAGTACTTCAGCTAACCAAGGGAAAGTAACACTTTTTAAAAAGAAGTGACATTTCATTATAGCATTTGGTAGTAAACTCACTGGCAGAAATTTTTCTGTATACCAATTAAACACTAACTCACTGAAGTTAGTAACATAAAAAGCAATACTGCGTATTTACAGTTCCCTTCCCAGTAAATGAAAACATCTACAGTGCTTGGCAATTCATATAAAGTCTCTGCACAATGGTTCTAACAATGCTGCCACATCTCTGATCTTTTCAAATATTTCTAAACTATTTTCCCAAAGTTATAATATGCTATTGTCTCTACAATCAACCTTTTTTTCATTTGGAGAGAAGTAGAAGTGGCATTTTGAAAATTTCAATCTGCTGAAATACAATAGCACCACTGAGTTCTGCTGTTCTTCACTTTTATTCTCACTTGATGCTAGAAAGAGAAAACCGCAGTGGTTTTACTACTGCCAAATAAAAAGTACATGAATAATGGTTTTGTTGACCATTACATAACAAGATACTGCATCACTTTTAGTCAATTGAGTTTTAATATGTATTTCTCTCTCAAATGTGAAACTTTACCAATATTATTTACTATAATCCTTCTAGAAAACTGCCAAGGAAAGGTATATGTGACCCTTGCAATGAGAACTGTGAAACCATATTTGATGAAGAAATAATTTAAATATTTTACTGTAAATTGTACAAATACAGAAATAAATTAAGAATTCGGGAAAAAAATAATCTTACTTGATTTACTGTCTATGTACAGCTTCATTTTCCCCTAGAATTACTGTTTTGTTGATATCAAGGACATTTTTAAAGTGTATAGGTGCTATTTATCATTTCATTGGATAGATCAGCATCCTTCTATTTTTTCTCTTATGAAATCTCATCTTTTTCCTACAGGCCAGTCTTTCATGGGCATAATCTAGTTTAGTTACAACTTCCTCCTTGTTTGCTAACCTTCTCTAAGAGACACCAATTTTCTCATCAGAGCTCTAACAGACTCTAAGCTTGCAGGACTTACCTCGTTTTGAAGACTTTTATTTTAGGATAGAAACAGTGGAAAAAATGGATATCTGAGAATCAATTACCAGTAGCTGAAGTGACAATCAAGCTACAGGACTTGTCTGTGGGGAATACTTTACTGGAAGTGCTCACTTCCAGCTAAACCAGCTGTACAATAAGAATGTGGTTTTTCTCCAGCCTTTAATCTCGTACTTAGAAGAGAGAAAGGCAAGATGAGTATTTGCACCACTATATTAGTTACCTAAAATTTAGGAACTAGTTCCTGTATGTAATCCACAGGGAGAGACTGGCACCTCTAGAAAGTGATTTGAAAGATCAACTTGAGACAACCATCATGCACTTTTCTTAGAGGATCCCTGACTCACCCTTGGATTCAACTGTTTTCCTCCATACAAGGAGCCTGCAGGGTCTATGGTGGCTGAAATTAGATCATGTGACCTTCTTTATAGGTATTCTAATTAGACAGGATATTATCTACAATCCCGTTTTCTTTCAAAGCTGATATCCTGCATAATTATCTCATTTGATATTTCTTCTACCTCTGTGTTATTGTTTGCAATCCTATTCTTTTTCATTTATCTAAATTTAATCTGCATTTGCCTTTTACTAGCCCTAAACCAGCACAGTACCTCTCAATACGATAATTTTTGCCATCAACTTCTTTTTCTCCAATGTTATCGGTATCTGACATTTAAAATATTTCTCATTCATGATATTCACTATTCATTTTACGTATACTATAAAGAAAGGTCTCAGAAACAATTTCCTAGTCAAAGAATTTCCCTATTATACCATCTCTCACCCTTTGCAACTTCAACGTCTTGATTTATTCATGAGTAATTTATTTTAAAGACATTATCATCTGCATTTCGCAAAGGTACTACAAGTTCAAGCTCATTTATCAAGTTCAACCTCATTTGTTCAGTTCAGATTCAAAATAATTCACCTCTAAAAAGCTTAATAAATTTAGATACTCTCTGCCTATAAACTGTACAGTAACAATTTGCTTTCTTTTCCCCCCTCAAGCCAGATCTTGGCTGATGTTCCAATTCTTTAAAACAATAAACAACTAAGAAAAAGTAAAAAAAATGCCTAAAACATCTTTTGTTGCCCCTTTCAATTAGAATTAATTTCTAATAGTGTCTGATATTTAAAATTTTACTTAGACTCTATTTTTTTATTTATTTTCTCTCTTTGACTGTTATCCATCCCACTGCCTTTATTTCAATTGCCTCTACTACCAACAAAAGCCTCTAATAGAGAAAGAAAAGATAAAGAACTTATTTCAAAAATCAGAAGAGATTAATTAAGAACAATTATGATCACAAACATGTTATGAAATAAGTATTTTCTGATGGAAACAATGAAGACACACAATTTTAGAACACTACTTTCTCTGAGAAGATAATTATCTACAATAAGTTTCCTAAATAGCCTAAAACTCCAAGAAACTTAAGCACACTGCCACACTGTGTGACTATTATATTCTAGTCAAAAGAAAATGCAAATGCAATCACATTCATGGAAACTAAGCGTGGGGATGTCTACATCAAAGGAAATAACAGTCCCCACCGCCACTCAGTGAAGCATAGGAGCTGGCCTCATAAACAGCTGTTGTCATCAAGGTATCCTCAATTATTCAGAACAAATTACACTCTCTATGTGCAGAGGCACACCCAAACCAGGTTTGACAGTGCAGTTATAACAGAAGAACAGCTGCAGCAACAAATTACCATGTTCAAGAGCTTAAAATCATCATGGACAAATCATTCTCTCTGCCAGATGATTTTTATAAAACATAAGAAAGCAAAACTAAAGACATTGCCAACCCCAAATCACCCATGTATGGGAGCCAGAACACTCTCAAACACGGAAGCTTGTGAAAGAACAATGTGACAAAGAGGACAAGGACAATAGCAAAGCACAACTTGCACTACAGCACAAGAAATCTGGCAGTTTTACAATGACCTGATCAGTTATTCCACTGTGACAAGCATGAAAGCTCAACGCAAAGCAGATGAGAAATATCTGCAATATCTATGCTCATCTGCTGCTAAAACAAACCTTTCATTTCCAGGATCTTTCTAAGCAATTTTTAGTTGATAGTGAGCAATAAATTTGTGGTTCAGAAACAGAGCTTAAGCCTTTTGTTTTGCCATCTTTTCAAAGTGGAAAATAAACTGTCTATTAATGTGCTATTATAATGAGACCTAATCTGCATGTCCTAATGCTCACATTCATCACAGTATGTTTCCATACCACTGGGCATAGGAAAACTACCATAAGAATAATCAGCTTACTGCTCTGAAAATCCAGTTTTCTGTAGGACTGTACCTCTCAGAATGGTATCTGTAGGGGGTCAATGATAAATACTTGGGAAATTACCAGTAAGGTAAGAAAGCAAATGAATTTAAGTAAAAGTAATGCTGAGACAAAAAAAAACAAAAAACCACTAAAGTCTCATGGCACATACATTAGCTACTACTGGTTTCAAATCTCATTACTTACCAAACAAAAGGAAATGGGGACACTCCAAATCAAACATCTCTAACGTGATAAAAAACTGCATTTTGGCTTAATCTTGTGGGCAGTACAACAGGGGTACCTCATCCAAAACAACTGAAGAAGAAAATACTAATGGTCCCAGGGATTAATTTTGGAGGCTTTTCCTAAGGGTCAGTTTGCTGCTGGAGCAGGGCCACAGACAAGACTGTAGGGGAAGGGAAGGTATGAATGTTAGATAGTATGACTTGTAAGCTCCCAGCACATATACAAGTGTTGTTTCCTCAGGTTACACACCCTCTTCCCTCACTAATGCACAACAGTTAAACTCCATTTCACACACTTACAAAGTCTCTTGGCTTATTTACATCCAGCAGCTACTCAGGCTGCTCTTCCAGCCTGCTACTCCTGAGCTTTGCTGCTACTGCTGCCACTTCAAATTTCTTTTCTTCTTTGCTATATTTCTTTTCAAATTAGTTACGTGGCTCTGAACAATCTATAAACCTCTTGAGTTTTAGAGATATTCCTGAGAACACCAGCTTCTCTCAGCACCAGTTAGACTCACAAAATTTTAGATTAAACCAGAGATGCTTTATTATCAACATATACTGCATACTCCATTAAAAAATCCATACTGTGTCATTATGGGAAAACAGCTGCAGAATGACTTCAAAGTAAAACACCCATCTTTCTTCTACTAAATAAACATTTTAGTGAAGAAAACACAGCATGTTCTTTGAAAGATGACCATAGGATCTCTGGAATATAATGCAATTCTACCTCTTAATGGAAAAAGGTTGCATCTTTTTGTATTCTTTGTGTTACGAGAAAAGCAGACACTTTCAAGGTAAACATTTAACAGGAAAAATCCCAATATATGAAGAATGGAAGTACTGAAAGCCTTGTATAATGCAAGCTGTGGTCACAGCCATTGGAAAAGATAAGGAAGAACTGACAGGAATACTGTGTGCTCATATTACAGATTGAAATTAAGCTCTATTTAATCAGTAACAGAAGAGGTTCAGAAACATCCAACTCTAAAATGTCCCAATAATATATCCTTATGAACTAGTTAAGTTTCACAGCAGTGACTACTTATACTCCAAAATACCACAGAAATATTCAGAAGGGACACCCAACCAACACCCAATCCAGTCTCCTGCTCTAGGCTGGTTAACTTCAAAGATGAGTCAGGTTGCTCTTGGTCTCTTCCAGTTAAACTTTGAAAATCTCCACAGGCAGAGATTTTACAGTGTCTTCAGGAAACCTGCTGCTGCACCCAACCAACCTCCAAGCAAAATTTTTCTTACATTCAACTGGAATTTTCCTGCTTGTCCTTCCCCAGGCATCTCTGAGAGGTATCTTTCTTTCTTTCTGCAATCTCACTTTAGATGATGGAGGATTGCAATTAGGGCCCTTCTCTTCTAAACAAACACTATTTATTTAACTTCTCCACACAGGCCATATGCTCTTCCCTTTGCCATGACCCCCACAGGGGTCACTCCAGAGGCTTCTCATGCCCCAGGCAGCCAGAACTGTGCACAGTTACACAAGATGTCTCTGAGAAATGCTTAAGCAGAGAACAGGGACCTTCCTCCACTTGGCAACACCCTGGCTAAGACAGCCCAAGGTGGGGTTGACCTTTCCCAGTGCCACAGCATGTGGCTGGCTCAGCTCAACTTGTGGCCACTCAAAGGCTCCAGATTTTGCCCCCAATGCACAACTCTGAATTTGCTGCTCCTGAACTTGCTGAGGTTCCTTTGTCAGCACTTGTTTTTTCTAAGCTTTTTGAGAAATGAGGTAAGCTCACACTGATTTTGTATTGCTACAAGGCATTTGTAAGCCCAGGAAATGGAAGGCTTGAAAAAAACTGCAATCTGTTCATTTTTAAAATACTCATGAAAAGCATTTGAAGGCTTTTTTTCTTTACACAGTTAATGCAGAGGTAAACAGAAAACAACAAAAAACGCTCAATAAATTAAGATCTGGAATCAATTAAATCTTTCAGAAGGCTTATTTCACCCCATGCTTGTCAAGAACAAACTTGATTTATTTTAAAAAAAATCTGCTAGGAGCTGAAACAAAATTTGTCGTTCCCCCCCACAAAAAAGCCCCCAAAAACTCAACCAAAAACTCCAAAGAAAGTCATATTCCAAAACAAAAAACCAATTATTCTATTTTTTTGGCAGCAACAAGAGAAAACTGCAGAGGTAATATTCTTAATTCTGTGGACTTCTATGGAACACTGCATGCTTTACAGAGAACCATTTTTTAAACTGAATTCATGGCTATAATCATGACAAAAAGCAAAATGAGGCCTGATCCATCAGAAGAGAATGAATTTATAAATTATAGCTCATTAACATTTTGTTCTTAGGGGCGGCAATTCTGACAGCATACAAAATCACTGCTTCAGTTTTTGCAGTGCTAATGCAGATTTTATAGTTATTCTCTGTTTACATCACCAGTTCTAAGGCTAGATTTTTTTAAAGTATTTTATTTTTGCTCTTTAATATGTCTACAGAGAGTAAATATGTCCACTGTATGCTGACTTTTACTGTAATATAAATGCAAATACATAAGATATTACTATTTATTTATACTATTGATATCTAAAATTCCCAGGCAGGACTGAGAGTTCTAATATTCCAGGCTCTGTAGAAACACACAGGCAGTGAGGACCTCTTGCCCTTAAGAGAAGCAAGGATAGAGAAAAGCTGCAGCAAACAATGTCAAAATGTAGAGATAGGTAAGAAAGAAGTCAAGGGATAAAGAATTAATTAAGCCATATACTTTTTTTCCTTTCCTAATTAATTCTTTAAGTAATGGTTCAAAAGTGCCTTTTTTTTTTCCAAAATGAGCTAAATTTACTACCTTTTACAAACATATAATTTAGGAATGAGCAGTTGGTGGTTTTTTGCTAGCACCTTATATTTTCTAACTTGCAGTTAGTTCAGTAAATTCTCCCTAGCACTTCCCCCACCTTCTTTACAAGTTTTCAACTGTGTGGGTAGGGCAGAACCTCCCATGGATTCTGTTACCACTCTAATGAATTCAGAATTTAGTTATTGAATATGTTCCAATTATTGTTTAGGACACAAAGAAAGGCATCTGGAGCTTGAGGTAGAAGATTCCAAGATGTCTAAGCACCTTAAACACAAGAAATCCAAGTTCCACCAAGTGCACTCCAAGTCCTAGGGTGTCCTCCTGAAAACCATCTTGCTGCTGAGAATTATCAACTTTATTTTTAACGTAAAACCTTTCATCATTCCTGCCAAAGGCAAATACAGTCTACAACCCTATGCCAGGTAATTTTTCATATATCTCAGAGAACCCTGAAGATAAAAAAAAAGATGATGCTGAATATGACTCAGTACTGTGGAATGATGTGGAAACAGTGCAGAAGAAAGGAATGAGTGGAAAAGGATAGATTCAGGCTCCAGAAGGCATTATCTCAGCATTGTACAACTTCCCATAAGAAGACTGTACACTGTCATCTTGTACCAATAAACATTAGGAAAAAAACCAAAATTCTCACTATACTGAGACATTTATTTTGAAATATTATCTCTCCATCAGCCTATTTTTAAAGTTTTGGTGCTAAAACTGTTTCCATGTGTTGACTTCTGCCTAACACCCAAGTATAGGTGGTTACCACAAAAGACAGAATAATAAAAATAAAGAGAGGGATTTCTTTACACAGTTTCTCAGTAGCTTAATACTAGCAATACCAATGATGCCCAGTACAGCTTCTACAAGTAGCAAGAGGATATGAAAATCCTGCTGTAACATCCCACAAAACTCTATAAAATGTAAGAGCCACCCACCAGTTCTCTTGGAAGACTGTTAACAATAATAAGTATATAGGATTAATGTTGATTACTTTGGCCTAAAGATGCAGTTTATACTTCAGAAGAGGTAGATTATACAGCTTTATCCTCATTTTGTGTATTTTAATTTAGAGCGACTGTTTAATGAAATGTAGGGACTCAGATTACCTGGATTTATCTTCTTCTTCTTCTTCCACAATCATGAAATCATGTAATTATCACGCTGCTTCTCAACACTGTCAAGGTATTTGTTCCTAGTAGAAGTTGGATCCAGATCTGTAGCTCTCACAGCATTCTTTAGCTTCCAGAACAAAATTATTTCTGTCCAGGATAACCCATTTGCTGTTCTATCATTACTTTCCTAGACAAAAATAATCTCCCGTTTTTCTTCCCCTCACTGCTCATGTTAACTCGGCTAATAAGATGAAACAATCCTTCTCTGACACTACTTTGCTAAGCTAAAGAAGGCTACAGCTCTTTGTCTTTAATTTGACAGGCCCCTGTTCAACCCAGTGATGTCTCTTTCTGTTTGAAATTACTTGCTTTCAATGTGAACAACCAGAACCAAACACAGATAAATCTGCATTTCTGTTTTCTCAGGAACATTTCACTTCAGAGATTCTAGGGCTGTACTATCTTCAAGCTGAAGACATGATTTCCCTACGTCATATTCTATGGCATTTCACATCACATAAAACACAGTAACAGCACAAAACAGTAAGAAGGGGAGATAGGCTACAAAGACAAAATTCAGGTTATGACTTGACCATGATAAATGAGAAATTGTTTTGCTCTACTATTTGCCCTGGTCGTGAACACAAAACCCCCTGTGATTCTGTATTCAAGTCCAGTAAGCAAAGCATCAAATAATTAAGACACCAACATACTCTTTCTTAGTGGCTGTCAACATGCTCAAAGTGAAAGCTTTTAAACATTTTTTGTAAAACACTTTACAGACCACACTGCTGCTGTGGAGCTCTGTCTGGACAGCAACTGATTGTGTGGTAAAAGCTGCACTAATTCTTTCCCTAGATTTTGCATGGTCTGAAGACCTGTACCCTAAACAAGCTTTGGGATCACTAACTGGGAGTAGAAGTCATCATTGCTTAGGGAAGAAAAACATGCCAGCTTCAGTTGAGAAATCAGCAGCTTATCCTGCTTTAAAAAATAACCTCTTAAGAGCAGCAAGACCATAAATTCATTCCTGGCTCCCTCTTCTTCAGGAAAGGATTATTTGGTAAATTGTGGCCAACTATTTCAGTAATCAACTACAGAGGTTTGACATTGCTGAAGGAGTAATGAATTATGTTTGACTTGGTTCTCAGACATCAGTTCAGACTGCGTGTTTGAACAAAGGTAAGGTAACTATGCTCATGAGATTTCAGCTCTTGGGAACATTACAGTAAATTCTCTGAGGTGCTAAGCAGTTGCTGGCAGATCTTAAAGTACAGATGGATGGATTTGTATCTGAAGAGTCTACAGGTTTGGATTTGATATGATCAAAGAAATTATTTTGGGGTGATTACCTGCTGCAAGGCCTCTCTCTAGCAGAACTTTACTATGCTTTATCATGTTTTTAATTAAAAGTCTACTTGCCAAGGGAAAATGAGGCAGTTGGACAAATAATAGCTTAGAACCAAACTACATTCCTGGAGTGTAGGTGGTCAGCTTAGCTGCTTCAGCAATCAGGAATTCTGTACTCAAGTTTAATAAAATCACAGATTAGGGCTATAGAGGTGTAGGTCAGAGCAGAGATCTTGATTCCTTGCTAGTTCTTGACAGCAAGACTGCTGTAACTACAGCAGCAAATTCCCCAGAAGCAAACTTAAAACTCAGAATTTTCCACTGGGATCCTACAATCAAAACCAAAATACTAATAACACATTATTATTTTCAAAATATTCTTTTCAATTTAACTTTCCTCATATTCTATCAAATCGAACAATTCTATTTTGAACAAAGTAGTAGTTACTATGAAACTTCTAATAACTACTCTTAAAATACTAAAAATAAAACAGTAGTAATTAATCTTTATTTAAATGGTAATTTAATGTGCTAAGAAAGCCAAAAAATGAAACTAGTCATTAGCTCATAGTAAAGACTGCCAGAAGCTTCATTACTTATTAATAATGGAGAACACAGTGTACTGAACCATTTCCCCTAACCCCAGAAGCTACTAGGAACTGAACTGCAAAAACTGACAATCCTAATAAATTGATTAAGCAGTATGATTTTCTTTATAGATATAATTACTGCATATAGTGTAGCTAAATTTTAATTGTAATCTACATTGATCAAATCTCAAGTTTAAAAACAATGCATCATAAAACTCCAGTAACATACCCTACCATCATTATGGGCAATTATTATGTATACTGGGAAAATGGATTTAGTTACTTCTAATAAACACAAAATTTCTATGATAAGGTTTTTGCTTTAATAGCTTCCTTGTTAGCAAAAGAATACTAACAATATTTAGGGAAAAAGATAGAAGAAAGCATGCCAGTTAATTCCAGGTGATGACAATACTTTATATTTTTGGTCAAGATTATCACTTACATTATCATCTCATCAAATTTCCAAGAGATGTTTAACAAATACAACCAATTAAGATCCAAAGAAAGCTGCAAATCATTGCATTGCTCCAGAGGTCTTTGAAAGACAGCAGGAGTGTATGACAGTAACCACTACTATTACTACTACTACCATAGCTTTAATGGGAAAAGATACTGAAAGCAAACATTTATGGTGAAACTATTCTACACTACTACTGAATGGACATTAAGATTCTACAATAATTTAGAATAATTTTATTTAGAAACAAAACTAAATTATTAAAAGTAACTACCCTCTATTAAATTGATTCCTTCAATATAACCTTAAAGAACAATCTCCTGGAAAAAAAAATTAAAACCCTTTACCATAGCAGAATTTTGAAATAATTAATTGTCTCATAAGCTAACTGAAACAGTCATCATTTATATACGTCACTGAATTTACTGAAACTGACTAAATATTACCCTATAATCACAATCACAAACACTGTGCAAAAACTTAAATGTTCTATCATAAACTCTGTCCGAAGTAGCAACATAAAAAATCCTGAAATAAATTAAAATACCTATGAACTCACATATTATTAGAAAAGTTAAGTTCCAGGCAGATCCCTCTAGCCAGGAAAACTCGTTTTCCCCATTTTTTTCTCTCCATCTGCTACCAGATGCAAGATTCTAAAGTTTCAGGAGCAAATTATTCACATTTCTTTTGCATAATGAAGTACAGATATCCAATACCTATCTAGCACAACCACTGATACTACTGAAAGTAAGTTGAGGAGGAAGATCAAGTAATTTCACTTAATCTTATCAGTTCAGCTATGTCTCAGAAACATTATAAATATTAATGTATATTAATGAATTATTGATATAAGAAAGAAAGACACAGAAAAATCATCCTAGAAGAGACATTACTATTTCAAACTCTTTTCCCAGAATTGCCATCTACAATTCTTCATCATCAAAGACACTGGTGCAATTATCTCCTACACAGTTTTGGAAAGTCAAATATGTTTGTTTTTGGGAAGGGATAATTCAATAAGGAGTTTTTGTTTTTTCAGTTTTGTAAATGCATATAAACTGAAACAGGAATATATGAGTACTAGCATGGCAGTTTATATGTTTGCTATGAATATTTCAAAGACCGGGTAACATTCCTACTTGTCCAACTGAAAGTGCACTAAAATGCACTGGAAGTACTGCTCTCTAATAATGGTCCACTTTGAGTAATAAATCTACACTGGCAGAGGGCTTGTAGTGGTTTGGGGCATTCCTTAATGCATACAATTGCAGAAAATGCCATATCTTAATAGAACACGTAATACTTGGGATGTTTGCAAATGAGTATGAGTGGGTAATTTATATAACAAGAGAGACCAATCAATCACAAAGTGTGTAAAAGCATATTTGAACTAAAAGGTTATAAAGACTCTGCCTTACATATATTCAAGGACCATATGTAGTTCATTGGTCTTTTAACTGATGGGACCATTAGCAAAAGCAGATAAAACACCTTAAGAAGAGCTGGGGGAAGAATGAAAGAAACCTGTGTCAACAGTTATGAAAGATCATTGTACATCCCCAGAGTACAAAAACTTATTTTTGCACCACCAACTCTCAGTGTAAATTATTACTCCCTTTTCTTCTTGCGTTAAAGACCTCTATAAAGTTTTGACCCCATCACTCCATACCTGTGCCTCCTGATGCCATGCAGCAAAAATCCCTTTAGAATCTCAAGCAATCAGAGAGAAGCTTCAATTCCAAAACCTTTTTGTCTTTGTTAACCACATGCCATTTCCCAGTTGAAGGTAATAACAAGCCACACCAATCAGCTCACCACTGCAGCATTGCTTTTAGCACCAGAAGCAAAGCAAAGCAACAGAGTGCAAACCCATATATATCCCTATAGCTCCACAAATGTTATATTTTATAGAGTACAGCTTGTGGAATTAGCTCATTCAAACTTTTCAATGTAATCTCCAATAATTAGAGTAGAAAATAGGCTTTTCAGCAAACTGAAATTCATTTGATTATCCAGTTAATCTATTCTGTGGCAAAGGCAACATTTAGGATGAGACTACACCAGTGATATGCTACCAGAAAGTCTAGCATTAACTTTCTCAAATTAACTGTATATCAGGTATTTACCAAGCATGATACCATATATAAAAAACTGCAAACACAACAGAAAATGTTATTGTGCCTGTATCTTCAACACTATGCCAACCCCTACCCTAAAAACACAACAGTAGAAATACAGAAGGGCATGTAAAATAAAAAATTAATTGGAGAGACAGGCTGGATTTTAGGAGTAAGTTTCTGTGGTCTGGAAGATGCAAGATGGGGTAATGTGGAGGGGAAGATAAAAATCAGGAATAGAGAATGACTGCTCATCACTTCTCTTGACATAAGAGGTAGGTTGATCCAAAAAGAATAATTTGGCATTAGGTTGAAAAGACTAAAAAAACATACCTTAACTCACACTGATAGTATGGCTTTCTATGTTGAAAATTTAGTGGAAAATCCTTCAAGCACACTGAGGGAGGGAAGTCCAGCTGAGTCTATTAAGCAACAGGATGCAGATACCATTTCCAGCAGAGAAGACCTTGCATGCAAATTGCAGGATGCTGTCTGCATGCTTAGTATTTATCCTGCTAGTGCCCTCTTTCCCTAAGCATTTGCAAGTGGCCTGTCCCTCAGTCCTGCAGCTGGATCCTGCACAGCATCTCTGCAGCTGTGCTGTGAACAGAAGGGTCTCTTCCCTGCCCAAAGTATTAGGAGGGGTACCACTGCTGACTGCAAGCAGCAGAAAACAAGTGGGGTATTCATCTCTTTTCTCTCACTTCCACCCAGTGGACTTAAACTCTTCCCAGCTATGGGAAAAATCTCCCATTTTGCTACTTACTATTCTTATAAGTGGATGGAGCAAGCAGAAAAGGAACTTCATTTAGAACAGAGAATAGTTAACTTTTATAAAGCTTTTAAAGAAGCACTAGTCTTAAGAGGTACCAACAAAAGTATACAAGGTTATTTTTGAAGAAACTTCTATCAAGCTGCTTCATGCAAGTAATATTTTCATTGTTTGATTATTAGCCAAACTGAGTAACACACATGTAGGAGCCAGGGAGATGAAGGTAAATAGGAAAATGAAAAGCATGCATTTCTTATCTTAAAATAATTTTAATACAGTACCAAGGTTTAAGTTATAAAAAGTATTTGCTAGATACAGTTGGGAATACTGTTTAGTAACATAATGTGGATGGCAAAAGAACACATCTGAGGTTTAGAAACTAAGTTTCATTTTGATATAAAACAAAACTAAGGTTTTTAAAATTCTGAAGCACAAGCATATGCACATGATGGAGGGAATAATGCAGCCAAAAGTGCAGAATAGGTAATAATTACAGGTATAATCTAGGACATGGGAACACTTCAGCATTCTAAAACAGATACCACATTTCCACATTGCAGTGTAATGGCTGACATGTTAATGCCTCCCTCTCTTTGTTCTAATGAAAATATCAACGACACTCATCAGAATCAGTCCATATATTTTTCTAAGACATTTTTGTTTGCAAGTGACATGGCAATAACTAATTAGCAACTGGCAATTAGGAACTGAAGCTATTATAGTTCTACTAAAGAAAAAGAAACAATAAGTCATAAAAGACAAATTATTTTCCAGCAATTGTATGATCTTTCATAATAAATCTAATAATACTGGGAAAACAATCTGTGCTTTTTACTGCAGTGTCTTCCCTGTCAAGGATCACTTAAAGAACTACAGGGCTTCAAAAGCAGCTTAGTTTTGCAATGTCTCTGACAACAAAACCTTTTGGTAACTAAACCAGAGTCAAAATTAATCAGATAATGACTGGAAAAACTAAACTTCTTTGACAAGTTAAGAGCACAGATTAAACCAAAAGCAAACCCAGAATATGGCAAACATAACCAAAGCAGCACTATTTCCCATTGTTTTTCCTGAAGCTGTACTGATAACTTAAAGTCCTGAAGTTCTCTAAATCATACAGAAGTGAAATAATTGAAATAGCCCCCTCCCCTCCAGCTTATTAATCATACCTTAATTTGTGCAAAAGGTCTGTCAAAGTTTCCAACATAAAGAAGACCAACATTCTGGGTGAGTAGCCTAAAAAAATGAAAAGAATCTTTTAAGATATCACTTTACATCCATATTTTTTTTCTGCATCTGCAGTAATTGAATAAAATAACACCCTAGCAGGACAACAATCTTCACCATGATAGCAAGAGTTACCCTTGCAAATCTGATTATACAACTCTGTTTGAACTACTATAAAGAAGGAAAGATGTGCATTAAACACGGGTGCACACCAGTAATTAGTGTTTATGTCTCAAGCAGGTCTTCAACAAAATCATTTCATAGGCTTCTTTGTCATAGGTGCCACTCAGTAATGTGGAAGAATGGCAGGTATGTGCCTTTTCTATTTATTAGAGATCATTAGAGACAAAGAGACAACAAGAGAAAAGAATCGTGAACACACACATTCAAAGCAGCAAGCCCATGAGTTAAAACAGATTAAGGCACATAAAAATATGCACAGTAATACAAAAATGACATCACTACAAGCAGAGAAATAACACAGAATCTCTGTAATACTGCCTAATGGCTTGCTAAATAAAAAGAGCCCCAGATACAATTTGTGCTTGCTGTTCTTTTCAAGTCTTAATAAAGTTGTTGCATAGACGACAGATCCAGAGGGACAGCTGGGTAAGTTGTCTCAAATTCATACTTCTGGAAAAGAGTTTGATTTCTGCAGATACTGTGCAAGTCAATGCTATCAGTACAAAAACTCCAAATTCCAGAGGAGCATTAGGGCACTGCTGTTATGAACAGGCTGACAAGAACATCACTGGCCAGCAAAAAGGGCAGGAGGGCAGTGTTCTGTTCTGACTGGATAATTACAATGTTCCTCTTGCTAAGCAAAGGCCCAGCAATCATTCCCTCCAGTTTAGAGCCTCATAACCATTGTACTGAAATACAGGTTCCTCATAATAATGAGGACTTTTTTCATGACAAACCCTGGAAAGTTTCTGTTTTGATTAAAAGGGACATTGAAAACCCATCACACTCTTCAGTAGCTCCAAGTTTTCATTTAGTGTTTGCTATTTTATTTTTTCTTTCTATTTTACATCCCATTCCCTTTAGCAATAAGGCCTCACATATGAATTAAATTAAATAGCCAGAAATAAGTACAAATGTAGGCATCACTCAGCTTAAGCAATGACACTGAGATGTCTTTCTTACATCATTAAGCATACATAAAAATATGTATATATACACACACTTATAATTCATACTGAGATTTTTTTTATAGCTAAGTCACCTGGCATTTTCAACTCATTTCTCACCATTGCCAAGCCTGTTTTCATAAAGAAAAGAAAACAGAAACTCAGATGGAAGTAAATAACTTTGAGCCCACAGAACATACATACCTTAGTATGATCTTGATTCATTCCAGTTCTGACAACAATATGGTATATATGACTTTAAACTGGTTCACCAAGAGTGGGAATTGATGAAACTCAGCAAAATTACAAAATCAAAACATTCACACATATAAAAAGCTAAGTAAGAAGAGGTGTTTGAACTATCACTCTTCAAAAACCTTTCTAATTAGATATGGTATAAAAAAGATTTCCAGTGCACCGACAGAAATACCCATAGAAAGAAAAGACCAGTAAGGATCAGACCACATCAGCCATAGTACAGACAGGCAAATGGATTCCTCCTTTCCCCTATCAGTATGCCAGTCTCCATCAGGAAGACCTGTATTGTTATGCAGTGGTTCAGCAGTATATATAAGTCAGGGTAAGCATATTGAGCTCATTTTCAGTCACACTAAGTCAAATTTATTCAGAACTCAGGTGTCTGGAACTAGGGAATCCAGCATATTGATCTAGCTTTCTCCTAGAGCTAAAATAAGAAAATATGCAATGGTTTTCTAAATGGAAAGAAACATATGGGAAGTAATTACCAAAGAAGATTTAAAGAGGCTACAAAGAGAATTCAAGGTAGGTCATCATATTTCAGAGAGAAGCACCTTAAAGCAACTAAGTATCCTTACAAAGAACTGCACGTAATTATTATAAGACAGAAAAGAAAAACAAAATAATCCACCATCTGTATTTCTAATAAGGGACCTTAAAAAAGAGAAGATATTCAGTGTGATAATTCCCATGTGGTTATTTCTTCACATTAATTTTACCAGATAAAAATGTAGGACCATTAAAAATCAAAGTCTTTAGGATTGCTTTACTTAGAAGTAACAAGCATCCAGGGAACTTTAATAGTGGTCTTTCCAGGAAACTGCCCAGTTGTCTACATAGTTTTAAGATGCTATCACTGATGTAGACTCCAATTGAACTGCAAGACTTGGTTTCCTTAATAAGATTGATGTTGACACAGTACAAGCTGATTAGCATTCATTCATCTTTCACTGCCTCTGCCAAGTAGTGTTTTACTTACAACTTTTTATTTGTACTTACACAGCACTTCAAAAAGCAATGTTAGGAAAATTTTTAGGAAATGGAGTTATTTGTAGCTCTCTCTTCCTTAAATAAGAGGTTACATTCTATATTTCTCTAGTTTACACATTCCTGTTGAGTTCTGTAGTTCAAAATTATATCACCAACACGTAGTCAGTTTCCATTTAAGAACTCAAGAAGGTTGAAATGAGCACCCCAATATGATCATAATTTAATGTTCTGAAATATCTGGGGTTTATGCCCTTAAATGGTCTGAGCAATTAAAAAAAATACCCAATCTCACCACTAGTCTAAGTTATTTTACTCTGGGTCTTTCTTATGAGCATAATCTCTGTATTTCAGAGGCTGAGCTCACCAGAAGAACCTGGTGAGGTAAGCAGGCTGTGATAAGAGTCACTGCTGAGGCTCTGAATAAGTCAAGCTACTCCTTTGCAGCCACCTCTGCAGCCACCAGTGGCACTCCCAAAAAGCCATGTACCATTGAGGAGAGGGACGAGATAGAGGAGTATGTGCCAAACTCCATCTCATCTGCAGAAACTCAGCACAACTGACCTCTAAATGACACTTAGGTGTACCTCCCACCAGTCAGAAAGTTAAAACTATACATAACTGGTTTTGGAGTTCTTTACTGCAATAATAGAGTGTACCTTTAAATACCTAATATTAACTTTATTTTATAAATGTCAATGTGTCTAAATTGATACAGATATTCTCCCCAAATACTCTCAACCTTTGCCTTTGCCTTTCAAGACTTTCCAATGGTAAGCAGGTTTGGTTATAAGCACTTTTATACCTATGCTTTCTTTTAAATGTCAGTCTTCTTTTTCTTACTTAAACAATTGCACACTCCTGTTCTTAAAACACCATCAGCAGTACTCAACGCCAAACCCTGGTAAAAGTTGGACATCACTTGTAATTGGCCAAAATCGATATAAAACAGTGATGACAGTTCCACAGCACAATTACCTTTAAATTTCACTTCAAATAATTACCTTAAAATTATGAGAAACAATCATCAAAAATATGGATGCTTACTGGCACTCCAACACATTTATTTTTAATTAAGAATATGTAGCAATATACAAAGTTGCCTAGCTTACAGACTGTCATATATTTTATTTGTAGTGTCTTCCATTCAATACGTTATCCATACAATTCCCTTTTTTTTTTCTGTACATTGAAGGAAAGAAACATGACACCAAGAAACAATAGTTCTTTAAGATATGCTGTGCATATGTAACACAGCACTCCATGCTTTTCTCTCCTATACACCCAAGTGAGCAGATCTCTAGCTCAACATGCCTGTTAGAGCTGCAGAGTTATATTTCAATGGAAATTAGATAAAGACCCCAAAAGTGTTAGGATAAACCATTTCAGAGTTTTGACAATATAATATCAAGGTCTTAAAAGCCCTTCCGGTACCAAGAAAATGCTGCTAGATAGTTATCACTAAATTTCCCCAGATTTGGTCTTTTCTGGGATATAAATGTACTCAATGTTTTCAAAATCCAAGCTGCAGGAACCAGGCACTGCTTTTTGTGGGGGAAGTTGACCATAAGAGTGGGCATGGTCAGGCCAGATGATCCAAAAAGTAGTGGCAACAGTGATGTGATGGTGATTAATGGAAATAAACACAGGGAAGGACTAAGAGCTAGGGTAAAAGGAAACTTGGAGTAAGGCACTCTGGGACAGCAGGGTATGTAGAACACAAGGGATAAGGAAGGCATAAAAGAGTGAAAAAGCAGCTCTCCAGGTTGGAAATCACTAGGCTAGAGCTCTGGACTGGAGAAAACCAAAGGATTAGAGAATGGGAGAAGCAGAAATTGATCTACCATGGAGCTCATCTTCCCTGAGCATAGCTGACCTTCTCTCGGGGCTGGGACATTCCCAGTACCACTGCCTTCTTCCTATTGCCTTTGGCCATGGAAGCACTGACCCTTGGCTATGGACTTTATGAGGGAAGCATGTTTCAAAGAAGCCTGATCATTTCCTCTTCTCCACACACAGTCTGTTCCTCCTAACTTACTAATACATGTTAAGATGAAGATGAATTACCCTTTCAGCACCGAAAGGGGGAGGGCAATAACAGAGCTGGAGAGGAACTTTTTACAAGGGCCTGTACTGATAGGACATAGGAGAATGGCTTTAAACTGAAACAAGGTAGCATTAGACTAGATATTAAGAATAAATTATTTCCTGTGAGGGTGGTGAGACACTGGAACAAGTTGCTCAGAGAAGCAATCTATCCCTGGAAGTGTTCAAGATTAGGGTGGATAGGGTTTTGAGCCACCTGGTCTAGTGAGCAGTGACCCTACTCATGGCAAGGGGTTAGAACTTTATGATCTTGAAGGCCCCCTCCAACCTAAATCATTCAGTGATTTCAAGATAATACTGACAAAAATTCAGGCACTGCTCACCAAGCCACCAATACTCCAGCCATTAAGAAGTATTTTGTGAAAGCAGAAAACCAGATGCCAAAGAGTTCCTTCATATTTTGTTGGGAGGTGTACCTTGATCTGTAACCCGAATGTCCACCCCTTCAGACTCAAAGGCTGCCTTGAAAATCCCCTCTGGTTATCAAACAGGGCCACCCAAACTAGAGCTGAACACACTAACTTTTGAGTGGTTTGTACGCCAAGCAGCTGTGAGTTTCCCTCTAGGCTACCTAGTGTTGCTGTGCAGATTATGGAAGGAGGCTTCCAGAGAGGAGCATGCAGAGAAATAAAGGTGCAGGGAGGAGCCAGGAGCCGCTACCTCTCACAGGAGCAAGTTACTGCAGATGAGCTGAACGCGGCAATTTGCTCCTGTGCGAGGCAGCAGCTCCTGCGCTTGCTCTGGTGGGTGCAAGACTGGTGACACATTGTGCAGGGACACAGACTTGCAAGCTCTAGCCAACAGCACAGAGGTAAGATAGGCTTGGAAAGCAGGGAGTAGGAATGAAAAACACAGTGTTTTTCAGGAGGGCTGAAAAAAGGTAATTGGCACTGGAAAGGTGGAATGAGTAGAAGGAAAATGAAGACCAATGAACAAGCACATGGCTTGGGGTGTCTGGTTTCCCAGGAAGAAAGCAACCATGCTACTGGCAGTGGTGGGCACAGAGCCCACCAAGTGAATAGCTTCAGCTATTCACTTGCCCTAGGAAGCAGAAAATGCTTACATTTCAACAAAAGCGCTCACAAAATCCCAGAATTGATGACAATTTATGAAATAATTATTATCAAATATTATTATGCAATCCTAAAATTTAACTCTACAAACATTATGTTTGAAGAGTAGTTCATTGCTCCATGTAAGTCAAGTTTGATACTTTATTTCTGGTTTATTCTTGATGGTTGCCTGTTTCACCAGCTCCTGCAACCACCAGAGCACATGAGTCTAGATGAGTTTCATTCTAGATAAGCTTGTGCTTGCTTTTAGGAGCTTGGTAATTGCTATAGCCTGCCACCAAAGTTTTGTGGGATGTAATACAACTTCACTGTTATATTTTATAATCACAAAGGTACTTGAGGGCATGCAAAACTGCAGAAACTTCTAAAACTCATCTTGATACTGTGTGTGTCTGTCTCTTCAACATGGATGGAATCGACTGCTTTCTGCAAAGAATGAGAGGCAGCTTCTGCTGTGGTCTGTTCTTTGACCTGAAAGAACTCTCTCCAGTTCAGACAGGTTTTTTTCTGGTTTATATGAAGAGTGGATTGATACCTGAAACATCCTTGGTTTCTGCTTGGAGGGATCTCGTTCTATTAGAAATTATTCAAGAGGAATTCCACTGATGAGATGATGAGATAAGGGATTAAATACACTGATTACTTCCAAATTTAAAATCAGAAGCAGCAAAAAGCAGCTACACTGGTGCTGGGAACTGATGTAACAACTTCAACTTTCATATGCTGTGAGCAGATTTGCACTCTTCACAGAGGCTGATGGTGAAAGCATTTCAATCCTGAGAAGATGTGTGCCAAGACTGGAATAGTTATGATGCAAAATGGAAAGAAAAAAACATCCTGACACTCAGTGGGGTTTCTGACCTTTCTGCACATCTGCATCTTTATTGCTAAGAACACCTCAGTGTACACATCTGAGGTTGATTAAGGCCAAAAATGCAACACACCCTGTTTTGAATATAAATTGGAGAGGTAGAATAAAGTTTTAGAAAAATCTCTGTGACCACACTCACAGTTTAAACTCTCATATTTAAAATACCTATATAATGAAGATTAATACTAGTTATGAATGTTTTGTGTTTAATTTTAAAATGTATGTTTTCTATGACAAGCATATACAAAGACTACACTGATATGCTCAGTATGTGCTTTTAACTGTCTCTGAAAATCACTCTGGATGCATTTGCACATTTTGGGCAGAAATGACTGTTAGAAGTCATGAACACAGATGAACAACAGCCCTGACAACAGAAGTAAGTTGTAAGTTAAGTAACTGTATTTTCAAACACTGCTTGAATGTTCTTCATGGGTAGCTTTGAGGATAAAGATAACTTTCATACATAATGTTATAAATTTTGCATTCAATTGTGCAAAGGAATTATTCCACTCTGTCATTATTGCACATGATGACCCAAGCACAAATAAAGCACTATGACACAACAGAAAGGACACCATAATCATGTGATGAAGTTGATGTCCTTTTATGAACATAATAAATATTCTGCCTTTATCCTGTGTTCACTGAGGGAAAACTGCACTGTGCTGCAGTATCATAGCCATAGAAAGATAAGCAGCTTCCTAAGTAGTTTCTTGAAGAATCACTTGAATTCTACTAGTGACATTCCAATTATATTTTGCTTCTTGCTTATGATAATAATTTCCTATTGGTTTAAAACTCTAATATGTATTTTCTAGGCATACAAAAAAAAGAAGAAAATCAGAATAGCATAAACAGAGAATTAGGAAAAATGATGTTAGGGTCAAAATAATTAACTTCCTATATTTAATTTTTTAAAGATCATTAATTATTTCATTAATGTAATTCACAGACTACTGTAAGAGTAACGTAAGAAAATACTACACTAGGTATTATGAAATATCTTTAAATTTAGAAAAGGATCCAATACAAGTTCTGAAAATGGCTAGTAACAGTGCTTGTAAATTTAAACTGGCATGCATAAATGGTCTGCAAACAGCATGCATCTCATCTTTTTCTAGAAGTACAGAGAGTCAAGAACTTGACAGTTCCACAGAAGCAGTGCATGCAGAACAAGGACAATGGCAACACAGCGGCTTCAAAGGCAAGACAGAAGAGCTGTCTCCTGCTTTCCACAGTGCATTTACCAAACCACCTGTTTGGGCTATGAAAATATTCTAACAAAAATTGTTACTCATCAGTCAAGGAAGAAAAATTTTTTTGTGGACAAATATAAGCTATTCTAGTAATAATCATTATGGTAAGAAGTAAGCAAATAGACTGTATATCTGATTTAGGACATTCTTCCTTAAATTAAAGCACAAACTGAAAAAAGTTATGAGAGAACTGAAAGAGATATTATGCACTGCTGCTTCCACAGTAAAAAATGCAAAAATCCCTAGTTTAGGACACGAGGGGAAAAAAGGTTGGGAAGGAATACATTAAAGTTTAAAAAAAGAGATTGTAAAGAGTTTTATAATGCTAAATTCATCTCCACAAGAAATAACCCCCCAGAAATTTAAGTAAACCTCTTTCATTCCAAGAATTCTGAATTTGCAGAATACTCCAAGCCAAGTTAACAGTGACTGCAATTAGTATAAAAGTATATTCCAAACAATATTCCCAGGGAAAAACGCAGTGGGTAGCACAAATTACAGACTTGAATTTAACACCCTCTGCCCTCCCACAACAGTACTACAATAGCATGTGCCATTTGTCATATTAATAAGCATGGTGCTTTCAAGCACATGCAACTCAGGCAACAATATCAATGTTATGTGCTAATTGCCCTTCCAGCTCTTATGTGTGGTACTTGAAAGGCTTCACTGCACCACCTCATTCCCTACAGTAAATCACTATCTGTCACTGACTACTGATAATGGGAATCTTGGCAGTAACTGATCCCTGAAAAACATACTTCCATTGAACAATGTCACCACTGTTATATACCAAATGAAATAAAAATTACATTTGAAGGGTTTGAAACTGCAAACTGAAGTGACCTCATATCTGAGGTAATGGTCTGCAAGTGATTCTAGACCATCAAAAAGAATAAACTGACAAATACGAAGGTTTGCTTTCAATTAGTAGGGTTTAATTTGCATCAGTTTTTGAAAAAGTGTTTGGCTGTGGTGGGTTTCTTTTGAGGGGGGTGAGAGTGTTTGTACACAAACACTTTCTTTGAGATATTTTCAAGGCACATTCGTGCACTTGATAAATAAAACCACAGTATCAGATGTTTCCAAACAGTGCTTCTTTTTGTTTGCTACATTTATGTCTAGTGCTGATAATATTTTAATGTTTGTTAATGTCCAAAGCATGCTTGGCTTTGTTTTACAGATAAATAACATAAAGAAGCATTTTGACTACATTTACATATAACCTATCCATAAAAAATAGAAAGGAAAACTAAGTAGAAACAAAAAGTACCTATTAAATAATCATGCCCATTCCTCCACCAATGGAATATTACTCCCTGTAGTATAATGAGCAATTTGGCCAGGCTGGCCATAAATTATCTGGAAAATGAGGCTGCTTGCCTTTTCCTTTGGGAGGTTATTACGTAGTTCAAGAGATTTCACTATTAGAATCTATTTCTGATCGTAAACATCAATTTTTCTTTCTGAATATCATCCCTTTCATCTCACTGAAATATAGGACAGGAGTTAGGAACTATTCCCAATTTGCTGAAGGATCTGCCTGACACTGGCTGTGATGCAACTCTGCTCAGATTTATCCATGTATCACAAAGCAAGAGCACTCACACAGCTCTGCAGTGGCCTCACTGCAATGCCATAAATCCACATTCTAGTCTATGACCCCATAGGGTCCTTTCACCTTGGCCATCTTTTAAAATATAACAGACACCACAATACAGCAAATTCAACTACCAGAATTAAGTGAAGAATTGATACCAATAAAATATGAAGTCTCATTACAGATATCTTAAAGTCACAACAAAGACATTTTCAAGTAGCTGTTTCAAGAGCTACTTAGGAAAAACAGATTTCTAACAATATGTAAGATATAGAAGAAATAAATGAGATAATGGGAAAAAAAATCTCAAGCACAGCCAAAGTAGAAAGCTGGTAAAAAAACTGTTCAGTAGATTCACTTGATCATGTGGAAATACAGGAAACAACCACGAAAGACAGGGAGACTGAAGAGGTTGAAAAGGTAGTGGATTTGTTTGTACTGACAAAAAAAAACCAAAGGCATCTAGTCAGGAACATGGGGTTATTTAATCACCAAAAGGAAATCCCTGCAGAAAAGGGAGGCACTAAAGGCAAGCTCTGGAGTTATACTGATAATTAAGGTGAAATAAATCACTAAATCCTGATGCAACATACCCAAGATTTCTGACATTTCTTAATATGGTGAATCTGAATTGCTGTTTTAAAAAATCCAAGTCAATCTTACACAGAGAAATAGGGTATTTTCTGCAAACTTCCCAGAGCCCCACCCTTTAGCACAGCATTGTTCAGCATGCCTACCTTGGCCACGCATGGCAGTGCTACTTAGGAGGTTGCACATCCCCTGCACTCACACTGTGGCTGCATCTGCCTCTCTTTTGATCATTTTAATGAAAGAGTGCTTGAAAAGTAGTGGGGGACGGGAGAGGCAGCACACTGACATAATCGATTCAGACTGCCAAAAGGCATCTGTTACAGTCTTATTCCACAGTAATTTATTTTTCAAAGGCCATAAAACTAGGCAGCAAGTACTTTTATATGGAAGACACTTCTTACTGTTATGGACCAAATCCTGCTTGATATTGGACAGGTCAGTTTCCACCTTGGCAAAGGCCAAGTGACTACTCAATTTATATAAGACACTGTTTAATATATGTATTAGTAATCAGAAAAAGTCATGAACAGAGAAAGTCTGCCGATGAAGCAAGTTATGAAGCAATGGCTGCCAACTTCAGGCAGATTACAAAGCTCATCACTTTGAAAGGAAGCTGATGTTGTATTTAGTATCACTCATACCACCTCAGCATTACTTTTCTCTGAAGTGAATGATGTGTGGCTCTTTTGTGTATGAATGAGGGAAAGGTACTTACACCATTTAACTAAGCGATGTATTATAATGTGAATGAGCCTGTCAACTAGAACTCTGCTACTTCCTAACGTTTAAAGGATTGACTTCAAAGCTCACTGGATTTTCTTTCCATGTGAAGCTTTGTCATTCCTTTGTTCTTAGTCTTTCTAATTAAAAAAGAAAAAACAAAACACACACACACACATACAAAAAAAAACCTGAACCCCCAGACTTCTGTCCTGCACAACTATTCAAAATCATAAGAGCAGAGCTGGAAATTTGAATACTCTGCAATTTTAACAGGCTGTTACTACTGAAAAACCATCACAAGGAACAGGCAGGGAAGTTATGATGGAGTGATCTCATTTGGCTATAATTTCCCCCATTCTGCCCTTCATTTGACAACACATATGCTCCAACACTTCTCTGGGTTTCCCAGTGCTCTGCATGCCACACCAATGATAGCAAGACCTCACTGGTAGCCAGAGTAAAGTAGTTGGTAACAGCATCCTTTTAACAATGCAGGGCAAACCAAAGAATGATCAGGTGATCTGTATTTAATTCTTGTAACAAAAGAACAAAGAGTTATTCAGTGAGAATTCAAATATGATAAATATTTAATCACAAAACAAATAATTAAACTGGAGCTCATAGATGCTGCTCTGGTGTGCAAAAGAAACAAAGATTGGACATGCATGTGCATAATAAAAATATCTAGAAGACTAAAACTTTCCCCTTAAAATAAAACAGAGAACACAAAATTCACCTGTCTACACTGACCAGAGATAGAATCAGTATGAAAATTCCCATCTTCTTATTAAAGATCCTCCATGGGAAGAGCACCCTTAGCCATATGTGTGCGCACAGCCAGACCACTCAAACTGATTTCTTTTTCTTCCTGTTTCTCCACACCACTTTAATCATTTATTCAAAATAAAGACTTTATTAATTAATCATGCACAACCAGAAAAATGACTGAATTACAGTCTACAAACCACTTAGGTATGGGTTCATGGGGGACTATGCAGATTGCAATCCCAAGGTGAAGCCTGTAATGAACAATGAATTGTTTGTTTGGAATATAGGATATGGACCCAGCTGCTACTCCATCCAGACCCAAGTGCCACCAGCAGAATGCCTGAAGAGCCATCTGCTGCAAACAAACCTACCACCCAAAATAAGGTAGAAAGGCTGTCAGAGACTTCATGAACTCTACCAAATGCTTCAAGCTCGTCACTGAAACCTTTACAGATGGTGCAAGATTTAGTTCTTCTGTCAATTATAAAATAAAATCCCTCAGCAGAGTCATGCACAAACTTTTAAATGAAATTTCTTTTTTAGAAATTATTCAGGTAGTAAGAGACATAAATGTAGTATTCTACATTCTGAAGTATTAAGAAATGCAGCCTTCCTGGGTGTGACAAAATAAAGGATTATTATCTTGTAATATCAACTAACAACACTGTGGTACTCATTACTGCATCTGTAATATACAAGGCATTTGAAGGAAAGCTGCTCTGTGTTTCTAGTGTGTTATTCTGCTCAAAAACAAACAAACAAACAAACATTTCAAATGCATATCCTGACCCATAAGGCCCCTTTCTCTATAAGGAAAATCACTGCTCTGTATCAGGGTGCTCTGCTCCACTTCAGAAGTCACATCTCCTCCAGTAAGTACTTTATCAATTTCTCTATCATTCCTTTATATCTCACTTTAATGTTTAGCTGCCCCTTGGTTTTGTTTTCTACAGACTTTTAAAGATGGCTGTGTCCTTTCAACACATTCCACCCCTCTATGACTTTTACCCCAACTCCCAAATTTAGAGGGGAAGTGTACTTTTATCAGAGCCATCAGGAGAGGAGTGGGAATGCACTGGGATGATGGCAGCTTGAATGATGCAAGAAGTGGAAGGCAGACAGGATCAGGAAGAAAAAAACCCTTCTGAGATGCCTCTGCTCCACACACAGATCCAAGGTTCACAACCACAGTTCCAGTATCTCCTGAGCAACCATGATCTCCACTCCAGTTTAAACCTGAGGCAGCTTTTAAACCCACACAGGTTTAATGCCAGGCTCCCTCCTTCCCAGGCACTTGGCGCACAGTCATGGCAGCCAGATCCATCTCCTTGCGTGAGGAAAAGGACCAGGAAGCCCCATCTTAAGGAGCTGCTTCTAGAAAATTTTTTGTCCAATACAACCATTTTGCAAGCTCTTCATATGCTATCAATATTCTTCTTTTCCAATGCCAGCTTTTTAGACTTTATTTAAAATTATTCATCCATTTTGTGACACACTCTTTAAAAACTCAAATAGGCGAAGTCTGTGTGATAAGCAACTTTCAGAAATGTATCTTTTCTATAAACTATGGGAAAAAATAATTAAATTCTTTATTAAAATTTCTGTACTATTACTACAGAAAAAGAGCATATTTTCATTTACTGTACTGAATGATTAATTCTTACTATGTAGGGCATAAGTGAAAGAGCAATTATTATAAAATGCAAACTGCATGGGACAAAAAATTGGTTACTTCCAAACTCTGACTGATTTAACTGGTATCAGGATGACCTGCTTTGTCTCTTCTTTCACATCCTTCTGAGAAGATTTATGTAATGTAAATTAATAAGTTATTAATTAACAAATGTACAGTAAAGCAGGGAGATTTTTCCATTTTGCAGTATGCCTCCAAGACATAATTTTTTACTCCAAGCAATTTTGCATGTCCTCTTGGACTATAATTTACCCTTGTTAAAAAAAAAGCTTGCTTAAAAAAATTAGTGCAACACGGTTCAGTATATTTTGGTTTTCCAAGTAGAAATGGTGGTTTTATAAGCTACCTGCATGGATAAAAAGCCTTTTGAAGTAATATAGCTAACTGTAATTATCTACTGGTATTACAGAAAACAAATTCACACTGCTTGTTATAAAAATTGTGAACTTAATTCAGGTTTGACTTAAGGCAGGACAAAGTCTCTAAGAAAAAGTAGTATGTTTTCTGAGGCTAAGCAACACAGCCAGAGTAAACAAGGATGAAGCATGCAAGTTAATATCAAGTATGAAAAAAGGCTTTGATGTCTAGAAATTTGGCTATTTTTTAACACATCTATGATAAGCATAACAAAATATAAGCAATTACCTTTTCCTATATACCAGCTACATTTTCAGACCATCAAAGAGAAAAACTTATCAATCAGTATACAGGAATGAAATTTCAGCTATTTCATGGAAATTCTATGTATTTTAACCAGGACTTTAATCACTTTGGAGTAGTGACAGCAAAATAAAAATAATCACCTTTACTGGGAAACGAAGCCTGAAGACTCACATGCAAATATGGGTGAGAGAAAAAAAGGAAAATGAATAGAACTTCAGCAGGAACACAAAATTGAATCTATCTGGGAATAATGAGAAGACACAGAAGAGAGAAAAGGGCAGACTGGTAGAGAACACATTTCTGTAATAGATGATGGGAAACCTACATTTTAACACACCTCTGCTGTCAAGTTTTATATCAGCTGGGAAACCCAAGAGCTGAGTGTCTCATATCTTCTTTTACAACCTTATTTCTTAAAAGAAGTGCAATTTAGGAGTGGTTGAAGTTATTTTGTTTACTCAGCTACTACAGATCTGTGCTCTGGTCCTGTGCTCTGTCCCAGTACAGCCCCTGGGGTCAATTCCTTGTGGAAGAATTCTATTTTCTTTGGACATTCCTCTTCAACATTTTGCATGCACAGATTAGTGACAATAGGATTACACTGACAGTTCCTGCAATTCTACTTTTTTTTTTTTTTTTTGTCTAAATATTTAATTTCAAGTTCAGAACATTTCTTTAGTTTATTGCACCTGACATTTACACTGGAAGAAGTCTTATCCGTGATTGATTTAAAATGCACAGAAAAATAATTAAGTCTAAGTTAATGTTATATGCAAACACATTCCTAAAGCAATAAAAGAATATCAATCAGACAACAAATACAAATACTGCAAAATCAAGTTTCAATTGTTCCTTCAGAGAAATCTTTATCACTCCTTTTCTGAAGTTATTTCAACACCACCTTGTTATTATGGCAGAGAAAATTTATTATCAGAGAGAAAACAGGCATTTCATTCAGATATAAATCACTCAAAGCTAAGACAGAACATAATTGCTGTATTTGACACTTGAAAGCTAAGAGAAAGCAAAATTAAATTGTTTTTCTTAGGATCAGAATGCAAGAAGGGTTTTTGGATCACTAAGGTGTTATGAAGATGCCAAGGCTAAAATAGTCCGAGGGAGGAAAGACTATGCAGTCTTGTATTTCAGAGCTTGTGGGTAAGAAATAATTTTGCAACTCTCAACTTTCTCAAGCTTGCACTCATGGTACAAACAGATTTTCTGCAACTGTCCCAATATCCCAGCCAGTTCTGTAAATTCAACTCAGTCTGACTGTACTGCAGTTAAATTACACTTATTCTCCTCACTATACATTACCCTTTCTCCACTTTCAATAAATCCCACCTTTGTCTAAGTTTATCAGCAGTCTTGCCTTATATATACCAACTGGTTGGTATCTACAGAAAGTCAGACTTATGGGGACTGGGGTGTTTTTATTGTTAGTATTGTTTACTTACATCAAACTTGAGTAGAAAGCATAGGTACCAACAAATAAATAACAGATTACCTAAAATGAGGGCAAAGAAGGAAGCTCATTAGAATTAGGTTTTCTCCACCCTGCCTCTTCCTGCCACTCACCTTTCCCACTGTTAATATAATTCCATAACTTCTGTATTTCTGTCTTTTCAGGTCCCCTTATTAATTAAACTTGAGGATGAGGCTTTGTCAAAAGGAGCCAAACTAAACTGACACCAGCTTCTCTGTTGACAGAGTTGCTGTTTTAGAGGTTCAGAACCCATTTGATTTTTTTAAAGTTAAAAAAAGAACAAGAAGTCATTCTGGACCTATTATATCATTTGGATTATCTTTAAATAATTATGAAATTTTTGCCCTTCTGTCAGAAACATCTTCTATGCACTTTGTCTTGCAAGAAATTTGTATTTAAGCCAAATTTAGTGAATGAAAGGAAAAATTCAAGTTGAACAATTACAAGAAGGCATATCATTAAACAAGAAGACATATCATTAAACAAGAGTACATAACTAGATCACACTGTTAAAAAACCACAGAAGATAATCAACTCTGCAAAGTCTACATCTACAGCATCTTTATGCTATGTATTTCTAGACTGTTTAAAAATCTTTCTGCATGAAACTTTCATTTTAGAGGAGTCATCAGTTTCATAACTCAGCTTTCAGCAACAAATACTTTTGGACCAAATGCTGTACAAAATCCTTTGGGAAATGAATGACCCTCAGTCTATACAGGGGAAAGCAGAAGAATATATAGAAGTGCTGTATAATTCCAATACTAGTTCTTTTCTGCAGTCAATAGGGTGCATAGCTCTTCCCCAGGCTTGACCAGTAAACTTGTCAAGTTTTTAAGCAATTGGTACAGGTTATACCATGCTTTAAATATGTGGGACTAATTTACTTCCACTCAAATGAAAGTGTTTTACAAGTGTAAAACAATGGTCCCTCCTCTTGCCACAGTCTGGACATAGGCATGCCTTTTGCCCATAGAGGCTCTACCAAAACACAAAATCTGCCAGCCCAATAACATAAAAAAATCTTAACTTAATCTCCGAAAAAGGCAGGATATCATCTTCAGCAAACACATGGAAAATTCCTTCATACTGCATGTATAAAGAAACAACTGGCATATGATACATGAAAAAAAAAGGAAAGTTGTGTAATAGCTCTTATTTTTAATATGAGAGAAAAACTAAAGTAAACAGCAGAGAAATTATCACCATGCAGAAACCATTAATCATATCTTATTAAATGGCTGAGCAAAAGAGAAAAATGACCAGTTTTGAACATTTTGTTTTGGTGACATAATTCAAATAACTGAAGCTTAATCCTTCTGCTGTTGAAACAAGCTGTATTTATGGCCTATTTCAGCTGGAAGACAGCATTTGCATGCCATACCTTTGCCTCTAAAACCAAAACATTATTCCAGTTTATCATGATACAGAATTCACCTTTTGAAACACCATTTTCTTAACACACAAGAAATGTGTGAAGTTTTTTTTAAAAGTGAGCATTGTGCAGAAACCAAGTGCAAACATCCTGCCCAGTGAAACTTGAGTTATTTCTGCTTCTCTTATTGAAAAAATGATCAACAGTAAGTCCTGAGTCACAATGGTGTTCACATCATTTTAATTATAAATTATTAAATTAAATTAAATTATAAATAAGTCAGATTGTTACTAACACTTAGTTGAGAAGAGTTAATCATGTTCATAGGAAATTTCCCCTTCTGAATGGGAGATAATAGTTCAGAGCCTTCATTAGGAGATATCCAATTCACTTGT
Source organism: Oenanthe melanoleuca (assembly GCF_029582105.1). Classification (NCBI taxonomy): domain Eukaryota; kingdom Metazoa; phylum Chordata; class Aves; order Passeriformes; family Muscicapidae; genus Oenanthe; species Oenanthe melanoleuca. The sequence goes on from NC_079336.1 coordinate 34,244,994, forward strand.
GAAACTATTTGTCTTAATCTATTCCACAAATCCAGAGATCTCCTGCAACTGAATATCTACTTTCAAATAGAATTCTGTATTGCTGAGAAAAAAAGACTAAAATCCTGAGAATTTGATATTTGATGCTTTAACATTCACCAAAAGAGTGTTTTTATAAACATCTGTGTGAGATGATGGTTTTGACATTTTCCCATTGAGAGGGAAAAAATAAAATAATTAAATTCACTATCCTGTTTCACTCTTTTCATTCCAATCTTCTCTATCCTATAATTAGAGATATACACATTATATTTAATTTATAATCCACTGATAAATATTTGCTCACAGTGCAATCTTTTAATACTTTGTGAAGAAAAGGCTTTAAGTATGAAAATAGCCAAAGATTATAGCCTTGAAATATTTAGTTGTTATAAGGGGGAAAAATGCCATCTGCTGGGTACAGCTGAGGACTGTCCTTTTCTTACCAACACACCACGCTGCCCTGAGAGAGTTTTCTCTCCACTTCATAATTCATTTATCCCATCTTGAAAACTGATCCAGATACATGCATTGTTTTTGAGGGAATGTAATAGCAACCTCATTAAAACTCTCTAACAAAAACTTCTTACCATATAGCTCTCTTGGATGGCTAACAGCAGATAGGATGACTAGCAAAGGAATAATACTGCTATTAATCTTTCAAAAACATTAGAACTGTCTCTAATACCCCTACCCCCCACACCCAAATATTTCACATACTTTTGTGACTTCACTTATATAAACTTCACTATTAGCTAATTTATAAGACATGGAACACTGGGTGGTGGAGTACAGGTAAAGAATCACTTAGTTACCTAGCTTAAAAGCATGAAACCAAGGCACTGAAAACCTCATTAATAAAACAATAAAGTACAAGAAGGAAGTGGAGAATGTTCAGTTAAGAAATATATTTGTGTGAAGAGGGCAAAAAATTAAAAAGAGAAAAACATTATTTAACAAAATGGATAAACTTTAAGAATTAAGAAAATGAGGTAGATAGGATTTCCATATGTAAATATGAAGAAGGAAAGAGTTGATTCACAACAGCCAATAAGATTCCTTTATGGTTTTGCTTGTTGTTAATTTTACAATGTCAAATGTAACAGCTGTCACCTGGGTGTGCATATACACATACACATGCACATGTGCATATAGGTATGTATATTTATACATTAAAATTCTGATTCATTTCATATGAAGCTGAACCAGCTTCCAGTCCTGGAAATCTGGGTTTCAAATCTAAAATAAAGGTTTATTTCTCATATACACAATGATGCTAAAAGTCAAGTAGCTCCCATGAACGTACATATCTTTCTTGTGTTTAAGTTAAAAGCCGTGAAGTTGATTTCAGAAAATAATTCAGTATAAAACCATGCTCACTGTCATGACTGCTTTGTAAAAAGCAAACAAGCACAACAACTATGAAAATACAGAACTTTGGCCTTTTTAAGATTCTCTAGCAAGATGACATGTTGTCAGATGGAACAATATCTCTACTTTTTCCAAGTTCCCACTCAAAGTGCAATAAGTGCACGTGCTCCATACGCCGTAGTTACCGTTCTCTTCCCCATCGCTCAGGGAAGGAACTACATGGATTCTCCACTACCACTGACTCATCAGGGCCTGATTATGCAAACTGATCTCCCACTGACAGGCACATGCACCCATAACCTCATTGATTTTAATGTGCTTCTATGGCAGGATAAGCATCTTTTCCCTTTAAAAAAAAAAAAAAAAAAGCTACAAGCTGGGTGTTAGTTAAAAAGACAGCAAGTGTGACTTACCAAACCTTGGCACATCCTAAGTCACTAAACAGATACCAAAAATGTCCTTTAAAATGCTAATTTTTAAAAATTCATCCTACATGTACATAGTTTTTCGAAGTCAATCATCACAACTTGAATCCCTACAAAACCAAATACTAGATAATTATCCTGAAAAAGGATTAAGTAGGTTTCTTTTCCAATGTCTCTGAAGTTGTAAGATAAGCACATGTACCAAGAGTTTCTCTTTGCTATCAACAAGGGAAGGTGAAACTGCTGATAATCTCCCTGTATTTCAGAAGCCCACAGTTACATGCATACCATATTGATAATAGTGTTATGGCACAAATGCAAAGAAACTGCATCAGGGTCATTTATTTTGTTGACACATTTTGCTGATTCCAAAGTACTTGTGAATTCAGTAAGACACAAAAAGCTGGGCTTCTAATTCCTAAACCAATTTCAAAACATTCTGATGGTATCAAAGCAAACTGAATGCTAGTCTTGGAGCTATGACTGTAATAAGTTATTTTTATCTTTAATATATTCATTATTTAGTACTTGTATCTGTTATTATATGATTTGTGAGTTTGGTGTTGTCAGAAAATTAAGTAATAAAATGCTCAGAGCAAGACCAATGAAGAGCAGAAACTTGTACACTATCTTTGTCTGTCCAGACTGTTCTACTCTACCATGGTGATAATTTTCTTTTTCCTTTTAGTTTCCTTTATTCTTCTTTGAACTACAACACAGAAGGCAAGGAAGACATCTGAGTTGAGCTTTTTTCCCTTTAAATGCATGTTTTATAGAATCACAGGATGGTTTGGGTTGGAATGGACCTTCAAGATCATCAAGTTCCATCCCCTGCCACAAGCAGGGACACCTTCCACTGGACCAGCTGGCTCAAAGTGCCATCCAGCCTTGCTTGAACACCTTCAGTGATGTGGCTTCCACAGCTTCTCTGGGGCAACCCATTCCAGTGCCTTACCACCCCCACAGTCAAGGATTTCTTCCCAATACTTAGTCTAAACCTGTCCTTTTGCAGTTTAAAGCCATTCCTATGTCCTATCACTACAGGCCCCTGTAAACAGTCCCTCTCCAGCTCTCCTGTTGCCTCTTCTTCAGGTACTGGAAGCTGTCCTGTCTCCACGCTGAACAAGTCAAACTCTCAGCCTGTCTTTTTAGGAGAGTTACTCCAGCTCTGTGATCATGTTTGGGGCCTCCTCTGGACTCATTCTCACAATTCTTTAATTTCAAACACCAGGGAAAAATACTTATTTTTCAGATCTGTAATAATCCTATAGTGCTCCTTTCTAAACACAGTTTAAGATGTACAGATCTGTAAACTCAAGAAAACAGACAATAAAATCTCATTAAGCAATAAATTAAAACCACAAGCACATACCACCAAAAAAAAACAAAAAAAACAACCCAAACAACTGAATATTAATTCATACAGTAAACAATTAATGGAGAAAAAATATTCTGAGTTAAATTACCATTCGTGACATCATTTTAAAATCTAGAATATACCCCTTGGCTGAAAATGACTAAATAGTCACTACATGCAAAAATGCATAAAATGCATTTCCAAGAAACTTACATCAATTTCTAAAATCCATGTAAAGCACTTTGAGCAATATGTTCACAAATACTCTCTATTAAGTCCTATAATTAAAAAAATTTATATGCACTGGTGGGAAAAAACATGTTTACAAATGAGTTCCACTAAGTTTGAGGGTAGTGTATCTATTTCAAGCTATAGCAAAAAGATTAACATTTTTTCTGTGCAAATTAGATGACATTTAAATTATGCATCTGGCAAACCTTTATAGTATATAACATAGAACAATATCAAATTCCTCTTCATAAAATCTGTGTGTTATTTTACTTTGCAACTCACAAATCTTCTCAAAAAGGACAATCTCACAATTTGTAAATTAAATATATATACAATAAGTATTCTTACTGTAAGTACTTTATTTTACTGAAAAATCTCTATTTACAGTAAAGAAATCATAAAAAAGAAAACTAAGAATGTTTTAAAATACATGTTAGTTTAAGTGTCTAACAGTTCCATGTTATTTGCAAAATATTTAACAACTGATCTGCAAATTATCTTAGAATTCTAAGTCTGATTGGCAAAGACCATTGCATGTCATCTGCCTCATGCTCAGGACTGGGTCAGCTTCCAAGTTATATCAGGTTGCTCACAGGCTCATCTAATTAACTTCTGAATGCTTCCAAACATGGAGATGCCACAACTTGCCAGGCTACTACAGTGTTTGACTTTGATCACACTGTTTCTCCTCTTGACCTTCTAAAATTTGTGTCCTTTGCCTGTCATTTTTTCATCATGAACTGCTGAGCAATGTTGCTTCATCTTCTCTATCATGTGCCATTAGGGAGTAGCAAACAGCAGTATTCACAGCCTTCTCTTATTTGGACAGAGGAAACTCAGTTCTCTCAGCCTCTCTTTGTATGTCATGTTCCCCAATCCCCCCACAGTCTTGGTGGCACTCCATTGAACTTGCTTCAGTGCATCAATGTCCGCCCCAGTTTTGGGGAGACTGAAACAAGACACAGTACTCCAGATGCAGTTTGACAAATGCCAAATAGAGGTGAAGGATCATCTACTCCACTGCAGCCCAGCTATCACATTAATTGGCTGCCTTTGCTCCAAAGGCTAATTCTTGCCCCAATATCAAAGTTTTGCCTTCCAGTATCCTGAGGTCCAGTTTGCCTAAGTAGTCCCTAACTTCAACTTCTGGGCACTCTGCCATGAGGTTCAGGGACCTCAAAAGCCTGAGAACAGATCTTGCCAAAGCAAAGGCTGCAGTATGTACCCTCAGCCTTTTTGTATCTTCTCCACTGTCCAGTGCTGCATCAGCTTCAAACTGTTTCCTTAAGTCTTCCTCCCATTAACAAGGTACCTACAGACATCAGTGACTTACCTTCAACTCCAGCATAGTTTTGCCTTTCCTGCTTCATTCTCTCTACACCCAAACACTGTTTTTACATTCTCCATGGAGGTCTGTCACTGTCTGCAGATTCCATACATTTCATTGTTTGGGTGAGTTGACTTAAGAATTCCCCATTCAAGCAAGCTGTACATGTTTGCCACACCTGCTTGTCTTCTTGCATAGGGAAGAGTATGTCCTTGTGCATTTGAGGAAACTGCTCTTCAAGATCAACCAGCTGTCCTGAGCCTCTCTGTAGCTCAAAAGTACCTGACATGGGATACTGCCTCTACTATATGAAAAAGCCAAAGCCAACCATTCTAAGTCCAATATAATTTCTTCACTGCCTGCTTCTCTCATTCCTTTCAGATTTTACCACCTTACAGTAGTTCAGTTAGGAGTGGCATCAGCCCTCCATTTCCACTTTCACAAGTAGCAAGAAATCTAAGCTACATGGACAAATTGGAATAAATATGTCTCCAAATGTAAATTAGAAGATAGAATTACATGGGAGGTATGAAGAAAGATGTGGTATTTGGGAGCTTTTCTTGATCTCACTTGAGATAGAAATGGATCTTAACAGAGTGGATAATCATAATGATGACTGACACAAGTAACTGGAAAGACTACTTTAAGGCAGCAGCTAGTTCAAGAAAAGGGAACAGGATCTATAAAACATACGAGACTAAATTTACATTCCCATTTGCAAGCACATAGATAATTTTAGGATGATATGAGGCAAAGCTTTTAAAAATCTGGAGAAATGAGTAGCTGAAGTAGAATAATTATCTGACAGATGGAGATTGCCCAAGACTGCCACTTGAACATATAAAAAGATGAGGCTGACTTCATTTTTGAAATACAACATTAGAAATTCCGAGAGCATCCTGAGCATTAGTTGTGGAAGGTACAAGATTTTCTTCAGTGTACCACAGTATAAAGAGAGGTTAGAGTCAAAGCTTTACTTTGAAAATAGTTTTTAAAGCCTGAAGCTTTACAAAAAGATTTTAAGTATCCTCATATAAGCAATATACCATATATATTTACAGCACAGCACTTCCCTAAAATGTCTGTCTACCAGTTTCCTTTGCAATACCGTGTTGCAGCTGCACATGCACATTTCTACCATGGTGGCATTTGGGCTTCCCCTTCCTGCACCACTGCATTGATTTTTCTATACATAACATCCTCTTCAATCTATTGGCACAACCATGCCCCTACATTTCCTCTTCAGAAGAACAACTCTAGTAACAGCTGAACGCCTGAAGGTAACAGCTAAGCAAATTTCTCCTTTACTTTCACTTGCAACTCTCACATTTCCACAAAAAGTAAGCAATTCCAAAGCACACGTGCTTCCTTTAACAACAGTACTGCCATAAACACACTTAACCCATTCAAACCCGCACTCAGCCTGCTGTCATTCCCACACAGAACATCTTTGCCCCTATGTGCAACACCTCATCTTTATTTGTTCCCTTATTGCTGTACAACTCCGTCTGCATTCTGCCTAACTTCACTGTACCCAACAGCAATGCAGCCCCAACACTGACTGATCTTCAGAGACTAGGGGAACATGGGATTGTTATTTTTATCACCAGGGTATTACTTGTAAAAGTCCCTTTCTGTGATGGATGGCACATACAAGAACGAGTTTGTGCTCTTTGATAATGGACATTCTGCAAACAGGTGAGAAGGCAAAGACTTCAGAGTCCAAACTAACAACTTCAGTATCCACATAAAAGTGGGAATGGGAAGAGAGGAAGGAGCACCAACATCCAGGCCATACAAACTATCACATCAGTTCTGCTACTTTAAGTGATTCAATGATTCAATTAACTCATATGATTTTTCAGCCAGTTACTATTTTTTGAAAGCAGAAAAGTGAGAAAGAATACCTTATAAAAAGGACAGAAACATAGGTATATGAGAGCAAATCAAGAATACCACAGCCATTTTGAACCAGTTGCAGCTCTTCTTCCCAGTCCAGTTTGTTTATAAAACAAAAAGGAAAACACCACTTAAAAAAAAAAAAAAAAAAAAAAAAAAAGACATCCACTTTCCTGCAGTGATAGTATCTATATCTGGTTATTGATTTGTAATTTCCAGTAGTTCCAAGGATATCCCCACTATCCTTGAATGTATTGTATTTTATCTCCCATTTTTTATTACTTAATAATGTCCAAGCTAAACAGAACAGTGCCTAAACACTGTTTAGGGTTTTCCCCATATGGTCTAGCTAATCATGGATACAATAAAAAAATATACAAACTTAACACTCATAAATAGTTCATGTCTACTTCAGATTACTAGTTTTTTCTAGAGGAGTACATCTTCAAAGATAAATAAAATACTTGATGTTTTTCAGCACTTCAAGGTACTATATAAAATCTATATTATACTGTGATTTGAAATGGTATCAAATTAACCCAGTAAGATATTAATTAAAAGCTAATAAAGCAAAAAATTTGCTTGTAATTTGATTTTAGCAATCTGATATAGATAAAATTAAGGGATTTGCAGAGGCTAATTAAAAATCTGTAAAAGGAAGCATGGACATTTAAGAAATTCTGGTTATGGAAGCTACCAGAAATATGGTACTATGTGACATTTTCAGTTGTTATTTGTGATATTTAAATAAGACTCAGAGTTAGTTGGGGTTTTTCAGCTTTTTAAGAAGTATTCATACAGTCAAACATCTTGAGAAAAGGCATCTCTACTATTTAAAAGCAGCCTTCCCTGTAATAAGTGAGAATCTGCATACAGAAAATAAATATCCTACACATTCTCTACTGATAAGGTTGTTTAACTTATAGGTCATTGGGAAAAGCAGTTAATGTGCTTAAGACCTTCTCATTTTATTTTTTTGTGAGTATCATCATAATTTAGAAAAATACAAGGTATACATGAGGCCATTGTTCTAATAAACCTGAAATGAAAGAGAAGTGCTGGGGATTCAGTCAGCCTTTTTAAAATACTTGTAATGTTAGGGTTTTTCAGTTCAACTGCTGTTTTTCACAAGAGACAAACAATGAAGTATGCTCTTGTTTAACTGATTTAATGAAATGCTGGTTGTCATTGCAGGGGTTTTGTGTTAGGGGGTTATGGTGGGTTTTTTTAACTAATCCTAACTATATTGACGTAACGAGAAGAGATTGAGAGAGAGCACAAGCTGAAATTCTTGCAAACACAACACAAAAAGAGTTAATCTAACCATCATCCTGATGCTTGGAAAGGCTGGACTATGATAATACACAGGAGACAATTACCAAGGCTCAGCTGATAAGATGTAACTCACTAAGGTGCAATAATGCAATTTCTTTCAAATATGTGCACTGAACAGGAGTGTCAGTATTAGGTCACTGAGGTTACAGAAACCCTGCCTTTCTTTGGGATGCAATAGTATATTTTTTCATTATGTTTATTTTTTGTTGTGCAGTCTTCATCTTTATCAGGCTTATTCTAAAAGTACTTCACAGATAGTAAGACCAATCCTTTTTAATTCAATGGCAAAACTCCCTCCGATATCAAGAGTGAAATAACTGAAGCCCAGATAAAAGCAATTGGTCATTCATCCGTAACGGGACTACATCTGGGGTGAAACAGCAGCTATTTTGCAGTTAACACTTCTATTGCAAACTGATCTATGGATGGAAATGCTCAACTCAAAACACAGGGGAATTTACATAGATGGAAAATAATCACACTGACTTAAATCTGGCAAACTCCCCAGAGGTAATTCCTTTATTCAGATGAAAAATGCACAAGATTGTTTACAATTGTTCAGGATCTCAATTACATATGCTATCTAAAAGACATGTCCAACAGCTAACAGAACTCTAATCTCATGCTACTGAATAAATAATGCTCCTATATGGGGGGGTTTTTTTCACTGTTTGAGTGAGTACAGAACTATACATGCACGAGCTGCATGGTTGTAGCTTCATGATTTGGTTCAGTTTGTAAAATTACTGCCCAGGCTGTAAACTGTGATAAGATCACACACAACTGCAGCACAGGTTTAGTTACATCCACATTTCAAGATTTAAAGATAAGCCTGTAAATCAGACAAGAGGACTTGGAAATTACAAAGAATCCCTGTCCACATTGTTTCAAGCTGTTAGGTATTTGAGATTACTACTTTAACTTATTTGTCTGCAAGAGATCAATACAAAGGCATTCCTCCTATTTCTTTAAATGTTGTTTGCCAATCTGTGCCAAAACAACACACAACTTCTGTAAATTCTGTAACAATACTTCAGTCAAATCTGTAATATTCTACTGTCAAATGCCCAACAGATTCACTGGCTGAAAGGCAGATCCCAGAGTGTCAGGATCAGTGGCACAGGGTCTAGTTGGAGGCCTGTCATTAATGTTGTCCCCCAAGATTCAGTAGTGGGCCCAGTATGGTTTAACTTACTCCTCTATTACTTGGATGAAGGGGAAGAGGCCTCCTCAGCAAGTTCACTGAAGACACAAAGCTGGAGGACACCCTAGAGGGCTGTGCAGCCCTCCAGAAGGACCTCAGCAGACTGGAGAGGGGGTCAGAAACCTTTTTTAAAATTCGTCAAAGGCAAATGCACACAGTCCTGCATGTGGGGAGGAAAAACCCCATGTGCTACTACAGCTGGGGGCCAATCTGCTGGAAACAAGTCTGCAAAGAAGGACCTGGGGCTTCTGCTGGAGTACAAGCTGTCCATGAACCAGCAGTGCTTTTGTGCCAATAAGGCCAATGGTATCCTGGGGTGCATTAGGAACAGCACTGCCAGTAGGTCAGGGGAAGTGATCCTGCCCCTCTACTCTGCCCTGGTGAGGGCACATCTGGAATGCTGTGCCTGGTTCTGGGCTCCTCAGTACATGAGAGACCTGCAGCTCCTGGAGCAGATCCAGGGAAGGGCAACAAGCACAGACTGAAGCATCCCTCTTACAAGGAAAGGCTGAGGGAGCTGGGCCTGGTCAGCCTCGAGAAGAGAAGACTGAGAGGGGACTTCATCAGTGTCTGTAGGGAGATGTCAGAGGTTGGAGCCAGGCTTTTCTTGGTGGTGCCAAGGAATAGGACAAGAGACAATGGACAGAAACTGATGCACAGGAAGTTCCATCTGAACAAGAGGAAGAACTTCTTTACTGTGTGAGTGACCAAGCACTGGAATAGATTGCCCAGAGAGGTGGAGTCTCTTTCACTGGACATATTCAAGAACCATCTGAATGCAATCCTGAGCTCTAGGATCACTGCTTGAACAGGGAGGTTGGACCAGATAACTAAGCCACTGTGGTCTCCCCCCAACATTACCCACTCTGTAATGCTGTAAATTTTCTTTACTTAAAAAGTGGAAACCAGTATCAATGCTTGCTTTTAATCTCAGTGTGGTGGGAGGAGGCAGGAAGCCCAATGCTGTCACAGAATTGCAGTAGCAAGACACTCAGCTCATCAAATCAAGCAGAACTTTAGGTAGTGCTCAAAACTCAGGAACTGTCTTTATACAGTCTAAAATTAAAGATGCTTCTTTTAAAACCCAGGTCAACAATTTCAAAATCTGTTTTATTCTGAAGTTTCTTCAAATTACTTTAGATTTTACCCAAAGTAATAACTGAAGCAGGCAAACCTCGAGTATTTCAATCACATATTGTGTTTCACTAAGCAGAAGCTACTGCTTCATAGGACATTATTCAAGATAAACACCTCTCCTCCAAGAATGTTAAGTTAATATTTTCTGCCCCACATGTCAATAAGTTTTATTTCTGTTGGATGAATGCACTTATTTACTAGTAGCCATCAATTGTCATGTGCAAAGGGGTAAAACTTACCTGGAAGAACTGTACTTTATGAAATACCAGATTTCTAAGATTTTCCATATGCATGTGAGAGCAGCATAAACACTGACATATTTAAATATTACATTATTTACAGATTAATTCAGATAGATATTTCCATAATACAAGAACTGCTCTCATTTTCATATAGCTGAAATATGATAGAACTTTTCTAAATGCTAGAAAGTTACTCCAATTCTACAATGGATCAGCCATTCTCTAACAACATTCTTGCTATTAACTAACTTTTCAGAAATAGCTTTTTGCTGGCTCATATTTTATAACCTTTTCACGTTTCAATCAAATAATCTGTGATGTAAAATATTAAACATAACAAAACAGCACTGACAATTTTGCACTTGAAATCAGAGATAACTAATCAACCAATGTTCGTTTATTAATGTGTATTGAAAAATGTGTTGCATTTTGTTTCTGAAGCACAAGCTAGTACTGTATATGTGTAAACTTCAGCAGAAGTCATAAAAATACTCTAATAAAAAACCCCTTCCTATTAAATAATGGGGAATTTTAAAAGAACTTTTACATAAATCTTTCATGTTACATTATTCTGTGACTTAAATTGCAAACAAACATAAAATGTTGTAATGAGCTGATTATCTGAAGTAAAATGAAGTATTTCTGTGTATTCTCTGAAATAGTTAAGCTGTTCCTGAAGACTTATTATTGCATTTTCAAACACAAAAATTTGAACAGATAATTCTGACCTCACGAAACACTGAGAACTTATCAGTTGAGTATATTTTGCATAAAAACCTCATATTCTTAAGATTCTCTCTATTCACCAAATGTTTTCATTAATGTGACATAGAGATGTCTAAAAGTTAAATGAGTGATTATTAGCACTCTGGAATATGAAAGCAATATCTGTCTTAATTGTTTAATCATATTGAGTTGCCTGTGGCACAAAGAAGAAGAAAAGTTAAATGTCAGTATTTCACACTGTCAATTGAAATGAGTCCCAGATGTTAAAACACTAAGCAACCTAAAAATCATTTATTTCATTTTAAACAAAATCTTTTCCAAAGCAAGCTTAATCTAGTGATTCAGTCTTTCCCTTCCCCTCCCCAGCACAACTAAATAACCCCTATTTAATATGTGCAGTGACTGAACTACGCAAATAGTACACAGGAACAAAGTAATGATTTTCATGTCTTTTGCCATTAAAACTCACTGGTCTTGATTAAGATTTTAACGGTTTTAAGAACAATACCAAAGAATCCCTAACAAGTAAAAATGTCAGGCTTTGTTTTCCTCCAAGAAAACAAGTACTGTTTGTCATTGTGCACAATTCTAAAGTAGAAGAAAGCTTTGGTTGTTATTATTTTGATGAAAATCAATGAAAAACAGTTTTAGGAATTTAAGCTAATACAGCCTGCCTAGTCTCAAAAACTTACAGGCTAGTGCCAAATCCAAATGGGACTTTTATTCAGAAATTTGAACAAACTTAATTTAAGAATGAGTAAATTCACCATATAAACATCTGCCATTGTTTTCAGTACAACACTAATTACAACAGTTGCTTATATTTTGAATGGACAAGTTCTAGAGAATATATAAAGGCTTAGCCCCAGGAAGTGTCAAGAAATTTCAGAGGACAGATTAACTGCTAAGGGACATTCACACGAGTGTTACAAATTTAAAAAGGGAAGAGATTACATACCCCTCTCCACCAATTCTTGTTATCTTTAGACGAAAATCAACTGAGTTCAGGCTGGGTGGCTTCCATTTCAAAATATCATCACATCGACCAGGCTTGTATTTCTGAAGTAAATTAAAATGCAGTTTAATTATGCTTATTGGTTTTCACTGGTTTTAAAAGTAACAATTCAGCCTTTCAGACTCTATTAGCTGTCTCTAATGAATTACAATAGTTAGTGACTGAAACAATGAATACCATTACCATGGAGGTAGTTGTGCTTCACTACTTTATTTGCTTCTCCCTTTTAAAGCTGCTTAGCACTGTAGCTCTGCCATTGCATATAATAAAAAGCTGAGAATAGAAATAAAAATCAGCATACTTCATTATCTCCCTCTGGGTAATGGAAAATTTTAAGAAAGAAAATAGGAGCACAGAAAGAAAGAAAAACACTCATAGGATATACAGAAAAGACATTTAAAGTAATCTCAACATTTTGGAACTATTTTATGAACAATATTTTTGTCATCCATGCTGTTGGCTGACAAAACATGAAAAAGGCAAAAGCCACCATACTGCCAGCTCTCAGAAAGTCTTACCAGAAACATGTTCTTTCATAGCAAAGGAATTTAAGTTATGTAAAGATTAAAGAATATCATGATATACCAGAATATAAATAAGAGAGCATCTCTTGCTAAAGAGAGAGGGTACACATTTGAACCACAAGTTGAAAGGCACAATTTTCTCTTAAATTAGAGCTTTAGTTTTTGATAGTCTCTGGTTTCATCTACTAAGCTATTTATCTACTATTATCTATTTATACTTCTATTTATCATCTGCTTTCATTTACTAAGCTGCCATTTTGTTCATCCTCAACTATCAGTGAGAGTTAACTTGTTGATCCCTTCCTTACTGAATATCTTTCATGGCAATAGAGAAAATCTGAATTTACATGAATAGTGCAAAAGTAAAATAATAATTTGCAGATGCATAAAATGAGAAATTTTACTTTTTTATTTATATACAGTGAGAAAATTTATGCAATTTTATATAAAAAATAAAACTAACCAAGAACATCCACTGTCTTTGGGTAACAGAACAGTCATCAGCATCACACTGCACTCATGCTATGTGAAATATTTTCAAAATACAGACTTTATTGATGATAAACCTAACAGTTCTAGATCTAAAATGAGAAAAGCAGATGAATTTTCTGTTTTCTGATTGAAGAACGTAAAGGCACTCTTTCCAAAACAAATGCAGAGTATCTTACTAATAATTTCTTGATGAAAAGATGGTCATTAAATCTTAATGAAGAAAAAAGGACAGACCAACCTCCCTAAGTCACAGCACTAAAATTCTGAGGAAAAGCTACATCTGATCTATATAAAAACCTTCCTCACTAGAGCTCTTGATCCTGACTCAGACAACAGCCAACAGCATGTGCTAAGGGAAGATGAAAAGCAAGGCAATTATATACGATATTTTCTACTACTACTCTTTGAGAAACTACCCATTTTGAAGCTCAGAGACTTCCTGACATGGATGTGATTCAAATCTGATTCCTACATATTTAGCTACTTTCAGTTTCTCTGCATGAGCTTATATAGCCCCCTACTAAGACCATGTAAACCTCAACAGCTGTAAAAGCCCGTGGCACAACCTTTCATGCACAGCTTGATTACCTTGCAGGAATAAAACCACTACCATTTATTTATTTTGAACAAGTTTTTGTTGCTTGAGAAGACTTGCACTTCCCAGGGATCATACTAAGAGAGATGCTTAACAATCAAACCCCATTGTTTCCAGGGAGACTCACAGTTCCATTTGCCTCTATATGCATAGAAACGCACTCAGCTCAGAGGCTATAATTTTACATGCGCTGTTACCGTTTTCTCCTCCACTTATATTACTCTACATTTATCTACATAAAAGTTTATGCACTCTTTTATAACTCAGCCACCCAGTCTTGTAAGAGCTTACTATAATTCTCCACATTTAGGACCAGCCCTTGCTGATCCAACAAGAAAAACTCACTGAGTGGTTCATCCAATTTTCATACTTGCTTACATACAGTACAGGTGGTGAGGACTCCCTCCCTTCCTTGGTGAGGACTGAACAGTACCTCATCCCTTCACTCCTGCTTTATAACCAATTAGATAGCTGCAAGAACCTTTTAAGTCTCATATTACTTTAGTTTCTTCAAGAAAATTTTGACATGAGGTTTTCTGGAAATCTTAGCAGGAAAAACCATACAGTCCTTACTTAAATGAGTTTTGAACCCTTTGTTAGAGAGGCATCCCCTTCCTCTCAAAATGGTATGCAATTTTCATCAAGTATATAAATGTTCACCCAGATACCAACTACCATATTCCCTAGTGTTTCTACTCCTTTCTCTAGTCCAGATACGAAGCTTACAGGGCTTATTTCTTCACTCATCTTCCATGATACCTGTCCCCACCTTCTTTTTTTTTTTTAAATTGGTATTGTATTTTCCACCTTACATGCTTAGGTACTAATGTAGAATTTTCACATAGGATCTACTATCCAATTTTTTCAAACTCTTTTTCCTAGACTGACAAATTACATCCTCCTAAAAGTGAGTAAGAAACCAACGTCACAACAGACAGGAACAACTATTCCAAGATCAGTAATGAAAAGCAGTGTTTTGACAGAATATACCTGCATACCTGTAATTATACTGCACGATCCACAATTTTGATTCAAGTTAAAAATTAACTGGCTGGCTTACTTGAAGGGAATGGGGGAGGATTTGCTCATAAGATGGAGTCATTTTCTTTACCTTAAGAACCAGCATAGTGTTAGACAGGCCTCAGATAAACATTTTATTTCATCAATAAAAAATAATCTCTGGCGCACCTCAAGTTACTTAAAGATATCTCACTGAGAAAGCAATAACAATAAATATACCCTTTTGACTATTACATTTAGCTTTGACCACTATTTAGTTTTGTCAAACAACAGCCTTCTTACTTCACAGCAATTTTTTAACTAAACACCTGGTAAAGGTAACAGGTAAGCTATAGATATCTTTCAGAAACAGTTAAAAAGCCTTAGATAAGCCATCAGAATTCAATGCTCGTACAAGGAACAATTTATACAGCTCTTCCCTGGGCTCCCCTATGAAAGTCAGAAATTCGCAAAATCCTGGCCCAAAAGAAGAATTCATTCATATTATTAATCCCTAAGAAAGAGATTAATTTTTAACAGGTGAGTCCACACACACAAGACAGCACTAGTAAATTATTGAGTTTGAGTGCTAAGTGCTAAATCAATTTCTTTAAACACGAGCTGAAGCCAAACCAGAATTCTGCTTGTTTAATATATGGAAACTTCACCTTAGATGAATCACTGCATACTGCAGACCGGTTCTGCGTGAAGTTACTCTTTATTTTAATTCCAAACCAAAATATGAAGCAATCTGCTTGAGATTGAACTACACCCTAGCATTTTAAATATAGCATTCATAGCAATGATATCCTCATCACCAGTCCCCAACAAATATCTATGTACACGACTACTTCAAAAACATACCAGATCCCCTGTCATCTCAAAGTTCATGCTTCAATCTGAAACTTGCCAACCTAAGAACAAAAATTAGACCTCCACACCAAAAAGGTACATTACATTGACAAATCAGAAACTATCTGAAATAGCTTTAAAGGATTGGACTAGATGGCCTCCTGAAGTCTCTTCCAATCTAAATTATTCTACAAAACTATCTTTGCTTGCTTGCTCTTTTAGCAGCCATGCTAGGTGCAATTTACTTCGCAAAAACAACAAACATTCAAATCCCCCAGTTGTTCCAATTTATAACACTTCAGTTGTAATAGCTGGGCAGCTCTGGTGCATGCAAACTGGATTACAACAATGTAAAACCAAATTTGAAGTTTCCCTTCAGGGACACTCCTAATGCCCTTCACATCAAAATACAGACACTGGAGGCCAAGGCAAAGGCTATTCCATTGCATTGCTACCTTGTACAAACAAACAAACCTGAGCTGTGAAAGTATCCTGCAACATCCTGAACTGCTGCTTCAAAGAAATAAGGGTATCAGTGCCTTCAGTTAGCTACGAACCCTAAGCTCCCCAATTTTTACATTTTTTTTAAGTCTCTTTACATCCACTCACCATCTACTCAACATTTCTATCTTTTCAGTAGTAGCAGCAGTCATCACATAAATGTCCTACCTTCTGTGGCCACTGTCTCCTCGCAAAACCTCAGGCCCTTACTTTCATTAAGATAATGAAGATTAGGGGGAAACAGACGTGTCAGAAGTAGCATTGCAAATGTGCCCCTGCAATGGGGATCCTGAACTTCAGACAAGAATATAATAATTACCCTAAAACTCAGGCGCATATCCAGCGCCCTGGGATGAAGAATCATCACTGAAGACAGCTCAAGAGAAAGCACATCCTCTGGCATCCCTCTTCGGCTGCTAAACACATTGATTTCTCACCCCAAACTCAATTCTATAGGCTCAAATGGGTCTAGTCAAACCACAATGAGGGTTTTGTTAGACCCTTATTAGAACCACTTTAGCACTGCAGGGCATAGTTATGGGTTGCTGTTCTGTCCCAGAGTACTAAGTCTAGTTCCCCGCTTCCTCCACAGCTGCCCAAAGAGGGGGTCACTTTTTTCTTGTTTCCCATAAGATTAAGAGAAAGGCTGGCCCTCAAAACCTCAGGTTCTGTTATCTTAACTTTTGCTAACACATTTCTTGTCAACTGCAGGCAGCCTCACACACAGGTTTGGGATTTGCTTAAAGCCACGTATCAGCATTTGAATTCAATGGATGGCACAGCAGAAAGCTGAAAGCCTGGACAATGGATATATCAGAGGCCCACAAGGAAGATAAAACTTTAACTCCAAATCGCTGCTTCCACGTGGGATGGATGTTTCTGCTTAGTATTTTTTAGGAGGAAGAGTGGGGTTAGAGTCTGGGACTGCATTCTGGGTAGGTAGTCTGGGGTGTGGGGTGGTGTTGACTCATCATGAAGACACCCACCTGGAAGACTGAATGACTTCAGCCTAAAGTCTAGACAAAACAAACAGTTTCTCTTAGCGACTGAAAAGGAAGAGGTGGTGGGATGATCAAGAGAGAAGTTCGTGTCTCATCAAGAAGAGGAAAAGGAGGTTTCCTTTGCAAGGGTGGATGTCTCACTACCCTACAAAGTCTAAACAGCCAGCTCTACCTCCCATAACCCTTACTAAATACCACCCTCCTGAAATGCAAGCAGCAGCTAGCACAGGCCACCTTACATTTCCCTTCCTCCGTATCTTCCCTCACTCCTTCCTAATGACAGGAAGCCAGCAAATAAGCCAGATCTTTCTTTTCTCCTAAGTAGCACAGAACTGCTGCATGTCAGCTCTAATTTCCTCAGTAAACTGGTCAGACATAGCCCTGCAAAGTATCCAAAGGGCTGCAAAGCCAGCAGCTTCAGGTGCACACCAAATTAGAAAGAAAGCAAAAAAAAAGGCACAGAAAGCTCAGGGAAGCTTTGTCTGCATCATCATGCTTGCCCAAGAGGTATGGAAGGCTGAGTACCTTTGAGGAGTGAGGGTTGAGCAGGTGGGAGGGCATTAACCAAGACTGGGAACCTACTGGAGCTCTTTTAAATCATTAAATGTAGTTTGCCACAATGCAAATGATATTTGCATCTAACCATACTGAAAATGCAATAAAGTGCAATTAAGTATCCTTGAATATGAAATATAAATATTAAACTTAACTATGACAAAACTATACTTACAACAAATCTGTTCCTCTTACAATGCAAAACAGTGCTAAATGCTTTCTCTGAAGAGCTCTACTTAATTCTGAGGCCTCTTAATCCATAGAGCAGCTGCTGGTCTGCCCAATCTAATAGTTTGCACTCAGTTGGGTAAACATAAAGACAGAATAATTACCCAAAATGTGTTTTTATTTTCTTCCACTACAGACCCTAGATCATTTTAAAGAACCAAAAGGATTGATTATAATCAATCATTTTAGGCTAGACTTTATAAAGAAATTAGTTGAAGAAATGGAAGTTGCTAACATTGTTGACAGATTATGTGAATAAATCACAAAAATGGATCAAAAAAACCACAAGATCAAAGGCAATCATTGAGTCAATTGTATACTCATAGATTTTTAAGACTGGAAACCATTACTGGGCTCATTGAATTGGCTGACTTTTGCATAAAGGACAGAGAAACTTGAACAATGTTTATATCAAGCTTCTATCTACTATTCAAACCACAGTAATGTTTATCTCAAGTTTATAATCCCTATTCAAAATACAAGACACCTTTATGAAAAATACCTACCATATCATAATGAAGAAATCATAACATGCATCTTCAGGAAGTTACCACAGCTGTTATTATAGTTGTGCTTAAAAACGCTTATTTCTACACTGAGTCTTGTTAATGCCTTATTATAGCCTGAAACCTGCCTCTCCATGTAATTACTTCCCTTTTTAAGATAAAATAAGTAAGTCTGAGTCTCACTGCATAGGTAATTTCCCTGTTGGCTAACATACACATAATCATAGTGTAATTTCACAAAAGTCTTTAGAAGAGTAGGCAACAGAACTGAACCTACTATTCCAATATTATTTTCATTGCTTACTCATACAGCAGTACACAAAATGTATCTGTATTCTTCTGCATTGCACTGAGAGGTGTTGATAACTAGCAGAAATAATTATTTTCAGATTCATGCCTTTAGCTGGGACTTTACACATTTACTCGTGGAAATCTGTCTGTATTCAAGCACCATCACAAGATCAAATTAGCCTACATGACTGGTTTTTCAGGAAAACAGGTAAGTTTGCTTAAAAAGTTAAAAAAATTAACAACATGACCATAAAAACATATGCAAAATCCCAACACTACCACCAAAACTCTTAAAGCCTTTGTGATAATCTACTTCTTTAACTGCCACCAAAAACAAACAAACAGACAAAAACAAAGACAAATACAAACAAAAAACCCCACACCAAATCAAAAGAAAAAAATACAACCAAAACACTAAAATCTACTTGAGGAAAGAAGCTGTCACCACATACCACAGAGACAGAAAGAGAACTCTCAGAAAGTCTGAAGAATTCAGAGGCATCTACGAAACTTCTATGAATGAATGCAATAGATGAAACTTTTGACAAATGCATTTCAGCAATGGAAAGATGGATAACTTCCACTGAAAAAAGGTGCTTTAAAAAAAAACTTCTTCAGCAGCACTCAGTGTCTCAAAGATTATCAAGATTCCTTTGTTCTTTATAAAAATAAATAAAATGTACCAAGAACTGATTTATTTCTTGTAGACACTTGACATAATTTCAATATAAACTCTGGAAATAAAGCAGGCACTTCTTTTAATAAACATGAGACAACTTTTCCTACATTTGTAAAGGAAATGCAGGAGATGTGATTTGTAAGTATTCCTAAGAGTGATCTGGTTAAGAGAAACTCCTGGATAAACACTAGTACTTTCCAGACACCTGTCAGTTCTGAAAGGCATTTTCATAGTTGAGACAAAACACAAGAATCTAAACACTGAATGGAAAATATGTAAGAACACAAAATGGCTGCAAACTTCATATAGCTCCAAAACACAATTCAAACACTTTCCATTTTTATGCAAACAGTTTTCATGCATTGCACTAAACCCTCCACCAAGCACAATCTGTGTCTAACCATGGAGAGATGGCCATGACGCCCTAACTAAAAGATGACCAACCACAAAAAAAAAGCTAATTCCTTCCCTTCAAAAAAACTCCTTTAATGAAAAGAAAGCAATAAATGTTGCTTTTAATGCTTAGTGCTCTAAATTACTGATTCAAACCACCTGAACAATCAAAGAGCTGCAGTCCTCACTAAACATCAGCTTTTTGCCTGGTTCGGTGATTTGATCAGAATACACACACTGAAGTTCAACAAATATTTGATCAGCTCGAAAATAAGGTTATTAATGAATTCCAGACATTATACAAAGTAATGTTGTCACATCATTGAAAGTAAATCTGCAACAGTAACTTTAGAGATTCAAAAAGAGACAAGTTCCTGGGCTGAACTCAACTAATACAGTGTCCATGGTTAAGCCAAAAGGATAAGAGCCAACTCCTGGCAACACAGTTTTAAATAACTCATTACTTGTCGCTGAAGTCTCCATGCTGATTTAATTCCATACAGTCAAACAAATTTGTGTTAACTCTTCCATTCCTCCACATTAAAAATCAAAATAAGGAAAAATTAACAGGTTTTAAGACACAATCACATCTGTACTCCAGAAATTTTTCCTTTGGAGAGTTAAAGAATTAAGTAGGAATTATACTTTTTAATCCAATAGGACCTGTTAGCTGTCAATAGCTCTTCTGGAACAGCAGTTTGAGAAAATGTTATTGTAACACAATTTGTCTTTTATGAAAATGTGACTTGATGCTATATTAAATAGAATGAAAACTATTATAATCAAAATTTCCTATAAAATATTAAGCTTAACTGTCATGCCATACTACGAAGCAAAACATGCACCCATTTAAATACTGTTAGATTATGTTTTATACTAAGGGTTTTAATACTTGAATGCAAATCAGGTTTAGAAGGTTAACCTGTACGGAGAAATTATTTTCTTAATATGTTAATAGAAAACTGCATTTTCCAAAACTGCCTCTGATCCTCAAGCTAATGTAATATTTATATTGGACTTCTTTGGTAATTAGCGGGCTAAACGTCTTCTCCTCTTGCACTTTAATTTAGCTTTATACCGCCAGCTTCATTAAACATCTTGTTTCACAGCTATACTAATAGCTTTTCTCAATATTCCATTAAGCAAGGAGAAAAATATGAGGACATTTTATTCATAACTAAAATCATTTACATATGAAACCTATTAATATTTGATAAATGAAGTTCAGATCACAGCCAAAACTTTATGTTTATAGCAATCAAAATGTAGCAGCCACAAATTTTTTTTTCTCCTCCCCCCAGCACATTACTATGAGCAGCAGAAACCTACTTATGATCATTTCTGTTCTTTCACTGAATACAACAGTCTGCACCTAGAAACTGCAATACCTGGGTTTGAAGCAAAACTGAAAAAGTAAACGGCTTCATATCTTTGGCTAACGTATATATGATCCAAAATGGACTAACTGGTGTTTGCCTTTGATTACAAACTCTATTTTTAGCAAACTAAGGTAACTGCTGAGTTACATACCTCTACCTTTGTGACAAATAATCTCCTGACAACAGAACCAGAGTGCCCACGGTCAAATGAACTGGATGGTCTATGGTTGCTACTTAAGATATCAGATTTATATTGCTATTGATTATTTTGCAATTTTCTTATTTTTCACCATCACTAAGTTTCATTACATATGTGCTATGTAAGTCTTCTGAAAAATTAACACAAGAATAGAAACACTCAAGATACTTCAATTTCCCTTCCATTGCTGTATTTTACTGTGTATTCCACTTTGTATTACTAAGTTCAAGTGAGACAGCCTCAGCATGTATCAGCAGTGTAAACTGTCACCAGTTGTATTTACTTCTCCAGATGAAATTTTCTTTCAAATTCAGCTTCACAATTCATTAACAGCCTTTACCAGAAATTAATATAATGGAAAAGCTCATATCTACAGATCTTTTTCTCAGGCATATGTTGTTAATTTCTACCTGTCTAGAAACACACATAAACAAACCCAGAGGTAAGAAGCTAAATGGCTTAAAACAACTGTCCATAAACTGTTGGGAGAACCAAGATAATACAGAAGCACTCCTGGCTCACTCCTTTACTGGTTTTTCTTTTCTTTTTCTCTCTTAAAGCAATGCTTATTATTCTTCTCTCTGCCCCAGCAACACAACAAATCTTTGAAAGACTCTTTGGGAGATCATCTTCCTTCTAATCCTCCTTTCACACTTTTACTGTGAAAAAAGCCTTGGTCACATGAAGCCAGTAATGTGTACATCAATTTTCAATGTGTAAAGGAGTTAGTGTAGTTGCTTCACTGCATCACTTGTTTTATGAGCCTTACTGTTTATGTCTCTTTACAAGTTTAAAGTGCTGCATATACTAGCTAAAACCTTCTCTCGTTTCTCAAACCCAATGGCACCAATCTTTCTTCACCTTTTGTCGTTTGATTTTTACCACCTCTGTCCTAACTCAAGCTTAACTGTAGTCATCACTTAAATTTACACCACAGAAAAAAGGAAGTCAGTGTCTCAGAGGACTTCTTCCTTTGTGGCTAGCTAGCTTGTGATCAAAGGCTCCTAGAAGTCCCACAAAAATTGGGTTGGATCAGTGGAAAGCATTCAGTGCTTCAAGCCTTACAGCCATAGCATTCTGGTATAATGAAAAATCTCCATGAACTGAGCAGCAGTGCTTTTGGCTGACTCACTACAATAACCCAATTTGGAAGCTGGGTAATTTATCAGTATTAAGAGGCCACATTTGCAGAAGCTCCAACCTGTAAATTCAAGGCTTCATCATAACATCAGTTTTGTTGACATTTTTAGTAAGCTACAATGATAATCAGTATCCCAGGAATAACATTTCAGAAAATACCCTCAGAGCCCAGGAAGATTAATGAAAACTACCAAACATACACAAAAAGATGCAAAAATATATTTCAAAATACTTCTTGAGGAATCGCAATCTTAAAAAAAAAGAATGAAGCCTTACATCAAAAGGCAATCAGTAGGTTGGAGCTTTTAGCTAGTCTGAACATAAGGAGAAATGTGCAAGTGCTAAGAAATTGCAGCATGTTGGTCTCAGACATAGTCCAATTTCTCTTTATAATTCCAGAGCTAAAAAGCCCCTAGAGCTGAACAGATATGCCTGAAAGATGATGCATAGAATTGCCGGCAGGATTTTTTTTTCACATGTTGCTAAATGTATGCTGCACAAAATTGTCATTAAGGGCTAGCTTATTACATCTTACAGGGCTTCAAATCTCCTTGAATTAAATATTCATGAGTCTTGCTGAATCCTGTGGCATTTTATATGGAACAATAGAAACTAGCATTTTCATATGTATTCTAGTATATAAATTATAAAATTATGAGTTTTAATCATATTAAATTCATCATTAGCCATTGACATGAAAATAGCAAACCACATATTTCACATGCTTATTTTCAAAAGGAAACATTCATGCAACATGGGAGTTAAGCTCAACCAGCAGAACTCAGCATGTGCTTTGCAGTGCTTTTACTTTGCAAGTAGTAAGCTGATGTGCTCAGAGATGAAAAGCAAAGTGGGGAAAAATGTATATTAAAAAAAATCAGTATGAACTTTCTCTTTCAAGTCTCCTACAAGACTAATGAAACTTAAAACTGCATTTTCAGGAGACTGAGTTGGATAGTGAGCAGGGAAAAATCCTCATCTAAGAAGAAAAAACATACCATGCCAAATGACGGAATGAAAGGATCCTGCCCACTCTTTGTGTGAAATTAATCCTTCTAGCTCTGACTTAGAAACATACAAGCCAGTGTCTTTGAGTAAGAACAGGTTAAGTTGAATAGGGTAGCTATTTGCTGAGCACTGTAAGTAAAGGGAAAATAAATATAGGTTGTATTTTTAGAACATGACTCAAAAAATTCCAGTTACTGTGAAATTAGTTGCTATCCTTCTTGGGAAGGGCATTCTTCCATTAAAAGTAGCAGTTCCAATGTAAATTGTTAATATTGCCTTGTAACCAAACAATAGTTCCTTCCACATCAGTTTTTTTTACCCCTTCTACAGAGCATGACCACACAAACACCGATTAGACATGCAACACAAAATCTCTGGTTTGAATACTGGGATTGAGCAACTGTCATGAAGAACCTGTTCCAACTACTCCACAACTGGCAGGGAGCTTTCATTCGGTTGCTGGCAGAAGGGTTAGAGTCAGACTCTTTTCTTCTTTTTCTATTCTTAAATGTTTGTTCTTTAATGATATAAAATGTTTAAATGTTAATGTAGCTATGCTTCGAGAAGGCAAGCAGCTGAAGGGCCAAAGAATTTGGGGAGGGATAAGTGACAACTACCATTTGCCAAAACAAATGTCATCAGGTTTAGCTCTATTTAACAGTCTAACATTTTAACAAGGAAGAATAGAAGGAGTAGTTAAGCAGAGTTTTTCCATAAACAAAAGTACAATGTATTTTAAAAACAGAATAATATTTCTTAAGAAAGAGAACTGCAACTCATAGCACCAATCCATCAAGTGAATTGAAATGTCTGATGTGCAGTCACTGGGAAATTCTGGGAGAAGAAAGCAGACAAACCTGAGCCAGTTCAGGAGAAGTTTCTTTCAAATCTGATTTCTCTTCCCTGCATCCTTTTTCTTAATGTCATAAAAAGGCAACAGTCCTTTCCTTAACATCTAGAACCTAAACCACAACTGATAACGCTATAGGAAAAAGAAAACATCATCGATTCAAGCAAGAATCTGTGATGACATTTGGAAGACAAAAATCTCTTCCACCTGCAAGATAAAGTGAGTTTATCACTTTGATGTAAACATTACTAAAATGCTAAGATGATAATGAGTATGCTAGTATGAAATCTAAGCTAATAAATTAGATCTCAGTGAAGCTCAATCCTACTTGTGAAACAACTTCAATAGAATCCTTCAAAAGCTTTCTTAAAGCAGTGAGCGGTACAGAGATGACAACAAAGTGAACAAGCCCACCAGTCATCGATCCAGCAGGTACTCCAGAAAAAATTAGAGAGCCATGTAGAACTACATCTCTCATGACACCAAGAACCGTAAGTACCATGCTCATTTTATGAGCTGTCTTGTAAAAACCTTTTCTCTTTTACAGTACATTCTCAACAGAAGGAGAACATGACTTTCATAAACTGAAATCATTCAATAAGCTATTTGCTGAAATTAAATTCTAAAGTTGGGACAAAGAATATGAATATTAGCAGATGGGCAGTCAGTGGTACTGGTTTTGGAAGAAAGATGCAGGAATTCAGTTCAAGTGGAAATCAAAGACATCTTAGCTAAAATAGAGCTATAACAATGATTGCAGTGAAAGTCAAGGGAGACTATTAGGTGAAGAACCATTCTGCACTAAAACAGGTGAATCAAAGTTTTAGCTGGTTACAGACAACACTTAGGTTATTAGGCTTTTGAGTACATTTTCTCTTCAGTTGCACATGTGTGTTTGTGCTTTTGAAATGTGTGAAATTGGGAAAAGCTCTGAAAAAAATGGGTTTCAAAAGGGGTAGCAGCTCAGATCCTGACAACTGTTGATAACTGTTGGAAACAGACATATTACAGAATAATGTGCTCCAAGAAGGTGTTACAAAGGATCTAAAGCTTTAGACTCCCCCTCACAACTGGGGGTAAAAGAGAAAGACCATTAAAAAACCAAAACCACTCTAGGACACTAAAACCTAATTAGAACAGAAGAGTGGTGTATAAAGGGAACAACAGTCAGCTGCTCATTAGGAACAGAAGGAAAGCAATTTTGTCTTCAGAGTGGCATAAGAATACTTAATAGTGCTTTAGTCCCTGCATCCCTCCTATCCAGCACCCTTTGTAAGAGCAGAATAGGTCACACAGTGGTGTTCAACAACCAGTTTTGTTCCCTATCCCCTCCTATTCCAGCACCTGGGGATCATGCCCATGTGCATTTAAGTAAGTGCAATCTTGCAGAAGAGAACTGTGAGCACGTGTGACTCCAGGCAGAAATGCAAGAGAGCAGTCACAAGCTGCCTGCAGATGACCATGACATTGCCCTAACAGTCACTAAAGAAACTCCCCTTTATGAATAGCTGCCAAAATTTTCATGTCACAAAACCACTTCTCTCATCTTAAGAAAAAAAGTTTTTGTAATTTACCCCTAAGCCAATAGCTGATACTTAAACAGTGAGCTACATTATGACTTGAATTAAAAACTTACTGTTATTCAAAAATTCCCCTCCAGTACAAGGCAGCTCTCAAAGTATAAAGTCATTAGCTATACAGCTAAAGGTATTTTTTTCTAAAACCAGCAAAACACTACTTCTTTATAGCTGTAGGTTTTTTTTAAGCAACCAAGATGTGTAAGAGCAGAGCAGTATACCTGGCTAAAATTAAGCTGGAATATCTATTCTAGTAAAAAATTATCAAAAAAAACTTGCTTTCCTGCATGATCAAATTTTAATAACTTTTTTCCCCTCCATTTTTTTCCTGTCCAATCACCATTAATATTCCTAAGAAATTAATTCATATATAATTGTAGTGAGACACTGCAGAGTTTCAGAAGTAATGGGATAACACCCACCAAATTTGATACAGGACAAAACCCTACTTCTTTTGAAGGTCTAGCAAAATAGCAAGCAAATGTCATGGAAACAGAAGCTCTCTCCATAGTAACACCATTTGTGGCACTGTAGCTTACCACTCTAAGATGCTCCAAGACAAAGCATTAGCTTAAACCCAGCTTTCATTTAGTATTTTTTCCATAACATTCCATATATCTATCAGCTGTAAAGATTTATTAAAAATATTAATAGTTCACAAGAATGCAGTATCAAAGCCAAAGTCAAACATAAGTATAAGGGCAAACTAATTAACTGTGATAAAGCAAGTCTCAGTAACACAGCCTTTTGGGAAAAAAGCCAAGAGACTGATGGCACTATAAAGAATAATTATATTACAGCTGGTTTTTACTACACTCTCTGACTCCATGCAACAATTGTCAGATGTTCAATAGCATCTTACAAAAATCACATAGAAGGAGCTACAGAGTAAGACACACAAAAAATTAAAGTAAAATATATTTTTTAAATATAAAAATATATAATTACACCTAAGCAACTCTCATTACATGCTGTTATACAAAAAATTAAAATTTTTATCAACCAACCCAGCAACCAAAACTCTCAAAACCAGCTGAACACAGACTCCAACTAGCATTGTATAGCATTGTATTGCTCTCCATGGAGATGGACCAGCTTATTGCATAGCAATCAGAGCCATGAGAATGATTTTCAATTAAAATTTACTTGATAAATTCAGTCCTGTTTGTGAACTACCTGTACACAAGTAATTTCTCTGAAAAAAAAAATCCTGATTTATTTTTTGGCAATGCTTGTTGGCCCATTTTCTGATCTGATGATCAATGAAAAGTTTCACTTCCCTGGCTGTTACTAGCACATGGTACTACATGTCCCTTCCATCCAGAAACTGAAAAGGGTCAGTAGTGCAAATGGGTACAGAAAAACATTAGCTTTGACATTTTAACAAGTAAAATACCAGGTCTTGCAAGCATAGAAAATAGAGTTTATCCTGCAGTCATTTTTAAAATGTCAACAAATAATCACAAAAATAATTTATCAGGTTGTTCTTGTACATATGCAAGTTATGAGAAGTTACACTCATTCTTTACTGGTTCAAATACTTTAATGAAATAAAAAGTTTAAACTGAAGCCTGTAATAATGAAAAGCATTGTAACTGTATTACTGTAATACTTAAGTAGTCTGAAAATAAATTTTAAAAAGACTTTACCAGTCTTTGTACATGGAAGTAGTCCCACCATGCTCTATATATATTTTAGACAGTAGAGCTGATTCTACTCAAAAATCAAACATATTCTTCCAAAATCATGCTAGTGCTTAGGGGGGAAAAAAACCCAAACAAACAAACAAACAAACAAACAAACAAAAAAAAAAAAAAAAAAAAAAAACACCTCTGTAAGTTTCCAAAATATAATATATTCAATATGGTTCCCTACATACGTGTTTGTCTTACAGAAAAATCTGTATTATTTAAAACTGTTACCTTCAAGAAATATTCTGCAATTAACAAACTAAGCAATAATGTTTTTGTCTACTGGCCTTGGAGCCAGCCCTCTAAGAAGAGTAGGGGGAAGAAACCCCAAAAGCCAAATATGAATTTGCTTTGCTGAATGTTAGTTGATGGTAAGACTTCTGCAAAGGAATATGCTGCCTAAAAACTAGCAAATACTGACCTCTGCCAGACTCTTCTCCAACTAAACTTACATTTTTCCTCACCATCATATACATCAGACATCTTGCAGAATTGATTTAAGCAGGAAGCTGGAATTTTATACTTCATACCTGAAGACAAAAGGAACAACCTTGAAACTCTTATTTTGTTAACCATATAGCAAACTTTGTTTTTCACCTGTTTTGTGCTCTGAGCATGATGAGCACTGGATCCTGTGGCAACATCAATTCACTGCCTGACAAGTCCCAATGATACACATTTCAATTGCTTTCATAAGTTAAAAGTTCTCTCCAGAGAATCTCAAGTTACTTAAAACACATTTTGTTTCAGTGGTTGGATGAATATACAGAGGCAAGATCTCCCTGGGATTTCCAGTGATCACTGTTTGGAAACAAGCAACCAGTTTGTCAGTTCAAATTTGTCAAAACTTTCAGATAGGATGTAACAAGTGTACTAACTGGTTTTTAATTAACAATTCAAAGCATACAGAACATCTGCATTTTGGAAATCTGAGATCATTTCCAGCTAAGACTTGTAATCATTTTCCCCTTTTGGAACAAAGCAGCAGACATGTCATAGTTGTACATTCCTCTGTTTCAGTGGAAAGCTTCTAGGGTAACGTGGAGAAAACCTGAATTTCATTTCAGAAACACAACTAGCAGCATTAAAAGAAAATAAGCTTTTGCTTTAGGAATATCTGCATTAATTACATAGGAAACCTTCATTAGGTTTCTGATCTCTGACTTCTATAATCAAGGCACGAAGTCCAGCACTGCCCTTCCACCTCCACACTTATTAGACCTGTATGATACAATCAGATCTAAATTATTCACCACACACCTCAATGGAAGACAATGAAATTTTCTTAGAAGCAATTTATAGCTTTCATATCAAGCTCAAGACTTTCATTTTTAATCATCTTAATGGAATTAGCTCACTATATTTGGAATATCAAAGGCTAGGAGAGCTGACTAAAGGAACAGAAAGTACAATTATAACTGAAACTAAAGTTACTGTCAGTCAAAAGGAGACTGAATCACACAGTGTTTCATTGTACCTCTTCAGTACAGAACATTATTCCATCTCTGAGCCTTGCAGAGTACTGCTCCGTACAGTATCATAAACATAATTATTTTAAATGTGCAGTCACCAATATGCACAGTTACCTTCAAAGATTTATCTAATTATACATGCTAGCACCTAAGAAAAATATTCTTGTAATTAAAAAATTCAGTTACCCTTTGGTGACATTTATTATGCATTTTCAAAATTGCTGTTTATAAGAACAATGACCCAGGAAACACTTCAAATTATGAAAAACAGGGTAAGGTAGAATAAATCATTCTGCTTTTAAAGAAAGTGTCTTTAAATGTTTTGACCATCCACATACCACAATGCAAGTGCTGATACCCCTCTGAAAGTCATTCTCACTCCTCACATCTCAGGAATATATATAATTTTCCTGAAATGCTAGGCTGCTGCTTACACTAAATAGCAGGATGGAGATCTAGCAAAATATTCTGTTTATCCTGATACCACTATTTTTGTTTTACTGCTGTGCTTCTGCCTAATATGAAGGATCTTAATGAAAACTTGAAAGGTTTGTTGGCTGTCTTGTTCTGCCATGTACAAAAAACAAAACAAAACAAAACAAAACAAAACAAAAAAAAAAAAAAAAAAAAACTGGGAAAAAACAATCACAACAATCTAGTTCTTCCAGACACTCTGCTAAATCTTTTCAGTTTGATAGAAATAGCACAGAGGTACAGAGGGATCCTAAATGAAGCACTCTGTTCATGGATATCTATTCTGGGATTTGAAGAAAAGAGAGTGTTGACAAAATACTTTCTACTGCATTGTCCAGTTTCCAAATCATTCCTGATCTATCAGCTTCTCAGTCCTGGAGACACTGCTGTAAATTTCAGGATGAGTCAGAACATTGCCATGAAGACAAGTGACCACTTCATTAATCTCAGTAAAGAGTTCTCACTGCTTCAATTAAAAACACTTAGATTTCCCTATCCAGCTATAAAAGAAATTTTTTTTTTTTCCAAAAATGATCCACAACACATATAAATCAATGAAATTTTTGGAATACAGATCTACTCTTTTAAAACATGTGTGTTTTGCAGAAGCTGAACCATTGTGTTGGTATTCTTACCTGAAATCCCATTTACAGTATATATTCCTAATATTTACCTATTTATTTTAGTTAGAAAGTACATGCAACCATAGTTAGAAGCATGACAGCAAGTGCACTCCACAAGCTCCTTGACAGCTGGCTTTGAGACAAAGAAACCATGCAAAAAAACATTTTTAAAGCCTTTATGATTGATGATTCTACTTTATTTTCCCAACATTTAAAACAGAGAACGTGTTTAAGGTAGAGAAAGTGCTATTTTTCTTTTCCTAAACAACACATGCAGAGACACCACCATATTAATGTCAACTGACAATCCGAAGGATGACTAGTACACATAATGTAACAAAGATCTTTCCTACTGCCACTGGCAGGCAGAATGATTAAACTGCACAACAGAAGTTCAAGAACCTTTTTAGATGGCACCCATAAATGCAGTTCACTGCCTGAGAAATCAGAGAATGTCAGGCAGTACATGTCATTAGCAAGCAAATGAGACAACACACCAATTAGGAACAACACTCTCCTTAGGTAATCAGACTCAATGCACTGACATCTATTCAGGCTGGCATAATAGGAAAGTCAGGTTAAACAACTCTGGCAAATGCATTTCAATCTGAATGTACTGGAGGACCAAGAGCAGAAAGTTAAACAAGAAAAACTTTTATTACATCCCAACCTTACTATATTTAGAGCTAAAAATGTTTCATAAAGGAAAGAGAGAAATGTAGATATTTTCTAGGGCGTGAGTTATCTCAGGTTCTCGTAAAGTAAGTGGAAATCATAAAAATCTCCTATATTCAAAAATCATGGTACTTGTATCTAGGAGTCTAACAATTTAATTAAATAAGTTGTCATTAATTTAATTAGACCTTAATTACTGGTGTTCAGGTTAGCATTTCTTAATTTTCTAGTTCTCCAACTAAAAAAAAAAAAAGAAAAGAAGAGCAGAAAACAAGTCACCCCAAGTGAGCAAAGACAACCTTGAATTGATATAAAAGTTTTACTTGTATAGTCACAGAAAATTCCTCAAAGGAATATTGTGTACCGCTAATTTACTTGGGTATGTTTGTAAAGCATATGAAAAAATTGTATATTTGAGATAGGAACAGCTACTTAAGAGATGAATTGCAAGGAACATTGCCATGGAAATTGAATGTAACAACTATTCATAGGCAGAAAAGAGTTGCAAAGCTCAGTGGCATTTCAGGAAATTGACAGCAAGTTCTCTGTTAAAGGAAAACCTACAATTGCACAAAAATTGCACACTGGTATGACAATAGCATCCCCTGACTAGCAACAGATTCAGTCAGCAACATTCCTTTTGCAGAAGAAATCACATTTAATGAAGGGATGCTCTAAAGATGAAAGGTGTTAGTAATGTGGATCAACACAAAAGACTGATGAAAATTATTCTCTCCAGATTCCCCTTTCTTCTGTTAGAAACTCTAGAGAAAAAAAAAAATCAGGTGGTCTTAGGATCTGTGTTAACAAACTGAGGAGCTGTTATCTTCTGCCAGTGATAGGATGCATGGGAACAGCTCAAAGCTGTGCCAGGGAGTTTTAAAACTGGACATTGGAATGCCTTTCTGTACTTAAGAGGATGGTGAAACATTGAACAGGCTTCCTAGAGATGTGGTCATTGCCCCAGAGCCATCAGTGTTTAAGAGGCACTTGGTCAATGGTTTAATAATATGCATAAACTTTTGGCCAGCCCTGAAGTGGTCAGGCAGTTGGACTAGATGATCACCGTAGGCCCCTTCTAGCTGAAATAGTCTGTTTCATTCTATTCTATTCCATTGCCTCCAAAGCTTACATGAACCACTACAAAAATAGAAAGCTAAATCCAGAAACATATATTTGTTAGAAGCAAAAAAAATCTAAGCTATTATATGATTCTTCCTAAGTCTTTATATATCAGCTTTGGTATTGAGAGTATATTTGGTATATCTGAGTGCCTGAAGCCATTAGTTGCTATCGCACTAGAAATACGTAACTGCTGCCCCATCACTGATAAACAGGATGTCTGAGTTTCAGAAATAAGCCAGCAAGTGACTAGGTCTATGATTAAAAATTTACACACCATTTGATAAAATATATACTGTGAAAGAAAAGTCTTTCCAATTATATAGTATTATTTAGGAGAAACTGGCACTGCTTAATGAAACAAATCATGGAGATATTTTATTTGGTGGTATCTTTTGGAGATATTTAATTCAGTTTTAACTTCAGTGATTTTGGATGAACTTTTACAAGGACAGAAAATAACACAGCCTATTATACAATGGGAATAGCACAAATAATTAACAGGCAACCAAGCATTTCAGATCACCACTAAGTCTGCCAAGGGAAAGGAAGGAAGATATAGTAATAACTCATGCAATGTTATTCAGTTATAAAAACCTGCTCATTTTTCTTTCATTTTAAAGGCTAAGCTTTGCATTTGTATTCAGTAGTGTTAAATAATTCAGCTCTTCTTTAAAATAACATTTATCTTAGAAGAACAGAGCTCAACAGCTGCCCTTCATCCTTCCCTCTAAAAATCCCAATTCTACACAACTGGACTTTATTCCTCACCCAAAATACGAGCATGGAGGAGTACCAATCAGAAACCAGCAGGAGCAAATGCAAAAATGTAACAGAGCTCAGAGGCAAACACAAAACAGAAGCTTTTAAATTGTGATACAAGCTTTCCACAGATGTTCAAAAGCTGTCCTTAGGCCTTCCTAACTGATGGCCAGTGAGTTTTCATTTAGTTGGCTAAAGTAACAAAATAATTCCTGCATAATTTCCTGAAGCAAAGGAAAAGTAATAGTTTCAGTCAACAAGAAAGCTGGTTTTTAGGAGACTACTAGCATAAAAATTAGACAGTCTGAGATATCCAGCAAAGGTAGGATTTACATGGTAGACATGAAAAGTAATTTCACTGATGAGTGGGCAGAGGCCAGAGAGCCAATTCTGCCATTAGAAGAGGCCATTTTTCAGATTTTCATTAAAAACATACAGGCTGGTAACCTGCAAGTGTTCTAAAACAAACGTAAGAAGTTTGCTGTTTTGAAGCAACTTTCAAAGAAAGGACTGAAGGCTTCTGATCTTTACACAAGCATTCGGAATCTGTAAATAAGGCATGTGGCTTTCACCTTTAAACTAATTCACTCATTGTCTGGGGCATGATCCCAGAGTGAGATACCTGTTCATGAAGTTTCCTGCTGCTGTTTTACTCCTACTCAGCACTTATCTTCGGGCCCTGCTCTGCCAGCCTGTTACAGGTAGGGAATCAGAAAGCTGATCTGATGGAATAGAGCTGATTTAGGCATATGGGAGTTATAGTGATAGGATCTTATACGGATAGACAGTGACATAGGGAAAAGACGTGTCAGGGAGAAGCAACAAAAGGAATGAAGAAACGGGCTGCTGGATAAAGAGAATGCATGAAGAGAAAAAGAGTAAAGAAAAAGACAAAAGGAAGAAGAGAAGCAATAGTAAAAAGACATTTGTCTCTTGTGATAGAATTGTTAAGAGTATGATATGTTAATGCAGAAATTGCATAAGAACCACACATCACCTCAAGCTACCTACAAAGCATTCTTAAATCATGAATGAGGCAAACACATCCACAACTTCCACAAAAAATGCTCTTATGATCTGTGAAAGCTTTCAGACTGAGAAGGGAAGAAATGGTAAGGAGATGGGTTGCCTCAGCCACAGCCTTTCAACTGTTACTGTGAAATGAAAGCCTTCGTATAACCCCACTGATGACCTATATAAGTAACTCAAGTAACTATGAATTAGGAATAATCATGCTCAGTTAGTCTGATCTTGCAAAACAATCTCCTTACTCCTTAATGTTGTTTCTACCATCATCAGGTCACAGTGCAAAATAATTTCTGCTTCTGTATAAGAACCTTGCTATTAATAGTAAGAGTTCAGATAGGATACTAACAGAAGAAAACAAGCCCTCTTACATCTAACTGAAACCACAGATTCAGTAGTAAACTTTTTCAAAAATCCCTTTTCATTAAAGCATACCAATTTCTCAAAACTGGACTAACACAGAGGCACTTGATGACAAAATCTCTTCAAACCAAATAGAAAAGTGAGAAAATAAAGATCTCCTAGAGGCTAAAAGTATCTTCATAGATAATTTTGGATATTTTGAGTTTTATTGAAAATCAGAACAACAAAATATTCTTCCTCCATCCATACTGACTCCCAGTACTAGTGCTGCCTATAGCTAGTGAAGAATATCCATATACTCAGGTCTGCTGGATGCCTTTGTCTAAGACCAGACAACAAGAGGAACATCTCTGAGTAAACTGGGGCAGAGGGGAAGGGAAACTCAGAAAAGACTTTCAAATAGTATGAACTAATAAGCTCAACATTCCTTGTATTAAACAGTTAATTCTGCATTCTGTTCACCTATCAAGAATATGGTAAGTGTGGGTAATTTTCCCCAAAGAAATTTCTGTCTGTACATGTTGACATTCTGTTTATCCTCCTTTGTTGCCACTTCATTCTTCTTTGTGATTTTGTTTCAATTTGTGTCTACATTTCTGTACTCCTCAAAACACACACTGGATTTCAGGGGCTCCCAAAAGATGTTCTTGAATTTCCCTGATCTTCAAAAACTCAGCATCATTTCTGTCTATCCTTTCTTTCTGCAAGAGCAATTATGTCAATAAATACAGCTCTTCATTTCTTCATTTTCTTCTGGATATGCCACGGTTTCTTCACTTGAGACAAACAGGTTTTATAAAGGTCTCTAACTCTCACAATAACCAAAGTTCAGGGCTCTACACCCCAATCAACAACAGGGGGCTGTTGTTTTCTCTCTGAAAAGATCTCATACATCTTTCATTCAACGACAACACAAAAATTATTGCAGTTAGTATTCTCAAGGGGTCATTTATGCACTGTTATACTGTTGCTCTTGTACTGTTGCCTATTAATTTATTCCCTTTGTGTCACATAACAAAAGCCATCTCTAGCAGCTTCATCCTTTTCAGTTAATCAACTTTAATGCTTCTTTCCCAAGTAACAAGTCTACAATAATATTTTTCACTCTAAATATGTTACTTATACTTTCTCAACTAAGAAAGTCATTACACTGAGAAAACTGCATATTGCTTCATCCAGGAAAATCAGTTTAATAACAGATGCAACAAACTTACATTGCATAAACTTAGAAACAGTATTAAAATTTGAACATTAAATTAAACAAATACATTAAAGATTAAAAACCTTTACGGGCATTTATAAAACAAAATTGTTTTAGTTGGGTTATAAATTTTTTAGTGTGATAAATCAGAAAACGTAAGTTCTAGAAACACAAAACATATCAGATATTGATTTCCTGTAACAGTGACTAAGAGATACATTCTTCAGTAAGTTCATTTCAACTAGAAAAGGTAATTTCAAATTTATCTGTAGTAATTCTGCTTAGCTTAATCTCTAATTTTCAGGGAAGTGTTTCTGAGAAATCTTTACGACTGCTTTAGATTCTAACAATATCCTTTTGACAACAGCATGTATTAACAGGACAAGACAGAACGGCTTCAAACTGAAAGAGAATAGGTTTAGGTTAGATGTTAGGAAGAAATTCTGTATTATGAGGATGGTGAGGCACTGAAACAGGCTGGCCAGAGAAGCTGTGGATGCTCATCTACGGAAGTGTTCAAGGCCAGGCTGAACTGGGTCAAAGGTGTCCCTAACCCATTCTGGTAGGGGATTGGAATTAGATGATCTCTACAATCCCTTCCAACTCAAACCATCCAATGATTTACAAGCTACGAAAAAAGTCAAGATGGATGATGCCACAGCCATGATCTATGCCAATATACAATACACACTGCAGTGTATCCACTGTATCTGATTCAACAGCAGGAGTAATAGGATGGATGAGGCCATGCTAGCTTGAGAATCAATTGCATTATTTTTTGTGGTTGTCCGCAGTACTTCTGGTAACTTCTCCCCAGGCCACTCATATACCTTTACACTGGCAGACATGGTTCAAGAATTTATCAGGCTCCAATTGAACTAAAACAACATGAGTCACAAATTCTAATGAAATTTTAATGTGTGAACATCCTTGAAAAAGCAAAATAATGAGAGAACTCAAATCAATGGTTGAAAGATTCATGGAAGTCATGCAGTCCTAGAAAATTCTTCATTATTTAGCAGCACATCCATAGTACATACTCTAAAAAAACATTAGATGATTCCTGAGAACTACCACCATTGATTACTAAGAAATCACACATACCACAAATGAGATAACAACTACTCAGAAACAACACTGCAAAGTAATCCTGACCAAAACAAAGATTAGCTAGTTGATGGATGAGTGGGGAGGGAGAGCAAGGATTTCATCTGGGACTAAAAGGAGAAATACATTCTTTATGCTACTTACTCCTGTAGGCTGAAATATCAGTCCATCCACTTCATGGCTAACTTCTCTGGCAAAGTTTCCTTCCAGGAGCTGTAGAACAAAAGAGAAAGAAATTCTTTTTCCATAGAGAAAGGCACATCAAAGTGAGTAGCAGTGGATTATATGCTGATTCTGCAATCGTTTGCCAGTAAACAGCTTATTTATGGATTAGAGCTTGGGAAATGTCAACGTCAACAAAGTAGCAGTTTCTACAAAGAATACTCAAGGCTAGAAAATCCTTTGTCCAAAAAGAAATACTTAGAAATCAAGATGATTCTATATACTAGAAAATGAAGAAATATCAATTCTAATACAGGACACTACAGTCATCTGTGGGCAAATTAAAAAATCCATTTGCCATTTTAACACACAAGTAGCACTCACTTTAGATTGAACTTATTTCCTGAAAAATACCTCAGGGCATCATTTGAAATTCATGTTTGACAGACTTCCTAACTAAGGCATAAACCAGTAACACAGCTACACGACTGTAAAACAACTCTTTGAATTCATCTGTATCTTGAATATTCTATTTTATGCTTTCAAAGACTGTGAATTCCATATGGAGGTAAATATATCCATCAAGAAGAATTTACCAGAGAAAAACCATCTAATTAAACAAACCATTGAAACCAGCTAGTCAACAGTTATGAGAATTTATGATATACTTCCATATTAAATTATAACTTGCCTAAGGAAAAGCAAATAACCAAGGAGAATTACAACTGATGAGTAACAGCAAAAATTAGGAAAACTACAAAAATAGATCTTTATTAATTTCAATTTATGTTTTACTGTTGAGATGAAGAATCTGTCCTCAAGTTTTAGATACTTTTAGTAATATTTGAAAAAAATTTGGCATAAAAGTAACCACATGGTGATAAAACATAGCAAATACAGAACCAGTAAATCATTGTCAGTTTTAAAAGCATCATTTTGGCCTGGTCTGCCAATTTCGTACAATTTCCTTTCTAGAGCTCAACTTAATGACCTGCTGACCAAACTATGACTAAATTATTCAAATTAAGTCAATAAAATATGAAAGGAGCTAAGAACTAACATTTGTTTCCTACTAAGGCTGTACAACTAAAAGCAATGCAATTTTATGTTTAATGGATCAAAAGCCTGATGGCCAAATACTTCAAACAATAACGATTTGACGTATTTCACTTTAACCTGTGACTGACTGTTTGCACAGAATGACTGAGTATTTTGCTATAAAAAGCTGGCTTTTTCTCTTACCCAGTCATTAGCCTATATTTGTGCCTATAGCTCCAACAACAAAGAAAGCTTTCACTCACTATTCAACTTTTAGATACAATTCAGCTGGAAAAAACACACTGTGAGAGTACTCTCAAGTGGAAAAATACATTAAGAATATTTAATTCCGAGTAAGAAACTATCCAGTGAAACACAATTTTTCAGAAGAGAAATCCCATAATTGAAACTTGAAGCTGCACCTTGCTGTTGTAACCTGTTGCTATCTTGAAATTTACAGCTGAAGTTTACAATGTAATGAATCTACTACCATATGACTACAAAAAACAAGAATAAAACAATCCAAATTTTTTTCATAAATCTATCGATAGTCTTTGCTTTTATTAGAGCAATGAGTGCATAGGAAAAATATTTGAACAAATGTCAAAAAGTTTTTTAAATAGCGGGTTTTTTAAATTTCTACACAAGCTAAGTCTTCCGTGGGTCACTTCCAAGTTACTTAGCAGCTCCAAAACTGATGGCCAGTCATCTGTAAAAGACCATGCTTCAAACTTAAAAAATGCACAAGACTGATGTCATTAAATTCAGGTACCAAAAAAACTCTCACTGAGTAATGTTAATATTAAGGAATAACAATATTAGAAAACAAACAAATAAAAACCAAGCAAACAAAAATAAAATAGAAACTTCAAATTCATTGAGAATACTTTTTATAAATTTCTAACTTATCAAAAGGTATTAACCAAAGTGGCAAAGAGAGAAATCAATAATCCCTGTTTCTGCCTCTTTTTGAAGTTCTTAAGGGAATTACAGTTTGAGAAGACAGTTACTTCAGTGTTGGAGCTTACAGAACTGAATTATGTATTCGTTCCCAAAATAAAACTTAAGAAGTTGGAGTATGTAGAAAAGCAGAAAATATTTGTAATGCTGTTCAGTTTGCAACTCTCTCCACTCTGATGAACAAGTAGTTTTAGAAAATAACATTAAAGTACTATTACAACTTGATAAATGGAGAGGAAAATATAAATTAAAATTTTCCCATTTCAGAAACACACTTTTATACTTTTCATTCACTACTTAGCCAAAATTACAAAATGTAAAGGAATCTGTCCCATCAAGATGACACCCAGTTTCAGAGTCACACGTTCTCAGCTTGGAGGTCCACAGAGTTTGCACTAAGACAGCTCCTCCCAAGCGCCACTAGATATTAAAGACAAAAGGATTTTGAATCTTTGCACTTGCAGTTATTCTACTTTCATTCTCATTAGGTCACTTAAATGTATTTGAATGATAACACCCTCTCTAGAAAGGAATTTTGACAATAAAGGATTAGCAATTGGGGGGAGGGAAGGGAGGAAGGAACGCACATTTTCTCTGACATTATTCCCATAAAAATTTTCTTGAGAATTAAACTACGTAAAGGTTGTCTGTGAACAGCAAAATACACAGACATTGAATATTGCAGAAATGAGCAGGAAAGGAACGTCTGACATACAAGCAAGTATTTTTGACTCTACAAAATTTTTGCAGTTTATGAACTTCAAATGCAAATGTCATGGTTCATCTTTTAAAAAACATTGTTCAACATTCCACATGTTCAAATTTCTAATTAACGTGAACAGAATGGTCTTTTTTAATCGGCGCCATGATAAATGGCACACCTGCTTGACTGGGATGACTGCCATGGATCAGATAAAGTGCAATGCATCTCAATGACATTTTATAAAAGATGGGTAAATGATGCATGTGAACCAGCTCTTCTGGCATCCAATTCCTTGTTGCCTCATGGCATCTATTTCCATCTGAGATCCCCTTTGTTCACTCCTTTCAGCTTCCTTCTTCCCCGTGAACACTGCAATAAGCCATATACTCATATTAAAGTTTATTATTTACAATGTTTCCTTTCATACTTTTCAACTCAATTTAAAATTATTGCTACATCTAATAACACTTCTCTAAGTAAAAGAATGTAGAATTGCATGGCTTGAGTGGAGTTGTATGATGAGTAACAGGATTTCTCCTTGCTCCTTAACCACAGAGAAGAGCCGCAATATGTCACCTAAAGAGCACTAATAACTTGCAAAAGCTGATTTTGCTAAAACACTGAACTAGTCAGTAGTTCTTCTGTGGATAATTGAAA
Organism: Oenanthe melanoleuca; assembly: GCF_029582105.1. Lineage (NCBI taxonomy): Eukaryota > Metazoa > Chordata > Aves > Passeriformes > Muscicapidae > Oenanthe > Oenanthe melanoleuca. The sequence goes on from NC_079336.1 coordinate 34,285,086, forward strand.
ATTCACACTTTAGAGATCTCTCAGTACTTATCTCAACAAATAAATCACTTTGCTCCTTCAGTAGGAAGAGGAGAAAATGTAGGTGCATACAGATTCCATACAATGCTAGTAGGTTTTCATTAGTGTTTCAGTATTTCTGAACCAAGACACATAATTATGAGTGTGCAGGTATTATAAATTCACAAAATAAGTAAGTCCAGCAGGTATTACTGTGCCTTTTCCTTCCTCTTACCAAAAAAAAAAAAATCTCATGGAAACAAACACAATGTGAGTTATGAGGATTCCAACACACAATGATGACTCTGCAAACTCATACTGACTTTCTACAAAATAATTTTACTAAGGTCCCTGCACACACATTGTAATTACTGATCTCCTGTGTCACAATATACAAATACTGCTAACCATTTTGTCTGTATTTCTGATTCAAAACTGACACTGCTTGCTAGCCTCCTGAAATACTTAGGGATACAGAAAAAAATCCCTTTGAATGTTATAATACAAGACAAATACACGTCCCTTTTCCTTGCTTTTTCAATTTCAGGACTGCTATATGCTTCACTTCAACACAGAACAATTCTGCCTGCAGTCCCTATGGAGTTTTCCAGATCCACCTTCAAATTATTGATCATCTGGACCTATTCACTCTACAGAGAGCTGTGACAGGAAACATACTTCACTTTTAAGTATTAGTTACAAATAAACTGTTAATTGTATTGCCAGTCAGCCAGAATATAAAACACCACACATGGGCTACAGTCATTCCTAACTTCATAGAGCCAGCATCTTCACCATCTTAGGTTTCAGTCCAACTCAAAGGACCACCTCTTTCTCCAAGGATGACAGCCCTCACCATCAGCCTTAAAGAAATTGTGACATCCGAACAACTGTCGAGTTTTATAAACATGAGCTCATACATCTCTGCAGATAATCTACCACATAAATCTTCATAAATGCTGTTTTTGAATGACATCAGAAATCACACAGAATGATTTTTATGCTAAGATCAGTTAAAATAATGCAAAAATAGTCTGACTCAGATTCATCCGAACTATCACATTTCCCAAAAATAAATCAGTCTGTATCAGGCAATGAAGGAGCCATCATCCAAACTACCAACATCCTAAACTCCAGCTTTCAAACAGTATATTTTGCAAAGGAGGCCTTGTGGAAAAGAACTAAGCATGCATTTGGTGGATATAAGCTTCCTTTCAGATGATATGCAGGCTGCTGTGCAATGCTTCAAAGTATTACCAAATGCAGCTTCATGTCAAGTGAGGGAAGCTGTTCCTCTAAGCTACAGCTGTGGTCTCTGCTCCTTCCTCCTCACCAGAATCTCTCCAGTTTCCCCTGTCCTTTAGCATCATGTCATCTTTGGCTTGTTTTGTGTCTAAAAGCAGAGAAGGTATCAAGAATGGAACAGCTGGTTTCAGTCTCAAAGTAAAAAAAAGCAACAAATAGCATGTGAGTAACTATGCCATAGGGGAGAAAAGTTCATACATTATTTAAAAATAAAACATGGAATCTCAAATTTTCCACAAATAGAAGTTGGCTAGTTCACATTTTAACAGAAATAGAGTCCAAAACAAAGTGTGCAGAGAAGTTTTGATTTTGGTTCACTGATTGAATTACTATAAATATATGGTAAAACTTTCAGAACAATTGTTAGTGACTCTGGGGAATTCATGGTTTTGGGAATTAAAGGGGGCACACATCTTCTAAAATATATATTTTAAAAAGGAAAAAAAGACAGAAACAAACACATGAAATTCAATCCATGCAGACTTCTACCTTTTTCACATTCTGGATACCAATCATCTCATTTAACACTGCATTGCAAGTAGAACAGCTGATCCAAACGAACCTAGTGTAATTAACAATCCAGGGGCAGATGGGAGAGGATCAAAGACACACCTCTAGTAGCTCTACTGCTTCCTACCCACCCTACTCCAAACCACAAATAACCTGGATCATCATTTCAGACCAACTTTTAGACATCTATGAGGATGAAACCTTCTCCTCTCATGCATATTTAAGTTCCTCTTCAAGTGATATGTTCAAGTGCCAAGTAATTTATTTGGAAAACTGTGCAATCTCAAATTACACTATGCTGTGATGGAGAACCACAGTCTTCATTAAGTTGTCCAATGAAGTACAGCCTGTGTAATTAAAAAATTGATTCCTATTTCTCAGCAGTTTTTTTCTTCCTTCAACTTTTCTTCCTTGCTCCCCTTTTTAGACCCTGACCAAGAAATCTCTTAGAGGTTTTTTTAAGAAATGAGGTTCAAATTTCAAACATTTCACAAGAAAGCAGATGTAACTTCTCAAATATTTCAATATGTCCTCAAAAGATATCCTACAGACACTATACTGAAACCATGCCATTTAGATTAGACAGAATATTCCAGAAGGGCCACAGCAGCAAGAAAAAATGCACTCCCTGGTTCTCTTCCACAGGAGGAGATCTTTCCTTCATTTCAAGGAGATCTCTGGATACTTGAGCACTTGCCAAAGTATTTGACCAGCCAATGGCTTATTACAATTGGCTGCTTGCCTCCAAGTGGCTCCTTCCAGGTAACTGAAGATCCTGAAGTGGTCTCGGTAGTGTGACTTAACACATGGTCATAAAGTAAAGCTTTCTGCTTCAATGCTAACATTTATTCCCCTCTCAAAACCACAAGTGATCTGTCATTTATGTGATTTCAAGTTTTCCTCCAAATGACCTATAAAAATGTTGAAAAGCAGATTTTCAATAATTTAACATGACCCAGTTTCCTCTGCATTAGTCTCATTTCCTAATCAAAATATGATATACTACCTTATGTCAAATAACTGAGGAAAGAACAGTATCAGTTGAAGTGTATCTGCATCAGGGTAACAACCAATTCTATAATATGCATCCTCCTTCATTAGTCATTGTATTTAGCGATATTTATCTTACTAGCAATAAAAGGCAAGAAAGAAAATGCATCATCATAACTGAGTACAGTCAGAAAACCACAGCTTATACTAAATACTCTTAAGCTAATGATTTAAAATATGCATAAAGGAAAAGTAGGATTAAAATTGTAGAAAATAAATTAAAAACTGAGCTCTCAAAGAAGTATTGCTTAAAGAAGTTTCCTATGCTAATTAGGAGCCAACACATATTGAAGATAACTGCTACATTTTTAGTAAACCAGTGAAATTATCTACTTTTCCCTAACTGCATAAGGAACACAAAGTATAAACTTCTCACTTGCTCATTACTTAAAAAGAAATTTCATGCTTTTGGGCTGTAAAATCAGAGCTGTAAAATGGTATGAAAATCCTTTAAAAAAATTTATGCTCAAAGCTCAAATCCTAGCTTTCACACAGCCATCCGCTCAAGATGTTAATTCTAGACAAAAACAGAGAGAAACTGCAAACACTATTTTGTCTGTATGAACACATCTTGAAAGCACTTGATGTCAACCAGTAACTAAACAAAAAGAGTAAAAGTAAACTCCCAAGGTTCACCTGTTTAACAAAATCACCACTATTTTGAACTGTGTAATCTCTAGCAACAGCTGAATCATATGTTGATGAAAAATATACCAAAGAACTGTGTAAAGATGCATGGGAAGTTTTCCAGTTGATAAAACTTAAAAATACATACTTTTTATAAAATATTATTTTATGGAAAGCATTTCAGTTAGTTAATTTACTAGAAGCTCTGAAATCAATCATACTGAAAGACTAAAAATAACCTCTTCACCAAGTTAATCATACAGAACATTTTGGCTCAAAAGACATGAAAAACACCTAATTACGGCAATAGATTTGTTCCCTATAAGAATGAAAGCAGATAATGGCAGCATTGTCAGACTGATGCTCACTAATATGATCAAGAGACTAATTATTACCCATGAATCATTTGTAGCATTCAAAACTTGATTAATGTCAGGTCAAGTTTAACATGTGATAGGTTTTATTAGTAATGCTCAGCTATCCCACAGCTTGTCAATGTACACAAGTGCCATCTGTTAGGTGTAGGAAAAGCCAACAGCCACAACAAAAACACATTGGCTACAACTGGTCACTGAAGCATGTTTTAAGAGTACCACAAGGAATACCCTTAAAACTTTAAACACACCAGATCAGAATCCAGTGCTAAAGACCCGCTAAAGATAAACTTGTAGCCCAAAAAACTGAGCATGCAAGGCGTATTTCCCACTTTCTAGAGGTCAAATAAAGGTATGTTTAATAACACTGAATATTTCATAGACTGACCAGTTTCTAGCAACAAATATTTTTTTGCAAGATGAATATATGTAGCTTCCTCTCTATACTCCTCTATGGATGTTTAGCAAGCATTCCTGTAGAGAATACACTGCTTTACCCTTTAGAGCATCACTCACGTTATTCAAATACATATGGTTCTAATGGCAAAACACTGTTAGAGGATGTTCAATCTGAAATTCATATTCCACAAAAATACATTCACTGACAGCTTTCCATTTGTTCTAATTACAGACAATGACAAGAAGAAATCCTTTTGTGGGAGGGTCACTTTCTCACACTTCCCAGCACTTTGTGGGACGACAGCTTTACCAGGGGTCACCTCTCCCATGTACAGCCCATTACAGCAGGACAAGAAGTCACCTGGGTGTTTCCACAGAGCCTCCACAAGTTCTGCACTAGTAACAGCGTGAGCAGCAAGGCTGAAATAACATGAACTGGCAACAGACAGGTGCATGCACAGAGAGGAAGGAAGGTGACCTAATTCTGGGTTTGCTCCATCAACTATGTACTCTCCTCTGTCTACAACTAGTTAGAAACTCAGCAGGAGCATTGAAAGAAACATTTACTTATGTTATAGCTACAACAGCCCTCTCAGACTATAAACATGCTCTCATTTGATGGCCCTCTTGCATTCCAAGTGGATGAAGCTGAAAGGCTGGAGATCTAGGCTGTCACTGATACCTGCAATCTGTACTTTAGCTCCAAGTATTCTGTTCCCTGTTGAAAAGTGTGATGTGCAGGGCTCCCATACTCCTTTGTGTCTGTTAAAGCCAAATAGGCTGAAGACTTAATGCTAGTCACCAGACCATAGACCAAAAATAACACAATTCCAAGAAAAACAACTACTGCAGAGTGTCTTCCTCAACCATTTGCTCTTGTAATTTCATAGTCAGTGACTGACAAGGGCCCAAACTACTAGTGACTGATCATTAGCATTTTAACCACACCACTCTTCATTATCTTTTAGAACAGCAATTCTGCAGAAAAGTCTTCACTGAGTCCATGTATTTTTTCCAGAAGAGGAAGGCAATATACATTCCAGTTTATACTCATGTGACCGGGAATGAGCAACATCTCAAGCAAGAAAGCCAAAGAGACTCATCCCCTCGCTCTGCAACTTGCTTTGTGTCATGATGCACCTCTTAGGAAAAAAATAAGCTATTTCACACACTGGACTTTAGGTGCTTTCCCAGTTCCTACTGGAAATGCTGCCAGTTTCACAAGGCAATTTTAGAGTCCGGTTTTTTCATAGAGAACTCAAGAGAAATCATATATATCATCTACTGAAAACTGTTTCTTAAATCTACTACCTCCCCAAAAGATTCAAAGAAAAGCCACTTCCACATATATGAGTACTTGGAAGTCACTGTAGTGTGTGTCAGGATGCAACCTTGGATATTGAAGTCTAAGAACCACAATAGCTTGATTTCACTATCCAGCCACACAGGAAAAAAAATGCTATTATGAACAACAGTAAAATCCATTGTGAGGGTGGCAGGGAATCAAGTTTGATGGTTCTAATTTTTTTTTTATAGTATCTCCTTGGCTTTGCAGCTAAGTCATTAACAGCACTCTTCAAATATGCTAATAACACTAGCTGTATGCCATGTTTCTTAATTATTTGGAGACATTTTGGAAAAACCTAGAGCATGCTACAGTAAAAGTCCCACTGAGCTATCACCCATGTGCTGGTTCTGAGTGAACAACTCCAAAGGTTATGCACCTAATATATTCAAAACAATACTCAAGAACAACACAAGCACTATATGTATTAATGCTTAATTTGACAGCACATCTGCATTTCTGAATTCAAAATAAGCATGAGGCATTTCTCACTGTCAATCTCTTCTCAAAAACACAATTGAGAAACTGACATCAATTAACTACAATGTTTTCAAATGCTTCTTTCAAATACAAGAAATAAGCTTCTCCAAGAAACTCTGACTTTTGTGATTGCTTCAAAATGAGAGAAATGTGGATTTCTCAAAGCTTTGCAGGAATGACCCTGCCAAACAGCAATATTTCATATTTGTTTTTCCTGACGGGAACACCAATATATTTCACAGCTTGGCCATTCATTTACTGTGCTCTTCATAGTTCTCTGTTTCAACTGCACAGTGCCTTCATTTTGTTCCTTTTAGGCATGGGAATGCTGCCCACATCACTCTACCTACACTCTCCTACTTGGCAGAACACACCTATCTGAGATTAGTGTCTTGCTGGAGCTGGAAGAGCAAACTTGCAAACGCTTTGATCTATTTACAAATTAGCTGCAATCAATGACATTGCCGAATGGATGAAAGACACTTGGTAAAGTCTGCAATGTCTTCAACTGAGCAAGGCTCTCATCACACTGATGCTTGCAAGCTCCCTAATATTCTGTTTGACCAAATACTACACTCCATAGTTCTTCTGATGTCAAAGAAAAGAAATGCACCGGGCTGAGAACAAGGGGGTTGAATGATCTTCTATTGTTACATACTTGATAAGGTTTATCTGTTACCCAGCCCCTGGGTAAATCTGTTATCCAGCCCCTGTGTAAATTGTTCCAATATAATCTGGCCTCTGGTTGTCAAAATCAGGGATAGGCCTGTTTTAATTAAGTCAGATAATTGAGGATTTTGTTTTATTAAGCATTTCTAATAAGACTTGTCAACAAAGACAAAACTGTATACACAATAATTCAATTAGACATAAAACTGATATATAAGAATATGATGTTTTCATACATTTACTGTTACAATTCCTGATTCAAACTGGGCTATTTTGTACTAGGCTGAGTCATTGATTTTAAAATAAAAAATAAGGTTTAATTTTATATTCTGGATGTTTAAAAAAATCAGATTCTTCTGCTATGCAATGGCACTGGAGGGCTTTATTTATTACAAAGTTGAAATTAGAACTGTAAAGCCATAATAGTAAAATGCTACGATTTTGTCATTTCTTTATTTTAAAGATTTATTTTGTACAAGGTCGGGTTTTGGCAGTTTTTTCCTCAGAATTGGGCATATCACAAGAAAAGAAACAGCAGCAGTGTCCTATAATCTTGCATCATAATAAATTGCCTTAAATTTCACCCCCATCTTTACCATTTTCTTTGTGCTTTTATTCATTTTATCCAAATTAAGCGCATGTCTCTTGAACGTCATTCCAACACGAGAAGGCTGATGGCTTCCCTATGGAGCTGCATTGCCAGAAGGCAGTTTGGAAAGTGACAGCCTGTGAAGTGGCACAATGGACAGCATTATACAGTTGCCCCTCAATTAATGAGTGGAGTGACCCACTTAGTCACCACAGCTGAGTCTTCTAACTAATTCAGAAGATATCAAATATACAATTCAATTGCCCATACTGACATACCAATTGGTAATTAGGTCCAAACAGATTTGCATTTCCCTTGTTTGGTAATACACCATAAAACTGAAAGAAGAAATCACTGTTTAAGACACTTTTCCTACTTGGAAAGGTATATAATATTTTCACAGCATGAAACACAGAAGAGATAATTGACAAAAATGTTAAATGTTGCAAATCTAATGTTAAAGTGTTAAAAGCAAAGCTATGTACTGTCCTGATGTTTAAACTGACAATGTGCACCAAGTAGAACACTTCATCCATAAGCCTTTATTTTCCACTAGTTTCATTGTTTTCATTCTCATGCTATAGTTTGACAAGTCAGAATTTCATTACATATTCCACATCTGAATTATTCCACATTAATTTCATTTGTACTACTAGCAATATCTAACATGGGCCACAAGTTATGAAAATAATCCTTCATGGAAATGGATCCAGACTGTTTGTTTTAACTTCAGTAGATCACTTCCTGAAAAATGTGAAATGTAACTAATGTGTGAGTAATTTCTTAAATGAAAAGAAAAAAACTTCTCTCCTAACTACAATTCCACCATGCTGAAATATTATACTTGACCTTCAACATCACAAATAATAATAACCAAAAGCAAGTAGCCTAATCCTCTTCTGTTTACTCTAGGAAAGGACAGAGATTCTTGCTCATGAATGGGTCTCCTTAAGTGACTCCACAAAGCAAGGAAGCTGAGAAGTTAGCCACAGCTGAGTCAGTGTTTGCCCTGGCATGAGGGAACCCAGACTTAAGCAAGCAGCTGCTGCATCCCTGTCCCACAGAAAGCAAAGGAACAGTCAGAGGTAGCTGGACACACCACCAGCACTGGCCTACAAAGCCTCTGTTATCCTCAACCTCCCACTGACAGAAATAATGTTTACCAAACAGTATTCACATTGCTACAGTGCTGCAGCCAGCTGCACAAAATAGCTCCAGTTTCAAGTGGCAGTAACCTACATTCAGCTCAAGATCTGCAGTTTAGTCACCTATTTCATCTTACAATTTATAAAGCTTCCACTTGGGCTGATTGCCTGTACTTACCTTTACAATTCATGTGGTAAAATAACTTTTAACAATCAGGCTGAAGTACTACATGCTGGGATATAAGACAGCTGCCAAGTGAAGATTTGGAATTCTAGTATAAGAATAAGGTAACATTTTTGCAGCTTTTTATTCACTATTTGTTTACTAGGTTCCTCAGGTCAATGATTATTTGTGTTAACAGGAAGAAAATCATGCCAAAAAGAAGATTTAAGTAAAGGTTACACCAGCACATATGCATTTAAGGGTGGAATAAAGAAATACTGCTTTTACACCATTAAATTTTCCATTTTTGGGGAGATGGAACAGGACTAAGTGAGGAAGAAATGTAAGAAATAAAGACAAACAGAAACAAAATGGTAGAGAGGACATGGGTTGGAAGACAATTAAAAGGTTATTAGATGATAAATAGGCCAAAACCCTGGAATGGAACAGATGGAGGAATATGATGTAGGCCAGACACCGAAGAATATCTGCCAACTCTAGGTCAGGAAATGCAGGATTGAAAGGTGAGATGATTAAACTACTCCTGAAGGCAAAGAAAATGAAAACAAAAATAAAAACGGAGGAAACAAGTCTTCTTGGCAATAAAAACCTCCAGATGGTAACATTCCCTCTCCACTGAGATGCAAAATTCAATAAACAGAGTATTTGACACTTCTGCACCCACCATTGTTGCCATGCAATTCTCCTGTCTTCTGTCCCATGACTGCAAAGCTTTTCCACACATTGTCCATAGGCAACTTGCACATATAAGACAGGGCTCTATCATTTTCAATCAGTTTTGGTTAACAGCTCTCTTGGCAGACACAGATGAGCAATGTCTGCATATTCTGCCCTTTATCAGGGTTCACTCTTTCAGGGCATGCAAATACTAGCTTACAGGCGCCTCAGCTGCCTGCAAAACACAGCAACATCAGAAAAGTGTGCACTTACACAGTCTCCTGCATCATCAGAGGTCCACAGCCACTTAATTTTCCAAAGCAAACTGTCTCAACAGGAGCCATACCTTTATTGGTATAAACTCTAAACATTCCATCTCTCCTACTGACAACAAAAGCACTTTAAAAAGCAAAAATAAAAATCAGAATGTCAAATAAACCAGGAGAACAAAGTAAGTCACCTGTCAGTTCACAGATTTGACTGAAAACTTTTAAGAATATCCTAGACCATTTAATCTTCTAGCAGAGATTACCTTCTCTCTAATCCCTTTAGGACAAGCTGTCATTTTAAAACCAGATAATAGTCTAAGAACTGACAAGTCATTGACATACAGCGTGCTAACATTTGCAAAAGGTTGTTCATTTGACCTGTATCACTGTTTAACCTTTAGCCCTATTGTTCCATTGAGAGTGATGGGCACAATTCTCCATGGGACCACAGGCTGCAAAGAAAGGAACTTTTTTCCTACTCCTGCTAGACATAATTTTTATTAGACAATGAGCTTTAGTGACGACATCCAGACTGACACAGTCCACAGAAAAAAACCCTTGCAAGAGAACTGTGAGCTGGTTTAAGCAAGGAAAGCCAAGAGCTGGCCCATTTCCAAGAATATAATTATTTCTATGCACCTGTACTTCCTGTTCAATATAACAAAAATGTCTTGTTGAAAAGCCTAATATTCCTGTAAATACAAGGCCAAGTTTCAAAGCCTAAGAGTATAAAGCATTTAAAGCACTAACCTAAAACACAGCTTCTTCCACTGACTGCTGCAATCCTCACACAATGGGTAGGAGAATTTGACCACATCGTCTCCTTGAGTTCTGATGCAACCCAATAAATGCAAAGAAAGGAAGCCATACAACAAAAGTGACCAATCATGCAAGTGCAATGATGAACACCAAAAACTTAACTTTGCTCAAAAATATCTAAGAGAAACTGGAAGTTACACTAAAAGAAAAAAATCTGTCACTGAATACATGTGTTTCCAGCTAACGCTAAAATACTAATCTCTGCTTAACTGATTGCAGAGGAAAAAAATTGTAGTGATACTGCTTTCTTCATCAATATCAGAGTTCAACAAAGCAACATTTTAGAGACACAACCTGCTCCTCAGTGATTGTCCATTTCTTTTGTCTTACTACTAAAACTCAGTCTTACAAAAACAAAAAGTCCATCCAAACATCTTAAATAACACTGAAGGCAACATTATAAAGACACAGCCCTTATTTCCAAAATCCAAAATTAAATCTCAATACAGAACAACAAATACTGCCATACTTTATAACTGCACTTTAAAAGTGCATTTCATTTCGCAATAAATTGATTTTCAGATTAGGAAAAAAAAAAATCAGTCAGTACCTAACTGTGGTATTAAAGTTCCGAATCCATAACTCTGAGAACATTTTCATTATTGGATGTATTACATAACACAGCACAAAGTTTACTGCTGTTTCAAGTAATTACTTCCATTTTTTCACTTAAAATAACTAAGTCTACAAGAAAAACACTCATTGTTTCTGGTATAATTAAAAGTTTTAGCCACCTTTTCTGCTATGAAATATAGTGCTGAGCCTTTTGAGTAATCTTCCTACAGTCCACACAATCTAATACACATTTACTGATACATTATTTTCATAAAAAGAATGGAATTGAATGTCTTAACTCAGATCACAGAAAGGAATTATGGAGGGAGGTTGTGAAAAAGGTTCTAGGGCATTCTCTTTTGTGAGGTTCAAACTGGATCCTGAGAAAAAGTTTCAAAAATCAAAGACTCTCATAACAAAAATAGGACATGATGAAGGACATTTGATTATTTTCTTGATCCCAAGGAAACCCCAGCTGTACTAGGGGGAAAAATAACCAAACCAAAACAAAACAAAAGAACAAGCAAAAATAATTAAAAAACCAAAACCAAACCAAACTCCAAAAAAAAAAAACAAAACCAACCAAAACTCCAAATCATATTTCAAAAGCTTGGATGAAACCTCTTCTGGCCAGGTATGGGTTTTCCACTTTTTCAGTCTTAAACATGCTGGAGCAGAGAACCACCTTATCTGTGACCAAGGACTGTTACCTCTATTGATCTTAGAAAACAACAAGTCTTGGGGGTGACTTAAGAAGCCACATCTCTGGGAAGAAAGCAGGGAAGAAACCCAGGCTTAAAAAAAGCAAAGCTTTTCTGAGACCACTCAAGAGTATAAATCTTTAAAGATCTTGCGACTGTTTAACCCCAGGCAGCAACTAAGCACCACAAAGCTGCTCATTATAGTCAAGAGAGGAAGGATCCCATTAGATCCTTTCTAAAGATGAAAGGATCCAACCCTCATTGGAAAAGAAAAATGTCTAACTGAACATAAGGAGAAGGATCTACCTAAGCAGGTCCCACTTGTCATCCTTTAGGATCAGTACCTGTCTCTGGAGAGGGATTGATGGATATGAACAGACTTAGAGGATAGAAGGAATTCCTTGTCTTCCTGCAGACCTTGCTGCCCTGTACACAGAGCTGGCAAACCCTCTCAAGACATTCATCACTGATGCAAGAGGAAGTCTGCTTTTACAGCCATACTGATGAGGTATTCATCACTACGTTTGTTGCTATAGTTGCAGAGATGACTGAATAAAAATAGGATAAAGATCCTTTGGGCAAAGCAACACTATTTTTAAATAGTCTTTTTTCAGAATAGGGCAATGCTTCAATAGACCGGCCTATTGTTTATAGTCTATTCTTACCATACATAATGAAAAATTCACTAAGTTATGATGAATATGAAAATGCAATCCCTTTTTCATTACCCTAAGGAAGTGCTGCAGGAATCATACTCATCAAGTTCATAGAAGTAATGAAATGAAAGAGGTATTTTGAGGTAAGAGCAACAGTAATTCTTAGCTTATATATTGATCTTTTGAGAATATATTTTTATGAACACTATTCTTCCGATCGGATATAGATTTGAAATGTATGTTGAATCAATAATTATTTCTCTGAAGTGTTTGCCAGTACTGCCTTAGATAAAACTCCACATCAATGCTGGTACTGCTACCTAAAACTCTTTACAGTTCTCATAGGGCATATAAACAATTCTCAAATATTGACATAAAATTTCTTGCTTATTGAAAACAATGATCAGATCTCAAGCCTCCTGTGAAGCTTTCTGTTGTAAGCGTAGCAAAAGGAGCATTTCACTAGGTAAGGCTGATTTAAATGAGGAGAAAAATACCCTGTAATGTACATTATACAAAAAGAAAAATGTGTAACCTCAACTCCAAAATGTAGAAGGCTTCAGAGTCTGTCATTATTGACACTTAAAACACCCACTTCAACCAGAAAAAATCAAAATCTAAGGAAAAAACAACAAAGAAGCCATACACCAACTATCCCAATGAATTAAAAGTGTATAGATATTCTTATCTCAAAGATGCTTTTAAGGTGGTGGTAACACATTAGGGCAAAATTGTTGACTGAACTACATTTGAAACACAATCATCTCAAGTGCAGATTGCAGTGTCCTTAAAGTTTGACCTGGTACTTCAGATTTATTGATAACTTCAAAAACTGTTTTCTAAAAGCCTGTGATAAGTAATAAAACAAAGAAAAAAAACACTTTTCAGGATATCGCGAGCTGCCAATCACCCCACAACAATTGCTAAACATTTGGTTAGCAGAGGAATTCACTGGAAGACAAAACAAAAACGCTGAGGGAAAACCTACACCTACCACTGTTTTACTGCCTCCAGTACCAAAACATAAAACAACTGAAATCAAGCTTACCTTTCTGGAAGTGTAGATATCAAAAAATGGTTTGTTTCGAACACTGAACGGTTCCTGTGCTTTGTCAATGAGACCACTTTTCATCTTTTCATGTCGTGGAAATATAATCTCTTTCTCTATACATGCAAGTCGAACATTAAAATCACAGTCTCCAACAGGCTGTCCCTGCCAAGTTACAAAAATCAGTATTAAAATCAAACACTGAATTATTTGAACAATCTAAGTTTTTGTAACACAATATTTAGAATCCTACAGATACATAGCAATACTATCAAATTACTAATTTTTTCCCAAATTTGCAGTTTTCAAGCATTTTTTTTCAGGCTTTAAGAGTTTTAACCAAATCAAAGTTCACAGAAAGCTATAAACCTGTAATATGCATTCAAGAGTACATGAATTAAAAACCTAAATACCTTTAAAGTTAAGTAAAATAATTCAAATACTCCCTAATTAGAGCTTTTATATGGCAGCTATAGCTCTTCACACAGCTTCCCTCTGAAGTCATTTGGATCATTTTGTTCACAATACTTTTAATGACAAGGCAACGAGATTTACACATTTAAGTGAACTCCTTGCCCCTAGTGCAGTATATTGATGCCTTGAAAGAAACATTAATTAATGTTCATTTTTCTGTCACAGAAAAGAGAAAAATAGGTGCAGTTGAAAAATGTGCCAATAAACAATGGCTACAAACCCTGCAAGATATTTGATGGCTCAGTCACAAAAAGGCAGTAAAACCCTTTGCTAAGCCTCAGCAGCATGCCCTGACCTTTCAAGATCTGAAATAAAACAGCAGCTTTACATTGCTCTTTCTACATTTGGTGCATTGCACCAGATCAGTATGAGCGTTCAAAATGCGCATTTGTCAGATTAGTAACAGCTTGTAATGGAGTTTATTATCTTTTGAGCATTAGATAGTGAGGAAAACATGCTATGGATATCACTAGAACAAAACAAGCAACTGTCAACTAATAAATTCTAAAGCTTGCTTCAATCTGAGGTGTCACTTTCACAACAATGAGACACAAAACACGTAGATTTGCATTGCTACAAGTATGATACAGCACCAAAAGTTATTTACATGAGATCATCCCTCATTTTGCCACTCCATTCACACAAGAAAATAATTTTCAAAACCCATTTCTTTCATGGCCTACCGGGAATAAGCTCACAAAGCCTTGGCTTGCAAACCAGAATTCTTCAAAAATTGAAAGCAATGAGCAAAGGAAACTGGGAAGATGTGGGATTCAAATCATCAATGGCAGTAGTATAACTGAGCAGAAGAACCTGCTAGCAGGTATCTCCTGTACTAAAGGCAGCTCGAAGAAAAAATGCACTGCTCCAGCGTGCATCAGAGAAGATCTGAACTGGTCAACTGGAAAGAGAGCCAAAAATAATTGGCAAAATGACATTCTGATGAGGCATACAAAGGTAAGCGAGCAAGTAGTATTGGAACAGGTAGCTCAATCAGGAGAAAGACAGAGTGCCAATTTTTGACCAAAATGAATTTATTCACTTCTTTCCAAAATCATATTGGCTTTCACCAAAATCCTTGACATTTCATGCTCCCAAAGCAGCATTAAGATTGTCTTGTATTTCTTTGCTAACATTAGAACCTACTAGACCTCTGTCAAAAGTCTTCAGTTGTTCACAGCAACAGCTTTAAGAATTATGCATTGCTCCCATACCACATGTATCTCACAACCACTTTCTTTTAGGACTCTGCTTCAGTCTACGTAAGAACAGGCAGCACAGCCACCATCGCTCCGTGGGGAAGCACATCTTGTACAAAGCCTGTGGCAGACACCATGGGTGAAATGTCTAATCTCTGTTTACTGATCCATACTCATGCAGAAGAAAGCTTAGCTGGCTGTCAACGTTGCCTTCAGTGTTGTCCTCCTCTCAAACACAAAGGTGTTATCAGTAAAGAGCCATTCAAATGAAAGGAAAATTAAGAGTATGGAAAAATCCAAGAGGCAGGAGAGTGGTTCATTCTTTATTAATTTCTCACAGAATATAGATGCATGATCTAAAGATTTTTATGTGCCACAGACAAAATGTTGGAAAATCAATCAATTAATCCATCTTTCCATCCTTCTTCTTTCCTTCCTTGCTTTCTCCCCCCATGTACAGCATACTTGAGTACTCATCTATACAGTGACTGAGCTTGTCCTGATTTGTACATGTAATTAAAACACATCTTAAACCCTTTAACAACTGACTGAACAACTGATTGAAGAATTCTTTCCTGGGAAATGTGTATATATATTTTTTTATAACTTCAAAGACCCCCATAATTCTCTAGGTAGATTTCAGCAAGATCTAGTGCACATGCTCTCTTCCCTATAGTACCTTTTTCACTCAGCCACATTTTATTAGTAGGACTGAAAAAGCAAATTAACTAATTAATATTTCATACATCTGAGGTTCCAATAAGCCAGTGATCAGTTATGTTATTTAGAAAGCTTTTTTTCACAACGATTCCTTCAAAAAATGGTTTTGTACAGTGATTTAAATTTATTTCCATCCTGAACAGCTAAATTAAAAGCTGAGGCAACTTCATATGCACCATAAACCAGCTGAATCACTTTCTTTTCCTTAAAATATTCCTTTCACTCTTCTCATAGACTTGGAATTAATTATTTCCTGCAGTTCTGCCAATCATATATTTCTATTTTAAAAGCTTGTTAACTAGAGGGTATATTACAACTAGGTTCCATCAAATAAAGGTCAAAGCTAGGTTGACATAAGATTATATGAGAAAGAAAAACAGACAATGCTGCCAAGCTATTTCTTCATTAGACCAGTATACTCAGAAGTCAACGAGTATTTCATTCTCACAAAAGCACAGGACATTAGCAATAAGAAAATTAGCACATAATTGAATATAACTCAAGGACATACTGAATAAAAGCAGTGTTGGAGGACAGTGTCTCTTTCTTTGTTATTAGAACATTTCCCATAATTACAAAAAATGTTCCTAATATACAATGCGTTTATCCCAGACATAGCCAAAATCTTGAAGTGATAAAATACTTTCCTTTTAGCAAATAAGTAGGAGGGTAACGTAGGCTGCAATAAATAATTCAGAGACCTTGACAAAACCAGGAAGAGATTATTTAGTGTATAAAGCACACATTTAAAAGGTGTCAAAAACCAAGACATTGATGAATGTATAATCTAAACCCAGGCATTAAGTAATAGCATGTTTTTAGGCAATACAGATGTTTTATTAACTTAAGCATTCAGATAATTAAGATCTTATTTCAATATGTAGGCTTTTACTTGTCTGAGAAGGATGAGGGTCACTACTGCTTGACAGCATAATTACTGAAGTACATTAAATGATAATTCCAGTTCTAGACATTTTTAACCCAAAATAAGTGCGTTAGCAAAGGAAGGGTAAAACAAAATTAACAAGTAGCATGTATCTCCTACCAAAGTTACACTTCCCTCTCACTGTAAACAAAATGTATCCTAAAGCAAAGTATCATGTAGACAAGCCCTAAGAGAAAAATCATCTGTTGAACCAACACCTCTTCCTTGAGCAGCTGAGAAATTTATTTTCTTCACCTGTTGAAACTCTAAGGTCACAGCATAGAGTGGGCCTGTAAAATATGGTTTTGATGTTAAAACATCCTCCACACAACTTCAAAACTTTGAAATCCACCCAGGACTCAAAATTTCTAAATTTAAACTTAGGTTATTTCAAGTTAACTTCTTAATTTCTCAGAAATCATACATAACAAGTCACATAAGAATCACAAAAAAGGAGGTTTAAAACCACTGAAAAACAGGGTCTGCAGCTCATTTAATATCCATTGTCTTGAGCAGATGGGGGAAGGCAATTTATTTGCTGAATGGAGATTAGAAAAAACAAAGAAAAAGAAAAGAAAAAATGCTACCACCAAAAAAAAACCCCATCCACCCAACAAAACCAGTGCCTCTAACAATGCTCCAAATGGGTGCCAGAAGATGGAATTTGGACAAGGGCTGTGCTCCGGCCCTCCTGGTTCACAGAGACCTCAGTGTGGGAGTCTCAAGCTCAAGCTACGCCAGCTGAGGAACTCGAAGCCCAGGTCACTACATACAGTGAGATGGCAGGAGGCTCTGAGACGGGATACAGAGGATAACAGGATTTCTGTTGCACATCCTGCCTTCTCTCCCCACAAAGAAAAATGCATCCCTGAGGATCTACCATCACCCTGCACATTTAAGTTTCCCTTCCCCTGTGCCTCAAGGTTACCTCATGGCCACAGGTCAGTGAATTCCATAAGCCTTACACAGAAATTCCTTTACCTAGATGGATGCAGTGAACACACTATGCTATAGAGACTCTAAATTCCATACAAGTCCTTCATCTTTGATTCTGGTATTTATGTGCTTTTCTCTGCAATGCAGCGATAGCAAAAAGAAAAATAATGCCTAGGCCTCTGCACACAGCTGATAGCCAGCATGGTCCAGGATAAACTGAGAATATTTATTATTTTCCTCCATGAGAGATGGCTGAAGCCTACGCACCAGCAAAGTATGCTCCATTTGCTTCTCCAGAGCAGTACCTGAGACATGAATAATTCAGCACACAGATATACGCTCCATGCATGTCTTCACTTACTAAGCCAGAGCGGAACATATGTCACAACTGTCTTAGCTTTAATGATTTTGAGAGAAGAATAAAGAATATGCTCAGCCTGATATTCTACCCTGTGTTTAACGTTATTATTGACAATTCAAGGCACCCACAGCTGACATCTGCATTCCCAAAGAAAGCCCATTATTAGTTCTCCCAATTTCTGAAGACCATGCAGTCCAATATTTTGCATTTTATATTAATGATCTGGCACATATTTCTTCTGACCATTGCTTTAAAATGCTGCTTTTTTTGTACACATAGCTTTATATAAAAACAATCTAAAGGTGCTATTTGAGTTCCAAATAAGATTATTACTACATTCACTACATAAAAGGCCTTTTTTCATTTCCTATGAAGTTTTCTTTTTCAAGCATGATTAAAAGCAAAGCATTAGAGAAATGAAAAATGTTATAGAATTATGAACCTTAAGCTTTTTCTTTCTAACAGGCAAAAGGCATGACAACCAATAGAATCTAAAAATTAATTTTTAAATTTTGGCAGTTATCTACATTTAAAATTTTGATTTTTTTTTTTTTTTTAACTTTTGTCACTCAATATTCAAACTGTATGACAAGGGCAAGGAATTCAGCAGTTTCAAAAAGTTTCTAAAGTTTATCTTAGCATCAATGAGGTACAGCACATGAAATACTACTTCAATTGTAACAATACAACCAGTGTGCTGCAGGAACATGATTACGATTTATACGTTGTTGTTTTATACAATGGCATAGCACTCTGATTTACCACAGAGGAACAACTGTTAGAATAATCAGACCTATTAGAAATATTGCTTGAGACATATATTAAATTACTAGTATTTCCTTAAAAAATAGTCACTGGAAATAAATTTTAAAATGTACAAATGCAAGAAGTTAGTAGACAATGGATAACACCAAGGTCTAACAGAACGTACAAATATAGAACCATGGGGTTTTTTTATTAGTAAACATAACAAAACAGCTAGACTGTCAAAACTGACTAAACAATGTAACCAAAACAGAAAAAGTAGATTGTAATCCAAACATTGCTCTCTCCCTTACTTTTCTTGGCCTGCCCAAAATTTTAAATAAATTCACAATAAAAACCATAAAACTCTGTAATTGCAACTGGATGATAAATTTGCATCACTTTATACCATTTGTATAAAGGTAACATATACAAAGCAGAATATTTGCAATCAGTTGAAGCGACCAAATTATGATTCGCATCACCAACACTGGGCAATAAAGAGGCAGAATTATGGAAACAGGCATCTAGCACAGATGAACACCTAAGCCCTCTCTTTTGTAAACAAAGCTCCAGTTAGGCACTGAAAGCTTAGCAGCTGCTGTTTTCAGAGAACAGACAACTTAGTCAAATTCATTGATTGCATGTATAGTGACTTCATTTAGAAATCCTTCTGAGCCTTCAAAACCAGAACTCAGTAAGGGGATTTTACTGGGACATAAATGACTAAAGTGAAAAGGAATCCTGTTCCGTCTAGACTGGTTGCCTCCCCTCAGGTAAACTGAGTCGAAGAACTTCTCATTTCAATTACAGAGGAAAAGTCACAGTTCTAAAAAACCCTAATTATAAAATAGATGTGTTATCACCATGGGATATTTACACACAAAAAGATTGCATATGGGAATATAAGTTTTAATAATTTATTTTACACTGAATTTAGGCTATCTTCAAAGTCAAATACAGGATTTTACTGCTTCAGTTGTTTCTAATTATTTTTCCTAACGTTTGTGTTGCATGTAGTATGGAGGTATTCTTACCTTAATTGGACCACCTAGTATCTGTTGCAGTCGATATTTTCTCTTTCTACTTCTACTCTCCTCACATTCTCTTCCTTTCTATCAGTCATTCACAATGACTCTTCATAGGAATAGCTATTGCTGGGTTTTCACACGGCTGTCTTTATGAATAAAGAATTATCACTCCAGTGAATTAAAGAACCGTGGGAAAATTCCTTCATCTTAAAAACATTATTAGGTCGTTTCATACTTGAAAAGATTGTGGTACTGGTGTTTTTAGAATATAAATCACTTCATGGTATTTAAAATAAGACTGCCTAGTACAGTTAGTATGAAGTCCTGCAAAAACTAGAAATGGGGTGGGGGAAGTAGTAACAATCAGCAGTTATTCACAACAACTATCTTAGAAAAGGAACCACCTACGCTGCCTAAACCATGACAGAACTAAAAATTAAGTATCAGCTTGTAACACCTGAAGACTTGTAAATATCTATCATTTCAGTACACAATCTGTCTTGAGAGATCTAGGTCGTTGTGTACATGGATAGCTTATGCGTATGAAACACTGAAAATGTAATACTCATTTCAAGAGAAAGTGGTACTCTACCTCATATTTATTTTAAATAAGAGAAATATTCTAAAAAGGAGGATGAAAATACAGCCTTCACATTCTCTCAGTCAGGCTATTCAAACATGTCAGAATCACAGAATGGTCTGGGTTTGAAAGGACCTTAGAGATCATCCAGTTCCAACACCCTGCCATGGGCAGGGACACTTTCCACTAGACCCAGTGGTTTAAAGTCCCATCCAACCTGGCCTTGAACACTTCTAGGAATGGGGCATCCACAACTTCTCTGGGCAACCTGCTTCAGAGCCCAGATTTTAAACCTTCCCACTTCCAGTTTAAAGTCATTCTCCACTGTTCTATCACTACAGGCTCTTGTGAGAAGTCTCTCTCCAGATCACTTCTAAGCTTTCTTCAGTTACTGGAAGGCTGGAATAAGATCGCCCCTAAGCCTTCTCTTTTCCAGACTGAATAATCCCAACTCTCCCCCAGTCAGACATGGAAAATAAAATACTAGTGAGGTGCTGCTTTCAACCTTTATAAAACCAATCCTGAAATATACAGTTACTATATTTGCTATATCCCTCTGATTAACTTTGACTATTTCTCTTTTAGTTCTTTTCCCTTAAAAACAGGAAAAACATGGGAAGAGATAGGGAGAAAGCTGAAAAAATGAAATATTGTCACTAGATTAATTGTAGAAAAGGAATAATTAAAACTAAGAGAAATAAGACAACACAACATTTGAACACTCTCCATATGACGTTTCCCCAATATTGTATTTTGCCTATACATTTTTGTTTTAAAATATAGCAGACAAGGAAAGACTCCATTGCCAGTACTTAGAAAACTGGACAGGATAATGCAACCGGAAAACCTGCCCCACTGTAAATATTTTTACACCTTCCACTTCAGCTGTGATTACTGACACATTTTTGAGAGATCTGAATATTTGCTTGAGACAAAAGCTGGCTCTAAGTCCACTATGGGAATGACTGTCATAAATTGTGAGCTGAAGGAGACAGTTTTTCTATATAAGCATAAGTTTCTGTAGCATAAGAAGATAAAAAGATACTGCAGATAAAAAATGAGGGGTTTTTAAAGGCTCAAATCATGAGAAGCAGAAAATTGTTCAACAAAGATACTGAGAAAAGCTCTTTAAGGAAACCTCCTAAGAACAAAAAAGTTGGGTTTGGACTTTATTCTCCACATAGTATTTAAGGTTTAAAATATCTCAGTTATTTTCATTCACAACCCAACTTAAACTTTCAGGTGTGACTTTGTTTTCGTTTTTTTTTAGCAAGTTTCATGGTTTGCAGAAAAAGTATCATATCAGGGTAACCAAGTAAGAATAAAACCTACAGACACTAAACAGCTGAAAAAATATAAAGGATTTAATATTGTGTTAAGTTCTAAAGCTGCTCTTGAAGAAGTATTTGTTCTGTATCTCTCTCCCAACAACACTTTGTGTCTCTTCCTCTGACAATTAGTGATAGTCTGCCATTCAAAAAGTTTCTGGTGAAACACGCTTCATGTTGAGGTACAAGAACACATAGTTTGAGAATAAAACATGAATGACAGAATTTAATTAACTCCCTTTTGCTTTTATATAATACTCTATTAAGCATTCTTTATTTTGGAAAATACGGAAAACAAACCACCTTCACTGTGATCCATAGTGCCCCCTGGGTTGGGAAAAGGAGGATAAAAGCAATAGATGTGAGGGAAAGAAAGAAACCAATGGTTTTTTTCACACAATCTAACCAGCAAGTAAAACAGTAAAGCTTCAAACTAATTACAACACTAGAGAATGCACCAAACAACAAGCAGCTTGTTAGATAAAAAAAAATAAGAGCATGAAAACAGCAAAGATGTCCTGGTTAGCATGTACTAATTAACACTCTTTAACAATAGTTTACTTTTTGCATGCATCATGGCAAAAGAAGTATTTTTTAAAAAGGGATGCAAAAATTAACAGAAATGCTACTTTTCAATTGCTGTGCACTTTACTGAAACACAAGGAGTAACAGTAAAGAAAGCACAAGGTAGCTGTCTGAAAATTTACCAAAGAAATAAGATTTTCAAATTGTGCTGCTCAGACATACAAGTCAGGTTTTTAATGATGGATAAAAGATGATAACAGGGAAGAGGAATAAGGCAAGAAAGACTTTAAAATGACAACTAGCTATGATACGTCAGTCCTACTTCAGATACCCAAAAGATTTGCAGCATCACTCTCATACTGTGGTGATTCTCCATCCTGTAAGCCACCATTTCTTGCTCTTGCTATACTGTAATGCTGCCCTTTTGGAATTTCAAGATACTCAAATGCATTACCTGGCCAACCTGCCCTTGCTCTCAATAAACAGTACCATAAGCAAAACAAGACACAACTGAGTGGATGGTCTATATTGCATCTACCTGATAGCCCTGAGCCAGGAAGGAATGAGGTGATATACATCGACAGGCTGAGAACATAACACACAGCAGGAGCACCAGTACAAGCATTTGGGTGTTTGCTAGATAAGTTTTCACAAGAAATAATCCAAAGGGTGCAAGAGCAAGCATGCCCATAGCATCCTTACTTTCCAGACTACTAATAGTAACAAAAGCGTTTTAGATCTGTATTTTCAGGTGATACCAATTGAAAAAGAACCTCAGAATTAAAATTAAGGGCAGAAGGGTGACTGGCAGCCAGGTGCATTTATAAACAGAAGAGATGCAATTAAACAGCTGCATCTCTGAATTGTGCCCTCAAAACCTTCCCAGCACAACTTGAAGAAAAGGTTAATAGGCTAATAAGTGAGAGACAGCACAGACTGTGAGACTTACATTGCTTTAAAATGAGGTTTGTAACAGAAAAGTCAGACATGATAATATTTTACAGGGATTTAAAACAAACATTTTTCATGCATTAATTCAATGAGCACATTGGCTGTGGGCAGGATTTACGACCAGCATATTTGTTTACAATGACAAATTTTATCAATAGCAACAGAATAGCTATGCAAAATGACAACCAAAGAAATCTTGATATTGACTTAATTCAATGCACAAAGTATTAGGAAATTTAACCTAAATTCTATCTCCTTTCTAAGCATTTAAATAATCATTCTTTTTCAAGCATTCAGTCTATACTTACCATTGCAATCTGGTCTCACAAAAACTTGGCTAGAGTTTAAAAATTTAAAGGCCAGGGTTAGAAAGGAAAAGGAAAGTTGTACTCATTTTCAGCATCTTTGCTAAGAATGCATTAATTAGATCCTACATCATGCCAGTGTTACTTTTTGTTACTTAACTAAGGAAAAAAATAGTTGCTAAAGTTTAGTGTCCATACATTTACAAGTAGCTACTGAATATTATCTAAGAGAAAGCTTCTCAAGGTTTTTCAGGAAAAGCTATCTCCAAGATGACTGGAGAATGAAGACACATTTTTTGTCGACTGTTTCAGATGAAAAGGGACTTGGATTTGCCTGCATTTGCTTAAGAGGCTATTATTATTCTACTATCAGCTTCCTCTGTTCCATTAGAATTATTCACCAAATCTGAAATTGTAGCTATACAGCTGCAGTTACTATAATGATGAACTCAACCACATACAGAAATGTACACAAATCAAGAAGCTGAAAAGCAACATGCACTGCAGAGATTTAGCTCTGTACTCATTAAGACTAAACACCGTAAGGAATGTTGGGTCCTATTAGCCTTTTATGTTCAGAGGAATAAGAAAAATTCAGATTTCTTGTGCATGGAGCTCACAAAGGTCAAAAGTATGTTTATTTCACTAGGATACAGCCTTCTTCCTGAATTGGATTTGAGCAGGTGGGATGAAATTAGTGAGACAGCAATGTCATATTCTGAGTTGCTATTAATAACAATAAACGCCATGCTTCAGACTGGAAAAAAATTACAATAAAAATCTTTTTAAATCTGAAGAATAATTTGTTTTTGACACAAACATCTCTTGCAACAAAATGGGATGTATTACAAGCTTTTAGAAACTAGATGTCACAGAAACTGTAACTAAAAGAAATAGTCAAGGGATTCCATCCCTTCAAGCATCCTTGAAGACAGACTTTTGCAGCAGCTATACATGATAAGCATCAGAATTGAATACAAAACTTATCATGGAAAGAGACAACCAAAACAACTGACATGCTTTGCTTAAGAACTCAAGTATAGGTTTCTCTAAATCACTGAAAGTCAATTTTTATGTTTCCTTCCTCCTAAGACTTTCCTGTATAGACATCTAGAGCCAAATACACACTATGTATGTCAATCAGCCTGTTCTCTTAGTTTCCTTTGTTTCTCTCTAGAATGCTGCTATAGTTTATTTCTGACACACTACAGCAAAATCAAAAGTAAGAAACAACAAGCCTCACTGATAACAACATGGATTAAAATCTGTAACAGGTAGGTCCTTATCCACTCACCTTCTCTGCATTATGAATGCAATATTTCAGAAGGAATATTCTGAAAGAGTCAGAAAACTCTGCAATGCTTAGCTAGCAAAATAATAGCATTTGAGAATAAGCTCAGCTAAAAATATCTTAGTTCACGAGACCTGACTGAAACACGAGGTTTGCCTGAGCAAAGGTGTTTTTATCAATGGGGTTTGAATGCAAAGATGCATCTCCAAGAGTAGAGTAAGCCTAGTGATGTGGAGGGTGAGACAGGGGACATGCTGCAAATCTTGTAACTCATAATGGACAGCAACTACAGTAACTCCATGACTCACTTCAAGATTCAACTACTTTCCAGATCAAAACAACCAATGCCGAATTCCACAGCAACCTCTGTTATGGGGAATTTTTTGAGTGGGGGGTTGTTTGTTTGGAAGGAGGAGGAGGAATGTTCTGGTTTTGAACAGGACCAGTGCTTCATGTAATTATTTTATTTGAAGACCTGCTAAAAAAATTAACAAAAACCTAACTTACACAACTTATAGGAACTTACTCTTTCTTGCCACTTACTTACAAGTTATAATATATTTACCTCTCTCAGTGATAAAATTCTGTTGATCATTTCTTGCCAAGCCAAACATCCTTGGGTGCCCATTTTTATAATTAAGCTTCTAAAATTAACCTAAAAACAGCTGTGCTTTTTAATCTTTTTAGAAGGGCCACTGCTAACGACTTCTTGCAGATAAAGCCCTGCTTGTACTCATACTGATAACATTATATTAATTCGTCCTTGACTTTAAAATAGTATGACATTGTAACTAGCTCCTCTCTCTCATTTCCAGGGTGCTTAAAAAACAAACAAAACCAAATACTGCTCAAAAGCAGACTTTTCCTAAACATTGACAATCCTCTGGAAACCTGCTGATCATTCTTTCTGTTTGCCAAATGGAATTCATCATCTCAATTCTGTACACTTCACTACAAATGAAGGTTTCCTCCCCTTCCACCACAAAACAAAGCTTAACCAAAATAATGATGAGTTCTGAAAACTGCCATTTTCCTAGTATATGCACATACCAAACTCAATGACTGTACACTTCTTCCATGACATGTTTACTTCAAAAGAAGTGCAACAGCAGTGAATAGCAGGTTAGACTCAAAAGGACAGCAGAGACAAGGCAAGACATGAAGGTAAATAAACACAGAACCATAGGTAGACAGCAGCTGAGAAAATGTAAAGAAAAAATGAGAACCCACAAGTGGTTACAGAAGATCATTTTTCAGAAGAGTACATGGAATTCTTGCTTAGGGAAAAGTCTTAATGGTAGGAGGGATCCAGGAAATTTACACCTACTTTTCAGAAAAGGCTAGAGAAGGGACATCAAGATACAGAATTAAAATGTGTTAACAAAAAGCTTCTAGTCCTAATCTAACACGTCTTCCCCACAAACTACTCCTTCTGAAAGCAGCTATCCTAAGTCACAGTGTGACTATGCTTCCAAGAATACTTAGGTAACTTCTGGTGACTGGTACCATGCCTACACTTGCAATTCCCACTTACACTGAGTGACTGAGCTGAGTAGTACCTTACTCAAGACTGGAAGAGTCAACGGTAGTTTAGAAAGGCTGAAATGTCCTGTGGTTTATTAATACTGTTTTTGTCCTATTAAGAGCCCTGAAATAATAATTTTGTTTTTCCAGAAGCATTAACAGATACTAGTGTTTTCTCCATGGGCTTTTTTGACTAAATTTAACACATTGCTGTGGTTTAACTACAGTAGGTGCTAAGTCTTCTGCACCCACTCACTCCCCTGGAATAACATGGGGGCAGAGAATCAAAAGGGTATAAGTGAGGAAATTCAAGGTTTTGAGATAAACAGAATTTCAAAGCTATAGCAAAAGCTGCACATGCAAAAATAGCAAAGCAAGAAAGTCATTCACCACTTCCCATGGGCAGGCAGGTGTTCAGCCATCCTCAGAGATGGAGCCAGGCTCCATCACACATAATGGTGACTTGGGAAGACAAATGCCACTACTACCAACATCCTTCTTCCCCCAGCTTTATATGCACAGTACAAAATCACATGTCAAGGAATGTCCCTTTGGTCAGCTGGAGTCAGCTGTCCTGGCTGTGTCCTCTTCCCTACTCCTCGTGCACCCCAGGCTTACTCACTGGTGCAGTAGGGTGAAATAGAAAAGGGTTTGAAGCTGTGCAAGTGATACTCAGCAATAACAGAGAACATCCCTGTGTTATCAGCACTATTCCATGCTGATTTGCAAATCCAAAACACCATACAATGTGAGCTACTATGAAGAAAACAACAACAAAAAAAATCTGTAAATGACACCAGCAAGAGCCCCTTGGT
Source organism: Oenanthe melanoleuca (assembly GCF_029582105.1). Classification (NCBI taxonomy): domain Eukaryota; kingdom Metazoa; phylum Chordata; class Aves; order Passeriformes; family Muscicapidae; genus Oenanthe; species Oenanthe melanoleuca. Next base: position 34,312,174 of record NC_079336.1, read on the forward strand.
GATATTCAAACCTTTACTTTATTTGGAAGCTGGTTTTATAGAAAACAAGTTATCTATTTCCAGTACTCTTTAACAGCTCTTGCTTGTGATCACCAAGACTTTATTCCAAGACTCTATTCTCATTTTCCACAACTTCTACAATATATTTCCTTACTATACATTTTCCCTACAGCCTGTGCCACCAGGACACCCTGCTGTTGAGGACTTAGCAGAGGACCAGCTGCCTGGTTTCAAACAGATATTTGAGGAGGTGACAGAGCAGCCTAACAAGTACTGTGAAGCTCTGGTAACAAATACACCAGGCTAACTCCTCCATCCCCTCTTGATTTCACTGCCTAAATAGTTCAAACATGCTCAAGAAATGGAAAATTTTTCAACAGTGTCTAGCAGACTGTCTCAAATGGCCATTTTTTTCTTTCTGATACATTGCCTGTTATCAAGATGCAAAATACTGAAACGCTTTTGGTGTTTATATTTACTCTGAAGCTCTTACTTATATAAATAACATAAAAACTGAAAAATTAATAATTAATGATGAGCAATAAAACTGAAATACTTACATTAAACTTAATAATGTCATATATCAAGTACCGAGGGACAACTTGTCCATTAACCTTGTCGATGATCATTTCCTTAAAAGAAAAGAGAAAGCATTGGCATTTTTTTTCATAAATATAGAAGAAGAATGTCCACATTTATACTTAGTGCATATACCTGCAAGCATGATGCAATCAAACACCAGCCATGTCTTTATTACAAAAAATATTTTATAACAGGTCAAGATTATAAAAATATTATTGTGGTCTTAAAAGTCTCTCATGAAGCATTCAACAAAACACCAGGAAGCTGTGCTAGGGCTTCCCGTTCTGATTTGCAACATTAATACATTAGTTTCCCCACAGCTTTCAAAATCTTGAGTGAATAATGAGTTTTTAGAAACCTCAGTAAGAATTGTGATCCTAAGCCAACCAAGCACTACTGGAAATCTTGCCCACAGTCAGAAGTACAAAACAGCGAGGATGTAAAGAACAAGCATTCACATTCATTTTCTATGCTCAGGTTGGATCTTTTCATTTTAACAGCATCCTAGCCAGCAGCGAGAGCTGTAATTTGCTTGAATGTTGCACTGTGACTAAACAGGATGGCTCCTTCAGACAGAAATATCACAGATATTCTCTGCATCACATGAAGTCAGTTAGCATTCAATATGCACCAACAAATCACATTGAAAATAAGTAGGGAAAGAACATTAATGACCAATATCCAAACACACAAGTGCTTCCTGAACTTAATGGTACATACAAAAATACATATACCTTACATGGTGCTGCTTACATCTGTCTGTAATTGAGGCTTCCTATGACAGGAATTAGACATACTATATGGAGTTTGATGAACCACCAAGGAAGACTGAAAATGGTAACAACTAACCACTGGTAGATCTCTTCCAGAGACAATTCTGAAATAACCACTTCTCTAAATGCAATCCATCTTCTCCCTACCTCCGTCCCCTGATTCTTGGCTAATAAGTTGTATCAGCTACAGACTTTTTTTAAAAAAAATTAAAACATTAGGAGTTAAAATTCCAAATTCACACAAACAAGATAAAACAACTGAAAAACATGAAAACAGTTCATTATGAAAACAAAATTAGTAGCTCAAGAATTATTCTGAAAAAGAACATGTCGACTCAAATTAATTTTGTTTAGTTAATGTCTTGCTATTTTTATGTCTTACAACCTTTTCATTTCTCTCAGAATCCATAGATTCTACAAAATAAACCCAAAAAAGTCTGATTGACTCATGTAAGATTGATTTTCAGTCTGTACAACAATAAGTAGATTCTTAAATTGTACCTAGCATCTAATCACAATTTGCTTTGAAAAATAAGCAAGTAGTTCAGTTGTAAAAACATAGATTTGTTTTAAAGCAAACAAAGTTTGAAGCATTTAAAACTGAACTAGAAGACATGAAGATGTTGTTCTCAAAAACCACTGGAAATCTAAGTTGCCCAATTAATATTTTGGAATCCCATCTTCTGTGAACACAACACTGAGATGGAGACTTGGACTTCAAAGCCACATACACAGCACTCACAGGCGTTATGAATGACTGCCTGAGTTGACCTTACATATCATTACACATAATTTTAAAAAATGAAAAAACATTAATCCAATTACTGAAAACTATTCCTTTGTAATATTACAATATCTTACCTCTAAAAATTTAGTCACAGTCACTGTCAAATAATGTGCAGAAAAGGTCTACATAGAATTGATGTAAGAAAATACCACTCTTCTAGTGTCCAATATTTAGGTAGGACACTGGGGAGCAGACACAATGCTGCAATGACTTCTTTAACAACAAATTTTATAACTAACTACTAGAACAGATGGGTACGACTCAAGAAACAGAAGGCGTGATATGCAAACTTGGAAGAGGGTATGAAGATATAATGCAAGGGGGAAAAAACCCCATGATAAAAACCCCACCTGAAATTCCTGAAAGTAATCAGGTGAAACAAATAAAAAAGTAACAGTGAAACAAAAGAATGCTGCTGTTTTTCATGAACTCTCAGCTGAACTGGCAGGTGAAACAACTTTTTTGAAACACATTTAATTGAGCACATATTTAGGGTTTAAGGACTCACTTTCTCAGCATACATATTCAGAACCCCAGCTTTGATGCAAAGCTAGCATTTGTATGCAAAACCCTGAAAACATTTCAATGCCTGGTATTACAAGATTTTATGCCTAATTTTAAAAATCTGAATCTCTGCATATTCGGTTTAAGAAGGATTATAAAATACAATAAAGAGGACCAAGAACTGTTTTTTAAACATCCTTTGAAGTGTTTATTTTTAACTTCTTCTCTACTTCAGACACATAAACATTTTCATTCTATTACTGATCAAACAAGTCTTCTTCCTCATCTCCTCCCTTCTTCTCTTCCTTCTCTGCCTCCTGTTCTCTTTGACAGCCTGACTGAAATCCCAGCTAGCAGAGCAAAAAACAATAGCACAATATGCCTTAGAAGATGAGATGACAAATTCCTGCACTGCTCATCTCCATCATGACAACATTCCCTGCTCCATTAGTTACGCCAATACAACTGTCATAAGGCAAAAGCTGTAAAGTGAGCATAAGAATGGTTCAGATTAGAAATGCTCCAACACATCATTATTTTACAGTGTGATTTCAGAATCTTCCTTGAAATTATCAGAATTGAAAAATACACCAGGGAATAGATCCTAGAGATAACTTCTGAGAAGATGGGAAAATGTAGTATTTGAGAAATGACCACAATCAAACTCACTCGTTCTGACCTGAGTAATAACCTGATACTATAAGACTATATTTAAGCCAATTTTTAAATAACTAAAAACTTAAACCCAAATCCACCCACATAACATGTTAATATAATATAAAAGTATCCATAAGGCACACCTGCATCCATGCAGCTCCTTCTACAGACTCCATACAGATTTACAGACAGTATTGTGTGTTCTATAACTACCTGTGCTATTACGGCTTGTCCATTAGCTGCTGATTTAGATATCCACTTAACCCATGGGCCTGAAGAACAAGGCCCAGTGATCAATTAATGCAATGTAATCTGGCAACACTGTGCTGCTGTTACTCTCCTCAATTTGGGGTGTTGTACAGTGCATTAGATCTGCAAGAGTGCCAAGAGCTTTTTGCTGGACAAGTACCAGAAGAACGATGCTGGACTGGGAGCTCATGGACTTTTCTCCTTAAATCACATCTCTAGAGAGTAACTTGGACTTAAAATAATCCAAAATTTAATCACAAAGCAAAAGATCCAATTTTACCAGCTACTTGCAGAATATTTTTTTGTTGACATAGAGTATGTAATCAGATCTAATAATACATCTGTTTATTGTTCCTTTTCCTCCTGTGCCTTTTCCTAATCCTTTATCCATTTATCTTTAACACAGTTCTAGTCACCGCTGTATTTCAGGAATGAAAACAGTTTTTGTTTCTTGTCTTTTTTCTTAAATCTATTTTGCATAAATCTATTTTGCACAAATCTATTTGCACCAGCTTTTGCAAACTCAGAAAGTTTTAAGTTCTGAAATTTCTGAGACAGCTTACAAATAGGCAAAGCCTCTACTGGTACAAAGTCATAAATAAATCTTTATCTCACCCTCCATTTATGGGGTTTCTGGCCCTCTTTAGTCTTCAAGTGTGAACAGTATTTTACATAAACATAAAATATATTTTAAAATTGTATTAAAATTGTCAAAGTTACTTCAAGCCTAAGGATGCCTCTGCATTTTCTACTCAACTGTTCCAAAGCTAAGCAAAATGCCATGAAAGCTCCTGAAAATAGCTGTTTAGGTTTTTTGCATGACAGCCAAAACATTTGAACAAAACTCTATGCATTCCCTCAGATAACACCATGGATGCAAAACGCTTGGCTTCTAAAGGAATAAGTCATACTAGTCACCTGTAGGTGAAATTTAAATTAGCCTTAATGAGCTTTGCAGAAAACTTTCTTCCATGATAGGAGAACGATTACAACTGAAAAGCTGGAGAAGGGCACAGTGTTGCAGATCTGTCATCACCCAAGATGTAACTGATCACGTAAGAACCGTTTGCGAGTAATTTCAGCCTGAAGTGAACCACAAATGCATCTGAAATTCTCAAAGACAGCCACATGAGAGGCTTACATCAGAGGCCTTAAAGCAAGTTAATAGATCCCTGAAAGCATAGAAATTGCCTTTATGAAAGTTTCATGTATACTGTCATTCTAAATAATGTTAGGGGGACATTAATCTTTTGTATTCTTAAACCCAGTAGTTGTTTGCTACATGGCACTGATAACTCCTTTTTTCTGATACTTCCTTTACACTGATAATTCCTTTTTTCTCATCTTTTTAAGAATATTGCAAAGCCATACCAATTGGACCATCTCATTCTATACTTTGATTCCCTGAAAGAGAGAAAGCTACTTCAAGGACAGTAAGTATGAACTACTTCAGCCTGTAATTAAAGAATTAACTTTGATAGCCCTTCAAGCATTAATTAGCAAAATATATTAATAGAGAAAAAGCCAACTTCTTCCCATGGATTTAAAAAATAAAATAAAATCAATCATGCATATATCTATAGCAAAGGATCTTTCATGGAAATTTTCATTTGGCATCAACATTAAACAAATATTCAACTACAAAGTTAAGCTCCTCTGATGCTTCAAATAATAGGCAAGTCTTATCCTCAAACCTGTTAAAGGAATTTCAATTGAAAAAAAAAATATTCCAGCAACAGCTTTTTATTTAAATGACCATACCAAAATAAATTTAGAAATCTGTACTATGAAAAGTATCCACTGAAAGGTTTTAGTTTTATCTCAGGGTACTTAATTCAATCAGTACTTGTTCATTTCATGTCATTTTCTTTTCAGTTTATTTTTTTTAAAAAAGTGTGGGAGAAAAAAAAAAAAATCACAGTAAGACTGATTTGATGCCGATAATGTGAAACACCAAAATGCACTATTAACAGTCAAACTTTTACAGAACAACAAATTACACAAAGTTATAGTTCAATGCCCTGGGTACCTGAGAGAATTTCAGTTATTCTTCAGAGACCCAAACTATAAACCTGGGGAACACAACACACCAGATCAGAGACCTTCTTCCACGCCCCACAGCTACATTATGCACTTATCTCAATACTCCTCTCTTCCACCATCAGCCACCTTTACTAAAACAGCTGTTTTGAAATAAAGAGAATAAATAAATAAATAAATAAATAAATAAAAGAGCAGCCATTTCCCTCAAGAACACCTAGGACTGCACTACATGGACACTAGCAAGTCATTACTTTTTCAAGAGCCTTAGAAGTACCAGGGGGGAAAAACAGCAATACCAGGCTTTTTATTTCAAAAGTATGTAACCTAATGTATGTCATTTAGAATAATATCATGTGTACCATTAGAAAGCTGTCTGGCTGAAGAGGCTCCTACCAGACACGACAGCTTGTGCAACCACTTCTGAGCTGACAGCATGGCACTTCTTGCATTATGCTCTCAATTTTTCAGTGAAGCAGAGGTGGAAAATATTCCATTATCTGCTTCTCTGTCCCTGAGACGCTACTTTGTTCTTTGCAGTAACTATCCTCACAGATTCAATTTATACACGCACCACATGTAAATATGCGTTCAGTAAGAGACAGCATTCACAGAAGTGACATTTCAAGAGGAATACTGACAACAAGGGCCTGAGAAAGGAAAGAAAGTTAATAAAGACAAATATGGCTGAAAAGAGCATTAGGCTTCAGAGGATCAATATGGAAGCTATCTCAGCTACAAAAATACTTCATCAAGCAGGTGTTACAGAAAAGTAGAGTCTCCTGTACTACTAAACATGATAGGAAACTGCATGATCTATTAGTGTAAGAGCTAGTGAAATTCTCTTTGTCATGTAAAATAGGAAGTCAAGAAATAAATAATTTCTTTTTGTGGCTAGGGTTCTGAAAAGTTTGCCACCAATAGTCCAGCCCAGTCTTTAAAACACAAATCCATATGTTTTACAGCTTGTTTTACAATTGGCTCAAAAAGTTCATTAGCAAGTTTACATAATTTAAATTAGCATAGCAATTTAGAAATGTTTTAGTCTTAAATATAACTAAGCCAGTTCTAAATCTTTCAGAAATTCAGATCAGCTGAAAATAAAGGTGACAGAAACAAAGACATCAATTCACAAAACTGTATCAAAACATGACGAAAATTTTATCAAATTTTAGAAGTATTTCCATGAGCTGGATAAAATTTACCATGTTTACTATTGCAAAATATAAAGCTATAGCAGGCGATGATGTTCTACAATAATTTTTTTAGATTCTCTTCAAGCTTTCTCTCATATTCAGATGATGTCATCTCAATACCTTGATTTATTTCAAAGACAAACAGCTCCCCCCAGAGCAGTCATCAGTCCTATTCCATAGATAAGTCATTCCTTAAAAAATGCAACTCCCACATTCAGCCAGTGACTGAACTTATATTCCTCCTAAAATCCTGTGATTCACCGATTCAGCGCTAAAAATTTGGCCCTGTTTATGAACAAAAACAAACAGCACTGAAATTGTTACAATAATTATACAATATGCTCCTTACCCCATCTAGAAGAGTGTTTGATAGATGTGTGCGAAGATCTTTACGAAATGGAAATTCCAGGTTGGATACATGAAAAATGGAATTGTCTCTGTCAATCATATAAACTTCATTCTTGCCATCAATCAGCATCATGTACCTGCAAAGGCAGTGTAAGATATTATAATTACAGATATATCTCCAAAATCTCTATTATTTTGTTTTATATTAAGTTTTAAAAACAATTAATCATGACAGATATCATTAAAAAAAAATTAAAAGGATTTTTTCACATTTTAAAGTTTAAACCTGTAAACCAACCAAAGGGATATCCCAGACCATATGATCTTGTTCTCTGCAATAAAAAATGGGAGAAAGAGGAGGAAGGAGGGGACATTTGCAGTTATGGTGTTTTTCTTCCCAAGTCACTGTTGTGCTTCATGAAGTTCAGCTTTCCTGGAAATGGCTAAATACCTGCCTGCCAACGGGTAAAAATTCCTTGGTTTTCCTTATATTTATTTCAACCACTGATCTTTCTCACTTTCACCCTTCTGATTCTCTCCCCTATCCTGCTACAGGATGTGTGGGCTTAGTTGCTACAGGAGTTAAACCAGGCCACACCTTAAATATTCCTTTCACATGGACAAACACTGCAAGGCTGCAATTCTTCAACTGAGTCCATGTAATAGACCTCTTAAAGCCCAAGGAGAATTTTCACAGGCATTCTGTATGGAAACAAAGTTTTTGTTATGCATAGCTCTCTGCATGTCATCTTCCTTCATAACTAGATGATCTGGATGGTCCCTTCCAATCCAAATCATTCTATGATCCTATGATTTCTATGATTCTGTATCTTCAGAGAGATGCTGAGAAACAGCATATGCTAACTTTGAAGACACAAAAAAATTTTGTCTCAGGACAGTGAATTACTTTCATGTAGACCCATCTGCCTGGGTCTCATGGTAATATACCTGTCTAACTTAGAATCTGAACAAGTTCTTTTCTTGAGAAAGAAATTAAACTGATCCAGATCTGCCTCATTTTGAAAGTAGTTTTTTTGAGATTTTTTTTAGCTGAATGGCTGAAAATTCCTCTACTCTCCCAATTTAATAAACTGTTGAAATAAAACTGAATGTGGTCCAAACAACAGAATTTATCAAAATTCTAACTGCTGCCAACATAAGATAGAAAAAATTTGGTCAAGGATGGACAGACAAACACAACTGTTCTATGAGCAGCTAATAACTGAAAATGTGCAAGAAGCAAGAGCTAGGCAAGGTTTTGGTGAAACTGAATTTATCAGTTAATGAAGGATTTGAGGTGGTTGGTGGTTGAGGTTTTTTGTTTGCTTGTTTCACTCAAAAAGTTCATGTGCTTCATGTCAGGTTTAAAGTTTTCTCCAGATGACACTACAAGCACTCATGGAGCAATCTTGAAGACTGCTGAACAGTACATTTTTGAATACTATTTCGATGCACCATGGCCATTTGTATTTTAAGAAGTTAATTAAGGTATTAGCAGATAAGCACTTACACCAGAATAGAGAACACGCCTCTGGGCAACACCACAAAGGCAAAGAATGAAGAGCGATGATTTCCCAAACACATTCACTAGAGACAGAACACAGGAACTTCACTGTCATGCATTGCACTGCCCACTGTGAACAGTACTTGCTATTACAGCTGTACATTTATTACTAATTACCTCTATTGTGTGAGGACCCAAAAGCTCCAATTAGTAACCAGGCCCCATTGTTTTAGATTCTGGGCAAGTACACAAGATGACATGGTCCTATATCAGATGGCTCAATCCAAATGTAAAACCAGACAAGTGAATAAAATGACAAAGGCAGAGCAGCAATAAGAGCAATAACAGAACTGCTCATTCACCTCTGAAAACTATTCATGGAAGTAGAGAATCATGTTTAAGCTACAAACAACATCTCTCAGAACTGTCAGTGCTATCACTACAAACCAAGAAATTCTGAGAAATAGAGGGTCACGGTGTCCATGCAGATTCATCTCACAAGCATATAAAATATCTAGTCATAAAAATGGTAAAATTAGAAGCTACTTTTCATTCACTTCTGATCCTGAGGCAAGGCCTGTTATTAATTCTAATTGGACATTATTATTAACACAATAATTCAGGAAATAGGATGAAAATTTCATTAGCAGAATGACAGTTCTTGGCATTAGACAAACAGGTCTCCAAATCACCTACCAGAGTATTAATAAGTTTAAAAATTGAACTTTAAAAAATGTCAACCATCACATAGATTTTTCTCTTCAGAAAACAATTAATTTTTGCATACCCAAATAAAAGCAACTGTATCAAAGGCTCATTTGCCTCCACATATATCCTGTATCATGCAGTCCACATCAGTTGGGCCCCAAACACAAGCTAGAAGAATTATTTTGTTAGACTTCCATTTTCAGTTGAGTTTGTTTCGGTGGTGGTGGTGGTGGTAGATTTTAGGTTTTTAGTCAGTCTTGAAGCTGACATGAGCTACACTGAAAATCCTAAGTTTAAAACAGAGCCTTCTCCGTTACGTGGATGATCAGCATTTTTCATCACTGAATCTCAAAGTTCATTTCAGGAAGATATTGCATAATACATAAAGTAAGGTAAATTACTTGGTACCCATCAATCTACACCCATCGAGATTAAGGAACAAGAACAGAACTGCATTTCCCAATCTCCAAATCCAACACTGTACCCACTGGAACATGTGGCCCCTGACCTCTTTTCCAAATTATAAGGACTCACAAAACTGGATTTGAAAATATTCCCCCAACACAGTACCTCATTACACAGTGTAGAGCTTGCCAAAACATATTTACCACAAAATTGATTGCCTATGTCCTCACAGAAGTTTTGCCTCCGACTTCAATTGTGTGAGATGTGCTTTATCTATGCTTAACTTCTTTCTCTCAGCCAAAATTACAGCAACATCTCAGCAGTAAACTTACATATGTTAATTTTGTGCTTTATAGGAGTTTTAATACCTTAAGTATAGCACAAAAATATAACACAGCTTCCTTGAACTTTAAGATCCTATCTTCTGAACTTGAGTTCAACACACAAGTAATTTTCTGAAAAAAAATCTACAAGTAGCAAATGGATTAGAAATATTGTTTCAAAGGAAGCTTAAAAATTCAGCTCCTCTAGAAGCTTTCTTTGCCCTGCAGTATTTCTTTAGACAGGCTATATCAAAGAAGATTATTTATTTCGACACAGGGCTGCCAACACTGCTTTTTAAATACGCCTGTGTCTGTATTATCACATTAAAGAATGCAAAATGTAAGAAATTCCACCATCAAGTCTTAAGCACAAAATACATAGCAGAGCTCTCCATTCCAAAGGGAGTTCATTACACAGCCTGGAATTCAGTCCTGTGCAAGTGCTGCCCTCCCACACAAATAAGCATTACCCAAATCTGAATAGCAATTAGCATCTCTAATATGCTCGCTGACGCAGAGGCAACAACGAAATCCTACTGCAGATATGATTTTCAATTTCTTAATTTCCTTTTATGATTGGCAACATTTCACAACCACGAGCGTGTCACCACTCTGTAGATGGATCACCTAAGATGAGGCCAAGTCACATGAGTGCTTTACTTTGGACTCAGCCACTCCCTCCTGGCAAGAAAGCATCAACTTCTGGCCAGATGCATCAAACACTGAGGAAAAGGCCAAGAGAATGAAAATTAATGACTGTCCTTTATCCACTGACAGTAGGAGATAATTTATCTGTGTCACTAAGCTGCTGCAGTTCCATGTCCTGACCCGAATCCAGACTGTACTGGATTTAGAGTAAGCTTAAATTAGAAGAGTTTGAAGCTGGCCTGTGGCACTTGGAGCAAAAGACCCTAAATCCCGATAAATGGGGAAGGCTCAGCTTGCTTTCTTCTATTAATTGCTGCTGGTAATGGTTGCTGCTTCAAAAGATGCCTCCTCAAAGATGACAAAGCCTGGATACAGGGACACTAACACAGGAACTTACAGGAAGACTTATAATACTATTTTCAACATGTAAACAAAAGGAAATAATGTCTTTTTAATCAGCACACTGACAGTTCTGTCACAAACCACCTTCTCCAAAGTTGCACGCATGTTGTCATTTGCATGCGTACACAGCACACCAGCCAGCAAGAAACATTGCTTGCTACATGCAGAAGCTGCTGTAGAATTATGTATTCAACAGTGCAAATTCCATATAGATTTTTAAAAAACGCACACACAGGCCTTTGGAAGTTAGTCTGCTCTGAGTATACCAACACTCTGTATTTCTCTCACTTATTTCTAGGTTAAAGTATGCCATCAACAATCTCCACAACATTTTAAACCAAAAATTCCCTTAGACTGTGACTGACAGTCATTTCCAATTAACAGCCTCCAGCTCCAATGTTTTTCATTCATGACCTTGCATTTTCTACTACTAAATATCCTTTCAGTTTTATTATTCTGCTCCTTAGTGAATTCAGTGGCTGATCTCCCTCATTTGTTTTTCAGAACATACTTGGATTCTGTTTCAAAATACTTAATGATAAAACAAAATTAATATTCAGGATCTCTACTAGTGCCTTTTTATGCATTTTCTTTCAAAACCATCCTATGCCTTTTTTTTTTTTTTTCAATCTGTTCTTTACCTATCTTAGAATTCTAACAATCTTCTTAGTCTCATAGTCTCTAATAAATAGAAATTTTGTCAAAGTCCAGAAGCAGGAGATACACCAGTCTGCCTAGGTCAAAACCACAATTTTTCCCTTATATGAGCACCTACCAAAATGGTTGAGTCCAGAGGAAATCCCATTCCTCATGTATACTGCAGACTATATTCCTCAATCACAGTAATTCTGAGTAATTCTATTAACTATTGCCCTTAGGGCAACCAAATCTGTCATTTAATAAAGAGAAAACCTGCATTTTTTATCTATTTTTACCTCTCATTACAATCATAATTATTTACATTTAAAGTAAAGCCTTAGCATGATTGATCCAAATTTAGCTTCTAAAATCAAGACCTTTTTTTTTCTCCTCAGTATTAAAATTACTAGGCTCTTATTTAGTACATAAATGTATCTTGTCTATCTCTTACTACACTCAAGCACCTAGATTTGTCACCTGTTAAAATGCTCCACCAATTCTCCACTCTCGTGAGAAGGCAGAATTCAGCTTCTGGTTAACTTCCACAATTTTAAGATGTCTTCAAGGGGTGAAATGACCAGTTCCCTGTGCTTCAAAACTGAGTTAAACTCTTATTATGGAGGTCAAGACACTCAGCTTGCTTAGATGTTCAAGTCTGCTCATCGTGACAACTCTTATCTGGCATCAGCAGCAGATTCAGCAATAACCCAGAAGTTTTCTTTAACAATCCTGTAGCAATTTTTTAAAAAAGCTGAACTCTGTAACAATTTTTTACCCTTCAGTTATCAGGAAAATAAAATGTTATTCCTCATATTTTATCTAGCATCTTTCCTAAACAAAATGAATGCTTTCCAATATTTATGTTACAGACAAGGAAGGTATCCTAGTTAATCTGCTACACCAATATCTAATTTCATGAGAAGTCAGAAGTCAGCCTCATGTTCTGAATCATAAGCTCAAGATACCACTGCTCTAAGTCAATGCTAGTACAGAAAAAAAATAACTTTCTTGTCTTATTGATCGCCTCATATATCACAATGGAAGGGCTATGCTTGATTTTGATACTCATAGGATCTTTTCAGGTGGAAAAGACCTTTAGGATAACTGAGTCCAAATGTAAACCTTACACTGCCATGTCCACCACTAAACCATGTCCTGAAGTATCACATCTACATACCTTCTAAATACCTCCAGGCATTGATGAATTGATCTTCACCAATCACCCTGCTTATTTGAGAAAAAATAATTTCATTTTCAACAGATTTGATTAAGTGGTTACTTCATTTTGATAATGAAGTAACCTTGTCAAGTCACCACTGTAAGTTAAGAGATACCACACACCTTATACAGCTTTTCAGTCTCCATTATTTTTACTACTCATTAGTCTCCTCCACAATTATCTCACTCAGCATCAAAATCTTTTTCTTATTCTTGCCTGCCACCACCCTCTTTTAAACTCTGAATGCAAATTTCCCTTTTCATTTGTTCCCCGTGACAATGCAAGGTCTAGAGGAATTATTTTGTGATTGTTATAGCCCTGAACCTCACCAAAAGTGAGGCAGTGGATCTGCAGATGACATTTACTACAGAAAATTACTACAGAAGTCTTCAATGTACCCAAAACTAAAGCAAAAAACACTGCAAGTTTTGATATCCAAAGGGTACCACAGCCAGGAGGAGAAGAGCACACTTCCCCATCTTATTAGGTTCCAAATTAACTGAGCTGAGAAAGCTCATACAGCAGCTACTTTTTAGGGGTCAGTGAGAGCACAGAACAGCAGCTGCAGCCAAACAAGAAAACAAACAAAACAAAACAAATCAGCAAATAAATAATTAGGTCAGATAATGAACAGGGCAACACAAAATACAGAAATAATGTCACATCATTATGGTACAACTTTATGGTATTCCATCACCTGGGATATAGTGTGCACCAGCATTAAAGAGAAGTCAGTTTCTGAATAAAGGAGACAACAGCAACATTTAAGGACCATGGAAAAATGTATAAGAAGTGTGAAACTACTATGATTTCTCCTAATAAAGTACTGGAGTTGCAACTGAGTTCGAACTTTAGCTTCTCCTGTTTTATAAATCAAAGATAAAGATGCTTTAATTAATTTAACAGATGGCAAATTCAAAACCAGTGTAAAACTACATTTTCTATCTGAAGTATTATTAGACTGTGAAACTGCTGGTAAAATGAAGAATTTAGTAAGGTTAAAAAAGACTATCCAGTTACAGTGTTTTTCTTGTCTGTCTTCCAGGGTTTTAATTACATTAAGAGTGCTGTGGGGGTTTTGTTTCTACATTATTTTTAGAAGGATGTTAAACCTTATGGGTTAAATTTAAAGTTTTATTGTAATCATTATTTGACTTTCAACAAAGGGTAAATTAAACTACAACTACTACATATTGAAATGCTCTTATAGTGCATTATGACCTGATTTGTCTGATGTAAAACAAAAGAATTGTTAACAAGCTAGAAAATATATTACCCAGTAACAACCTGTATACTAACAGATTAATTTAAATACTAGATTCTATTTGTTTCGCCTGAATTTTAATGATGCTAAGTGCATTTCTCAATTAGCAATAGGAACACTGTTGAAAAACAACTGCATGGTATAATGTTCTGATTATTTTTTTTTTAAAGCTGCAAGATTAATGGAACAAACTATATCTCGAGCTCAACAGAACTCCTGAATTGTTCCATAATTTTTGCTGCTGTTATCTTCATTATTTATTGCAGATAGATATTGTAGATAGATTTTCTTTGGCTCTATCCCTCTACATAAACCTTTGTCTGAAAATATCTTGGAGGTTTAGGGCAAAATTCATGCCTGAAGCAACAGGCTGAAAAAACATCTTTAAGAAAGAATAGCAAAATCATTTAGCATTAGATGACAACTAGTTACACTGCTTCTTTCCCCAAGCAAGGAAATCATACTGTCTCTCATGGAGGGCTGTAACAGAGCAGTCACAAAAAGAGTAACACAGCTTTGAAAAAGGAGATCCCCTTAACTTGGAACTGATTTATGCCAGGGCATATTCTGGGTCAACTCCACCTGCAACACTGGCACAAGCCACAGCAGGAACACAACTGCCATTTGTGCTCACAGAATAATCAGCTCCAAGAGAAAGGGATGCCCTAGATATCTGTATAGATCACAAACTGAATGTCATTCTTCCCTGAATGAACATAAGCCGTCACGCTTCATGGATGGGTCTGTAATCCCCCCCAGGAGAACCAGCAGCACAGAATGTACTGTTCCACTATTAAAAGTGGTCTGGGAGAAAGTAAAATAAATAAATAAGCCAGTAATCACTGATCCTGGTTGCCTGAAAATCAGATATACATGCAGGCACACCCTTTATCTAGATCTTATTAGAACATTTTAGGACTACAGTTGAATATTCTAAGATTAGTATTCATAGCACAAGCAACATAATAAGCACTTTAATGCATTAACTCTTTCTAAATAAACAAAAGAGCCTGCTTATAAAACAATCTGTCCAAACACTCAAATAGTTACTTATGAATAATCAGTTAGGTAGCATTTCTCAAAGAACCCAGAATTGTGTGTCAGAAGGCTTCAGAACTGTGAAGTATCAGGCCTGCTGCTCTACAGAATACACTTCCTGTATAGTATCTCACCAGCAGTGCTCCTTAAACACTTAAGGAAAGCACACAAAACCCTTCTTTCAGAGTCCTGACAGTGTTGCAAGCACATATAAATGAGAAACCACAATCTAAACAATGCGTTCTTTGGCCATTCCAGTCAATTTGGATTCAGATGAGGGATAATGTGCTCTGTCACACTTATTTATTCATTCCTCTACATTAACTCAATGACTGTAAAAGGAAGATTTCAGGAGATTAACAAGCAACAAAGTGATACAGATGTGCCTTAGTAATAAACACATAAGTACACCATCACCAGCCCCCTGCAAAAAAAACCAAACACAAAACCAGACTTATTTTTATACCCATATATTAGTCCAACAGTTTATGACATTCTATGCTGCCTCATTTGACTTACAGTCTCCCAGTCAAGAGAGACCTCTCCTGGTTCAAAATGAATAGCTAAACAAAATTAATGAGTTATCTGGTAATACCCTCAAGTCTGGCTATCAAAACCTGACAGCTCCTTTTCTGCTGTCAAAGTCTGCTAGCCAGAGCCTAGACATGTTATCATTGCCTGTACAGTAAGGAAACAGGGAAAAGGACAACATGGCAACAGGTGGAGATAATGAGGCCACCTTGGCCTTCCTTGCCCTGTGCTACAATAGCTTTACTTAGAGACAAGGGACATGCTAAACAAACCAAAGTGCCCTTAATCCAAACTCAATCTATCAAAGTTTTATTTTACACTCAAAAATGAAAGCTCAAGTAAGCAAACAATATTTATGGGTTCCAATGCTGTGGAAAACAGGCAAGTATTAGTCTTATAATCCTAAATGTACTGGCCAACACAACTATACAGAACAATTATTAAGAGGCAGAGTGAGCAACAATTCACAGCTCCTGAACCTCCAACTCTGTAGTGTCAAAACACATCATCCTGCCTCCCCATCCCATCTCCTCTTCCTCTCCTACCTAAATGCACAAAATAAAACCACGGATTCAGTATTTTGCTTTTCAGAAAATTAAGAGAAATACTGTATAGAGTGCTTAACATCTATGAATTGCTCCCTCCAGCAATCATTAGAAAGGCACTTTATACATATTAATCCTGAATCATTTAAGTGATTTTTATATACTTTTTGCAGAAGCTTCCGACATTATGTTATCATTACACAATTCAAAGTGAAACTGCAGGTTCCTAACAACTACTAGTACTGTTGTTTATAAAATCAATTTATTTAGAGCTTTTAATCTTGACTGGTAGTAAAAGCTTTACTGTAACATTTTAGTAACTTTCACAACTTGAATTCCAGACAAAATATATACTATCTCCACTGAGATATATTATTCAAAGTAAAGTCAGTGAAATAAATTCCACATGGATTGCAGCCTCATTCTCATACAAGAGTCTTCCATCTAGAGAGGCAGATACTAGTACAGAACTAGTTTAAAATGGGTGAGCTTGTTTACCCATAAAGAATAGTTAAAATAATTATGAAGAAAGGCCACAAGGGACAATGGCACATAAACAAAAACTGCATTATTCCCCCCATGACCTTAAAAACTTATCATAAAAACACAGTGTGGAGATTGGATGAGTGGATTAAGAACAGTCACTTTAAAGTAAGGTTTTTGGTTCCAAATCTCTTCTTTAAGTGTCATCCCATTCTGACAATTTCATGCAAATAACAGAAAAACCCTTATAACTACTTCTTTTAGACATTCAATGAAAATAATACAAATATCTGAAGAATGGCTGTCCTATACACAAAAATGATGCAGAATTACAAGTTGAGGCTTTGCCCATTGCTGATAGTTACAGAAGTACAATTGAATCAAGCACATTTAACTTGCAAACAAATAACTTCAGTTAAGCCCAGCTGTTCACAAAACCTTTCACTCCTAAAAAAGAAATCCATTTGGTCCTGAAAAGTCTATTCAGCATATGCTCAACCCTGGAATACTTCTATCCTTTAAAATTTCCCACCACTGAAACATGCCACAGCCACACAGAAATGGATACACAACACTACCAACTAATGGTGCAAAACTGGTTAATATTTAAGCCTACTTCTTAAGATAAGTGGGGAGAGGGAGAAGGAAAAGGAAAGGAAGGTGTTTAAAAGCAGCCAGATGATTCTTGTGTGGGTTCTTTACCCTATGCTATGATTAGGAGGCCAACATTCCTTCCTTACTCCAAGACCACAAATATGTACTAACCCTAAACAGGACTCAGTGACAAGACACTCAAAACACAATTTAGAATAATACGCTTTTTCAGTAGCTATCTGGGTAAGAAGGCAAGATGCCCAGGGAGAGAGTATTCACACCTTGAGAAACACTCTTTTAGTCATAAATGCTTTGTTGTGATTAACAGACCTTAATTTTCCTGCTAACACCATTTCTGAAGATCTTAACACCCTACATTTTTGTACCCTTCCTCTAAATTAGAGAAGAATGCACTATCAACTGTGCAAACCTCTACTTCAAGAACTTTCCACTACTGGGCAGAAAATTTCACATCCATGAGAATCTGGTCATGTAAGTTGTACAATCTGAAAATTAATCTATGGCTTCTTTCTCATTCCCAGTAGTCTCCTTCAAGTTCAACTCCACATTAATATCTTTGCTCCCAGGAGAAAAGCTTTCCATTGCAAACCCAGGACACTCAAGATCTGCTTTCACGACAATCTGGTCTCTTGTTCTTAATAATGAGTTCTCAAGAGTATAGATTTGGGATTTAATTGGATTAGTACTACTCTCCAATCTTCTCTGGACTCCTTCATTCTCATTATTATCTCAACTTCTTCTCCTCTCTCTCAGGGATAATAGTTTTTCCATGAACCCATTTAAGTATCTTTTCTTTAAGCCTTAACAGACAGACAACCATTTTGCATCCCTGCCACCTAATTTTGGGCTAGTACTTTTTACCTCCTAATTTCTAAAACAAATAAACATCTGTTTCTCAGTTTTCTCCTTTTAAAAAAAAAAAAAAAAAAAAAAAAAAAAAAAAAAAAAAAAGAGCTGTTCTTTAGTAGTGATGATTTTTTCACAATTTACTCTAGACCAAATGACTTTTGGATAACTTTTCATATTAGGAATTTGCAATTTCTCAGTTATGCATGGAAGCTTCATCTCATCATGTAAAGGATCAAAGAGTAGGGAAAGAAAAATTATCGAGCCATGGAAATCAGAGAGAAACTTCAACCTCATTTTCATGACATTTAAAGAAAAGTTACCTTAAAATATACTGAATAGATTTCCTTCAAGTAAGGGTCAAAAATATGTTTCTGAAAAGGCTGCAATTCCCAATAATTTTAAATTTCTTTAAAAAAAAAAAAGAAATATTCTACAATTTCTACAAAAAGCTTCAATTTCTAAAAAAACCTAGGAAGCTATCACAAGTTTGATAATATAGTAAACTGAATCAAAAGAATTATATTCAATATAAACCAATACTCTGTATATATAGATATATTGATTGATATATTCAAGATAAATCAAACTTATTTAATAAACAATCCAAAAAATGACCATCAGTTTTATCATACAATTAAGCATACATTTACTATTTTTATTTTCTATTAGGATAACAACAAAAAGTTAATTACTCAGGCAAACAGGCCCTTCTTTTAATGTAAATGTAATTTGCTAACCATGAAAGAAAAAAAACAACTTCACAGATGTACCTAACTATTTTGTTAAAGACATGTTAGACAATTAGCAGCAATTCTCAAAGAGGTGTTTTATTTTGCATCTACTTATTCACAGGTAGATATCTGCAAGCCATCAAATTTCCATGAATACTTTTCAAATTTAATAGCCTTTGGCAAGAACTACCTGTTCCGCATTTTTTTAAATAGCTGCCTCAACATAATTGAACAGCCGTAGTATTATCATCGTATTTATTATTTTTCACTAAAACTGCATGGGTACAGATGTGAAAAATAAAAAAAAAGTACTCATAGAAATGTAGGAAAATAACTTATTCCCCTTAATAGGTTCCATTTAGTGCAGGTCACATTTTACCATTGTACAACCTAGTCCTGTTTGATTGTATCGATTTGAATAATTCCACAACCATTTTTAAGCTTTTTATTATTCTTAGTGGTAGCAGTCTCTTCTTCAGAACTGGTGTCTCATTACTTTAACCTGCCTGAACATTCAGCTCCACTCATTAGAACAAGCATCTGCTACAAACAGTATTAATGAGATCCATTTGAAGGGATACAACAAGCCATTACCCACCTGGGCTAATCATTTTACAGTACAAAGCTGATAATGCAGAGTCATCCAACAATGCTTGGATGTTACAATTACCTTACTCAGACACTAACTATTATTTCAGGAACACCTCACTGCAAAATTGGATACATATTTACAAATGTATCTACCTTGTAGCTACTGTTAACACACAACATATATTTCATCTCAACAAAGCCAAAGGGCATAATTTTACTAGTAGGAAATCTGCCCTTTGGCTTATGCAAAGATTAGCACTAAAATTATTTATAAGACACCAGTAGTTTGACTGCTGTTCCAATAAATATAGAGAATTTACACCAAACCAGTCAGAATAGCTGCAGAACTCAGTGACTTTTATTTAAATAATAATAATTTATAGCGGTATGATTTTAGAGGTGGTTTTCTCCAAAACAGTATGAGTTTGCATACAGTATTTACATACAACCAAGTAGCTGGTACAAAGGAAATATTTGACCAAAGTGTGCCAATGCTAAATGTGCTTCACATATCTTTTGATTTAAACTAAGAGACAAATACATCTTTATATTTTGGCATTTACAAACAGGAGGGGAGAAGTATTTGTTCACACTGCATTTTTCCTTTCAGGACAAAAATGCTCCAGAAGGAATGCTGGAGCAGAACCTAGAGGTGAGCCCTGCTGATACTTATGCATCAAGGGCCCTGGAAACCAGAGACAGAACAAGCAAGACCACAGTGAAGGCACAAACTCTTCAAATCACAACAGACTAGGCTAAGCAAGGCTAAGTCAAAAGATTTTGAACTCCGAGCCCTAAGAGAATGGAGGAGGATGTGTTTTGACCAAACCAGACTCAGAACTCACACACTTACAAAAATATGTAAGACACTACTCCAGTAAATCTCCCCAAAATATTCCATAGAATCACTATTAAATAAATCACTAAATAATTTAGCTAATCAATTTCACATTATTAGTCAATATTATATGAGAAATAATGCTCCTTGATTTAAGAAAATACTTTCTCTTTTTCTAAAATTATGGGTAGAAAAATACAATGCTAAGAAACCAAGAAAACATGCACAGTACTATCACTGGAAAAAAAACCCTAACAATGGGGAAAGAAAAGAAAGAAAAATTAAGATAAATCAACTCAAAAGAAACACTACCACAACAAAACCAAAACCAACAGAACTCTTAAAACTGAGGATGAGAGGTTCAGCTCCAATCAGAATCTAGGATTAGCAAATGCTTTTGAAGAAAAGTAGAAGTCCTTAGTGAAGTTACTGACATGCTTATCAGTTAAGAGAATGCATAAAAAAATGCTTCAGTCATGAAACTTAGGAAAAACTACTGCTGCAGAAATAAAATACAGGTATTTAACAAATAGTGAAATTTAAGGGTTTGGCTAAGTTGAGCAAAGGCTCAAACTAAACTAAACTAAACTAAACTAAAAGTGTTTTACTTCAGTGAGAAAGTATAACAAAGTTATTAGTTATGCATCTGCTCTTCTTTAAATCCAATAGGGTCAACAAAAAAGCAGTGCTTTTTAAGCAGAGAGAGAACAAAGAAACAAAAAAAAGCATGCAAGCCTAATAATATTCTAATAGGCAAGGTCTAGACTGCTGCATCTAAACCACTTTTAACAGAATAGCTTCAGAGATATTTGATGACAGAGATTCCATCTCCAGATAATGTAAGCAGAGGATCCATAAATGGGTCTCTACTAACTGATGTCTTAATATTAAATTCAAGAAGGTCACGCCTGTCAACACAAGCATTCAGAATAACTAATGAAAATCTGCTTAATTGCATATGGAGTCTGGATCACTGGAGAACAACTAAATAATTAGAAGCATGTCCAATGTAAAAATGATCGTAATTTTTCATTGTTGATTAGGATACATATCATGCAAAGTGTCTAAACGTCCAAATAATAGCTCAGGTTTTCACCTTTAATCTCTCTTTCATATTACTTAAAGTGAGTTTCATTAACACAGGATCTCTGTAGCTCCATTTTCTTCTCTGAATATCAGTCTCAGACCTATCAATCTGTGTATCTCCATAATGTATTACTAGTTATTATGTTTTGAAAAAACTGTAAAGAGCTTTTTAGTTCCTTCAGTTTTATTCTTCATGCATCCTGTTTTCCCACCATTTTAAAGCTAAAAACAAAGTCTATCCTAAAAAGGATAGACTGTTCAAAATACTGAAAATTTTACAAGAAATTACATGTATGCATTTTGTGAATGAAATTAAAGCAGTCTTCCAGGTCCCCTACTATGTTCTGTATAATAGCTTTAGTACTCAGAATGTGGGCATCCCATCCACACATTTGAGTAAGAAAATGAGAATATAACATAAGACATCAATTTTCCAAATTAATAACATAGGATATGACAAAGACTCTCCAGGTCAGTTTAAGCTGGCTGACTGCATTTGTTCAGGGTCAGCAGCTTTGGAATGCCCTATGCCCTGTACTGCTCTGAGAATATGCCTCAACCTCCCAATATCCCATTGCTGTAACCTCCCACCCTGAGAACTCCTGCAACTGCACTATCCAAGCGCTTGTACATACAGTCAGTGTTAGTAGACCAATTACTCCCATACATTTCTTAATGCTTGGATGCCATACTGACTGCAAGCTTACTTGGACTTTTCATAACATGCTCAGCCCAAGCTAATAAACCTTGAAGCACAAACTACACAGAAGAGACACTTGAACAGTCTGGGGGTTTTTTTATACATGACAGCTTAGTTCTGGCTGAATTGTGCTGAATCCTGACTGACTCCATGTGGAACCACTTGGTAATTCTCATAAGGCCTCCAATTCCCCATATTCTCCAGGATTTTCATTATCTAGGACACTTTATTATTAAATATAACAAACCCAGCAAAATAAAGAACTCAGGAAAAACTTTAGAATATGTCCAATCAGTCCAATTAGGCTGTAGTTTGTTATTAAACAAAAGGCACCCCTGCAATGAATGTAAGAGAACCTTAGCAAACTCTCACTGATACATAAGACCTTGGTAGCACATTGTTGCCGACAGATAGGCAAGGGTTATGGAGAAGAATAAGGGTACCTGCCTTTAACAGTCAGCGTGCAAAACAGCTGCTAGAAAGAAACTTGGCCACAAACTTCAGCAAATGTTGGAACCAAGACAGAATAAAAATTAATTTCTGGAGCCAGTTTTGTTCCTGTGCTTTGTTCTTACAAGCAAATTCACTTTCCTGAGAAAATACAAACTGTCTACCGAATTTACTGTTTTGCTTTTTCACTTAAAATCAACTTACCGGGTGCCGTCTGCTTTCCAGCTAACTTTGTATGGCTTCTGCTCCAAAAATTTAATATTTTGCTTGTCCATGGAAACAGGCTGTGCTCCAGGGAATCCAGTCCTAATAAAAAGAACCATGTTTATTAATGGTTCTGCAATAAACGGTCACACAAGTAAATAAAATTTTTACATCAGACTCAGGCTTGTTGAAAGGTTAGCTCTGAGTTAGAACTTCTTCTCCAATAAAGCATTTTGCAATAGAAGCCAAAAGCCTGTCTCATAAGAATAAGGTTATTTGCTTACAACAAACACTAAATTCTGTGGAACTTCAAAGTTTTAACTTCGCAGAAAGAGATATTTAAATTAAAAATAACGGGCACGATAAGCACAAACAAGTTAGGAATAGTGTGAATCACTAACTTTGGAATGGAAAAGTTAAGAATCATAGACATTAAAACAAACATTTTCATTAGCACTGGACACAAATCCAAGTTTGCTATAAAAATGAGTATTATAACCTCTATACTGAAGTGTAATAGCAGCGGTATAAATAAATCTACTGCTTGAGAAAAAACTAAATTTTATACATTAGGCTATATCTGGAATTTGAACAGCAACATTTTGTTATCTCAATGGAAAAGTAATTCTAGATTTTGTTCTTAACATCAAAAACTGATCATGCCATTTCATAGTACAGTGCAAGACTTTCACTGCCAAGTGTGTTTGAGGCTTTTTTTATACACAATCCATCGAAAAATGGTCGCTCTTTTTCATTTTTACAATGAGCAGTTTCATTCTGCAAAATATAACACTTATTTCTTAGACAGTATAAATAAGTTCTAAATAGTCCCATACCCTTCCCATCCACAGAACTGCTGACATTTTTGCTGAATTCCTCCTAATTTTGGCTGCGTTGTCACCTGGGTCACACATTTAACTGTTATTCCTTCCAAGAAAATTGCACCCTAAATAAAATAAAATAAAAGTTAAAAATTTAGTATTAAAGCCTTCATAAAATCAAATCAGGGTATGTCAATACAAGATTAAGATTGTTTTTACAACCCTCTAGAGCAATATTAACTTAAACATTCCTGAAGGATTTACCACCAAATGCCAAAATAATTAGCTGAGCTTTGCCAGGAAACTCACAGGTGAGCCATATTATAAACCCAAGGAACTGAAATGAGTTATTTGTGAGGAAAAAATATAATTAAAAAGAAAGAAAAAGCAATAGGAATAAAGTAAAAGGAAGAGATAGCTAGTACTTAGATGCTTACACAACTTAGCTAATACTCTCAAGAAAAATGATCTAGGACAAGCTTAACAGAAGAGAAAATATAAATAGCAGATTTGTAACAAAATATTTGCATAAATATATTTGTATAATTTATTCTCAATCTAAACCAGGTTATTAAAGTGGAGCTGCTATTCTGAATACCCCAGAAAAGCCTATGTAGAGATCAAAAACATCAATCTGGAAAGAAAACTCTAAAATAACTTGTACATTCTAGAAAAAGTTTGATGCCAAGAGGAACAAAAACAAATCTTGCATAACAGAACACATGAAAGCCATCAGGTCTCTAAAACTACAAAACTAAAGATTTCTATGGAGATCTCAAATCAATCACATTTAATTCAACAGAATCTCAAATAAATTTTCAATGCATACAAAGGAGATCAAACCATGACTATTCACCTGTTGAATCCTGCATGTGAAGATATACGTATCTTATATCTGCTCTCTTAAGCACTTTAAACTAGCTTTAACAAATCCAGCTGCATACTACTGATGAAAGGAATAGTATTTTTCTCCTCTGCATTTCCACACACTGTGGTACTCTTCTGTTCTATGCTTGAGCAAGTCTAGAAACTAATTTGGCAAAAATAACACCATAAATTGGCAATCTCCTTCCAAAACAGCATCCTAAACTAGCTCACTACAGGATAATTCAGTACTAGTGCCAGTGCAAGGGAAGCAAAAAGGGAAAGCAGGGAAAAGCAGGACCACCGTTTTCAGCGCAGCCTGCAGTTAGCTAATATTGACTCAGTCACATCACCAAATCAAATTCTGAGAACAGAACATCCTAAAGAAATATACTGGTTCATAACCTTACCTACCTTGAGCTCCACAGACTGTGTGTCACTCACCCCATACAATTTATATGGGCACCAGCCAGGGCAATAGCATGCAGGGGAGTGGGCGAGAGAGGCAGACAGATACTGGTGCCTGGCCACCACATTGTCTGAATTCTGGTAAGTGTGAAGAGCACCAGGAAACAAAGGAAGATGGCTCTGCCCTGTTTCTGTGAATAATGGCAGAGTGGAATGGCAGCACGACTGCTGAGACTGAAGTAACCGGCAGGGAACAGGAAAGATTTTCCAGAAAAGAAGAAGTAATAAAAACAAAATTTGTACTTGAAAGTTTTTCTGGCAGATTATTTGCTTCAAGTATAATCACTAGCTAAAGCACAGCAATATGAAAACAATGTGAGTCACTCAGGCATTCGTGCTTGGCTAACTTAGCACTCCAGGTTTCATGAGGACATTCCTTGGATAAGGTGTTAAAACTGAGCCAGACCTGTGCAGTTTTTACCCTACTGTTCAGCTACCAATGCCTTAGGAAACAGGACACTGGAAACCATAGTGCAGGGACTCCAGAGACTTAGATCATCAGGAGCACATCAACTCCTCAGCACCGATACTAAACCAAGAGTTATAAGCCCTAAAGGATTCAAGGAAACCACATGCACTTAGTATCTACATTGCACAACTCACACCATCTGTACTAATCAACCTTGCCCCACTTGCCATGAATTTCTCCACCCATCACTTCAGCTGGAGGAGAAGTGCAATGTGGATCACCCTGTGTTGGTTCATATCCTAAACACCATCTGGAGGAGTGGGTGAGTGGGAACAGCCCCAAACACACCCCTTCCCGACCCTAGCAGCTATCACCAGGCCTGGGTGAGAGATGTCTTCAGCTACTCAGACTTGACTGTGCGCCAGTATGCTCAGAGACTGCCTCCCAGAAGACAAGAAACATTCCAAAACATGTCAGGAAGAGACATTTTCTAAAATGAAGGAAGTGAGAGACAGGGAGTTACACTCATCAGCTTAGATTTAATACCTAGAAACACAGGATCAAATCACAGTAACTGCCTCTTGGCATGTACAAGCAGAAAAGAAAATCATACTGACTGTCTCTCAGTAGCAAAGGTGTTCCACTAAACATTTGGTTTTCATAATGAAACAAGTTTCACAGAACTGGCATTGCATGCATTTGCCTTGGTTTGTCTTTTGTTAGCTTATCTTGTCCTCACAGAGGAACTCAGAAGACATATGCTAGATGTAACTTCCATAAAACAGAAAAGTAACCTGTTTCAAAACCAGGTTCAGAGGAGTTAACGTTTCACTAACAAAGTGGAAAGATCTGCTGAGCCTGGTTTAGGCATAAGATAACTAATTAATTTCCACTAAAGTTCCTATTAGCACTCTTATTTTTGTGATATCTCTGATTTTAGTAACAGGGATGTAGACTGGGATGGTAGTTTAAGATTCAGTGTTATCCTTAATTTTAAAAATGGGCTGGAAGTAACACTGTGAAATTCAGCATAAACAGAGTTCTACACTAAATAATGAATAAGAAATTATACAAACACACACTGGTAGATAATTAGAGAAAAAAGACATGGAAGCAGCAAGAGACCAAAAGCTGCATTAGGATTGTTCTGCCTTGTGAAAGGCAATTATGTTGAGATATATAAACAGAAGTATTAGCCTTAAGACATGTGAAATTAATTTCTCCCTATTAAGCCTTACTAGGATGGCCTCCACTAGAGGCTTGCATTCAATTACAGGCACCACAAAATCAGGAAAACATGAATCAACATGACAGAATACAAAGAATAACAAGAAAGGTCAGTAGTACAAAAAACATGGACTATAAGGAAAAAGTGAACTAATAAGCATTTAACATGGAAAAGGAAATTATACTCTTATTCAAGCACATAAAATGCCAAATCAAAAAACAGCATTTTTCCCTTCAAGATGCCCACAGGCAGAACAGTAAGTACAAGGGTTAAACTTTGCAAAAGAGAGTTTGTTAGGCAGAAAAACCCCAAGTCACTAATATTTAGAATCAATGTACTGTGGTAGTTGACTAATAAATACTATCCTCATTATGTCAAATCAGTTTAATTGCTTCCTTCTGTCTCACAGATGACCACAAGACACCTGCATTCAAAATCATGAAAAAAATCATTAAAAGCCACCATCTCTTCCAGATTAAGATGTCACCATTCATTTCAGAAGCACTGCATCTCACATCCCAAAAAAAGCAGCTTACACAGGACTAGAAGAGACAACATTCCTTAACAAACAGTAAAAGGTCCCATTTGACCCATAAAAGGTTTGTAGGCTCTGGCTTAGAATTACAACTTTTTGTCTGATATGCAAAATGAAGTATTTTTTCCCTGAACTGAGATTCTAAGTGTCAATTAATAACATTGTTTTGATGCTACAATCGTACTGCATGCACTGACAAAGTCAAAACTTGTTTGGATTTCCTGTGTGGCACCTCAGCCTGCAACAAGCAGATTTCCTGGTACCTGCCAACTTCCTTCAGGTGATGACAAAGCAAACTGTAATGGCTTTATGTTCTAATGATTCTTACACTTCCTGCAGTGTAAGAAAGAAAGGCTGTCAAGACTTTTTGACATCAATATATTGAAGTTTTAATGAAAAATGTTGCAGTAAAGTTTCTCACATCAGAGTTTCTGAAATGGACAGCATACTAACTTCATTTCACAGCCTAGCTAGCAGTGGCTTCTGACTATTCATTATCCTAGCAAGATGCCTGGGAGCTGCAGGCTCTCCTCCTCTACTACTAAACTTTTCTTCTGTCTCCACAAAGATTTGGGTCAAAATGAGAAAAATTCAGGACAATGCTATCACTACAGCTACCTCTAGTTTTACACTGCCTATCCCCAGGCTTTTAGGAAAGAGATTAATTACAAAGGTGGAAACATCTGCTGCAGGAAACCAACATAATACCGAAAATGTAGCCCTTTAGACAGTAAAATGAGAATATCTGAGCAAGAGGTATTTACCTGATACTCACTCCCCCTGTAGACCGCACATTTACAAGGAATCACAAATAGACTGTAAGAAGCAGTCCCATCTGCCAGCCAAGAACCATGGCAAAGAATTCTGCCCGCTCCTCCTCTTCGTGTCAAAGAATGTTCCTTCAGAGCTGCAAAACTGAATTATACGAATATGCATATTAACTAGATGATTCTTTCACAAATTATCTAATTCATAATTAATTTTTTGTTATTAATATGCTTATTCGTATAATTTAGCCTCCAGCTTTCAACAAAACTATGGTGGCAGACAAGAAAAAGCCCAGGAAACCAGTATCATTCCTGCTAAATAGACCAGCTGAGTTTTATACTTGATGAAAATAGGATGTCATTGCAACTCATTGTAACACCTCAGTTCCTAACGCATCAGAAGACACATCAAAAAAACTTTAGGGTTCTAGTCCCCCAAAAAATATTTAGATATCAATGTTTTACTGCAAGGCTAATGGAGGAAGTGGCCATAGCCCCTGAATATACTTCTACTCTGTTCTTACAGTGTAGTAATTTTTTTATCCCAGATGAGGGATAATTTGAAAGTTTTTCAAAGTCAATCTTGCTTCTTTAGACTGGATTTTGTATTCCTGTCAGGCTAGTATTTTCCATATTTCACCTGTAAATCTTGCTGACCAGCTGCAGTAACAACAAAATACATTTTTAAAGCCTATTTCAATATAAGGATTTTCAAGTGTTTGCAAACAAACACACCTCAGCACACAAGTAAAACAATTCAGTATTATGAAAAAAAAATCTATTTTTGCACTCAGCAATAGTCTAGCCTACTTTATTTGCAAATACAAAAGCAAGTCAGAAATTTGAAGAGAACTGAGTCATTAGTCTTCAGATGATACAAATACATTCTTTGTATTTGTGAATTAGTTCCATATTACGGTAACTACAGTAAGTTATTTCAGAGTTATGTCAGAAATCACAGTAAGTGATCAGCAATATTCCTTATAAAGCTAAAATACCTCTGAACACAATATGATTTCTAAGCTGCCTTGGGTTTTTAAGCTCATATTGCTTTTATTAATCTAATTTTCAATCCTACAAAATTTCCCAAAGAAAGACTATTTACCAAAATGAGCACTGAATTTTAAAAATTCTGAATTTCATCCCCATGACTACAAAAAAACAAGAACTGAACCCAACTCTAATAACATTTCATCTCTTAAGACAGACTGAATAATTAAAAGGCACTTTACTATCTCAAAAAATTGATAAATTAGAAAATGTTTAAGTCATTTTTACAACTAGAATATTTAAGGTGTTGAATATTAACATTCAAAGTTCACAGAGCAGATACAAAAAAGTTTACAATGGATCTACAATTTTTTCCAGAGACAATGCTTCCATTTGCAAGAGCAGTGACACTTATATAACATGTACAATGAGGTAACTAATGGGTATGAAGTTATGAAATTACGTTTAGCAATTAGAATATTAAGTTCCAAATCAAAATTACCAGTTTTAGGCGTTCTTTTCTCCTCTTGCCAAAAGAAGAGCTTGATGAGCCAGGTTCTGATTCTGGGCCTCCAGTTTTACCATTATCATCATCCTCCTCTTCATCTTCATCAAAGCACCATTCTGGAAGCTCTGGTGGTGCTGGTGCATCATCCTCATCACCGTATCGACGAAATAATTCCTTCAAATAGTCACCTTTATAAATACCTGGAGGTCTGGCCTGAGCAAAAGTAGCCACAGCAGCCTCAATACTGTCAAAAAAATAAAAAAGAAAATCACTCTGGATGCTTAATTTACATGTCTTAGTCATGTCATGCTTTACCAAACATAAGAATTACTGGGACTGAGAATCAATACAAATTCTGAAGTAGTAATTGCTAAAACATTCCTTATATTTGAAAGTCCATGCTTAGATCAGTCTGGTAGAAGTTACTCTTGTACAAGATTCTGTATAATTCTGTAGGAACTGCAAATGGTCTCAAGTAAGAGCAGCTCAGGCTGCTTTGAGTCCTTATTGTAGCTCCTAGTGGTCTGCTGATCACTGTTTTATCACAGAAAAAACTCTTTTTATTGCTACAGAGAAGAAATGAGTGACATGCAGGTAAATACCTGAGAACTGCATGAACACAAAAAAAGACAAAAGAAATATGTCAACAAACTTAATGAAGAAAAATGCAATTTTTTTAAAATTCAAATATGGTTACATTTTTCTCTGCTAATTGTCTTTCCTCTCATTAGAGGTTTTGCCATCATACTGGGAAAAAGCACTCTAATCTTTTCAAACTACTTCTCCTTCCAGAAGTTTCTCATAAAAGCACTGTGGTTCAGAAGCCTTTTACTATGCACTTAATACTTAATCTTGCTCAAATAAATTGGAAGCTGGACCACAAAAAAATTAGAAACCAAAACTAACAGTCATGCATCTTTACCAGCCAACTGGAAAACTCTCCAAAATATACAACAGCAAGCATAACACAAGGGTTTTATTGTTGCCATTTTCATAGATCCTATGAAAATGTTTAACTAAAAACATTGGGCATAATTCTGTCTTCCATTTATCATGGCTGTGAACAGCAGTAATGCTCCAAGGATCAACGTTTTAAAATCTTACTCTAGACAGAAGAGAGACCACAAAAATAGAGAGATGCTTCTTGATGAGTACGTGTCTTAAAACTGGAACAAAAGCATATACTATACCCTGTGACATTACTTTTTTTCAGATATTTAATTCAAAATGCCTTTTTTTTTTTTTTTTTTTGTCTGAACTGTACAGTATGGAATGAAGCCTGAGAACTTTAAGAGGTCAATTTTCCATAAGAGACAGAAACAGTGTCTAAGAACCAGTAAGGTTGATTCACTCCTCTGATCTTTATAAGAGGAGAAAACAAGACACTACCACATGGTATCATTTCAAAAATGACAGTTTAAGAATCTGTGTTACAAAGAAGAACCTTTCTTCCCCATTCTCTTTTTAAGATTCCTACTTTCTTTCTCATAAGACATTTTTTACTTTGCTATCTTTCTTAAATTGTTTCATATCTTCTTTAATGAATGCCACTGAGAGGACAAAACAAACCAAAAGTTATGGTGTCTGAAAAATGCTCAAATTTTTCTCTGATGATATGAGAAGAGCTCTAAAATCTTCTGGAATATATGGCAATGAAAGCCAAAACAGGAGGCACAGATTTCAAATAGAGAACCCTAGCTGAAAGAAAACAATTTTCAGGTTCAGGACACAGCAGTCTTTGGGAAAAATGAGTTGTTGAAAAGAAAATCAAGTAAGGTTTCTGACCTTACAGATCAGAAAGCTGAAGAGCTTTCAGGCCTTTCTCTAAACTAACTATAAAATATATCTCACTGTACACAATACAGCAGCAACACTTCTACATCATATGCTTAACAAATGAATACAGATGGATTTTTCCATCAGGAAGATCTTATTTCCTCATTAGCAAGAAACAGTGCCTTGTTTTAAAGAATGATACAGCAAATTAGATTTATCTTGATACAATGCTCAGCATTAACTAGCATCGTGCCAAAATTGTTTCTTTTGCTGTGGACATTTTTTCCTACCAGGGTATATCTGTATGTTCTATAACAATAATCTGTCAGAGATGAACCAACTTGATACAATTAACTCCCAAAGCAAAAAAAATGACACATAGCTGTTGAGTTTTAAGCTTTTCCACCAAGGCTTGAAAATGTAGAGGCAGCATAAAAGCAGGAGATCCAAAGACATTCAAGTGCCTTTCCTCTTCAGAACAAAGGATCAATTCTAAGTCTGATTATTGCATGCTACTTTTAAACTGTTTAATTAAAAGCCTACATGTTTTCTAATTCATAGGAACAACAAGAATCATACTATAAAGACATTTGTGTCTACTTCTATACACAGCTAGGATCCTGCAAAGATTCAACCACCCATCACCAATGGTTTTCAGTCTCCATTACTCCAATGTCTTTTTTCCAGGTTTACTAACAGACAAGAATGACCTAGTTCTTTGCAAACAGCTTGCACGTGTATGCTAAGCATAATAACTGTATGTCCAGTCACAAGAAAATCCTGCAACAGGAGCAGAATTTTCTTCACTTAAAGGACCACACATAAGAATTATCATCAGAATGTTTAATGGGCTTGTCAAGAAACATGACTTTCACAGGACTCTGTCAAGAAGGAAACAGTATTTTGTAAATACTATGAAACAAAAGTTAAGCAGAAGTTATGTCCAACAGGATGGTACATGCATTGTTTGGGTTTGAGGTTTCTTTTAAAACTAATGCTACCTAAAAAAGATAATTACTCTGTATGAAGGAACCAATATTTTCAAGATGGAAAAAATGGGTGAGTCTGTAGAAGGATGCTGTAGACTTTAGTCAAAAGACAAGCTAGTAACAAGGGTTTTGTCTGCCCCCAATCCTTCACAAGAATGTATATTACTCTGCTGTTGCTCTAGTTAATCTCTTCAGATCTCAAAAAAGCCCAAAAACCTACACATACACCTACATGAAAAAGATGAAAAATACGGAAAATAATCTTTCAGGAATCTCTGAATTCTACATTCTTACTTAGAATGTCAGGCATGTCCTGAAAAAGAGACACAATATGATATATACCATGCTAAAGGCCCACACACAGCAGGTACATCTGACTTTTGACCTACTAGACCTGGAATTCTTGACTGCAACAGGCTAAGCTACCAAGGGATGACACAAAATATGTTAATATGGGCTGCTTACTCAAGATAATTAGGCAGCTACAAAACAAGTAATAAATAGTGAATACACTAGCATAGCTGCCAAAAATGAGTGAAACATACTGAAGAACCCTTGGGCCACATTCCACAAATCCCCAGGAGCGAACATTCAAAGTTACCTCCAATCCAACTTTTCAACCAAAAAGGCACAGATCAAAAATCCAGTTCTATTGAAACCATGTGTACAATGGACACCTAGAAAAGACAAGAAAAGGCCATAATCAATTGCAAGTGGTTTAAACAAACATATTTAATATCAAAAGTGTGGGTTTGGATCCTCCCACCTTGATCTGTAACACTGAAGGGTTAAACATGAATGGGTCCCTTCCCATCATGGCAGCACAGACCACATAAGGCACATAAGCCTAAAAGGGAATTTATTACATTCTTCCTGCAAATTAGCAGCAGCAAGGGTATAGGACAATTCAGTTGATCACAATCAAGAGCACTAACTTAACATGACTGAAATATGGCTAATATAGATAGGATTCACAAATCTGCTCAAATGCTTGTCAGAAGGCAATAGAATCAAGCATGACATTCATTTCATATCATCAGGCAAAAAAACCATATTCAGATTACCTTACCTCAAAATTGAAAAGGGTGCCAATAGACCACAATGCTATCTCAAATTCGCTATTACCATGCTAAGACCAGACTTACTAATTTTGAAAAAAAAGAATCAACAAAAAGAAAACTGTACAACAGTGTAATCATCTCCAATTACTTATCTTTTCAATGTGAAAAAAAGAATTAAGTCTTCCAGCCTCTGTTTTACTGAATTCACCCCCCAGTGAAATGCATTGCATTTTTTTCTCTCAAGGCAACAGCACCATCTAGTGATAGACTAGCCTCAAAATTTGTGCCATTAAAAATGATATGAAGGATTCAGGCAAGCTGTTGCCTCTTCCTCCTACTTAATTTTAAATTATAAATATCATTAAAGTTTCCACTAACATCACAAGAGCAATTCTTCTTAATATTTTTCAGTTGTTACCATAGAATTGTTTAGGTTGGAAAAGGCTCTTAAGTACATTGAATCCAACCATTAACCCAGCATTGCCAAGTCCACCACTAAGCCTTGTCCCAAAGTGCCACATCTACACATCTTTTAAGTACCTCCAGAGATGGGGACTCAACCACTTACCTGTGCAATTTGTTCTTGTGCTTGACAACTTCACCTTTTGGTGAAGAAATTTTTCCTAACATCCTAAGCCTCCCCGGTGCAACTTAAAGACCATCTCCTCTTGTCCTGTCACTGGTTACCTGGGAAGTCACCAACCCCCCCACAGCTACAGCCACCTTTCAGGGAGCTGTAGAGAGTGATAAGATCACCCCTGAGTCTCCTTTTCTCAGGCTGAGCAACCCCAGCTCCCTCAGCGATTCCTTAAAGGCTTGTGCTCCAGACCCTTCACCAGCTCCATTAACCTCATCTGGACACACTCCAGAATGTCAATGCCTGAGCCAGTGCCAAGTACCAGGAGACAATCACTTCCTAACCCTGCTGGACATTGGCCTTCTTGGCCACCTGGGCCCACTGATGGCTCATGGTCAGTAGACCAGCACACCCAGGTCCTTCTCTGCCAGACAGCTTTTCAGATGCTCTTCCCCAAGCCTGTAGCATTAGCTGGAGTTGTTGTGACCCAAAGTGCAAGACAACAACATGAAACAAACCACTTAAGCTTTAATTCATTTCCTCATTTCTCTGCCACAGCTAGTAAAGTAAGATTAGTAACAATTCCCTTGATGTGAGTATCTATCTTTTTTTACACTCCTTTACACTGAAGTATAAACTTTTTCAACTGGAGAACCAAGGAAGTACTTACAAAAAGTAGACTGATGAAAAAAACACCAAACCAACTTCAAGTGGGTAAAAAAAATATGTATTAACTGTAACAGGATCAGGTTTTGTGTCTGCCTCGCCAAGGTTCCTTCTTGATAAAGCAAGGTAAAAATTGACATTAATTTTTTTGATTCATCATTTCTAACTATTTAAAAATACTAAAATCTGTGTAATTTGCATCAAATTAAATTGATTTTAGCTTCCTAATATAATTTATTTCTAACAATCATTTCTCCTTTGTTTTCTGCTGAAGCAAAATTTTTGCATGTCACTTCCTTAAGGCTGGCAGGCATGCTTCTGTCCTTCACACTGCAAAAATAAAGTTTCCTTCCTATATTGTTCTAGATTAACTGAAAATTTTGATCACTTATCATTCACATTTCAGTCTCTTTTCATATCTAATTGTGACACTGAGAAAGAAATTGCAAACTGCTGCCAAGAAGGTTGTCAATAATTTTATACACATGGCAAACATAAGAAGGATCTCAGCATGAGAACAAATGGCTTGGAAAAGAAAGATAACACACAGTGCAGTATTATCATTGCTGTAGACCACTTTCACTTTTGATAAACATCCTCCATACCAGTACCTCTGATGCTCTGTCAGAGGAAACAAGTCCCCAGAATGACAAATTTCAGTAATTCACAAACAGGAAATGGAAAATTCCTAAACAACATGTTCTTCAAAAGTTTAGTCAACACACTATTTTCTCCTTGGCTCTTTCTAATTGACTTTTTTCCCCTATAGAGGTGAGACGTTTAAATAATGGAAAAGCATTCCACAATTCATCAAAGCAAAAAAGTTAGTGAATCAACACTAAAAATGGCATTTTATAAGTCAAAATATCAACTAAATGTGTCTGCTAATCATAGGATATCATCATGCTATCAATGCACTATATAAATTGCTGATCTTAGACACTATTTCGAGTTCTAAAAAATGATTGGAGGACCAAGTGGAAGAACTGCAAAAAAAGACTGAAAACAAGGAATTGCTAAAAGAAAAGTGAGTGGCATCAGTGACCAGCAATATCTTGCTTCCAGCCTAAGTTTTGAGATATTGTTGATGGCTGGTCCCACTCACTTCCATTTAGCAGTTCCTCATTTTTTAAACCACATAGCTGTGTTACCCTTCAGAGAAAAACATATAGGTCCTGGTTTCAACTAAAGCAGAGTTAACTTCCTTCACAGTGGCTGGTGTGGAGCTGTGTTTTGTATTTGTGCTGAACACAGGATTGATGATATAGAGATGGTTTTGTTATTACTGAGCAGCACTTACACAGAGCCAAGGCTTTTTCCGCTTTTTTGCTGCCAGCCTGGAGAGGAAGCTGGGGTACCTGGGAAGCTGGGAGGAGACACAGTAGGAACAGCTGACCCAAACTGACCAAAGGGATTCTCCAGACCACAGAACACCCAGTGCATAGAAGGGGAGGAAGAAACAGGAATGGGGGCCATTCAAAGTGATGGCGTTTGCCTTCCCAAGTCACCACTGGGTGTGGTGGGTTCCTGCTCTCCTGGGGATGGCTGAACCACCCCTGCCCATGGGAAGCAGGGAATTCTTCCCTTGCTTTGCTTTTGTGCACAGTTTCTGCCTTCCCTATGGAATTGTCTCCATCTCAACTCGTGAGTTTCCTACCTTTTACCCTTCCTATTCTCTCCCCAGTCCCACCAGTGGAGAAGTGAGGGAGCAGCTGTGTGGGGCTTGGCTGCTGGAGGAGTTAAACCACAGCAGTCTCAAATTAAGCTGCATTCTATGTGCAATAAAGAAGTAAGTATCTAAGAGAAAACTAGGTGAAAAAATGTGACCAAATTAAATCTCTCAAGCACTCAAAAAAAAAAAATCTCAGTGGTATCACATCCTGCAAGAGAACAAGAAGCAATGGCTACAAATTGAAACACAATAAATTCTGTTTCAACATGAGAAAAAAACACCTGTATATTGTAGGAACAAACACTGGAAGAGGCCACCAGAAAAAGCTGTGGACTCTCCAAGCTTAGAGGCTGGTCAAAAGCCAAATGGGCATAGTCCTGAAGAAGCTGCTTTGGCTGGCCCTGTTTTAAAGAAGGGTAACTGAGTAGCTAATTTCCACAGATCCCTTCCAGTAACTTCAGCTATCCTACCATGTATCTGGATGAATCCTAAACTGCATGAACATACCAGCTTAGGTTACCAACTCTTAGCAACGACATTTGCACAAACAACTGTCCCATGTACTCTTAAGTCACAAGACACTCAGATTCAAGAAGGCTGCAAAATTATCATCCAAGAGGATTGAGGACATCATCCATTCTGACTCTAGAAACTCACCTGCAAAGTAATTTCTTGTTTCTGATAGCTTGCAGATAGAGATCAACATTAATATGACTGACAAAAGTAAAATAGTTTTAACTAAAACTAGAACGGATGCAAATTAAACTCAGAACTTATTTCTCCCTGAGTAGAAGAAAATGTATGCTTAGAAATTCAAATACTCACTGCAAGACAGTATATCACAGAAGAAATACTTAGCCTAGTATCTACTACCAGTTTTGGGAGATGTGCTGAAGAGTCTCTGATAATTCAGTTACCAAATATGACTACAAGTAAACCAAATGTCAACACAATACACAACTTGCATTTGTATCAGCAGAAGTTACAAAACCATAGTGCAAGTATCAGGTATTTTTACACAGCTCTTGGGTGTGTATAATTTTCTACATTAAGTCAACAGCACTTATCAAACTGATGGATGCAGAAACATACTACTTTCTGTAAAAAAAAAAAGAAATCTATTAGTTTTGCAGTAAAAGCAATCAAATTTACATATGCACAAACACCGTACTGAGGAAATTCCTTTGCTCAGACTTCTAAGAATAAGAGACTGCAGTTACAAACAAATATGAAACAAATTAAGAATAAAAACAAATGATGGGCATAAAATGGATATAAGATGTACCTATAAGCTCTGAAGGATTCTTATCACTGAAGTGTTCACATACACGGATAAATGTTTCTGTATTCTCAGGTGTAGGGCACTCACCATGCCTGAAAAACACAAAAACACATGGATTAGGAGACACAGATTAGATTCCCCTTTTTCCTGGGGGAAAGGAAAAAAAGAGGAAAAAAAAAATTATATTTCTTCAGTGTGATGTTTCAAATTAAAAGCCAAAGAAATAATTTTAAAGTGCACACAACTTACCCTTTACATTGGAGCTTTATATATTTAATTCCTTCTTTCTCTATATCGTTTCTGTCATAGAATCTAGTGGTGTTGGTCAAGTCTACCAACAAACCCATTTTAACCTAAAAAAAAAAAATAATTAAAAAAAAAAAAAAAACTTATATACATGGTTCAAATACCAGTACATAAACACTAAATGTTTAAAAACACAAAAATTAAAAGCAACCACAGGCTACACTACATTTCTAAGTTTAAAAATTATTAAATTTTGCATTTGTTTGTAAAATCTGTATTTTACCAGCATTACAAACATCCACACCTTTGTGAAAGCTGGTGTCTAAATTAGCACTAGTCATTAATTCAAAAACTTCAGTTTTCTCCAGCCAATGATTTTAAATAAGAAAATTCTGCTAACAGCAGGAAAATCTGGTAAAGAATTACTTTAACATGCTAAAAAGACAAATGTGATGGAATCAAGTGCTCTTATGCAAAGCAGAACAATACTAAACACTGGCACAGTGAATATACCGTAAGAAAAATTGACTACTGAGATTTACATATAAGTACACTCAGAAATAGTAACTCATTTTAATTTACCTGTCTTATTAGAGTGTAAAACAATGCAAAAGAATGAACACATTTTCAAGTTTAAAATTATTCAAATTAATTGAATTCTTAAAAACATTTCATTTAAAGCTGAAATGCAAAACAACTTCAGATATTCGAACATGCTCTCAGCAGCTAAGGTGGCAGTGTTAACCACTCAGACATTAGGATGTACCTGAATCCAGGATGCCTTACCCATTCTACCCTAATGTGTCCCCTTGTGCATCAACTTAGTTTTTTAGTGTTTGTTTTTATAGCTGGAAAGTAGGTCTTTCAAAGAGCCCTGTGGAAGTTATTACATTTTTAAGAAGGATGGAAAGCAGAAAATCCACTGGCACAAAACACAGAGTATCAAATTATATCCTACTGATTGTTGTTCCAAACAAAATTTCCAGCAACAAACCTACCAGTTTCACTGTGCAAAAACAGCTCACTAACACACCTGAGCAAAGAATGTATTTCTGATTTCCTGTCTTGTAAGTGCAAGCAATTGTTTGTGGAGAATAAAACTTCAATGTCATGCTTTCAGATAGAACCAACACACTGGCAATAATTTAGCAGTGAAGTTAGAAGAATTACAAAGTAAAGCACCATTTCTATACAACTCAGAAAAGATAAAATCCAATTATAACCAGCATACAGTTCAGAAACAGCTATTTCACATGGATATGTCATTTAGTAGACACCTAAATGAAAATTTACAATTAGCTACAGAGATAGTTCTCCATCTCTATCTCCAGATAGTCAAACTTCAGATGATATACATTTGTTCATATTTCTATACTTTGATATTACTTTTATTTAATAAATATTAAAAAGCATCATTATGTTATGTCAACAGCATTACAACTTCTAAAGTAATATCCAGATCAGTTCTGAATTTCTCATTGTCAACTTTGCATATTGTATTCAGAATATTTTATGTACTCTTATTACTGTGTTTTGCAAAAATACAAACCACCTCACAAGGAGGTCCACCTGAAAACAATGTTACACTACTGAAACTCCAAATATAAAGTGTCACTCGAGCTGCTAAGTGTGGAGACTGACAGCATCCTAGTCAGTGATTAATTCTGTAGGAATTATACAAAGGCAATTAATTCAGTGATTACTCTCCTCCCTCTTCATTCCCTACAGCATTTTGCAAATGTCTCCAAGACCACTTAATTCAGGCCTATAGGACTTCTGACTTGCTATTCTTTGCCATTACTACAGATAACTTCAATCATATAGAACTGAAGCTCATGTGAAGTGACACTGTTCCTCACACACTTCATGAAGTAGTTAGGCAAATAGGCATAGAGTGTAATTTATCCAAAGCTATGAAGGCATTTATGGTGTATAGAGCATATGAGACTTGAAAGCAGTTTTCCTGATTTACAGAAAGCCTAATCATTTGCATTCTCTGTCCACAGGATTGACTGTACATAACACATTACAATTTAGAGAGTGCAAAGCACAAGAAAATTCTGAAGAAATTTTTAAAGAACAGGAAGATTATAAAACATATCAAAGTATACAACAATGATTTTCAAAACATCTATGCAAAACACCCACCAGTACCACTGGAATAAAATAAAAGCCTTCCCCTCACTTCCTCACATTCCAGATATCCCCACCTATTAATACCTTATGCATGTGTTTGTCTGCTGCTGTGCAATGAAATGGGCTTTGCTAGGTTCCCCTGTATGAGCTCAGAACCTTTTTCTTAGACACTGGAAATTGAAAATATCCTGCCCAGGAAGGAGAGAGCACACTACAATATACTGAATTCACTCCAGTCTCAGGAATTTTTTCTTGCATTTCTTGTTTGAAGAAAATAGTTTAGATCAGTGATTTAATGTATCTGTGAAAACAATAATGTGGCTGAAAATCATTAAGTAGTTTTCCTAACAGAAATTCTGTAACTTAAGCATACTAATTACTCAAACATTCTTTTGAGTTAGCTAATGTCCTAGCTCTTTGTGACAGAAATAAATCTACCTGTATAAAGCCTAAACTGTTCTAACCTACCAACTCAAGAAATAAATTTTAAAATTAAATTATTCACGCTGTCACCAATTGTTCCTGCAATTCATTTAAGAGAACATTAAGATACTATGCCAATACTGGCAATCAGAAGAAAAATGAGGCTGCCATGGCTAATCAAATCAGTTTCTAACATTCAGATTTTTAGCAACCAGCTCCAGGAGAAAAGGAATCACACAGGAAGCTTGTTAGAGGCAGCTCCCCCAGACAGATCTTGTCTTAAATGTTTAATGGGTACCTTCAAAAATCTGTGGTAATAGCAGTATCATACTATTACAGAAATTCAGATGTAAAAGTTTCTGCTGAAGTCTTTCACTTGGGAGCTAAATTATATGGACTTATGTAATAACCACCAGTTTTCAGAAGTAATTATTCTGCAAAATATTAGCAGTAAAAAACACACTGCAATAAAATTATAAGAACCATGGACAGTGAGCTACTTTCACCATGGGTGGGAAAACTCACTCTTACAGGGCTCCTCAACTTCACATTTATGTCATTGCTGGCTTGTTGGTAAACTGCTGATCTACAAATAGAGCCCTCCAGTAACCACTACATAACTTGGCAAATAAAAAAGAAATACGTATTTTCAAATAGTAAACACCCATCAACAATGCCAGGGTCCAATACAACGTAATAGATTTGACAAGAACAGAAGGTTTGAGAGAAATTCTATGTTCTGCCAGTTAATCAAAATTACCAAAATAAAAGTGGGGATCCTCATGCTACTAATTTTACTATCAAATTCTAATAATCCAATGTCACTCAAGACATGAATTTGTAGCATTACAACAGAACCGATAGGATGTGACTACTGGAAAGGCTACAAAGTCTCACCATGATTATTTATTTTTGGTGGCAAATCAAATCCTAAGGAGGCAAGCATTTAGAAATTCTGAGTAAGGCTGTGAAGTTCCCTGTAACTTCAAAATATACACAGAATTTTAAATTACTTTAAAACATGAATAAGAGTGGTTTGGGAAAATTTCCAGGTATGCCTATCAAATCCAGTCAAAGTCAAAAATAACATAATACATAAAAGAGGAACTCAAGTAAAATTTAGATGCACATGTCAGAGACTGAAATATTATGGTTTAAACGTTTTCTGAAAGATTTTTGTCCATTCAAACTGTGTAATGAAGCTACACCAATAAAAGCTGCATCACCAAAGCCCACCTGAACAGGCCCCCTGACTGAGGCCCTGGACCGTAAGTTGATCTGAGATAAGATAAAAGTGATACTATTCTCAGGTCTGGGTTGAGGGACAAGAATACTTCCACAGGAGAATTAAGCCCAGTAGCTTCGGGGTGGAGCCATATGCCCAGGCTTATCAGCTGCCAGGTCTGCACCGACTCTCCCCCAGCCCGGGGGAGGAGGAGAGTTTTTGGGTGTGTAGCCTCCGGGCAGAGGCAGTGACCGCCCTGCACAGACCAGCTCAGCTGTGGGGTGCCCCACCCCAGGAAAGCCACATCGACAGGACATTCACGAGAGGGACAGCAGAGGGGGAGTCGTGGCCCATCAAAGACCCCCTGAATGGTTCCCCAGACCTTGCACCAGAGCACTGCACATGATGCAAAATGACGCAACTGACACAGAGCCTTGCAATGGACAGTATCAAACTCTCCCCCGCCCAGGGGAGTCACCTGGGCATTCCCACCTGACCCAAACCCGTATCAACCCACTGGATTTTATGCTTTGTGGCAGGGGACCCTCCCCACCAAGAAGATCAGATGGAGGGGAGCAACAAGATGTCATTGGGACCCACGAAAAGGTGATATCTTTCTATTTAATCTGTCCCTGACACTTTCTGTGACCCACTCACCTCTTTTTCCTATTTCTTTCTCTTTGCTTTTGTATTGTTAAATAAACTATATCCATTTTTTGGTATCAACATTTAACCTTGATTGGTTCTAATCATGTTTTAGGAAATATTTTGAACCTCAGGATTCTGACCATTTTATTCACAGAGAGCTCTGTTTAATTCCTCTGTGATTAGAGTGGATCACAAAAGCATAGATGCAAGAATTCTAACAAGAAAAATCCTACCAGTTCAAGCACTGAGAACAGGCACATATGCTTCATACTGATCATACTTTCTTATCACTTTACTGCAAAGGTACTTCTACCACTGCTACAGTGAGTAGTTTACCATCTATTTCATTCCTAAGCCTAAATAAGATTAATAAAATGAGGATCTTTTAGTCACGTAATTCTTCTGATGTTTCAGGTCTGATACTGTTAAACAAATTCAGAATTAACTGAATCTCAATCAACAGCAAAAAATAATGAAAAAACCCACAGAAAAAACACCACTTGTATGATCATCCCACAGACAAAAACTAATGGCATTAAGCTTCTATATAAAATATAATAACCAATTAAATTAATGAGGTGGTAGGCCTTTCTTTGCCTGGCAGGCTCAAAATCCCATTTCCCTGATCTCCAGATGCACCGGACTGGCCATAACACTTCAGAGACCTACATGAAAGGCTGGAAAGGTGCTGTTCTCCACCTTTACTGTCACAGTTGTGCTACAGTGCAGAACACGAAAACTGAAGCACACAGAGAGAAATGGGCAAAACAGAGAATGAAGAAGCAAGCCAGAACCACAAGTCTGCAGTGGTGGCTGCCACAAGGTTAAATATGGCAAAGTGCAGGGTCCTGTGCTGGGGTCACAGCAGCCCCGGGCAGTGCTACAGGCAGGGGGAGGAGTGGCTTGAGAGGCAGAAAGGGAAGTGCTGGTTGACAGCTGGCTCAGTATTAGCCAACACTTTGCTGCCCAAGTGGCCAATGGCACCTGATCTATATAGCAACACATTGCCTGTACAGCAATATCATGGCCAGCAGGACCAGGGCAGTGATCATTCCCCTGTACTCAACACTGGTTAGGCCACATCTCGAGTGCTGTGTTCAGTTCTGGGCCCCTCACTTTAAAAAGGACATTGAGGTGCTGGAGGGTGAACAGAGAAAAGTAACAAGGCTAATAAAGAGTCTCTTATGAGGAATAGCTGAGGGAGCTGGGCTTGTTTAGTCTTAAGAATTCCAACTTGTAAGAAAACACTCACAATCCATTAATTGCTGAGGAGACCTGGAAATGTAAACTAACAAAAAAGATTTCTGCACACGTGTCCCAAATAAAGCCATCAAGCACTTTTTACTTATATCTGAAAAGCAGCACTTGAGTGAACATTAATAATGAAAGCAATGTGTCAATTATTAGAAAATTTAACTTTACCTTCAGGCTCTTTAAGTAGTTGGATAACATACTCGGGTGAAAACGGTTTTCTTCAGCAACTTGTTCATCATATCTTGGTCCTAACATTGTCTTCAAAGGTAAAAACTTCCCTATGAAAGACAATAAAATTTTGCAGTATTTTATGCATATGTACAGTTACAACTTAGCATTTCAAGCAACATGCTCAGCAGTTTTAGACATTCACCTTCAATAATAAATAATTGCAGAAATAGTACTGTCAACAGTAAATTGGAATATTTTTTAGTTATGAGTTCTCAGAATTCACAAGTTAGTTTAAAAGTTTAAAGGAAATACAGGTCAATTCACCTAAAGCAGTGTAATTTAACATTTTTAGCTAACTTTTAGCATGATTTAAATTGGGGGGCTACA
This sequence comes from Oenanthe melanoleuca, assembly GCF_029582105.1. Lineage (NCBI taxonomy): Eukaryota > Metazoa > Chordata > Aves > Passeriformes > Muscicapidae > Oenanthe > Oenanthe melanoleuca. The sequence continues at coordinate 34,356,186 of NC_079336.1, forward strand.
GCACAACAGAAAATAAAAAATTTAAACTCAGTAGAGTTGAAAACATGAAAACAGAATTTTAAAACGACAGTTTGTCATCCAATCACGTAAACATCAGCTTTGATTACCTGCAAATCTAACATACAATTAAGATCCCTGCAAAAAAAAATTATCAATGCTCTATATACTCTCAAATAAGCAACTATCTTCCATGAAATAGACATTAGAAACCACAGAAAAGACAGATGTGGAAACTGTGAAGCTTTATGCAACTGGTTAGCTCAGATTATACATTAGTGAGCAACATGAGGAACAGCTTCACTGTTCACCTGCCTGACACCATTCCAAAATTAACAGCTAGAAGAGAGTTATTGTGTCATACAATCACAATCACGTAAAATAGTAATAATTATAGTCACTTCAACTTGTTTGACTGTTAGAAAAATTTCACTTTCTTGCCCTTTGCCTTTTCATCCCAACAGCTACACACCCTCCATCCACCCTGGTAAAGGCTGTTGGGCTGGATACCTCCACTCCATTTCCTCAACTATCTAATTTTCTTGCTTCTTTGTGTTTCTTGTCACCTTCAACACTATCATTCAGCCTCTATTAGCCTTTCCACTTTAACTCATAATACCGATTATGCAAATCCTAAATTTACATTATATAAACACAAAAACCTATCATCACCCTAATTTTTGCAAAACAACACCGTGCTTGAAAGTTTTTTGACTTTGCCACTTGTCACACTCATACTAACACATCTACTCATTCATTATGGAGCACGAAGAATGTAACAAAGCTTCTTCAACGGAGGCACTCAGGAATAGGAGTTGCACTGACAAAGAGTCAGTGGCTACATAAGAAAACCAGAGTCCTTTACAAGATGCTGGGAAAACAGTGGGAAAAGTGTCTGTAGGGTACAATTGTTTCCTGTAGCATCTCATAAGAGACTGTACAGTCACACAGAAGACTCTCCTGTTCCCTATCTTCTGGAACAGAAAATGAACACGTTCATTCTCTTCCTAGTAGCAAACCTTGATTTAGCATCTGACTTGCATTCTGATTTATTTTTGAGCAACCAAAATACACTCCTGTTTGCTGACAGGAAAAGACAGACAAAGTAGTCCAGTAAGCATCCCCCTTCAGCATTTGAATACCTACAGACAGCTGTGGAAGTGATGAATATTTCATATAGAGCCCATTTACTATGACTTTCAAAGATGAAACACAGATGCTTGGAAGTATTTAGGTGCTCAGCTTCTATAAATTCCAGTTTCTTCTTCTCTACCTGGAAAATTTGCAATTTGTTTTTTGTACAGATGCTTGAAAAACCTCCTTCCCTGTGTGCATACAAGCCTTTCATTAAGCATGATCAAGCTATCAAAAACCTAAGCTTTAATTCTAAAAAGATTTCTAACTTTTTGAGTAATATGCACATGTATAAAGGAGGCAGTAGCTACTGTCTCTTCTACAGTTCTGCCTTACATCTTATGCTAAAGAAGTGATGCAGTAACAGCTGATTCCAACTCAACCTAAGCTTCCATGCATAAGCTTTTGAAGATTAAAAAATCACATGCTGAATTAGGTGATCCAACAGTAACAAAGTGATACTTTACATGGATATCAAAGCATCCCAAGTCATGCGAGTACCTAAACTACATTATTACACTAATTATAACTTCTCAATAGAATTTCCAAATTAACTTCAAAATGTTACTGGAACACTGAAAACTGATTATTACCTATTTCCACAATTAAGTATAAATTTCAAATAGTTTTGGAAAGTGGCTATTAAAAACCAATTAGTTACCTGTCTAACAGATGGTATTTCTTTAGGCTGAAAAATAGATAAAAATTCTAAAAATAAGAGCCCAGTATATCAGAGCACAGACATTAAGTGGATAAATCTGAGGAAAATCGAAGTGAACAGTGTAAGACATCACATCTTCTGCATGTACATGCTTTAACTTTGCCACATTTTTATCTTCAAATCTAAATTCTAGAGTATACCAAATAAAATATGAAAATAATGAAAAAATACTCTTAATTTAGCCTAATTTTCTGTGACATGAAGCTATCAATTCAAAGCATGACATACATAATTATGTATGACCATGTAGTTTAGACTGAGTTTTGATTAGGAAGGCTAGACTGGGTAAAGTGACTGAGGTTAAAGAAATAAAATTAAATGGTAAAATCCACAATTGAAAAACACCAATATCTCTTAAAAGCAACAGTTTTCTGATTCAAGAGAACTATGCTGGATCAAAGCATCCATTTCACTTAGTATGTCATCACCAACACAGACCAATAACAGACAATCAGGAAAGACAGTAAAACAGTGGGAAAGACAATCCATCACCAGATCGTTCTCCCCAACTACAACAAGCTATAGCTCAGAAACTTCCTGAACTAAAAGCATTACTCTTATTTAAGGTGCTTTCTCATATGCAATATGGATGCTTTCCATAATACCCACTGCTCTGCATGCTAGATGTGTGTCTAGAACAGGATTAACTAATATGCATCAATAGAAGGAGGCTAGAAACCACTGCTGAGACACTTCTCGTGCTTTTTCTTTCATATCTTGCTAGCACCTTCCATGGCAAATTTGCCAAGAGAATGGGTTTTCAATGGTCATGAAAGGCAGATATCTGCTGAGATGGTGATGCCAAGGCAGTAAAGCTGAAGTAACTTAGATCTGATCACTTCAGATCTAACTACACAGAGAAAGCTCTTTTCATTGAAATGACTGGTGTTCTATTACAATGCAATGAATGTGAAAATGTGCAATTCTGAGGAACTCCTGTACCATAAAACCAGAAAGTGGCACAAAACTACCAATATTTAAAGAAGTGAACTTGAAAATAATGGGAGAATTCACCTTGTCCAGGATAAAGAGCCCTGTCAACCTGAATTAACCCAATCTCACCAAGAACTGTTCCAGGCCTCATTAGTACTTGCACTGCATCTAGAAATTCTAGATGCCACAACCATGAGACGAGCATCATGATCAAACACATGATGAATATGAGTCCACAGAAGCCACACAAACCTTGTTTAGTAACACTATTACTAATACTTTATCAGATGGAAATAAAGTCACATACAGAGACTTAGAAATCTGATTTAAACACTAACTAAAACTAGAATGCAATATATGGGAGACAGTACCAACACTAATTAAACCCTAAAAATTATCTCCCGTAAAACTGCTGATGTCTTTGAATGTAAAACAGCAAAAAAGGGAAGAAGCCTGATAGAATACCATTACTTCTGGTAAGTTGTTCACACTAAAAAACTAAAAATCAGGAGAATGAGAACACATCCTGATAAAGCACCCAAAGAAATGAGCCAAGCACTTTCAGGTTTTTTACTGTGCATTAACTTCCTGTACATGATCGCATGGAATGGAAAAGAATTACCTTGCAGTTCCTGAATAAACAAACACACAAGCAGTGATGGCACAGCAGATGACACACTGATGACCCTCATTCGTGCTTACTCTACGTTGCTATTTCTGAGAAACCACGGCTCAAAAGACAGACAAACAAAAGCCACAACTAACAGAGATCAAGAACTTGCTGAGAAGAAAAACACAGAATAAAGAATCATTAGTCTGTTTTTGTCATGGTCAAAGGCTTAGGCTATCAAATCTTTCTTATTAGATACAAAGTAATGCACACGGCCACGATCAGGAGAAAGAGATAGTGGACATGAGCAATCCAACAACACTGTTATTTAACTGAGCCAAGTTCAGAGAAATACAAGGAACTTGAGGAAAACCAATAATCCGCAAAACGAACAGTTGATGTTAAATACTGATAAATGCCAAATAATGCATATTGATGGTTACTGAGAATTAAACCGAGATGTCTCACCAGGTTCTAAATATACTCATCAATGTCTTCCATTCCACAAGCAATTGCCATCAAAAAAATGTAAGATGATGTGGAAATGTACAATAGAAAACACAGGAGTTGTAACTATTAAGCAAATCATGGCACAGTGCCAGTTTAAATAGCACTGAGTAGCACATGTGTTTTGAAACATACCTTTACATCATCACAGAGAGGGATATGAAAGGAGTGAAAACTAGAAAATATTGGAGAAAAAAACCCAGCAACTGGGGATTGGAATTGCTTGCATTATAAAGAAAAGAAGAACTTGAGAAAGCTGAAAAGAGAGATGTTTGTTTACTTTATCTCATACCAGGCAGCAGAGGAAAAATTCACATGAAGTCAGTATGATGGTTAACACACAATCAAAAATGTGTGTCTAAATGATACTGAATTCACTGCCACTGTATGCCAGAATACTAGATACAAAGACAGATACAAAGTAACAACTGAGACAGTGCATTATGGGCAAGAATATAACATCCAAGAAGACAGCAACCACTGACAAACTCTGAAATACAAGTGTAACACTGGAGTACACCACTTTAACTCATTTTCCAGCTAAAGAACTCAGGAACACATTGGTGACTGGAAGAGCACTGTCAGCCGGCAGAGTAACAAACTGACACAGATAAGACTTCAGAGATTCAGGAAAAAGAGAACCAAACATGGAAGATGCTGCACGGAGGACTGGCGTCACAGAATTGGTCAGGGTGGCGGGGACCACAGAGGGCCATCTGGTCCATCATCCCTGCCAAGCAGGGTCATCCTACAGCATATTGCACAGCTCTGCATCCAGATGGATCTTGAGTACCTCCAGTAAGTTAAGTCTCCAGTAAGGGAGACTTAATCTCTCAGGGCAATCTGTTCCAGTTTAGTCACCTGCACAGTAAAAAAGATCCTCCTCACGTTCAGGTGGAACTATCTGTGCATCAGTGCCCATTGCCTCTCGTCCTATTGTTCAGCACCACTGAAAAGAGCCTGGTTCCACTTTCCTGACACCCACCCTTTAGATATTTATATACATTAACGAGATCCCCTCTCAGTCACTTCTTCTCGAGGCTGAACAAGCTCAGCTCTCTTAGCTTTTCCTCCTAAGAAAAATGCTCCAAGCCTCTGATCAACTTAGCAGCCCCAGTATGGCACTTTCTGCAAGCCTGGCTGTCACTTCTCTCATCACATGTGACAGAGAGGAAAAGTTTCAGTCCGAAACTGAACCAGTGGAAGCGAGAGCCCAGCACTAAGGCTCCGGGGGCAGGAGGGGGCCCGAAGCCCTGCACCTCTGGGTGAGGCCGGGGCGAGTCCGTGTCACAGCGGGCACCGGCCGAAGGGAGGGCGAGCCGGCGCTGCCCGCGAAGCGCTGCTGCGGGCCGGGCTTTAAGGAGAACAGCCGCCCAACGGGAGTCAGGTCCAGGACAAACACCGGCCAGGAGCTCGGGGGAAACACTGCACAGCCGCAGCTCCGGGACAAAGAGCTCCGGCCGGGACAGAGGGCGATAAGCCGCGGCTCCGAGGAAGAGCGGGACCAGCGGGCAGCGGAGCGCCGCAGGGGAGGGGGCCGGGCAGGGCCGGACTGGGCCAGGCGCTCACCTGCCACGGGCTGTCCCCTCCTGGGGCAGTGGAGCCAGCGCGGCGGGATCTTGTTGTAGGACATGGCGGGGCCCGGGCGGCCCCGGGGGGGAGGGAGGGAGGGAGGCAGGGAGGGGGCGCGGGAGCGGGGCGGCCCCGGGGCGCTCAGCGACCCCTCGCCCGCGGCGCCTCCATTCAGAGCCGGCTCCGCCTCGGCCGCCGCCGCACACGGAGCGCCGGGAGCCGCTTCCGCTTCCGGGGCTCGGGGACGGGGGTGGCGCCCGGCCGGGAACAGGGCAGCGCTACCTAGGGCTCCTCAGCCCGGGAGGGGAGGGTCACCGACTGCTACAGGCTCCTCCTATCTGTGCAGGGGGCGGCTACAAAGCTGGTGAAGGGGCTGGAGCGCAAGTTCTCTAAGAAGCGCCTGAGGGAGGTGGAGGAGTTCAGCCTGGAGAAAAGCAGGCTCAGGGGAACTTTATCGCCCTCTACACTGGCTGAGAGGAGCCTGCACCAGCTGGGGTTCGGCCTCTTCCCTCAGCAACCAGCAACAGAACAAGAGAACACAGTCATAAGCTGCACCAGGGAAGGTTTAGGCTGGACATTAGAAGGAATTACTTCACAAAGATGATTAGGCATTGGAATGGGCTGCGCAGGTAGATGGTGGAGTCACCGTCCCTGGAGGTGTTTAAGGAGAGACTGGACGTGGCACTTGGTGCTATGATCTAGTTGAAGTGCTGGTGTTTGGTCATGGGCTGGGCTCGATCTCTGAGGATTTTACAGCCTCATGGATTCTTTGATTCTGAGTGAGCACCTTCGAGCCACAACAGGAAAGTAGCAGGACCTCAGCTGGAAGCAGCTGAGGAGATCATTTGTCCTGCCACAGGAGCAGTGAGCAAAGGCTGCTGCAAACGCAGAGTTTACACAGGTCTCGGGGAAGACTGAGCAGGTGCTGAAAAGAGAATGTAATCCATGGCTACTGAAATAGCGGGCTGCATCAGGTTTGGGAAACACCCTGAGCTGAAAATAGCTGGAGGCTTGGACAGCTTTTGCTTTTTGCCAGATGTTCCCTTATGCCCAGAAGTGGATGTGGAAATTGATGGATCCTTGTAGTAGTGCAGCTTATTCTAATCAGGAATTGCTAGTGTAGCAGAGATAACTCTGTCCTGGGCCTTTTGTTTCTCTTGTGAAAAAGCACACCCAGAAAGATGGCATGTAGAGAGGTATGCTTAACAAAACCTTTGTTTCAATACAGAATGCCTGTGAAAATTCTCCTTGGGCTTTAAGAGGTCTATTACACGGACTCAGTTGAAGAACTGTAGCCCTGCAGTGTTTGTCCATGTGAAAGGAATATTTAAGGTGTGGCCTGGTTTAACTCCTGTAGCAACTAAGCCCAGATAGCCACTTATTCTCTCCTTCATTTTACAGAAGGGTGAAAGTGAAAAAGATCAGCATTGAAATAAATATAAGGAAAAAATAAGGGGCTTCAAAATTCACAATGGTGACTTGGGAAGAAAAACACCATAACTCCAAATGTCCCCTCCTTCTCCTATTTTTTATTGCTGAGAACAACATTCTATGGTCTGGGATATCCCTTTGGTCAGTTGGGGTCAGCTGTACCAGCTGTTCCAGCTGTGTCCCCTGACATACTCCTGTGCACCCCAGCCTGCTCACTGTCAGGGCAGCACGAGAAGCAGAAAATATATTGATGCTGTGCAAGACGTTAGTTAAAACATCCCAATGTTCCCAATACTGTTTTGATCACCAATGCAAAATGCAGCACCTGACAAGCTACTACTATGAAAATTAACTATCTCAGTGATGCCTGAAAGATGGGCTGGAAATAAATCCCCATAGACTGATGTCTAAAGAGCAGGTGTTTGTTTATTGCAGTGCTAGTGGTGAGGGGGATTTCTCCCACCTAACTTGCCCACCCTTGTCAAGTGCTGTCGTATATTCAGACAGTAAGTTTTGCTTAGTACCACTGTGCCACTACAACATCATCACATACACCCAAGAACTAATTTACAGAATATGATCTCATGGTTATTAGATAGTTCTTTTGCACTACACTTGCATCTCCTCAATTTGAGGGTCATTGGGGGTCTTTGATGAAGGCTGAACATCTGAACTTTCCAATTTTGTCTTTGAAGCATGTGCAGTTACAGTGTTCCTTGGTTTGTCTGGTCTTAACTGGCCTAAATTCTTTGTTTTGAGGCTAATTGGCTTTGCACTTGCTACATTTTCATTAGTACTATACTTATCTATTTCTAAAGCTGTTCACCTGGTGAGTTTTTTCTTCTTTTTTTGCCTATTCAGCATTAAGCAGCTAGTTAACCATATAATACCCATTACATTGTATAAAAAGTGATGTTTCAGGTTATATAGGTATAAAAAGCTATGATTCAGTTTATGTAGATATATTAAAGTAATGATTTAGGTTATATTGATATATCAGGTTATATTGATATATACAAAGTCATGATTTAGGTTATATTGATATCTTATAACTCAAGCTATATAAGCACCTTGTTACTTTGATCTAAGTTATATAGGCATCATCAGCCAAAACCAGTCCAGGTGGTTTCTGTGAAGCATTAGGAAACAACAGCAATAGATTATTTTTGTACCTAATTTTCCTGTTTCTTACATTTCAGTACTGTTCTGTCTGCACTTTCTGTTTTGCCATAAGCCAGATGTGCTGCCTTTGCAAGTCAGTGGGTGCCACAGCTTTCAGAATTAACCAGAGCTGTGTGTACAGATATAATAGGAAGCCCTTAGGTTCTGTGAATACATTAAAACAATGAAAATCATTTCATCCATCTAGAATTTATTATAAACTTCATTACACATTTTCCTCCTGTGTTTTATAGCTGGATTTTATTAGACATAGTTTCTTTCCTAGAATATCCTCTCATAGTAATTGAGGTATTCAGTTAGGTAGTTTGCATAACTGAGTCATTAGGTTCTCAGACTATGTTAGAAGTTTCTGAATTTTATCTTTGAAGGCTTTTGTCATCATCAGATACTAATCTTCTCATCCTAGCTAAAATTGAAGGTCTTGCTACCACAAAAGACTAATAATATTATTTTCCCTAGCTACTAAATGCACTTCCATTATAATGTTACTTTATGCTGTTTGAAATAAGGTGCTGATTTTACTTTATGGAACAAACAAGCAACAAGTCAGACACCAGGTGGTGCCGAAGACTGGTGAGAAAAGAAAGTGAACCCAATGCAAGGCATGTTCGGAAAGGGTGAGAAGCAAAGAGCAACAGCAAGATACTCAGTATCTGATTTCAGTAAATTGGGAGCAACGTGCTGCAACTTCAGCAGTATGGCAAAATTAGGAACGAAATCATTTGGAGAGGGAAAGATTAATACAAAAAGATATCATGAATGAGCAGTCATCTGTTCTCATCACGTAGATTTAAGATTCTGATATGCTTTTAAACAAGTGTAAGAGCTGCACATCAAAAATATAATGTTTTATATAAATAATATATTGTTAAAATAGGAGGGTATATTTTATTTAGCAATGCACAAGTCAAGTAATTGTTTGCAGCTGATGTTGTGTTATATGCATATATATGGACTTTGCCCCATTAGACTCTTTGAAACTATTTACACAGGCATCTGGTGATGTTTGCATGTGACATCAAACACTCTGTGAACAGGCATGTCCTGCTTGCTTTTATACCAACAGTTAATCAGACTCTTCTGGTGTACCAGCAGAGGAATCCAAGTCTCTAGTGTCTTCCTTGACTTTCCAAAGCTGACATGGCTGTGTCTGAACAAGGACTGTGAGGGTGGCTGTAGTGGTCATTTCAAGGATTGCTTTGAGAAAACAACTGCAAGGTGTTAATAATCTGTGATGTAACATTCTTCTTTACTATATATCAATTTTCTTTTACCTTAGAGGTACTTAAATGCTTGTACACTTAACTGTGGTTTTTGCTCACCAATTTTAGTCCTTTTCCTGGCAGAGCAGACACTACAATCAAGAAGTCACTTTCCCAGGATGCAGTTCATCCTCTGTGCCATGGGTATCACTACTTTGGGTTCAGCTCAGCCATGTTGGTTTAGGTAGTGGGGAGCTCAGTTTTTGTTCTTCCTTGACTTTAAACCATAAAAAAGTATCACACAGGAACCACACACACACGTTAACTCTTTTTCCTAATTACATACTGAAGATTTACCCAAATTGTTGTTGATGAATAATTTTACACTTTTAATGTCGTAAATTATGTAGCTACTTATAATATTAATGTAAGTTAACTGTTCTACAGCAAATGAATAAATTAGATACTTCTCCTGACAGAACACATGGTGTTGCCCTCTTCTATAGTGATACAGGTCAATGTCCCTATTACTGTTCTGCTTCAGTATAGCATTATTTTCCATGTGCTCATAAGTAATAATGCATGTAATATGGAAAACATCCCTTGGGCTGCTCCATGAAACAGACATTTCTGACTCCATCTAGTAAATACATTTCTTAAAAAAAGAAAAAAAAAAAAGCAAACCCCCCCAACAAAGAGATTATTTGCTAAACTGAAATTGCAAAAGAATTTAGTTAAGGGAAAGTAACTGTGAAAGAAGCTAACTGTATGCAAATGTGATTCATATATTATTTTTCACCACCTTTGTGGTGTAGGTGTTCACTTGGAAAGAGACTTGATGCAATAAGCTCATAAGTAAATGGAACATAGAAAAATGCAGCTTTTATTTACTGATTCAATTGATTTTTTCCTTGCTTATTGGCTTTAATGTTCATGGCTGACTTAGGAGTACAGTGTTCCTTTATGACTGATTTCAGCATGCATGAATCTTTTGTGGGGATGGATGAGTACTGGTGAATAAATATTTTAAGTTTGTTACAGTAGTTGTGTTTTATTCCAATAGTTTCTACATTCTAATGGTAAGAAAAAAACTCAACTAAAATAGTAACATTAAAGCATAGTTTTAAATTTCAGTGGTTGCTTATGGTTATGTTCTCTAATACATATGTAGGCTTCTACATTTAAAATGTATGAGTATGCACTGACTCTTAAAAATCAAAAGAAAATTCTAGGAATGCAACATTTTAAATTGATTCCTATTTGTTTGGTGTCAATACATATTTAGGAACCTAACTGCTGAGACAAATTATGTTTTCAGGTTTGATGATGAAAGTAATATTTAAAAAGAAATGGATTTTATTCCTTATGTGTATACAATATGAAAAAGAGATGTTGAAAAAAAGTTTTGAGTGCCACAATATATTTGAGAAAATAAAATGTCATTTACAGTATTGTTTCTACAGAGAGCTTTGAGAGAAAGTCAGCAACAAAATTACCAGTCTTTAGTCTTAATGACATTAGGGGGCACCACAACCTCACAGACTTGTAATGATGTAAGTTTAAGTACAGTTACATTTCCTGTCCAAAGTAAATAGGGAACAGCATAAAATAGCAAAATCAACACCTGGAATCATTCCCTAGTGTGAGGTGATGATACAGTTCTTAATAAAATTTCAAACAGAGGACAACCCAGACATTCGGTAGAATATAGACTACACCCTCCTTTTTTTAAGAGTAATAAAGTTAACAGATTAATGGATGCTATATATACAGCCTCCTTTCAAGTCTGTTTAAATCATGAAGTTTCCTTTCAGCTCAAGCCTCTAAGGTAACACAGTGTTAGTTCAATCAGTGGAGAGAATCTCTGTATGAGCAGGGAGCACAGAGTGATCTTGGGACAGAGCTGATTCAAATCCAGGTCCCTGGGCTGGGCATCATGCTTGGGGTAATCACCATAAGCTGGTGTGTCCTGCACTGATGACATGTAAATCTCCCACTGTAAGGGAGGGCATCACCTGTCTTAGGCAAAGACATGCAGACATGGCAGATGATTTACTTAGTAGGTGATTTACTCAGCAGATCTATCTGGGAAGAAGATGTCTGTCCAGAGGGTTGGTGTGCTTGAAGAGGGACACAGCTGTGGCTTCAAGCACTGATTTGCAGGCCTGAAAAACAAGATGCCTTGCTATTGATCCTCTACAGCTGAAATGATGGTGTGTTTGATGTATCAGAGATAAGAAGCCGGACAACAAGCTTGTAAGCAAGATGCCTGTCATTCCTGAAGAGTTAACACTGGTCTCCCTAGTGTTGTTACAGTTTGACAGCTGAGGCCTTACTTGCATCAGCTCTGAAGGATGCTTTTCCATGGAAATCCACACTGTAAAAAATATCCACATGTAACACTGAAGAGTATATGTTCTACTGCATAATATGAATCATATGATAGTATTGTGCTTTGAGTACAGATAAAGCAATCAAACAATTAAAATGTCACGATGGAAGATGACTAGCAGTAGGGCAAAGTATGACATGATAGATGAGAAACTCATCTAATTTAATTAAGTGGAAAGTATGACTCATAGTCTTTGGAGCTGGGCTGAGGAGTGACTGGATTCCACAAAATAGAGCAGTGTTCTGATGCTATACTTTCTAGTTCCTCTGCTGCCTGAATATGGACACCTTAATAAAAAGCTTACCCTGACTGGAGGCTGTGGTTAAAACTAATGGAGTAACTGAGGTCCTGGTTAGAGCAGGAGGCAGACTGAGGCAGAAATAGCTGTTAGAGAGTTACCACTTCTCTACAGCCTGAAATAGCAAAGAGAGTGGCAGTGTTTCAGCCTATAAACCTGCATGCATGATGATTAAGATCTGGGTTACTATACTGGCAGAAATCTTTCTCATGTGATCAGTCACACAAAGAAAAGATTATTACCCATAGGCACTCTCTCAGACTTTCTGCATCATAATTTTGTACCTATAGATATATATGCTATGATTTTGTGTATGAATATATAGCCTGTGAAGAATAATACATGTAGGAGCTATAATAAAGTACCTGAGAAAATACATACAGACCTTATTATATTTATAAGACCTTATTATACAAAATATGTGAAACATACTGTACAAAAGTAAATTAAGACTACAGTCTCTCTTTTGAGGTGCTTGAGAAGTCCTGAAAATACCCCAAGAAACTGGCCAAAGGCAAAGGAACAGAATACAGACTGAAGCAGAGGGATCAGCCTGACAGCTCCACAGGCTTTTTAAAAATCAAATCTGAATATATATATTCTATACAAATTAAGTTATGGTAATACATATGTATGGTTATATATATAATCAGATGCTCAAACGTTGCTCTTGTGAGGTTTGTTTTGCTTTCTGTTGGTACGCATTGTGGAACAAGCTGTACAAGAACATATGCTACTCTTTCCCAAAAAAGCCTCACTCCAAAATAGAGAGAGGGAAGCATATCCTGCATCTGCAGCATCACTGATCTAGAGAACTTTAGGAATAAACTGGCAAATGTCATTTTAAATAATGCTGTTGAATAGATTGTAAATTCTTGTTATCCAAGCATTCCTTAGAGAAAGAGAAAATAATTTTTGTTTGGAATATGTCTGTAACTTCCTATGCTCCTTTCACATTCTCACCACTTTAGACTTCACAGAACAATATTTTGTGATGGGCATAATGGAAAAGACATGGCCTCAGAGAACATAGTCCTGTGGTCCATTGCTGTTCATACTCCTATAGCTGAAGTCAATGCCACATCTTTCCACTGCTTGTTTTACCTACTGCAACTAGGTTAAGATTAATGAAAAAAAACCCTTATCATCCTTATACTCAAACCTTCACTCTGTGTGGAAAATGTCCTTGCCCAGGACTATTTTAGGGAATTTCTCAGAGAGATTAAGTTCCTCCAGGAAGGGAAGGAGGTAAGAAAATGAAATTAATTTCCAAGATTTGAAATGAATTTCCAAGATCTCTGAGTAGTTTAAAGCTTTGGGTTTGCAATCCATATACTCTGAAAGAGTGCAGGCTATTACTGGAAAATGTTAAGACTTCATCACAAAAGTCACTTTGTGAAGTCCTGGATCTAGCTTAGTTCTACAGAAACAGCTTCTCAAAAATCCCCTTTGGGAGAAAAATCTTCACATGTCCTTCTACTTTCAAGGAGTTAGATCTGCTAAAATTATTTTAATATTGTATTTTTTAATATAATTGGATGTTTTGTCAGAGATCCACTATGTCACACATACTAGGCTTTCTAAACCTCAGGGAAAGACTTACCAGTCTTGGTGAATTTATGACCTATACATGTTCTCTAACACAGAGAATTAGAAAAATATGCCATCGTGTTGTTATATGACAGCAAAGAGTCATGAACAGAACTAAAAATTATTTATTAAATGTAAATTATTGAACAACACCACAGGGATAAAGATGCCCAAATTAGTATAAACAGCATGTACACAATGCTGGTCATACACAAGGTTATGCTGTTTTAAAATGGGAAGCCTCTTTTGATTATTTATCTCAGATACAAAGTTTGATTACCACAGAGGGAACAGAAAAAACGAAAAGACAAGACATTTTGTCCTGAAAAACAGCCCACTTCATAATTTTCTATTCTTCTCTGTACTGCAGTTGTATCAGCTTTGAAATGGGTAGAGCTGTTGCTAGGTGATCTTCTTTATCCACTTTGAAGCTGAAATTTCAGCCAGGCTGAAAAGAGTTTTTATATCTCTAACAGCACAAAATTAAATTCTAAGGCATTAATAACTGTTTTCAGAGCAACCCTGTTTCTAACTATGGGCCTCTTTCCTGGGGCCAACCCAAGCACCAGAACAAGCAACGCACTTGCGTAGGCTGTGGGTCAACGTGGTTTAAGTGGTAGCAGCTGCAAACCCTCCCTGAGCATTTCCCTTATCTCAGCTGTGTGCATCTGGCTGGAACACCCTTTCTTCTCCACAAGGATTCCTCCCTTGTGCTAAGCAACTGTCTGTGCAGTGGGACAAGGCTGGGAATCAATGCAGCCAAAAAACAAACAAGTCTTCCACTCTCTCCTTGCTTGGCTCAGCTGGGTGGAGTTCCTCACTCTGGTTTGTTTCTGGCTGCACAAGGGTCTGGATAAACTCAGAGGGAAATGCAGGGGATGAAAAGGAACGAGTGGGCATGGCTTGGACAGGAAAGCAGCTGCTCAGGCTGCTTTAACACATGCCTGGCATTGCAGCCAAATATCAAAATAGAGCCTCAGATTTTCTTAGTTTTGTTATCTACCAAGGAAATCTAGGTCAGCCTTATGCGTAAAGCTGAACTAATTAAAGTTAGAACTGACATTAGTAATCCAGATCTTGAAACAAACATGTCATTTATACTTTAACTGAAGAATGTGAAGGGAATTTTATTGTTGTGTCTCTTGAGATTTGCAATATAGAAAAGACAAAGTTAAACCCAGGACAGTTCTCACATAACCACAGTCATCAAACTAGGGTCATATCCTCTGTTGTTCCTGATCTACTATATTTTGTTCCGTCTGTTACTGATACCCACTGTCACCATAAATTTATTTTTTTTTTTTTAATTTCTGGGTGGCAAAGTCACATGTGCAAAAATTTGTAATTGCTTTTTCTTTTTCTTTTTTTTTTAATGGGGTAAAGGCTGCAAAGGATGGTTTTCAATTACATTCATCATCTGTTTAATGTTAAATATTATTTTCTTCTACATGAACCATAACATCCAAAACCCTGATAAGTAACTGTGTATCCAGTTTCAACAGCATTAGTCACCTTGGAGATACAGTAATTTTTGCCATTGAAGGAGAGGCTGGCCTGCAGTGAGTACTTGCCGGCCCCGCAGATCCACCCCAGCCAATCTGTGATGGTACAAGCAATCTACCACCTGCCCTATTTATTCTTTATTC
Organism: Oenanthe melanoleuca; assembly: GCF_029582105.1. NCBI lineage: Eukaryota > Metazoa > Chordata > Aves > Passeriformes > Muscicapidae > Oenanthe > Oenanthe melanoleuca. The sequence goes on from NC_079336.1 coordinate 34,371,401, forward strand.
TGCCTTCTAGGGAAGCAACCTGGGCCAAGCTTGTAGAGCTCCCTGTGGGATCGCTGATCTCTTTCTGCCCTAAGGGCAAGCCACTTCTGCAGCAACTGGCAAAAATTCTTCTGCAGTGAAAACTCGATTTCAATCTCACCTGCTATTGAACAGGTTGCCAAAATACAAGTATTTCAGCCTACTAGCACACTGGCTGAGCCAACATGATGTATGCACAAAGTACATCTGTTAATTTACTTTCTTAGAAGTTATTTAGAACAACAGTGTAACCTAGAAAAAAGAATCCACTAACCAGGAAGGAAAGCTGGGAATGGAAAAAAAGGGCTCAGTAGTAGCATTCCCTGGAGAATGCTAAGAACCAAATAGGGATCAGAAAAAAAAAAACCTAACACATAAACAGCGTAACAGAGAAACCTTTTGATAGGACTCCCCAGTGTTTGCATCACCCAGCTGCCCTTCATAGAAGTAATACATAGTGTTAAAGACAGGTTATCTAGCAGGCAGCAGTGACAAGTCATGCTGCCCTGTGTGTACCATGTATGTGTAACAAGGTGTTATGTTCAGTCCAGGAAACTTTTGTTTCCCAGGTATTGTAAAATGGATATCAGCAGGATACTTGATTCAAGTCTCATTTACAGATTGGTAGAGAAACAAATATAGTTTTGTCCCAGTCTTGTTTTGTCTGTTAGCCAAGCTGAACTATTTCTGAGACAAAGCATTGGCCCTTATCTTGAAGCATAGCTTATAAATAATCAAGGGCAAAGAGCATGTACAAGTGATTTCACAACTGTAAGTGCTGATGAATAAATGCCGAAACCAAAAATTCCTACAGTGCTACGCAACTTCCAGTAGTCATCACCAAGTTACACAAATTTTCTGGTTTATATTAACACGTAAGGGAAACATGTTCCATGACTCGTACTTTGCTGAATGTCCCAGTTACCTCACTGTTCAGTTAAAGTGTAAGAAACAGACCCTAGCATTAGGTTGGACTGATGTCTTTGCAATCATTGCTGATAGGTATTTTAATAAAAAAGATTGTTCATACTTATTAAGATCTGCATAGCTGATCATTATTAAAACCTGAATTTTAACAACTTTTATGCTTGACTTTTTATAGCTATTCTACTCAATACAGTCCAACATTAATTTTTGTTTTGAAACAGATGTATTATCACTTATGCAGAATTAGTGTTTTGGTCATGACTTGCATTTTTTCCATTGTCTGTGCAGCACAGACAGTATGAATAATCTTGTTAAAAGCAATTGATTTGCCATACTAAAGTATGTACACGTGATTCTTGGTGAACAAAAGAAAGGAACTGCTTTGGCATATCCTGTAATCTGAACATTCCATCCCATCCTTTTTTACCACAATTTCTTTCCAAGGTCTGTTGCAAGTAATAAATATAACACATCCCACTGAGTTTCATAACTTCCACAAAAATACATACAGCTCTTTGTAAAGTCAGCAAAAGCCCTGTGTGAATGCATGCCAAAATGAAGGCAGGGAGACCAGTCATTTAGCAGTAGCCTTACTACAGTATTTACTTAATCTTTCTATGATTAAAAAGAAAAACAATATCGTTTGCTTGCACATATTGCATCACCTCACCATGTCACGTCCTCTTTGGTGCTCTATAACCCCAGCCTTGGGAGCCTACGTGAGCAGCAGCTGATTGATTTGCACCTCTGTTATCAGATATATCAGAGCTCTCACAGTTATACAAGTATTATTTTGCAAGCAGTTTGTAATTTTTATTTGCATTTGTTGGCATTATTAAAATAGATCAGAACCAAATAAAAAGACCTAGTTCTCTCCAATTACAGATGTTTAATTTTTCTATAATGCCTCCTGTTTAGTATAATTATCTGCTATATATGTAGTTTCTGACTTGCCAGTGCCTGAGGCTTGATTTTAAAGACAATTGGTGGTGGCTATTCTGGATACAAGAAGCATTGCAGAAGACAGCAGCAAGGAATTATAGAAAAAGAAAGCATAAGGTAATTTACTGTGACATTTTAAAGGCTAAAGGAATGTATGACATCAAAAGAGAATAGGTCAGGTAGGCAGCAGAAGCCCTGGCCAGGACCTGCAGATAAGCCATTTGAAATTTGAGGCAAACAGGAATGAAAAACAACAAGGGCAGCTGGAAGAGGATATAACTGAGCTAATAAGGATGGTGCGTTGCCAGAACGATAACACAGATGTAGTAAGTCATACAATTGTGGACAGAAGATAAGCGGGATCAGAGAATAGCACGGAGAGCTAATGAGGGCCTGAACAAGGTTTTGCCAGGGGAAATGGAGAACAGCTGGTCCCTGTCGAAAATGGTGACCGGGGAGAGGGAAAGAGGGGGTGGGGACAGAGTTGTAACTTTCCAGTTCCTCTCAGCAGACAAAAGAAAGCTGATGGCAGCGGAGCAGGAGAGATGAAAGGCTTGTAGTTGCACATCTCTTTCTTTAAAGAGGGAAGCAAAACCAAACAAGATTGGTATCATCAACTATAAATGGCATGCAGGAAGAGTTTTGGAAAATGGAAAATCACAATGTTGCTCAGTGGTGAGAAACTTCCCTCACCTTCCAGCTAAGGACACGTCACTGGAAAAGTCCCAGCCTGGGAAAAAAAAAAAAAAATCCACTGAGTAAACAAACTGCATAGGCAGCGAAAACAGAAAGTGGAACAAAGTCAAATGATACTTTAGCTTTAAAGGAGTTTATTTTCAGGTTAGCATTTCCTTGAGTGGCATCAGCTCAAGTTCAGACAAGAAAAATCTCATTAGAGTGAAAATGACTGGTAAACTTCACTGCTGATATTAGACCATTGAAAGAAACTCACTTATTAAAAATCTAAGATTTCAACCTGGGAATTTTTGAATTTTCAGCTATTGAGTGTAGTAAAATGATGCCACTAACAAACCAGATACCCAGGATTAGGCAAGTTAGTGGAAATTTTTCCCCTTAATTTACATGTATTTCTAGACAAAGAAGTCCTTAACTAAACCCTTCTGAACAATTCACTGGGCATGACTCTTTGTCTTGCTAGCAAGTTCAGTAGTGAGAATTTTTCCACCTTGTCTATAAAGTAAACAATGGAAAAATTTCCTTGGTGACAATGAGACAAAATATACAGTGTTGAATAAAATTCTAGGATTCTTACCTCTCTAACTAGCATTCATAAAAATAAAAATACTGCCATAAATTATTACCCTTCTCTGATAAAAATCTACTTTCAACAAAGGTACTTCAAAGTAATTAATCACAGCAACGTTAACTCAAATTCTGGAAACAATTACAGTGGCAGCACTTTGTAGCTGTAATCTAGGAAAATAACCAAGATTGTTTTACCTTTGCTTTTCTGCTCCCCCACTTAATGAGTGCTGCTGCATCCTGGCCCATGCACGTGACAGTCCAACCCTGCTAGCAAACCTATTCACATTCTCTCAGACTTGGGAAGAGGATCAATTAAGAGTCTTTGGGTGAAGAGGTTATGAGTTTTTTGTTTGTTTGTTTGTTGTATGGCTTCTAACATGTATAAATAGTAGAAGTGAACCAGAACTGCAGTAAGGTTTCAAAGTTTGATTATTACTTTTCCTGTTACAAGATAAGAGTAATGTTACTACAGTAAGGGGAACAAGGATCTTTACTGCTAAGGTGGAAGCTTAGTCCATTAAGGTGGGCTCTAGTCCATTGATCACATCTCTAGTTTTGGAGCTTCAAACAACAGAGAACAACAGTAACAAAAGCTTTCCTGAGGCACTAAGCTGAAGGGGCAGACATGAAATTCAGTCATGTTTCAATTCCTGCATCTGATGCAGTTACTGCGTCAAACTTTCTAAAAGAGAAGTGTCATGAATTTTCCATGTGTGCTCTTACATGCATGGTAGGAAGTTCCAGGATGGGGCCAGGTGGGGACAATGACAGAAGTACAGACAATGCTCCCAAAAATGTACTAATTGGACTAATTTGTAATTTTTATAGCAATGTTCTTTTCTCAAAGTAATTTTCGGGCAATAAAACCAAGTTGTGACAGTATTGTAAACATGATCTGCTGTTCTTTAAAAGTTGTTTTTTCATGAGTACACACTAGTGTTGATCAGGACAAGGTAGTGTGGCATCTGACAGCCAGAACCTGTGTTATGTTGGATGACACCTTATTGCAAGAGGCCTCTGTCTTAACACTTCTCATGTTTGGCTAACAATTTGCTAAAAGAATTGATTTTACTCCTCTGAATAGCTGTTGGTAATTTGAAAGCTTTGCAATTTTTTGTCTTCTGGTAGTATAACCATGCTGTTTGAAAGCATTTCAAAATAGTTGCATCTGAAATGCTAAGAGGTTTGCTCTTGGATTCAACTCACATGCTGATCCTCACACTGGTAACTCAGTCAAGACCTTACTCATGGGAGTAAGTACCACCAAAAAGCTGCACATCGCAGCCAAAAATTTTGTGTACTTTAGATACAAGACACACACAAAATTGATATATTTATTTAGTGATCATTTGATGCAGTTAAGCAACACTGGAAAAAAAGTCTTAAAGGTGAATTGCCTTGCTTTGTGTGACCAGGGTTTTTCTCAGCTGTAGTAAGGTTTTATCTGGTAAAGCTTCTTTAAATAACATGGATATGGAACTGGATCAGTCAGGGAATAGGAAACCTCACAAAGGAGGGAAGACTAAAAATGCACTGAATGAAGCAGAACCAACCATACCTTAATCAGGAAAAGGATTTCCACAGTCAGGCCTTACACTTGAAAAAAAAAAAAAATTATCAGACTAAGCCAATTCTTACAGCAGTCACTGGTGATTCTCAGAGTAGAGAAGCCATTCCTAGTCCACAGCTAATTTTGCATACGGCTTTGCTTAGTGCTATGCACATAATTTTATTTTGCTGATTTTCTTCCCTGACCTTGCCCATGTTGTTACAATGAAAGTTCACTTGGCAGCTGATAAGGAAAGCAGCCAATTGTAAAGCTGAGTGACTAAGCAAGAAAATATATGCAAGCCATTTGAATGTCTTGGAAAACACTGCTCACCCACAGACTAAGCAAAAAAGGCTAAAAGAACTTGAAAGCTTTCACTCTAAACATCCAAAAGCTGGAAGGTGCTAGAACTAACACAGGATATGCACCAGAAAGCCTGTACTGGGATCAAAGGGGCAGTGCAGAAGTGTATGGCTGCAGAAGGACCGGCTTCACCAGAAGCTACAGAGCTGAACGTAGCTCACAGGCAGTTCACACGGGATTCCAAGGGCAGGGCTGGCACCAGAGCTGCGCTGACAGAGACGCTGCAAGTGTCACCATTCCGGCAGCAATGGGGGCTGCTGTGGACAGGGGGGCTGGAAACCACAGCAGCCATGAGGTTACCAATCGATACCGATCGCGGGGGCACAGAACAGGCTGACATCAAATTCGGCTGTGCCTGCCCCAGGGATGGCAAAGGCACAAGGGAGACACCAGGGAACAGGAGTCACTTAAACAAGTTCAGTTAAATCTGCCCTTCAAAAAAGCTGATGTGTTCAGAAAAATATTAAAAAACAAACCCAAACAGTATAATTACTGCTTTCTTCATGCTTGCAATTCACTAGTCAGTCATTCCTTTTTCATCACGTAAATGACATCACTGTGAGAAATTATTGCCTGAGGACCTAGGCTGAAACCAGCTCTGCAATCACATTAAAAAGCCTCTGTGCAGATGCAGGAGCAGAGTTTAAATTAGCTTTCAAATTATTTTTCCAAATAAGAAACACAATAAATGAAACACCTCAACAACAACTAATCACTAACAATTAAAAACATAAAAGTAATAACTTTATTCTACAGACTCAACGATTTTAGTAGGGAATTAGCATTGAATGAAGATGACTGCAAATTAAACACTATCAAAACCCAGGAGTGTACTGGAACACTTTAAAGGCTTTGCCTTAGCTTGTGTGAGTGAAGAGTAGCTGTACATATGTGGCTACACAAATAAGCTTGCAGGTCTTTCCTGTACATTTCAACAGTACTCACAAATTGCGCAAGATCAACCTTTGGTGTTCACTCTTGGCGTACACCAAACACACTTAGCAAAACTACTGCATCTGCATAATAGACGAGTTCAAACTTTCCCAGGAACAACAAAACCATTACAAGTACAGCTGTTGCTGTGGTGTTAAGCAATCTTTAATGTCTTCTAGGGCCATGGGTTGTAGCAGCAGTTTAGGTCTTTTTCTCCCCCCTAACTCCTGTTAAGGCTCTGGTCCCCCTCTGGAGCCACAGCTACTCCCCAGCAGACAGTACCAGAGAGAGCCCTACCCTGGCACAGCCCAAGTCTAGTCTTGTCCCGTTGCTAGGGCAACACATGAAACACATCCCTGTTTCTGAGGGAAAGACATGGCCATGCCAAGGGGCTCAGAACAGGCCAGACACTGGCATCATGCAAAACAGGGTGGCATTAACATGAATTATTTTGTTATAATTCAGTATTGTCTGCATGCACAAGCACAGGGTATGACTGTTCATCCCTCAGTGTTTTTAATGAGATTATGGTGGGGTAGCAGCTCTGCCCATCATAAATATGTCTGCTTTTCAACATAGCTACAGGACTTGAGCAGTACTTCTGCTTACCTTAATTCCAAGGTTTTTAGGAGCCACTCGTCACCAAAAGCACTATTACATTTACACAAGACCACAGTGATAATTTTTCTGCTGAAATCTTGTACAGGGACATTTGTGACCCAAATGAATTGCTAAGAGCATCATCTAAGAGGCTTTTTGCATAGGAACATTAGCAAGTAAAGAATTCAGCTACTCTCAGGTCTCAGAGGAAACACTCTCTGATACAGCAGAATCACTTCTGCACACTGTGATGCGTATACAAAAGCTTCAAGTTATACAAATAAATTATTCCAAAGCAGTCACTTTATGTCAGTCATATACCCATGTAATGTCATCATGTACTCGTGTTCCTCATGTAATTAGATATTTTTCAACTGGAAAAAAAAAAAAACCAAACAAAAAACTCCCCCCCCCCCCAAAAATAAACCAACAGAAAAGTAAACTAAAAAAATAACAGGATCATTTCACAGTGATGCCATTTAAATTTTAACGATTAATAGAGGCAAAGCACATTTCATCTGAAGGCTTTTATTTAGAACTTGCTTATGGGTTTGTTCTTATCTGAATCTCAGTTATCTTCCATGGACTTTATACTCTTCTCAGAAAACAAGTGTTTTTGCTGCATGTATTAAACTTACTCTTTTCTTGAAACTGTGTCCTGTAAGAAACAGTGGTGTTCTGTGAGTTTATTTGCTGTAACAGCATAGGTGACAATTACTCTTCAGGCACCGAATCAACTACAAATTAGCACATATGCCTGTAAGTATCAAGCAGATACTCACAAGAATTTTGAATTTTATTTAAGCTACTTTTAATTAAGAATCGTTAGTTTCTCTTAGCCCTCAATAAATAGAAAGCGTAAGGCATGTGGAATCCAAATTCTTTAATGGAGCTGAAGCTAAAAAGCACCATCTGCCATTTACCCCGCGGTTTTCAACCGGGACCTTTTCTCTAGTCGATCGCAAAAATTTCCCTTCGTCCAGACCAGCACAGTGGATCTGGCCACTGATGCCGGCAAGTCACGCACGGGGAGAGCGAGCGAGGATGTGCAGGCGGCCGCCGCGAGCGGCGGAGCGAGAGCGCAGCGGCGCCAGACCCCGCTGCCGGCACGGGAGGGGCGGCGGCGGGAGCGGCTACTTGCAGAGCCCCTCCAGCCGCTCCAGCGTGCCCTTCATGTCACGGATGCGCTTGGCCAGGGCGGGCACGGGCTGCATGGCGCGGTCCAGCTCCTCGCAGCGCGCCACCAGCGCGTACATGGCGCGGATGCTGAGGTCGGCCGCCTCGCCCAGGCTCTCCACGCCGTCGCGGTAGGTCTGGATGCAGCCGACGCTGAGCGCCGTCAGCGCCTGCAGCCCGCAGTGCACGTTCCGCAGCAGCTCGTCCACCTGCGCCGCCACCTGCCCGGCCAGGGCCACCACGTCCTGCAGCGCCCCGGGGTCGATGGCGGGGATGGAGGACCCGCCGCTCCCCGCCGGAGGCTCGCCCCGCGGGGCGCCGCTCAGCCGGATCCGCCGCTCCAGGTTGTTGGCTACGAACTGGGTGAGGCGCCCCTCGCGCAGCACCGTCCCCTCCAGTTCCAGGGCGCTCGCCAGCGTCGCCCGCCGCCCCTCCGGTAGCTGCCGCGCCGCCGCCGCCGCCCCTCCGCCGCTAGCCAGGCTGAGCGCCTCCAGGCTCCGCTCGTCCCGCCCCTCCGCCGGCGCGGCGGCCGTGCCCGGCTCCTCCATGGCGAGCGACGCGTGCCCGCCCGCCGCCACCGCCCACCGGGGGCGCGCCGACGCCTGTTTACGTCTCCCGCGATTGGCTGCGCGAGCCGCGGGGGTGTGGCCTCGGCTGACGGTGCAGATCGCGATTGGCCGGCGAGCGCCGCCCGCCCGCCGCGCACTGCGAGCCCGTGACTTGGAGACTGGGGGCGTGCCCGCCCGGATTGGGCGGCCCCAAGGGAGGCGTGGCCCCGAGTGTTTGTGTCGCTTCCGATTGGCTGGAGCGAGGGCAGGGAGGCCGCCGCTTCATCGCGATTGGCGGAGCGAGGCGGGGAGGGGCAGTGCTGGTGCCGTCAGCGCACGGCGGTTGGCGCGGAGGCGGAAGTGGGCGGGTCGCGCCCGGGTAACAACACTGGGGAGCTGCTGGCGGCTCTCCTCACTCCCCCGCCATGTTCTCCTAGCGGCGGCTCTGATTGCAGCAGCACTTCCTCAGCCCGTCACAAAGCCCGGGCAGACACTCCCAGCAACCCGACCCGCTCATCCCCGCCTGGGCTCGACCCCGCTCCCCGGCACAACTCTGGGTACCCACATCCCACCATGGTTACCAGCACGGCGCCGCCGCCCTTCCTGGCTCGGATCTCGGCGGGCACCGAAGACCCGCGGCGGATGCCGCCCTCCGCCCTGCTCCAGCGCCTCCGGCGCGGGGACAGCAACTGCGAGAACCAGCCCAGCTGCTGCCTGGCGGGCCCGGGGGGCAGCGCCCGCCCCGCGCTGAAGAGGGTGCGGCGGAGGAAGGGAAAGATCCGGCCCGGCCCCGCGGGGCTCCTACCCAGCCGCTATCAGCAGTACCAGCAGCATCGCGCCGGGCTGGGGAGAAGGACATCGCTGGGAGCAGACCTGGTGACGGACGCCCCCCCAGAGGAGCCCCCTGCGCCTGCCCCCTCAAGACCCGCGCCCGGCAAACCCCTCAGGAAGGAGGTAAAGACAAGGCTGCGCTACTTCTCATCACTTCAGCCCTCTCCCGGAGCCCGGCGAGCCGGGGGCTCGTTTTCCCTTTCCCCAGGGGTAGGGGGGAGCAGCGAGCGGGGCGCCCCCTCAGAACGGTGAGGGGGGGACCGGCGGGGGGGCGGCAGAGTTTCCGTTACGCTCGGACGGGGCGGGGCGGGGCTGAAGGGCGAACCGCGGGCGGCGATTGGCTGCGCGGCGCCCACCAATGAGCGCCCGGCGCTGCGCCCCAGCAACAAGCCGGATTTAGCGCTGCCGCTGGCCGCGCGCCAGCCCCGCCCCGCGCTCGCGGAAGGCGGGACGTGCGCGGCGCGCAGCGCCCCATGGCGGCCGGGGGGCTCCGCGCCCTCAGGCCGCCCGTGCCGGCTGAGCGCTGGCTGGAGCTGTGGGATAAGCGAGAAATAGCGGGGAGAAGGTTTCTCCGTACCCCTTCCCCTGCCGAGGTGGACCCCGGCGCCTCACTAAGTGTCGGGGGCGGTGAGGGAGCGCGGAGGACAGGGTTCGTGGTTGATGTGACTCTACTTTGTCTCCGCAGTTCTTAAAAAACAAGATGGGAAAGACAGAGAAGGCGGCCGTCCCCTACGGCCAGCCCGTTCACAGCTTACACCTGTGTGAACAGCCAAAGATAAACAGACAGAAGAGTAAGTGTAACACGCCAGTGACGAAGATCGCCTCGGCGAAAAAGATAGAGAACTTTTGGCAGGATTCTGTGTCGCCGGAAATAGTTCAGAAGCAGGAGAAAAAGCCACTTAAAAATACAGAGAACTTCAGAAATGCCAAGTCCAAGAAACCTATTGCCCTAAATGAAGTGAGCCAAAAAGAAAATTACGCTGGGGCAAAGTTTAGTGACCCACCATCTCCCAGTGTCCTTCCAAAGCCTCCCAGCCACTGGGTGGGTGGCACAGCTGAACTGTCTGACCAAAACAGGGAGCTGATGGCAGTCCACTTGAAAACTCTCCTAAAAGTTCAAGCATAGTTTCCAAGATCTCTAAAGTAATTGGCAAAGAAAACTCCATCCAGGAAACTTAAACATGCCTTGTTGCAACAAAAATTGCAAAAGACTGTCAAGTCTTACAATCACATAAAAAAAAAAAAAATCCTTGTATTATATTTTTTATGGTTGTGTAAATAATGTACATCTTGTATTATGTGTATATTCTTGTTCATACTTTGAGAGGTACATTTTAGTTTTGTTATGAAAGGATGTATTTTGCACTGCCTGATTGGTAGATGTCTTGTATATAAAATATGGACAATTTTACGTGTGTGCTTGACACATGAAGACTTGACTTGCTTTGCACAAGGCAATGAAAATTTTGGAAGGAGAGTACAGCTTTCTAATTAAGTTTCCAGATCAAATGTGAATGTTTTATTCGTGCACTACTGACAATAGTTTCACATTCTTTCTCCCAATCAAGTACAAACATGGAATTTTCATACAAATGTGAAGTTTTGCCCTCTACTCTGGAAACTATCTGGAATTTCTGTTCATCTGTTCATTTTTAAAATTAACTGGAATTTGACTAAAATTCCCACCCAACAATTTGAGCGCTGCTGATTTCTTTAAAGAAGTTTAAAAAAAACCCAACCAGAAAAAAAAACCAAAAAAAACCGAAAAAACCCGAAAGAGCAGAGCTTTCTGCCAAAATTCAATTGGTCACTAAAAAATTAAATAAAACAATTTGGCCTCCCCTTATCCATGTCTCTGTTTTTCTTTGAGTGTGTGTCTGTTAATTCAAGTATGTGAATTTAAATCACTTGATTGCCTTTTAGTGCATTGGTAGAAATGCTTATCTTTTAACTGTTTCAGGCAAAATCATGACATTGAATAGTTCACCGAGAATTCATTATGTTTTAAAAAAAGTCACCTTTGTCAGAGTTCAAGCAATTTGGGCAGTTAGACATTGAAATTCATGCAGTAATGCTCCTTAAATGTTTGCATAGTAAGTCACTATTAAACCACTTACTATGGAAAAGTAGCAGTGACAGAAAATGAATGGAGCAAGTAGAATTTTGTATTTTTCACCAGATTTGTCTCTTGCTCATAGCTATGCTGGGAAATACATTCACCGACTTAAAATTCTTACGGAATCGGACTGTGGATTAGTCAGGCATGTTGAGGAGATGAGGAGATAACAGATTTGGAGTTATTTTCCTAATGTAGTGTTTAAATAAAACTAATACTAGGAAGTATGTGACATTTACATAAGATAGAAAAGTATTTAAGTATTCTTAAGTTTTGGGTCCACCAAAAGCAACATACTCTCTATACTCCAGTGTCCTAGGAGAGGAGTGATACGTAGGAGGAAAACAGCTGCTTGTATGCAGCTGAGGTGGCTCCTCAGTGTGAGCAGAGTTTGCAGAGATAACAGGTTAAACAGCGTTAGGTATGTTTGTGGTTTTGGTTTACCACAAGGAATTAGAGGTTCACTGTCTTGCAAAAGAGGCTGGTATTGGTGTACTCAAGTGTGTGGCTTCAACACCCCAGTTTCCTGCCTAATCTAAATACTACATAATTTAGTGTCCCCCATCTTCTATTCTAAAAATGAACAAAACCCATCCTAGTTTTCTGTTTGTGGGATTTTATTTTTTTTTTAAATGAACAGTATCAGGGCAAAGAAAAATTCCACTGGAATCTCACTGAGGATGACTCAAAGATACTGTTAAGTCCCAGTTTGCTATATTTGGTTAAATGCTGTATTGATCTGTCGTTTTGCCTTCCACCACCACCCCCACCTCCTTTTTCTTTTGCCCGAGTTTCACCCAAGTGCAAAGCAAAATGCCTTAACAATTGCCCATAGCTTTAGGCAATGGTTAATTTTGCCTGGTCACCATGAATCTTGCTAACTAGCTTGACAAGAGGAAGTTTGCATCAATCCTGTGGGTTGGTATTGTTTAGTAGAAGGATGTGTCCTTTTTGCCTGATTATTATCTCATTACCATCAGCCTCCTCCTTACCCTTCCAAGCCGCAGTGTGAATGCTAGCTCTGATCCTGGATAAAATTCATTAGTGTCACAGACCTTTTTGTTCCTGCCCTGATTTGCCAACACATCCCTCAGGGTTAAAGAATTCATTAAATGTTAATTGCCAATAGTTCTCAGCTCCTCAGTCCATTCTTTTGGAGCTGGTGGTTGAGACTTCTGAAGTGTTGAAAACTTAAAACTTGTCATACCTTGTTGGATGCTAAAGGGTAAGATAACAATTTGGTGCTTCTAAGCAATAGCAAAAAACCCAACGTTTAATTAGCACACGTTTGTGTCAATGATCTGGCAGAAGTGTTGCAGCACTTCATGTTTCTGTCTTCCCCAGATCTTTGGGCTGAGCCTCATCCTGCACAAAGGTCTGGTTTGTATATTAGGCCTAAGTGCAACATACACTTCCACGTGACCAGCTGAAAATCAGAACGTGGTCATCTTTTAGGACCGTATTCTGCACTTCACATGTCACTTTCCTGCTTTTTTTCCTTTATGTTTCTACAATATCATCTTATAGGGAGTTTCATGATTTCCTTCACTTTGACAGACTCCTTATCCCAGTTCTCTGAAGAGGAGCTATTGTATTACATGAACATACTCTGAGTTCAGAGCCAGCAAAATATTAGTGTCATATTTAGAGGGCTTGTTTGCAGTGTAATATAAAATTACAGAGTGACCAGCCTTTAAGGAAGAAAATGAACAAAATTAGTGGATGTGTTATCAGCTAGTCACGTGTCTGCTGTACAGGAATTAAATAAATTGCTTATTAAATCTTCTGAGGTCATTAAGGAAATTAAGCATTAGCACTTCAGTTAGATAATGGAAATCCTTTCTGTTTAAAAGTCAAAGCAATGCTGTGCAGAGCTGCAGGGGAATCAACTGAGAGTTAACTACCACCTTACTTTTGAACAGTTAAATATTATGCATTCATGGTCCTGAAAAATTAGATCTCATGGAAGACAGAAGTATCTGTTGTTGGGTTCTCATGTGTGGCTAAGGCTCAGCCCATTAAACAGCTTCATTAATAATGGCTGGCTCGGTTCTCTGCTAAGGCTAAAATGTTTCTGCCTCCTAATGCAACAGGAGCTAGAAATCCTATGTGCATTTGAACTTTATTACAGGATCTCTTCAGAGATTTTGCTGAATTCTGCTGATTACTTAAGCAATCTGCATATGAGATGGTAAATTTAATTTTATTTCATCTGATTAATATTTAATGCAGCACATGTAATTTTAAGCAGTACTTTAATTGTTTTAAGATTTTTTTTAAGCTTCTGCATTAGAAAACATTTGATAACTGTCACTGAAATCAAGTACAAGCTCTATAGACTACATGAAGCCTAAAGATAATAGGTATGTTTCATTGTAATTTTGAAAATAAGTTTACCTTTATTTTCTACATAGAATGGCTTGGGTTGGAAGGAGCCTTAAAGATCATCTAGTTCCAACCCTGCTGCCATGGGCAGGGACACTCCTCTAGACCAGGTTGCTCAAGACCCCATCCAGTCTGGCCTGGAGAACCCCAGGGGCTGGGGGAACCCCAGTTTTTTCTGGATAATCTGTTCCAGTGCCTCACCACCTTTATAGCAAAGAATTTCATCCTAACATCTAATCTAAAGCTACACTCTTTCAGTCTGAAGCCATGCCCCTTGTCTTGTCCCTCTATGCTGCTGTAAAAAGCCCCTCTCCAACTTTCTTGTAGGCTTCCTTCAGGTTCTGGAAGGAAGGACTTGACACTTCCCTTATGGAGTTAAACATATTCCTAATTTTTTTCTACAACTTTTTGTGCTCTTTGAATTTTGATTTTACAATGAGTTCTTTAAATTTTTTTTTCGTATTATATGCTTCATTGAACTTTTAAAGGTAGTTTATTTTCTGTTGTTATTTCTAAGATGGTTTTCTATTAGGAGTAGGCTAGTTCTTGCCCAAAAGAGGCTATGATCTAAGTTAGAGGTAAAGTTGTAAAATGTAAACATTTACTGTGAAAAACTGATGCTACCTTGTTGAATAGGAACTACTGCATTATATATTTTTGATAGCTAGAAATAAATATTTAGGTGCTGTTTCACTAGAAAAGATTGATGAAGGGCTTATTCATCAATTAAGGATATATACATTATCCAATAAAAGGACCTAAGTGCTGAAGTTGAGCAATAGAATGTTATCAGCAATTTTGAGGCTGTGAACTTTCTGGCTTGCTTTGAGAGTGTACCGAGAATGTTATCAGAGCTAAGACAGGAAGGTCAACTTCAATTCAGCTGAATTTGAAAAAGTTTCCTGAGGAATTAATTTGCACAACAAACATGTCATAGCAGAGTCTCCCCATGTTGAAGTCAGCATCTCTAACTTTTATTCTCATGGGGTCATCAAATCTCATTTGTTCAACCCCCAGAAAACAGGCCTTCAGATTTTGCAAAGCCCTGACTCTCTTGGAAGGCTGCATTGGTACTTTCATTTAATCTTAGCCTAGTGACATTATTACAAGTGTGTGGCAGATGCATCACTTAGTCTGAGTTGTTCATAAACCTTTGTCTTCAGTTTGATAACTAGGCTGGTTATGTGCACTTACAGGTTGCCAGTGGTGAGTACGCTTATGTCATTTCCCTAAATTATACCTGGAAGAGGAAGTGTTTGAAGATCCAGGACTTTTCTCATACAGTCAGACTTTGCTCACTCTTGTAGTTCAGTAAGTGGCTGTATTATTTCAAGAAGTGGTGTAATCATCATGGCTGTTGTGCCACTCTTAGGGTCATAGAGCAAAAGGTTTGGAGGAGATTGCTGTTTGTATTAAAGATACCATTTACTCCCTTAATGAAGCGGTGTGCTGTGTGCTTTCATCAAGTAGGCCTTTGAACCCTTTAATTTGCCAGTGTCCTTATATGTAGTGATGGCAGTGACCCATCAAAATAAAATTTATTTCGTTTTTCATTTCCTGAAACAAGACCTAAAGCTACATTTAATAAAGGGCTTAGTATACAGGGCCAGACTTTCCTCTAGTTTCTCTCATTGCCTGATTCTTGTGTTCTTTACTGCCTAATGATATAGAATAAGGTGTGCCCTTACTTAAAATGATGCATAATTTGAGATCTGTAATTTGCTTTTGTATATGTGTGTATATGGCATGAAGCTTTTGTAAGTTTCATTCCTAGCATCAGGATATTCAGAAATTGCATGTTATTATATTTAAAATAGGAATTTAAAGTAGGAATTAATGGAGTAGTAAATTGATAGACCTTGTCCAAATTTTAGACATTCTTCATATGCAAGTAATAAAAAAGGGATGATGTATTTCTATGCCCCTTCTCCTGTGTACTAGGTGTGAAAAGGAAAAAAAAATGGTGAGACAGGTAGAAAAAAATATCCTGAAAAACAAGGCAAACTAAGAGATGAGAGAAGCAGTGTAGAAGTCACCATTGTTCAATGTCGGAAGGAAAGATACTGCAAGAAAAAAATTATCTCCTGAGGTAGCTGATGTTACTGCAAATTTAATAGCTGGATGAAACTTGTAGTAGTTATATCAAGACAGACTGGACTGACACCATCATGAGTCCTTTATTAAAAACTTTTCACACCTTCTTTCAACCAACTCTGACTCCTTCCCTCATAGGAAGCTTCACACAGCACTGACTCCTTTTCTTACAGGCAGCTTCACAGAGCACTGACTCCTCTCTGCAAGTTTCCTTCTTCCTGCTACATGACTGGCTAACCCCAAGCTGTCCCTTAACCCAGCCACCTAACCCTGTCTGTCCATTGCACAGCCACATGTCCCTTACCTCCTCACATCACAGACTGAATCCCAAAATGCAGCAGACTCTCGGCCTAAAGCTCCAACTACAACTTATGGCCAGCTAGCCCATTCTTTTATAGCACCCACCCTCATTGGGCAGGCAAGGCTGTTTCTACTCCTTGGTAACCAGTACATCTGTAATTCATTGGGAAAGATTGCCTCCTGCGCTATGCTCACAACCTATCTCCCACAGAAATTCAGTTTGCTTCTACTCCTCGACTGGGACCATCTGGAGAATGACAACGTGAGATGACAGATCTTGTAACTGGCTTTTTCTCTGACTGGTCAGTACCTACTGTTCATTACTAGAAATTGCACCTTGGTGCAGCATTCTTAATGGTCAGCACTGCTTCAAGTGTCACAAAATGCTGCACAAGTGCTTACTGCTCTCAGGTTTTCACAGTTTTTTAGAAGCAGCCAGATCAAGTATGTACATTACTGAATGTTAGAAGCCTTCACATTTTACAGCTGGGAAAACAGGCATGCAGAAGGGAACTAGCTGGCTTGAGATCTCTCAGTAGGCTGTTCATTCACCCAGAAAGTGAATCTAGTGTCTGGAGGTCCAGCCAGGTATTGCCTTTGCCAGTGTATATGGTTTGTCGTGTGTGATCTGCAAGTCTTGTCTCACTGTGTAGTATATAAAATGCACTTAATACAAGGTGCTGCTTAGAAGTGTTTGTAGTTTGGTAGGACTGGTGAGTTAAATCAGGATGCACCTAGGTTTTGTGTTGTACACAGTTTTATTACACAATAGTTTTAGTAATTCACACAATAAAGATGACTATTACACTTTTCTCCACCTTTTCTTGGATCTTTTGATACAATATATAATCTATACCCACTGCTGTCCTCTACCCCATGACCAGCAGTGGGGAGGCTGGTGATAAGTCAATAGTTTCTGCTCATTAGCTGCTGCTCTCCACTGTACAAACACT
This sequence comes from Oenanthe melanoleuca, assembly GCF_029582105.1. Classification (NCBI taxonomy): domain Eukaryota; kingdom Metazoa; phylum Chordata; class Aves; order Passeriformes; family Muscicapidae; genus Oenanthe; species Oenanthe melanoleuca. The sequence goes on from NC_079336.1 coordinate 34,388,402, forward strand.
GTACAAACATGCTGCAGCCAGCAGTTCCTTGAGTTTGCATTTGCTTTATCTTTAGCCTTTCATTAGATCCTGGAAGAAAGAGAGAGGCCCAGTCTTTCCCAAGAGAGAGCATCTTCCTCCAGGAGGACAGAACATGCAATTTGCATGTGATCAAATTTTTCTCTACCACCAGCCAGTCCTTCTTAACACCTCACAGCTTTCCCATCACTTTCCCCAAGTGTTTTCTTTACTTTTCACTGCAGCTGTGTCTTTTTTCTTGTATTTCCTCCTTAATGCATTTAATCATTCTCGGTTTCCCTCACTTCTGGGCAAGTGTTCATACATGTAGGATTTTTAATATGAAAAATCAAATCGAGTGTTCTACCTTTATTCTGCTGTGTTCTGGGTACAATTCCTCCAAGACAGTGTGTACTTTTTCCTAGAGGGCAGTTAGATTTTTACAAAAGGCAATGATTCTTTTGAGATTTCTTCTGTCAACCTGATATGAATTGACCTGTCAAGCCTTGATAACCATAACATACCTCACTTGGTATCCTGGAGGACTAGAAATGACTGATGTACTGGTCTATACAGATACCATAGAATTAATCTGTCAACCACAACTCAAAACCCCAAATTAGAGTTTAATAATTGCTCCCTCAGAGATCAGGAAGTCTGAGAGGTCTGACATGGACTGGTCACTGGCAGAAGGATGTGCCAGGAAGATGAAAATGCATTCTGCAACTCGGACACTCATGAACCAAGGCTTCTTATCTAATTTTCTAGGCTGGGTCTGCTGTTGGAGAGCCTGTCACACATACAGTCTGCTTGCTGCATGTGTCCAAACCCCCTTAGCCTCCTGCTGTAGGACAGTGGCTGGCTGAGTGTTCAGTGGTTGTTCCATGGTAAGACAAACATTTCTGACCTGGTTGTGTTGTAGGCAATTTAAGGTAAGAGTTTACACTGCTCCTTTGTGTTTTCTCTCATTTGGGTCAAGGGTCATCTTTCAAATGTATAGCCATTGAGACTGAATTCAACAGCAGTCATGTGACTTCTTGCTGCATGTAAGTCAACTTTAATAAAGAGAAACTGGTAACACAGGTACCATTACTTTGTCCAGAGAGATAACTCTGATCAACTAACTGTGCCTGTGTACTGTTAGTTCAGCTGAACTCCTATTTTCAACACTTTTCATTTTCACTCTTTATTTTTCAGTTATGAATTTTTATCTCTTTTTCTGACTACAGTGATGTTGGGAATACATGCTGACACTCTGGAGAGCCATAGCTCTCCAAAAAAATGAACAAACAACAGACACATTGACATTTCTGTCTTTAGGAAGTGTTGGGGTGAAAGGAGGTTAGGACCCCCAGTTCTGGTAAGCTCCCATCTGGATCTCATAGCCACCAGCCTCAGTAATGTTCTGAAACATGCCAGCTTTGATGGCTGTATCAGTGTATTTCAGAGTGTTTAAAGAAGGCAGCCTTCCAAAAAAAACCCCAGGTTTTCCAGTTTTCCTTTCACAGCCCCAGAAGTAGCACTCAGTGAGAGGATAGCCCACTCCCTTAAATAGCCTTGAGATGAAGCAGAAACTTCTGTGCAGGCAACACAACCCCTGATGTTATCTTCTCTCCTGTGGCAACACTGAAGAGTTAACCTGTATTGCTGTTATAACAGATTATTTCCAGTTTTCCAAACTGCTGCATGTTTATATAATTTTTAACACATACATGCCCTATTTTTCAAATACTATGGGAAAACAATGTGAAGATGTGGGGGAAGGATAAAAAATAATCTTGATCAAGTCTTGCAGCCTTGATCCAAATGTCATCTTAGTCACAATTTTCTTAGGAAGGGCTTTGCTCACTTTTAGCACTGCTGAGATGGTGATGTGGGAAGGACGTGCTTTCCCCCTGGGCTTCACTGAGATACTGAAGAAGGTGAAGGAGTGGGAAGCCGATATCTGATGACAGAGGAAGGAGCTCTGCTGATACAGAAACCTTTCTCCATACTGTCTTCCTCAGCTGCAGGCAGCCTCCCTGATATGGCTTTTTAAGGACCTCTAGAACACCTCCACCCTTAATTTCTGTTCCAGAAATGTAGGTAACACATTTTACACACCAAGTAACCACGGACACCGTCAGTAACTTTTTGGTTCACTTCCAGGGGGTATTGACACCAGGTAGACAAAGAGGTGAGGAGGAAAGAAAAGAAATTAACAGGCAAAAGGTTAAAAAACCACATTACTCCTGACAGAAAAAATGAAATGTGCCATGTGCACATGTGATGGAGAGGAACACTGCTACATTTGCTTCAGCAGATGGAGTTACTGCTGCAGGTGTCTTTAAAGCTCGTGCATATGGCTGGATGTGTGCTGTGCTCAAGGGTCCAAGGCAGTGAGTAGTAGGGAAAGCCCAGTGTGAAGGCCCCATGGGCACAGGCTGAGTTCACTCTAGTGGCTTGCTTTGACATTCCTCAGGGGGGCCCCAAAAGGACCCATCTGGGGAGCAGCAGCTCATCCCTCCCCACCACAGCCTTGCCCAGAACCCATGCTTGTATTAGGCAGCTGGAGGGTATAATCACTGAGTAATTCTTGGTGAGGGCCTAATTGCAAGTTAATTTAAAGTCAGTTATGTAAACAGATTAAATCAATCCTTCCCTCTATTTGTTTTTCATCACATGCAGACTCAACCACTCTTAAAAATGCTCTATCTGCTCTACTCTGCTGCTTCATTGAGTTGATGTCCACTGCTAATATTTGCTGCTGCTAATACCTGCGTTAGGAAGAGGCTTTATGAGATCCCAGTGAGTCAGAATAATCTATGTGATGTCGTCAGGCACTTTGGGGAAAGGCTCTGCAGATGAAAAACACAGCCAGCAACAGCTCAATCTGTATTTGTGACTCAGTGTGATGTATTTATATGCAGAGAATAGCAGACAATAATTTATTAGGCAAAAATAATTTTGAATTATTGTTGTACTGGTGTGTCAGAACAATGAAAGAATAGCAACCAAAAAGGAAGAGAAGAAAACAAACAAAAAAGTTAATGTTTTTGTTTTTCTTCAGCTCATGGTTTACCAAAAAGACAGCTGGAGATTAGAACAAGTGGATTAGGCAGGAAACCTTAATTTCTAAATGAAAACACCCTGTGCACTTTTGGCATAATGTACAAAATACACTAAAAAAAAGTATCTTTTGTAAAACACAATCTCATGACATATTAATAAATACTGCACCTCTGGGGTTTTAAAAAATTAGAAAAATTACATTTTCTACTGCAAACTTATGAACTTTGGAGGAAATTTCAGTAAATAAAACTGTATCTTGTTGCTCTCTATGCTGTCGCTTTATCACAGTGTAGAATATGTCATAACAACACAGAATATGTCATAAATCAAGGGCCTGAAAGTTAGATACCTATGTCTAACCCTGGCTTCAACTTAACAGTCAGCAAACAGAAGGGGACATATATATTTCTAGCAGTTATTTTTACAGGTTTGGAGGAGGTTATAAATAATTTTGTTTTTCAGAACTTCACTGGTTTATCTAGGCTGGTACACATTGTCAGTACTAACCTAGTCAGAACATAGAAGAGATAGGTATCAAGTCATATATTTCCAAAGAAATCTCCTTTAAGCTCTTAGAGAGTAGTATAAAATACAATGCTTTTTCATTCTCCTTCAAACTTTCCTTTTTTAAAATATTTGTAATTATTTTGGCTAATTATTTTACTCATAAATGTAAATAAGTTACAATAGTTTTCAGGCCTGAATTTTAACTTTAGTATTGTTAAGCACTACATTTTGTAGACTAGATGCCCATTAAGTGACAAATTAAGATTCACTGCTACATGAATGTACAGGAAACCTCATGGCTAGTGAGAGCTATTACTCAATTGACAAAAATATTTAAGAAAAAAGAAGGAAGTATTTTAAAGTTTCTTTTTAATTAAAAGCATCCTAATTGTTGAAAACATGTTATTTATAATATAACATCTCACTCTGAAGTTAGAACCAACCAAATTGTATGCTTGGACTGTACTCATACTTTATAATTAACACGAGTTAAAGCATTTAACATTTCAGTTAAAAGCCTAAAAGTCATACATTATCATAACTGAAAATCCTCCTCTACACAGGATAAATCAAAAAATATTACAGCTTATCAAAATGTCCCAAGCACTTTTAACTAAATATATTTAATTTTGACTTTTAAAGTAGAATTTCTATGTGAGATACCAGATGATCACTCATCTAATTTACCTGTGCATCACCTTTCACTGTGATTAACCTAAGCATTGTAACAATACCCTATGAAACTAATCCAACTCTTCACCTGACCCAAATGAGCTAGCACTTCAGAGCATGGATCCTATTTCATACTCAGCCTAGCCTTTTGTTGAGTTAGATTTTTTTTTTTTTTTTTAATTAGCAAAGCTTTTGACAGGTTTTGCAAGACTTGACAGTTCAGCCTCAGCTCTGCTCTGAAGGTACTCATAGCATCACTTCCATGTCAGAGGCACTTGAGCAGCATCTAGGTCCAGAACATCAGAAACTGAAGTTCTCCTTCTACTCTGCTTCCTCACATGAACAGTCACTCTGATTTAATATGGGTTTTGGAGTGTCACTGTGCCAGGACAGATTTTCTCTTTTCGATTGAAACACCAGTTCCTGAACCTGAGAACCTTTTCTGGAAGCTTGACACTGATTTTTTTCCACATTCTTTAACCTTTCATGTAATGATTCAGACTGTGACTTTGTCCTTGATCACCCCATTAATCTACAGCATCTTGGAAATGATCTGGAGTGAAACTGAGACTGTCATCTCAGTTATCAAATCTCAGCTGTGGAAGTGCCACAGTGTCACCCATACTCTGACAGGCAAACCCAACACACTATTATTACAGCACTTCCTCAGGAAAACTAAAGTATTTTTTATAGCAGAAATTACATCTTAGTCATGCATCCTTGATCTGTCTTGTCAATTCTGTAAACAGTGTTCATATATATTGCTTAGTCTTATATCTAGATACCTCACAACACTGCTTTTCATATTTAACAATAATTTCTTTGCATTTCTGACAACTCTTGTTTTGATTTGTGCTACCAAATTAGTCATGTGAAGAATAAAAAATATTGCTGTGAATTGAATGATATCATCAGCTGAATAGATAGAAGAAAACATTTAAAAGACAGCATCATCCTTACCATCTCCTCAAATGAAAATGGTGCTGACAGATTCTTGTGAATCTAGGGCTTTGTTCAAAGTAATTGCATAAGAACTTTTTTTATATTCTACATGTAAACTGAGTATTCCTGTCTAAGCAAAGAATCTAGAGGAGATAAAAGCAAATGAGATATGTAACAGATAAAAATTTAGGGACATCCTGGCCAAGAAGCTAAATAAACCTTCATTAATGATTCAGTCCTTCATAATAATGGGATAAAGTGCACCTCACCCTGGGAGATTTACCACATGTCTGGACAGTTCTCATCCTTTGGCGTTTTAACTAAGTGTGGGTCTCCTGTCCAGACAGCAGGACTTCTGCAGTACTAAGGAGAGGACATTCAAAGTGCTGGGAGAGATATTTCTAAGAAAAAACAAGTACAAACATGCACACCAAATGAAATCAGTCACAGAAAATGTCACCATGGGTCAAAGGCCTGACTCTACAGACACTTACACACATACTTATTTTTTCTATTGGTGAGTGGACTTAGTGATGTGACAATTCAGAACAAAATTGAGCATTCTGGTATTGAATCTGTGCTCCTGCCCAGGGCCTTACCAAAGGTCTATGTTTACATGCTAACCATGAAGATACTAATTATTTCCCCACACACTCTATCTACACCTTCATAATTTTCATTCCCTTACATTTCATTCCCCTTACACAAAGGGCACTAAGGAAGCAAACATGATAGATAGTGGTCACCCCATGGACTAGGGTGAGACCTTCCTTGTGAGGAGGGTGTGTTGTTCCTACATCATCACCTCAATGATGTACTCATCCAAAGTTTTTGCATCCTTTTGAGGCAGGAAAAAACAAGTTGTGTGCTGCAGGCCATGCAGTTCTCTAACCCTCCCCAGCGAAGGAGGTGATATCAGATCTGCTGCCATGGGAGGGCAGCAAGGATTTGTGCCTGCTTGATGGGAAGGTCTGTGCAAGCATGATGTGGTTGAGTTCCAGGGTGCCTCCCTGGGACCTCCAGTGGCCATGGCTCATGGTTTGTATTAAGTAAAGGAGCAGAAAGTGACATCACAGCTGTTGTGGGAAGTGAGATGTATGTTTTGAGGATATCAATGAGTTATAATAATTTCTCCTTCTCTTTCAAGGCAGGTGTGTGGCTCCAAGGTGGGGTATCCGAGATGTTTCTCGTGTAAGCTGAATACCTACTCCATGGGGAGAGCTGCAGGTCCATCTGCACATTTGGAGATTTGGAAGGTCCTCTGGCACTCCAGAAAAATTGCTTTGCTAAGGCTCACTGTATTAAAGTCTAATGCAAACAGTAGCTCCCAATACCCAGCCATAAGGTAATCCAGGCTGAAGGGAACCTCAGGAGTCTTCCAGTCCTGCCTCCTGCTCACAGCAGGGGTGGCTGCTAGGTCAGGCCAGGTTCACTCAGGGCCAATTCTGATCATCTGAAATGGAGCCTGGCAGAGGGTTGGATGGCTGAATGCCTTCAGCCTTTCTCTGTCATACAGGATTCTCCCCGTCAGAGAGTATAAATATATCTCCATAATGCTAACATGGAAAAGCTTTAAGATCAATCTTTCCCTGTTACCTGTATATTGAGTTAAAAGGGCTGAAAGATATAAAATGTTTAAGAATGAACAGGATTAAAAAAATAAGCAGATTTTAAAAATCACAATGAGTCTTGTATAAAGTGTTTTGATTCTTCAATTGTCATCTAAAATCAAATGGTTATTTAGTCTAGAGTCCCTTGAGAGGATTTGTCCCAGATTGGTGGGAAAGTATATCCTTATGTTACACACACGATGCCAAGTACACACACTGTATTAATAACTGAACTGAATGTTTATATGCATTTAAATTGTAAAAAAATTGAACAGATTAAAAAAACCCTAAATTATCCATACTGCATAATTAATTGGTTATATTGTTCTACAAACAGGATGCTCAGCAGGCTCAAGATAACTCATTCACTTTGCCAGGTAGCAAATAGCAGGTTTGCATTAACTGTCCATAAAATCAAGTGAATACCTGCTGGAACCGTGAGCTTCACGTCCATGTTACTCCAGAAGCAGAGCTCAGAAAAGCATCTGACCTGTCTGCACATTGTGTCTGCACATTGTGTCTTACAATAGACAATGTTATCCAGTTTTGCTTTTTTTTTTCTTTATACTTCTGGAAAGATTTATTTGCTCTTTTTTTAGGAGGCATTTTGGAAAAGGCCGGATACAATAATTAAGATAAGTGAAATTTGTGAAATAGCTGATGAGGAGAGTGAGGACACTTGATGCTATAGTAATAACACAATGCTGAGATTTTCCCACTGAAATCAGTAGTAGCACCAATAGATGGTGTATACCTTAAAGCAAATATAAGAGGAGAGTTGAAAAATCTGACAATTGCTTTTATGTGTGTGGTGCTCATTGAAAGTACTGGACTGTATTCTTTTCTTTGGAGAATGAAGCCTTTTTTCGTAAGTATCCTTTAAAATTAAAAGGTGATACCACAGACTCAGTACCTGACTCCAGAAGAGACATTGCTAGGGCTGAAAATTTAATATTGCTATTTTGAGTCACTCAAACCTTGGACTTTCTGCCAATCTGCAAAGTAATCAGGCTAGAAAATCTTATGATAGAGGCACCTGCTGCTAGGAAACCCAGATTAATATTGCCAGCACATATTGAGTAGGCTACTGAACAGCCAACACATACTAATGATGCCTGGGCTGCAAAGTCAGCTGGCAGCCTCCAGACACCCCATTGTCAGTCCCCTGAGCTCTGCAGCTCTGCAGCTTCCCAGTACCAGCAGAGGAACTTCTTGACAGAGCAACTTTACCCTTTCTTTTTACATTTATTTATTCCAAAGTAGGTCATGCTGTGCCATCTGTTGACACTTAAAACCCACAGAGGTTTCCAGATTCCCTGTGGTCTCCTGCAGTTTAACATGTATTTTTAATACCCTGTTGCTCTACCTAGCTGCTGTATGTACTGAGACTACTGATCACAACAGCTTGTTCAATCACATAAGGCAAATATGTGCAGGTCTTGAAGTAATGTACTAGAGGTGAGTATGGCTGAGAGGGGAGAGAACACAACAAGAAAGGCCTGAATTTTTTGCTGATGTTGAATCCTGGGCAATACTGCTTTCAACAGAGGTGCTCGTGACCTGCTTTCTGCTTCTCCAGCAGCCTTGTTGAAAGCTTAGGAGAGCAATCAGTCCCCAAATAGGTACACAGTGGGTCTTTTCAGGCTGCAGTTAAATTTGCTTCTCTTTTTCTCTTACAGTGAGCAAATGAATTGAATTTCACATTCACAATTGTCTTTAAGCTCCTTGCACAGCATTCTCAGCTTTCTGCCATGTGCCTGTTTATAGTGAATTACCCACACACGGCGAGGATGAGTTTAAAAAACCCCATTAAAAACTGATTTTAAGTAACGATATTCAAGTTATCCACAGGAAAATTTCTGGAAGGGCACATGTCCACATGGGTGCAACACTGGCATTGCACACAAATATAACAAATATCCTTGGTATGTGGTACAGTAAGCAGCATTGGTAAGGAGAGGGGAACTCACATACACGTGACATAAAACATACATAAAACATAGTACAGCATACACAAATATTGGTACATGAAAATTGTGCCTGAGAATTTAGGAGATAGGCTTTTAGTTAAAGGAACTGGCCCTGATCACTTTTCTACTAGCTGGGTGTTTAACAGTAACAAGGTTATAAAGCACCCCAACAAACTGCAGCTCAGCGTCTCTAAAATGTGCTTTTAAAACAAACAGCTTAACTCTAGGCAACAACAAACAGGCTGAGGTAATTAAAGATCAAGCCCTCTTGGGCTAGAAATGACTAGAACACATTACCTAAGTTTGCCAGATATCATTGGGCAATGTATGACTTCACCTCAAAATCATCTTAACCATTAGTGGAAACCAAAATGGACTGAATTAGCTTGTTCAGTAATACAGTTTGACTTCTACTGTTTGCAATAGTCAATTCTGGTTCACAGGTTTCTGGATATACTGGATGCCTTTGTTTCCTTGAATTCTAAAAACATATTTTCTTCTTTTCACAGTGATGACTACACAAGTTCAAAATGACCCTGAAATTCTGGCAAAGTTCTGCACATGTGTTGCATTGATTTGAAGAAATCCAACTGCACTCTCATGAGTCATCTGTACAAAACTAGCAAAGTTCATAGTATTGTAAACTAGAAATATGATTATTTCGAGTAGCCCTGGAGACAAATATATTTTTCTCCTTTTTCACTTATCTGCTTATTTTTGTCCCAGAAAACTGATAACAATTCCAGGAAACCTGCACATTCACTGTACTTGTACACTTCTTTTTGTCAAAAGTAAACCCAGAAGTATACATGGTGAGTGCAAACATACTCTGTGTTTACTTATATTTGTGATACTACAAATTAAAATTTAAAAAATACTAAAAAATCATTGTGTGCTATAGTAGTTATAGCTACTGTTATTGCTTTGTATATTCCCACCGTGACTGGATGAAGTATGGGTTTGAATTTTTTTTGAAAATTAATTTTTTTTAAATTAATATCTTTTTAATGAGCACCCTTAAGTCTTGTTGTGTTTGTATTTTCATAATTGGTACAAATCAAGAACAAAAAAAATTACTCTTTTAAATATAATTTCCCAGGGTATTATGAAAAATGTCAGCACTTAATACAAGTGTTTTTATTAATATACAATGTATCATACTTCTGATTTAAAAAAAATAACATAAAAGCTTTGAGGGTAAAGAGATTTTCAATTAGACACAGTCAGCTGCTGGTTTTCTGTCTCAATAGCTCCTCAGTACCACTAAATCCACAACAAAGTATTTAATAGTAATCTGTCCAACAGATGTAATCCATTTAAGATTCCTGTGGATTGCAAATATATAATAAATTTACTGTCTATCTGCAAAATAGTATACTCATATGAAACAAACTCGAGGCTTTCACGTAAATTTTGTGAGAAGGGAAGGTACATCTATATTTAAATATAAATTTAAAAATAGAAAATTATATATTAAATTGTTTGAGTTGAGTAGTCATATTCTGTTCTGTTTAATCCAGAAACAGAATACTGTTTATGAACAAACAGCAGTAAAACCTCAAAGGCTCAATGTATTAAAACTATAGAACTTTAAGAGGTACGAAGTACTTTCTTTCTCCAAGGGAATAAAAGAACCAGGACCTAACTGTGGTTCTGTTTGAATCAATAGCAAAGTTAAACTGCTTTTAGTAGCATAGGATGTAAATAACTAATAGCATTAGTGGCATAGAATATAAATAACTGGTGGCTTAACTAAAGGGTCATTTTAACATCAGGAGAGATAAAATTTTTTCATTCATTTGAAAAGTTTAACACAATCTAGATTTCATTTTTCACTTATATTTGCAAATATGAAAAATGTTATTAACCATTTTTAAACTGGGAGCTGAGAGAAGCAATTAAATGTGTGGAGATCTGTGTAACAATTTTTGCCTTGGTTTCAGCTCTATCAGGATTTAACAGGGAAAACATTTGGTCTTGTGTGCACAGAGATGGATTAGCTCTCTTTTAGAGGCAGTGGAGGGCAGTTCACTGATGGACAGAGCAGCTGCAGTTTGTGGTCATAGCACACTTACCTGTTTTCTGTGTGTTTGTTTTCCATGCTGTGGTCTGTGAGTCAGCCAGCACACGTACAGTGGGAAAGCTGCAGTCCCTGCTCATTGCCCTGCTCCTCTCCTGCCCAAAGGTGAGGTACCTCAGGCTTTGAAAAGGAGCTGGCAGCCATAGAGCCTTGAGCTTTTCACATCTCATCATCAGCTTTTCCTTCCACTCTGGGCTGTTTGTAAGTCATGCTGTTGCCAGAATGATTTTTGCTTTTATATTTCTTCCATATTTATTCATATATCTGTAGACTATTGTTATAGAGTTATACAGCTCCTAGCTAGCTCCAGTACTTTTCCCTACCCTAATGGGCAGAAAGACAAAACACATTCCAGAAGCTCCAGCCCTGGGGGGTTCAAGGCCCCTATCCTATCTTGATTCTTCCTGGAAGCCACGGTTGAAACCAGCTCTGCAAGACACTTTTTCATAAACAAAGATTAGTTCCTATCTACAGGGGGGCTACAGAAGAGGTGGAAACAAAAGGGGGCAATCATTTCATCACTTGTGATTCTAATTGGGGATCCTTGTCAATTATGCTAATTTTCTAAACTTATAAAACTGTGTTCACCCTATTCAGAGTGGGCATTTTTCCATATTTATCTCTTGGAGGCCTCCAATAAAGACCAGCCTTTATATTACCTCCTATACTAATATTGTCTTGAAAGTATGTTGTTTTATTTCTAGGTCTTTAAGGCATCAATGCTATGAAATGAATCATTGAATTTGTCTGACATTAAATACAAAAGATCTGCCTCTTTCTTAAAGGAAGAAAGGAACTAAGCATCTAAGCTACAACCAAATATAACATAACAAATAATATAATACTTAAGTAAATAAAACAAAAAAAAAAGTGCTCATGTTGTCAGTCATGGAGCTGTTTTGGCATCAAGTGTCTTGAAGAGACATATGTGATCAGGCTGCTTTCATCACAAATTTTTTCAAACTGGGATAGCAATATGACTATAATGATGCTGCTACTATAGAAATTACATAAATGTAACAATTAACTTATAGTATAATGTGAAATAATGACAGTATCACAGATTAAAATAGATACGAAAATGCAACAGTACAAAAGAGCAGGATTTTTTATTGGAGGAGAGAGAGGTATTCAAAGGCATTTTCTGCTGAGGTAAGATCTCTGATATTTGACACTTTTCTTGCTGTTACAAAAGTAAAATTTGAGTATGAAGGAGAGAGCAAGTAGTCAGTAAGTTTTGTGTGTTAAAAGTCTTGGATATCAGTAATCTAATTCTCTGTTTACATTATGCTGTGCATACTTCTAAGAGACCCATAATAGCTGATAAGTTTTATGTAAGTCTTCAGAGAGACAAGCCAAAGAAAGAAATCTAAGTTTATCTAGCCCTGCCTTTTTATACTAGAGCTATCTGCTCTAGTTGGCAACGTTTAAGTCAGGCAATTTTTGAACTTTTCTTGGAGTTAACTGATACTCCTTGTTAAAACAATTTCACCCCAGCTGGAAAAAAAATAAAAAAAGGCAAAAATAGCTACAGCTAAGCCCTTGCTGCATTCTTGCAGCTTTCAGAGTGCAAATGAAAATCTGCATCAGATAGAAAAGTACTGTTTGTTAAACCAGTCTAAAGCTGGCAAAGCTTATACCAGCCTCTGTGGCTAATGGTGCATGAAAGTGATTGTTTTGAAAATAACTGTGTTGGTTTAAAATACTATTGCCTGTCTCCCAGAGGATACCACCCACATAGAGGAGTCAGCAGACTGAGAACACAGATAACTCTAAGCTGCTTCAGGATAAAATCCAGTATTTAAAGCATAAAATGGCAAAGGGGGAGGGGGCAGCTTGAATTAAGCTTTTGGACTTTGCACTGAAACAGCAAAGAAACAGAGGCAATTGTGTCCCATTCTGCCTCCAGAGCTGGGGCAGGCATCTTTGGCAGGCACAAAGAGCTGGGGGCAGCAGCAAATAGCCACAGCTTTCTCAGGGAGGGTCTAAGCGTGTCTTTTACCTTTCTGGTACAGGTTCACAGCATTTGGGCAAATGGTGAGGCCTTAAACACTAAGTCAAATAGCTAAAAATCCCACAGTGTGAGGGATTCAGATTTAGTTCTGAGTATTGTACATGATGTAACCAGACAGGTACATGATGTAACCAGACATTAAGAGGGAGCAATAACCTCATGTTTTCTGGCTCAGTCTGCTCTGTATTTTTGACCTCACTGTGATTAACTCTTAAGTGGTGGGAATGATATGTCTACAGGGAGAATATTTCATTTTTCTGAACCCACCTACCCTGTATGTTTTTCTCTGAATAAGAAATGTATAAGACAGGTAGTGGGATCCTTGATCCAGTAATGGTTAAAAGAGACAGTATGCTTCAGTGACTCAAGCTGTTTCTCTTCCTGAGTTCCTTAAAATTCTTCTGCTCTATGTTGATATTGATACTGTGATTGGCCCAAGGAAGCCCTTACCATGCTTTTTTTTAAACATAGGCTTCAGTGTAGTAGCATTGTATGTCTTGATACATACTTCCTAATATAAAGTTATTTGTAAGCCAGGCTGGAATGTTATCTTAGGCAGGCCAGTGTATAGCTCCTACACACAGCAACAGCCCACTTTTGTTTTTAATACTCACTGTGCTATTGTTTTTAAAGCTTTGGATTTTGGCTTGAAATCCAGGCCACCCGGAATTCAACAGCAAAACTTTCACCGAGTTCAGTCTGATCTGGATTTCAACCTCAATACCTAATGTTGCTAATGTGGGATGTGGTAAACTTGATCATCCAGTTTTTTATGGCCACAACAGATGTTCCTTCTTTTAGACCAATGGAAAGCCACTGAACTTCATCCACCCTCCAAAACAAAAATACAGGCATTTGTTTACAGCCTGATTCCAGGAATATGAATTGAATCAGCAGCTGTGAGGTTTATTCTTGTTTATTTATGAACAAATATATGCAAAATTCTTGCTTTTCCCAAAGAAATGTTGCCCGGGTTGTATTTTCTGTGTATAGTAAAGCTATTTTAAACAGTCTAATGCTCCATTATAATTTGTTTAGCACAATCAAAATATCATCATAGTATTTTTAACCTTGTGTTTTAAAAATGGACCAATATGTTCCCTCTGTCTTAGAAAACAACATGTTATGGTTATATGTTTTTCATTTTCTAGACTTAATAAATTATATCAAACATAATACAACATTTTTGTAATCATGACCTCAGGTACAACCGATAGAAAATGAAGGTACTGAATATAAATGTTGTCTTCCTCCTGAAGATATTAAATGAATTTTCAAATCAGCATAAAAAGTCAAAAGACTGATGCCTTCTCCTAAATTAGAAGAAAAAAAACATGATCGTGTAATTACTGAGACCTGAAATTTTCTAGTATAAGGAGCAAGAAAATTATTGCTAAATTGAAAGGTACTACCCCATCTTTGGGGTAAATATCCAGTAGTCCTTCTACACAAACAACACACACTGATGAGGAGACAGAATAGGAACAAGAATAGGAGTGCAAAGGCTCTTTATTAAAGGAATGGAAGCCTCATTAATATGCTTCTGCTTCTTATGAATAAAAGAACTTTACACCTTTTCCTTTGTCTTTCCTCAATTGGTTGATTTCAGGAGTCACAGCACTGTTTTTATTGTGCCAGATTGAAATTTCTTATGGCCTTGCTTAGTCTTCAGCTTATGCGAAGATATTTCTTTGCTTTGCTTATAACCAAGCCCCCGACTTTGCTTAATACGTGCTGCAGCTGTGTTTATTTTTAGTTCTGTGGGCTGTCCTTGATAGTGATGCTCCCAGCAGCTCTGTCAGGGTTGGATTTATCAGAGTGGCTGAGCTGGCTAAGCAGCTCATGCTTTCACACACCTGGTCTCACTACAACTTCCTTGTCCCAGCTCTTTGTGGATCTTTGCCCAATTTAACTCACTAAACCAACAGGAAACTATCAAACTTTTTGAATAAGTTATTTTTGAGCCATTTTAGTGAATTGCATCAGGTAAAGGTTCCACAAATACCAAAGACAGCCTAGTGCGGGACACAAATTCTTGGCTGGATTAGGGAAAATCATGTTGGAACTCTGAACTTTTGGAAGTAGAGACCTATTGTGTCTTGCAAAACTGTTTCCAGATGAAAAATACCCATTTTTCTTTTCTAAGCAGATTTCCACTGACTGAACTAGCTCATTGAAGGCAACATGGTTGCTGGATCCACACAAGAAAAGCAGCAGCAGGAGCCCATTCCAGGAGGTATGGAGGGAAACTCTCCCAGTCAGTAAGTCCCTCTCAAGGAGGCACACTTGCAGGTTGTACACAGAGTCTGCCAATTATCTGGGATTGTGAATTGGAACCAAAATAAGACCCCCATTATTATGTTAACTGAGGTTAACACTAATTATGATACATATTACCAGTTTTCAAACATGCAAATTGGAACTCTCAAGCTGGTGTAAACTCTGTAATGCTTAAATTTATAAATTTATTACCTTAGTGCTGCATGCTTCACAAATCCTCACAGCAGACAAAGAGGATTCCAACTATATTCTAAAGGTTATTTTCAAGCAAATGAGACAATGATCACATTAGTAATTCAACCCTCTGATTATCTGAGATATCTCAGTTGGAAAGGAAAACCGCCAGCTGTGAGCAGATAACATAATCCCTAAAAGTAATTTAGCTGTTCCCCACGAGTGGTAAATTTTCCTGGAGGAGCCAGTGCTAACTCTATCCCACTTTCAGATGCTGGCATTCCTGTGCACTCTCTACTTTCTTCAGCCCTCCAAATAAGCAGCCAGTTTGTTTGGAGGCAGCTGCCAGAGTGCAATTTGCTTCATGGCCAAGTCTCACCATTTCTGTCAGCTGTGGCTCTGAGGCTCAGCATCCTCAGCTGTAATGCCACATTTCTGATCAGGTAGGTAAAGCCCCAGAGTGTCCCAAATGAATCTGTGCAGGTTCAATAGGACCCTGTGTTTTTATTGAAGAAATACAAAACTATAGTAGTGCCTCAAGGTGCTTGGGAAGAAAAAATACATTATGAATATATTCCGCCTCCTCACTAAAACTTAAAGTGTGAGCCAGCTTTTTCCATGAGTGCAAAAGTGATTGAGTTTGATGCAAGCCTGGAGTGATTGTTCCTAAAGAATGCTGGCCTGGCACTATCCTCAGGAACATTCTGCCTGCTCCAAAAGGCTTCCAGCCCTAAAAATCCCTTGGCAAACAGATCTGAATTACATGACCCTTTGCTGAGTATGTGCCCCCTCAGCTGTTGCCAAATACTTACTGCATGTATCCAAAGGATAGTTCAACATGTATCCAGAGTTCAAACTAAGTTCAGCATGTTTTGGTGTTGATGGCTTTATTCCACTTGGAAGAATTCAGGGGTGGAGGGAATGAACCGACCAGAATCATAATACTTGTTGTAGTATGTTGCAAGGGTAAAAATAGCTCATGACACATGTAAGGCATGGGAGCCTGAGCTCTTCTTGGAGTCACTGAGAGTCCTGTAGGGTTTGGGTGTCACTAAGAAAAGAACCTCCCCTATCTTCTGTGGAGAGGGGAAACCTGCAGTTCAGCACACCAAAGCACCTCTCCAGTTGACAGAAAAGCTGTGGAGAAAGAATACAGTGGATAAAAAGGAATTTCTGGTAATTAAATGAATAAAGGGGAAAAAAACCCAAAAACAACAGAATTTGTAAGTTTGTTCCTGTTGACTTCAATTTTTGCCAGGTATGGGTTGGTTCAATAGGCAGGTTCCTTGCTATGTAGCTTCTATCTAAAAATTCCCAATCATCTGGCTCTCACAGGCCTGGACCGCAGAAATCCTGGAGAAATGTAAAGATGAAACCCAAATCCAGTCAGACAGGGCTCCTGGTTGGGAAAAAAAAAAAAAAAAAAGAAGATGTTGAAGAAGACAGGGTGTTTCCAAGCCCAGAAGTGCCACAACACACCTTTCACTTGAATGCAAATCTCTGGGTGTTGTGATGGTAACACATGCATGTAAGAAGGCATGTGCTCCATCAGCATTTTATGCCAAATTAGGATATTTCAACCAGTGTGCAAAAGGCCAATCCACACTCAGAGTCAAGTATTTGATTTATTTACAGATCTGCACAAAAAGGGGTTCTGAGTGGCAATTCTACTATCAAAACATTTCACTACTTACACATTTTAGCAAAGGCACAATTGTTGCTTGGCTACAAGTTATATAGTTCTCCTATTACTTAATGTTCTATTTTTATTGGCTGAGTGAGTCTCTCTCTTCTTGTGCTAATTAGTCCACATACTCAGTCTTTCCCTTCTTTTGAGTCAGGGGGCCATGAGTTGGTGGTTACCATCTCCCTCTGCCAGAATTACATTTCACCCAGTTGGAGCTGATTTCAGCACAGCTGCTGAATTTGCTTTGTTACTTTCTTCTTTATTGTGGGAGTTCTGCCAAATGTCCTTGTGGCCTGTAAATTCTGCATTCCTTTTACCCACTGTCAGTGGGACGTCCTTCTTCCCGAGCTTTTTTAACACCAGCCTCTCCCCACCAGGAGGTCTGAGATCACTGAAGCACACTAAGCCCTTTAGTTTAACCAGGCAATTCTTCCAACATGTAATTTATCTTTCTAATAAAAGATACTATCTTACCCTGGTTTTGGCTGGTGTGGAGCTACATTTTCTTCACCATGGCTGGCATGGGACCGGGTTTTGGATTTGTGCTGATACTATAGAGATGTTTTTGTTATTGCTGAGCAGGGCTGACACAGAGCCAAGGCCTTTCCTGATTTTTGTACTGCCAAGCTGGGGGAGATTGGGAGGAGACACAGCCGGGACAGGTGACCCCAGCTGAGCAAAGGGACATTCCAGACCATGGAACATCGTGCTCAGTGTGTCAGGCAGGGGCAGAAGGAGGAAGGGGAGGATGTTTGCAGTGATGGTGTTTGTCTGCCCAAGTCACCGCTGGTGCAGTGGGGCCCTGTTCTCCTGGGGATGGCTGAGCTCCCCCTGCCCATGGGAAGCAAGGAATTCATGTCTTGCTTGGCTTGTGTGCACTGTTTCTGCGTTCCCTCTGGAACTGTCTTTATCTCAACTCGTGAGTTTCCTGCCTTTACCCTTCCTATCCCGGAGAGATCCCAGCGGGCCCGCGAAACTCAGCCGGCTGACCGGGGGCTCCGCGCTGAGCACGCTGGGACGGGGAGTTCCGGCTGCGCGCCGCCTGCAGGCCAGGCCGTGATTACAAACTACATTTCCCAGCGTGCCCCGCGACGTGAGAGAGGCAATAAAAGGGGGCAGCGGCGCAGGTGTCGCGCCGGAGGGCAGGTGCGGGCGGCAGGTCCGGGTCTGCTGGGGATCGCTGCTCCCGGGGCCTCATGAAGCCGCAGGAGCCGCCGGAGAGCGGCACAGCCGCTGCCGCCGCGCTGGAGGCGCTGAAACAGCGGGCGTGCGAGAGCGTGGATCTGAACGCTGCGCGTCTGGGCGCGCTGAGCCGCGACATCTGGAGCCATCCGGAGCTGGCGTACGCGGAGCACCAGGCGCACGACGCCCTGACCCGCTTCTTCTCCGGCGGGGACCTGCCCGGCGCCGCCTGGGCCGTGCGGCCGAGCTACAAGCTGGGCACGGCTTTCCGCGCCGACTGGGGCACGGCGGCCCCGCAGGAGCCGCTCCGCCTCGCCTTCCTCTGCGAGTACGACGCGCTGCCCGGGCTCGGGCACGCCTGCGGCCACAACCTGATCGCCGAGGTGGGCGCCGCCGCCGCGCTGGCGCTGAAGGCCGCGCTGGAGAGCCTGGCGGAGCCCGTGGCCGTGCAGGTGGGAGCCTTCCCGGGGAGCGGTGTGAGCGCTCCCTGGCCGCGCCTGACTCTCTCTGTGCCTTTGTGCTGCAGATCACGGTGCTGGGGACGCCCGCGGAAGAGCAAGGAGGAGGCAAGATAGACCTGATCAAGGCTGGGGCGTTCGATGGCCTGGATGTGGTTTTCATGGCGCACCCCTCGCAAGAAAACGCTGCTTACCTGCCCGACGTGGCCGAGCATGAGTGAGTGGGTGGGCTCAGGTGGAAAGAGGTGCTTTGTTATTAGCCTTTGGTCCCCTTCCTGAGAAGGGAGCCTGCTTTAGCAGTGGCTGAACCCGGAGCCTTGCCCTTCAGACAAAAGTATTTGCACTCAGCTAAGGAGGCAGGTTAGTTTTAGGGAACGGCGCTCTGAGCTGTGTTCAGCCTATGCTCAAATCCCTGGCTGATATGAGAGAATCTTCCACGTATCCCAAAAATTCATTTTTTGTTCTGATGTTTCTGGGCGTTTCTTTTAAACATTCATGTGATTATGCCATCTGTTGAAGTAGAATTTAATGCAACTGCAGGGTGGTAGTTCTGTGCTTCCCTGGATGCCATTCATGTGGTCCTCTATGCATTTTAATCCGTTTGGAAGGTGTTTCAGGTTTGTCTTCTTCCTTTTGAAAAGAACTGGCCAGCTGAGCCTAACTGAAGTTTGGATCTGTAGTAACTTCCACACTAAACTTAATCATGGCCATGTTGTGTGTGTTAACTCACATCAACTTTTTGTTTTCGGTCCAAAGTGGTACTTGTTTTTCCTTCATG
This sequence comes from Oenanthe melanoleuca, assembly GCF_029582105.1. Classification (NCBI taxonomy): domain Eukaryota; kingdom Metazoa; phylum Chordata; class Aves; order Passeriformes; family Muscicapidae; genus Oenanthe; species Oenanthe melanoleuca. Next base: position 34,407,804 of record NC_079336.1, read on the forward strand.
TTTGCTCCCAGTGTAAGGATGGACAGCAGTCCTGCCCTCACACAGCTGCCTTTTTTGTCAGCCATATAACTCTTGGAAAATTATACCTTCTCTTCTTCTGATTAGCCCTGACGTTCAGACAGCACTGGCTCTCTTGTGCTTTGAGTCACTGGAGTTGTCTTAGAGTACAACTTGCTAGATGTGCATCCCCAGAATTGTACACATTACATGAGGTGCAATTGCCTTAGATCTTACTCAGCTGCTGCAGGGACCATAGTGTTTCCTTATAATTTTAGACACAGCTGGCCTGTTTGGGACTTCTTCAGTTATTTTCAAGCAATCAACTTTTAGGCAAATGCTTGGTCTTTAAAGTACATGATTTTTATAAAATATTTTGGAGCATCATTATTTTCTTGCTCTGCCAGTCTGCAAGGCCATGCTATTCTTCCTTTGGTGTTGTAAACATCTGTTTCCAGTGTCCCAGCAGTAGTCTACCAGCAGTTATGTTCCTACATTTTATGTCACGTTCTATGTGTTATGTGATTCCTGATCCCAGGGTCTTACCTTGCAGAGACTCCACTACTAGTGCAACTGTTTTTTCAAGTATTATGTTTCACTGTCTCAGACTAAATTCTGAATTATTTAAATAACTAATTTTCCAATCTTTGATGTCCTGGGAACGGTTTTCAGCTTGGTTGTGCCTCTGTCCAGCTCTGATACGCTTGATTTTACTGACCACTTTCCTTTTACCAAGGCTGTTTCCAGTGAATAATTTACTTCTGTTACTGCCAAATTTCATGCTAAAACAGAGTTAGTAGGATGCCAGTCCTAGATAGCCTTTAAACCTTTGAACATGGAGGAGGCATGGAGTTGAAGTGCTGAGTGAAACAACTTATTATCTCCAAAAGCTTGAAATACCGGGTTTGTCATGTTTTATGTAATTATGAGGTTTCAAAGGTAGAAAGACAGTTTTTCTAATTCGTAATTGATCTTTGGTTGTTTGCAGGGAGTTTAAGGACTGGTGATCACTAAGTTGCTAGTATTGCTGTGTCTGCTACACATGTAACTGCAATTCTGAAAGCTGTGTTGTGCCTGAAATAAGATTAACATATTGGGATAACTGCTGAATACATGCCAAAGTTTGCTGGTTCTTATTCACTTACCCTGCACTTAGTCAGCCTGTTTATTGTTGGTCAAACAGCATCCACATTCTTCTGCTGGTATTCTGAAACTGGCTTAGGGTGTTATTATTCTGCAAAATCTGTTGGGTTTTTCTGAGCATCTGTGACATTTGTGTAGCAAAAGAAGTACAAGTAAAGGAATGCTGAAAGAACATTTTTTTAATAAGAAACACATGTTTCTTGTGGGAAATAATACTGCAGCATGACTTTTTGCTGTACTTTGACTTCTTTCTGTTTTTTGAGAATGTCCAGGGATCTTTGTGAGTTGATTTGAGGAGTTGCAGTCTAATACTTGGGATAGTAATTGACGAGTTTCTTACATTTCATAATGATAATAAATTTTGAATAAAACTCATGGTCTAAAGAATGGGTTCTGGAAGGTTACTGGGGATAGAAAAAGGCATGCTTAATTTGGATTGCAGGAGTAGTAAGAGATGTGTCCTAAGAGATGTTGCATTGTTTCTCTCTTTGCCATCCAGAATTCAATTGCTGGCGTTAACTTGCAGCTGTGACATGCTTCTGAGCACAAGGGGTCACTTCAGGATAACTGGTTAAGTAGGCATTTGTGCAAGGCGGAGGGATGTCTGGATAAGAGACAGGTTGTGTGTCTTGGGGTGGGAGGAATGCTTCAGATTGAGTTTTTTTCTGTAAAGGAGTGGGTATGGAGCACAAGCAGATTTAGTTTTGTGTATTTTATAAATAGTAAAACCTTATATGTCAGTATCAGTATTTAATATTTTCCTCTCGTATTAAGAGTTCTCATATAGTCTGAAATACCAGGTTATTTTGTAAGGCTAATATTAATGGTCCTCAGATGAAGGAAGCAAAACATGGATATGTTAAGGTGCAATATTTTATGACTTCTGTGAAGTTGGAGGATAGCCTTTGCATTAGATTTCCTCCTCATCACAAGCCTTTCTACCACCTTCTTTGAAGGGTGCAAGGAGAGAACATCCTCGCTGTAGCATAATGATGTGTATTTTACAGTAGGCTGTGCTTTTCCATACTTGTAAAATTTGACTTTTGTTATTTAGACATGGGTTGTATGTGATCTTACATGCTTTTGCTATCTTACATACTGTACACATTTTATTTGACAAGAATTAGGACACTCCTAATTTTGAATCAGAGAAAAAGATTTGTTATCCTCTGAGAAGAGTGTTAGTAATTTTAAGTCTCAGAAGAGTCAGCAGTATAAAAAAAGCGGTGGAGAAATTTAATTAATGTGTGAAACATGTACTCTTCAGGAAAAGGCTGTATAATGATATGTTACCAGTAACTCCCTTTCCTGATTGGCTCTTGGTATCATTCCATTTTACTGGTTTTCTAGGAATCTTTCCGTGTTTTTCTGCACTCAAAGATAGTTTAACTATGCAATAGTCTAGTACCAGGTAAATTACTTGGTGTTATGCTGCACAAAATTTAAATAGCGTGTATTTTGGGAACAAAAGGAACTTTGTCATTTCAAAGATTTTTTTTTTCCATGAATGAGAAACAAATAAGCAATGCCTTTTATTTCCTAGTGTGACTGTGAAATACTATGGAAAAGCTTCTCATGCTGCTGCTTATCCTTGGGAAGGAGTTAATGCATTAGATGCTGCTGTTCTTGCGTACAACAATCTGTCTGTTTTAAGACAGCAAATGAAACCGACCTGGAGAGTTCATGGTGAGATCTTCATTAAACCTAATATCCAGCAAGTTAGAGTTTAGGCTGTTGAAGTACTAACATAGAATATCACACATTCCAAAGTATTGTACTAAAGCACTAAATTAGTGTAGTCACTTCAAATATTATGAAACAGCGCCATTCATTTCAATGGTGTGTCTGCAATCTTTGAAATCATGTCAGTATCTAGAACACCTGCTTAAAATAGGGTGAGAGGGCAGATTTGGAAGGGGCTTTGATGCCCAGGTAAAGGCTTGACCAATTTTAAGTCTTGAAGCTGCAGTTCGGAAAAAAAGAAAAAGGTGCAAAATTTATTTTGGTGTACATGGCCTTGAACTCCTTAATATATGTGGATTTACAAAGGTGTAGGATGAAATGTTTCCAAAAATTGAAGTTTTACTTACTGCATCACTTTTCTAGTAGACATTCCATTAATTAGATTACATCTATTGGAAGGGTCTCGTGGTCTAGGGTGAAATTTATTTGGTGAAGTACAAAAAGCAAGTGATGGCAGAAGATTATTTTCCTGGTTAGTAGCCCAATCAACTAGATGCTCACTGGATTCTAATATTTAATATCTAGTAGGTTTTGGATTAGAAAGGCCATTTTGCAGTACAAAGTTAACCATTAAGCTTGAATTGTCCTTCTTCAACATCATGCATTTCTACCTGTAAAGTGAGAAAGGTTCAAAAGGTGGGGTGAAGCTGCCCTTTAGCTATAAACCCAGAGTTCCTTATTGCACCCAACACAACTTTTTCTAGGTTGAAGTGAAGAAACTTTGCCAATTCTACAGGACTTTCGAATGTAGAGCTGTTTATTTGGAATTCTTGTTATGAGCTAAAAATCCTTGCAGAAGTTCTGGGCTGATCATTGTGTATCTTGGCTGCTTATGCTGTATGCAATACAAATGTTCGTTTCTCTCCAGGATATCTGGATGGAGTCCTAACCTTTTGACTGTAGATGAAGCTGTTTGCAGTTTTGCTGTGCAGCATGCCCAAATGAATTTCAGACAGTAGGCACAGCCTCCCTGTGTAGAAAACAAGGCACATAATTAAGAGTTTTGGTATCTGCAACCCATGTGTTGCAGGTTTAAGGCTGAAGATGCCTAAGTCTTCTGTTGAATCTAAGCCTAAACTCCTAAACACTGCTTTCTTTGTTGTTTCTAAAGGCAACATGGGTAATGTTAGCATAAAGTATAAGTATCTAAACAAACCTTCTAGAGGTAATACTTCCTGAACAGCAGCAAAACTGAAATTACTGTTTTGATAAAACTGCTGTCATAAACCTGGTTTTTCAAAATGGAAATATTTAAATTGCTTCTGGGAAAGGACAAGCAGCCAGAGTGAGATTGAATTTTAGGAATGCTTCCTTTGCAACTCTGTGTAGGCTTTCAGTATAATCAGTGGCTGAATTAAGTGATCCTAAAAATAGTAGTGTTAACCCACTATCAAAAGCTGAAATAATTTCCATTGCTTGAAGTCTAGAATTTCTAACCAATGCTTCATGAATTGAAATATCATTGTCTTGAGTCCATAGGAGATCTTGATGTTATCTTTCTTCCCTGCTTATGAATGGAGTATATGTTGCCCCCTTAACAACAGGAATGTAGAATTTTTTTTTCCTGCCCAAGAAGTTGTATTAAAGAGGTTGGAAAAGAAAAGTTTCTGTCCAGAAGGGCAAATTGTGTGCTAGTGATAGTGTGTAGGCAGGCAATTTATAATTCAGGTCTTCTGTCCAGTCCATACTGCAGTTGTATTGAAATTTAACTGTAGACCTACTCAGATTCTATCCAGTTACATTTACTATTGTGGTGGACAAGTGAAAGCTGTTTACTTATGAAGCTACTTGTTCTGAGAAAGCTCGTTGCAGTTATATGTCATGCAAATTTACATGAATACTTACTCCTTCCTTTCCTGTGATGTCTATCCCTCTCATCTGAGCTGTTCCTATTGTTATGGACAAATACTAATACTGGATTAATTCAACACTGTTTTTTGACTATTTGAGACTGGAGGTGAAGTTCATAATCTCAATGGGTTTTCTGCACAAAAATATATATTTTGTTGCCTGTTTCTGACAAATCAGTGCTGTCTCTTCAGGCCTGAGACTGAGACACACATCAGTAACTTCTGCAATATTTCCATTTAAGGTAGAAGTTTCTCAGGTTCTACAAAAACAAATTAAGGGTAGAAGGCCAGTTGTTGGAAGCAACTAGCTTTTAGTGCAATGGCATCTAATGTGGAACTGGGATCTACAATGTGTTCTTACCAAAATATCTAAATATTACTGTCTTTTATGGTAATGCCTTTGATGTCATAATGGTAAAAGATGTAGTTAGTCACACATGTCCTCGAGGGAGCACTTTCAACTCAAACTGCACTTGTGACTAAAGCTCCATGTATTATACATTCCAATATTTCTGAAGAATTAATATAAGCAATCTAAATGAACTTTCTGTGCACTGCAATACACACATTATTTTGGTATTGCTGAGAAATGCAACTTAGTTTTTCTTCAAGCTCACAAAGTAAGCTGGAAACATTCTAATTGAGGAAACATTTAAAAGTTGGAATCCAAGTTAGCCCTTAGAGCAATTTTTTTTTCTTGTTGGCAGACAGATTGCTTTATGACTCCAATGCATTGAATTTAGTGGGATTAGTTAGAAATGCTAGTTTGGCTTGACTCTGGGATGTAAAACAGATGTCTAACCAAAGAATACTGTGAAATTGTGCTGAAAGACTTGTACATATTTCACATAATCTGACATGATAAAGAAACTTTGTCCACATACTGCATTTTTTACATGCTTTATATTTCATGTTCAGCTAATGTTTTGTTGTTTTCCTTTATATATTTATAGTTGACCCAGGAATTCCATGACAGGGCTGAAGATCAAGCAATTTTATTTAACACTGACAACACTTTTCACTTTCTGCAGGTGTAATAAAAAATGGTGGTGTGAAACCTAACATCATTCCTTCTTACACTGAACTAGAGTTTTACTTGCGTGCTCCTTCAAGGAAAGAGCTTTCTGTTCTGACAGAGAAGGTTGAAAACTGCTTCAAATCTGCAGCAGTGGCCACAGGATGCAAGGTAAGAATATATTCATTGTCATGTGTTTCTGTTACACAGAACAGGAAATCAGAATTTACTTTGTCTGTATAGTGTTTAGCCAAAGTAGATCTAAATTACTGTTATACTTCTTGCTGTTCTGTTGCTTTGTGTCCTGAAAGAAAGCTTTGGCTTATAAATAGAATGCCACAGAATCCTAGAAGAATCTGTGTTGGGAGAGACCTCTTGAGGTCATCTGGTCTAATTTTCTGTTCAGAGCAGGACCAGTTAGAGCAGGTTGCTGAGTGCCATGTGGACTTTTGAGTACTTCCAAGGATGAAATTCTACCACCTCTCAACAAGTGCTCTACCCACCTCATGGTGAGCAAGGGTTTTTCCTAATGTTTATGCTGCAATGACTTGAGCATTGAACACGTTTCCTGCAGAGATTGCAGTATTTCCATATTTGGAGATATTCAGAAGATGCCTCAATGTGATTCTGGGCAACCAGCTCTAGGTGACCCTGACTGAGCAGGTGAACTGGACAAGATGACCTCCGTAGGTACTTTGCCACATCAACCCTCTGTGATTCTGTTCTATCAGTCGGAACTTCCTTGCTTCGTGTTGCATCACTTTGACATCTGAGAAGTCTGGTTCTGCTTTCTCTGTACCCATGTGGTAATTCTAGACAGGAGTAAGATGCCCCACTAACCTTCTATTCTGTGAAGGCTCAGCAGATCAAGTTCTTTCAGCCTGTCCTTGTACATAGTGTTCTCCACCTAATCATCTTGGTGGCCTTCCCCTGGCCTAGCTCCAGTCTTGATTTGAGGAGAAACCAAACAAACACAGCACCAGATGTGGTCTCACAGGAGTTGTCTACATCAGTAATTAAAATATGAAACTGGTGCACTAATGGCACCAGTCTCAGTTGCAGATGGGTGCTACAGATAGCAGACAGCAATGTGTTATTTTGTGCCACTGATTATAAAACTTGGAGCTTGCATGTCTTGTGTCATCTGAGCCAGACATGTTGTCATGCAAAGCTAGGCTTGATCATACACTATCTGCTCTTAAATGAGTTCCATCTTGTATGCTGGATGTTCACAATCACCTTGTGATTCATGAGCCTGGGCATGAGTCCTAGGAGGATTTATTTGCTCTGTAATCCCGCTGGGAAATTGTGGATAGAATGATCTGAGGAGTCTGTAATTTTCAAGGACCTCCTCTTGGTCCTTCAAGAGGATGTGACCTGTAGCTCTTGTTCAGTGAGCTGGAACATCCCTCTGTTTCAGTGACACTTAAAAAATGGTAGCTCCCAGACTGCATTTCTGCTTCTCTTACTCTGCATCCTTGGATGCATCCTGCCTAATCCGGTGTACATTCAATTTCTTTAAGTGCCCTTTAATTTATTTTTGTTTTGCTGTGGGTAATGCTTCTGTCCTACAGATAGTGCTGCTAGGCTCAGAGACCTGGGAGGCTTGATGGCAAACCTCACCTGTAGAAACAAGCAAAACAGGTATTGGGTCTTCTGTCTGTTTTTTCCCTATATTCTTGGTCATTAGGTCCATTGTCCTCTTAAAAAGCAGGCTCATGGAGCAACTGAATGATTTTTCAATTAGCATTCTCATTTGTTTTGCTTGTAGTAAATGGAAGTGTGTCTAATCTGGCTGGTTCAAGCAGTATGAATACCTTTTTTGTGTTGCTAAGATAGATGATTCTGCTTGTGCTGTTAATTACAAGTTTATGACTAATTCAGCTGTAAAAAGAATATATGTGATCATCAAAACAAATAGGTATGGGATGTGTGAATGTTATCATGTCACTTTTATAGTCTATTTGAGGCATTAGATGTTGTTTTCCTACCATGTCCCCTTCACTATATCTAGAAAAGAGTTTCAGAAAGTGCACTTTATGCAGAATGAAAGTTAAGATCTCTTGAAATTTGCCATTGATAGTTTTTTTCCATTTGTTTTCAAATTTCTTACCTGTGTGAAGCCATTTCATGAATGGGGCTGTAGTTAAAGGGAGCATTCTAAAAAAAAGTTAACATACAGTTTGATAAAAGTCTACGTTTGTTTCTATGTAGTTTAGTAGTACCTGCAGGTGAAATCATTAGACACTGTTACAGGAAATACTTGTTTCCTATTTTTGGAGAAAATTTTGAAATCCTCGCTTCAGGAATTTGGCTGTTTAGTGCAAACTGAACAGGACACCAGCTGTGTTTTGATCGAGGTTAAAATTTGGCAGACTTGTATTTTTGAAAGAAACTTAGTACTTACATCTGTTTTGCCTTGGGTTTGAAGTCTGGATATGTAGGGGTTTTTTTGGCCTTCAGATTGTTTACATTGAACTGGCTTACACTGGAGAAAAACTTACAATAATTTGGGGTTTTTGTCTAGGTGGAAATAAAAGGTGGTGAAAATGATTACTACAATGTGCTTCCAAATAAGAGCCTGCAGAAAATTTACAAGGAGAATGGAAAGAAGCTTGGAATAGATTTTATATCAGAAGATGCTATCTTGAATGGTTTGTCAGGTAACTCCACCTGCATTTTTCATTAAGCATAGGTTGATCAACCCTGAAGTATATAAAGTAATAAAACAGAGCTGAGTTAAAAACAGTTTGGGCAGGAGAAGAAGCCAAAATATAAAGCTGAAGTTCTGTAGAAGGTTTATATCACTGGCCTATGTTTCTGTTTGTTATAGAAGCTAAGAACAGGTAAGAAAAGCAGTAAACACCTTCTGATAATAGTTCTGAAAATACTTCAAATTATAAACAGTTTGGTTGGGGAAAGGATGGAAAGCTAAGGACAGTCTTTCGGAGAACATGATGTGTAATGAATTGTGTCTCATTCTGTGGCTTGAAAGTACAGAATCCTGGTTTGCTATAAATGGGGATCAGACTTTTTTTTAGGTGCCTTGTTCAATAATATTTTCCAAGCTTACATATAAGCAAATCTACTAGAGGGAGCTTTTTGAGAGATTTATAAATGGAAGTTTAAATATCTCACTAACCCTAATTTAATCTTTTTATTAATAGGTAATTACATGCCTCTAATTTTAGTTCATGAGTTTAACAGATTAGTTTTTCAAAGGGTGCTCTTCAAGTAGGTTCACTTTTGGGTCTTGACTATGTCTCAAACGATTTAACTTGTTTGGTTTCTAAGCTATAATAAGTGGGAAATCTTGAATGCTTAGGTGGATTTCTTGTTATCCTTCACACTTTTTTTATTTCAGAATCTCCCTACAGGACCTCTGTCCAAGTCTCAACTTCTGCTTGTACTTTTAGCCTTCACTACTAATCTTAGCTGTATTTATGAATATTTTTACTCCATTCATGCTGAAGGTTTCTCTCTTAGAAGGAAAATACTGTTCTCAGTAAAAAGTTATTTTAATTAGTTTGATTGTGATACTTCTCTATATTAAATGCAGATTATCTTTGGCGTTTGGACAAATTTGGTGTTTAGGAACAGCTCTCCAAACTTTTTTGTTGGTAGGGGAAACATTGTATCTAATGATATTCTTGGTATCTAATGGTAATGATTTTTTTTTTCCTGTTTCTTACTTCCCTTCCAAATTAAACACTGCTTTATTGTCTTGTGTTTGTCTTGGTTTGAAAAGATAGGTGTCTTCTAAGGAAGGCAGGAGCCTTTCTTGAATTGGAAGATGTAAATCCCCCTCCTTCCAAATTACTATAAAGGGCTCTCAGGCAAAGATATGGGAATAGGAATAACAGTTCTTTACTAGGGAAATTAAAATAAAAATGCAATAATTAAAAAAAAAACAACACTGACAGAGTTAGAATACAACCCGGCGCCCTCTTGGTCAGGGTGTTGGTAGCAATCTGATTAAATGGTGCCTGCAGTCCAGATGTGGTTTTGTTGAAGCAATGATCTCGTAGAAGGGTGCAGTTTTCCTCTGAAGGTCCAGTGGTGATGAAGATGGGCCTGGTCTTCCTCTGAGAATCCAGTGGAAAAAGGCTGCTCTGGTGTTCCAAATCTCAGATTTTTATCTAGGTAGGAAAGGCTTGGCTCCTCTTCCTGGGTGGAGCATCTCACAATGGGATGTTGTAATTTTACCAGTCATGCAGTGGGACTCAGTGGGCCATTAACAGAAGATGCCTCCCTGGAGGAAAGATGGGTTGTGGAAGAGTTCAAGAAAACTGGCCCACCTGGTTTTAACAGCTGGCCCACTAACAGAGGATAACCTCACCAGAGTTATAAGTGATGGGTCATGGAAGAGATAAAGAACACTGCTCCACTTGGTTTCAACAGATGCTGATAGAATACATACTTCTGGTTACAACTTGCATTGCAACCTAAGACAGTGTTTAAAAACAAATTAAGGCAGATTTTTTTTCCTTCTTTCTTCAGTGTAATACAAGTAAGATTTACTAATAAGATTTGCTTATTTAGCCAAAGAAAGCGGCTGAGGAACCTTAAAGTGTTTACTGTAGTGCAGCTTTCTGGAGCTCTGCTAGTTGGTTTCCTCCAAACCAAGTAGTAAGGATGATCATGAATATTGGTGATCTTGCTTTTGTTCAGAGGTCTTGAAGTGAACTTTTCAGAGGCACCCAGCTGTAATAGGGCTTTCATATGTAAGTTATAGGTATGCTCAATGTTAACCATTATCTTGCTTAAACCAGAGCTCTCTGTATGACTATCCTGTCCTTGAATTGCATGTCAAATGTCAAAATGTGCTTGAGCAATTGCTTTTTTATCTCACACTGCAGTAGGGTTTACTGAATTTTCTTTCCACAGCTTCTCCTCTGAATTTTTGCAGTGGGAATTCAGGAGAGGTAACAAAGCAGAGTCTCCAGAGCCGTAGGAGTGGAACTTTGTATGCTACCCTTTTCTGGGGGGTGGGTTTGAGTAATTTGTGTCGTCTTTTTCAAGACCTCTGTTTCTGTTTAGTTTTCATGTGGTTTTCAATGTTTTCTTTTAGGATATCAGTTTCTTCTGTTGAAAGGGAAGGAAGATAGCTCAGTTGCTTCTCCATGTCTATGCAGCAGAACAGTCGTTAAGAGCTGAGCGTACTTGCTGCCACCTCTGCATGGGTATTAGTGTCGCTCTGCTCCCAGGTATCGCTCTAGGCAGATAAGCCTCGCCAAGGCTTCCCTGAGTACCTCAAATCACAGACTCCACGTGTGCCCTGTGCTGCTCTGCTCACTGGGCACACAGCCAGGGGGACGTGGCATAATGTGAGATTGAGCTAGCTTGGACCAGGTGCCAGGACCTGTTTCTCCTTCTGCTGCTCGTAGGGTAGCTTTACTACAGGGTATCCATAACCTACTAAAGCAGATGGCTTAGTTAAACATGTCTTAGTTGAGGCACCCATGCCTGTGATAACTTAATCTGGTCAAAGTAGTATTCGTGGGGTTCATTGGCTTCCTGTAAACAAAACTGATAAAGAAAATCTTAAGGTCTAGTATATTTGAAAATTCCACTTTTGAAGCTTGGCACTGTATATAAATGTTTCCTGGGATCTTTTGTGTTTTCCCCTCTGTTCATATTTGTGGTAATACTGACTCCATTGAATATGCAGTGACTTGAAGAGGCTTCAGGATATATATTTGAGAGCCTGGAACTCCAATATCTCTCTGAAGATAGCACAGGATTATGAATATTGCATTGATAACTGCAATTACTTATGCCTCCAGAAGGATTCCCAATCTGTATGTGTCTAGCAAGCATACAATTTCAGATGTCTGTATGGAAACTATTGGAGCACCTGGTGTTCTAAATGTACTTCTATGTCATTCTCATAAAGGGTGTAATATTTTGTCTGATAGAGAGGAAGATTTAGCTGTCACATTTTTATTAAAAGCTGCCTGGATTCTGCCTCTCCATGTTACTAGAAAATACCCAATTTAAATCTCTTCTACTCAGCAAAAATAACATGTCAACTGGTAGTGCATTGAATATGGATAGAAATTTAGGAGGAATGACATGACTGAGAGCTATGATGCAGTGAAATTTCTAATGTTTCAGTTGCTAAGTGAGAGTAGGGAAAAGGGCAGCACAGTCTTTGCAGCAGTTTGTGTATTGGGACTTAGTAAGGCAGGTCTAGAACCCTTGGTTTAGTCTGGAGTATGCAGAACTTCTGGTTTCTGTCTGGATTGACCAAAGAATGAATTGCTAGGGCAGACTACTGGAAATTAAAATAACTTATTGCTGTGCCAAGAGTTGGATTTTCTTCAAATGCATCCTGAATTTATGGGAAGAGATGTTTTTGAGCAAGCTTTGCTGTTTCCATTATCTGTAAGCAGAGTAAATAGCAAACTCTTGTCTTCATAATGTAGGCTCTGTGGGCTCACTTTCATTAATGCAGGCTTCCAAGTAAAATTCTTCAGTCATTTAATTATTAAATCTTAAGGCATTAGCAATATCTTCTCTTCACAAAGTATCATGATATAGAGGCTACCTGATGTGTTAAAATTAAATTTTATGCACCATCGCTAAAGAAATTCTTGTGTCTCTGGCCCCAAAAAAGTTAGTTGAGATCTTAGTGGGTCACCCCTATTTTTCCCTGCTACAAAATGATGCTTCCTCTGGTACTTGGATTTCACAATAACTGGTATGTTGATTTCTCCAGCTTCAAAATGTCATTTTAACAAATACCAAGTGGATTGCTTGTTTGGGTTAAAAAACCCAAAAGCACTTGGGATGTAGTTGTAGACTCTTGGATGATTTACTATGAATAATCTTTTACTTTGGAATGATAATTCAGTAGAAAAGGTTTTGAGATAGATGCTAGATAACATACTGAAAGTGATAGGTATAAAAGAATCATCATTAAAATCTGCAAGTGTTGCTATCAGATGTTTGTCTACAAAGCCTTAGCATTTTGTCTGGAGTTTAGTTCTGATTTTATTTCAAGAGTGCTTGTGCCATTGAGATTGCCATAATTGCAAATAATCAAAACACATGGGGGGAAAACAGTTATCCTCAATCTGTTTTTGTTTAAAGATAAATAGTTTCTATTTTAGTCCCCTACAGAATCCTGAATAATTGCATATTGGTGACAAGCAGGAATTGGTGGGCTTAGTTCTAAAGGGCTCTAACAGGGAAATAGCTGAAATGCCTGACACTCTCAGGGTTTGCAGCTTTCCTGTTTCTGAATTTGCAGCTTACTATCAGGAGATTCTTGATAAAAATGAACAGTAAAAGGAATAGTAACATGCTGATATGTCTTCCTTGCAGTCCAGTAACTGATCTTTGTTCAGAAGTGCACTGCAGAGCAGCACCTCAAGGTGGCTTAGTTAAGGAAAACACCTTGGTGGCAGGAGATATTTGTATGGATAATGACTCATTAGTAAAGTTTTTATTTTACTATTTGGGGCAAAGAGTACTCTATTTTAGGTATGGGCTGGAGAGAATGTCTATCGTGCATTTTCTTGCAGCATTCAAAACTGCCCAACACTTTTCTCTGTGCTGCTTCTAGGTTCCACAGACTTTGGAAATGTTACATTTGTGGTTCCTGGGATTCATCCTTATTTTTATATTGGCTCTGATGCATTGAATCATACTGAGCAGTACACAGAAGCTGCAGGTGAGTGGGAGTGAAACAGGTGAGAGGTTTATATTTGGAATCCTTAAGCATTATATAGTCTGCTTGCTGACTGCTCACTATAGCAAATCTAGAAATTACAAATATTTCAAATTATACAGAATTAAAGCTTTCACTGAAATTCAAAGCTACTGTGTAGTAAATGTTTAAAAGTGTAGTACTAGATCTGAATTTGGCTGCATGTGAGTACCTATAGAAACAGAGTTGCTTTTGTCCAGCATTATGTGGTCTGAGCTGAATAAGGATCCTGAAACAATGAACATTAATAGTAGAGTTGCAGAAAAAGCTGACAAATGTACAGTCTCTTGTTTTATTTTTGAGGTTATATGTATATGGGTAGGATAACCACTCGTCATACTGAAAGCCTGATTTGATAATCTAAACAAAAGAAATTAGAAGAATTAACCATAACAGCATATTCAGAAGCATTTCTAAACATGAACCAAAAGATAAAAGTCATTTTTACTCCTAAAACACAGTACTTGGGAAACATAACAGTGCTAGCTTATAAAACTTTATTTTCTGAAGAGCATAATGTAAACACTTGCTTTCCTGTTCTCAGTCTTAGTTGTTTATATCAGTAGCAGAAAATTAAGTACTTGCAAAACAAAAAAATTGTTTTGAGGCCTGGGAAAATAGGTTTACTTCATGCAAGTAGATTTTTAAGAAAATGTTCTTGTATGCCTTATGCAGTAAGCAAGTAGTTTAATATTGGTAGTATAACCTGAAGTTTCTCTTACTGTTTTTTTCTTCAGGGTCACAGACTGCTCAATTCTACACCTTGCGCACAGCAAAAGCTTTGGCAATGACAGCACTGGATGTCATTTTCAAGCCAGGTCTGTTAGAAGAAGTCAGACAAGACTTTAGAGAAGTGAAGCTGAAAGAAGAGGAGCAAACAAATCCAGTAGAACCTAAAAAAGAATCTGGTGTTGATGTAGGAGCATGTGCATCACACTAAACTTGATTCAAATATTCTCAGTAGGATTGACTTAATGGAGATGCTGTATTTAAATCCCAGTAGGGGCTGGATAAATACACAGCTGAAGAAATTATGTTTAATTTAATTTGGACTTTAGAAGAAGTAAATAGTACTATTGCTTTCAAAAATGTGAAATTTCATCTAGCTGCAATGTTTGTTTTCACTATGGGATGATTTTCTTAGAGTGATCTCAAATACATTCTCTTTAATTTGCAGTGTTGAATAAATTCTAGTGTTCAGATCCCTTGTCAGTGATTTTCTATGTAGTGCTATAGTAATATTCCTTTTAAAGGAAGTATGCAGTTTTTTGTTCTAAAATATGCACTTTTCATTCAGTGTTCATATGCTGAATCTGATCTGTGAAGCTTTTATGAAATTTCTGCTCAGTCAATTTTCTTGGGACAAGATGGAGACTTAAAACAGCTAGTTTCACTGAAGAGAAGGGGCTATGTTTGGAAATATACCTGGTTTTGATAATAGTAGCTTCTAGCAGTGGAAGAGGACTGTTTGTGTGGGAATGCAATTTGTAAATCTTGAGTGTCCTGAAATGCATTGATTTTCCTCCTAATGAATTTTGGAGGATTTTTTTTTTTTTTTTTAACAGTCTCTAAATGGTAAACTCTTGAATTTTACAGCAGCATACTTTGTTTCAATGGCAAATGGTTTTCACAGATGGATGTATGAAACAGATAAAGGTGGGACTCTGAGCTATAGATGTGTCTAGGATAGTAAGTTGAATACTAAATCCAACTGAAATTTTGTTCTAAGGTTTGTCAAAGGAACTTTGTCCTTAACTGTTAATTTACAGTCTGCCTTGTCAATCCTTGGACACAGTTGCAACTCATTATGGTCTACAGGGTTAACAGGTTAGTATATTGATTTCCTTAGCGCATGTGACTTTATTTCCTCCTGCAAGAATTGCTTTACTCATTGCTTTGCTGTTTTTAAGATAGAGTGTTTGGGTCCCACATAGTTAGCACATGCTGTGTTGTTGTGTTTCCTACAAGCTGATAAGCATTGAAACCTTCTTAGTTCTCTTTGTCCAGACTTCTTGGCTGGTATATCCAAGGTCAGTTAATTAAACTCTGAACTAAAAGCCTATCTTCATTTTGTTGTAATCATTGCTGGAATTAAAATGGAATTGAAGTACTGATTAAAGATGAGTTGATATTAATAAAGGAATTTAATTGTGATTGAATTTTCTTGTCCTTTGCTTATGATTGGGATGATGCATGATTTTGAGTACATGTTTGACTTTTTTCTTTTTCCCTCCTAATTTGTTAAAATTATGTAAGATTGAGGGTGTTTTAAGCTTTCCTTTTTGGTCTGTGTTTGTGAAGGTTAATGCTTTTCAAATACAGTATTTAATGTTAGTCTTTATAATCTTATGCTGTTTTAGCTGTTAAAACATGTTGGAATTGATAGAAAAAGTTGTAATGTGAGCGATCACTGAAGGATCTCTGTTAGGCTAAAGCAGGTCTAGCCTCCAGTTTGAAGTGGGATCATCACCAACACTAGGTCAGGTGATCTTGGCTTCATTTGCCAAATCCTTGAATCCTTGTTCAGCCTCCTTTCTCAACTCCCCATGTGAGCGAATTCCAGTTTGTCTCAGAATGTCTTAATGAAGTCCACATGGTTGAGGATAGTGTAAAAATATGGTGCTGTTGTTTATGATAGCTCTAGATTTTCAGAGAATCACAGAATGGTTTGGTTTGGTTTGGAAGGGAGATTAAAAGATCATCTAGTTCTTCATGCCTTCTCACTAGTCCTAGAATCATAGCATTTATTTTCCTACTCCAGCCTGGCCTTGAAAACTATCAGTAATTATCATCATCCTTGAAAACTACCAAAGGTTTCAGCCTCCAAAGCTAGAGCCAAGCTAGATGTGCTCACAGGCAGAACCTGTGTCTGTGCACAGACAGACCTACCTTCTGTACACAGCCTCATTCCAGGCCAGGCTTTGGGTTGATCTCGAAGAAATTGCAGATTGGCACCCAAAGCAAGAAGAATGAGGACTGTAAGGCACACAGTCTGGGTGTCATCTTCATGGTGATCTGGAGTTTGCGTGCAGGCTTCTTATCAGAGCCCTGCCTGTGGAACCCTGGGACTCTCCAAACCTCCCAACATAACCAGATTTAAGGATGCACTTGGTATTCATCTGAATCAGGTCCTGAGCTCTCTGTGTATAAACTCAGGGAGTTCATGCTTTTGAAGGCAGAGAACACACAGTGCTGTACAAATTTGAAGTTTTATTGTGATTTTGAGTGCTTCTAGAAACGAACAAAAGCAAGCAAACTTCTGATTTATTGCAGAAGTGGAAAGGAGCAGAGTGTTAATGATTGGATACAAAACATACACAGTGAAAGGTTAAAAGCCAAAATAGTGCATATGTAAATATGTTTAATGAGTACAGTTGCTGACAGCAAATACTGACTGTATATGACATATCCTGTAGTAATAGAGTACATGTATATACACATTTATATAAGACTGAAAAGGCACTAGAGTTTCCCAAATAAAACACAAGTAATTTAACAGTGTAAGTCCAAACACTGAGGTTGGGGAATCAGTTTAGGGAGTTGTGCTGGAAGGGAAATTTTGAAAAATCACATGGGAAGTTAGAAACTAGGTTCCCACTGAAAGCCAGGGGTTTCAAAAGTCCAGCTCCCATTTGTATCTTCAAAATCTCCTTTAATGTACTGATCAGATGCCAAATAATGTATGTAGTATGAGATTAATGAGTCTATAAAGGACTGTACTGTACTGCAGCAAACTACAGAACATTAAGCTTCTTATGGAGCTGAAGAGCTTACTATAAAATCTGGCACTCCTGTTCATGCTGTTCCTAAATTGTAGAAATAAATGGGTTCTTGCAATACTGAGAATCTAAATACATTCCTGTACAAGTTTGCCCAAGAAATCTTGGAGCTATTTGTCATCAGGGAAGATGTCATCAGAATAAGGAATAAGGTAGGGCAGGCAAACCTGGTAGTCAACCTTTTATCTGCTTTTGCCAGAGTCACCTTTCTATTTTCATTTGACTGAAGTATTTATAGGATTTTTAAAAAGGCATTTTTACAATCTCTTGAAAAAACTTACAGGAGAATAATATGATGCAAAGGGAACTTGATAAAACAAAGTTTAATAATATATGTGTATGTGAAAAAAAAAAAAAAAAAACAACTGTAGAAATTAGTAGAGCTATCTTATGGGTGGGTGTGTTTTCCAATGAGTTTTAGCTTTTGTGATTTTACTGCCTTACCTATGGAGCGTAGGCTGTCTGAGATGAGTGTAGGTAGTTATTCAGGTCATAACTTTAGCAGTTTTAAGAAATTCTGAGTATGTTTATGTAACATTTATTTACACAGGAAATAAAAACAACCAGCAGTGTTCAAACAACTGCAATGACTGTGTCACACACCTGGTGGTAGAGTGACAGGACAGGCAGGCCAGGGCAGGTGTCACCTAAGAAGATTCACTCTCCTTTTGGAGTCACAACTGCTGTGGTCTGATGCTCAGAGCAGCTCCACCTGCAAAACACAAGAGTTTCTGCTGTGCAGGCAGTAATGAGTTCTGCAATTGTGTGCAAAAGAGTATGTGTGTTTAAAGTCCTGTGAGTGCAAACCCTCAGGTAGTTTTGTGAACACAGGTGTTTATCATGTAGCAGCAAAACAACTGAATGATCACAATTCTGAGACACCTTTGGTGCTGCTGGTGTGGGAAAGGCCCCTGAGTCCATTCAACTGATTCTTGTTTTTCTGAACTATTTTTTCACTTCTGTATTACAGATTCTGCCTTTTCCCCATGGAGTGCATTCACACTAACTGGCTGCTCTGCAGACACTGTGTTGGAGAATTGGGACTTATGTCAATGCCAACTGGCCCAGCTCCAGCTGTGTCCCCTTGCTCTGCCTTGGAAGGTGCTGAGCCTTCTCTGAGGGCATGGTGGGCTGCAGGATGCTGGGGTACAGTGCACATGGAGGCAGATTCTGTTGTGCCTGTGTCTGCAGTGGAGCTGCTGTCTTATGGTAGAAGCTGATTTCTTACTTCATTCCAAAGGTTTTGGCATGGTATCTCTTGTAAAGTCCTTACTACTGCTTTGTCAGCTGTTGAGCACCTTTCTATTATGCTTTTACTACAAACAGATGAACCCAGATTTTCCTGGAAGTGAGTACAACTACTGCTGGCATTCCAGGCTGCAACAGGTTTTCAGGCTTATACAGGCTGGTAATGCCCAGACTATATCAGAGGGAAGAGGCTTCTCCTGGAGTAGTTTGGGTTGTTTTTCATAGACAAAAGATTGTTTTCACTGAATCACTTTGTAGAGAAACCCATTCCCAGGAAACTCAAGAGCAAAACTACTGTGACCCAAATAAGCAGATCCAAGGAGAGCTCCTGTGTTTCCCAGAGGATTTGGTCAGCATTACAGAAAGTCTGGCTTTTGTTCATTCCTTGTTAAATGTACATTGTGACTCATATTTTAAAAACTTAGTCAAGACAGTTTGGAAATATTTCCATGTTTTAAATACTATTAAGACAAAGCACAAGCCTGAAAGTATTGCTACATAGACCAGTTCTGCTAATGAGTCATGCATTAAGCTGTAAAAGATGTAGCCATCAAAAACCTTGCCAAAGCCTTTCCCAGTACTGGATATTTTGTGTTTCTAATTACCATTTCTCACGTCATCCTGCAAACATGCAAGTATTTGCATATTCTTGTATTTATTGGTATTGAATGTGGTCAGTCTGCTGAGCTGAGAGATGTATTATGCATGCACTCAGGTACTCAGTGAATCAGGATTTCAGGGGCACAAAATGGAGGATGCACCATATATAAGCAACTGGCAATTATAGTCACTTGTTAAAATAGTTTACAGTGGCCTGTGAGGCACAAGAAGGAACATAGCACATCTTTAAATAAGTATAAAATTTTAGATTGTATATCCTATATTTTGCTGACATGTGAAACTTCCACAATTATTTATGCCACAGATGAGTTGCCTCTAATAAAAAAAAAATAGATCCTGGAAAAAAATCAGTCTTCATTCCAATTAAAACAATTCTCTACTTTCTTTCTGTTAGCCTATGAGACTGTACTTTCATTTAATGTCACAACGCTCTGTGACTGCAGAAGTCAGGAATCTTTATGAAAAAATGGACCAGTATATCAAATTGAATAGAATGTACGCCCCAGGGAATATTATCCTGGAGTACTTGTCGATGGCGTGGGTGTCGATGCGCATGCTGACGTATCTCTGGTTTTTCCTCCTGGCCGAGCCCCGCTCCGAGCCCAGCGCCAGCTGCACCATCATCCTGTCCTGCTTGTCCCCGTCCTCGTGGGACATGAAGTGCCCCAGCTCGTTCACGTCCCCGTCGTTGTAGCTGCCGTCCACCATCATGGCCCGGGGCTGAGGCAGGCTGCAGGCACAGGCAGGCTGCGGGCACAGACAGGGCACTGAGGTTTGAGCTGTGCCCAGGGTCACAGACACCCCTGTCCTCCCTCCATCCCACAGAGGGGGGAAAGGCCAGGGGATTCAGGGATGCAATAGGGAGAACAGAATGGTGGAGCTGGGCAGGAGCTTTTTCCATCTCTGCTTCCATGTCTGCAAGGCACAAGTGCAGTCAGGGAGAGGCAGGGCTGGCTGTGGAAAAGCTCCTTTGGCTTAGGCATAGGTGTCAGGTGCAGCTGAGAAAATCAGAGGAAGACATAGGGAAACTAGATGGAAGCCACCCCCATTTGGAGAGATCTTAGGCTGAAATTTTAGTTAAAATTTAATGTAAAAAGGGCAGAATGGGAAAATGGGACCATTGTATAAGTTTAGAACGTTCAACGACAAAAGTGGGGAATATCTGTCGTGTCATCTGAACCCCAAAATTCAAAATCCAACTGATTCTATCCACACATTTTAATCTACAGTATAAAAAAAAATATTTAAAGGTAAAATCCTAAGACCCACCCCATCTACACAGGCAGTGGAGGACTGTACCTAGAGGGACTTGGCCTACTCAGACTCCAAAGAAAGAGGAATGAGCTTGGATATGGGTTGAGTGGCAAATTTTTATAACCCACCATGCCTCACTGCTGGTGTGTTTATGCACACATTGCATTTTCCACAGGCAGCTGAGGGCAGTGCACTGCAGTTGCAAAGCTTTGAACATTTCCAGACTTTTGCCACACCTGTTCTCAGGGGCAATAAAACAACGTTGGAGATGGAAAACCTCACCTTGTCCCGCAGTTTCCTCTCCTTCCTCTCTTGCACTGTTGTCAGGTAATTCACAGCTGCATATTCCAGCACCGAGAGGAAGACAAACACAAAACTGACCCACAGGTAAATGTCCACTGCTTTGATGTAGGAAACACGAGGCATGGAGGCATTCACCCCAGTGATGATCGTGGACATGGTCAGCACAGTGGTTATCCCTGGGACAGACCAGCAGAAGAGACCATAAGGTGATTTCAAACCAGACTCTTCATCGCAAGTACAGCAGTTGCTGCAATTTCCTGACATCTGAATTTTTTTTCACTTTGGGGTAGTGAGTTTCATTGCCTGAGGAGGGTCCAGGCAGCCCTGATTTGTAGCTGGCATTTTCTGGTCTATTTGGTGAGCACAGCTCTGATTCTGGTCTCAGGTGTTGCCAGTGTGGCTCCTCACCACACCATCAGCCTCCCAGCCTATGGCCAGGCAGTGGCACTTTGACCCTGTGCTGGCTGCACCCCATTCCAGGCTCAGGACAGTCCATGGAGGGGTCCATGGATTTGAGCTCAATGATCCTTACAGGTCCCTTCCAACTCAAGATAATCTATTACCCTACAGTTCTGAGTATCTCAGCTTCTAGTTCAACCCCTCCACAGCTTGGACACAAGTGAAGCTGCTGCTTTTTCCTGTTTGCCCTGTGTTTTCTGTATGCTAGACTTCTCCTGGGAAGTCCTGCTTCATGAGAAATCACAGAAGTCCCCAGCTGAATCTCACACCTAGTCTGTGCCCTCACTGCAGCAAAAGCAGGGAATGTGGTGCCCCACAAGGCAGTGCTGCCCCACATCACACCCTGGGTGAGCACAATGAGCACATGAGCAAGGGCAGGAGCCCCTGCAGTTCAGCATCACCCTGGCTGTGAGAGCCTCTCCATGGCCTTCTAGTTCAGGGGCTAATTATGTCACTCTAGTGATTACTTTGGAAGTTGAAATTATGTATATAAGCACAAAGGACTGACATCACAGGGGTATCTAGGTGCTAAAAATACTGCTAAGGCAGTGCCTACATCTTCTGCAAAGCCATGACCCATAACCTTATGCTTCTTTTAACGATGTCTTGAGGCAATGGGTGCTGTTTCTAAATTCAGACATGAAAAAGTACCCTATTGCCATCTCTGTTTTGTCTCTCTGTATTCTCTCCACTGAGGAATACGATTTTAAGAATAAATAAAATCCTGAGGCATGTTGCCTGGAATAAGAGGAAGCAAGCTTGAGTTCAGAATCTGCAAAAAAAACCAAACAGCACTTTGCTGAAGGCAAAGCATCCACTTAAGAAGAAGATTTATGTCCATATCACAGTTCTGCTCTTATGGTGACTCCTGTGACTTATGGCCTCATCTCTCAGAAAGATGCTGCAAAAGGGGAAGCTGAATCCCTCATACTGCAGTGCAAATTCATTTAACACGTTAACCTGCACAGCACAGTTCAGCTGTTACCTCCTACTTCCCTCCTCTAGCAAAACTCAATAAACTGAAATTTTGTCAGGGCTGCTGATACTGATTTTCACCTTCTGTCTCACTGAAGTCTCTGAAGGATACTGACACCTGGGCTGTACACATGCCCTGTCTCTGTTTAGAGCAATAAAAGCAGAGTGGGATGTTTGCTCTCAGATTCATCCCAGGTGCATCTTGTGCAAACAGGGAAAGCAACTTTCTTGGCGCTGCAGGGCACGAGGAGAGTTGGCAGCATGAGGGGACACACACCCTGACAGACACAGGGGCAGTGCATTACCCCGATGGTCAAGGCTGTGGCTGCAGCCTTTGTCTCTTAGCTCTGCTGACCACAGGATTGTCTTTACCTAACGGGACTCTGGCAGGAACTGCTCGTCGGTCGATCCAGAAGGACACCCAGGACAACATGACCATGAGAGTGGCAGGGAAGTAGGTTTGGAGCAGGAAGAAGAAGATGTGTCGGCGTAGAGTGAAGTTTATATAGAGGCGATTGTACCACCCTGTGAAGCAGAGAGAATGAAAAAGAGAAGTTACACCAACATCAGACTGCTTTCAGATAGGGTGGTGCTGCACCAGGGGAAATGTGCCTGACCTTCTCCTATCAAAACACAGTTAATGGCTGCAGATCATTGCAATTTACAGAAGAAACTCCTTACTGGACCAACTATCAAAGTCAAAGCCTCTCTCAGGCTAATATCTCCCAGGAAATATAACTTGTGCAACAGAGAGTTTAATTCAACTTAAGACTTGAAGATCCAGACTGCATGACCATTAAGATGGGAGTGTGTGGCAGGGACAGCCAACTTGGTAGAGAAGAGTGGCAGGTCTGATGTGACACAGAGAGAACCCCAGTAGGCAATCCTCCATATGGCCAAGGTCAAGAGAGACAGTTTTCACCCCCTCTTCCCCCAGCTCTGGCAGGTGCTCTGGTGCCCACCTGTGCTGCTGTAAAAGGCAAGCTTTGTGGTGGTGTGAAACTCCTGAATCAGGAACTGGGACAACGATATCCTCTCATCTGTTTTTAGGGAATCGTTCCCATTCTTCCAGTAGAGCATAAGGTCATCTTCAGTGTAGGCATCTAGGGAAGCAGAGCAAACTCAGGACAGTGCACTGAGACAGCTGCTATCACCCCCACAGCCCAGGCTCCCTCAGAACTCCCAGCTGGAAAGCTCAAATTCCCCAATGCCCCCACCAAGGTGCTGGGGATGGCTGTGGCAAGGAGTGGACTAGCCCATTGTCACAGCCCTCAGGCCTGATGCCTGGTGCATTTTGTTAACCCTCCTGTGTCTCTAATCATAGTTTCACACACATATGTGTGTCAAGTAACCCACTGCATCAGAACTTGAAAATTCTTTCTTGTAAACCTCCTAAAATCAAAAAGCAAAGAAAGGGAGCCTGAGCAGGAAGAACCTGCTTGGCGTGATACAGGAACAATCCATCAATGGTCTGAGGGATGCAGGAGAAAAAACTCTTGGGTAAACTTTCTGCCTGTGATGTGCACGTGAATATTACTTTGTTTTTTAATACATGTGGAAGTAGCAGTAATGTTAATCCTTTCAGATGGGTTTAGTAGCAGCTCTTTTCACACAGGGAGAAGAAAAATCAAATATAAATGTATTAAAGCAGAATTAAGATTGTCATTTCTTATTCCAAGCTTAAGAAAGAGAAGAAAATAACTCAAAAAAGCCGAAAGTTTAAAAAGTTGTTACATGAAATCTGGCCAATTCGTATGTGCACCATACTTGTGACAAAGGGCATAAGCTGTGTTTATCTGAAATAGGACTAAGAAGCATAGGAAGAAGGCAGTTAATGTCACTACCCCATTGTGGTTTGTCCACTGTGGATGAGCAGATGGTGCCATGAAGGTTGTATGGTCATTTATCCACGTGTTTGAGGGCACCAGGGCAAACAGGTGCTGCTGGGGACTGCTGACCTGCAGGCAAGTGGCCCAGGGCCCCAGGGGTGGGTGGCAGTGGGGCAGCCTGGCTGGCATTCAGGGCCACTCACAGCTGGTTTTTAAAAACACTTGTTGCAAACACCATCTAATTATTGTGACAAAATACAGGCAGGGAGTTTTTTTTAGTGTTGAAGTCTGATGACTTTGGTTAGAGCTCCCATGAATGTAGTAGCAGGTTAATTTTTGGTATAATTAATTATTGGTATAATTAATTATTGGTATAACACAGTTTGGGTGCCCATGAGGTCCCTTTGGCTCCCCTACACCTCCACTTTACTCACAGCTTTCAATCTCCAGGGAACATGTCTGCGTGTCCAGGGGAAAGCGACTAAAATCCATGTTGCACATTGCTGTTACTGTAACTCTAGGAATAATAAAAATCATTCCATTAAAAACTTGTGCCCTTATGTGACTGAAAAATAGTAAAGCTGTGAGTTTGGTCTTTTATTACACAGCTACAGGCAGCACCATGCAACTGAAAATAAATCCCTTTCATTCAGCTAGATCCACTCTACTTTAGTTAAAGCCATTTCTTCTTCTCAGCAAACTACTGTTAAAAAAGGTGACTGGAAAGTTAGGCTATTACAAATTTGAATTAGATGATAAAGTATTGGAGAAGAAAATGAGGAAGGGCTAAAAGGACACCCCTCCCCCCAGCAAAAATATCTGAAAGGTATCTGTCCTTTAAACAGATGCTTTATATGATGAAACAATTTTCATTCATCAAAGCCATTGTACTGTCATGAGGGATGCAGGTAATTTCCTTGCACACAGTGAATTTCCAGCTGCTCAGTGGGAACCCAATGATCACACAAGAGAATCAGCCACCAGAGGGCACAGGGCTGGAGCTGGAATGCAACAGTGACCACCGAGATGCTCTGGCTCATCAGTCAAAATCTCTGGCCTTGCTATAGTCTGATTATCACATTTTTAATAGCATAATTTGGTGTTTGAACCAGAAGCAACCATAAATCTTGGGTCTATTGGTTTGTACTCAAGAGAAGTAAATGAAAATAAAAGTATTAATCATATTGGGGAAAGAATCAATAAGTTATAGAAGGGTTAGTGGTAGAGAGACATCTGTCACATGATAAAAATACAATGCAATCCCTTATGTTAGTAGTCCTTCTGCACCAGCGGGTTCTGTCTGATCTTGCTTTCCTGTCTGGATTTATCCTTGGAGCGAAAGTGCTTGGCTCAAATGGAAGTTTAGGTGCCAGTAAGATCTATGTGGTTTCCAAGATGAGAAAACAATTTCTGGCAAAGAACCCTAAAATGGCAGACACCAAAGAAAAATACAATCTGCAGGCAAAGGCATTCAGCAAGGCAGACAGCAGTAATGGCCTGTTTGTTCTTATTGAAACTCTGCCTATTTGCCATTGAAAGCATTCACCACCACCTTGTACCAGGCAATTGTTTAAGCACAAGGTTGTAGAGGATCTGAGTAGTTTGATGTTCTCCTGTTCCCATCTTTAGATAACCCTAAATGCTTGCAATGCAGAGGATTGGCAGCTAAATGAGTGTGTAGGCAGGCATGCTATAGATGAATATTATGTCATATTCTTGTCCTTTTTTATTGGACTCAGGACCTGGCCAAACTTTGCAAAGGTCTAAAGAATACCTGAACCTCATCTAATCTGCTGAGTGAAGAAAAATCTTTGATAATGAGAAGGAAGACAATGCTCAGGCTATGAATTCAAATGAACTGTAAGATAAAAATATCAAAGAACAAAAGAATTCTTGTCAAACTGATGCCTCCTAGGGAATCAAGAATTTCTTTGCTTGACTTTTTTGTAGAATCATGGAACACCTTGGCAGGCTGAGAAGTTACCCCCTCACCTTGTGGCAGGCTCAGCTTCACCTCTGCCAGTACCAACATTTCCTAAAGATCTCCACAAGTGCCTTCTGCAACTTTCTCACTAGTTAAACCTATGAGTCTTGCTGATACTGACCTTTTTTCAGTCAGGTTTTCCTTCTTTTTGTCCTTCAGAATATATTATCTATCATCTGATGCTTTGTTTATTTACCAGGTATTTTGTTATTTCATTGCTGTGGAGGTGATGTTGGCATTCTTGCATCAGAATATAGTACAGAAATTTCTTTTCTAATAGGTTTTTATGGGTCCTTTGGCAATACACGTTTTCTAACTGGATGGAGCTGCAGCCAAGTAAAACAGAAGCACAGATTTTATTTTCTTTTAGAAACTGACAAACTGATTGTCAGAGTTAATTTTTTTTTCACAGTAGCTACTGTGGGAATTGGATTTGGATTTGTCCAGAAAGCAGTGTTAATAACACAGGGATATTTTAATCAATGCTGAGCAGGGCTTCCACAGCAGTCTTTCCTGCTTCTCACCCCAGCCCAAAAAGGGGGAGGCTGAGGATGCACAGGGAGTTTGGGGGGACAGCTGATCCCAGCTGACCAAAAGGACATTGCACAGCATATGGCATCATGCTCAGCACATGAAGTGGGGGAAGAAGAGAGGGGAGAAGTTTGGAATAAAGGCATTCATGTTCCCTAGTGATGGTTACGTGATGGAGCCCTGCTTTGCTGGGGGTGCCTGCACACCTGCCTGCCCTTGGGAAGTGGTGAATTAATTTCTTGATTTGCTTTGCCTGTGCATGGGGCTTTTGTTTACCTAATTACCTGCCTTTATCTCAACCCATGAGATTTTTTTTGCCTTTTACTATTCCAATTCCCTTCTCCCTCCCACCAGGAGGGAGTGACCCAGCAGCTACTTGGGGCTTAGTTGCCAGCTGGGGTTAAATCATGACACAGATGCTCCTCACTTAGCATCTCCAAGCATGAAGGTCTTACTTATCACTATCAAATCTTAAAACCCCAGTTTAATAACATTCAGACTTATGTCAACTGATGAACTATTTGGAAAGTAAGGGAGAAAGCCAGGGCTGGGACCATCCCTCGAGCTAGATGACAAAGCAACGTTTACCAAAAATGTCTCCTGCAAGGAGCTTTCTTGGATTTCACATGAAAAGTGAGCAAAAAGCAGGAAGAGACAAACCAAGTGTTTGGGTTGCTCTAACCATACATGGGAGGCACCATGAGCTATATACCCTTGCTCTGAAGCTTTTCAGTTCACATGCTGAAGGATGTCCCCTGTGTTTTTTTTGCTTTTCATAAAGTGGCACGTTGTATAATTTATATTTCTTCATTATTGCTTTCAAGAATAGCAACTGCACATTTTGCTGAGCCTAGAGACTTTGCTGTGCAGTGAGGTGGATAATTATAACTTCCCTGGGCTTCTCCTTATTACCAGACACTGCCCTTTTATTTAGAATGCACCCGTGGAGCTGCTCCAAGGCACTGCCACATCTGAGTGCAGTTTCCCAACAGGAACAGGGGCTAGCCATGCCCACAAGGTGAAGGGACAGTGATGAAACCAACAATGCTGGCACAGAAACTGTGCTTTTTACAACAGGCACTTAAATGTATTCATACAGGCACTCAGATGTCTGTGGATAGCCAGCACATCCATTATTTTTATGCCTTTTTTTGTATGAACTCATGCAAAAACACAATAGAGGAATCAATTAAGCCACTTTCT
Source organism: Oenanthe melanoleuca (assembly GCF_029582105.1). NCBI lineage: Eukaryota > Metazoa > Chordata > Aves > Passeriformes > Muscicapidae > Oenanthe > Oenanthe melanoleuca. The sequence goes on from NC_079336.1 coordinate 34,435,452, forward strand.
CTTTCCACTAATAGCTTGCATTGACGGAATGAGGTTTTACCTGAGGCTATAAAGTACCTTCCCATCTGGCTGGACCCGCAGCATGACGTTGTCTGTGGTGGTGTCGTGGATGAAGGAGCGCTTGGAGTGCACGAAGAACATGTCAGGGACCCAGATCTTCTTCACCAGCCTGCCATCAAAGGTCATGCTCTGGTTGTTGGTGCTGGGGAAGGACAGCCTCTCGTCTTTCCAGTAGTGCCTCAGATAAAGGGTCATGGTGAAGTCCTGCAGCAAACAGCCACAACTTACACCTGATCAGCACAGGAGTGATTGCTCCTCCCTGGGACAAGCCATGAACTGTAAAACACCTCTCCTCAGGGCACATCCACTCCCCAGGCTGCAAGGAGCATCACCAGCTGCAGTTTGTTTGTTCTTCAGGTCAGAGAGATTTACTGATAGATTTAGATTTACTGGGCTCAGACTCAACTCCCTTCTCAAGCTTAACCTTAGTACAGAATAAGGAACTCTGTCACTGATGTGTCCTTGTCTAAAAAGCAAGTCATGATCTTGCCAAGCACCATGGCATTTTTCTATAAAGCTGCACTGAATTAAAAAGTATTGGTTCTGAAAATATAAAATTTTCTCCATTATTATTTTACTAACAGCCAAAATCAACCCCAATTTTTTTTTAACCCAAGGCCATCTAGTGGTTTTCCCATGTTGATGACAGTTGCAACATGACATTAGAGGAGGAACAGGGGCAGTATTCAAAAGCCATGGGAACTAATTCAAGATCATAATGTTTGATTAGAAGAAAAAAAGAATGGGTTTGTTGCCTGGGTTTTGCTTTTTTGCTTTTTCTTTAACTTCCAGGTCTTCGATGTTAGTTCTTCCACTTTGCTTTCAAGTCCCAAAGCTTTTTAGGGCCCTCTGGCCACCTTCACAAGCTTTCTGCTCAACCAGAAGAGGTGAAAGCTCAGGATACCCATGGCTAGCTGCCAGGGTCCCAAGAGCACTGGAATCAGGGAGTCAGCTGGAGGGGTCCCTGGTTCTGGGGGAATGCTCACCCCTGAGGTCAGATGACTGCAGCTATCCCAGCCCACACAAGAGCTGAAATAGCTGCAGTGAGAGGAGCCTGGCATGCCAGCTGTGTCTGCCAGCCACACTGCCCTGCTCCTGGCCCAGCCATGGCAGCAGGTCAGTGCAGGCTCTTTAACCCTCTGTTAATTAGGAGCACAGAGAATCTGGGGCTTCCTGTGAAACCTTCAGAGCTGCTTGATAATTTGGTTGGAAAGTCAAAACATTTTAAAAAATATTCTGTATTCAGGAGTGATTTTTTTCTCTTCCAAAGCAACACCTGAGTTATTGAGAGACATTGTGGGCTATAGAAGATTAAAGACCATCTTGTTCCAAACCCTTGACAATGGCAGGCTATCTTCCACTAAACCAAGATATTCAAAGCCCTCTCCAGCCTGACCTTGAATGAGATGGGGCATCCACAATTTCTCTGGGCAGTCTGTTCCAGTGCCTTACCACACTCTGAGTAAAGAATTTCTTCTTTACATCTGATCAAAACCTACCCTCTTTCAGTTTAAAGCCATTCCCTATTTTCCATTCCTTGTTTTACTTTGGTGCTCTCCGGCCCCTGACTACCTCAGAACTTGTCCAAAGTGACATATATCTGCAGCACATAAGTGCCTTAAAACACATTCATTGGTCTCCTCAGAGCTTTTAAGTGTGTTATCACTACTTAAGAAAATATAGAAACCCAAATCCTTTGAGATAATCTTGGCAATGTTTTCATCATTTTGTCCTAGAAAAAAGAAAGTGTCAGATTTCTTCCTTCTGCTTCAAGGGCCATTAAACGGCAGCATGAGGCCAATAGAAGTAGTTGTTGGCAGATTCTGATCAAACCTGAATCTGCATCTGGAGCTGTGGAGTGCTTGTCCTTGGCAGTGTTCAAACCCATGGACACAAATCCAGCAGCCTGCAAAGTTTGAGTCTCCAGAGGTCCCATCTGTGACTTACCATGTCCACCTCAGAAATGCTGTCCAGACTTTCAACTTGGACATCTACCCCAACAGGAATTGCAGGGCCTAGGGGAAAAAAATGAATTAAGAATTCACTAAGTACAAACCTAGTGAGACAAAGAAATCCTCTGACTTTACTATCTTACAGATAGAAACAGATATTCAGTCTAAAATAGAAACAACAGTAAACCAATAGAAAGTATAAATTATTGGAATTCACAACAAAAATCTCCTAATAACAATTAAAGTAAGTAATGATACTGACCCACTAATGACTTTCTCTTTTTATTGTGTCATCCTACATGTGTCCCTTCAAAATTTAAAAGTAACTTTAATTGTTTTTAGCTCTAGTGCTTGGGTCCAGAACTAGCGAGACAGATTACTGGAAGAGGATCCATTCACAGACAGACCAATGGTGACCCAACCAAGGGAATGTGGGGGATTTTCCCTCACTTTTGCTCCCCTTGCAGGCTGATAAATTCCATGAGAGCTACTATGTGCATTTGACTTTCACAAGATTCAGTGCTGAGCTGTGGGAAAGAAAGGATGACACGAGGGGATACACTGCAGAACACAGGCATGTGCCACTGAGCCTGAGGCTCCTGAGGGGAAGAATCCAACTGTGACCCCATGTATTAGGGATTATGAATTTTTTTCCCTTCTCCAAGCTTTGGCTAGTCCCTCATATACCTCTGGCAATTACAGTCCAGGAGAGCTGTCAAGTAAAATAATGCTCACATTTGTGAACTGCTGTGAAACTGAAATGTTTTTAAATTAATTGAACATGCTGGTATTTGGTATATTGAGCATTTAGCGATAAAATCTTCTTTCATCAGAGTATATAACGGTATCCTGGATTTGAATGACCATCTGTCAGCCAGAAAGGGTAGATAAATTACAACATTCTCTAATCCGATGGGCTGAAGGGAAGCGTGTTCTGCTTCATCCATTTCCCTGAAAGCTTAGGTTGCCCTAGCACACAGCCACAAAACTGTGAGCAAGCACTAACACAGACAGCCAAACTATTTTCTTTTGGGTTATAGATGAATTAAGTGCGGTATGTCATTTGATTATGCACATGTATGGTCACACTAAGACAAAAATTTTGACTTTCCCCCGTCATCCAGGAATAAACATAAGGTGTATTTGCAGATTTTTGTCAGAGGAAAGTATCACTGACCAGCAGGAATAATATATTGCCTGTTAATCACATTTCCATGCCTTTGAGTATGCTTTTTGCTCATCCAGAAGGCTGTTTCACTTAACCTCTATTCCTGAGAGTGCCATGAGTTCACAACTCAAAAGAACAGAAATTAGAGACAGAAAAGCCAATTTGCTTCTGTAGGGCTGTACATATTACAGTATAAATAAGTGTAAAACAGGAACAGTGACAAATGTGCATGTTTCATACCTCCAAAACCTGGTCTCATGCTGAAATCATGGTCATCTATTCGCAGCAGCTGCTCTGACTTCGTCAGGGGAGATTTGGTGATGTCAGGGCTCCGTTTTAAGATTGGGCTGCCAGGAGGAGAGAGGCAGAGCTGTGAGCCCTGAGCAGTGCCCCAGAGAAGTTCACCCTTGTTCCACTCCATTTACTGCTGAGAGCATCCACCCCTCGGACCTGACCCTGGGACTGTGGCAGTGGCTGCAGCATCTCATTAAAAACTGGTTCCTGCACTCAGCATACAGCTTGGGCACCTGTGATAAGCTTAGCCCAGAGAAAACATCTGTTTGGTGCCTTTTTGTCTCTGTAAAATTCCCTCTGCATGCAGCAGTTTGGGGACAGTCATTAAAATGTGTGCGCTGGAGGAATAGTATGTGTGGGTGAGTGGAGAGGGGGAGGCACTCCTGACATTGAGTTATGGCGGAGTTTGAGGCCAGGAATTAGGGAAACAATATATCAAATAAGCTACTGGCTCTTGCCCAGGAACAAAATGGAGACAGTCTGGGAACCAGGCCAGGAGGCAGGCCATTCCCTAACTTGGGACAAAGTGATTAGCTCCTGCCCCAGATTTCCATCAAGGAAAAAAAGCAGCATTACAGGCCTGGGAGGTCTCTGAGCATTAAAGAGCCTGGGAGGGCAATTCCAGAAGCTGTTGGAGTAGCACCAAATGCTGGGCAGAGGAGGCTCTGATGGCCTTCCACATCCAAGATACAAACTGCTGCTCAGTGCCCCAGTGCTTGGCTGGGGTGGGGATGGCAGCAGCTCCTTGGGTGGTCCCTGGTGTAGGGAAAGCCTTTGCTGCCTTCAGGGCCAGCTGCACACCAGCCACTTGGGTGGCAGGAGGCTCAAAAAAGGGAGGAAAAGTTTAGAAAAGATTTTAGAAAAGATGGCACGCTCAGAGAGGCACTCGTCTGAGTATACACAAGACTAGTGAGAAATAGCTCAAAGGAAAACAGGTGGGCAAAGAAACCTGGTGAGGAATATGTTCCTGAGATAGTGCTTCTCCTAAATGCTCATCCATGCTGTACTCTCAAAGACTTGTTGAAAGCTGTACAACAAGAAGCCAATACAACAATCTCCTAACAGAGGCCAGTGGTGGTGTCAGCAGCTCCTCTATCAAATTCTTTATCTGGACTTAGAAAGATGCTTTGTCTAAATTCAATAATTGCTGAGAGGTTTGAGTTGTCTACTTCCTTCAGTGAGTTCTAGTCATGAATTATCCCTCAGGCACTTTAAAAGGTGGCCCCTGCTTCTGCTCGAGGTTTAGTTCAGCCTCTGAAAGAGCTGGGAGTGTTCACTAGGGAAGGTTTGTGCCTGTCCAAGGCAGAGGAGCAGTATTAGCAGGCCAGCGGCAACAAACATTTGAGAGAAGGCTTGACTGTGCTCAGGAGGGGCCTTGTCCTGGCCACTGGCAGCGGGAAGGATGAGCAGCATGATGGAGAGCCCATGGAAGGGGCTCAGCTCTGCAGAAGGGATTCTTGGAGGGGGAGCACGCACTGGCACAGCACAGCAACACAAACCCGAAGGGGAAGCCTGAGGGGATGTGGCAATGGCCGTGGGCTCACCTGTCACCCCCGTGAGGTGTCAGGCAGCGGGGTTTCCTCTGGGGCCTGCTGGACCCGCCGACGGCACGGCTGATACCCAAAGAGAGCTGGCACGTCCGAGTGGTGCCCCCTTCTCCTTTCCCTTCCCTCCCAGCCCAGCCCTGGGCAGCAGCAGCCTCCTGCAGGCCGTGCTTACCTGCCTTGCTTGTGCACCTCGCCGTGCGCTTCCCGTCGCTGCCGCTGCGGCCGGCTGCGGGAAACAGGGAAAAGGGACAGCTCAGACAGCTGGGCACGGGCAGGGGGTGAGGATGTCAGGAGAGAGGCACCAGATCCCTGCAGAGTTACCTTCTGTCACGTGTGAGAGATGGTGCTTACCTTTGTTTTTTTACCCTTTCGTCAAAGGCTGGTGCCAGGCTGTGAATGGTGCCGAGTGGGGAGGGGGAGGATGTCGGGCTCACAGTGGAGGGGAGCCATGATTTTTGTAGGGTGGGATGCCTCTGTTTTTGTCTGTCTGGCCAAGCACCCAGGCAGGCAGCTCAGGTCCCAGCTGCCCAGCTTTGGCTGCCAGCACCAGGGGCTTTGGAGGCAGGAGCTGCCGTGGGGCCCTGGTGGTGGGGGCACAGCCCTTACACCTACAGACCAGAGTCAGCCAGGTATGTTCACGAGAAGAAAATATTTTCAAATTATTTCAGGGAGAAAAAAAAAAGAAAAAACTGTGAAAATGGTTTCTGGCTTCACACCATCTTCTAGCTGGCTGTCAAGAAAGATCTTCTCAGGTCTTTGGCCAATATTTCATTTGATCATTAAAGACAAGATTATAGCTTTTGGTGATGTAAGCACTAGCTTGAGCAAAAGTAACTTTTTAAACATTTAACAAGTCATCTTTAACTAAAAGTAAAAATATTAGCTTGTCTCTGTAATAAATGCTGACTCCAACTCTACCAGTGAGGCTTTTTGCCCATTGGCATGCATTTCAAATCCCTCTGTAGAGATTTACAGTGGCAAAATTCCTTTTGCAATAATGGTTGTCAGCACCTGAGCACCATTGTCCCTTTGGTGTGCAGTGAAGGAACCCCAGACCTTGTGGGACAGTTCCTTTTTGGGCTGGGAACATTCCAGAAGCCAACAGTATGGGAGGGAAATTCATCTTGCTGCTGCCACAGAGAAGCAGACAACCAGGCCAGGGTTGGGCACATGGGGCTGTAGCATTGACTCACTCTGAAGTGAAGCACTGGGTAAGTAGGATTTTTTTCCAAGAATCTACTCTGTGCTTCCCAGAGGAATTCTAGGAATAAGTGCACAGACAGACCTTGTGTTTGGGGGATCTTTGGGCCATGCAGCATCATTGCCATTACAAGAAGCAGCTTCTGTGGCACTGCTTGGACCTGGGCATCACACAGCAAAACACTTGCAAATACAAAATGTACTTTCTGGATTCTTCTGTCTTGTTCTACACCCTTTCTGATATGTCTCACTGCTGCCTGCTTCTCATCTGCTGGCTGTCAGGAAGTAATTTCTTGTGTTTTGAGGATAAGCAGATTCTGGCAACAAGTGACCGATTTACATGACTTTAAGTGCCCTAGTAAACTCTTGGCTGTTCAGGAATAATGCTGGTACTTGAACAGGGATGAAGCAGGCCATGTTCTTGCAATCTCTAATTTTCATTTTCATTTCTTTTGTAGGTCTTATCTAATGCTTCATGGTGGCTCTGTCCCTATTCTGCTTGTCAAGGGAAACTTCAAGGCATGGCCATCATGGATTTGTGGCCAACTTGTACACATCCTCTGCACTCAGCAACCCTGGGTGCTTCCTTCTATTTCCTCAAGGTGTTTCTCTCTCTCCTCTAAATTTATTTCCCTGTCACAAACAAGCATAAAATGTCCCCAGTGCTCCATCCACTGCAGGGTACTGTGTTCATTTGAGCTTTGGTTTGGGTATTTTGCTTCTTTTTGACAGCCCTGTTCCCCATGCCACAGCTCTGTGGCAGCAAAACATTTTTACCTCTTACCCAGTTACTTCAATTTGAAGCCCCATTTCATTCTACACAATAAGTATCTTTTCTGCTCTGGCTCCTGGGGAGTCCTCTGCTGTCTCAATGATCAATGGCAGCTCCATCATGGGACCCCATTCCCCTGCCTGTCTGGGCAGTGAATCGATGGAAAGCTACTGTGGCTTCTGCTGTTTCTGGGTGTTTGCAGCCAGCAGCCTCACCCAGGAGATTCAGCCCAGACACAGTGCACAGATTGCTCAGCACAGCTGGCTGTGAGTGTCCCTCCTGCTTCACAGGGGTGACAGGCTCCTTAAAACTAAGCAACCATTCCTGAGGTAAAATATATTGAATAATGAACAACCCTTTTTCCTCCCCACACAGTATTTATCTCCTATCAGTTACAATGCCTAAAAGGCATTTCATGTCTCATGAAGCAAAAAGGATTGCAGGGTTAGGACTGACAGTGTCTGATTTTCAGAAGAAACAGTCCAACCATGACATCTGAAGGTCCCAGCAGGCATTTCCAAATGCCCAGCTTCACAGGACATGTGCCAGAGGAATGTCAGGTCCACAATGTGCACCAGAAACCCCACAGTACTTTTCATCTTGGAAATAAGAGCTTTTGGAAGCAATCAAAAGGAATGTGTGAGAGGTCATTACCCATTGTAGCATTTTAGTTTGCAGTTCCTTCTGCAACATACATGTCCACCTATGTTCTCACAGATCTTTATAGTACCAATACACCTCTGTCAATCCCATGGCCATCCTGCCAAGACTTTGCTCCCTGTAGGGATTTGTGCTGCCTCCACTGCCCTCTCCTGCCTTGCCTGGATGTAATTTGATGGGAAGACCAAGCAGAACACAGATGCTGGCATTCCCCTGGCCATCCTGGCACAAGATCTGTGCAGCACAGCAGGTGCAGGATGGGAGGCACAGCACAAGCTGTCCACCCCTGCTCACACAGGGATGGGGGGCCCAGAGCTGAGTGCATGAGGGACTTCCATCACCTTCTTTACTTTCCAATTAGAAGTCCTGCTGAAAACTGGCTCAACAAGCTCCATATCCCCCACTGCCTTGCATCAGCATTAAGCAAGTCTGTGGATCAGCCTCACTGCAGCACAGCATGTGCTGCAGAGCTCATATCTGACAAAATTAAGCAGGAGAGGGTAGCGAGGCAGCACAAGTCCCCACAGGGAAAAAGGTCTTGGCAGGATGGACATGGATTGGCAAAGGTGTACTGGTACTATAGAGATCTGTGAAAAGTGTAAAAGTCTTATTAAATACCTATTGAATGCCTACATATTTGACTAGGCTTTGCTTCTCCCTGTTTTTTGACCAGTTTGTGACTGGGATTCATACCACAACAGCATCCTGTTAAAGGCCAAAACCAGACAGGGGAATGCTGGGTTAGGGAATGGGGGAGAAGCAAAAAGGAACTGGGGATTGTATGTACAAACATACAAGAGGTTCCTACAGGGAAAAAGTAGGGCAGAGACAAAGGGAGCTGGGATCTGCAACAGCACCAGTGCTTTGGGTGAGACTGAGCTGTGAGAAAAGAGGCTGGATGGGCAGAGGTGGGGAGGGAAGGGAAATATTGTATAATGACAGAAGATTATCAGAAGGAGCAGGGATGAGAGGAGACATCAGACTCAAAGAGTGCCTCATCATTTTGTGTGATGGCTCCTGGGGAACAGAGAGCCGGGACAGTTCTTCATGAGTAGTGGTGTCCCCTCACCACAGAGGTAATGTCCAGCCCCTAGAGACATGTGAGCCTTGCTGGGCTAAAGAACTTCCCAGCCTGTACCCCAGGGGAGGAAAGGAGTGTTTGGAACAAAGAGTTCACAGAAAGTCCCACCATAGCCTGCCTCTGGAAATGAGTTGGGAAGGCCTTCTCAGCAAGCAGGAGATGCTGGTGGATAGGAGGTGCAGCAAGTCCAGGTGAAGACTGAAGAGTTGTCCAGAGCCCAGAGAAGAGCTTTGCAGGGGGAGGAAAAGTGAGGTAGCTAAATGGGAAGAAAACCCACCCAGCACCTGAGGAAGGAAAGAGCAAACATGAAATGGGAGGAAGCTGCTTTTACCTCGTGACTTCACCAGACATGATCCACTGTGTCACACATTAATTCCCTGGGGATAATGTAGGATAGAAACCCACTAATTTGTAATCAAACTGAGAGACTTGCAAAGCCATGAGCTGTAAACAAGAGTAAGAACTGAGGAAAATTTATCATGATTTTTTTTTTTTTTTTTTTTTTGGCATTTGTCAAGCCCTTATTTGTTCGTAATTATTTTGGACTATGTGTCTCTATTAGTAGGTTTAAAGATTGTGAAGAAAGGTGATATATTGCTATTATAATATATATTGTTACATATACAGGAAGGAAGGAGAAAATAGCACTATTTTGAAATTTACATCACGAAGTTTGAGAAACTGTAGGATTCAGAGCTCTTCAACCATCTTTTCTTTTTTTTGAGTGATACAGAAAATTCAGTGACAGCCCCATTTAAATCCATTTACTTGAATACAGGTCAGTCTCAGAATCCAAAATATGAAGGAGACAACCTGTAAAAGTTGCATTTCTTTTGCTCTTTGCCTGGACATAAACACTGACTAAAGAAAAAAAGGGAGCATACATACACATATTGATTACTCACAGAAAAGTCATGCCACCTGAGATATTGACACGGTACCTGATATTGCAAAAATGGAAGAGCTCCTAAGTTGCAGGAATTGCATCCAGTGTATGGGTGTTTATTGAGTTTTGTGTCAACATATGTTGAAAGGAAGAGTTGGAGGAAGCAGAAGGTCCATCCTGCCAGACAGGAGGAGGCAGACATGGTGCCAGGACTCAGCCAAGTAAAAAAGAGAAACAGATGAAGGGAAGAGGACAGCTAATGGGGCAATGCAGAACGTGCTGAAAGGTTTCATGTCTGACCCAGTCTCAGAAGAAAAGTTGACTTGCAAGCTGAGATGAGCACAATGTAGATCAGGGAAGGGCATTAAGGAGTGTTTAAAAAGTTGGAGGTTTTAAGTCACCAGAGGGTGATGGCATTTCCCCAGGAGCACTGGGGAGCAGCTGCTACAGACTCTGAGCTGTAAGCCATCACCTCCAAGGACTCCTCAGAGATGTGTGATGCTCCTGTGAGGGTGAAAACAACACCTGGTTTTAAGAAGGGTGCAAAAGAAGGAAGTTGGAGTTTTGACATCTGAAAATAATTGTGACAAACTCAAGTGATCCACTGGTCTGCCCCTCCTCCAGGAAATAATGAGATTATAAAGATCAGTCAGGGTGAATCTTTGCAATAATTGACGTCAAACCAGTCTGATGTCGTGTCTGATGGTGTAACTGGCTGCCTTAGTGTAAGCAGAAGGAAAAGGAGATTTGAGTGAGGTTTTTAATATTGCATTACTAAACAAGGGAAATAGGGTTGAGATGAAACCGGGACTTTGAACATGGTTGAAGTACTATGGTTAATGTAATGCCATTAATCTGCTGCTGAGAGACACTAAATAACATTTCACAGACTTCATCCTGGAAATAGCTGGTCAATATTTTCAATAATAAGGCAGATGACAGAACTATAAAACTCAGGCATGAGGGCATGCTTGGAAGAGAAATGGGCATTGGGGGTCTAGGGTCACAATTCAAAGCAGCCACAATGTGTTGGAGAAAAGATCTGATGTCACTATGACAAATTGCAATAAAATATAATACTAAAAATTTCATAGAATATGGAGACATAATTGTATGAATGATGAATGGGAAATAACTAGCTAAAAAAATAGAATTGTAATAGAATAGAATAGAAAAGGCAGAATTGCAACAATTCTACTGTTGAGGCAATGTTAAGAAATATATTGGCACAAGAACAGAGAGAGATTTAAAGTAAATGGATTGAACAGTAACAAGTCAACAGGCTTTTACCCAGAAGAAAGCCAAATAAGAAAAAGTTGAATCAATTGTCATTGGTGATACAGGACTGGAAAGTAAGAGCTTTCCACTTCTTTGGAACTCTAAAAAGCTGTTCTGCTGGACTAATTAGCTACAAAGACAGTAAAAGCCACCAAAAGTAGACACCAGATAAATATAGTGTGTATTGAAGGAAATAAAGAGGCAGTTTTGACTTTTCTCAAAGGATATTATGCCCTTTAGAATTATGGAAACATTAAATTTGGAAAAGACCTTTAAAATCACCAAGTGCAACCATCAATTTGGGACCATCACCATGTTCACCATTAAACCATGTCCTCAAAAGTGATATCCACGTTTTTTGAACATTTCCAGGGATGGCGACTCCACCACTTCCCTGGGAAGCCTGTTCAATACTTCACAACCCTTCCCATGAAAATATTGTTCCTAACATCTAATCTAAACCTCTCCTGGTGTAACTTGAGGCCATTTTTTCTTGTCCTGTCACTTCTTACCTAAGAGAAGAGACTGGTGCCCATCTCACTACAACCCCTTTCAGGCAGCTGTTGTAAAAGAATGGCCTTCTCTAAAAAGTTAGTGACCTTGTAGACAAGAGTGATCAAGATGACACTGTATCTCAAGTTCCAAAGAAGTGTTGACAGGTCCTTCTCCTAGAGAAATCAGTCAGATAGAAACTCCCCACATATGAAATGGTTACACATATGAAATGGTTACAAAACAAGAAACAGGAATTATGGAGAGTTTTTACCATTAAGAAAGTTTCTCAATGTAGTCCTATGAGACATATGATAGGATCACTGTTGTTCAATAGCATTATAAATTATTTTGGATAAAAGAGTAATTACTGAAATCAATATTTACTGAGGGTGTGTAACTGTTAAAATCAGAACTATGGATGGAGAATTGCAGCAGAATTTCATGACTTCAGAAAAATACAGTGCTAGCAAATTCAGGAAAGTGTACATTGATTTCTACTTTGTATTTTTAATTTTTCCCATTTTGCTTTCAGAAACTATGTTAGAATAGTGATGGTCTCCAAACCAACTGCTAAGGAAGTGTCACTGTGGTATTTCTTGGTAAACATCAGCTTAATGATGCACAGTGCCCAAGGAGGCAAACAATGGTTCAGCATTACTGGGAACAGAGCAGCAAACCAGACATTTCAGAAGACATTTCAGTGCTGTTAGCAGCACCAAGGCATGTCCACATCTCACACGTCCAATGTCCACAGCTAGAAAAAGTAGAAAAAGAGTCAGAGAAGAGATCTTGGAGGTGGAGAAGCCTTCCAGGCAGCCAATTGGCCAAGTGATATGGTGCAAGCATATGAATTCAGGAGTGCTTGGTGCAGGTGGGCAGGAATCTGTCACTCAAGACTTTCCACAATGCATAGCAAGAAGAAATTTGAAAGAAAATACATAAACATGGTGTGTCATCACACTGTGAAATTCACTCTGAAATCTCTGCGTGCTTTCACACAAGTGAGTTTGGAAGGTGATTGAGCATTTTAGAAGAAAACCCATCATCATTTCAGACGAGAACTCAACCCTGCAATGAGAAAATCAATTTATATGCACTCAGGAGGGAAGGAATTACCTTGCAGCATCTTTGAATTGGTTTGGGGTCATTTTTTATTTGGCTAGGCTGCACTCAGCCTGTTGAGTCTTCTCACACCAGCTCACAGAACACATTGCAGTAATGGTGGGCCAGAAGAAAAAGTGAAGCTGCTGATCCTGAGCAAGTTGCTGTGTTAGCTGGAGCTTCTATCACTAGGTGCCAAGTAAAGTTGCAAAGTACTTGTGTGTATGAGCACAGCTGCAGAAGTGCCAGAAGAGACTGTTCTGCCACAAATGAAACAAATATAGTTAGGAAGCTTTGTGGCAGATAGACCCAAAGTAAATCCTAGAAGGGATGAAAGTAGGCTGGTGATAATGATAAAAGTAGAAAATAGAGTCTTCCAAGCATTATCACTTGCTATGAGAAGCAGAGGGGGACACTTATGACTAATCTACGAAAAGGTGCCAAGCACAATTGAAATTTCTTGAAGGAACAACAGGGTGAAAAGGCAAATGAGAGAAAAATCAAAGCAATAAAAAATAAGCTAACATATAACAAGATAAAGAGGGGGAGCACTGTTGGAGGGGGGAAAAAAAGGGTTTGAAGTAAGACACAAAATAATAAAGTTAAAAGCAACAGGGTAAATCTTGGGTAGGTCTGTGTGACAAAGGCAAGGGATGTGGCTACAGACAAAAAAAATGACGCAGGTGAAGCAGAGGGCAGAAAAAGAGACAAAAAAAAAAAGAAAAAGAGAAACAGCTTATTGAAGAAGAGAAGAAACCTTTAATGAGGGAAAGAAAAAGAGTGGAGGAGATGAAGATAAAAGGGGGAAAGGGAAAGGCAAGTTCCTAACCGGGGAAATGGAGAGATACCACTTGCACTGGCCTGAAGTCCTGGGCTTCTTGCTTTCCTGAGACCCAGCACTGCTGGAGTAATTGCTGTCCAGACACAACTCCACCTGATCCTGGAAAGCAATGTCTTGGGAGAGGCTCACTGGACCTAGATCACCACTGACAATGTGGCAATGCCTTCAACAGGCATTTTACAGTCTTACCAAGCACTCCAGAAATCTGATCTAAAGACAGCTTGTTTTGTTTATGCAGATGGGTTACTATTTGGAAATAAGAGTGAGGCAAAATGATTACAGCATGGTCAGGGAATGGTAGGGACATGACTGACAACACAAAGTGAGTCTTAGGTAAGATTAAACAAACATGATCTGTAGATCTTTTACAGTGAAATCTCTTCTATTGAGAGCTGTTTGCCTGAAAGGTGGTTTTAATGCTGTCCAGGGAGATTTTAGTGTTAAAAGAGATTTTTCCCCAGCAGTTAGCTCTGGCAGAACAACATGGCTCAGCTCCAGAACAGTTCTTTTCCTATCTCTCATCCTCTCTAGTAGATTCTGCAAGTCTAATTAGCAACGCAGGCTTTGGCCCTTTTGTTGGCACAACGATGTTGTGACTTTTAGTGAGCCTTTGCATCACTCTAGTGAACCCCCCCGAAGGCTGGTGGCTTTCCAAGAGCCTGAGCAGTTGGGAAAACAGCAGACAGCTCTCAGTGTTCTGGAACTCAGCTCTTCCCTGTAGGAGTTCTGGCACTCTGAATCCAGCAGGCATAAAAAGCCTGGCAGTCCCTGCAGGTTTTGCACACGGCTGACTGCAAACTGTGAACAGGTCTGCAAGGTGAGAAAGCTTTTATTTTTATATTGCTGCTCTTTGAAGTGAAATTCCTTTGAGGTGATTTGTCCTGGAGATTAGCAAAAATAAGTAGTTGAGTCTTTGACTGGCACACAGACGTTTTTACAGTGAATTACAATATTTGAGGGCTCTGTAGGAAGTCCCATGCAATAAAGCTATCTACTCTGCTGCTTTCACTGTGACTGTCTGCACACTTTAACCTAGACTGATTTGCCATTTTCTTGTCACACTATGTCCTAAAGCCTCAGCAGCTTTATTTAAGGAATTATTTGGGACCTTTTTCAAAGTTCCTGTCATGCAAACCCAGTCCTCACAAGACTGTGGTGCATGCATGAACTATTGTGGGCAAAACCTCTCCTGTCTGCTCAAAATTGTGATAGAGAAAGTGTCTGACCCTGCAGCTCCCCATGTTTACCATATCTCTAGACTGTGAAGGCTGTGAATGTGAGCTCAGCTGGATCTGGACAGGTGAAAAGACAGACCCTGGAGCTGAAATCTGCAGATCCAGCAGTGAGCTTTAATTTGAAAGCAGAGCTCAGAGCAAGTGAGTCTCCTTGGAAGAAACTACCACACCATCCAAAGACACAAGCTAAAAGGCTGGGTATTCCTCCATCAGCTGCACCATGAGAATCAGGAGCCAAGCTGGACACGTCTGTCAGGGACAGCAGGATGCTGGCAGCCCTCCCAATGTGGCAGGGCTGTACAGCAGGTGCCTCTGCCATGTGCCAACCCCGGTGCCTGGCACTGAGCCCTGGCACTAGGGCAAGATGATCTTGTTGTTCTGTAGGGATTCTGGAGGTTAGGGAGGCCATGGATGCAAATCAAGCCGTCCTGAGCATCCTGTGATGGTGTGGAGCCAGCCTTTCCCACTTCAAATAGATTTTCTCATCAATCTCCACTGATGTTTGTGTCTTTCTTCAGAAGGAAAAGGCTACAGTGAAGGGATGGATTTCCATCCTGGTCCTTACCACAAGCCTTATGGAGCAAGAGATAAGAGTGTTCAGAGATGAGTAAAAAGGTCAATTACTATAACTTCTCCTGCATAAAAGCCGTTCAGAGCTGGGTGTTGAAGAGAGGGGGAAACAGAATCAAATCCAAAATGTTCAGGAGCAATATTGTCTGCAAGTTTTTCTGATGTAATATAGCATTCTCCATTGCTCTGTTTTGAATCCAGGATCTAACTCTGGTGGAAAAGGGCATGGACTTTGAAGTGCTAAGGAATCATGCCTATTTCAAAGCTGTTTCATATAACCAGCACCATAAGAGGCCACCCCATGAGAACAAAGAGGCTTGGCTGTGCCTCTCAGATGAGGTGTTCTGCCATACAGATGCCTGGTAGTGTTGGGTAGGCATGATCTCCCACTGGGAGATCCTATTTGCAATCCCAGAAGGTCAGGGGATTGCCTCTGCAAACATGGCATCCAGCCCTGATGTCAATCCTGAAAAACCAGTGAAGAGACAGAGGAAAACAAGCAAATGGCTGGGTCAAAGCTTGGGAAACATCCCACACTGAGAAATGTAAGAAGCTGAACCTCCTGAATGTATGTAAGCAGAGATGAAGGGAGGCTTGATCCACCTACAAATACCTTGATGGAGAGGAGACAAGGTAGTATAAAACAGGACCAAATGGATGGAAGCCAGAGTTAAAAAATACTTGCAGTCCTGTTCTGGATTTGACATTGAAGATTAAGGGTTTGGTACAGAAGGGTTTGTTTTTTGTGCTTAGGAGGAAATCCCAAAGTCCTCTGGTCATCCTATAGATGGCCATGATCATCTGTTTTTACCTTACATGGGTGTCTCACAGGCTGCCCCATCACAGGGCAGGGTGTGCACTGCTGATGGACAGCCCTACAGCCACAGGCCAGCTGTGCTCCTCTCTCCCCATCAGCCCTCCTCAACATCATTGTGCCCTACTGATGAAGAAAAAGGCAAGAAGTGACCTCCCAGGCCAGCTGGGCACTATGTGAGGGCAGTGGAGCCAATTCTCCAGAGCCACACCACCTCAGGGCTTTCTGATGGGCTTACCCTGGAACAATTGCACCTCATGTACAACTATGGGTGAAGAGGCAGCTCCTGCATTTACTGAATAGTATTTCTTTTCCATTGTCACACGTTTTTAACACTTTTCTGCTTTGATTTGTTATATTCTCACTTAATTGCACTACATTTAGTGCAGTGTGGAGCTTTCCTTAAGGATGATAAATAAGAAGATGGCAGTGTGCACACATTCCTCTCCTTGGGTGCTTCCCAGCTCACACAGTGGCACCTTGCTTCTTATCCCTTTAACTTGCACAGCCAACACAACACCTCTGCTGTCACTGTCATGAAGCTCCAACAAAAAAAAAAAAAAGAGATTTTGGCCTGTCTTGCACCCATATTGCCTCTGGTAATGCATCCCCTGGGGGCTGGTCATGAAGAGAGCACTGCATCCATTTTGCCAGTTATACCTCCATGGAGGTGGTGTCAGTGCTAAAGCCACTTCCAAGGTATAAAATGGTTCATGGATCCCCAGGTATCAAGTGGGACACTGCAGTCATTCTGTAAGGTGCCCCTCACCTGCTACAAGGGGCTGTAGGAAGATAAAAGGCACAGCACTTTCCATTCCTTTCAGCTTTTTGTTGTTTTTTTTTTCTGAAGGCTAATATGAGTGGTTTGAATTCCTCAGACTGTGACATTCCTGCATTTCCATCCCTACACACTTTGGAGTACTGATGATGATACTGAGTCTTTAGAGAACAGCACTATAGTAAAGCAGAGACAACACAGGTTCAGTCTGTCACAAGCAGAAGTACACAGCATTTAAACAAAATTAAATGTGTCAGCTATATTCTTACATTAAAGAAAAAAAACAGGTATTTTTTCCTCCAGGTGTAACATGTTTTGTGTCTGAGCATAAAAATCCTCACACCAAGTTCCAAATATTTCCCAAATAAAATATAAATTATCAGAACTCAGTTGTAGCAAAAACCCTTCAACTCAAATCCTCTTAAAATGGCTGTCTACAAGATAGTGAGAGCAAAATATAGCATAGTCTTTTTGTCAGAGAGAGATAGAGAGACAAAGAGTAGACAATATTTTAAATAATTTTAGCATATTAATAAAATACACCATTTCTTCCAATAACTGACCATTGCCTTGATGAGAGACTCCACTTTTTTCCTTTTAAAAGGTCTTTAAAACAAATTACATTGAAAGAATAAAACAGATTCTGAATATTTTTATCTGAGATCTCAAGTCCATCTAATCTTCAGTGAATGCAACAATTCTCACGGACCTAAATTTCATTTTCACTTTCATGTAAATAGTCTATCACATTTTAACCACTATAAATATAAATACTTCTTTTTTTGTAGCCTTTCAAACTTTGAGACACTTCAGAAACCTATTTTCTGAAAGAAGCAGTGATTTTCACTGTAGAAAATGCATTAAAACTTACTCATTGGCAAAAGAAACAACAGAAAATATTTTTGCCTGAGAGATCACAGTCTGCAAATGCAAGCTCATTTTATCATCACTCAAAGCATTACATTTATCCAAACTGTAACTACTTGAATGTAAAAAAATGAGACTCACCTGCCTTTTTTGTATACCTCATGTATTTCTTTTCCTTGGCGGTGGGTTCTGCATTCAGTGGATAAAATCCATCCCCACAGCAGGAGGAAGATGCTAAAATGCATTTTATGGACAGTCAACATGTTAACTGAAGGTCCTGTATCCAGAAATAGTCCATACAAGAAAAAGAAAACCTAAATGTAGATCCTGTTTCTCTTTTTAAGACATTATCGGTCTGATCGTTATTGGGAGGATGTTTACTCATACAAAAAATCATCCTGCAGTATTTAATCTGGACAGTGGGGAAAGCAATTTCCACTAAACCTATAAATCCTTCTACGTCAGATGGCAGGGATTTTCTAGCAGTGTCGAATTCACGTATTCTCAGAAAACAATTATTTTAGTCCAAACAGGCTATTTTATTAATTGGTTTAAATTGAACCCTATTCAAATACCTGTGGCACATACATATATATTTCTGCCTTGTTAAGTGAAGTAGTGCATTTGGTCAGGTTGATGTCATTGGTAACTCTTTAATCACCAAACTTATCTGTGTAGCAGTAATGTTTCTTACAAGCATTGCAATACATTGAAAAGTATTAATAAACATATATCAGTTTACAGGAAAAAAAATTTAGCTCTAGGAGCAGCATTGATCCTGTATGTTCTTCTACATTACTTTAGTATCCAGTGGTGCTCTGGCCAGAGTGGTCAGTACTTTCACCACTTGTGTTCTGCTGAGTGTCAGGAAAGGATCCAGTGCTCAGAGGAACAGGGAAGGACAGAATGGGGGAGAGGGCTCTGCCCTCTGCACAGGGATTTTTGGAGACATCCTGCCAAAATCGAGCAGCAAATACCCACCAGAGCTGCAGGAGAACTTGGGGGCCTGGTCTGTCAGCTCTCATGTTGCTGGCAAGATCCTCATCTGTGGTGAAGAAAATAGAACAGCATGGGCAGAAACAGGACAGGCTGAGCCAGCCATGCTGCCCACCAGCTTGGAGCTCACACCCTCCACAGCTCCATGTTCATCCTCCTTCTCCTCTGTGCCTCCCCCAAGCCCTCACAGCTCTGGCTCCTACTTGTGCCTTCTCATGGAGACCTCTCCTGTTCCTGCTAACACCATCACCCCTTTGCTGAGCAGACTCTTCTTCCTCTGCCTGTTACCTGGGGATTTCTACTCAGAGCAGTTGGTCAGGTCACCCATCCCTTTCTACAAACCCTGGGAAGCAGATCTCCACCTGGCCTGAGCTGCTGTGGCTTTACTGACTTTGGTGAGCATTTACACTGCCTTGGGATCCATGGGAAAGGCACACTGAAATGCGGTAACATTTCATTCAACCAATAAAGATTCAACTTCACGATTTGTGGGGGTAAAATGTTTCCTACACAAACTCACACAGGCTTCAAGAGATGAGCAGTCAACCACCAGCAGTTTGTTGTGATGATTGATCAGTGCTACTGTTTAAAGAAGTTGTACCCACTTAACTTTGAAAATCACCTGCACTCCATTTACACCAATTCACATATCCTTCTCAAGGAGGATAAAAAGTATTTTAATAACTGTTATTTTCACCTGTGGGCATATTAGATATGCTCTTCTCAGTCTCAATAACCTATGTAAATATATTTTTTATTCCTATGTATTTTAAAATTACTAGTCTCCTTTTTATACACCAGAGGAGCAATGGAGATTGACAAGCAATGGATAGTTATTAATTCACTTAGCTGCCCAAAACAGCTGGAGATGCCTTGGTACATGGGAGAGGAGGGAAACAATTACCCTCTCACTAACAGAGGCAAAAAACTGTGTTCAATTTCTCTTTTTTTGGATTGTTGTCCATTGAAAAGTTCGAACATGAGCAATTAATAGAAAAATCCTGGAACAATTCATCAGACAAGTTCCAAATTTCCCCAAATAAAATGCCTAGATGAAGGATAGATGTGGGTGCCTGAGGAATAAACATGTGTGTGTGATGGTTTTGAAATCAAAACCAGTGAGAGACTCCAAGTAAGAAGTACAATTTAATAGGAAAAAGGAGAAAAAAGTTAAAATACATGCAATAGTACAAAAAAAACCAAACCACTGACAGAGTCAGAATACAACCTAACACCCCACTAGTTAGGCTGGTGGTAGCAGTCCAGATGAAGTGGTCCTCTCAAAGCAGCAATCCTATAAAAATCCTGGCAGTGACCCTGTAGAAATCCTGGCAGTGATCCTGGTACCTCTTGTCCTTTGGAAACCAGTGAGTAAAGGCAGCTTTGGTGTTCCAAATCTCAGTTTTTATCTAGGTGGGAAAGGCTTGGCTCCTCCCCCTGGGTGGAGCATCTCCCAATGGGGTGATGAAATTTCATCAGTCGTGCAATGGGACTCAATGGCCCATTAACTGAAGATATGCTCCTGGAGGAAGGATGGGTCATGGGAAAGATAAAGAACACTGCCCCATCTGATTTTAACAGATGGCCCATTAGCAGAGGATATCTCCACAGAGATAATAATCACTGCCCCACCTGCTTTCAGCAGATGGTGATAGAATACATCCCTTTGGGCATATCTTTACACTGTAACCTAGGACAATGTGGAGGAAGCTTCTTTCCCTGACAGGCTTCAGAGCTGGGGAAAAAGCAGCAGATTTAGGTAAGTTTTCCACACCATCTCACACAGCACTCTCCTAAGCAAGACAGAGAAGCATGGCCTTGCTGAAATGTCTGGAGGACTGGTGCAGCACATTTCTAGCTTTAGCTCAGTTTATCTTGCTGTACCTGCTCAAGAGCAGCCACCCATGACTCACTCCCAGCCTGCAAGGTGTAACACCTTGTGAAAGTGACCTGCAGGGAAGGTGCACCACCTGGGTGGTAACCCAAAGGGAGGGCTGGAAAGGGTAGGAATGGCACAGTGTATGTCTCCAGGTAGGTAAAGTCACTTCAAACAGAAAAATACTCTGCTCTAAATGGCCATGAGATACAGAATAAAAAGGTGACTGAGAGATTAGCAAGGGAAAAATGAGGTTAGATATTAGATGAGATACTAGGAATGTTTTCTGACAATAGGGACAGGGAAGCATTGAAGCAGATTACGTGGAGAGGGTTTGCAATTGCCATCATTAGAAATATAGGTATAGCAGATCTTGTCATAGGACCAAAGGTTAGACTACATTACTTCCCAAGGTCACCTCCAGCATTCTTTCTTTCTGGTTTCCCAGAGGAAAAAATAATGGAAAGTTTCCATATCAGAATTTTTAAAAATGCAAAATTTCAAACATCCAGGAGCAGGAAGAGATATAGCCAGGTGCCTTGTATATGAAAAATAAAACAGAAAAATAAAACAGAAAATTTGAACAAAACAACTTCCAAAAAGTTTGTCCTCCAGTTTTGCTTAGTATTGATCTTGAGCAGTTGGACAATAAATTTTGCCTGGATTCTCCATTAGAATATTTAGATATTAATGATATAGTACTGTTTTCATTCAGTAGGTAAAACCCTCGGGACACCAAATATTAAAAGAATGAATAATTTGCAGTGTACAGTTTTTTTAACATGCTCATCTGTTTCTACATTTTGTGAGCTAGCTGTGAGCTGACTGCAATCCTCTCAAATGACTTCACTATTTATCTTATTAGCTATTATTTGGTGAGAATATCCTGGAGATATGTGTCAAAATATTTGCATTTTTATTTGTTATTTAGTTTTATTTGATTTGGTAATCCTTTGGCGTATTTTTTTCTTGTTGACCCATCAAATGAGTGTTCACAAATATAAAATTTAACATACACTCTGCTTTCCAGATACCCAACTAGTATAACTTAAGTACTGACTTTCCACCTGCATTCTGATGCTCACCAGGTCTCAGAGCAAATTTTAAAATGGAAAAGCTACAATACCGTTGACTTTCCTAACTTTAACAGCAGTTCTATGGATAGGAGATAGCCATTCAAATGTGAAATGATTGCATCAAATCCCTCAAAGCTGATCCAGGAATAGCCCAAGAACTGGGGATGGGCTGTAGCCAGGTAGTCAACTGAGCAATGTTGAGTTTTGCAGTGGGGAAGGCCAGCTATTCCCTTTTTATAGCAGAAGCCATCTTTCCTGGAATGCTTTTGTGCTTGAAGCCAGATACCAGGCTTATTTGGGTCAGAGCAGGAGTGAATTCAAATGATAATCCACAAGAAAAATGTAAAAGCATCTCAGGCAGACGAACAAATGATCTTTAATAAGACAGGTAAAAGAAATCGAGTTCTTGAGTAAGTAGCAGTGAATAAGGTTTGAAGCTGTGTTGGAGGGCAGTCCCCAGCAGCTGCCCTCACTCACAGCACTTTGATCTCCCCTCAGGAATGCCACCCCCAGCTGCTGCTCAGCTCAGTGCCCACCAGCTGGTGGTGCTTCTCTGGCTCAAGGATTTTATCACTTTGATCACGGTGTTCCTCAGAGGAGTTCAGCAGGGTCTTGGGCTTTTACTTAATTACTGAGGCATAGAAATGCAGGTTTCCCAGGCTGTTCAGGACTTTAATCCTGGATTTCCTGGATTTTCATTAACGAAGCACGGTAAGAAATGTCACAAAAATAAAATTTTCATTCAATTTGGCACAACCAAACGATTATAATTTGCTAAATATGCACTTTTTCCATTTGATTCCAGAAGAGTAAACTATTTATCTAGTTCTTTTACAATCTATCCATCTCCAAAAATGAGAACACAGTCAGAAGAATAAATTGAGACTTTCATTTTTGCCTGTGAGACAACAATTTACTGAAAGTACTGAACTTGTCGGGAGCAGAAATTCTCATTTAACTAACTTCCCAAAGCTTCAAAAAGTGCAGCAATACACAGCACACTCCATGTAAATACTTTTGGAGCTATAATCAAGCTTTAGCAGGCACACATAAAGGAGCATTTAGATGTTCTAACCTCTTCTCAGCAGGTGTCTGCCTTTAAAAGCTGTTGATGGACAACTGTGTCACTGTATCTCTGCTGTGCTTTACCTTTGTGGGAGCTGGAGGAGCACAAGAGTTCCTGCATAACAGGTTGGGTGCTGCTTGACTTCTGGAAAGTTATTTCCTCTCTGCAGCTCTGTTTCTTTCAGAAATTGTACTCTGTGCTTTAGGGCACAAGAGTCAGTAAATAGTTTTTTACTTCTTCAGTGTCTTCTATCATGGGTGTTGTCAGAGACTTTAAAAATCTGGCTTAATATGAAGTTAGTAGTTTCCGCATCCATTACTTGTGGCTTTTTTAAGAAGAATACTTCAGTTCTTTGTGGCATTCACAGGAGGAGATGGCTCACCCTGTGTAAGGTGAAATATATCAGCAGGATCCCTCATGTTTGTTGGATTACAGAACCATATCCAAGGAGGATGTTAGTACAGATGAGGAATGGAATTTGATCAACCTAGGGATGAGTGGCATTTCCGCAGAGTTTCACTATGGTGGTGTCAGCAGAGCTGCTGGCTGTTCCTAGCATTCCTAGCTCTCATAGCTCTTCTTTTTGTATGACTTGAAATCAAACTCCCCAGGAAGCTGGGAGGATGAGAGAAGTATGAAGATATGTATTTACACTGGAATGGTTAAAATTAAAGAAGGCCACCCAGAAAGATGCAGAAGACAGTATTTCCTCTGCAGGCACAAGAGGTGCTGTAGCTAGATGTGCTGTGATTGTGGAGAGCAGAGTTTGGGAGCTACTGACCAGAGAAAATGTCCAAACAGGAGGATTTTAGTTTTCACTGTTAAAGATCATGATATGAACTGGCATAAGTGTGCATCAGGATGGAAATCCCATCACTTTCTACTGGCTAAGGTTTTTATCAGAAATAGCCTTTGCACTTTGTTATCACATTTGTTTTCATGATCCTGCCCCTCTCTGGTGTCCCTTGCACCCCTTGCTTACAGCATCACACCAGAGCAGACTCACATGCTTCTTGTGGCAAACCCTGGAACTTCTCCAAGCAGTGATGAGGACACTGATGGACCTCAAGAAACCATAAACACTAATGAATGATTAGATTTCCGTGCAACTTGAATGGCAAGGAGTGCCAGTGAACCCGTGACCCTGAGCCTTCTTATCACAGAATAAAAATCAGATAGAGACAAGGCAGTGTACACGGGCCCCTAAGCCGCTATAAATCCCTAAATGGATTGTGCACTGCATCAAAGAAAAGGGAAATAGGCCAAGCCGGCACTGAGCAGAAACCTGAATGGCTCCAGCAAACAATGTGCCTGAGTGAGCTGCACTGCTTGGGGACTAATGCAGCTCCTCACTGCCAAAAAAATAACAATGCCACATCCCCCCAGCCAGGCTGTCATTAATGCTGCTCTCCTTCCTTCAGAGCTCTTCCCTCAGGGATGTCTTTCCCCACCAAACGTGTCTTTGCTGCCCACATGGTGTGTCTCCGTGCCCGTGGAGGCATATTTGGGTTTGCCAACCCAAATTTGAGTTGAGCCCTGCCTGGGAGACGATGCTTCTTGCGTGCTGAGCTGTGTCCTTCTGCTCCAGCCCCTCCTGCAATTCCCTGCAGCTGTCTCAGCTGGATTAGGGCTTTGTGCCTGCTTGACGTGGGGCACCTGACCTTTTGTGTGGGGATTCTGCTACTGAAACTGAAGAAGAGATACCAAAGAAAGAGTAAAAGGTGAATGAGAGATAAAAAGACACCTTTAGAAGTATACTTTGCTGTCAGCAGTTCAACAGGGTTGAATTAAAATATTGAAACTACACACCAGCCTGGTGCAGCCTGGTGGAAAGGACTTTTGTCTGCTGCTAGCAGATACACTAGGGAAGGCAGACTTGGGATGCTATGGATGTCAGAGATTCCCCTGATGCTCCCCAGTATCTCCCAATCCCCACAGTACACTCATTTACTAGGAGGGACTGCTCCCTTAAAGGGAGTTCTGTTGGAAGATTCAGAATGAAAAGATTTGAAAGCATTCAGACTGGATCAAAGTTATACCCTGGACGTTGTAGACAGGGGACTAATTTCACTCCAGCTACTAGATTCTGGTCCTTAGTCCCCCTATCCAGCCCATGCCATTCTGATTTTTTTGCAATAAGTACACTTCTTACAATACAACCCTAGCTTAAAACTGGTTTCCCACTTTCCACTACTGTTCTCACAGTTCATCTGCAGCACACCATGGGGAATTTCATCAGCAATATGCTAATGGCCTCTGCCTATCGACCAAGAAATTGTTCCAAATGTTTTTCAACAACAAAATGGAAGAAAAAGAAAGGTGATGAATCTGAAATTCTTACACACAAACACTGAGATTGCAGCAGGGCCATCTCAAGGCAAAAGCTGACATGGGTATGAGTAACATCCACAGAACTGTCAATAGCAGTTCAGTGAAGGCAGCAGTGCTTAATAAGAGAGTAGTTCTGCCAATATTCAGAGGGGATTAAAGGAACAACTGGACTAATTACAGCCCTCAGCCTGACAAAATATTGGAAAGGCTGATATGGCACTCAATAAATGAAGAGTTAGTGAGTAATTTGATTAATGTCAATTAGCATGGCTTTAAAGAAAAATAGATCTTTCCAAGTTAATCCTTTTTTGATTAATTTAGAATGTGTTTGCCAGAGGAAATGTAGCTATGTGATGTGCTTCTGTAAGGCATTTAATGTTGCACCACATGGCATTTTTATTGAGGAGCTGCTACAAAAGAGTACCAAAATTAAAAAAAGAAAAATATTAAAACATTTTAAAACTGGATAAACTCCTCCATATTGAATATGGCTGTAAATGGCAAATCTTCATCAGGTAATGCAGTTATCTCCCCAAAGAGGCTAGTTCTTTATCCTATGCTGTTCTTGACAAAAAGCAGGAATAAAACACAGACTGCTTCCTGAATAAGCATGCAACAGCATGAAGCAGACCAGAAAAACTGGAAGATTGCTGGCAAGGAGTAAATGGAATACCACAGGGGAAGGCCCAGAAACTACTACTGCCATTTGACCACAGCTTACTACAAAACTGTCTTCTTCGTAGATAATAGACTGTATCTAACAGTCAAGAATGTGGCTCATAATTTTAGGATAAGGAGGAGAAAATCTGGACATTAGTGGAGAGTTTAAAAAAAAAAGCATAGGCAAAATTTGCTAGCTTTTGTGCTTAAAAAAGGAATATTGCAAGAATATGAAGCATGAAGGTTTTATTAATTCTTTATGTGTCGATGTAAACTGGGCAAGCCTTGAAAGTGAGTTCTCTTCTATCCATCAAGCTAAAGATTTATTAAAGTAGCTTTATTAATTTTGCTACAAGATCCAGTGTCTGGAAGACCATGAAATACAAATTTGAAATTGATTTTTTTTCTTTACAATAGCAGTGAATTTTGCTTCACTGTGCATGTATTTATTGACTGAAGATAGTATGATTTTCTAAAGGATTTGGACTAGTTCTCGAACAGGGATGAATCTGGAGAAGTCCAATACTAGGGCCATAACAAAGAGATGATTAGATGATCAAATACTCAGTGAGACAGGCTGAGAACCATTGGCACCAGATAAGTGATAAATCTGAACATTGCTTTTGAGCTCTAATTTGTTTGGACGTGACAAACTTTGCTGAATTTGGCAGTGAATTAACTTCAGAGGGCAGGATGTTATAACAGCTAACTTTTACATAATGATTGGCCAAATAGTTTCCTAAACAAATAATAGGTCATAACAGTTTGTATTTTTTTTATATAAAGACAAAAAAGTCAAGCATTCTCCCTCGACAGACGTAATCTGAGGCACATTGGTTATCTTTTATCTATTTCTTGGAGTCACCCCCAGGATCTCAATTTAACAAAATATTGATTTGCTCAGTTTGTCCTACTGCTGTTGTCAGTGTCTTTATAGAAATAGTGGGCTGAATATAGCAAAATGCTTTGTGTTTCTCCACCAGATTAGCTTCTGTTTGTTGTCTGCAGATACCATATGGTGTAATATAGGAAGAGACAAGACTGCAATTAGTAGACCATTAGTTTGATTGTAATATTTAACTGAAATAAAATGCTAATAAGGGGTCTTGTTCTTCAGACATTGACTGCAAGTGTACAGGAATCAACAGATAACTGCATAGCATAGCAATCACTGCCATTGGCAAATGACCAAGCTTAGTATGTAAAGATTCTTTAGTGTTAGAGCATCCTGCTTATCCCTCTGCAAAATGAGGGAATTCATGGCTTTTAATCCTGTCATTTCTCAGACTGCATGGTCAGTAACAACTACTATTTGTCAAGTCTTAGTGACATAATAGATTTGTGTTTGTAATAGATAGTTTATTAATTTTGGTCTTCATACAATTTAAAATCTTTTATTGGCATCATTTTGATGTTCCTTTTCAAAGCACAAAATTATCATTGATCTCTTGAGATGTAATTGAGGGTTTTCATAGGTTCTTTTCACATCAAAGTCATAAAGCAATTTCGGTTCATTGGATGTGAAACCAACAGTCTTGGTTTCTGGTTTCTTGCTATAGCAAGAAATTTTATTATTAACTTATTATTAACACAACCACTGTCTGGAGATGATGTATTTATCCCATGTCATGAGTTTAATTTTTCCCTTTGGTTTGCAAGGATGTTTGAATTTATTATTTGTTGTTCAGTATGAACTGAGCCTTAAGAGGAAGTCCTGATGTTAGTGCTTCTTTTCTGATGACCATACACTAGTGAACAGGCCTATTTTCCTATACAATGTACTAAAAAGTTTTGGTGATACTTTCTGGCCTTCAACCTGAGAGATCCAACTAGACCAGGCTTCTCAGGACCTTGTACTGTTGAGTTTTTCATACAGCTTTCTCCTTGTATCTTGCTGCAGCTTGTCACTATTGAGACTGCTTGTCCTTTGCCAAGCACTGCTGAGAGCAGTTCTCCATCTCACAAAAAGGAGTTCAGCCAGATCAGCCCCCAGCCTGTACTTGTGCAGGGTTATCATTCCCTAGGTGCAGGACCCTGCATCTGCCTTTGATGAATTTCAGAAAGTTGTTCTCTGCTCATCCCTCTAAACTGCCAAAATCCTTCTGAGGGGCTGCAGAGCCTTTTGAGGTTTCAGCCACTCCTCCAATTTTGTGTTATCAGTGAGCTTGCTGAGGAGGCCTCTGCACCTCCATCCAAGCCATTGGTGAGCAAGCTAACTCAGCAGGGTCAGAGATGCCTTGACCTGCTGTGAAGCAGAAGTTGCCTAGGGAAAACAGTGCCAGACATTGAAAATGAAGGTGTGCAGAGCTTGTAACATGTTAGGTGAGCTGTGTTACAGAAAAAGCCAGCCCTTTTATTCATTAACCTTTTCCACGTCATTTCACCATGGCTTCTTCTTTCCCCATTCCAAACCAGGTCAATGTCAATTATATGAATCCATGCATGTACCACTAAAGCCATCATGTGTGGAGGCCATTGAAAAGAGTCACTGAAGTATATGAGCATCACCAGGGGGACTGAGGCACAAAAGATCTGTCAGAAAGGTCTCAGCAGCTCACTGAGGTGGAATAGATAGAAGAGGCAGTCTTTACCTTACATGGATTCATTTTCAGATAAAATAGAGAAAATTGGATGTCCACTTTGTTGCAAGCACACTAGCAGATGGCAGACTTTAAAAAGTATTAGATAGACCATAGGAGAGGAAAGCCTTGACAAAAAAACAAACATAATTAATACAGCTTTTGCTATGACCATTTTGGTTTCTCACATCATTGATTTCTGCACATATTTCTTCTCTCACAGATTTATCCTCTTTAGCCTCTCATAGCCACTACATTCCCTTTCTAGTTCAACCTCTTGCTCTCATTCCATGGCATATCCAAGCCGGGGTAAGCAGAAGTGAACAAGCTGCAGCAGCAGCAGGACAGCATGGCCCTGAGCAGCTGCCTGTCCCCAGGATTTGTGTCCACATCAGGGCTGCCCCACTTCTGCCACCAGGGCCATTTGCTTGTGCCCCACCTGGGAGCTGACCTCAGGGATGAGACAGGATGGGATGTGCCTTACACCCAGCACTGCACAGACAGATCAAGTCCTGGAATGGCAGAACAGAATCACCTGCAACTTTCCTTTCCACTGGAGTACAGAGATGTGGAGGTTAAGGATAAGAAAGGAGGAAATTTTGCTGTTATTGACTCTATTTTTCCATCTGGAATACCAACTGTGTGTTTTTGGTTTGCCAGAGTCTCTGGCTCTGCAACAGGCAGCTGCATTGGGAAGTGACACTGACCAAGGCTGGGTCTCTGCCTCTTGGAGCATAACGGGGGCACTGGGGCTGGCAGGGACATGGGAAGCACTGGGGACAGGGTGGCAGTCAGGCAGGCAGGGGTGAGGCTGTGGTGCTGAGTGCTGGGGGCAGCTACCCAGGCAGCAGCAGCAGTATAAAACCAGGCAGCAGCAGCAGCACAAAACAGGCAGCATCGGTGCAGGCAGGCTCCCACCTGCTGGCCACAAGCAGCTCCACAGCTAATTTCCGAGCTGCCTGATCCCATCCCATCGATGGGGAGCTCTCAGGAATGGCCACACTGTGAAGCCCAGGGACCAGGGTGGGTCAGCGAGGAGTTCTTTGTCAAGAGTTTGGTGTATCAGAGGAGTTTACCCCAGCACAAAAGAGACTATATACGGATGTGTGTTTGTATTTGGAAGGAAATGACACCTTCCTTGTAGCCTCTGGGGAAGGCAGAGGGTTGGAAACGATGCTCACTGCCCAGGGTGGGGGAAATGTGAAAAAAAAAATCCAGATTGCCATAGTGCACACTTGCTCCAACGTGTGGGTAATGGGAGGCTTCAGGAGAGCCAGCTGAGCAGCTCCCATGAGTGGTAAAACTCACCCAAAGATGCAAAAAACCCCAAAATGAAATATATCTATCCCTCCTTCCTCACTCCCCCTTCAAAAGGCATCACTCTCCAGCTATGGAAAGCTGCCTGGCATTAGTAGGTTTGTTTATGGCTTTGGTTTGAATGACAGTTTTTCTTTCCTTCACTGAACTCTCAGGCACCAGAAAATGGGCTCTGATTTCTTAGGCTAAATCCTTCCCACTCCATCTCTGGCAATAGTGAATTTGTTGTCAGAGTTTTGATACTAATAGCATTTGAATGGTTTATATTTAAAGGAAAATAATGTCATTACTTCTCAGAGAAATCCAGAGCTAATAGAAGGGGAGATAGTGGTATGAGATGCTCTGGGCAAGGACCCAAAAAGCAGACCATTAGCATGTGTAGTAGCAAGTTTATGGCTTTGCAGCACAGTGTGCTGATGTCAGCCCAGAAACAGTCCAGGAAAATCAGAAATCTTCTCCACAAGTTCAGGCTGAACATACAGAGCATAACATGCATGGGAACACATCATGATTGTCATCAGTGGTCAGTGCAGGGTGTCCTATGCTACCACCCAGAGTTGAGCTCTGAGAATGCTGCTTCTCCAACATTAAAACAAACACACAAACAAACAAAAACAAAAACCCAACCAAAAAAACCCCAAACCAAACAAAAATATAAGCAATCTTTCCCTCTACAATTAAATATTTCTTTTCATGCTTTTTCCTTGAAAGCTTTTTTAAACTTTTTCCTTCTGTCGACTTTCTTCATTTCCCCAGCTTCTGAGCAAAGGCTGAGCAAAGAAACTAAATAAACCTCAAAAAATACAGAGCAAACATATCTAAAGCAGCATGTTTTGGGACAGAAGATGTTGGTGAACTTTTCTTCAAGATTTCTTTCTTTTAAAATTGCAAAACTCAAGATTATATTGAGATTTCTAAAAAAAAAATGTTGTCTGGTTTTTTTTGTCTTTTTCTAATGCTGGAGGTTGTTACTAATCTGTACATCCTTTTTGCACATGGTTTCTGTAGCTCCTTAAGAGAGCTTATCTCTCCATTTGACATTAAAGACACAGTGCAGTGTGCCAGAGCCAAAAAAGCCATTAACAATCTTCAGACTGGCATCCCTTTCACAGTAACTTCTTTCATAGCCCAGACAAAGTATTAGAAAACATTCAGCATTTTTGAGAGATGATTAAGATGATCTAATGGGGCTGTTTCATCTCTGATGTCAATAATTGGATGTTTTCATCTCGCTGCTCACTTTGTACTGATGTCACAAATTTTCTCTTGGCTATAAATGTGGCCTGTGATTTCCATTACCGCGTATGCAGAGCTGTCCATGAGTAAAATGTAGTTGGATTTTTGCTTTGTGCTGAGAAGAATAAAGCTGCTCAGAGACTTTACTGGTAAAAAACTGTGTGAAAAAGGCTCAGAGAGGGGATGTTGATGATTTTCTCTGCTCACATTAGTGCCCAGCCTGCATTGCTTGCATGGCAGCCTGCTGGGAAGCCTTCTTTACATGCCCAGGTACTATCAGCTGACAGACCTTTGGTTGTTAGGGACTGTTAGGGACTGCTGGACATGTATTCCCTGGGCAGCAGCCCCATGGAGTTTCTTCCCACCCCTCTCATTCTCCACAGTGTGCAGTTTAGGCTGCAGAGCAGTTTGGGGGTGCTGCTGGCTGGGCTGCTGCCTTGGAATTACAGTCTCTCAGGGGTGGTGTCCCTGTCCTCCCATTCTCAGGAGCTGGGGAGATGGCCTCAGGGGCAGTATCATGCTCCCAGACATGAGAACAGACTCTTCCAGGTCCCCTTAACACCAGTGTACATAAGTGGCAAAAACTCTAAGGAGCCATTTAAATAGAAATCTGCAGAGTTCAGCCTCACTCACACCCCAGCCACGCTGATCAGCTGCAAATTCAATCACCTGCTGTGCCTCTTTTGAAGTCTCTGCCTATGACAGTATCTCTGCCACCAGCCTTTCTCCCTGTTTGAAGTCCTTTGCCTGCACAGACCTCACTTTGTTCTCACACTTCTTACAGATTTAATCTGCTTTCCGCAGCTTGGCATCGCTGCAGAGGCACAAGGTGAAACAGAAAAGAGATGAAAGAAAGCCCCAGGATCTGAGGGATCCCATTTCACCTGCTGAGCATCCGTGCTGCTCAGGAGATACAGGTCTCCTTTGCCTTCTCCTGTCCACGTGCCACAAGTTGTGGAGCTTCTCCTGCTTTATGTACATTTATTTTGTGTAAGTCGGTGTTCTGTAAAAGACAAGATGCTCAAGTAAAATGGAATAATTCTTGCTTTAAGACATTATTCTAAAATTCCTCAGATCATCAGTGAATTAATAAGAAGATTCTTATCAGTTAACTTATAAAACTAGATGTAGTAAAAAAACAGGCCTCAAAAGTACAAATTACCTTCCTGAATGTGAAGCAGTTTTATTGTATCCATATCCTTAGGTCACAGGGTATACAGTAGTGATTTTCCTTTTAATTGGTAATTTTTGACCCTGTTTATTGGTATTCCAGGGGATTTAGCTTTTCATGGAGTGTAGCTTTTGCCCCATAACTTTGGCAGAATACCTCAGACCCTCTGCTGGGGTGGGTGCAAGCATCTCTGCAAGTTCCCTCTGCAAGGGTGCACTGGCACTGCCTGGAGAGAAGGTGACAGAGAGAAGGTAACCAGGAGCCAGCACCTAAGGCCTCCTCTCAGGGAATGCTTTAAGAGAGGGAGAGGAAGATCAGTGAGTCAGTGGAATGCCTTGCTTTCTTGCAAATGGAAATAAAGGTCCTGGGAGCCTCCTGATGGCTGCAAGGGTGAAAGTCTCTGTGTGTGCATCCACCACAGCAGCTGGTGGATCTGCCTGGATCTGGGCAGCTGCACAGTCCCCTGCCAAAACCCCTGCTGCTTAAGCTCCTTTGACCTCCTGCTTTTCACAGCCCATCTCAGAGCCTGGTAGAGCTGCATCCCTGCTCCTTGCACCTTCCCTTTGTCACAAACACCCATGGGACAGCCCCAAACCCCCGTGGCCGAGTGGCACCATCCCTCCAGCTGTGAGAGCCCTGCTGTGCTCTCTTCTGCACCCCTGGGGCACAGGGTCCACACAGTGCCCTTCTCCTGCCTCTCACCACCTCCTCTGCCACATCTGCATCACCAGGCCACGGTGTAACATATTGTACTCTTTAGGAAACAAGCTCAGCACTCCTGGAATTAGAATCTGAGTGACGCTGGCTGAATCATAACCTTTAAAAAATAGCAGGGTTTGGGTTTTTTTGTCTGTTTTTCCCACAGAGGAACAAAGCCGGATTTAAAGGTCTGCTGTGGGTGGATGATTGCAACCCTTGATCCCCAGCCAGAAGCATTACATTACATAAAGAGTTTTTTTCTTCATTAGGAATTAATCTGTGCTAACCAACTGTCAGCTGCTGGTGACGACCCTTTATTAACATGCTGCCCTCCCTGGACTAGGGGCATTTAAGTGACTTACTACATTAGATGTAATATGAAAATGCACTTATCCATATCCCAGGCATTCACATGGCCCAGCTTTCTGCCTGTCTGCCCTGTGTGTGCTGGTGCTGGGCAGCTGGGCAGGGCAGGGCAGGGCCTCAGCCATCCTCCTGCCTCCCCTCTGCAGGGCAGGGCCTCAGCTCACCAGCAGTCCAGCTGATAAAAGAGACCTGTCTGTAAAAAATCCTGCTTTGGATTATACTGGGGGGCATTATTTGCCTCCGTGGCAGGAACCACAGTTTGCAGCAATGCTGGGGGTATGGAAGAGCCCTTCTATGTATTTATGGAATGCATGAGTTCATTGATTGGTTTATTCTGCCTGGTGGGAGTTTTTTAGATGTGCAGTATGAGTCACTTCTGGGCTACCACATAATCTGAACAGGTGTTATGGAAAAGCCAGGGCTGTTGTTCATGAAAGAGTAAAGAGTTACCACCTCTCTGCAGTATAATGAAACATTTAATGAAGTAGATGAAAAATATATATACAAAAAATCCAACCAACCAAGAAAAAAAAATCAAATTCCAATCTGAAATCATGCCACTGCATGATTTAGGGCTGTATAGCTTGATAGCAATAGGACACAGGGAAACGGTTTTAAACTGAGAGATGGTTTAGATTAGAAGAAATTTAGATTAGGAAGAAATTCTTTACTGTGAGGGTTGTGAGGCACTGGAGCAGGTTGCCCAGAGAGGTTGTGGATGCCCAAAGCCTGTAGATGTTCAAGGCCAAGTTGGATGGGGTTTTGAGTGACCTGGTCTAGTGGAAGGTGTCCCTGCCCATGGCACGGGAGCTGGAATGAAATGATCTTTAAGGTCCCTTCCAACCCAAATCATTCTGTGATCAAAGTAAGGCTGTTGTGACATTTTTCTGTAAACAAACTGGGGAACTCTGAAGAGGATCTCAGACAACATAGAGGTCACTTCCCATGGCAGAGTACCAGCAGAAAGGTTTTGTACTGGAACTATTAGTCACTTATTTTCCTGGCTTTTGTCACCAGCTGAGACGTGGGAAGAATAATGACATTCTGTAATATTTATGTCAGCTGCCAGAGAACTGAGGAGGAGAAAGCACAAACATTACAGCTGTGATTAAAGAAAAGCTGGAGAACTAAGGAGCAGCTAATGGCTTGGCAAAACACTGCCTTTGGCACAGTCAAAAATACTTTCATTTGGTGGGAAGGACTTTTTTCCTCTTCTTTCCTCTTTCCTTACTTTTCCCTCTTTTTAAAGGAAGTCATGTCCTGCTAAACACTGCACAGCTGCATCTGCAGAAGGGTGGGTAAGAGGTGGGGAGAGCATGGCGAAGGGGAAGCATTTTTCCTGGGCAGCATCAGTGCTGGGTACCATCACCACCAGACAGCTTCAGGCATTCCTGTGCAGGTTAATGGGGTACAGAATCACACACACAGAGCTCCTGCCCCAGCCCTACTCTGTGTGAGTGGCAGTGAAGGCTTATGGCAGCTCAGCAAGTGCCATTTCCATTTAGCAGCTCAGTTCAAAACTGAATTGAATTCCCTCTGTCATTTAAGGTACAAGAGCCTGGGACAGATCATTTGACCCCATGTAATCAGCAGGAGCCCTTTGAAGCAAGAGCTGCTCCTCCTCTCCCTCTCCTAGGTCACCTCTGGGATGAAAGGAAGGTCTGATGCAGCAGGAATCTGACAGGAAGACCCTGCAAACAGACACCACCTTTTCAGACTGAGCACCAACCTCCCCCATGGATGGAACGCAGAGGGAGAGCCCCCACTTCAGCCTCAGAATAAGAGAAACACTCCTTTCAGTGTGCACCCAGAGACCTTTGGGGCAAAGGGACACTGACCCCATAAAGAAAGTATTTCACAGAGGCACAGAACATGGACCAAGCTCCAAGGAACATCCTTTGTCACCTTCCCCAGGGTGGCAGTTTGCATGCATGGTGCCATCAGGGGTGGGAGCAGTGATGACCACCCAGGTGGTTAGTGTCTCCAGGTCTGGCTGAGCAGGAGTTTCCTTTTCTCTTCACAGAGTGTTACTAAGTCACCCCCCACAGCACCACACCTGAGTGCAAATGATGGGCTCTTTCCCCTGTGCAGCTCCTTGGAGAGCATCTGTGTCCCTGCCCAACAGGTGAATAACTCTGCCTTTCCTGTTTTGTGGAATGGCAGCTCTCCTGAAACTCTAGGTGAGCAGTATTTTCACTTGCTGCAATTACAATCTGTGAAGAGCACTGAAGGTCTCCTCCCATCTGTACCAACAAAAGTGTGGTCATTATGGACCTTAATAAGAAAGGTTTAAAATTTCATGGTTGAAATTAATTTGGACCCTAATAAAAATCCAGATAAGATAGAAAGAGCCAGAAGGCTGGAGAGTTTTACAGCTCTAATGTTCTGTCCTGTTCCCCAAAATATATTTGTTCAAGTAATTCAAACTGTCGTTACAATTAACTTGTCCTTTCATTTCCCGCTCTGAATTCCCTCTAAGCTAAACACACAATTTTCTTCTATAAATCTGCATGACAAGTAGAGCAGTAAAATCTTTCCTTCTTTTTTCCACGTCATTTATATGCATTTTGCACGGTTTGAGTTGCCAGGCACTTCTCCTAAGCTAATTTCTATGGTTGCAAGTGCACATATACACACTCAGAGATCCCTAAAAGACTTGTGGAAGAAGTCCAATTTGGAGAACTGGCCCAAGGGAGTCTTCAGCATTTTCTCAAAGGGAGGGAATATTAAAAATCAGGTGTCAAATTGTTTGCTAAGGGCTTTGCTGCTTGCTCTGGGCGATGCAGGGGTGTCCTGATCCTTGGCTGCCCTGCAGAGGGAGGGCTGGGGCACACATTCTGTGCCCTGCCCATGATGCAGTCCCCATTTCTTCAGTGCTGCAGGATGAGCCGAGAGGTGGGAGCACACCTGGGAGCTGTGCATGTCTCTCTGTGCTGGTGTGGAGGGGACTCTGCCCGTGGCTCCTGTGTGAAACCCTGACCAAGGACCAGCTAAAGACACACATGGCCAGAACTGAGCCCAGACCTCTGGCCAGAATGGCTCCACCACTTGCACCCCACCACCTCTCACTTCTACCCTCTGGCTGGTGGGGATCCCACCCCTCCTGGCAGAGGAAAACCTTTTTGTGCCCAGATCAAGGAGTGCCACGTGCTGATGTGATTCCCAGGCTCTGAGCACCTTGGGAAGGTTGTTCCCCTCACCCTTGCCTCCACAGCAGGCCCTGCTCAGCCTGTGGTCGCTCCTGCCAAGAGCGGCAACTTTTCCGTGCTTGTGCGCAAATTCCCTTCCCTCTTCATCCGGAATGATAATTCCTCTGACCAGGAAAGTAATGACCCTGATACATAATTTCAAATGTCATTTGTGCAAAGTAATTAATCAGCTTAATGTGAGACTGGATTACATTTTAATTTTAATAGTGCTAAATTCTCGTTGTTTTTAAAATAAATTTGCCTGCTCTTTACATTTCAGCAGGGCAGTATCTCACTTAGTTAGGCTGTACCTTGCTGTAATCTCTCCACTGTGGAAATTTGACAGACAATAACCATTATTCAGTAGTTCAGGCATCAGCCTCACCCATGCACATTTATTTTAGTTCCATAAGTCTGCATTAGGGATAATAGCTGAGATCTGGCAGCTGGGACCTTGGAGCTGTTTTATCTTCCATTGGGAAGTGTGGAGACAACGTTTTCAAAGGCATAAAGCAGGAATTAAATGACAAGTTCTCATTTGTAGTCAGAGGGAGATTGAGATACATACCTGCCACTTGATCTTTTGAAAATATGCCATTAACTGTAAAGCAATTATTAAACTTTCTTCAGTTGTGGGTTGCAGTTCTCACAAAAAGGTCTCCATTGCTTCTAACTGTAATTAACAGCTCCCTTTTCCCAAAGAGCTCTGCATACTTCAAAGTACTCACATGCTTCTACTACATTTCTTCCACCTTTTGAAATGATTTTTTTTATGACTTGAAATCAATTACAAATGAGGTGTTTATTCAAATCCTTTGCCCCTGGGTATCAGCTTATAGGTAACAGATTTCCAAACACAATTGAAATCTCATTTTAAAGTTTGTACCATGAAATTGACTCTTTTCCACCCTTTCCATCTGTTATTTTATTACCAGGTTTGATTACAGCAATCAGCACAGTGGATTGTACCCACTGTACAAGTTTAGCATCAGCATTGCTAGTACCCTTCTCAACACCTCCTTTTTTGGAAAAAAAAAGTGTTTTTGCCAATACCTAGTTTCTTGGCCCTTGACTGACAATAGGAGCCTTTTTCCATCCAATTTAGTAAGTTTTCTGGGCATAATAAATGGTAATATACATACAATATATTACAATTTCACATATGGACCCTATTTAACATAAGTACACATCCCAGTGTCTTCCTTTGTTATACATTATGCTTTCATACACATTATACATATGTGCAGATATCGATACAGTTATTTTTTCTCAAAGACATGATTTGATTATGAGTAAGATTACAATGGAGCCAGACCCAGAATGAGCAGAGCTGACATTTTCTCTCTTCAATTGGACTAGGCTGTCCAGAGAAGGCATTTTCATCAGTGACCTCAATTTGCCCAAATCTCCTGTGCTCTTCTGAAAACCCTCTCCTTCTCCTTCATTGTCCATCTGCTCAGTGCTTCACAGAATTGGGTTGTATCCATCAAACAGCATTCAGAGCTCAGTTTCAGCCACACTCTCTCAAAACATTGCTTTTGGCATCTGGCAACTGGAAGTCACACAATGCTCATGGAGTCTCTTGTAATCCAGGGGAAATCAAAGGTGAAATACATTGTCAATATCACACTTCAAATATTTGTTCCAGCTTCATGCCTAGCCACTCTCCTCTGAATAAACAGAAAAATAAAAATGCTGACTGAAGGAGAAGTCCTGGCTTTATTTGCATCTATATTTTTAATGTATTGTTTCAATTAATAATGAGCTTAAGTAATTTCTAAGATGGAGGAGGTGTTTTTTTTAATTTTTTTTGCTTTAGCAGAAAAATACTCTCTTAATGGTTTTATAGGCTGACAAAAGCAGGCATCAATTTCTATAAATTATGTATACATGCAAATAAAATAATAGTAAGATATCCTCTCCAAAAGATGCCTATTAGACATTAAGACTGCTGGGAATGCTAGTACAAAGATGATAGGACGTAAAGGACATCTTTGCCATCATATAATTTCTAAGGGAATGAGAGGTGTAATAAAAAGAAATGTCAAAGTAAAGCACTAGCACTTCCTGGGTTTTGTATGCCAGGAGACATTATTCATCAACAGCACTCAATTTTTGGCTGTTTGTCTACATTTATCCCTGTTTTAATATCATTGTAATGCAGGGGAGTTGTAATAGCATCATAAGGCAGGAGAGATCCCTGCTTGCTTCCAGCTGGACTGGTTCAGAGGATGCATTTGAAGAACTCACTAGTAACTACTACAGAATTGGATTCCCCCTGGGTGACCTGCTCAGAAACCATGCCCCACACACGTGCTATCTAAGCCTGCTGAGCCCTGGGCACCTTATGAGGTAGGCAAGTCCTGGTGCTCCTCCCTTTGCAGATGGAGGAGCTGAGGCACTGCGAGGTTAAATGGCATGTGCCGTGGGTAACGCCGAGAGACTGGCACACAGGGGAGCACAGGAACCAGGTTTCTCACTCCCTGAACTCTCTGCTGGCTTCATGGGGTAGTTCTTCTGCTTTTCCCCAGCAAAGGTCCCTTTGCTGCAACTGTCCTGCTGCCAGGTGGGACATTGGCTCCTGTTTTACTCAAAACTGGTAATGCTGAAGAATGCACTGTTATACCCAGGCTTTAACCTCTCAAAAGATGAGTGGTCTATTTCTTTAATAATTTTTATGTCTTACTTGTAGTGATCTCCACCTGTCAGTGTGAGAAGTATCTAGGTTTCAGCTCCATGAGCAATGAGTGGTAAATGCACTGACCTTGTGGCTCAGGAGACAAGTGGCAGGCTGGGCAATCCTGCCCCTCAGATACTGTCCTTCCTCTTCTTGACAGCAGTTTCAGGGCTGTGGTTGCTTACCTTTATAACCAGACAAAACTCCATTCATGACAGTTATTAACATGGCTGATTAAAGGGGAATATAGTTGTTAATTTTAGCTTCTCTCATCAATTTTGTTTCCACTGAATCGGTGCCATCATCAGCTTGACTTAGGCAGTAATATTTGAGAGGCAAGGGAAAACCTGGGTATTGTTGACAGCCAAGAGCTGACATTTCTCTGCTACTTTTTACATCCCATGAGATTTAGGATGTAAGAATTCCTGTTGTGGTAAGCATAATATTTAATGTGCTGACAAATAATTATGGTTACATCACCATTTTTGTTTGTTTTATCTTTATTCTAACCTCAGTCCTGGCTCTTCACACTTCAAGCTCTGCCCCCACTGCTCAGCTTCAGCTTGGTGAACAAGTGTTTTGATGTACATAATCTCCATGACAGCCAAAAGTCATGGTGTTCTCTTAATATGAGGAGCACAGAAACCTGAGCATCGCTGTCTTGTTGCTATCAAGTTTCTGCATTTGGGTTTTGCTGTCAGTGTTGTTAGCAGAGGAAAGGGAGACATCATGGGATAGAAAAAGAGCTGCCAGGCACATAAGCTTGTTACAATACTGTGCAGCAGCTTCAAAGGACTGACACCGACCTTAGACCCACAGTATTATTATTCTTGGCCATTTAATCTCTGACATGCCTCTGTTTCTGCAGAGAGGTTCTGGCAGACGTGTATCCCTTTTGATCCCAAATGCCTGAACAGAAGGGCATTGTGTTGACTGGGAGAGGCACACTGGGATGTACAGTTTGTCTGTGGGCTGCACTTTGTAGTTTAGAAAAAAACCTCTTCTGACTCAAACATACCACCTGTGCTCTGTAACCAGCCCAGCTGATCCTGGCCATCCTGTCCTGATGGTACTGATGAAGGTCCTATCCAGACAGCAAGCAGAATCTCTACCCTTCAAGGAGGTGTTCTTCATAAAACAATGGAAAAAAGTTAAGTTTATATGCCAGAGAAATAACAAATAATTTTCTCAACAGGAGAAGCACTGTCCAGACCTCCCCACACAAGCTGTATTTATTTAATTCCTTACAGCTCACATGAGCACTTTCTTTGGTTGTCCATTGCACAGCAGGCACCACCAGCATGGCCAGCCCCAAATGAGCATCCAGCACCTTTTGGGTGTGTGGTGGACATGTATTTTCAAGTATGAAAAATGGCATGTGTCATAAAGCACATGGGAGCAAGGGGGTGGGCTGGAAACCACCCAGCACAGCAAGTGCCTCCATGAGGCCTGCACATGGAATTGCCTCCTGGAGGATGTGTCCTCCCATTAATCCTTCAAAAAAAGCAATAAAATAATCAGATTTCTGGCTCTGTGTCCAGATTAGACAAAAAAAGTACCAACAAAAGAGTGTTTTGTAGATGTCTTCTGATTCAGTCACTGCTGTGCCAGCATGCTTAGCTAAAGACAGACCAATATATCAAATTGAAAAATATATAGGTGCCTGGGAATATTAATCTGGAATATTTATCAATTGCATGAGTGTTCTGGATGATGCGCAAGCCCACATGGCCCTTCAGGCCTCTCTTCCTTGATGAATTAGATTCATTGCTCATAGCTAAATGCACAACCATCTTCTCTGGTTTTTCTTCTTCTGGTACCATCTGGTTTCTTGTATACCCTGCCAGGCTGTTGGCATCAGATTCGCTGTAGTTTCCATCCAGCATCATAGTTTTTGAGTGAGGTATTCCACATGAACACGGAAACTAGGGACATAAACAAGAAATACAGCTGAATATTGGAAAAACATGTGAGCAGCAGAAATCATGCCTTTCTATTAACAGACAGCTTGGAAAGAGCTGAATTCAAATTTTTGATGGAGATATTTTAAGTTTCTCTTTGAACAAAAAGGTATTTCTTTTTTTTTTTTTTTGCTTGTTTTAAAAAAGGGAGAAACAGGGTTTAACTCCACTGCTTGGACAAGCAGCTTCAGAAAAGATTAGAAAAATGCTTTAGCAGACATATAGTCTAGGCAAAAGGTTTTCTTAGCTATCTGTTGTTCAGCCTCACTGTCTTGAGATTCCTTATTATTCATTCTTTGTGTTTATAAATATTCATGGACAAGATGCAGTTAATCTGTGGAAATGGCTTATCCAGTACATATTATGGAAAGAAAAGGTCCAAGTTCTGGTTTTACAGATACAGATGTTTTCTTCACAAATCTGATTTTAAACCAAGCGGAGGACCAGCTAAAAGCATAATGTAAAATCCCAGCTCAGTTGAAGATAATAGCAAAACTTGTATTGACTTCAGCAGCACCAGCATGCATCTCTCAAGGCTAAAAAATCCAAGACATACAGATAGAATTTGGAATAGGAAACGCAGTCTTCAACCACTCAAAACCTTCAGTTTTCTTGTCCTGGATTATGTGTTTGCATGCAATGAAAATGGACTCCAAACTGTCCTTTCTGCTAGGAGTTCCTGTCTCAGATTTCCCACAGACCAATTTCCTTACCCAATTATACTCCACCAATGTGGAGTATTTGATGTGTGGATTTTCCAAGAACTTGTTTACAAGGATACATTCAGGTAAAACAAATCGATATATCTGAACACATATATATGTAAAAATGTATATAACATCAATATGAAATTGACCCTGCAGTCAAGGTTTTC
The DNA here is from genome assembly GCF_029582105.1 of Oenanthe melanoleuca. Lineage (NCBI taxonomy): Eukaryota > Metazoa > Chordata > Aves > Passeriformes > Muscicapidae > Oenanthe > Oenanthe melanoleuca. The sequence continues at coordinate 34,477,124 of NC_079336.1, forward strand.
CTTCAAATTATTTAAACACCAGATCACATTGCTCATTGAAAACCTTCAAATCAACTTAAGGATTGTTTTCTGTGTTCTTGGCATAACCAAAAGATTTGGTATCAGAAAAACATGACAAGTTAGTAGCTTTACTTTTTCAGAGCTCTCCATGAGTACAACTGAACATCAGTTGTGTTTTAAGACATATTTTATTCTAAGCAGGAACACTTTGAAAAACCCACACCCCAAAACTAACAAAACCAAACCAAACAGAACAAAACCAGAGTGCAGCCCCCCAAAAGGAACTGCTGTGATTTAACCCCAGCTGACAAATAAGCACCATGCAGTCACTCACTCAACCCACCTTCCCTCCTGAACTCCAGAGGGTTGAGGAGAAGAATAAAATGTAAAATATGCAGATTGAGATAAGAATAGTTCAATAATTGAAGTGTGTTCTACGGTGTGGAATATCCCTTTGGGTCACCTGTCCTGGTCATTTTCACTCCCAACTCTTTTTGTTTACCTCCTCACTGGCAGAGTATGAGACACAAAAACATCCTTGACTCAGGATGAACACAATTTAGCAGCAACATCACTGTGTTACATTATTCTCACACTGAATTCAAAACACAGCACTGTACCAGCTACTGAAAAGAAACTAACTCTATGCCAGCCAAAACCAGAATAATACCAAACAACAACAACAGCAACAACAAAAACAAAACAAAACAAAAAAATTTTAAAAACCCCATGGGAGAATTACATATCAGGCTCTTTATCATGAGCTGACAGGTCCAGGAGATGGTGGCTGGGTGTGAGGGACAGCAGTTACAATAACAAGCTAATTGCTGCAGGACTCAGCAGAGAAAGCAATTCTGCAGATTTACTGTCAGCCCCCAGGTCAGACTAAAGTTCCCATGGCTTCATGTGTGTATGATGGCAGCCCCTCTGTGGACAAGAGAGCCTGATGTGCTGGAAACCCAGCTCCACAGAACCTGAAATTACACTCATCCTCACTGAGGCACATACACACAGAGGTGCACTATGTAATTTCACCCTGCAGGACTTTCACCCTCTGTCTACCATAATAATTCAAAGGCTGCCAAAGAGCCTCCTTGGACATGGGAATGCAGCTGAAAACACTATTAAAGTGTCAGAAAGGTCTCTGGCCTCTCTCAGCCCAGCAGGAATAGAAAAGTTCCCAGGTGTGGGCTGGGAATAAGCATGGGGCCACAGACCTTTTGCCACAGGCATTTCACAGCAGCTCCTGTGATCTTGAGGAAGATAATGTTTAGTTTTAGACACTGCATGTCTTTGTCCCTGGCAATTTAATTTCTTAATGTAGACATAATATAGAGCTCTCTTCTGTTCATACTAGAACTTTTGGGGTCTTTCATAGGGGAGCAGCACTGGCTGACAAGATCTACATTCACTGTGAGAAATGTCTCTTCTGCTTCTTCAAGAGCTTCTTCCTCAAATAATGCTATTTATTATCTCTGCTCCCATTTCCCCTACTGAAGAATAATGTTGTCACATATTGACTGGGTACAATACTGTCCCTTGGGTAGTAAAAAGGCATTTGCTGAATATAGAGTTCAATGCACAAGACTCAATAAAGGGCAGATTTATGATACAAATAACAAGCTGCACCATCACTGGTGATGGCAAAATTTTCCAGAAAACTTAGCAGAAAATTAACAAATCCTCTTAAGTTCATTTCATTTCTCCAGTACAGTTAAAAATAAAGGAGAAGAGTTTTCATCATAAAAAAAATAAAAAAACTACAGATTTGTTCTAGGCAAGCCAAACTTAGCGAGGATGTTTCTTGTTATTTCCCATGACCTGCCAAGACTCCACATTCTTTGGACATGGGATGCCTGAGCAGGGCTCAGTCTACTGCTCACATGCAGCAAGTCAGACACACTGGAGCCACTATGCAGATGCACAGAGCATCTCTACCTTGTGTTGCAGAGAACTGCTGGGCCCCAGGTTGGGGCTAGAAGGGGCATAGATAAAGACCTGTTCAAGGAACTTTCCAGAATCATCAGAGAAGGCTTTGAAGAGAGGCAAAATTTCATCACAGTAGTCTGGTAAATTTATCCTATTGCTTTTTAAAATATATCTAATTACATTTTTTATGGTATGCCAACTGAGAAAGATGCTGGGCTGTTATGGGGCTCGTGCCGTTCTTTGAGAAAGTCATGGGGAGAAAAGGAAGGGAAAGAGAAGGAATGCAAAACCAAAACAGTAGTTCATAGAGGGAAATATCATGCTTAAATTGTATGAAAGGTGATGTCTGCATTGGCATTTCCAACAAGCTTGTACAAATTTCTCCAGGAGTCAAAGACAGTAGATTACCAGTATCACCAGTAGACAAATGTGGTCAGTTCCTACTGGGAAGAAAGAAACTGTAAAACATGGTGATGATGCCCTGAGTGTATGGGGACTGAAAAAATTTGAGTCCCAAGCCTTAATGTTCAAAAGGCAATGTTGCTCTATTTAATCACAAAGAAGGGTCTAGAGGTCTGTAAGGTACCTCAGGCTGGAAAGAACTTCAGGGCATCTCTAGTTCTACGTCCTGCTCATAGCAGGGCCAAGATGCTCAGGATGTACCAGGTCTTGAAACACTCCAGGGATGCAGGAAAAGACCTTTCATAGCACATTAAGAAGTACAAACATAAACTTGGCAGACTGTTGTTTGTGCCTGGCAATGGGGAGCACCTCCACTATTACATCCATTAAATCCAGTTTCCAGAGTAAAGTTGCTTATAGAGGGAGAAAACTAATTTGCACCAAATAACAAATAAGCGGATGGCAAAAGTGTTTCTCACCCTCTCCCGCAGTTTCCTCTCCTTCCTCTCTTGCACTGTTGTCAGGTAATTCACAGCTGCATATTCCAACACCGAGAGGAAGACAAACACAAAACTGACCCACAGGTAAATGTCCACTGCTTTGATGTAGGAAACACGAGGCATGGAGGCATTCACCCCAGTGATGATCGTGGACATGGTCAGCACAGTGGTTATCCCTGGGAAGAACCAAGAGAAAGAAATGGTACTGACTGATAGAGTCCATAAGGTTTTTTGTCTCTAGAAGAAGAGAAGTTGTGATCTATATGATGCTCTAAAAGATGTTCAGTATGAAATAAATGTGTGTAAAGTATCCCTTCTACTAATGCAGAATTGTTCCCCTGCCTACATTTTTGTGTTCACTATGGGCTGAGTTTTAGGAAGCAATGGAGCAGTCAACATTTTGCATTTAACAAACAGCACTTAACTCCCTCCTTAAACTCCAGGGTTTAAACACAATGCTGTTATGTTTTTACACACCTAATCCTAAGATCAAGTCTGCTAAGAGCACCTGTTTCCTAGGTGTACCATTCTGTGTTACAGCTTCATTTTTAAGATCACAGCATTTTCTGTTCTGAGCTACATATAAGTGAGGAGGATTGCTAAATGATGAAGGACTTAAGACAAAGTGCAAGTTATATTAATCATCAGATAAAACCACCATTTGCTTGGACAGCATCTTTAACCATTAAAAGGAACAGTTCCCTTTCCTGCCAAAACCTTCCCATTCAAAGCTTTTCACAGAGCCAGGCCTTGTTGCAGTTGCTCTCACCCAAAGAGACTCTGGCAGGAACTGCTCGTCGGTCGATCCAGAAGGACACCCAGGACAACATGACCATGAGAGTGGCAGGGAAGTAGGTTTGGAGCAGGAAGAAGAAGATGTGTCGGCGTAGAGTGAAGTTTATATAGAGGCGATTGTACCAACCTTTGAGAGAGCAGGAAAGCCAGAATCAGTGAGAACAGCCTGGACAGCAGGTACAGAGACAAGATCTTTCTTTGCTTCTTTTACTTTTAAGACTAGTAAATCAAGAAACTGAGCTTTCAAACAGACTGTGGAGACTACACTTCAGTGACATAATCCCAAGAGCCCCCTTAAAAGCAGTTAATACAATATTAGTTTTGCAGTAGTATGACATCAGAAAAGGTCAATCAATACCTGTGCTACTATAGAAAGCCAGTCTTGATGTGGTGTGGAATTTTTGTATCAAAAACTGAGACAAAGAAATTTTTTCGTCAGTTTTCAGGGATTCATTCCCATTTTTCCAATACAGCATCAGATCTTCATCAGTGTAAGCATCTTAGGGAAAGAAGAAATATAAAGTGATGTTACTTTAGCTCAGAGGTTCAACAAAAGTTAATTCATCCAGTCTTTGGCATGAACTAATGCCACAAGTAAGTTTGCCAACAGCAAGGGAGTTCAAAAGATCTCGTCATATAATATACTGTGACAACAGCAAAAATCCAGATTCAAGATTCAAGAAAACAAATCCTCCTTTTACTTCACATTGAAATGACATAATGGCACTCTTCTGAACATCACAGACTAAAAATAGATAATCGCTCAGGAAATAATGATGGATAAAACACCTTAATTTAGAGGAAGGAGGAAGCATGGACATGTCAAACTATCTTAGAGTGATAAAAGCAAAATGGACAGGTGAGAAGCAAAAGCCCAAAAATATGTTAAAAGTGTAAATGAAAAACTTACAAAATTTGTGCGCTAAGTAATAGGAATGGTGAATGAGAAGAGGGTTATCAAGATCATCAGGGGCACAAGGCTTAGGGACAGGAGGCTGGGGGAACAGGACTTGTTCAGCTGGGAGAAGAGCAGTCTGTGGTGGGAGAAGGTGCCAGCAGCCTTTTCCCAGGCATTTTGGCAAAATGGAGAACAAAAGGACAAAGGCAAGGGATGCAAGTCTCAGCAAAGGATTGTTCCCAAGCAGGTAAAAGAAAACATTTCCAGGATCAGGGCCATCAAATATTTGAGTATGTTGCAGACAAAAGTTGAATTACCTGAATTCAAAAAAAAAGAAAAAGCCTGAATTACCTTGCTTAAAACCCAACTGGACACAGCCCCAAGCAACCCATCATGAAAAACTCCCTGCTCTCAGCAGGGTATTAGAGCAGCTGACCTCAAGGTCAGTGAAAATTATCCTCTGATTCTGGTTTTTGCAGAGGAGCATTCAGTTAAATAGCTGGGAGGACCTCAAAATAACCAGATGTTAGTCTTGCCATACACTGGAGAAAGTCTACCAAAAATCTTACTGTTCACATTACTTTTTTCACCAAAGAAGCTGAGCCCAGATCAGTGTTTGCAGAATCAGGATTACGTCATAGGATGTTTTCCTTGCAAATTCTGGTCTTGCAGCACAAGGGCTAGATACACAATACTGCTGAGTCAATAGGACTCCTAGTAACTCTGATGAACTATTTTTTCAGGCTCTTAAAACAGACAGTGTTCTGAAATGTGTCCAGTGAAATGTTTGTGCAGCCAGCCATAGAGCACATCTAGCTAGAAACACAGATACAACATACAGCTTTCCAGCTCCAGAGAACATGTCTGAGAGTCCAGGGGGAAGTGGCTGAAGTCCATGTTGCACATTGCTGTCACTGTGACCCTAGAAATTGAAAATGAGAAAAGATGGTTTCTATGAGAAGCAATCAAGAGAGAATAATTATCACAGATAATTATTCTGCATCTTCTAAGCCATAAATACTGCATGATGTTAGCAAAAAATCCACAGGAAAATGCCTACCAATTCTCCATGTTCAAGATAGATGGATTATGCACAGAAACGCCAAAGAAAAATGTAATTTCAATATCTATCAAGGAACTAAAGCACTATCCTGGACATTACTGTTATGCTAATGTCAGTACAGATATTTCCACTGTGTTTTATATCCAACTATTTGCCTACAAGTCTACAATGTAAAGTAACTTCACCATTTATATTTGAATATTCCCTTATGTGAAGTTTAATTAAGGTTTCCACATTTTCCCCATTGCTCAGTTCCATTCCATCACTCCATAGTCACCCTCAGAATGACCTGAGCCTGAGGAATATGACCATCCTTATGGCAAGCCACAAAATTCCTTCAGTACATATATTATTAAGGCAAAAGCAGTTTCTTACAGCCCTCAATAAACCTTTTAAATCTGAGGGGAGTATTTCTGGGGCAGAGGTTGTAAAACAGGTGAAGCTGGTTTTCAGCAAGTGAGATTTGCTTCTGTTAAGTTCTTGTCTTAGCTAAAAAGCTGCAGCAATCACAGCTGCAGTTTTTAAACTAGTCCAGTTGTGCACAATGTTACATAAGAAATTTTCCAGTGGGTCAGTGAACTTTCTCTTGCAGACGGATTTGCAGTGGAGCTCCTGATTTAGGGGGGGCAAATCAGCTGTGACTCATCGTTTCAGAGTCCAACTTACGTTGGCTGTGACCATTTTCTAGATTCATTGCAGATGTTGATAAAGAATTTTTCCTCTGTTCCAGGGATTGTGATCCAAATCCTACCCTGACCTACACAGTCATTACCCCTGAAAGGCACATGGTGTTCATTTTGACTATAAACTAGGGCAAAATTTAGCCATTTGAGCAAAATTTAAAGAATGGTTTTGGGGATAAGCTCCAGAAGGTACCCTGAAACAATGACCTGCCCTAACTGTGTGCAGCACTTCAAGCATTTTAGAACACAGCCTCATTGAAGTGTTTTATATTCTATCATCAGCATCACCTGAACTGTGGCACAGCCTGTGGTTTGCTAGTTAGAGGCAGAACAGAAACTATATCATATTCCTCAATATCATATTATGCAGTGTCCAGGTAGCTTTGAAGGCCCAAAAAAAGGAATTAAATGCTCACCAGTCCAGTGTCAACCCCATGCAGGCATCTCAAGATATCTGAGGGTATTCCCAGCACCACTGGACATTCATGCTTTTTCAGCTGGATATTGTTCTGAGTGTTCTAAACACCACCAGGCCCAAATGCCACGGACATTTTCTTTCTCCTTGGATTTTACATATCAGTTTATCAATTTAAATCTTGTGCAATCAGCGGTGGTTAACTCACAGACTTTTCTCTTGTGAGTAACATTAGAAAATCACATCATGTCCTCAACAGATTACAGAAATAAACTTAGTAGAAAACCTTTCCAAGTTTTTGAAAATCATTTTACCATGGCTGAAGCAAATAAGTTCCAGAAAGATCATAAACAGAAATCCTTGGCTACAAAATAGTCAAAGGTTACTGTAAACTGAGAGCATGTTTTCTGTCCTGGGGAAATATCCATTTTTTGGGCTCCTGAGCTTTTCTCCTCTGGCAGTGTGTTTTTCTCCGCTTCTCTTTTTTCATTCTACTGAAGGAAATTAAATCTGCTGGGATGCTGATGTGAGCAGCCATAAAAGCGGCCTGGTTAGAAGGGAAAACTACTGAGCAAAAACTTGTCTGATGAAAAATATGGTCAGAGAAAGGCTTCCCAGTCTGGGAACAAGAGAAATCCTTGAGAAGCACAGCAGGCCTCTTTGACATGCAGATAGGGTACCTAGAAACTGGAGACACCCTGAAATACCATCAATAACTGCCAAAAAAATGTTATTTAACAGGCATTTTACTGTCAGAAAAGGCAGGAAATGTTCTTCAAAATAAAAAAAGAGTCTGAGAGAACAGAAAACATCATTATCTATTGGCTGCCACAGGTGAAAAATAAAAATTACCAACATTTCTTGCCTATTCAAAGTGGTGGCATCCTACACCACTGGATATAAGGAGGCCATAACTTTTGTCCAAAATGAAGGCTTCCTCTGAGACCTTTCCATGCTGCACATACTTTTCTGTTCCTTAGAAGGTTGAATTCAGTGCATGAACTTTCTACCAGCTCTTGGACACCCAGCAAGGACACCTGGCTAACTCCACATTCTATGTATGACTTAGAGCATCTCTGAAATGAGACTCTGTTGTCTCACTGGTCCCCTCTGAGCCCACTTTGGAGGCTGTTTCAGTCTGTCCTTCCATCCATAGGATAATTTGGATCACTTGAGGGTGGTATCAACTGATACCAATACTGTGCACCCACACAAGCAGCCTGTCCTAAGTGTACCTGAGGGTATGCTGTGGATGAGTTGCTCCACCAATGTAAAGTAACCTGTAACAGTAAATACCCTGGTTAGTTATTGGCTGTTCCATGTGATTGATGGATATTGATGGAGGCTAAATTATTGATTGCTGATAGTAATTTGCAATAATGTAATATGGATATATAGTTACTTTATTAATCATGGGTATAGTTGCCAGCAGTGATTTTAGCAAGTAGTTTACTTTCTAGGGGTGATTTTTGTGGTATTTTTGATAATCTGTAATAAGGTAGAAAAGTTTAGAGGATTAAGCCTCCATGTCCTTGTGTATTACAGAATCCTGCACACCCACAGGATGGATAACCCTCCAGGGCATGACAGGCATCTCTCAGGATTCTTCCAGCCAACAAATCTACTAGAAAACCAGGAGGTCTTTAATACTGCCATTGCAGCTTTAATAAACTTAAACGTTTACATCAACAGGAAAGCACCAAAACTACAAAAAAAAAAAAAAAAAAAAAAAAAAATTCTAGACAAACAAGAAGGAAAATAGGATAATTATAGAGGTCACCATCTGGTATATCAGCAGCTTCCAGTTTAATCACACACTGACCCTGGGATGAACATTCCTGCTAGACTAAGCCTTCCACTGACTGCAAAGAGTTGGGGGCATGCTTCCCCAGGAGGAGATTATCCTGTTACTGCCCACAGCATGGTTTCTCAGAGTTCCCTGCAAAGCATTTTATACTGGACATTCTGGAAACAGGGCTGTGCCTCAGCAGCAGGAGTAGCAGGATTGGCAGTAGCCATCCTGGTGATCACCAAAGTCAAACCTGGAGCAGAACTGGCAGCAAAGCCTCAGGGGATGCTCAGGGCTGCTCCCTTACCTCATGCTGTAGAGGACGTGCCCGTCGGGGAACACTCGCAGCATGATATTGTCCGTGGTGGTGTCATGGATGAAAGACCTTTTGGAATGCACAAAGAAGACATCAGGGACCCAGATCTTCTTCACCAGCCTGCCATCAAAGGTCATGCTCTTGTTGTTGGTGCTGGGAAACGAGAGGCGCTCATCCTTCCAGTAGTGCCTTAAGTACAAGGTCATCGTGAAATCCTTCAAAAAAAGGAAGAGAGGTCTGTCAGTACTCTACAGCTAGGACACACCAGAAAGAAAACTCACCCACCAGAAAGATGAGATCTCTCCACTCTCAACTCCTGATTCTTTCCTAGGTCAATGCTCTCTGTCAGTAGATTTTTCTGACAAAATAATTTCAGCCAAAACAAAGCATAGCCAACTAATGAATTTATTACAGTACCCAGTAATGTTCAGTCCCAAACAGGATATAAATACGCCCCAAGGGAAGCAATGCCCTGCAGAAATGATTCTTCAGTTCTGGCAAAATTATCTTACAGGACTATGGTAGCAATAGGATGATCAAGAGGAAAAACTGAAAGTTAGCTTTCAGTCTAGGCTGAATGATCAGGCTAAACACTAAGCAATTTATCCCCAAAAGGACAAAAGTGTTGCAAACAGCAACCAAGTGAGGAAACCATGGTTCCTGCCATATAAGTGTGTAAATAAAGTTCCTCTTTAGGCTTGTTGATGGGGCAGGAGCTTCAATCACATAAAGGAAAACATCTGTTTGTTGATCCCAACATCAAACTGACATCTGCTGCTTTTAGAGCTGAATCTACTCTCACGTCAAGAGATCAAATACACTTACTTTCTTTTTATTTCCAATTAAACAAGTGATTATGGGAGCTGCAGCTGCCAAGCCTGAGCAGGCAGCAACACAGGCCAGGGTTGCTCCCTAACCATTTTCTCAAACCACAACCAATGAGTTTGGTGACAGTGACAATCAGTTACCCTGACTCTGCTTCAAATGGCTGTCTCACAACAGCCTTGCATTGCCAGCAGGTTTCTCGTTACTTTGTCAAAGAAGGCTCTAGTGCCAGTCCTCACCTTGCTGCCTGGCACAGTACAGAGCTGGCCAGACAGAGCTACCTCTGTGACCATGGCAGAGACTGGCCAGGGGGACACTTCTGCTCACCCACCTGCAGGATCCCACCTTATCAATCTGGTCCCAGGCTCCCTCATCCCAGGAATGCTGCCAGCTCCTGTTCCCTACTGGACACTGGCCACCTTCCCCTTACATCTATAGTCCCAAAAAAACACTTTCAGCAACTAATGCCACTGGCAGAGCTTAGGTTACAGCCTAGCTAGAAGAGTCAGCCTCAGCGGCCAGACATCAGGCTCATCAGTTTGACTAGAGCTAGGAAAAAGGAGACCAAAGAAGAGGCACAATTTCTGCTTTCTTAGAGTCAATGCAAGTTATGGTAGAAGTCGAAAAAGGAGTAAAGAAGAGCCTGGCTGTTCAGTGTTACCAGTTGCCTGGCCATGACATGAGACAGAGGGACATGGGGCTCCAGGAGAGGAGAACCATTCTCGTGGTTTAACTCCAGCCAGCAGCTCAGTACAGCACAGACACTTGCTCAGTCCTCTCTCCCACCACCTCCAGCCAATGGCATGGGGAGTAGACTCAGAAGAAGTTGGGTTAAGATAAAAACAGTTTAATAAATGAAATAAATATAACAAGAAGAGCAATGAAAAGTAAGATGAAAAGAGAGAGAGAGGTAAAACTCCACAAGAACAACTGATGCACAATACAGTTGCTGACAGATGCCCAGCACATCCTCCAGCAGTGATCAGTCCCTCCCAGCCAACTGCCCCCAGTTTATACAGTGGGCAGGATGTTCTGTAGTGTGGAATATCCCTTTGGCCAGTTCAGGTCAGCTGCCCTGGCCATGATCCCTTCTTGTGTGACTCCTCACTGTCATGGCATGAGACACTGAAAAGTCCTTGACTCAGGGTAAGCACTGTTGGGCCACAACCAAAACACTGTGTTAACAGTATCATTCTCATACTAAATCCAAAAACAGCACTGTACCAGCTACTAAGAAGAAAATTAGCTCTGTCCCAGCCAAAACCAGGACAGCCAGGCAGCCTGAGGCTGTAGCTGCAAAATGCCCCTGGGCACCTCCATCATCAGAGCATAGGGGAACGGGGACCATCAGCCAGGCACCTTCAGCATTGCTTACAGCCTCCATAGAGGGGGGAACAGACTGTCTGAAGACACAGCACAGGAAGGAACTCACTGCTTTTCAGGCCACCCTTTTCCCTGTCCTACCAGACAGAGCTTCTCATCTTTCACCTTCAAGCCCTTTCTCTCTCCAAACAGCCAGCACAGTGGCCTCTGCAGTGGCCAGCTCTCCTCTCTCTCCAGTGGCCAGCACTGTGCATCAAATGCTGCAAACACAAAGTGGCAGCTGACAGTAACTTCTAAGTATAAAATCCAACCTAAGGAGGCTTTTTCACGGCATGATTCAAAAGAGGCAGTGTGCTGACTGCTTGTTCCTTTCTGACCAGCACACACACTATTTACAAGCAATAGAAGCAGTTTATTTTCACACTCACAAATAGGAAAGTCCCTCGGGAAACAAGGTTTTAAAGCAAATTGGGAGAATGATAGTAACCTGTCAGAGGCACAGCCAATGAGTCTACACAATTACCTCAATTTTGGCAGCATATTTCATGTTTGTTCCATGCTCCAGGCAACCTCAAGAGTGTGTCCTGCCACTGCACAAACAGCAGCCCATCCACATCAACCAGACAGGCACTGGTTTTGAGCCCACACACATTAAACAGCCCCTGGCTGCTCTCACTCACGCACAGTCTTGCAGATACAGTGGGCTGTGGCTGGCAGTGCTTCAGTCTGGTCCCTCTTTGGGGCACCAGGCACCTGCTCAAGCAGTGATAGGCAAGGACTGCCCTGCCCAGGGTACTTTATTTTCAGGGCCACTTCAGAGCAGCTTGAAACAAGCCCTGTCTGCAGTGGGGAGACAAGGAGGGCACCCTGCTGCAGGCACAGCCAGCCCTGCGAGAGCTTACTGCCCACTCTCCTCCCTGCAAACACCCATGCTGGGATAGTCTGCTGGAAAAACACACCAACATAACTCAGACTGACCTGGGAGAACATTCTTCCCCCTTAAATATATGTCAGCAACTGCTGTAGAAAGTACTTGTCATGAGCTGGGAAAACAGGAACTACCAACAGTTGAGGGAGGGAACAGACCTCAAAGACTTCTGACGGGCAAGATTTTTGTTGAATCCTGACAGAAAGCAGTGTGAGTTCTTTACTTGCACTAATTAAGCCTCTTTGCTGCTCTGACATTATCTTGATCTATTAGAGCCCCAGTTCTCCTCCTGGCAGCCATTTCCTGTGCTGACAGCTCCCTCCCACACGCCCCATTGCATGCATACCCCCAAACCCTCTCTTTCAATACCCAGGCAGGAAAGCTGCCTGGTTTTAGTCCCAGAACATAGAATAGTTTGGGTGGGAAAGGACCTTCAAAGGTCATCTAAACCAACCCCTCCAAAATGGCATAAAGATGTAATTAGGCCATATTAAAAAACACTCAACCTAAAGCTCTTTCTGTGTCTTTATACTTTGTCTAGACCACAAAAGGTGCACAAGAACAGAGAGGAAAATGCAGAAAGAGGAAGGAGCCCAGAAGCTTCCTCTTTTCCTCTATGTTCCCCTTTCCACTTCTCTTTCAAGAGTTTTTATTCCATTTACTACAATTAAAAAAAAAATCAGCATGAAACCACCCAAAACCAAAAAGTAAAGCATGTGTGAGCACTCATGTGAATTGAATGGTTTCCTAAGGAAGAAAACTCCTGAAGCAAACACAGCTTATGTGAATTTTACCATATAGCTTCAAACCTTCATATGCAGCTGATTATGCTTATTTTTAGTAGTCACAGTGCTGATTATTCTTCCATCCAAGATCCCTTTTCTCTTCACACTTTTAATCTTTCTCTGGAGGTAGAGAAGTAAGACTTTGATCATCTGGTTTTATCAAGTCTTTGGTTCTGATTATCAGCCTCTTTGAATTTCAGAGATGCTGCTATTACTTTCATCTGACCAATGATTACAGGCCCACAGGTTCCAAGTCAGAAGGTCTTTTTATGACTTTAGAAATAACTGAGGCTTAGAAGAGGATTACGTACCATGTCAACCTCAGAAATACTGTCCAAGCTTTCAACTTGCACATCCACCCCAACAGGAATCGCAGGGCCTGAAAGAGAATGAGATTTAGATATGTAAATAAATGTTCTTTCACATAATCTGCATTTAATTAGCACTTCTAAGGTGACATGCAAACATTTCTGAGCTTATATTGTACATCTCTGTCAATGGTTCTTCAGGAGGGGGCTGGGGAAAGAGTGAATAACCATGTAAGGGCCCTTTTGAAACATTAAATTATCTTCCCCTTGGGATATGCTGTAATGTTGGCATTTAGCCAGTTAATCCAGAGTTTAGATCAAGCATTTGCCTATGTTTTTAAAACTTGAGCCATCCCATCTTAATGAACAAATTTAGCCCCAAGGACACAAGACTGAGATGAAGGCAAGTAATGAGCTCTTCCTTGGAGGTTTCTCATCTTTTACCAACAAGGCAGCCACATTAATCTCTCAAGAGCTCATCACCATTTTGGTTCATATTACTCACTGATGATATTGCTAGTTTTCCACAGTAGTTTTAAAATTAGCAACCAGAGAGTTCACAGAGAGTAAATAGGCAGAAAATATGCCATAATGAACAGACATTCCTCTGTTACTAGAAATCCTATATCAAAACTTCACTATAGACTGCTGCTCATTAATGACCAGGACCTGCTCAGATGACTCCAGCTCGCCACAGTGTGCCCTCATGCAGCTTTTCCCAAATTCTGGTGGTAAGTGCCTACTGAGCCAAGCACACCCAGCACGACCCAGCAGGAGTTGCTGAGGAGCAGTGCAGGTGGATCCAGGGCTGCCTGGTGCTCTCAGGGGAAGAGTGGGTCTCACAGGGCTCACATCCACAACCCTGTCCAGGGCATGTCTCAGCCTGGGCATTGTCAGTGAGACAGACCATGCCAAAGGAAGCAGAAGCTCTGCAGATGTGTCTGAGACTTGTCCAGCAGAAATTAATTTTCCAAGGACCATAGAGTCCTCCATGAAGATTTGCAAAGACTTTTAGCGCCTAGATTTTGAACTTGATTAGCAGTCAGACAACACATAAGATGCACTGCAATCCCTTTTGTGGACTCAGACCCAGATTTGCAGCACCACAAACAGCAGGGCCTGCTACATGCACACATATAGCTAGAGCAGCATCTTCCTTGAGACCCCATTGAAGCTCTGAACACAATACAAGTCTAACCAGAGAGCAGAAATGCTGCTGAGAGAGCAGCACACCTCTGCGAGCTGCTGTCCATCCTGCTCCTGTACCTGTAGCAGCAAGTACAGACTTGCACACATCTTCAGGGCTTTTGTCATATGCACAGCTCCAGCCTGCATGTCACAAACACCTACATGTCACGTTCAGACACATAGATGTGTACTACTTACTTTTAAAAAATTGCCAGCAATCATTTGCAACTGAGAGAAAGAATTTTTCTATGACATTTCTCTTGCTCAGTAAAACATGCTTTGGTTTTTTGGGGCTTTTTTAAAACCTTTTTTTTCAAAGGTAGCAAAAAGCACTGTATCTGTGGTGACAAGACACATTTTGATGTGCAGTACAATCAACAGAGAGACAGCACAAGCTGAGGGCTGTGTGGCCAACACATGCTGGGAGCCCCCCACAACTTCCAGACTGCAAGAGAGACTCTTGTGTGTGTATGAATCCTTAATTTAGCCTCGATTCAGGAAATCAACACCCGCGCAAAGTCTCTTTACTGCTGTGATTTCTATGCTTCTCTGAACACTAATCACAGATTAAAAAAAAATCACAAAAAACAACAACAAACAACTAAAAACCAATCCCATAAACATAAGAGCACTGCCAAGCTGGTATCTGTTCCTCTGTCCTATTCCTTCCCTATCTGCCCTTGAAGATAAAACACCATGTTCTTTTCTTTGTTCATGTTCCTGCATCAAAGACTCAAAACCCAGCAGTTATCTCATTGCAAGGACAAAGCCTAAGGTTCAGTCTGGAGCTGACATAAAGCTTTATTAAATCCAAAGTAAAGGGTGTTCCATGTTAAGCTGGATGGTCTGGAAAGTCCTTGAGAGAAGAGGTACGAGGCTGGATTAGGTGTCTTTTCTCCAGTTAATCACAAATTTGGGGGATGATAAAACACTAATAGAGAGAAGGAGAAATTATTTGAACACTGGACTCAAATGTTTAGATGTTACAGAAATATAAAGATATAAACCAATTTATCAGCAGAAATATTTACTCTGCCTTTCTTGGGAAAACCCCTACTACCATCAGCAGGAGTAATCACTGCCTTTTCTTTGTCTCTGCTCCTCACTCAGCACCTGGGGCTGAAACGTGAATGAGGATACACTGGGACACCAAGACCATTTGGAGGAGGTTTAGACAAGAAGCTGGAATGAGCAGGGAAAGGGGAGTAAAGGGCCAGGGGGGACAGTGCAAATGTTGCTGCCTGTGAGGTAGAGACAGGAACCAAATGATCACCAAGTCCTGCTCTGATGAGTGTAAGCAATAATGATAACTGCATATTCACTCTGCCCATCACTCTACAAAACTTCAGGTAAGATGCAGCTTTCAGGTGTACTTGATGCAAGCAACATTGAAAGTGCATGCAGCTTCTGAAGCAAAGGTCTAGAAATGACCTCTTCAAACCACAGAAACAAACCCTGGGTTTCCTTGAAGGTAATGTTGGTTGCAGCACATACCATTGAATTAAATGGCTGTTGGTCACTCAGAGAGAAATGTCAGGAGATCTTTGATCTCACTAACCCATGGAGACAATTAGGAACTGCTAGCTTTTGAATTCTGTTCCTCTGGAAACTGAACAGTTGGGCCACAGAGGCTCACTCAGGGTGTTTTGCCAAATTCTTCAAATGACACTAGGGATGAGCAAAAAGAAAAAACCCTCTGTATTGAGAGGGAGCAGAGCGTGATGAGGGTGTGAAAGTGAAGGAACAAGAGCAGCTCAGATAGTATATGACAAACTGAACTTGTAGGCAAAACAACTTTGATTACAGCATTAGATTACATGCAAAAAAGCCCTCATCAACCAGTCTTTCTTTGTCATAAACAATATTTTATCAGTATTTTATCAATAGTCACCTTTTATTCAGAAAGAGGAAATACAGAAAGATCATCCTAGACAATTATAAGCAACAAAAGACTTGAACATGTTAACACTGGAGAGATCTCAAAGCTCAGGCTCCTCTCTAGGATGTTCACTGCTGGACAGGAAGCTAAATGGATCCATGTGAAAGCTGGGGATACAGCTCATAAAAGAGAGCAGTGCTGCTTTGCTCAAAGCCTGGAGTCCAGCATAGTTTTTCAAATCACACTTCAGAGTCTCTGAAAATATCAAATTAATGGAATTTTGGGTTGGTTCTGACACAAAGAAGAATTTGTGCTTGTTTCATATTACAAAAACTCCAGATTGAGTATCAAACTCTGCCCCAGATTGATTGGGATGCCTGGCCTTGGGCTAAACTCAGGAGGTTTCCACAAGTCCCGTGCAGGAATGACTTCAGAAGGAGCCTAGCATTATAGCCTCTTACATCCCAGTGTGTCTCCACACCTAAAAACACCAACCAGTGAGCAGCACAAATGCTTCAAAGTGTGAGGCAGTTCCCAGTCAGAACTGGGCACAAACATGGTTTTTATTTCTGAACAATGGAGTAGGCTTTGGAAGATAGGGAAGAGCGTGCTACCATGAAGATGCCTGGACTTACTTTTCATTCCAGCTCTGAGACTAAAGCTTTGTGACATCTCTTTAATTTTTCTCTTTGGCAGCACTTTCAAAGGCTCATTGTTTCTCTCTGAGACAATGTCTCTCTGTGACAGTGTCCACTTAACTATCTTTGAAGAAGGGAGGCAGATGAAGGCCCTGAGAAAAAAATATGTATATGGGAAATGAGTAGGTTTGAGATTTCTATACTGGCAGGTATCACATGGGCACCCAGAGAGTCTGTAAATGTCTGTAAGAGATTCCATGTCTGCAAGATGCAAAACAGCTTTCAGTGTGGGTTTTGGGTTTTTTTGTATGAGTGTGTGTGTATGTGTGTGTGTGTATTTACTTTTTAGTGAATGTATATCTGATTGGGATCTCTCAGGCAGCCAGCACCAGGACATGCTCATCACCTGCCTCAGTACTGCAGAGCTTTGTCCCTCAGCAGCTCACAGACGGCTGCCCAGCAGCAGAGAAGCAAATTCTATTCCAGCCCTTGTCACTAGCACTCAGTGAACTACTTGTGCTTTATTCACCCACTGTTCATCCATCCTGGTAAAAGCACTGCCCAGAAAGGGCAGCAAGGACCAGCTGACATTAGGCTACTTGGCTATGAGCAAATATAATAAAAGTAAAGCCTTAGGCTGGTCCTCAGTAAAGAAGATACAGCTATTTTAAGTATCAACTAAAGCTGCTTATTCACAGGCTCCCTGTAAAATACGAGATGTCATAAATGAAATGCTTAAAATGGGTGTTTAAGGAAGGCAGCAAAACAAACATTTACATAATCTTTAAATATTAATAATAGTAAATAATACCTGAACATCTGCTAGCTAGAACAAGGTCACTGTCATGGAGATAACTCCCTAGGGTCAAAAACCCTGCAGTCTCATTTAGCTTATGGAGGCTTTTTGACCATCAGCAAAGCAAAAAACCTTTGTCATTGCCTCTGTATGCAATTGCCTGTCTCTAATGGGCTGAGGGCAGGCAAGAAGCCATGCTTATTGGGCTGTTAATAACACAACTTACACAACGTTTGTTTGCTCACTTGCACTTTACAAAGATACTTTCTCTTGAAACACCCTTCACCTTTCTCTAATGTTGCTGGGTTTTTTTTTTTTCATTTTGCCTTGCATAACCCCAGCCTGCTCTGCCCAGTGGTCACAGCTGTGTTGGGCTGGCTGGTTGTGTTACTGTCCTCTGCAGACCAGCAAGAGTCACCACGGCCACCATAAAGCAGCTCATATCCTGTCCCCTTTTCAGCTTAAGGTGAAGGCTGGCCCACCAAATTTGGAAACCATCAACGGTACTGGAGTTTTTTTATTTTATTTATTTTACTTATTTTACTTGCTTTACTTATTTTTTACTATTTACTTATGGTATTATTTTAATTTTCCAGGAGTGAGGTGCCTTTCCCACCTGCAAGGTAACACGACAGGCCCAATGCAATGCCACAGAGCTGGAATCACAATTAGCTCCTCTAGATTAGTGAGGGTCTTAGGGCAGTGACCAGTTACAGTCAGGTGTATCCCACAGGCTCCTCTTCTCCACTTCTGCAGTGCAAGAGCCTTTTTATGCTCTACAGGTCAGACCACATCAGTTTGTCTGACATTGCCATGGTGCATAGCGAATCACTCTGACTGCCTGATGAATAACATCACAGACAAAACTATGAGGATCACCTCTTACCAGACTTTTGTTCCCTTTCCTTTATGCTTTTTTCCATCAGGCTTATCATCTGCCACCAAAAACAGCCTGTGAAATTCTGCAGCTGAGCAAGAACCTGTAGCACCCACTATCTCTGTGTGTCTGAGTCAGGCTTTCCAAGGCTGGAGCCTCAACAAAGCTGTTCTATGCATCTCTTCTCATCACATGCAACTTTGCTAATACCACACCTTTGTCCCAAGAATCTTTGCAAGTTAAGGAGGTTTTAAGCAATTTTTTTTTAAATCATGTTTTTTCCCTTTACAAGAAAAGGAACCTTCTCAGCTAAGGCTCTTGGGGTATTTCTCAGTTTTATAAACTTTACTTCAGATTTTGGCTCTAGAAGAATCTTGATGCCATGACAGGAGGTAGCATGGGAAAATAATGCAAAAGAGATTAAAATGCAGTTCCATTAAGAGTAGAAGAGTGACTGTGTAATTATGTCTGTAATTGTGTCTGTTTGGTGTGTCTGTCTGTGCTCAAATGCATTCTTCAAGGACCTTGTGACACTGATGAAAATAGTTGAATTCAGATCTGTTTCCAGAAATACAGTGCAGTGGTGCCACTGGGTGCCAAACCATCAGCACAACAGAACAAAATCCCACAGCTTCCCTCCCCCAAAACAGGCATGATGCCCTGACATACATACAGTTAGGAGGAAAAAAGTTTAAAAATCACTGTGGTTCCCCAGCTGTCTCCAACTGAGTCAAGGCAGGGAGTCCAAATACCCTCCCAGAGAAGCCCTATCATGCCACCCATCACATTAGCAGGTCTTTTGTCCAGAGGACTGATCAGCTGCTGAGAGGACAGATCACCACCTTCAGTTTGTCCATATCAGGAACAAGTTCCAAAAATTGAGACTGGCTTAAAAAAAAAAAAAAAAAAAAAAAATTCACAAAACCTGAGACAGCATGCTCTGAGCTTATAGCATGGGAGGGCATACCTGGGATTCAGGGAGGCATGGGCACTTTGGTGAATTCACACTTTTTCTGCTGATTCATAAAGAAGCCCATTGCCTCCAGAGCCAGCTCCCAGACCTTATCCCTGAGCCTGCACCCAGGGCTCAGTGTGCTCCCACCAGCCCCAGGGAGATCTGCCTTCTGCAACCCTAGAAATAGCAGATCAAATTTATCACTGATTAGAAAAAAGTTGCCCCCAGTGTTTAGGCTGGACTACAACTTGCTGGTAAATAACATTGCAAGGGCAGGAAACACTGACGATGACAGGTTTTGAACTCTGGAGTTTGAAAATATACATATATATAAATTGTGAGCAGGGGTCAGTACTGTGCTGTCAGAAGGGCACACCTGCACTAAGGAAACATCTTTTCAGCCACACCAGGAACAGGCAGGTCTGAGCAGCTCTGTTCTATGGACCAGGTGCAAAGGGCACAACACTCGTGTGTCCCACTGGGCAGGGAGAGGTAGCACTTCACCCTAGATGGCCAATTGACAAAGGATGCAGCATTAGTCATTCAGTAAAAACCACAGAAAACTCTGTCCTCAGCTCTGGAAGGATTTGGTTATTGATGTAATCAGAAGAGGGATTGCCATACTGGTATTCCAGCAGTTTTTGTTGAGGCACCCTCTTATCTCTGCTGCAGTGAGTCTAGAAAGGTCAGACAAGCACATTCCTGTAATTGGGTGTGACTGAAGGCAGAGTGAAGTTGGCAGACGTCTCCCCTCCCTCTCTTTAGTTCACATATGAGAGTCTGAGACAAGATTTTTTTCTGGACAAAAGTATTCCATTTTCTCCTAGTAATGACGGGCTGTGATCCACCCAATGAGTTCTTTACTTGCAATTTAACCACATCAACTAAAAAGCAACTTCTCAACCACAAGTGAATATTAAAACCTGCAGCTTGTTCCTCTTCTCAATAGAGTGAAACACTTACTGAGAGGGTCCAGCCTGAGCTCTGGGGAATGCCAGCCAAAAACAGAGCCAACTGGAGCAACAGGAAGGAATGTAGGAAATGCACAGAGCACAGAGGGCAATGAGAATGAGGCCTCTCTGAATTGACACCAAGTCTTTTCCCTTCACAGATGCATCTGGACAGAGGTTTGTTTGCTTGTTGTTTAATTAGATTGTTAATTGGATAATTAGATTATTGTCAATTAGATTAGCATGAAATCAAGAGAACCATTTTATTCTCACCTCCAAAGGCCGGCCGCATGGTGAAGTCATGCTCGTTGACTCTGAGAAGCTGCTCCGTCTTTCCTTTCCAAGCTTTGGTCAAGTCACGATTCCTCTTAAAGATGTGGCTGCAAGAGACAGCAATAGCATTGTTCTGATGTCTCTGTGCCCAAGTGCCACCACTGCCAGCCCCATTTCAGAGCCACAGAAGCAGCAGCTTTGCAGGCACAGCCCCGGGACTGTGGGGAGACTGCCAGCACCAAACACGGACCCAGCTCTGCCTTTGCACAGCATTAACTCAGACCTTTGTGCCCCACAGGCAGCCCTGCTCCCTCTGCCCCCTCCAAGGACATGGTGCTCCCTCTGCCCCAGACACCCCAGCTCTCAGGGAGGCACAAGGGGAGAGCACAGCATCTCACAGGAGCTGGATGCAGCAAATGCTGCAGCTGAAAGCAAGCAGCAGTAGAAGCAGCTGGCTGCCCCACGTTACCTGGCCAGGATTTGGCCAGGTACCAAAGCAATATTGTCATGAAAAAGCTCTTTTCAGTGCTGGTCACGCAATTCCATACACTACTTGGAAAATGCCCCATGAACTTCACCAATTCAGTGCCAGCAGTCTGTGTGGACAGAGGGTCTTCTGGCTTTCAGCAACAACAAAACCACCCATTCTTCCCCACAACAGCAGGAAAAGAGGAGTTCTATCTAAAGAAGCCTTCAGTCCCTCACTTTTCTGAATATTAAGGTAGGAAAAATTCTAACTTTTTATCTGAGATATTGTATGATAAGAGTGGAACAAGGATGACAAGAAACCCCTGAGAAAAGTGCAAGATAGTCACTAAAATCACATAAGGGGATAACTAACCAGCAGACAAACAAACTGTATGCCCTTCTGGAAGAAAATCCAGATCAGTATTCCTGACTGCTCTCCAGTAGTGCATATGGAAGACTTGATCATTAAGATTCCTCAATCCCTTTTCTCTGGACATAAGAGCTGACGATGTTATAAGTACTGCTGCAATTAGCTGGTTTCCAGTAACTTACGAAAAATAATTATGATAAATAGAAAGAACTTTATACAAAAGGTTCAGGTTCCTTTTTCTGTATGGGAGAAATATTACTGAAAACAAAGAACAAAAAATCTTGGAAAAATAAAAAGACTACTTAGGCTCAAAGGCTTGGTCAAGAATTCAGAATTTACAAAACAACCACCCCACTCATAAGTGTGGGTATGGAAAGGGATGTTCTTAGTTTTATAAAAATATAAAACATGATAAGTATGGGCCAAAGGGAGCATAAATCACAAATCAGAAGAAAAGTTTCCCTTCAGGACACTCATTTCAAGAAAGAAATAATGAAACCTAAAGGATGCTGATAGCTTCTGCTAACATCGATAATCCATTTCCTTACAACAAGGAGGTGAAAAGGAAGCAATGGAAATTAAAAATAATTGGATTAAATAGATATTTTGAAGGAATATAACCCCTTGTACCCCAAGGCACATGCTACATAGGAAAAGCTGGATCTCCCTCAGAATATTTTGGGCTCCTGTTTCACTTGGGTTGTCAGAGCTTTTCTTCCTGCTGGCTGCGAAGAAGAGCCAGCTGGAGCAAGCACCCTCCCTACAAGGCTCCATCAATGGTTACTTAAAAGCAGGGGTGTAAAAACAAGCACAACCATTAATGGGAATGGTTGGAGGCAGAAGTTTAGCTTTTAACTGCTTGCTGCAGGGGGGGAAGCTTTGTTTTGCTGCAAAGTTAGCGCTGCTGCCAAAGCTCTCCCCTTCACCATCCGCTGCACGGCCTCTGTGCCCAAAAAACTAGAAGACCAGAAAAAGGATTTCCCATGTCTGCTTGCCTTTAATTATCAGGGAAAAGCCAAAGTATGAGTGAATGTTCAATCAAGTGTCTCTCCTCAAAGAAGGGGGTAAAAAAGTCTAATTAAAGATCCAATAAACAATTGGATTGCACATTGCACAAGGAATTAGTGTGGAAAACCCTGGCAGTATTATCTTGTAAATCAATGGCTCACCCTCACTGAAATGCTACCCTTTGATCAATTCTTTAAAAATTGTCAAACAGGAAAGAGCTCACAGGAGAGCTGCTGAAAACATTCTATGGCTGCAGAGGTTTCAGAGGGCTGGCTGGGGCACTGACTTAGGAAGAAAAGAAGTTTTCAGGCACATCCTGAGCCAGGAGCTGCATTTAATAACCATCATTTAATCACCAGTTTGTGCCCAATCCTTTAGGTATTATGACGGCCAATTCAGATTTTACAGAAAGAGCTCTGACAGTCTCTTTTAAATCAAACTAATACATTTTAAAAGATTTTGTATTGAGATATTTTTAATGACAGGAAGACTACATAGCCTTTAAAACTTATTACTACTTTTGTCTATTTAATCCAATTCAAGACTAAGTTTGTTTGCAAAAGAGATTTCTTTATAATAGTGTTTGCCATCAGCTGTGCTTTATCTTCTGCCCTGCTCTGGCAGGTACCCCATGCCAGCCCCCACTGCTGTTTGGCACAGGGAGCATCTCATTACCTGCAGCAAAGGTGACACCAGCTGCCAGTGCTCTTGGGGAGCTGAAGGGTGCTCTGAACACTGCTGCCCGCAGGGTGCCTTTACTGACAATTTGATCACCAGTATGTCATAAATCCTCCCTGATACTTATGGTCTGTAGTATTTCTGATTAGAGATTTGTCAGGGTTTCCTTTAGCTTTATGCACACTCTGCAATTCACCACTATTCATTTAAATCCACCCATTTCCCTTTGTCTTTTTTTGCCATATTTTTCATCTATAATTTTATTGCTGTTGAGATTTCATTCAAGGGTCATTAATTTGATAAATATGACTTCTGTGAAGAATTGTTTCAGTTTAAAGAGGAGAGGTGACAGATAGCTCATTGTGGTTCTGTAAAGGCTTCTCTATTACAGCCTTAATTTTTTAAAATATATTTTCCTTTCCAGTCATTTTACTCAGAATTATCTCAATTGCATAAAATAGATGCCTTTTCTACTGCCAAGTATATCAAAGAAAGTTAATTCTTGATGGCATGAGAAATTACAGATAAGAGCTCAGCAGGATTCAAAAAAGAACAGGTGTCTATGCAGATAATTCAGACCTTTCCAGAGCAAGATAAAGAACTTTCTAATTGGAACCAGTCCTTGTCCTGTCAGACACAAGGCAATGGCCAAGTGGTGAGCCTGAAAGGAAACATCGTCTCCATCCTGAGCGTGGCGCAGCTGTTGGCAGCCAGAGTCTGACAGGTTTCTGCACCTTTCCCTGGAGAATTCAGGATGGATTTTGGTCACAAGATGGGGCCTTGGTTCAATTATATATTGGGATGCAGAGAAGCATTTTTACAGTTTCAGTGAAAATCTTACCACCCTTCAGTATATTCTTTGAAGGGGGAAACCCCCAAAATGCATTAGGTGAAGGCATCGTTTACTGTGCGTAGCAGCCACAGCAAGCTGAAGGAGATGAACACTGTGTAAACCCAGCGCCAAGGAAGGGACAAGACCTGTTTTTCTAACCACCAAACATGTGACTACTGCAACACAAAGCCCTAGAAGCTGAATTAAAAAGAGAAGGTACAAGAACAGTTTATGACTGACATAACAATTAGTTCACTCCTAGGCAAGGATTCCAAATCTATTATTGCACTGTGTTATGAGGGTATATTTAAATCTAATATGCATGGATCATATGGGATCAAACATGGTTGAGAAATTTCTGACGAACTGGGAACATCAAGATCCTCGATTTTGGTGAAGTCTCTTTCCAATGCCTGTCAGGGCCACCAGTTCAAGTGCTTTAGGAGCCCCAGCTGGCCAGGAAGGCCTGGCATGTCCACAAGATAGGTCTGTCTTGGATTGGGTGGCCACACCAGTGTCTACTGCTTTCAGAGCCTCAGGGAAGAGGTACTCTGTCGCCCTACCTCTGGATGTAACATGCTTCAATTTACTCATCTGTGGGTTTATGTTGGGAGCAGAAAGGAAAGGAAAGTGATTTTCCTTGCCAGATTTCTAGAAAAACAAAATCCGACTCTGGAAAAGGATGGACACAAACTCAAAGGGTGTGCACAGTCACTGCTGTCATACACATTCTCTTCTCCCTGATTTTGTTTCACATTGCTCTTTGGCCACAGCTGATGCTGCAATGTTGGGAAAAAAGCTTCAGGAGACATCAAACCTTGCACCAGAGGTTCAGCAGTGCCCTGGACTTGAGCCCCAGGCTAGCCATACACCTGTAAAAAATGGCTATCACATTTCAATCACTGAAGCACGAACAAACTCCAAATTTTTTGAGAAATCCCCATAGAGCAAAGGGGGTCTGTGAGAGCTGGGAGGTACCACAGGCTAGAGGATATGTCTGCAGTATCCAGTTGAAAACCAGGGAAAAATGCAGCTCCACAAGGCAATGGATCTGCTGGCAGCAGCAGTTTAAGCAGGGACCACCAGAATACTTGCTCCAGTGGAATGCTCTTTGGAAAAACAGTCTGTCTGCTGAGCCTTGTGCTGCTGTGTCCTGGTGGTTGCCTTCTGCTCTGGGTCCCAACCAAAGCCTGGCATGTAGCATGCCCTGAAAATGGCATCTCTAATGAGATTCTCCAAAGCACTGACCACTTCCAAATAACTCAGCAAGAATTCCGTAGCTAAGAAGAGCACAAAGCCACTTCTATACCAAAGGCAGTTTTTCTGCTGTTGAAGCACAAGGCTTTGCACAGTTGGTAGGAGAGAGGAACAGGCAGACTCAGAGTCAGGTGGGCACAAGTTACTGGAAACGTGACATTCACTGGCACAACAGAGGGAACTCCTGAGTCCTCAGTTTATGCAGAGCAATAAACGTTACCAGAAGCATTATCAGCAATTTTTATAGAGCAGTAAATATTAACAAAACCACTAATTTTCAGAATTTCTTTTTTTCTTTTGGAAATTCTGTCTTTTGGAATTTGTTTACCATTTATGAGAGGCAGCCACTGCTGAGCTACTGAAGAGCATGCAAAACTGTTTCAAAAACTCAGCACTTGCTTGGCACTTGGGGTAAGGCTGATGCTCTGAGGAAGATCCAAGCACAGCTCCATAAACTGTACAGCCAGTACTATGCTCAGCAACTCTGACCTGCCCTGGCAGCACTAGCCTAAACTGTGTGCACAAATCTCTGGAAAATCCCAGCTATTAACATAGCAGCACAGACCATCTGACTCACACATCTGCCCCTTTCCACATTTACCCTGTTTCCTTCAGCACCAGGCTCTTCTTCCTCTGTGTAAATCTATTCTCTGGTGTGCAGGTGAGGCTGGGGCAAACATGCCCATCCCAGCAGTCACCCAGGCAACTCCGAAAAAAGTTTTTACTTCACAATTCATACATCACTTGAATTCTCCAAACAAAATGTAATGCAAAATTTTTTAACCAACAATGCTGTTATAGTTCTAGAGCCCTTGATTTCATGTACTATTTGTACATCTTGCATATCAGCAAGGACACCCTCAATTTCATAGAAGCAAGTATCACTGATATCCTTCAGTTTTTCAACATAAATGGCATAGACTGTACACCATGGAAAATGTGAAAAACTACTATCAAAGCATAAAGCCAGAAACTGCTACTCGATGAGAACACACCAATTTCCTACACCAAGCCTAGGTTCTCCAGAGCATAACTTGAGTCTTGGGCAACAGTCAGGGCAGTATTGCACACAGGCAGTTGCTTCTTCATGTTATACCTCAATCTGTAGGAGGAGAGATGTGTTATCAGTGAGGGGGGGGATGCAGGAGTAAGAGAAAATTAAATGCAAGGCAGTTTCTAATCAAGCAAGGATTATCCATTCAGCATGCTAAGCGGACACCGCTCATCGAAAAAAAGAATGTGTTACAATGTATTAACACAAGCAGCCGGGAGTGCTTTGTCTTCCACTCTGCTAAAACTCATGAAAATATCAGCACTGGAGAAATTGTAAATTATTTTCTCCAAGTTCAAATAAAGTACAAAACTTTTAAAGCAGGGAATAGCTCTACTTTGGGGCAAATTGATATACAAAGGATTTACACTATTTTATTACTTCAAAGCAAATAATCTTTACTACACAAAGGTTTGCAAGGAAGCGCTACTGTTCAATCTCCCACATTCCTCAGAATACAGGCATCGGAATATTCTCAGACTTCAATGAAAGATCTCATTCAATAATTGAGATTCTGTGAACATCAGTGGTAAAACTTCAGTTGACTTCAGGATTCCAGGATCAGGCCCTGGCTGTTTCAGCTTTTTAACATTTACGTCACTAAAAGCATATGCCACTATTTTTTCAATAAGTAGTACAAATCTGGTAACATATTATGTTTCCTTTGCTTCCAATTACACCATATTTCTTTTTAAAACATTCAACAACACACCCTATAAAAGTATTGAGTGATAAACAAAAAGACCCCAGGAATAAATGAAAATATGAAAGTTTACAGCCACAGTGAAACTTTTTAATAAGGTGGATTAACCCAATTTTATTTTTGAGCCCTTCGAACAATGAATAGTCTTGTAAGATATAATTGCCACTGGATGACATAACCACAAAAAAAGGATAACATACTTTGGGCTGTCTGGCAGGTTTGGAAGATTATCTTTTCTAAAGTAAACCTCAAGACAAATCTCAGAAGCAGTAAATCTAATAAACTTTACTAAGACCTTTAACTAATTCTTGTGCTTTCACTTAACTTTAAAATGAATTTTTTAAAGCTTCCATGTATTTCTTAAAAAAAGATTTTAAATTTTACAATCCCAGGCTAACTTCCAGGGTTTAATTTGTTATCAATTACCACAATGTATACTAACCAACATCCCCATCTCAAATTGTCACAGCATAACGGACAATTCCAAGTGAACATAAGTAACACAGACATTCCAGCAAGCAGGTGAATAACCTGGCCCGAAACAGTGCTGAAACATTAAACAGAATGCACATTTGAATATCTGTTAACTGCAACTCCTCTGAATTCCCTCAGAAATTTGCATGTATGGGTAAAAACAATTTTACCACAATCCAGGTGGAAGCAGTCAACTTCTCAGCAAAACCTGCCTCACTCGTTAATCCAGATTAGCAGCAGAAGTGTCCACTTACACAGAAAACTGATTATACAACCAGCCACTGTTACAGAGTAAGTTTTTGTATCTCTGTGGTAATGTATTTGTAACACAGCAGGAAAATACATGGTTTAGTAACCCTTACCTTGCCCTCTGCACATCCAGATGGCTCGTCCACCTCCTCCTCCTGTGCTTTCTGCTTTCCACAAGAAGAACTAAGCAGAAGATTAATAAAAGGAGTTTTGCAAAATAAGGCATCTTGCTGGAAATGGGAGCCGGGCACTCTGCACTCCAGTGACCTCCTGCAGCACAAGTCCCCCCGGGCTTAAACATTGAATCAAGTCTAATTCTGGCGTGCCGTGCTGGTCGGCGATCAGCGGCACAAACGCTGCGTTCCGGGCGTGATGCATTTGACAGGCTCTCAGGGGCTTCGCACTCAGCGCTCTTCCCTCATCGCCGCTTAATGATTGGCCATTACTCACCAAGTTTGCCTCACTGAACATTTCCACTGGGTCCTAAAGGATACTTACTAAAGCCATTATATAAAAACCCGCAATTCTGCACGCCGGCTTTTTGCTCAATCCCCTAATCTCAGTGCTATCCTCCTGCCAGACTGTAAAACCAGGCTGTCCCTTTTCATTAGGCTTTCTACATTTTTTTGATCCTCTGTACGGCATCTTTTTCAACTGGTAACTGCCTGTGCTGTGTTTCTGACATGAATCTCATTGTAAAATGTATGTATTTTAATGGATTTAGGGCAGTTGCGGTTTTATTTTCTGTCTGGCTCTTCATGTTTTTGAAGATAGAATATGAGCTACTTCCTCTGAAAAAGCTGACTTTGGTTAACGTTAACTTAAACAGAAAATTAAAACAGTAACTCCCAATCTATACACGCAATTGCCTTTACATAAACCAAGTCACCTTTTTTTTTTTTTTTCCAAAAGGCATTTTAACTTTTAACAAAGAAGATCGAGACTAAAATTAAAAGCAGCTATTTCTTTAATCACAATGAAGAGGGTGTTTCCAAAATCCTTTCAAGGCTTATTTCCTCACATCCTGGTCACAGGGCAATGCTGATTTGGCCTCTCTGTGCAACACTGGGCTGTGCTAACAACAGCCAGGTACTCCTATGGGGGCATAAGTCTGCTTGGCACAGCAGGGATTCTGCAGGACAAGAAAAGCACGTTCAGAGCAAAGACTCCACAGGAGCAAGCAACCCAAAACCCAGCAGAACAATCTTGTGGGTCAGACCTCTTCCAGCACTCTCCTCTGTGAGCCCATGTTTGCAGTACTTGAACAGAGATTCAAGCACCACATCAACAAAAAACCACAGTCCTTCTAATTTAGAGGCTACAGGATCTGAACAGGTGTTTTAGGGTTGTGGTGTGGGCTTTTTTTGGGAGTGGAATTGTGTATTGGTTTTTGCTTGTATTTATTTAATTTCCAATGAAACAGACAAATTAGATAAAAAGATGATAATTAATATATGACATCAAATTGGTCTGCAGCAGAAAGTCTAACACTGAACAAATACACACTTTTGTCTGAATTTCTTACAAAAGTGGTTTTTTCCAACTTTTTCTCCTTTATACCTGCAAACAGGATTATCAGCAACAGAGAGAAGTGCTAAAAACTCAGATTTTGGGGATTTTTTTTAATTTACATATCTCCCTTAGACACAAAATGGGTTTTCCTTATTTTAGAAGTTGTTATAGCTACTTTAATGTTGCAAAACAGTAATATATACAAAGTTGACAAAATTTAGGAAAGCTCAAGGTAGCTTGATGGATTCTTAAGAACAGGATGAGAATCTCACTTAAGCCAGTGCTATTACGTTTGACAGCAACAAAATGAAAGCTAGCTAAACTTCCTTGTCTTTGAAATAAACATGCTGAACAATAATTTGAACAATAATACAAGAGGAAAATTATCCCACTTCCTTCTACTTCAGTATTTGAACAGTCAAAGACAAAACCTCTCAAAACTCAAACAACTGTAGGTCTACTGCTTGTATATGCCTTTCAACAGTATTCATCAATATTACCAGGGACTTATTATAAGTAGATCTCTGGTCCAAAATATTGATTTTAGGTTAAAAAACGAAAAAAAAAGGAAAAAAATTGAACTGCTCCCCCCCCCCAAAAAAAACCAAGAAAAAACCACAACGAACTAACCAAAAGAAACCCCCTTACAAAAAACCAACCAACCAAAAAAACCTTCAGACAAACAAGAAACAAACTACCATGTGATACTTGAAACATATTCGAAGACTGGCTTGAAACTTTATTACTAGCAGGATTGTAATAAATACTTCTCTTAAGCATGTTCATATATATCTGAGAATTTAAGTATAATAAGGTTTAAATTTGCTTTAGTAAATAAAACCACATATGAAACATTCAGTTCAACACATTATGTATATTTCTGGTATAATTAAAAGACAACAGCTCTTGGTAAATAATTATATTACATATTTATAACTCTTGCAAGAATAGACATGTTTTGCATAATCTTCAAATTTTAAAAACAAGATATACAGTTGAAAGTACTAGAAGAGGACATTCAAATCTTTCAAAAGATTATCCAATCTTCTGAAAAATAAAAATCAAAATAATGCAAGTAGTTTTCTGATACCTACTTTCCTCCCACAATTCTTTCCCTCTTCCACACACACAAAGCAGCATCACAACCAATTTGTATGTGCTTTTCCTCTGGACATGTGTCATGGCAAATAAAAGTGGTTACAAAACCGTATTCCCTCTAAATTCAGAGTTCACCAGACACAAACACTAGTAGTGTTTCATTTTATAATTCCTTCTTCAATATCAAATCTTATACCAATTTAGATGGGGTACTTATATGGGCATTTATGCCCCATAAAAAATTTAATCAACCATTTTTTAAAAAATCGTCTGTTTCTAGTTTATAAATTACTCAAATTTAGACCCATACCACATGCCTTAATGTCACTATTCCACTGCACTGTTTCTCCAAGTATCTAGCGAGCACTCAATTAAAACTCATAGTTTACATGTCCAGCTTTGTTTTTCTTACAAGTAATGTATCTGTAGGTACATTAACATTCATAAGGATTTAAGCGTAAATACAAAAAGTAACCTTTGTAAACAGTTCTTATGTCTTAGCCAATACAGAATGTTCAGTGAAACATTCAAGTCACTGCTGTTAGGACAAACAACCTTATAACTCAAATACATACTCGTTAGCCAAGCATATTCTGCGGAATATGAGAGCTGCCAGCGCAAAGGTCAGCAGCACAATGAGCACAGTGGAGCCCGTGTGGTTGGTGTTGACGCGCGGCTGCTGTGCCCGGTTGAAGTCGGCTGAAGTTGGGACCCGTCTCTGGCTCTGCTGCTGCGCACGGCGCTGCCGAGGACTCATCGAGGTGCTGGTGCTGGACACAGCTGGACTGCGCTCCTGCCCGGCCACTGTGCTGCTACTCTGAGTTTCAGACTAAAAAGGAAACATTGAGTTGTCAGACAATACAGCATGTAAGATATGCGAGAGATAAAATCTTAAGGACAAAAATGTACTCTCCAGATAACTGCTAATACATTTCTCTAATTAAAAGATTGCTATAGCTTGTTGGTTTTGTGCATACATTATCCTGAGTACAAGTCTATCAAACTGTATTTGTGTTAAACATTTCAAATATCTTTGTCTAAGATTTTTTTTAACTCCTTGCTGCTCAAGAAATCTTTAATAATCCTCTGGATAAAATAAATAAAATTAAATCTCTGAGGATTTGCAATGTCACCTACACTGAAGGGGAAACAAGATGGGGAAGCCAAAAGGAGAATGGAGAGAAGTCCAAGAACTGTAATTAAGCAATGCTGCAGTGCTTCCTGTAGACAGCTAGGTCCAGAAGTCTGTTCTCATCATCACCAACACCACGAAAAAACAAAACAAAAATCCTAACCACAAACCCCTACCTACTTGATCCCAGCAGGAGTTCCAGAGCACAGCACGTGTGCAGGCACTTCCCTATTGCCCTCTACTGTTCAAACTCGGTCTGACATTACAAGTACTAAAAAATACACTTCAGCAAATGATTCTGCTCATGAGAATTTTATGCTGAAGAAAACAAGTCTCAGTCTTATGAGCTAGAAAATATGACATCTGATCTTCCACCAGACTAATCCCGCGTGCAATACTAAAAAGCTCAAACTTCCAACATTTAATATTAAAAATAGTGATATAGCATTGTCATTAGAAGTAAGCATTTTGACAAGTTTCAATTTAAAAGTGTTTAATAATAAAAAAAAGCTCTGAGAAATTACAAGTTTTAAAATTTTTAAGTCGTATTTTCAGTCCTCAGAAAATAAGGTTTTCTGGTATTCCTACTTAAAGCAATTTGCAGCTATTTTCCAAAGTTAGCTTTCTCCCCCTTTCCTTTTAAAAGATTATCATTACATCAGGTAAAACTAGAATTCTGGACATTTTAGATTTTTTTTAAAAGCCTTTTAATGGACACAATATCCATAACCTTAAGCAGTGCTTCATTTACTATATCCATAAAAGATAACCTTTCCACCTGACCTAACAGGGAATGCCCTCAACTGTGTATCAGGTTTGACAATCCAGAAGACAGTGAATAGCACTGAGTCTTGTGACTCCTCTGTGTGTGGACAGAAAATTCAGAATTTTCACCTAGTTGGTGATTTGTCTCACCCTGGGAAGAGGCCTTTCATTCCTACCTCCTCATTGTTAGTATTTCCCACTGTTTATCACTGGCAAACAAGTACTGATGCAATTACTTGCCATATTTGACAACTTGCCTATTTACACAGGCATCTTGCCTAAATAAGCGAAGCAGCTTGGGTAGCTTCAAAGAAAAATGTTTTTAAAAGATACATTTTATCACTAGAGACAGCCAAGAACACCACAAGCAGCCTGTCATGATTTCCAATACACTGCAGAAGACAGTAATTCTGCTTCTCACTTGAAAGCTCCTCATGCCAAGGAAAATAAAGACTTGGGGAAGCCAAGTCTTTGAAAACATAAAGTTCCTAGATTCATCTAGGTTCCCATCATCCAGAAAGTGAGAGGGAAAGAAGTGAATTCAGGACATAAGAACTACCAATTCAGTGTTTTCTTCTTCAAACAGTTTTTAAAGATATAAAAAAGTCTAGAAATATAGAAATCTTTCATCTTACTAACAAAAGTAACTAGCACTGACTGTCACACACATCTCAATACTGCAAAACTTAAATTTAAAAATAAACCAGAAAGGCCCTGTTCTGAATACAACAAGCTGTCATACGCTGACATGAGCAGATCTGTAATTCAAGAGAAATCTCACTGACAATGTCAAGGCTTTAAGTTATTTTTTGAGGAAATTATAGATGGATTGTGGCAGCAGCACACCAATGGTTTCACCCAAAGCTCAGCCAATGCACCACTTGGGATTCCCAACATAATCAATGGCCAACTATGACCAGACATGCAGAAGAAAGCTAAGAAAGGAGTGATCATGATCCAATGTAAATTTGGGTCCAGGTGCTACAGTATCTTAAATAAGACAGATTTTTTTTATTTGTTTGAAGGCTTAATTGATAACAAACCCAAACGTGGCAGATGGGCTGCACTATTAAGAAAAAAAAAAAAAAAAAAAAATCACAATCGTCTTCAACTTAATGGCAAGTCCTGAAACGCTTCATAAGCAAACATTACAAGATTTTTACAGTAACATAACACCTTTCATGACACAATTTCCATTGTGCCAAATAATGGTTTCTGCCAAACCATACTGGAAATGCGGATGAGGGCTTAACAGACTAAAAATAGAAGTTTCAATAATAGTTACATTATAGCCACCTTTAGCATCTGATCTTTACAGACACACATCACATTACTACATACTATTTATACTCCTACATGTCATATTATTTCTGAAGCTTCTGAAACTGTTAGCACTGATAGAAAATTTTGCTCCAAGGACATCTTAGCAATTATTTGATGAATAAGCTATTTCAGTAAAATATACTTATATCAGAACTAACAACAACTTATATAGTCTACCAAAATGCAAGGAAGGAAATTCATATCATCATGTTCAGACTACTGAAAAATGGTAAAATCCATTGCCTCCTCAGGCCATTATTTTAAAAAATTTTATCAGAATACTAGAAGGATCAAATAATCATCTTAGAAGTAACGTTTTAAAAATACAGCAAACTCAGGAACTCAGAACCACATAAATCCTCTGGGTTACTGGAGCTTCTTTCACTTATACTAATGGTCTGGGGAGAGATGCAGAAATCAGGATAGGTGAAATACTTGTTTGTCTGTACAACTTCCAGCTGAGGAAATACCGCAGTTTGACACAGCATGGCTTAATGGCTAATATGAAAAATGTCCATTTTTTAATGAATCAAAATTAGGCCAAGTACTCTCAATTGTCAAGACATTTAAAATGGTTGCTGTAGTATTACAAAACTAAGACATCACAGAGATAAAAGGAAACACTTTTTACCAATATGTCATTCAGAACTCATGATTAAAGGCAAGGGCTTTTATAAATCTCATGCATCAGAGCACAGCCTCACTTTTTGACAGAAACATCCTTCATCAGCTCCAGAGTAGCTGGCTTCAGTTACACCATTTATTTTATCACCCCTTATAATGCTTCATCCAGCCACTATTACCAGTGCAGATCACTACTATAGAATATTGTTTAATAACAGGTGCACTAAGGCTTCATGTATTCTCAGGTTATCAGAAAACAGCCTAACTACAGTTTTTATCTTGTTATTTAATAAAGCTTATCAAGCATCAACTTTATTCAGTATCTATAAGCTCCAAGGTGGGACATCATTCCATATCAATACACCAGATGTATTGTTACAGATTCGGTGGGAGTTCAGACACCCATAATCCACATGGATTCAGTCAGTGCAATTGGGGGAAGACAGAGAAATGCTGCTGAGTAAACTGCAGTGCTCTCCTGCAATGAGTTCCCACAGACTGTGATCAGAGTTTTGGTAAGTGACCACTGGACCCACGTCCAATCTGAGTATCTACAATACATTCCTTCAAAAGCATTGTTTTGCTCTGATGTGGAAGGATCTCACCCTAATACTAGGGGCAATTACTTTTATCTAATCAACTTTCAGCAGCAGTATCTTGCTTGCACTTGATACTCAAACAAGAATAATGTACTGTTACTTTGCCCTGAGTAGACATCAACAGCAGCTACTACAAATAATAAAAAAAAAAGTATTGTCAGAAGTAGTTTAATCAGAGGTGCTCTCTGCTCTGGGTTCAGACTCCTCAGAAGTACTATGCTGCATAATGCCTTTTGGTAGCCTATTGTTTTAGTTTTATAAATGCTAAAGACTGTTCTCTGCAGCTCTGTACCCTTTTTTACAAGTTGCTGTGGCAGCATTTTCCAGAGCAGCATTGTTCCTTTCCCTGTTCTCATGCAGTTGTACTCATTGCCTTGCACCTGGCAAACCTCGATAGTGTTGTGACAGCTTCTCATGGGAAGCAGGTCTCACCGGCGTCAGAATCAATCCCCTCTGCTCCTCCTTCCTCCTTCAAAGATCAGCTGTTTAAAGGCTGGATGACAAATGCTCTCTAGTAATACCGACACATAAAACTTAATAGCCAATGTGCAACATCTGCACCAGTGTTGCATGCTTCTGTCATTACTAATAGGACAGTGAATGGGAACAACCACTGCTGGTCTGGCAAAAAGACAAGAGAAGGTGGGGAGGAAGGGAAGTGACCTGGAAGATGTGGTCATGCAAGGAAAGCCCAGAAGTCAAGAGCTCTGAGTGCACCTCTCCCACAGCACAGACAAACACATCCATGCAGCAATTACACAAAGGGCAAGAATCTGTAAGACTGAAGTACTGAGTAACACAATGACAGCCAAAATATAAACAACAGTTTCAAACTGAGTTTTGAAATCTGAGAGACATACTCTTAATGGAAATACTGTAAGACTTGGACCTTTTTAGTCAGTGAGGCTATAATTCTTTCCCTAGGTGAAAGCTGACAGAGTGAGAGCTAATTCAAAATATCTTTTTTTCTGATGTAATGAAAAATTCTCTCTTTAGGAATAAGGCCCTGTGTGGAACAAAGAAATGGCCACAAAGTGATGCCATCCAGAGACCCATTTCAGCAAGCTCTTCACATAAGAATTGTTAGTGCTGTCCCAGAAAGGGCATTACTGTGCTCACAAATATTTTGCCATTAACACATTCCAAAAATCTCTTTCCTTTCAAGCAACTTAGAGGTAAAAAAATCGTGGAATAGAGAAAAATTGCTGGAAAGAATAAGCTTGACCATGAAGCAGTCCCATAGTAAAACACAGCCTACAGATTCCTTCACCTTCACCTAGAGATGACCCTTTCCTTATCACCTGTTTATCGCTGTGTCTTTAATGAAGACTGGCCACAACTGTTCTAGGAGCAGAAGAAAGGTAACACTCCATTTTTTTCTGCATCATTACTTCTAGTATTCACCTCTGTATTATCTAGAAAGACAAAAGGTCCTATGGCTTCAGAGTGAGACACATTAATCTACTATATCAGAAAGAATTACATAAGCTAATATAAGGATTCAGCATTGGCCCTACTTCTCCCCTTTTTACTCTCAAAGAGAGTAAACCCAGCAATTTTTCTACAATAGCTTATAATTAAGTACACATTTATAGAGTAAGTGGGAAACATTTTTTCCTTGAAGAGAGAACAATATGTTTTGATGTTGTCCACACCTAATGCAACTTTGTAAAGCAGAATTAGATCTTTACACAACAAGAACTCAATAAGTGGATTTTACACATACAAGAAACCCAGCTGAGTAGAAAAGATCTGAGGTTTGCATAGGTGCTCTTTCACACCTCTAAGCAGATCAAGGCCCAGAGTGCCCTACTTTGGAAAGATTTCTATTACCTTTCACATGAATAAGAACACAAAAATAGCAAGCTCCAATTCTTTAAAATAGTCTTTCCTGTTACAAATTTCTTTCTTCCACTGTGTGGCTATTTTCCACTTCTGAACGGTTCCAGATAATTCCTAACACTCAAAATGTGACAGCTCAGAAACAGCTGTTGGTTCAAACTAAAACTAACAATCCTGAATATCAGTTCAATTCCCTAAAACATGAACCCACTTATCATTTACAGTTAATCACATATATTAATATTTTTACATACATTTATATGTTTATACATTTAAAGGTCTCATTTCCCATGGAACTGATCTTCTAAAAATTAAATTAATTATTAATTAATAAATCAGTATAATTGATAAAACCAGTTTTCTTTAAAATGTGATTAATTTTAAAAAGTCTCTCTCCTCAAGAAAATACCAACAATGCCTTGGTGTGTTATATCTTTCTACTATATTAGCCAGGATTTGTAATAAGAAGTATGTAATAAAACTGTTTATTAAATCCTGAACAATCTGGAAAAATCCCTACTGTGGGGGTAAAAAATATGCCATAAGCACGTTTGTATTTTACATAGCTTGAAATACTTTGCCAACACACAACAGATGTTATTGGACATGCTGTAGGTTTTTAACCAATCTGCAGCCCCATCTTCTGTAAAAAAAGGGAGCTTAGCTGGGATTTGCTTGCAATTTATCAGTGAATTTAGACTGTATTTGCAACAGTTGTAATAGCAGCTGCCTTGGCCCATCACCAAACCTCAGTCACTTCCGAAACCTTTATGTAAGCCCTACACCTAGCAGTGTATTAAACATGTCATACTTCAAATGGTAAGAGTATTTTAGACTTACTTAAGAGGTTATAAAATCCAAGAAGATAGTATTGATTAATATTTAAAAGCTACAGGTTATCACTGAAACATTTTTTGCCTCTGGCTAAGAATTCTGTAGAAAAAACCTGTGCTACATTACACAGATGGTAAATTATAGTGCTTCAGACATCAAAAAGTTTTAATGTAATTAAAGGAAACATTGGGAAGAACTACTGCTAAAAGAACATTATTTATTGTTTTAAGAGAAGGAAGGGAAAACAGAGGTTGCTATTTCTAAAAAAGAGTCAGCATATTATTTGCTAATAGATTTTTTATATAAAAGTATGCAGGAGTTCCAGAATAAATATGTAAACTACATACTTTAACCAGGACTCCAATCAGAGTTGGTCCTTAAGAGGACCAATTTCATGTTCAGATTATGCCAAATAAAGCCCAAAGACAGACCATACCGTTGCATTTGCTGGAACTGGGAATGCTGCACCATCCTGCTGGGGCTCACGTGAAGCAGCAGAGTGATTCAGTCCTGATGTGTTCGAGGGTCCAGCATCAGACCTCCTGGATGAATTGACCTCTGCCTACAAGAAGCACATATATACACTTCACAGACTAGATCAAAATGGCTACAAAACGATTTGGCATATTTTGGAATGTGTATTTTATTGAAGACAATATGAGGCTTACCAAAATATAATAATCAGGTGTGCCAGTTGCATTTCAATCACACAGCAGCAAGTTTAAGAAATTTTCATTCTTTAAAAATAAGACTGCAAATGTGCAAACAATGGCTTAAAAACCAACTTTGTTTACACATAAAAAATATAACATTCAAAAAGAGCAGATGTAGAAAGCAAAAAGCAAAATTCTTTAGAAGATCCAGGACACTATGTCAGAACAATATGATTTTTAAAACTTTTGTTTTGCATGTCCTCAAGACAATGCTGACCTACTATTGATACAAGTGAAGCAGCAGTCTGTTCCCCCACAGCAGTAAGGAGCCTCTTGTGACTGCCAGTGTAATGTGGCTACACTGGTTGCAGTACCAAAGTTGCCACAGACAGCGAGGGCATATATGCATAACACTACACTGGGTAGCATATGCATGCCAGTGTGCAGTGTTTAAATTTCAGCACAGAGTAAAAGAAAATAAATACAAGTCTTGTAATACTGCTTTCATACCCATTTACAAAATGTCTACTGTGCACTATTTTCCATAATTTAGTTTTCATGCTTAGGAAATCTGAGACGAGATCAATAGGGACATGTAGAAAAACACAAACTCCAGTATATATGCCAGTAAAAATCTCTTGGAAATGCAAAAGGACATACCATCATAGTGCTGAACTGAAATACTTTTAAAATTGACACGTAAAAAAAAAGTCATGACCAAATCGATTTTTCTCAGTAAGCAAGTCACCTCCCAAGTCATGTGTCTAGATCCCAATTTATTATAAAGGTGACAACTTCAAATTTAGTGACTATCTTCAAATGCAGACATAAGTAGTGGTGGTAGTAGTAGCAAGAAATACAGTGTATTAGAAAACAACCAGTTATGGTGACAACAAACTGATAAGATCACAGTATAATAGTCTTTCATGATACTATTTAGTATGAGGAAATTAAGTTCTCTGTTTCTTCATGTGCATTGCCTCAAGAGAATCCAAAAAATATGGAACCAAAACAATCTGGAGATGGATTGCACATTTGAAAACTTAGAATCTGACAACACTGGTTTGCCTTTGCACTTGACTATTATGAACTGTAATACTAGACAGGAAAAGTTGTAATTAAAATATGGATCATCAACAAAGCAACACAGAATTATTAAACATTTTGACTGGAATGGACCTCTAGATGTCTCTGGTCCAACTCTCTCTAGAGTCATGTCCAGACAAGTTTTGAGCATCTCCAAAGCTGGGGGTTCCAGAGTCTCTCTGTGTAGTCTGCTCCAGGATTTGACAACACTCAGGGTGAATCTTTCTTTCCTATATCCAATCATAAGTTCCCTGGAACCTGTGAGTACTGATTTTCATACTCCAGCTTCTTCTAAGATGAGCTGATTTCATCTTTACTGTTAATCTCTACAAAGCAGTACCAAATGTGCATTTTATCTACTTTAGTTTATGAAAGTACTATGTCTAGCATCTAGACTGAAGGCAGACTAACATTTAAAAGATGATCAACAGATTAAAACATAATAATGAGGGCGAGGAGAGAATTAATTTTACTGCAAAATATGCCTTGTGATGGCAACATGAAGGTAAACCATACTGTCTTACAGTGATACATATGCTATTAGTAATTTACTTTTATTTTTCCTTTTTTTTTTAAACAAAATGGAATTTCTGACATATAACATTTAAAATGCAGAAAACTATTTGGAAGTCAATGTAAAACTGATACAAAATATAATTTATTATTAAAACATACAGGAATAAAGGTGGATGCTCACAGAAGCAGGAAAACCGTAATGAGAAGATGTGTTGGGTTTTTTTTCACCCTCCTGAATTTCACATTCCTATCTCAATACCACACAGAGGGCCTTTTAAAAAGTTACCATCTTGTTTAAAGCTGATAAGAAACACAAGAATCCTGGGATAATCTACACATAGTTAGGAAATCTCTTATTTAAGAATGAAGCTAATGCTAGAGTTTGCTAGTAGAGACTCTCAAATTATACATTCATCAGTAATCTGATGTTAAATCTTACCCCATAAATTGACGTGAAATGTATCCAAATGATTAAAAACTTATTTTCTGCTAGTAATTCATACTATTAGTTTATTATAAATACATCAATTGAACACCCCCACCTAACAACAAACAGATAAGAAAGTCAAGCAAAGCAGAGAAGCAGGAAGCTTAAAAAATCCCAACCCCTAAAATTTGATTTGAGAAGGGAAGAAAGACGCAACCAGAGGACAGAACTAATTCACCTTATTAAAAAACACCAAAAAACAAACAACAAAATGGTGGTAAAAGGCTGTAGAAACCTATGACTTTTGTTCATTTTTTCCCTGGCAAGTGCTTGTTATTAGAAGGTGGTGTCAAGTATATAGATACATAGAAAATATCAATATTCTTTAAAGACTGCCTTTAATTTTAAAAATGAAAAAGGTATGAAATATAAGTTGTGAGTTCTTTATCACAGAAGAAACTCAAAATCAAACTCTGATATTTCTAGAAATTCTTTGATGAAGATTAGCAGTTCTTAAGTAAAAATCAATCCTAAAATTTTAAACCCTTATATATTGTAAAAAAAGCCAGGAAAAGGCAATCCACTGTTTCTCCAAGTAGCTCAACTTTAAAACTCTGTCCCTGTTTTTCTTAT
This sequence comes from Oenanthe melanoleuca, assembly GCF_029582105.1. Taxonomy (NCBI): domain Eukaryota; kingdom Metazoa; phylum Chordata; class Aves; order Passeriformes; family Muscicapidae; genus Oenanthe; species Oenanthe melanoleuca. The sequence goes on from NC_079336.1 coordinate 34,517,773, forward strand.
TTTTGTAAAAATATCTGGAGATGTTTGTATCATAAGCATTATGGCAAAGGAATAGGCATGTCCTGCAAAACTGGCAGGAATGCTCAGAAGAAGACAATCTTTACTTTCATGGCACATACAAAAAAACGTAAAAGTAGTCTTTAGGACACTATGAGAGGAATATGGGTGATAAAAGGGGACATATTGGCAGCCCTGACCTTAGTGAGGATGTGTTCTGCACTAATGCCAGACTGTCATAATACAACCATAGTTCCCTGCCCTCTTGCACAGTAGTCTTCCTTAGTGGCTGATTTAAGAGTTTAGTGGAAAACCCAGTGAAAAACAACACTGTGCATGCACGACATGCAATTCTCTAAGGAATGTATTGGTCTAAACAAACCTTGCTTTCACTGAAACACAAGCTAGAGAACACATTTTTCGGTCACAGCAACTTCCATACCAGAGTTCAACTTTCAGTATCTTCAGATAGTAGCACAGTAGGTCAAAAGAATTTGCAACCATTTTCAGTAGTAATATGTTTTATTCCTTCCATAAGCCAAAAGGAAAAAAAAAAAATCACAAAGGTAAAAAATTTAGGTTAGCTTTGCCCAAACTATCCTCATCCTTTTATGATAGGACTAACTCTGGACAATTTAATCAAGTTATTAGTGTCTGAAAATGTGGAAGTAAAAACAACATAGGCAGTTTTTACCACAGTGGTCACCACTAAAATTAAAACCAATCAATGTTTGAGATGCACAACTTATTAATTGGCAAATTTCAACAGATCCATTCTTATTTTTTCTTTCAGACTATACTGAGAAAACAGGCTTCCACATAGCAATTGATGAAGGTTTTCTGAAATTATGAATGTTTCTGTGATTTACAAGTTTTTTCCCCAGTATTTTTTTTCTAATTCTATACAAGAGAGATGAAAATTTAAACAGTGACTTTACCTTGAAGCTAATTTGTCTGGCAAGTTCTTTAGCCTCCTTGTCTGCCTGGCTTGACACGCTTCCAGATGTCAGTGGTAAGAGGGCTGTCTTCATAGATGTGCCACACATTTCACAACAGAAGTCTTGTGACCTGCCCACAAAGGACATAGTTCAGAATAGCATGTTCTCAGTGCTCCTGTGTGCTTGTTTAAATAAACTTTGCAGAACAATCCACAGAAACATTAAGTGGTGGCAAGGCCAGTAGTTTAGAAATACTTCCCTCTGCCTCAAATCACACTATCTTGAAAAAATACATTGAGAATTATCTTTATTGCTAACACAAATTCTCTCATGTCATTTAGGAAAGTATTAACTACTGACTTAAATATCACTATTATTTATACTTTATTAATAATTTCTTACAATTAAAATACTTACATCTGCAGCAAATAAAAATTATAAATTATGAAGATTTAACTATTATTACAAATGCTATATTGGACCCAGGAGCTTGCACCTCCGATCCAGGAACTTCAACTTCTTGGAGAACATTACCATCCCACATCATCTCTCTATAGGGCACACTGCAGGTGGCTCTCCAGGCCAGTGAGGAACCACAGAGACTTGATAGCACAATACCAAGACCAACCCACCCACTGACTCACTCCTGTTACTGAATGCCACTGAAAAGAGCCTGGCTCTACCTATTTTACAACTTCCTTTCAGATAATCATATACATGGACATGATCCCCTGAACCTCCTTTTTTTCAGGCTGAACACTCCCAGCTCTTTTACCATCTCCATGTATGAAACATGTTCCAGCCCTTCAGTCACTTTTGTGGCACTGCACTGAATTTTCTCCAGGACATCCTTATCTTTCTTGTACCTGGTCACAACTCCACCTGAACCAAGCACTCCTGATGTCTCACCAGTGCTGAGTACTGAAGAAGGATCACTTCCCTTGACCTGCTGGCAATGCTCCTCTTCATGCAACCCAGGACATCAGCCACCTTCTTTGCTACAAGGGCACACTGCTGCCTCATTATCAGCTTAGCAATCACCAGAATCTTCTCTTCCAAGCTCCCTTCTAGTCAGCTGGTGTTACTCCTCTCCAGAGACACGACTTTTCTCTGACATTCCTCCAGCCCACTGAGGCTCCTCTGGATGGCAGCATAACTTTCTGGTGTATCAGCCACTCCTCCCAGTTTTGTATCACCAGCAAACTTGCTGAGGGTGCACCCTGTCCCACTATCCAGGTCATTAATCACACTAAATAGCACTGGCCCCAGTACTGACACCAGGAATGGTCACAACAGTGACCAGCCTGCAGCTAGATTTTGTGTTGCTTATCACAATCCTTTGAGCCAGGCAGCTCAGCCAGTTCTTAATCCACCTTACTGTCCCCACCTACCTAGGCTTTACTTCATGACTGAGGATAAGGGAAAGGACACCAAAAGCCTTGCTAAAGTCCCTATAAACAGCACACACTGCCTCCCCTTAGTCCACTAAGCTAATAATTTCATCATAGTCACAAACCTAATCTTCAGTTAATTTCCTAAAGATCATTTAGAATAAGTTCCTTTAGAATTCTGAAATAATTTCATTATTACTATTTACTTAAAGACCATTATATTTTATTATTTTGGTTGCTTTCTCCCTAACTTACCATCAGTTTCATCACACCCACTTTCTCTCCACGCTGCAATTAGTACTGTATCACAATGCTAAATACATCTCCAGGTCTGAATTTCAGACAAACCTCTATGACCACACAATGCTGGAAGGAACGGAGTGCTCTCAAAATATTTTGCTTGACTGCAAGTTCCAAGTTTGCACAATATTCAGAGAAAAAAGCACCTACACATACAAGGCATCAAACTTGTTTTATTTGGAATAAATGCAAGAGAATAGACTGAAGTAGCTTATTTTCTACTCAATGCATTACCCTAAAAGTGAGTGAATGTAAATGTACCTACAGTAACAAACCTAGCACTTACTTCTTTGCAAGAGTTCTTCTTTCTTCTGGTGTGTAATCCAGAGATCCTATTGCTCCTTCACCTTTGGTTGGCATAAATCCAATGATGGCTAGTAAAGCTGTTCTTACTAAAATGGGAAAACAGATATAAACAATGTGGCAGAAACAACACTTATGCAATCTCATTCCACACTCATTAAAGTTGCATTTCTGACTGCAAAACTTTATTCTGCCAAGTCTGAATTTCCTACAGGCAGCACTAGTTTGGTGGTTTTTTTGGTACACTGCAAGGCTTTCTTCATTTTGTTTTAACATGTTGTAAACAAAGAAAAGGCCACCAGACAACAGAGAAAAAAAATCAATTGTCACAAAAATGTTACATTAAGGTGAGTGCTTTAAAACTGATGAAAAAAGGTAAAGCAGAGCTAACATATAAAAGGGGGTGGGGGGAGAAAGGAAGCAGGGGGAGAGGAAGAAGATAAGAAGGTTCACAGAGAATTATTTTTGTGTTTGCTTTCTATTAGATATGAAATCAACAATTTAGTGTACGCATGCTCAGAGTTTTTCTTTTCCACAAAGCATTGCGGAATTTGTTCCTTTTATGTCATCATAATAGGGAAGGAGCTCACTTAAAATATTAATTACTGCTTGTAACAGAACTGTTATCCGAAGAATCTCTTTTGACAACATCTGTACTTGGACTTTGTTTTACAGAAGTAAAACAAAGTAAAATGAAATTTAAGAATTCAAGACACTTTTTTGCTAATAGATTTGGTAAATAAATATCACATCAAAATAAGTACCATGGAAAAGAAACAGGATATTTGCAACTATTCAGAAACACAGTATTTTCTACTCTTTAAAAAAACGTAAGAGACTTAACAAAAGTTTAAGAGTGGTCTGCTGCAAAACTCCTAAGATCTTACCAACATATTTTAAAAGTGAAACTGATTTAGAAATAATTGATGTACTGTATCCAGCAAAACTAAAATTACTTGAACATAAGTATATTGCCTCAGATGAACTGTGCCAGCTCTCAATTTCTGTGATAACTGTATTTTTAAAAATAAAGATAGAGAAGATTCAGTTATACTGAACCCAGACCACAGTATCTTTTCTCTTGAGTGCTCAGAACCACGCCATTAGAACTGAAAACTTCCCTCTATTAATATTCAAGCTGGCTTAGTGATAATGCAAAAACAGGATAAAGTAATAGGATTTATTTTTGTAAGAACAATTTTAAACAAAATACACAAAGAATATTCTAAGTAGTCTGAGAATTCTTAATGCTTATGTATCCAAGTAAAGAAGAGCTTACCATTACCCCTCAGTTTCTCAGCCCTAGCATTTACTTAGTATCATTTCCAAATAATTTAATTTTACTCTTTTATAACTTTACATTTGACAAATTCTCCCATAATTTTACACCCTCAAAATCTGTCTCCTTTCCCGCCATAAATATTCTTCATGAGATTTTTTTTTAGTTTAAAGAACAAGTTGTTTGACTGGGGTAACATTTTTCAAGGAATTGTTACTTACTACTCCATGAAGGCTGCCATGTTTCAGGATGATGCCCTGAGATGCTTAAACAAATTTTCTTCCCCACTTCAAACCTGCCATTTGCCTTCAAAGGAAGAAGTAGAATACAATAAAACATGCTAGAAGTTAACGCTTGAGTTTTGGTAAAAGTCATAAAAATCATGATTAAAAGAATTCCATATGCAAACAATATGTGACAATTATACTACTGCCAACCTCAAAAAATTGGCATTCAGTTTGCTGAACACAGAACTCTGTCATCTGACTCTATTGATACATGAAAAAAAACCTTGTACAAAACTATGCAAAAAGGAAGGCCTTTGCCCCAAACTACAGGTCTGCCTTCCTACATCTGTGCAATGTTTTCAACAGAAACCAAGAGGGCCCATGGGGAGAACAGAAGGTTAGACAATCGTATCAACAATGTGATTTCTCCTGGAGGAAAAGACTTTCATTTATTAGGCATAAAGCTTCATGCAATTAGAGACTACCAAAATAATCTTGGAAGACTTTGGGTCTTCAGTTATACCATACCATGCCACCTTAAAAAAATAACATTATGTTAAATGCCAAGAATCTCTCTCTCTACTCATGATAAAATTGGTAACATAAAAAGGAAAAACTAGCATGCTTACTTACCGTCAGCAAAATAATGCTGGGTGGTTTCATGGGATATTCAGGTGGTAGCACTATTCGCCCATGATAAATCCCTCCATCAAAATCTGAATCTGGAGGGCCTCTAACAGTGAAATGCCATTCAAAAAGGTTATCCTAAAATGCCCCCATCAATGGAAGAAGAGTGGAAAAAAAAGAAAAAAAAAAAAAGGAAGTATTAATCACAGAAATAGACAACTCGATGCCATTTTCTTGAACAAGGACAGGCTGAAGAAACAGTGTACAGGCAGAAGTGTTAAGAAGCCAAAATCAAATGGAGAGTTAAGAGAATGCAGCACTAAGCATAAAGCATAGTAGGTTTCTAGTAATTCCCTTACGCAATAATTCACTGAAACCCTCATTATCCAAATTCTTTATGCTAGCTGTATAAACTATGACAAGAGTTTTATTACCCAACAGACGGCAAACTGAGTTATGTAAGAAAAAATTGAGTCTTTGCCTCAGTGAACAATAACCAAGGGGAGATCTACACCAAGAAAGAACATTAATGACACCTTCCCCAAAGCTTCTTTTGTGCCCACGTCAACACAGGGATTTGACTCACACCCCAGAGAATTCCTATTCTCCCTCCTCCACCAACAATTTTGAAACAGCTATAGTGGCTTACTGCACAACTTTGAAAGGTACACTTTGAAATCTAGAGTTTTATCATCATTGAACACATAAATAACTTCTGTTTAAACACTGGTTTTTTTGGTGTTTCAAGCTGGGTTCTGTATATCAGAACTTGTGCTGCCAACAACTTCCTAAATATTTACAAGCAGAACAACTCATACTGTTAGGACAGGAGACCAAATGAGGCTGGCTGTCAGTGAATGAGATCCCTTAGCTAACGCTAAACACTGGCATTACAGCATTGGGATGCCCCACCTAGTTACAGTTTTTCAAGTACAGGAAATAACTGTCAAGAATTCCAGCATTTCATCTGTCACTGCTCTCTTCCTAGTGAGACACTGTTCTAATCCAGAAATAAATTCTTCATGTAGGTTAAAATTATAGCAAGAATTAAACCTGTCATTTCACCACCGTAAGGAGAAACAAGATACAGATAAAAACTAGTAGACAACAATGAATATTTTATAGCACCTAGGAACATGCATTATTATGTGAGCATGTTAAGCATGTTACACATTTCTGCAAACAGCTAAAAATCAAACCTCCCAAGTGAATACTACAGAACACTGCTTTTTAAATTAATCCAATGAAATCAGAAGGATATCTGTTTAAGCTTCTAAACACCAGAACTTCATTGTTCTCAGCCCAAAAACTTAACCAGGTGTTTAGACAATAAGCCAGTCCTTAAGTTAAATCCCTCTCTCTTACAATGCATCCAGAATCACACACATTTATGTTTCTCACAGGTTTTCCTAAATGCAAAACAGCAATCCTTAGAGATCACCTTAGGTTATGTGTTTCAGTGAGCAACTCAACATCTGAGCCAGACGTCATGTTTGGTTAAAAAAGCTTGACTTAAATATTAAGTACTTCCATAGTCTTTGGAAAGAGATGGGGGAATAAACATACCCACACTATAAAACTACATAGGTGCAACATAAAACTGTTGTTAAGTACTTTCACCAATACTGGAACTACAAGACCAATGAAGTTGAATTCTGCTGCTGATTTCCATCAAAGTGAAAAAAATCTGTTTGCTATCCTTTAAAAATGTACATTTTAAATATACATATGTATTTTAGAGAAATATATATTAATTAAGAGTATATATGAATAAAACTGCCTAATTACAAGCTCTTCCAAACACATAAAGAAACAAACCTCCAAAGGCTGTGCATGATAATGATCTGTAGGATCCTTCAGTTCTGCAGCCTCTTTCATCAAACGTTTGACAGCTGAAAAAAAAGAAAGCGTAAGACATGAAAATAAAGAAAATAACTTAATATGCATTGCATAGAAAAATACATAAAACATTTCTTGAAGAACTCTTTTCATCTAACTAATCTTCTCCAGATTATTCCAGCTTCTTCACTGCAGTTCAGAATTCAAGACACTAAAACTGTTTATGATGAATAACCATTAAATGGGTTTTACAAGCATATGGTTACGAAAAATATGTGCATGGTCACAGAGTTTCTCAACACTGAACACTAGGACTAAAGCAGTTTTATATTAGTAATTGCACCAGAAAGGAGGAAAAACATACATATGATTAACCATTTCAGACCACAAGATCTACACAGCTAACAACCTCAGTACTTCATGATACAGGACATCATATGCATCTTTAACAACTGCTGAAAAGCTTTGACAATTATATGACCACCCCCTTAGTTGACCTAAAGGAGGTCACAGTAATACTTGAGAGAAATCAACACACCAATAGTAAGAGGAGATGAGGTTTTATATTAGATTTGAAAACACATATGACCAGCCAGAAAAATTTACCCAGGGTCTCTGTAGTTGGAACCTGCCACTGAGTGTGAACACCCAGCTATTTTTCTATCATAACTTCAGGATAGTCATTAGTAATCTTCTCCAACCTTCCACTTCAGAAACACCAGCATCATCTGTATTTTCTGCATCTCCTTCTTGTGGCCACTTTTGCAAGCTCTGTTACATCACTTATACTTCAGGTGCTCTCATGTGCACCATACATTAATGTCTAATACAAAACCCTAACCTCCCCACAGAGTTCCCATCTACTGTGAAAAGTTCTTTTCCTCCTTCATACTTTTGGACAGCTATGAACAACAGCTCAAATTTTGAGGATTTCACTTTTTACAACCCAAACAGAAAACGAATTATGTGGAAATCTGCTGCTGCCACAGGGAGGTGTCAATTAAACATCCTACAGATCCCACCAGGTCAGGTCACAGCTAGCAGCATTCAGGCTCTGTTGAGTAACAGTTTGCAGTTTGTCCTCTTTCCTCTTCATTAAGGTTTACCAGTTCATTAGAGAGGAATAATAAGAAAACCAGTCTGGACCAGGAAAGGCTTTGGACCCAGCAATGCTTCACAGCCAGCAAGGCTGGACACTTGCCTTTAGAAGAAGAGTGGCATGCACCAGGATGAGCTAATTCAGGAGTGAACACCCCATGAAGCAAAACAGTGACCATGAGAAGACCGAGAATGTATATAACAAAATCTAATAAAGACAGAGCAGTCATGGACATGGCAGAAAACTGTTACTGAGATTTCCTAGCTGCGGGATCGTGACAGAGGAGAAATATATTCCCCCATAACAGCATCACGTGCAGTCACCCAAGTTCACTGAGGGAAAGCTATTAGAGCATAATACCATTCCATTCTTGGGGCATGAAACTCAGCAAAATCTAATTTAGCTCTCATACATCATAGAGATAATTTGCTTATAAGAAGTTTTCAGTATTAAGCAACCCAGGACACCTTAAAAATCTATCAGGTGACCTAACATCAGCCTTCCAATACCTGAAGAGAGCTTACAACAAAGATGGGAAAGGGACTTTAAAAAGAGCCTGTAGCAACAAGACAGGGGGAATAATTTCAAACTGAAAGAGAGTTGATTTAGATTAGATATTAGAAATAATTTCTTTCAAGTGAGGATGGTGAGGTACTGGAACAAGTAAAGTTGTGGATGCCCCATCCCTGGAAGTGTTCCAGGCCAGGTTGGACACAGCTCTGAGGAACCTGGTCTAGTGAAAGATGCCCATGGCACGAGGGTTGGATGCAGGTGATCTTTAAGGTGCCTTCCAACCCAAGCCTTTCTATTATTCACTGATTCTAAGCAGCAGCTGAGAGCTGGGGTGATTCAGCCTGAAGAAAAGGCTCTGGGGAGACTTTACTGTGACCTTTCAATACCTACACAAGATGCTTCTCAGAAAGAAGTAACTTTTTACCACAGTCTCTAATGACAACACAGGAGTAAATGGCTTTAAACTCAAAGAAAGTAGGCTTAGATTGGACATATGGAAGGAATTCTCTACAGTGAGGGCAATGAGACACTGGAATGAGCTGCCCAGAGAAGTTGTGGATGCCTCATCCCTGGAACCACTGAAGGTCAGGTTGGACAGAGCTTTGAGATGTGATCCAGCAGAAGGTGTCCCTGCCTGAGGCAGGGAGGCTGAACTAGATGACCTTTAAAGACCCCTGCCAACCCAAACCATTTTGTGTTTCCCTTCCCACATTGCTGAAAAATACCAACTGAGAGGCTGCACAGAAAAGCCTGGAGCAGTAAAGGTTCATTCTGAGAATGTGTGATCCAGTGAAGAAAGCACGAAATTTGTTTCTTCTTTAAGCACTGCCACAGTATTCATGAAACAGCTCCTCCTTTGGCTACCAAAAACTGCAGTGGAAGAAACAAGTGTAATTCACAAAGTCTGGCATTTCTGCAACAAGTCATGATATTTCAACCCACTTAAGTCACACTGAGTCACTGAGTAAACATTTGGCAATGGCAAATCTGAAAAATCAGAATGGTTTAGGCCCATCTGAAATAAAGAACAGAGGACTGTCAATAAAGTCAAAGAATATAGTTAATTCAGCCAAAAAAAAAGGAAAGTCAAGACACTGAATTTCTTTAAGACAGGTTTTAGAGACAAAACGATCACTTTTTAATGTGACATAACCATCAGTGAGAAAAATAACCACACTTTCACAGATAGACTCAGCAACACTTCCTCAATGTTCATCAAAATTAAATCCTGAGGAAATTAAGTTTCTGGGCTAGAGATGACAGGAGAGTTCCCACCAAGCAGGAGGTGTGGGAGCTCTCTACTGCTCTGTGCAAGAAAGAATACTACAGGTCAGAGGCTGTATGTGACAGTCTGCCTCCTGTGTTACACTGAACTTCTAAAAATTTCCTGAATTTAAAGCCACCAGTTTGCTTTAGGATTTAGTGGTAGTAGAATAACAATTAATGAGCAAAATTTGTACAATATATGCATATGTGATTTGTAGATTTTTCCTGCCAAAAAAACATGTCCAGTTCAAACTCCACTTTCATCATCATTTACTTCAAGCTACCCTGAAACTTTGGTTCACACAACTGCTTTTTTTGAATATATCTGCAGGTCACATCAAGCACTCCTGCTATGTGCCCAAGTCTGCACCTAGTGGCTGGGGAAACCTTCTGGACACAGAAAATGCAAGTGATCAGTCTTCATAAATGTCAATGTGACTGCTTAAAGGGATGACAGGATGTGAACATTGGTGGCGTCTTCTTACTAAATCATTATGCCTTTCCTTAAAAAAAAAGAAAAAAAAAAAAAAAAAAAAGAAGAAAAAAAAAAAGGTAGTTGTCCATGATAGTATCTTCCTCAAATGTACAGCATTCAAATGTACATGAAACTTCAGTTTGAAATTTCAATTCTACTGTTTGAAATAGAAAGTACATAATGAACAGATAAATAATGGAATCCAGAACAGCTGGCATAAAGCTAGAGATCTCTCAATCTTTCAAGTTGACTTATCTAAGCTGGGAAAAGAATAATAAAACAACCTGACAGCTTTTACGGCTTTGGCAAACGTTTCCTACCTTTTTATTTGTGGCTGCTGTTATTATTTTTTTTTCACTTTAGGCAAGATTTAGAAGTCTATTCAGGAGAAATACAGAAGTAGTAACTTTTTCCCTATGGCTTCACTGACCAAAGCAGCACAAGGATGCAATTTATTTACTGAATACAGGTTTTCCAATGAAAGCAAAACTCTCATAAAACCCTTCATCTCAGAGAAACTTTTATAACTACCCAATCCACTTAAGCGATTAGTAAAACACAAGTAATCTTTGTTGTGCATTTTTCTAGTAATGAGGCTACTATCTACAATTAGGAAAAATATTAGACAATAATAACAGAAAAAAAAAAAATTAAAATTAAATCACATGAACCCTTTGAGACAAGCATCAAGTCCCTTCAATTACATGCATGTGGCAGGGATGACATTTTGGGAGGGTCTTCTTAAATCCAGCTGGCTTTGTTTTCTTCCCCCTCCACTCTATACCTGACCATTGAGCCAAGAGTGCCTGATCCACAGCTGGTGTAACCACCAAGTGACTTCAGAGGCCACAGCACAGAGAGTCACCTGCTGAATCACCAGTCCCCACAGCAGCCCAAAGCACCTGGGAGCCCAAACTGCATTGGCATTTAAAACAAAATCTCATTTACTAAAGGTAATGTTTAAATTTCTTGTAAGGGGAAAAATAACAGTGAATCACACTGTCAGCAGTTCCACTGCATAAAGAATGGATCACATCATTTAAAAAAAAATCAGGATTAAGTTTATGTGTAAAGTACCTAGGATTTCTTGTAAAATGACAACACTTAATAAGCTTTGACATTTTAAATAAAAAAACAACACTTTAAGTGATGTGGTCACTGATGCATGTAAAAAAACATATTTAAAGCAAAGAGTCACAGCAGCTCTTTGATATGGAAAATGATAATTTTTTCAATGGTATTTTTTGCTGTACTGTCTAGAGAATGGTTTATTAAATCTAAACACACAGCAACTCTAACAGGTTCACAGCAAGCTGCACAGTGTCACTAGGACCTGTGTGTCACCTAGTGGATGTGATCCTCCTGGACACCTTAGAACCTGCGAATGATGCATGATTTTGTGAACTAAAAGTAACAGAAATAAATCCAAAACACAGCACTGAAGCAGCTACTAAGAAGAAAATTAACTCCATCCCAGCCGAGACCAGCACATTCCTTGGCAGTTCCTTTGACTTCTGTTACAAAACAAATGGAAACACCATTTGCCAAGAAGCAGGCCGGCTGTTTCCCATCCTCGGGGTCTCAGATACATCCTTACCCATAAGACTACTGAATAGCTGCTTTACATCTTCACAGCCTCATATACATTCTTCCACATGACTAACAAGCCTCCTCTACTCATAGCTGTTAATACTACTAAAAAACCCAAAAAACTTTCAATTAGTCTTGTCTTGCTTTCCTCTCACCCTCAGAAACAGCCAACCTTTAGTCCTCATTTCCCTCAGGGCAGCAGGAAATACAGTACTCCTCTTGTAGTTGCAATTGGAAACAACTGTTCAGTCAACACAAAGGGAGGTAAAACTTACAAAATGCAAGGTGCTTGTTGAACACACTAAGATCAAACAATGTCTTCACCCTTAATAAATTTTAAACATCTGTTCAACTTCTTATTTTTAAACAATCTATCCTTGTTTCATACAGGGAAGGTACTAAGCAGCACAACAGCTACTGCCTATTTCCTTGTACCTCTGTTCTGTTAATGAAGAACTGATGCATACTTGTTGGCACAGAACATTTACTTGTACAAAATATGCAGTGGAGAAAGAAGTATAGTTTGCAGGAAAAGCAGCAATCATATTGAAGATGACAGCTAAGAGGTTCACAATCTCAGCATTATTATATTCCCTATGCCTCCAGGAATCCAAAGTAGTGCCCCTAAGCAACAAATACAGGACAGCATGCCATGCCTCCCTCCACGTGCTCTCCATAGGCCTCCAGTGCCCTCACTAATCAAATTCTCCACGAGGTGGTCTGATGAAAGCAAAACAAACTCTGCCCCCCAAAAAACTAAAAAGCAAGGTTGTTTGTGGTCTCTGTGTGAGGCACTGTAAGCAGCAGTTCATAATTCTTCAAGTGTCTGTGCTAATACCCACTCAGATGACTGGTCACAGCCTACACAAAAATGAGACACTGTCACTACAAGAGCAGCAACTACAAGATCTGGTGTCTGATCTTACAGCAAGCTAAGGGTCACAGTTCTTTGGGGAGAAAAAAGTTAAGAGATTATTCCAAGTAGCTGTCTTATAAATTTCAGAAAATGGGGATGTTCCTGAGGCATGAAGAGGATGAAGTCTGTACTTTAGCCAGCTGAGCTTTAATATTGATAGGAGAGGTTTATCAGTCATGCGGTAGCAGGCTGATATACACTGACTAATCCATTTTGAAATCCTCAACAGAAAACAGCTTGCCCTTTTACAATTGCCAAAAATACACATAAAATATGAAGCTTCAAGACTTTGCCTTATTGAAGCAATACAAAGAAGCCAGCCTGAAGTGCAGAGTGTGAAATTTCATCCCCTCCAAAATTAACAGTCTTTTTGTGAAGAAATAAAAAAGAAACTCAAGTTCATAGGCAGTGTGAAAAGCATCAGGTGAATGCCACCATGGCTCCTTGCTCTTACAGAGGGTGACAAGAACTGCTTGACCTTCCCAAACCTGCACTGGCCATGGCATGTACCTAGACAGGCCAGAGCTGTGCTGCCTCTCACTGACAGACGTGGTGTGCAGGGGAACAACTTGCTTTGCATTGTGGAGCGTTACCATCTTTCAAATATGTTGGGATGAACTACTTAGCTGCAGAAACAGGGATAAGGAAGAAGATGAATGCATTGCCTAGCAGCAATCAGCAGCAGGACAAAGATGTGTAGCAATATTGCTCTTCTGTGGTCTGCCTGAGAGCACACAGAAAGTATGGCAATGGAGAGCCTAACTGATCCCCACTCATCAATATGGTCTAGCACATTCACAGATGAGAGATCCAGGTATTAACCTGATGAACTTCAGCTCCTTCATAACTTGATAGCAGAATTCGGCTGAAAATAAAGGCACATGTTTCTTTTAACAGTATTTTCCTATTTAAAATGTGTTTTCATCTACAACATTACATTAAAGCAACTAATACTAAAAGGGTTAGTAGGATTTGCCCTTTTAAAAACTACTAAGCAGACGAAGTGACCATCTGCAGTTTGCTCAAGTCCAAAAGCAGATTTCAACAGCAGAAGCCTCTTGTACAGGTACAAAACGATTACTTTTTCCACTCCGGCTCAAGATAGCATGCTCCAAATCCCTAAAGCTGACCTAAAGGTTAGCAGCTTGGTTCTTCCTCTATTAAAGGCAAGGCAACAACAACAGGTACAAGGACAGCTACTCATCCTAAAGCCCTAGAGAACTCAGTTACCAATCCCTTCAGTCCACAGACAACACAACCACTTGAAACAGAAAATATGGTGGACTTATTTTTATGTATTTTAGTGCATTTACACTAATTGAAACCACCTTAATATTAGAATATTCTACAGTTCCATCATAAACGTTCAGTTGAATGACAAGAGTAACATGCCACCACTAAACTGTACGTGTAACTGGAACAAGATAGGAATTTGTAAAACATACACAGAAATATTAAGCAGTTGCATATGCGCTTATCTACCTGGTTAGTAAGTAAAGTGCCAGACTAAAAGGCAGCAGCTATACATAATTACTGGCAACACATCTTAATGGACAACTGTTAAAGAAACAATATTTATTTTAAATATTTTATTTATATTTATTCAACACCTTTTTGCCCATCTGTTCAGTGGACGATTTCACATATCTTGACTATTGAAATCAATGTTTTAAATCATTATAAGAAATTTTACAAGTTATTTATATACTTTATAAGCTTTCACTATCTATATGGAAAGAAATAGTTTAATATATTAATATGTGACTGAACATGTTTAATTTGGAGAAATAATACCAAGCCATTGGATGGATTATTTATCTTTGCCACATAAAGTTCATTTTACTATGGAACAGCTGGTTCCAGCTGGTTTACAGCACCAACAAGTGCGAAAATTAACTCCAGTAAAGGTATTTTTCTCTTGAATATAGGGAGGACAAGTAAAAACAAAGGGGAAGAACATTTCTAAATTAAGCCACAAATATTTGTCCTCTCCACCCATATCCCAGGTGCTTGTCATACAGCACACCACCACTGTTTCCCATGACGTGGCAATCCACAGCCAGTGAGCATGTTTGTGTGGCCTTGTAAATTCACATATGCCACACATCCTGCACATCCCCCAGAAAAAGTATTCCTTCCTGATATTTTAAATGACAACAGGTTCATCATTTGCTTAGCGATCCTTCTTATCTTTCAGTTATGCAACTTGGGTGTGAGGCTAAGCAAAATAATTTAGCAATAGACAACACAATCATCTGCATGAGTGATGTTTGTAAACAAACGTGTCACTGACATTTGGTACAAGTCATCATAAGGTACAAGCCATCATAACATTCAGTTTCTCCCCACTTCTCATGCTGGTAACATGATTAAAAAACAAAGCCACTATTCATCACAATAACACGAAGCTGAAAATGCCTATTTCTCAACACGCGGTTAGGGGAAAGCAGGGGCAGGACAGCCACCCACACAGACCCTGCCAGCCCTTACAGGCTGTGCAAGAGGTTTTGCTTTGGCAGTGCCAGGCCTCTGGCTGAGCAAGCAGCTCCCAGGAGGTGAAACCCCGGCACAGACGGTCAGAGGCCACTGCTCCGACACAGCCACACGGGGGGACACGGCCTGTCCACTGCTTGCTTCCTAGGAATCAAAACTTTCCCTTCCAGTGCTGCTTCTCCGCGTCTCTCGAGGCGTCTCCCTCACTTCAATGATTCAAAAGAAAGCCCAGGAGTTATAGGCATGAATTTTAACGTGCAAACGTGTCAAACCAAACATGCGAACAAACATAGACACGCAAGTAAACAGAGCCTGCACAGCAACACTTCTGCAAAACAAACTGACGCCACACAGGCCAAGTTACCCTTGGCAAGCCGTCCCCTCACACGGACCCATTCAGGGAGAAGGCGATGCCGGGGGAACAGGGCACGGCCACCTGACTAAACGTTCAAAGGTACGCTTCCACGAACCACCAAAAACGCGTGGGCACGCAGACACACACACAGACCTGGCGGTCAGGGTGTTTTGAACCGAATTACAGCTCGGAGGAAGCTTTCAACGCCATCGCACTGCGAAGGCGAACCGAACCCGGCCGGCCTCCGCCTGAACGCCGCCGCCACCGCCCTAACGCAGGGAACCCAGCGCCGCGGCCCCCGGCCCTCCCCTCCCCTCCCCTCCCCTCCTCCCCGGTCCCCGAGCCCTCCGCCAGCGGCAGCCCCGAGGAGGGCTCGCCCGCCCGCAGCGGCCCGGGCAGCCCGTAAAGGCGCGGCCGCCTTCCCGCCCAGCCCCGCCGCCTACCCGGGCTCCTGAGGTTGTACCGGGCCTCCATGGCAGCGGGTACCGCTCGCTCCCTCCGCGGGCTCCGGCAGCGGGGGTAGGGGGCGGAGGAGGAAGGCAGACCCGGCCCAGCCCGCCTGGCCTCGGGACACTCCCCTGACGTGGCAGCGGCGGCGACAGCCCCGCCGTGACCGCGGGGGGAGGCACCTGCGGCGGCGGCACCGCCCCGGGCCCGGCCCCGGAACCGCCGCCGGGAGGGGACGCGCTGCTGCGGCGGCCGGGCCGCGGTGGTGCGCGGGTGAAAATGAAACACTTCTCGGGCGTCCCCGGCTCGGCTCCGCCCCGGCCGCAGAGGTGGTGGATGGGCGAGGTGCCTCCGGGCCTCGGCGGGTGTGAAAACTGCGGCTTGGAAAAGGGGCTTCCAGGAGCCCGCAGACCCAGCGCACTCGCCGCCCAACAGACTTCACTGTAAGACTTAGAAGCATCTTTGTTGGTTTTCAGGGTCGTAAATGACTGAAATGGTGTCATATGTCAATGATTATTATTTTAAGCAAGAATTATCAGCAAGAACTTGACTTGATTGCCATCTTTTCCATACCACAGTGACAGATATCTACAACTGTTTCTCTTCCACCTGGTTATAGGTGTAATATGCTTGATATAAAAATTTTGAGAACGTATAGCTAAGAGGATACCTAAATTAAAGTGGTCAGAATCTCAGCAGACTCCGTTTCCTTTTGTTTCAGTACAAGCTGTAAATAAGAAACAACCTCTTACGTACTTGTTTTCAGCATAAGCTTGAAGCTCGTATCTAGCACATATTGTCCTTAATTTCATCTGTGAGATGAATTGTTCTTAATTTCCTGTTACTTTTATATTCTTCATAATCATCTTTTGAAAATTAATTTTTTGTTTTGGTGTCTCAGTTCTCTTTTTCCCACTCTGATCGAACAGCAATGGCAAACAGTTGTAAATAAAAACATTTGAGTAGGTACATATTTTTCACTTCATCATGTTCTCAGTATTGCAAAATAATGTGTTAGTCTTTCCTGTTCTATTGCACAGTGAGGTGGTAACAGCAATAAGTAAAGAAAGCAGCTTTACTCCTCCTAAACAACTAGCAGAATTTCCAAAGGGGCAAAGTGATTGTCCCTTTTACAGGACAAAGCAGTATGGATAATATAAAGAGTCATTAATGTATAGAGATGGCAAAAGATGGCATCAGACCTTGGGGTTCCCCCTTACAACAAAACCCCCCATGGTACATTAAATGGACAACAGCTCTTGATGACATTTCAGCATTTCTAGCTAAGAACGGTTGATGTGACCACCTGAGATGGTGAGCTGTAGGCTCACCCAACTGGCTGTTGGATTCACAAACTATTTTGGTCATATGTATGCCCCATCTTTCCTTGCCTTCCAGAACCACCTTGCTGTGCAGATGGAGAAGGGCATTGGGACAATCTATCACTAAATGGTGCTCTTCCCCAAAGTAGGAGAGAGGTATTTTCCATTCAGAAATCTGGATTTCCATGTAAAAAATTCTGGAATCTATTTTGGTTGAAGACAATTTTTGAAGTTGTATTATAACATGAATAGTATAAAGTGGTAGTTATTATGAGCTACTTAAGCATAATGTGGAGTTCAGCTTTGCCTTCTGGGCTCTGGCCTTTGACCCTTGGATGCACTTAAAGTGTCATTTTATGTAGTTCAAGAAGGAAGCACCTGCAGTTAATGTGAAACCTAGGCTTTCAGCTAAAAAAAGATATATACTCACTCTAACTGCATGACAGCTAAGCACTGTTGAAAATGAGCTGAATAGACTTAAAGCAGGAAAAATACCCTGAAAGGAAGTGCACATTTTTCCCATTTATGTAAGCTACGGAGTGATCTTACTGCAGAGCTAGCAGTACGAGACTGCTTTAATTTTCAGATGTTCTGTTAGTTAAAAGTCAGAGCTGCAGGACGTGAATGTTGCCAGAGGAAACTGCTGGTTCCTGCAAGGTAGTCGGCATACAGTTAAGAGATCTGGGGATTAATTCCCAACCCCACAGCTCAGCAGCTCCTTGGGCCACATGAGGAGCTGGCACTGCAGAGCTCTTGTGCAGTCAGTGTTGCCAGTCCAGAAGCAGCAGCCTCCCTCCTCTTCCTGCCTCTGGTTAAAAATACCCTTTGGATTTTTCATCTGCCTTTTGTTTAGACTTTTGCAGGAAGAAGCCATTTTGTACTAGAACTTGTGTGGTTTTAAAACCAAGCACCAAATATAGAAGCAAAATTGCAGTCAAATCCTACATGCTGGCAGCACTTCATGTAGCTTGTGTATCCTGTCATATGATCTAACTTGGTGAAAAAATAAACATGCTCAGCTGAAGCACAGAGAAACTGAAAGTTTGCCTGAACACTGCTGCAACAAAGATTTTGTTATTTAGTGCCACACTGAAACTGTGCTGAAAGTTTTTATTCATGTTTATGTGTACTTTTTTTCTAGTTATCTTTGGATGAAAATTCTGATAGATTCACCCAGCTTCAGAGCAAAGTAGCATATAGGCCTTTTTGGTGAAAAAAAAATTACAAAATTAATGACAGTCATGAAGTTTGATAAAATTAATAATTTTTCAATTGAAGGTGTTTATCCTGTGAAGAAAGGCCAAGTCAGAGTAAATATATGGTCAGGATTCTGCTGAACACTTGCAGACTATGGATACATATTTCTGAGCTGTTTCCTGTGGCTCACTTTATAGCTGTTGGAGAGAACTGGGAGTTCCTCTTGCCTGGAATAGATGTTAGCTGTACACCCAACAAACCATGCTTTAAAAGTTCCTCCATTTTTCAGTTATCTGCAAAGTGGAAATAAGCTAAGTCCTCTGTGTTCTAGACCACTCTAGTTAGGTATTTTTATGTATATGTATGTATGTATGTATAGCTGCATCTGAATCACATAGCTCTCTATACCTGAGAGAAATGTATCCTGCATTTCCCCTCAGTTTAGAAGAATTACAAGCATTTCAGTCAATGTAGCCTCTTATTTTTAACAGTAAGATCCTTGAAGAACTGATTTTAAAGGTCCAAGAAGGGAGCTCACCCAGTAGGAATGGGAATCACAAAAGTCAGCATGCAGAGTTGGGGGGATGCACACTAAGAAGCATCCAGCAGGAGCCCACAAAGAGGGATCTATTCCCAAAACCTCCCCTTTCTCTGGGAGGTAGAATACCTGTGTGACACAGGGGTTCAGTTTTTGCACAAAGGTCTGATGCATCAGTAAATGTTCTTACAAATCTCAGGGAATTATGCTAGGTAATGTGACACTGATCTACTATTTGTTTTTCTGTGCAGGTTGTATACTTGTATGACATGAATGTATAAATATGTTAGGTGATTACCTAAAGTCAGTTCAGAATGGAGTTTGTATGTTTTGTAGCCTGTCTCATAAATTCAGCTATGAGTTATTTTTTCTAGAGGTTTGAGATCACAGAAGTTTATGATAATATAATATTTCTTTATAAAGAGCAATCACACCCTGCTTTTATGAATTCACATAATGTGGAAGGGTTTGCCTCATTTATAATGCTAGCCTTTCAATACAGACAGTTGGCTGAAGAATTGAACTCTTAATGGAATTAAGGAAACTAATATTCATATGCCTGTATTGTCAGTGGGAACAGATACGACTTACTTGCAAGAGAAATCATCATGGTACTCATTGTGACTAATATAGTCTCAGCTTTTAAAATCCTCTGTGTGAATTCATACCTTGTAAATCTGGATTCAACAAGGGTACCTCCTCCTCATCGATAAAAACAAGCTTGGCATTGTGTAACCAATGCCCTGTAGCAATTGCACAGATGGATGGTGCCTCAGGAAAGCAATTACTGGCTGTTCTTCAAGCTTAGTTCTAAGGCAACCATCTCACAAAAGGGAGGGGGGGCTTGCCAGCTGACTTTTAATTAGCATTATTTCAGAAATGAAGAAAGAGAGTGGGGAAAGAAGCTACCAGATTGCTTTTACTGATGAAGCAAGTAAGTTCCCGGTTTGGACCACTGGTGCAGAGTTAGTGTGGACTAACAAGGTATTTCGCAATGTGAAGTCAAAATAAAGGTACATTTTTTCACCTTTTCTTTACTCCCTGAAGAATGAGGAGAGTCACGCCAATCCGTTGACTCACAGTCTTCTGACATCATTGCTGCAATAGTTCAGATGCCCTCCTGGTTCAGAAGACATGTGCAAAGACCCAAGTCAAAGCTGAAGCTGTGTCCAAGTGACAGCTGTTCACGACTCTGAACCTCCCTGATTTAGTTACTCTATCTTTAGCAGCTACAGATAATGGCAGAATTTTTTTCTTGTGCATATTCTTCACCATGTAAATTGCAGAGCACGCTAGATAGCTGGAGGCAGTTGCAAACTACTGAGATTAAAAAATATTTTGCTCCTATGCCACTATTTAAGGAGAAAAGGCTGGGCATAGCTTTTGACCCATGCAGCCAGTCTTTCATGATCTCTTCAGGGCTTCAGGCCCCAGATTTTGTTGTCACTTTTTCCATATGTGCGTTCCTCTGCATGCCCCTTCACTTTAACTTACTCCCATAAGCTTTCTTCTGGGAAGAGAGCACCTGTCCTCACAATTACACATCAGGCAGAAGCAAAGCAGATAGGCTTATGTCTGTTTGACTGCCATCCAGTAGTCTTTCCACCCTATCCATTCCAAAACTGTTACTCACGACTTTAATGTGCACTTGCATGTTCCTGCTTGCCTACAGCTGCTAGCATACAGCTCTGACTCAGCAATAGAAATAAAAGATTGCTGAGCAGGCTCTTAATTAAAAGCTTCTCAAAAAGCATTTACCAAGCTTACTGTAAGCTTACTGTGTCATTAACCAAGATGTATTGAGTTACCAGCTGTCTTCACCAGTCCCCTATAGATATCTGGGACACACAGGAGTTTCTCAGATGGTTAGTAGAAATGTGGGGCTTGATTCAACTGCACACATATAAGCATCTGATGCTGTCTGAGGTATCCTAAGGTATGCCAGATATCCATACAGAGTAGAAAGGTATGGAATACTGGTGCCATTCTGAACAAATCAGCAGCATGAGGCCAGGTGAAGTGCCTAGAGTGCCTTCAGTGATTCAAGGGATCCATGTGGACACTTGAACTAAAGCCCTAATCACAACAGTCGGGAGAGCCCAGAGAGTGGCTCTGCTGACCAAACATGCCTATCTTCTGGCAAATTGCATTGCTTTTTGGACTCTAGCTAACTGTACTGATCGGATATACACTGCCTGATACCAGGTCACTGTCCTCTCCATTTTCAGCTGCTTGGACTCCACAGCCCAGTCCTGGTAGGGCTTAATCCCAGATCCTTGGTTCGGTACTCTCAGAGAAAGAGCTGCACAGCAGAGCCATGCAAGGTAAGACAGACCCAGAGATGGAGGTGGGGCTATTGACACAGGGTCAAGGGAAAAGGCAGCAGTGTTAAAAAGGTGTAAAATGCTGGAAGGAAAAGGCAGAGAGTGAAAAGATGGCAGTTTGGTGACACTTGAGCCAGAGAAAACTCATCTGTTGTCTAGCATGGACAGGTGAGCATGTTAATGCTTAGTCCAGCAGCTTGCTAGTCATAGCTACCTATATTAACCAATAAATTACTACTTTATGCTGCTATACTGTTTGTATCTGCTTGCAGGCTTCTTTTTTTCCTTGCTGAAAAGTGTCTAGCCAGGTGACTCATGGGATGCAGACTCACAGGGGATGCAGACTGAAGAGACTAGTGTTATTCTGAAAGAGAAACAACAAAAAAAGCTAAAAACAATTGTGCAGTCTGGTGTTGTCATAACTATTCAAATTACAGATTTATAGCTTGGATTTTTATCGGGACTATTAATGGTAGCAATATAAAAAGGGGAGAGAAAAAGGAAATAACTTCCATTCTGAGGAACTTCTGTGAATGCATTTAGTTCCTGGGAGAGGATGTACTGAGTAAAGCAGAAAGGCATTTATAATCTGTCAAGAGAATACTAAATTTAAGGCAAATAATATAGTTTCTGCATAATGGACTTTATGAAGAATGCAAAATTTGAATGACAACTGCTGCTTTAAAGACAGAAAATGTGGAATTGAAATATGAAATGAAATTACTGAAGGAACAGAGCTGGAAACAGTGCTGAGCAAGGGGAACAGGACTGGTGGGAACGAGTTAATTTGTGTCCTCTGCTGCAAAACTTGCATTCAGCACTTAAGATATGAGACCAAGACAGCATGATGAATGGCATATTGACAGCCCAAAGAAGCTAAAGCAGCTGCAAAGGGAGCATTGAAAGAGAAGCAATTTGTGGATCAGACCATTTGGCTCACCAGAGGACAATTCAGTCATTGAAAAGGGCATTGCAGAGGAACAGAGTATAGTTCCATTTCTCAGCACCGGGTTATGATCTGGCATTACTGGGTTTCCCAGAAGGCACACCTCTTCCCTCGGTATACTGCTTTGCAAAAAGAGTTGAAATAGGTTACATTTCTCACAGTCCAGATGGCTCTCATTATCAAAGTATCCCTTAATCCAAATGTAGATGTGCATAAGGGAGAATTCAGTCCACAGCTGGCTTAACCTCAGAACAAGTCAGAGCTGAATGATACCACTGCACTGGATGGTGGGGCTTCTAGAAATAACAAAAGTGCTGCTGAAAGGTTTTAAGTTTATTGCTGGGACATCTATAACTCCATCCAATTAGGCAGTTTTATCAGCAGCATTAAGAGGAGCTCCAGCTGCAGAAGAGAGCTTGCAGCACTAGTTGTGAAGGAGTCTGAAAGCACTACTGGCTCCCGAACTGTTGGATGATTGTTTTATCTGGATAACTGAAAGCTGAGGAAGGACTAGGGCAGTATTTATCAAGGAAGCATGCACTAGGTATGAGACTTGGGGTTTGTGTGGGAAAGAGTAAGGAGGTAGCACAGTTTTGAGGACCAAGAATTTGCAGCGATGCATGGATTAAACTGGCTGAATGGGCACTGACACATAAACACCTAAATGCAAACACAAGTTCATCTGGGTCAGAAACTTGCAGTGCTGATGAGAAAGTGAGTTAAGACTATAGCATTCCCTGATGCTAGCACTTTCAACGAATTGACACACCACGACTTACACCCATTTTCACTGATAAGCTGAGGTTCCTCTTGGAGGTAGTCGGGCTGTTTGCTCTCCATATGCTGCTCTCCTGCTTTAGAATTCTTTTTGATTTTCAGTGTGAATGTGTTCATATGATTTGTACTTGTACTGACACAACGCTTCAGTTTAGCACAGTTCAGAATGGCTTTTAGTTTGTATGGAATGGAGATAAAAAGGGTATAATATATGCTATAATAGGAAAGGCAGCTTTGATACTGTCCTTTGATACTATCCTTGATACTGTTGCTCCCTATCAAGTACCTGGGCCTTTGAGGACCACGCGGTAAAACCCACCTGACCCATACCACCTCCCCGTGGCTGACCCTGTTGTGATAAGCCCATTATCTTTCCATGGTCTACATTTTCATGGAACCACAGAATCAATTCAGTTGGAAAAGTCCAACCATCCAAAATCATCAAGTCCAACCTTCGACTAAATACCACCAGGTCAATTAGACCATGGCACTAAGAGCTGTGTCCATTCTTTCCTTAAATACCTCCAGGGATGGTGACTCCCTGGGCAGCCCATTCCAATGTTTAATCACTCTTTCTGTGAAGAAATTCCTCCAAATATCCAACCTGAACATTTTGTGTAAGGCAGCTTGAATACACTGAAACGTTCTGGCATACATACCTGTACCTTTGGCCACTGGTTTCTCTCTTGCCTTTCGTGTTTGCACTCATCCATATGTCTAATCCCAACACTTCTCAATTTAGGCTAGTGCATGTTAGTTTTTGGCTTGTTTTTATTTTTGGTTTGTTTTTTTAAAGAAAGGACATCAATGTTTTTTTTCTCTTTTTCTTCTGCTATTAAGCAATTCTGAAATAAATAATCCCTCTTACTTGTAGCAGGTCCAGGTACTCAAGGAAATATTCAGTACAGTATCTTCTCTGACTAGTCTCATGAAAATCTTTTACTTTATCAAAAATATGTTAGTTTAGTCCAAGAGACATTGGGATAAACTGCTGCACTAGCGGTATTTGTCCTGGGCATATTTATGTATTTTTTTAAATTTTAAAATATGTTCTGGACATGATTAAGAAATGTTTAAAATCTGACTGCAAACTGTAACTTCAATATGAATACACTTTTTATGGCATGCATACAAACTAGGATTACATAAATATGTTGAGTCTTTTTAGATATGTTAATAGCATGTAATGGATTTATACAATTTAGATGTTTTTGTACTTCTTTCAGTAGGTTTTAGCTCAAGACCTAGCCTATGGCTCAATTCCTCCAAGCCAAAGGGAATAGACTGGCAGGAACCAAGGAGACTGGGTATCAGACCCGGTTACAGCAAAATGTGAAATTCAGAGATAGCAAACTGAGAAAGGTAACACAGAATATACCAAGGAGAAAACAAATTAAAAGCAGCAATCTGCTAGTGTAATTTTTAAATGTAGCTATTTGAAGATATGTGAATGAGCTAATATGCAAATATTAATGCAGTGAGAAATCAAGTGGGATGTCAACCATATGCCACCATACAAGAGGAACCCAGAACTTGCCGACCAAGCTTATTTCTCATTTTCCCCACAGTGAAGTGGGAGAATTTGATGTGTTCATCTGTAATTGAGTAAATTCACATGCAGCTATTGATAAACATTTAGAATCTGAGTAAGACGTTTTGGTGTCAATGTATCTGTCCATTGAACAGGACAAAGCTGCAGCACAAAAATCATGACATGATGTCATTTACATCATTCAGTACAAAACCAGGAAAACCTCAGTGTTCAATTTAAGAGAAAAAATATTCTACAATGACTATGGCAAATGACAGCACAGTAAATATGTCATTAAAGCAAACAGTTGCTACTGTGTACAATGACAAGGGTTATTTTCTTTAATTCCTCTACTTAATCTGATAATGCATATAAAAACGGGGGGAGTTAGTAGGTTAAAATTTCTTTTAAGAATTGCTACAGTACTTTCACAGAATGAACTCCCTTAGTATCAAACTGTCAGGAGTGCAATTTCACATGCAAAAAACACAGAATTTTTTGTTTTAGTGGGAAAAAAATGTCCTATCATGAAACTTGAGATCTCAAATGATCCATTTGAATTATGTTTTATCAGAGTGCTTTGCTCGTCAATTACACTTCCATGCTAATGCACAACATGCTGGTAATCACTGGATTTTAGAAACATTTTCCAGCACTGTAACATTTTAAATAGCCATTCCAGTGCCTGCTCAAATGGTGCATTTGAACTCTCCAGAGAACCCTTCATACATTTTGAGCTGCTGTCTTTATTTACAGGGATTTTCTCAACTATAACAAGTTCTTGGAACCAGTATTTTATAGTTATTCTAGCTCCTGACTTTAAAATGTCTATGGGATGCTAAATTGGTTTGGGTTATTGTAAACCAGTAAAAGACATGGCTTGTTCATTAATGGTCCCTACCATTTTTAGTCAACTTCAATGATAAATAAGAAATGGAAACTTATGGATCAGGTACTGTATAAATACTGGACTATTTGGAAAGTAATTACTCTTCCACAATTTCTAATTTTAGAAAAGGTGTATCAACACTGCCTTAAGTGACTCTTGTGGCACATGGGATATTTAATTTCTTTAAAATAAAAACTAGAATCTCAATAAAATTTAAAAGATTTTTTTAAATAAAAGCAAGTTTTAAAACATGATCTTAAAAAGAACCTTGCATGCCTCACTCAGTGCTCAATCACTTCAGCTAGAACATAAGAAAGTGATTACTCAAAAGTGAAATGAGTCATCATGTAACCTGAAAATACCAAAGTTAAACACTAAAACTAATGAATTTTTAACGTTCTTTCAATTTTATATTTGAAACATAAGTAATCTGATGAAAATTACACTTACTCTGATAATATCAAATTGCAAGTTTTATGTTGGCTAAAGTAGTATTAACTAAATTATGCTAGATAGTCTATTCTAAATTCTAGAGGGGACTACAAGAGGTAACTTCACTGTCTTAAACAAGTTGATGGTATCTAATAGAAGGGAATGCATGGCTACATAGAACTCAGGCCAATTATATGGAAGCTACATTTAGTTATGACTCATACCGTAGCCACTATGATGAGATAATTTACACATTTAAAAAAAAAAATTCTGGCCCAGCCTGGTAGGTGTTCTTAGTCCCACATAGCCACCTACACCTGGTGGGCTGAAGGGATTGTGAAGAGATTGTGACCCAATGGGGGATCTCAACAATATGAAAGACAAACACGTGGCCAGAAATGACAGCAGCCCTTCAGTGAAAGTCCTGTGGACTGCAAAGCTGCCAAAAGGTGTCTCTTACCCATCACTACTTTGGTGAACTCTGAAAAAAGCTTTGCATTACTTTAACTGAGAGGCTAGTCAGAAGAATAATTATCTCAACTAAGATAATGGGTGACAGTACCAAAAGGCATCTGAACTCTGTGGTTTTTAAACACACTGATTTGACTACAGCTACTGTCACTGGTGCTGTCACACCAGCACCAGGATCAGTGGTTTTCACTATTATCAGTATTTCTTACCTTCTTGAGCCCCTAGAACTGCATTACTATCACACAACTCTTGACAGAGCTATTGGTTCTATCTTCCTGCCCACCTCCAGAGCTATTCTGGCTAGGGGCAGATTGGCTGTAAGGCACATACATTCCTCCTTACCTGTTTCTGGTGTACACCAAGTTCCCTCTCGTTCTGGTCAAATTCTTCTCACTCCCAAAAGCTTCCAACAAAACCACTGGACTGCGCATGCAATTGGTAAAAATTAGTGTTTCCCTTCCATCTAAAAATTATAACTCTGTATCACTAATTAAACAAAAACACTGAATACAGAACATGGAAAGTAAGTGTTACTTCTTTTCAGGTTTGAGAGTGCTCTGCTGTCCTGGCTGATCTTGTGGTAAATCTGCCCATGTTCAATATTAAAATAAAAAGTAGTGATGTATGCTGATTATTACAGCCGGTAGATTGTCCAGTCCTCATTTTAATGGTCTTGTCTTGATTTCAATCACAGATGTACCCCTGTTAGAGGGAATCACAACCCAGTGCTCACACCTTTATGACTTATCAGTACATCAGAATGCCAGGGTGGAAATACAAACAGATTCTTCATTGCACCAACTGTACATGTGCAGGCCCTCGACATAAACTTAGCAATGTAAATCCAGCCATACAGATACAACATACTCCTCTGAAGCCTTATAAAAATACCAGTGCAACATAGAGCCATTTTACAAAACAATCACTTTTATAGAAAGGTATTTTAGTGGTATATGCTGAGGTAAATAATAAAACCAGACCCAAGAGAGGGCATGACCAGTGTTAAGGAGAAATCCGGATGAAATTTGGCCAAAAGCCTGTTTTATAAAAGCTAATATTTACCTACCAGTTACGATCCCTGGTAAGGTGCTTATTGCTGTAATACTTCAATATTATTCTTCAGTTTACAAATTGAAAAATATAGGAAATTAGATCTGTATGAATGTTAGGTCTTAGCTGTCACAAATTTAAAAAGGCATTGTACCAAGTTTTCTTAATTGTTTACTAACCAATTTGATTGTAGCAGGTAAATAAACTACAGCATACATTTTACCTGACACCATGCATCAAAATCACCATAAAAACTAAGTTTATCAAAGTCCAAGTCCACAAGGAAAACATGAAAAAGTGCAAATTATGTACCCAGTATTTCTGTCACAGCTGTTTTTTTCTTAATATGGCATGAAAAAGGTTTACAGCATATATTAAGAAAATTCTTACAAGTGCTCACCTCAATGTTTATATATACAACATTTTGCTCAAAGTGCTCACTATATGAAAAAAACTGATTGGATAAAAATATTTAAACAGTGCTTTCTGAACGTTCAGGGAAAATTCATATAATACATCAGTCCCATTTGTTTTCCTCTTCACTCAGTGCAATGAGATGCAGAAGTCACGTCAACTTCATGAAAACTTTGCTTGCCATATTGCCAGAAAACCTCAGTTACAATGGCATTCTTGGTGTCCCATTGGGAGTGGGTCTTTTATTTTTTTGCAGGTGGCTTTGATGTTTTCGAGATCTTACTACTTTCATTCTTACTTCAAATACTTCTTGTATGGCTTTCCGAAAACAATGGAAATTGTAGTCTATTAATCCTATAGAGACAGAAATGTTTTACATATTAATAACGACATACACATAAATAAGGTAATGAAACCATTGCTTATATTCTGTGATCATATTCAGTGAACTGAATTTTTTCTGTGATAAGCAAAAGCTTATTTGATAAATGCAAATAATTCAGCAAGCATTACAGCTTGATACTATGTCTGCTATTAAATATACTTTTAAGTTTTAAGAGAAAATACATAAAAGTTACTGGCAGATAACAGATCCTTAATTTAATAAAGGGCTTTGAAGAAGTGCTCAGTATACTAGAAGAAAACCTAAATCTTTCATAAAATATGGTGTCATTTTAGAAATCTGCTTTACAGAATAATTGCAATAAAAATAAGTAGCATCTATTAATCAAAAAATATTCATTTTTTGACAATACATAAACTTTAAAATGGATACTTGATAGAACTGTTACCATTTCATCTTACAAAGTAATTAGAAAGTAACATAATAGACATGCTGTTAGATGAGCTACTTACATAATAGGCAGATAACATTACCATGTCAGTGGGCTGAATGTGATCCCACAGAAAAGCCATATTGGTAGTCAATTGGAAGACTTACTGAGTGCTACAATTCAATTGCCACAATACAAAGTGCCACAATACAATTTTATAATTTTGGTACTGAGCTCATGACCTTTCAATGTTAATGCCATAAGCTTTCTTAACTCAAATACTGCAGCATTTTCCACTTCAATTTTCCTAACAGAAGATACATATTTTTAAGTGGTTTAATCCACCATGTTACACTTCGGGTTTTTTTTCCCAATGAACTGTTTTCCGTCTCCTTACAGTTAAGACAAAATATTACTTGGAATTCATGAGTCACAAAAAGCTCATCTCCATTATAATACCAGAACTGTATTGCAGAAAAGTGCAGGCTACCAAGTGTCCCAACTACGCAGACACAACAACCTCACACAGTTATGGACAAACCCTAATGGATGTTTATTTAACATGGTGTCTTTCTGAAACAGTGCTGTTAGTAAATATGCAGAAGCAACACTTCTTATGCTTTCAACAGAAAGTGACTGCATTCAACATTCATATCTGGTAAGGGTATGGAAGAGACACGTGACCAGTTTGAATTCTATCAAAAGCTCCATAGGCTGTCGAACAGCCCAGTGGACATGGTACAAGTGCTGCATTCAAAAACACATCAACACTGACTGGTGAAATTGCTATCACAAGATGGTGCACACAAGCCCAGATGACAGCTTGCTCTTCCACTGCTGAGTTTTGGTCTCAGAGAATGTCACAAAGACCAGCAACTCAGTGAACATTGTGCCAGTGAGCAAAGAGGTCATGAATTAAGGGTTCAGTATTGACTTGAACCAGGGTCAGAAAGATAACAAAGAAATTTTTTTACACTTTAACAGCAGAATATTAAAGCACTCCTAAATAGGACCAGGTCCTAAATATGCAATTTTTCAAAAGCCTCCTTTCAGATATAAGAAAAGCAAGAACACTCTATCAGTCAGTTTCAAAAATTTTCCCTTGGTTTTGGCAGACAAGCTGTTCCAAATGTGTATGTACATGTCAACACATACAAATCAGTGTCAGTCAAGATAAACTAACACAGTCTACAGTTGCAGGTGGAAGCTTTACTGCATTGGATGTAAACTTACAAATGCTTTCATATCAGAAAGTTGTCAAATACATTTATGATTTCATTCCATCTTAATGCTTGCACGAGTACTTTCATCCCTTTAAAAATGTTATGTAAGCTGTATCAAGCTGTACTTACCTCAATATTTATGATACAGTTAGAAACTGTTATCAGCTAATAACAACCTGAGTTATTAATTAACTCACTAATATAAGGGAAGATAAACGCAATATTAGAAAAGGGGAAAATACCTTTTCTCTCAAAGCTTTCTTCTCTGACAAAACAAACAAGAGCGAGGAATTTTGTCACCTCTTTTAAATAAAGGACAGTTGTATTATTCAGTTTTATGATTGCCATTGATTCTTTGTCATAAGGAGTTCCAGTGCCATCATCTTTAAGCCTAAAGAGCAATATTCAAACAAACAAGAAAAGACACCAGATTAGCTAACAAAAATACTGTTGCATTGGTTCGCTCACTAAAGAATCTCAAACTTTATGAAATCTTCATTATAATCTTTCAGAGACTCTTCTTCAAACTACACACTATGCAAACTAAGAAGACAAAGAGATTAAACTGTTCATGCCATCACCAAAACCTTTCCTTACACCAAACTTTAGATCTGAGGCTAGAAATCTGATTGATTGATTGCCAAGTGCCTGAACTGGAACCTTATTTTTTCCTCTGTAAGTTACCATCCATTTACCACAAGGCTGCTTCTCTTTTAATTGGTGCTTTAGGTTATGACTTATCATAAACATGTGTGAAACAGGAGGTCTGTACTGATAACTCCAAACCCAGTAACCTTGCTTGAGCAGTAGCAGCTGACTGATAGTTTAAGACATCATGAGACTTTCCTCATAAGATGTTGACTTTTGCAACATATTATGGAAAGAGATTTCTCATTCACAGATGCTGTGTCATGATGATCACTGTATTATGTTTTTTTACGTTGTAACATTGTCATTTTAACCTCATTCCTGAATGCACACACAGATATTGTTAAATGAATAGTTATCATCAACCTTCCAGAACAATTAGTCTCAATAATATATTAAAGTGGCAAGTTCCACAGATGCTCCAGGAGCAGAAGACAAGAAATTAATTGTAATATCATGTCTTTAGTCTGTAGCTAAAAAATGGCAAGCAGATCTCTGGTGATAAATGTGAAATGGCTACACAACCACAGTGGCAGAATGATATTTTGTAAATAAAGAGCCCCACAAGTGGTGTTGTACAGGTAATTATTAAATGCACAATTTTTTGAGCTACCCAACAGAATCCTTCTCTTTACAAAAATCAGCATCCTTTATTTTATACCTCTGTAAAACAAGTTCTTACACAATTACTGAAGTGTTGACTCCAAATCTGAAACACAAGGTAGAAAATACAAACTTCAGAGATTATACGTTAAGTATTCAACAGTTTATTGTTCCAGTGCTTACTGCACATCTGCACCAGGACTCTCCCTTGGATGTTCTCCAAGAGTGCAAGAAGTCTGTCAGTGGGTACAAAAGTAAAGCTACTCCAGCTTACCACACTCTAAGCCTGTTGTGCATTGGCCTCCAAGTGTAAGCATTTTAATGCACTAATTCTTAAATGTGCCCCTGCCTTTCCCAGGAATGGTAGGCATTACATTTGGCCAAGGGCCAAGCCACTGAACACATAACTTGCAAGATGCACATGCTAGCCCAGGAGATTTCCACTTGCTAATGTACAAGAAGGGGAAACTGAAAAAAAACCCAGAAAGGTCATGTAGGGAATAGGGGACAAACAGAGAACTGAACTGAGAGTGAAACAACTCTCTGATGCTATTAGAGGCCACTGGCTATTCAATAAAACTAAATATGGCCTCACTTCTTTTTTAAACAGGAGGCATCCTTCTGTTGATTTCATTCCTAGGGAACAAAAACATGATGTTTCCTTTTATTTTAGGTTGGTTTCTTCCCACTTCTTCCTCCAAATAAAATTATTAGCATAGAAAGAGGAAGATGCTCACAAAAGAGACTGAACAGGGAGCAATGCTTATTGCTGGGAAGGATCAGTCCCTGAGAAGCCAGCCATTTCCTCCTTTCCTGTCCTGACAAATTACCCATTCTCACTATTGTTTACACCCACATCACAATAATTTTGACGGTATTCAGATTCTCAGTACACAGCTTTACGGAAAACATACATTATTTACTTACCCGTATATACAAGAAATGTCAATCACAACATCTATCATATCGCAGCAGAGCTCGTAAGTTTGCATATCCACTGGAGTGCTGTCTGTTGCAATATAGATCTTACTGACTACATCAAATAAAAATGCTTTTTCAATCCCAGAATTCTATTCAAGAGAAGAAAAAAAGAAAAATGAAGTGGAATCCATGTTTTCAAATGAATCCCAAGCTTTTCTGTTCCCTTACTTGCCTGTTATACAAAAAGGCTAGGCTAAAGAAAATAAATTGCAATCAAGCTCATTTTGAAAGAACTGTACATAGAGCACTGTTATATTTTTAGCAAACCATAATGCTCACAAACCTTCCAACAGTTTCTGCCTCTGAGCAGACATAAGGTCAAGTGGCACTCCCAAACTTCTCCACATGGAGAGATTGCATTTCTTTTCAGTGGAAAATGAGGGAGGGCAAGGGTGGAACAGAAAAATCTTCCAAGTTCAAGCTTTTGGTGTTGTAGCAACAGACATAAAAGAAAGCTGTAATCTAAAGTTATTCTAGCTGGGCATATGAGAAGACAGAAATAGAGGAAAGAAAACTCTGATGGACAAAGAAGACAGTATTGTTAAGGAACTGATTTCTCAAGGAAATTAAGAAATTTTTTCATTACAGTCTGTAGCTGTTCTACTGTCTGGTTCTGTAGAACATCTTTTAGAATCACAGAAGAGAAACCAGCGTTCTGATGGTGCCTTCAAGGTTTCATGTAGCAGTGGTGGTTAAAGCCATATTTAAAATGCTAAGGCTTGCTAAAGTGATGACAGCTATGTTCCTGTCATCCTGCCAAGCTGATTAAGACGCTCTCCATACTGGAGATATATCGTATTCACAGCCCTAAGAAGCTAACCAGGAATGCTAGCTCTTACTCTTTGTGTAGATAAGGTAAACTGCCATAAGCCTCTGCTTCCTGGGAAAAAAAAAAAAAAAAAAGTGTACTGCTTAACTGAAAACAGTAGCATTGCTGGCTGATGTCAAGGGATTACACCTGTGCAGCTGTCCCAACATGAAAAAAGGCCAATTTCCCAGTATTGCTAAAGCACAAGCTATAAAATACTGTTCAGTATACACCTATATGGGAAGACAAGCAACTTTCTCCACCCAACTGAATTGTCTCCACATATGGGATTCCCATTTTAACATGGTTTGGGACTGCTGTAGTTCTGTAAACACTAAAAACCACACTGAAAACCCCTAACAAGTTTTAATAGTTTCAGCTTCTTTTGTACAGTTACAGAACTTTTTTGGTTTTTTCTTCCTTCTTTTCTAAGTCAGCTATTTAACATACAGTTAAGTAACTAAAATGACTATCCTGCTTTTCATTTACTGAAATAGGCAGAAAAATTTCCAACACTAGATATGCTATTGAACAACAGCCACCAGTGTTTTGGGCATTTTCTTAAAGAGATGTCATTCTTCCATCACTGCACACAGAGCTAAGGCTGCAAACCTCCATTAGTAATAAAGGAGTATAGAAGTGAATTTCATAATGGAAAAGAATGAGTGGCATATTTCAGTAAGTCAGTAATAAAAAAATATCCAAACCAAAGTATACACTGTGGATACCTTAGGTAAATGGGCTGAAGCACAGGATGTAGAAGGAGAGTCTCAGAGAAATGGCTTTGTTCACCCTGAAGAAGACTCATTGCTATGGACAAATACCTAATGTAAGGGTTCAGAGAAGCCAGAGCCAAAGCCAAACTCTTCTCAGAGCTATAAATTTGAAGGACAGAAGCCAAAAGGCACAGGCTGTAATTCTGACTTGATACAAGAAAAAAAAAATTAACGTAACAGTGGTGAAGGATTGGGAGCATGCTGACCTGCGAGTTTGTAGAGTTTTGATCCTTCCAAATGCACAAAGCTGAACTGGACCCAGCCATAACCAACTTGCTGTAACTGGCCTGACTCTGAGCAGCATCTGACCTCTAAAGGGCCCTTTCAGCCTACAGGGTTCTATGAGTCTGTGTTCTTTGAGCACAGAGAAAAAAACTGTATGCATATTTATGCTGGTTGTTCCAGCCATATATGGGAGTTCTGTAATTTTACTTTTTATACAGTTATTCTGACATCACCTCAGACAGTTCAACAGATGCTGTCAAATAAGATTAATTACAAGACTCTCTTGAAATATCATGTAAGTACATAGCTGTAACTCATTGCCAAAACTGTACTTGAAAATACAAGTCATTTCAGACAGAAGAGCTGAAACTTGAGCCCTGCAGTGTCATTCATGAGAAGTCAATTACAAAGTTTTGTATTGCACAAAGAGAGACATTGCAACAATTTCAGCTGTACAGGTAAGATGCACTTTAAATTATTAAGATGCCAGTGACAATATAGTAACATTTAACAATGAGAAGTGATTTTTTCATCTCAGAGCTTCAGGTGCTGCAGCCTGCCCGTACGTGCAGTGAGAGTTCAGAAAGTTTTCTGAATATCTGCCATGAACATCTTGAGACATTTGCCATGCCAGCAGTTACACCTGCTGGTTAAGGGCAGAAATTGGTTTCTTAACTTCAGCTATGCTTGTTTTCAATTGCAACTGATCCATTGTGGTAGGACCTGCTGAGAAACTGCACATATTTGCTTCTTGAGAACTTTTTATGGTGACAGAAGCCTTTGTGAAATGGTAGGATGGACTGCTGGGAGTAGTAACCACTAAATTTACCTACATGCCTTCAAATATTTCATTTGCCAGGGTTTTTAGTACAACTGTAAACAAAATATCAAAGGATTTTCCAGATTTTTTGTGTAGAAGCTACTCAACACCCCACCTCCCACCTGCTGCCCCTAGTCTGCAAAAAAACCCAAATAGAAATTGTAGAAACAATAATAACAAATCATGAAAAACCAGGAAAAGGTGGATAAAAAGTACTGTTCAAAGAGACATTACATCATTAATGCTTAGGGAAAATGACAATAAGAAATCAACTGTTTCTATTACTAGAACTGGTGGGTTCCTTACTGAATGAAAGGCTGCCATTGATTAAATGAGAGCAGGGTCTGAATAAGCACCAGTTCTCTCTGACACAACCCTACAGTCTGCAGAGAAGATGCAACATGTGCTAAAAGCACTCTGAATTGATGTAAGAATATTAATTAATATTAATCTGGACCAAGATTAATGGTTAATCTGAACCAAGAGAGTCATTGTGAAAAATATGCAATAAATATATGAGATTTTATTTTGGATAGGTAAAAACCTTAGGTACTTGAAATTCAAACCACATTTCTCAACTATATGGGGTGTGATGATGTAGAAAACAGTTTCTATTCCTTAAATGGAATGGGTTCAGTAAAAGTAGTAGTATTCCTCCAATTCCTAGGATAGGTAAGCAGGCCTGTCTTTTTCTGTCTTCAATGTATGAAAGTAAGTCAGAATTTGGTCCTAGAAAGCAACTCTCAAAAGAACTTAAGAGGATATTGCCAGTAACATCCAGTAAGTAATGAATTTTGAACAATTATTTAAACAGGTCTTACATCACATAGCAAATTTTATGAATTATTTTAAATACTACATTTCAATTTACAGATCACAAAATTTAAATCATTAAATGATCAAAACTGTACATTATTTTATTTTACTTGTAATAATTGTTTGTTTTAATACATACTTTTTGATATCCCTCGAAACAAACCAAACAACCCTCAAATGAAAACTTGTTTTCCCATGTCACACAACTTGATTGGTTGACAAGGCCACAGTAATTAAGAAATAGGCATCCTTCTATATGAAGCTAGTTAAGTGTGTTAGTTAGGTAAGAGTAATGTGTATTTTGAGTGCCAGTTATTTAATGACTTACAAGCAGTTTCATTAAAGAATGCAGAAGCAGCATGATAACAGTGATGGTTCTCACACAATGTGGCGTTATAAACTTGGGAAAAAACCTGCTGTGAACTTAAGCGTGATTGCAGATCAATTTTTGTCATCATCAGCTTTTTGCCTTGGAAGTCTCTGTGGCATAAATGAAAGCACTTCCTCATGGATGCTGCTGCAAAACCAAAAGTAGAACACGAATACACCTACACCCTGATATCCAACCCATTGGCTTCCAGAGGTAAGGCATGACCAAAATCCATGCCAAAATTTGTTGTTATTAAGTTGTCAAGGTAAAGAGGCACCCCTTAACTAATTGTATGAGGGAGAATGATGTTTAATCCTCCTGTGGTTGCAAACAGTCATTCTGAGTCTCTCTGTCTACAGACAGAAGATATTTGTAAAAACAGCAAGCTGAGGACAATAGTGATGCAGCTACACATGGTCCTAGGTCACTGAGAAACTGGAGCAAAGAAACAGTCTGAGACTCTTTCCCATACTGAACAGGGGAAATAGCACACCTCCCTCACTTTTCTGGACTTCCCATTTATTTGAACTACTTGTTCTTCTTTACAAACTATACCTGATATTCTAGGTATGATTGGAGCTGGGTGTTCTAGGCACACCAGCAACTGGCATCAGTCACTCAGGAAGCTGCCTGTGCTCAGTTCATGTGGAGATTTTGTACAAACCCTTCACCAACTCCAAACAGTGAGGAGACTCCAAAAAGAGATCTGACTCACAATGAGTGACTGGAGTGACTATTATTCAGCCAGTTTTCCCTGTAAGACTATGTGCCAAAACCACTACCTAATTGCTCTAGAATTGTTGTCATCATTTCTTCATTACCTTTCTGTCATGGAGTTTTGAGACTACATGATAATAACTGGTATATATATGGTCCAGCTCTTTTGGGAGAAACAGCTCTTTGTAGCAGACTATTCATTAAGAAACAGTATAAATATGTAACAGATTAAGTTTTGGAATGACCTTCCTCTATTCCTAGCTTTCCCTTTCACATCCAACTTTTATCTCTCCATTTTCACACTGAGAAACCATGAAGTTTAATTTTATCTTACAGGCTGTTAAATGATATTAAATAATTTCTTATATCAAAATCACAAAAAGATACAACAAAGTATCTTGCTTGGAAATTGAAGCTTCAGAAATTAATGCTAGATGCCAAGTGAAAAATCAGATTACTGTCAGAAAGGGTGCGGTTTTCGGAGCCACTATGACCTGATTTGATGAGCACTAAAATAGGGAGTTTCCCCTTCTTACAATCTACTCACTGTGCTTCCCTCCACTCACTGTCCCATGTTTCCATATCTTTCTTACCTTGTGTCAGAACAAGAGCATGTAGGACTCCTCCATCACCTGCTTTTAACTAAATTAAACAGTGCATAAGTGCACAGTATTGTAAGCCCATGAGGGAACAGGGGAGTGTCAGAACTAGTAAAAAGGAAAGGAAGGGATCAGCCATACAGGGTGAGTGGAGCAAGCAATCTCTTCCACAGTGGTAACAAACTCCCTAACAAAACTCCCTAACTAGCTTTCAGAGTAACTATGTAAGCAGTAAAAGCTGTGGTGGACTACATCTAAAAATTTCACTACCTAAAAAGATTTTCTTAAGCTCAGTAAACTTCTGATACAAAATAAAATTAATCCTGGAAAGCACTACAGACAGCTCCCCACATGAGGCCAGACTAGCTAATGTTCTTTTAAATATTTATTCATACAAGTTTTAAGTGCAACTTAAACAAATACATGCAGCACAGACTTTTGCAACATTCAAACTGATGTTATAAGCAGAAAAGTGATGGCTGCTCACCCACTTTATGAGACTCAGGATACTGTGAGTATCTCAGCGCCTCATCAAAGCTGTTTAATAGACATGGAGCTGAGGCCAAGCTGCATGGAGGTGCATTTCAGCTAAGTTCTGATAATTTCTGAGAGTTCACGTTGCTCATGATCTCTAAGAAGGCAGTGAACAGAGTATCTGAACATGCATGTTGGACACAGCCAGATCTACAACAAAGGATATAGTAAGTACTTACTGAAATAAAGATGTTAAGCAGGTTTTCCAGTGTTGGGAGCTGTGGAATCAGTTTCTGTACCACTTTGCTAAATGCTTCAAATATAGAATGATCATATATGCTTGTCAGATAAAAGCTGGAAAAAAACGTCACCACATTTTCCTTTTAGCCACATACTGTGAACATGATGTACCTTTCACAATATGAGTGAAATAAAATATTGTCAGACAGTAAGTGCCTACACTAGTGCAATTACCCTCTGTGATCAAAAGTCATGATATGATTGATTGAAGCACAGGACTTCATCTCTATAGTAAAAAAGCCCCCAGCCTAGACACTGAAACCTAGAACTTGATGTAGAACTTTTTATTGCAACTGCCATGCTGGTAGTCTTACAAAAATATTTACTGAATTTCAGGAGAGGAGCATTACTGGGTATGTCTGTTGTGATCTACTTTTTGAAAGTTGCGAACCCACTTATCAGTCCATGATGCAGCTCAGTAGTTAAGAGCTCTAAAGAGCTGGCATGTTCATGGAGCAGGCCTCTCTTTTTAATATATTTGTACTTGGCTTTAAAGTGCTTAGAAAGCCATGACAACTTGATGTCCTCTGGTTCCAGTCTCCAAATCCACTAGTTGTCACTATTTGCTACAGTGACTCATTTTACCAGAAGACACAAGGCAAAGGTTCAGCACAGGTCTTCCCAAGCTGCTCCAAGCAGACTGCAGCAGGGAGGATGAGTGACTGGGAGGGGATGGTGTGGCAGAGAGCTTTCAAAGAAGGCAAAAGTGATGTAGTGGCATATACACACCACTGCCTGCAACTCTACTGGTTGTTGTCACTGTCCAACCCAACTTATTTCAAGACAGCAACTGCAGCAAAAACTGATATGATTCTGGCATATTTGTCATCTGTTATTAAGCAGCTCTCCATCTTTCCCTTCAAGACAGCAGTAAGAAATAGGATACTTTGGCTCAGGTCAAATGTATATATCATATGTATTATTATTATTATATATTTAGATATATATTCATATATCTAAAGCTTGTTACTTGCAACTTCAAGAGGACAGAAAATGGTAACTCGTCAAATAAGCTGCTCTCCTCAGCATTCTCTGCACAGCAACTTTTCTCACCTGAGGTGAATCTTCTCCAATCCAGCATCTGCAAGGTCATCATTTGCCCTCTGGTGAATATCCCTCTGCGTTTCAATCTTGTGATCATCAGATAAACCATCCACTTTATGGATAAAGATTTCAAAGTTGATATCTGGATTCACTTTATAGGCTCTGGTCACAGTAAGATGCAGCCGAGCTAATGCTTCCATGTAATCATCCTAATAAAGGGAAAAGAAGAGCTACAAGTTAGGAAAGTTTTAAAAAATATATATATTAAATTTTGTGATACTTATTTTTAGATAGTACTACAGCTCAACAACAGCTTGATTTTTTTAATGTTTTATAAGTAGAAGCCTGAGCCTACATCCAGCATGTGCATCAATCTCATGCTGTCAGCACTTAGGAATC
Organism: Oenanthe melanoleuca; assembly: GCF_029582105.1. NCBI lineage: Eukaryota > Metazoa > Chordata > Aves > Passeriformes > Muscicapidae > Oenanthe > Oenanthe melanoleuca. The sequence goes on from NC_079336.1 coordinate 34,557,295, forward strand.
TGAGCAAGAACCTTGAGATGTTAAAACAAATTAGTTAACTTCTGAACACACTGCATAGAGAGATTAAAAAAAGCCAAGCAGCTCTTCAAGTTTTAATGACTTCTTTTAATGTGTGTGATGTAGATTAATTATTTCCTTTGAAAAAAACTCTGCTTTCCAATCCATTTGTCTATTGCTGAAGGAGGAAAAGAAACAAGTAGCTTAAAGCCCTTTTTTTTACCTGAGAATCAATAACAAATATCAGTGCTCCAGTGCCTCTGAAAATCATCTCATAATCAAACGTAGGGTCAAAGAAGTCAATTTGCCCAGGAAAATCCCAAATCTGAAAGTTGACAAAGGAGCTGTTGGAAACATCCTCTCTGCAGATCTTGTTTGTGCTCTCCAAGAAGAGAGTCTCATTCGGCGACATTTTGTGAAAGACAACTTTCTGAATGGAAGACTTTCCACTTCTTCTCAATCCCATGAGCAGGATTCTTGGCTTAACTTCAGTACTGAAGGGATCATTGAAATCCAAAACTGAATAAAATCACACAAGAAGAAAAATAATATAATATGGCAATATGATTAGTAACTGCCAGAAAACATGCATTTGATATTTATTTTAATGAGATTTTTGTATGAATTTATGCAAATGTTACAAGTGTTTAAACTTAGAGAGCAGTGGTACAGGCATTTTGACTTGAATTATTTGCCCCTTAGGGTATACTATCAGAAAATCTACTTCTCACCTCCAAGACAGAAACTGCAGAAGGCTTGACTGCTCTGCTTGTATGAGAAAAATCTGTTATCATACATAACCTAATTTTACTCTAATTAACACTATGCCACATATATTTTTCTTTGAAAGAGTATCATCTGATAACAAATACCCTTTTCAGCAGATAGCTACATCACACTGCTGGAAGAATAGAGTAAGACTGTATTAAGTACCTCTGCATGATCTTTCTACCTGAGAGCTTCCTTTCTCTAAAATCAACCAACCAACCAACCAACCAACCAACAAATAAATGAAATCACACATGCAAGGAGCTACAACGAGAGTTCAACTTAGCAGGCAAACAATGCTTCTGTGTTGGAACTTACAGTACTGTGCTCATGAAGAGTCCTTTCCTAAGGTGCGTAGGATTTCACCTGCTGCTCAGTAATTTATGCTATGATCTGTAAAGTTTTGTTATCCAATAAATAAGATTACAGCATATCATCTGCCTATTTGCAAAACAAAGGCCTGGGAACACAGGAGTTTCATTGTGTTACCTACCCCAGTTTGAAACTGGCACCACTTTTTCTGGTGCTGATGCAGTTATACCAGCATCAAGTAGTTCCAACAGTAAACTATGCTGTTATATCTGTAACGACATGAATTTATAGCTATATATTCCTGTAGGCATACCAACTCTAGCTTCAGGCATCTCTAATCAAAACACCTAAAGCAGTCTAAATTGCTGCATTTAATTGGCCTAAAACTTTGAAATGTTCTTTGGTGTTGACGTGAAATGGCACTACCTTTATATGTAAAAAACTTTGAAACACCTCTGTGACTGCAGTGTCAAACACAATGCAAAAAATGAGTTGTCATTTTTGTCTCTGTGTTAAATCCACGGAGTACAACTCAGAGTCCACAAAGGTCAGGTTTAAAATACTGATCACACAACAGGCTAAACATACTATCCAGTGAGATTTGGTAGACCTTCTCCATCCACTGCACTACAGACTATTCAGATTATACTTCATAGCACAACATAATTATATTTCTTTTTCTTTTTTTTCTGCTGGGATAAGTTTTGAATTGCAGAAAACTGGCACACATTTATTCACATGCATCATTCTTGAATATGCCCTGCATACATTAAGTGGTCAGCTTTACTCCCAAAATGTGAAAATTCAAAACAAGAAACCTCAGCAACAATTTCAACCTGCCAATTTATTACACAGTCTTAGCGAAAAAGATGGAAAACTTGAAGGAATCCTTTGCCTAGGAGCATGTTTTGCACTCAGGGTTGCTGACTGTATCTTGTGTCTTCTTGTGTGCCTAAAGCCTAACTCACAGCTTTCAGAAAAACAGGAGCAGGGTATGTCTGCCAAGAGGGTACAGAACCTTGTCCAGGTCTGTTTGTGTCTCCCAAATTTGAGCGACAGAGAAGCAGGGCTTCTCAACCTGAAGGTGTTGCAGAATTAGCATAAAACATCTCCTGGCACCATCTACTGGCTCGTGAGAGGTTGTGCCTATCTATGCAGGTCTCTGTGACCAGTGACTAACGCAAGTTTTCAACTCATTATCGGAGGGATCCTGTCCCTTTCAAATACAATTGAAAGGCTTTGACAGGTATTACCACTTACTGTGGTCTTGTCAATTATCACATACAAATATTGCCAGGCAGGAGTAATGCACAGAGGAAATGCTTACAGGCAGAACAGGGATAGGTAACTCTGCAAGAATCTAATCCTATAAACACAGCAAGAGCCACTTCTGCTGATCTACACACAACAACTTCAGGAAGTAAGAAACTGAGATCAACATGCTCCTCTACTCTTCCCATCAACTTGAATAATGGTAGTACCTCCTGTGGCTGGGAGAAACATGTGCCTACAACACTTCACACCTCCAGAAGAATAATAAAAATCTGCTCTAGGATGATGTAACAGTATTTTATGTTTTGGGGGTACAGTCTTGTAAATAAACCAGACCAAACATGCAAGATCCTCCATCGCACTCTGTTTTTTTGGCCATCAGAAGAGAAAATAATTTATTCAAAGCTTCATAAAGACTTTATAAAAGCATATAAAGTACATATACATATAAAGTCTTCAAGCTAAGGCTTTATTGCATGCTTCAAAAAAAAAACCAAAAGAAGCCTCCCAGTTGCTCTGTACACAACTGAACTTACAAAGTCTCATCTACCATGGATTTGTACTTTGTGTCCCCTTCCTCTTCCTACCACAATAACACCAACTTCCTCCTGTATGTCTTATGACATCTCCTCCAAATAATAGACATGACATGCTGCGGCTGATCTGCATTTCAGCACATTTCAGTTGGCTACACTGTGTACACCCGTCTGCCAGCTGCTGCCACAGTGAACACACAAAGCTGCTCACCTGTCCTACTGAGAACACTTCATATAGCTTTCCTCTCTCCTCTGAATGCCAGTTTTCCACAAACTTTTGGGAACTTAATAACTTTTGAGACATCTTTTGTTCAGATTTTGTTCAAGATGTACACTAGTTTCCAAGATTCTAACCACTGATGAGACAACCAGAGGACAGGCAACCTACCTAACTCCCTCTTCCTTGAGAAACGCTAAAAACCCGCATATATCTGAAGAAATATTTTAAATAACTTGGAGGTTTTACGTTGTGGTATTAAATTATTCCAGGCTGTTAGATTTTTACTGATTGCAATTCTTAATAGCAAGAAACTGCTTTCTATTAAAGCCATACTAAAAAAAAAAATACAGTTGCAACTGCAAACAGAATTAGCTAGCGATGTGAAGAATGAAGACTAGCTCTTCTGCTAGTAAGACTGTTACTTAGCTTTTGAAATCCTGCCAGTTCAAAGACAGGGAAATGTAAGAGTATCATCCAAACCTGATGAGATAGCAAGGCTTCTACAGCACTTCCCTCTCAGAGAGTTAAGAGATTACCTTATATGTAAAGGAATTGGACGATGCATTGCCTGCCCACATTCCTTTGCAGGAGTATATGACAACTCCTTTTTTAATTTGCCACAGAAGTGCCAGTAGATGTATCATTGACTAGGTTACTGAGTGAGATCATAATATGCCCAAGAGAAACACTAAACTCTTCTCTGTTCTATAACGGAAAAGATAATTTTCCCTATTGTGAGATGCAACACATTTCCTGCTTTGTTCACTTTTGCAAAGAGTAAATGTTGTAAAATGCCAGTCTCTAATGCATACCAACAGCCCTGCATATTTCAACTTTTCTAATCATCCATAAAGAACAGAAACCATGCTGGTAAGAGACCATTCCTTTGAAGTATTCACAAATTTAACTCAACAAACCTAAAAGCACTTTCCCCCAGAGAAGTACTCAATTTCTTACAAAACTGCTGTTAACTGCAGTTGTGTCCTTGCTTATGGAGTGTGTTTGGCATGTATTGCAACATGCAGAAGAGCACAGCTCTGAGGAGTTGAGAACTGCACGTAGCAGTCCCAACCTGTCTCACCAGTACACAATGAATACTTTAGTATCTTCTTTTTGCTATTAGATATATAGAGATAACTAAAACAGCTTTTGAAGCCCATGCTGAATCCCAGATCAATTGCAATTAATTGTCAAAGCAGGTGACTATCCATGCTTTGCAGGCGTATGGGATGGGGATGCCACATTCTGTACATCCCACCAGCTTTCAAATATCCAAATAAAACATCACAGCTCATCTGTTCAAGTAACATAAAGCCAAAAGGAATTATTTTGCTCATGTTATCATCCACACGGTAACAAGCCTCTGAGTCTAGTTTTGAACTAATACAGCTAATAAAGATTTCCACCCCCCTCCCCGCATTAGTTTTAACCATTTTTGTGTAAAGGAGAGGCAGCAGTCTCAAACTTTCTACCCTTACCTTCAAACTCATTAATCTTGCAAGCATTTCCAGTACTGGGACTGTGGTATTTGCAGCACTTTGGATTGCTGTCAAGACAATACCCTTACAAAACATATATAATGAACATCTTCAACACTAACAGATGGCCTGAGACTAAAGAGTTAACAGAAAAGGCTGTATGCAATGAAGAAGGCTGTTCAGCTACTGTGGGCCCATAAACATTGCAGAAATGCCTGGTGGAAGGAAATTCTTGTGGCTACAAAAAAAGACTCAGAACCAGAAGACCTGGTTCCACGCTGCCACAAGTGCAGCACTCTGCAGTGGTATGTCTTAAAGCCACTTCCTTGGACACTCTGCAGAGGGCTTTCCTGCTTCTAAATACTTTTTAATTGCATCTATAAAAAATTACTAGGCTTTATGTAAATTTAAGTGTTTTAAGGTCTCTGAATATGACCCTAAGTGTAAACTAAGGACAAGAACCACAAGAGCTTCAGCAGTGAAGCTGGAGACACAAATCCAGTATAGGGTGAGGGATGATCAATACAAAGTTTTGAAATCTTCCACATGCTTACAAGAAGAAATTACACTTTTACTTTTAAACCTTTTCTCTTCACTGTCAACAGCCATGCATTGAAGCTGTTCTTCTTATTTTACCCTTTTCATCCTTTCTTTGTAGAAAAGTGGAGGCTGACACTGAATTTTGGACTACTTGCTGAACAGAGCTAGGAAGACAGGACAAAAAAAGGGGAAAGCTCCTTGCCCTGCAGCTCAGTGTTACACAAAACACAGACCCGAATCCCAACCCCCTCCATTTCAGATGTTGTACGTCTCTATGCCTCTTTCTCTAGAGAATTCAAAATGAAACAGAAAACCAGGGAATCTGGACAGTTAAAATGGATTTTGTTTTAGTCCTGTGTAAAATAGTCCCTGCATGGATTGTCTTCTCCTGCTATTCAGGATGTAAAGGTTCTTTTCTGTTAAGTACAATTTTCTGGTGTTACTATAAAGAAGCAATTGGAATTTTTAGCAGTCTAACAAGTTCCTATTCAAAAATATCCAAATGAATTTGTCTGAAGACAGTATACAGGTTACTTCTCTACAGAAAATACTAAATTAGTGTAGCACTAAAGAAACACAAAATTTTATCTCTTTGCATCAAAATGAAGGCAATTCTTTAGCAGGTTCAAGTAAGACTTCAAGTAAGCTATACAAAACTTGTATAGCTCTACAGTCTAACATTCCTATACTTTTAACCATGAAAGCTTATACTCAAAGCACTGACTTTCCTCCACTCCCCGAAATTACATTAGTCAATGCAGCACCTCCCATGGCAGCCTGAAGGACTGGACCTTTAAGGTTTCCGCACACTAGTATCTAAGTAGACTTAAAACATGTGGCCTTTTATTATGCTCTTATAAAAAAGCACTTCTTTTTTTATCCTGTGATACTGAGAGTTCTCCAAGCTCCTTTGTGAAATATGTCTCAGAAGAATGAATTCAGGCTCTTCTGAATGAACGCAACAGGCTCTGAGCTGGCATTTCCTTTTTCTGCTGAATGAGACTGCTTTTCCTGGTAAGCCCGTCCTTCTCGGCATCACCATCCATACTGACACGGACATGCAGTGAGTAAGGCAGCTCCTCACAGGCACAGACAGACGGACATTTAGCAGAACCTGCCACTGTGGGACTGACACTCGCAGCTGCGGAGCAGCCCCGGACACAGAGCTGCGTGTGGCCGCTGCCTTTTATAGCGTGACACCCAACCCCCCAACCTCCTTGGCACACGGGTCACATCATCAAGCTGTGGCCTCTAATAACTAATAACTCTCACCCCAGACACGAAGAATACTGATAAGAAATCACACACACACACTTTGCCTGCACTCTCTTTGCCTCCTCCCTCTTTCCCAATGCTTCCTGCTACCTGTCAGCCTTTGCCCTGCTCCTTCCTCAGAGCTCCCTTCACCCTCTGACCACCGAGCACCCTGTCCCTGTCCCGGCCCTCCCCACGGCCACCTCCGCAGCATCCTCGCTCCCCTCGGCCTCTCAGCGCCCAATCCCGTCCCCAGCTGGGCCTGCCCTCCCTCCGGACGCCTCGCCTTCCCGCACCGCTGTCCCTGGCTCTCCTCATGCCCCAAACCCCGCGGGAAGCCTCGCCTCCTCCCTGACCCACATCCGCGGGCGGCCAAACCTCACCTCCTGGCGGCGGCCCTGTGTCCCCGCCACCGTCCCGGCCTCACCCCAGCCCCCGCCCCGCCTCACTCCACACCCGCACTCGCTGCCCGCCGCTACCCCACGGCCCCTTCCGAGCCCGGCGCTGCCCCTCGGCTCCCCGGGAGCAGCCCCAGCCTCCGCCCCCGCAGCCCCGCGGCCGCTGCCGCGCCGCTCCCCGCCGCCCCCGGTGCCGCTGCGGCCGCCGCGAGCGGCACTCACACGCCTCATCGCCGCCGCTCTCCGCGTCGCCGTCCGAGAAGGACTCGGCCCCGTCGGCATAGCCCGCCAAGCCCACGATCTCCTCCTCCTCTTCCTCCTCCTCGTCCCCCTCTTCCTCCTCCGGCAGCTTCCTCGGCACCTGGCTCATGCCGGCCGCGCTCCTCGCGGGGCTCCGCGGCCCCTGTGCGTGCGGCGGGCTCGGGGCGCGGGGGGCGCAGGTCCCGCGCTGGCGCCGCGCCCGCCGCCGCTCCCCTCCTTCCCCCCGCACGGCGCTGGCGGAGCGCGGCGCAGCTGCCGGCGGGGCGGGCGGGGAGGCGGCGTGACCCGCGTCACCTGACGCGCCCGGTCACGGGCCGCCGGGGCCTCCGCGCTCGCCGGGGCCCGCTCCCCAGCCCGGCCGCGCTGCTGGCACCCCAGCGCCGACGGGTACAGCCGGCCTCTGCGGGCTCACCGGCGGGTCCGGGGCTCGCCGCCGCCGCTCGCCCCGGCCCTGCTGTCCCGACAGACACCCGTGGGAGTGGTGCACACGCCCGGCGCTGCCTGTGGCGTGCGGGGCGCCGCGGTGGGCGAGCGGAGTGGTCAGGTGTGCCCCGCAGCGGCACCGAGATGGCACCTGGCGTTTCTATTACAAGCATCCCTGCTCAGAATCCTTACCGTCACGGACCAAATAGGTTGGAAAAGACCTCTGGTATCATCGAGTCCAACCTACGACTGAACACCACCATGTCAACTACACCATGGCACTAAGTGCCACGTCCAGTCTTTCCTTAAACACCTCCAGGGATGGTGACTCCACCATCTACCTGGGCAGCACATTGTGAATCTAATCACTCTCTCTGTGAATAATTTCTCTCTCTATGAAGAATTTCTCCCTAATGTAGAACCTAAATTTCCCCTGAGGCAGCTTAAGACTATGTCCTCTCCTCTTGTCACTGGCTGCCTGGGAGAGGAGTCTGATCTGGCTACAACCTCCTTTCAGTCAGTTTGAAGAGAATGGTAAGGTCTTCCCTGAGCCTCCCCATCTTGGTCACATCCTGCAACTTCACCCTTCACAAACCCCAAATACAAACTTGGGACTCTCCTGCATCATCTGTATACACTTCTAGCATGTGGAAGATTCTGGGACATTGGAAGGACCAGTGTGTGCCTGGTGCTGCTCAGCTCACCCATCTGCCAAGCCCGCTCCAATCCCAAATGTGCCGTCGACACTGCCTGCTGACTGCCCCATGCTCCTTCCATGCCACCTGTCAAGCCTAAAATGTTAACTCAGGCACTGATGGTGGGAGGTAAAGTATTTGCAGTACAGGTTAGAGAGATAATTTTAGAAATAATAACTTGATTAATAAGGAGCACTAAAGAGAGACATAGTAGTGAAATCTCTGAAGAAGCTGATGCCCCTGACAGACCAAGGTGCACTCATCTCCCTGACATTGTTTCCTCTGCAAAGTCAGACCTCCTGCCTCTCACCCAGGCACTTTCTCAGGAGTTTCCAGTGCTGCTCTTCTTATCTTCTACCAGTCTAAGCTCCCGAGTGTGTGTGTTAGCCCCTGACTCTCATCCCATGCTTCCCACTGTGGTGACTGGCAGCCGAATTCCTGATTCTCCAACACCAAATTTTCCTCTGTTTCTGTTTCTCTCTTTCTACTTCTTCCTGTCCCATTCTCCCTCCTTGCATTCAGTATATTGATTAGACTTCTGTTTGGAGTCTCCACTTTTTTCTTGCAGCTGATTATTTTTCCCACCTCTGTGCTGCATGACAATGTTATCACCAAGCCTTCCAGGTTGCACCAACCCACTGGACATAATGGAGGTACACATCTGTTCAGAGGTGGGAGAAATCCCTCTTGCCTATTAATATACAAATTTATTGAAAGGCCTGCCTTTATTCTCAATTTATCAACTTGCTTGGAAGTTTTGCTTGAACAGATTAACAATGTACTTAAAGATTATGGGAAACCTTTCAAAGCTGAATCCTGTAAAAGGAATTAGGACTTGGGTTTGGAGCAGGAGTTTTTTTTCAGTCGCATTTTCAGCATTGTGTCTTGGGACAGCCCTGACAGGCATTAGCCTGCTGAAAACTGATGGAAAGAGGAAGAGAGTTTCCAAGTGTGTAATGAAGGACCATCTGTCTCACACACCAGCTGATCACTTATGTGCACAAAAGGCTGTTAGATTTCAAGGCCAACTGGGTCTTCCCAGAAATGTCTGTATTAGGTTTCTTCTATACAAAGAGATATGAAGCACGAATAATGAGAGAAAGAATAATTTGGATATGTTAAAATACTACATTGGTGTAGTCCTCAAAGAAGAGGACTGGTTGCAATGCAGCTCTTCCACAACCTTCCTGCAACTGACATCAGCGATCTCCTACCTGACCACAGCTTCAGGTTCAAAGCCACAGAGTCCAGGCCAGAGAGGTTTTTAGAGTAGGGCTGTAGCATTTCTGCCAATCTCTTGGCAATATAACGTGTTCTGGACTCTACATAAGCCTCAGGACTTGTTCTTCTTCTGTCCCTTTGCCACCAGGGTTTTCAGTCTCCTTTGCACTGGGCCTTTTTCTTTTTTTTCCTCTTGTCAGGTCACTTGACTTTGAAGCTGTGTGCACATAATGAAACTGTGCCCAGCCTTCAGTCACGGGACTTGTAGTAAGGGCAGGTAAATAACAGGTTGAGTCTTTGCATATATGACATGTACAGTGATAGATGTGACTAGACTTTGTCCATGGAGAGCTGCAGTTCATAGACATTCTATTCTTTCTGTGTCATTCCTTTCTCTCCCCACCAGAAAAAAAAAAAAAAAATCCAGAAAATACAAAATCGACTGTCTGCATTAGAAAAGGTTAATGTTACTTAAGCACAGGGAATTGTCCCACTGATATCCACCCCATCAAGGAACCTATCTACACCTGTTAGCAGGATCATGATAGGTCTCATCCTGTTCCTGTTAAAGAGAGAAAATTCCCATGAAATACACTGGTGACAGATCTGTGCCAAGAAAGCTATTTCTACAATGTGCTAACATCTTGTTTCTCAGCTGTAATGATCAAACATAACCAAAATAGTTCTGCAAACTTTTACATATACAGAACTTATTTAACATACAGATTAACTGTTACTCACACAAATACTTCTATTCCTACATTAGAATTTTTCACAATATCAAATTAAATAAAATTCACATGAAGTAAGTCTATCCTGATTATGAAAATGAGCAAACTAAACTATTGTATGTAGTGAAAATCACAGTGTTTTTATGTGTTTTAGCAACTACACTTTAACTTAAATAATGATACCAGACTTCAGATTAATGCTGTAGTTTTGACAAGGGCTTGCTGAGATCAGGGAGGCATGAGAACAATAAATCCAGTCAGTCAGACAGTCAATCAATCTTTCCTGGGAAGCATCGAGGGTTTTCATGTGAACCTCTGCTATGACTATTGCCACAGAACGATGATTACCACAGTAATTGTTTAGTGAAAAAGGCATAAGTAGAATAATCTGAAAAAAACATTCAAAAGAATATACTCATGACATAACTAGGAAGTGCCTGTGATACTTCAATGTTTGGTTTGTTTAGGGCATCAATTCATTTAGGGCATTTTGAGAATGCCTTCAGGTCAGAGGAACAGCCTTTGAAAGCGATTTGCCTGTGAGATCAAGCATTGTATGGGGAACAGCTCCTTGTTTTCTGTTTTCTCCTTCTTCTCCAATCCCACTTTTATAATTTTACTCAGCCTACTCATACAAACTTCTTTCACCTCTCCTGATATCTACAATGGTCCTGTCCAACTTGCCTCCCTACCAGTTTGTGAATTACTGACATTCACTCATAATTGCCCACACAAACACATGACTTGGGTGAGCAGAAGGTCCCAGTGATATTGTGATAGCTGCAGGGCTGGGTGAGGCATTAAGCAGGCACAGTCAAGTCTCAAGGCGTCCCTCTCTGACATTCAGCTCAGACTTCAAAGCCCGCTGACTGGCTCCCTGCTGTAGGGAAGGGCATCTGGCCTCCCTGAAATAGGGGAAATTTTATTGTGTCCAATTCTGAGCTCCTCGATACAAGAGGGACATGCAGCTGTTGTGGGTCCAGTGGAGGACAACGAGAGTAATTGGAAGACTCTCTTATGAGGAAAGGGTGAGGGTTCTGAGCCTGCTTGCTGAAGAAGTGACTGAGAGGAGACCGCATTACTTACTGTGTATAAATATCTAAAGGGAGGTTACCAAGAAGTTGGAGCCAGGCTCTTCCGGGTGGTCTCAACCACTCTGATACGAAGCAACAGGCAGAAACTGATGTATGGGAAGTTCCACCTGAACGTAAGGAAGAAACTAATGTACTGTGTGGATGACCATGCGCTGGAACAGAGGGATTGTGGAAGTTCCCTCACTGGAGATACTCAAGAGCTCTCTGGAGGCAGTCCTGTTCCAGTGCTCTAGGACGAGGTGACCCACTGCGGTCCCTCCCAACCCGACCCTTTCTGATTCTCTGGTTTTGTAGCGCTTCTACTTCCACACAAACTATTATGAGCTCCCATAATTAAGCTGCAAAGGAACTTCGGTCCAGGAGAGCGCCCAGCAGGGCGTGGAGCCCTGCTCCGGCCAGAGCCCTGTGTTCTTGGCCGGGCCGCGGGGTCCGTCGGCCGTGGCCGGCGGGGCGGGAGGCGGCCCGGCCCGATCGATGGGCGCTGCCCGCCCGCCGCGGCCGCTCGGTGTCGCCCTCAGAGCGGGCACGGCAGCGGCGGCGGCGGCAGCGCCTCCCCCGGGGCAGCCCCGGCCCGGCGGCGGAGGCGCCGCTGGAGGGGCAGTGCCGAGCCCGGCCCGGCGGGAACGGTGGGGCTGAGGGGCAGTGCCGAGCCCGGCCCGGCCCGGCGGGAGCGGTGCCGCGGAGGGGCAGTGCCGAGCCCGGCCCGGCCCGGCGGGAGCGGTGGGGCTGAGGGGCAGTGCCGAGCCCGGCCCGGCCCGGCGGGAGCGGTGCCGCGGAGGGGCAGTGCCGAGCCCGGCCCAGCCCGGCGGGAGCGGTGGGGCTGAGGGGCAGTGCCGAGCCCGGCCCGGCCCGGCGGGAGCGGTGGGGCTGAGGGGCAGTGCCGAGCCCGGCCCGGCCCGGCGGGAGCGGTGCCGCGGAGGGGCAGTGCCGAGCCCGGCCCGGCCCGGCGGGAGCGGTGCCGCGGAGGGGCAGTGCCGAGCCCGGCCCGGCCCGGCGGGAGCGGTGGGGCTGAGGGGCAGTGCCGAGCCCGGCCCGGCCCGGCGGGAGCGGTGGGGCTGAGGGGCAGTGCCGAGCCCGGCCCGGCCCGGCGGGAGCGGTGGGGCTGAGGGGCAGTGCCGAGCCCGGCCCGGCCCGGCGGGAGCGGTGCCGCGGAGGGGCAGCGCAGGTGAGCGCGGGTGCGTGTGGCTGCGGTGGCGCGGGGGAGCGCGGAGCGGCGGCGGGGTCGGGCGGGGCGGGGCCGCGCAGGTGATGGTGGAGGTGGCCGGGCTGTGGCGGGGCTGCAGATGGGGAAGACCGCGGCGAAGCCGCTGCCCCGGACCGGGGTAGTGAAAGTGTTATTGCAGCGCGGGGAGGAGCAGACTCCGACCCTCCGGGATGCCGCGTAGGTACCGGAGCCTGTGTCGACGTAGGAGTTAAAACGCAGGTTTGGGGGTGAAAATGAGGAGTTTTAACGCTCTTGTTCCAACTTTTAAGGCCGTGTCTGATGAGAAATGGAAATCTGGCTCAAAGTCATCCTTCCTGTTGTTGACATCACCTGAAAACTCCACTGGAAATATTTCCACTAGTTTGCTGCAAACATCACCCTCCCCTGAGGTCTCAATACCTCGTAAGTACAGACTGGCTGCTGGTAGAGCTCTGATTGTGGAAATCCATGGCTACGGCATGTAATTGTTGTGCAGTGTTCTTTTTATTGTAACCATTAATAAAGAGCTTATCGTGCCCTGGGGTGTTATGTGTATTACAGCATAGGCTGTAGACAGTGCTCTGTTTTTTTTAAAAGGCATAACCAATATCTTCATATTTTTATAATTATATATGAAGTGATTGTTTGGGTTTCTGCTTGATATTTCATGTGCATTGCAATAACCAAAAGGACGTGTTGTCTGCTACTGAATACCTTTTGTTCACAGGAAAAACATTGAGAGGGTTAGAAAGTAGCTTGCTGGTAGGTGAATCTTTGCCCCAATAGTTGTTTAACTTAGAATGTCCTACCAATGTTAAAGGAGTAATTGGGAAGATCAGTAAGCCTACCTCTGTCCAAAGACAGAAAAATGTAACCATGTCTTAACACTTATGCAGCATAGGTTAAGCATGGATCAGATCCCCTGGTAAAACTGTATTGAGTCTGTGGTTTATGCTGAGGAGAATGTTTACTTTCTTTCAAGGTGATGTGTCAGGCTGCGCAGCTAGTTTTATAACTTATTTTGGCAGTCTCAGGTTCCAAGTATTGTGTAATCTTCATTCTCTAGATAGTTGGAAAACAAGGTGTTTCTGGAGATGTGTGATTACTTGTAAGATCTGCAGTTGCATTGCAGACCACAAGACATGGTGTAATGACTCTCCTTCAGAACTTCATAACAATTTCTTAGCAGAAAATACTCAAAAATAGTTAAATACACTGCATATAGAAAACTTAGAGTTGGGTGCCTGCATAATGGCATTTAGATACCTGGTATGTAGATGATGTTTGTCCATGAGGACCTATTAGTCTGCAAGGATAAATGGCAATTGTGTAGCAGCAGTAGTGATGCTTTTCTCCCTGTTGTTTTGTTTGAAAATAAACTAATAAAATTAAAAAGAGATTTTGTGGTAATATTCAGTTGGAAGGTTTTCACTTTCCCCTGCTCCTTAATATTTACCCAGACAGTGCTACCAATCTCATATAGGAGACTGGCTTTGAACACAAGAAATTAAATAGCCAGTAAATTATTGGTAAAAATAAAGTGAAAACTTCCTGATCATGCAGGTACTTTCCTTCAAGTCTTTTTTCACAGAGATCTTTTTCTGGGGGGGAAAAGAAATTGTGAGAAGTTGTCTGCACTAATGGGGCTCCCATGTTGGCTGATATAATGTAGTCTCAGCACCAGGCTTTGCATCTTGTCCTGTCACAGGTGGCACATTCTGGAGTTTGGATTATCAAACTTACAGTGTTCTTGGAGTAGGTGAGATTAGTGATACCTTAATAAATCAGGTGCTTGTAGGGTGTGGCAATGAGCAATTGAGCCTCAAGCTGCATTTCTCCATGTGTCTTTAGCTTCACCTCTGTTTGACTTTGTCAGTGAGTCATTTTGTGATGTAAAAGAAAAAACCTTACTTTCTCTAAATCTGTATAACAGGATAAACAATGCTTATTGGTTTGAATAGGTGGTGTACCAGCAAATGTATGTAAAGCACTTTCAGATTCTTAAATTAATTAAGAATACAACTGTATTTATTCTCATTAGTTTCAGATGTGCAATTCCTTTTTTCCCCTCAACAGTTAGGACTTTGGATGAACTTGCTGAGAACTCACAGTGTATCTTTTTTTAGAGCCATATCAGTACAACATGTCCCTGGTGGAAGTATTTTATTTAAAACCACAAATGAGGTGCCATATTTTATTGGCAAGATTGATCTAGGTAGATATTTGTCAAAGACATAAATTGATTGTAATTGCTTTGGGCAAATAAAAATTTGAAATAAATATTTTTAGTTCCTTTTGTTCATTCAGGAATTAAATATGTGACTTCCTCAAAAATGATCCAGCCAAAAATAGGTGTAGAGCTGCACTTCAGAAATACCTTAATGCATAACAGCAAGGGGCTGATTTTCTTCCCTGCCTTCTATCCAGCTATTTTGATCCCCAAGATCTCCAGAATAATTTCTGAAGTACAATACTAGAAATATTCTTGCATACCATTGCTAACCCTTTAGGAATAGCTTAGTTACTTCTCACTTGACTGCTCCACTCCCTGTTAGCAGATGCTGCTGAAGAATAGTTTGTTACAGTTCACTGACAGCAGTTGTGAGAATAATGACAACCTGAAATACCCTGTGTCTTGCTGTGACCTTGCTGTCACTGAATTATGTGTACTGGTCTCTTTCTAAACCTTTTCCACTCCTTTTGTCTGTATTTGGTTTATTTCATGCGCCATTCAGAAGACTGTTGGATTTGTGAAGGCAGGTGTTCCAAATTTAGGAAGAGTCAGAATAAATGTGTGGAGTCCTTGCTTAGTTGTTGCATAGCTTTCAATTACATGAGTGTTGGGATGCTCCCTGTGACTGGAATGTTCTCTTTGACAGGTTGTGCATGACACAGTGATGGTTTCTATTCAAAGTACTGCTGCTTTGGCCACACAGGTATTTTTCTTGTTTTCTGGAAAACACTGAGGTTGAGTTGGAGATGCGCAGGTGTTGAGAGCGAAGCAGGAAGGATACTCTTGGTGTGCAGAAGTTTGATACCAGGGTCAAGAATGCTATCAAAAAAACCCAGTGATTAAATGAGTGTCAATTTAGGGCATATTTTTGAGAGGTGTGTGATAAATGAAGCATTAAGGCTGTCACAGGACTTTGCCGCTAAAAGCAATCTAGCTTATTAGCTCTAACAGTCAATTTGGTATATCCCATTGCTATAAATCAATCCCCATTGGATGGCCTAATGGATACAGTGCAACAGCTTGAATTCTTGCATTATCCAGTTGTGGAGCGGTTGCCTTGGTAGCCTCAGTGATGTACTTCTGATGCAATGTCAAACACACAGGTAGCTCATGACACAATGCAGGACTGTAGATTGCTGGCTTGCTCTTGTACTGTTTTACTTTTTATCCTTTGTCGGTGATCTTGCCATGTGTGAGATGAAATTAACAGTCCTTGGAATGAACAGGAAGAGTCTTCCAGCCAGCACTCGTGTCTTCCTGCTTTTCCTCTGTGGCTCTCTCCTTCCCATTCCCCATACCCACTGCTGGTCCTACAAACCCTAGATGCCTATCTCAGCCAAGCCATGGGGGGGAATCTGGCTGTGATTAGGGATGGGATTTGGGCACATCTGTGGCAAGTGGTGGATGGAAGTATCTGGTGTGGATGCTAGCCAGATGGAGCATACTGGGGCTACAGGGTAGCTGGGGTGTGATGTGCTGAGCACAGCAGGATTCCTGTAATCTTGAAGGAAAAATAATATACTCCTATGCCAAAAAATCCTAGGCTTTTTAATCTTATGTCATGATCAAAAGCAAATTTGGAGTACTCTTCAAATCATTAAACCATACCTCCTTCAAATCCTGGATTTAAACAAGCTACTTTCTCATGATTTGCCACCTTCCCCACCTAAGCATCATCCACTTAGTGAAGTGCGCCAATGAAGATACTGGTTTTGTATGCATATCTTGGCACACTGTTGGACAAAAGCATTTTCATTTGCATTATGGAAAATGCATTTGGAATTGATGGAAATTAGTTCCTTATGAGTGTGCATCTTCATTGTGTCTGCATTGCAGTGTGATTATTTCCTTTTCTCAGTTTGAGATGCCAATTGCTTTAAACCAGTCAGGAATATTTTCTGTTGGTTTTAACAGCATCTGTAATGTAACATCTTAGGAAGTATGGTTGCTAAGTCTATTTATATTGTGCCAATACACTTCTGAGTTAAAGTGCCTTAAATTGTTTCGGTTGGGTCAGTCACTGAGGAAAATAAAGCCTTATAAAATAAGAAAGCACTGTGAATGTAATTATATATGAGCTTAATATCTGAGTAACTTTTTAATAGTGGTCACAGTGAATCATTTTAGGTATGTTTTACTTCTGTTCAGAGTTTGATGTCTGTCTGTGCCACAGATGCAGAAATTGTAGCTAGTTCAGAGTCTTGGGCAGGATGTGATCTTTCCACTGTATCATTACTGATGCAAATAATTGCACTAATAACTGCCAGGCAGACCTGTTGCTTAACTCAGATTTTTATTATTTTGTAAAGCTTACATATGAGTAATTTTCCTTCATTTTCTGTCTGAGTGCTTTTGGGATTTGACTATGTCTGGCTGAAGTCTTTCAAGAGTATTATGGGATGGAGGGAAGGGAGGTGTCTTTATTCTGGCTGCAGAATTATCTGCCTGACAACTACAGTTTTTCATTGATGTTATTGTTCTGGTTTGAATCCAGCAGCACTTTCTTATCAGTTTGTTTTTTCCAGATTTTGCAGCAGCTCCTGAATTCTTGCAAGTATGTGTTGTTGTTTTCTCACAGCTTCTGTGTAAAATCCAGCCATTCTCTTTCCATGTGCTCTTTTTTATTTTTAAGTTTATGGTGTTTTTTAATGTTTATTTTAAAGCTTATGGTGTAAGTATTGCTATGAATGGTAGCCTCAGTGTGGAGTAAGCTTAAACATGAAGTATAATATATTATTAATGAAGTCAGCTGCTAAGTTGGATTCTCTTCTTTCCCTGTGAGACTACACTTAATCAGTCTGGGGAAGCCAGGGTTTAAGAAATCCTGAGCTGGCATGCACTGGGTGAGGCTGCCATCCATTTCACTTATTCCCTGGTGTCTTGAAAGACAAGTGGAGGTGCCCCTGCAGGTGAGCAGCTTCATTACCAGCATGCCTGATAAAGCAGAACTGGATTTGAGGACAGCTTAGTCAAGAGAGAGTGTTGATGTTAGCTGTCTTAGTTACTGCTAGCCTCAAAATAAACAAGATCAAATTTACATTATTTAAATTCTAATAATGTAAAGAGTTTTCAAAAACTTACCAAGTGACACAGATGCTTTTGACATGTTGGAATAACAAAGTGCCTAACATTAGCAGCTTCTCTGTGTGACCATTTTTACAAATACTTCAGCTGAAGGCGTGGGAGGTGGACATCTCTCACTGACTAGGACAGGAGAGATTTCTGGGGAAATCTGTCTGTCTGGGAAGATTTCCTTCAGCTCCTCCTGGACTGTGGCCAGGAGCTAAGCAAGTCCCATGGCTGCAGGTATGATGAGCCTGGTTTGGAGGTGTAGGTGAATGGTTTCATGGTCAGCCTGGCCAAATGTTTAAATGGTATTGAAATCTACCAGCCATTTTAACAGTTGTAATCTTTTACTGTCCCCTTGTGATTCATTAGTGGGTATAATGAACACAATATATGCTTAATGCAGATGGCTTTGGGGCTGCAGGCTTAGTGTCCTTCTCTTGCGAAGATTGACCTTGTATTGTTTATTTCCTGTCTAACTGGTTCTTTATACAGATGAGGACTTTTCCTGTTATCCCATGACTGCCTAGTCTTTATAATACTGGGACTTTTTTTGTGGGTTTGCTTTTTTTTTCTTTAAGCAGCGTTCCTTCCTTTGAAGGGAATCTTTGGGGGTTTGACATGAGTTATTGAAGACAATGCAACTGTGGTAACAGGCTATGTGTACACTCACCACAAATGTGAAGTAGCTTAATTTAAACATCTGTCTTGTGTCCAAACAATCAACATTCACCTCTATCTGATCTACATTGCAATCACATCCAGCTTGCTTCATAAAAATTTAAGTTTCAGTATTCTATTTGGGATTTAGTTTTGGTCAAAGAGAGCCCTGTGTGTGTTACAGTAACTCACTTCTGCTTCTCATTCTTCCTGCTTGTCAGAACAGGTTGACTGTTTCTATATTTAGTTCTGCTTTGTTTATTCATCCTTTCTCAATAAATAATGTTTACCTGGAAGCAAGATGAGTCCCAATAGGAAAGTGAATGGCAGAATTAAAAGAGTGCTATGAATACTTTCACTAAACAGCATGCCATATCAATAAATCAAAGCAGAATTTGTAGGTGTAAGCTCTGGACCTTGGCAGAGTCTCTTACCTGAAAAAAACTGTTATTTTAAGAAATTGTTCCCAGATTCATAGTGTCCATACAAGAGTGATTTAGGTTAAAAAAAACAAACAAACAACAAATTTTTTTCTACCTCCTTTCTGTTCCACTTATCTCTGCCCACCAGCACATGGTTGAGAAGTTAAAAAGCATACTTTTGGGTTCCATATTCTTTTAGAGAATTTAGCTTTTCATGTCTATAACTGCAGACATACAAATGAGGAGGATGTTGCTGCTTCATTTATTAGAACTGTGCAAGGTTTTTCTTCTTTTTGTTTGTAATCCTGAAAGTAGGATACTTGACATGGAAGATAGAAACATGTTTTTTTCAAAATCAAGCATACAGAACTTGGATACATGTATTTCCAGCTTTCAAGAATAGTTTTTTTGAAAATTCGTAATAATATTAATTTGCTTACATGTCATATGTGAGTTTGTACATGCAGCAAGTGTCTGAATATACTTGCGTGGGATGAGCTGCTTTTAGTAAGCAGGCACACCAACAAAACAGGTAAGGGTGCATTCAGAAGAACTGAGCACAGCACTTGAAATAAAAAAGCAAATCAACATTTTAGAAGTTTATTTGTTCTCCTCAGAATTTGAAATTAAGACTCTCTTCTTGACTAGGCTGAAACTAGTGTTGAGCTACTCAGGAGGCTGTGGTGTAAAGCTAGTTTTGTCTGGGACCAATTCTCAGTCTTTCCCAGACATGGAATAAAGAGTGTCAGTGTAATTGAGAACTTGCTCTGTGTTTCAATTCTGTGTAACTCTCATGAAACACATGGATACTCTGCCTTAGTGGAAAAAGCACTAAATGTGCTTTTCAAGTAAGCCACATCAGGGAAGGTTATCAGAGGAGAGTGGCACTTTGATGAAATTTCTCAGCACATTAGTAAATATGTGCTACAGTGTTTCACACAAAGATAAAGGATTTTTCTATCATTCTATGGAGCTGTATACTTGTCATCTTCCCCAAAATACTGAGATTTTGGAAATCATTAACTATATAGGCAGTGTCTTAGTTTGTTATTAATTAAGTCACATTGTAAATTTTAATATAGCAGCAAGCATCTCTTGTGTGTCTGTCCTTTTTATTTATAAAAAGCAGGCTTCAGTTGATCAGTCATCTTCATTCAAATTTTGTGTATGAGCATCCACTCTTCTGCTAACAAAAGTTTTTTTTTTTAATGTTCTGTATATGTTAAGCTTGGCTCAAAATATATATGGTTTTTCAGGGAAAAGAGTCAGGCAAAAGTGCTACCAGTACTTGGTAAAGTACCAGTACTTGGTAATGAATTGAAAATCACTTCCCTTATTCTCTGAAAGTAGGATTTTCAGGCCTTGCTTAATTAAGGATCATGAATAAAGTTGATTTGTACTCAAATAACAATATGGCCCACAGAGAGGTAATTAAAAACAAATTGTGTGTAGCAAAATTAAAATTAGTTTACTGTATTAAATCTCAGAAGGGTAGAAAAGCAAAACCTTTGACTAGTTTTTGCATTGTTAGATAGTTTAAAGATAGATACTTATTATCCTGTTTTTTAAAATTGTATTTTATGTTATGTTTTGTATCGGTAATGCTGGATCAAAACCTGATTTCCCTGCTTCTGTGGCTGATCTCATTCAGTTCAATGACTGTTTATGTGAATAAGACCCAAAGAATGTGGTTTTGTATGAAAAATATCCTCCCAGAGGGAATTGTAGTAGGCTCACACTTAATATAAAGGGAAAAAAAGACAAAAAAAAAGAAATGAATGTTGTATTTCCTTGTCTTGTACAATGATTTCCAGTGAAGTTTCATATTCTGTGAAATTAAATCTGTAGCCAAGATAATATGATATTGGATAATTTTTATAATTCTCATGCAGGTCTGTGCTGTTGAAACAATAGGCTGAGTGTTTTTAGGTGTAGATAATCTGACTAAAATAACGTGTTGCAAAAGAAGTTGCAGTGCATTTTTGATAATGTTGAGCAGAGAGATAATTGTGAACTCTGCATAGTGTGTTACAGTCATGGGAGTAGTTAACAACATAACATAAAGAAACATAAATAACATAAAGAAAATCTCAGCTTTCTCTCTGTTTACAAAACTGGCCTTTCTGGAAGGACTGGAAAACAAGAGTACAAATATATAATCTGCTTGTATTCTGTTTCTACCCCTCCTTTTTGCCTCTCTGTATTGAGACAAAAAAAAAAGGGTGGGGTGGGGGCAGGGAGACTGTGAGAAAACGGCACAAGAGTCAGTCCTCCTCTGGAGGACTTAGTTTTCTCTCTCTGTTTTAGACACCACTGGGAGCTGGTGGTTGTGTGGCAATGCAGCTCCCTTGATAAGGTGTGATTCAGTCCTGTAGTGCCGACAGAGCAGAACTCTGCTGTTAACTCCTGCTTACTCACACTGCAGTACCTGCAAATCCAGACATGGAGCAGCACAGTTCAGGTGTGAAGCTTGATCGTGTCTGCACTGAAACAGCAATGTGTGTTTTACCATGTTAGGCCACTCCTGTGATTTTAAGGTAAAGAAGATGTCCTTCACCTTTTCACCATTTAATTTTCCCATTTTCTCTTAATTCTGTGCCACTTCTAAAAGCTCTGCATTGTTCCCCAATTTTGTATTCCCCCTCTTTTGTCCTAGTACTTTCATATCATTGATTAGAGAATCATCTGATTTTCTTTGATCTGTTCCTCATCCTCTACCAATCTCCTGTTGTTTTGCTAGTTGTGCTCCTAATAGTGGCTGATAAGTGCTGAGTCAACTCTTAGAACCCACAAAATATGTGAATAAAGCAAGAGGTTTTTTGACAATCCTTTAAGAAAGAGTTTGTGAGAGAATGAAAAAGGATAAGTGTCCCTCTTCCGTACCTTTCCAGCTTATCTTTACACATCAGACTGATTGTTGTGCCACATCTTCCGAGGCTTTTAAAAAGTTGTGTTCAGTATTTACTTCCTCATCCTGTCCTCTAGCTTTTACTTGTCTCAATCTGCAATCTTATTTTTTCTGCTTTGACTCTAGTGAAAGCTTTTCTGCTTTTCTAGAAAGCTTTTCTGCTTTTCACTCTAGTTCACTCTGCTTTCAACTCTAGTGGTTTTTTTTGTTCTTGGGGCATCTTTTTCCATCTCTGACTGCTT
The DNA here is from genome assembly GCF_029582105.1 of Oenanthe melanoleuca. Lineage (NCBI taxonomy): Eukaryota > Metazoa > Chordata > Aves > Passeriformes > Muscicapidae > Oenanthe > Oenanthe melanoleuca. The sequence continues at coordinate 34,579,209 of NC_079336.1, forward strand.
TCAACTCTCTCTCTTCCAACATCAGTACCTTATGGGCTTTTCTGTGCTTCTGGCTTTGCTAGGCTTCCAGTCCTTATCAGTGCATTGGCTTTTTGATAACAATGGTCCACTGTGTTCCTTGGTGGGAGTGATGGTTAAGGAATATCTCTTTCTATCTTTCTGGACAGGAGCTGCCCACTCTTTGGGATTTTTATTGTGTTTTTCTTGTACGTTGTAAAAGTGAAAATGGAATCTCTTTCAAAAGGCTATCCTCAAATATAAGAGGCACGAGGGTGCTGATCTTCATAAGGGTAGGGAAGGAGATGGCCATGAGGAAAATCCTGCCTGTTTCTGGGAACATGGTCCAGGAATCTGATGTCCCTCTAGCATGATCCTGCCCTTCTCTGTTCTTCTGTCATCAGGTTTGGGGTGGTTTTTTTCCTTCTTATTTCTCTTTAGGACCTTTGTGGGCAGATAATGTAATATGTTCTACAAGTCTTAACGCAATCTTGTATGAGCTGGCCTCTTGTAAAGTATGAAGACTCAGATATGCTGAGATTTTAGAATATTCATTAACTAGATACACTGAACTGCATGGTCCTTTTCAGTACTCAAAATAGACCAAATAATCTATTTTGACTGAAGATAAAAAACCTAGGAGAGTTTTTTTTTTTAAAAATCCTGGAAACATAAGGAGACTGAAATGGGTGCAACAAATAGCATCATCCTCATTTGTGTTCATTTTGCACTCTCAGCTCTCTGTACTTGATACGAGTATGAATATTTCTGGATTATGAACCTGTGACTTTTCGTGTGCACCCATGAGGGCAGAGTCTTCACTAGGAGCTGAGATTCTGTTCTACAAGAGGAGAAGCTTTCAAAAAAAATGCAGTCTTTGTAGCATAGTTTCTGGGAACATCTAAAGTTATATTAGTGGTGATCCTTTTAATTTGTACAAAGAGCCTGCTGGTGCTGGTGTGGGAGATTTTTATTTTACCTGGTAGGGTATCATGTTTCAATGCAGCAGATGGGATGTGTATGACAAGTACCCTTTGGTAAGAGAGTAAACATAGCAAGAAATAGACCCAAAACCCCTGGCATTTTTTTAGGCTTTTTATAACATCAATGCACCCTTGTGCAATGCTCATTTCAGTCACCTGATGCAAGACCCAGGGTTTTGTGATAGCTGCTTTCTTCTGTTGTTCGTGTGTTAGTATAGCTGGCAAGATTCTTGAGATACAGGGAAGAGGAATGTGATATTCAGGGTGAGATTTGTTAATTGAGCCATGGCTTGAGCTGAAAGAGATTAACTTGAGTTACTTTTCCTGGAAGTATTTTGTGTTGATGCATAGCTTTTTAAAATTACCTGAGATCCTAGTTTGCAATATAAGTTGGATAGGACAGAAACATGATTTTGTTTATTTTGAGCTTGTTGGGGAGGCATTCCTCATTAATGAAATGCTGAGTTGAGACTACTGCTCTGCACAGCTTGCACAGAACAAATGAAGAAGGACATTTTGGGACTTGGGCTGTTCAATTGGGTTGGAACAAAAGAGCCCTGAGGTAGGGAATCACTTTTGTTTTCTGACTAAGATTCCCACCAGTGGACTTCTGCATGGAGTGGGGAAGTCTTCTGCAGAACTTCCAAAGAATTTAGCAAGATAGCACAGAGGTTGCCCATAACCCACTGAGAGATCCTTCAGCTCCATGTCTGCCAATGGTCCAGGCAAGAGGATCAGAATTTCCACAGTTTTGTTTGCATGACCTGTTTGGAGATTGCTCATAAACATTACCTATACAGATACAGCTGTGAAGGGCAACTTGACCTTGTATTACAACTTTATAGGGGAATTTAGATTAGTTTTTGTAGATACTGTTTCTTCCTTCCAGAAGAACTTAGAGAATGTCTGTGTAGCATCAAACTCTGTCCCTATTTATTGGTAATGGTGAGTGCATTAAACATCAGTTTTATTTCTGTAGGGAATCAAGTCCCTAGTCTGGTCCCCCAAGTCTAGAACCTGCTTTAAGGTATGGCATATCCCTTTGGCCACCTCAGGTCAGCTGTCCTGGCCATACTCCCTCCTGGCCTCTTGTGCCCCTCTTCACTGGCAGAACAGGAAACACTGAAAAGCTCTGGACTCAGGCTAAGCACTACTGAGCCACAACTAAAACATCAGTGTGTTACCAACATTGTTCTCATACTAAATCCAAAACACAGCTTTGAACCAGCTACTAAGAAAATTGGCTCTATCCCAGCCAAGATTAGGACAAGGGAAAGGTGTAACAAGAGTGGGCAGGGCGTGAAATGGACTGGTGCAGCTGAAGGCCTTTTGCAGATACTTCTTCAAATCAATACTATTCACCCAGTGCTGTGACTGACTTCAGACTGTGTTTGCCTAAACTAAACTTAATCCTGAATTCTCATGTTGTAGAGTGTGGGTCAGAAACTACTACTACTACTATAGTCCTACTACTATATTCAGCCCAGTATGTTCTAATGAAGCAAAGGTCTTGTATAAAAACTGCTGCTGTCATTATTGTGCAGTCTGTCCCAGGTCATGGCTTTTCTCAAGTGTAACTCTTCTTCTTCCCCCAAAATTGTGAAAGTCTTACTGACCTGCCACCACATGTCTTCAAAGAACCCAGGGGGCATTTTTAATGAGAATTGCTTTTGAATTCCTGGCTTAATGTTTGAGGTAAAGAAAAATATAATCACAAAAACATTTTGGCCTTCAACTTTATGGTGATAAAAGCTTAACTTTTTGCAAATGGAATACCAAATGTTTACCCATTTTCCACTTAGAAATATAGACTCTCTTTGATTAAATGCAAGACAGTTCTAGAGAAAGGGAAGTGGAATTGTAAAGGTTTAGATGTCTTTGTTCTAAATTGTGGATTAAATAAACATTCAGGCTCTCAGCATTGGATGTTTGCTGAAAGCTTTTCCTGTAACTTGTCTTCGAGAAATAAAGCTGAAAAGTTTTTTAGCAGTTTGCTGTACTGTTCTAAGGAGGTTTTTGTAACTTGCACAAAGTGAGATAAACATGGCAACATGTCTTCACTTTTAGTTTCCTTTCATCAGCCCACCAGTGTTAATGTATGCATTTTTTTCTTTCTTTTGAACAAGACTATGTTACAGCCACAGAAATAAAGCAAGTACAATGATTCTGCAATATTTATACTTACACATTCAGAATCATAATTCATAAGCATGTTCATGGTATAGGAATCCACTCCAGCCCATGGTGAGGTCACCAGTTACAACAGCTGCCCTAAGTCTTATCGGCATCTTCACTGCCTTTCGGAAAGTGCCAAACCTGTTCTCATTTATGCTGCACTCAGCCACTAGATGTAATTTCTCACTATTCAGTAACACCTCCCTCTCCTTTCCCCCTAAAAATAAAAAAAAAAAAAAAAAAAAAAGCTTGCCTCCCAACATTCCTCACGTCTTACAAATATGTGTGAAAGTCTGTGGCAAAAAGCTGACTCTGCTCCTCACCACTAGCCAGTTTTCTCTTCTGCTGCCTCGTATGCCTGTGTCTTCCAGCACTTATTCCTGTAGCTCAGGTGCTAGAGGAGGCGTGTACTGTGGTTTTAAACACCCTTGAGTGCAAGTCCTGCGGATCATTAGCATAGCAAGTGGTATGAGAGAATGCAGAGGTGAGGGGTACTGCTGGGTATTTTGTTTTCTGTGGCATTTATTTAAAAAGGAAATTAAACATAAAAAACTGTAATAGGAGAATGCTGTCATGTCAGCCTTAAAGACGTCATTGAGTATTTGTTGCTGTGTGGGAGACATGCCCTGAGTGGTGCATAGGACAAGCAGGGACTGGGCAAGGCTCTGGAGAGGTAAGAGTGCACTTTTGTGTAGAAGCCCTGACCTGGAACTCAAGAGCCGGCTCACACCATCGGGAGAAACGCTTGACTAATCCTGCTCTCTCTATGATTTGCTTTGCAGCTTGAGTGCTACATTAACTCCTCCTTTAACTTACATTAATCCAGGGCAAACAAGTTCCTTAGGCTTCTTGTTGCACTCCCAAACAGACACATTAATCAAAATTAGGATAACATTTTGCACATACCTTGCTTTTACTGTATTCCTTTGCATGCATTTACACTGCACACAAGTCTGAAAAAAATGTGTTTAAGGATTTTTGTTTCCTCATTTTAATATCTCTGTAAGTACCATAGAGAGGGGTTAGATCTCCAGGGAAGTTTGTTTACACTGCACTAGAGAGGATGAATTCACATGAGTTTAAATCCAAGGAATGAAACAATAATAACATCAATAAGGTGTTTTTTTAAACTTATTTATTTATTTATTTATTTATTTAATTGCTTGTGTGGTCCAGAGCAGAGCTGTGTCTGAAAATGCAGAGAAAGTGTTCTTTGAGAGGAGATTGGCACACTGTTGCAAATGTTGCTCAGATGCCAGGTCCAGTACTTGAATAAGACATTACTTGCCCATATTGGTTCTGCTGACTTTGTTTCAATCTCTTAATTGGTTTTTATAAGCTTTGAATCAGAGCAAGCAAGAGCAATGTTCTTCTCATAAAAATGGTAGTAAAACCTCCTGCAGCTCCTGAAGTCAGTTTCTGTGTATTCTCATCCTAGCAGGTCCGTCAGTAAACTAAACTAGTAAACTAGTCTAGCAAACTAGTAAACTAGTAAACTAGTCTAGCAAGGAGGAAACTTTTCAAGTAGAACTTTCCCTAACCAGATGAAAATACAAATCTGTTGTTCTCAATCTCCAGATCTAGTTTATATAAATCTCAGATGCCTTGTAAGAGAACAGCTACAAGTCTGTTGATACAAAGTTGTAAGTATTGTTCTTGTGTGTAAATAGTTCGTCAATATTACTGTAGGTACCAAAACAGAAAAAGTAAAAAGAAAACTGTGCTCACCAAGGGGATAGTCCTCCTCTGCTTGATGCTTCTAACAGAAGTTGTACTGTGTAGAGCAGGAACAGGATTGATTTCAGATTCTTCATTTCTTTACCCCCTTCTGGTTCCTGCTGAACTGCCTTTTTTTTCCCCCCAGTAGCTTTGAAACACATTCCAGAAATGTCTGTATGAGGTAGAAGAGTGCCAAGGCTGCTGATGAATAAGAGACTTTGTGATGAATCTTGTAAAATTGGACCTTTTCATTCAGAGAATAGTTCTCAATTGCCGAGTCTTTTGTTGCCTTCTTTTAAATTGCAGGGAAGAGGAGGATATGTTAAGTTGTCCTGCAACACTTCCCTCTAGTATACCTGAATTTCCAGAGGGGTGAATTGCTTTGACAGGGAGGGGGGCTGAGTGGGGGAAAATGCAGAGGAAGTTGATTCAGTTTGTTAAATGTGAAGATGATGCAGCAGTTGTATTACTTCACTTCTGAAACTACACAGTTTGGGGATTGCATTTAGAAGTTTGATTTTGAACTTCTAAGATTTGGTTTATTTATTGATACTTCAGCTTAGAGCTTCCTACAAGAGGATTTGGATTGCATGCATCTTTTATCCAGGCTATGTCAGAATCCCAAAAATACTGTTTTAATTTTTTTTTCCCCCTCCTCTGCATAGAGTTTTCCTGTAGTAACAGTTGGAGAGCTATGGCCATTTTTATCTTAACAAGGTGGTGTGCAATGTGTGGTTAGGACTGCAGCAGCTGTGTCCCAGGAGTGCACCTTGGTGAAGTTAACCATCACGGCTCAAATGGTAATATCTGATTGGCAATAGTAATGTGTATACATAGATGTGTGAGCTGTCACTTTGAGAAGGGGCATTTGGAGGAGCTGCCTTCTAGTTTGACAGGAGCCCTTGCTTGTGAAAGCTTGCAGTTAGCAGAATTGAGTCTCGCAGATTTCTCTCCAAACCCTTAGTTCTTCATTAGGTCTGACAGGGTATCATACAAATGTCTTCGAAATTAATCCATTATTTGAAATTCCTGTGATGCTTTTTAACTTAAACACCTTGAGAGAGAGAGAGAGAGAGGGAGGTGTCTTTAAACAGTTTTGTATTTTGCCCTTCAATTATTGTAGAAGCTCCTGTTGTCTCCATTTGCACTGTTTCCTTCTCTCCCAAGTGGGCAGCTCTGCTGCAGGAACCACTGTAGCATCCTTTCAGCATTGCTGCCAGAGCCATCGGTTTCAGCTTCAAGGGAGCTGCCCTGTCTCCACAGATTCTTCCAGCTTTTTATGTTGGCTGCTGGTGCATTGGCTTGGCTGCCACTCTTGTCTGGGAGAGCTTTTTAGAGACTCTAGTGCTTATTTTGTATGGAAAAGATTTCCATCTGGACACAATGTGTAACTCAGGAGGTAGGCAGCTGCTTTCCATACTGCACCAAGTTCTATGTTTCACTTCTTTAATATGTACAAGACGTTTGATTGTGCTCCCTCTCTGTCCTGCTTGTTCTTCTGAACAGTAGCAGAAGCTGGCATCCCTTCAGATCTCAGGGGGAGACCTCAGAATGCAGTGGCAAACATCCAAACCTTTTCAGTGCTGGGGGAATGCCCTGTCAGGTGCTTGTTGAGGAGCACTGCAAGATATCTGGCTAGATGGGGCTACTTCCCTCCATCACCAGGCAAGAAAGGATAGAAAACCAGGAGTGAGTACAAGTTTCAAGAGCAAGGTAGCCTCTTCTCCCCTTATTTGTGAAGGAAGCACCCCCATAGCTCATGCCACCATGATGCAGAACTGCATTGATGGCTCTTCCCTTCTTCCTGCAGTCTGAAGATGTCAGATGGGCTCTCTGCTCTCCCTGATGGTTTTGTTGTGGCAGGGCACGCCAACAACAGTCCTTCGGAAAAGCTTCCCACATTTACAGGGGTAGAGCAGGCCTGCCAGACTCACACACCACAGATGAGTGAGTAGTATATGGTGAACTTGCTTGCTACTGATTTCTAATGTGAAACCTTGCTCACTGATGTAGGGGGAAAAACCAAGCACGTTCCTCTTTTAATAAATGCTTTCTATGACCAGTTTTGTCCTCCACCCTGCAAAAGCTGGTATTATGGGCATAAACCATTTTTAAGGGAATGAGTTCTGTCATAAACCAACATTGCTGCTTTTGCTCACATGAGAAAATTCACTGTGGAGTCTGTTTTTCTTGCTGGGGAGTACAGCACTGGCCTCTTGGGAAGCAGATAGATAGACCTCTGCAGAAAACAGAGCTGTAGACACTTGGCTCTCTGCAAGTGTGCTGAGATACCCTTTTCTCTTGTGCCAGCAGTTGACAGTCTCTCCTCCCAGCAAAGGGACTTAATCAGTCTTAACTCTTTAACATTACTGTAAAAGTGGGACTGTATTCTTAAGGCAAGATGGAGGAGCTGGTATCCTCATTTTTCTTCAGACATTTCCTAGGTATTTTTATGGGCTCATAGAAGCTACTGATTCAAGTCAGAAAATACTGAATATTGTGAAAATTACAATGCGCACTTGCCCAAGAGAATTTGTGGCTGTATATTACACTTTCTGCAGAATGGAATGGAGAGGAGGGATTTTCTGCCCATTCTGAAGGTTTGGGTATTTTGTTTTGGCTCACTTTTTTTAAAACCAAAGGACTAGGTTGTTGCTTAGCATTGTTGCTACAGATCTCCAAGATGTAGCATCCAGGACTGAACATGTTTTACAGGATGTTTGCTCTCTCATTGCTGCCTTCCTCTCTCTAACCCCAGCTTGCCACTTCCTCATTCACTTAATGAAGACAGAGGGTTCTTTATTGTATGATAGTCAAAATGTAATATGATCATATTTCAGAAGAGCTGGTGGCATGGTACCAGGTGTTTGGTGTTTTCTATTTCAGGGAGATCTGTAGCTGTAAGAATGGCTTCTGTCTTACTCAGTCCCTGTACAGGAAGTAAAGGCAGGTTGAGAATACTTTGTGGTGTGGCACTATCTGTGCAGGTATAAGCCTTTCCAGAGGCTACAGGTTGATGTGGATGGCATTGTGAGTTAGTTCCCTTCTAACCTCTTGAGGAAGAACAATGCCACCTGCTCACACAGAGGTAAATGTGGAGCTGGGTCTCACCACATGTGAAAACCTCTGAGTTGGCAAACCAAATAGATGTGAAAACCCATACAGAATCTCCAAAAGATCCAATTTTAAATCATGTTTTTTTAATGGGGGAAGTTTGGGCAGATCTGGTTTTGTATAAAGCCATTGGGATTGTTTCTCGTGGAAGAAGCAGCTGAGGTTTCCTTACAGAATGTGCTTTTAGTTAGCTGGTTCTGACATCTGTTGTAGATATTCCTGCTGTTTCTGTTATACCTTCTGTTGTGCTCCAAGTGAGCCAGCACATATTACAGTATTGTCTTTCCCTGATGGGTATGTGATTAAAGCAGGACTGATAAATTGTTGTTTCAGAACTGCTTCTAGAAAGACACATCCATAATTTTGTGGATTTGTTTCAATAACCAGAACATGATTTCTTCATTTTTGAACATATGTCTCAGGAAACATGTTATCCTATGTGTTATCCCACTAATACATTGTTCTTTGGAAGTAATATTGGCTGTGCTTATTAATGCACAGTGAAAATCTCCTACAAAGAGAACTTGCATTCTCCTGTCTTTAAAGATTAGTTTCATTTTGGAACTTCTCTCTCAACAACAGGTTTAAAATAAGTCACTGCCAGTAGTTGTCTTGGAAAATTAAGCCATTAAGGCAGTCTCAAAATGAGTTTATAGCAGTAGCAGCCTCCTGTTCTCACAGAAGAGGATGTGTAACTTTTTTTCCTAGCTAAATTGTATATCAGAATTTAAAAAAAGCTTCTTGTAAATATTCCCTTGCTGAAGGAGTGTTCACCCACACTGGATGCAATGATATTCCCATATGAAACCACCCTTTGACCCACTAATATCTTGTATTTTTTCTGGCAAGTAGAATATATGCCACATAAGCCCCAAAACTGCATTCTTATTACAGTCATTGTACAAATTAATTTATTTTACAAGTGGCAAAGTCTTTCCATGTTCTCCTAGTGTATATACTGATTAATATTTTCTAATCTCATTCATACTACAAAATATTTTGGTTTGGAAGGAATGCCTGGAGACCTGTGGAAGCCACATTTCATTTGCTGTAACAGTAAACCTGAAAAAAACCTGAAGGAAACTAAATCAAGTCCTCATACACTGTGCTTTCCTGATTGAAGATGAAACCACTTTTGGCTCAGTAGCTCTCAATTGTACTGCTGATCTCCCAACAGTGGCACACTGCTATCGATTTCATCTCGAGCAATCATTTCACAGCTGCCTTTACATCATTGCCATGTTTTTGTCCTTCACCCTTGGCTGAGCTTTTGAGCAATGAGCATCTGGTGGAGGTAATGACAGTGATGAAAATGTAACTATTCAGAAAAAAAAGCAGCCAAGGATGTTTGCACCAAGAGGTTTGTGTTGGATATTCAGCTTCAAAGGTGGAGCAGTGAAATCTTGTCAGGAGGTCATTCATTTTGAGAGTGGTTGAACAGGGCATTACAGGTTTTCATCTTGTGTTATGAGGAATGGTCATGCTGGTCAAAATTTCAAGCTAGTAAAGAGTCATCTCTAGATTTTTGTTTTAGAAAGAGATCAACATCTCTTGCTGCCACAAAACTAGCTTCCAAAAAGAGAGCCTCTCCTCCACTTTTTCTCTCTTTTCTAAATTTGTGTTGGTGATTGACTATCCTAATGATCTTGCACTTGTCTCTCTTTTCTTCATGGCAAACTTACAGCCTGTGTATATTTGAAATTGTGTTAGGTGCTGGGTCTCTGCAGGCATTCCATCCTCTCTTGCTTTAGTTTCTTTGCTCTCTGTCAAATCACTGGTGGTCAGATGTTTAAAGAATGAATTAATGGGTTCTTGATGGATTTTAGAGACAGCCCCATTGATTCTGGTGCAGGGTACCGTATCAGTCACCAGACCAATAGCTCATTTCTAAGTAACAGCACAGTAAGAAATACATATTGGCAGTACAAGTATTCAGATTCAAATGGCAGCAAAGCCTTACCTTACCAATGCAGACCTAAGTTTAATGTCCAGGTGCATAAAGAGTTACATGACTGTAGTGACCAGGCAGGCCAGCAGGAAGCTGGGAATGGCTCTTCTCCAGGTAAGGAGTGCAGTAGGTTTGTGCTGCCAGGTTTTGATAACAGGTGGTCTACAAGGATTGCTTCTCTGAGAAGCTGCCAGAAGCTTTCTCTATGTTTGATACAGGCAATGGCAGCAGGCTCCAAGACAGGTCCCTGGGAAGGCTGAGCCCATCACTGATGGTGGTAGTGCCTCTGGGATATCAGAGTGAGAAGAAGAAAAGGTACTGCACGGAGGCAAAATTGCAGCCAGAGAATAGAGGAGAGAGAATATGTGAGAGGAACAGTTCTGCACACACCAAGATCGGTGGGAAAGAGGGGAAGGAGGTGTTCCAGGAGCCAAAGCTGAGATTCCCTTGCAGCCCATAGTGAAGCAGCTGTGCCCCTGCAGCCCATAAGGTCCATGGGGGAGCAGAGATCCACCTGCAGCCCTTGGTGGACTCCACGCTGTAGCTGGTGGATGCCCAGAGAAGACTGTGATCCCATGGAAAGACTGACCTGGAAAAGGCTCAAGGAGCCCCATGAGACCCCATGGAGAGAAGAGCCCACACTGGAGCAGGTTTGCAGCAGGACATGTGACACCACAGGGGACCCATGGGAGCAGCCTGTTCCTGAAGGACTGCACCCCATGGGAGGGACTGACACTGGAGCAGTTTATGAAGGTCTGCAGATTTGGGATGGACAGTTTGGACAAGTTTGTGGAGGACTGTACCCTGTGGGAGGGACCTCAGGCTGGAGCAGGGGAAGGGTGTAAGGAGTCTTTCCCCTGATCTTGGTTCCAAGAGGGAGAAGGCAGTGAAACAAGATTGAAGTTAAGCCCAGGAAGGAGGGAGAGGTGAGGGGAAGGTGCTTTTAGGATTTGGTTTTACTTCTCAGTATCCCACTCTGATTTGATTGGTAATGAGTTTAAGTTGAGTCTGTTTTGCCTGTGACAGTAATTGGTGAGCAGTCTCTCCCTGCCCTTACGTTGATCTATGAGCCTTTTGTTACATTTTCTCTCCCCTGTCCATTTGAGGAGGAGGATGGTAGAGAAGCTTTGGTGGGCATCTGACATCCAGTTGAGATTAAACTGTCACAAGGAACAACTTGGACCAGCAGGGGGGCTCAAGAAATGCTGAGTTCTTCAATCAGATGGGTTTTTTTACTGCTGAGCTGTGCAGAAGCAGTGGAGAAGCAGTGCAGACTTGTTAATGAGGGACCATGTCCCACCTCCACTCCCCCTCATTGCCAGTTCTGTCCTTAGTGTGCTTAGATGAGGAAGTACTGCATAGGGCTTACACATCTCTCAGCATCAGCTGGGAACTGATTATTCTGTTTTTGGAAGGTATTGGTGGTGATGTAGGAGGCAGATGTTTCCCTGATGTCAGAGTTAAGCCCTGCTCCCATTGCAATGGGAGTTACGGTGGATGACCTTTGTCTTCACTGTTCAGAGAGATTTATTATATGTTAGTGTGCTCAGTTTTCTCACTTTCTATTCAGATACTGGAAGGAAGGAAAGCTTTCATTTTCTAATATTTTTAAGGAAAAAATAAATGGAGCAGTGAAGGGGATAATTTAGTCAGTAATGGAAGTTGGGGACAGGAGTAGGTTGACCACAGGATGCCAGCCACCTCTAGACACCCAGTTTTTTCTCAGAAGTGCTTTTGACTGTGCTCACATTTTATTTCATGAGTTTCAAATATTAGTATTTTAAAGTCTAGGGCATAAGTATAAAACTTGCTACAACTTCCTTGAACTAGAAGGGAATCAAATTTAGGATGCCACTTACAGGAAATGTTTAGTGCATTTGTGGCTTTCCAAAATGGACAAGAAGAGGGGAGTACCTACTCATGAGAGTTGTTACTTCATTACTAATTTTCCAGCCTGTCTTTTGCATTTCTTTACCTCCTGTATGGTAACATCATTTGGATCCAGCTGCTGCTGAAATAAAAGGCCATTTTGCCACTTGTGTTCACCTGCCTAAAAAGCTACCATAAGCAGAGAAGAAAGAGAGAAATACATCTTTTAGGATGGACTAACTGCCAGGTTAGGAGCGCTGTTCGGTCCCGTGGTAATCTTTGCTGTGGGCATGTGAGAACTGAACTTAGAATAATTGTAATAGTCTAGTTTCTTTTACAGCCCCTGAAGGCAAGTGTTTGTCATTATTTCCTGTAAGATATAAATCAGAAGCAATATTTGGGAATTTGGAAACCATCACATCACCCTAGTGTAGGAGCAGAAAAAAGAATCCATGTAATTTTCCTTATGCTGAGGGAATTTCTTGCAACACCCATTATCTGCAGCATAGATATTATGAACTATTTTCAAAAGATACCTCTTGAAAGCAAATTGCCAAATTTCTCTTTTTAGTTAGTGGATCACAAAACCCATTATCCTCTTGTGCAGCTTTTGCTCCAGTATCCTGCATAGTCATTTTGCTGAGCAGCAGAAGGCACAGAAGGAAGGAGGGTCACTGCATGCTGTGAAACCTCTCCTGCAGCCCTGCATTAATAGGCTCCTTTTTTCTGGCCTGTGTAATACCTGTCAGCTGCCCCTCATGCCATGTTTGCACAAGGGTCATTCCTGCAGTATATTTGGCCCCAGTTTGTGCTGTGGCTGAATTAGATCAAGCCAAACCCATATATAACACTTTTTTTTCACCTGGTTAGATTGACCCTGGGAGTAAACCTGTTCCCTGGGGCTATATCTGGTTTTATATATGTGCTGGGCCAAGGTATTAACTGTTAGTCAAAGTTGCTGGCTTGTTCATGGTTCATTAAAAATAAAGCAGACAAGCTAACACTGAATCAACTGCTCCAAAGCTGTGTTAATGTTTTCCTTCCTGACACAGGTGGGGACCTGACCTCTTCCCTCTTTACCAATGGTTTTGTATGCAAGAAGCTTGTCTTTTAAATCTCACTTGTCAGTAGAAACAGCTGTGTTATGAAATACGAAAGCACATCTCATCTGGTAAAGGAAAACACTCATTTGCCCTATAACACAGTACATAACAGGACAATGTGGAAGTGCAATACCTCTGCCTAACAGAAATTAGTAAGTCAACTCTGAAACTCTAATTGATGTAATTTACTGACCCTTGATGCCTTTCTCACCTTCTGAGCATGTCCCCAGGCAGTCTGGGAACTGCCCAGTGCAATAAAGGACACCTGAGGTGCTTTGTGTTCCCAGGCAGTGCAGCTGTTTTTGTGGATGCAGTGAGAGCTGTAGTCCAATTTTAAAACTCCTTTTACCTGGTGGGGGTAACAGCTGCTTTTGGTGCTGATCCGTGAGCACCTACAGCTGTGTGTTGCTTCCAGCCTTGCCTCTTCACTTCCATTCAGGAGTGGTGGTACCACTCTGTGACTCAGATGGTGGGTTGTGAGGATTCCTTATGGAGGTGGCATCTGCTCTGTAACTCCTCTACCAGATCAGCACAACTTCTTGTGACCTCTATGCTCTGCTTTTGTCACAGTGGTCCTTGCTGTGCCAGAAAGCATCCATATGAGACCTTCCACCCTTCTCTGGCTTCCTCAGGGTAGATGAATTGCAGCCTTGAGAGTAGTAATAAATGTGAGTTTAAATATTGCTTTTTGACTTTTATATTCCATCCTCAGTGTTTTGATTAAGGCAAATTAAAAATTAATCGCATAGCAGCCTGTATTCTAAGGTCATGCAAGTTAGGAATTCAAATTCATTGAGTATGATGGGGGCATAAAGATAAAATGAGAGATTTCAGGGGGTCTTACAATACTAATTCTTTAGGGATGAGCAAAATAGCGGACTGAGATTTGATAGATTCAGAGGGATGCCAGGATAATCAAACCATCCACAGGTCTGGAATCCTGTACAGTGAGATCCTAGATAAACATCCAGACCTGTAGACTGTTAGATATTTCATATTACATTGTAATTTCTTTGTCAGTACAAAAAAATGCCCCACTACCCAAGTGGGGACAAAATGTCTTGTACAGTTTCATGTGTACGACCATATCTGCTCTAAGTATCCTGTGCTTATTTTGATTCTGTCTGGATATTTGTATCTGGTTTCACCCTCTGCAAGGTGGGATACTGGCACCACCAAGTACCTTTTTGAACAGCTAAATTAAATGTTACCTTTTTGAAAAAAAAAATGAGGCAGTCAGTCATCTTCTTAATGATGATAATATATTTTTATAAAGTATCATACATAATTTTCAAAAATCAAAGCACTGGGGCCTAAATAGCTAAGCTTCATTAAGCAGATGAAATGAAAGAAGAGAAGCATCTGGCAGAAGAATGGAGGGCAGTGTAAAAATAGAGGCATATGGTTGTTTGACTAGCATTAGTAATTTCTAAAATTATGTTGCCTATGAACCTCTGCTCCATTCAAAGTAGAAGACTGAGTCAACAAAGCCAATTTTCAGGACACTCACACAGTGTTCCTTTCTTCCTAAAAATAAGTGGCCTAAGCTTGGGGAAATCAGAGGTACCTTTTGGCCAGAAGAAATTTTTGCAACATGGACAATTTTATAATGAACCCTAAATAAGTGTTCAGAAAACAAATCAGTTTGGTTTGTTTGTTTGTTTTGAATATGCTGTTTTCCTAGAGCAAGTGCCCTGATTTATTGTGATTGGTCAGTATAAGGATCCTGGAGAATATTCCTTAAATAAATATATCCCTTATTTGTACATATTTGTTTGTATAGACTCCACGAAGAGGCTGGCTTGCTTTGTGCTGGCTAGTGGAGTATTTACCATAACATGGCTTAACAGAAACCTGTATTTCACAAACATTAATGATTTTTCAAACTTTTAATCTTGACTTTAAGAGTCAGTTTCAAACTTCTATTGTAAACTCCTTGCTTCAGAGGGTTTTTGTTTGTTTATTTGGGATTTTTGTTTGTTTATTTTTTACATTCTTCTTTGTTTTTTCCTTATCCCTTACATAATTTTCCCCTACTCTCTATTGTCATCTTTTATGTTCCTTCTGAGAAATTTAGCTGGGTGTAAATGGTAGTGCATTACTTCTTGAAGTCCACTGTATGTCTCAGTAAATCCAAAATCAGGTCTTTAAAGTTTGTAAACCATAAATGTAGAAAAATTAAATTATTCTCTGTCAGACCTGGGACTGAAATATAGATACATATTCTGGTCACATCACTGGACCATGCTACCTCTGTGTATAGTTGCTGCTTTACCTGCCTGTCTGACATTTTCACCTTTCTCATCCCTTTCCTCTCCTAATTTGAGTCTTCTCAAGCAGTCTAGATTCCTTCAGACCTGACCACTCTGGAACTGCCTTGGTGTATGTGTTCACCTGACTTTCCAGCATGGTTGTAACACAGGCAGGACACAGCTTCTTCTGGTGTCATAAATATGCTCAATATATAATATGGTGGGATATGGATACATTGCTTGTTAAGAAAGACTGCAGAATGTGTAACTGCTGTTATCTGTGGAGAATAGAGTCTTTAGGATTATTTCTGCTTTATGTAATTGCGGACACCATTATATTTAGAGATTGAATGTTTCCTAAAGTAGAGAAAGTCCTTTTGACAGCTTGTTGAAAATCCTCGTGTCTCTAACTGTACTGTACAAGTGATGAGGTGTAGTCAGTAGGGGATTATGTTAAATGGGAAATGCACATTTTGCTTCAATAGTCGAAGTGCAAGAGCACCTTATTCCACTGCAAGAAGGATGGCAATTGGCAGCTTACTAAAGGGGGTTTTCATATTTTTGAGATTTTAATAGTAACATATACAATGAACCATTGTGCTGAATGCTTCTAGTTGTGAAATAAAAAGCACACTAAAATCAGTTTTCCCACATAAAGGTGGTTAAAATTTATTTCTGAAATGAAAAAGCTGTTTAACTCTGTAGAAAGTGGTGAGACCTATGCTGGTTTGGAGTTAACACTGGAGGGTTTCAGCACTGGGACTGTTTGATTTCACTTAGTTTCCAATGAACAGCTGCAAGTGCTCAGCTTTTCATGTATATTTTTAAAGCAATTTGGTTAGCAAAACTGGGATGATGTAGAAGTTGCTTCTCTCAGAAAACTCACCAGTGAGTTTTACTGTAATTTAATGTGGTCTAGTGGTCATATTCAAAGTGAATAAAGTGAAAAATAGACATGATCAGTGTTCATACTTCACTTAGTCCTGTTTTTGAGGTGAAGAGATCTGGAGGAACATGAGTTACTCTGATAAGTAGTCTAAGATTTCCTTATCAAGTTATGCTAAATTAATTAAACACCAGCTGCTTTATAATAACATCACTTTATTTTTTGTGTCTGTTTAATAAAGTTGGTTTTAAATCACAGTCTAAGTCACTGGCATATCTTATTTACACGAAAGAGCCTCTGCATTTTAATTCCTTTGCCTACTAAAACCAACAGTTCTCTAGCCACGTATCCAGCTTGAGAGGTATGTTTTAGCCTTCAGCACTGTATTCTTTATTTGCATTTAGATTTTGGTTCACTGTGTCTAACAGGTGGTTTCCTCCAGTGTTCCTGCTTAGTCAGTTCATTCCTATTTTTGCATTTTTAGAGTTGATTATTCCTGTGTAAATGTGGAACTTTGCACTTTATTGGTTGCATCCTCTTTATTCCAGACCATTTCTGCAATTTGAAAGTGAAATATAAGTGACCTGTCACTCTCTAAAGAACTCGAAACTTTACCCTTTCTGATGTTAGAGACAGATTTCACAAGTGTCATCTCTGTTTCCATGATCCCAAATGGGACTGTTGAACAAAACTGAACTCAGCATATATATACATAGGAGCCTATCAGAAATTTCAGGACAGTTTGATAAAGTAACTTTCATAGATAACTACTGAGCTATTGATTTTCTAAATCACTTGGGGAGCTACCTTGCACCCATAAGTTGTATTTTCTTAGTTTGTGTCAGTGTCAAAAGCCTTACTGAATTCAAGATGCGTATACTGGTTTTCTTTTTGCTTACTGAGAGGTTACCTTGTCAAAGAGGACTATTGCATCAGACATAATTTTTGATGATTTTTGTGCTGTTAGAGTTTTGTTATCTTACTTCCATTCTTGTATTCTACTTGTGGCTGCTTAGCCATTTATTCTGGGTGGTAAGGGCAGGGTGGCAGTTTGTAATTACTTTAGTTTTTCTTCTTTTCACCTTTTCAATGACAATCTTGACCTTCCTTTGTAGAATTTGTCAATTTTCTCTCTTCTCAGCAAGTTTATAAATATGAACCTAAACAGGTGTAGGGACATTGGCTGAGCATTTTAATTTATAATATTTTCTGGAATGTCCTGACCTCCTCCTTATTTTCTCTCATGAACTTTCTTTGGTATAACAAGTCAGGGCAGGAAAATGAGCAGCTGTATTGCCTTAGCTGGACCAAAAAGCTTCTCCTCCTTGCCTCACACAGTGGCCAGAGGTATATGGCTAGGAAAACTATCTCTCCCTTGACTCCATATGATCCTTCGGTACCTACATCATCCTTTTTCTGGATAAGATGGAATAGGATAACAACTACCTAAGCTTGATTTCCTAAATTTCATAAATGAATGTTTGTGTTAGTTTCTGAAGGTAAATCAGTTCTTCTGCTATAAAGTAATTGTTGCTAGATATTTAAATAATAAATGCTTATATCTTCAGTAGAACTTGGTGGTAATTTTTCCTGATGTTACCTTATGACTGCAGTAGTAGCTGCAGTGTTCCTTTATTCTAAACTGTGGGATGACTTTGGAAAGGGTACCTGGCCTAGAGAGTTAAGGCAACTATTTTATATTTTGTGAGTATTTATTGCTTGCAACTTTATTTTGGGGATATGAACATGACTGATAAAAGGTTTATCTAAAATAAGCATTGTTAAGCAGGTTAAGCAGCACTGTTTGTATTTTAAATGAAAAAAGCAAACTGCTTTTAGGGAAGAACGATGAAAGAAGGATGCTAGACTGATGAAACAATAGGAGAGAAATGTAAGGTGCAGGATACATTTGGTACAGCTGGGTGAATGTACTGAAGTCATGGTGCTTTGAGCTGAGGTGCTGTAAATTTGTATAAATTTTAGAGATTAGTCCATGAGATGTGAGTGTCAGTGTTACTTGTGTATTTTATGAAGCTGATGATTGGTCAGATTAGGCTCTGCAAACACCTCACCAGCTCTAGGAATCTAACCCACTGCTTTATTTGCTTGTAGTTCACCTGTGAATGAAAGAAAACTATATAATTTTATTTCAGTGTTGCTTGCAGCAAGTCTGAAAGGGTCTGCTGTTTCCCTTGATTGCTTTACTTTTCATTATAACAGTGTTCAAACACCACTGTCTTCTGTGTTAGAGAGCCAGCATGGTCAGAATTGGCAATATCCAGCTCAAGGCTGCAGACTGGTATGGTGCAGGAAACATTTTGGCAATTGTACTGAAGTGATGCATATTCCTGAACATAATCCAAACTAAAACAAAGTAACAAAAAGGATTTTTCCTTTCTTTTGGCACTTCTGCTGTGATGCTTGCTCTGATATCACCTTTCCAGTCATTCATGTGGCATCCCAGGAGAGGCAAGATATGAATTTCTAATATAAGTAATAAACAGGAGCTTTTCTTCTCCTCACCTAAATATGTAATTTGATATTGCAGGGACAGAGGATAGTTTTCTTTGGCAGGTCACTTTTAAGAATCTTCCACACAATTTTTATGCCAAAACACTTCTGTTCAGTAATTCTGTTACAGAGGGACATTAAGAAGCTCAGGCCAAAAAGGCAAGACATTTTCTCCTTGGGTTTGAAACAGGTTAGAAAGTAGATGAGGGAGGAAGGTCTACAAAGGCTCTTCCAGACTCCATGAGCTGGGAAATGTTGTGCACTAGCAATGCATTTGGATGGGCACAGAAGAGGCCTTCAGCCGAGAGGCAGGAACATCCTCTAGGGAAGAGACAAAAGCAGGCTCCCAGCTCAAGGGATGTGAAGGCAAAGCTGTGCTGGGGAGCTGTGCAAACTCATGGTTTCTAATGGTCTGTCTCTGTCCTGCATGGGCACCACCAGTCATGTGGGGACCAGTGCCAGAACAAAATGTGGCCTCATCCAAGTTGCTTACAGATGAGGAACAAGTGTGTTGGCCCATCATGTTGTTTAGTCTGTTTAAATTTGTTAGTGCGTAATAATGTGAGAATTTAGCAAGGAATCCCATTCCTTTCTCTTCCCTCTGCATTGAGGCTGCTGCTTATATTGTTTCCTTTCTTCTTTTCATTCCTTCTCTTTTAATGTTCACCAGAAATGTGGAATAATGGAGTTTTACACTGCTGCAGCAAGTGTAGCACCTGCCATGTGAAATCTCTGCTTTTCTCTTTGAGTGAAAGCTTTAAGCAACACTTCTCCCAGACAGAGATTAAGGCCTCTGAATTCCTGTCTGTGGTGGCCATTTGATTAATACAGGGTCCCTTTATTGTCACCCTGCCTTTCTGCTCTTCCTCATTAGAAATCAGTGACTCTTCCCCAATTCATTCATGACACAGAGAAAAGAATGTCTAATGATACTTACAAAAAAGAAAATATATAGCATGCATTCAGCTGGTAAAATGAGCTATTTTCCCACATGGGGAGGGGATTAGGCAGGGGGGCATTTGCCTCCTGCACCTGCTGGTAGAAGCCTCTGACAGATGACAGTGCAATATATATATATGCATATATATATATATATATACACACATGTAGGTGCCCGCACAAGCAGGAGAACTAAATACAGTTGCTGTTGACAGGTAATTTTGTTCTTGTATGTTTCAGTGAAGGGATGTGGTGGCCTGGAGTTGTGAGGGGTTTTGTCTTTGAAGGTTGGAAATAGTTTTGCTCCTGCAAGCTACTGTTTCTGTTAGCACTTGACAGCACCTTTGCACCGGGGAGGATTTATTTGCTGGTGATTATCCAGGGAGGCAGTGCAAGGAGGGGTGCGGGGGTGTGTTTTGGCCACAGCATGGTGCTCTGGGGGCATAATCCTTCCTGTAAGGAATTGCACAATTTACAGAGATAGAAATGGGTATGCTGATGGTTTGCTGTAACCCTTTTAGCCCTTATCTCCAAGGTTTTCTCCACCTTTTAGTGACGTAGTCCTTCCAGACACAGACGGCGTGAATATGTGCATCAGTTCACCTGGGGTTAGAGTTCCACAAGTGCTTTTCCCTGCTGCCTCCCAGCTGAGCAGCTGCAGGTCATGCCAGGGCTGATGTCTGGGGCTTGCTTCAGTTCCCTTCAGCCTGTGTGGGAGTGTGAGCACAAGACCTGTGGTGCAAAGCCAAACCAAAAACAAGCACTCTTGGACTCTTGCTTATCGTGTGCCAAGGCAGTGTGGAGGGACTGCTGATGCAAAGAGAGGTGGGAGTCGCCCAGAGGAAACATCTCAGGTCCAGCTGTTACTGGAGTGATTTGATGGGCAACAGGAGCTTTCTTCTGCAGTGGCAGGATGGTTATGTGCAGTGTTGGTGGTGAGACCAGTGTGGCCAGGGCTTGCCTTAGCCCTGGAGCTTGGGCCTGCAGGGTTTGGAGTTGGCTAGAGCCTACCTATAGGGATACATGCCAAAGGTGTCCAGAGCAGGGTTACCAGGTTCAGTGTGATAGGTGTTGTTACAGAACAGAAAGAGGAGGGAAAAATCACCTTAAGGTATCTATAAACCATAATGCAGGGTGTAGAAAGTAATGTAAATAAAATCATGCATACATAAATATATTTGATATATATATATAAATGTATCAAATATATATATATATATATGTCAAATTGGTAAGGAAAGTTTCACTTTGCTCACCTTGTTGGTCTCCATGCTCAACTGTGGTGGTTCTTGCACTTTTGTCATTCAAGTATCTGACAGAAGGATAAGGATCAAAAAAAAGCCCCCAGCAACTGTGGTTCAAGATGAGTTCAGGTGAAATGAGCATGAATGAGGAAAATGTACTTGGACAGGTGCTTTGTTTGTGAGTGCTTTCTCAATGGAAGATGCTTGTCTGTTCACTGCTGTGGAGGTTCTGCCTTCAAAATGTACTGGATCTACTCCAAACCATAAGGTGGCAGTGGCCATAACATGCCTTCCTTTATCTTTCACTTGGTTTTACTTCTGTTTTTAATGTTTCGGCATACTAATGTTTTTATTTTACCAGCACCACCCTGAGTAGCTTATTGTACTGCTATATGAAATTACTTGATTAATAATTCAGTTTCAGTATTAAATTTTTCTAATGCTTTGTTACGTAGGTACCTGAAACTGTCAGCTTTCTTTGGTAGTGGTGCTACAGATCAAGAACCCAAAACTAAGACCTTATAAAGAGGGCATTTCCACAAGCACCTGTTTACTTTGTTTATGGAGGTGTGTCTCCAGCTCAGAATGAGCTTCATTCTTGCAGCTCTGGCAAATGAGCTGTGACACACTCTTACTGCTGCTGCTGCTGCAAGTAATGAGATAAAGGTTACTTTCCTGAATGAAATGCATTTAAATGGCAGGGAAGGAGAAGACTCTGATCTATTTTGATTGCTTTTCCCCATGATATTTGAATACTGCAGTATGTAATATGAACAGTTATATACTATTTTTTTTCTCTTTATGATACCATAAATCAAGGGAGAGTTTTAAAAAACCCAAATTGCTTTTACTGACTTTGCCTTTTCCCCTGAAGACCCCAGGAGCTTAGATCTGAACGCTTTGCGTGAACATATTGTCCTATTTATGTTGAATAGAACTATAGATTTTTATGTTGGATAATGTATCTCTGAGGCAAATAGCATTACCTGAATGTACTAGACATTTAGAGTCAGCCCTCTTTGTTTATGTTTTCAACCCAAGATCAATGCTAAAGAAATAGTTATAAAACTGCTCATCAGAGGTTTCAATAAATAATTTTCTGTAGTTGCAGAGTGATTAAGATGCAACAATGTGTTTTGAGGAATAAAGTGCTTAATAACCTAGCACTGTAATAGCTGTTACAGAACAGCTTTGGGTTTCTTCTCCTTATCAAAGAGGTGATAAATTAGAGTGTTTCACTGTGCAAACTCCATCCTTTTTCTCTGGTTCAGCTTCTTTAAATTGATGAGAATGGGAAAATAAATATGACAAAAATAGGTATAATTGCTCAAAATTCTTCATTAAGAGTTAAGAGTGCATGAATATAAATTTGGGACACAGGGGTCAATTAAGAAAAACATAACATGAATTTACTCTGTAATCTGTTTGTAACAGGCTCAAATGATACCAGTTTAAAAAGTGGGAGAGCCCTTGAAGGAACTGAGGCAGCAATGGAAGGACTTGCTCGCTTGCTGGTTGGTGCATGCAGGCGTGTACGGCTGCTTGTTTTTCAGACAATTGTGCCAGCGCTGTAGCAGCTCTTGTCTGGCACAGCACCACTTGAGTGCACTGAGACTGGGCTGCTTGTTTCATCCCGGCATCTGGTGAGATTAAGTATTAGTGCTGCTGTTTAATGAACAGTGTGCGGATGTGCATGAGTATTTGGGGTTGTTTTTGTTTCCTCTGGTTTGTAGCCGACAAAGCTGTAGGGATGAACAAAGCCTTCCAGACAGCCTACTATATAGATTAATTTACAGCTGCCAGTTTATATTAGTTGTTCTATTTATTCTGCTTCGGTGCTTTTTTGAGGAAAGGAGTGTTTCTTAGTCAATTGTCTGGCAAAGAGAAAGGAATTCAAGAAATGTGAAGCAAACAAATTTGCGGTAATTAGACAAGCTTTTGGCAGATGAACTGTTTGCTCCCTTTTCTTATGATATTATGTTACACAGAAGGACTGAAGTTTGAAAATAGAATTTGAGTTGACGTCTGAACTTTGTCTTTACTCTCAACACCCTGTGTTGGTGATGCTGAGGTTTGATGAATAGCATCTGCAACTACGTCTCTTGTCTGCCTACTTAGAAGCCTAGCCCTACAGGAGGTTTGGGCAGGCAGAGCAGCTTATGTCTCTTGTCTCTGCAGCTTTTATGATGCTGTAGATTTATCAGGAACCTCTAATACTCTTTAATTTTGTTTCCCTGTAACTCTCCTTCTCTCTGTCTCTGTTTGCACTGGGTCCTGTTGCTGTGTGCTGACCACCTGATGCATCCAGGGACTCCTGGCACTTTTTGCTAGAGATGTCCGAAGCTGTGCATGGCCCTGCACACCCTGAGAGGCAACTCCGTGCATTAGGTGTTTATCAGTGAGGGAATGAAAGAAACAGCTGAAAATTTATCCAAGAGCCTTATGGAAATGTCTGAATATTGATAATACAGACTGCTGTCTCGTCTGTCTTCTAAAATAATTGCTTTGGAGGACTCAAGTAATTCAGAAGGGGATTAGTTGGTTTACTACGAGCAGGATCAGGCACACTGGGGCATGTGCTCTTCTTCCCCACCCTCAGTGGAGCCAGTAATTTGTTGCTCAAATTACGGTGCATAAGATCAAACTGGGCTAAATATAATCTCGAGTGATCCTGCACAGAGGGTTTCTTCTGCTTCGCTCTGTGGGGTTGCAGGCTGGGGAATAATGCATTGTGGTCCTCTTTGGAAATCAAGTGGAAGCTAGGAGGACATGAGACAGCCCAGGTGCTGAGAAGAGACCTTTCAGGAGCAGGAGCCGCTGCTCTCAGGACCCCAGAGCATCAGAGGAGCCCATTCTCCACCGAGGTGTCCCTGATGAGCTGTCAGCTCTGAGGGAAGGCAAGGAAGTGAAGTCTCTGAAATTTACTCATAAACCTTGGCAGGTAAAATTACAGTATCTTGTGTACTTAGATGAAAGTGTCAAATGAGAGATCTGTCATGCAGAGATAGATACAGAGGCATATGTACATATATGTATATATATATTTATTTTTTTCCCTCCCATTGAGAAGGTGGTTTTGCTCCATAGTAGGTGATTAGTAGCAGGCATGACACCAATACTGTGATCTTTGCTTTCTTCTTTCTTGATTGGACTTTGGCTTTGGAGCTTGCAGGTGTCTGTGACAATGGTGCAGGTGTTTGCTGTGAAATGTGCAGCTTCATTTGAGAAATGCTTTCTACTCCTCTTTTGATCTTTATCCTTTGAAGGTTATTTTATTGATTTAGAAATGCCCTTCAATGAATGTTGTTCTTTTAACTGTTTCATATCAGATGTTTCAAGTATATGTGTGCTCTATTAATATGAATTTTATTTGTTGACTGTGTCAAAAGTTATATGTCCTATGTGAAAGATTTCAAAACCTTATCAGCTAATCATGTTGTTTTTAAGATTGTGTAGCAAAGTGGAGCTGGTACTCGATTTCTTCAAAGTATACTTTGACATGGAGTGGGTACTTAGAGTTAAAAATAAAAAAACCCCCAAACTTCTAAATGCACCAAATCCTAAAACAATCAGTGAATTATCAGAAATAAAAATGTTATATGTGGGGTTTTTTTATTGTAACCAGTCTTTAAAATGGTTCAGAATAATGAATAAAACTATTTTAAACTGTTAACTGTATTATAGAAATATATATTCCAAACTAACATAATTGATAAAACCTTGAAAATAGTTGGTGTGCATAAAAACTTACAAAACTCCACAAAAAGACTTTAAATTACATATATTATTTTTTTTTAACATTTTCTCTTCAATTCCTGACTGACTTTTTTGTTTCCTTCTGCTGTTTCTATTGGAGTTTACTCTTAAGAGCACAAATAAATCAGGAAGTATTTGGGGTATATTTAGAGGTTTTTTTTGCAGATATCCAGTTTGTAGCTATCCAGTTGTGTTAGCTGATTTTGAACCTTTTGCCCTTTTAATTTGTGTCACAGATGGGAAGCAGGCAGTGTGCTGAGCAGATATGCAGTTGCCAGCACAGCAGGTGTGCCTTCAGACAGACCTGCCTTGCCTGTCCAGATGTATCTGTGCATCTGTTCAGAGTTGGATTCGTATGGAAAGACTGGAAATGGTCAGTAGTGGCAGTACAGTGGGAACCACCACGGAGGCTGAATCCCATATTTGGGTTTCAGTGTCCAAAACTGAAATGAGACTAATCTAGTGCCCTCACATACATAGACAAAACGAATGCTTTCTAGTTTAAATTAGGTTAGGAAAAGTAGTTCCTGTATTTGCTACTGTATTTTAAACAGTATGATGGTTTGGAATGAGTGTGAGAAAGTGAACAGGTCATTTTACCAAGTCTTTCAGGTGTTAGTTGAAACATCAGGCTATTCAAATTTGCACATTTGAATCTTAAACCAACCTGTCTGCCTGGGACTCTCTTTTAGTGAATGGAAAAAGACATTTTTTCCTCCAAAGGGAGGTTTGGAATCTCCAAATTAAGTGTCTAGTGTGGACTGCCTTTTGTTTCTACCTCCACAAGCATGCTCTGCAGTCATTGAAGAGAATGGGTCTGGGCTACCCGTGGATATGTATTCCCAGTCCCTTGTCTTCCTGAAGGGTGGTGGTGAGGGAGAAGGGTGGGGCAGTGTGGCCATCAGATTCTTCTAGAGGAAAAATCTATCAGCCAACTTCATTTGTTTGAATTAATTCCTACACACGGGGGTCCTAAAACTCCCCATCTTTAGAGAAAGCTGAGTAAGTGACATTTCATAGGCTGTCCATTCCGTTATCTAAAGAACTCTTCTGTTTTCATGTGGAGGGCGCCTCATTCCCACGGTCGTAGTGCTCCAGAGCCCTTTGTTCATTTCTGCTTCTCTTTTTGCCCCCTTTGGATGGAGGGGCATAAATCTCTTTGAAATGTCCAGCTAAAATGTCAGGGTACTTAATGAAACAGTGACACAGCTACTTGTGCTCATCATGAAGCTTTTAAATGGAGAACAAATAAACAGCCAGTAAGTTCATAGATATAAAGGCTTGTTTTCCTGCAAGAACCATAATGATTCTCTGGTGTCTGTGCCTTGCAGCCTGTCACAGTAACTGATTTTAATGTGTGTGCCCTACAATGGCTTTGCAGGTAGTTGAATTGTCCTTCCATTGGCATCCCTAACTTTAAATGGACTAAGTTCTATCTGCTTAAACCTCCCCTCTACTGTTTCTCTCCTTTCTCGTTTGATTTTCTTCTGAAAAGCAGTAAAGAAGCTAGCAAAAGAGAGGGAAGCAAGATATAGTGAAGAAATGCCATAGTTCAGTTGAACCCATACTTGAATTAAGAATTGTTCCTTTTACAATTCGTATTTTGGAGCTGTGTTGCAGGGTGGAAATCCCTGTTTGCCTCAAAGAGCCTACATGGATTTTACTAACAAACATTAAACTAGCAGAAAGAATTCTTCAGCATACTGTGTTATAGATAGAAATCCACAGACTAAATATTCCAAGATCCAAAAAAGTAGCCTGGAGATTTAAAGCCATTTGTAAATATGAACAATAACAAGCCTTGTAGTTCTTTAGGTATCAGGAGTTGGAGTGAAGTCATCAAAGTTAACAGAAAATTCCCTGTGATGTAATAGGGCCAAGGATCATGCTTAATTTCTACTTAAAGTTTTGCATATATAACATTAGATATAGTCAAGGTGGCACCAGGAATGGCTTTGCTGCTTTAATGACAACAAAATG
This sequence comes from Oenanthe melanoleuca, assembly GCF_029582105.1. Classification (NCBI taxonomy): domain Eukaryota; kingdom Metazoa; phylum Chordata; class Aves; order Passeriformes; family Muscicapidae; genus Oenanthe; species Oenanthe melanoleuca. Next base: position 34,605,685 of record NC_079336.1, read on the forward strand.
AATGGTGGTTAAAAGGTGTTGGGAGTCCCATAGCCTCAGATGGGAGCTAAGGGCTATGACAGTTCAGAAGACAGTCTAGAAACAATTTTTAGCTCTTTCTCTAAGAAGACAGAAGCAAAATATTTCCTCTAAAGGCTGGCCAGGTTGTTGTTACACATGGGGTTCACACCATCTTAGTAGAGGTGTGTGAATATTAGAGGTCATGTCCCTTTGTGGCCAGAGGAAAGGGCAAGAAAAAATCTGGGGTTCTCCTGTGCCTGCATTATAGTTGTTTGCCTTTCTCCATCCACGATAGAAGGAAATTTTACTAACCTAAATCAAAACTTTTAAAAGATTTAAGTTTTCCAGGGAAGCGTATCCAGCATGGTGACTATTGCACAGCTTTGTGAGGGACTTGTGTGTTCAGTGCTCAGCCTACTGTTAAGAGAAAGAAGTGGAGTGAATGACTAATGTATTGCCTGTAAATAGTGTAAAATAATGAGTGGGGGGAGCAAGGAGCTGCAGAGAATGTGTCTGAAGTCTCCAGAGTTTTGTCCTTCCCTTCCCCCTTGCACCTGGGTGGATCAATAGAAAGGGAGAGCAGTTGTGTAATGGCTTTTTTGCCCATCACTGTGTGCTGTTGGTTTGACACATGCAATTTACTTGGAAAAGCTTAAGTAGCCTTAATAACAGAAAGTCCCAGCAGAGCTGACACTAATGGTCTCCCCCGTTGTCAGTCTCAACAGAGAGATTAAGAACTGAATGGACAAAGAGACCCTATTACCACCACTCCCCTTCACTAGGACAGGTTTGTACAATCAACCCAATATTCAATTTTTTAAAATTGCTGCTGCATGTGCTGTAATTTTGTGTCTGTTTTTTATGGCTATTGTGTGGAAGACTTTAATTGCAACTCATTTCCAAGTAAGACTGGCTTGTTTTAAGATTTTTTCTCTTCTTCTGTTTCTCTAGCATGGCAGACCAAAGATTTCTCACCATAGGAAATAAAACAAATGTATTTTGAGAGGACTCTAGGTCTACATAGGGTTTGATTGATGATGATTGATTGACTGATTGATTGTGATAAATATGTACCCCACCTTATTCAGTCTCACTATTGAGAAAACACATAATCATTCAGTGAACAGCTGATTTTCGAAGACTGTTGACAAACTGTTAAACCAAACCTGGATTTAGAAGATTAAAAACTAAATAATAATTAAAGCATCAGTATCAACGTTGTGTAGCATTGTCAGTCTTTGCTTTATAGCTCATTGTATTTTCCAACATCACTCAAAATACTTTGCTAGGTACACCAGGTGAATGGTGGAGTTCAACATATTTGTATTTCAAAGGTAGTAAAATAGATGCTTTGCATTTTATTAATTGAATATAAGTATATGAACATATTTAATAGATGGTTCTAGAGAGGAACAATTGCTGTTGTACCATATAATAACTAATATTTATGCTGCCAAAATATATTTAATATGCATGAAAAACAATGGGTTTGTACAGCTTTGTATGTTTTTCTGCGTGCATACAGTATACAAAAGAACACTGCACATCAAATGAATGCAATATTTAATCTAAAGTGAAATGCTTAACACTCATAGCAGCAGTTCAAAGATGAGGACAGCTTTATTACTGTTTTAGAGTCACGCTTTCTTAAACTCCAATTCTTGTCTTACTGTGGATAATTAAAGTTTTGTTGTTGATCTCCAATGATTAAATTGGCTCCCTTATGTATCATAGTTACAGTGTTGGTTTTTAAAGTGATTTGTGCATACATCAAAAATGGTGGTGGGGGGAAAGTGTTAATAATCTTTATTAACAAAGACTTGCATGACTGATACCAGAAAGAGAAGTATATAAACTTTCTGTTCCTACCTAAAGAAAATTTAAAATATCTCATTTGAAATACCTCCTAAATGGACTGGAGTGCATTTTGGGAAATACCTGCGTATTTCTTAAATCATGTGCACTAAGCAAATACCACAATTTATAAAGAAGCAGTAATTTATTATAAATATTTACTTTACAGCCCGAGTGAGGTTTTTGACAGCATAGGCTTGTCCCTGGGAGATTCCCTTTTTTTCTCCCTCCATTTCTCTCTCTCAATGTAGGAACTCAGCAATTGTTTTGAAGAGAATACTGGCAAAAGAAGCTTTTTCATTGCTTGTACTCTCTTCCCCTTTCTTATAAGCCTTTCATTCTCCAGCAAAGGCAGAAGTTCTTTGCCTGCCCTCCTTTGCTAACCCCTCCACTTGCCCTGATGATAGTGTACAATCTCAGACCATTTCATTGCTTTTTCATCTCTTATCTTAGTATCCCCCCTCATGTCTCAGTCCTCTGGTTTCACAAGCAGCATAAGCTCATCTGAACCTCTTACAGCATGAAAAAAGACCAGACCATCATCAGTTACATTTGCTCTTCTAGATACCTTCTGCAGTTATCTTCTCCCTCTTATTGAGCAATGTGCTGTCAGTAGTTGTTGATGGTTAGTGGCACAGTGACTTTTCCAGTCCAGCTTTGCACATTTCATTCTGGACACTGTCTTTCCTGACCTCATCCTCATCAAAGGCTACAATGTGCATTTCCTCCTCAGCCTCACATCAGCTGCCATCTGTCTGCAGTCCCTGATGTCCTTGAAATCCTGCCCGTGCTTTTGTTCTCTGATCTCAAACAAGATGTTGGGTAGCATGCCTGGGCTCTTAAACTGTTCATAGCATTGCTGCTGGATCCCTCCTGCACTGTCTGCCACTCTGTCCAATTGCTGCTGCTTGATTTTCCTCACAAATACAGAATAGGGATCTGTTTCATCTTTTGGACCCTTTTCTTTGAACCAAGTTTCAAATTGTGAGTAGTCTTTAACAAGTAATCTGTAAATTAGCAGCATGTTATGTTAACTTCGTACTGTAGATAGTATTTGCTAGATAGACTATTCATACTGATGTGGAGTTACTTCTGTTAGTATGCAGTGAAATCACACTAGCTGTGCTCCTGATGAACTTCTGAGGTGAACTGAATGATACAGCTAATCAAATTATCCTGAATTAGGCTTAATTACATTTCTGCATGAGTGTTTCTGATTTGTTTGTAGGGTTTTTTTGTTGTTGTTGTTTTGTTTTGGTTTTTGATTTTTTTTTAACTTTTATTTTTCTAATTCCTGCATGAAATTGTAACAGCACATAACTTATGGAACTTGTACAACCTCTAAGACATTTTAGGAAGTAAAGTCATTTTCAGAGTACACCATTTATTCCTAAACAGAAGTAGCATATAAGTCCATCCAAGCTGTAAAGAGGGATGAGCTCTGGAGATGTCTCTCAAAGTTTGGCTTCTTAATTCTCACTTTAGGCTATGTCTTTTTGCACATCATCTTGAATGTGACTGTTGACAGTCTACCTGTAGTTTAAATAAGTTTATTTTTTTTTGTTCTTTATATTTCAATTGGTATTTCCAATTAAAATGAAACAACAAGGTATATTCACAAGACAGTGGCACTGTCATTGACAGCATATTCAGCAAAACAGTACCAAAAGGTCAAGTTGCAGGCATAACTAATGCTTAGTTTTCCAATGCCTTTATGTATTATCAGGTGGTTTTTGTGCTTAAATGCATCTGCTGATCCAAATGTATTAGGGAAAAGGATAGCAAAGCAGCTAAATTATGTGGTGATTTTAATTAGTAGGAAAGAGGGATGGTAAGGTCTTCCAACAGCATTTTCTAATTGAAGTCACTGAACTGGCATTTCAGCAATGATTTCTGCTTCAGAGATCAAGAGATATTATTTATCCTTAGCAGTTTTCAGCTCTCAAAAGTTCATGCAGGCCAAGTGACTTCCATCATTCGTGAACACTGTTGTGAACTTGTCCCTTTCCTGATTATTGATTTGTCACATGATTTCTGGGTAGAAATGAAGGTCTCTTGCATTTTCCTCATCCTTACAAAGCAGTGAGAGCTGCACAATTTTATTTTCGGAGGTCAGTTAGTGGGAGCCCAACTGGAGAGCTGTGGTTGGAACTTGTTTATAATGGGAAGTGGGTGTATAAAGCTCAGGAGGAAACTCCTGCGTTTGCTCAGGTGTATGAAGGCAGCTGAGTGCTACAGAAAACACTGGTATTAAATTTCTGTGTTTCTCAGTCTGCTGTGATGCTCCATTTTTGATGTGTTTCTCCTCATCCAGGAGCAGTGTACAGAGACTTGCTGTTGTTGTCAACACTGGGAAAGATTGAAGCTGGCATCCCCATAGTCCTTCTCCAGAGGTTGCCTTGCAAGACACAGCTAAAAAATGTTCTTCAGAAAGAACTGAACCATAGATCCTTAAAAGTGAGTAAAAAACAAATGCAACCTTTCCAAATTTTGGTCTAAAATACATAAAAATAATGACATGGATTAGCATTTTAATAATGCCATGGATTTGCATTTTATAAATGCATTCCAATTGCTGGTTAACTAGGGATTGTGAAGAGCTTGGACTGAACCTGTGGCACTGGGTTATGGTATTTACATCACACTGCTGTGTTCTTCGGGGTGTGTAGTTCCTTGCCTCCTCTGCTGTCATTGTACACCTCTGTTGAGGTGCATTTTTGAGGATCAGTGGCTCTAGGAGTGTCAAACATGCCATTGAAATGGGATTTCCCTAAGCAGGAGGCTAGCTTACCTAGCTTGAATTCTTCAAGACAAAGTCACAGACTGTCCCCCTAGGGAGCCCCATCCTCTGCACAAGAAGGGGCTTTCCATACTCAAAAGTGTTTCATTTTTTCTGGAAAACAAGGTACTCTCAGTGCTGGAGGACTGGCTGGTTTTGTGGGATCAGTGACTAGGGCTTAGAAAATTAGACCCCAGAGTGTGATGTGTTTCCTGAAGTCCATGCAGAAGATAAGTCATTACTCAGATTTGCTGATATTTTCTGCACTTGTTCATTTTTGCATTTCTTTTCCAATCTAAGTGTTTTCCCATGGTAAGTTGGAGTGCTTGCTTCAGATGGGTGCTCCAGCTGCCCTCAGCTTCCATGGACACCTTTGATTGAAGAAGTGAGTGAGTTATTTGAGAGCTATTAACTGTCAGTGTCTAAGCAGAGTCTTTTCCCTTGTAAAGCATCCCTCATTATCATGCTATCACCAGTGCAATTTCTGGTCTCACCAGAGATTTTTCCATTGAGATAATCCCTGCACAACTGTCTACTGTCACCCTTGCAAGCCAACATGAAAGCAAGATCAGCCACATGTCATCAGCTTGAAGATATCTTCAAGTTAATAGCACAATACAGTAAAGCAACAAAAAATGTGATCTGATGGGATGCATACAGCCCATAGAATGTGTGCAAAACACCTTGTTTTTTTAGTTTTATTTTTAAAGTTATTTCTATCCCCCAGACTTGTTTTTCTCAAAGATTTGACTTATTTAGGTACTTTGTATTGTGGGATGCTGCTAATGAAAGTAATTGCTTTATTCCTGAGGTGACTGGGCATGTTGTAAGACAGGATGTAACAATCCTTTAATGCAATATAAAAGGGTCTCCAGGTAGATACATTCTCTGCTGCTGCCTGAAATGTTTGTGAGTTTTGGTTGTGGAAATTATTACTGCTTCTGCCCCTCCTGCTTGTGTAACTACAGAGAAATGAGTGTTAAAACAGGACCATTTGGCTTGTCACTCTCAGTTGTGTTCTTGGTGCTCCCAGCTTATGAAAAATAGAAACAGCATTTAACCCTCAATTCATAAATGGGGTGGTAGGACAGAAAGGACCTCTAAGCAATATGGGAAGGTGGAACAGGGAGGCAATACAGGAACTTCAAAAGGAGAGGAAATCTACAGGGATTTAGCTCCACTAGCTCCAAAATCAAGAGGATTAAACTCTGCTGAGTTGAGTGCCAAGCACTACACTGTAAGAATGGGTCTCTGATTCTTACAAGGCAGAGAATTACTGTTGAAGCTGCAGAAATAAGTCAGAGTTTGGAGTGTGCTGAGAAGTGAATTTGGTCTGTCTGATGCAGTTGCAAGGAAAGGCAAAGCCCATCTCCAGGGCTTTGGGATGCAGAAATTGGTCTGTAGAGGAGATTAGAGGGAATTATTAACTGTGTGCTTGTCATGGCCTGAAGGGGTAACTGGCCTAGAGGAGTAAGAAGATTTTGACCATGGGGGGTTTCAGGGGGATTTCACTTCTGTAATACAGAAGTGGTTCTGGGGGAAAACCAGTACAGTAACAGGCAGAGTCTCACATCAATGATGAGCCTTGTCACGAAGCTGGAAGTCAGCCAGACATCCCTAATGAGGGTTGAAGAGTTTGTCTGGAAGAAATTGTGGGAAGTTCATGAGGGGAGCTCAACCTGTGTTAGAAAACCACAAGCAGTGCAGGAAATAACCAGAGGATAAAGCTCCAATTTGAGTAAAAAGTAAGCCCTTTGTATGGCACAGAGACATTAGAGGGTGTACGACACTCCTTCAGCAGCCAAGAGGTGCTGTTGATTTCTGTCTTTCAGCTGGGAGAACCAGTTAGATTATGATGATGATGATATCTCACATCTCGGACCACTGTTTCCTGTTCTTGCAGTTAGAACAGCCAGTGGCAGTTGCTGAACCTTATTTTCTTAGCAAGTTTTCCACCTTTCCCACTTCTTTCACCTTTTCAGATGATGAGTTCCTTGTTTTTGTACTTCTTGATGGTATTTCAGGATGCCTCTGGATTCTGGACACCTAGCTGCCCTTGAAAGATGCTGACTGCACTTCTCAAGGATGCTGCTGGTTCCCAGGCTCACAGTCCAGCAGCATTTCCTATTTCAGGACATATATTGTACTCAGTATTTCTCTCCTTACAACCAGGTTGCACTTTAGGGCTGCTCACATCAAGAGCCCTTTGCAAATATTCTGTGTAGTTTTGGGTACCAAGCCTCAAAAGAACTACATCAGGGGATGAATGAGCAGAGAGCTGGGATACGTTTTCTAGAGGAGAGTGGCAGAAAAACTCTAGTGTTTTATCTAGACAAGAAAGCATTGAAGGAAATGCAAGAAGGGAAGCGGGCAGGGATCCTCTTGAGTGATCTTCCATGCTTCATTATGTTTGTCAATATAGTAGATAAATATTAGGTATATAATTTTGATAATTTTGTGGGGAAGAGAGTGTTGTAATTGTCTGGTGTACAATACTGACTGTATTGAAATTTCTGTTCACTGCCTCAGTTTCTGTGCCTTTACATGCATTCACATGGTAGTCCAATCGATGTGCTGAGACTGCTGACAAATGCATCCTTTAATATGTGTTGGAATCATTTTGTCATTTATGAACATCTTTGCAGTAGAATTGGAGTAGAGACCTTCTGTGGACATCTTGTAGGATTTTGCACAGCCAGGAAACAGCAGTTTTGGTAGCTGGCTTGACTTGTCTACCAAAACAGAATTGAGCCCATGGTCTCAAGATGAAAAGCTTTGTCACCTTCAGCTGGTGCTGTGTAACCCAGCACACCAAACACTATAGGAAGTGTGCAGCAAGTATGCTTTGTGCACTGCATCAGAGAGTCTTTGCTGTCTTTGGCCCAAACTCATACATAGGATAGGATAGGTTAAAGTTGCTCAACCTACACTTTTCTTTCCTTATTAGGATCTCCTCAGAGATTATTTAAAGCTGTTCTCCAGTTCTTTCAGGTCTTTTCCAAAGTCTGCTGAGGTCAGAGAGAGCCCTCTGGCAGACTCAGCAGGTCTTTCCTGGGATCTTTCCTAAAGCGGTTCCCTGTGTGAATCAGATGCAGCTAATTTAGCTCATCAGTAATGTTTTTTCCTTGGGAGTTACAGCCAGTTTCTCAACAGCAGCACTGGGGGATCGGTGCATGGGTTTAGGAAATGAGAATTACTGTCCTAGCTGTGCTGACTGGTGGAGTGGTTCCATGCAAAAAGATGTGACCTCCATGTCTGCTTCCCTGCTGTGTTCAGTTTCTCTCGCTTGCCCATTTTCCAGGGTGTGTCAAATCCCTGGATATTTGTGCTTCCTCTTGCTGTTGCAGTACTCTGTGGTGGAAGGCAACCAGAAAAATCGTGATCTCTTGATGATAATCGTGTGCATCATGACAGGGACACACGCCTCTCTGGGGGTTACAGTGGGCATACTCAGCACTTTCTCCCACCCTGGCCACTCCATCCCCAAGATTTTATCCACTGACTTTCAGCTTGAGCCTTGTTAAGCTTTTAACTGACACACTGCCTGCCAGACTCTTGCTCTCATGCCAGAAGCCTAGCAGCATTGAGGAATATTGTGCCAATATCCAAACATCTCGTGTACTCACTCCTCTCCATGATTCAGTGCTAAGCTGGGTGGCACTGGTCCACCTAGCTTACCACATCTCCCAGTGCTCTCCCAAGACATCAGCCATGAGGGTACAGGAGGGGCTGTGTCATTGCTGCTGGCAGCTCCTAAGTCATGTTTTTCTTGAAGAGGAAGAACATCTCCAGTGCTCTTTTGCCAGCTGGAAAATATTTTGAAACTGGTAAATGTGTTCTTTTCTTCTCTGCTCTGTCAGCCAGAGCATTTCCTGATAACTGCCTGGCTGCACATCTTTAATAGTGTGTATAAAAGATAGGATCTAGCTCAAATAGGAGTTTGTGCCTTGGTGCCGGTTGGCATTAGATTATTTTAGTGTGTTTTCTGGCTTTGAAAAAAATCTGTAAGTGTGGGAATTAGTTTTTTCTTGAAATTTTCTGGAGTGTCTTTTGCAGTATTAACCTGAGTTACTGTTATATGCTGTCTGGGAGGGTGTGGGGCTCCTTGTGCTAGTGGGGAAGAGGGTTCAGGTCATACATGGGCAGGAGGAGACCTCTGTACCAGCACTCTGACATGGCAGCAGCAGGGTCCCCAAACTGAATGACAGATACTGTCCATGCTAAAGATAATCTGAACCCTCACAGCAGAGGACATGCTTTGGGATAAGAAAGGAAAGAACAGCAGAGGAGAGGGAGTTGGTTGTGGAAAGGGCTATGGCACCTTCTGCTCACACTGAGATCCTTGCAGTCACTTTAATTGGCTCCTGCACAGAAGGTGATGGTGAGGGACAGTTCTCCCATCCAGAAGCCCCACTGCGTGTGAGGGTAACATAAACCCCCACTCTCCCATGAGCACAGCCATGTGTCTGCTTCGTTCCCAAGGTTAGGCTCAGGCACTTCTGTTAAACAGCAGTCAGCTGGAAAGATTTCCTAACTGGTTTTATGCAAATGGGAGCAGATATGTCATGCATGTGTGTTTGCACACTGGCACTGTCCCCTACCAAACAATAGATCTTGTTTTGTCATGTAAATAGTGCTTAACTGACAGGGCTTGCTGGGGGTTGAGCTTGCTTGTACTGAGTGGTTTTGACGTGTGTGTATGCAGGTGTTGAAAGACTGGGGAGTAACAAAGCTGTGAAACTTCAATGAGATAAGCCAAATAAATCCCCCAAATCATGTTATATGGAAAGTGGTAAGTATATAACTTGTGTGTTGCATAAGGGAGGTCAGGGCTACATGGCAGAGAGGTAAGTAAGAGGGGAAGAAAATTGTTTTTATACAAGATTAGTTATGTCTAAGCAATGACTTGAAACTGCCTCTGATCTTCACCACTGGTCTCCATGTGTCCGTGCCTCTCTCCAAGAGCATTCTGCCTGGCAGGTGCAACTCTGGAGGCTGGTTTTGATGGTACCAAGGCATTGCCTGAGAGCTGCCAGGCAGCTGAGGATTTATACTTAGTGCAGCCAGCAGTGGAGATGGGCTGGACAGAGCAGCTGGGGAGGCTGCAGTCGCTGTCCCCCCGTGCGACAAGCGGGGCTGGCTGTGGGTCCGGCTGCAGGCGGCCACCTGCAGCGGAGCAGTGACATCAGTCTGCTCTGCTTGTGCTGGGAAGCCTGATGAGCAACTGTCATGCAGATGCTCCCTGGGAGGCTGCTAAATAGTCATTGTTGAAGTAATTAATAGCAACAAGTGAGGGAAAAAAAAATCTCAGAAAACGTTTTCAGATGTCCCAGACAGTGGTGATACTTAGGGTGATGGATATGCAATTGTCCATATGAAAACTGAATGCTTGTACTTGCCACAGTAAAATGCATAATGAGAACAGTATCCCCCCACCCCAGACCAACATATAATCTACTAAAAGTCTATGTAGATGTCCAGTTCAAAATGTTGGTTGGTATAAAACCTAACTCCAAAAACAACATTGATGATGTTGTAAAGGAAAGAACAAAAGTGTGAATCAAAAGCACATTGTTCTCAACCTGGTGGGGGGCTTTACTGTTTTCCAGATAAAGCTGCTGCTGGCTTTTACAATTACACCTTTGACTGATTTTTAATTGTCTTTTGGGGCAGGAAGGGTGAGAGGCAATGTCCTCCCTTTAGCAAAATATATAGATATTTTTTCCTGAGTAGTTTATATTAGATCCATGGTAGAAGTAAAGAAAAATCACTGAAAGGGAAGTAGTGCTGCATGTCGTGGACAAATCCTTTTAAAGTCAACTGAGAGAAATGGCAGATATATCAGCATCCTGCAGTAAATGATAAATGAGTTCCAAGAAACCCACTCTTTCTAATGCAATAAACCACTCTGCTGAATAATGCTGTTACTCTAAAGTGAATACAATCTTACTGTTTACGTCATATTTTATGTATGACAAACTGCTTTGCAAAGAGGCTGGATGAGAAAAACAGCATTTTATAGATTTTATACTGTTATGTGCTAATAAAAAAAGAAACCCTGTTTTGCTGTGAGAGTCAAGCAAAGAAGAGGTGAGCAGTATTTTTATGGAGGAAATTTTCTTAGAAAGACTGTTATTATAAATTAGTGGTTTTTATCTACTCTCCCATAGTAGAATGGTCTGACTTCGTATCTTAATATCGGGGTATTCCAAAATAATTTAGACTAATTTTATTCCATTGTTTGTGTTGAATAAAATAAAGCTACCAGGTGATGAGATTTTTTTGCCAGGCTTCCCAGGGAAGTGGTCACAGACCCAAACCTGCTAGAGTTCAAGAAGCACTTGAACAATGCTCTCAGGCATGTGGAGGGATTTTTGGGGTCATCTTGTGTGGGCCAGGAGCTGGACTTGTTGATCTTTGTGGATCCCTTCCAATACAGGAAATTCTGTTATTCTGTGATTCTATTCAGCATAATTTCTGGTGATAAACTAAAAAAGAGAATTTTGGATTCCTTGCAGAAAACTGCAGTCCCTTCTTTTTTCCCCTTTTATCTTGTACTTCAGCACTCATGGAAGCTTTTTGTTAGCTATGTAAGAGTTCTTTTATTCAAATACTAATTTAACTTAGTGCTTTCATTGAGAATGACCTGTGCTCTGGCATTTCATCTTTTCCATTTAGCACAGGGAACTTCTTAAAATTGATTAGCTCATAGCTCCTAAATCTTTCATAGTTTTGGCTTTTTTTTTTCTCTCCCTTCAGCAAGGAAGCTGCTGATTTTAACCCTTTGCATGAATTTAGGAGAGTCTGTCACCCAGCCTTTCAGTATCTGTGATGTTTAATGTTTCCTGGACTGTCCTTTGGCTTTTGAAAACCATCATTCCTGTGGTTTTTTTTGTTACTGACGTGTAAGCGCTAGGGCCACTGAAGCAGCCTGGCAGCAGTTTGGAAGGGAGGGAGCTGGGGAGGGGAAAGGTGCAGAGAGTGTTTTTTGCCAGCTCTGCCAGTTGCATGGGAGAGAGAACAGAGCTGTGAGCTTTGCAACATTGCCACTGAGCAGCCAGCTGCCCACCCACACGGTGCTGTGCCACCCCAGAGAGACATCTCCTAGGCATCCATAGGGCAGTGTGGCTCAGAGAGCTGAGAGCATAATCCGTGGGGATGCAGCTGGACCTCAGCGCCCGGGGACGGTGCCTGGCGGCTGCCGATTGCAAACACTAATCCACAGTCAGCCTGTCCTTTTCCACACTCCACCCATGGGGTGAGCGCGTTATCCTCAGAAGGGATTGACCCACAACAAAGAAACTGAACCTCTGGGCATCACATCTGGCCAGTTTCCTTGGAGAGGCTTGGGAAGCAGGTGTTGCTTTCCCAGCCTGCCCCAGGTAAGTAATCTGATCTTAAACAAAGAAGCACAGAGATGGCTGTTTTTCATTTAAAAATATATCAATGCAGAATAATTTTTGTTGGTGTTGTTGTTTTGAAGGCATAAGGTTTGAATATTCTCATGCTCTGTGCCTCCCTTGAGCTTCTGGATCTTGGGGGTGATAATGAGGGATTTAATTCTGGGCAGCAGGTGCTGGCAGCAGGGATGCTATGCAGTGCCTGTAATCGTGTTGTCGGGTTCATTTTGCACCATCTGGGTGTGAAAGGAGCAGTCAGGCTTTTAATTGCAGACCTTGGGCATCTGGTACCTTCCTCCTGCTGCTGGGGGTGCAGACATGGTTAAGGAAAGATGCTCTGTGTGTCTGAGGCACACAGAGAGTTAAGGCTGGGGGGGAGCAATGCCACTGCCAGTGTAGCCACTGTGCTGGGGATGGGTCCCTGAGGAGGGGAATGAGAAGGCTATTCCCACTTCCACTGTTCACCCATCACCTTCTTCTGCCAGATCAGGAGAAAAGGAAAGTTGGTCTTTTAGTTGTCTGGGCTTCCTATTCTAATTGGAGGCACTTTTCTGAATTGCAAATAATCTCAGTGAGGAGATGTAAAGCAGATGTGGTAGGGAATATGACCTGTTGTTCGAGCAGGAGCCAGGCTCCTGCTGTGACTGTCCTCTGGGAATAGGACCGACACCTGCTGGAGACCTGGGCAAAAGGAGATACCCCTAAAAGACCAATAGCTGAATAAACTCCTTGCTTTGCTTTTATTATGATCCAAGTGGTGGAAAAGACAAGAAGGTAAACTCCATGATAGCAGTGATGCTGTCACAGTCCATCTCTCCAGTGTGGCAGGGGATGGCAGGAGGAGGCTCATGATATCACTGTGCTGCAGTAATGGGAAGGCAGCATGAGAGAGGGAGAACAATCAAACTAGGGAGTATGGTTTCCAGCATTTACCTTGCATAGGTTATCCAGACTTTTCCAGCCCAGTTGTAGAGGTATTAGTGTCTTTCTAGTGGTGTGGCTGTGACAAGCATCTATTGTTTCTGCAAACTTGCTCAGAAATGTCAGTGTGTCTCCACACTGACAGGAAATGTCAGGAATGTCATTGAGACTGAGATTTTTTTGTAGTGAATATGCAAATCTGTCAGTGATAATGATGTCACTGCATTGTTTTTGTTTTGTTTTTTGTTTTGTTTTCTTTTGTTTTTAGGAGGTAAGAAAACCAAGCAGGTTCTGACCAGGGATGTTTTAAGATGTCAGTGTATTGTACATGCCTCAAGGCAAAGTGTTGGCAGCCAGCTTAGGGCTAAGGCTGGGGACAAACCAGTGATGGCACAGTTCACCTGGAAACTACCACTGCACAGGCAGGGACTGGCACAGGAACAACATCCTCTGCCTGAAAAGCTCCCTGTTGTAAGGTGCACTCTGCACTGTGTACTAGTCACAGAGGGTTGTTCTCCTGTGTTATGGAAGCACCACTTTGAGATGTGATGAGAGTCAGGGATGTGTTGGGAGCAGGGGGCCAGGATCATGGGTGGGTAGGTGGGGTTATGGAGGGAGCATGAGTCACTGCAAATCAGGTAGGAGGAGGTAAGATTGAAACTTGGGTTGTTTGTCACAGATCAAATTACTAAGTGTAGGCCATCTGTGTTTCTTGGCGCCTTTTAAATTATTTGTACTATAATGTGTACAGCACTCTGCCAGAGGAGCAGGGTATGATGTGCTAGCGAAGGACATGAGGAGTTTTTCTTCCATCTTCCCTGTTTTCCAAGTTACCAGGGTTCAAACTGCCTCCATCACACTGAGGGTGTGGGTGAAACCAGTCCAGTGGCACAGGGTACAGCACCGGTCCTCTGTTGTCCTATGTTATGCTGACTTTGATGCCTAGAAACTCTTTGTCTGGTTTCTCTGAATAAAGGTGCAGCTGTTTCCAAATATATTTGCACTTAAAAAGGAAGAGAAGGGTGAGGAAAAGCTAACTTGGATCTTTTTCCGGGAAATGGTATTGTCTTAATGCTTACACCTAGAAATCAAGAGTCAGTTACCTGGAGTTTTTACTGGCTTTGGCATAACTTCCTATTGACCTCAGAGAAAGCATTAACTTTTTTATACTTTCAAGGGCTTTTTTCTAAAATGCATGTATTATTCTTCTGCATATTGTTTACCTCAAAGGGTGTTGTAAGAATTAAAGCTCACAAAGCGTTCTAAGATTTATTAATATAAATTACCTTAGGAGTGCAGATTAAATTCTGTTACTGTCTACTACTACAAATTAACCTGCAATTCTAGTTATTGCTGTTCTGAGATGGATTTAAAGGATAACATAAGGGTGAAAGACATTGTATTCCAGTATCAATCTCCAAGATCATCTGGACCCTGTACCTATTACTCTTTGATTATGCAGAGTGTTTAGTACTGTTGACTGTTAAGGAGCAGTGCAGTGATATTTCAAAAGAGGAGGACAGATAATGTGTAAATATATTGGATATCTTGAAGGTGTTTTTCCTGTACTGAAACAGTTTAATATTAAAGTGAGAAAAGCACAGATAAAGCTGAAATGTTCTAAAACTGGGCAGGTTCTGGATCCCACAGCTCAAAGTGATCAGTGGATACATTTTCTGTAATTATATCAGAAAACTCTTTTCAGCTCAGATGGCTCGTTGGATGGGTCAGTGGAGCCTGGATAGACAAACATACTCACAGTTTGCATGATGAGTGCTAAATCTGAATTGTTTCTGTGGTCAGTGGGGCATGATGTCAGCTCAGTGGGGAGAACATAATTTCTCAGTGACAGCAAAGATGAGTGTTTCCCAATAGCAGGTTGAGATCTCTCCTAGCAGTGTCCTTGGGATTGTTCAGGGGAGGCTGTGAAGCATTTTATACTCATGAGGGAACAGTCAGCTGCCTTTAATTGCTGACTGCACTCAATCCTTCCAGGCTAGAGGTTTGTATATTTATATCAGCAGCCAGTAACTATAACCTATTCTTGTTCCTTTGGCCAACAGTAGTTAGCCCATCCTTGGCTAATTAAAGACCGGGAAACCTGGTGGGGGGAGAGAGGAAGAAAGGGGACCACACAAATAGAAGTTAGACTGAAAGAGAGTTAAGATCTCAGGAAGTTTAAGGATTTTTGTCCCAATCAAGGGGAATGAGGGCACATTGAAAATGTGCTACTGTCTACATCTCTCCACCTTGGAATAGAAGTGCACTGTCTCTGGAGGATCTGAGGAGTTTTTGTGATTCCCTCTCATACCAACACAAAGATGAATGCTCAGGGAGGAGCTGCTGTAGTTTCTGAGCTCTGTTTCTGCAAGCTGGCTGACAGCAGTGTTGTTTTCTGATCCACAGGTCCAATGGATGGCATAGCAATAACATCACTGTCCAGGGAGCTGGAATCCTTCCTCGCCTGCCTGCATGCTGCTTGAACTGATCCCAAGCCTTTGTTTTTGGACTGAAGAAACCTGAAAACCTTTCTCTCCTAATTCATGAGCCAGCAGGATGTGGTCGCCGTGCTTTCAGAACGCCTGCTTGTAGCCGCCTACAAAGGCCAAGTGGAGAATGTGGTGCAGCTTATCAACAGGGGTGCCAAGGTAGCAGTTACCAAGGTAACGAGAGAAAAACGCTTTGGAAAAGCCCTGGGAACTAATGTAACTCTTCTAGACCATTGTCTGTAAAAATGCCCCCCTAGCTTTACCAATCTGAATGTGACTGAAGTTAGTGTTCAGATTTCCTGAAACTTTCCACTTAATAGCTCACACAGATTTGCAATATAGCGCACATTTTGTGTTTATACCCATTGCAGTGGGTGCAGCTGTGATGAGCACTTAGTCCTTGCAAACACAGTGTGTCGACAGAGGGGAGCAACATTTTTCAAAGCATGCATTGACTTTTGAACATTGTGTGACCAGATGAATGGAGTGATTCATCACTGTCAAGGGAAGGCAGTTCAGGGCACCCATCTCCCTGGGTGAGGGGATGGGGAAAAAGCCACCTCTTGTGGCAGGGTAAAGGGTTTCTTGTTGCTGAAGTCTCTTGGTGCAGCAGCCTAATTTATACCCAACATCTTCATTGATTTGTTCTGTGTAGTCCCTTAATCAATTCCAAACTTGCAGATTGCAAATTGTGTTCTCCATACCTTCGAGAAAAGTCAGAGTCAAAGGATTTCTGCTTAGATACAAGTGAGTTCAAACTGATACTCACCTGTTCCCAATGTTCAACATAATAGTATCTTAGAAAAGATTAAATGTAATTACCTGGTGCAGATGTTTCATCTGCAAAAAACCTTAAAAAGAGCTAGGTAAGTAAAATCTTTAGATCTATTACATTAAATTTGGGGTGTGCTGTTTTGGTGAACTGTTGTTCTCCATCCCATCTACTTTTATTTGGTTTTCCATATTGGTTTTGAACATTACATATGTACGGGAGCTAATATTTAGAGACACAAAGCACATTTGATAAAAAGAGGAAAAAAGCAGACTGCTTGTCTGTCAGTGACAGTTATTTTCAGTCCCTTCACACTGTTTGAGTTGTAGATAATATTTATTTTGAAAGTTAGAGTGATCCAAGGACAGCCTGTGTTTGTAAGTTTGGTTTGCCAAAATAAGTAGCCTCTTGTTGGAAGATACAAAGCACAGATGTAATAATCATGAATAGTCCCATGTAGATGGCTGTCTGGTTCTGTTATCCAAGCAGCTCTGCAGCTGATGAACAGCTACTAAAGGTAGTCAGTAACAGACCAGGAAATACTGACTTCCCTAAATGGTAGCTCAGGGTTTTGTAGTTGCATTTTCTTTTGTTTGTTTTTGGGTTTTTTTTTTTTTAAGATTATGAGCTTTGAGGGAACCTCAAAGTAAGAAACAAACAGTGTAGATTTGACTTTGAAACACAAAATCAGGTTAATTTGCTATAATGAAGATTTCCTAGACTTGGCAAGGTTTTCTTTCCTATGTGACATAGGTGGCTCCCTTGCTTTGTTGTTCTGCCCTGTTTGGAAAATCTAAACAAAGCTCATTTGGCAGCGAAATTGTGGCCAGGTGTAAAGTTCTGGTGTTTCTGTGGGGCTTGCTTGCCAACCATGCTTGAGAGCTGTGAGCTCTGAGGCCATCCCTGTAGCTCACCAGGTACTACAGCATTGTAGCTATTCTTTCCTAGAAATTGTGGGTCATTCCCGCAGAGCCCAGAGAGGGAAGATGACAAAAGCTGTCCCTGTTGTCATTCTGGATGCATCCCAGCACACTGACAGACAGTACAGATGCCATATTTGGGTAGCCTGGTGACAAGTCCTGCTCAGAAGAGATGAAATCAGATCTGCAAGACTGTGGAGGAGTGCACACAGAGGAGCAGCCAAGGCTGTGTGTACAGGGTGTTTTGAAGGCACACAGACTCTTACTCCTCCCACGCTGTGAGCCAGAGAGAGCTGAGCTCAGTGTAAACCAAAAGATATGAGACCAACCTGGTTCCCTCAGCAGAGCCCATCCATTAGACTCTCTGGTGTCCTGTCCAGGTGTACACAACATGGAGTTTGCAGCTGGCTCTCACCCAGCCAGCTGCATAGGGAGAGCATGTGCATATTTGCCTACAAGAGGCTGTATAAACATAGCCTGGAAGAGCTTGGCTTGCTAATCTGATGACACACAAAGGCTGGAAGGAAAAAGAGCTGTTTAAAGTTAAGGACAAAGTTGTCACAAGAGCAAGGATGTATAAATTAGACTCTAGTACATTAAAACTGGAAATCTGGAGGGGTATTTTAGCCATTACAGCAACAGGTTCTTTTGCAGTCTGTCTTCTACTAAGCAGAGCAAGCACAAAATAAGAGCAACTTTCAGCATAGAGGTTTTTAATTTTAGAATGGAAATTGGATGGCAGACTTTTTGTAGTGCAGTGAAATAGACCAAGCTTTCAGATAAATTGAAACCCAGAACTCTCTTCTCCCCCAAGATGAAAGTCATTGCACAACAAAGCATAAAAATAAATTTATCCATGTGCGTGCCTTAGTTCTGATTTACCTGTGTGTCTTCTACTTTTATTAGCATTTTTCAGTTTGTTCTGCCTAATTATAAATTATAGGAGTTTGCTTCCAAAAAAGAAAAAAGATGTATTTGGTACTTGTCAGCCAAACTTCTTGCTGAATTCTCTGTGTTTTATTGGAGGAATAAACATGGAGACAAAGCTCTTTGGAGGGAAAGAAAAAGCTCCCCCATCACAGCAGGCTTTAAATGTATTTCTGATCCATATCTATAAGCACTGACCAATTGTTGTGAATAACACTGCAGAGCCACAGATTAAAGTGTCCAGGATCTAGAGATAAATGCTAGAGTTCCCTATTCAAAAAGGATTAATCGAGCATAGCTCAAGAAAAATGAAGAGTATTTTCTGTAACAAACCAAGTACTAGGAAACACCTTATAGCTTATTTGTCCAGTTCTGGTTTTGTCCTGTGTGGAAGGTCATATGATGTGGTTAATTGTTGCTTCAGTAAACAACAATTCAGCTGCAAAATAGTATTTCATTTTTGACACTTCTGAGTAGGTGATTTCAGAAAAAAAGAGGAAGAAAGAAACAAAATCCAATGGAGAATATACAAACACATGTCCAGGTGCTTCACCATTACAGTGAGGATGCATTTGTTTCTTTTTGAACACATTACCAGCAAGGCATCTGTACAGGTGAAATCAGTATGGAAATGTGCACCTCCTCTGACTCCAGAGAGGGACACTTGGGCTCATTCTGGACTTGGAGCCTTTAAAAATATGTGAAGAGGATCTGATGGCTGCTAGGTCACACAGGTGACAGCAGTCTGACTGAGCCCACAGTGGGAGAGGGCTGGTGCCACTGCTGGCACATGCATTGAGCAGTGTTGGACCTCTGCCACCAGCCACGTGGGGTTGTGGCCCAGGGTAGGTGAGGTGCTCAGCAGAGGCTTTGTGGCTCTGCTTTTCTCAGAGGGCACTTGCTTGGTCAGGGTGCTCTGTTGCTGCTCTTCCTGATGTGACAAAAAGATAATTTCTGTTTTTACACCTCTTTGTCTGACATTCTTCACTGGTGTGAAATGCATAGCTGATTCCTTTATGAAAAGGGCAAAAATACCCTGAACACCTGGTCATACCTACTGGCTGATAAGGCAGGTGCCCTTATCAAGTGAATAAACTGCAAATCTGGAAAACTAATAACTTAAGCCTTTTCTTCCAAGCAAGAAAGCTGGTCCCTTCTTTCTTCCTTTTGTAGTAGAGCTCTCTTTCAGTGAAATTGACAGCTGCATCTTTGGCACAAAAGCCCTGGGACTTTTGCTGAGCTGATGTGCCTTACTGTCCTCCCAGGATGTTATTGTCTTTTTCCTGATGGTACTGGGTTTGCATGGCCAGGTTTTGGTAGCAGGAAGAACTACAGGTGTGGTTTCTGTGAGAAGCTGGCAAAAGCTTCCCCAGGTCTGGCAGAGCCACTGCTGGGGGCTCCAAGATTGATGTGCTGCTGGTCAAGGCTTGGCCAATCAGAAATGGTGGTAACCCCTCTGGGATAACATATTTAAGAAGAAAAAAAAAAAAGTTACAGAGAAGATGTAATTACATCCAGGGAACAGCAGTGAGAGGAACACATCTGCAGGCACCAAAGTCAGTGGAGGAGGGGGAGGAAGTGCTTCAGATGGTGGAGCAGAGATTCCCCTGCATCCCATGGTGCAGCCCATGGTGAAGCAGCTGTGCCCCTGCAGCACATGGAGGTCCATGGGGATGTAGAAATCCCCATGGAGGCAGACTCATACCAGAGCAGATGGATGCCTAAAAGAGGCCTGTGAATCCACGAGAAACTTGCACTGGAGCAGGCTCCTGCATTGCTCATAGCTATAAGATTGAATTCTGCAGAGAATGGATGATCATTCAGAAAAAAAATCCCTAAGGAATTGCAAAAGGTAGTGCTTCTGTTTTGATTCAGTAATTGTTTGATTTAACTTTTGAAGTTGTCATATTATGAACACACCATATGGCAACACTTTCGTAATGCTGGGGTACTTTAAGTCTCAACTTCAGAGCATGTTGAGTTCTTTAATGCAGTCTGTCTTTTTCTTTTTTAAGCTAAGACAGAAACAAAAAAATAAATGCATTTTGGTGCTTTCACATTTTTGTTCTCCTTCAGTTTAAAAAGCTATTTGTGTCTGTTTTAAACAATAAATAAAGACAAATTAAAAGGGACTAACAAACTTAGGAACTTGCTGAATGCCTATTGAGGTCAATGAGGAGCTTTCTGCTGACTTGAGTGAGCAGGTTATTCATGGAGAACAATCTAACAAATCATCAGTGTGAACAATGTGACAGGACTTGGATTTTGCTTTCAGAGTTTCCAATAAAATGTGGACAGTCATGTTCTTTATGAGTGCAGAACAGATGAATAAATAATAGTCCTTGTGCATCACAGGAATAGAGTGAGATGGAGAACTGAGTGTACCTGCAGAAAAGTACCTACAGATGCACGAACACAAGGAAAGATCATGGAGCTTGTGGTGCTAAGGCCCCCTGTATGGGTTTGGTTGTGGAGTGTGTGTGCATTGGCAGCAATGCCGAGAGGACTCTGCAATGTCTGGAAGCTAAAGCGCAGATTTAATGCAGACCAAAACCTACCCTTGCATTTTACTGCTGAAGTTCATGTGGCTGTTCACAGCGCTTGGCTGCAGCCCGAGGCACCCCACAGCTACAGCAGTGTGTCACTGTGGCTGAAAGTTGCAGCCTTAGTCCAATAGGTCCCATTTATTTTGTCAATAAGTCCGTGACACAGGGCCATTTGTATGATTTGTTGCCTGATGAAGCAATTGTTTACATTTGAATAGAAGTCCAAATTGCTTTTTTTTTTACATGTGAATGACTGCTTTATTGGTTCATTAATCCCAAGTTGTAGCAGTCTCTCATTTGTATTTGTAATAACCCCTAAAACATTACAGATCATATTTGGCAAGCTTCTAAGTCAGTAATCTGCATGTGGAACAGTCCCTGGGTTTAGTGTTGTGTCCTTTAAGTGAACATCAAGGAGACACTCTGGCTGGTATGTTTTCTTTCCCCTTGAGAACCTTGTGTGTATCAGATAAACCCCCTCTTTGTTGCTGCGTTGAGTGCAGAATGTCTTTATGGAGGAGACACACAGAGTGAGTTCTGTCTGTCTGCCTTCATCTCTCTGCCCCCTGTATATTTTGGGTAGGGTGAATTGCTGTGAGAGAAAAAATTGGTGGGCTGGTGGTTTGACTTAAAGACATGAAGGCAAGAGCAGCCCTGACTTGCTGCTGTGGCATGGACTTGTTCAGCAGTTGTTTCCAAAGCTTGCTCTGCTCCAAGCTTGTCATCACAGCATGAGGGGCACCCAAACTACCTTGTCTCTTCTTCACAGTTTGTTCTGGATTGGTGTGTGCATGGGTGTGTACATTCATACCTATGTGTATGTGTATTTGTGTGGGGATTGGATGTTTGTCCAGTGTTTGTATTGCCCCCACTGGAACAGTGTCCAGTGTTCCATCTCTGCTCTCATTTTGATGTTGCTGGGAAGAAAAAGAAAATCTGGCACTGCTGGTTCTTGCAGGGTTGTGATTAATCTTGAGATGATCAGTGCTCTTCCAAATGCCTCAGCCTCTAATCAAAGTAATATGCTGGAACTGATCTTCCATTCCAGTCTCCTCTCCTGGTTAGTGTCACAGTTCTTGTTTATAGTCCCTTTAAAGTAGGAAGAACTCAAGGACTGCATGTGCACAGAAACTCTGGTTCCTGAAGCCTCTCATCAGAGTTCTCCAGTAGGTGAGATGCCTCTGAACCTATGTTTCTGGATACAGAGTCTGAAATACACAAACACTCTGGAATAAAAATGATCCTTTAGTCTTCCAGCTCAACCATGCAGCAGGCATGGTTCATGTGGCAATTGCCCAGGAAGGTGTTTGGTGAGGAAAATATGTCCCTTGTATTCAAATAAACTCCTATTCTGATTTCATAGCTTTTAACACAGTACTTTTAACTGCATGCCAGCTTTTTTTTAGTAGTTAGAGCTGGTTATCTTATCAGAAAGTTTCCCTGCTGGAATATATATTCATATTGTTGACACTTTCCTTTTAAAGCACATGAGCTGGCTTCAAGTTGAATTTCTTTGGGATTTTTCCGTCTCCATGCACAGATTGCTATAAATTGTTTTCATGGTGTATAAATAACCTTCCAGGAAGTGAGATAGATGCCTGGATTAGGTGATTTACTTATTGGCATTAAGGAATGTAGGGAGTCGGGACCTGTAAATCTGAATGTGCTGGAGCACATATTCATAATTCAAACATATTGTTTGTTGTTGGAAATGATTTTTCCATTTGGTATATTTAAAAATTTTAATTTCATTTATTTATTTATTTATTTATTTGTTTGTTTGTTTGTTTGTCTATTTATTTATTTTTATCCCTCTTTTGCCTGGGGATTTTATGCCTCCTGCTATTGAGTTAGCTGGAACAGCAACATACCCCTGGCTCTCCTCCAGGCTGATGGAGAGGGAAGTGTGGTCAGTGCAGCTCAGTATCCTTCAATATAGGTACAGGATTTTAGGAACCTGTGGCCAGATTGAGCCAGAGGTACCCAAGCAGGAGTCTGGATGGTGCCCAGGGGCAGTGGTGGCAACAAAAACGAGTCCTTGCCACACCTTTAGCAGAGCAAGAATGGACGTTTCTCTCATGGGAATGAACTGCTGCTGCCAGCAGGGGATAGTGTGCAGGTTCTGAGACACCCACGTGTCATAGTGTGAGTGAAGATTTTATCCTCAGATCTGTCCCTTTAAGGCAATAACGTAGGACAGTTAATCAACATTTAGTGTTTCTGAAGCACAGCACAACTAATCAGTAATGGCATGTTTTGCCCTCAGCCATTCTGTTGATTCCCAACAGTGTTTTTTCTTTTTGCACTGAAGAGGCCGAGTTAACAAGGCTTTACTAGATATGTGGGTATGGGGTTTGCTGTATGCAAATTTGCTGTATGAAAACAATCTTGTCTTGAGCTTGGTTTATTACATACTCGAAGTAGTTTTCTTACTGAAGAAGTTGCTTAAAGAAGATGCTTAAAACCAGAGAGCCAATGGTTGCCTTCTGTGTACTTCAAGCCACTAATCAGACAGCTCTTGAAGTGTTTGCCCCTTGTGTGGTGGATGTATTAGGGCTGTATTATCTTCCTTTGCAGGATAAATCATTGGGTGGGAAAATAGACGACAGCATTGGTAGTAAAGGAATAGATACATGATACAGGTGAAGAGTCACATGACTTTAAATGTAACCCTCATAAAAACTGCCTAGTGGAGAAAACAATGTTCTTTGTGAAGATACTTTGTGAATTTAGTAATTGCTGGAATCCTGTTTTCTTTACAGACATTAAATAATCTGCAGTGAACAGTTTTAGCATTGTTGTTTCACAGATCTTAAGGTGTTTCACTCATTTTGAGATTTTAGAGAGAGGTAAAAATAAGTATTGTCTAAAAAAAAACCTGGCAGATCTTTAGCAAAGTGAAATTGGTTGTCATACACATGAAGTCACTTGGAGTGACTACAGGCCTTCAATTCCTTTTCAGGGGAGCATCTGTCATGTGCAACAGCTCAGTAATTCTTACCTCTGTTGCAAAGACAGTGCCCATTACAATATATGAATTAGCCAGTTATTGGAACTTGGCTGTACAGAGGGGAGGTGACAGCAGTTGACAGTTCTGTGCTCCAGAGGGACAGAAACAAAAGGGTCATGAATTCTACTTAAGCATGGACAGAGCCGGATCTGAATTTGTGAGAAAGTACCTTGACCTGAGTGTAATATCCCTTTTGTAGAGTGTCATTGGGATAAACTGAAATGTTGCAGGAGGTGGTGGTAGAGATTTCGGCTTTCACAAAACCAAGGTAAAGCTTTTGTCACACTAATACATGTCAGTTGGTACTACTGCAGGTTTCAGACAGTAAGGTGCAAACAGAAGAATGATGAAAAGGAGTTAAAACTCTATTCAACTACCATGCATAAACATTCATCTTAAGGTATTATTTTCTTCTCATTCCTAGCATGGCCGGACCCCCCTGCATCTTGCTGCCTACAAGGGTCATCTCCACGTTGTCCAGGTTTTGTTGAAGGCTGGTTGTGATCTGGATATTCAGGATGATGTAAGTAGATGCAACCTTCTAACTTGGGGTGGAGGGGAAAAGGTGATTTGCAAATAACAGTAGACATTCACTTCCTTGAAGTAAGATTAAATGGAAACAAAATCTGTCTCTCTATTTTCCAAGTCAGAAATGTAACCTCTAATTTTGGAGATGCAAAAATGCGTGGGAAACAATGTAAAATGTGGTGGTTTTCAGTGAATAGCTTAGTCGTCTTGTTCAAGCTGCAGAGCTTTATAAGAGCTCTATTTGTGCCAGGCGGGTGTGAGAGTCGTCATCTGCTGCTTCTGGTAGAAATGCACCAGGAGTTCATTGTGGGAACCCACTGGAGGACACCAGGTAGGGAACAACCCATTGTGATGTTTGCCTGAAGTGGGAGATGCTTTTTGAGTAGACATCCCTCAGCATGTGCTGTGCCATGGGGAGATCATCCTGATGGCACCATGCTTCATGTGGGGGTGGCCACATCTCTGAGGTTGTGTGGTGAGGCATCAGCAGAAAAACCAGCTTTGAATTAAGCAAAGGGTAGTTTGTGTTCATTTGGTAAAATACGGAAGTTGCTGGAATTTCTTGGGTTTCTGTAAGAGTAGTTCTAATCTAGGACTGGGCTTTAAGGCACTTTGGAGTGACAGGTAATGTGGTTTTAGTTCCCTCACTGGTGAAAAAAAGGTATATGCTGAAATGTGCAGTAGCAGTTGCATAACCATGATTTCTTCAAGTTAATTGCTAACTTCTGATGGCACACTGGAAAAAGTTTGAGGTAGGGTTGCTTTTGTTTCCCCTGTAATATACAAGGTGGAGAGTCTTCAAAAGCCATAGAGGTCCAAAGGTGTTAGTAGAGACACTTGTATGACTAGTAGAAGGACACTGGAAATGTCTAGGTGCCTTTTAAAAATGACTTTGTGCATTTGTTTGCATCTAGAGAGTTAAAAGTCTATAGCAACTGGAAAACTGGTTTCTTTCTCTGCATGAGTAGCTGATACCCTGTGAGATGTGAGCAGTCTGCCTGTCAAGCTTGGGACTGGGGTACTGATGTGGCCAGCTTTCTGCAGGAAACTTGTTTTTCCGGGAAGAAAATTTGCTTCCTGCACTCTTTATTCTTTCCCTGTGCCCATCTGTGAAATGGAGCAGATTTGCAAGCGCAATGGGAGAATCCATTTATTCAGATTTATCCTGGGTATGCTTTTTGACTTCTCTCAGCAGAAATGGTTCATTAGATATTTGAGACAAAATTGCAGATGCTTTACAAATACACCCAGTTTTCCTGAGAAAACTGCTGCTTTAAGAAAGCAGGAGCTTCACCTAATTTGGTCAAATTGGGTTTCTGTGGAAACTGTTTTATGAATAAGTCTGTTTTGTTTTAATCATCTTGGAATAAAGTCTATGCTGTTTATATATAAATGTGATAGCCATGATGGAAGAACAGTAAATCAGTGTTTAGCATCATTTCAGTTCAGTGAAGAGTCTTGCACTTGTAGAAATACTCAGCTCATAGATGTATTGTCTTATGAGCTTCTCAGGGACTTTGTTCACAACAATTGGATAATGCTTCTAAATGTGGTGATTAATACGAGCAGAGTAGATGCATACTGGATTTATAGATACTGTTTCTTTAAAATGTATTTTGATGTGTAGTTCTGTATTTATTATTATTAGTAGTAATTTGGTTGTGATTGAGGAGAGCCTCAGGAGTCACTGAATTTCAAAGGGTACGTTTGCATTTTTCTTGTAGGAGGATGAAGTCTTCAATTCCAAATGAAGATTTTTGCTTGCAATAGGTATTAACTAAAATATTTCTGCTTTCCTTTTACATAGGTCTTCAAAGAAGGTTCTCTGCTTATGGTTTCTCCTTGTAAAATTAATTTTTGCAGTTTATGCCCCATAGAATATGTTTGAAGTCTTTTAGTTGCAATCTATTGACCATGCCTTCAGTCACTTTTACTGTGTGCTTATGTGGCAGTGAAGGTATCTTAGTCTCAAGTGTTGAGTAACATCTGTATGTTTCATTGCTGTTTTTCAGGGACAGAGATTTAGGTTCAGATATAAAAACACCTGTGAGAGTGAGGAGTATTATATTTAATTGAAAAGCCAATTATTTTGTTGATTTTGGTCTATGGCATTGTAGTGATAGCACACAAAAATCCAAAAAGTTTACCTACATTTTATATTTCAAAATAACAAGAGAAGCCTAACACTTTATTTCTGAGTTTTGATCAAATTCAAGACTAAGTTTTAATTTGCCAGATGATAAGAGAAACTTAAAAGCTGCTAATTGTTGTGGAGAGATTAAAATGCTCACTTTCATGTTCTACAGATATATTCCCTAAACACGGTAAGAGCCTTAAGAATTAGTTGAAGAATGACCTCCAGTGGCCTGGAGTGGGATTATTATGAATTTCAGCCGGTGGAGTCCAGCTCTGTAGAATATGCCACTCCGGGAGCTGACTCCTTCCTTCTCCCTGCCAATGCTGACAACTCTTACTGGGATCCCACTGCCATCTCTGAGTGGTCAATGAGTGTCCACACAGCACACACCTCAGAAATAGTCCAGGAGAAAATTGTCCCGCTGAAGGAAATCAAGGATGAAAAAAATAAGAGAAACCAGAAGAGAAAGGCTAGGAAGGAACCTAGAAGATCAGAAAGAGAGAAGGAGGTTAGAGCTTTCGTGCATCGACCCTGCGCTGCGCCCGTCCCGGTGCATGCTGCGACATGGCCGAGCTCCCCGCGCTGCATGGCTGCATGGCTGCTTGGCACTCTGCATCCAGCCTCCTGCCCTGCCTGCACCCCTGGAAATCTAAAATGTGGGGAAAACAAGCTGATTTAAAACAAAGACCAAAGGTCCAGAAGCTTCCTTTATGGGAGCTTCAGTTTGAGAAGCAGAAAATTAGTTTCAAATGGAACAATAGCCCAGGGTTCATAATCATTTCTAGCTGAATGAAAATATGCAAAGTGGCTTATTCCTGTGCTCCCGTTTCATTTAAGCTGTAATTTGTTTTGTTCATGATTATTTTCCATGCCTTGATAACTTCTGCTGGTCATGCATCACCATTTACTGCTGAGTGAAGTTGTTCTTAACTGCATATCATGACTGCCTCTCTGTAGCAAAAGGGGAGAGCAGCACAGAGACACTGAGAAACCTGAGAGCATATTCAGTTCCCTTTGTCTACAGCTGCTTCAGGATATCCACATATGCTTGTATGCTCCTGCAAGTTTTAACACTTGGTTGCATTTTAACTTTAGAATATTTTGATACTTCTAGTGTGAATTTAATGGCTTGATTTTGTATTATATGACTTTACAAGTGCTATTCAGCACTTTGTATCAGGGATTGGAAGCCATGAGTTTTTTCTCGTATTGTTTCAGTTGTTTATTTTTTGGGTGGTCAAAGTTGTGGGTGCTTTATCACTGGAAGTGTGCAAGGCTAGGCTGGATGGGCAGCCTGGTCTAGTGGAAGGTATCCCTGCTCATGGGAAGGGAATTGGAGCCAGATGATCTTTAGGGTCCCTTCCAACCCAAACCATTCTATGATTCTATGATTTTGGTGCAATTCTCCTGCAGCAAGATAATCTGTTGATTTCTGCAAACACAGAAGTAAGGAGGCAAAGTGGGAGACTTTTCTCCCTTCACATGGGAGAAGAACTTTAAAGGAGACTTTACAACTGTTGGATGCTCTGGAGAATAGGAATGTGCAGAAAAAAATGGAGTTATAGGTTGGGGTTTTTTAAGTCAAAGAAATGAAAATTTAACATGTATTACAAACTAATGTAAACCAAATCTCATTAATGTGAATCTGTAGAGTCTATAATAGAGACTCAGAAGAGCTGTTAGAAGTCTACCTGAGACTGTATTGGAAGTCACTTGTGTTGTTTCCTTTCCCTTGGAGTGAACTTCAGATGTAAATAGATGCCTGCCCAATTTCCAAGTGCCTGGTCCCACTGGTTTCATCCACTGTTTTAAGATAGTCAGCACATGAGGAAGCTCAGGGAGATAGTTACAAACACCAGGACACTGAACAAATGCCAACAGCCATTCCAACAGACAAGTTCTAAAGGAAGTGTAATGCCAAAGTCCATGGGGAAAAATCAAGATTTAGGTCTTTGCCTTTCTTCAGGACTACCAGCCTGTAAGCCTCTCCTGAAAGCAGGTGTTTAAGCCCTCTGTAAAAAGCGTGGTTCCCCCTCTGGCAATGTTTCTGCTGCTGTGCAGGAGCCCTGTTACAGGTAGAGCTCTCAGATGTGCAGTCCTGCATCCTCTGCATCAGAGCATTCAGATTTCTATCCCAGTCTCCCAGTGCCAGCCTCTTATTATCCCAATGAATACCATGATTTTTTCCTAAAAGTGGGGCACTTTCAGCACTGCAGTGCTGCCATGCCAAGGCAAAGTGAATACCACTACCTCTGGGCCACTGTGGAAGAGCCAGCAACCACTCCCTTCGCTGGCCTAATTTTGAAGAGTGCTGGCTGTACCTGCAACATGTGTGGATCTTCTTCCATCAAGTGTGTGACAAGGGCACCCACAGGGCCAGAGAGAGGAGGGAAGCTGCCTGCATTAGGGCTGTGCAGGGCCAGGGTGTGCCATGCCACCATGATGCAGTGCCCTGTACCTGCCTTGCAAGCTGACATGTTCGGAGCATGGACATGTTGGAGTTGAATCTCCTGAGTTTGAACTGCCTTGAGGGCTCAGCAGTCTGAGGAAGGGATTTGAAATTCACCAGGGTCGATCTTAGTGCTTTACTTCTGTTGAGCCTCAGTTAAGTCTTTTTGGCTTTGGGCCCACATCTGCATTTGGGCAGACTGTTGTTTCTGTCAAGGTCATGTTTCTGTGACACGGCACTGGAGTTGTCTTTCTTCATTGTTACTGATCTGCAGTCTGTTCCTACGGCATAAATCTCTTGGAAGCAGGATCATAAATTGTGCCCAACATAATAGTCTGGACAGTTAATACGCATTTACCGGTGTAATTGGTCTCTGAGCCTCTGGAACAGACCCCTAATGCTTTGCTAAAGGCAGAATTCTAGTGAGTGCTTTCAGAGACATTTATTTCAGCAATTAATAAAAGGTACACAAGTCGGCGATTATACTGCCTGAAAATTCATGCTGTGAAAAAAACACAACTCATCTGTTTTCTTGGACTCCATGAAAGGCAAGGCAGGGATTTTCTTCACTGCTGATGGGGAAGGAAGGCAGGTTAGAGTGCAGTAGTGCAGGCACTGTTATTTAAAGGATGGCTGTGCTCTCCATGGCTGGGTTGCTCAGTGACTGTCACACAGAAGCCATCACAACCTGGTAGTTCAGCTTCCACAACACCTTAAGCAGTTTAAGGTAGATATTTGTGTTGAGGTGTAAGGGAACAGTGGACCAGGTGCTGCCCTGTCCTGCTGGCTGAAGGGTCTGGTGGTGGTAGGGACAGATCCTCACCAGGACAATGATACCCTCTCTTTACTGGGAGGTGCCTTGGTGAAACAAGGTTTGAGATATCCTTTGACACTCCCTGTTACATGGATGAGGTGCTTATTTTGTCCAGTCAGGGTGTGGGTTGAGCCTTACTCTTGGATGCTCGTGTAGGGAAGATGTCATAACCAAAGCCTGTACCTTGGGCAGGAGGCACCTGAGCCTGCCTTTGCAGGACTTGTGTTCCTTCACCTACTTCCACTTCAGGGACCAGAATGTGTTTTGGGACAAAGTTTAGGCATGGCTAAAGCTGTCCCAGTGCTGTTCTGCATCCCCAGTGCATGGCCCCCCAGCACATGGGTTGGGATTAGCAAGGGGGACCTGGTCTTGGAGAAGTGAGGTGTGCTCCCCACTTTCCAAACAGACAAATGTGTTTGTATAAAATTTAAATTAAATACTGTTACAAGTAGCTTTCTGATCAACAAATCCCAAAAAGCTGCATAGGCTTTGACCTCACTGCAGTTACTGTGATGGAGACAGGAATAGCCTGATTTAAACTGTCCTAGTAAGAAGATACTTAATTACAAACCAAATCTTGTACAATCCATTCCTGCCTCAAATTTTTCTTCTCCACAGTAATTTTCCTGACTGTAAAGCAGTAGGAACCAACCATTCATTGTTCAGATTCCATCCACTGCAATGGCAGTTGCCATTTTGTTTTAGTCTGTTTTTATAACATCTTCTGTATGTTTGCTGGTGCATCAATACTACTTGGCAGAGGTAGGTTGGCAGATTACTTTCTATTTCATGATAGATAAAATTATTTTTGCATTGTCCCACATGACTCACTACTGCAGTAACAGTAGCTGTGCCATTATCAAAAATCAGATATAAAATTCTTCCTCAGTTTGTTGGTGAGCAGATTTCCATGTAGTCATAGTAACCAGTAACTATTTGACATTTGTACTTGTGAGATGGTATAATTTGGACATTTTCCATAACATTTTGGTTGTCTTTGAATTTGGAACAAATACATCAGTTCAGAGCACTTGCCATGCTGTCAATTTTCCAATACATTTTGTTCCCACTTCCTGGAAGCTTTACTGTCTTTTTTGAAATCTTTTAAAATACATTTCCAGTCACAAGATCAAAAGTAAAAATATGTAACCTGTAGAAACAACAACAAAAAAATAGATAGGTTTTTAAAAATCACCTTCAACAATTTTTAAAAATAAACTTCATGATTATAAGCCAATTTAATGATTTACTGGTAGGAATTACTGAAAGGTTGTGGTTGACAATGCTCATTTTTTTATAGATTAATAACTATTTTGGTGTCATTAGCACAAAAGAACCCCACCAAGAGCAATTTTTAAGTCAGCTGCTAATTGCCTTTGAGAATAAATTGTTCAAATAAGCCAGTTATCTAAAGACTTGGACACTCCAGAATAAAAAATACAGAAATTCCTCTAATTTTAGTATTTAATACAATATGCTATTATCTGATAAAGAATTTTAACAGAGAAATTTTGTGTCTATTTGAGACTTGGTTTCCTGCAAGCTTTTTTAAGATACATAGCATATCTCTGCCCTGTGTGTGTTTGTGGTGGCCATTATCTAGATAAGCAGAAACGGATTGGATTCCAAATCTGTTTATTCATTCCAAAAAAGTCTGTGTGCAGCTTTGAAGCCTGTCTCTGTTCCTGGGCTAAGGCTGTGTTTTGGCATTGCTGAGTTCAAAGCAACTTCAATGGAAAGCAAAGACCACTGATGTTGTGGCAGCACTGGAACTACTGCAGCTCATTTTCCCATTGATCCCTGTGTTACATCCCTACACACCACTTCATAAATCCTTCTCTTGCCCCTCTTTTATTAGGTTCTCACCAACATGTACATAACATATAGATAACCCCTGATGGGCAGGGACAGAGGTTTAAGTTTCCCTAGTCTTCAGTTTCTGAAGGGATTGCAGAAAACTAACCTTGGGCTCTTCAGCTCAGCAAATGAGTTCAGCAGTTGTTAGAGAGGAGAGGGATGGGCAGTCAGACAAGATGACCATCTCAGCATAATTTCTTTTGGAAAGCTGGCCTTAAAGGAAATAAACTGATGTAGGAGACTTGCTTGTTGCTGCTATGTGGTGGGTCAATGAGAAATGAAAGTCGTTTGGACCTCAGGATCGCTCAGTTGCTTGAGTGAAAAAAAGTGGATGGTCCTGCAGTTGTAGTTCTCATCGTGAAGTTGCCTCCACTCTTAGCACTAATTGGTAAATTCATCAGAGGTGCTGAAGAGACCAATCTCATCTCATGCTCCTTATCCTAAGCAGGGCTGATGGATCAATCAGAGCTGGAACAGGAGAGCCTTATCCAGTTAGTGTAAGTCCTGGAGGATCATTATGACGAATTACGACAGCCTGTAATTCCCTTTAGTTCCCTACAGACACTGATGACTATTAGACACGTAGAGCCAAATGTGCCCAATTCACTGCCTTCTAATACTGCCAGGTTTTTAGCTTCAATGCTGTCTATGGGATTGTGATGACTTGCAAACTTCTGTAAATGGTTTGTAGCTCTGATACTTTCAATAACTTCATTAATCTTGGAAACTTTTATGGTAGTTGTTTAGGGAGACTCTTTTCAAAGGCAGCTTCAATTTAAACAGTTATGTGTGTCGAAGATGCAGCCCCTGTTGTCTGCATTTGCATTAAGTCAAAATGAGATGGGACTTGTACCAATTACAAATTTGCATTTTTTTTGCAGGGTGACCAGACAGCATTGCACCGGGCTGCTGTGGTAGGGAACACTGATGTAATAGCAACTCTGATTCAAGAAGGCTGTGCTTTGGACAGACAAGACAAGGTAACAGACAAAACAAAAGCCCTGTGGGATGGCAGCTTTGGCAGTCAGTAATGTCAAGGTCTCAGAAAGAAAGTTACAGTTTATACTCCTTAGTGAGTGTCTGATGCTTCAAGAATAATTGGAGCAATTATATTGATAAAAATGCTGTACCATCTCTTTAATGCAAATTACTGACTTAGTTATGCTTTTATATTAGGCTGATGGTTTTTGGTTTAAGAGTCTGTTCTCAGCTCATTAAGGGGTGGATTAAAGGAATGTACAACCATACTATGTACTATGCAAAAGACTGCACAGTTCTCATGATTATCCCAGAAACTTGAGAATCCCAGGCTGTAAGTTTAATTTAGGAGTAAATGTAACTACTTTCAAGTTCCAGACAAATAACAGTATTTTTACCCTCTTCTAAAAATAAAATAGAAAATAAGCTAGTAGGAAATGAAAATATTTTTAAAGAGAGTAGGTTGTTATACAGCCCCTAACATTCTCCTCTTGTGTTCTTCAGGATGGGAACACTGCTCTTCATGAAGCTTGTTGGCATGGATTCAGTCAGTCTGCCAAAGTGCTTGTTAAAGCAGGAGCCAATGTTCTTGCCAAGAACAAGGTGAGACCCATGGAGGAGGAGCTTTCAGTTCTGGTCTAAGGTGGCTTATTCTCAGAACTGGAGATTTCTGGCCATGGCATTTCTCAGCAGGTGGGGGACCAGCTCTTAGTGGGATTTTTTTCTTCTTTTTCTTTTCATTTATCACGCCTGGATGGTTCATCCACAGGCATTAGGAAATTCATATTTTGACAGCTGATGCAGGAGAAACTCAATAACGTGCTGAATGATACATTAATTACAGCTGAGGAACACTGCCATTCCTGTGGAAATCTCCATGGTGCTCTAATTTATATTGAGAAGATTCAATGTGATTGCGGTGATTTAAAATGGAAATGAATTGTACTAATAAGAAAATAGTATTGAAAATCTGTTTTTTTTCTAGAAATTGAACAGCCAAAAGAATGTAAGCCACAGAGGGAAACAAAAAAAAGTGCCTTTTGTTACTAAGTTCTAATATATTAGCATAGTCTCTTCCCAGAATCTTGTAATGAACCTGGATTATGTTCCTTTTGGTATTTATAATACCTTGAGAGCCATGTAGAGGAAAGAATAACAAAGTAAAGGGTTTTAGTTCCACTCTAATTGTTATAACTGAGAGGCACTTCAGTTCAC
The DNA here is from genome assembly GCF_029582105.1 of Oenanthe melanoleuca. Classification (NCBI taxonomy): domain Eukaryota; kingdom Metazoa; phylum Chordata; class Aves; order Passeriformes; family Muscicapidae; genus Oenanthe; species Oenanthe melanoleuca. The sequence continues at coordinate 34,639,281 of NC_079336.1, forward strand.
TAATTCAGAAGTTAATGAAACAGTCCAGGAAATAGGGGTAGCAGCCCATGGTGTGATCAGAGTCAGGGTTTGGACAGATGTGCTGCTGGATTGGTCAGATCACATGGCTGGCACTGTGCCCTGTGTGACAGGAAGAGGACTTTAAGATTGCTTATGAGGATATCTGAGCATTTTTGGTAAACGTGTCTCAAAAACAACAACTGAAAGGGGCTGGGAAAGAAAGAAGACAGCTGGTCAAAGTCTAGGATTTAGAGTAAAAAGGCACGTTGCCTGGACATAGTGTTTCTGTACATGCACATGTATATAGGCACTATAGAAGCATATGTTTGTACAGTTGTGGTGACTTTGTGGTCTGCAATTACATCATCTTCGATATTATTTTATGTGTATTCCTTCTTTTGTATTATTTCAACTACCAATTTTTATTTTCTGTAATTACTTTTGCTGTAATGTCCTCATAGATTTGTATCAAGGGTATTTTAGAAAACTTCCCATGCTTGACTATAAGTCTTGTGAACCATTTTGCTGCTATCCCTGGATACACTCGTCTGTATATACAGATACACTTCTGTACAAAGGTGTGGGCTTAAGATGCAAGTCTGGTTATCCTGCATGCTTGGGTGCCTCAGGGAATTAGAAGATTTAGCTTACAATCCAGTTTAAGTCAGCTGGAGGCAACCTCTCTGGGAAAGTATGTGCACAAAATAGCTCAGCAGGATTGATGGCTGAAATATGACTGGCAAACTTAAATACTGCCTGAGCAGCTCCTGTGCTAGTCTTTGATGTCTTACCCTTTGCATTTCACTCTTTGGGTGGTTTTTAATGGACAAGATATACTCAGGAGCTGCTGAAAAAATGTGGGAATCATGCATGCTTGCACGTGCTTTTACCCCCTTTGTTTTCAAGAAAAATGAAGAGCTTAAGTCTACTTAATCCCAAAATGGTTTATCTGTTCTTTCAGCTTTTTGTCTTACTGATGACAAGGCATTATCATTCTGACAGCTTTTCTGGCAGCCAGAGTTGAGTGCCATGTGCAGGAGCACCCCACAGGCTGTTGACTTATACCTGGCCATTGTGTGATTTTGGAGGGATGGTACAGATATGGACTGCTAGATTTGCCAAACCTGTGAAGCAGCAGCAAATGGGAAGGATTTGACACTGTGTTTTGGGTGCACAGCAGTCACCCTGGAGGTGCAGTTTATTTTTCATTTAATTTGGCTTAATAAAACCTTTTCTGCTGTGATAGATCATCCAGAGAGATCAATCATAGCCTTATTTTTAGATTCTCCATCAGTCTGTACATTTCAGTGAAGATTCCCAGACTGGTACAACTTGGACATTCTCTTCCTCTCAGAAGTTGGTGAGAGATTTGTCACCCCTTGGGAGATGAGTCAGATGAGGCACTCTGTGAGCTCTACCCTCGGCACCCTGATTCTCCTAGAATGAGGTCCTCATCTGCCACACAGGACCTTTGCCTTCCCACCAGGGGCAGCCTGACAAACAGCAAATGATAAAGGCATTGTAGAGGCTTTTCAGAGATAAATCTGTGAGGGGAAAAATTGACACTTAAACACAGTTTAGCTGAGAAGAAAAATGTTCATGTCTGCCACAGCTTAGAGACTACATTCAGGTCTGTAATATGGAAGTGAAGACCTAAGAGCACATCTAACAGTTGGCTTTTCTAATTCAAACCCTGCAGCTTTCACCTGTGTCTTGAAAGCAAAGGGGACAAATCAAAGGACACAATCAAGGTGAAAAGGCAGTGTAGTAAGCCCGGTAAACCTTTTTACCTGAGGTGATTTAATTTCTTGCTCCTAAGAGCCAAAAGTCCTGAATGTTTTCAGACTAAAAAAAGCCAAATGCTGCCAGAAAAACTTGTCAGACCAATAAAATAATTCATGGTGTTAGAAAGACAATACAAAAGCCAGCACTTCTTTGATTTCTGCATATTTTCTTCTTTGAGGAACACAGCATGTGATTCTCTGGGACTTGGGTGGCTTTTTGCCCTCCCTTCCCTTTGGCTGGAGACTGGTGTGCCTCCTGAACATCAAACATTGACATGTTGATAGCCTAAAATCTGTATCCTACCCAGTGAGAGCACCTACAGACCCAGCCAGACTTCAGGCTGCTTTGTGTTACAGTCATGAGTAGACAGGAGTTGTGGCCCTGGTCTGCTCAGTGCCCTGCAGCACTCATGGCTGGGTTCAAAGATCCCATGCTATTGCATTTTGGTTTTTTGTGTCTGTTTTTTGTGTTTGTGTCAAGAAACCCGAAACACAAGAATTACAGCTCTTTAAATTAAATATTTAACACTGCTGTTTGAGACTAAAGAATGAGACAGTTTCTAGAGTTCTGTCTTCCTGTAAACAGATTTGACCAATGCAGATATCATTATACTGTCCTTTTTCTGCCTTTATTATATGCCAGGTAAGCCATGAAGTGAGGATTGCATTCATCTCACATTTTTGTGAGACAGTTTCCCACCCTTGGGTGGATCTTCTTGTGCAAAGATCTGTAAAGTTTTCTATTTCAATGCTTATGTCCAATTTCTAAATATGGCTTTTATTTTTTCTTGTATTTTTCTAAGGCAGGTAACACACCTCTTCACCTGGCTTGCCAGAATAGCCATTCCCAGAGTACTCGTGTTTTGTTACTTGGAGGATCTCGAGCAGACCTCAAAAATAATGTGAGTTCTGGGAATAACATGTTCATTTTTGTGTGACTTCGTTTTAGGTATATTGTTTTAACTTGTAGAAATACTCAGGCTTTAAGCAATGATTTTTATTATAAATTATATTGAAAAAACCCCACTACCCAACCATCGTATTCATCACTCAAAGGAGTGCTTTTGGTATGACTGAGTGATGCACTACTTGTACCCATCTCTTGAGCAAGGATAGGAGCCAAATGGGGTTTTACTGTTGCACAGACAGTGGTGAAAGACTTCAGGTCTGCAAATCATATATACTGTGTGTCAGTCTGTCAAATGAGGTAGATTCAAGGTTTCAGTTTTAGACAGTTTTCCTCCTATTAGGTAATAATTCTGGCATGATACATTAAAAAAAAAAAAATCTACAAAAGGAAGTCAGATATTTTTGCCCTGCTTGATAACAAAGTGGACAGAGAAATGGAAACCAGGGGGGTTTTGCACAAGTACCACCCTTCATGGGAATGCAGCTCTGGCTGCCACTCATGCTTTCTCCATTATGTGGAATCCTAAGCTGAGATTCCAAATTGCCTTGTGTTTCAGAAGAACAGATTAAATGGGAAAATATAACTAACTCAGGGTTTGTAGTGCCAGTAAAATAGCATTTTATTTTTTCCAGTATTTCCCATCAGTAGTTAAAGAATTCATGCTCCTACTTTGCCTGACCCCAGCTCTTGCTAAATTTTCTCACCCATTATAGCAGATTTTGTACTGCAGAGAAGACAGCATTGCTGTTCTGTGGAGGTGTGTGGTGTTTACTGCTCTTTCTGATTCAATAGGATTATTTCATCCCTGAACATCATGACAAGTACAGGCTTTCTCACTGTGATTACATGCTCAGAGCTTTGTTTCTGTTTGCAGGCAGGAGATACCTGTCTGCATGTGGCTGCTCGTTATAATCACTTGCCCATCATTAGGGTGCTGCTCAGTGCTTTCTGTTCTGTCCATGAAAAGAACCAGGTCAGTGCATGAACCTCATTGTGACTCTGTGCCCTTTGCACATGGCCAGTTGTTGGGAAGAGGAATTCCTACCCAAGTAATCCCGCTTCACTCTGTGTGTTCCACAGTACCACCAAATGCCTAAGCTTTTAAGAATAGCCTTAAAGTAATGGCATATCAGTGGTTTATTATTTTGCCATCACATTTGCATTATTTCTTTAAAGCATTGCTTATTTATGAGGTGATTTAATGGTCTTATAGCCATTACAGAGACATTGTGAAGCACAACTCACTGACATTTAGATGCTATTAAAGTGCAAATTCCTCTGGAATACTTTTATTTGCTGCATTTTGCAGTAGGGGGAATTAAGAGGACATAAAAGTGAAGACAAAGCATGCTCTAAATTCAAAGTAATGATCAGTCCAGCCTAGGATTAATCATCCATAGTTGTTTTATAGGGAAGTAATTGATTGCTGTACCTATAGCATAGCCTAATTGGGTGGTGGAAGGGAATGAATTTAGTACATTAAAATATGTTAAATCTGCTAAATAAACATATTATGTGGTGCTTAACCACATTTTCTCATGTTCCTGGGAAATCTTCCATGTGTAGTTGAGGATCATAAAGATGTTTTCTGAACTGTATGTTTAATGTTCTTTCTTCACTGTGAGATATTACAGCAAACAAAATGGGCTTCAGCATGTTAAATTTACCATGTAATTTTATTTGGAAATTAGTTTTTTAACTTGCAAAATGAGCTACTAAATATTATGATCAACTGGTGTGAACCTGGCCCAGAGAGACATCCCTTTCTTTCATTCCCCAACACTACCCGAAGTTGTTCCATATTTGCCCATAGAATTATTTGTTTTAGCAGCACACCTCATCTAACTTAGCAACAGGCAGTATTCCTGAGGAAATCTAATTTTATGAAGGCAAAATGCAAGACCAGGGGGACAGGAAGGCATTATACTCACATGGTCTCACTTGAACAGTTGCTGGCTCTGTTACCAGCGCTCAAATCTGATCACAGCTGTCTTCACCTCACTGCACCAGGACAAGGGCAGGGCAGTGTGTTAGTGCTGGACCAGCCTCCTGGCTCTGATCCAAAATCAGTTTTTTTCCTGAGGAACCCTGTGAAGAGAATGCCAACCATCTCACTGCTGGTACTTACCTGAGTATTTCTGAGTAATGTGATACATGACCACCTGCACACCAAATAATCAAACCTGGGGAAAAGAAAGAAGAGAAGATTGTGGTGGGAAAACTTGTTCTACCCTCAGATGTCATATCCATTTGCTGGAAGTAGAGCTGGGCTGTCTCCAAACTGCATCATGTGTGACTTGGTTTAGATAAATCAGACCACCAGCCCCCCAGCTGCATTTCTCAAACCCAGACTGAAGCAGCTCTTTGCCCCTCCTGTCATCTTTCTCCCCACTCAGTCATTTTTTATTGACCAGGCCTTATATAAACTTAGTTGTTGCATCAGTAAGTGTAGGTTTTTTTATCTGAGCATCTTTCAGGAAGATATGGATTCTGTAGGGTGAGACCCAAGGACTAGTGTCACAAGTTTGTTTTCTGCTTTCTGACTTGCAGGCAGGGGATACTGCACTCCATGTAGCTGCTGCTCTAAATCACAAGAAGGTGGTGAAGCTCTTGCTGGAGGCAGGTGCCGATGCATCTGTTGTCAACAATGTAAGCAGGACACAGAGTTTCTTTGGTATTTTATATTAATGAAGAGGCCCTTCAACATTCCTCATAGGCTTGGTAGAAAATACGTGGTTGTGAAGTGTTGGATTATATCTGGGTATATTAATGCAATTTGTCACTTTACTCTTGTGCACAGAGCATGTACTGAACTTGGTTAGAGAAATTCCATGTTTCCAGTAGCTTGTGTTTTGAAGGAAATGCTGTTTGCTTTTTTCTCTCAGGCAGGCCAGACCCCCCTAGAGGTTGCCAGACAGCACAACAACCCCGAGGTTGCTCTCCTGCTCACTAAAGCATCACAGGTACGTTACACATCTCTCCCCAAAACACACTCACACATGGAGCTGAGGCTTCTTAATCTTAGGAGGCATCCCCTGCTCCTTGTTTTCTGTTGTGAAAGGTTCCTACGTTTCTGCTGATGTTGTGGGCTGGGCTCAGGTCTATTGCCCCCAGGGTGAGCAAGGTGTGCAGATTAAGCCTCAGCATGAACTGCTGTCAGAGGTCTTTGTGTCCTGACTGGCAGAGGGTGGAGCAGTCAGAGGCTTGTTCCCTGCACTGGCCCAGGGGTTAGAAAGTTGCCCTGTACTCAGCAGCTCCTGAGTTGTGTCACTCTGCTGCCTGCCTCAGGTATATCCCATCCCTAGAAGGGTGGGTAGCACTGGAGGATGCTTTGCAGTGGGGACAAAATGTTTATGTCCTGTTTATACTTTGCAGCTGTATGTGAAATGCTGCAATGCTCTTCAGGCCAGAAGGCAGAAGGACATGAGACCTGGCACAATCCTTCCCCCTCCTCTTTCTTGTCACCTCCTCTTGATAAGGGCTGGGCTTGGCTTGGGAGCCAGCCCAAGGACAGCAGAGGAGGTGCTCACCCTTCTAGGGGACAGCAGAGTGCCCCAACAGACTGAGCTCAGTGATGGTGTGTTTTCACAGTCATAAACACCTACACTGCTTGGCTCATCAATGTCCATCTGGCAGTGCACTCTCCTTTATCCATTGCCTTTCAGACAGACAAGGAAAAAGTCTGCTCTATTACTTGTCTTCTGTGGTAGGAAGGAGCACGATATCACTGAGTAACAGTGTGGTGTGTCTTCAGGTCTCGCGTTTTAACCGTGGGAGAAGCCTGAGGAAGAAGAGAGAGAGACTGAAGGAGGAAAGGAGGGCTCAGTCGGTGCCACGGGATGAAGTGGTACAGAGCAAGGTACAGCCTGGCATTACCAGCTGGATCTGCTGTGAGGAGGGAGTGTCACAAAAACCCATTGAGGATTCAGTCTGTTTGGAGCCATCACTTGTGCGTGGCCCCAGCAGCTGCCCAAGGCAGTCTGTCATGCTCTGCTGCTAAAGCATTTCCCACTCACATGTGCAGAGCAGCTTAAAGCTGGGCAACCAAAGTGGCTCTTTCCCCATCTCTGCAAGTGCTCTGAACTCCCTGTCTTTGCTTCAAGCAGGGCAGTGTCTCAGCTGCTGATGACACACCAAGCAGTGACCAGCCCCCAGAGAGGAAGAACAATCTGAAGGATAAACCCCGGTCAGCCTCACCAGATCCCAAAGGGAAAAAGAGCAAAAAGAGAAAGCCAAAGGAAAAGGTATCAGTAGATTTTTAACAGCAGAGAGAAAGAAGGGATAGCAGTTCAGAGGCAGTGTGGGTCCCTTTGGTGTGTTGTGGCAGCAGCCCCACCATGCTCCTGGGGCAGAGATAGTCTTCAGATAAAAGTGATTTTTGCTGTAATTGTCACAATGGATTTGTCCCATTCCCACCAGGAATAGTTTAGCAGGGTGCTCATATAGGCAAAACATAGTGTGTATGTTATGCAGGTTTCAGCACTCTCGGATCCCATCTCCCCAGCTGATCAGCAGACACTCCCTCAGCCCCAGAAGAACGTGCCTAAGCGCAGAAGCAAACACCACTGCTCCTCTCCTCCCCCTCCCCACGAGGTCCGAGCCTACCAGCTCTACACGCTCTACCGAGGAAAGGATGGGAAGGTGATGCAGGTGAGCCACTGCCCTCACAGAGGGGGACACTGACAGCAGCTTGTGGAGCTGGGACACAAGTAAAGGATAGAAAATATGCTCCACTAGCTGCACTCTCAGGGGCATGAAATCGTGACTTGGGATTGGTTTTCCTTGCTTGGGCTTCAGCTGCATTTTGGCCTGAAATCTGGCAAACAATAAACTGTTTTTATGCTTATTAAAGGAGACATACTTAAGTAGTCTTGATCTGCAAAGATAAGGGGTGAACAGTGATTGGAAATGACATGGGAACTTCCATTATATACTTTGAAACATTAGGAATTCTGACAGGAGATGCAAAGAAATTTTCCAAGAAAAGGCAGTGTGTGAGCACTAAAAGCTTACTACCTAAACCAAAAGGTTGAGTAAGCTCAACAGATTTTGTTCCAATTCTTTCTGGGTTTTGCAACTTTGGGTATTCTGTGTTTACTGGGGAAGGATTTCTATAGAAACTGGTAAACAAATAAACCTGGAGCTACCGGGCTAAGTGCATTTATTCCAGTTTGGAGAATAATATTTTAGTCAATTTATTGCACAATTAATTACCAGTAGACATTTATAAGAAAGCATAAAAACTGTCATTAAATTATCCTGTAGACACTGTAGACATCTGTTTTGTTGTTCTCTTAATGTTGCCCTCCTGTACTTAGCTTTCTGCATCCATCCATCAGCTCTTGTCAGTCCCTGTAGTTCAGAATTTCAGCAAATTCTGAAGACCATTCAATTCAGACTTCAAAGGTTTTATTGGTTGTTTACTGCTTTCCAACCTTTCCATGTAATGTTTGAGAAATTTCTGGACAGGGGCACTATGGAATTATCCTACAGCAGTCATCAGGAAGGCTGAGGGACCTTTCATATATCAAAGGGATAAAGGAGCAGAGAGGTGCAGAAGGGCTTGGGGAACAGAGAGGTGCAGAAAGCAGATAGGGCTTGTATACAAATCTCATCTATTCACAAAGATTAGTTTAAGAGACCTATACTCCCATATAGTATTTCTTAAAATACACGACACTCCTCTCTCCTTTTCTTTTTTCTTGTCTGTCTTCTTTGATGCCCTGAGGCCATGAATAGCAAACATACTTTCTGAAGTACGTGTACTTCTGAAGCTTTCTTAGGTACTCAGCAAACCACCCACCTTTCCCTGCCAAGGGAATAACCCCCAATTTATGAAACAGTGCTGTGGGGCTAAAGAGAGGGAGGCTCCTCTGCAGACAGATTCAGATCAGCTGCTTTGGGCTACTGGCACAGCCCCTGAAGGAGCCAGTTTCTGCCTTTGCTGCAGAGGAAGCTGATGAGGTTTAGCTGTCCTCGCATAAGGGAGCCTTTTGTGACCATCTCCCTGTGAGATTTATATGTGGTCAGTGCAGCTGCCTTTGCAGAGGGACCATGGGATGGTGCCACACGAGTCAAAGGCAGGCAGAGGAGTGCCCAGCAGGCAAGGGGCAGCTGAATGCCAGGAGGCTGAGGGCAAACAGAAGGAGCAAGGCGTTGCCATTCAGTACTAAAAAAGGACAGAACACATGATTGGTTAAAAAGCAAATGCACACAGCCCACACACATCCACAAAATCAGTTTGGTTTTTTTTACAGTTGAGAATTACAGCATTGAGACATGGGGTACAGGCCTGTGATGTATTCCCTCAGCCAGCACACAGGGTCTGAGCTCAATGTGGCTTGTAGCTCCAGTGAAATCAGCATAGCTGTGTTAGGGTGTGTCCATACACATCAGATCGATCTTTATGTAGGCTGTACTTTTTCAACGAACAGCCCATTTGCTGAGCTGCTCTAAGATACTGTCAGGAGGATGAGATACAGGACATGGGATGGAAGAACCCAAGACTGATTGAAGGAAGCTGTGATAATGTTCCAAGTGTTCAAAGAGTGGTGGGGTGCAGCAAGTAAATGTATCATCACTCCTTTCAGGCACCCATAAATGGATGTCGTTGTGAGCCCCTGATAAATAAACTGGAGAATCAGCTGGAGGCAACAGTGGAAGAGATAAAAGCTGAGCTTGGGACAGTACAAGATAAAATGAATATTAAGCTGGGCCAGATGGAAAGCAAAACTCAACATCAAGTAAGAACATGACCTGAAATTCTGCTTGCCTATATGATTTAGAAACACATCCTAAATTTAATTAATATTTTCATTGTATTGATTTTGCTTCTTGTGTTGTAAAAGCAAACCTGAACGCTAATACTCTAAAGTATTAAACGCTAATACTGATGTTGCAAACTAGGGTCTTGAGAAAAAACACATTTAATGTGTTAAGTGGCTTCTGGTACTTCTTTAGACAAGTCTTAAGGGCTTGAGCCATTAAGAGGGAAAGAGGGCAGTCCTATGACTGGTCAATTCATAATTGTCAAAATCCCTCTTGCTGAATAATTATGTATGCACTGACATTCAAGATCCTCTAAATTAATTTTTAATTTAATAGTTATTCATTAGTAATTTTGTGATTGAGCCTCCTTGCAAGCTACATCTAATTGTAGTTGGCAACATTCCTAGAAACGAAGACTGGAAGACAGACTGTACTTTGATTTCCAGGGCTCACAGATGGGAGTTTGGTTTCTAACATGATGATCTGAGCTGCACAGTGTTTTTCCCCACAGCTCCGAGTTTTGGACAAGCTGATGGCCGAGCGACTGTCGGCAGAGAGGACAGAGTGCCTTCACCGCCTGCAGCAGCACACGGAGCTGGAAAAGAGCGAGGGGGAGAAGCGGCAGGTAGGCCTGGAAACAGCTGCTCCCTCTTAGTCCATCCCCTGGTAGGTCAGCTCAGGAGGTTCATTCCAGCAGGCAGAAAATATCACAGATGTCACATCTGTTCAAACAGGTAAAAGAGCTTTGAAGATCAAATTATTCCTACCCACCATCTTAGTCACTAAACCAAATTTACGAAGTTTTTGCATTAGAAATGAGGAATGTGAAATCCAGTCCCACTGCTGAAATTTAATTTGGTGTGTCTCTAGTGTGGGATCTACAACAAAATACCATTTTTCTAACATAGTGACTTGCAAAAATTTCCAGCACTAAATTTTTCACAGTTGTGCTTTCAGCTGTTGCTTCATTAGAGGACAGGAACATATCCAAATAGTAAAAAAGGCTAAGATCTATGTTGTTTCTTTTCTTTCTCATCCACTTGATTGTGGGCCCTGGGCCCTTCTTCTCTATCTGATCTTTTTATCCCCCATGTATTAAAAGGCTGAAGTTCTTTCCTCTGATGTTAGCAACACAGCACTATCTCCAAGCTGTGTATTACTGCCAATAGGAAAGTCCTTTCCTGTATGCTTGTTCAACCAGCAGTACAAGAACAACTGCTCCCATAGAGATCCAGCTCTTGCCCTTCCAGCTTCTGCAAAAACTCACCATTTAAGAGCTGCTGAGAAATTTGTGTTTCTCCACTCACACAGGTGAATTTAAAATACAGTTAGTTTTCTCATTGTTGGTATTCTTCCAAGAATTCAGAAATACACTTTGTGCTAGGAAAATGTCCTGAGTGTTTGTAAGACCATTCCAATCTATGTAAGAAGACTGACAGCTGTGATAATCCTTGCATAGATACTGATCAAGATACTTGAGTCTAACATCCACCAGACATTCCTCTCCAAAGAAAAGCACTTACTGACCTAAGGCAGCTTTAATTTTTATTTCATAAAAGATGTAAATATTTTATTGGCTTCTGAACATCTAGACTTGTGCTCCATCTCCTTGTAATCTCCATTTAAGACACAAGATGCTGGAGTGATACGTCAGTAAACTGAACTAAGGGATGTCAGCTGTTCCTGCTCAGTTGGATCTAACTGAAACATCTGAATAAACAGAATTGGGCACTACTAAACACACTGACTAAATGTCCTTGTGCCTAGAAGGGCCTGACCTAAATTCATGATGTCCTATGAACAACAGGGTGAAAAGAGCTACTCCTATTTTAAATTATTTAAGTGCATCTGCAGCTGGCACTTATTAAGCATCTGTGTAATCTGAAAGCTGTTACTGATTTATCATTTAGTGGGGGGACTCACCTTTATCACTGAATGAACAGAGAAGCAGAGGTTGGTAGCTGTATAAAGCTGTCCCCCAGAAGTGCCTAATTTGAATTTCACTCTTAAAAAAATGACCATGTGGTATTCCTTGCACTTAGAAAGTACCATTGACTGTATGATTAAACAAGTCATCCCTGATAGAGGATTCAGAGTTGCATTGGAAGTAGCATATTCATATCTAAGAGGTGGTAACTTGGACTAAAGAGACTGCCTTTTGTACGCTAGTGCATAGTTCTCCACCTTTTTTGATCTGCAGTCCTTTAAATATTCCCAGTGGCAGCATGCACATCTGAACAAGGGAATCTAAGCCCTAAGATACCCAGCTTGCTTCTTTTTGTCCCTGCCACATGTCCTCAGCAGCTCAGGAACCACAGGATCTCATCATTGGATCATGTAATTTATGGTCTCTTTCTGATAGATTTCCTTGGTTGATGAGCTGAAGACCTGGTGCTTGTTGAAGATTCAGAATCTGGAGCTCAAGCTTTCTGGAGATTCCAGATCATCAAGACCAAAATCAACTTTGTCCACTTGTGAGTCTCTCACTGAGACCCTGGATACTGACAACAATCCCCACAGTACCAAGGACTGTAAAGCCAACCAGCCTGTGCTGCAGTCAGAGGGCTCCCACCAGCATTCATATATCACACTTCCAAATAGCCTCTTGGAAGATGGGGGAAGGAGCAGAGTCCAGATGCCAGAACAAAGCTTTGGGCAACACTTTTGCGTTAAACAAGATGGAGCATTGGGTACAACCACGTCAGGTACTTAGCTGTCTCATCCTTTCAAGGGCAAGCTCATTAACTGAGGGGTACTTGTATTATTACTACTACTATTCTGGTGGTGTGCTTTCCCCCTCCATATGCCTAATGTCTTGGAATTTGAATTCACTTCAAGGCAGCCACTGGGAATATTTTAAGAGGTGGCTGGGTGGAATTCCACTGACTGTTCCTGATGCTTCCACTAAGTCTTTGAAGCAAAAGACCTTTGGTGCTTTGAATAACTCTTGGCCCTGGAAGCTTTTGAGGGAAAAAAAAAAAAAAAAAAAGAAATGTGCACAACAACCAGGTGTCTACAGCCAAGTCGAATGCTATCTGAGCCCTGGTTTCTGTAAAATACAATGCATATGTCCCCTAAACACCAATCAAAGTGAACAGACATGGATGCCCCATTAAATAGAAGAGCATATAAGAGATTTTGTGCTTGAGTTTGACCTAATCTGTGTTGGAACAGTTCAAAAGCATAGAAATGTGTGACCTTTCCAAAATTAAAGGGACTTCAAGTTTTGTAGAAGCAGGGAGTTCATAAATATCAGCAGACATAACCTACTTTGGAAATCTAGACTGATACTTGTTACATCTCCTTTTGACAAAGTCACAGAATCACAGAATGATGATTCTGTGAAACCCTAAAGATCATCTTGTTCCAACCCCCCTGAAATGGGTAGGGATATTTTCTACTCTACCAGGTTGCTCAGAGCCACAACCAGCCTGGCCTTCTCTGGGTAACCTGTGCCAGTGCCTCACAGTGAAGAATTTTTGGCTAATATTTATGTTCTTTGCCTGTTGTCCATCTGTAGCCCCATAGCTGCAATGCAGCACCTCTCTGCCTGGGCCAGCTTTTCTCCTTTAATTTCTTTCTATTACATCACCTGACTGTGAAGATGTGATAAACTAATACAAGCCTGTATAAGGTACACACAAAACCCCATTATTCATCAAACACCGAGGTCTTGTGAGTGCTAAAATAAATGCCTAGAGCTTTCCTTAATATATTGTCTGTAATTTATTCTATAGGTACAGAGCAACAGGTAGTGGCTGGTGAACCAGTTTCTTCTTCTGCCCCTGCTCAAGATGTCAGGCCAAAGGACAAAGCTGTGAGTGCCAGCACGTTTCACAGGTTCCAGCAGGACCTGCCCTCCTCCGAGCTTTCGGGCTCCAAATTAAGACACGTTAAAGTTCAAGCTGCTTTGCAGCCAGTGACTGAACCTGCAAAGACTGAACCACAGAGCGGCTACTTCATTGACAGAGGAACTCAGACGAAAAAGTCCAGCAAAAGTGGGCAGTCAAGGCACAAAGCTGTGCACCACGGCGGGGCACAGCAGGGCCAGGAGCAGCAGCCCTCAGCCCCGCCCGCCGCTCCGCTCAGAGACACCTCCCAGGCCCTGGAGATAACCCAGTACTTCTTCGAGGCCGTTTCCACGCAGATGGAGAAGTGGTACGAGCGGAAGATAGAAGAAGCCCGGTGCCAAGCGAACCAGAGAGCGCAGCAGGACAAAGCTGCGCTCAAGGAGCACATCAAATGCTTAGAAGAGGAGCTGAGCAAATTAAGGACTAAGGTGCAGAAAGAGAGCTAGCACCTGCCAGGCAGGTAATCAAGAAACAGGACTTATTTTGGAGCCTGCTGTTATGGGAATTTGGAATATTGATAGATACATGTAGTGCCTGTTACATCCAAACACAACACTCTATTTCAGGAGTATAAATAACTGTGGAAACTCCATAACTGAGGAGAGTTCATATGCAAACTATATTGATAACAAAGAGATGCTGCAGATCAGATACTTTCTTTGTTATTTCCAAGAGTCTTTCAATATTGCACTCTCAGTTTCCAGATGCTGCTTGAAACCAAACTGCATTAGTAACCAAAACTGCTTTCTGAAAAGGGAATTCCCTTAATTCCACACAGGACACAGAGCAGAGGGCTCTACTGTATGCCACATGTAAACATGTTGTGATACCAGTACTGAAATAAATCCAGGATGTTTGAAAGCTTTAGACAGGAATTGCTTGGTGATGAAGGGCTACTGATCCTATTTTAGATACTCCCAGGGCCTCTCTTTAGTCGTGGAGAGAAGCAAAAGAACCCACTCCAGTTACAAGCCCAGGCAGGTGACAGATGCAGGCTTCCAGCTGGGAGAGGGCAGGCAACCAGAGGGAGATGCCAAGGCGACTCATCCCATCAGGTACAGAGGCTTCCACTTTGCTTTTTCATTATTAAAACAAGTGCTAAATCTGATTTGTTTAATGGTGTCCTGCTTGCAGAGCTCCTTGTGGTTATACTATTGTTGGGGCTGTACTCAGTAACCTGACTGAGAACTTTCGTTTAGGGCATGGATGGCAAGTATTTTACTGTAACTGTGGTCTATTTGTTAGGTTGAATGTTTATATACATTTTTTTTTCCTTCAAGCAAGAAATGGCTGAATTATCTACTACTGGAGAAGCTTGAAAAAGTCTTTTATCTAAGGAAGTGAAAGCTTGGCTCCCTGTATTCAAATGTTTCTTTTTCTGTAGTCAGGATTTTTTCCCAGGCACCTTGTCCAGACTGTCTACCTTTGTTCCTCTGAATGATTCCTCCTGTTTTTTCCCTTCTGTCTCTAAAAAGGAGACTAGGCCCTGGTGAGTCTATAGGTTCTAGAACAAACAGTCCCACAAAACAGTACTCAACATTTTAAAATTTTTATTGATGTGTTTTGTTTTAAAATCAGAACTTTCATTAACCAACGCTGTCCATGCTGACTGACTCAAGATAATCTCAAGGCATTATAACTATTGCATCTGCACCCCTTTAAGGTTTCTTCTTTACACATCTGAGAAGGCTCTACCAGATTCTGCTAGAAAAGTAAGTTTACTTGTCAGATCATGATAGAACAACTTCAAAATCTGTTCCAACACAGGATGATACTGTTATGCCAAGGAAAAAATACTTTTTTTCTGTACTAAGGAGTTCTAAAACCAATTTAAAAATACTTTACAGTGTTGAAAAATGCCATTCACTAATTAGTAATTAAGCTTTTGTCTTCTTAGCAGATGTATAAAACAAAAGAAGTCATATAACAATTTTTAAAAAATTCCTATTAATGCACTATCACGATAAGAGAAGTGTATCTGCAGCTATGGAAATGCTAGTTTTCTTGCTCTGACTTCTGTAGTCTAATATAGACACTTTGGTATGTTTACAGTTTTGTTTAAGCTACAGTAGGAATGCAGAAGCATGCTATTGAAGTTTTGTATCACCTGGATGAAGTTAATGTTTTGCCAAGCAATTAAAGTAAGTGTTGCTCAGAAATGTGTGGTGTAACATTTTCTAGCCACAGAAAACTAACACAGTTCCCTGACTTGACTCGGAAGGGGGAGCAGAAGATTGGACTTCAACTTTTAAGCTTTTTGTTTGTGGTTATAAAACATGGAAGTTGAGTCTGCCATCTGTGCCAAGGGAGGTTGCAGGGACTGAGTGCTGTCTGCTGGCTGGTGCAGGTGCCCCTTTCAGAAGTTACAGGCTGAGTTCTGCATGGATCACACACACGCTCCTGAGCCTCCTGAGCTTACCCAAGATCAAGGGAGAGGCTGTGGCTTTAGCTCTACTTCCCATACAGACCACTCTGGACCACACTCATAGGACCAAGTAATTTAAGTAAATCTAATTACCCAGTAATTTAAAGCAAAGAGAAAGCATTTTCTGCTAATTCCTTTATATACCCCTCCCTTCTTCAAAACTGTGAAGGACTTTATTATAAACAGGTGTGATCCACCTACTTTCTGTTCAGATAAATTTACTTACCCTTGTAGGCTGCACTTGGGACTCTTCAACACTTCTGGCTGGCAACTTTATCTTGGTAAACTCACAGAGCAGTGGGGATAAACAGCAGCAGCACTGAAGAGGTCAGCATCTGTCTAGGGCCCTGCCTGTCAATCCTAGTTCTGGATTACTGCCCACTACCTGGAAACACAAACTGGGAGTCAAAGGGGTAATGCAGGCTCTGGGCTCCAAAAGGAAAGCACCACGGTGAGGCAGCAGGGAAAAGCCTCCTGATTAAGGAACAGAAATCCAAGCACCGGCTGGAGGGGAAGGGAAGGCTACTGTGGAAACAGCCAACAGTGCCTATGACTGTTCAGTCAAAATACCTTTCTAAGCAGCACTTTCTCTTAACATGAAAAATAAATCCTAAACACAAAAATGTTCTCTAAGTCTGTTCTACCAGAAAATTTTAACAAAATGTAGATTTTTAGTGAAGCATTTTTAGATACTTCACTGACTGAAGCTCAGGCTTCAGTCTGTACAGAGCTGAACCATTGCTCCTGCTCCCAAATGGAGTAGTTCCTCCTGTAGCCTGGAATTCTGTCCTGTCCCTTCCCTAGTGCCAGTGGTGATACCAATTTGCTGCCAGTTTGTGCAGCTCAGCAACTCTGCAGAAAATCACCTTGAAAAGCAGGAGTGTTCCCCAAGGGAACTAATAGCACAGTGGGAGAGGGAAGAGTTCTGCATGTCCTGGAATCATAACCTAAGAGTCAGGCATTGATCTACTGCTGCCTGTCTAGTTTTGTGGAAAAAATCCCCAGCTCACTCAGGCACTTTTAAATTGCATGTTAAAATACCCACACCACAGCTCAAGGAAAAAGTGGTAACTGTTGCAAGCTAACAATTAGAAGTGAAGTAGTGTAAGGTTTAATAAACAAATCACAAGGTTTGCAGTTAGTATTTTCTACCTGTAACTCTTCTTTATATATTGACTTTGAAATACTAGTCTGAAGGTGTTTGGTAATAAACATCTCTGGGGCTAAAATTTCCCATTTTGATAAATAAAGACCTCTCCTTTAAGTTTTATTCAGCTACTACTGAAACTCAACATCTACACACAAAACATTTTTTAATGTTTGTTCTGGGCCAATTTATTTATCCCTAATTCTTTTTTTAATCACAAATTTTGGTGAAAATTCTTGGCACAGTACATGAAGAGCTGTCATTGTGAATATTACCAATTACAGCTACCACAGTAAACAGTGGACAAAATAATTTGGCATATATTTATTTTCCATTGCATTGACATTAACACAGCTGTTGTAATTTTTGGTACTTTCTGCTTTTCCTGCAGTACATGCTACATCACCCATGCAGTTTTTAATGTCCTTTGTGTCCAAGTAATTTCCACTTCTGAGAGTAGCCAAACTGAGAAATAGATGGGGAAGGGGAAAAAACAAAACCCCCCCAGAGGTAGATTCCTCCTTCAAACATAATCACATTCTGGAAAAATGCCTATTTATAATAAATAAAAATCCAACTGTCAACAAAATGAAGATCAGGATTTTGCCAGCTTAAGTGTTCTCTGAAGTTCCTGAAGTTGCATGTTGCCTTGAGTAATCATCATCCTGATTGCATCCTGTAAATCAAAATGGAATTTAGTGAACTGTACATCCACACATAGCACAGGTTTTTACACAACCATGCAGACTTTTAATGTATTAAAATACATACAATTTTTAGTGGCACTACTGTCATTTACTTCTTTGTGTGACATAACACTGAGACGGTTAAAACAAGGTAAATAAATGGATTAATCTTCTCCAGTTCCTTAAAAATGTACTTGGTTGTGGCTTTGCTTTGAAACTCAGTTTTTAACAGGATTCAAACTCCAAATAATGTCTTCTCTATGCTGTGTGTGTACTGCCTTTGCAAGCCATTAGTGAGAATGGTACAGGAGCATGATAGAGATGGGTTTTACAGAGCAGGTGTGGGTTTCTCTCAGTATTATCTAAGGACTGAGGCTTTGTTTGCATAATTCAGCCACCAATTCCTTGGGCACTGGCTAGAAAAGGGAATGAACTAGGAAACAGAGGACAGGAGACGTGCAAGAAATGTGAAGGTTTCTGCATTTTGCACTTGCTTCACATCCCAAACCATCCTGTTTGATTGCATTCTGCTTGAATGAAGGTGAAATTAAAGCTAAAAAAAAAAGCTATAAAAAAACCTTAACCATTACTAAGTTAGTATTAGTTACCATATTACTCAATACAGTTTTCCTTATCTATGATTTGAGTAAGCAGAGCTTTTAATTTCAGATAAGTCTCTGGAAATTTGAGAAACATTACTGCAGCTAAGAGGGGGGGGATAAGATTTAGAGATGCTGGATTATTTCTTCGCATAAATGAGGAAATGAAGACTTCTCGCCAGTCTGGAAGTGTCACGTACAAAACAAATCCCCACGACACAGGACAGGACAGTGACCATTCCCGAGGGCAGGCGATCGGAGCTCCTCACCTCTTCTGTAGCATCCTTATTTCTCTTGAACTCCTCCCTGGCCCAGTCCTTTAAGTAGCGGCGATCCTGCTCAGCAGGGACCTCCCGGATAGCCCGCAGGATCTTGCGGTACAGCTGAAGGACCTGCTGCCGCCTCAGGAACTGGCAAGGAGAGAGGGAAGTCTGCCCGCTGCCCCAGGACAGCGCTGCGAGCCGCGCAGCACACATTTAAACAACCGCCGAGCTGCCCGTCGTTTGTACAGGACGCTGCCCGAGCCCCCAGCCCGCCCGTACCTGCCTGAGGGTGAGCGCGCCCGGCGGGAGGCGCCCGGCGGCCATGGCGCGGCTCCGCCCCTTCCCCTTCCCCTGCCCCGCCCCGCCCCGCGCGGGCGGAGCGCGGCCGCCATTTCCTGCCTCATGCCGGCAGCCCCGGCCGGGCGCTCTAAGGAAGCTTTGATCAATTCAAGGCACAGACGTCGTAATTAAAAAGAGCGGTACCTATCTTTATTAGTACAGACGATACAAGATGCATAGCTTTTGCAATGAGAAATCACGTCCGTGCTCCAAGACACCGGATTTATGAAACATCCCCAACGCCTGCCTCGGACCGGGGCAAACTTCACAGTGTAAAGTGGTAAGGCAGGATCAGCATATGGCAAGATTCAGAAAACTCCCTGCTGCTATCGTCAGGCAAAAATCAGCAATAATTAAAAGACCGTATTAAAACTGCAGAACAGTTTCAAGTATTGGAGTTTTTGGGGTTTTTTTGGTTGATTCAAACCATCTGCCTCTCCTGCTCCCCACTCCCTTCCCAGAGGCACCTCCATATGGGTGACGCTGAGGAAGGCTTTATGTGCAAGACACCCAACTTCTAATGCAGAAATGCCTTCCAAGGAACAACACTGGTTTTACTTAGCAGGGAGGGAGCGGCAGGAATAATATTACCACTGTTAATATTACAAATGCTTTTCTTTTTTTAAAAGGTAGTAAATTACTACAAAGGAAGTTGAGACAAGTTTTACATTACTTGTGGGAATAGCAGAATAGTCTCCATTGCATAATTGTCCTCTGACACACATGGGAGGGAGGATGCACCCAAACCATTCTGTTCTTACACAGTCTCTGTCCCAGGGCAGCTCCCGCAGCATAATCCCAGTCAGGGAGAGTTTTATGACCTTTCCCATGAAATGCAGCTCCTTGTATTTCAGCAGTTCAGCAGCAGCAGTCGGGCCCTGACCTTGTCTACCAAGTCTAAAGAGTGTCGGAGGCAGTGACCAGCTCAAACCACTGTCTGAGGGCATCGCTCAGCGTTTCCGGGAGCGCGTTCACGTCTCTGAGGATCATGTAGAACGGGAACGGGAATTCTTCCATGTAAGACCTGATTTCAGGCAGTTCTCCAGGTCCTTTGAATATAGGTACTTTAATGTCCAAAATAGAGTCCTGTAAAAAAAGTACCGATGTTACTTTTGAATGACACACATATTCTATGACCACTGATAGAATTTACCCTATTTTCTAAGTACTTCTAATTCTCCCGTTAGATTAAAAGTTAGTAAAATACTTCTAAGATTAAAAGCTCTAAGTGTTAAATGGTAAATCAGATCAGAAGCTGAACATAAATCAGTTAAATGTTTTTGCCCTTTTAGATAAAAGTGTACTAATCCATGAATTATAAACTAGAAAAGACTAAGCTTAAGCTTCCTGCAATACCAAATTCTGTAAATAACTTCTGTCTTTTCTTAGCATTTAATTACTTGAATTTACTGTTGGCACTTTAGTTTTATTAATCTGATATCTTCCCAAGAGAGTCTGTAAGCTCTTTAGTGCTGACTTCAAGTCATATTTGTGTAGTGCTTTAATAGAAGATTCTTTAGCAACTTAACAGTATTTCAAAAAATACCACAATGACAAAAATCAGATTAAACTCCAGCTGTGCTTCTTGTAAAGTAACTTTGTGGTTGCTTAGTGTAGCAGCTCAGAAATTAATAAAGGTTACAGAAAGCACCTTTTTTTCCCTAGGAAAAAAAAAAAAAAAAAACACCTAGAATTTTCACTTGATACTACAAGCCAGGTTTCATCAGAACCTTTTAGCTGTTTGTCAGCAGAACTGTTAGTTTTTCAACAATAAATAGAGCAGATGAGTTTTGTATGCAAAAATAAAGATACAAAAAGAAAACATAAACCACAGAAAAAAAAAAAAATCCCACAAAAATTAGAGTTTTTACCACACAATTTACTATCAGGCTTATGTTTGCTCACTTACTGCACTACAGAGCCTTCCTGAAACACTCCCAGATATTTCAGCTTCCCATCCAAGGGTATCTTAAGTTTTCTTCCCCCATTACCAGATGCAGGACTCAGCTTTCCTAACTGAGGCACTAAATAACTCTCACATACTCCCTTCTGTCTAATGTTTAATCTCATACTGGCTCCAGCTGTCATGTCAATTGGGGACTGCTGTCAGAAATTATCAAGCTGAATCAGAGCTGAGATGGAACAAAGCATCTCTCAAACTCCAAATCTGTCAACCTGCCAGCTGCTTCCCTGGTGGCCAAGAGCTGCAATCATTCTGTTTGAAGACGGGAGCTCTTAGCCTTTCTGTGGCTTGGAAGCTGAGATTTTTTTTTTAAATACAAAAGATAAGAAGCACAGTAGGAAGAAATGGCAGATCTGGCAGACGTGGAAAACTGCAACTGGGTTCAGTATCTGTGACCTCTACAAAAGATAAGGGAGCTGTATGGCACTATAAAAGACAAGAAAGAGATTGTATCAGTTTCTCATTCACTGCAGTTGAATACTTCTCCCTTGCTCACTTACCCGGGAATTAGGGTTGTCCAACACTACGAAAATAACGAAGATATTGGCATTCCGAGCTGCTTGAACTGCTGCTGTCACCCGTTCCTTGCCTTCCAAGAAAAGGCCTCTTCCATCAGATACAATCAAAAGCAGCTGTGCTGTTTCTGAGCACAAAGAACATTGAAAATTCCAGTAAGTTCAGAGTTATCTATTTAAAAGGCAAAAACCCCTATTTTGCTGTTTGCCCTGTGGGTATAATGGAAAAAAAGGAGTATTCCTGAGGAAATTAACTCTTTGATTAAATAGAATTCTGTGACAACGTTAAGCTGCAGTTACTAGTGGGTCAACAAAGTACGTAATGTGTGACACCATTGAAAATAATGGAGGGAAGGGGGTGGTGACACCCCTATGCAACACATACACAACCCCCACCATCCATCACTACTATAATCAAGGATGAAAGTCATGGAAAATACCAAACAGACTTGGTCACAGCCTTGACTTTCATGCCTAGGGGTTAAATACTGGCTAAATACTGGACTAGCCACTAGCTCAGTAGAGCACCAGTTGCTGCAATGAAATAGAGCTCAAATCAGTTCCTCTAGAAGCAGGTATCTATGGGTCCATCTGTAGGCTTTTCTCTGCTGTCCCCACTTTAACAGGCTTGGCTTCCATCAGGGAACAATCCTGGACTGTCCAAAATGGGTTATTTTTGGAAGAAACTAAATCAGAAGATAGGCTCAGAGGCAAAGCCAAGGCAGTTCAGTTAGTCTGAAGTAAACCTGAAACATCAGACATAGCACCCATGCTGGGTTCCTCAGCACCAGCCGTTTCTGGAGACATGTTACACGACCCAAGTTGCCTCTAGAGTCAGACAGAATGTACCTCTAGAGGGATGTAAGTTATGCATCTGTCATCCTTTAATTACATGTAAAATGACAGTAATTACAGTCAGGAATGCAAGCTCTAATTGTTACAGAGGGATGCAGAACACACTTCTGCAGACAGGCCCCAAATGTGACAGGGCTTTGTCTTTTTACAGAAAGAGGTGATGGATCCTACAGCCCTTTCTCTTGCCAGCTCCCTAACCATAAGAAACTGATTATTGCTGCATCACCACCTCGTTTAACAGAAATGGATGCTGCTTCCAGTCAGAATATGTGACACCCTGTCGAGCCTTTGGCAAAGCAGATGTGGATTGTAAATCCCAGACTGTCAAGTTCTTGGAGTACTTAAACAACTAGAACTTATAAAAAATACAGGTGACACCATGACAAGTTTTTAACTACCACAGAGCAATCTTTCAGACTAACTATGGGGTAGACATCAGGCAAGCAGCCTTCCAGCTTTTCTTAGAAATTCAAGCAGCTCATGATCTTAAGTTGCAGAACAGTAAAAGACAGGTAGGAGGCAAATTCCCCCCTCAGAGCAGTGTCCTTCTGGATACCTAGAGAACTCAAGCTGTCAAGCAGAAGTGTGTAGAGAGTCAGGTCCTTAGGAAGCTGGACAGTGCTCCAAGCTGGCACTGTCTAGGCCTTGACACAGTCTCCAAGCAGGAGGTAAAGTGAGACAGGTAAGGCGTGTCTTTTTAAAAAGTCTTACACAAAATTTTAGTGAATTATTGACAAATATGAAGTAGGTGTTGCTTGGGTTTGGAGCTAAATTTCAACCAAACATTGCTTTTGACAAAGCAAAGCCCTAATGCAAGTGATGTTTCAGTCCTAGGAGTCTTACTGGCAGGATCCTACTTCGGGAGCATACTGCTGCCATGGCAACAAGCACAGTAACACAAAAAAACTCACCCGGATTAATATTTTGAGACAACTGCTGAGCTGCAGCAAACATATTAGCTGACGATTCTAGAAACTGCAGAGGAAATAAATAAGAAAATCAGGTCTTCATCATAAAAGCAATAAACTTTAAAATGAAAACATTTCTAAAAAACAGCTTTCTCTATTTGAAATGCTAAGACAGTCTGACCGCCTAATACAGACACAGTTCTTGGCATTTTCCTGTATTAACTCCTGCTTTAAATTTATTAAGCACTTTTGAATGAAAGAATCTTCAAAGAGCCTTCAAACAGAATTTATTTTTTCCCAGTGCTAGCAAAGCCATCAACACACTACACTGTTAATGAGATTAATGGCATAATTGAAAATATACATTCTGTTTCTAGGCTAAACTTCTTTGGCTTCAACTTGAAACAGAAGTCTCATATACTTTCCATTAAAATTATGAACATCAACAGTACCCAAAACACTTTTTAAGACCCAGTATAGAGAAAGATGAATGCTTAAAAGTGGTATACTTCAGAACAAAAAGTGCGGAAACACTCTTCCTGTTACAAAATTATGACCATTTTATTTCTTTGTTATCTAACCTGCTTCCAGACTCTCAAACACAAAAATCTACTAAGTGTTGCAAGGTGATCATGAAACCATGAAGCTGCTGATATCCTGTCTGGAGAAGATTGGTCAAACCATTGCCCTAAAGGCATCCTTGTGTACCTGGGCTATTTTTGTTTTCTTCTGCTGAAACTTGCAAAGACGCAATATCCGTGTCCCTGACTGGTCACTGAACTGCTCATGGAATGGGTGCAGCAGCTGAACAGACTCTCCAAAGCTTTAAAAAGAAGAGAAAATTCCAGCATGAAACTGGTATTTACATTCTGCTCTGAAGAACTGAAGGAAAGTCAATATTTCGAATAAACTCACCTACACACAGCAATTTGTCCCACTTCTAGAAGAGTCAGAGCATTTCCAATAACTGCCAGGGATTCATATGCAAGCTATTACAGAAAAAAAATGCATCAAAAGTAGCATAGTCGATGTTTTACTCAAAGCCCAGTATCAAATAGGAAGAATGTTACTGAAATTATTTTTCATCATCTAGAAGGATAATTGAAGAGACTGCCTATTTCTTTCTGACTGTCTTATGTAAGACAGTCAGTGCAATAAAGATACACAAGTTCTGCTTGAGGGCTTCAGCTGATTGATTTAAGAGACACCACTTTAGGCAAGCTAATGAAATAAATAGGCAACTGTTCAGAAGGAAACACACCATTTTAGTTAATACAAACCCTATAACTGGGCTATGATGAATGGATATTTAGTGCTCCAATGAACTGCCAAGATAAAGAAGTTTCAGCGTTTTGTAAGCCAATAAAAGTAATTTTGCAGTGGATGTGTACACCTCTAACAAACTTAACAGCTCATCCTTTCAGCTAGTTTTCACTGATCTTTTGTTAATAAATCCCTTAGGCATGAAGTGACAAGAGTTCAAGCACATGGACTGGAAAAAATAGGTGCTTTGGAATGATAAGACTTTGCAGCAGCCACCAGCCCTATATGAAACAAGTCAGCATCTGCCATACAGATCAATGACAGGTGGTTTCTCCACACTTCTACCAAGGTTTTATTTTACCTGTTTAGAGTGATTGTCAATCATACTTGAGGAATCATCAATAGCCAGGCAAATCTGGTACTGTCGTTTACTGGGCTTGGTCCTTCGCAGCCAGATCTTGTCTTTTCGGAACTGACTGGCAATGTACGGGATCACTTTCCGCATGTTCAGTCTCTTCCCAGTTCTGTAGTCTCCTCTGAAAGTTGAGAAAAAGGACACAGTGATGGGGTTATCAGCAGACATCTCATTCTGGAAACCCATGGCCTATGCAGCATATACACAAAACATATATTTTTTTAAAATACAACAAAGCCAATATTAGTGGTTTTAATACTGATATTTAGTTATAGATAAAAAATGAACAAACATATTTTTAATGTAAGATGGATATTCAGTGTTTTTAAAAGAAGTTTATATCTGGGTACCTAAAATGGAAGGCAGATCTTGAATTTACATGCCACCAGTTTGAAACAAGTCTATATATCTCTTTTAAAAATAACCATTTAATGTTGTAAACAATGTAAAACATTTTGACATTTAACATAATCTTTGACTTAATTTCAAATGGTGAAGTTGATTGACCACCTGTTGCACAGGAGGAAAAAAAACCAGCAGGCAATATCCTCACAATAGGTGCCTACTACTATGTATCATGTTTGCATTTCATAAAATAAGCTAGTGCTCCCATACAAAAAACCTGAAAGCATCTGCAAACAGGAATAATTACTGTAATGTAAGAATGAGATAAAGCTGCAGTTTTACAGAGGTTAAAGTGCCCCAAACCCATGAGATTAAAGAAATCAGAAGCATCAGAAAGACCTAACTTACTTCAACTTGGCAGCCTGAGTGGGTTCCAGTATGAGTCGCAGCTGTTCACAAAGCTGCTGTGATAGAGGAGCTGTCAGTACTAAATACTTCTGCCACAGCTGTGCTGCTTCCTTCTCCTACAACATCACACAAAGAAATTAAAGTGAATGATGAAAAAACAAAACAAGATGGGGAGCACTGCCTGAAGAAAGAAACCAAACCTCAGTGCACTAAGGGGAAGCCAGTAACGAGCTAAAACTGAGGGTCTCTCATATGACAGTCTGCATTCACATTCAAAACAAGATCTGAAACAGCATCCTGCTTCTAGAATAATGTACGTTTTTCAAAATAAGTTAAATGTAAGTTAAATGTAAAAGTAGTATCTATATCATGTGATTTTGAGTATTTAGATTCCAGCCTGCTTGGATTCCTCAATGTTTTAGCAGTAAAAGAAGATTAAATAGTGCAATGAAGGATTCTTATGACAGTTTTATGTTTAAATGAAGTCACGAACCTCCTCTGGAGTTCCAGGCTGTTGTGTCTGCCAAGCTTCCAACTGCCTTTCAAGCTCCTTTCTTAGCTCTTCAGGATCTCTAATGATGTGCTAGAAGTGAAGTTAATGAGTTTTATGAGACTGAAAAAAAAGTTTACACCTCTGGTGATCCCTAAAGTATAGCAAACTATAAAAAAGTATAAATGCATGTTCTCATTATAAACAAAAAAACACCCAAATACCAAAATGAAGATTCTAAATCTCCATGCTTTTTAATAGCTTTCATGTACGTGAAGGATAAATACCTCCCCACAAGTATCTCCATATGTGATATAAACAATATAGAAACAAAGCTAGGAACATCTATGATACTGACACTGAATACAATAAGATATAGAATTTCAAGATAAATCAATTAAATGATCTTGACAAATACCAGATTTATCAATAGTATAATGGAGACCAAACTATTAAACACTACACCTAACTAGTATCTTTGAAAGCACTGTATATTTCACTTTATATCTTTTTACAAGCTTCATTCAAATCACTTGAAGTTTGAATTACATCATCCTCCTTACCTGGCACCAAATATGATTTGATAAGTCATACTGTTAAAGGACACCCAAGCTTTATGATACTTCTTTTACTTTCATTGTGCTTTCAGTGACAGCCTCTGTCCCTGACTTACAAACCCCAGTTTGGCCAAACAGCAGTACATGGTCTGCATAACCTGCAGGCTGGCTTACAGACTAAGGAAAATAAGCCCATGACCCCAACCTCAACAGTCCCAGTAACTTCTCATTCTTCAAGTAGCAGCAGCTTTCCCACTGGTCACCTACTACACATTTTAGGGAGGGAGAAAGAACATAAACAGAGGGAATTTCTCTCCTCTTCCTTTTGTTTTCCCCCAGCAGCCTCTTTCCCTTTCCCTTTAAATGGTGCTGCAAGAGCTCCCTCTCCTGTTTCATGTTTTGTGGTGCCAGTTGGAAAAAACCTACAAAGCCCAACACCAGAATTATTCTGACAAAAGGAGAACACTTGCATTCAGCAGCCTTTTTCCAAAAGGCTGCAACACTTGGCATTAAGACAGAATTACCCAGTGTAGCTGACACACAATCCTTTCTGTGCTATGCGTAGAAACAGTAAAATAGCACCCTCCAAGTGAACACATACTGTGAGAATGAAAGGTCAATCCTTCTAAAAAAAAAAACAGACACTGAAAATATCTTTACTTTATCAACTGGTCATCCACCACCAACTGCTTCTGTGCCATAGGTCTTTATGATAAGATGTGCTTTTTCCCAGAAGTTTGCACTGGAAAACCGCAAGTGTTACATGGAGCTCTAGGATTTTCTAGGCCATGGTATTTTTTTAATTGAGATATTAATAAAAAACTCAAAAAGGTTCTATAATACCTGCAATCAGCTTTTATAAAGAAGTAATATATTTTAATGAATTAAGTAAGGTGGACTCTTTGACCACAATGGTGTTTTAAAGTCAGCGATGCCTAGTTCTCTTATCACTCAACATGTATCCTTTTGTTATCTTCAGGCCACACACCCTTGCTCATTGCTTTCCACTTTACCCAAGCATTTGATCTGTAGATTCATCTGAACAAAACAGTTATTCAAGTTAGAAAAACAAAACCTTTAAAAAAAAAGTGAGAAAATTCCATGCTAAGGATGGGTAGAACTAGTAATTTTAAAGGCATCTTTCAGCTGCATATATGACAGTGTATGTGTGTCACTTTTCATTCTGCTATTAAAAAATAGCAAGGTACTGAGCTGGCTGAAAAAAAAGTAATTCTAGTATTTTGCATTCACAGTGTCATTAACACAGGTCAAGTAAAACCTGCTGTAGCTGAAAGAAGACAGGTTCATTCATACCTGGGGAATGTCCATCAGAAACTGATGGGCTGTGTGTATGGTGGAGTCCCTGCTTCTCTCTGGCTTCTCTTCAGTCACCTTTGGTAGTTTTTCTGGTGCAGAGTCATTGACATCTTCCGAGTCAAAAGTCTGGAGCTCTGGCTCCATGTCACCTGGTCCTAAAACCACAAGATTAATTATTGACTTCATGGAGCACGCATAATACAAGAAGCAGTATTGTATCTTGACTCTTTTACAGAGTATCTTATATGCTTTGTAATGCAGCTGGTATTTTCTTTTAAAAGAAGTGCCAAATTTTAACACATTTAATTTCAGGAATGGGATGAATATATCTTGCAACTCACTGGAAGAGAAAACTATGCATTTCCTAATGCAAATGGTTCTTCTGTCTTGCAAATTTCTTGCCAAACAAAGTAATAGTTTACATATATATATTTACATAAATAGTTTAATTTTTAACACCTGATAATTCCACTGGTGAAGTACATTTATTGACTCTCATAGCCTCTATACAAAATGATAGGAAGCATGAAGTCATTTGAGAACAGTCAGAAAATCATCATTAAAAATGGCAATCTTTTCTTATCTTTTATGCTCTGATTTTTTAACTGAACAGTTTTCTATAAATCAGAAATCAATTTATGAATCAAGGAATGCATTAGAGAGTTTGTTTTATTACTGTTTCTACTGCACTAGACTGTTTAACAACTAATTTTGTAAGACCTATTTTAAAGGAGAAAAATAATGACATTGTAGGACATGTTTTGAGGACTGGTTTTTCAGAACATAACAGTTAGAGAATGCTGTGGAAAAACAAGTAGACTAATTACATGCACACCTGTACCATAAATAAAGAGTCTAGCAAGAGATTAAAGTTCAAGGGAGTGGGAGGCAAAAATGCAGGCTTGTAAAACTTGTCTCCCCTCTCCAGCCATGCTGTGTGTTGTCCAAGAAGAAAACTCTTCAAAATTCCAAGCTATGGTGTCATTTACTTAGATTCATCAAAATTACAATTGGCAAGTATCTATCTAGTGTGTTTTTTCTGAGGGGGGTCATGTGTGGCTGACAAGTCAGACCTATCTTCTCTACCAGCTACTTCTGTTAGCTGCTCAGTTTTGTTCCCATGTAAGAAAGGAGGCAATGAGTTTGGTGCTACCTCAACAGATGTTGTTCAGACCAGCTCCTCTACTTCTTGCTGTTTTGTTTTATTGGGTTTTTTGCCAGAAGTTAGTTATACATAAAACAGTTGAGTTATGTGGTGCTGATGCTGGTGACACTGGAATGCATTGTTAAATGTCAGATAATTAAGTGAATTGGCACTGTGTTGAACAGCAGGGAAGTGTTTGCTTTTTACTTCTTCAAAGTGGTGGATAAAGATTAGAGACCATTAACTTGAAAGAAAGCAGCAAACCCCTCTATCACTCAATCAATTTAGCAAAGGCTAATGCTGGTTATTAGGTAGAAGTGAGAATACTGCTGCAGAGAAATCAATTTAGAGCAGGCATTTAATTTAGCCTTATGAAACATATCCACTGCATGCAAATCTAAATACCTACATATACACCTAAAGATCCATATCAGCATGTGTTTAGAATACTTTTTAAGTTAATGTACCAGGAGGTTTAGTGGCAGTAGACTTCTTTTTTTCTGGCTTCAGCTCTTCAGTGTCTACTGCTCTAAGATCCTCGTCCTGCATTTCTGTTTCCATTGCTGCATCTTCACAGTCTCCTTCTTCTTTTTCTTCAGGAGGCATAATAAGTTTCTCTTGCTCCTTGCTAGCTACATCTGCACAAAGACAACAATACTTGTCAAAAGGAAAGTGGAAGGAGAAGTAGTCAAGTTTAAAACAATACTGCATTCTGAGGTCACTGCATATCAGTTACAGTGAACTTAGAAGGGATCTGAGGCTCAAACCCGTTTTATCTTTCACTCTGCTGTGCTGTTTCATGTTAGTAAGCTATTGCCTTGATTAGCTGAACTGAATAGTAAAGATATTTATTAAGATAAAATCAATTTTTGTAAGCCATATTTTCAAAAGTGTTATTGTTAGTTTGAATCTGAGTTCCAGAGTAGCATTTATTATAGTGAAATGGTGTGGCACCTTTAACCAAAGCAAGGATTGTTAAACGTAACTTTAAAAAGCCAACAGGGAAAACTACAGTAAATACGAGTGTTTCAGTATTTGATTCTGCAGTGACAACTCTTTACAGCCAGAAATACCACTGTACCATATGTCTGTGCATCGTAGTGTTCAGAGCCTTGTTTAATATGTTCAAATGCATCAGCCTCCTCCACGCTGTGCTCAGGCTGAGTTGTGTCCTGCTTTCCTTCACTGCTGGATTCCATGGTTCTCAATCGCTTGTGGATGCGTTCATTGTGATCTCCCATCGAGCGCTCATTGTCTGCCTGGCCAGGTTTCCTCTTGAAACTCTGAAAAGGAACAAATTAACACCAAAACCTTCAAGAGATGTGTAACCCACTACTAACAAGAACAGTGTTCTACAAAGGAGAACCTGAGTCCTGACTATTTGCTGGTTAATATTAAGACATTTAAACAAGAATTTAAAAGAAGAGATGAACCTGTGTATTTTTTCTGCTTTGCTTCTGAGAAGCCATCCGGGCCATGCGTGTGGATTCATGGCCTTCTGACTGATTTGCACTTGAAGCTCCAGTTCCACTTTCCTGAAAGAAGAAAAATAAATTTCAATGTAACTGAAAATAGGAACTACTGCAAACAAACTCCAGATGTTAAACTGCAATGCTTTGCAATATTCTGTTCTGAATGACCAATGGCTCATAACTGCAAGTATAATTCTTATGGAGAGCAGACAAGCCACTACTACAGTTCAACAATTATCCTAAACTTGCCTTCATAGCAGTGAAAATGAAGAAGGGTAAGTACATGGTCTTTAAGGTTTTTTTTCAGTGAATTTTTAACTGGCATAAACTAAGGTCTTGTACACAGTTCGTAAAAATTATGGCAGCAGTTCCCTGATTTCAACTTGAAAACATTCTCACAAATTTAGCATTTTTAACTCAGACACTTCCACACAATTTACCTCTTTAGACTGGTCTCTTTCTGAAGCCTCTCCAGCCAGCTCAACAGCACTGTCACTCTGCAGATTTTCTTGACCAGTCTGCCCTTGAGTTTCATGCTCCATTCTTTCCTCAGCCTCAGGAATCTGTTCATCCATTTCTGAATTATCCTCCTCTTCCTGGAATAACATCAGATTATTTTAACATTCTAAAACACATTGATAACTGCGTGTAATTGGAAGGCACTGAAAGACAAATACAGTTATCAGTCAGGATGGGTTAACAAAGGGAAAGGCCTATTTGACTGGATACCCCTTTTATGATGGTCACTGGCCTAGCAGATGAAGGGAAGGCAGTGGATGTAATTTTTCTCAATTTTTAGTAAGGCTTTTAATAGTATCCCTCACAGCATCCTTCTGGACAAATTGTCCAGCTGTGGGTAAGTGGATTCACAGTGTGCTGGGTGGATTCCAGGGCTCAAATAGTTGTAGTGAACGGGGCTTCATCTGGTGACAGTCACCAGTGCTGTTCCTTGGGGTTCAGCTGCAGGACTAGTCCTGCTTAATACATTTGTCCATGATCTGGATGCAGGAGTTGAATGCTCCACTAGCAAGTTTGCTGATACCACCTGGGAAATGCTGTGGGCTCTCTTGAAGGACAAAAGGCCCCTTGCAAAGTAATTTAGATAGATTGGGGCACTGGACTACAACTGAGGGGATGAAATTTAACAAGTCCAAATGCTGGATTCTGCACTGATGGCAGAGTAATACTGTGCTCAAGCACAGACTGGAAATAGAAATGGTTGGAGAGCAGCCCTGCAAAGGGATCTGGGATCCTGGCTCACAGCAGGCTCAGTGTGAGTGAGCACTGAGCCCTGGCAGTCCAGAGGGCAATCCTCTTCCCAGAGGGCATCAAACACAACAGCACCAGTTGGTAAAAACAGGTGGTGAATCCACTGCATTCAGCATTGGTGCAGCCTCACCTGAGTGCTGTGTGCAGTTCTGGGCCCCACAAGTTAAAATGGATGTGAAGGTCCTTGAATGTGTCCAGAGGAGGGCAACAAAGGTGGTTCAAGGGCTGGAAGCAATATCCTATAGAGAGTGGCTGAGAACTTTGGGCTTGTCTAGTCTGGAGAGAAGGAGGCTGAAGGGTGGGCCCATTGCTCTCTACAACTTCCTGAGGAAGGGACATAGAGAGAGATACTGATCTCTTCTCCCTGGTACCAGTCCATAGGTACCACAGGATGATTGGGAATGGTCATTAGGACTTTAGCATTATGCTGAGAGAGTGGTCAAACACTGAAACAGGCTTCCTAGACAGGTGGTCAGTGCCCCAAAGCTCTGTGTTTAAGAGGCATTTGGACAATGTGCTTAATAATATGCTTAAATATTTGGCCAGCCCTGAAGTGGTCAGGCAATTGGATTAGATGATCAACTGAAATAGTGTTTCATTCTAACATAAGGCTGAGGAGGCAGCAGGAACACAGATAGCAGAAACATGTTTAATAAGCATAGCTCTTGTTATCTTGATGAAGACTCTCACTAGCATTGTATCTATTCAATGCCAGATTTGTTTTGGAATATCACAGAGGACATCAATTCTTAAATCTTATGTAAGGCAATTTCTAAAAAAACCCAAAATCACACTTTTATTTATTACACTGTACCTGAGGTTGAAGGCCTTGGTCTTCATTAGGGATTCCCTTATCTTCAGCAGATTCATTTTTTTTCTCATCAGGTTGTTGTGACTCTTCCTCTTCTTCTGCATCCTCAATGTTCCCTGCCTTTTCTTCTTGATCATGAGCATCTTTGTCTCCTTCATCTTCCTTCTCCTCTTTATCTTCAGAAATGCCTTCTTCAGCTGCTTTTGCATCTTGATCATCTCTTTCTGTCTCACCGGTATCCTCTTCATTCTGTTCTTCTGTCTTCTCTGCCTCATTTAAATCCACAGGTTTCTCACCTATTTCAAAATCATTCTCTTCTTCTGGATTAAAAAAAAAATAAAAAATCAGAAAGGCACATAAAACTTCCAGTGAAGTACAGAGACAGTGAATACTACAGATATTTGGAATAAAACTGCCCATCAAAAACCCATAAAATACTGAGTTCTATACACAGAATCTGTGTTTTCTATAGCCAGATAATTCCTTTAAGTCACAATTGATTTCTAGCTAGCAGTAGAGCAGGATGAATTCCTATTGACTTCCTTTATCCTAACAGTCCTGAGGATCAATTGACTTTTAAGAGTACAAATACTTTAAAGTATAATAGAAAAAAAATGAAACCACAAAAGCAACTGGACAATTAAATGAGGAGATTCCAGCATAACTTAGGCTGTACCACTTGGGTAACATGAGAAAGCATGCTCCACAGTGTGCATGAAAGGGAGGTAAAGGAAAATGTAATGCTGACTTCTTGTCTGGCCTACATTTGGTATGTTGGTATTATGAAGCACAAATGAATTTGCAGCTTCTTGGTGGTTATACAGAATCCTACCACCATCTCTCTCCTTTCCACAGACAAAAAGGGCTCATGATCTGACTGTCCCCCCCACTTCTCTGTGGCTTTCTTCTAGGAATCTGTAGAGATTTTCAGCTGTACCTTCATCCTCCTCCTCATCACTCTTTTCATTACTCTCCAGATTCAAATTATCAGGAAGGTCCAAAGGTTCAACTTCAGGCTCCTTTTCTTGCTGGCCGTGATAAGGATCTACTTCATTCTCATCATACTCACGCTGTCAGCAAAAGAATGGGGGAAAAATTAACAGGCATGGACTAAATGGGAGGATAGGCAAAGATAAGAAACAAGATACTCTAGGACAAAGAAATACTGGATACAATGTTACATTCTGATCAGTTAAAAGTGGATTTCCAGTGGTACACCTACTCATGCAAGAAGAGCAGAAAAATCAATTTCAGCAAAAGCATTTACATAAATTGGTGGTACTTAAAACCAGCACGTTTTTGTGTTCAAAAGCCAATTTTCCTGGCTGAAATATTAACAGAATATGCACTCTCAGAGATGCTGAATGTACTCCTGTATAATAAGGTGTTTCTGTTGCTAAACACAAGGGAATTAAAGTTTTAAAGCTTTGTCCATCAAAACATCAGTTCAGTGTAAAGCCTGTTTTGGCAGCCATTACAAGTTGAGGGTACCACAAAAAAAAAAAAAAAAAAAAAAAAAATCCTTTCTGGAATATTAATCAGAAAATAAATAGGTATTATAATGGATACAGTGTGGTTTACTTTTAGCTCTGAAATGAACTAACATTTTCAGGGCGCTTCACTATTAAAGAAAAAAGGCATTTCAAATTCCCAGAAACAGATGTTATGAGCAACAGAATGTGGTTTAACAGCAAGATACCCATGTAGTCCAAATAATTTTTACCTCATCAATTTGTTCATGGATTTTCTCTTTATTTCCACTGTCCTCTTCCTGTTCCTCTTTTTCCTCATTCTTGGGAGGCTGTTTTTTATTATCCTTGTTTCCTGTCCCCACATTGTCATCTTTTGCAACAAGCTCTGAATCCTCCTATAATTAAATCCAAAAGAAACTCAGTTACGTTATCAGGTTTTCAACATCTCAGTGACATCATCTCCTACAGAAAAAAATACAACACTCAATAGAATTTATTTATTGAAATTATCCCTTTCTAAGGCAAAGAGCTACAAGAGGCAATTCTCATTCTAGGTCACATTAAGTTAGCAGAGTTCAATTCCTTTGATGCTTTTCCCCACCACCCCGTTCCTTATCCTTACCTCATCCATTCCTGGTCCAGTTTCTTCTGTTTTACTACTAGCATCTTCATCGTCGTCATCATCATCTTCATCCCCCCAGAGCCTTTCATCTAGTTTCTCATCAGCTTCAGCATTATCAAGATTGCCCATCTGCTTATCCAGTTCTTCCTCTTCATCTGAATTTTCCTCATCTTTTGTGTAAAGTTCAGAATGTGTTTCAGTACAGAAGAGAGAAAGATAGTATTTTTGTTAACTTTAGAACCAAATAAGCAACCATAGTTTGAACCTTAATTTCATCACCCCATTCAGTTAATTGATATATGCTGAAAAAGACATATCCACATGTTATAGGAAACCATCAACCATCACTGGACTGATCTATAACTTGTCCTATAAGTTTGCCATAGTGGAAGAACCAAACCTTTTTCCTCCCGTTCTCCATCATGCATCTTTCCTTCAAAGTCTTCAGACATTTCAATTGCATTGTCTTCTCCTTCAATGTCTGGTTTAGAATCTTGATCCTCTTTCTCCTTCTCTTGACCTTTTTGGAAAGTATCTTCTACCTATAAATCAATGGTAAAGCCAAAAATTATAGTGGATCTTTCCTATATACTAAAAGCTTATGTATCCCAACAATATTTATATGCTGATCTGCAAAGATAAAAGCCAACATAAATAGGAGACTGAAGGTAACTTCGTGTTTCCTTTTACCCAAGACATCCACATCATGAAGTTCAAAAGCTTTTTCAGTTTCACTTTAATTAAACAAGATTAACCCCAAACACTTGCCTGATCTTCACTTTCTATTTTGTCGCTCACATCCTTCTTGCCTTCCCCTTCTCCAATACCACCATCCTCATAGTCATGGAACTCTGTTGCACCCTCTCCTGCTTCATCTTCAAGTAATTCTTTTGGCAGACAGAACCCCTGCAAAGGCAACAGAAACTCAAAATCTTCTTCAGTAGTAAGCACATTTTTCAGCTTAGTTTCTACTCAATACTTTTACACATTAACTATACCCTTGCCATGCATCCACTGTTACCTCTAATAACTTACCTTTAGAGCAAGCTCTGTAAAAATGCTGGTTAGAACAGAAAGCAGCTTTCCAGTACTCCTGTGAGATGCCAGTGAAATGGTGAGGTAGAACAAGATGAGGTCTGAATACTTGCAGAGCATGGGCTTTAGACGCACCAGCAAGTAGCAGGACTGGTTGAAGAACTACAGTTAAAACAAAAAACGGCTGTCAGTCATTATTTGTACTTGCTGACATGCACCTCAGAGAGGGTCATGACAGTGACTGAAAAGACACTCAAAGCAGAAATATCAGTAGGTGAGTTTAAGTACAATTTATAATGTTTCTGGAGCTTTTTCTAGATTTTTCACAAAATCTATAACTTTGTCTTGTTACTACAGGAACACCTGGCTTTTGCACTACAGAAGACTGCCCTTATTTGTCCACAATTTCTCACATGCTTCTAGTTCTAAGGCACTGGGCAAGAAGAAGCAATGCGTATTTTAACCATCAAAGTAATTCACAATTCCAAATCTCTTTAGATTCCTTTCATGAAAGGAAAAACTTTACCTTATCTTTATATGAAGTACAGTCTTCTCTGTAAGATTTTAGGATCTCCAGGAGTTCTGAAATACCTAAAATTGCCTTCTGCAGATGTAAAGACTCCAAATCAGCAGACAGATCTTCATCCAAAAGCTTAGTGATATGTCCAGCTTTAATCACATCAAAGGCTGCATCCTCTTTGTTTGAAACACATTAAAAAAAATGGAGAGCAAGTCAGACATTCTAAAAATCTTATAGCAAGCAATCTAGAAATATCCACCCTATCTGTTTAAATATACAATTTCTATTAAAATAGCAATTTCCTTGTGTACTGGTACCTCTGACACACACAATTTAAGAAATTTTAATGTTTGCATGGTTTAAACTCTTCTGCTCCCCACTCAGGTATATTGAAAAACTTACCATTTTCCTCTGAAGATTTTTCTTCCTCTTTTCCACCTTCCTGTTTTCTCTCTACCAAACACTGAACAGCATACAGAACAGCATGGATAACAGTTTCCACTTTTGTTGAGAATTCCTCCATCAGCTCTTCATCTGACTGTTGATTTCCTTTTGAACCTTAACATGTAAGTTTTACATGAAAACACATCAGATTACAGGTTCCTTTATGCAAGGACAATGACAACACTATACAACTTTTACTACACAGTTCTACCAAAATCTCCTTGCTAATCCTGACCTACAACTACGGTGCAAGATCCATCACTAACAGAGATGGTAAAAAAATTATACTGCACAAATAAAGTCTGGACTAAATTTTGCAAGTTTTAATTTAATGAAGTTTTTGGATATCAGAAGGAACATGGGGCCACCTTCAGCAACAACCAAACTAATAAATTCTTATGTCTTTACCAATATTACAAGTCAGGTAGAGAAAAATTATCCTTACCACTGCAATCTGACACAGAAGCAAGAAGCTGTGTTCTCCAGGCCGTGAAGTCTGAAGATGTGTTATTAACTTCTTCTTGTATGTACTTTAGGCTCTTGATTAGGGCCATCTGATTTGCAGCTTCTCTGTCTTGCTTATTTGGAAGAAACAGGGACTCTATGCTTTGTAACTGGGCTGAGATTTCCAGCAAACAACTCACAGCTGACGTGCAAACTTCAAAGTCTCTCCTGCAACAGAAACACCATAATACTGAAAGAAGAACAAAACAGTCCAATAGTCCAATTTAAGATTAAACCTTTTCTTGGACATGGATAAGGTAAAGGCAGCATATCTCCATCCTGAGTTTATTAAATAAAAAGTTTGACAACAAGCTTATATTCACACTGTTTAAAGCCAAGAGAAAATCAGAAGGTTGTTATTAAATAGGCTACAAATGTCTTTTAAAATTTCTTCATTAAATTTATATTTGAAATTCACCTCATTAGCTAAGGAGCTATGGGGATAAAATCCTGAGAGACCAAAGACAAAGTGGGAGGCTGAGATGGAAATTTTTTTCACTTGGTAGGAGAGTGGGAGAAGACATACATTTCTTTAAGGAGACAGGCACTGTTTTTTGCAACAAAAAAAAAAAAAAAAAAAAAAAAAAAAAAAAAAAAAAAAAGTCTGACAAGTATCTGAACCCACTTTTCAATATATGCATAGGTGAAAATTTTCAAAATTACTTTGCAAATACTATGTGAACATAAAACAGAAGAGATGTTCATGTGTAGAACTCACCAGGAACAAAAGGAGGTCTCACGTGACTGTTGTCTTACTCTGTCCACTTCTGCTTTCACAGCCTTCACATTTGCCATCATTGCAGTCAATTGTGTAGCTACCTGCAGCCACAACTGATCCTTGTTTTGCATCCTGCATCCAGGAGGCAGTCGCTCAGCTGCTACTGGAGACAAGCGTTTCACATCCGAGGGAATCAGGTCAGGTATTCCCGCGAGAACATTTCCCACTTCAGGTACTGAACTCTGAGCAATGTTGGGTTTGGCATCGGTCCTTTCACCATCATGGCACCTAGCTGACTCTTCTTTTGGGCAGCACTGGATAAACCAAGACAGCTCCTGGAGAACCATCACACACTGCATGGAAAGTTGCTGCAGTCTGTCTGTCCAGCATTGAATACTGTCTTGAGGAGGAAATGCTGCATTGTAGTCTCTGTCAGCAGTCAACCTAGAATCTATCTCTTCTATACAGCTCAGGAGGTTCCTAGTTAAGAAGAGAAAGAGAAGTTACAATCACTGAGTTTTATGTTGTACTTCCTTTTTAAAAGCCCTACCTTTAACTAAATTAATTTTAAAATAAATCAAGATAATAACTTTTCCTGGAAAAACTAAAACAATAGGTATTTTTAGAAAAGATTGTTTAATTAATGATTTTTTTCCC
The DNA here is from genome assembly GCF_029582105.1 of Oenanthe melanoleuca. NCBI lineage: Eukaryota > Metazoa > Chordata > Aves > Passeriformes > Muscicapidae > Oenanthe > Oenanthe melanoleuca. The sequence goes on from NC_079336.1 coordinate 34,677,757, forward strand.
TCCCTGAATTAAGAAATACTACATGGCCCTAGAAATCTGATTTGCCATGAAAGTCACAGTAATGCAGATAAGTGTCCTTGAAGTTTTACTATTACTGTGACTGTAAAGCAGAGGAGCTTGTTTAGTTGGGGTTTTCTGTTTATTTGGTTTTTTTCAAGTTTCTAGGGGTTAGAATAAATTTTTCACCAGTCATCTCCAGTCCAGAATTCCTTCTCTCTACAAAGGCACTAGCTCCTAACCTGACTCTTAAAAGTTTTATGGACTAGAGCACAAATAGGCTCAACAAAGATGGCATTTGCAATGACTCCAATAACTCAAGCAATGAAATGAAAAATCGCATAAAGTAAGAAAGATTATTATACACTTTTACAGTTTTGACACAACATCCAGTATGTCCTGACTTTCTAGAACTTTTCTTTGTAAGCAGTTGATGCTTTATTTATTTTGGCCCAAAATACCACCAAGATAATTTATTTGCCCCAGGTCAGGCCAACAACTTGAATGTAAACAAAATCAACTTAGGCCAATACCAAATGAGAGAGATATAACAATCTGCAAGTTTAATGGCTTAACTGTGTAATTAACGACAGGAATTATTTCATTTATATGCCCCACTTGTTCTACAAAACTATTTTAATTCCAAAATAGTGGCTGCAGTGATAGGATAATTTTAAATCTTTTTGGTCTAGGCTTAATTGAGGGGTGGAGAAATAAAGGGAAGCAGAGGAAAAAGTTGTTCTTTTCCTCTAGCTTATTTTCCATCTCCCTTGAACTGATTTGTTTACTGTCAAAACTTCTTGCCAACATTTAAACATTGGAAGACAGAAGATACCTGAGTAAGATCCACTGTTCTGTCAAAGCAGTAAGAGATCTCCTCTGTCTCACAAGCATCTGCATGAGGTGTGCAGTGAACCCTTTGCATCTTTCAATGCTACCTAGTCCAAGATCCTAAACAAAACAGAGACAGAAAAAGGATGAGGGAACAGGTAGATGAACAATGAGACAACAGCAGTTTCTGTGCCTCTATTTCACTGAGCAGGCTGAAAGATTATGGGTTAATTGGACAAGTCTTAATATGCAGAATAGAGTTACAATTATTAGCTTCCCCATCTTTATCTTTTCTGCATCTTCCATATCTCCTGCATATCATTCATTTTATCAGATATACTGACAATTATTTTCACTCCTTTCACTAGAAGCAGTCACATCTTAAAGCTCAGAATAAATGGTCACAACACAGAGCATAACTGATCACAGTCATGTTCTACTATTTGTATCCAGTATTAGGTTTGACTTTGATAACAACATGTTGTAAAACAAGAGGTAAAGCATCGTGAGAGGAAGAACATCTGGAAGAGATGCTTTTTTTTTCTCTGAAATTTTGGTTCTGGTTCGGCAGAGGTCATTTGTCAGTTCTACTGGTTTTAGACCAATCTTAAAATGAAGAAATACATTAACACTTTTTGTGTTGGACAAAGACTTTAGTTATGCCCAATTATAAACTGATTTCTTCAAGAACATTGAGTAACATTTGGCTCGTTTTCCTTACGAGTTTGGATTCAGCATTTCATGAGTTTCTTCATGCACAAAAAGTAGCAATTAGGGATCTTCTGGGACGAAACATTCTGTACACTGAACAGATCATAAACTTATTTCCCTAAATTGATTTTGTCCCTTCATAAAATAGGTTTTAACATGCTGCACTTAATGTGTGGTACCAAAGTGACACATTTACTATCATATTACACAGCACAGCATTATCTCCCATCACTTTTTTAGACCAAGCTGGTAAAATGAAGTTAACAGAACTAAGACTCTGGCTTTACTTTGCTGGTTTTACCTTGGCAGGTGCTAACAATGCTGTCTGGAGCCGAGAGTGACGTGCAAGTGATCGATAGAAGTACTTCTGGCATCCATCCCAGGCAGACGAAATCTCTGCCAGCAACCTGGCAGAGCACAAAGAAGTATGGTATTAAAAATGGTATTATGGTACCTCAGCATGCTGGAGCCACCAGGTCAGCTCTTCACCCCAAAAGTTTTGCCTGAAATTTGCTATTTTGAAAATGCATTGATCTTACAATTCTTCACTTTCTCTAAAAATATTCTAGTCTTAAGAAAATATTTAATTTTAAAAATAAATTCTAAAGAAACGCTAAGCAATATCAGCAAGATTTCTACCTCTGAATACCATTTAATGCTTTATAAGTGATATTGTTTTTCCTCCCCCCATGCAGCTAAATCCAGCTTCACACAGAAGTCTTTCTTTTCACCTTGATAAACTAAATGCTTACATACCAGAAGGAAACTAACCATCATGACTCAATGACAAAAAAAACACTTGTTGACAGAAAAACAACTTTAAAAAAAATCTGAAAAACAATCTTTCCCCTAAGAAAGCTTTTCCAGTAATGCCCACTTTGAAGTATTTGTGTTTTTCCTGAAATATTCCATTATTTATTTTAAGACAAAAAGAAGTAATCCCTGAAAATCACAACTCATCTTCAATAAAATCATTAGCGGTTTACACTCTAATATACTGCTAGCAAAGCATCTCAGGCAAGACTGGACAGTGGAGGGCTAACCAAAATCTAATTCATGGGAAGAATTAAACTGAGGTTACATTTGTTAAAGTGAAAATTTAGGGAAAAAATCAAAATGAAAAAAACCCCAAATCCTTGCTTATACCAAACTGAGATGTAATGGGAGGAAGGGAATATGCAAAATCCTAAATTAATTACTATCCAGAAATGCCAGTCTAAATCAACATGCCATAAACTCTATATATTACAGCTGCAATTGACACAGTCTGAGGGTAAAAAGTCCTGTGTACATACGTGGCATCCAGTTCATGTGAACAATTCACTGCAGCCAATGCACTACACAGGTTGAGGGGACGAAGGTAGAGAACTTCCTGGTAATCTTCTGAACGGGACCAAGACAGACCTTTCCGGTAGGACAAACCTGGAACGGTATTCCAGCACACATCCCTTGATGCCCTCGTTTTTTGTATGAAAAACGTCACTCATACAGTTGGTAGTAAGATATCAAATGTTCTTATGCTGCAAATTTTGTCATGTAAGAACACATTGCAGCTGAGCTATCTTGAGCTGAACAACACAGCTAAAATAAGACTAACACAGAGCTGTGTACATTAAGGACTTTTCACTGCCCCATATCCTTTTAAGAAAGCTGAGTTAGGGGCCATTTTTAAGACATGAAAAGGCTGATGAATAAAGAGGGTAAAGATGTTACCTTACATTATATTATGCTGGGTTTAGATATATTGACAAAGATAATAAAATGCTCAAGAACTCTGTACTTTAAAACCAAGCCCATTTTTAGTTGAAGCTCACCTGTTTTAGCAAGGCTCTTAAAGAGATCTGACAAAGCCCGTTGCTTTTGCATCTGAATATGCTTTGCCTCTGATTTCTGCTTCTCCTTAGTTGCTGTCTGATCAAATGTTAAATTTTGCAGTTCAGCTACAGAAACAATAATACCACCTGTGCAGAAGACAGCAGACAAAGGTATGAGATTGAAAATTTAATGTACACAAAGCAGCTGTGGGAAGACACTCTAGGAAGACAACTTTGTATCTGCAGTTTTTCCTGATTTGTTCTATTTACATTATAGAGGTTAATTGTGGTATGGAAATCACAAGAAAACCTAACCTGTGAACTGGTCGAGATTTTCCACCAGGTTAAAGAATGAATTATTTTCTGTAACTGCTGTACACATTTTCTTCATTTTTTTCGTCAGTTTAGACAGACGATACTGAAGAGATTGCGAATTTTTAATGACACCCTGACATTCTGGGAGTGCCCTCTGAAAAAAAAAAGGAAGAAAATTATACACACATATTCAAAGCTCTCATTTATTTGATCACTAGGAGTAAATCACTTTAAAAAAAGGGCTAAATTCTGCATTAATCTGAAACCCCAAAACATGTTCATGTGATTCTTTCATCTGTCCAGCACCAACACTTCAGTAAAATCATAACGTATGTATGTCAGGCAGACATTAGTTTTGAAAACAGTTAAGAGAATGAAAGATGCAATGACCTTATTGTCTTAGGTGTTTGTCATTATCTCTATGGAAAAGGCAATCACTGCTTCAGGTCAGCTTCCTATGCCTTCCAAGTTTAAAGGCATTAACCTAAATTAATAATGTCCCCAGGGTGTCAAGTAGAACACCCTCACTTACTTTCCACTAGACATGAATTTTGTTCTTAAAGAACAACAAAAACAGTGTGCAAGCAGAAATTATTAAATAATGGAATTAATTCCTCAGCACATCCAAAGTTTTTCAATTTTTTTTTTTTTTTGTTCAGTTTATATTTGCATGCATCTTCTTTAAGGAATGAAGATAACATGGAACTGCAAGAAGTGAAACCAATAACCCTGTTAACTATCATAACAGACCAACAAACCAAACCTCAATCAATCAAACATGTTAGATTTGCATTAGATTTCTGCCTCCTTGCTTTCCTCTCCTGAACAGAACAGGAGCAGGATCAGCCCTGCTTCTGGTCTGAAGAAACTAACAAAGCTGAGGGTAACTTAGCATTTCCCACTCACCACCAAATTCTGATGAGTTATGACTGTCACCTTGCATCTTGTTAATAAAAACTAATGATATCAATAGGAATCTCTTTCAGGAAGAAAATTAGCTGACTTCCTCTCTGAGCTGGGCAAATTAAAGCCTTACTGAACTGAGACTCTGTGAAGCAGGATTTACCATGCATCAGCTTGTCCAAGGCAAATGTTCAGAGTCCACAAACTGTCAGTCAACAGCAAACATATGACAATGTAGTGCATTCCCCTATCAGCATCCAAGCCAAAAGTGATTTAATATTAAATCAGGGCTTATATACACACAAATCCTACAACAACATCGTTATTTGTTTGGGCCCTTGTTTAGAAAAAAAAAAAAAAAAAAGTGTAATAATAATTTCAACTCCCAAGCTGTTTTACTTCGCTAGTAGGGAAGTAACAAATTGCTGCAGACAATACGTAAGCAAATTGGAGATGAAATGTGTAACTGCCCCATCCCTATATTAGAGCACAGATTTAGTGCTAGATCAGTACAGACCATGCTCATAATTCCATGCTGCATTCCCATCCATCTGCAGTGTTGCATAACACTGAACACAAGCAAGACCAAAAAAGTTTATGATATATTCAACAGATTTGACACTTAGATAAGATTTTCCTGCATAAATCAGAGAAAAGCAACATATAGATGAGAACAGAAAAACTGTTCTTCCCACACTTAAAATAATTAATTCAGTCACCTTGGTAATATCTGTTTTAGCAGACAGAACCCTTCTTAATGTGTTGTTTAGCCTCTGAATTTTGGTTTCTTGGTCATCAGATTCTTCTTGCTTTTGCACGCAGTCCAGCTGCTCTTCCTTACCAATTTCCACCAAGGCAGGCTGACATGGCTCATCCAGAACAACTTCAAACTTCTTCATGAATTTAAAGAGAGTTCTAATTACCAAATGAAAGTAAAAAAGTTACTGGGTTTTGTAACTCTGGAAATCTCTCAGCTGCTGGAAATAAATGTTTTCACTGTGTTATAAGCAGAAGAACATTTCTGGATTCAAATGTAACATCATAGAGAAATCATCTAGAAGGAAAATGGGAGCTTAATTTTAAGTTCTGACTTACCTGCGTATTTTCTCAACTGATTGCTTTATAGCCCAGAAGCTGACATCATTCCACCTGGAAATCTTCACAAATTCCTATTAGGAAAAAAAAATTAAAAATCAGTGGTATTAGTTATGTAAATGAAGTATCATCAAAGATGATCATTAAACCTTATCAGCTACGATGATATGGTAGCCTTAAAACTCAAAACATTTTAGCAAGTGAGCAAATTATTGCACAGGCATCTTATTAACATACATATTTGCACTGCATAAAAACTGCTGCACAGCCAGATATCGTGAAATCCATAGGGGCTTCACCCCTGGATAGCAAACTTCATGGTTAAATGGGACTGATCATTAAAGCTTTCAATCAATCCCTCCTCCACCTCAAGAATTAATTCTTGCCAAAGAAAATGCTTAGTAGGGATTTCAGTGGCCAACAAAATTATTATAGACAAAATTATTATATTCAAATAGTTTCTGCTCCACTGTTCTTCTGATTAGACCAATACGATGTCTGAGCCAAGTTTCCTTTTACCTTAAGTTCCTTCTCTATGGGCTGACGAAGTTCAGTGATTTTGGCCTCAACACACTCTGAAAACTGCTTATAGTAATTGTATAGATTCCACAGGATGCTGCACAGAACATCTAGAAGGGAGAACAGACAGATAATAACAATAATAATGATCATCATCTTTCTTTTAGAATAGGACATTTTCCAGTATCATTAAAATAAATACACCCAGTTGTTTTTGGAAGCTTAGCAACACCAAAAGACAGGGTAAATTGGCCAACAGGAACTCAGTAAAACAGCCCCATAGGCTAATGTTCTATTATGAGCTTAGTGACCTGTTTGGAAAGTCTGGAACACCTGATGGTGAGATTGCTGTACAGATAACACAGGTAATGCCAACAACTTACCCTTTTCTGCCACTTGAGGCATCAGCAAGACATGGCAGTGGAAAACCAACAGTAATTGGAGCCGTGCTTGAAACTCTCCCAGAGTAGAGCCTTCAATGAAAGCCTGTAATGTGCTGACCAGTGTTTTCAAATCCATTTGCTCAGTTCCTGAACATTGCATCAGAAATTTAGAAACAAAGTGAGAGAAAACAAACAAAAAAAACCCCAGAAGATCTAAGTGAAAATTGTTGTCTGGTCTTTATGACTTTCAATTAAATATCGAGTCTCAATTAGGAATAGTTCAAAACAAATTAGGAAAGCAGCAGAGAGGGGAAGAATTCTGATTTGATTATAAGTAACACCAACAAATACAACAATGGAAGAAAGGAAAGGAACAAGAAGCAGCATTAAGACAGTGACTGAGAAGATCCAGAAACCATTGAGTATTTACAGAATACTTGCTATTCTCTATGAATGAATGGCTTTTTCAGACATGATGAGCCCTACTATAAGTCACTGTCAGTTCCTTAACTCCTCAAAATCATGAGGACAGAAATAGATCAGAAGAATCTGGTAGAGAATGAAGTGTCTTTACAGTATTATCTGTGGGAGAAAACATGTCCTCTTGGAGATGTAATATAACCAAAGCTCATCATGTGCATTAAATAGTCATGAGATTGGAAACTTGGCCTCAAGCCAGAGGATAGTGCTTTCATCTTTACAATTCCATTGAATTTGGGGGAGGCAAGGTGCTGTTCCTCAGTCCCCCATTTTTATGTAACATGAACACGTGCAGACAGATTTGCTAAGAACAGTATGTACCAAAACCTACTTACTCTAAGAATTCTTCAGGCTTTATACAGAATGTTAAAAGCATTATGCTTTCTGCAGCTAAAAAAATGAAGTGTCTTTTCCAGTTGCAGATGGAGGCCTCCTACCCTCCAAACCTGTTTGAAATGTTTGTATGTGCATGACATACAGCTATCACAATTCTACTTTCTTTTATATGCTTTTTACAGGCATCTTTTCTTTACATCACAACACGGTCTATATGAGCCACAAGTGATTTCAGAAATATATATGAAGTTCACTCCATATGGAAAACCCTACATGGTCATGGTATTTACTGTAGGGCAAAGAACTATACCTCAAAGTGCATTGTCAGACTCTGGCATTTAGGACCTTAATTATACATCCTTAGTAGTTAGTAGAACTGCATCACATTTATTTTAAGCCCTGCTTACCTTCTGTGTTTGCCCCTGTCTGTTCTTGAACATACTTCTCAATCATCTGATAGACTGAGAACCAGTGCTTTGTGGATTTCTCCACATGCTGCTTCATAATATTGTCCAAACTTACTGACCAGCAACTAGAAACAATAAGAAAAGGGAGAAGTAAATAAAAAATATCATGGGTAGTTTGGGTTCAAAACAATAAAAATTTGTTTTCTGTTTCTATTAAACTAATGGAAAATTTAGCAGGATGAAAGAATCTACACAAGCTTAATATGTACAATCAACTTCTGAGGATCATTGTTTTGCCAACGTTATTAAATATGACAGAAGAAAAGAAGGGAGGGTAATGCGAAATCCATCAGAAGAAGGTTCAAAAGTCTCTTTTCTCAGAAATTGAGGTAGACTTGTGAAATTCCTGATTGTGACATACTGTGGCTATAAAAATTTTTACATAGTCTTAAAAAGGAGACTGGACAATCATTTTTAAGGACAATTTAATGATGGTTATTAAACAGACAAAACCCTGCAAGCTCAGGAAACCCTGGGATGAAAACAGAAGAGCACAGGGAAAATATTCTTCTGGGAAAATATGCTTCTCCTGAGGCACCACAGCCTGGACATGCTCATTCTGATCCACTACAGCTCCTCGCTGGTGGTCTCTTTTCCCCACACATTTTCTCCACCACAGACACACAGGAGCACATTCCACAATTAAGGCAATTCTTTATTGGACTGTGCCTCCATGTGGAGATGAAAGCTTACAGTATCTAAGGAAAAGCAGCATGGAAGGACAATTCTTACTTCAGCTCCAATCTACGCCACTGAATAATCAGTTGTGTGACCAGCTCAAGGTGCTTCCGCAAGGACAAGGCTCGACTAGCATTTTCCTCCCAGTCCTAGAAAAGAAAAGTTCCCCTTTACACAAAGCCAGAAATTAGTCACTGCCTGGCAAAACTCATTGCATTACTCTGGATTACCGGGCTCTTGCTCTTTAAACTTTCAGCATGGAGCAAGTTGACTTCCCCAAATCCTGACAAGCAGACAGCTTTCACGTACTGTGTTTGTAACATCGTACCAAATACAGGTAAGGAAGAATGAAAGAGAAAAATGAACTTTCCCTCAGCCTTCTTCTTACCTGAGCCTTTGCAAGAAGAATTTCCAAGCCATTCAGAAACTTTGAGAGAGGACTAGAAAGTGGAAAACTCCGGATTCTGTCCATCACAACTAACAGCTGCAAAATAAAAACAAAAACATTCAGCCCTTAGTAAGTGCACTTCAACAGAAGAAGCCATGAAATTGAGTTAATTTCTATGAGCATAACCGACTCCTGCAAGAGATAAGAATTTTATATTTATATTCACACACAAATGCAATCCTAAAATGCTCCAGTTCTCCCCAAATGTTTGTTGAGGTGTTTTACCTGCACAAGTACAGGATGCTCTGGCCATTCCTGCAGCAACCCATTTATTTCTTTAGCAAAATCGTCAAGTACAGGTTGGCACTGTCGGACTTGCTGAATATTAGGATGCTGATAGAAGTCATATGGACCATCTTGCTGCAGCACAAGATCTGAAGTTACCTCTTCAAAAAAGGTATTGTGAAGAAGAGTGCTCAGCAGAAGTTGGCTTCCCAAAAGACTGTCATCCATTTCAGCACCTAGGAAGCAAGTAAGGAAGACATCACATATGCTATTAGTTCTTTTTTCCGTTGAATAGATAAAAGTTGGGGTATTTTTCCCCCCTGTATCCCAAACATTGTATCTTTTACAAGGATGTAAGACTACACCACTGGAACAATGAGATGGAGTATGAAACACAAGACATACTAAGAGTTTATATTCTCTATTTTATCAGATATTTCTATGAAAGTACAAGGAGCATCATAAAGGCAGGCTGTAATCCTCTCAGAAGAACACAGCTCCTCTGCATATAAATTTACATCAAGGAGATACTTCTATAAAGCAAGGCTCTGTGGAAAAGTAATCCAACACACAAGAAAACTCCCACATACACTATGGCTCAGGTGCAAACACAAAATTAAGGTGCTGTAGAAACAACAGCCCTTATCTGCTTCATCTTAATTGCACACATGTATTTATTAGACCAGAACTGAAATATATAGCTGTGCTTTAACAAGTGATTGATGATTCCGAGTTCTCACACATTGTTAAAACAATTTACACATTAAGTTTTCCAAAATTCAGGGTGGAAAAAACCACCACAATACCTTTTTTCTTTTTACTTTATATACATAAACTAAATTTAAACCAATTCTTTAATGAACTTCATTGCAAAATTTACTTCTAAGAAATTTTTTCAAATGCTTTATCTTCCACTGGACTATGCAGATCCATATGATCAAAATTTCTCTCACTATTCAATACAGTTTTAAACTGTGTTGGTTTTCTATATTACCAAACGGAATTTTAAAAATGCATAGAAGAACAAAAATCAAAGCCTTTAACAAGACAATTCTGAACATGGGGAAAATTCTTTGGAAAAACACTTCTCAGTTTTATTGCATTTTCCCCATAACAGGTGTGTTTCATGGCCTGTAATGCAACTATTTTGGAATAAATTATTACAAATCTAAACCTGCATATCTGAAATACTGCTAGCAGTCTTACCAATTAAAGGATAGAATTGTGACACCAGGCATGCACCAGTCTGATAGCAGGAAATAAAAGTACTGAAATAATGCTTGGCTTGATGAGGAGGCAGACTCTGTTGATACCACAGAGATCGAGCAAAGTTTAAGCACAACTGCTGATGAACTTTCATTACAGTTTGCATAGAGCTCTTGGACAAAAGAGCTCTGTCAACTTCCAGCTGGTCTTCCACTGGATCTTCAGTTTCCATTTTTTCTTCCAGGCTGGGCTGAGCTGTGATATCTTCAAAGTCCTGCAAATTACATGATAACCAAAAGTAATTTTTAATTCCTTCCTTTAATGCCCTCCTCCCCCTATCTCCTTTTTTGCTTTTTTTGGCATTGCAATGACATGCTTATGATTTGCAGCTGGTACCATATAAACATACTGCCAGTCTGAAACTGAACACAGGTGTACAGAACATTCCAGGGCATAACTACAGCAGGCAACAGTGCAGTACAGTGATCCCTGAGCTGCTGCCAACTAAACCCCTTTGCAGAAAAAGCAACAGCAGCTGTGTCTCCTGATAAACCACCTCAAAACTGTGTTCAAGTGACAGCTTGAGGACCAGAACCGTTCTGTCCCAGCTGCTTTATTTAATCAAGGTGACCAGCTTTCTCCACAGAACCTCATATGATCTTACATGCTAAATAAGTAAAATTCCAGCTTTTTTCCTGTAACTTTATTATCATTCAGTTATATAATTTGGGATTATTCACCCAAACCACAGTACAGTTCAAACCTGGAAATTAATCCCCAAAACCTTTTTCAACCAGAAAGTAAAATAAACCACAAGCACATAACTTTAATATCTATCAAAATCTATCCCCATGTAGCTTTTGGTTGAAGGAAAAACTGCTTCACTCCTCATGTCATTTATAGCATTTTATTTTCAGGAGCAACTTCAGATGTAATTTTTGTGTTTCTTAACAGAGTTACAGCTATTACCTTTTCATGAAAAGGAAATCTCCTCCGAAATTCTTCTTCTTCCTCTTCTTCCTCGCTCTGTCCTTTCCCATGACTTTTACTCCTGTATCTGTACAGGCTGCGTTCCATTGCCTCCTGCTCCTGGGCACGGCGTTCCTGCTCATCCCACTCATTTGCAATTGCCTAAAGAAACACAAAGCAAGATGCTTCTACACAAGTTCACATTTAAAATCATCTCCTATTCCCTCAGTGGGGGAGCATCTATTTTGCTTGGTTCTTCCCTCCTCTGTGTTTGGTCTACAACAGTAGGAATCAAGGCCATCTAACGTTTGTGAATAGCTCTCTTAACAAGCTAATGAGGAAAATGCAAAGCCAATATGCAACAGAGTACTTGATCAAATTCTAGTTTCCTTTCTTAAACATTTTAAAAAGAAACCCTCTACAATGTTTGTGTTGGGGTGGTTTTTTTTGTGTGCGTGCACGCTTTTGGGTTTTGTTTGGGTTTTTTCTTCCATAAATAAAATCTTTGCTAATTGTTACAGGCTAATTTGCTAATTGTTTCATGCCTTGATGAATTCAAACAAGTTAATCCAATATATTATATTATCTTTTACAATTAATTGGGAAAAACTTAGAAGATTTTAAGGAACATCATACAAATAATTATCAAGATATGGACCTCTTAAGATCATCTAATCCAACCCCTCTGCCATGGGCACAGGGACATCTTCCACTAGACCAGTTTGCTCAAAGCCCTATCCAATCACTCTCAAACACTTTCAGGGTTGCAGCATCCCCAGCTTCTCTGGACAACCCATTCCTGTGTTTCACCATACACATTTTTAACAATTATTTTCATACCTGATCTAGATTTACCTTCTTGCATTTTAAAACTGTTATGCCTTGTTCTATAAGCCTTGGTAAAACATCTCTTCCTTCCTTTTTATAAACCCCTTTTTCTATACTGAAAAGCCAAACAAGGTCTCCTCAGAGACATCTTTTCCCCCAGCTGAACAACCTCAATCCTGTCAGCCTTTTTTCACAAAGAGGGGTGTTTCAGCTCCCTGATGATTTCTGTGGCTCTCCTCTAGAGCTTTTTTAACAGATCCATGTCTTCCACAGGGGACAGGTTCAGTGCAAGGCTTCCAGATATGGGCATCCAGAGCTTACCCGACACAAATGTCTGAAGAGCTGCAGAGATTTCTGGTCCATTTCTCCTCTGGATAGTACATGGCATTGAAGATGCAACAAAGCATTCACCAGGAGCTGCTCCAGAGTTGGGGAAGGCTGCTCAGCTCCCTCTGATCCTCCTTCAGAGTGCTTCAGAGAGAACTTTTTAAGTCCTTTAAGTACCCCAACTGAATTCACTGAGCATAAAATTTCTGCCCGAGCAAAGTAAGTGGGAAGGGCATGGCCAACAGAAGGAAATGCCAACAAAGAAGTGAGGAGGTTGGTGAGATCAGCTGTGCACACAGAGCTCTGCAGCACTGCACATGCCTCCGAAGCCACTAACCGCATGCCGTGCTGCAGCTGCAGGATGGCAGCCTGGAGGGGAATGATGGCATCAGGGAACACAGCATACTCCTCTGCCAGGTGTTTTCTAAACTGCTGGTGGGATTGTTGCCATGATGCCTCTTCATTTAACAGGTTCTGCACAGCCTGCAGTGATTTAGGTCTCTCTCCACGGAGGAACTGCAGAAGGCGGGCTAGAAGGTCTTGGACTGAGGAAATCCGTGCTATGCTGTTGATGTACTGGTGAGCCTCCTGGTATAGGCAATCATACAGTGGAGCTGGAGGCCTGAAGGCCTTCCTTCTGGAAAGACTGCTTATTTGCTCCTTCAACCCTTGCATTCTTTCATGCAACAGCCTGTTAAGGAATAACATTGATCAGTTTAGACATGGAAATATGCTTCATACAAACTTCAACTAGATCTAATGTAGCAGTTAGATACAGGAAAGGATTAATGAGAAAATACTCTGCTAGTTTGTGTGAAACAGCAAATAAGGAAAAAACAAGAGACAGCCTTGTAGCCCACAGGTGTAGATTTCTTCTCTCCCTGCCACTTCAACAAACTTCAAGTACTTTTTTTCTTGATACCTGACAGCTCTGTGAGCATTAAGGAAAAAAATATTACCCCAAGCAATGGATAAAACTCTGCCACTCAGAACCTGCTTTCAGCAATTATAATTCTCTTTAAGCATAGAAATACCAGATCCTCTATGTGTATAATAATGAAATCAAAGATTCCTATTGAAAGTGGAAAATAATGAATAATACACAGTTTTTATGTCCATGTACACGAACACACCTGGAAGGCTGCAGAAAGGAGAAAACTCTCTTTGCTTAAAATTTCCTGAGGTCCTTAAATTCCTCTGATAAAAAAGAGCTAGAAAAAGCTCTAAACAAAGTAACAGTGGCTACAGATTCTGAATGTCAACAATGTACTCCATGTGGTAAGAAATTTAATGCATCCACAGCAACATAGACAAAGGCTATTGTTAAAATACACATATGTATATTTCTCCCCAGTATAATCAGCTGAAGAACTTTGCAAAATAGCACTGGCACTATAATGGCCTTGAGAACCTACAGTCATAGATAATCCATCTCATTTCAACTGATCAATAATATAGTCACATTTTAAGAAAAGTACTGTAATTTAAATGTATGGCATTGTTTTTACTTCCGGGCATGGTTTCAGCTTTATCAATATATAACAGCCACTGCTTTATTTGTTCTATTTACAGCAGTACAAAGTGCACAGACAATTCCTTACTGCAAGTAAAGAACACAGCTTTTTCTCTATCACCTCAGAAATTGATACTTTAAAACCAGCAACTCTAGTTTCTACAGAAAGAGAGAAAAATTGTAAAGCTTCAGAGAAAAGCTTCGGAGTCTGAGCACACAAAGACGACATGTCCACTCTAAAAGAGAGGGGTTCAGTGCCTGGGTGTTACCTGATATGGGGATGAATATAGTTGCTGACTGTTTCATCTTCAATACTTTTCCCTGTATGCAACTGGGATGAAAAGTCATGTGTTTTCCATTCACACTCCAGCTGGTATAACTAAAAAGGAAAGAATAAACCATTCACAGCAGTTCTGATTTTAGTAACCAAGGAGATACATCTTGGACAACCAAGGAGATACAACTTCTTGGACATTAAAAGAAGCTCTAACTGTATAGTTTAAAGATTACCAAGCCGAACTCTTCTGCATTGATTTTATACACAACAAGGTAAAAGCCAACCTGGCTTCACACTCACCTCTTCTTTTAAGTACTTGAGCTTGTATTCTCTTTTAACAGCTGGATCAAACCTGGTCTGTGGAAGCCACATCTGGATCTGCACCAAGCCAATGCTCACCCAGAGGCTTCCTCGCCAAGCTGTCTCTGGTAACTCCTGAAGCCCTTCCCCATAGAACTGATGCAAGCAAGTGAGCAGAAGAAACAGGAATTCTTTAGGAAGTAATTCCTGATCAGTGATGCTTTCAAGTATCTTAAGAAGGTACTCATATGCAACAGGATCCTTGAGGGAGAGCTTCTCACAGCACTCCAAAAATTCTTCTTGAAGATCCACTGGAATCAGATCTACCAGGGCAGAGAGCTGTCTGCTTAGCATTATTCCTTGCAGTCTAGCATCCGTGTGTCTGGAGAAAAAGGAATGAGAAACAATTTACACACAGTAAGCAACCTTCTGTAACATGTGGAGTGAAATAACATCTATGTGGAAGAGAGGTCTTAATACCTAAAATCTGCTATTGAAGAGACAGCCAGGTTAGTCCACAGTGCTGCGCTGACTTTGTGAAGCTGCTGTGCTCTCTCCATCCATTCTCCCAGTGTTACATGGGATGATGACAAGACAGGAAGCCCACTCACATCCCACTGGCTTGTCTTGCTGCTGCTAGTTAGAATTTCAAAGAAGCACTTTGAGAAAACAGCTCGGGTCAAAATGCCTGGGCCCTAAATTAAGAGATTAAGAGTTAGATTGTTCAGATGCAAGTGGCACTGACTATGCTAGAACTTACAATATTGCTTTAGAAAACTTGAACTAGCCAACAAGGGCATTCATAGAATTTGATTAGGTCAGAAGAGACAAACCTTCATAGAACGGTTCACATGGGATTTAGAGAAGTTGCTTTCCTCAGTTGCAGGCAGTGGCTTCCAAGTCAACCAGTAGTCTGGGTCCATGGTGAAAGTACTGCTCCAAAAGGATGCCAACACAGCATTAACTAGTTGAGAGGACAGAAGAGACATTTCTTCAGGCGATATCTAAGGAGAAACAAAAACCTAGAGGTGAGAATAATGTACAGAGAGCAAAAAAGAATTAAGCACACACATGTACAAAGAAAGTATGATTCTGTTTTTCAGTAGGGATAGTACAAGATACTCTCCAAGATCCTTTTAAATTCACATAGCATCTCCTCAATGAAGAGTAAACTTCCTGAGGTCAGCACTGTCTCCTATCTATTAAATATGCAGTCTGTTTACAGAGCAAGTTGTTAGAATACAGCATATAGTCCATGACTGTGCAATCTTTTGTTACAATACATGAGGCTGCAGAGGCATGAAATGTGTAAAGCCATGCAATACTCTTCTTTGAAGCATTACAGGTGAACTTACTGTGTTTTACTGTGCTTTGTGGGAATACAACCACTGTATCATAAATGTTAAGCGGAGTTATTAAATGATCTACAGAAAATGCATCAAGTTGCTTTATCAGTGTCTGACTTGCAACAGAACTAAAAAATTTTAGAGGTAATGGAACAGAGGAAAGCTTTTTTCAATGCAAAATTACTTGGAACACACAGATACAACCAGGCTGGCACCTGCCATCTAAACAATTCCCCATTAGGTCACAGGAACAATACTACCAAACAAAATCAGACAGAACTATGTTATTTAAGACTATGATGCATTTTATCTTTCAACATTGTTTTTTAATCAGATTTTCTCAAGGCTTGCAGTTAATAACCCTTCTTGTTAAAAGAAAGAACAGCTTTTTACAGGCAGAGGTAGAAAAACTGCATGCCAAAAATCTTAGTGATAAACATATTTTGAAGAAACTTTGAAAACTTCAGCAAGATTAATTAAACTAAAGATCTGATTTAGTAAAATTCAACTTGTTCTTACTTCATTAAGGTGTAATAAGTGCCACAGTCCAGAGAGTTGGTGAGAAGCAGCTGGTGTCAACTTCAGAGAAAAAGCTATAAACTGAGCAAGATCTGAACAGGTGCTTAATTCTTGACTGCAGTTCTTCCTGTAGCAGGTAAAAAAATACAACCTAAGCAGTGCTTAATCAGGGCACAGGAAATAAATCATTTCAATAGTAAAACAAACTAAGAATGGCAAGCAAAGTCACCAAAAGGTTAAAATAACAGTGTTTCAAACATTGGGGACAAACAAACACTCAAATTATATTTAAAACACTTGAATCCTTCAAAGTTAACAAAATCTAAACACAAGAAAAAGGGGAAAAAAGTGTAATCTCCTGTAGCCATAAGCTCCGTGTTGAGCAAAACATACAAAACATTTGGGGACAAACCATTTTCCAGCTTTATAGCTTTTGTGAAAAGTCAGAACTTTGCTGAATTCAAAAGTGAACAGTGATTCGTTACACAAAAAATTACTTTCACTGAAATCCACAAATTAATAGCTTTCTTTTAAGGAATGGTAAACCAGACTAAAAATAAAAATAAAATAAACCTGACTTGGCCTCTTAAAACAATATTAACACTTCTTAAATTAATAATGTTAATTTAAACTATGATTCTATGTGTGTATAGTTTACACAAAAGGATGCATGCATACTAGTCTGCTTCCTTTGTCTCCAGGTCTAATTCAGTTTTTCTGCAGCAATATGGTATAAACATCTTCTGTTGACTCCTAATACACATGTATTTGTGTGCTGCATAGATATATATGAACATACAACAGGTGTATATAAATTATAAATACATACACACAGATTTACGTGTAGATGTAAAGCACCAAAGTTACAGCTTCTAGCTAGGGATTCAGAATATCATGAAAGGAATATAGGAGCTCTTTCTCCAAACTTCTTCTTACCTTCTTGCACAAGACTTGGCCATGTAATCTGCTGTTAGTTTGTACTGCCAGAGCACCCCTATGTATTCCATTGCAGGCCACAGCTGAACCTGACTGCAGAGCTGGTTTAGCAGGGCAGGGTCTAAGGAGTTGGAGATGGCGTCTTCAGGAAGCCTTTCTTCTGAATAACTACATGTGACTCCTTCTGCTTTCAGCTGTGCATGTACAGCTTTCAAAAATATCTGTAGCTGATCTGTTTGACAGAATATAAGAGGCACATAAATGCATATACTATTTTCTTGTCAGTGAACATTTAACCTGTGTACAAAAGAATGGAGATGGCAGAAATTATCCTGCTGGGAATTTCAGAAGTGTCACCTACCCAGACTAACATCTTCTAAATGATTGGCTCTTATTATCAGGCCATCAGCTTGCAGCAATGCTTTCTTCATCTTCACTCCTGTGGCAGCAATTTTCACACAGCACATTTTTTCCTGCCATCTACTTTCTCCACAGGCCAATCTTAGCTCAAAGATGTTCAGTGGTTTGCTGAGAGCTTTTAATTGAGAAAAACATTCCATGCCCAGTTTATCCTGGAAACATGAAAAGGACAATTTGTTTCAGCAGTACAAACAAAGCACAAACAGGATTTGTGACTGCAGACAAAACTAAGATTTCAAATTCACATGTACACAACTAAAGTACAATTATATATAACCAGCCTGAAACAACAACTAAAAAAGAATTCTTTAGTGCCCTGACTCAATACAGCAGGAAGACAGAAATTGAAACAGGTGGCTACAATTCCTCCTTGTGAAGTTAGGTTTTTTCCCCTTCATGAAGAAACTACATAGATCATGTAGACAGACAGTACTTCAACTTGGCAACTTATCTGAATCAAGGGCAATAAATACACCAAATATTAAAAAATAGCGGTAGTTACTGTCACTTACAAGAAATTGCAGTTTACACCTGCAATTTAAATACATTTGGATGCTTAGATACATCAGATACATTAGGATGCCTAAATACATTGGGATCTCTCCAAATTCTTAGTAAGCATTGAATATTCTTTAGAGTCTCACAAAGTAATTATGTCCATTTTCGACAGCTGAGTATCCTTTAGAGATAAGGTCATAAAAATCTAGGTCTAAGTACCAGCCAACATCACTGCATGACTACTTGTCCACTCCTTTTAAACAGGGACTTGTATTCTTTAGAAAATTTACTGATTTTTTTTTATTATTGAATTACAACAAACTCTGAAATATATTGAGAGCAAACTCCAAAACTGTCAAAGGTAAGAGATCTTGTTTTGGGAAGCCATAAGGCAGCCCCACCCTATGCTGCATAAAAGGAAGTGCATAGGCTGTTCTAAATACAGATATGTTCCACTGAATAAACCAGTGGCATATTGATATTTACAAGTCTCCAAACAGAGCAAGGAGTAATATTTTTATTATTCAGACATCCCTTTCTAATAAGTGAATATTTTCCATACATAGCATAATTAATAGTCAAAATTCCATATCTGGATAACTAATATATTTCCCAAAAGATATGTGCTGAAATTTTCTTTTTAATCAATCTAACAAACACAAAACAATTGTGGTTTTGCTGTCCTGAAAAGCAAGTGCTGTAAATATATTAAAGCCTATCTGGACATTGCTGGAAATACAAATCCTTTGCAAACAAAGTACTGATACCTTAAAAGGAAGGGGTCTTCCTAGAGACTTCTGCAGTATCTTCATATTGGCTGAATTACCAGCAGGATTAACCAAGCAGTTCTGAATCTGCTGTGAAACAGACTGAATTTCTCTAGAAATCCTTGTAGAGGAAAAAAATAAAAAAAAGGGAGGAACAGATGGGAGAAAAGGTTAACAGAAGTTTGAGAAACAAGGTAAAAGGATGCATAAGGAAGTTTTTGACTCATCCTTACACTAAAGGGGTAAAGAATTCTAGATGATCATTCAAGCAAGCAGAAGCACAATGCTAGGAAAAACAAATTTTAAAAACAAACAGCTACTCAGTATGTTATTATTTGCATCACTAATGGAACACAACTTGAGACACTGATCTAAACAATGCTAAGTTTCTATATTGCTAAAGCAAAGAGTAATTTATACAGCTATTTAACAGAAACAAATCAAAAGCCACCAAATAAAGCCACTCACTTGTTCTGGTCTGATCCAGTAAGCATCTGAGGAATTCTGCCAATGAGGTGTTTCATAACCCAGTGCCAGTGCAGAGCCAGGAGTGACAGCCCTGATGAATCCACTGTGACTGTGTCAGCGACGGCCCAGAACCGGTCCCGCCACAGCGAGCAGCACAAAACCTAGGAACAAGCCAAGGAGGTCTCACAGGACTTCCTCCTTCAAGCAGGTGAAAGAGCAAAACCACCATCACTTGTACTAACTTCAGAGTCCCACAGTGTTCTGTATTTAGTGCTACACAACCAGGACTCTAAAAATACCACATTAGCAGGTGGAACTACAGCAGCCAAAAACAACCAATCCCTGCACCAAGTCTACAATGTCAAGATTTCAGCAAAATTATATTCATGGTTTGAAAAGGGAGAGGGAGAATTGAAGCACCTCTGCATGTTAGCTGTCCAGGTTCAAACATTCTTATCACAGATAGAAATGGACACTCTGTTTATCATAAGTGGAGAGAAACAGGCACTCCTACAGCACAGTTCATGCCATCCTAAGCAGCTATTGGAGAGCACAAATACAGCCACTGAAACAAACATGATCATTTGCCTACTCTTAGGCATATTCTGAATACAAACAGAAGCACTGCAGTTTATTTCATGGTCCCTGAAACTAAAAATAGTGCTCTGCACACATTCTCATTTCACTTCACTTAACTTTCCAACTGTGGAAAGTCTACTCACATCATGGGTGTCATCGTCACTTAAGGCCACCTGAGTAGACTTCACCCAGTGAAGGGCAAATGCATCCCAAAGTTCAAAGAAAGCAGCAAGGTTGACCACAATTCCATGAGGAAGACAGTTGTAACTTCCTGGATCTGAGGTTTGGGGAGGAGAAAAAGAAAGGCAGAGACTGAATATTCCAGTCACATCGCTTGACACATATGAGTCAAATTCTGATGACCAGAACCTCTCTACGATTGAGAAAAAAAAAAAACACAACCTGAAAAGATCCAATAAATGAAGCAATAAAAGTAGGCCTTCATTATTTTCACAATTCTCTATTACCTCTGTGCATTTTATATATATATTTTAAAAACCCATCATGAAGGATTCCTTGATCAATTGCTTCTATGCAGCACACCGACTTAATCACTAAATTTTAGCCTTTGTTTTAGAAATAAAACTTCCTACTCACATAAAACAAATCACATCTGAAGAATTTGGTTTTTCTTATTAGCTAAAGACAGAATGCTATTCCAGTTTCTCTCCACTGTTACCCTAAAGTTTGGCTAATTAAGAGAAAAATCACATTCACTGATAACCTCATAGAGGCAGGACATAAATAGCGTAGCCTAAGGTACATCTAATTTAAGAATAGATACCACACTAGTTCTCATTTGACTGTTTTATGTGCACATATTCTTTCTTTGCACACCATGTTTAAAGTACACATTTCAAAACAATGCAAATGAGCCATATTTCAAATTGACTACATAACTAAAGGGAACAGCAAAAATCAACCCACTTTTGTGGAAATCCAGAGACATTCTTAAGACACTGTTTCTTGACTTCTTGCTGGCAATCAAACTCTTCTCAATGTAACTTCTTCTTTCTTGGTCAAGAAATAACACTGCCCTGAAGTAAAAAAAAAAGTTGTTATCAATCCAGTACTGTTTTAAACCTTAGCTTTATGAGAATGGTCAACTACAACATGGCATCTGAACTATAAAGTGACATAATATGTTCAGTGTATTATGGAAGAAGTACAAGGTGCAACACAACTAATTGCTTGAATATGGTTTCTGTAGAAGCAAGCTTCACAAGGAGAAGATTCCTGGCTTCACCAAGAAGGAAAAACCAATGAGCTACTAAACAGGTGCAACACCACGGCCTGTAGGATGTGTGAGCAGATATTTCCTTACACTTTAACTTCAAAATCTGTGTACTTTTTAATCTTATTAGGAAAAACAATCCAAATCAAAAAGCAAGGCAACTACTGCAGTTTTGTCAGAGATCTCACACTGCTGCTTCTGCCTCTTTAATGCTTTACCCCACAGTTCTGATTTGTCCTTGAAGAACTGCAGCCTATATGGAATGCTGGGAGCTTGCTCCTACATTAAGTGATTGTGTTTAGTGTGCATCTACAGAAAACAGAAGCAAAGAATTTAAATACCTGTACAAAAAGCCCTGCCTGATATTTTAGATCACACCTATCAAAACCTAAAAACACACCTGGCAGACACCTCAAGTGCTTATTCAGCACTGATTACAGGCATTGGGCACTCTTTACAAGGGTTTTTGTAACCCACCGATTTGCTGCAGACTTCAAAAGTGTAAAAAGCTGGTCTTTGTGTTCCGTTTCTGTATCAAAGTTAATTGAATTTCTAATGATCTCCAAAAACTGCATATTCCATCTTGGGTCCAGAGGCATCACGTGTTCATCTGGAAAGGCAGACAAGACCAGATAGCAGTGAAACATTACTCAGTTCTTTTCTTGGTCCTTGACTATGCAAGAACATTAGGGAAAGCAACAAGCATCCTAGGAGGAAGGCAAACTTTCTCACTCCAGATATCCAAACAGAAAAGCATTAAAGCTGACTGCAGGTTCTGTAAAACAGAACAGTGACAATAAATTAAACAGGGGTTGGAGCACCCAAACAGAGCTCAGAAACTCAAGTCTGGCTCACAGTCCAGGCAAAACACTCAGGATCATCCATAAAAGGCCCAGTGTCACTGTATGAAGCTTTCATGCACCTAACAAGCTTGGAAAGGGAGTCACAGGTCTGAGCTCCCCACAAAACATAAAGGGAAAATTACAGGCCAAACCATGGGTTTCAGATGGGCTAACACAAATCCTGAGGAAAAGAAGATCAGGGTGCCTATACTATCAAGTCAGAAAGGCAGTGAATATTTGAATCAGTCTTCAGAACACCACTCTGAGATGTAAGAATACATCTGAGTCACAGATACACATCCAGCAATCATGGGCAGAGCACTCATCTCTAATTTGAATAGTATCATACATCTAATTGCCATATTTGCTGTTCTAGACATGTATCTGATGTAATTTCTTTTTTTTTTTTGTGGTCTTTTTTGTTGTACTTTCTTTCATGACAAAGGCAACAAATATTTAGAATTTAGCCTTTGTTTTGCTACATACATTTCCTAAGAAGGGTTGCAGTGTGTTCAGAGAACAAATAAAGGAAGCAAAGTTTTAAATTCATCTTTTTCAAGAGTACCTGTCATAGTTGGCTGTAGCAACTTGATCATGTTACTGACTCCAGATGAGAGGGGACTGGCATAGAAACAACCAAGGGCCACAGCACCTGCTTCCAGCTGAATCCGCACTGAATCTGCAGGTGAAGAGGGGAGAATATGGGCAGAAAAGAACATTTAGTACAAATAAAGAACTGAGCCAACACAAGCAGACTGAATCAAATCTGTGCACACACTATGGATATACTGGTTGGTCATCTTTTTGTATTAGCTCCAGAAGATCTTAAAAGCACCAGAACACCACAGCTGAAGACATAAATCCTCTAAATCCTTCTATTCCAAAAATATAAGGAATTCTAGTTGAACTGGCAATACTACATGTATGACAGTAAAATATAGTTTGTGAAAATACATGAATTTATACGTATAAATCTTCCTCTCAATACTTTTTTTTTTTTTTTTTTTTTTTTTTTGGGGGGGGGGGGGCAGGGGGGTGGATCTTTACAATAAGAAAAAAAAGAGCACAGTTTTTATTAAAGTAATTTTTTACATATTTTCTACTTTACAGACCTACCTGCCTGAGAAGATGGCAAAATAAAAGGGAAACAATTAATATAGAGACAGCATAGTCTGAGATTTCAGACCACAGAAGAAAGCTAAATGTGTGAATTATTTGGACTAATGCCTGCCTAAATGCTCCATTATTTTAATGTAATTAATCCTGTATTTAACTGAATAGTTCATCCCAGCTATTATCCTGACAATACTGCTTCAGGCAATCTCAGTTCTGCAGTTTCTTGGCTTTCTAAGCATTTGTATTTTAACACCAGAATACACAGAAGGCATTTGACTGCTTTCACTATCACTATAAAAAAATAGTGAAACGGTATATTTGCTTATACAGATCAAAACTGATCCAAAAATAACTAATTCAGAAGTGACACAAGTTACACACATGGCTGAATAATCCAGGACAATGTTTAGCCCAAATCTCCCTAGTTCCCTAACATGCACAATCTGTTTCTGTCCCTCCCTGGAGCCTCCATGCCCTTGAGTTAGTGTGGATAGTTGAGAGTCTTCATAACTGATGATTTAGAATGGTCTGGATGTTTTCACAGAAGACTTAAGATTTGCAAGAGCATAACAACTCAGCCCTTAGACAAAACAAAGTTAAATGATTACATACCAAGCCCCTGTGGCAGATTTTTGGCTAAGGAGTTAAGCCATTTAACTCTTAATTTCCAATCTTGATTGGTTGCCTTTCCTATGAACAATTTCACTGAAGCCTGGAGAACTTCCATTTTGTCCATCCAGTTTGCATCCATCTCAATAGCACTGAACTTGAGACTCTCAGGATTAGTGGACTGCATAACTTTCTTCAGATCTTCCAGAGTCACTGGCAATGTCCTGAAACACAAAGAAGACCAGCAATCAATGGCTTGATCTGCCAGATCCAGGAAAAAATACATTTTGCAGGTCAAGCTATGCAAACATCTTTAGGCATCAGTGTAGCAACGTAATGATCTTTCCTCCTTTATTTAGCTTTAAAACCAGTTTCCAACTTCAAATCAGTTGGCAGTGTCTACTATTAGGACCTCACTGTTGCCAAAAATTCATGCACTATCCCAAGAAAACATGAACAGAATTTCACTGAGAAATTCTAATTGATTTGTACAAAAGGATGATATGCAAAATCAAATTTAAAAACACAAAGATAGGAAAAGAAGTGTCATTGAGTAAAAAACGAACAACAAAGCTGAATGAAAATAGAAAACAACACAGCATATTGCTAAGAGTTCACAATTCCAACTTCTTATCTTAGTACAAACTTCCACAGCTTGTTCTTTCACTGGAAGCAACCTAGAGTAGCTGTCCAGAGTAGGTTATTAAGCAAAGAAGGCAGAAACAAAGTTTTTGCACTGGTGTTGTAAAAATAAACACCTATATTGTACATGAAATCATAAAAAAAAATCTTTCATATACCTCTTGCACAGGCTATAATGCTTCTTTCAGACAACTCTGTCTGAAAAAGGAAATTTGTTTTTACATGAAGCTACTGGACCTAAAATTACTGATGAATAATTGCTTACATGAAAACAGGACATGCAGAGAATCATTACTATACTTTAAACTAGTTCAATGTTCAGATTTTTTAAAGCTTAGAAGGAAACTGAATGAAGAGATTTTGGGGCTCTAACTGTCTACTAAACCCAGTGTTTGCATTCACATTTTCTGCTAAACAACTCTCAAAATGAGTCAAATGCACTTACTGAAGATTAAAAAGTCAAGCATTTCGAATGTATTTGGAAGACTTAAGAATAAAGCAGTAAATAATTAAACTTCCATTTGCAGTGATTGTAAGGAACAGTAACATGAACATAGTTACAGAGTATGACAATCACAGTCTCTACCTGCACAATTTGATGAAGACAGAATTTTGCAATAAACAATGACACACCATGAATAGTTCACATATACCATTTCTCATTTACTAGACCAAAAGTAAAGCTTCCTGCCTACCTGCAGTTTCTGAGGTTTAGTCTATGCAGACAATACATCAGGACCTGTCCATCACTCTGGACTGTGGAAAGGAGTGAGTCTTCAGCTGCAAACACACCCGAAGGCAGGGAGTCTGGCCACAATCCCACTGCCAGCAAGGACTCACCCCAAGTGTCAGGGGAAGCCAGAGAGGAAGCATGCCTCGTAACCAATTCTAACACAAGCTACAACAAACAACCAAAAAAGCAGTTTAGAGTCACACTCAAACATGCATTCAAACACCAGAGCTCAGGAAACTCTTTAATTACATGTATTTATTATGAAATTATTATAGACCAAATCTTCTACAAACACGATACAATGTACACAGCAAAATATTCCTATCAGGAGTGAAATAAACTGTGCAGTTTCAAACAGCAAGTGAATGTGTCTATAGATGACAGTGTGCACATTGTCACAGGCTACAGATGCATCAGCATGAATATCTCAAAGTCTCAGCTGAAGCTGTTACAAACTACAAGCCTTGGAGCCCAACAGGATATTGTTTGGTTCATCTCTCCAAGAGCACCAACTTCATCAGTCTCTTGCTCAGGCATGTAAAATACAGAGGATCTAAAATAGTAGCCTCATGCAGTTACACTTTTCACTTATCTAGATGATCCAAGAAAAAACTTTCAAATATAGAATTTTTACCTTTTGGTTAATCTGCAGTTGTTGTGAGCGACCATAAACTTCCCAACAGGCTCTGTGAAAAGACTTTGCTAATCCAAGGCCTCTTTTTATTTGTTGCACAATTAATACAGCAGCCTGAAGCAAAGATGACAAAGATGACACAGAACCTGAAAGATACACAGCAATTAGAGTGATACAAATGTTTAGTAATTGTCAGCCCTTTAATCTGACAAACACTACTTCAGGTGTCATATTACAAAACAAATATATCCTACTCTCCCGAAAACTGAATGCATTCTTCCCAAGGTTGATAAGAAAATCTTACAAGACTGTAAATAACAGATGACCAGCTCAAAATAAGACATCAAAAGTTGAGATGAATGAAACTCAGCTGCAAAGTACAACTTGTGCAAACATTCTATTTTGCTGATTTTCACTTTGAATACATTGCCTTCCTGATATCAAGGGACAGCTGACATGTGCCAGTGTCTGATGTTGGCTTAAAGTACTGTAGTCACCCCTTTTTCATTACTTGGGCCTACTTCCTGGGAAGGCAAACAACCAATCCAACAGGACCTGATTATAGTTTTATATGCTTACTTATATCAGCACATAACACAATAAAATAACCAGGGTTTAATACTAAAGACTTCATCCATATATATGTAATGAGCCCATGTTGCTAAAAAATACTGAGCAGACTTTTTTTACCTGCTATAGCTGCCTTGGTTTCTGAATGCACAGCCAGAAGTGCATCACAGACACTATCTCCAACTAAACCCAAGCCATGCAGGAGTAACTTCAAATCCAGACTGTCCAACATATTTCCATCATTCTCCCCAGGAATGTAAATTTCAATCCCACGATTCCGCATGGCTCTGGATATTTCCCCATGAACTGGGTCCATAGAAAGGAAAAGCCTGTTGGATATTAGAAAAGAAGAATTAAAGTTGGAATGGACCTACAACAATCATCCATTTCAACTGCCTTAAATTCCTAAGATGTAACTTAACTTAGGTCCTTAAACTATCCCTCTGGAACTACCAAATCTGCTTCTGCATAAGGTAAATTAATCTTCATAAAAATGGGGACACAATATCTAGAAATCCAGAGACAGCTACTGAATTTAAATGAGAAATCTGTATGAGTTATACTTTGCAATTAGACACAGATATTTTGCATGACTTTTAACTAATTATTATCTGAGTTATGTCTGTTTTATCATCTGCCCACTTACAAAGAAAAGTTAGACTATGCCTCTGAGCTATAAAGACTTTTAAAAGTCTTAGCAACAGCGTCAAATAAATCTGTGCTATTTAGAAACCAAAAAAAAGTATCCAACATCCAAGCAATTAATACTATCAATAGACATCTCTTAAAACCAAGCAGGAAAAAGAACTACTGAGATACAATGCAGTGAAAACAGGTTTCTGAAGAGTCAACAGTGTTTTCAATTCAGAGATACCAGAGCACATCAGCCCCAACATCCCTGTCCCGAATTTATAAGAGGTAGGAATTATACAGAATCCTGTTACTTTCTCCTCCTATCTTCCCCAGAGACTTCAGGTCTCACAGGACAAACTGTCAATTTGGGTGGTTTGTTTGGTTTCTTTTAAGTCCTGTCACTGCAGGAAACTCAAATTTATATATGGGATAGAAAAAGCTGGGAAGAAAATTAATATGCCAATATACCAGCTTTCATAACCAGCATATCTCAAGACTTCACCATCCTCAATGCATGTATCCTCAATTTCATTAGACTCAAATAGAAAAGTGCTGAAATCCTAAATTAGAAATGCAAAATTAAAGCAGAGGCACATTGCTATGAATTTTCCTGTGTAATATCCCTGTTGTGTTGCAACAAGGATATAAAGCAAAGCCTCTTAAGCTGTTTATATGCTCACAGTGCAGTGTTCTTCCCTGTGTCACTACACGGCAAACTAACAGCATTCAAAATATCAAAAGACTGGCTCACTGACAACATTTTTACTCTAAATCTGCTATTTGATAAAGAGGGAAAAACAAGGAAAAACAAAAAGCAGAAAGAAGTACCTGAAGTTTGGATGAGGAGATATTGTAGGAATCGTGCCATCTATGACACCTCTCTCACTCATGGTCAGAACACCTCCTGGTTCCAGCAAAGCATTCAAGCGGTCCAGCACAGAAGGGCTACATGCAAAACAAATTCATATGGTCATAAAAAGGTACCAGTTTGACCCCTTTCTGATCTGGAATCAAAATAGTACCAATCTTAAGCAAAAGCCAAACAGTTAATTACTTTATAAGGTAACAGGAAAACTCTCAAGTGCTAAGCTATCTGAGAAGGAAGACACTCTTCCAGAAAATCTAAGTTATTGCTCCTGTGTATTATCAAATGCAAAATACTCAGTTGTGAACCACTCAGTAGGAGGCAATCAGGGAAGTCAAAGGGTTCACTGAAACTAAAACCTCTTACTTGCAGAAATTAACGTTGTCCATTAAAAGCCAGTCTCCAGATTGCAGGGCCTGAACCAACATCCCATCTACCCACTCAAAAGTGCCATGGCTGTTGCAGTCAGCAGCCTGAGCCTGCTGCAGCTTGAAATGCCGGAACTCTTCTACCAGGTGAGCAAATTCTGAAAGGAAACACATCTTACACTAAGACTTTAATGAAGTAGCTTCCAGTGCCATTCAGGAAAAATAGCACTTACTCTAGTGCTTCCCACCTTTTAGAGGAACATAACAGCCAAGGCTGCAGCTGTTCAGTAGCCTCTCAGAGGCAAAATCCATGTGAACAGAAAAGATTTCCAACAAAGAAATATAAAACAGATTTACACTTTACTCCCTAAACAGGTCCTTGTCTGCATCACTTCTCCGCCACTGGATGTAATTTGATGAGTATTAATGCTTCATTTTAAATAATTAAAAAAAGAAAAAAAAAAAAAAGAAGGAAAATCAACATACATACCTGCCTTTGTGTAAGAATTTATTTTGTTGTTTAGTCGCTGGGTAAGTACAAGTATTCCCTCCAGTTTGCTCACTAATTCAGCTGTAACACTTCCACCTCCTTCCCCCAGAGATTTGGGTTTGTAATTCAGGATGAAATTGCTCCAAGCACGCAGCAGGAGCCCAGCATCATCTGCACAAAGCTCTGCCAGGAGCAGGCTGTCCCTTACGAGTGTGCTCACAGCACTCTCCACCTTTTCCAAGAGGCGCTGCCACGGCCTGTTGATATCAACCTGCAAACAGCCCATTAGGGAGTTAGCTCACACAGAACACCGTGGTGCCAGGGCTCCATTTACAAACACTAAGCTCACAGCAGACTGGCCACTATTAGGTAGGAAGGAGAAATACTTCCTACCATTATTTACCTGCTCAAATCCACCCAGGAGTTCAGTTGTATCCATTGCGCTGTTCATCGCCATGATCTTCAGCCGATGGCCAGTGAGATGGGCCAACAGCTCCACCAGACTGGTTTTGCCAACAGCTGCTGGGCCCACCAGGATCACCATCCAGCTCATGTGCACACACTTCATTATGGACTCCAGGGACTGCAGTGAATGATGCAGAAGTGAGAGAGTTCTGCCAGAATGAGGAATATAGTTGCCACGAGAGAGAACGGAATAACCAATCTGAAAGGGATGACAGACAGAGGCAAATGGAGTTTAGCTCTGCAAGTTGTTTCCTTCCTTATCCCATCACAAAATCCCTTGTCAACCATTTACCTGAACATTATATGGATTGATGTGAAACTCCCTGGTTCCTGTATACACATTGGACTCCTGGCCAAAAATGTCTCTGTATACAGAAATAACCTAGAACAGTTCAAACAGCAAAAAGAGAATTATCAGTTCAAGCTATCCACCATTCCAAAGATTCACTTCTAAAGGTTTACATCTGAAGTACCTTTTCCTCTCAGCTCCACATCTCCATGACAGTAACTAACACAGTAAATCAATGACATGCTCATTTAACTCAAAGTGCAGCAAACAGTGTGAGTGTGAGCTGCCCACAGCAACCCTTCCATTAATCACAGTTTCCTGAGACTTGAAATACTTGTAAGCAATGTCTCCCTTTAACAAAGTACTGTGATATAATTCACTGCATAAATAACACATAAAAATACAACAGTGTTACAGGGAGGGGAAAATAAACCCATGAGGAAGTATCCAGTCACATACAGCCAGTAACTTCAGTTTTACAATCTGACTTTTCAGTTTAATACCATTTAAATGGTGTGAAATTAAACAAAAGCATAGGATTTATAAGCAAGAGAAGGTTAAGTAGATAGCAAACATTATTATTTAACACAGAATCACACTGTGATGTGTTTTATTGTAAGTCCTTGGTTATTCTACTTGACTTCATTTACATCAGCTGTCTCCTTTTATACTAATTAAATTGCTATTTCAAATGGTAAGGGAAGCAGATACCTATATTGAGCCTCAAAACCCCAAACAAACCTATTTTTCTTTTTTAAGAGATAAATATCTATGAATGAATTGCAAGGAGTCTATAATTTGGAGATCCATACTTGGATTTCTATAAATATGCACTGATCATCTGAAGAGAAAGGAAGGAGAACAACGGTCACCTTTTCTTTGTCTTCTCTGGTTCTCATTCTTTCTCCATATACCAAAAACACATGCTGGCCTGGGTCATAACATCCTGGTGACTGGTCAACAAGCATAAGCTGGCACCAGCGGAAGAGATCACGTAAGTTGAACTCCCAGGGTCCTCCTTTCTGTCCCCACTTTTTTTCAGCCATTACTTCTTTTTCAATCTGGGGAAAAAAAAATAGCAATTAAAAAAATAACCTTTTATTCCACCCACAAGCAGGTCTTCAAATATTTTTAAGTGTCAACTGAACTTCTGCCTTTGGCACTGCTTGCAAGGCAAAGACAGCTGAAAGAGCAGGTTGAATTTACTTTGCTGAAGATTTGTTAGGAACTAAAGCTTGATTTAGTTTGTCTCTACTGTTTCTCTAACACTCAGCTCAATTTTGCAGTTTACTCTTGCACTCTTATAAATGAATATGCAGTAAGATGCTGACATGAGATTTTACCTAAGGCCACAGAATTTCTCCTGTGTATATATGTTTTATCTTCTGTGAAAAACAGTACCTCGTCAGATATCAACCAAGCATCTGACTGTCATGGTACAAGAATTCAGCTACCAGGTTTAGTGGTGTTCCTTACTTTCGTCTGCGTATTTTTCCATCCCTCTTTTTTTACCCACACACTTCTCTATAAAAATGCTTAGAAATATAACATTAGACTCTTTTTTTTTTCCTAATCTTACTGCATGCTGCCTTCTTCTACAGAAAAGAAATTAAAATATGTTTACCTTGTTATTGAAAGCAACCATTTTAGCAATAATAGTTTTATCAATAGCAGGAAACAATGTATTCCCAATAAACTTCATATCTTCTGCTGACAGTGGATCAATATACACCTGTAAAATCAAGAGAATTCAGAGTGTTTATAAAGCCAGAAACCTATAAGACAGGATCATGATGTAGTTTAAATCAAACAAAGAAGCTTGCCTGTGTAAATCTATTAAGAAAGGACTTGGGGAGACCCTTCCTTCCACCTCCTTGTCTGTATGGATTCTGGCATCCAAAAATCTTAGTCGTCTTGTGCTGTACATGAAAATTCATTCCCAGTTCTGGAACATAAATCTCGGCTCTGTGGTCAAAGCACGCATTAAGCCCCTCTAACACAGACTGAGAAGCCAGATTCAACTGAGGAAAGAAATAAGGACACAATATTAATGCTCCACAAAACATTTTTGCATAATCTCTAGTCTAACAGTCTGGGATATACAGAAGGTAAAATTACAATTTCATTGCTGCTCTAGAACTAAGATGTTATTAGCACCAGCTAGACGTTACACTGGAGCAACTAACACCTCCTCATGGTCACTTGTTTGTACTTACTTGTACTGTGCTTTGTCACTGTGATAACAAAACAATTCTCCATTACAAAACAATTCTCCATTACAAAACCCACATGTTCAAGATGTTTCTTCTGAATTTGCATTCATACATTTGTGGCACTCAGAGCATTTTGTTTGTTTAAATTAAGGCAGTCTTACTATTTAAATGTAGTGGTTATTTAAAGTGGCATTCTTCACAATAGAGGGGGAAAAAAGGAGGTTTTGAGGGGCTGAATTGAAGATATTGCACTCTGGAGTCATTAGAATGCATATTGCCAAGAAGGCAGATCTGTGCACACACATGGTTGAAAGCACTTGCTACATGGTACATGAACAAAGCTGCAGTGGCAGGATAGCATATACTGGCAAGATGGAACTCTTCTCCCTCTCAATTACACCAGTAACCAACACAGTATATTAGTCCCCAGACAAACACCTATTTCAGCGAAATAGTATCCATGTAAGAACACTTGTACCAAAACTTCTGTTGACACCCTTCCCTAAAAACTTTCAAATGTAAATCAAATCTATCCTTGGTTTTCTGTAGTAATTTAACCTAGGATTCAACCCTTGTTCTCTTGTCTCAACTCTAGTACGTGCCTCCATGATGGGTATTATTGGTACTCCAAGGTATTTATTCCACAGGCCAGATCACCAAATTTGCTCTTCTAGAACATTCCATTTTATTTGTCCCCCAAACCTGAATTTACCTCATCTAAGACAATCCAGTGTCCAGCCTTTAATGCTGCCAACAGTGGTCCATCACGCCAGGCAAATTCTCCTCCCTTCCCACCTTCAACAGGCAAGTCTGTCCCAAATAGGTCTGTCACGTCCTTTGGGAGGAAAGAACAGAATGGGGGAGTTGAGGAATGACAAAATTTAACAGTAGTTCATAAACAGCATTTGTTAACTTTACTTAAAATTTTCTCCCTTCCCTTTTAGTATCTACACTTTAGAACGATTTGAAATTTTTCAGCAATTGCTGTAAGCTTTTCCATTATAGGACTCCAGTAACCAGATACTATATTTAACTTAACAACACAAATTTAAATTGGAACAGAAAAGCTAAAAAGCTTTAAAGCTCTTTTCAAGTAATGTTGCAGAAGCCAAGAAAAACATATTAGACAAAGATATGCATGACTTCACCTGAAAAGAACAGAAATATCTGGGAATTGGCACTCACTCACAGAAGCTTACTGCTCTGTCTGCTCCCCCTTCCCATTCAGTTCTATCTTGAGAGCAAGAAGGAAAAACTGACATTTCTCAGACACAGTGCCAAAGTTAAAGAGAACTGCACTTCAAAAGTTACACAAAGCTTTACACCCACAGTTATGAAGATAACATTTTATTTTACCGTTTGCTCAGACAGGTTGATTCGAACAAGACAGTTGCCTGAGGCTTTTGCCAGGGCAGCAACTAGGCTGGTCTTGCCCACTCCTGGTGATCCTTCCAACAAAATAGGTTTGTTAAGCTGTAGTGCTCTCAGCAGTCTTTGAGCATTCACTGCTGTAGTCCCAGCATTTAAAGCATAATCTGTCATGTTGCTCCTCTGGAGAACAGGGCCTAAAACAAAGGAAAGATAAACGAGAAAACAATTAAAACCAATAAAGAATGTTTATGCTGGAGGTCCTGACAGTGTGTCTCTGAATGAGCTCACTCTGTAAATTGCTGATCTCAGTATAGCAAGCAATGGAGATCCAGCTTGTATGCTATTCTCAGAGATCTGGCACATACACTTTGTTTGACCCACAGCTGCATCTCAGCCCATCTCCACATATTTATACTGAATTTTCAAAAAAAATCATATGGATGTACGATTTATTTTGCCATGAAACCTCAATACCTCCTGGTTCAAGACTTAAACTAGAGATCTATCCCTGAAAAAATGTAAATGTGTTCTTGCACTTCAGTCATGTGGATCTGAAACCCAAAAGCAGCTCTTGAAAAATTGACATTGAGGGATACAATCCAGTCATGCTCCAGAAGAACATACTAATCTGTTCCATACACAGCCAGTTCTGTAAAGTTTAATTAAAGAACCCTTAATTAAAAGTTTGCTTCTCCTTTACTGTTGTTATGGCACACAGTGGGAAGAGAGCAGTTTGTCTGCCAAATTCCAGCCAGTACAATGCCTTGGACATCACTCCCCCAAAAGTGTAATAAAGCATTGATCATGTATACAAGATATTAATCACCAATGCATCCTACACAAACTGATACCTGTTTAGTATGAAAGGGATCCAAAGATTCCTTTTGTGAACCAATCAGCAGAGGAGAACTAAGCAATTTACAAAAAAAAAAAGTTGTACTTTGTACAATTTTATGCATGACTTACACAAACCATCAATGTCAGAAAGTTCAAATGCAAACAGTTAGTGCAGCATTAGGAACACATAGGTCCACATGCTAAAAACTAACCAGCTGAGTTAGAAAGCTCACAGTTATCACTTTTTAGTCCTGTTGTGGTATTTTAAGAGTAAGAAGCAGTGTTTTGCTAGTTCCATTTCAATATTTCTGTCCCACGAGGAACTGAAATGCAGACTTAGTAATTTTGCCAAAATTGCAGCAAATATTGGAAAGCCTAGAGGAAAGCATGGCATTAACCTCCACTCTGTTTAGCTTTGTACCCAGGACCCCTGTTTCCATGCTTTGCACAAGGGCCAGGATGAGCTGCAGCTTTCATTAGAAGCAGCTAACAGGCATTATAAGCATGCAAATGTGACACAAAACTCACAATCCAAAAATAAAAGCCTCTTCCTTACACCAAAAAAAAGTCTATGAAAATTAGGCCATTAACCATTAAGAAGTAAGGAAAAAAGGGAATGAACAGATGTGTCTTAATAAATGTGACTGAGTTGCAATCTAGACACTTAGAGGCAGAAAAAGCATTTTTCTAAAGCTTAAGAACCAATAAATTGTTCTATGACAGTTCAGGTATCCTACTTAGATTTAGTGCATAACAAAACTACTGAAAATATAGATGTCCACCCACTCCCAGTCTCTTGCCTCTTGGAATAAAAAATGGGTGAATTCCCATGAAGTTGTCCATCCATACGAACTCTTTTTCCTTTGTTCTGTCATAAATCTTCAGTTCATTCTTCTGATAATCAGTCAGCTCAAAGAACTGACTCATTTTTTCACATAAGAATGTCAGACATTTCTCACGAGCTAATAAAGCGATATCAGCTGAGCAGGATGTTGTACCTGTAATTAGCAAAGTTAAGTGTGCTTCACAATATAACTAGGAACATCCATCTTATGTCAAGAAACTCAATCCCTTCACATGCCTGCAGGTTTATATTTTATTTTAATGTTTTTGCTTGACAGTGCTTCCAGTACTATTTCCCATGGACAGATTGTTCTGTGAGGAACAGAACTAAGGACACTGTATTTCCAACCCTCTTTCTTCCACCATCACAATGATCCCAAACCCTTGCTACTGGTCCTCCAGGCTTTCTTTTCTGGCATTTCTTGTGCCTTTCACTTTTCCTCCTCTCCCTTATGTACTATTTATCAGCTGGGCCAGCAGCCAAACACATAAAAATGCATTCTCAGCTATGTGCATGGTACAGCCCAGCACAGAGAGATGCTGACATGGGGAGTGGGGGATAGAGAGCATAACATGTGCTCAAGTACTGCATCAGCTCAGAACACACAATAAAAACCGTAAGTTTTCTTAATTTGTGTGGTATCCTTTGTAATATTATGAATCCCTCTACTTCAGCTCGCTCTATTACTCAAACTCTTGCTACTGAAACACAGAAAAGGCAAATGACATACAGGAGACTGTCATAAGGAAAACTTCTCCCAGAAGAGTGCCACGCTGCCTCAAAGCATTTTGTTTGCATTTGACTAAAAACATTAATACAGAGTTTCATATTTTCTACTACCAAATGAACACTGAAGACTTACCTGATCCTATTCCATCGATATACACCAAACATGCAGCATGGATAAAAGACATCACTGGAGAAATGTTAAGGCGGCTGCACCCCTTGGCAGAACTTGACTCATTCTCTGCCATGACATTCATAAAATTAACCCAGGCCAAGACATCTCTCACACTGAGAATACACTGGCGACCAAACTCTTGATTAGTCAGCCATTCAACAAAATCCATCATGAGTTCTGCTATGTCTGCTCCTAAAAAAAAGTTAAAAAAAAAACCAAAACCCAAATAAATCTGAGTTACAATTTTTTTGATCACATCTACTACACTGTTGTAAAAACATCTCTAAAGTAGGTACAGCTGCGTGAGCAATGTGGATGGTACTCTATATACTAGAAACAGAACAAGAGAAGAGAAAGATCCTGCCTGAGCTGATGTTACAAACCCTTTTAAATTCAGGTAACAAGACAGCATCAAGTGCCTAATACTAACAGTGAAGCTGCTGGCAGAAAGTGAAGAGCCAGTTCTTTCAGCACTCTACAACAAAACCAAGCTGGGACACTGAAGGGCTGGGGATAGTTATTTCACCATCCAAGTAGATAAAACACAGCCTTGAACTTACTTCTGGCTAGACATGTAACATACACAGTGAAGGAAGAACAAAGTCCAAAATGTATCATACTGTCCTCAGGGAGAAATGTAGCGGAAAAAGGGCAACAGTGGTGTAAATTCTGAAGAAAGGTTGGCAGTCTCCAAACTCCTTCAATACCAACACACAGAAATACCTACCCTTGTGGTTTTTTGCACCCAGAGACAGTCCTGGATGAAGATTGTGCTTTACAATCTGTATCAAATCATCCCGGCCATTGCTCTGTGGACACCATATTTCTGTAAATCTGTTGCGCAGCGCAGGGGAAAGCTGCAAACAAGCAGAGATACAGAGCAATTAAAGATTCATTACATCATCTTCCCTAACATCTTCACAGTTAGCAACAGCCTTGTAGTCCTGTACTTGTAAACAACAAAGTGAACAAGATAGATCTTTTCTTCTAACTCTGACAAAAACACTTTGTAAGAAAATCTTTGAAAGAAGGAGAATTTTTAAGACTTCTAGTAATGGCATCAATGCAGAAAGTGGATGGTAAACAAAGTTCAAAAGAATATAGGAAGAAACTGAGCTGGTTTGCAAGCACTACAGCTCCATTTCATTCTAGGACATCATGTATCAAATAATGGCTCTCTAATCTCCCTTTGCTCACAGAAGCTATCACATGGAAATTTGCCTTCAATTACAACTCATTTCTCTAACTCCTCTCTTCCTTGGCTGCATTGGTCAAACAGAAATTAGCAGCACAAATACAATCCAGAAATAAATCCTGTTTAAATACATGGCCTCAATGAGTGGTTCTCTACTCCAGAAACCACTTCACCCATTCTCTTTTGCATAAAAGAACTTCTGGTTCTCTTTTTTTACCTAGCTTCCAACACTGCTTAAAATTTGTAGAGTTTCATTGTCTTACGGATTTTCTTTAACATGTTTTAAATTACTTAGTTCTCAACTTCAGAAACAATTTCTTTCATTTAATGAAAAAGCTTTTTTTGGATGCAATGTTCACTATTCACTAAGAAACACACAATGGCCAGCACTTTCTGTATAGCATTAGCCATGCAACTACCCCAGAAAGCTGGATTTACTTGCTTCACAAGTCACAGTACCAATACTTGAATATTCTACATATCGAGCCAAACTAGAGTATTTAGAGGTCTGAAGCTTCCTTTGAGATTTTGCTGAGTACTCATTTATAATGCCAGAGTGACAGCCCACAGAAGTAACAGAAAACAGATTCAACCCAATCCTCCTTCAGAGACAAAGCAGATGCCAACTAGAAAGCAGTGGATTGCCAGAACTGGCCTGATGAATTTTTGCACTGCACCTCCAACCACTTAACAGTCAGTATGATTAGAAGATGCATGCTGTATTTCCAGATGTTTTGGCATTTACCTCTTTTTTCCCAAAGTCACCTCCTGGGTTCATGGTTGCAAGGATACGGAATTTCTTCCCTGCAACTAATAGTTCTACTTCATTCTCCTCATCATCTTGACCACCTTTTTCAGCAAGTACCAATGTTTTCTCAGCTTCAAGAACACTGGAGAGAAGGTAAAAAAATATTGCTTATTTTAATTTTTTGTTCCACACTTCAAAAGATCACTTAAAATGAAAATCATATTAATTGCCCTGGGTAAACTTTCCTTTACCCAATATAATGGGTAACAGAAAAGACTAAAATGAGGGATACTGCTGCAAACACATAATAAAGTTAAATTTATACTTAAATTGTTCTGGGGGTTTACTTCACATACACACACAAAAGAGGGGAATAACTAGATTTTGTTCCTGGGATTTGACAAGATAATTTCAAGAGCTCACTGACAAGCTGAAAATTTTAATACTGCAGATGGTAAACTAGAGATTTTACTTTCAAGTTTTATTTGTACCATTGTCCTTTCCAGCAAGAGGGCAGTTCACCTAAGCCAGGAAACAAATGCACCTAAAAGAAGTCAGATTTGCCCCATTCATGTTAGGATAATGAACACACACATTGTGGATGCTTAGTACTACCTCATTTCACACATACCTGTTAAGTCGCTCTAGTACTGAATCATCCGCTAAAGAAATCTCATCAAGGAGAAAAAACCCCTCCTCCTTCATTGCTAGAACAAGAGGGCCATCACACCACTCAAAGAGTCTAGAACCATCAGACTCCTCCTAAGAAATGGAAAAGAAAGTGGGAAGTCACAACAGCTACTTTTCACTGCCATGGTCACACCATCCAAGGTATCACTGGTGCAGGACAAACCTGTTCTTTGGATCTCTGCCTGACTGGTCGCAGCCCCCCCAGGAAGTTTGATGTCTCCATGTGCAGGTGGCAGTTCACTGAGTACAGCTTCTGATTTGCTAGTGCTGCAAAGATCTGACAAATGGTAGTTTTACCACACCTGCAAACAAGTAATTTAATTGAAAAGGATAAATTAAAAAAAGAAGCAAAACCAAACCATCAGTTCACTTTGGACAGGATTCATACTTTCATTGAAGAGCTATGAGGCAAAGACCCAACATGCAAATTTTCTTCTGCTCCTTTCCCTGAAAGAAATGTATGCTAAGTGAAGCCATTCTTGGCACAACTGTTGCTGACATGCACAAGAGGCCTTTAATTAAATTTAAATCAATAGCTGCATTGATGGATTTCTGCATGTTCAGAGTCAAATTTATTTCAGCTTGCCCTTGCAGATACTCAAACAGCCTAACATTTCACTGAACTGGAAATGCTTCATGTCTAGACCAAACCTAAGTCTGAGAATAAACTGATGAATATCTAGTTTTGATTTACTACCCAAGTAAATTTTCCTTCTCTGGTTTCCTGCATTTTTCATTCCTTCTCTTCCATAAAAATTTACTCTACAAATTTATAACCAGCACAAGAGCAGACAGTATCTACTTTCACAACCTCCTCTACAGCATATTAGGTGGAGAAGTGGTAGCAAGACTATATTCAAGCTCATAAAACATGCAAATTGAATGTGCTCTCAAAGAGAAAAATGTCACAATATCCCACAGCAGCCTCTCCCATTAGGCACAATGAGATTCTACAGGGCATAGAAGTCAGTTCACTCTCATTTTACTACTTTTATATAACTATGTAGTTATACAATGCAGATAAACCCATCAAAGACACAGGTTAAATGAGATGCATCAGCTTCCCCTCAAAAAGGAACTGTGAAAAACAGCAGCTGCAAGTCTGCCATAAGACAGGCTGAAAAGTCCCAGATCAAAGCACCACTGAAGCCCCCACAATCATTTTGTGTCCAGCACATTAGTTGGTACAGCATTACCAAGAACATAAAAAGCAAGATTACCCAGTGTCTCCCACCAGCAGTACTGGTTCACCAAACTCCAGGGCTCGTCCCACCAAAATGGCAAGTCTCCTCATCCCCTGAGTCCAGACAACATGGCTAAAATCTCTGTCCATCACTGACATCCACGTGGAAGACTTAGCTGTACAACACAAAGCAATCCATCAGCTTCAGTCACATCTAGAGATGTACCAGCGGGGTTCCTCTAGGAAACTCACCCAGTAGCTTTTTGACACTTTCCCCTGAGAAGAGAGACTCAGGATATATTTTTTTCTTGAAGTGTTTTTCAATGACATTTTGAATAACATCCACCTCCTCCTGTTTTCTGACTCTACCTGCCAGAAGCATAAAACCTACAAAAGAGAGGAAGAGAGAAAGCAATCATTACCTGGGTAATCAGCAACAAAAATTTACATCTAAGAAGTGGGGCTGAAAAGCTATTCCACAGACAGTTAAAAAAGCTGGGGCAGCAGAGCTCACCATCATTTGCTAAGTGCTGAAGCCAGTCATAGTCCTTCTGCAGCTGTTCTGCCAAGCTGTACCGTTCAGCCCAGCGGAACAGATCCCGCAGGGTGATGAATCCATGCTTCCCAGCAAACACCGTCGAACCTCTGCGGTAAGACTGTCACAGAAACAAAATGTCAGGTGTTTTTCACCAACTCCTCCAAATACTTCAAGCAAACCTAATCACCACTCTCTGCAGTGACACTGCAACAAGAAAATTCTATTACTAACTACAAAAAAAGCCCAGTAGAGTCACAACTCCTAAACACTTTTGGCAGGTAATTGATGAGCACCAGGAACAAAATAATTTAGATAATAGTATTTTTTTTTAAATCAACTAAGAATAAAATAGGTACCTGGAGTAAAACAAAATCCAGTTTGTACTGCTGTAATTGCTTCTAAATATGATGGTAGTTTTAGCTACATACTAAGTGTCAAATGCCTGTAGAATACATGAGTGTCTTGACATATCCAAAAACGCTGCTTAAAAATAATACTGAATTTCACATGACCCAAAGACCCCTACAAATCCAATACTGTACTTTGGCTCCAGAGTAAGGGTTATTTCCACACACTAAATCCCAATGTGTCTTTTTTTTTGCTCCTACCTTTCTCTCAAATCTGACATCACCTTCCCCAGTCTTAGTCTTGACCACTGAAATTAGTACCTTGGCGGAATTTCTTCATGACTTAGGATATTAAATATCCTTCAGCTAACAATACCTCCCTCCCCGAAGGAATTTCTATTACTTTGTGCATGTTACTTTGAAGTATGTTTGCATTTCTTATACTCAAAGAAAAACACTCATACTTGCAGGTCTAACATGACTTTGACAAGCTTGCTGCAATAAGAAGGTGGCAAACTGCATCGCTTGTGCAGGATGGTTTCCAGCTCAGCACTCGGCAGTTCATCAAAATGCAGCTCCACAAAACGGTTTCTGAAGGCTCTGGACAAAACCTAAAATATGAGACCACACTACTGCTTGAACCTTTTCCTTTGATATCGCTCATAGATCTTTTACTACACATCCAAAGAAAATAAGGATAGTATCAAAGCAATCAAATTAACATATACATATCAACATTGAAAAACGTGTAAGAGACAGTCTGGATGAGACAAAAGCTTTAAAATGGATTGAGTGTTTTAAGGGCATAGGCAGCAAAGCATTACAAAGAGACAAACTCACTCTCCCTACAATGGAAGAACTGGAAGAGTAAAAGTGATAAACCTTCTAGGCTGAGACAGTTTCATAAGTAAAGTGAAAGGTGCATGGGCAAGCAAAGCAAAATTAGGGAGTTCAATCACCACTTCACATCAAAAGGCAGGTATTCAGCCATCTCCAGGAAATAAGAGCTTCATCAAACACCAGTGTTATTTAGGGAAACAAATAATGAACTCCCTTTCTTCCTCCTCCTCCCCCTAGCTCTGACTGCTGAGCACAATGTCATAGGACATGGAACATCCCTTTGGGCAGCTGGGGTCAACTATCCCAGCTGTGTTCCCTCACAGCTTCTCATGCACTCCCAACCTGCTCCACAAGTAGGTAGGGCAGTGTGAGAAGCAGAAAAGGCCTTGAACCTGTGCAAACACTGGCCAGCAATAACTGAGACATCTCTGTGCCATCAACACTGCTTTGATCACAAATCCATAATTCGACTCCATACCAGTCACTCTGTAGAAAATTACTTATTCCAGACAAAATCCAGTACAAAATGGACTTCTATAGCCTAAGTACAATCTCTTTTCCAGTGCTCTTGGACAAAAAATGTTGATTCAAGTATAATATACATGAACTTTCACTAAAGTCACTTGAATCTCTAAACTCTAACTACCTAAAATTAATTAGAAATTCTGTATCCACGAAACAAGAAACTCACCTAAACAGAGCCCAGCTGAACTGACAGTCCACAGCCACCTCAACTCTCTCCCTCCTGAGAGATTCATGTTACACATCAAAACATTTTCACATCACACTTTATATATGAGAGAGATTAATTCCCCAAAGCCTTAGCTACCCAAAAGGAATAGATCACACAGACCTTTCTGCCACCATAGAGACCTGGAGGGTTCTGTGTGGCAAACAGCATGAAGCGAGGGTGAGCTTTGACAACTTCCTGAGTCTCCGTAATGAACAGCTCTCTGTTATCATCCAGCAAGCGGTTCAGAGCCTCCAGGACATCAGTGGGAGCCAAGTTCAATTCATCTAGAACAATCCAGTAGCCCTTTCTCATTGCATCTATGAGAATGCCTTGGGGGGAACAGAAAATTTCCTAGTTAAAAATCTTATAAAGCAAATCTAACAGAAGCATGCACTCTGATACTTTTAGCAACCCATTTCATTCTGGATAAACACTAATCCAGAGAAGGAAGCAACAGCATTGTTTAAACTGTTGGCTTATCATCTTTAGGTCCAATAGGACAAGAATGATGAGACAGACATGAAATTTTCAGAATTCATTAACATTAACACAAGTGATTATCATTAAAGTACAACTACTAACTTGATGACACGTCATCTCTCCACCATAACAAACCAGACAAGTAAAACATCAAAGAAGAAAAAAAAAAAAACATCCACTGAAATGAGATAGGAATTTGAAGTATATAGAACATGCTCACTTACCTTCCTTAAACACCAATTTTCCAGAGGCATCTGATGTGTAACAGCCAATATATTCTTGAATATCAGTATGCTCATGGTTGTTAATCCTTACACAATGATTCCCAGTAGCAGCAGCCAACCAGCGAATTAAACTGGTTTTACCAACAGAGGTCTCTCCTTGAATCAGGACTGGATGAGTCCTAAAAGCCATGACCAAAATAGTGGGTTAGAAGCATGAGCCATGTCTTTCTCACACAAAAGATGTTAACATTATTAAACCAAACTACCAAAACACCACCCCTTAATTCATCTGGGGTATCCAAGTTGACACACTAACAGGGAAATACAAATATCTTTACTCCCAAGTGCTAATAGCTACTCATAAAGCTTTTCATGGCCGTGCAAAATAAGCAGATTATTCTAACTGCAAATTTCTAGATCAGAATTTAAATAAAACTAGCTATGGCAGTAAGATGGTTTAAGGAAACAAGTAACACATGTATAAATTTTAAGTCACACTATAATGAAAAGTTAACTGTAAAGTAGAAGGAAAATGGACTTTATTCATCCAAACAACAAAGATTAGAGGGGCACCAAGAACTCAAGGCCTAAACAAACATACTTAACTTATATTGTTAATTAAAAAGTTGGAACACTTACCCTGCAGACACAACCCTGACAATGTCTTTCAGATTAAGTTTAACTGAAGGGGTGAGCACGTAACTCTCATCTACCATAGGTTCTTTGTCCCCAGCTGAAATCCAGTATCCTTCTATAAGTATAAAACTCCCTCCTTGAGGTTTTGGTATTTGCTAAGGAGACATGACAGAAATAACAGATTATACAAACTGGTTTCAATTTGCTAATGAAAACAACTAGTTTTACACAACTGCAACAAATTCTCTAAAGTAACTTTTAATTAATCCCTTAGTGCTCATGTAGTAAGCACTGTCCCTTTGACACAGAATGCAAAGTACAGGAAAGCCTGACCAGATTATTTCAGGATCATGATGCAGGAATTTTTGCAGTGGCACGAAGACAAAAATGTCTCAAGAGTCTTAGCACTGAGTTTTGAAGGGCATTTACAAGCAAGAACATTGCTTTAATCTTTTTCATATATTTATACATATTTTCCAGTATGAAAGGGTTTATTTTGAAATAAATATCCATCTCTTTAACTGGCTTCCCCATCTTCCATGCAAACTCATGCTGGGTTCCCAGCACTAGTGACATTCTTCCTTTCCCATAAGAAACAAAGCACAGATGCTTCTTCATATCCATATGTTCTGCATCCAGAGTCTAAAAATACAAAGCCTGAGAAAGCTCCAAAGTCTGTGAAAGCTTTACAGTTGGAGCCACTGCATTAAGCTGCCCACACTCCACAGTGCTTTAGTTATTCAGGCTTCCCTATTTTTTCAAACTAGCAAATAAACCAGCTAATATATCAACATTCAAGCAAAGTAAAAAACTACAAAAGAACGGCATTAATTTTTTCTAGTTCTTGTCTTTGTAAAATGAAAAATAGAACCACACGAAGAAAACGTAGAGGAAAAAAGGAGAGAAGACAACTTAAAATAAACTCTAGTTTAAGTACTAGACAGGTCTTCATAATCTCATTTGCCTACCTGCTTGAGAAGGCTTTTGATGTTGCCAGAGACTATATGCTGGCAAATTAGCTTTTGAACCACTGGGTGAGAACCTCTGTCAAGCTGTGTCAAGAAACTCAAACAGAAGCCCTGAGAAGAAGAATAATTTTCAGTGACAAACATGAAAAATAAGCAAAAACCATACAGATTAAAGAACCCCTTATGTACAACACTGAACTTGGAGAAGATTGCCCTTTACCCAAAGAAGCTCTGTAGTGAATACACACTGAAACATAGGCCAGCACAGGTAATCACCTCAT
Organism: Oenanthe melanoleuca; assembly: GCF_029582105.1. Classification (NCBI taxonomy): domain Eukaryota; kingdom Metazoa; phylum Chordata; class Aves; order Passeriformes; family Muscicapidae; genus Oenanthe; species Oenanthe melanoleuca. Next base: position 34,722,431 of record NC_079336.1, read on the forward strand.
AGAGGGAGCGTGCTATGCTGCCACACGGGTTAGACGCTGCAAACCTCAATGCTCTGCACAGGGTACGGAGACTGTAGTGAGGTCTGTGGCCAGTTCCATCCACCAACTTTGTTTCTGCTTCCTTTCTCACTGACAAATAAAAGCTGCAAAAATGAAGTTACATGGAGCTGTTACTGATCAGACCACTGCTACAAGGAATTAAACCCCAAGTAGGTACACTTCACTTTATCCCCAACTGTTACTTTTCTTAAAAGCTCCAGGTTATGAAAGCCATGCCAAGCTCTGCCATCTGTACAGTCAGTGAAGCAAAGCAAAAGAGTATTTTTAGAACTATATTTTTGACACAGCTTGATATACAGACAGTGACTATAAACTCCAAGTATTCTAAACATGAGATATTCACCTTACACCAGGGGTAAGAAAGGTAACTAGACAAACACACAAGACTTTCTTTGGAATTATCTACAGAAACAAACCACTCTAGTCTTTCAGATATGAAAGAGGACTGAAATAACAATGCTATTTAACTGGTGCCACCAAGAAAACAATTCTGAATTAAAAAAAAAATAAAAATCTCCCTCCCACAAATACAGAAACCTGCAGAATTAGGAAGAAGGACATCTACATTCTTCTTATGCGAACTGCTGCATGTGAAACATTACAGTGTTTCCCAAAGCTGTCTTACCACAGACTACAGTCACATACTTTTTCTGTGACTTATTTCATCAAGAATTAAAAAAGATTAGTCAACTTACTTCACAATTCCTTGTACTGTATTTTTGTTCACATTCAAGCTTCTCAGATAATCCATTATAAGAATTTGCAAGTCTCCTTCATTTCTCAATTCTTCTACATAAAGTTCAGTAAACCTGAAAGAATCAAATCAATCTGTAACACTTAACATACCTGACCATATTGAAAAATCATGTTATATATAAATCTCATGGCATATAAAATTTTAAATTTTTAAGTAACTGAATACTGATTGATAAAGCTACAGACCTATAGATAGTCAAACCTACAGACAGACTCAAGAACCAGAGTAGCTGAAATATAAGGTCATTAGTAATACTTTCAAGCAATTTATTTGAATTAGTTTAAGGTCTTAGACTGAAAGTGAACAATGTGACTTAAATTACAATTTTAAACTATTTGCAATAGATACTCAAATGTTGCAGCCTGAACAATGAAGTACTGACACGGCAGTAGCTATTTTTGACAAACAGAAATATAAATTCATTTAAACTTAGCAAGTTTGCTGACGCTTAAGTCTCTTTTCTTCTCATTACACTCACTTCCTTTCACTATTCTGCAAAAGACCCAATTGCAATAAAACCTTGCTTTGCCACTAATAACTAAAAATGACTAGTTACACATAGCTGGTGCATCTCTACAGTCTTTGCCCAATGTTTATGAATCTGGGAAGGGTCTTTACATGCAACTTTTGGCACTCATGAGGGAAACTGCATCAAGCAGGAGATCTGTGCACACAGGAACAGGTAGACAGTACTGAAGAATGGATTTGCCACAATTCCAACTGCCTTGCCACAGCTTTGAGACCATGCATCAAACATATTGAGTATCACACATCTGTGCCACCATGCAAACCACCTTCATTTTGAGTGAGCAAGGCTGGGCATGCAGCTTTTGGCAAGGATCATCAGCACTTCTGAGTTAAGAGAAAAGCTGCTAAACAGACACCAAGAACTCACTCATCTTTACTACTCCCAACATAAACTGCTGCAGTAGCGTTTCCAGGTGCTGACAGCTTAACTGTAAAGAATAATAATTTCCTGCCCTCACTGACAACATCCTACACTACTTCTAGACCACTTGCTCACAGCTCAGCTACTTCAAAATATTTTGCTAATTCTATTTCATGAAAAACCTTCACTATACAGGTAAGTAAATATGAGTTCAGACTTGCATCCTCAGGCTTCAGATGCATTCTTCACTGGTCAACTCCTGAAACTAATTAAACTCTGAAAGAGACAGTGACTCTTGTCCCAGAATCACTATTTCCTACCTGTTTCTTATTCCTAGAGGAAGATTTCTTTTTCCAACATCTGTAGCTGGATTCATGCATGCAAACAAGCGAAAATCAGGGTGACGGACAAGAGGCTCTAAAGTAAAACAGAAATAAAAGACAAACATGATAAACACAGGATATTTATATGTTAAATATGGTGTATTTTACCTAAGGCAACTTTCATTGCTGCACTACTACATTTTCTTAAAAACACCAGTGTCAAAAATTTTCAGAGAGTAACCCCACGTCATTTTATCAGAAGTACCTCTATCTTCAAAACAGCCACAGGTAAGTGAAACCCTAACTTTTTGCATGTAGCAAGATGTTGTAACAACACAAAATGTTTCAAAAATTATATGAGCCCGGAACTCCTTTCGTCTCTTTCAGAACAATAGCCAGTGCTTCCCTCAGCCAGGAAGAAAATCCAGTCTGGGATGCTCACACAATATTTGCCTCTCTCTGTAGTTCCTGAAAGCAGTATTCAGCAACTGCATTTTTTTATCTTTACATCTGTAAAAGGAGTTAACTTTCTACACAGCAGCCCCTACAGTGCTGTTGAGAACATACCAGTGCTTTGGACCTCTTGCAAAGAAGTCAACAAAGAGCACATTGCTCTCATGTGCGCACATTCATTTTAATGGTAAATTATCTCAACTTATTTTGAGCTACATAGGATAGGGAACGCAGCTGGATACCAAGGTACAGTATAAGCAAGCACAGAAATACTACCTGTGTCTCCTCTGTCTAGTAACACCAGTGACCCAGATGATCCTTCCAATAAACCACTCAGGCACTCCAAAGTCTCTGCTGCAGCCAAGTTAATCTCATCCAATAAAATCCACTCTCCTTTTTTTACTGCTTGTGCCAGAGTACCCTAAAAGCAAGATCAATTTGTTAATCATGTTGCCAGCAATGAAGTGTCAACTGAAGCATTCAGATACTGGAAACACTTGGGTGTGCAATCCATGGCTTGATTAGACAAATGGCAATTCCAGACCTTTTACAGCAGTAGCAGTTGTACTGCTCTCTCTCAATAACAGCAGTCATTTTGCCAGTCACAGAAGTCAGACAATTATCATACCCTTGTATCAGGTACCAGTTAGACTGGCTCAAGTACAACGGATTTGAGATCCCTTTTTTGCACAATCTACCACTGTTGTGTTTATGGGTCACTAATACCTCATGAAAATAAAGTTTATCTGAAGAAATCCAAAGACACAAGCAGTATTATGCTTCTAAAGAATCTGTATCCCATTAATTAAAACTATATTTAGGTCAGAGGTTCTCAAACTACTCAAAAATAATTTTTTTTATAGAGGACTGGTCAACATTTCACACACTCTACATGAAATTTGAGAGCATATATTCAGATTATCAGGGTGACAAACAAGCATAAATAAACCCCATGGTTCCTCCTAATCTCACTTAATGTCATTAAAACGTATTATGGGTTTGAAATGTTTAGAAAAATCACTTCTAGATAAACAGCACAGATTCTTAATATTAAATCCTTCACAGGCATCCCTAGAGAGAAGCATGACTTAATGAAGACTGATCAAGAAGTTTCTTCTAATCTCCTAGAGCTGAAAAGAAGATATGACATACATATTCTGATCATGAGTCCTAATTCCTGTTAAACAGCACTGAACTAATGTGCTACCACAAAATATGTCCCACTGTCCATCTCACCACTGCTTCTTTGAATCTGCACATTTGATTCCACAGAGTTATCATGGCACAATTTTACTTCACAGCAAGGTTCTTGCCAGGAAGCTATTTATATAATACTGATTGCAACATCTTTTAAATATTTTGCTTTACTCCTCCTAGCATCAAAATGCAAATATCTGAATACCTCAACAAATGCAAAGAGAAGAGCATTTTCTGTCATTTTCATCTGTTGATGAGCATGATTCAGTTTAAGACCAAATGCCTCCCACTTTTCCTTCAGTGGTAAGCCTGCAAGCAAAACAAATTTAAGTTTGTACCATCAGAACAATAGCACAAAAAAATGTTTGACAACACTATTTTAATCTAGTTGTTTCAAGCAGAGAAATACAAAAGTAAGCTCAAGCAATAAAACCATTCAATACTGCAGATGACACACCACAAATTTAAAAAAAAAATCTTGTTGTTTTGTTTTTGTGCATGTGTGGTTTTTGTTTTTTAAATTTAACTGTACCCATATATCAATAGTGCTCAGATAATTTGCTATTCATTCCTAGATGACAAATACTTATACTGCACTTTGTTCCAGCATGACTTTTACCAGTCTCTACTTGGCAGAAAGAGACATGTCAAAAAAATAAATCCAAATTTTTAACCTTTATGACAGAACAGATTAACAATAAACACACCATTATCAATAATTAATACACTATCAGTTACAACAATATTTACTATAGCACTGATTTCAGTTATTTGTTAAAATCACCACCTGAACTACACAGCATCAAATTTCCTTAAGAAACTTTGCAAATCACAGATTTCAGCTTGTCTTTATTTTAGGATTGTAAATTCTTGCAATAAGTGGTCTTTAAACTCCCTCTCTCCTTTTTTTTTTTACATTTGTGGGCATTTAATTTAATATCTGCATATTCAGCAGAAACATTTAAAAGAAAAGGAGATAAAGTTCATAATTAATTTTATTTAGCTCAAACTGAATAAAAGCTACAATTTCACCTGTTCTAGAACCAGAAGCAACTCCATGCAAGGTAAAGTAACAACATCGTCTCAGCTCCAAAACAGGTTGCAAAGTATAAAACAAGAAAAACTTATTTAGGGACAAAACTACACTGGAACAAAATACAGCACTAGGAATGTCAGAATCACTGGCAGAGGAAACAAGGCAAAACAAGCTCTTAAAAATAATTCCTACCCTAAAGCAGTTATTACTTTGTATTTGGTTTTGTTACTGTTGTTTGGCTTTGTTTTTTAAACAGGGTGTGTTTGCGAGACATAAGCAGGCTCCAGGGCTCGAAGTATGAATGCATTGACATAGAAGACTGACACACAACCAACCAGGACTGCCCACCAGCACAGCTAACAAGTGCTGAGTGGAGACCAAATGTCAAGGGTACCAGCAGGCAGGCATCTCCACACTTTCAGACATAGCTAACAGCAGAGATGAGTTAGAAAAAGGTAAAAAAAAAAAAAACCAAACCAAAACCCAACCACTGTTCTAACAGTATTCTGAATGTCGTGTTGCAATGTTGACATTGCATTTCTCAAAACTAAAAAAAAAAATAAAAATGTAATATAAGGGAAGGAAAAAACCTTTTATCAACCCTCTGCAGTGGTTCAGCACTAATGTGTGTTTGATCCATCTGAAGTCTTACCAGACGTATTTTCTTTTACTTCTTTATTAACAGCAGATTTATGAATATGTTGCATTAGTTTTAGCAGATCATGCCAACGTTTCTGTCTGTAGCAAGTCTGAATGTGTCCCAAGAACGTTTGATTTTTCTTCCTAGAGAATGTCTGAGAGAAGAGTTCTTCAAAAGACTCTCGCAGAGGGAGCCAGATCAGCTTGTTATCCACAGGCTTGTAACTAAAGAGAAGCAAAAGAGTAATTACTTATGTGAGACAAAGTCATCTGTAAACTTAAAGAAAACAAGTCCAAAACCAGTTACTTGAAACAAGCTGGATAGATTAACCCTTATTTCTGAAGTTTTTTACTCAACTAATGAACTAAATAGAATTGCTCATATATAAATGCACCTCATGATGTGATTTTGTAAAAACAGGAACACAATTAACAAAATCTTTACAATAAGTAAAATATTTGCAATAGTACCAAACTATATGTCCAGTGAATATTACGCTAGATTTACACTGAACAGCTTAGCTATGTTTAAAGATATTGGACAGTGTTTTTGAATGACTTCATCACCACACAGCTCTGCACATAATTCAGTGAAACTGCTCTGCTCTTCAGCAAAGACACAAAGGTTTCTGCATGCAAACATGTTTATTAAGACATTTATGTTACTAGGAAACAGATACTGCCATTTGTTCTGCAGAACAACAGAACACTGGTCAGTGACTCACCCCCCTAAGAGATCTGCTGTGTCACTTTGTTGGTTCATGTTGACAACTCTCAAACGGTGTCCTTGAAACAGAGATAAAAAGCACCATCAACTTCTGGGTTTGTTCATTTGTTGGTTTTCAGATTATCATGTAAGTTACAATTTTCACACATTATTTACCTGTAATATGAGCTAGGTACTGAACCGTTGAGGTTTTGCCAGTTCCTGTTTCACCAACCAAAAGCACAGGCTCTCCTTTGACAACACACACTGCAAGCTGTTCAATCAGTACTGCAGATGGCCGTGTGGCAGCAAAGGTATGTTTTGCCCTGGAAAAACAAAGCAAGTTACTCAAAACTAAGATCTATCAAGGAGCTCATTTCAATATTACCTTTAGTGGAGCGGTTTGATTTAGGATTTTTTTAAATACAGGTCTGAAAAGAAATGGTTCTAAGATATTCTTATAAGATATTAATTTTGCTCAATATACAATCTAAAAATTCAGGGTTTCCAAATAACTTCCTGTCTTGGGTTGCAATGCAGGATGTAACCAAAAGTATGTATTCTATCACCATCTGTTAAAACCAGGTGAGGCAGTGTTCTTTATCTTTTCTGACCCATCCTTTGTCCAGGGAGATATCTTCTGTTAAATGGCCCATTGAGTCACACAGCCTGACTGAAAAAATTACATCATCCCATTGGGAGATGCTCCACCCAGGGGGAGGAGACAAGCCTTTCCTACCTAGATAAAATCTGATTTGGAACATCAGAACAGCCTTTTTTCCACTGGATTCCAGAGGAAAACCAGACCTTTCCACACCTTTGGAGAAAAACTGCACCCTTCTACAGGACCACTGATTCAACAGAACAACATCTGTCACTCCAGCAAGACTGCAGCCACATTTAATCAGACTGCTACCAACACCCTGACTGACCAATGGGGAGACAGGCTGTATTCTGACTCTGTCAGTGTTTTGTTGTTTTGTTGTTTCTTTTTGTATTATGTATTTTTATTTTAATTTTCCTAGTAAAGGATTGTTATTCCTATTCCCATACCTTTGCCTGAGAGCTCCTTAATTTCAACATTATAATAATTTGGAGGGAGGAGGTTTACATTTTCTATTTCAAGAGAGGCTCCTGCCTTTCTTAGAAGACACTTGTCTCTTTCAAACGAACACACTTCCTGGCCAATGAAGTTAGCGATACATACTACAAAAATCTCCCTTTAGAAAGGTAGAGCCATCAAAATCTTTTTATAACAGCAGTGGATCCACACTGCTTTGAAGACACTCAAACAAGCTGAACATCTCCATGCTTTGGCTTCCAGAAGAATGATGTAGACACTCTTAAAAATACACAAGGTAAAAACTTAGATTGCAAGAGAAAAAGCGCTCACGTTCCCTTCATTAGAGTGAGAATACCCAATTCACATTTTTCTTGACCCTGTGACTTGCAGTCTATTCTACTCCACCACAAAATAGTTCAATTCACATGGAAACTACAGGATATTCTACCTCTGTACACTGAGAGCCTGGATCTGCTTCTTTGCAAGATTCACTCTTCCTACAGAGACTTCTTGTTCCCGTATTGAAATTTCTGGTTTATACAGTTCACAGAAGAACTCCACCTGTAAAAAAAGCATCAGCATTGCCAATACTAATGTTGTTTACATCACAGTAAGAACACCCATGCCATGCTGCCAGTATTACTTTGCAGCAAGTAACTTTTAATGGCAAAATTCTCTATTTCACATATAATCATCACCTAAAATACTGAAGGACCTCAGAAATATTTTTATCTGTAGAAACAACTTTCAACTTACTAACTTGGTAATAGTCTTTGGCACTGAATTTCTACTTCTCCTACTTCCATGGTAATTCAACTACAAACTTCAACAGTTATTTTAACAATAAGCAAACAATCTCCCTTAAAAAAGCCCTTTTGTGTAAACAAGGATATTTTGCCACTTGCAGGGAATAATACATTCCTGTAATGAAATAATGCAAAGAAGCACGAAGACAAAGATCCATCTGTCAACTTAAAGTAACAACAGAGGGAATTTGCTTAGCAGACTCCTACAGTCAGAAATAGTTGACAAATAAATTATTTAGTTTAATTCTGTCATTTACAAAGCTCCAGAGAGGCAGCTGATTTTGTAATCAGTGAGTACAGAACAAGTAGCAGTAAAGATCATGTTTCTCTCTGATCTCTCCACTTAGGTAAAGGTTTACATTCACTGCAAACCACCTAAGAAAAAAACACACACTTTGCTACCCTGTGCATCTAGCATTTGTATGCTTAGGAAGCTGTGCTGTTCCAGCTGTGAAATCCTTCTGCATTATGAGGCCTTTTGCTCTAAAATAGGTTCCCTGGAACTTTCAGAGAAAAAAAAAAATCCAGCTAAACATAAAATAGGAGAAAAACAGATCCTGGGCTAGAATAGAAAGCAAAAAACGGTTTGGAACAGAAAGATGGGCATAATCTTAAACAAAAAATAGCATAACATATTTCAATTAATCACAGAAAAATTGCAATAATGATCATGTTAATTGTAGCTCAACATACCTTTTTTTTGGAAATGTTTAGGTAACTTCCAATAATTGTTGCCATTTTCTGTCTGCTCCCTTGGTTGGACAACATGGCTGTGAAACAGTCCAATGCCTGTCAAGGGGAAAACCAACTTCTTGAAAACTACTTTTGTATGATCTTATCTGACAAGCACACCATCTTAATCTAAATGAACCTAAATCAAATTCAACCATTCTAAATAAAATTATTTCACCGCTGATTGAGTCAAACAACAGAGCTCAAAAAGATGCAGTAAGAACTTTTAAACTCTGTAATATAGTGGGTTTTTACCAAAAATAAAAACTTTGCAATGTCCAGTCACAAAAGCTATTTTTAGACAAATGGACCAAAATGGAGAAGGAAGTAACATTGTGATATCATACATTTCAAAATTGCCTCTGACAGATGCACATCCAAAAAGTTCCCAATCTACACTGTAAACTGATGAACAGGTAAGTAGAAAAGCAGCCCCATATTACAAGAAAAAGAAAGGTCTCAGCAATATGCAATCCCAGCTTGTCTCAGTTAAAATTATTTTGCACCATGCTGTTTGTACGACAGCAGTAAATTCTTTTAGCACCTTGCTGCAAATAACTTTCCTAAAAGCAAAAAAGCTTCTGATCAGAGAAATCACCACCATTCCAACTACAATCCAATTGTTTCAAACAAAACCAAAAAAATTCCCATATCACATTCTCAAAGAGAGCACTTTGTGAGACAACACTGGAATTTGAGAACAACTGGATCAATTTCTGGATCAAGTCTTACCGCACCTCCTGAAAAATATTCACTGCTGTGGTTGAAGAACTACTGTCAAATTTGTAAGCAATCCTGCTGCACCAATTCAGTAGGTCTCTAAAAAGAAAAACCAAAAGGATTTAGTACAAACATGCCAAAATACACTGCATCTTTCATGTTCAACTTAGGTCACAACATCATCTTCTGACACTTGCATGTGTAGTTGTTGTGCAAGTTGTACATGGGAAGACACAAAGAGGATGATAATTCTGAGGAGTAGCTGATCACAAAGACCAATGTTGCTTATAAACAGATAATATATACAATATTAAATCACAAGGCAACTGTAAAACTCAAAGGTATTAAAGAATCCAGAAAGGTATAAACCCCCCATATTTTCAAGATACAGATTCTTTACCAACAAGATATTCCAAAAGGCAAGAAAAGGAAACTGTTCTAGAAAAATCTGACATTCTTAGACTTAGTTATTTTCAGTCACTTTAAGCTATAATGCTGACAGTGTTCAGCAAGAAATAATCTAGATAATATACTCAGTTACTGGAAACACTATCTTCTAGCTACTGAGAGAATATTATCAGCACCTCCCAGTTCTTAGCTAGTACTGGAATCTTGTGTTAACAATAATTAAGAATAATTTCATAAAGCCTGATGCCAACTAAGCACCGCATATGACAAAGCCCATACATCCCCCCACACCTCCCAAAAAGTAAGTACAGCAAACAGGAAGTTTAAATAATCCAGAATGAATTACTTTAAATTACATATTAATCATTATTTTAAAACAAAAATTGTATTCTCCAGCTTTTACAAAATTCATGTTTAATAATTCTAACTTTCACCATTATTTCTGAAAATAAATAAAAATAATGAAAATAAACCCTTTCACCTCTGCAGCTAGCTGGCTTTCAATAGACACATAAGAAATGACAACCTTAGAGATAGTTCTCGTCCCTCCAGATTTGGTTTCTTATGTTCTGATCTTGATTCTGATGCTGCTTCTGGCACGTGACTGGAGCCAGCAGCACTGCTCTCTGGTGCCTGATACTTGTCTCCTGCAAGGTCAATGAAAATGCCTAGCAAGTGATCTGTCACAAGAGCAAGGTTGGGGTATCTCCTTTGGAGGACCTGAAACCAGAAACAAAAAAGAAAAAAAATGAAACAAAACAACGAAACAAAAAACCCATCCGCATTGGAAAGAAACCAACAGCACCCCAGCTTTTACCAGGAGACACTTCAATAGGTACATAAAACTGCTCCCTTGCAATCTCTTATCTGAAGAATATAGAAATCATGACTACTATGATTCTGCTTTTGATGCCAACTCAACTCTACTCAAATTCATTCAATACATTTGCACAAATACCAACAGGAAGAAGAAAAATCACATTCAATCCTATCTGAACCCAAATCATGACCATACAACTTTACAACGGATTACAGAAGTCCTTACCTCCTGCCCTTCTTTTGTGACTAAATTAATTTGAGCATTCAAATTGTCTATTCACTCTGCTGACAAAGGCATGTTAAAGGGATAATTTTTCTTTTGTAATTTCCTTTCAGCTCAGTTCTCTCCACTAAAGCTTGCCAACCAAAATATTGCTTCCCAAAATTACTTTTCACAGATACAGGCCAAGAAAACTGGTCCTACTCTGCCAGACTGACTTTTAAGATTAACAAGAAGAACATGAGTCTGTTTTCAAGGCAAGCAGGAGGGTATTCTCTAACATTGTCTCTTCTATTACTAGAATCTCAGTGCTTAAGTTATACATCTTTGTGATTTAAGTCACAAAGTTGCAGGAAAAGAAAAAAAAGAACCTAGTGGTAAACGACACAGCTAACACTCAAGTTTTGCGTCTTCTTAAGGTTTGATAGTTGTTCTTAATTCCTAACAATTAGCTGACAAACATCAAGAAAGGAAAAAACCCATACAGATATTTAAGGCCATTTATAATTGTGCTGGCTGCTGAACAAGTCCAAATGAGTGAATGAATTGTACTAAAAAAACTATCTTCTCCATTCTATAAAATTCAGAACCTTCTCCTCAACTCTTTTGCTGTACTTCGCTACCTTTTCCCTCAGCCGAGGGGCTTTTTGAATGAGATCCTGTTTTGAGCTCTGTATCACAAGGAGAATCTCCAGAGAATTCTATTTTCATATGAGCTCTGGGCTGCTTTAATCTTCTGAAGAACTACACAAAGCAAACACCCCCCAGATATGCTAACAAAAGAAAGATGTTAATAGAAGCAGTTATTTTTAACTGACCACTGACCGACTATTTTTCAACTCAAAACTCAGAATTAAGAGTAAGCTCAATTTTCTTTTTTCTATTTCTCTCTGTTTTCCAGTCTCTGTGGGCTAATAAAGGGCAAAGTAACTTGATTCTTAGACCCACACAAAGCAAAATTGTGTCTGTCAAGGCAAGTTCCAGGAATCCTTGTTCAATTCACTTCGAATTTTCCTGACAAACTGCCTGTTTACTTCAAAATTGGCAGCACAAAGCTGAAATTGTAAGGGTCTATTGTAGAACTTGAAGATAAAATAAGGATTCAATTAACTACTGAAAAACATTTATTAGCCTAAGCTGAAACAACTATTCACATGCCACAATGGAGCAACACAGCCTCATACCTCCTTGAGTTCTCCTTTGCTCATGTTATCCAGATGTATTTTGGTCCAGTATTTGTCCAGAAGAGCAGCGTGGCTGCTTTGCTGCCTATACCAACCTCCACCACAGCTGAATATCCTAAATGCAAACAACAATGAAGAAACACAGTATGCTGAGTGTGGCTGAGAACTCAGCACTTCCAGTGCATTTCTGTGCATCAAAGAACATGTTGCATACAGCTGCTACAGCATAATACAACAGGCATCAATGACACTGTTTGGCATGTAACTCACCTTGCCTATCCATGCTTTCCAAATGACCTGTTATTAGTGTTTTTCTTCCTATATGGTAAAGTCTCCATAGAGATGCTTTCAGAAAAACTTACTGTCAGTTATCTATCAGAAGCAACATACAGAATCCTCTGTAAAGGGAGAAACCTGACAAGTAGCCTGTGAAATACCTTAAAGGACCTGTGATCTTATTGCAGAGGTGCAGGAAAAGCATCTTCAGCCCTGTCCCCTCCACAGTGTTCCACAATTATTCTTCCTTGTCCTCCAGACTCAGCTCTTTCCATCATACATTCCATTCGCTTTGTTCTTTTACTGCAGAAATAACTATTCAGCCATGTGTTTTTGCACATGCAAAGCAATAGATTTGGGCTTGTGGTTTGGCTTTTCTGCTGGGTTTTTGTTAATTTTTTCTTCTCTGTTGTATTGTGCTTGGCTTCAGTTGTTAAATACTATTTCCCAGCTGTAAACTGCAACAGACTTATAGAAACTACTCTAATGAGCCTAATGAAAATTATAATTTGCTGCTATACAAACTGTTCACTGATGTGCTGGTTTTGGCTGGGATAGAGTTAAATTTCCTCACAGCAGCTGGTGTGGGGCTGTGTTCTGTATTTGTGACCAAAGCAGTGCGGGTAATACAGACATGTCTTAGCTAGCTCTGCCTCTCAGAAAAGCACTGGCACCACCCCAGCAGAGGAGGGTGCAGGTACACAGGGAGTTGGGGAAGGGACATGGCCAGGAGAGCTGATCCCAACTGACCACAAGGATATTCCATATCAGATGGGGTTGTGCCTAGCATCTAAAGCTGTGGGAAGAAGGAAAGGTGGGGCTGCTCACAATCATAGGGTTTGTCTCTTTTGGTGGAAAGCTTTTGCTTTACCTAAACTCTATCTCAACCCATGATTTTTCCCACTCTGCTCTTCCAACTCTCTCCCCCATCCTGCTGCAGAGGAGTGAGCCAGGACCCGTATGGTGTTTAGTTGCTGACTGAGGTTAAACCATGACAACCATGCATACAGAAATAAAAATTCTTCGGAAATGAGACAACCAAAGGAGTTGAATATAAAAGACTCAATTCGAGAAAAAATAGATCACAGGAACAAATTTATAGAAGTAAGACAAAAGCAGAAAAATTTTGAAATAAAAATTTGAAATAAACTTCAAAACATTAGAAGACCATGTAACTGCCACTCCCCATATAGACCTCCTAATCTTTAAGCTTGATACAATATTATGTCTTCCTAAACAAAAAGTCATTTTGACATCCAAGGCACAAGCCACTACTACAGCGAAACAATCAGGCAGAGTATATTATATCTTTTTCTGGTTAGAAAACATTACAATCTCCTATATCCACACAAGACTTTCATAACTATCAATAATAAACCTTTTTCGCACAGTAATTCCTAAGAGTGGTATTTTGTCTTGGTGATGGGCTGGTTTTGTGGAGTACCTCCCAGCAAGGCTCATTCCTTCAGCCTTGCTGAAGCGATTTTTCTGTACAAAGATTGGGATTCACTCCAAAGCTGCTTTCAAGTGGGAAGAAAAAATACACAGTTTCTATGACTTATATTGCTTATTAATTGGAAATTGCTAAAATATTCCTACACAGGTACCTTGTCCTAAAAAGTATCTTGTACTTAAAAATAGGATACCATATTCTCCATCTTATCTAAGTTTACAAACCTACCTCCTGGTTGCAAAAAATTGGAATCCTGGTGCTACTTTTAAACAGTCACCACGACCAGGAATCAGTAACTCTCTTTTCTCCAAAAGAGGAATCAGCACAGAGATCTGGAGAGAAAAAGAAAAATTATAAAACTTATTTTTTTGTGACACTAGCAGACAGCACAACCATCCACCCGTATTTCACACTTGAGATGCTGGAGCAACGCCAATGAGCACCATTATGTTGCCAGCAACTGCTATTCCCAAAGATACACTTTTAAGTGATGCTAATGGGAGTTGCAAAGTTCCCAGCAATTTTAATCAGCAGTGGAAGTCAAAGGTGTAATACTTATTTACCTTTTTTTCTCCTGTATTCAAATTTAATGGTAAGAGAATGGAAATGACATCCTTTATACCCGCAAGTCTAAATCAAAATTATTTATATTTAAATTATCAAATGACTTCTTAGACACATTCAGATCAGCAGCTTTGTTTTGTTTATCTGCCTGAACAGAGATGATCGGGTGTCTCAAAAAAGTCAAACATCAACCTTTTTCAGGTATACATGCTAATCCAGCAGAGTTTGGTATCTAAAGAATCTACCCTTCCCTGGGGAAGGATGTAATGATGGTGGAAAGAAAGAAAGACAGGAGGTATGATCACACCAACCCTTCAGCACAGAGGGAGACACAAAGAAATCCTTTGATATGGAGAATGCAGACAGGATGCCTGCAGGGAGGACCTGAAGAGAGGGATTTGATGAATGCAGGATACTACTGAGGGTATGCTCATCTTGAGTGCAATGAGTTGAGTCCACAGAAACAAATAAGTGCATGACCCCCTAGCAGTGATCTGCCTGTACATACAAGCAGTATCCATTTGCTTTCCTATAAATTTTTCATTTCTGTATCAGAAGCCTAGAACCTAATAAACAAACTGACAGGCAATTCAGTCACACAAGGGATGCTTTATGAACAGACATGAAAAATGTCCAGCAGGCCTATCCAGCAAAGCATCTCTATCACACCACTCTTGCAAATTACTTGTTTCCAATAGCCATTACTTCAAGAGCAAGGATGACTGACTAACTAGTTGCTCTGGAGCCAAAAACACAGGAAATCTGTTAAAATGTACAGAAAAAAAAATGTGGAAGGAGAAAAAAGCCCCACATACAACACACACACACAAAAATCTTATTAACAGCACTAGCCTCATATATTGACAATATTCTGTGGTATTTAGGACCACATTTGGTATCAAAAATCAAAACATTATTAAATAGACACATTATCAGTGTCAATTCCAATTTTCTGAGTAGCATCAGTGTGAGAGTCATGACTACTCTGTAACAAAGACAAAACCTAATGAGGTCTGCAAACATGTGAAAAAAGACAGGTAAATTCTTTCTAACCCCTTCTAAAGCAGTAACATTTTCAGCATGCTGCTACAGAGCCCTGGAGAAGAGGCTCCCAAAACTGTTATGATGGGCATTAAGATCAGTACCTTAAAGCAAACCAAGTTACATACCACATCCAAAGGAGCATAATCGATGTCCTCCAGAAGTATCCAGTGACCTTTGGTAACAGCTTGTGTCAAGGTGCCAGGCTGCCACACAAACTCCCCTGGCACATCTGTGCATCTATACATCCCCAGCAGCGTCTGTGACAGAAACAATGAGCACAGAGGAGACCTAGGCATCACCTCCCCAGGGGAAAGGATGGCAAACACATGACCAAAGTTGGGACAGAAGTGACACCTAGCCTACACCTTACTAAACAATCTGTGCCCAGCATTGCAATTTGTTTAATTAAGAAGAAAAGTTTCTCACCTCCAGTGGCAATTTTCACTGAAACTTAATAACTAAAACAAACCAGGTAATTGGAAGTGAATTCATGAGCTGCGCCACTCTACTTCACAAGCAATATAAAGCAACAGAAAACTTTCCAGGGTCACACCAAACTTTAGTTTATGTTTTTGAAGTCTGACTAAGGTAGTATATAGAACTATAAGGGGAGTTATTCAAAGGAAAAAATCCAGTCAAAGCTTTGCTTTGACTTCAAATTTTAACTTCAATATTTAAGCATTGCTTCAAAAATTGTGTTTGCGATTTTACTGCTACATATTTTGTACCTTCAACTTCACCACTTTTTCTTAAATATGATGGCATTAGTCTTGTATATGAGAAGATACAGTTGTGAGATGGTGAAACCAGGTGCTCCATGCAAGCAAAGCTGCTTATGCATGCTAAGCAAAACCTGGTAACTTCTGGCAGATACTGACCACCTTTGAAAACTAAAAATAAAATGTAGCAAACAAGGTAACTCAAGCTCCGAAATTCTATATGCAAAACAAGAAGTACATGAAATTATTTACAGATAGAGCTTAATCATTATTATGTCACCTCATAATGTCACCTCAACCTTAGTATTTTACTTTACCTCACCTTTACCACAAAAAAGCTATCAGATTAAACAGACATTAGCTCATTTAAACTGAAATAAAAGTGTTTATACAACCTTTGGCATCAGAATCCTGCTTTTTCCAAAACAAATCAATTTTTTTAATTAAAAAAAAAAAAATCAATAGAGCTTTTCCATTTAGAAAAACTCTGATAAAACATAATTTGAATGTATTTGAATATAGGTTCAGCACAATTATGCAAAAGAATTTAAAATCTACTGGAAATTAAGTTATTTTTCTTGTTTATTTATTCATTCCCATCAATATTAAGACCAGTACTAAAGAGTTGGGTATTGTAGGATCCTTGACTGAAAACATTGTATTATCAGAAAATTATGTCCATGCTTTAAGTAAAATTATGTCTGATGATCCAAACACAAAACAAATCCATCAGTTACCTTACTGTCAGTTTGATCTCCAAGCTGAACTTTCAAAATATGAGGAGGTTTTGCTCTTCCTGTAACAGCTGCTAAATATTCAATTAAAGAAGTTTTGCCACATCCTATTGGTCCTTCTAATAAAACAGGAGTTTGATATGCAACAGCAATAGCAAGGTTTTGAAGATTTGTGAAGGCAGATTCAACCAAAACAAAACTGCTGGTGTAATTTTCCTGTTCAAACATAAAATTTGGGTTACTACACTGAAATTGCTTTTCTTACAGTTGTACAACACAGAACAATTAGGAAAGTCAGTCTAACAGCAAGAAAAATTTTGGCCTGCAGATCTGCATATCAAATAAAATAAAAGTTGTATTTTTTGACAGATACTAAAATAGATTCCATCCAAAACCTATTATAGGTGAAATCCTTAAAAACAAACATACATACAACTTGATCTCAAGGGGAATTCACACTAAGTTGTCAGTACAGGCATAGTAACTATTCAGTCATAACTCATGTCAATTAAATACAATTTTCAATATGAGTGAAATTAAGTCACCAGAATGGATGCAAATCACAGGACAAATCAAAGAGCAGTTGCATTCAAATGATGCAAATATGAATATTAAATGAATTAATGTATTTATTTTCTGTAGAGGCCGAAGTATAAGATCATTAAACTCAGTAAATGAAATTCGATAACATTTGCATTTTATTCAAAATTAAATTAATTTAGTTTATTGAACAGTAATTAATCAATGTTACAGATAGTCTCCAAACATTCTGACTCTTACAGTCACTTACATATCTATATATGGCACAAAAATTACTGCTTTGTGCCAAAAGGCACAGAGGAAAGAAATCAGAGCATTGAAAGAAGTGTCTTGTATTTAAGTCTGACCTTTTTTCAGATATAGCTTCATGTACTTCTCTGGAAACAAGAGAAACCTCCCTCCCCTCACAGTTTGCTCCTATGTCTTCATCAGACCTAAGCTGTCACTAGAACTTCCCTATTGTACCTGGAACTACACTGTAGACCAGATCAGTTACTATTAAAAAAAATAAAAGCATTCTTTTCAGGAAGTTCTCTCCTCCCTCAGGAGATAAAGAGTATTCTTTCAGTTTATTGCATGGCCTGGCTTCAGCACAGCTGCAGCAGCAGTGATGCTGCCATGGGAGTAAGAATCTTCTTCAACAGCTCTACAGTTTCCCCAGCTACCGCAAATTCCAAACCATTCTCTCAGTCCTACAAAAAATCTCAAAAGGCTAAAAACAGTGAATTCAAAACCAGAAGTGTGTAGAAAAACAAGGTGGGGAGAAGAGGAATTTGGAGGGCAAATCCTCTTTCCTCTCTTTAGCTACTCAAACAATTCTGGACACTGGTAGTCTTAATTCATTTCTTTGTCCTGTTTTAGACCACTGTTACAAAATTAAACAAAAATACTCAGCTAAGAGCTAAAACTCGTACCTAAAGGAGAAAAACAGTCAGGAATACTGGCTGTAGATACAAAGAGTGATCTGAACAGCTCAGGTTAAACAGCAATTTAAAAGAAAAAAGGTTAAATACTGTTTATTTAAAAACGTTTATGCCTTTGGTGGGCTTCCCAAAACTGTAAGGCACTAACTATAGTCCGCATTACACTTTCTCAAGTGGTGACAGTAAATTCTTGCTCACTTCCTTTTCTCTGCCTTGTGGAAGAGTTTAAACAGCAGCCTTGTTTTCTTTTCAGAGAACTGAGCATGTTTGGAGAAAGGCTGTATATAAGGTGCCTGTACAGCACAAAAAAACCCTACAGGGGTAATGCAGGTAAAAACAACTGTCCCAGATCCTGGCTTTTTTCAGCTATGGCTTGTCACCCTAACAGACTGGAGTTACTACGTAAGGCTGAATATTCTTTTGTAGTATGTTTATACAAACTGCTACATGGAGGTAAAATGAACAGCACTATTGCTCCTTCACAGCTTCACTACACTGCAGAGTTTCTTTGTGGGGCCTGTATTATGCAACACTAATTCACAGCACACACTGAGAAAGATAAAGATACACACGCTACCCACAATATCTCAATACAGAAGGAATCTAACCAGGAAATAAAGTCAGTTCACTGTACTTAGAAATTCCTAAAAATGTACTGATTTAACTATGGGTCACTTACCTGCTCTTCAGAAACATGCTGTAGTCTAGGCAGCACAATGCCACAGACAGCTACAACATGTGCAGAGAGGTCGCCTGACACAACATGTCCTTGTGTATAGTGCAGTTCTTTCTCCTTTTGCCAAAATGAGGAGTCTGGATTAGCCAAAACCAAGGCTTGTTCCACATTCTGCAGCTGAGATTCTTCTAGCAACCTGTGAAACACATGTTTATTAACTCAGCTGAATGACATCAAGAAAAACAAATAGTGT
This sequence comes from Oenanthe melanoleuca, assembly GCF_029582105.1. NCBI lineage: Eukaryota > Metazoa > Chordata > Aves > Passeriformes > Muscicapidae > Oenanthe > Oenanthe melanoleuca. The sequence goes on from NC_079336.1 coordinate 34,741,625, forward strand.
TCAAGATTTTAGAAGTCCTTACTTCAGTCTGAAATGTATCAGCTCCTCAGGATTGAATATCTTCTTCAGGAAAGATAATTTATGCTCATCGTTCATGCATGTAACCAGAGCAAGACAGTTTGAAGTATACCTAAAAATTACATTTAGAACAAAACATGTCAAAACAGTTTTGAGAAATGTAGTTCAATAACTGTCAATTGCATAACAAAATATCAAGTTTAGAAAAAGTGCAGAAAATTCATAGAAATTATTTTAGCACTATGCTTAACATGCTTTCAGATTAGACAAATATCTCAGAACTGAAAAAGCAATTCTATCATGGCACAGTTTTAATTTATACGCTAATTAGCTAACATTTCTCTGAAGAACTGAATTATCAGCAGAAATATAATAACGGAATGCACTTTCCTAAGTAAATAAAGGTTAACTTGAGACAAGGAAAATTAAGTCATCGCTGCCCATTTTTTTCTCCTACCATTTCCCCTCCAAAATTGCATTTCATGCTATTTCTAAAGTAAACTTAATGCAATTAAATCAATTCTGAGTGCCTAAAAAAGCCAACAACTCCCAGTTCGTGACTACATAAAGCTGACTTGCAACAAAGAACATTTAAATCATAAACCAGTATTCATTCATTATAATGCTGTTTTTAACTTCCAGGAATAAAGTTTTCTATGAGTATAATGGGGGAAGGAAGAGTAGGTAGAAGATTGTTTCAGGACAAATGTTTAAAAGTCAGCTCATTTGCTTACTTAAGACTATTGGTTGAACACCAGGTAAACCAATTCTAGTCAATGAATTTGAATTACAAGTCCTATCTCTTTTTCTGACACTAAGTATGTAATTTTGAAGAGCTTCATAAATGATAGATTTGACAACACTCTTGGTTCTGCCCTTCCTAAATTATACACCTTACTTAAATCATGTGTTACTAACACAATTCCAAATTTATGTTTTGAATTGAAGACTACTAAACATCTCTTCTAAAATAAAAACTACTGTCAATAATACCACTGACATAAATAAGATAGAGCATGTGATAGGCTGAAGCCCTGTGGGCAAACACCTAACATGAAAGATCTGACCAAAATCCCATGTGAAACCTGTAACAAAGCCAATACAAAGCACAGCTTAAATAGAAAGTCTTACAGCCACTGAGAAATCTACACTGAAAAAAGAACCAGCGTGGTCAAACCAAAATTATTTGGAAAGATTCTCTAGACCGTAGTTTTAAGCACTACTAAGAGCTAGCCTAAAATTCACTTTGTGATAGATCAATACAGCTTTCAAAAGGTCAGTTAAGTTCAAGTACAGATTCCATTGGTACGGATTTCTGGTATTATTTGAAGATGCTCTCTATTGCATGTGAACATTGTTAATTATAATTCCATGAAGAAGATTTGGAGGTTTGAACTTACCAACGGACTAAAGTGTCATGACTCCTTAGGAGTGGAATACACGCGCTCCAGTCCCACAGGTCCCGGAAAACTGCTGGCTCCTTTTGTAAAAATCTGTAGGCAGCCTCCATGAGGTCCCGTAGCTTCATTCGTCTGCGCCCGTATCGGACTGTGTTTGCATCTGAGCTCTCCAGGAAAAGCCTCTGGAAAACTGGTGATGCAGTTTTAAAGTATCTTAAAGCAAATCTTTAGGAGAGAAGGAGATGGAATACAGACATGTATGTGAGAAGAAACACATGATAAAAATGTCAGGGCACAGGTTCTAAGACAATAACTGATAGTACTAATAACTCAGGCCTTTAATTAACTTTGTCCACACGGGGAAAGACAACCACTTCAGCAATCAGCTGAAAACAGACACTCTACCTTGTCAGAAATCATTATTTAATTATCAAGGGCAAATAGTACTGCCTTTGGTAAAAACTCTTTGATTGCTCTTGTTTCTGAAAAAGTAATACCGGTTCCTACTTATGTAACTATATCCTACCGGCCTAGACGTCTAATAGTAAACTCAGAGATTTTGGTTGTGAATTAAGAATTGGTTTGGTTTGTTTGTTTGTATTTCATGGCAGCTGTTTTGCTTTTCTGTAGATTACAGACGAAAGTCAAATTGCATCTCATAACTCGATTTAATTAAAACAGTGTTTCAGACTTGTATCTACTTAATTATTACTTCAGTTCAAAACCCATTTGTTATTGTAGGAGACAATTCAAATCCTGACACCACCCCTCTTCACCAGGTAACACTAACAAGCACATACTTCACGGATGACATGTTAACTGCCATGTTAATGGTTAATGACTCAAACAATTGGCCATTTGCAAAAGCAGCAGTGCTTTGCTGAGAATGTACAGGGTCATAGCCCAGGGGCAGAAGGGGTGAGCAACCATCACGGGGGCTCCAAGCTGGGGTTTGGGCCACATCTGGAAAAGACCAGTAAGAAGCAAATCCTGCCAGGTGGGAAAATGCTTTTTATCATGACAATGCCCTGCCTTACACAAGTGGCTCAGGTGTGAAAGCTCCCCTCGGGGGAATTACTGGGACATTCACACTGAAGGTTTTCATCCCTTCTGATGGAGCATAACTGGCATTACAGTTGAATCAAAGATCCAAGAAGTGCATGCAGATCCACTTTTAGGAACTTCCACCAGAGAACTGGTCATGATCCACAGTGTTGGAAAATAGCGTAAAACTCCTCCCCACCACGGGAGGTACCTGGGCATTCCCCCCTGAACCTGAGTGTTTATTAACCCAACAAATTTTGTGTTCCATGGGCTTCCCCCACCTCCTGATGGATGAACACTTCAACCATCACTTAGACCAATGACACTGAAACTGCAACAACCAAGTCTCCCACTGGATCCATGGGTAGTGACATCTTTCTATTCTTACCCTTTTCTTCCTATTTTTATCCTCTTTCTTTCTTTTCCCTTATACATTTTCTTAAGTGTTACTTTGTATGCTTATATAAGGATCCTTCTCTCTAATCCATCCTAAAGCATCTCTTAACAAGAACCTGAGCTACCCTGCTTCCTGGGGCAGGCTGTAACACTTCCTAAGTTCAAACTTTGACATGTCATTACTCACGGCAAAACATCAGGGTGGTCAGCAACCAGCTTGCTCATTGCTACACACAGCCTTTCATGCCGATCATGGTTGATTTGGCCACCAGCTTTAATAGCTTCTGCATTTCTTTCCAACAAATCCAGAAGGATGGGCCGAACTTGACGGCCGATCAATACAGTGCATTCTTTATCCAGCAATAACTGTGCCAAAGTATTGAGGATGCACTGACGATCCTGCTGAGTCCAAACCTAAAGGAATAGGAAGTGAAAACAGGTTAAATGGAAAATTATTTTGACTTTTAACTTCAGAACTATTCATGCAGGAGCCAGAGTAAATTTTACTGGAACAAATAGTTCAAAACCAGAAGGGAGTCCAAAATCCCAAAGCAAGTACTCAATTGACACAGCTCTCAGTATTAAAAAGATTACAATACAGAATGAGTAAGATGCAGAACAATACACTAAACAGGAATTACAGAGTAGCATCAAAATCCTAAATCATACTTTACAACTGAAAGATTAAGCAATTTGTAATTAATTTTTTTTTTTTAAGAAAAAGATTGGGAAAATGTTGAAACGACTAATACATCTTTCTTCCTAGAATTTCCATTGATATTAACAGCCTGATCTCATGACAGCCAAAAAACATTTAAGAATTTGAGTTGCTTCATGTTCACTCTCTCTTTACAAAAAGGAAGCATTCAATCAGTCATGATCACAGCCTTATTTTCATAGTTCTGACAAGAATTACAGTGAGCAATACTTTTAACAAGAAGCAGGTTGTATCTGCAGTTTTGAAGTTGAAATTCTTTTTATTTTTATATTGTTATATAAAAATAGTCATTTAGTTCTTTAAAATACAAGAAACACATACTCACATCTGCCAGAAGAAAGAAAAAAACCAAGCCAACACACCTTAACATCACATCTCCCCCAGCCCTCCTAACTTTGTTACTGATGAACAACCCATTTCTTGTGTCTTTCTCTGCTCTTTGAGCTTATGTTACTACCCAAGGATTTCTCCACTTCCATGATGTTTAACACATACTGCAGCATAAGTAATTTTGAAAACCAGGACTATGAATGTGCACTGTAGTTGTTTTGCTCTTAACTCGGATGCTCCACGCTCCCCACCCTTACTGAGTGAACCCTTATTCTGTTCAGGAAAGAAATATTCTCTAATTCAGGTAGTCTTTTGTTTCAGCAGCACATGCAGCCAATTCCTGCTTCTCCTAGGCTTTAGTTACCTGAGGAAGACCTGCTCCTGGTCTCACAGATGGGATGGTTTTATTGTGACAAGAGTGCAGTGGTCCTTTGATTACACCCTATCTACACCACGTGCAAACCTGCTCAAGTTCCTCGGTCTCCTGAATTTGAAGACATTCATCCCCATACAGCATTAAGAAGCCAGGGAAACTGAGGTACACACACTACAAATATCAAACCAATCACATTAATTGGAAGCAACTTCTTAGAGGCAACACATTTGCTTTTACACAAATTTATCTGCCTCTTATCTATCACAGCAGCATCAAAAATAATTTTAAAAACTGAGCAATTACAGGGAATTACAGGGAATCAGATTTTGAGTGGCAAAATGACTGATAAACTGTTCAAAGGCAGAATGGCTCAAAAGACCCAGAAATATATTCCACCGGAAAAATAAAAAGCGTTTTCAAATCAATTACATCTTTGGCTACCCAAACAAGGCACAACAGAGTACTTAATTTATTAACCAGAGCTTTGAATATCAAATAAAGCCAGTTAACAATAAAATAACAAATAATGTGACTGACTCAGTAAAATTCTGTATTTATGTATCCACTGTACAACAAATTCATGCCATTAGCAATTTCCTGAGAGGAAGCAGTATTTTTAATCATTGTGTGCAGTACCCTTAGGACCTATAAAGCTCTTAAAAAATCTTAAAAAATGGTAACATTCACATTCTACAAAGAGACTATCTGATTTCAGAGCCTAAATTTAAAATTTTATGGAAAAGCAGAATACTGTCAGAGGTTTTTTTTTAAACTAAACATGGACTTATGAAATACCAGCTTTCTTATATAGCTTTCAATAGCATTAGACAGCTGATCTGAAAGTGCTCAAGTCTGGGATAGTAAATCTGCACATGTAGTTCCAAACAGCTGCTTTAAGAAAGCATCACAAAAGCCTGTGCCTCCAAACACAGAATGCATACAGACACTATTACTAATGACACAAGATAAACCACCAACAAATTAAAAAAGAAAATCAAGAATGGTGCGCTCAAGATCTGTCCACTTAGGACAGTTGCACAGACTAAACAGAAGAAATATCCAAAGGGATCAGGTTCTTTTATCTCTTTCCATATAAGCATGGTGGTAGATGCTAAGGACAGAAACAAATAAGGGTGTTTTTGCATTGAAGTTCCATTCCTAGGAGTGTTTTAACCTTTACAGTGATTAACTTCTTTACTGAAATTACATGATCACAGGCAACCAAAATACATACATTTGCACAAAATTCACATTTGGAATTCTATGCAGGAAGACTTTCTGGCAGACTTTTGGTAACTCAGAGCCAAAAGCACATTCCAGCAGTTTATGGAGACCTATTGCTTCTACAGTTTGCTTAAATTATTTAAATTTGTAGACGTGGGGAACAAAGACTGGTTCAGAGAGCTTTTTGTCCCATCTTCCTCATTAAAAGCACAGAAATTTGCTGTTCACGGTATATAAAAACACTTTACAGAAAAGGCTGTAATTCTATTCCATACCCACAAACAGGGAACAAAACCTTCCATGACCACATGAACTGTGCTATTCTATGAACCTCAAAAGACTGCTCCTTGCTTAGCAGTTGTGGGCAAGTTTCATCCCTTTGTGGAATACTGTTGAAAAAATAAGTTGCCAGAAAGACATAACAACGCTGCAGAGCAAAGACTGCTCTAAAATTCCAGAATGTATACTTCCTAAGTTATATACAAAGCAACTTGTAGGAAATCAGGTATGCTGTTTAGAAATGGAGTTTGTTTACTGACAAGATAAGCTTAAAATAATCTTAGAGCTGTAGCTTCCAAGCCTGGAACAGCAATTCAGTTTCCAAAAGGATGTGCCACTGTTAAATAATGTGCTGTTCCAGATTCCCTCTATACAATCACTCTTCAGGAATTTCCACCCAGCAAGGCTTTTAAACCTGAAGCCTATCTCCAAATAGTCACCAAAAAGGAGAGGGCACACTGTCTTTCCCAATCTCGGATCTCGGTGACTCACTTCTAGTTACTACAACTTGTATCTACATCATCCCTGTTTCTATTTCTCAGCAGCTCCTCTCTCTTGAAATGCAACTCTTCATCACTGCTTCCCACCAATTAGCTTCCACTCAGGACTATATATTCACATCAATTTCACTTTTATCCTGCCATTTGCAGAATAAAGAACCATCTGCCTACCAACACAGAACCTTGAGTACCAGTATAAAAGGCTTCCCCAATCATAACTGAGACAGCAACTCAGGTTAAAAGCCAATATTCTAAAAAAACATGGTACTTTAAACTTTGCATCTTCAAACAACTGGGATATTTCCTAGACACTCAAAGAGAAATAGAGACTTTGAGCCCCAAAATGTGTACACATCTTAGGGGCTTCAAAAGCTCTATTATGAAAAATATTAATAAAACAGTATCTGATGTGCCGATATCCCGTTACTACATGTCCTTAAGCATTTCAGAGATAGGAGATCGGCCTTAACTCTCCTAGAAAGCAGGTGTGCTTTTCAGAGCTAAGGCAGCTTAAGCACGAAAGTGACTATAGGACCATGTTTCCAGTATCATAAGCTATGAGACTGTGATTAAAAAAAAATTTAAGGCAAAGCCAAGAAAATCCATGACTCTTTTTATCCCACATGTTGTTTTAAGGTAATTAAAGAAGACACGCAAAATAGCATCAAGGTAGGGACTAGCTGCTATCTCAGTGCTTGGTAACAAAATTCCACTCTTGCTGTCACGCTTCCAGAGTCACCTCAGGGGACATGCAAGGAAGAGGTCGAAGATTTTTAACTGCGGGACGAGGCGCAATAGGAAAGATACCAGGATACAGAAGATTTTCCTCACGGGCTGCGCCCGCACATCCCCGAAAGGGGCGAGCAAGGCTCCAGGGAAAGAGAAGGAGGGAGGGAGCAGGGATCAGCTCCGGCCAGCTGCCCGGGGGCAGGGACGGCCGGGGGCTGCCGGCCGGAGATGGCGGCACGGCGGAGGCAGAGGGGCGCGCTGCCCCCGCTCCACAGCGGTCCCTACGAGACCCTCCGTGACGGAGGGAGAACGGGCGCCCGGGGCTGCCAGCGAGGGCCGCACCGTCCGCTCCTCACCTGCTTCGCCAGGAACCTGCTGAGCTCCACGCCGCTCTTCTCGTTCCTGCGCGCCACCAGCCGCAGCGGCTCGGCCAGGCGGAACCGCAGGTCGGCCGCCATCCTGCCGCTGCTGCTGCTGCTGCTCGTCCCGCGGTGAGGGCGAGCGGCGGGCGGCGGCACCAGCACGTGCGGCGGACGCGGCACCACCGACTTCCGCTCTGCCGCCGTCACGGGAAGCGCGGTCGCCGCCCCGCCCCCCCGCGAGGCTCCCTCTCTCTGCCGCACTACGACTCCCGGCGTGCACCGCGCCGTCCCCTCTCCTGCCGCGGGCGCCGTCCGGGAGCGGAGCGAGGCTCTCCCGCGGGCTCGGGGCGTTGGAGCCGCGCCTGCCGCGTCCTTGGCCTCCCCCGCTCTCTGCTCCCCGGACAGCCATCGGCCGCCGCTGCGGCAGGACTGGCCTGCCCGCGGGCCCTTTAAATCTGGGTCAGGGAGGCGGCCGAGGGCGGGCGGTGACGGACGCGGCAGCGGGTGGCCCCGGCTCGGGCGGCAGGAGCGTTACGCCCCCGGCGGCAGCAGCTCGCGGAGGCCGAGCGCGGCCGTCGGGCAGTAACGATGTCCCTGCAGGGGTTTGGCAGCGCGACCGCCGACAGCAGCAACCGCTGGGATTGAACCTTGGGCTTCCCGGGAGCACCGCCGCAGCAGCGGGGAACGGAACCAGGTGAGCGCGCGTGTGTCGTGCGGCGCAGCCCCGGGCAGCCTCCAGCGGCCGCGGCACAGGCCTACGTGACCAGCGATTGCCGCGAGCTCCTGGCCGGAGCAGGCGGGAGACTCCCGGCTCGTCCTACCGGGAGCAGCACGCGATTTCCCGCGCTCGCGGCCGGGCCGGGATGGGGCCCGCGGTCGGGAAGGGACGAGGGGGCGGGGCCACGGCGGAGGGGGCGGGGCGCGGCCGCCCCGCGCTCCTCAATTTGGCGCCAACTGCTCGGGCCCGGGGGCGGGGTGTGTGATGTCACGGCGGCGAATGCGCCGTGCGGCCGCGGCCGTTGGCTGGCGCGCCGCTGGCCCCGCCCCCCGCGCCCGGCCTGCGGCACGGCGGCGGCGGCCGGTGAGTGCTCCCGGCCCTGCGCGGGTCCCGCCGCGCCCCGGCACCGCACCGCGCCCCGGCGCACCCGCCCGCCCCTCGCTCGTCGCCGCGGGGAGCGCTCCTGCCCTGACCCCCGAGAGCTCCCCAGCTCTTCCGCCGTGGCAGCAGTCGGGGCGGGCGGGAGCTCTTTCCCGCGTGTGCGGGGACAGCGAGGCCTGGGGAGCGGGGAACTGCCGCTGAACGGGCTGGGGGCTGCTCAGCGCTGCACGGTGCCTGTACCTTGCCCGCTGCCCGCCCCCCAGCCTGAGCTGCTCCCGGTTCTGCTCGGTACTGGTTTGGCTGGTGGTGTCAGGCAAGGGGCAGAGCTCTTGAATGGTCAGTAGGGAAGAATCGGAGTTATCAAATCAGATTACTGTAGCTCGGAAAGATGCACGTTCAGATAACCTGTTCGTAGAATTCAGTGCTGATTTTCATATCGAAATTTCTTTATAGGTTTAATAAGTAGCAGTAAAAGATCTTCAGGATGTTTATTCAAGTAACAGACAATTTCTTGTTTCTTGAAAGCTGTTTTTCTTACCTAGATCCAGGAGTTTTTGCATTCTAGTGCTGGATTTTATCGAAGAGCAGGGGCCACAGGTAGCTCAGGTGTAATTACATACTTCAAGATGCTGCTGTTCTGTGTTCTGCTCTGAAATTGTCAATTAATTGGTTCCCTTTGCTCTGATATTTGACTCGTAGATGGGGAAGCCATAGGGAGTCTGTATCATGGCAGCAGATGAGGATGGACTGGGACTGTATGATATCCGCTACAGTGGTAAGAAGTGTTAGATTACTTCCTGGTTTGTGGGGCATTAATGCAAGCAGTCTTTATGCAAATAAATAGCTCCAGAAATAACTTAGAAAACGAATTTGAGGTTGTAACAAATACTGAAGAGCTTCAAATGTAATTAAATGGCTGTGGCACAATATCATGCAAGCCAGATCCAATTAGTAAGTTTGTATTTAAAACCATGCCTCTGTGTTTTGGATTTCTGGAATGTTTTGAGGGGGTGCCCAGAACTGGTCTCTCGCCTGTCTTCCACAGTGTATAATTTAACCTTCAGCTGTATCTTAATGAAGCTTGCAGTTGAACAGTGAGGGGCACTGCTCCTTTGTTTACTGTTTATGAGAGCCAGTGTGCTATCAGCTGCCACAGTACCGATAAGCTAGGTACTCTTTATTTCCAGCTCCACAGTTGGTTGATTTGACACACATTTTAGGAGATTCCCAGCCTCAGAACAACTGTGGATATTGATGTTTTTCTTTATAGCAATGATATTTGTTGCAGAAATGGAGAGGTTCACATGGAGGAGACAAGAGTGATAAAAGGCATTTGAAAAAGGCATGAAGAGAGACTGAGGAGATTTAGATTAAAATACGTTTACAGAGCCAGTTAGTGTGTGAGTAATGGCAATACTAAAGCAAATTGTTTGTATTATGATTCAGACTGCTAAATACTTTCTTTTAGCAAGAAATCTTTCTTTTAACAGTAGTGGTTTTATCATACCAAATCTTCTGGTTTTGAGTTGTATAAGTTTTGTATTCAGTGTATTCTGGAAAAGTTTCAAAGTTAGGTCAAGTTTACTCAATTTATCTTTTTAAAATCTGTTTGCCATATAGTTTGCTTTATGCACTGTTCTTGTAGTATTTATGAACTGATCTTACAAGACTGTCTTTGCTCCGTGGTGACTAAAGATCTTTTCTCCACAGTAGCAGTAATTTCCTGGATTAAGTTCCCTCCTTCTGGTCTGTACTGTAACTTCTACTATTTTCTACCAACTACACATACTTTATGGGAAAGGTAGAGTTTGCAGTTTGCTAAATGCTTACTTTGGACTTTTTTTTTTTTTTTCTTTTTTTTTCTTTTCCTTGCTTTAGCTGAAGCTTCCCCCTTCAGGGAAGGAGATGAGAGCTCAGTGGATATTTATGACGGCTTGGACAGCAGTTTGTCGGTTTCTGGTAGGTTAATTGTGCATCACTGCTTGGCTTGGAACATTATGAAGTCTCTGCATCTTAGGCTGACTTCAAGTAAAACAATATTTAGTTTTAAGTTTACTTTCAGCTGGTGTAACCTATGCTTCAATGAGCAACTTGTTTAAATTCAAGACATGTATATTAGGCTGTATAGATACAGCAGAGAATTCTTAAATCTACTACCTGAATGAATAAAAGACAGTTTTCCTCTGATATTGGCTAATTGAAGATACTTGGGCATATAAAGGGGTGCAGAGAAACCTTAGGTATTTTACCTGTGCCTTGAAAATAGGATATTTTACCTTGAAAAAAACACCTTTATTTTGTGTTTTCGTAAGCTTCAGGATGATATCCAACAGTCACTGATCACATAAATCCCCACTGAGAGATCCAAGACATACTTTCTATGTGATACAGTAAATTCAAGACGTTCTTCAACCTCTTGTTACTTTCCAAATAATTTGACATGCTAATGCAAATTAATTTCATCTTTCAACTTATTTGAAGGTTAGAAATAAATGTCTCCAGCGCATTTTTTTCAGAGTACTGTTTAATGAAATGCTCTTTCTAGTATTTGAGCAATCATTTCTGTCCTCAAATTACTGCTCTAGACCATTGAATTTTTATGAAGAACTGTACTATATCCTGCAGACATAAATTATTTATGTGTCTTTTTATCATTTTGCATTTTGTATTTCTTAAGTTCACGTTTCAGATATGGAGTTGCAATCTTTACTAAACAATAAAGACACAAGGAAGAATAACAATGCAATGAAAACATTTTATATTGTCCACTTTTGAGCGACCTTGGTTTTTTAAATTAGGAGAGAGGACTGGTGAGATCTTTGCTCTGTACAGATAAGATGGTATTTGTGCATTCTCTTGCATTGTGCTAATAATACTTTTTTTGCATTATGGTATTGTTCACAGGATAGAAGCTTAGCTTTCATAGCTGACTTCTTTTATTTGCCTGCAAATACATCTGTATTTCAGGGGTGTCATAAGCCAGGCCCTTTCAGTTAAGTGTATTTGGTGAACAGGATGATTTGAGGAAAAAGCAACTGTTGTTAAATAATTTGTGTTTGGGTGTTGGCTTCTCAGTTAGTTTTGATTGCTTGGGGTTTTTTCGTTTCACTTTCATTTCACTTAGAGATGGCTATTTCAAGAAATCTCTGTACCATTTTGCAACATAGTATGACATGAGCAAGTAATAATTCTTTATTTTGTTTACTGTTACCTTGTAAGTACAAGAAGTAAAACCAAAATGCACAGACAATATAGAACAGTGTACACAATGGCGAGAAAAATAACTTTTTCCTTATATAATTGTTTTTCTTTATATAGACAATTTTGCTCCAAATACTACACCATCTAGAAGCAGCTTAAATTTATTTGATGAGATATTAATTGAGGAAGGGAGTGCAAAAAAAGCATCCTATGACGAGGTATGTATTAATATGGAAAAAAGACTTCTGCTGCTTTGGGGGGGGTGTTCCAAGTTTTTTTGTGTAAAAAGTAAAGTACAGAAAATGTTGTCAGCAAGCTCACATTGTAGGCTGTTTCTAAATAAGTAAATACAGGAGTGTGCTAATAAAGTCTTAGAACAACAAGTTCATCTGAACAAGTGAATCTGTCACTCTGTGACATGATCTGTCCCCATTTCTCATTCTTTTCATGAAGCTCATTTTTGAGCTGTGTTATGGGAAAATGTATTGTGGTTTCCCTGTAGTCAAGGATCTGGTCAGGCATCTGAACAAAGCTAGTCTTGGCATTTCTCCCAACAAGTTTTACCAGATTAAAGCAGATAAATCCATGACTATCTTACATGCTGTTAAATTCTGTCCTTGAGACTGAAGGTGGCCGTGCAGTAGGTGACTGCTTCTAGCAAATCAAGATAACACTCAGTTAAGTAGCATCACCTATCCTGGCCTGTAAGACACACTGAAATGACATGAAAGGGACAGGCATCCACAGATGTTATAGAACAAGCAGGAGCAAACCCTCCAGAACTCCACTGAGTGGTGAAAATATCACTTTGCAAGTTTGAAAGTTGCTAACTGAATGGAAATTGTCCATTCTCCCATGAAAGCTTTGTCATTATCTACCTCTAAAGAAGGGCTCATGCCAATTTTATTTTACTTAACTTTGTGATCTCAGAGAACAGGGTCCTGTCTTTTGCAGTCTCTTTTTGCAGTCCAAGTTTGTTTGTAGTAACTTTTTGTTGTGTTTTTCCTTACCTGTTTTGTGTTACATAAAATCTGACAAGAGAGTCCCCATCTGTTTTGCTCTCAGAACTCCTGCTCCTTGGTAATTGTGTCTTTAATTTCACAATAATATGCCTATTACTGTGAAGCAAGCACACATAGATTTCCTCTTATCTGAGTATTTGTGTTTTAGAGACCTGTATACCAGTTGGAGCATATTGAAGCCTTTTGTTTCAGTATGACTTTCATATGTTTCTTTGGGGGAAAAAACAGAGGTTTGTAATACATATTAGTGTGTTAACTAACTATAGATCTAGAGAAGTAACTCTTCTGTATAATTAAGTCCACTTTTATATCCATGAATTCTCTCTTTGACAGTTGCAAGCAGAATATGGAAAATGTCAACTGCAAATTAAAGAGTTGATGAAGAAATTTAAAGAAATACAAGCACAGGTATTGTAGTTCAAAGGGAAATATTGTCAAGATCATGTAAAGTAAATTGAGTATTGCTTTGAGAAAGCAATTTCATATGCTTTCTAGACTTGATCCCTTGCATGGATGGTTTGTAAAGCACCCCTGTAGATGCTAGGGCTTGGTCTGCCTAGGATGGTTGGCAGGAATAGCCTACTGACAACATCAGTAGGTAAATTAAATTGTTTCACGATGTTGTGTGCAGTAAGACTTTATTTGGTTAAAAGGTGTCTTCTGTCTTCTTAATTAGATAGTAGACATGTCAGATGAATAGTAACCAGAAAGGTATCTAGTATTCTTGTTTTTTTAATGCACTGTGGATGGGGCTGTAAAGGTACCTGAGCTGTCATTAGAACTGGAAGCAGATTGCTTTGAGCACAGTGCCATTCTGATAAGTCTGAACTGAACTCTGTTCCCTTGCTGTGCCATTCTGTAGATCTGGATTATTTGGGGCAATTCTGCAGTGTGCTCTGCAGCATATTACACATAACTCCCAAAGGTTCTAAGGTCTGCAGTCATAGGCAGCTGCTGCCCTGTGACACTTCTGTATTGTTTTCTGCAAAACTTGTCTGCCTTTCTGAGCAAACTTTGCTGAGGACAGTATGAAGAGAAGGGACTGTTTCTAGGCTTGACAGGGTTCTAGAATATCATACCTAGAAATGTTAAATTATAAAGCACCTAAATTTGGTTTTGATAACTTGAAAGAAATACAATCACCTGCTATCTCTGAAAGTGCTTTAGAGCTACATCACTCATTTGATACATAGACCAAGAAGATGATAAATTAAGTAAAACAGTGAAGCAAAGAGATGGATTATAATGTTTTAGCTCACTTGTTTTATGGTATGTTTCAGTTTTACTAAATTGCGTGCTTGAAATGTTTGAAATAATTCCCAGGACCACAAACAGAAGCATAAATGTGAGGAATATTAAAAAAAACCAAAACAACAACAACAACAAAAAACAAACAAAAAACCAAAACAAACAAAAAGCAAACAAACAAACAAACAACCAAAAAAAAAACCACCAGCAGTAATTCTGATTTCTTCCAAAGAGTTTATATATATTTTACTGTAATTTTGCCAGTGATGGGGCATTTTTCTGCTGGTTGTCTTGCACTATTTTTCATTACATGTTTGGATACCCAAGCTAATTCTGGTTTTTTTTTTTCTTTCCCTCTCTCTCGCTGTCTTTTTTATATATATTTTTAATAGAATATCATCCTACAGAATGAAAACCAGGCTCTCAAAAAAAATATTTCAGCCCTTATCAAAACAGCAAGAGTGGAAATTAACCGTAAGGATGAAGAAATCAGTCATCTGCGTCAAAGGTACAAATAGACAGTAGAACTGAAAACATGCTTTTGGTCTGATCATGTTTATACACTTGTGAGAAATTTTTGTGTGTATTTTAAGAAAAATTAATGGAAAAATCATCACTTAGTAAATTATTGTGTAGTTTAGAACCAGTAGGATCAGAGGAAATTCGTGTCTCCTTTGCCTGAAGAGGTCCTTGGTTTCTAGATAAGAAACTGAGGAGGAACCTAAGTGTGACCGTTTGTATGAATTTGTTTGTAATCCACTGTTCCTTGTGGATTATATAACCATCTTCTATATTTGAAAGCACTATCTTGCTAGTTTTGAAGCTGAATTGTCTGTTTTATGGACTCAGACATGAATTCCATGGAATTTCTCAGGCAACAACTGAGAAGAAATATATTGTATTATGTTTTCCTAGCAAGATATTAAATCCTTGTCTCCAGTGGTGAGGGATAACAACTAGAGAATTCTTGGTTATTTCTGTGTACCACTAATGTTGCTGGAAGCAGTTGAAAACAGAGAAGTATGGATGGGAGAGTAGCTGACAATGAAGTTTCTGAACCATGTCAAACCAGAGCAGAGGGCTGGGATTCAGGATGCCAGCTTGTCAGAAGGTTACCTCCTTGTCACTTGGCTTACACATCATTGATTGGTTTGTATTTTGTTTTGACCTTTTGATATTTTCTTGCACCAAAGCTTATTGTAAAAAAAGGTTCCCTTGATGCTTCTGTGCTAAAGGCTACGTGCATATAAACTATAAAGCAGGTTTCTTTGATAAATACAGAGAATTACCTGATGGAGGTCAAGAGGTTTATTACATGTGTAATTCTTTCTGCTGATCAGCTTTCACACAATGAGTGCAGTATTCTGAATTTGAAATTAAATTTTTTGAAAAATACTTTTTTTGTTTTGAATATTTGACCGCTTTATATACTTTACAAGCTCCATTCCAATACCATCTGATGGTGGTGAAAGTTTGTGAACGAGGTATTTGATCTAGGTATTATGGAGACATCCGTCATGGAAAATTGTGGGGAAATAGGCACTTTGAGATCTTAAAAACATGCCTTGTCTGCTTCATGGTTTATAGTAAATTAGCTTTTCTTAAGCAATGCATTTGTCTGCAAAGATTATTTCAAAGTTAGTATCTCTTAAGGAATTGTTTGTGTTTTATCTCAAAAAATCTCCCTCAACTATAAAACCACAAAACCAAACAAACATAGCTTGGATGCAATTACATTATTCACACATGCATACCCTTTCTAATTTGATTTTTTAAATTTTTTTTTAATACAATGACTTCTCAGCAGTAGCATTTGGCTTTGATGAGGCGTGGTTATCATAATGTACTACTTGTCTTCTGGAGCTTGCAGCAACTCCCAAATGTAGTTTATTTGCTTATTGATGGGATTTTAAATTATTAATATTTGAAATATTAGTACTGTAAAGAGCAATTTTTTTTTCCCTTGGGGAGAGCTCTTTTTATTGCTGGACAATGAAATTCTCATTTGAATTATTGAAATTGTTAACTAGGCTCAATACAGTTTTTTGTTTCCATAAATCTTTTTTTTCCTATAGATTAATTTGTTTTGGAAAATATGTATATAAATTATATTCTTTTGTTATGTGCTGATGAAAATTGTTAAATGTCTTGTTATATCACCCTTCCTTTTTTCAGATTGAAATTGAAAGTGTTAAGAATTTTTACAGATACTTGGATTCATTGCAGTTCAGCTTTAGTTATGTTTAAATAAATTTAAAAATAACATAACTTTTTCCTTTTTATAAACAGGCTATCGGAATTTCCCAACCATCGAAGTATTTTCACCAGAACATACCTTCCAGGATCAAATAAAACAAAAGATTCCAAATTCAGACCTTCAGATTTTGGTGACAATATGAAGATGGAGCATAGAATGAAAAATGACTGTTCAAAAGATGCATACCACAGTTACTCATCTCATAACATGGACAGTGGGAAGTCTGGCTCTGAAAAAAGGAACACTCCACTTTTGCTGAGGTACCCTCCTGAAGAGCTCTGCAATGATGGTACTCACACGTGTGCACCGAGCTATGACCATACCTCCAACAAGGATAACAGAAAGGAAAGAAAAGAAACTAAAAGTAATGAACAGCACAGTAGGGGGAATGTCAGCAAATACAAAAGAGAAGTACATCAGAGCACTGGAAATGATTGTGACAGTGAGGAGGGGAATTCAGATCCTCAACAGAAGCTGAAAACTCTTTCAGAGAAGGCTGGTAAAAATGAATTGCAACAAAAAAGTCAGAGCACGAAACTCAAATGCAGTCCAAGTGTTGAAAGAAGAGTAGAAAGGAGTGTTTCTTCTTGGGAGAAACAGACATCTGGTAAAGACAGATTTCAAACAAGAGGTGAATTGTATGGTGATGAGAGATTACAAAATGTATTTAAAAAGGACATTAAAGCACATGATAAAGGTGAAAAGCATGCTGGCCCAAAAAATAAACCGAATGAGAAGCTGCAAGAGCAACCAAGGAGGCCTGGTAGGGGAAGCAGTCCACACTCCAAGAATGAACATTCAAAGAGTCTTCATGAATCACGTAAATGTCGTGTGGAAGATTCTAGAAAAGTAAAGCACATTGACAGCAAGAGAGACAGAGGAGCAGATGATCATTCCTCTCGAGAAGGAAGGACTTCACCTTTTAATTCCAGCAGCAGAGAGCATAAACATGCACGCTTGAAGGAAAGTAGTAGTAGACATGAATGGGAAACAGCACATTCCAAATCAGACAGACACAGAACTGAAGAAAAAAGGAAAAGGGAAAGAGAGGATCAGGATGAAAATAGACATTTTAGAAATGAAAAAAAGGTTGCAAAAGAATTTTTTCATCAATCTGTAAAAGACTCCAAGAAAGGTACACATGTTACAAAAAGTGAGAGAAACAAATCCTCTAAGCTAGAAGAAACATCCAGAGTAGCAGATAGCTTAAAAGATAAGGTACCCAAAACTAAAGGTAATCGCACTGGGCCAAAAAGCAAAGACTTAAAACTTAGCTTTATGGAAAAGCTGAATTTAACTCTTTCTCCTAATAAGAAACAATGTCTCTCTGCAGTTGATGGACTTAAAACACCTTCCCAGAAGGCCACTGATGAGGGAGGTACAGAGCTCACACTTCAAGCAGAGCTCTTGGATTCTGCCCAGCCTGTAGACTGTGGTCACACAGAGCACAGTCATTCAACACTACAAGTTCTGGACTCTGCAGCTCAAAGCAACATGGAATCAGCACTGCCTGTTTCTGTCAGTTCTGAGAGTGAAGCCTTGAAAGTAGCAGCAGCAGATCCAGCACAGTCTGAAGTGTTGCCAGCAGTCACAGCTGATGAATCAAGCTCAGGAACCTCACCAGAAGCAGAAGGGGCTCAGGTACAGCCCCAAGCCTCGCCAGAAGCTGCAGAGGTGCTGGTTCTTGATGAGATGGAGGCTGAAGCGCTATCAGAAGTGGCAGAGGCTTGTGATCTGATTGAATTGGATGACTCAGTAAAAACAACAGCAATGGCAGGTTTGAACCACCCTGAATCTTTGGCCCTGGAGGTGGCAGGCAGTATGGCAGAGTGTGAAGAGCTGCCTGTGACAGAGGGTGAGAGGCAGGATGATTATGTACCAGCAGCAGAAGTGGCACAACCTGAACCTGCAAGTGCAAGTATGGGAGACCTTCCAGAGTCAGCAGCAGAGAAGAAAGAGGAAGATAAAATATGGCTGGCTGCTGACACAGAAAACTCTGCAGATCAGTGTGGCTCTCAAAATGTTGTTTTAGATGACTCAGAAGCCAGAAGTTCTGATGACCTGAAGTCCTCTGATATTGCAGAGGATAGCAGTGAAACAAAACCAGACTCTTTAATGGAAGTTGTTAGGGATGATAATCACCTGGCTGCAGAAAATGTTGACTGTCCCATTGAGGAAAAGAGTATCTGTGAAGTTCATACCAGTACATCTCGTTTACTGGACAGAATTGTGATAAGTGATAAGGGTCAACCACTAGTTGACCAGAATACTTGTGGTCTGGGGCCAGACCTAACTGATAACAGTACTGCAACAGCATCTTCTCTCAGTGGTGAGATGTGTCCTATAACTAGAGAGAGAGAAAGAAACCCAGTTTCTGTTGATGATGACAGCTCAATACTGAGCATTGATCTCAATCACTTGAGATATATTCCAAAGGCAATCAGCCCACTGACCAGCCCAGTGCGTCCGTCGGCCAAAGCACTGAAGATGGAAAGTCCCTGTAAAGGCCTCGTGAAGACTTACAACAAAGGTATTTGTATATTTATATTCGGATTTATTTTATACATAAAACTTAAAAGATCCACTCATGGAGAGCAGAAATTACTTCTTTTAACTGCTTTCAGAAAAATACAAATTGTGTCTTCTTAAGCTGTCTATGTCTCAGTGGGCCTTTCTGTTAGCAGTGGAAGCATTTAATGTTGCAGCCAAGATTCTAATTACTTGAATATTAGTGCTCCAAAAATTGAAGTTGGTCAGTACTGACAGAAGACTGGTTGAAATAAGAGTTTTGTATTAATTTACTAAAAAAAATACATACACATTTCTCAATTGTGGCTAGTTTTGCATAGATCTCTAGGTTTTTCTCTGAAATTGTGGAAGCAAAAGTTACGTAGGATCATATTCTTTCAAGTATTTATGAATTTAAGTCTTTCTTGTAATGTCTTGCTGCAACTAAAACAAACAAAAATTCTTGGAAGTTTAGATTTCATACTAGAAAACATTGGAATCTGTTTTTTTAATGTTTCAGAGTGTAACTGTATGGGATTATTAAAACATTAATGGGTCAATTGTTCTCAATTTGTTTTAGTTTTGAAATTGTTAAAAGAAAAGCCGCCTATTGTATGTAAATGTTAGTTCCCGTGACAGTTACAATTTAGTTGGTGCAGTAACCAGAAAACTTGTTAAAGTAAATGCAAAGAAATTTGAAATAGATGAAAACTGCTATATTTTTTCTCCTCCCAGTTGATGTGTATATATTTGTAAGATAGTTCACATGTGTTTGGTGAAATGTTGAAGCCCCTTAAAGATCAAAATTTGCTCAAAAGAAGGCTCAATTTGTCTTTTAAAGCTTTTAAAGAAATATATTAAACTAGCAGCTGTGGAAGCAAACCATCCAAACTTGTTACAGCTCATGCTTCTGAATTCAAATAGTTCTGAGTAATCAGTTTACAGAAGAGAATCTTGCAGGTTTTTCTGAAAATACTTGTTTAAAATTGCATTCTTAATGTTATTAGCAAACTGTTTTCTTTTTATAGATTTGATTCCTGAAACGACTGTTGTCATCTGTCCCTCAAAGAACTTATCAAAGGAGGTAAACAAAGAAAATCAAAAGCCAGTTAGCATGTCTGATGAACACTTAGAGATCGAGTCTCGGCTAAGTATCTCTTCAGATGAAATAGAGGAGGGTGAAATAGTAAGTAATGATGAAGATAAAGAAAAATCTAAACCAGAGAGAGTCTCTGAAAATACAAAAAAGTCAAGACCAAAAGCTTCTTCTGAGACACGAAATTTGACCAGCAGCCCACAGAATCAAAGTAGCAAAACTGTGCACAGCAATGAAGATAATGGAAAATTTGTTTCTCCGCAAGTAAGTGCACAAAAGAACAGAGAGAGGCATAAAAATCAGACCTTCAGATCTTCAAAGAGTATAAAGAAAAAGAAAACTGTGAGCATTGCTTGTCTTGAAAAAATAGTTCATGTTATTGTTGAACCTTCTAATATACAAGAAATCATGCAGATGCTCAGAGCTATACGAAAACAGATGAGGAAAAGTTACATGAAGTTCAAAGTACGCTTCCCAGTTCAGCATTTTCACAGAATTATAGAATCTGGGATCATAAATTTTACGGCATTAATAAGATACTTAAACTTTTCCAAGATGTGTGCATTAGGTGATACATTAAAACTTAATATCTGTGATATTATAGAGTCAAAACTTAAACAAGTTAAAAAGAATGCAATAGTGGACCGTCTTTTTGACCAGCAAGTATCAGATATGAAAAAACAGCTGTGGAAATTTGTAGATGAACAGCTTGATTACTTATTTGAAAAGATAAGGACAATTATAATAAAGCTATGTGATGTGGGAAATGAGGCTGAGGAAGGAAAGTTTGAAGCGGCCGGAAAGCAAAACCACAAAATCAATCATAAGAATGATGTGCAGAGATCTAGAAAAAAGTCCCTGAAAGATGGTTCTCAAAAGCCTGAAGAATATACTTCAAAGCAAACCGTGGATTATCAACAATCTAAGTGTCACCATGAGAAAAATAAGACAGGTGCACCAAAAACTGCCTTTACAAAATGTCTTAATTCCATTGATAACACAAGAAATTCCCAACCAAAAGTTCATCTCTCTAAAGAGAATAATTTACAAAACACTCTTACTCCACTGAAGGGTGTTAAATATGACAAGGAAGGACTCCAGCAGTCCAGAGACGCTAACAAGTCTGATCTTAGTTACGAGCTTCTCACAGAACAACAAGCATCCAGTCTTACATTTAATCTGGTAAGTGATGCTCAAATGGGTGAAATTTTCAAAAGCTTATTGCAAGGTTCTGATCTCTTGGAAAAAAATGGTGGCAATATCAACAGAAATGAGTGTGAGTTCAGGACTCCAGAAAAACAGTTCTTAGACAGTCATAAATGCAGAGATAATGCTGTTGAACTGGAGCAAGACATCGCTCCAAAGGAGACATGCATAGATTGTAAACTGGAAGAGGATATTAGTTGGACTATTGTTTCACCCGTAAGAGCTCCCTCATTAGCATCTAGGCCTCAGATGCCTGTTGATCCAGATGTGCTGGATGAGAGCTGTATGTTTGAGGTTTCCACAAACTCAAACTCAGCTTCCTGCAATGATGAATGCAGTTTACAGAAGAATAAATCATGTATTTCTTCTATCCTCCTTGAAGATTTGGCTGTTTCTTTAACAATTCCATCACCTTTGAAATCAGATGCTCACCTCAGCTTCCTAAAACCTGAGAATAATTCTAGCTCAGCTCCGGAGGGTGTTGTTAGTGCACACTACAGTGAAGATGCACTTCTTGGAGAGGAGGATGCCACTGAACAAGACATTCATTTGGCTTTAGAATCTGATAACTCTAGCAGTAAATCAAGCTGCTCATCATCATGGACAAGTCGTTCTGTTGCTCCTGGTTTTCAGTGTCGCCCCAGCCTACCAATGCAAGCAGTGATCATGGAGAAATCCAATGATCATTTTATTGTAAAGATTCGGCGGGCAGTGCCATCTGCCTCACCAGCATCTGATCAGACAGCTCCAGTGAAGGAGGCACAGGCATCCGCAGCCAAGGTTGGAAAAGGAGAAGTGACAACTGGGGGAAAAGAAAAGGACAGCCAGAGTGCCACTGTGAAAGAAACAGTCCAACCAGATCTGGTTAAGATGGATCACTTGCCTCATGTCAGCACTGAACAAGAACAAAATCCCGCCTTAACTCAGCCTCTGAAGGAGTCACACAATATTGAAAATGAAGAAACTACTGACTTGCTTGTAGCCTGTAGAAAATCTCCAGACAAAGAGCGCCACGACACTGAAAGCCCAGATAAAGGCTCTGAGCAATCTGAGGCACAGAAATTGCAAATATCTGAAAACATAAGTGAAATGCATGTTAGATCTCAAGCTTCTTTTCCAGCTGGATGCAGTATGAAGTCATGCAAAACAGATAGTATTGTTAGTGGAACTTCATGTCATGCAGTGGAATCCGGAGCAGATAATGGGACTCAGGAAACTTCAATGGTAAACTCAGAAGTCAGTGATAAAAAGGAAGAACTGGAAAAGTGCGTTGATCCATCTATAGACCTAATGGAAGAGCATTCTTATGAGACTGTAGCAGGTGAATGTGATCTTGAAACAAAACCCAGTTCAAAGACTAATGGAGGGTGTCAGATAAGTATAGATGATAAAACTAATAAAAAGAGGAAAAAAGAGACTGTCAAAGAGAATTCCGACTCAAAAAGGCAACGAAAAGGAACTGAATCAGTAGGTGAGAGGAGTGATGAAAGTAATATCAGGTCTGAAGATAGAAATTCTTCATCCAAGGAATGTTCCAGTAAGAAGAATGAGCTACAGCAGAATAAAGATTCTTCTCCCTTGGCTTCATCTCAGTCATCACCTAGCCTCTATGCCAAAAACATCATTAAAAAGAAGGGAGAAGTAGTAGTTTCCTGGACAAGGTAATTTCTGATTTGATCTGCTTGATTGCTTTAGGATTTTCTCAAAATACATGAAACACTGAAGAGAGGGAAGAAAAGGGTATTTAGTCAATGACCAAAGTTATTTGGTAGTTCTACATCCTTCTCTAAAAGGGAATGGGAGCCTCCTTTTACCAATGCAGGATTGCTCTGGGAGATTGATGTCCATTGCTTATCCACATCTTCCAAAGCAAGAGTCCCCTTGGCTTTTTTTTGAAAGCTTATGTGCTGAGGTAACAATACCTACTGTAATGCACTGTATGTTCTTATTATTTCCTCTGCCTGGTTTATTTTTTCTCCCCAAAAATGCCAGCCAGACTTGTAAGGGATGGAGGTCCTTGATGTTCCTACAAGGCCTTGGTGACTGGTGAAGAGCAGCTAAAGGTTTCACCCGTGAGGGAAGGCATGACACTGAGCAGTTTTCCATTTTTGGGTCTGAGCTGCTCAATCTGTGGAAATGTACCGATCAGCCATTCAATTAAATATACTCCAATTTGCTAGATGTGGATTACAAATGAGATGGCTGTGTATGTCAGTAATACATGCAAAATTCTTGTTATATGTTACTTTTTAGAATAGTTGGCAGATTTTCCTGTTCTTGCTATAATTGATGCAATCAACACTTCCTAAAAGGGCTTGTAAGATTTTCAGGATAGACTTTTCTAAACTATAGTTCAAATATAAAGTAAGTTTCTAGTTAGCATTTTAAAAGAAAATCAGTTCCTTCACGGAAAAAAGGCAGCAGAAGCTAATGTGGTTTTTATTAGTGTGCAAACCAGTGAGGTAGAAAGAGACTCAGAGTTTTCTGTAAGAATATGACTTTATTTGAGAGAAGTCAAACACCTCTCTGATTTATCTTTGAACATCAGTGAGCCTTAGGTGAAAGCTGCTGTTCAGCTGTGCAAACTGATCTACTGACCCCTGTTGAATTTGAGTTCCTTTCAATTCAAGTTTAACTATCTGGTTTAGAAACTTAAAACTCTTTGACTTTGGTTTGGGGCTAGCTCTTTTCTAACAGTCCTGCCCATCCTAGCAGGGGAACATAATCTCCACTACCACTTGTTTGTACTGACTCTATTATTCTGTGCTGATAGAAGAAAGGATCCTCCACAGATTTGTTGCTGCTGTTTGAACTCATGTTCTGTCATTTGGAAATATTCCAGATTTTACTGATGCCTGTATGTATTACTTTGTTTGTGTGCATGTACACAACTATATGTATTAATATTTTTTAAATGCATTTTTGCTGTAGAAATGATGACCGAGAAATTTTACTGGAATGTCAGAGAAAAGGACCATCAAG
This sequence comes from Oenanthe melanoleuca, assembly GCF_029582105.1. Taxonomy (NCBI): domain Eukaryota; kingdom Metazoa; phylum Chordata; class Aves; order Passeriformes; family Muscicapidae; genus Oenanthe; species Oenanthe melanoleuca. Next base: position 34,765,620 of record NC_079336.1, read on the forward strand.
CAAAACCTTTGTTTCCTTGGCCACTAGGCTGAACAAAAGCCCAAGTCAGGTAGGTGATGATCATTCTTATATATACTACTAGCAATATTCCTACATTTGCAATTGCAGTTGAACAAAATCTTTGAGGATCTTCTGCAGATCTGTAGTTTTCTCTTCCTGATGTCTTTTTTTGGGGGATTCCTGAAGAAAAAAAGAATCTTGGATTGCCAGTTGTTGCTTCTTAAAAATACAAGTAAGTAAAGGGGTATAATGGAGTTTCCTCAGTACCTCTTTGATTGGTACATTGGAACTGCTCCACTCATTCATAATCCAGGTACAACAGGATTATTCTGTTGTTGGATCGGCACTTAGATAAAGAAAGGCAATTTTGAGAGGCCTGAAGCCTTTGCACACCTTTAAATTAGAAAAAGATTCAATTTAGAGCTGAGAAAAAGTATCATGATTATGCAGAAAGGACTTTTTTAATGAAGGTGGTTTTCTTTTTTCCTTTCACTTTGTAATATAAAGGTTTCAAAAGACACAGATACCAAATTAATGTAGAATATTCCCAGAGGTTTGCATATAACTTGAGTTAAATTGCTCTCTTAATCTGCAAGTCTAGAAAGAGAGAAACATGTTTGACTCTGTTAGGAAATGCTGCATGATTGGGATTTGGTTTTTAGGATGTTGTGTTGTATGGTTGTAGAGTTTTTGTGGGGTTTAGAAGCTGTTGGATGATTGGTTGGATAAAACAGTATTAGCCTTTTATGCCTTTCTTCCCAGTTAGTTTGGCGTATCATCAATATGCTATAGCAATATGTATAGAGCAATAAAAACTACTAGCTTAGAGCTGAATGAGGTCACTATGTCAGCTCTAGCTACGTTCAGCAAAAAGATTTTTTACTCTGATATACAGTTAAACTGATATACATAAAACTCCTGGCAGGCAGATTACTCCATGATGAGCAAAAACCACCTGAAGCAACAATTGTACAAGAGGGTAGAAAATAACCTATAAATGGTGCTTTTTGTGGAGTACAAAATAAGCTTTGGTCTTTATATTTGTATCTTATTAATGGTTTTGTGAGGCAAATTAAAGGCTAATTAGCTTTAAAGCCTTCATTTTTTCTTCCTTGTAGGGAAACTTGTTTTAAACCTGTGTTGTCTTCTAGCTGTCTTTGATTAACCTGGAAGCTATTTCAAATGTGAAAGGTATAGTAGGAAGACTTCCTAGTTCCAGTTAATCTGTTAATGGTGCTCCTAAAATTCTCCTACTAAAATTTCTTGGAAGCAAATAGTAGTGGCCGTAAAAAAACTTGATGTCAGATAAATCTTCTGTCTTGGTAGGTATGGAACTTGGGGGCCTTAATGATGTGTTTCTTCTCTTTTTTTTTTTTTTTTTTTTTTTTATGACTTCTATTAGGTTTCAGAAAGATTCAAGCAGTTAATGAAGCTGTTCAAGAAGTCCAAGTGCAGGTAGACTCAGAAGACTCAGACCGAGTTACTTCATGGTTACAGGGTTTAGCTGTTACCTGCAGGGATGGACTGCAGCCACTGCATTCATATGCTGGGATTATGGGAAGTATCTAAGTCAGAATACTGGATTTGGTAAATCCAGTGCACTGTTATTTACTTGTCTGAGTTTCCTCTGAACTTCTTTAACAGAGTACTACAGAGGGAACTTCACAAGCCAAGTGGCCAGAAAAGAAAGGGCTTTGACACTGCACATGGGGCACTACCATTTCAAGGGTGTCATCTCCCCTTGGTTAAAGGTGTTCTGTGAGATGAGCAAGAGTGGGAGTGGTGGCTCTTGCTTCACTTGTTGGAAGTTCTGTTTTTGCTGGTGAACTGTGACCTTAAAAAGTAAGAGTGCTTTGAAATCCAGTTGGTACATAATCCTGGAAAATGACAGGTAGGTCAGCTTGGTGACTGTGGAACATATTTTAAGAAGTGAGGCCTTTTTCTTTTAAAATAAGGCAGGGCAATGGTAGCAATGATTCCAAAAGTTGCTTATCTAATAATTTAATTCTGTTGCTCAGGAATAGGTGGATCTTGTGGCTTGTTCTTAACAAACATTTGTGACAATTGTTTACTTACTAGAGATGTAAATCTAACAATATCTGTTTCCAGACTAGTCAGTGTGCTGAGTAGCATAAATGTTACTTTACATGAACACTACTCTGCAAGGGCCATTATGGCTTTTTTGTTCCAAATTACATCTGAAAAAGGTACTTCATTTAGGTCTTCAACATAATAAACATTTTGTTTTATGAAAAAATTAAATATTGAGAAGTGATTTTTCTTTTAAAAATTGATTTAGAAACAGACCTTTACCGTTTCATAAAATGTGACTTTGTAGTTACTAACCAGAAGGAAAACTTCTGTAAAAACAGGCAGTTTTCAAAAGCTTGTCAACTTGGCATGTTTTGACAGCAATTGCATCTATCTTTACAAATTGTTTAGTACATTAGAAATTCATTATGTTCTATTTTAAAAAATCTGTTATAACTGTTTCCAGTTTTACTAGAACATACCTAAAGAGTGTGTGTGTGCATATATATATTTACACACATATCTCGTACATATTGCTGTTTATCTCAAATTTCTAAAAAGGTTTTGTTTTTTCTTCTCTCTGAGAAACATCCCTGGAAGTTGCAAGGGGTTTTCGTTAATGAATTAATTGATTTTTGAGGTTCTGTTCTCTATGGAGGATAGAAATTGCTGTAGTCTTTATTCAGTCAGAGCGTCTGCTGAGTTCAGTTAGGCTTAATTTAATAGCCCTCACCTAAGTGCATTGCCTTTCAACTTGGATTGAATTGGCTCTTTTTCAGACTCCAGTGGCCATTTCTTCAATGTCAGCATGTTTTTTGTTCCCTCTTCAACTAAGGGGACAGATTTCTCTTTCTAATAAACCATCAGATAATTTGTCAGTGATGTTGTCACTGACCCCTTTGGAATATCGTACACGTGACCTATGGGATGGATTGTCATGCTGCCAAAAAGTGCATTGTCCTTGTTTTAGGCAGTGCTCTGGAAACTGTTACAAGGAACCATGACTTGAGTGGGTGATGATGTCAGTTCTGGCAGTCTTCCATCTTTCCTGCTTGCTTCTAAATGTTTGCTTTTAATGATCAAGTCTCACCTTTCATGCTATGCTGGCAGTGCCTGGGAATTTCAGTGGGGGATTGGTGCACCAACCCGTGCTTGTTCTTAACAAACATTTGTGACAATTGTTAATTTTAATTTCTTGGAGATTTAAATCTAACTGAAACTGTTTTCAGAATAGTCTGTTTGCAGAGAAGTGTTGATGTGTGTGGAAAAATCAGACTCCCCTAAGAGTATTCTTTTAAGCATATCCTTATAGATCAACATGTGCACAGTACTGAAGGCACTGAGGGAAGTCACTTCTCTCCACTTAAGTGCTTCCTCTCTGTGTCAAAAAAAGCAGGCAGTATTTTATTACAAAGTTGTTTATTCCTTATCTGTGTTTACTTATTTTCATATCTGTATAGGTGATGGGGCAGGGTTTGACTGTTTTGAATCTGACTTGGATTCCTTTTTTGTAAAGTATGAAACTTGGTTAATGTTCTCTCTATTGTATCTATGTGTACAGGTTCCCATGTGGTCATGTAAAATATCTAATGTTTGTATATATATATAAATATATGTATAAAAATAGAAGGAGCTTTGTTTAGCCAAAGATGATTTTTCTAACTATATAAAACTACAGGTTTATTTTGTATAAACTAAATAGTTTGCTTACTGTAAGAGCAATACAAAAAAATAAAACTGTAAGACTCACACACATGTTCTTGTTGAACAAAGGTTGGCTTGGAGTGGTTTTGTACCATTGTTTGTAATTTATTTCTCCAACAAAAGTTTTGATACGTATATGCCAAATGTACTGTATGTAATTCCTACAGTCTTCTTTGTGAAACCTCAGGTAAATCAAAATATTTTTTAGAACTGTTGGTTAATGGCTTGACAACTACACATGATGTGAAGCAGCATTAAAATTTACTTCTCTTGGTTTGTATAAGTGAGTAACTATGTTGATGTTCTGACCAATAAACATGGAAGTTGTCGGCTGTTTTAATTACTGCTCTGAGTATATACTGCTTATTTCTTAGTGAATGTGACTGGAAATTGGAGAGTTTCACAAATTGCATAAAACCCTTAAGCCACTTATGAAACAGGACCTTCAACTTTAATCTTTTTTTCTGGAAACATAGGGTTAGTGTTGAGTGGAATATTACAAAGGAGAAAGACCTCGTGTCCAAGACCTTTCACTGGAAGAGTGTAGCTGGTGGCCCTTCAAGACTCTTACTCCAACTTGCTACTGAAGAATAGGTCTACTTCTATCCAACACACATATTTTCTCAGGATTCTATTTATTGGATGTGAGTACTCAAAAATTTTCCAGCGTTTAAATTCAGAGAGTGGGGTTTATGGAGATGTGCATGATAGTGAAATCACTGAGCATTGAATTTAGGGATTCTCTAAGGCAAAGTCTGCTGGGAGCTTAAGGTGCACATACAACAGTTGTCATAACTCAGGACACTTCTCTTAGATGTCAATCCAGCAACACATAGCTACTCCCATTAAGGCTTTCCTCTAATTTTATTCACTCTAAAACCAGATGCAGAATAATCCTTGGCAATTTGTCTTCATGAAGAGAGGCAGCAGTAATAAAGCATGCTGAGGAACAGTGTTAAGGATTTCTTAGAAGAGTCTATTAAATCAGTCAAGAGGCATTTCAGGAGCAGAATTTGCTTTGCTAGGAAAGATGGATAAAATTTCAGGGTGGCTGGCTGGTTCCTGTGAAAGGTAACCAGCTGGAGGTTGCTCCAGGTAACTGGAGCAAGTTAGTACCAGTAGTAATGGTAATACTTGTCTGTAGTAAAATGGAAAAAGAAGTTCAAGTGAAGTGACTTTTTTAATAAGCCAAGGTGTTTCTAGACAGTAAGTATACCTATATAAGGTTAGTAATTTAGGCTAAAGTTAAAATTCTTTAGACTCATCTTTGCATTTCATTATGCCCATACATGAATTGCTTTGGCTGCAGCCTGTTGTCCAGCTCATTGTTCACGTCCACTTTTGTGATGGTTTTGGTGAGACAGCAGAAAGCACGTGTGATTTGAAGTGGTTTTGATCCTGCATTGTTAGCTTTGTTGTCATGTCAGATTTGTAAAATATTAGTACAAGGAAATGCTGCTGTCTGTGTTATAAGCAGACTACTATTAGTTCCCCCATTCATCTTTCTCTGTTTTTCAAATGTGAGTCCCTGACAAGAGTATCAAAACCTGCAATGCTATAAAAAGTGTATTTGGACCTAATACTAGAAGAAATTACTTCATACTAGCTAGCACTTCTAATTTAGAATAAAAAAATATCCTGAGTTAGAAGGGATCTACAAGGATCCAACTCCTGGCCCTGAACAAGACAGCCCCAAGAATCCCACCGTCTGCCTGAGAGTGTTGTCCAAGTACTTCTTGAACTCTGTCAGGCTTGGTGCTGTGACCACTTCTCTGGGGAGGCTATTCAGTGCACAATCACCTTCTGAACAAGGACCCTTTTTCTAATAACCAACCTCAACGTTCCCTGACACACGTTCAGGCTGTTTCCTTGCATCCTATCACTGGGCACCACACTAAAGAGATCGGTGTCTGCCCCTCCTCTTCCCCTCACGAAGCTGTAGCTTGCAATGAGGTCTTCTCCAGGCTGAACACACCAAGTGACGTCATCTGGCTTCCCTTCAAGGCCCTTCACCATCATCACTGCCCTCCTTTGGATGCTCTCTCCTATAGCTGAACGTCTCTCTTCTATTGTGGCCCCAGAGCTGCCCCCAGCACTGGAGGTGAGGCTGTCCTAGCTCAGAGCAGGACAATCCCCTCCCTTGCTCAGCTGTGATGCTGTGCCTGATGCCCCCAGGACAGAGTTGGCCCTCCTGGCTACTATGGCACTGCTGGCTGATAATCAACTTGCCATCAATCAGGACTTTTCTGTGGCTCTGCTTTCCAGCCTCACATTCCCCAGTCCGTGCCTACAATCCAGGCTCACCCCATCCTAGGTGCAGGATCCTGCTGTCACACACAAGACAAAGTAAATGCCCCATACTAGATTTGGATACTGGGGTTCATTGAATAACCTCCAGGACCAGACCTTTCACCCTCCTTGGCTGTGATCAGCTCCTGCCCCAGCACTATGTCCCTTGGGTCTGTGCTTCCCAGCAGGGAGGTCACTCCTGGCCCAGGAAGGGCAGGCATGAAGATATGCTGGTTCCCACTGTGCTGCTTCTCACAGTTGCCTATTCCAATCACCACTGGCCAAGATCCCATGTCTGATCTGCAGGATATATTCCCTCCCACCGCATCCACACACAGCCTGCTGTCATTCACACTGTAAGCTGATTCCATCTGTGGCAGATGCTTATACAAGGGAGTGTCCTGAGGCAAGAGATTCTTGCTTCTCTCCAAATGCAAACACCACCATGCCCTCACCCTGCTTCCCTTTCATGCATAATTAATTATATGGTCCGTTAAAAACCTTGTTTGAGCAGTCCCTTAACAACATTAATTGTTCTGCTAAAGCAGAAATGCAAAAAATTGTCCCTGAACAGCCCACTGTCACCCACCCTATCCCCTGAGAGCACCAAAACCTTAAACCAGGTTGCTCTGAGGGCAGAGTGAAGTAGGCAGCCTGTGGTTCTGGACCTGCCAAGAGCCAGGTGGAATGGGACAGAAATGTGCTGGCCCAGAGTGAGCTGTTTCTGCAGTGAACAGCAGACCTCATTCTCTGCACAATGGACACATCATAGGTGCTGCAGCTCTTGCTTTTTTCTCAAGTTTTCACAGCCAGCAGAGGTGAAGAGGGTGCTCCTGGAAATTACCTGGGCACTGTGGAAGCTGCTGGAGAATGTCAGGTCAACAACATCTGATGAGGCAGCACAGAGAACCCAAGCCTGAGTTGAAGGTCTGAGACAGCTGAAGCAGCAAGGAAAAGCTGTAGGGACTTGGTGACAAGATTTGGAAAGAAGAGACATGGAAATAAAATGCCAGTAACAGGTATGTGAGAGTATATGGATGAGAAAGGCCTGTGGGGGTCTGGGTGGTTTGGATGGATATTAATGCATCTCTCAGGGGTGAAAATTGTAGTCCTACTGCCCCTAAAGCATTTGTTTGCAATGTGTGCATAAACCATGCATCTGCTGTGTTAGGCTGAGGCTAGAAGAAAGGTGCTGCAGCTACCTCATCTGCTGCAGGGCAGGGCCCTGGAGGCATATTCAAACAGGACTTTTGGGGAGATGTGTGCAGCTTGTGTGAGAGAGAAGGATGCAGTGGTACATAAATCAGAAATAATTCCAAAGAAGAGGTGAGGCTATTGTCATTTGAGAGCTGGCCACTGGTTAGTAGGAGTATCTTCAGGGAGAAGAGTCTGAAACAGAAATCATACATGTGCCTTATAAAATAGAAGAAAAGGGCCAGAAGTTCCACAACAAGAGAGAAAAATATGAGTATTTGGAATTTCCATAAAATTTAGGCCTAAGCCTGGGCAGGTGTAGGCAGTAGAAGGTCTTAGTATTAGCAACTCAGTTCTAGTGGCTCCAGTTTCTCACAAAATACCATTTTGACAACTCGCCTTCCGTTTTTAAACCTTGTCTTTCACAGATACCAGCTCTGAATGGGCTTGAGGGTGGCTATTCAACCCAGCTGATGAAGGGTTACTGTGCTGAAAGCCTGTGTTTCCAACTTAAGACTCGAGTCTTACTTCCTATGGCCTCCTATTTTCAAAGGGTCAGTCTAACACAATCCTAAATTAACTCACCAGCCAACAGAGTATGAAATCGGACATGACCGATCGATCCTTGAGCATTGATTCAAAGCAAAACTAATGGAATGTAAAGAAAATGTAAGACTCTATTGTACTGTAAAGGCTGCCTATTTAACCATTTTACAAAATAAAACTTCATTTTGGAGCTGGGTGGAGGTGTAAAGTTTGAAGAACTGGCTGAAACAAGGCATAGGGACTTTACAAACTGCTTCCATACAGATTAAGCCTTGAGGGAATGGCTTTGTTAGATGCCACTGACTAAAATAATTGCATTATAATTTTGGCTAGAGGCACCATCCTATCATCTGATGATTTTTAAACCGTGCATGAATAGTTTAGACAGAGCAATCTTGGCATCCAGCTACATAGAACTGAGAAGCCCGTGCAGTGGACCACGTCTATGCTTTGGCTCTTGGGGAAAAGAAAAAAAAGAAAAAAAAAGGAGATGTCCTAGGACTGTGCAAGAGGGGTCTCTGAGAAATAACAACAATCACTTCTGCATGCTCCTCCTGCAGTGCTCTAAGAGATTAACCAAGGGCTTTCTCCTAAGGTAAGTGGCAGAAAAATAATTCTTCCTAGGGCAGTATGGAGCAGACAGGTGAAGACTTGAAGCAATGCAAATTAAATCCACGGTTATTTGCATCTTAGCATTTAACTTCTGACAAGAAATTTAACATTAATGCTGTTTTTTCATACCTCAACTGATGAAAACCTGGCACGAATGTAACATAGAAGTGATTTTAATAGTGGTGAACGACAAGATGATTTTTAAAGAAGTAACAAAATCAAAAAATAAAGGAACTTCCTCCAAGAGAAATGGTGGATTTCCATCCGGTTCTAACTGACTACATGCATGAATTTTAATTGTTTGAAATAACCATATAAAATTACTTGGGGAGACACAAAGTTGGATGGTATAATGAGAAATGTCTCAGGTGTGTACTTTCTATATATTCTGGTATATTTCTAGTCTACAATGTTAGCAGTATCGAATAGGCTATACTAGTAGAATTTCTAGCCTACTAGTAAACTGGAAATAATGATATCATTGATATTTAAGATTACTGTCTTAGAGTAAATTGGAATTACTATGTTACACAGAACTCAAAACCAGGGAAGGGGAAAAAAATGAAAAAATTAGAAGCACATTGCTATGACAAAGTTGTGAAGTAGTTTGGCCCAATTTCTTAGAAATGCTGGCTTTTGTGGCTTTAAAATAACTTCTGTATTTTATACACAGTATTTACTGTGTCATTATTTATACTGCAGTTCTATCAGTGTAGAACTGAGGGGAAGTGTCCTGGTATCAAAGGCTCACTTAAAGGATGAATTATACCATTCCTACAATTACATTACTTTCCTCTGTTGGCTTTTAGGATGCAAAGGTGAGGATAGAGTTGTTTACTGGTAGATGCAACTTAAGAAACTCTGTAGAGCCAGAGTCTTTGTACATCTTTGTACACCTCCCTTGCCTGAAATAGTTACATCCACTTTCTGTTCCAGAACAGACAATGACAGTTTCTACTGCTAGATAATTTCATTTTTGGGATTAAAACATATTTATTCCTGAATTTACATTGTAGCATCACACCTAGGGTTGGGGTTTTTTGCTGAGTCAATTAATTTCAATGGGGGTTCACCCATTTGCAGGGCAGCAAATATACCTAAAGATCCTTTGCTTAACTGTTGCATTATTGCTGACTTTCTGTTTTCCTCATGTGTCTCATTGCAATGGTATGCGTGGGAGGGAAGGAGTGGAGAAACAAGATATTCTGGGTGCATAACAACACCTAAGAAATTTCTTGGCTAGATATGTTTCCTTAGCCAGTTCCACGTGTGAAAATTCAAATTTGCAGACAAAAAACAGTCCCAGAAACATAATAATAAAATCTGTAGGATGCCTATGCTGAGAATTACTTCACTGCTGGTTACAACTGAAAGTTTTGACTTGCAGCATGGGTAAATACGGCCTTGAAGCAAAACCGAACTGCCTGGGATCATGTCATGAACCAAGCCATATTAATAATTATGATATCACCCAGCTACGTTGTCATTTAGATATATACAAGATTGTGGGCACATCAACCAGCCCAAAAGCTGTTGTTTTTTGTTTTTTTGGGGTTTTTTTTGTTTGTTTGTTTCTGGTTGTTTTTGTTTTTAAAAACACAGCCTAGAAATTGCACTTTAGTAAAGGTTGTGGTTTAGTTGAATTTGGGATGTTTTGAAAGTATTGTAGCATAAAAAATTTCAAGTGTAAACCCTAAGATAGATATGGTCCCAGTTGCTTTCAATAATTTGTTGCCATATTACAACAAACTAAATATGCAGTTGATTCACAAATAAACAATCAAATATCTTATATTTCAATTCCCCACACTACCCAAAGCTCCAAAGCTTCAAAAGAAGCAGCTTGTAAATCAAGCAGAACATAGACCAATTTGCCTGTGAATCAGACAGTTTCTGGGATAGAGGTAGTTAAAAAGATTTTCACACACTCACTGTTTAAAACCTCCACATCATATGTTACAATTTATAATTAAGATGCAGTAAAACTTGATGCATAAAAATAAAGGTATTAACCCTAGGAGCACTTAGGTTATTGATATTATCCTAGAACTGAGACTGCAAATATACTGCTATGTGTAAATCATCTACGTATTTGTAGTTTTAGGAAGCCAAGAGAGAAACTCATAAATTGTTACCTGGGTAGTTGGGAAAATATTGGATGGATGGCTCTAAAATTGCTCCTACCTTGAGGTAAAAAAAAATAAAACTTTTTTTTAAGTTATAGGACACTTCTCAAAACTTTGTCCAACAAATTAAAGCCAAGAACTTTATCTATTATGGAAAAACTATGGCAAATATGGAGTCAGTGTGGAATGGACTGGGCGTAGAATAAAACCGTAGTTGGCAAAGGATTTGCAAGGTGGGAAAAAAGTTGTCTTCATTTCTAGTGGGAAGAAAACAATATAAAACTATGGGCAGTTATGAAGTACTGTGGTTAACAGCTGAAATCAATCTCTCTTGATTTTAAAATAATGTCACATTTGCATCTTTGATGAGTAATCATGAAGTTTGAATTAATTTAAAGACAGTAAGTAGAAAATAATGATGAACTTCTAAGAGCTCTCCAGTTACCAGAAGAATGTATCTGAAACACATTTATTAAAATTAAAAAAAAAAAAAACAGAAGCAAACAAACAACAGTGATAAAGGTAAAAATTGCCATTCCTAAAAGAAACCCATCATGGAAAAATAACTTTTTTAAAAAACTTTTTTCATTTTTTACCTTTTTGTTTTTTTCCCCTCAGAGATGAACTTCTGACCATGGGGGACTGGAATTTGTTGGGCAGCATCCTTGAAGAAGTGCACATCCACTCCACCATAGTTGGCAAAATCTGGCTCACAATCCTGTTCATATTCCGGATGCTGGTGCTGGGAGTGGCTGCTGAAGATGTCTGGGATGATGAGCAGTCCGAGTTCATCTGCAACACAGAGCAGCCTGGCTGCAACAACATCTGTTACGACAAAGCCTTCCCCATCTCTTTGATCAGATACTGGGTTCTGCAGATCATATTTGTCTCCTCCCCATCCCTAGTGTACATGGGCCATGCGCTCTACAGGCTGAGGGCGCTGGAGAAGGAGCGACAGAACAGGAAAGCCCAGCTGCGGGCTCAGCTCGAGGACCTGGAGCCCATGCTCGAGGAGCACAGGAGGGTGGAGAGGGAACTGCGTAAGCTGGAGGAGCAGAAGAAAGTGCACAAGGCACCCCTGAGAGGGTCCCTGCTGCGCACCTATGTCTTGCATATCCTGACCCGCTCCGTGGTCGAAGTGGGCTTTATGATAGGTCAGTATCTTTTATACGGGTTTCACATGTCTCCCCTTTACAAATGCACTCGGCCCCCTTGCCCTAACACGGTGGATTGTTTTGTGTCCCGACCCACAGAGAAGACCATCTTTATGGTTTTCATGAACAGCATCGCCGCAGTCTCCCTCCTCCTCAACATCCTGGAAATCGCCCACCTGGGCATCAAGAAGATCCAGAAGAGCCTGTGCGGGCAGCCGCAGTGGCCGGCGGGCCCCTGCGAGGAGGAGCCCAGCCTGTACAACTCCAAGAAGAGCTCGGTGGTGCCGCCGCCGCCCCGCCTGGCCAGCAACGCGTCCCCGCCGCGCCCCGCGCCCGCGCCGCTCCCGCCGCCCGGCCCCGCCGGCCCCGCGGCCCCGCCGGCCCGGCAGCACCGCGGGCAGCTCCGGGGCACGCCGCCGCCGCGCCGCCGGCACCACGGACAGCACCAGCCGCCCTCCTCCAGCAGCGAGGAGGCTCCGCGGGTCGCCCCGGCGGGCGGCGGGGAGGGCGCGGCGGGGGCGGCCGCCTCACGCTGGGCGCCCCGCAGGCACAGCCGCGCCAGCGCCTGCCGGGATCTGGACGAGGAGCGCGGCGACTCCCCGGACAGCGGGCACTGCCCGGGCACCCGCAAGTCCAGCTTCCTCTCCCGCGTCCTCACCGGGAGCCGGGCGGGCAGCGACAGCGAGAGCACCGCGTCCCGCGGCGGCTCCGGGCCCGGCCTCGGCTCCGGCTCCGGCTCCGGCTCGGAGGGGAAGCGCCGTGAGGAGGGCGCGCCCAGCCCGCCGCCCGCCGCCTCGGGACGCCGCGTGTCCATGGCAAGTAGCGCCCGGGACAGCCCTTGGGAGGGGGGCGGCGGGGGGCCCCGGCAGCCGGTGCCGGCCCTGGGGAGGAGGGGGCGAGCCAGGGCGCTGAGCGGCCCGGGCAGCGCTGCCAGCGCCGCCCCAGAGCCCCGCGGCCTCCCGGACAGCGCCAAGCTCCCGAACGCCCGGCCTCCTCCTGCCGTGAGAGCAGCAGCGCCAGGGAATTACTGAGTCCGGAGGAGCCCTAAGCCACCGAATCCCAGCTGCTTTATACTCATTCCATCATCCAAGCAACTCGACGAGGATTGTCCCAGGGAAAACTTCTTCAGCTCCAGCCACTGTAAGAAAGAGAAGCCTTGAATGCATTGAGTTCAATGACACAACTTCTCTCAGTTTCAGGTTTGTCCCATAGGTGACCTCCAAGTGGAATAGTTGTTCAATGAATAAATCAAAATATCTACATGTGAAAACCCCCATCAAATAATTGCAATGCCAGAGTCAATGACTACAGAATTCCTTTTTCAGCAGCTCTTCTTTTTCTTTTGCCACATGCTCTAGGCTTACAGTCACAATGTTGATAAGATATAGTGCTTGCATTCAAGAATCAACGAGGCTTTCTTAAAAGTGATTTGAATTCTGTTTGCCTCAGATCACAGGTTTTGTTCTTTGAGAGCATAGAGGCTCCTTTACAATAGCTTGCAGTAGCAAGCCCATAAATACCTTTTTATAGGGCATGTAATAAACAAGATTTCTTCACACAATGCTCAAAGTCAGAGATTCTGTTCAGTTTTTTTTCCTCACTCTTCCTAAACACCCCTCCTTTTTTCCTATATACAAAACAAACAAACCAACTAATTTCAAATCTTTTGTGGTAAGAAACTCAAGTGTTTCTTGTTGCATTACTTATCCAAAAATTGTTTGTGAGTTCCAGTTTTCATGGGGCTGCAGTTCCTACAGTAAGCCAGTCAGCATAAACCATGCTAAATTGTCACTTAGGTGCAATTTAACCACTTTCCACTTCAATCTTTCTAATACAGGGAGAGAACCTAGAGCCTGATCTGCTGATCTGCTGGGTTTTGATACTCAGATAGAAGGCTCTTTTAAAAGCTGAAGTGCCAAAAGTTTTTCAAAGCAAGACAGAATTTCAGTAGCACTCTGTTGAGAACTCACAGAAGTTGCTTGGCAGCTTTTCCTATGTAATGACAATGATTCTGCCTTCCATGGGAGATCTTCAGAGAAATATAGTCAGTTTGCAAAACAATGTCATTACTCTTGAAAGTAATACTCTTCCAGCATGCTGTCTTTGGAGATCATTATATACAGGACTTGTGCTAGCAGTTTAAATGTGACTGATGTAGGTATGCTACCTGGTGCTTCCTGCTTACAGCATGCAGTACATGTTCTTTGCAATACAACTGAGGCAAAGTTTAGGCAAATGCACTTTATTCTGGCACTGCTGCAGCATTTTTATGAATACTGATTTCAATACATAAATATGCTGGTGCATCACAAATTTGTTGAACCTGGGCATTAAAACTTGAATACTCTTCCAGTCTGTATTCCTCAGTTCCTATATTTAACTATTTAAAGGCACGTATAATTAGCTCAAGATCTATTGAACATATTTTTAAATAAGTACTTAAAAGTAATTATGATAAAAAATTCTAAATTAATCACAGAAACATTACCTACTGCCATCACTCATTAACAGTGATTTGCAACAGTAATGTAGAGAAAGCACAGACACTTTTTAATATAACAGTGAATCCACATGCACAGACATATTCTAAACAGCCAAAATACAGTCTGTTCTAACCTGGATCTTACTAATCTAAGCTGGGAGCAGAATTGATTCTGTTCTTCAATTTTCTTTGATAACTTTCCCGAACTATAATCTTTAGTTCCATACTGGTCCAAGTTTTTTTCTTTTTCCCCTCATCCACACCATTCTGCCAGAATTTGTCTGTAGCATTCTCTAAATTAGGTTCAGTGAGAGAGGAGTATCACCTCAACATTGAAAATATCACTTTCTACAGCTCAATAATCATTCTAGCAATCTCCAACCAAATACATACCCTGTGCTAAGACAGCAAGACAGCTGCAGCTGCCCACAAACGCCATAGTTTTCTTCCTGGCTGGAAGAAAACCTCAAAGTCACACAAAATCCATCCATCTGATGCTGCAGGAGTCTTCAGACAAGTCAGCTGCACTCTATGAGCTGTGGCATTGAAAGCACTGAGGAAGTTCAATGGTACAGTTTATGGATGCTTGACCTTCAACCAGTGATGAGCTTTTTTCTGACCAGTATTATCCACACCATTTCCATGCCAAAACTGAATCTTTAACAAGTAAATAATAATCATTAGGGAAAAAGAAATGTTTTAAAAGTTACCTCTCATTATATATTGCACTCTCTGGATCTAACTACAAAGACCAGGTGGTGGATTGGCTGGGTCATATAATAGGATTTTTTTTCATAAGTACAAAACTGCATCTCTCAAAGAGAATAGGAATTTTGTCTTAGGACTTCCTCTTTGGAGGAAAGGTTACTTTGGAGCCTCAGGAGAGGATGCATTTAATTCTTTACCGAAAGCCCCTATGAAACAGTGCAGTAGGAAATTGAATACGAAATGTGTATTTGGCTATCAGGATTCCTCAACTTTTCCAGACATCAGCTCAAACCAGACTAGCTCTATATATAAAAAAGAAGAAATGCCCTTCCCATTGGTAGTATTTATACAGACCAACCATATTTGGCCACAATGAAAACTAGAAGGCTATTCAAAACTTCCTTATCTGGAATTGGTGGAGATGAAAAGCCATTTCGTCATTTCACATCCTACTGCAGCATAAACCCTTGACAAAATATTTACATTGCAACTGTTTACTTTTACACCCAAACCTCTCACTCTTCATGTTCTGTTCCATTTCTTCCACATGGCATTATCCAAAATTAATTATTCAGACCAGGAAGCTGAAGTGAGAGAGACAGAAAACCTTAAAAACTTATTTGACTGAAGATTCATTGGGGAAAAAAAACAAAACTTTTTTTGAGCTACTGCTGGTCAAGCTTTATGTTTATTAGATTCTGAAGACAGACCACAAAAACTGAAGCTTCAAGCACATAGCAAAGAAAAGGTGGAGAATCAATGCATGACAGGACGGTTGTTTCTAACTGATTTTATTCCACCTAAACACAATGACGAGCACTGCTGACTATACAGATGAGCTAATCTTGATATATGTTGATATATTCATATGTTATGAAAATCTACACAGACAGGGAAATCCAGCAACTGTATACAGCTGAAACCAGACTATCTGCAAGTCTCCAAAACTTTGGTCCTGAGGACCACAGTCAGCATGCTTTGAAGTGACAGAAAACAATTTGTTCACTGACAACTGTCTCCAAGCTAATAATTTCCAAGGCTCACTTAGAGGATACATCTTAGAGAATAAACAGTATTATTTTATCTTCTAAGAGATATTGTGGGTACACAAGTAGTTCTGCCCAAAGATTTGCATCTCTCATTTTAATTTTTATTTAAGGAGATATAGACCTATGGAGCAAGAGGAAATCTTCTACATGGTCCCAGGCTGCCAGACCCTGTTAGGTGAAGCAAGCCTTAAATGGCATCTTTTCACACACAGCTGAGTGAAAAGAGCTTCACTGAATTTAGTATACCCTTAATCATAGCTGACAGCCAGGAGGTGGATCCACAAAGGTGTGTAGGAATTATGCTGATGTCAATAGGACTCTGCACATGAATGATATGAGGAAAAAAACCTCATAATTTGCACCAGTGAGGGTCTTGACTGGTGGATAATACATGCTTAAGCCTGATAAGATTAATAGACTGATGCAGTCAAAGATCAGTATATAAGGAATACAGATACGACTTGTGCTCTCTTGAAAACAGGGAGGGCCAGGAATAAGCCCAGAATAGGCACCTGGCTCTTGGAGCCTTGCACTGAGGGGTATACTCTGCATGCAAGACTGTGTCAAGCCATTAGGATCATCAAATAACTCTCTTCCTTTCTCTGGGGGCATGGAAATCAGATATGAGCACTTCAAACGAACAACTGGAGAAGATGGCAGCTTTAATTCCAAAGGCACCATTTGCCAGAATCAAGCAGTCTTCCCAGTCATTTTCTGCAAAGCAGGGAATGATTGCAGAATGATCAGAAAGCTCAGCTGAGATGACCACAGCCTGACGTTCCATTTTCCAATGTCTTCCTAATTCAATAGCAGAATGCAAGCATTTCTACAAAAGCTGGAGGCTGTCTGATATTTCATTGCTAGCTGCCTTTGAAGTCTTTGCTAGCCAATCCATTGCTAAAGCAGAGGATTCCAGTTCCATGCAACCTGAGCAGGATGTCCGGCATCAGTTCTTTTTGGTTTTTATCTATTTGATAGTTTTTTTAAAGAATTCTGTGGTGTGCTCTAAAACCTAGGTGTTTTTATTTGGTTAACTGGGATTGGGATTTACACTAGACTGGCTACTCTCTTCACAAAAGTACCAACTTTAAGATGACTTGGAACTAATTATCTTATTTGTAACCAATGCCTAAACCTATTAAGAGAACTACTGAGCTTGTGCTCTTGCTAGAGTACCCAAGGGCATTCCAAGAAGATGGAGGGCTTGACATTATCTAATGTTTGTGTTTCTTCATGAAGCCAAGATAAGTTCCTAAATCAAAAAAACAAAACAGGAAATCGTTAGAAGATGTACAATGATCTTAGCAACCAAAATTACTAGATCAAGATTTTCATAAAGAATTAGGCATTTTAGGCACTCTAGATTTTTGTTTTTTAAAAAGTGCTGCATCTTCCCCATCCTCTCCTCCAGAGAGCTGTGTGCTTTCACAGTGTTATTTTTCTAAATCTGTGGTTTTGGCTATGAAGTAACCAATGTATCTTTAAAATAAAGGCTCCCTTCTTATGGTGAATGAAGGCAATAAAATTGACAATGAAGCAGGTGGCGACACTGATACTCTCAGATTGCATAATTAGTCTGAGAAAGGGCTGCTGATTTTATTCTTTTGCAGAAAACAACATCTTTGGGGCTGAAATCCTGGTTCTGTCAAAGTTGTGAAAATTTTACAATTCACTAGGTTTGGTTTCCCTCATTGCACTGCTCTTTGATTTCTCCATGCTGTTCAATTTTTTCCTGCTTCTCAATTCTCCATTCAGCTTTGAGCCTCTTACCCATTGGGAAAACACTCCATAGTGAGCAGGATAGGGAAGAGAAAGCTGCTGTTCAGCATGAATGCTTGCCATCTTCTTCAGAACAGGGCATGTTTACTCAACCTTTCAACAACGTGTGAGGAATAAAAACCCACTCATTTAACTAGCTGCTCACCTGCTCTTGCTTCTGGGACTGCAACAGCTTGATAAGAGTGAATGTATGTTGAAATAACGAACCTGGATAACCACAGAGGAATTATTTATACAGCCGAGCTCCCCCAGGAAAATCTACAGGTGGGGTAAGGGACTGGCAAAACCCTGTGTTCCTCCAGGATTTTTGAGTCCTTAAAGGTGTTCACATTTACACCTGCTGGGAACTACTGCCGGTTTTGTAGTTTTTCAGTGTAAACACCTCTTTAAAAAAAATAAATAAATCCCACAGTACTTTTCTTTTATTCTGCCCTGGAGCACTGAGAAGAAAGTTGTGGTGATGACAGCAAATGTACCAATTATCCTGCAAAAGCCACTTGGCCACCCAAAGGTAGCTGTTCACCAGTTGCACAAGCACAGATAAACTTTGGGTGTCAGCAGCAGTTGAACTCTAATTAACCCCTCTGAGGATTTGTGCAGCAACAGACAAATAACCTGGATTTTAGAAAGTGGAACTTATTTAATTAAGTCCATCTTTTTAAAGTTTTGGAGATCTCAAAAATATAAAACCCCTTACTTGGTACAGGAAGAACTATTAGGGGTGGGTTCACTGGTTTCAAACAAGTTACTAAATCACAGAATTATAGAATCAGAATGGCTTGGGTTTAAAAGGACCTTAAAGATCATCTAGTTCCAACCCCCACACCTACAGGCAGGGACACCTTCCACTAGACCACATTGCTTGAAGCCCCATCCAATCTGGCCTTGAACACTTTGAGGGATGGTGCATCCACAACTGCTCAGGGCAGCCTGTTCCAGTGCCTCATCACCCTCACAGTAAAGAATTTCTTCCTAATACGGAATCTATTCTCTTTCAGTTTAAAACCATTACCCTTTGCTCTATCACTACATGCCCTTGCTAATAGTCCCTCTGCAGCTTTACTGTAAGCCCTCTTTAGGACTAGAAGGTGCTAAAAGGTCTCCCTGAAGCCTTCTCTTCTCCAGGCTGAACAATCCTAACTCAGTCTGTCTTCATAGGACAGGTGTCCCAACCCCTCTGACCATCCTCATGGCCTTCCTCTGGACTTGCTTCAGCAGGTCCATGACATTCTTATACTGGGGTCCCAGAGCTGGATGCAACACTCCAGGTGAGGTCTCAGAGGAGTCAAGGAGAATAACCTCCCTCAACCTGCTGGTCACATCAATGTATTAATGTATTTATTTTGGTTTAAAATCAGTGTTTTCCCTCTTCCCACCCTCCTCTTAGCATTGAACAAAGCCCAACAAGGTAAGTATGTTGTCAGCTAAACACTAGATTCCCTTAACTATGTGTGTGCTGGGGTTAATTCCTATGATAGCATTTCTTTTTCTCCTTTAAGCCAATTCAGTTTTGTACTTTCTCTTATTATCTTTCAGAGCATGCTCCTAGAACTATCATCCATTATGAAAAAGTAAGCACATTCTAAGGAGAAGAAATAAACTAAGGGACTGAGCACAAACTGCCTTCAGCAGAGAGATGAAAAGCAGATTTTCTGTCGTTATGTTCCCCTTTCCCACTGCTATAATGCTAAATTGATAATACAGTTTAAAAAAGCAAACACTTTATTCCTCCATTTCATGCCAATCCCAGCTGTACTGTACTCTGACTGCTGGTGTTAATGGGTAGCTTGCTTCACGACTCAAGATTTCTCTCATGTAGACTGAGCTGGATCTTGTCAGTGTGTGCTGCCACTGCAGATAGAGCCTTCTGTCTTTGGGGAGTGTTTTGGGATGTACAACTTGTGCATGCTAGTGGTGTTCATATCAGAAGCCAGCCTGATCCACAGAACTTCAAGGTAGTGTAAGACCCAAGGCACGAACAAGAAAGGAATAGTTTGATTTGAAAGTAACCTGGAAGGCTACGTGACGTCTATCTCTTCAGCAGCTGATGAATAAAAAGACAGAAGAAACACTCATGGCATCTGAAAGGACAGAAAATTAACGAGAGAAAAATACAGCTGAAGAATATCTGCTGCTTGTCTGCCTGTGCTAATGCAATCCTCAAACTCTGATAGACTTTCCATGCTAATGTAGCCTCCTCATAGCTAATGCTTTTGGATTTAAATTTGAAACTAAGATATATCAGACAATTTAAGTGCAAAACATCTATCCTTTCCAGTTTGCTGTATGAGATCACATCATAGTGATGAAGATCTTATTTGCTTCACAATCTCATTCATTCATACAGAAGAACCAAAAGATAAGCAAAGCCAAAAAGAGCTCATTTCAGTTTGCTAGTACAGCCTAGCTCAGGAGGGTTGGCTTTCTGGGTTGTATGCAGGCCAAGGAAGCAGCCCAAGAAAGCAGCTCTTCCACTGGTGTACCACTGGAAAATAAAGCACCTTATTCTGACTGTCCCTGATCCTGTTTCTGGCCACATCAAGCTGCTTTTATTTGTCAAGCTTATCACAGTTCACATTTGCTATCACCTCAGAGGGGAGCAATGCTTGGAACAAGTTTGTTTGCTATGCATCTTTCCCTAAGCATAAAAATCTTCCATGACTTGACAACTCTAAGGCAAGGCTAACAGAAATCAGGACTGCAAGAAAATAACTCAAGCATAAAGATTATAGTGTTTTGGTTTTGTTTAAGAGCATGATTTACATTCATATTCTGCCTCACTAGAAACTCATTGAAAATTTACCTGTGCATTCGTTCAGTATTTTAAGGCAAAAAACCCAAAAAACAACAATAACAACTTGAAATGCTGGCCATTAAATGCCAGCAACAACAGAGGGATGGAGAAACAGCTTTGCTAATGTACTTGATCTACTCCCAGGCTGTGTAGACATGGTGAAGGCAACATCTTCTGACAGATGTGATGAGGTGGGAAGCCTTCCTCATATATTCTCAACAGGAAGATTTGGAAAATTGAGTAATGAAACTGGAAAGTAACACTTGGTTTTCTTCCATGAGAATTTTGATTGAAACATAGCAGGAAATTTTCACTGCTGCAAATGGAGGAGAATGCAGCTTGCATCTCTAAGGTTGGTGACCAAGGAAATACCTGCAGAGTTCCATCTAGTGACAAAAAAGCCTGGGGACCTCCCTCTAGCAGCCTGCCCTCTTCCCCACTCCACAGAGTATCATCCCAGCAAGTGTGTGGGCCAGGGTAGGACAACTGGTCACGCCATTCCACCCTCCCTGGGTCTCCTCCTGCCAAGCTGCTGACACCAGGACAGAGGTGGTTGATGTGGGGCTCCCACAGCACAAACACCTCCCCGCTAGACCCCATGTCCTGCTTACGGTAAATAGCATCTAACGCTGTCGTAATTTCTTCTTTCCTGCTAATGTTCCATGGCACGAGTTTCCTCCTTCAGAAGGGAATATACAGAGATTTTTCAGCTAAATTTTGTTTCTACAGAAACCTCTCTCAGTTTCTTTCAGGTTTTCCTTAAAGGGGAAACAAACCCCGGCCTCTTCCCTTACCCTCCAACAAGTACGCCGGCGCTTTAGAAGAGCAAAACAAAGACTGAGCAGAATTGCCTTAAGTCACGCACTAGGGGAATGGCTATAGATACAGCTTATTTGATCTTCCAAAAAAACCTTATTTCATGTTTGCAACGGAACACCCTGGGCTGTTCCTGCAGATCAAAGGCAACTGGATCCCTGGATCAAAGACTGCTAGTGAATTAGCAGTGGGACCACGTGAGCAGAAGCCTCTTCATCAGTCCAGAGATTCACCTGGCAGTAACAACTGCGTCCAACCCACCTCCCGTATCTCACCTAAAACTGCATGTTAACCAAGCCCTGCAACATTGATTTCAGAGTCGAGACGATTTACAATACATAATGATATGTCTTTATTTCATCAACAGAAATGGTGTCTAGACAAAATTCAGTTAACACTAGCAATTCAAATGAATGAAAAGGGTTGGGTGGTTTTTTTTCATTTTTGTTTTTTTGCACAATACTGTATTTACAATGAGTAAATGACATTTTAAATTCATTAGTTCATAGCAATGCTTTCTTCCAAAAAGGTAAAAATTCTTAGTAACAGAGAGTAAGCATCAACAGCCACCTCATTTATTTATACAATAAAAATCACAAGAAACCACAGTCACCTAGAAAAAAAAAATAAAGACAAGCTTAAGAACTAGTACAATAAAATGATGCATTGAATTAAGTTACATTAATCGCATAGAATTTGTGTAAAAAGTATGTAGAAAAAACACCTGATGTAACCTGTTACAGTCATTGACCAGTTATGAGAGGTACAGAGGGTTATACAGGTAGATATGTGTGAAAACTGTCCATACTGTTTGACCTGGGGAGGAAGAGAAGAGGGGTTGCACCCCCTTGCATACACTGATAAAACCCTGTTTTGAATATGGCCTCTGAAGTTTGTAAGGCATATATAAGAGGTGCACTTGTAACCAACTGGTTCTGGAACAAATTCTTAGGGCATCCTCACCCTTGAAATCAAAGGTGATGCTTGCAACTTGGAGTAAACAACCACGCACCGAATATCACCAAAGTGTTTAGTATCATTCCTGCTGGTCTGAGGGATCCAGAGAGCTTCAGGCAGAGCAAACGCAGCAGCGAGAACAGGACTGAAACCGTGCACGATTCTCTCGGGCACATCACAGATGCAGGGTGCCACCAGCCTGGGCAGGGGGTGCCAGCCACAGCCCCCAGCACGGGGCAGCTGCTCCCTCCTCTGCCCTGCCCACATCCCAGAGCGTGGGCTCCTCTGGCTGCAGGCATGAGCCCACTGGGAACTGCAGCTCCTGCCTGGCTCCCCCCACAACAGGGGGGGTCGTTCGGGTTCCTAGCCTGGGACCATCTCTGCTTCTAAGCAATCAATGAGATCAAACACTGCCAGTTCCCATTTCTATTTTGGGATGCTAGTTTCTTTCTGCATGCCCTTAATTAGCCAAAAGGGACAACAGTGGCACTGCATGAACCACATAGTGACTTTCACTTATACCAAGGGCTCTGCCCACAGTCACTTAAGTTTGCACAAGAACAGGAGTCATCTAACTGGCTTTTTAGCAGTCGTTTGGGGTAATAAGCTTATAAAAAGATATTTTTAGCATTCCTTCCTGCCAAAAAGTGATTTTGTTTGCAAAAATGGCAATATTATCCAAGTAATACCTTAAAATGCTTATCAATAATTGACTTCGATATAAATAATATCTATCTTGGTGGAGTGTAGGAAAATACTGTACACTTAGTCTTTGCCAGTAATGCCATTAAAATTTTGAGAGTAAAGGGAATATTATTCTACAGACCACCAACAATAGATCTTTTAAATATACACACAGTATTTGAACATATGCATATACACATATATTATATTCTACAGCATCAGACCTGATGCCTGAGTCATAAAATACTCCAGGGAGTATTATAAATATACATATATGTATTATAAACAGGAAAATACACAAACACACACTCTGACTAGAATTACAGATGTATGTATACATACATACATACATGTATTTTATATATGGATGCAAAATTAACTTGGACTGTGTTGGCAGAGACAAAATTGAAACAAAGTCAAAATCTGTTGAGAAAATTTTTAACAGGAAAGAGAGCAGAAATTCTTTATGTTAATAGTTTGAGTTTCACCTCACTTCTGATAAAAATAAAACTGCTCCATACTTAGCAGATCCCCTCCTTATGCAAAGCCGTTGCTCATACTGAGCTAAAACTTCTCAAGGCAGCCCTAAAATAGAGACTTTTAAAATGCTGTAGCCATGAGCTACAACATTCACCCAGAGACACCTTCAAAAGCATCTCAGATCAGGGAAAAAAAAAAAAAGGTGGAAGCAGCACTCCTTGTTGCAATGGTAGAGGATGTGAAGTGGAGCAAAATGTGAGCCTGTGGAAGCCTGGCAAATGTCCACTTCATCTCACTGCAAAATTCACTGAGGGTCTCCTATTCTGCGAACGCATCCCTCGCTTGCTCTTCACCACCACAGCAGTGGATTACAAGACACTGTGAGGATGTGATGTTGATTCTGGAATTGCAATGCTTCACCATGCCTTCTCCTAGTGGATCAGTTTTCATTTTATAACAGGATTATAGTGATTCCAGCATGCAGATTTGTTTTATTTACTAGGCAATCATGAAGTCACATATTAAAAAAATTAACTATATATCTAGGCATTTTAACTTCTATTTAAGCACTCTTTAGGATACAGACATGATGAAGTGTGGCACTCCAGATTAACAACCACAGTATCAGAATTAATCATTTCTCTGGCAGGAGTTAATCCACTTAGCAAAGTTATGTATCTCATTCCCACTCTCCTTTTTAAAGAGAAGTAGCAGTTAGCATACTAATCACTGTGGCTTGCTTTTGCAGCACATTTTACTTCCTTGGGAAAAAAATAATACAGGGATTAGATCCAAAAATATAGTGCATCTTAAAAGCAGCATATACCCTTAGAAAGACATTTAATAAATTACTTGTACAATATATAAAATAATAGTCTTATACTGCAGCATCAAACTCTTGACGCCTGAGTCACCACGTTAAGAAGTCAGTGATATAAATACTGGGATCTCCTGATAACACAGCCAACATTTTTGCTTTTGTTTTGCTTGTTTTCTGTTTTGTTTTCACTCTTTTCTTTTTTTTAATTTATTTTTTCACTACCTTTTTGTTCCAGAATCAGCTTGCAATGAGCTTTGTGTTCAAGGCACCCCCAGAGAACGCAGAGAAACAAACACATTTTATAGTGTAGTACTCACCTGACAAAGCATAACAAGCCTAAATGAAATGAGGTTTATGAGGTTTCCTGGCAATACAAGTATAGCAATAGCAGAGGAAAAGGAGGACTAGATACAGACTGGACAAAGCTCCAGGGACTCACATGTCCACGGGAGCAGAGCAGTGCTCAGCAGGGAGATGGGGTCTCACCGTGCCATTCTCAAGCAACGCCCAGCAGGAGAGATGCTGCATGTATCCTCTTTGACAAATGCAAAGAGATTCTTAAGATCACAGTGACCACTGGCCAAAGTCTTAGAATTCTGCAGTCAGATTTTTTTTTTTTTGCTCTTTCCAATGGTATTTTGTGGTCATTTGGTTTGACCTCGTGAGACAAGAATGGTTGGGTATGTAAACTGACGTCCAGGTCTGAAACTAATTCTCCCAGTATCTTCCTTTAATGTTAGCCCAGTAACTGCTTTGAAAGCCACATGGTTCAAAATAGCAAAAAAACTTCAAAACAAAATAGAAACAAAAAACAACCACCACCACCACCACCAAAAAAACCCCACTGAAAAACCATGATACATGTAAATATAGGAAGCAATGACACAAAATCAGCCACTTCTAATGGGAAAGAATGAAATCAAACATCCAGAAAAGCTTGCAGGGGAGGGAAAGAGAGAGACGAGAGAAAGGTTGAGGAAGAGACACTTATTTGAGCAGTGGTTTTACATATCAGTTCCCAAGGTAGAGGAAATCAAGAGACCCAGCACCAGTATGAGGCCAGGTCAAACCTAAGAGCTGCAGCGCAATGGGTTGTGTGGGTGGGTTTTTTAAACCGTTGGAATGAGGTCAAGAGTACCAGTTGCACATGAGTTGTTAGTAGAGTAAATCTTCATGTCAGGAAGCAAGTTAAAACTTGGTTTTATACTCATAAAACATTCTATCTATTCATATATATAGGAGGTCACTTAAAAATAAAAAAGGCAACAGAAAAACATCTTTAAAATACTGTGTCAGTTGACCCTTCCCTCCCGCTCGCCCCCAACCCCCCACCCCAAGTAGCTATGACTCTATAATGTGATTCACATTTAGTTTTAAATTCTAGCTTTCACCATGGTCTCATAGAAACAAAACTTCTCTGCGAAGCACAGAACTGCTTTGCAACGTCAACAAATTAAAAGGAAAATCAAATCCCACCCCCCCTCCCCGCCAAAGAGCTTCTCAGTGAAGTTACCTGCAAAGGATGGTTGGGAGGGGGTTCAGATATTTCTAGGTTAAGCTCTTTTAAAAAGAAAGGACAACTCCTCCCCCTTTTTCAACCGTGTGAACTAGGAGTTTATGGCATTTGTATATTTTTGAACATATAAAGGTAAGGATTTTGTACAGTAATGATTAATACTTAAACATAAATATTCTCCTACATTATATACTAGTTTTTCTTTGTACATGCGGGGAAAAAAAAGTATTTTCAACAAACATGGCACATGCTATATGCATTTCCTCCTCAGTAGCTTGGCTACAATTACAATAGTTTGCATGAGGAGGATAAAAGCAAGACTTTGTGGCGAGTGGGCGACAGTCCATGAGCACAGTCTGAAGATGGAAGAAAGTGGAGAGAGGGAGCTGATTCCTCCTCCAGGGTTCAAGATACTGATCTACTTGAGTGCCTCAAAAAACCACCAGCGCACACCTCTAGTGTAAACGTTAGCACAGAAGACCACATTATCACTTAGTGCTTCTGAGAAGCTGCTTCCCCACCCTTTTTTTTTTTTTTTTTTTTTTAAACAGGTGTGAACAGCTGGTCATTTTTTTTTCAGCGAGAACAAACAATATCAGCCAATAAAGCACATGACAGTTGTCGTCGATAAAGCCACACAACCTGGCACACGTAGGGCAAAGAACCACAAAATAAAAACTCAGTACACTTAGAATAGTAATAATTATCAAAAAAGCATTAGGAGGTTTTTCTTCTGTCTACACTGTACATACAGATGTTATGCTTGGAAAGCTGCTGTCTCACACAGTCATAACATGAGTCAACATTAAGATACAAGTCCAATACAGTTACAACTAAGCCAATTCACTGAGTAGTCTCCTTTGAGACAGCGCTCTTTTAGCTGCAGTTTGTGCTGAGGGCAATGCTGCAGGATGAGAGGATCCTGGAAAGCAACATTTTGATGGGTAAGTGACCAAATCGGGTGTTGGAAAACGTATGTTTTGCTCTTAGAGGATACAGTGCTAGCTGGACTTCCGTAAGGAAGCCAAAGTCAACAACTAGGGGTGTGATCCTGCAACCCTGCCTACCTAGGCAGGGTCACTGACTTCACCAGACCCACCTCTGCAACTTGGGTCTGGTGGGGAGAACAGGTAACGTCTGAGGAAAGCTGAGGTCAGGCTCTGGGGACTAGCCGGAGCAGCAGTTGCTTCCATGAGTAAAGGATGCAGAGTGGGGCTGGAGAAAAAGCCCCCAAGTATATTGACGTGATCTCTGTTTGCTTTACTTCGTGGAACATTTGATGAATTGATCCAGTTGTCAAATACACTTTTCTCTAAAGAGTGAAATATACTTTCCCCTATAAGACTCCAAAAGCATCATTAACAGCACTTAAACTTGGTTTGTGAAACAGAAAGAAGTCTAAATATAAAAATAATTCAAGCAGATTCTCTTTACAAATTGTATAGTGAATTCAGTATTTGGCAAGACCGTTTTTACTACATAATGAGCTCCTGAGTGTTTGTCTATTAGATAAAAATTTTCTATTTCCTTTAAGCCATAAAGCAAAGAAAACCATATACTCAAGTTATTCTGAAGTCATGACTTCATTTATGAAAAGAGGTTTGACCAGAAACTCAGTGCAAGTGGCAAAGTTGACCATTACTGTACAGTATCTGCAAGAAAATAAAATAACTCCACATTGCCCAAGAGGCACAGAATGGCTGTGCCAAAAAAATTGTCTATAATAAAATCTCAAATAAGTTTCCGACATTAAAGTTTTATAAATAAGTACAAATTGAATGCTATTGCTGAACTGCGAACTGAGGAAAAAATTATCGTGTAACAAGTTACCAAACTAGTTCTAGCATCAAAGACAAAAAGGAATGTTGGAACTTGTTTGTACAATAGAAATGAAAGCTTCCAGTTTGTAGGATGAGAAAAATTGAGGCATGCAGGGACTCTTGCATATGGATATATATATTTTATATATATTATATATAATATGTACAGTTTAGCTATAAAACTTTGATGTGTAAAGAAGCTGTCTTCAATGAAAAATTGAACATTCAGAGGAAATTCCTGAGTTAGGGTTTTGTGACATGGGCCACTGAGAAAAAAGCTGCGGTTGGGTCCTCAGAGGTGTTATGTCCATCCCTGTTAAGATTGAAATCAACATACAAAAACAGACAGTGTTGCCACTGCTTCGTTCCCTGCCTGAGCAAGGGATAGCACCATTGTGAAGAGAACTCCTGCTTGTAGAGAGGAGGGAATACTTAAAAACAGTATTGCTGCTAAGACCACTGTAGTGTGCACCAAATACGTTCTTCTAGACAACAAATGAACACTGCCACTGGCTGACTGAAGAACACCTGACCAGGTGTAAGGTTAAGGTTACGAGTCACTAGGTGTAATCTTTCCTAGGCTGTTCATCTGTTGTACATTTATCAGTCATTTCCTGACAGAAGTCTACCGTGACCGTTTGGCTGCTCTGCTCTGGTGGGAGCTCTCTCTCGGGGTAAGTACCTGCGTCAGCTCCATCCAATCCCGCGCCCGCCGAACAATTCTCCGAGATGTTGTTGGGCAGCCAGGACGCTCCCAGCTGCACTGAGCCTTGCTCTGAGCAGCACTGCATGCTCTCCCCGACGCACTGGGAGGTCACCAGGCTCTGCTCCACTCCAGCTGGGGCGGGGCTGATGGTGGTGACCGGCTGTAGATCCATGGGTCTGAGAACGGGGCAGTATCGGTGGAGAGCTTGGATCTGTTCCGGGCTCTGCATGTCTCTACACACTTCTTGCGAAAGACACGAGAAGTTGTCTAACAGCTCTCCCATGCTTGCTTTCAGCTGGTTCCTTTCTGAGAGCAATTTCTCTTTTTCACACACCTGAAAAATAAAGAAGGTGCCTTAGGCTGAGGAAGGGGCATCCACTGCCTGCTCACTTTGGGCACTGTATGCAGCAGCACCCAAGAACACCAACATGTCACACCTGTTTTCATATGGCCAGAGGAAAAGCCAGAAAGACATCAAGTGTTTGACCACCACAGTCTGTGTGGACAGCAGTTTGGGAAACATCTGGAGAAAAACATTTGAACTGGAAGAGGACAGAATCTCACGTAGTTCCCACAGAACTGCTCCCTTTATAAACTAAGGCTGCCTGACAGATGGTACAAAAGAACACTGAACAAAACATTTTGAGGGAGACATGCCATTTCCCATCTAATCAGCAAGAAAATGGGTTAATTCCTGAGGTGAGGGTAAGCTGCTGATGTTTGGTTCAGCCTTGAACTGTCAGGTTGGCTGCTTAGGCTGGGTGCACCTCCTGGAGCTCTGTTACCACTGAGAGTGGTGAGTTTATTCAGAAGAGAGGATCTAAGTGCTCTGTGGTCTGCACCATGGCTCGTTTTCTTATGTTCTGGTGCTTAATGGTTTGGGCTTGATCTAATACAGATATTTTTATGAACCCAGCCTAGGGTTTTGCCTCTAAAAAACGGGTGTTGACACAGTGTAGACTGACTGGGATGGTCCTGCATCTCCTTCTGTCTCAGGCAGGTGGGCATACAGCTCGAGAGAGTAGATGAGATTCTGTAGAGTACCAGAACTATTTCCAGAGCTGAGCTGGCCCCAAAAGCAGCGCAGCCACGTATCTCACCTAGTAACACTGCTAAACCCAAGATGTCTCAGCATCTGAGGTGTGAAAGCTCCACAACTCAGATAATCCAAACATGGGTGGTTGTTGACAGCTGATAGTATTGCCCTGGGTCCAGAGCTCACACTGGAAGCATACAGCTGTGTGTATGCGAAAGAGAGCAGTGCACATGAAAAGAACTAACTGCTAAAATATTGATAAATCTATCAAGAAAGCATAAAAATAATAAAAAAATAAACAGATGCTCAAGTACATCTTGAGATGATGAATTATGGAGGAGAATATGCTGCGAGTTTGCAGGGAAAAAAGGGAATGTGAGTGGGTAGATGAATGAGTGAAAGCAGGCAAAAAAAAATTACCTATCAAACTCTGAGGATACAAGCATTTCACTCACTGTCTGCTGTGAAACCATCTGTGTCAGGAAGATGGGCGACTTAAAGTAAGTAACTACAGGGGGAAAAGGGGTCTTTCATAAAAAAACACTCAGCCAAATGAAAAACCCTTAAACCACAGCACCACTATGTCTTTCATAAGAATGGAAACTGCTGATCACAGAGAGGACAGAAGACAATAAATGGATTTCCAGTGGTCATGTGTTGTGTGTTTATTCTTTTCTCTGTCCCTGTCTTCCAGCTCAGGGGGCTGGATACCCAGAGAACAACTGTTCTTACTATTGAGTAAGACTGAGGCAAAGAAGGCATTAAGTACCTCAGCCTTTTCCTCTTTCTTTGTTTCTATGTTTTTCCTACATTCAATAAAGTATGAAGATTCTTCTTGACCTTCCTTTTGTTGCTTGTCTGTTTCTAAAACATTTTTGTTGTCATTTACAGCAGTAGCCAGGTTAAGTTCTAGTGGGATTTTACCCTTCTAATTTTCTCCCTGCATAACTTCATTATATCCTTGTAGTCCTCCTGAGTTGCTGCCCCTTCTTCCAAAGATAATAAACTCATTTTTAACTTGAGTTCCAGCCAAAACTCTGTTCAGCCAGGCTGGTCTTCTCCAGTGTCTCACATTTTGGCACATGGGATCAGCCTGCTCTTGTGCCTGAAAGATTTACTTCTTGAAGAATGTCCAGCTTTCCTGGACTCCTCGGCCCTTCAGTACTGCCTCACAAGGGATTTTTCTCAACCAGTCTCCCAAACAGGCCAAAGTCTGCATTCTGAGAGTCCAAGGTGGCAGTTCTGCTGCTCCTCCAACCGCCAAAAACTCCATCATTTTGTGAATACGGTGCCCAACAAGGCATCCAGCCATCACTTCACCCACCAGCCCCTCACTGTTTGCAAACAGGTCCAATGGGAGGCCTTCCCTACTTGGCTCACTCACTGCATATTGCCACATATTCAAGTCCCCTTTGCTAAATAGAAACATCAACTTTTTTTGGGAAGAATCCTGCACCTCAAATAGTTTTTCATTCCTCAAATTGAGCAGGAATCAAGCCCACAGGGCCACTCATATGCCTTTCATTCATTCCCCTGAGATGCGTGTTTGTGCTGAGGAGAGGACTTGGAAGCTTTCTTTTGTCTGTCTACATTTTACTATATCAGACAATAACAGCAATGTCACAGGATTGCATTAAATCAATTAACTCAACTAATTTTCAAGTGAAAGGCTACAGGCTGAATCACCCCTTGCTGCTAGTCCAGCCCTCAGAGTGCTGCTCCTGAGGCTCTAGAGAGTGAGAAACAGGAACTCCTCCCCATCACCAGCTCAGTGCAGAGGGACAGGCATGTGCAGCTAAGACTGGACCTGCTTCCTCTGACAGCCTGACGAGGATCCATCCACTCTTTCACTGTGCAGAACCTCTGACTCACCCTGTACACACTCAGCATTACACTCAGTGCAGGAAGCAGTTGCTCACTATTTTGTTTATCTTTGTTGTGTTGTTTGTTTTGCATCAGTGGAGCACTACTTTGAACAATGTTTTGATTTTGGTTTTTTTTCCCCCAGGGCTTCAGCAGCACAGCATCTGAAGGCTTCACAAGCCTTGGTGATTGAAGGCTCCCAGCCAGCTTGTGAGGTCAGTGCCACCTCCCTGTTACAGACGGGAAGCAGACAGGCACAGGCAGTGAGTAACCCAAAGTCACGCAGCTTTCTGCCATTTGTGAGGTGATGGCAACTCAGCTTCTTCCAACAAATCCCTGCCTCTTTCACACTATGTTTCCTACAGCTTGAGCAGAGAACAAAGCAAATGAAACACAACAAACCTCACCTGAGGTGCACCATGACTGAAAGCGAGAGGAATTTTCTGAGCAGCCACTTGGCCTCGCTCCAGTCACCTCACTCCCTTACATTAAAATGTGGTGGCACTGTCTACTGGGCATTCTGCTAATGAATATACACACTGACTGAACCCCCTGAAGGCTGGACTGGAATTGCTGCTGGTGCCCTGCAGGCTGGGCTGCAGTGAGGGCAGGGCACTCACCAACTTGCGGATTTCACATTCGAGGTTCTGAATGCAGTCCAGTTTCCTCTTGCGGCAGCGCTGCGCTGCAATCCGGTTCTTGCTGCGCCGGCGGACATCGTGGATGAACTCCAGCTGCTCTGAGGTTAGCTTGTGCATCTTTATCATCATCTGGAAATCATTCCTTGGAAGATCTGTGATTTGATCAACAGGAAAAGGAAGTTTCACCTAAAACAAACAAACACAAGACAAGAGCAAAGAGTCATATTTTGCCTGCTCAATGCAAGCTGAACAACAGTGAGTGGAAGGACGATTATCTTTGCTGCCACCCCCTCAATAAGCAACAAACCAAGTTTTACATTGAGCAAGTTCTTCCCTTGTGACACATTGTGGAGGTCCAGATGGTATGGACAAGATGATAATCGTACTTAAATCAGCAACACATATGAATAATCTCAGATAAAAATTTCATCTTTCTACAAAGTCTTAATAAATGATCTCATTGCATTAAAATAAGGTTCTGTCCACCAAGAGACACAGCTTTTTGGAAAGAGTGAAGTACCTTGCTGCTATTAAATTCAAGCTAGTTTCAAGGAAGGGGCTATTACCACAGCAGGAAACATGTCTCTGCTTGGACTGCAGGACTGGAAGTTTGATTAAGTATGAGGTTAAAAATACAACCTGACACCTCAAGTGGATGAAAAATACTGCACTGCAATTAGGAAAGGTCATCTAATCAGCATTTCAACTGAGCAATATGCTGTGTAAGAAGGAAGGGTCAGAAGAGTGAGATGCAACATACCCTCTCCTGCTAAAATATATACATTTAAAAATAAACCTATACATGTTGACACTCTAATATTCTTGCAGATTAAAGAGCACTGAAATTGTATTTCTTGAAAAGGTCAGGGTCTGACTTCAAGAATCCTAGCAATTATGTATTAAAGCAGTGCAAAACACAAAGCTCCCAGCAGTCTGAAGCAATGAACACACATTGTGTGAAAAGTTGGAGAATGGTGGATGTGCTCAAATCCTTTTAGTTTTTTTGGCCAAAATCTATCAGCTTGCTCAAATCAAAGTAAACACCTCTCCTTACAAACCGTGCTTCAGTTAGAGCCTTGGACTGATAACTATCAAAAAACCTGATGCTCCTCAGCCAGCTGGTGGTCAAGTAAGAATCAGCTGACAAAACTGAAGGAGATGCAGAGTAATTCCATTGACCCCTTCTTTATTTCTGAGTCATACCCACACTGCCCAAAAGATGGCAGTAAGTATTTATATTTCTGTCCCTATTTGGTACAACCGAACCTCTGGAACATGGAGACTATACTGCACACAGGCTATCAAAGAAGGTAAGTTGCTCCAGCCAAACGAAAGACATGGGTTGAAAACATTCCTTTGATGTTTGAAACATGCATTGTCTTCAAATGATACACTTAAAAATAATTTGGAAATAAAGAAAGTAACAACATGGATTATAAATTGTCTTCTTCAGAGAGCCGAGTTGTGCAAGCAGAACAGTTTGCTGAGGACACAGGCACACCAACACACAGAGGTGGCCTCTGGCACTGACAGGACCCTCACCAGGCAGCTGAACCTGCCAATAACCAGCTCTTCACCTTGTTTATGGGTGTTCTTGGGTGTTTTCTTGTACCCTTCTAACATTGCACTGCCAAGCCTGGGGTACGTGAAGTTCTGTGCAAACACCTACCACACTCTTCCAGATGGCTTCATGCCCTGAATGTTCATTCATGCCCCTCTGCCCCACGTTTCCAGGCACTGCTTCATAACACACTACTTGACAGGTCAATTGAAAGCAGCAAGGAATGCCAAACGCTGCCCAAACCCTCCCAAATTCTTGCTTGTACACACAAAGGCTGACCTTAGGCACAGTGATGTGAACTACCTTGTTTACAGACTGCCAGTAAATGACATGAAACCTGTTTGATTTCCCCTCCTGGGCCTTTGGATGGTCAACATAAACTCAGTGTCACCTTTTTTTCTCTCTGAAAGACACCACAGTTTCACTGCAAAACCAGCCCTTTCATGTTCACAGTTTTTCTTATTTTCTTAAGACCAAAATGGAAAGCAATGTTAACTTTATTTCTCCCTACCTCTCCCTTCCAAAACATATTTACTTGCAAGGAGGAGATGTGCTTGCAGATGGAATGGGAATGAAAGAGAAGCAATTTAAATACGTCAGGTAGAAGTTGCTGAAGGGAAATGAGAAAATAAATAAAAAACAGATTCATTAAAAAAAAAAAAAAGGATTGAAAATAAAACCATCTACACAGCAGATCAGAGACTGCTATCAGTAATCCCAGCATAATCCCACTCCTGTCACAGGCAGCACTGCACAGGATTAAAAATGTGAAAGGGAAAGTGGAAGTGAGTCAGACTCATTTCCTTCACCATTCACAGCATTTTTATTGCCTGTCTCCCTCTTCAAAATCAGCTGTCAACTGAAAAAAAAAAAAAAACAACCAACCCACCAAACTTTTGGCACGGACACAGTGAATAACTGCACCGGGGTGTTGCTGCAGTGAGAGGCTAAAGTGTTTTACATCTGCACAGGGCAAGACTCTCAGCTGCTATTTATCATAACAGAGTGGTGACTCATTTTGCTAGAGCCTGTAACTGTGCAGTGCGTGGGATTCATCTGACTCACCCAGAGCTGCCTGAAATGATGGGTTGGGACTACCTAATGTCCTGGTCCCTTCAGATGGCAATGCTGCACGGCTTCTCCCTCTTTCTGCAGCCTGGAGGAGTGGACTTAAAGACTCAGAAAAGATTCTGCACCTTACACTATCTATGGGAGGTGAGAGAAACCTTATCTGAGGTGTCTGAGAAAGACAGTCAATTTTTTCTAAGGTATGAAAGAAAACCCCAACAAGTATGCTTTCTTGTAAAGCTTTCGTTCTAATTATCTATGATTTTTCATTCAAACTATTTCAAATTAAAAATGTAAGTGGGATCCCTGCTCCTTCCAGGAGTTACTCCAGCCACAGCCAACCTCACAGAGCTCCATAATCTTGTCTTGTCAGCACAATTACTCTTTCCCTGCATTTTTACACTGGCAGCACAAGCCTGCTTTCCACTACACAACAAATAAACTGGCACCTTCTACCACCACTGCAGTCTCTATTGCCCCTACTCTGGCTGAGGACAGCCAATCCACCCTGGGGAAAAAGGAAAACTGGTTAGGATTTTTTGGCATTTTGACCCCCTTATTAGCATTAGGATGCCAGTGTAGATGTCAATGCTTTGAGAGGCTAAGTCAGAGCAGTGATGTAGACAGACAGGGACAGCGACTTACTCAGCACATGCAAGGCCTGTATATAACCAATTAATTCCTTCAAGCTTCACTAGTTAGTGCCAGCTTGGATCATATGCCAGTTACTGCTGTTCTGCTCATCTGTTGTGCTAGTTACTGCTGCACCTCTCCCCACTCTCTTTTTCATCTGGAACAAAGGAAAGGACTGAGGACCAATTTTCACTCACACTAAAATATAAACGTCAACTCTTGGGAATTTCTTTATCTTATGGGTAACCTTAGCTGTTTCATTCTTTATATCTTAATTGACATCATCTCACCCTAGCCAAGTGCTAGTAAAGGCAATGAACTTTCCAAGTCTCACTTTAACATCACAGTAACTAAAAGGACAAATACATTATCCATAAGGAAATGCAACCATTATATGGGCATAGGAAGGGGGAACTCATTGTACCAGTTGGTCAGTTGCTGCAGAGCTGTAAGAAAAAAAACCCTGTGCTTTTGTGCCCTCAAACCCTGAAAGCCTCTGATACTTAAACTTGCTGACTCCTTGGAAGGCTCTCAGGACCCACCCAAGCAATCCAGCACAGGGATTCAATCATGTTAATGCCCTTTATTTAAATGCAGAAATGGGTACTTGGCTTCACACAAAAGAGCCCAAGACATTAATGTTGTGTTTCCAAGTATCTTCCTTAGCATGCAAGTCTGTCTTCCACAAATGGGAAGAAATTAATTCCAGGAACCAGCTGCAGTCCTACAGACTAGGGACCCATTCCTGTCCTGATTTCACCTGGACAGAGGCTACCTAGAACCACAAAGGTAATGGGCCATACTTTGTGTAAGGGTGCATTTTCTCATCCTGGTATCTACTGGCACAGGTGGAACTTTCAAAACACCTTCTTTTTCCAGGTGCCAACTACACCAAGTTGGCAGAGGACTGCAAAAGGGGAATGACGAGCCCAGGCAGTGAAGATCTACCACTGTGTCAACAAAACAGGGTCTAAATGGTCCCCCTTCAGATCAGCAGGTTCCACTGCAGACAGTGTGTTCTATCTGACACAAGACAACTGATAGTCCCACAGTGGTGTGGGGTCAGCTCCAGCCTCACCTCCTGAGGGCCATGAGAGGGGTTTGGGTCAGCAAA
This sequence comes from Oenanthe melanoleuca, assembly GCF_029582105.1. Classification (NCBI taxonomy): domain Eukaryota; kingdom Metazoa; phylum Chordata; class Aves; order Passeriformes; family Muscicapidae; genus Oenanthe; species Oenanthe melanoleuca. Next base: position 34,801,803 of record NC_079336.1, read on the forward strand.
TGCTGCCTGAGAGGACACAGCTGTGGACCTAGTGGAGGCAGGCTGGGTAACCTTTTGATCTGCCACCTGCCTCACAGAAGTGGGGAACCAGGCTAATCCCAGGGCTGAGTGCTTCAACCCAGCAGGCAGAACATGTGGATGAGGTTCTCACCCCTCAGCCCATGACCTGGACTTGTATTCAGAACACACACTGCTGGTGCTTAGAATGCTGGGCTGACCTCTTCCCATTCACTGCTTGCAGTGTCCCCAGCTTCCAGCCCTTCAAAGGGCACAACAGTATGATACTCTTGCCCTTTGACAGGATTCTCTGAGATCAGGGAGAGCACAGAAACACAGACAGAAGCCACAGGTGCACTTAAGAATGGAAGATCAGGTATTTCTCTGAAAGAGCTGCTTTTGCAGCTTAAGAACTGGAGTGCTTTAAGAACTTGTGCAAGGTCTTCAGATCAGGGTGTTAAAGAATTGGTCGTAGGGCTCCAAGAAATAACAGTGTTTAAAATGACCCTCCTGAAATTTCAGACTCTCAGTGTTGTAGCAATTCTTTGCTACCAGTATGAAGACCACTTCTACTGAAGAGAGGAAAGTAAACAAAACTCCATGAAGTTTATCTTATAAGACCGATGTTTGACAAGACACCATTTAAACAGACATTGACTGAGAAACAATTCCCAGTGCCCTGCTGATGCCATCCTAGTCAGGAGAACATCTACCAGAAAATCTGGAGACAAATTTTTCTAATTTTCAGATTTGCAAGCCTAGTAAAAACAGGAAAGCTAGGGTGACCCCAAATTCTGGGGAGGTATCACATACCATAGCAAGTTGAAACCTTCCCATGCATTTTTCTTGGTTGCCCTTCTTTCCATGTAACATTCTTCACTGAGTAGGAATATTAACCAGTGAAGCAGTCTCAGATTAGGTAACTCAGCATAGTTACAGTACATTTCTGGTAGAGCAACTTTGCTTTACTCCACTTTTCTGGAGCTCTGACTTGCAGTACTTTGCTAAGCACCAGAGGAACAGAGAAAGGGTGGCTGCCTGTCACTTAGCATGGAGGGGTTTAGACTCTTGCTGAAAGTTATTTACCTACAATATCCTCAAAGGTCTAATTGCATTAGCTTTCCCTTTATGAAAATTTTCTTTGAAAACTGAGTCACTAACCCAAGCGGGAAATTCTTTTGAAATACAGATGAAAAGACATCGAATGCAATTCTCTAGATAGTAATAGTTCTTGGAAAACTCCACCTCTTATCTCCTCTTACCCTTGTTTATTTTTTCCCTCTGAAAACTCAAATTAGACTGATCAAATTAGACTGAGCTTTCTTTTTAACTGGTTTAGTAGTACAATATTTTTTACAAAAAAAAAATTTCTAGCAGATAAAAACTCTTAAGTACTTGCTGAAGAAAAGGAATATCAAGAAAAGTAGGTAGAGCAGAAGTTTCTGTTCCTAAGTAGGTTAACAGATTGACAGACTACTTCCTTCTCAACAATTCATTATTTCAGGGCTTATTGTTTTGTTGTTGCTATTTTAAGCAGGATTGTCAGAACCTGCCTGTAAGCACTGAGCTTTAAGTCTTCTCTCTAGTATTGTATCTCAGTAATTGATTTTTCACAACTTGGGGAGGCCTGAGAGAGCTGAGTGAAAAGAGCAACACAAACTATTAAATATTTCTGTGAAGTCCCAATAGCTCAAGTAACAGCCCTGCTCCTGCAACTCTGTACCATGGGTACACCCTACATTGCACTTGCTGCTTCTGTCAGGAAGCCTTAACAAAGGGAGATCACAGAAGAGTCTTGGTGGCTCCAGGAAGGGAAGCAATAAGCAAGGACATCCTGGAGAAGATTTAGCAAGGAGTGTTCCAAGGACTGCCACCTCCTCTGACAGTTGTGACTGCCATCTGCACCCTCAATAAAACAGAGGCTCGTCACAAGGTGGAGTCACCTTCACACACATGGTATCATGCTGAGCCCTAGCACCCCACTTCTGGCACCAAACAACTTTGGCCATGTGCTCCTGAATGGCATCTCTCTGTGGGAAATGCTTGAAAAAAGCAGAGAGAAATCTTTAACCTATTTCTCGCACAATCAATACCCCAGCAAATGACAGTTTGTGACATTAATTCTGGCAGCAACAGCACTCTGGGAGCCAAATTAAGACCAACTAGGTCCAAATTCCAGGGGGACTGAGCAGCCCTGTGAGATAACTGACAGTCAGAGTCCACCAGGCTCATTCCTGTCAGGCCATCCCACCCCAATGAAAGCTGACCTGCAGCAGAAGAACCTGCATGGCCACTCTCCAGAAGGGCAAGCATGTCACCCCCAGATATCTTATCAGGTGCTTTTTGAATAGAAGCCCAGAAAACACTGTGTGTTCTGATATGGAGGGGAAAAAGGACCCGTCTGTGAAGTCATCAGGACAGGAAGGGCAAAGCAACAATTTCAGGAATGGAGAAAGATTCCCATGCAGCTTGCAGGTAGGTGAAGAACAGAAAGCTGTCCATTCCAGACAGCTGTGAGTCTCTCCTGCTGTTTTAATCACAGCCAAACTGCTAAGAACAAGTAGAGCAACTTACACAAGAACTTCCTGCTGCTGTTATGTATTTTCTGCTGTCTGGTTTGAGATACCCTTTACAGAGGTTTCCACAGCAGCAGATCTTGCAGCATTTCAGAATACATACCCCAAGTCACTGTATTAATACAGTATTGTTTAATGAGGCTGCAAAGTCTGTTCTTGTATTGGTAACAACCTTCAGAAGATCAATTTTTAAACACAATCTCTACCAAAGCACTGGTGTGATCTGTTTACACTTGGCTTGTTCAGGATAGTGCAGTGCAACCTCACGGAGCATTAATCTCCTCCCCACAACATTTTTAATGCTTAACAGTCCTAATCAAAATACTCTGGGTTGAAAAAAAAAAAAAAAAAAAAGCCTTATCAGCAGTCTCAGGGAGAAAACTTGCTCAGCACAGTTCAGAAAGTCTTCCCCAGAGGAAACCAGCAGCAAAACCAGGAGTGGATCAAATCTTTCCCAGCACTGTCTCAGAGCCAGATGTCTGCCTGCCAGCAGCACACCCAGGTAGCCTCCTACAGCTGCCTCTTTGCCCCATGTGTCCCTCCTCTCAGCCATGGTCTCCTGCACATATTCACATACTTTTCTTTCTAGGAAACCACCACCATCCCCCTGTAGCCTTCTAACTTCACTCTTCCAGGCTCATTTTCGCTGCAGCATATTTCCACACAATTAGGTAATTATGACAGCTAATTAATTATCAAACCTCAAAAGGCTAACCTCTGCCTCATGCTGAGCAAGCAGCACACATGGGTGGAAATGGGTGGTCCCTGGTCCCTGCTGCCCTCTGCCCCCTGTAAAGGGAGGACTTCACTGAGAAACCCAGCTACAGCCAAACAGAGCTGCTGTAGGGCTTCCCAAATGAGATTTCCTGCACAGTATCCCAGACAGCCTCCCACAGAGACTCCTCTCCCTTCTGCATCATCCCCTGCTGACAACATGAGGATGAAGAAGAACTGTCCTCTCAGAATCACTGGCCCAGTGTGACCAGGGGTTAGAACATCAAGAGGCTCCCCAGGCTCTTCAGCCCTCTTCTAAAGCTAAGCAGCCAACTAAAGGAAGCATCCACATCTGTCTGAAAAATAAAGCCTGGGATGTAGCTGAAATAAAGACTGAGGGACAGAATAAATGATGGATTATTTTCATCCCCATTCCATAACTAAGCCAACATGGTTCTGAACTAGGTGCTCTCAGCCCTTGAACTCCCCAAAGTTGCACTCGTTGCTCCCCACACTGAAGCACAAGCTCTCAGTGGGGTTTTCCAGCATTATTAAAGGAACCTGATATGTGATTTCACCCAGATGTTCTCTAGATCATGCAGATTCCTAATGAAACTCTGTGAATAAACATCCAGTGTTCCACTTCCTGGGCTCCACAACACATCTCTGTAAGTCTACCCTCAAACTAATGACTTCACACAGACAGTTTTATTTGGTCATGGTTAGCAGCTATCACTGGCCCATCTCTAGTTTTAGAGAGGGCCCCTCTTTTTCCTCCCTCTCTTGGGAGAACTGTATGGAAATTGACAGCTTGCTCCTCACTCCCAGATCATTCTCTTGTCATTCCCTTAACAATCCTGGAAATTAAAGGATAACTTCCCAGTGAAACCATTTGTGACATGGCTCATGGCTGCTAGAGCTCACCACTCAACAAATGTCACAGGCAGGGTGCATGAACTCAAGCTGTCACATAATAAAGGCAAAATCCAGTACCTGAACATGCAAGACACACACACACACACACAAAGATGACTTGAATGCTATTCCCACAGCACAGGGTGGCCAGCTATGCAATTGTTTGAATAATTTCACACCTCTGCTGGCAATATGCAGCCTGGCTCTTCAAGCAGGCTGCCTGACCCTTGGTGTCAGGAAAGGCATAGCTTGAGCAAACACACCTGCAGCAATACCTAGTGGAGCTGGAAATGCCTCAGCAAATTAGGGATGAAGGGCAGTGCTTTGTGCCACAGAAGTGGGTGGGGGAGGGAGGAAGACAGGACACTGCCGGCAGACTCCTAAGCACATAAATGCACTCTCATCATTCAACAGTTTGCTGTTTTCCCATACCCTAATTTTGAGAAGTGCCGAACACCTCGGAGGTCAAGCACATTAATGTGAAGTCAACCATGTGCACTCAGCTGATGAGGGAATAACCAGAAGTTACTCTTTGCCTCTATAAACAAAGAAAGTGCTGGGGAAGTGCAAAGTCATTTGAGAGAATCAAGGAGCGATTAATTGGGTTATAACAACGGTGATATTTGTACTTATCTTAAATCCCTACCTCATGCCCTCTGTCTTGCACAGGACATGATTCACTGTCTGCTTCTGAGAATGACCCAGACTCATCGCTGGAGTTTGTTCCATAGGATGGCTCACATTTGATCTGGGCTCGGACCGGGGTGTAGAGGCCGTCGCCCACCACGCCGGGCTCCTGGTGCTCGGGCGCCAGGAAGCGGGGCCCCTGCGAGCAGGGGGAGGAGGAGAGCTCGCACAGGCGCAGGCTGCACGGCGAGCCGCCGCTGCCGTCCTCCGCGTACGAGTAGGAGGAGCACGAGCTGGAGGTCCTGGTTCTGGTTTCCAGAGGAGGAGAGCGAGGGCAAACTTTAATTGGCACCGGACAGCTGGTGTTCGGCCGCATCCTTCCCGGCAAGTGATCAGCTGTCAGCCCGCTGTGCGAGTAGGTCTGGGAGCTGGGGAGGGACTGGCTACCGCCAGCCCACAGACCCTTTGGCACAGCCTCAGTGAGGTCTTTGTCCAAGCTGCTCACACCAGAATATGAATGCACCGAAGTGTTTACTTGGTCACAAGCGTTTGAAGAGAATATAACACTCCTCCTGTCCAGTTCCCCTTCTTGCTTACAGAGAGTTTCAAAGCCGGGCCCCCTGAGTGGTGATCCCACGGTGAAGCTGGAAGCATCCTTCTGCATGGCATGGGACTGTCCATAGTTCCCTGTGAAAGGGACATAGTCAGTTTTGTGGTCACCCTGAGTTGTCCCTTTTTCAAAAGGGCATGCTGGACTCCTGCCAAAGTGCTGTTGGGAAGTGCTGGGGAAGCCAACCAAATCTATGCTTTTTGTTCTGTTGAAGAAAGACCGCAAGCAAGAAGGAGAAGACCCACTTTTTGGCCTGTCGACACAAGTGAGGCTTGGCTGTTTCCTGTCCATTTCAACATCCCCTTCTTTATCCCTGATGTCAGGTTCATCTCCAGACAGGCAAAGTGTGATGCTTTCTTCATCGTTCTCTTCATTCTGAGGCTCACTTTTTATCTGCCCCATAGCAAGTCCTGATTTGAGGCCATTTCCAGAGCTCTCTTCACTGAATGTGCTTGCAAAACCTGAGGTACTGATGTGTGATGTGTTGTAGACATTCTTGGTACAAGCAAGCTGGTATTTCTTGTATCTGGGGTACCGTGTTACTGCATCTTTATCCAAATTATCCTTGCTATCTCTCAGCATGTCAGAGTCAGGCAGCATCCCTTCACCTTTGTCTGCTCCAGCAACAGTGGTTTCAAAATTGAAGGGTTCTTGGTGCATCCTCTCCCTTGGGCAAGATATTTTGGACGTCTCCGATTCCATCGTCTCCTCCTCATCCCCATCGGAGTTCTCCTCATCGTGCATGCGCTGACAGGTGGTATCTTTCTTGCACAGGAACAGGCCATCTTCGTTGTTCAGCAGCTGTGTCTGCAGGAAGCTGAAGCAGGAGTCCTCCAGGTTGTGCATGCGCAGGAACTCAGCGCAGTGGATGACCTCCTGGATGTTTTCTCTGCTGAGCAACAGCTTAGCAGTGTAGGCGAACTGTAACAATGGACCAAACCCCCTGACAGTGACCTGCGGGAAGAGAGAGGGAAATTGCCAGCGTTACCATCAGCTCCTGCTATCACCCCAGGTCCTTCAGCATGTGGTTAGATAAACAAACAGACCTGGCACTCAGAAATAAATACTGCTCAGCACAGCTGCTCTCCTGTCACACCTGCAATGATGCTACATCCAGAAACATGCACTGCTCCCTTTGTGTTGCTCCTGTGCATCACTGTACAGGTTGAACTCTGCACTATTTCTCCCAAGTATCTTGAAGACTTATGAACTAATTCTCTGCCATAATAAAAGACTGTCAAAACCAGCCTGGACACTGCTAAGTCTTACATGGATTTCATTTGAACTGTGCTGCAACACCCAACCATGAAAGCACCAACTCAATTTTGATTCTTCTGCTCTGATGGAAAGTCCAACAAACAGTGGCTTCAAGCTTAAGACACCACTTAAATCCAGAAAGTGTTTTGGGAAGGAAACACTTAGTACTACAGCAAAATTCAACAGAAAGCATCTTTTCTGCCTCTTTCAAAAGCAACCTGTTCCCTTTTTTTCTTCTCAATTTGTTTGCAAGCCATTGCTGAATACATAATAGGTAAGTACAGACCGCATAACTTTCCTCCATCCCATAGAGATTAGTCCCCTCATACTATTCCCAATTTTGAGCCTGAGGTACAGCTAACAGAAAAGAAATTAATATTTATAGTTCAAATAACAGAAATTATTCTGAGTCCCATGTCAGTACTTAATTTCCCATCATTTTCTTTGTAGAAAGGGTAAGGACTGTTTCCAGGAGAGTGATCTCCAGTCAACTGTTCTGACTTATGCATGGCTACTCATCTTGTTTTCTTTCCATACCACCTATGTATTACATTAACATACCACATATTAAAAAATACACACTTCCCTCCTCTTCTATTTTTTCTGGTTGCATCTTTACATACAGCTATCAAATAAGTTGCCAAGCCACATAGTAAACTACAGATATTGTCTATTTTTGACAAAAATACTTTGACTGCCACTAACTTTTGTTAATTTTTTTTTCTCCCAATGGGTATGAAGCAAAGGGACTGGAAAAATTATTTTTCATGAAGCAGCAAGAGGCTACTTCAGAACCACAACTCACCATCACTGATTAAGGTTTCTGCTCAATAAAATTCAGTGGTTTGGCCACAAGTTGAGAAGACCACAACTCAATTTCCCATTGCACCAACCACCTACTACATGAGTTTGGTAAGTCTCTTCAGTCTCAATTCACTGAGACACCTTCTTGCCTCCCTTGCAAGTAGCACTCATTTATCTGAGTTGCCTGTGCTTTACACACCAGGCAAAGGCCCTTAGATGGGGTTCAGCCCAGCCAACACCTGCATGTCTCTGTGAGGTTGGGATGCACAACCTGCAATCTCCTTCTGGATGCAGAGGTCTCTGGCAGGCATCCCCAGCTCAGTTTCTTCTTCTAAAACAAACAAGAAGAAGAAGCACTTCTGTCCCCTTTTTTTGCAAAATGGCCTAAAGACAGAAGGGGATTCTAGAAAGTAGGAGACCATGTTCCTTCCTCAGGCTGTGAGGATTGAAACTCCCATTTCCCAGCTCCTCAGAAGGGTATATTCAGGATGGTATGAGACACCCTGGAGGTGAGTTGCTTTTTCTATTCTTCCAGCTGAATTAATGCCACTGAGCAAAGAAGCTCCTCAAAAGGCTGGTGAGCCATCAGGCCAGGAATTTGCGAAGGTCTAACTCCTGACTAGAGTGTATCTGAGTGAATAATTTGGTTCATCTCAATGAAAAGCCTATAAAGCCCTATACTGCCTCAGGACCAGTAGTAGAGTTCACAAATTTTTAGAGAAAATCCTGACTTATAGAAACAAGCCTTTGTTATTCATAGATCTGTATTTATGATGGCAGATTATGAAGACACCACAAATGATGCAGATTTTGAAGGGAAGAAAAATATTTTCTAACACCTCTAAAATTGCTCCAGTAGCTATTCCATCCATAGTATTACTGCTCTATCTGCTATTTTAAGAAGCAGTGCATTTTCATGCACGCACTTACACACTTGTACGTTCCTATTTTACAATACGCCTCTGGTACAGAATTGTCAAGATTTACAGCTGGCTATTAAACCAATCTCTGCTTTATCAGTGTTACACTTTCTGCCTATTTGTTAGATTATCAGCTCACTAAAGGCCTATCTGCATTTTATCTATGCAGCATGATTAACAAAATTACTCAGGAACTTAATGAGCTACTCGCAGGCTGGTGGTAAGATCTTCAGTGTGGGGCTTACATATTGCTGCATATCTTGTAACTCGGCAGCAGCGTGGGTCTTCAGGGACTCTGGGGCACAAACACAGCTCTCCTGGCAGTGGTGGCACTTGGCCACTAGGTGGAATGGCTGGAAAGCAAATTAAAATAATTTTCCGTGCTGGGCCAGGGTTTCACCTGCCTGCCTGCTGCTTGCACAGCCTGGGGCTGACTCATCCAACCCCACAGCAAGGCTGTCTCCCACGCTGACACAGGCTTTTGCTCCAGGTAAATCACCAGGATAACAAACAGCAGCAAGGCAGCTGCTAGAGCTGTTAGAGAGTCGGAAGCAGAGCATGAGGCTGTGCCGTGGGCTCCCCATGGTGCCCAGCAGATGCCTCATGTGAAGGATGATGAAAACTCTGAGCAAATGTGTGCTTCGACTTCCTTTGAGATATTACCCAGTGACACAACCTTCACTCTCACAATCTTCAGATCCAAAGGGGGAAAGTTTCTTTTCAAGCACCCGGCACTTGTCATTGCCCTCAGGCAGAAATCTCTCTGGTGCCAATTCTTGAAACTGCACAAACAATAACTTTGGAAACAAACGGGTGCAGAGCTTGCTGCCAAGCGTGAAAGCCGGCGCAAGCTCTGCCGCCTGAAGCTGTCTAAATATTGATTCGGCTCCGGTGGCAGGTTCCCTGCTCGGCCCCACCAGTTTTGGGACTGCTTGCATCTGATGCATTCTGGCAGGAAGGCTGGAATCGAGCCACTGGAGCGTGACTATGAACACCGCATGTTGGGAAAGAAAAGGCTCTGAAGCTGCATGTACTAGCACCACACAGGCATTTCTCTAGCAAGAGATGAGGACAGTCTTTTAAAATTATTTGATCTGACTGATGCATCCCAGTGAAAAAAGTTAGTGAAAACAAGTTGATCTACGTTTGCAGAAGGAAAGAGATAATTTCTCTGCTACAACTGTCTTCATTTACACGTGAGAGACCTTTGTTGGATGGGTAAAAACCCATGCCAGCAACAATCCCAGGGTTTTTTTTCTCTATTGAAAATAAGATGCCCGATAACTGTTTGCTTTTAAACCTTATTTTCTGTGTAAATTAATGTTTAAGCAGGAAGATTAGTTTGTGGGAACCTCCACTGGACACGCGGTCCAAACTCATATGCCAAGTCACTACTTCCCTACCACTCAATCCTTTACCTTATTCCAATTTCTACCCATTTCTATTGTTTAAATGGAATTGACTGGCTACCAGAAAACCAGGCAGAGAAAAGGTAAAGCATACATACAAAACAACAGTGCTCACACAGAGAGAAAAGCAATGATCCTAGCTTCTTGGAGGCTTGATTTCTTTCCCTTATGCTTCAAAGCAGGGCATGAGATGACTTCTGTATACTTGGAGCATGCCAAACAGCCCACCAAGAGTAAGGATAAAGCACTTTATTTGTCTTGCTTCTGTCCCCAGTTGGTCTTGTATGCATTAAAACCCATCCAGTGCACAGAGGACATGGGTACTGCAGCGCTACCTAAGGTACCTGACACACCTCCTTCCTTGCTCTACAGCAATCCAAGAGACCAAGTCCACATCCAGCTCCTGCCTCAGCTATGCTGCTGCAGGTACACTGTGCTCAGTGTGCAGTAGGGAGGTCTGCATCAATCCAGCATTGTGGTGATAACAAGCCTGACCACTGTTAAGGTGAGAGAAAACAACTTCTCCTGCCCTTTATCTGCCTCTTGTCTTGCAGACCGAGCCAGCTGAGCTGGGGGACGTGTTTTGTGTGGCCATGCCCTTGTGAGTGTGTGCTATTGAGGAACAGGCTGGAAACAATGCAATGATATGATCACCACCAAGAGATGTTAATCAGCATTAGCCATATTGAATTTACCAGCAAAACACAGACAGCAGCCCTGCAGAAAATAAGCACGCAAAGTCTATTTTAGTTCAGTTTGACATTGCTTTTCTCCTTACAGAGTCATGGGGAGTGTGATGCTCTGGTTAGTCCTAATTGATTTAAGTGACCAGACTTCCACTACTTCCTTTGGGAGATCATTGCCAGACTCTACTTAAAACCTCCTTGTGAGGAAATATTTCCCTTATTTTCCTCCATCATCTCTCATTATATTTCCTTGATGCATTCCGGGCAATGCTTTTTCCTTGTGGAGAAATAGTTGTATTGTTGTTAGACTCCCTGCCTTCCCTTTTTGTTGGTCATTAACGAACAACTGGCTAATTCAAAGAAAAGAATATTGATCACTGTCGGATGGAGAACAAGAAGCTGAGAAGACAGTCAGCAATAAATGCTAGTAAAGGAGGCAGCATTACAAATAGAGCAATTTTTAGCAAAGCATTCTTCTAGTTCTTGGCTTGTACTATTCTAAAATTAGGAGGAGGGTTAGCTCACTTCCACATTGGGAACACCATCTTTTTGTAAGGGACTTCTAGGTCAGGAATTCTATTTTAAACGTGGCTGTACACACACAGGCACCGTGGGAGACGTAGCACTGGGGTGAACTCTCTCTGGCTCCCTGCTGTAGCCGTGTCCCCTGTGAGGGCTGATCAGACATGCCATGGAGGTCTCTGTGCTGTTCTGAGCACACGGGACGTGGCCTCAGAGCACACACAGAGCGCTGACATTTCTGCGGATGGGCCGGAATCGCTGAGCGCCGCAGAGTTCATCAGTGCACGCTCATTAGCGGGCTGCCCAGACTTCCAGATGTCTCAAAATCCCAGACAAATAGACAAAATCCTCCAGTTCTGCATAGACAGTGTTTCTTATGGGGGGGGGGTGGGAGGGAAGGTTATTTCCAAAGGAAACATGGATGTCTGGTAACCCCGCTCGGAATGGCATCTGTATGAAAAGCTGCATCTGGAGCAGGGAAGGTCAACCCCTGCGAAATGCCAGCAAAGTCTGACTTCAATTTAAAGAGGGGAAAAGTGATTAAGGGCAAGGAAAGATCACTGTAAACATGTAGGAATGTACAACTTGGCAAGGCAGTATCTAAAACGGAGCAAGGGAATGTTTACAGTAATGTGATGCAAACTAACATCAAGAACAGAGAAGAACTGTCTAGTTTGCTATGGGGCGCTATTGGCATTTGCAGCAAAAAGAAATTAAAATGTAGAGAGTTTTTCCCGGTTCTTAACCTAACAGTCAATTCAGAGCAATCTTGGAAGGCCTTCCAGGGAAGATGATGGATAGTTTATGTATGAGTACTGCAAAGGAAAACTTACAAAGCGCAACCTTGTTTTGGAGAGCTGGTCTTTAATTTAGTAGATTTTTCCAGGGCTAATTTCTGTGTAATGAGGGCACAGTGCCAAAGATCTGCTAGAAAAGAGCAGTAAAGTTCAACAGCAAAGGCACATGCAATTGTTCTTTTCCAAATAAAGCATACCTGGGGCACATGCAAAGAACAAGCTCATTGGTGGTGGCGTGAGAGGGCAGAGCCCTCTCCTCCCCTCCAGGGATACAATGAAATCTGCAGAACATTAGCTGCTAAATCCAACTGAATTGGGGGTAATTTAGGTGGTGAGACCTTCAGACCCACTGAGAATGCACAAGTCCTGACAGAGCAGCGCAGGCGCATGTTATTATCTTTAAACATTTGAGTAGACTTGTTAAAACTCAATAGGAGCACGGATAGGTTTGTTGGGAAGCACGCAAGCTGCTTTTAGGTTAATGGTTTATATTTTTAGTATTTTGATTTTCAGGTTAAATTCATCATCAGGCACCTAAGAACAGTTAGAAACCCCTCATCTCTAATCTCCAATCATCGATTCAAGTAAGTCATTTTGTGAGGGAGGAAGAAAGGAAGATTGAATCAAACCTCACATGTTGAATATCAAATCCGAAACTAGGTATTTTTTAAAATAACTGGATAGAAAAATAGCAGAAGTGTAACAGTTTCTTGCAGAATTCTAAATGAATCAGTTATTCACATATTGTTTCAAAGTAAGTCTACTGTGGTACCTGTTTTTCTAACCTTTCAGCACTGCTACTGCAGTCTACAGGCACCTGTAGAGCTTTTTAATCTATCTCAGCCCTGACATTGCCTAATATGCTCAAGCATGTAGCCAACAAACCAACTTTTCACTCAGCCAGCGGGTTCCCAGCACTACAAGTTATATAATCAAACACATGCCAGAAAAATAGGAGATAAGATTAGTGACAGTTAACTGCTGCTATTTTTTTTTTCCACAGCCTGAAGAAGGTCTTTGGGATTAAATATTAACTCTAATCTTATTTTCTAAAATTAGCACACAGTGTATTCTTTTTCTTCTACAGCCAACTGCAAGTATAGCACAGAAGTTATTTTCAGAGGGTAATCTGATAACCAAAATCAGTCACCAAAGCTGTTATTCCATTAAGAATTAAGAGACTTCCTAGTTATTTACTTAGTTATTTTTACCTGGGATGGTAATGCCTGGCTTTTTCCTAGCTTGAGCTTATTTGGTTTTGGAATACTCTCTGAAAGAGTTAAGTATATTACTAGGCTCAAAAGGTCAGTCATGTGCAAAACCAATGGTGTTAAGACATCATGGTTTGTTCCTATATATGCACACAGCCAGGAATTCTTTTGAAACCATGATCCTTTTACATAAGGTGGGAACATGCAGGAGGCAGGGAAAAACCAGAAGAGATGATAAACAGCAGAGTACTTTTGTAAGGCAATGCCACACCAGTATTTTACTGCATTTCCCCTCTTTAATTTAACAGCATTTAAGTGTTCTGTCACCAGCAGCTGCAGATGTATTTCCCTTGTTTATTTGCTCATAAGGCTGTGGAGCTCCTAAAATAAGTGACCACTCTTTAAAAATTCCACTTGGGTGAGAAGCATCAGATGCTGGTATTTGTATTGTATAAGCTTTTAAACAACAAAGGAATGTACAAGTTGCTGATGGAGAAGACCAACAAAGAGACGCTTTTGTTTTCAATCTAAAAACACTTTTTAAATTAAGTAGATACCCCGCCAGCCCCAGTTTAATATTCTCTGGTAAGTGCATACAAATTTTGTGCAGAAGAGTAACCTGAAGTCCAAGTGACAGTGTGGCCTCTGCCACATCACATCACACTGCAGGGGTGGAAGCTCACCACACCATCACCATGCATTCCCTGAGCATGAATGCACCAGGGGAGCAGAGAAACTGGACACACAGCTCCTTTCTTTAGGAGGCCCACTTCCCAAATATTAATTTTAAAAAAATTAATGAAAAACTGCCATCTGCAAAGCCACACCCTGAATTGTCTAAGGGGTATCCTGGTATCTTTCCAGTGTATCCCCCACAACAGCTTCTTGAGGCTGTCAGACTGAGAGCTTCCAAGAAGATGCTTAACTGCCCTTAGTGGTACTTTTACACTGGAAGTGTGTGTCCAACTTTAAATTTTGTGCTTTCAGAAGAAAAAACCCTAAAAGTGCCTTCCTCGGCCTTCCCCCTGAAATCCCAGCTGTTGGCCACACAACTTCACACTAGAAGCCCTGACTGTCAGTGCGAGAGTAGAGGGAAATCAAGTGACTTCTCCTCTGTCTGGCATAATGAACACACCCAGGGGCAGCAAAGCACTTCGAAGAGCCTCCTCCCTGGGCACTGGGGAGGGAAGGAGAGACCAGTATCCCGCAGAGCATTCCACGGGGCAGGTGTGACGGCAGGAGAAGCCACCCACGGCAGACTGGCCTGCAGGATGGGCAGCAGCGACGGCAAAGCCAGACTGGCCCGCAGGATGGGCAGCAGTGATGGCAAAGCCAGACTGGCCCGCAGGACGGGCAGCAGCGATGGCAAAGCCAGACTGGCCCGCAGGACGGGCAGCAGTGATGGCAAAGCCAGACTGGCCCGCAGGATGGGCAGCAGCGATGGCAAAGCCAGACTGGCCCGCAGGACGGGCAGCAGCGATGGCAAAGCCAGACTGGCGCGCAGGACGGGCAGCAGTGACGGCAAAGCCAGACTGGCGCGCAGGACGGGCAGCAGCGATGGCAAAGCCAGACTGGCCCGCAGGACGGGCAGCAGTGATGGCAAAGCCAGACTGGCCCGCAGGACAGGTAGCAGCGATGGCAAAGCCAGACTGGCCTGCAGGACAGGCAGCAGTGATGGCAAAGCCAGACTGGCCCGCAGGATGGGCAGCAGCGATGGCAAAGCCAGACTGGCCCGCAGGATGGGCAGCAGCGATGGCAAAGCCAGACTGGCCTGCAGGACAGGCAGCAGCGATGGCAAAGCCAGACTGGCCCGCAGGATGGGCAGCAGCGATGGCAAAGCCAGACTGGCCTGCAGGATGGGCAGCAGCGATGGCAAAGCCAGACTGGCCCGCAGGACAGGCAGCAGCGATGGCAAAGCCAGACTGGCCTGCAGGACGGGCAGCAGCGATGGCAAAGCCAGACTGGCCTGCAGGACAGGCAGCAGCGATGGCAAAGCCAGACTGGCCTGCAGGACGGGCAGCAGCGATGGCAAAGCCAGACTGGCCCGCAGGACGGGCAGCAGCGATGGCAAAGCCAGACTGGCCCGCAGGATGGGCAGCAGTGATGGCAAAGCCAGACTGGCCTGCAGGACAGGCAGCAGCGATGGCAAAGCGTGCCCAGCGCTCCGTGAGAAGTGCGTCAGCGCTGCCGGCGGGGCAAGCGGCTCGGGATTGATGGCCATGCACAAGGATGGCGTAAGCAGCCACCGGATCGATGAGCATGGGTTATGTCAGCATCCCACCACACGTGACCCACGGCTTGAGGCACCCACACACCCAGCTTTGTCTGAATCAAATTCACTGTGGCAGTGGCCCCAGCTTTGAAGCACTCTCAAAAACCCCAGGCTTTAAGTCTGGCACCAAAAATGTCAGAGGAACCAAAGGGGAAGAGAGAATCAGAAGATGTCTAGGAAATTAAAAAAACTCACAGCGTAGTAAAAGTAAAAATAATCCCTGATCCAACTGCAATGCTTATTTTAATCCAAAACTTCTAGTTTTATTTCCTCTCAGAGTTAGTGAAGCCAAACTGAAATTCTTTCAACCTTTCAAAAGTGAGACTGGTTTCAAATCAAAGCAACGAATTTAATTTTGGAAATCGTGACAGTATCCCTGCATGTTTTCATCTCTGAAAATTCAGAGGAAAAAGCAATATGTTGAATTTGCCACACCTTTCGGAAAATACACTGTTTATTAAGAAGGAAGGTAGAAATCATAGGCATAAGCCTCAATACTTTGCTGCAGACAGATCTCAGTGCAGGAAACAGCAGGCATCTTACTAAAGATCAATGAATACACTTGGAAAATGGAAAGGCTATAGGACAGGAAGATGCAGTGCACTTTTGTAGCAGGGATGCACAGGGACACACAGTCTACCATAAACATTGGTCACTGCCAGATGTACCCATTGGGCAGCCCTAGCTTTTACCATTCACAGCAAAATGGGACATTTGTCTCCATGGCTGCTCCTCTGGGCCACAGAGAAACTCAGTCATGAGAAGCTGGGCAGCTCAGGGAGGCAGGTCTATGCTGCACCTCCCTCTGCCACCTCACAGCAGCACAACACCTTTGGTAAAACAGCTCTTGGACTGGAGGGGAAACTTCTTAAACCCCTGCAAGCAAACCTGACAAATGATACCTGCCAGAGCCCTTACTTAAAAATCTAACTCAGTAACCTGTTTTGAAGCCAAATACGATTTTATCATTTTTTTTTATCATTTATCTTTTCCTAACTAATTCTGTGGCTTGGGGTATGTTGTTGATGTCAGAGGTTGTGCATGGCATAAGAAGAACACAGAAAATTCCAAGTTATGGCCAGGAGAGTACCTGCAGGCAAGCCTAGGTTTTAAGCATTTGGGAGGAGAATTTTGGGGCTGCTAAGGTGAGACTCTGAGTGAAGGTGTTAAAAAGAAAATTAGAGATGAGGATGTTTCAAAGAACCATCTCTCTAATGGGACAACACTACTCAATCAACAAAGCACACTTAAAAACCAGTGGCACTAATTAGCAGTTTAAACACTCAGGCATGAAATGGAAGAGAAAGCAAAGGGAAACATGGCAGTGGTACCTGGCTGTTTCAAATACTTTTGTTTTCCAGAGCAATGTGAATCTTATGAAACCTGAACAGAGTAATGAAGGATGACACAGGAAGGTGGCTCAGCAGAAATGCTGCCTTCCCTCCCTGGGTGCCTGTGCAAGCCATACTGAAACCATGGGGAAGAAACAAGCAGAAATGAACAGATTTTAACCGAAAAGCATCATCAGAATTTAAGTGCAACTGTAATTTAAAATTAAAATTAGTCCCACATTTTTGCAAAATGAAAATTAAACTGACCCCAAGATTAAAAAAGAAAGAAAAACAAGAGGAAGTGTTAGCAGTAACGGGGGGTGAGGAAGGAGTGGGAAAGCTTTCACAGAATATAAATTGTGAGAGGAGTCTGTGAAAGATCTGTTTAAGTGCACAACATGAGCCAAAATAGGTAGAAAAAGGGAAAACAAAAGCAGTTTAAGAACTTTTAGAATAAAGAAAGAATCCTAGAAGCCTCCAAATTGCATTAGGAAATACCAAAATAGGCAGAAAATGGAGATACATGCAGAAATTTCCTAATTCAGAGGGTGCTTAGAGGAGTGGCTCAGTTTCCAAAGCTGTAATTGATACACAAGTAAGCCCAACACCACTGAAAAATTACCAAGACTTGTAAATTCACCAATACTCCTGTTTCCCAGGCATGGCAGAATGGATTTATGCACATGAACTATGTAATAGTGTATTAAATACACAGTGCGTTAAATACACTGTAATTACTTTATAAAAACAAGGAGCACTTCACAGCAAGCCACCTCACTACAAGCCCTGCTATTATACTCCATGCAGTGTAGGAGAGGAAGAAGCAGGCTGTGTCAGGTATGATTTAAAAACCCACAAGGTTGCACTGAGAGGAAGAGCACTAGCTCAGAAGACAAAGGAGCTGCGGGAGAGGCAGGCTCAGGCATGGGGCTGGGTGACATCCGAGGCAGCTCATGGCTGGTTCCTCGGGGCTGGTGACACCCCTGCTTCTGGCACTGCCTGTCACCATGTGCTGGCATAGCACAGCAGATAAAATCACTGGCATCCTTACACCGGGGCAGCAGACAGTGCTGCCCAGCAAACACCGGAACATTTTAAATCCAGAGACGCTCTTGCTGGACTCTGGATGGAAATGAATGTAAAAGGCTTTACTACTGTACTTCATGAGGTCACCAAGCAATTACAGAAATTAACTGCTAGGCTGAAACCATGTAAAAGTGACCCAGCTTCCTACAAGCACCTTATTTTTAAAAGAAAACCTGCCAAATGCTGCATTTGTTCCAGTTTTCCTTCTCCTCCCCTGCCTTGCCATTTAATTTCCAGTATTTGGACATGCAATTCTTCTGCCACCACCTTGTTTTTGTTCTTGCATGGCTACAACAGATCTAAGGATTACGGATCTGATGGCTTCTGTTCCACTGCTTGGTGTTCACATTTCATCAATGATGTCTGCTCAAGCTCAGCAATGCAGGTTTGCAAGGAGAACCAGCCACTGCTGAGCTGGCAAAGTTGGTTCCCTCCCATCCTCCACGAGGAGCAGCCACCTCTTCTCTCAGTGGCCCTAAAGATTAACTAGGCTCTGTAAATCCCACCAGAAAAAATTGTAGGCATTTGCCTTCTTGCTGAGATTTCACGTCTGCTACGAGTAAAAGGTAAATGGCTCTTTCAGTCCCTGAAGGAGTGCAGGCTTAGCAGGAGCGACCCACAGTAAAGAGGTCAAAGGCAGGGAAAGATGGGAAGGTTGGGCAACAGCATCCCAGTGCATCCACGACCTTGTGCCCAGCTCTGGGCTGTCCCCAAGGAAATCACTTTCCCCTTTCTGCTTCACAGATGATATTTTTAAGATCTACCCAGAAAACACAGGGTAGAGAATGCCATGTACCCTAGAAGCCTCAGAAAGACTTCTCACATAGAAAAATTATGGCATTTCCAGCTTGACTTCCTCAGAGGGTGGAAGGTGGGACTTCACAGCTATTTGTGTGTGTGTGTGTGTGACTACATATGCTCACGTGCACCCACGCATGCCAGTGTGAGAAAGAGACTAAATAACGTGAATGTGTGTGAAAGGGATTGAATTAGCCCCATCTGCTCTAAGAAGATCGTTTTTTCCTTGGATTTCTATTACCATCGTATCACTGCCACACTGGAGTGATTCTAAAAGGCTACAGCTCTGGCAGCCAGCATCATTACAGCTGCTCAGATTATTAACAGCATAAATAAACTCTCAGAGACACTACTAAGAAAATATTAACTACAATTATCGCTGCCTGATAAAATAACGAACAGCGAAGTGTTACTCTGCTGCCTCAGTCGCCAGTGTGTATTTATGTGTGCTGTGAGCAATGAAAGCCAGTTTATGTGCATACTGAAGCACTCTGCAATAGCTTCTTGCTACTTTATTTTGTTTTGCTTATATTTTTCTAAAGATCAAGCAGCACAGGCTGAAGCTCTGTATTGGCAGAATTCAGTGTACCCCGCCTCCTCTCCCGCTGTATATAATCCCATTAATTCCAAGTGAACAGAAAGCCATGCACATGTCTGTTGGAGGAAGGAGATGGGCAGCGTGCAAGCTACCAGCAGCAACTCTAAAACCTCTTGGTGGATTTTTACTCTTGGGCCTTGCTGGTTTTGTCCCTAGATGAGGAGCAAGAGCCCACATGATGTTAATGGTGTGTTTGCTGCATGGATCCTCCTTGCCTTCATCTTTTCCACTGGCCTGCACCACTTTGGCTTTGTGAGCTTGTTTTTCCTCCCATTCCTCAGTGACACTTGAGTCCTGCTCTTTCTTGAGTACACTGGGGAGGTTTGGCTTGGTTTCTAATTAATAGAAATTATGAATTCCCTGGAAGCACTGGAGAAAAAAGTTCTTAATCACAAAGACAGCAGGACATGGGAGTGGGGGCCTCTTGTGCTGTGCTCCCAGGCTGGGCTCCAGCCCCAGCAACACCCTCCTTAGCAGTCATCTCATCTTCTTCATTGTCTGCTGTTTGTTGGAGCTCACCACAAAGAGGAGAAAGAAGCTGCTTGGTCCTGAAACCACTCAATGCGGGGCAGGCACGGTGCAGAAGCTCCAGCCCAGGCAGATGGTTCCCATGGCCCCAGGGCAGGAGAGGCTGCTCTCCCACAGTGGGACCCTGGGGTAGTGCCCACCCTGCCCTCTGACACCTTCCACGTCTCCCCAGGAAAGAAGGGTGACAGTAGCAGGGTGACACAGGAGGAACAGGCATGTTACTGACCTGAGAACACAGACTGGGATCTTTCTGCCTGAGCATGGGAGGCCAGTCCAGGCTGAGAGCACCTGTCAAACCCCTAGGGAAAAGGGCCACATCCCTGCCAGCTATGAAGGAAAACTAGAAAGATGAAGGTATGGAGGAAACGAGCTGGACAGGGCAGCTGCAACGAAATACAGCTAGAAAGGAAGGCAAACCCACAGTGCTGAATGAGGAAAAAAAGAGAAGGGGACATTTTATAAAACAGCTTCCCTCAATCTAAGCTGAAAAAATCACACACTGTACTTTGGTGTTTTTATCCCACTGCCTTTTTTGATTGTTTCTGCAGCATCTCACGCTCCCTCCCTGGTCTCTTTTTTCCCTCTGCAAGCCTTTCGTTCCACCAACCCCCACTCCAGTGCTCAGTTCCAGCTTCCAGCAGCCACGACAGGACCACCTTTCCATTTGTGCACCCCGGGGCTCTCCTCGCCTGCACTGGTACAACAGCCAGAGACGGAGAAAACTGGGGTGCAGATGCAGGAGAAAACATCATCTGCAAGTGCCCCCTCTGCCAGCTGTGGGGAAGGACAGCAAGGAGGAGGTGACCTTCTCCCTCCATAGAAATCACTGTGAGAATGAACCTCTGCTCCTGGGAGGGGAAGAGTCGAGCCACAGCCCTCCTCACTATTTTCCCTCCAGCATCCTCCCTCTCTTCATTCTCAGTAATTGGCCTCTAAAGCAGGTTAGCTGTGGCTTGCCCTGAATAAGTGACCTACATTAATTTTCCTTCTGTAATTAAAGTTATCTTCTGTGAAACAATTAATAAGAACTTCGGGAAAGAAAACAATGCATTGTTCCATCCACATTTTCAAACAAAACTGTTCTCTTCAAATGAACTTTGTCCCCCAAAAAGCCTCTATGGAAGGTAAAACACAGAGAATGGTAAAGGGTTCGTTGAAGAAGAACTGAAGTTCATTTTAAATCAGTGTACCATGTACAAATGCTGTCTTACAAATAGGATTATTTAATTTAAACCTTAGATCTGTCAAGTTCCATTACTTCAAATGGAGCCTGTCATTTCTTGACTTCATTATAAATCAGGATTATATTACAATTTATGTTAGGTAAAGTCTCTGCTTCCACAGGAGATGGGGGAAAAAAAAAATTACACAGCAATCAGTAAATAGAGCAAAGTCACCGCACTGCTCTTGAAAGGCAAAAAGTCATCTTGCTAAATGAGGGTCCAACTGTCCTGTACCAAGACTGTTCCTAATAAATAAAAGACCTCTGGGAAAAGTGCTGAGCATACGCTGGATCTATTTTCAGCTTGCATCAGCAGCTGCTGCCCCTGGGATCGCATCTTTGCTCATACCCTACACCATATGTAATCACTCCAGTGCTGCAACCAGTAAGATAATGAAAGAGCATGGCATAAATCTATACTTGAGTGGAATGCTAAATGAGAAAAATAATACAGAAAAAGGGGAAATAAACCACATTTTCAAGTCATTAGGAAGAAAGACTTTGACATATGAAGTGTTGCAACCATTAATAGCACTTATCATATAGAGTGGAGACAAAGAGACAAATTAATCAAACTGACAGAACTGGGACATTTTATGCTAATGCAGGCTCCTGGGTTTTCGTTTGTATTCCTCTGTGTCTGGAAAACTGATACCATTACAGGGCAGGAAATTGCATGAATAACATGCAACAGATCATAAAAATTCGCACACCAAGTGCAGAAACACTGCCAAAAGCACTGTAAAAACAAGGCTAGAGACCTCAACAGAGGAGCTCCCAACAGCTAATGAATGCAAATAAGTACAGGAATATTTCCCATCCATGCATAACAATGAGACATAGGCTGTGACTTCAGAGTCTCCAATAGTGTAGGTAAAATAAAGCCTGGAGAGCAAACATGCAGATAGCTGAGGGGAAACTGCTGGCCAAGCCAGGGTCTGAATGTGTTTGCAGTATTGCAGCCAGCAGCTTAAAGCCACTGGGGAACTGGCACAGCTAAGTGTCTGAAAGCACTGCTATGTTAGATTTAATTCAGTGTTTCAGGTACAAGAGACAGGGAAGAAGGATGTAAGAGGAAACAGAACAGTCACAAAACAGCACACAATCACACAAACCAAAAATCCCCCTGTGCCCGTGCAAATGGACTGCACACTGTAGAACCCCCAGAGATAAGACATTTAAAACATTAGTTGGGGAAATACAGAATGTGCTTGCTGTCCAAAGTCACAGCCATGTTGTAAGAGGCAGGAAATGGTAAGAACTACAGGAATGCTGGGCAGGGCATGGTGTAATGCAGGATCTTGCCAAGGTTCCTACTTGTTGTAGAGGCTTCTCAAGGACCTTTAAAAGCCCCTGGCAAAACAGAGCACTGCTGAAGTGCAGAGAACTCATCAGCCATACAAACTCCAAAGGACAAATGCTTTCACTTGACAAGCAGCCATGGCATTTCCCATTGCTGTTTTCTAAAAAAATGATGTTTCCCCTGTGTATGGTGGCTACTGCACAAACCTAAAGCAAGGAACAGCTCTGGGGGGGTAAAAGGAGTAAAGCTGACACCTTTTGGAGCTGAGTCATTTCCAGCACTGCTCTCACCTTCCCCAGAATAGAATGATATGCAGCTGATAGGATTGAGCAAGAGCATTTATGTGCCAGTACTATGTGCATAGAGAGGGTGTGGAAATGCCAGCCTGCCCAGGGGTTGCTGCTTTCCCAAGTCCTTCCCACATTTGGTGCTGGAGAATCCCATGTTCAGAGGTGGCCACCTCAGCAGGGATGGGCACAGGGAGCACACAACACAGAGCCCAGTTTCCATCACTCTCCAGCAGATCAGTGTGGTGCTTTTACAGGGTTTGTCCCCAAAACAAGGGTTTATCCCCAAAACTCCCTCTGTTCCTTTGGTCACTACTAGAGTCCCAACAGGGTACTCAGCATTGTACCAAAAAAAGGCATGCACACACCAAAGCAAGCCAGCCCAAAAGCTTTCTGAGGGCAATGACAGAGTAACCTTTGTTCTAATGGGAGAAATCAGAAACAGGCATTCATCTTGTAAATACACACCCATCTGACAGATGGACAAGAGTTGCAATCTGCAAATGGAATTACTTTCTCCCTTAATGTAAAAAAATTATAGCACAGACAACTAATTACAGAAAGGTCTCACGAAAACCTTGCCTTTAAGAAAATAGCAGTATTGGAAGGAAAACAAATTGGTCAAATAGATATAACCATTTTGATTTCTTCTGATTTTTACAATAGCAAAGGCACCTTTGGAGTCTTGAGAACACATAAGACACCTGACCTTTTCTTTTCCTTTATCCAAATCAGAGTAGTTTGGGAAAAGAAAAGCCTAGATATGAGTAAAATAGCCATTTCTGAAAGAGAATATTTAGAGAGGTCTTTACTACCATCTTATCATTCAACCAAAAGGTTGAAAGCACAAGTGACAAGAAATGTCCATAAATTCTCACAGCCTTTTAGCTAAGCAATATCTCTGCAGAAAAGCAGTTATAACACCAAACTGTAACTTGGTCAAATAATTCAGATCAAAACCATACCTAAGAACTAACATGAGAGTGCAAGAGCAGATGATGCAAAGAGTCTAGTTTTCTGAGGCTGGGGATGGACTTGAAACCCCCTGAAGAGCAGTTTATGTGTGCAGTGCCTGTGTGCCCTACAGTGCTGCTTGCAGAGGTCCAGCACAGCTCCTGCTAGGATCACCATGGCTGTGTACCACCAGCTGAAGACAAAGGCAAGAACTTAATCAAATGCTTGTCTTTAACAATTTACTTGTGTATGCCCTCTCAACTGAATTTTCCAATTGGAGAGTTCATGCATAATACTGAAATAAAACCTGTAAGGGAAGGATTAGGCTCATCTTTGAAACTAAACCAAGCCTGAGGTAGACCTTACTGGGTGTCTTTCTCAGTCCTCCAACTGCAAGATACACTGAAGACAGGGAAAAAGAAGTAAAGAAAGTTAGTGATTTAAAGGCTTCTGCCACTACTGAAAGCAATTCTTTCTGCTTTTTGAATGCAGTGATGACTTTGTAAATGTGAACAACTTTCTTTGTAAAATGCTCCAGTGCTTATATATCTCAGGGACATTTCTTCATTCTTCATTTCCTTGGACAATGGTATGGATATTATGTGACCTCAATGTCTACTGCTAATATAAATTGTGCCTTGCATTTGACAAATCAATTCCAACATTTAAAACACACCCATTAAAATGTGGTTTGATGTGTTCAGTCTCCTGAAAACTAGCAAATTCAGGGAATAGACAGGAACTTCTTGATTTGGCTTTATGTCCAAACTAAAGTGCCATATGCAGAAAGCACGAGAAAAACTGCAGTAGGACAAAAATAAGGTTAAAAAATAGTTGAATTCAACAGGCAGACTGAATGGCTGCAGACCTATCCACCTCACGTCCAGCTTCCCCTTCCAGAAACATAAATGAGCACTAGTCCACTATGGAGATCAGAAGGGAAGTTGTCAGGTTTTGTCTCTCCACAGCTTTTTCCTGTCTTGAAAGGTTACTGGCTCCAACATTGTCCTTTGAAGGAAACAGGAAACAACTCGAACTTACTCTGTTTTTACTTGACCAGGAATCCTCTGACAGGCAGATTTTCTCTGAAGGCTGTTGTGTATCTGGGGAGAGAGGTGGCTAGGCATGATGTACAACTGCTGTGTGGTCAGAGATGGAAAGATATTTTGCTTTCAGAGTTGTTTAATACTTTTTTCTTATTAGCTGCAGGCCCTTGAAACAGATAACCACAGGTTTGAATTTCAAAGGTAAGTGAAAACCCAAGACATTTCTCAGAAGCAAACATTTTCTTTACACAGTCAGAAATGTAGTCTCAGCTTCCTAGATGACAGTTGCAAAAATCCAGGACCGCTTGATCAAAAGTATTTTTTCCAGAAACTAAGAACTGTACTGGTAAAGTTTGAATGGACAATACCTTTTTATTTTGTTCTACTTTCTAAACCTTGAAACATTAACACAGGCTGCACTCCCACCCATTCTGGGAACATAAAGTAAGAGGTATATGCAGAGATGAGAGAATTTGGTCCTATCACTACTCAAAGCAAGCAAATTTCAAGCAGAGTGTTGCCATGTGTTTGAAGTACAATACACTGAATGCCCACACATCTTTGAACTATTAGCCTGTTCAGGTCCCTTTCTGGGCCAATTCATTTACTTAGATGGTCTCTCTTCTCTTTACTACCCACATAAACCCACCTTAGTCCTGTCTTAGGAAGTACATCTGACACTGCAGGAACAGAAGGAAGCACTGAGAACACAACAGCACCCGTGAATCCATCCTGGCTCACACTTGCCAAATCTCTGCTATCCTTACAGTAAGTCTGTACACTTCCAGTAAATCTGTACACTTCCATTTCTCTGAAGTGTTGCTCTGAAATGATGAGCAGCTGCTGCAGGGAGTGATGTGGACCAGGTGCAATATATACTCAACTAAATATGGTTCCTTCAACACCAAAAGAAAGATGGCCCATTTTTGATGTCCTGAAAGCCTACAGCTCCCATTTGCCAAGAATGATTAGCTCTCTTCAG
Organism: Oenanthe melanoleuca; assembly: GCF_029582105.1. Lineage (NCBI taxonomy): Eukaryota > Metazoa > Chordata > Aves > Passeriformes > Muscicapidae > Oenanthe > Oenanthe melanoleuca. Next base: position 34,827,255 of record NC_079336.1, read on the forward strand.
AAGGAGATTAATTCTTGCTAGGAACCTGTTTGCCTGTTGTTTGGGATATATGGAATGGTCTGCAACTGCTGTCACTCAAGCAAAATTTCCTAATTAAGCATCCTCAAAGTGCCCCAGTCTCCTGGTGAGGGACAGGAAGCTGCAGCAATTCACAGGCTCGTTCTGATCTGCTCCATGCCTCCGAAACTACTTTCCTCTTGGATGTGGTAGTTTCAGCAGTTGTCAATGGCAGTGCACAGGACCTCAGGAGTGATACAAGAACAGGCAGAGGATGCAGAGCAGACCCCATCTGTCTCAGGACCAGTCACCCAGGTAAGGTGAGCAGCTCCATCCTATCCTGACCACCCTGAGAAATGCTGCAGCTAGTCCAACAAGCTCCTCAGTGCCTTCTACAGAGGGAAGAAAATGAGACTGAAACTGGCTGAGGGCTGATGAGCTGGAAGCTCTGGGTCAGATACATGGGCTGGTCTGGGACCAGCAGCTGTGCCAGCTGAGGGTCAGCCTGCTCACCTCCATGTGAGGTAATGTGAACCAGAGCATTTAGAGAGAGGTAAACATTGCTGAGTGGTTCACACAAGGTGATTTAATCATCACTGGCCTGATGCACAGACCTGTGCTGTAATTCCCATCTGATGCATCAACTCCAGCATGTGCAGAGAGGTGATGACAGTATTTTATTTGGTCACAAGAGACCTCAGAAATCTACTGCTGAAGGTTTTATATTACCATTATTTAACTTCAGAACTGATACCTCTCAATTCCAGCTGTTTGGTGACACATTGTTTATATTTTGGTTTTACTGGAAGTTTTAGTATTGCAGTTTTCTGCCATTCTCAGTTCAGCTATGGTTATTTTGACTGTAGACCCCTAGCAAGGAGCAGGGTACATTTCAATTTCAAGTCAGCTTTCTCCACAATGTCTTTTAAAGACTTCTAAATTAAAAAAAAAAAACCAAGAAGAAGAAAAATTTCAACTACATTTGTGTTAAAGGAAACAGACACAGTTAAATGCACATTTTTATGCCATCAACTCTTAGAAGGTCAGATTAAACAAAGAGAGAGACAGAAGGGTTGATTAGCAAATCTGATCTATCTTCTTTTAGGATATTGAATTCCACTGAACTACATCACTACTGAGCACCAAATTTCTTAAAGGGGTGTCTAAATTTTCTCACACTCAAAGGCCATTTGCTTTACAGTTATGAAACAATGTGCAGTCATACATATATAATTGAAGTTTGTTGCTAAAAATCCATGCCAAATTTTTCAGTTGATTTTAATCTGGCTTCAAAACAATTGCCAGTGGCTCTCTCGATATCTTTCCCCAGTAATTTACAACATGCTTCCTAGAGAGATGTCTGATACTTTCTTTTCATTTAAGTCTTTAAACAACCACACAAGCCTCCTCTCAAGCACTTTCAGAGAAATTAAAACTCACTTTTTTAAACAAACCAAGCATGGGCTAGATCTGTAGTTTGACCAGCTACAGCTGCTCCCATTTATTAATTTTATTAAAGTAAATTAAGTGCCCAAGGACAAAGCTTTTAGTAGTGTTAGACTGCACTGGAACTCAGAGGTGTTTGCTGGCTGCCTCTAGCCAAAATGGGACAGATGAAAATTCATTACAGCACAAAAATCCTGGAATAAATCAGCCATTTTGCTCTTCAGAGTTTGCATCAAATTTAACAGAATGTTTGTGTCTACTTCTTCTTCTAAAAATACCCAACGCTGTGTAGAACTCACAAAAAGCATCTCATTCTCAAATCCTACTACAATTCAACTGCCTTCTGCTCACCTAAAACCCATACTTGAGTTCTAAACTGAACCGTACTTCCTAGGCTTAATGTTTGTTGACTGCTGCAATGCATCATTAGAATACATTGCATATTCCATCCCATAACATGCTCAATTTCACTAGTACTTGAGAAAAACAGTCTGTCTGACAATATTCACCGAGGAATCTTGTCAGAAAGTGCTGTATGAAGATTGAACTCTTATTTTTTTGGGGATCTTCAGAGCAAAACTTGGTACTGTAATCAGAAAGTACCTCACAGGTTCTGGTGTCTGATGCTGTGAAGCTGACAGGTATCTTCACTGGACCTTGCCTGTCTGTTTAGTCAAATGCCCAGCCTGTACTTCTGAACTCTAAAAGAGCAGCTACCTGCTTTGAAGTCTTTAAAGAAATTGAATGGGATTTTTAGATAAGAGATAAAGCAAAAGTAAGAAAATTTTAAGTGTGGGGGGAGGAGAGGGAGAGGTCTTTCAGCCTGCAGGGCCAGAGTGCTCAGAGCTGAGGCACAGTCATGGCTCAGCCATCTCATTTTCATTCACATATATTTAAACACAGAAAATAAAAAACAAAAACCTAATAAAACCTGAACACAACAAACAAAACCAACCCACCTCCCATTACACATTCTTATTGGTTCTTCTCATGCCCTTAATGCAGGACTTCCTATTCAAGATATCTTTTACATTTTAGATCATGTTTGTTATATTTGACCAAGAAAGTTTCCACACTGCAAACTGCCTTTTCACTAGCAAGTGTAATCACAGTCAATCAGCCCAATTGAACAGTAATGGCAGGCAGGAGCCTAACAAAGGCAACAAAATTGAGTCCAGTCATTGAAATGGTGAATTTTGTTCTGTGCATTCATCTCCCTATCCCCTTCAACAGCACACTTTTATGTGCCTACTTGAATAAATAAATAAATTGTAGAGCTACTGCCAAAGGGAAGGAAAGGAGTTATGGCAAGATTTTCTCTACTTAACATGCATGTATACATTACTTCTGTTTTGCTTTTCAAAGCCTAGCTCTCACCACAACATAGATGTATTTTTCTTTTCTCCACCTGAAAAAATGAGAGAATGTTATGAATAGCAAGACAGCCCTCATCAGAAAATAATGGAAGTTACACTATGTGGAATGAAAAGTATGTGGCTAGTTTCTTCATCACACTTGAGGCATGAAAAATCAAGCAGTGCTAGAAGCTTTTGCAGTGATACATGGATGGAATTTCATATCCCATCTTGAAGATCTCATTTCTGTTTTGTTGCTCACCTGCTAGAAACAAAGTGCATCGTTTGCACGTTGTACTGTGCTACATAAGCAACACACGTAAAACCACATTCAATTCTGTCTCATAGCTTCTCCTGAGTTAGTGTCCTGTCATGTCACACTGCAGAGAGTACCCAAATGCTCAGTTTTACTCTCACTACAGAGCTGCAGCCTCCAGACATCCCTCTGTGCTGTCAGTGTCGGCACTGTGGGGCAGCACAAAAAATAACACATCCCCTGGGAGGAATTTAGAAAACCAAAGACCCATCCTTATATCCATATGGACTGATTGAAGTGGCATGGCTGAGGTAAGGTTGAAGCATAAGTAAGTTTGAAGCCTGACAGATATAACCTTTTGCCACTACAAAAAGCTCTGCAGATGAAGGGAATAATGGCTTTCAGGTTCTTGCCACCTCCTGAGCCAAAGCAGAAATAATTCTGGCCAGTGCTGCAATCTGTGAGGAACATCAATGGCCAATACAGCCTTGTAAAGAGAAATCCACATTACTGCTTTCCATTGTCTGAGACCTAGCCTTAGCTACTCCTAATATATCTCCAGGGTGCCAATGAAAAAGGGTCTTTTGTTGCTCCCTACTGTGTTAAACATCCCTCCAGCCGGGAAATAAACTTCTTGCCCTCTTGCTCCTCTTTTCCACATTTATCACCTCTTTCACTCTGCGCTCCTGTGCAGAGCACTCCCAGCTCAAGTCCCTACACGCTTCAAAGATATGATATTTATACATACAAAGAATACAAAGAAAGGAAAAAGACAAAGTAAGAGAACACTGTTTATTTCTAGAGAGATAAAAAGGAATAGTAAGTGCCTTTAGCCAGCAGGGTATATAAAAGCTGACCTCCTGCATCCTGCCTTTGATTTTCTCCTCATGGCAATCATCTCTTGTTGGCTAATTCCCAGCATTTTTCCCTCAGGCTGGCAGGTTGGCATGGATGGTTAGCAGCTGCCAGTATTTCTCCTCCCTGTCAGCTACGAGCCATGCTAATGTTAGATGCCTGGCTCAGTCCCACCCAGAGTGCTGCTGCATGCCTTTGCCTTCCAACACACTCAGCTTTTGCCAGCCTTGAATCCCAAATCCGAGGTCCTGTCCTGCCTTTCTCCTTGCAAAGCTTCACCAACCGTGTGAGGGAGTTAACCCACGCCAACCAAAGCAGCAGATGACAAATTTCACAGGACTAGACCCTGTGGGGAAAGGCAGGTTTCACAGCAGTGAAGGAGAGAGAACGTGGAGGAATTCAGCCTTTGGTGTGTGCATCTACTTTGAACATCATTCTCTTAACAGCAAAGAAAAGAGCTGTGAGGATAAATCCCACAACCTCATCCTAAAAAAGATGCTGCTTCCTTTTGCCCCTTGGAAGACCTGGACACCACAGATCGCTCAGTTTAATCCTTCTGGAAGAGAACAGACAGTTCACTGCACTAAAAAAGGTCACCACTCTGAAAAGGAGTCAAGAAATTCGAGGGTTACAGGTAAAACTAACCAATCTACTGGAGAAGCAAGTTTCCAAAAGAATACAAAGGCTGGTATCAGACCAGTGCTAAAGAAAGCTTGGTCTGATGTTCCAGAAGACCTTTGTTTAGCTTCATCTGAGAGGAAGGCAGCTAGTGCTCTTATGGATGGTGAAAGTAAATAAAAAAATGCAAGCAAGGTTGAGAATCTCTATTTCTAACCTGCAGGAATCTAATGCCACTGAGGAGTTTAACTTGTTGCTGTTTCTGTTTCTGTCTTTCCACCATTTAACTGCACCCTCACCTTTCAAAAGAGTGAGAGAAGAAGGTGTTTGCACAGATGATTCTCCCCTGCCCAGTGCCCATCTTTCAGCTTGCCCATGCAGACTCGCTGTGCCCTTCCATTAGCAGAGTCAGGCAGGTAATAATAGCAAATAAAAAGCCCATTCGACAGAGCACTGGCTCCTTCTCAAGTAAAGTTGAGTACCACTACAGCATGAATGACTCAATCATCTACTCAAGAGCTATTACTTGCAGTGATGAAGCAATGTTAATTGGATAACAGCCTGCTGCCAGCTAATATTGGCATGACCTACAATACCCCTGGCTGACAGCCGTGTCTCTCTCCATCACACCTTTTTTTGTAATCTGGATGGGAAGTGGAAACCATTTAAAAAGCCTCATAAGTGCCATTTAACTTCTTATCATAAATTAAAAACTTAATTAAGTGCCTTGTTAGAGGAAGGAAGACCAGTTTTTGTGATTAAATAAAACAAAACATCAGTTAGGGGTATGGAGTGAATAACCAACTTTAGAGCTTCAAACTCATTTCTTTGAAAGTACTAATTCTGGGTTGCATTTAGCAGCACCTGCTAGAGGAAAACTGCATTAATTGCTGAAAAATACCCCAGATAAAAACAGGCAAGGTTTGTTTGGCAAAACTGCAAATGAAGAAAAGAACATAGAAGTTAAGAGCTAATGGGGCCCTCTTTTATTAGCTGTAGGCAGCTGAAACACTTGATTTCTCCAACTTGTTCTGAGGGCTGATAGTTCACACATCATGGCCACATCTGAGCCCTTGCTATTATGCATCTGCTCTGTGCAGCTTGTCTACACACTGAAATATGTTGCCTTAACAAAAGGTGTGGTACAAAATCAAATTACCAAGGTCAGCACAAAAGAGTTTATAGAAACCCTTCAATCAGCGCAGAATTAGTTCCATACTGACTTTGTTTAAGTTGATTAAGGAAAGGTTTGAACTGAGGCACGTTAAGACATGCTTGAACTAACCTGAAATGTCTAACACAAGGTTTTGCAGTGGTTTAAAAGCCTCTAAATCCAACTAGTCCCAATTCTGTGTGTGCACAATGTCTCCCTACTGAAAAGACTGCTCTTGCTTGTAACTGGATATAAACAAGAAATAATGTAAAAAACATCTGTTCCCTGTTTAGCTAGACAACAGTTAACAATGTCTGGATGCCAGATTAACAAAATGACCCCAACATGCTATGAAGTAAAAAAAACAAAGTCGACAGTTTAGACTTCAGAGGCAGATTTACTGCTTTGAATAATCAGAAATAAGTTATTTTCTTTGAAGTTAAGCTTCCTCACACCAACATAACATGAATGTAAAAGCTTTATATATATAGCTTTATCCAGCTCCAACATCAAACCTTTGAGAAATAATAGTAACAACCATGCCCTTTCTCCACAACACATTTCAGCAGTTTTCAAACTATGCTCAGATTTAAAATACAGTGTTTGTGTGGTTGACCTAAAAATAACTCTGTGAATTTATGAGCAATTGTCACCTTTGGAAAAGTTTTGAACAGTGAAGACTATATTTAAAAATTATTTTCATATGTTTTTTCATTATGTTTTTCTTTAATATTATACAGCAACATAAATTGTCTCTAAGTATGAAAAAAGTAGTCCCTCAGGGTATCAATTTTCAACTTTTGTTTGAAATTTTTCCACTGGAGGAATAACCCCCTACATGACAGAGTAAGTCAGTCTTCACAGGTACCTTAAGAAATAACTCACTGCTGCCAGAGCTCTGCAGACCACAGACTGAAAACAGCAGCCTTGGGAAGCATCCTTAGCTTGTGAACCAAAGATGACCCTGGTAACTCCTTGAAATGCAATATAACTAAGATGGTGTTTCCTGTGCTTTATCAGCTTTTAAAAACCAGGAGTGTTTCAGTTCCTCTTGCAGGGAGCTCTGAGGCTGTTGGAGGCACTTCCCGTATCTCTGCACAGGCACCCACCAAAGCACTGTGAAGGGAGCAACGCCAGCAGCAGAGATGTGCATCTCAACCAAGGAGTAACTGAGACACAGTGAGGTGCATCAGGCAGCTCATCCCAAGTGACTAGCTTTTGTGAGGAAATTATTTAGCTGACCACCTCACACACAGCTATTCCAGTAAAGTAGCCACCAAGAAAATCAGGATTCAATGCCTTTAGGAGCAATTAATTTGCATGTGGAAAGTATCTGTACAAGTAAACAATGGTAAATAGAAGCATGTAGCAAAGTAGCAGTGGAGGTCTTAGTAGGGCATGAAAATTTCAGGGTTCTTGGAAAAACCTGAAGAACTAGATTCACTACTTCTGCAACTCCATGAGCTTCACTGGAGCCATAAGAGCGGCCAGTGTAACCTTAAGTCACAAAATGGTTTTCATCTTTCATTGAGATACATTCTAAAATGTAAAACTCCAATACTTCATTTATTCAAAGGGGATTCACTTAAATATAAATAATTTATGGTTGAACTGGAGGATTTTTTCCTTAGACAGCATCTCATATAAAACACATAGACAAACCTTTGTATTTTAAATCTTTAGTGTCATATTAACATAGGACTGGGTGACCAAGTGCAGGCACATCATGACCCCTCCACTGGCCTGCAGCTCAGCACCTCACTGCTGCTGGAATTAGAAATCTTCTGATTTCCAATCTAATTTTACTGAAAGTCAGTTGGAACCGAACAATGCTTGAGCCAACAGCGTCTTTTAGCATTAACAAGAAATTCCTCCTCACAGTAGTATCAGCTCCTCTGCCTAACTAGAGCTGCACATCTCAGCTGTCACACCTGCACTATGAACCTGCCATGGTCCTTTCTTCTCCTCCTTTAGGCTAGGCTCATTCTTCTGAACATCTCAGTCACTCTTCCATATGCTTATTTGAATTTCAATTACTTTTCTTTATGTAACAGGACCTGAATTATACAGAGCTTTCACTAAGCTTCATAGAAGAGCACTGATAGTCTCCTGTGCACCCTTGGGCATGTTTTGTCACCCCCCTGCTCCTACCCTTGCTTTGTAGAGAGAAAGCCATGCGACACTGACTGAGACTTGATTCTTCCACTGGAAATTATTAGTGGACACTGCAGAATTGAAGTGTGCATCCTAGTGTGTCCTCTGCGATATCTCTGAACTCCTATGCAAAATGTCTGGGTTGAAGTGTCTTCATGAGTAATATTCAGTGTCAGGACTCATGAAGTCACAGCCAGTGACCTACTTCTGATGCACTCCAACTTGTGCTGTGACAACACTATTGCGCTGCTGAACTCTCTGGAGAACTAAACCGGAGGGGGAAAAATTATGTGTGACACTTTGGGACCTGTCATCATTTAAAAAGACACCATGCCTCTTCAAGGGCACTAAGCACATGATGGTGAAAAACCTTCTGTATGCCAGAGTACCTTCCCACTGAGCAACGGGTATACTGCCACCCTTCTCATGCCACCCTTCCCAGCTGGAGACACTGGGCAGGCAGTAGGTGATGGCAGCCCTGGCCATCAGGCACACACCTCCCCTCTGTGAGCAGCAAAGCCACCAGCACGCCCTACAGTAGCTGTGCAGCCACAGCTCTATGGCTGTGAGGAAATTACAGTGGGGGTGGAAGCCAGCCAGTGAGATTCTGTGATAAAGTAAAGCAAACTTTCCAGTGAGGTATGTGTTTTCTACGTCCCTGGGCTTCCTGCTGTGGGAGCCACGCTGCATGACGAAAGCTCTGCTTTCTGACAGACTGTGTTCACGGTTTCTCGGTGGAAAACACAGTTAAATCCCAAACTCTCTATGAGGGGAGCTGTGAGGAAGTGAGTCTGAATGAAGTATAGGAGAAGGGGAAGAAATGGAATAAAGATATGAGCTGCCAGAAAGGGGTGGACAGCAATGAAACTCCCAACAACATGACAGCTCAAATGATTTTTCAACAATAACCTGCCATGTAGCTGTCACATCACTCCTTTCAAATTTTCTGTCTAGAAGAGCAGAGGAATAGCAGGGTCCTAATACTGCCCTGAATGTGGCTGTGGTAATAAAACGTTTGGCTGCAATTCCTTCAGCAGCAGTGACAAAGGCAGCTGAAGCATCTTAAAGCTTTGACTCCATCCTAAGGCTGGCCTGGTGTGAACATGTCCATCCTTCAGTGATCTGCAACCCACCCAAACACACAAAGCACATCCTGAGCCGTGCTGGGGCAGCCACGGACAGCAGTGTCCCCTCCCTCTGGCCACCCCAGCAGAACACAGAGGGTTTCCTCACGGCGGGGAGGGAGGGGTGGCTGTGACATACTGTACCTCTTCCGGCAGGCTGACCACCAGGTCATTTTCCGTCTGCCCAACCAAGGCCTGCAGGAAGTACTCGCTGCAGGCAGCCAGCACAGCGCGGTGGGCGCGGAACTCCTTCCCCTCCACGAGCAGCGTCACGTCACAGAGAATGTCCTGCTTCCGCTGGTCATTTAAGCAGAGGAGAATGTTGGTACAGTGCACCGTTGACTCATACACATACATGGGGGAGTCAGTCTTCTCATCCACAGACATGCCGTTCACACCCTGCAGGGCACAAGGGAGGAGAAAGCACAGGCAAGGTGGTGAGGAGCAGCCCAATATCCAATAACCTCTAGACCCCAGCCAAGCAGCCCATTAATGCTTAAACCCAAGGACGTTCTTAGGGAAAGATACCATGATTGATACTGGCTTGATGCTGCTAGATTTCACCCTGTCATGCTTGGATTACCTACTTGCCCCACCGACTTTCCCCCTCAAAACCAAAGTAGGGTTTAGACAGACTGCAAAGTGCTTTTTTTCAACCACCTACTATGCATCTCCAATTTCCAATTTAGTAATGGCAATAACATGGGGACTTTGGAAATTTTAGAAGATTTTAGAAAAAATAAAAAAAAAAGCTAGAGTTGGGTTTTCTAATGGTGAAGAAAAGGGCTTTGCCCTTGCTTCTGGTATTTTCAGATCAAAGGGAAAAACCCCCAAGTCTATTCTCCAGAGGACAGGCAGCACTACACAGTAACACTGAAGACCTTGGCTCAAGTAAAAGGCAAGGTGGAACTGTATCTGACCACTAACTACAGCAACTTAATTTCTCAATCGGAATTTTAAGCCTTAAGAGGGAGAGAAAGGTATTTAGCAGATCCAGAAGAAATCTGTTTCCATGTATGGCTAAAGCAACACACCTTCATCAGTGGCTTAATGCCATTTACAGAAGAGTAGATCTTCCTGAATTCCAGACTCACAGACCCAAAAAAACTCCCTTGACCTGAAAGGATGTCCAGCCCCAGGCAGCACGAGTGCCAAGGCTACTCCTGACCGCAGGTCTTTCCCTTCTGACAGCAAAGCAGAGGTTGAATGATGTCAGACACCCATTACACACCCATTACTACTGTCTGAGTCAGAGAAATTCTCTGCCTGATGTTCTGCAGTTTCTGCCACATGTAGAACTGGCAAAGCCTCTGAACATGGTGACTGGATTTGCAGTGGTGATGGTGGAGGTAAACAGTTGTCCCCAATACCCCACACTGCATGAACCCCCTTTGCACTTGAACACATTGAAGTAATTAATTTACCCAAAACATCTTCCCCAACATTAGACTGAATCCTCTTTGCATTATTTTCCCATTTCAACTTCTCTGAGTAGGAAGATGTAAAAGTCTGTGCTGTGACTGAACAGACTATCCCAAAACAAAGCTTGTTTTCAGGCTTACGTGGGGAAAAGGACTATCTGTATTTATTACTCTATCTGCTGTTGAAGGGAAAGTTGTGCAAATGCACAAACCTGCAGTATTTTAAAGGAATTATTTTTCCTTATTGAGAACAACAACTATCTTCTGAGAGGTAAGTTTCAGAGGCATCAAGGGCTAAGGGTAAGATGATGATATTTTGATACAGTACTGTTGCACTGTAAATATCTGACTACTGTATCAAGTAAAAGCAAAATTCCTCCTCTGCAACTTTTTAATGTGGATTGTTGCAGCATTCTCTATTGCTAGTGCAATATACAGGCACATCACTAGACACAACACGACTTCAATATATTTCTCTTGCTGTGAGTTCAAACTAGGTTACCATTTTCCTACAGTGCCATTTGAAAGACACTAATGATCTAGAAAAGAATGGACTTAAGAGGACACACTTGTTACTTATATTGACTAAACTTCTCAAGAGTAACTTCATCTTCCCACCTTTATATGAATATTTTTAAGCCAGTGGCTATGATGACTCTGTACAAAATAGGTATTTTTGCCAACAGTGCAAAACTGTAATGTTACTGGAAACCTTAATGGAATGCTTGCAGATTCTCTTTTGCTGGTATTTTCAATCTTTATGCTGACTCATGCTACACGTCTGAGCACTCAGCTGAAATGCTTACATGAACAGAAAAAAACCCACAACCAACCAACAGAGATTAGCCCCTCAACAACTTAACATCTAGAGACAAGATACATAGCTGCTAATTGATCTGCACAGAGGCAGGGGAGGGAGACACTTCAGGGGGTGAGTTATACCAGCTGGATTTCTTAACCAGAAGGAAAAAAAATTAAAATTCTCTCTATAAATTGAGACTAATGAGAAGAATTGACAGCAATCATGTTATTAGCACTCTACCAAGGTAGAAGAGAAAATGACACTTAGCTCATCTCACTCACAGCTTTCTGTACAACTAAACCCTTATGCTAATGATAGCACTATAATGATGTTCTAAGTGGTCACTCTTGCGTGCTATGAAATGAAAGAGTTTACAAGAACAATCTAGTGGGAAAATCTGAGAGCTGCAAATGACGATGCAAAGGGGAAGGCAGTAGGCTTTTTTTTCCCTTTATTTTCCAGGCATGTCTTATGCCTGTAATATCTCAGATGACGAAAAAAAGGACAAGAAACCCGAAACCTGGCAGATAATGAACAGAACATCAATTATATTTTCAGTGCCTTAGAAAAAACCCACCAAACCCCAGCTAGCCTGAAATTGCAATCCTCTCTTACAGTAATAGTGCAATTTGTGTGAATCAAACCCCGAATTACTTGGTTACTAATTAGTAATTTCTCACTTTTTAACTACCGCTCTCATCAAGTGTATTTTTTTTTTAAATTGCTGCATGTGCTGTGAAGTGCTGAAAACACCATGGTGTATTTCCCCAGTGGTGAGCAAGCCTGCCTTCTCTGCTAGGAAACCTGAGCAGTGCACTCAGAGGTGCTGGGGCTGCACACTGCGCTCCAGCGGATCCCTCCCTGCACTCCCGGAAAGGATCTCCACCCAGCCGCGTCTACATCATACTTTCCCAAGGCTACTGCTGGGACTTCCTGAAGGTGGATCCATGCCATCTGCCTTCCCACAGCCACTGGGAATCCACATGGATGTGCTGCCTGGCAGTGCAATCTCAGCCTTCCACAGGCTTGCCCCGAGCGCGCCCCTGACCGCTCTAGGAAGCACCCCGAGCTCTGCATTGTGCACAGGGAAACCGGGGCTGGGCCACGGCTCAGGACCACCTATTTATCAGCTTTTAGTGTTTCAACACCAGTGATTTACAGCCTTCCCTTTTCCACGATCTGCCATCCAGCACATGACCTCCAGACATGAGGTGTTTCCTCTCCAAGAGGGCTTTATCCTACAGGAAAGGTGCAAGATGGTGAAACCCTTCACTGGGAAGTATATTGTTCATTTTCACAGGGAAAGGGTTTCGAGGGCAAAGAGAAAAGGTCACTGTAGGACTTTGGCATGTAGTAGCACGAAAATTAGCAGAATTCTTTTTTCCCCCTCTCCCAGGAATAAAAAGACCCAGGGATCTGGTATTATCTCTGAACTCTGAGGCAAGCTGGGCTGCAAGCCTTTTACACAGTGTTAATTCAAACTGCATAATTTTTTGCTGAATTCAGTATTATGCTGAGTTTGCAGAACCTTATTCATGGAAATCATTGCTACACACTTGGTATTTCTTCAAACCGAAAAGAGAATGTCTTAGCAAGCCTTTCTCTGGCTCAAAAGAACATGCTGTGCATTTGTCTGCATATAGGTCACCATGCTGCCAGAAAAAGCCTCTATGAAACAAAAGTTTCCAGAAACTGGCACGAACTATTGTGGGCAAGGAAAGCACCATTGAAACCGAGCCAAAAAAGCTGCTGGTATAGGCCAGCAACTGCAGTGAAGTGAACTGAAAGGATACTTACACGTTCCTTCCATGGTGATGTGTGGAAGATCCCACCAAACCCTTCTGCATGGACAGCATGGAGGAAGCATACAAAACCTCAGGAGACCAAAAATGTGGCTCATGGAACATCCAGAGCACTCTGGTGTGCAGCACATTGTCTGTACTGGCTGACACTCATCCAAAACTCTCCAGGAACGCATCAACAACATTGACTGAGCTGCTACCAAAAATACATTACCTATCAAAAAAACCAGCTCCTGCCTCACAAGACTGGAGCACAGGCAATGTGTTGTCTGTTTTTAAAGGGAAATGTGAGGGGAGAGAAAATCTTATCAAGACACACCAGAAAGTCCTGCATCAGAACTGGGCTAATTATGTGAAAAGGTAAATCTCTATCATGGCAGAGCTACAGAGCACTTAACCAGGCAAATTATCATCGTGACAAAGCAGCATGGCTTCTGCAAGGGGAAGTCATGTCTCCAGTGGGCTCTATTAGAATTCCTGAAGTGTGTCAAACCAGCAGTTAAGAACACTGGTATGTGTAATTAGTGCTGACTTTCAGAAATTCTTTGACAAAACCTTTAGAAGTGGCTGTTAGAGAAACCCAGTTGTCATAAGCTGAGAAGTTGCATCAGAGTGGAAATCACTTAGGATAAACTGTATTCAACTGAGGAGGAATGCAGGCACAATTTTCAGCAGGTTAGCAATGAAATTTCTCCAGGAACTGGCTTACATCTGGCTGCAGTCATGCTGTTCAACATGTCTGAGCTTCTCTGACCCCTGGAGCTACAGCAAGGTTGGGCACACTTAATTCTTGGATGGCAGACTGCCTGCATGTACATACACAGTCCTCACAGCAGCCTGACACTCCTGCAAGGTCAATGACATGATCGTGGAAAGCACCAGACACCAGGAACAATTTGAAACAACACAGGTTTAGACTGAATATAAAGAAAAAACTGAGGAACAGGTTGCCTGGAGAAGCTGTGATATCTGACCATTGAAATGAACCAAATACTCCATCCTCATAGCAGGATGGTTGTATTGGTTTCCTTGAGAAATTTCACAACCAGTGCAATAAATCATATGTACAACTGACCACTGCTGCATGTTACTGAGCAAAGAATTTGCTGCATATGTAAAAGGATTAGTTACTCCTAATAAAAATATCCAGAGCCACATGGGACGAATATTTACATGCTGCAATATGTATATTCCACTGTCCAATATTCCACAGACAATATTCCACTGTCCAACAACAAATGTGCTTGCATTATCCATCCTTCCTGACCTATTAACCAGAGCAAAACAAAGCAACGAATTATTTGATGGATGTCAACACAGATGAAACTCCAAATCTACTGCTTCCTAGACCTCCTGACCCTCTGTGTCCCCAGCTCTGGGAGACAGCAATGGGCATGCTGCCTGGTGCTCTCCTTTTTCAAGCTGAAGTTGTGTGGGACCAAGCTGTTGAAGGCAAGCAGCAGAAAACATCTGTCCAAAAGTAACTGACACCAGGGACTCCCCCTCCCAAGGGCTCCATCAGAGCAGCTGGTTTAGGACAGGAGAAGCCATATGATTCAACTCATAAAAGGTGTATAACTGCAGCTGAAGCATCTTTGTAGTCTGTCCGTGGCAAACCACCAGCAAGGACAGGGGAAAAGAGAGACCTGAAGGCATCATCTCATCCTCCTCCTTGTACCCTAGGCAATGTAAACAGGACATCACGTCCACAGCAGAGGACTCCCAACAACTTCACTGCTAAAAACAGGTTTATCAGCATCCCCTCATTATGCCTGTAATGCTACATTTTAATAGAGAAGCCAACAGGTAACACTGTGACTCCTCATTTAGGAACTGCAGTACCTGACCTGGTGTAAAATGAACCACAGGTTTTGCTTGGAAGCGTACACTGGAGATCACATTTTATGTCCTGCTACACAAGGTGACTCCTGATTTTCTCCCTATTGTGTTAAGAGAGGATCAATACTCAACTGGGATTATTTTTAGTTCACATTCTCTCAATCAGCTCCACTAACAGCAGAAGAAAGAATCTTAGGAACAGTTTGAAGTGGCCAGCTTGAACACATCTAAGGCTCTTTGATCAGCAGTAGCTGGAGTCTGCATTACAGATTTGCACGTAAACGTCTCACAGTATTTCTGTTCAACGGGATTCAGGAAGAACGTGAAAAAATGCTCTTTTGTTCTGACGTTTTCTGGTTTTTTCCCCTCCTAACGATTTAGCAAAAGGTACTCAGAAAAAAATGGGGAGAATGATGATAAAATAATGAAAAAAAGTTGAGAGCAGCTTGTACTTCTGACAGTTGGCAGCAGAAGCACATCAGACTTGACAGTTTTTAGGGATAAACATGCACTGTTTTTAAGTGGCAAGTGGGAGGAAAATAGTTTTCCAGGCTTCCTTCCCCATCTCCTAATATTTTTTTCTATGAAAAGACTTGTTCTGTGTAATCAACACTTTGTTTTTAAAGAAAGTTATCAATAACTGACACTTCAGAGCTCCTAAAATGACCATGCTTATAATTGGTTATTACGATCTCTCAATTATAGCTATAACAACAAAGGATATGATTATATTGTCACTGCTTTCCTTTAAAAAGAAACTATTGAAAGGCCTAATGATTAATTCACCATTTTTGAGAGCTCATTGTAATGACAGCAGACTATATACAAAGGTCTCTTCAGTGAGCCCATTATTCAATTAATAAATGCTGAATACTGAGCAGTCATAGTCATATGAAACTCCCAAGAATTGTGTGAATTTTTAACCAATTAATTATCAATTACAACATCATAAAACACCAGCACAAAAATAGAAACAAAGAAATTTAATTATAGATTATTCTTCTTAGTTGCCGCAAATACTATACAAGACTGATTTTGATTAATAATTCATACAGCAATAAAGTATCAGGAAAGATAATTATACTGTGCCACAATTCTCACACTGATTTCTGTAATTACAGATTACAACAGTGTTAGCAATTTAAAAAGGTTAGGGAGCAGTAGTAATTTGCTATGTCATCCTCAGCAATATTAATGTCTTCTTCTCTGAGCACCCCAGATAATTGAAAATAGACTTGCGGGCTGCCAGGCTACATGGACTTTCCTCCTGCCAAACATACTGTGGGTGCCAGGGCCATTAGCAAGATTGTCTTAAGAAATGAACTTTCACATTGATTAAGTAGCTTCTGCTGTAAAGCAGAAGGTACATGGACAACTGAAAGGACACTGTAGAGCATGCCTGGCCAGCAGCTGCAGTGCTGCTCCCAGGAGCGGCGGCTGGTGCTCCTGACCATAGTGCCTTGAAGGACCTTCCCTGGACTGTGAGTGGGAAGGGGAACAGCTAAGAGAAACCCAGGGAGAATTTAACCATGGGCCTCCCAGACAGGCAGGTCTGGCTGGGCACACAGCAGGGCTAACATCTCCTAGAGGCAAGAATTCCTGTGGCTGAGGAGGTCAGTGTGGCTCCAACACATTGTGTGTCCACAGCCCAGGGAGCACCCTTGGAATTGATGAACACTACACGTGGTTCAAGGGCCACAGACTGTTCCCCCACGAGTTACACCACAGGCAGTGAGCAGAAGCATCAGTGCCTGGGCTGGCTGCAGGGCTGGGCCAGGAGCCCATTCCTGTATGGCAAGCTTCACATGGATTCCAAATGGAGATGAGAATATGAGAAATGCCTTCCTTAGCTAAACTGATAGGAACGGGGATGTATCCTGCAGACTGTGGAATGGCTGTTTTTGAGCATCTCTTTTGTCATCACAGTGCAGAGGCTTTGATGCTAGAAGTAAGTCCCACTGCAAAGTCACTCACTGCTTTTCTTATACTGGACCTAGACCCTACAGCACCAAAAAAAAAAAAAAAAAAAAAAAAAAAAAAAAAAAAAAAAAGGACTCTGATTCTGCAGATCTTTAAACTGAATTGCTGAATATGACTTTAATCTGTAGCACTTTGGTTATTCACAATGGTTTTGCTACTGGCAGAATGAACATGTGAGCAAAAAGGTACCACAGCTTCATGTCTACATTGAATCTTTTTTTTAAATTTTTTTAAAGTACTGTCAGGATGCCTGTAGTCTCCGTGATTAATGTTTATTTAAACCCCAGGTGCCTACTCTAAAGAAATTGTGCTTCAGGTTGTTCAGAGATTGGTACCATAAGGAGTCAGGGATTCCCAGTGGAGGTTGCTTTTAAGAGTCCAAACAGATTTATGATCCATACAGAGATAAAACCTATTTCTTGACTTCAGAGGGTTGTGTTGTTATTGTTTCTTGGGAGAGTAACCCAGATGAACAAGGTAATGAGAGCTCACATTCTCTAGGGACTTTAGTTAACATGCAAATAATGTTTACACGCAGTACATGCACTGACCTATATATTCTATACAGGCCTACTAGGCAAAGTACACACATTAATATTTTTATGACTCAGGAAAAATTATATAATTATACTACTAATTTTCCTACACTGGGTGAGTCAGGCTTAGTTTAACATGCATTTTCAATGTTCTGTAAATAAACTGATGATGCCCTCAGGAAAGAGGCATGGTAGATGCGTGGGGGAAGACATTCATAGAATGGTTTGGGTTGGAAGGGACCTTAAAAATCATCTAGTTCCAACCCCTTGCCATGGTCAGGGACACCTTCCACTTGGCCAGGTAGGAAAACAGGAGGAACAACACAAGAACTGTCCTCGATCCTTAACTCTCAGATGCTAATTAACTGATATATATGAACATGGAAAGTAAGAAGCACAGAACTCTTTCCTGACAAAACCTCCTCTCGCAGCTTTCACATTGCTCTTTACAGGAGTTGGCTCCGGTGAAAGGGACCGGAACTAAGTCTGCTACTCAAAATAGCTTATTCAAAGCAGAATGGGGAATGCCCAACACTGAAACACTGCCAGGAAACCACCAAGCACAACAAACAACATATTATGTTCTTCTGAAGTAGTCAATGGTTTCACAGCCTTGGGTAAAAGACACAACTTTTAGGATTGTTCTCGGGTGAGCTGGATTGTCATATTAAAGAACCTGAGAGGGAAAAATGAAATAGTGATTTGGTTTAAGCTCTCTGAAAATGTTTAAGGTCTCCACCCAAACAGGGGCTGGAAATTCTGGCAAAGCCCCACTACTTTCCTTGCTTTAAATGACTATTTGGGGGTTTTGCTTGAGGAGTGACACAGTGTTATGGCTTCCCCTTTTTTCCTAAACCTTTAAATAATTTATGTGTACCTGTGTGGGCATTTGTGTACATGTATGTATAACTCACACTGCAGAAAAGCCATCTGAAACGATGGAATTGCTGAAGTACAAATGGTTTGCCAAATATCCAGGTCACTTGCCAGTATGACAATACCTCAGGTTAGTAAAGAAGGTGCCTCTGTATTTGACACCCCTTCTTTTAATATAAGAACTAAGGCCCTAATGCCACCAAAGTTTGAAAGCTACAAATTATGAACAGCAGCACTGTGCAGCTCCTTTTAGCAGCCTTTGAATGTTAAAGATTATGCTACCAAGTTATTTGACTAAAAGTTATTAATTTCCTTTATGTTCTATTCTCAAGTTTAAAGCTCCAGTGGAATTCAGTGCTGAAGCTCTGTACTTGAAATTTTGGTTGCTATCAAATGAGTATTGTTTTTATTAAAAAAAAAAAAAAAAAAAAAAATCACCAAAAATCCATAAAAAAAGCAAACTGGAAAGTTCTTTCTCAAATTGTTTTTTTTTTCCTTCCCTAAGCTGTACTAATTACTGCTTTTCCAGCCTATCTGCAGAACTGATGGAAGCAGTTCCATCTGCTTGAGAGGCTATGGCCAAAACCACTGCAAACATCTTTGACTACACAAATTTCAGAGGCTGTGACAGCAACCCAATCCCATTTTCTCCTGTCATACTGAATAGTTGTTACAGGAAAAATTTGCTCTCTTTATTTTACCCCCTAAATTGCAAGCTCTTCATCTCTGCTGCAAGTTAGCAGGTGGTCAAAACATCTTTCATCCTTCCTTGGGACACAAACTGGCATGTCCTTTGGAACTTGTCTGTTGTGATTAATGTGTGAAGAGCAGGGAAGCATGCAGTAGGTCACTGGGTTAAACTTGGGACAGACTTGTGTAGGGTGTAACTTTGCACCTTCTGCTCTCAGGAATAAATACAGGTGTTGCCTTCTCCTTGAAGAGTGGCGACTATCTGTCTGTGCAGCATCTTCCACAACCAAATGGATACCGACTGTAATGTTCTCCCTTGAAAACTGAAGGAAAAAATGTTTCTTTATGGTTAGATCATAGATTTTGACTAATCTATAGCTAAGTAACTAAACAAATAAATACATATATTCTAGTGACTACTGCACTAGGATCCACAGATTTACATATCTGAATCTTGGAAGTACTATCAATACATGCAAAAAACCAATTTTCACATGTTTTTCTAATGATCAAATGATCAGAAGATCACTGAAATGACTATTTAGAAACCCAGAGCAAGTGCCAAGGGATACCTGGATTACACCAAGGGATTCTGACTGCTGCTTTGATCCTGCAAAGATCCAAGAGCTGCCGCTTTGTAATCAGAAGGTTTAAGCAGGAGCTGCAAGCCTTCCCACTATTCTCAGAGTCTGACATATACCTAGATGCCCATTTAAAGTCCTTTATCCATGAACTGGCCCCTGTTCTGGAACTTGACTGCCTTTCCTGTAAATCATCCCATGGAGAAAGGTGCACGGAAAGCAACCAATTCTGCTGCCAACACCTACCAGCCAAGGTAAGGAGAGGATGTGGGACAAAAATGGACACTTGGACTCAGCGCCACCGCAGTCTGAAAGGGCCCAGATAAAAAGAAAAGATTTGATGCATTTGGGTACTCATTCTGAGGGTACCTAAAGACAACGTAGCATCTGTATCTGTAGCTTCTCCCAGGACTGCAAAGCCAGCAGAAGGCAAATACAAGCTTTCCTTCTCCTGTAAGATCCAGAGGAGCTTATGAAATCTTCTTTGCCATGGTAAAGAACAAGGGATTAAAGTTACAAAGACTGCCATAAGAAGAGCTTGGATTTTATCTTTGTTTGAAAATACTTGCATTATTTGTTGAGCTTTTCATGAAGCTTTTTGAAGCTTGTTTTTTTTCTTTACCCCCACAGAACTACAACATATTCAAACACACTTAAAGCTGCAAAAGCCATCAAATCAAATCAAATCAAATAGGAGATTAACACCCCAAACCCAAAACTAAGCCATGCTTTATCCCAGGGAAACAGAGTGGCTTGATTACTTCTGTTTGAAACTCTGTCCTGGGAGTTTTAATCTCTGGGCATTCCTTATATGGTTCACAAACCTGAAAGACAGAAAGGACCACCTACTCTGGCCTCCTGAAGGCAAATCAACAGCTGCCTTTATCACACTGGCTTGCAATCCTGACAGAGCAAAGAAATCCAGGGAGTTTTTTTTGACAGGCTCTCTCTTCAATTGTTCCTGGAATTATCTATACCTTTAACCTCTGAGTTCTCTCTTGACAGATTCTGAAATAGCTGTTCCACTATTTTACCCTGGACTGACGTCAAGCTAAACCAGCCATCAGTTCCACGGGACATCCCTTTTATCTTTTTGAAATATCGGAAATACAGTTGGCAGCCCTCCAATTTTCTGGAATTTCCCATTTCCCAAGATTTATTATAAATTACCAGCCACTTAACAGAGCTTTTCAGCTACTTCCTTTAAAATTCCTGGATGTAGAAGTTAGTAGGATATGAGAATGTTTAATTTCAACCACTCTTGCTTCCCAGATCCTCCTTTGTTATAAGCAGCAAACTTTCTCTTCTTTCCATATTACCACACAGGATGGACACATCCTCTTCCAGTTTCAAATACAAAAAACACCTGGGGAATACTTCTGCCTTTTCTATTCTCCCTTTTTGGATATTAAACTAATAAATGTTTTATCACGACTTGTATTTCTTCATTTAACCAGAATGGCTTCTCATTAGAGTAACTTTTTTGTTATTGATGGCAGTGTAAAATTCTAATTTTGAGAGCTGGCAGAATACTCTTCAACAATTCCCAGTGCGTTCAACGCTTTTTACTTTAAATGCAATGTTATGCCAACACAACAGATTCTAACTTTGGAAAACATCTTTTCCAATTCTGAGTACAGCACATGCATAAATTCATAATCTCCTAGTAGATGATGTACTCTGATCACACAAGGTCACTGTATGGGATTTGAGACCCCACGATTCATGTTATTTAAGCCTGTCCACAAATAACACTGTTTGAAAAATTATTTCCCTTCTTGCTTCATTTTCTCATGCAACAAGTTGCAAACATGGATTTCCCAGTCCATTTTTATAAGAGAACCACTCCAACTGAAAATCTTTTGGATTCCTGCTCATGTACCATTCTCTCCAATGCCTTTGCCATAATGCTAGAAACCTGGCTAATAAAATGCCAAACAATGTGATTCTTGTGCAGTCCTAATGGTTTAGACTTACAACTGGTTTAGAGTTACACCAGACTTACGTAAGGCTGGTTTATGTGGTCGGGTATTCACTGATGTCACTCTCTCCCTCTATGGTAATTTACAGCCCCCATCTGCTCATTTGTTTTCAAGGGGAATGTACTGTTGGTAGAGAAAGAGGCCACTGAAACCAGACATTCCCCACAGCCTCTGCAGACCCACAAAATCCCAAGCCTTGTCCATCCTCAGCAGCACAGTGAGTGCCACCTGCTGCTACTTCCTCCCTTTCCTCTCCATTCACCAGGGAACACACACCCTAGGACACCCTGGCTGTACCACATCTAAGGACAACACAAAAGGAATTAGTGAGGTCCTTGTCGGCACAGTGGCAACCATCACTGCCACACCACATTCAGGACCATGGCAGGTTTGCTCAGGGCTGTTTTGGGCAGCTGTGACCTGTGGAAGCTTTGCCTGGCTCATGAAATGTACACCCATATCTCCGTCTGGACATTCTTTAAGAGAGAATGCCTTTTTTTTTTTTTTTTCTGAGAAGAAAAAAGTCTGTATGATTTTTCTGATGTGAATTGAGAAGCTATATTCTCCACAGATCTTGGAGACATGCAATTAAAGACTGTCAAATTTGCATGCACGCAGGATTCAATTGAAGGCTGAGCAGGCGATGTTATAACATTTCTCACTTGACTTGACAACCTTATATTCTTTTAACAGCTTTTGTGCATAATTTCCTTGCTTTAAACAAACTGAAGGTGCCATTGTGTAACCTGACCCCTGAGCTCAGGAGGGTGAGGATGAGGGTAGGAGCCAGGAGATTCCTGCTTCCCAAGCAGAACTGGTTAGAAAATCCCACCTGAGCAGTGTGCAACACCACACCAAATGCAGATGGAGCAAGCAGAGCACAAGTCTGCTTTTTCTGTTTTGTCAGAAACTCAGCTTTCAAGGATGAATTGAGCAGAAGCCACTAGCTGCCCTGGGCTTTCCTTAGCAAACTTTCTGGTTGGCCAGGTGGATTTCCAGCCACAGCTGCAGTATGTCCCCAGCCCACTCTCCAGCTGAGATCTCATGCTTTTGCTCCACAGCATGAGGGCACCAGAGCTTTAGAAGAGCTCAATAAAATGCTGAACGTTGGGAAATCAACAAGCTTTATTTTCCTTTTTCCTTTTTCTTTCCCCCTCAGCTAAAACACTTTGATGGTGGTTTTCCAACAACAGTCTGAGAGAACATCACAGCAAGAAAACTGTAACTCTGTGCACCTGAAGTCTGGAAAACCTACTTCAAAATAAGGCTTCATAGAATGAAACTTTGTCGAGTGAAATTACAAGACACAGAGCAGTCAGTCCTGTTTTTGCTGCACATGTAGAGTAAGAGGCAGGAGATCAGGAGATCTTCATGCAACAGGATGTAGCTGGCACATTCCAGTACTTACTTGTGAAGGTGTTGAGTGCCATTAATCCATGCCCTTTAATTAGATTTGAGATCCCTTGCAACAAGCGGGATCAAGCCATAAAAGCACGAGGACAAGGAGATTAAACCACAGATTAATAATTATATAGCATAAACAATCTGGGATAAAGCAAAACTCTTCTGCTCCGCAGGAGATTGGCACATTTATGTATAAAGCAGGAGATCTATAAAGCCCATTGATTAGTATTTCAAACAAAACTAATCTAAAAGCATTACGAATTATTAACTGAAATATATAATACAAACAGCGTGCTAGGAAACAATCAATACTTCTCAGTGCCTGCAAACCCCTACAGCAGTTTTTGTGCTAAAAAGGGGACCAGCCTAGATGGCAAACTCTAGTGCTTGCCAGGGAGTTTGTCTCATGTAAAGGAGAACAGTCCGCAATGTAAAAACAAGCATGCTTTTTTCTTACTTCCCCCTCAACTTCTGCCTATCCTAAATGCACCTAACCTAAATTGCAGACTGCAATGAAAAAAAAAAGAAATAAATTTAAAAAATCACTCCACAAGTCTTTCTAACTAAATCAATGAACTTTGTTTGTTGGACTGTCATAAGAATGACAACATGGTTATGCAGGACCCAGTCCAATCTTTTTAGACAAACATGACCACATAGAGACATAGCTTCAGGAAAGGAAGAGACAACTCTGAATGAATATTTTGCCATTAGGACAATTCGAGTCTTGTAGAAATAGGCTCAGTTAATTTATATTTATCAGAGGTCAAGATCAGGTAAGTCTATCCACAGATTCATGCCATTACCTCAAGAATTTAAAGTGTAAGTAAGACACAGTTTGGTTATAAGCCCAAGGGAATGTTAAAATGCTTTAAATAAATACCTGTTGCTTGATGAAATACAGGACAGCCACCACTGGATTATGAATGGCATGATGCTATTCCACCACAGCATCATATATAGCATCTTAAAAGCAGACACATATGTGCATTTGCCTATAGTTATATATGTGTGTGTCTATATATAACCATACATATATATGTGCACACATATACACAGAACTATATGTATGCACACACATATGCACAATGCTTAATTACTATATCTTAAAAAATACGTATTATTATCTTTATGTTTTTCACATCACCTGGCATGAGCTTTTCAAACATTAAAAAATGACATGTCCTTAATTAAGAGTCCTATCAACAGAGCAACCCATTCTCATATGAAGGAAGAAATGTTCCTTTTACTCTACAAATTAGGTGTCTCAATATTATTTGCAGCCATTATTCCACACATTTCTCTGCTACTTGTGGCAAGAAGTTTTCCAGAAGGAAAACAAGAAAGAGGTGAAATTAAAATCCTGAAAAACATGTTCCTGCAAATGTCTTTAGTAACAATAAAGGAGAGGAGAGACTTGAAAATAAACTCTGGAATGGGAAAATCCAGAGGCAATCGTGAAAAGGTGAAAGGATGGGGAAGGGCCAGGAGCAACATCCACAAGGATGCTAAGAATCATGTTATTATGGATGTGTGGAAGGGTTCAAGAAAAAAGAAGGGAAAGGACCAGGGTTACCTTGGAGAAAGAAACTGCAGAAGAGTCTAGGGGCTCATGGACCAAGAGCTGCTTAGAAGGAAAGGTGGAGGAGAGATGGCTGGAGAAGTTTCCAGCAGAAAGGTCTGTAGTAAGGGGGCAGGAGCCCAGTCCTGGCTCCATCGCTTCCAGGGAGGCAGAGGGGCTGGAGTGAGAAGAGGGAAATGAATTGTGAGAAAGACTGGCTGTTGCCCAGTGTTTTCAGTGAGCAAAAAGGAATTGAAGAAGCTGAAGATAAAGCATAGCACACTACAGCAAGTATGTCAGGCTGTTGGGAAAGAGCAGAAAAGAGGGCGCAGGCGGTAGAGAGAGATGTTTCACTGCCCAGAACAGAGAGGGGAACGACTGCCAAGGAGCTTGAAAGAGCAGCGGGAATGAAGGCAACACCGAGAAAGAAGATTCGCAGAAATTGTCTGTTCTCCCTCTGGGAGGTGGGATGATGCTGGGAGGTGAGGAGAGAGAAAAGTCACAGGCACTCAGAGAAGCAAACAGGGAGAAGTGTCAAGAGTGGAGAAGAGATGAGAGGGGAGAGGTAATCACTGGTGAGAGGCTAGAGAGTGGGTGAGGACACGGTGCCAAGAGATGATAATCCAGCTGATTAGAGAATTAGGCACAAGAGATGTCAAGCAAAAGGCAGAGAACAGAAGAGGCTACGGATGTAGCAAGAAGACCCTGAGCTTAAAATAAAACTATCAAGCAGTCCAAATACACCAGCCATGCACTTCCCCTCTGCCTGCCCTCTCTCTCCATTGCACCATCAGGGATCAACTACCTTATTACTGCAGGGAGCAAACAAAACCCAGCTGCCCTCAGGCTGATCCTGAAGGAACAACAGAATAGGAATGAGGAGAAATAAAAGCAGGCTGAGGGTAGCTGCCTGTGGATAAAGAGGAGACCTTTAGCACAGTTGTGTGGCTGTATTTGGTTTACGAGGGCTTCTTCATGCAAAACGAGGCACAGCAGTGTAAATGGCTTTCTAAAGAAAGCCTGGTGAACAGCAATTCCCACACATTGGAAAGAAAGGAAAAAGGATGTCCTGGGCTAGACTGGGATGCTTGGAGCTGGGGTTCCTGGCTCAGGCACTCAGCACAAAGGCACTGGCACCATGCTGTGCCCACCAGGAACAGCTACGTGCCCATGGTGCCAGGACCCAGCTACTGAGCCCCAGCACTTCCTTAGCACCTCTCACTAGCCTCATTTTGAGGGTGACATCCTCGTGAAACCAAAATTCTTGTCTGCTTATGAAAAGGACTACCAAGCACTCTAAATATCCTGCTCTTTCTGACAAAGATGTCCACTTCCAATTTAAGGAACAAAACACAGCACTACACATTTCTGTAAATGTTCTTTTGTAGTAGCAAGTAATTAATCTTGTGTTAGAGCCCAAAAAGTGCCTGCGAGTTTTTGAACTTGCAAACAGCTGGAAAATGCCTACTTAGGCTAGTGTGCACATCTTTGAGTAATTCCTATTTGCTAATTACTCTTCCAGAAGCTGCCAGCAGCTATTCTAACATTTTGCTAACCAGGGAGGGATATCACATCACATAATCATGTGAATTAACACCAGGATGGCAGTGAAGAAATGGGATAAAAATCAGGTAGTTGAGAAAGAAATTAAAGCTAATTGATTCACACCAAAAAAAGCCTGCGGTATGTAAACACCAGTTCAGAAACAAAGGACACAGCTGGGAAACAAGTAAACAAAAGTGAAACCAGCATTTGCAGAAGTTGTCAGAGTAGATTCCTTCTCTTGGTGACAGATGAGATGAGACTTAAGCCCAGAACCCCTTACAAATGAGACTTGCTAGTACTCCAGTAACCCACTGCAACCAAAGCAATATTCCCCTCTGCAACACAACAGATGTGATTCAAACTGGCAAGCCATGGCACATAAAAGCACGATGCCCTCCCCTGCTCAGCACAGTTTTTTGCAATATTCATCGCAGCAGCCAGAGGGAATTCCAGCTCACGGTGTGCAGAAAGCTCGCTGATAGGCCTGCACAGCAGAAAAAACCCCCATGGCTGAAGGGACACCAAAGGGCAACAAGCAGTGCTGCTGGAGGAACACGTGGAGATGGAGCTGCTGATGAGCCAGTGGGGCAAGGCAGAGGAGGAAAATCAAAGAGGGACCTTTAATATGTGTGTGCATATTTAACTGCAGCAAGACAATGCAGGATTTGCGATAGGAACGCCTGCTCTGAAAATGGCAAAGGCAAGTTATTACCAGGACGAACATCCTTATTCAGCACCTCAGGGCAATCTCTGGCCACTTTCAATCAAATGTCTTTTTCTTGGAATGCTGTTAAGCTGTGGCCATCAATCCTATTTAAGGAACGGGAGGAATGGCTTCATATCACCACTTTCCCTCCTCACTTGATGCGACATAAAACACCAGCACATTAGCACAGGGAAAGGAACGGAGCTTGGCTGATAATGGCTGCATTCATGTATTTATTAGCAACCCAGGGAAGGAGGCACCAGGCACAGAAGAAGCAGCTCCTTCATCAAGGAGCTGCCTAGAGCAGCAGCTTCCTGCTACAAAGAGGTTTCCTTGAGATGCCTCCAGAATCACTCTGTAACCAAAGTGTAAAAGCAGCCACTTGCTGTGCTCTGATTGCCCACTTGAACTTTTCGAGAAGGTTGTGTGTATTTACCGTCGATCTTCAGCACTGTGCTGCCAACTGACTTGTGCTGGAAAGACCACAAAAGCTGATGGTGGCCCTTAACCCACACACTGCTCTGCCCCTACTCCTCAGGAGGGCAGGAAGGGACACATAACAGCACCCTCATGTGCTGTGGGCCACAGGCAAACCCCCTGATTTAGGAGCCTGTGCTGCCACTGCTGGGGCAGTAAGAAATGATTGCCCTGACATGGCTGCTCCACCAGATTGGTAAAATCTGTAAAGGGCAAGGTGATTTTCCTGATCATTACAGCCTAGACAGGAGTTGGAATTTGGCTCACATTGGCTGTTCAAACGCTTCACTACTGGGCACTGCTAGAGGGTTTAGCATCACTGCCTTCATTATCTCTCCCTGGCTTCATCTTGTCTGTACAGTGTATACATAAGGACACATGGACCATGAGACTTCCAATGAACTCTTGTAATACCAGCTGTCAGCAGCCGCCTCTGAGTCAAGAAAAACATGTTTCAGCAAGGGATGGTGTCTATAAACATGGCAAAACTAATTATCCCAAGAAGGGTTCCCCTTCCTCTTAAAATTAGCAATGTATACAGTCAGATAGCTCAATGTAAACACATCACTCTGAATTTCACCAGCTTAACTGTCAAGGAACAAAAAGTATGAATCCTGTAGGAAGTCTCTGCTGTAACAGATACTAAATCTGACATGTGAAGAGTTTTAGTGTAGTGTTTCTAAAAGAGTGAAAAGGGACAGAAAGCATGTGAAGCCTAAAACCAGCAACACACCAAAGGTTGCAAGAGAACTGCTAAATGAGTGTCCCTGTCAGAAATGGAGAGGATAGCTGAAGCCCCTCCTGTGACTAAGGCAGAGGACAAGCTCCAGTGAAGAGCCCAGGACAGAGAAGAGGGAGGTAGTCATTAGATAGGACATCTCGAGTTAGAGCATAGGAAGGTTTTCCAGAAAAACTGCCCTAGGTAGTTTAAGCAATAATTTGTAAAATACAGGACAAGGAAGAGCCTCCAGGACCAGCCACAGTCTGAAGACTATCTCTGAAGCCAAAAGAGTTAGATGGTTTGAAGTAAGTATTTCACTTCTTATGGATATTCTTAAACCTCATCTAGGTGTCCCTTTTTCCAGAGACAAAAGCAAAGTACAGTATTCAGTTAAGTATGGCTGTTTCCTCAGACCAGTGAACAGGACATCTCCTGCAGTGCCCAGTGGTGCTGCACAGAGCTCAGCAGTAGCACTGGGATAACGGGATGCATACATCCTTGTATTTACTGAAGGAGCCTGTACAAAAGAGATGTCTTCCAGTGACCACTGCAAGACTGAAGAGCCCTCTAGCATGGAATAGGAGGGTGGAAAGAAGGGCTGAATGAATCACAAGCAGGGAAAAAAGGGTTGTGGCGCGCCCCCATGCTTTTCCATTTCAGGTGTGTAAAATTCAGCTACATCGAGGCAATGCTACTGGCACCACTACTCACAGACACAGAAACAAGCAGAATCTGTCTAAGAACTGAGCAAAATCCAGCAGCACAACATATGATGGAGAAGTTGTAATCATTTACAAGGGAATAACAAAGAAAGGTGAGCCCAGCAACATCACCCTGAGCAAAGGAATCATCAGGAAAGCCTCGCCCAGCGCAGCTCCTGGGAGAAGAGGTCAGGAGAAACACAGCCAGATTTCTGAGCAGAAAATACCCTCATCTTGTAAACCCTTACCACATCCTTGGGTGCAAAGGCACTGAAAGCTTCTGCAGAGGCAGCCTGCCCTGGAGCCCCTCTGGAGCAGAGTGGGGGACATGACAAGTGCCACAGGCCAGTCTTTCAAGCAAAGGAGCAACAACCACTCAACCAATGCAAAGCGACAGCCTCGGATGCTCGCACAACAACCAAGCATCAGCAAAAGCCAAATGGAGATGAACAGAAACATGCTCTCGTATCCACAGCCATCTGTCCCTCTTCGCTCGTTGTTTCACAAATTGACCTACTGTTCCAAATCCCAGATTTTCAGAAATAGCTCTGGCTGAAGGTATTACCAGGAAAAACAATCAGTGTCAGCTAACCAGTGTAACTGAGGAATTCTTTCCAGGAGGCTGAGGCAGTGATGACAGAAGCTGGAAAACCAAAATCCCAGAGAGGGGGAAGCACTGGCAACTCAGATACACGGGTAAGGAGCAGCAGGAGAAACATTTAACAGTTCAAGTGATGTTCTCTTCTGCCAAAAGCAGGTGACAAGCTTAACAAAGACCTTTTCTGTTTTTCTGATGCAAATGATGCATTTCAGAGAACTCCAACCACACTGGCCTCGGAGAAAACCAGGAGATTCCTAAAAATCTATTACTGCACCAAATAAACAGCTAGTATTCCCCCAAGAACTGAAAATCCCTTCAACTATTCCCAAACAATTACTGTCTCTCCACTTTGTACAAAGATAAATTTATTCTCCAATACAGTTTTTAATATCCTAAATAGACTTGGTAATGGCAATCCTGTTAATTTAATATCCTCAGAGATCTTTACTATCTCTCCCTGTTAAGGTTTTCTGCAAAGTACCCATCCTCATAATTTCTCAGTCTTTTGAGCCCTTAATTTCCTATTAACTTGGCATGCCTGTACTGGCCTGACCAGTTTTATTATGTGCTTTCACCAGTGACAAGTGAGTAACCCCCTCACATGGCTTTCTGGGGGGGGGATTTCCCTCCAGCACTGCCAAAGGAGCCACAACTTGCCACGTGTCCTCCCCCATCCCAGCACTCCCTCTCCCTTTGGTATGGGGAAAGATGAAAACTCGAAAACGCAACAGATGGTCTGAAATCCTCTTCCTGCGACACCCATCACTACGGCAGCAAGCTTAGGCAATATTTCAAATATTTCCGCATGTGCCAACAGCGGGATCCATGACTAGGATGATGAGGAGACTGCTTGTGAAACTCCCCCATAGACACTGTTTGCAACAGCCTAGTCCTCTTGCTGAAGGCTCTCTTCCCTACTCTAAATCCAATGAGAAAACTAATCTTCTCCAGATTTAAAGCTGACAGGTGGCACATACATAATTAAAGATGACCTAACAGAGAATGCTCTCATTTCTGGCATATTATCAGACACTTAAGCAAAGCAATTATCAGTAGGCAATCTTTTCTGTCAACAGAGATTGGATGAAACATTTTGCCAGTCAGGAAGATACTGTAACGATGATACATATGTATTTGCAGATACTCCAGCAATATAATATAGACTTAAATCTCTCCTGTCTCAGACAAATGTCTTCATCACCTATGGAGGACCACAGTAACATCTCACATTTTCATGCTCCCCTGCCCCATTTCCACAGACTCACCAGACAAATACATAGACTCCACCTTGCTCCTACTCATGTCAACCCTTTTCTTCAATCCATCTGCACTGCAAGTCCTGCCATTCCTGTCCACCTCGGGAAGGACAGTCTTACTGCCCTCTCTAGCTCCTGCACTTCTTCCACCTGCACTACCTGGTAGATGGCTGATCTGTGGGTCAGGAAACCTTGTTCTTCTGCCTTTTTTTCCCCCAAAAGCAAGCAAAACTCCAGAAAATGTGTCCTCCCCGTTTCTAACTCTAACAAAAACTCAGCTCCTCCAACAGAATCCAACCAAGCCTCCCCCAAACACCTCCTTCTTCATCCACAGGCACATCAGGGCTGGGCACTGTATTGCTCTTTTACTCCTTTGTCATAGCTTTTGTGACATGAATACCTGCTGGGAACAATCAGGAACCTCACACAGCCTTGATGGACTGTGCCTGCTGTGAACAACCACGTCTTATTCAGGGCCACAAGCTGAGCATCTTTACCTTGGGACAGTGGAAGAGATGAGCTCTCCTTAGCTTACGTAGGGGGCAAACACAAGCAGAGATCAGTTGGGAATTTTATGTGGAATCAACCCAAAAATCTATACTAGAACTAGGAATATCTTCCCTGCTTTTTGGTTAACAAGCAGATGGTATGGTCTCCCAAAATAGCAGTGTCACCCATGTAGTTTGAAAGAAGCAGAAACTTTTTAACCTAAACTCTTAAAACTCTTCCTTCAAGCCGTGTTTTGCAATGAATCCAGAGAGTGTTCTGTGCCTTTTTTTTTTCCCTCCTCAGCAGGGATTTTAAAAAAAGAATATTTTGTGGAAGAAAGACAGGGAGAACAAAAAAACAATTAGGAAAAGGAAAGCCTAAAAAGGTTAGTGGTTTTCTTAATTTTGGGAAAATTAGGGCTGTGAGAAGTATTATAAACCGCAATTACATACACACATGGGATTGCATTTTACCTTACGAAAGAGCTGCTCTTAGGGTATAAAATTGCTTTAATATTGCAGTACGACAAACGTTTTTTTTTTAAAAAAAAGGCTTATGATAATGGATTTTCAAAGCAAAAGCAAAGCTGCTTTTGCCTGAGAACAGGGCTTTAGAGAAGGGAAACTTCACAATGCCAGTGGTGTGCGTTTTGCTGCATTTCACAAGATCTCTCATTATTTAAATTCCAATGTATTTATGTCATACATGGATAAATGATCTTATTGTTCAGAACATGTCTTTATATGAACATCTCTGCTGTTAGAACTATCATTATTTAGCTGCGTTTTTTTCCCTCTTTCCTTACCAAGGCAGAACAAAAGTGTCTTTTATTGCAGTTTTGTGAACTTCATGCAAATGGCAGTTTTTAAACATCAATCGTCAGTTTAATAACACTAATGATAAGAGGGGAATTGAAAATAATAGGCAGATTTTTTGGCAAGCAAATCAGAATTTACAGAGAAGATTCTACAATGTCAAACTTTATAGCCCTGTGTTATCAAAAGCAAGAGGAGTGAGAATTAAGATTAAACCACTAACTCGTTAGCAAGCTACACTTACTAAGCCACAGCTTTCCTGCACCAAGATTGATTATTTAGAAATCTACTGTACAAGATAGGAAGAGATAGTGATAGTCTTCTGGGACCGCAGGGAGCCATTTACACAACAAAATACATTTGCCAGGGGATACCCATCTGACTGAGCAGGCTCAATATCTCTCTCAGTTAAAGCAATACTGGTTAGTCTCCCCATCTTCCCTAAGGCATAGTTTGGTCATTCCTTCTCCTGCTCTACCCCACTCTTACAATCACACTACTTTGCAGCATTTAAATTCCAGTTTTGCGCCTATCACTCCCCTGAGTGGTCCTGGTGACTTCACAGGTTATAGGCATTTATGCTGCAGGACCAAGCAAGGGAGGAGGAAAACAGCTAGGGCTGTGAGAACTAATGGACTTTCTGTGGATTAATGGATGACTACAGAGAACCACATTTTGAAAACACAGCTTGATCATGACCACAGGAATAAGACTAAATAGAATTAAAGAGCGTTTGCTTTCCCAACACACAAAAAACTAGATGTGTCAAAATGCCAGCCTTTTACACAAAATACCATAGGAGAAGTGAGTGGCAGCAGATTTTTAATACTGCAATGAACAGATGCTCAAGCAGGCATAGTAGTTTCCCATGACAATGATAGTCTAAGGACAAACTTTACATCTCTAATGTCTGAAATCCCATTTTTATGCAGACAGACAGACAGACAGAGTCCTACACCCTGGACTACTCCAACCCAGTTCTAATGTGGGAGGTATAGACAGAAATTGCTCTGTTTCCTCCCACTCACCTTTGGCTACGATCAGGACCCACTACCAAATTGCTCTACTATTGAATCCCATCCCACACAAGGCATCTTTTCCACAGATGCCTGACTGCTTTTCCACACAATCTGTGGGTTTGATGCTTTGGTTTGGTTTGCTTTGGTTTCCAGCTACAGGCTGAAGTGGCATCCATTGGAGCATTTGAACTGCTACCTTCCTAGAGTCAGCACCCTTCAGTTTGCCCATATTTCCTGGTTAATGCTCCCACAACTTGAGTCACCATTTCCATGTGGAGAAGCCTGCTCTGTGGACTACTAAAACTGTGTTGCATGTCCATCCTCCTGCTTTGTGTGGGCTTTGCTAAAAATCAAATTTTGGAAAGGACGAACAGAGCCCACTCCCTTATCATTACTTACAGTAGCATATACTTTCAGTGATGTTTTTTATGAGTAGACAAGTGGGAAAGTATGTTTTTAAGAAGGACAAAAGCTACTGAGGCTTCCCAAGAAGCCCAAAGACCAGCAGAGCTTATTATGCACCACAGGATGAAATGCAGCATCTTCGGGGAACAGATGTTTTATCATCAAGCAGCAGTTTGGGAGAACTGTGGGAGCTGGGCTGTCTCACCCATGAGCAAACTAGGAAATTACAGGAGCTTGTAGGTGTTGTCTGTGTGTGAGGTCAGAGACAGAGAAGCAGTTAAACTCATCTCTAAGGTACTGTCCCTGTGCGGGTGGATGTAGTAGGTTGTTACAGAGAATAAAAATTGTGAGAAATAACTATTCCACTCAACATCATCTCTGTGGCTGGGACTGCTGTTAACAGTGGGGTTTGGTGAGCAAAAAGCACAACAGTGTGAGGAACACACTGTGATGCAGTAGTGCATACATGCTGAAAGGGTAAGTCTCTGGAGTTTTGCTGCATGTCACCATGACATCATGCTCCCCCCTGCCCACATCACAGACCTCATCATGCCTCTAAATGACACCTTAAAGTTTGTGTCCTGTGATCTGCCGCTGCTCACCACAGCCCAGCCCCTCACTGCTAGTGAGAACAGTAACAATCCATCTCTCTCCATAAATCTATGCTAGAATTACCCCACAAGCAAAATCCAGGCCAGAAAGGAAGTCCTAAGTGAAATGAAGCAATGCATTAAAAAACACTGCTTGAACTGGGAACACATGACTAGATTTTTCTCAACTTTGAAGAAGTCCCAATTCCTAATGAAAAAATGGGATATGTGCATGCTGACACAGCTGCAGGCTGGCATCCACTCGAAAAACCATCTCAAAAATACTTTTGCTTCATCAATACATTTGTAATTCAACCAAAAACGAAATTTAAATAGCATCTGAAAAGCTTTGCATGGTAAACATCAGAAAAAAACTGCTTTCCAAGCCTGCAGCCAGTTGTTCTATAATATCTTCTGCTTTGTGCTGACAACCTTTTTTCCCTCCAATCATTCAGACACAATGCCTTCAGGTCTGTCTAAGTAATGTAATTTACTGGAGTGGAATTCCCTTGATACCTTCTGCAGCACTCAGTGACAGTATCATTTATACTCTACACTGTCATGCCATGACACTGATACATTGGCTTTCATCCCTCATTCAGCACAGAGGGTGCAATTTCACCTTCCATTGTGCCCTTCTGCAGACTGCGCGTACAAATTCCCTCCATTCATTCCTAATTACAAACCTCTGCTGAAATGCTCTCATTAGATTTATATTTCTCACTCCAAAGTGTCAATCTTATTTCAAAATTCCAATTTTCTGAGAGATTCATCCATTAGCAGCAACCTCCAAAGCATTCCTTAACCGAGTGCATTAAAAGTGAAGCTGGCAGAGCAGAGACGCACTTAAAATACACCATTACAGCAAATCTCCATTGCTAATGTTTTTGCATTATTTGAGCAATGCAATAAGGAGCCTGTGACTGGCCAGCCCTGCTCCCAGTGATGGGCAGAAGGCACCAGTCAAGTTCTGTGTCCAGCCCTGCTCCCACTGTGAGGCTGCACCACAACCCAAAGCATCTGCTGCTGCTCTCACCATCTCACAGTACAGCATGAGGTGGCTGCTCAAAGGACTCCAGAGGCTGAGAGCCACAGAAAGAATTTATGACAACTGTAAAAATGCCTGAGTACAGCTTGTTTTCTGTGGTAAAGTAAAAAAAAAAAAAAAAAAAAACCAAAAACAAGCTGGGGGTTTCCCAAGGTAGCTCTGCTCTGCAACCCAAAAGGGTGTTAGAGCTCCTCAGCTGAAAATCTCAACCACATTGTTTGTGTCACTTACACTAATCTTAATTCAGTGGCCACATGCAGGACTGTGTACAGAAAATACAGCTTCACAGATTCCCTGGAGCAGTTCTACAGGTAGTAAAAAAAAATCAACAAGAGATCCTTTCACCTCTTCAAGAGAAAGGCAAACACCTTAAAAACCTCATCGCCTTACAAGGGAGAAAAATGAAGAGCACAGCAGCGGGTACTGATAGTTGCACAATGCACCCAACGTGCCATCTCTAAAAATAGCCTGTGTGGTGATACCCCTGGAAGAGTCCAGCATGTCTCATCCTGCTGGAAAGCACAGCAGCAGCGATGGGGCAGGAGCGCCGCTGACACACGACGCACACGTTGCACTCCCTCCTGTCATTATCTCCAAAGCCATCAAGTTTGAACTTACCTGCAGCAGGCACGGCAGTAGAAAAAGAAGGGTGGGTGGGAAGAGAAAAAACCACCTCTCTACAACTGTACTGAAAAAGGGAAAATTCCACAGAAAAATATTACAGCAAATGATTACGCCCCTTGTCGGCATCTGGGCACCTACGGGACTGAGAAATGCAGGTGATTACAGCAGAGGTAATGTAACTCCCTGCAGCAACCACTGTGGGGGAAACTAATAATTGCTAAAATTTTGCCCATTCCCATCTGAAATATTTGAAGTCTTGATTACTGCATCAGCTCTCTTGCCATTTGTACTTTGTATCAAGGCAAGAGCTGTTCCAAAGAGCAGATATAAAAGCAGAAAGGAGCATTTCAGCAAAAAGGCAGAAGTCAGGCAGCAATGACAGGCACTGAGCTCCCCTAGGAAGCGAAGGAGGACTACACCAAGCTTATTTAAAGGGATTTCTTATTGCCTGATGAAAGACTCACCATTGACAGCGTGACTAGTCCATGGAACAAGCGCGTGTACCTCTATGAGCCCCCAGCACCTCACATGCTCTGCACCACGTGGTGTTAGTCAGAGCGAAAACCTGTTGTCTTATAAAGCCCCATTCTCAAGACCAACACCTTTGCTACCCTGCAAAGCTGGGAAGGTCATGAAGCGACATGAAAGCAGTGATGCTTAAGCTGCCACACAGCAGAAAGCAAGTTTTCAGCCTCTACCTTGGGTCCTGAAGCTCTTGGATAGATGCTCTCTCCTCTCATCCATCACAAGAATGACATCAGATTGAGAAGCCTGACATGCACAGGCACACTCATTCTCTGGAAATGCCACAGTACTTAATGAGTGAAGCTGGGACAGTACCAAAGCTGACACCATGAAGCTACAAATTTCCCTGCATATACTGACATCTCTCTGTAATATTTCTCTTAGCCATGAGCTGACACATCAATTAATGTGGTCAGAACACATTTAGTAGTTCAAGATACCGCAGCTGGTTTAGTGGATTCCTAACCAGTGCAACTACCTGGAAAAGCATCACGCAGTGTATTTCAAGTCACCCTAAAAAGCAAACCAAAAAGATTTTATCTGCCAAAAGTTAACCCTGAGAATTTGTTTCTCAAGCTCAGCAGATTTATACAGATTGCTTTTTTTCTTTTCTCTTTGCTTTTTCTTTGCTAGAAGATGAAGTTCTGGATCAACAATTCAAGGTACATCACTGAAGTTCTGAAAGTTAAGACTTTAAAGATCTTTCAGTCCTCTCCAAAACTGCCTTTTCCAGACAGCAGAACAATTCTGCTTCCAAAATTCTTTCATCACCACCTTTAACTTATATACTAAGCCTAACTACCTTTTCTTTTTCTTTCCAGTACAAAGTTGAAGAATTAACACAGCTAGACCACACCACAAGTAAGCTCTGACTCTCCTTCCAACACAGACCCATTTACAAGCATTAAAATCTAGGACTCACCCACCAGACAGAGCTGAAGCTGCAGGCAAGCCAGTCATCAGAGCTCAGAGAAATATTATGCTTGCTCCACAAATGGTGAAGCATTTGAATCTTATTTTTACTTGTACACAAAGGGCAATAAATGGAAAATCTTATTGTAACCACTTTTTCATGGCCACCCACACTTCCAACACCTACAGCAAAAAGTATATAAACGTAAAAGCCCCAAAACTCATGGCTCATCTGAACAAGGAATGCAAACTAGCTAGCTGCTGTTACTTTTTTTCCAGTTTATATCTAAAGTGCCATTATATTCTGTGAAACATTGAAGACAGTTTTTCACATGCTGTGCACATCTACTGTCCAGGATTCTGCTGGATTTTCCTACAATTTCCCCAGTATCAGTGTCCATGGTAAAGTCCTTCTCTGAGTTAGCTGACCACTGACTGATTTTCAAATGATGAAGTAGAAAAGGGGCTTCCCCCTAACTCTCAGTTTCTTCCCCCAACTACTGCCCAAACTACTGAGGTACAAGGAGTTAATGCATCACTTACCTGTGAGAAATTATGCTGAATACTCTACCCAGAAACTGGCAATTAAAAAAAAAATCCCTTTACACTCATAACAGTAGAAGAACTTCAAACAAATTGCTGTCAAGGATGATTTCATTGTGTTTAAATCCACTTTACTTCAAGTCACTTTGCAAATTACTCTTTGATTTTACACCTAAAACTCTCAGGTCTACTATGATTCCAGTTTACTCTCCTGTGTGTCCTGTGCCTGATTCTTCTCATTTACAGAAAGTAACACAAGCATGAACCTAATTATCATCTGAAAACCCGCAGAAAACTAATCCAACTCACTGAGTAAAAAAGAAATAAAAGAAAAAAGGTCTGTCTTAAGACCAGACCCAACACGAGGGTGATGCCATGTCTGGAGATGTTGAGAATGAGCAATCTCGTGCCATTAATCACCGTGCTGTCGTGGAAAGCTCGGGTTATTACAGCGAGACAACGATCCAACGCGACGCTTTAATGCCTCCACTCTTTAGACATCGTAACAGGAAACATGTCCTACCAGCTAGCAATCAATAGTCCACCAAGTGATCGAAGATAAAGTGCTGGCTCCAGAAAAATGTACCTTTACCTGCCCTTGCTCATCAGCTGCCCGCTAGACCCCAAAGCACAGCACCCTCCTGCAGCTCCTGACGAGGCGAGGCAGCACGCTGCTGGAACCGGCTGTGGGCTCTCCTGCCCGGGATCCAGGTCGCAGGACCCGTGTGCTGAACGCCGCAGAAGCGCGGGCATCTGAGCATTATGAAAATAAATGGGTCATACACCACTGAGCTAACAACCACACCACCCCCAAGCCGGGCACCGAATGACTGTGCAGGGCTCTGCCAGAGGGAGAGGAGAGGTTGAGCCAGCAGTGAAAACAAAACTGATGTGGTGAGATGGATTTTACTTTTCACTGGTTTGGGTTACAGAGAAAGTTGGTCTTGCTCTCACCGTACCTCAGGGTTTTCTGTAAAAAACCAAAAAATTCCAATGTACAGGCTGGTAAGATGTCCTGTGGAGACGGGCACCTCAGCGCGCCGGGAAAGGGGAAGTGCCGCTGGCCCTGGGCGGAGGGAGGGCTGTGACTCAGTCCCCTGGGCTGGCACACACACACACCAGCGCTGTCACCTGCCACAGCAAAAATAAAAAGTCCTCGCCACAACACGGCGGCCACACGGGAAACGCCGAGTAAACAGACCAGTGATGCTGCACCCACGCAGCCCGGGGCACCGCTGGGCGACAAACAATCCTGTGGGCAAGGGCAGCAGGGCGAGAGGCGCCAGAGTAAGTCTGTCCATGAGGCACACCGCACTGCAGCACGCCGCGCTGTGCCCTGCTGCCGGCACAGCTGAACACCAGCGGAGCTCTGACACCGCCCGTGCCCGGGCGCTCGGTCAGAAACCCGCAAGGGACACCGGCTGCCACCCACACACCCGTGCACCTGAAGCCACACCAGCACTTCTCAGGCCGTGCATTTGTCCAGACACACATTTTGTTTTAAAAGTTGTATGTATACATTTATATATATAGCTTTCATAAATATGATTGTGCCTTCGCCTCTATGAAAACAGCACTCCAGCAGGAAAATGTACCAGAAACATCATGAAATGCAGACATGGCCACTTCTCTCATCCAGTAAGATAAACCTGTCAATGTCCTCAGGTATGATCATGGAACTTGGGAAAAGGGTTTGCTACTGTTGCTTAGGAGTGTTTGGTAAGTCAACGTCCAAAGTGATACAATTTTGCCTTCATAAATCTGTTTTTCTTCTGATTCTGTCAAGTTATCTGGCCTTTAAGCGCAGATTTTAAAAAAGATACATTTTTCCCAGGCTGTGGTGGTAGGCGGGTGACAGACATTTAACCACCAATATCAGCATATTTAAAATTTTACATTCTTTACATCTGCCTAGAGATGGGTGGAGGATAGATTTCAAGAAATCTTTCAAAAAATTTTTTTAAAATACTCTGAAGAACTCATACCTAGCAAATATGAAATTTCTTGGGTTGCCTTATGTTTTTTTATCCTGTGTGAACTACTTTTAGGTCCTTGCTGAATTCACAACGTTGGATAAGCAGTACAAATCTGAAGTTTTTATAAGATGCAGAAGGACATTGATTGGGATGTTATTTTTGCTGCTTTTAAAGGAAAACATGCAGGGCTAAAACAAAATGAGAAATGTGAGCAGAGTGTGGACACTGCCAGGAATAGTCACCTGTCTCCACTGGGATGCCAGCAGCCCTGCCCCAGCAGCTGCTCCAAGACACAGCTCTGTGCATTCCCTGTCATCTGTGACTGTTTGGGACAACAAATGGAGAGAGCCTCTCAGCAGAGAGCACAGCCTCCCCCCAACTGCTGTACTCCCACATTACAATACACTCATCTAACCTGCCCAGGATTAATTCCCAGAGAACCTGGAGAATTGGGTTCTTCCTTACTACCTTGGCACATGCACCATAACATGGTTTTGCAATATGCTCCATCAGAACAAGCAAGGGACACTCTGCTTTGAACTCACACATCAGTAAGTAGCATTTCTATGGAGATTTTATCAATCAGCATCCTAGTGGTGTTAGAGAAACAAAATGATAAATGGAAGGGGGGAAAGGCATGCTTGTTTATCCCACTGCACCCTGGGAAAAGCGACAAGAACGCAGTTGTTACAGCTGGGTCAGCCTTGTGCAACTGCTCCTTCCAGCAGGGCTAATTAACAAGTGAAAGCCTGCTTCTTTCTATGGAAATTGCTATAACGAGGTAATTGTTACAAGCAGAGTCTGTCATCAAAAGCAACCAGACTCTGGGAAACGCTGAGAAATCAAATAAGCAATGGGGCAGCTTGCCCTCATGTCTACCTGCCCACATGATGGGTGCAACCCCAGCCAACAGCCTGTGAGGTGATGCAGGACTTTTCTAGGAGCTACAGTACACACCATGTTTTAAAAATGATGTATAGCTCAAGCACATTACCACAGTTAAAAGAGAAAGAAGAAAGAAAAAAAACCGAAAGGCATATATTTGATGGTGACCCTATATCCTCACACTGGTTTTCAAGTTTGTTTGGTCCTCAGACTTGATTTTGTTCCTTGAAAAGGAGATGTCTGATTATTTGTAGCACAACAAAAAGCAAGACAAAACTTCCTATGCACTTCTTAGAATGAGAGAGGGATTTTCTTTCCCATTTCTGTCAGCTTTTTCAAGTCCCCCAACAAGGATGATATTTTTGAAGTTAGCTCCTCGGGAAGTATTTTTAATAGTGAATTTGCAAGATGCCTAATGATAAGCTTTTCAAACATCATGAGAAAAGCCTGCAAAAAAATTGTGAATAAGGCTTCCAAACCTCATGGGAAGAGTGCTAAGTAGGACTAATGAAAAACAAGCTTTTTCTGCCTTCCTAGCTGTTACAACTCATATTTTCAAGCCTTCTTCCCTTAAGACAAGCACTAAAAACAAATTTCAAGCCAGTTCCAAAATTGTCCTGCAGTCAGACGATTTCTGCTAAGGGGAATTTGATTAATAACTGCACAAGAGAATGCCAGACCCTCAAGGAAATGGCAACAGTCTCCCTTTTTTGGAAAACAAAATCAAACTCACACCTTGTAAGGCCTCTTTGACAATGAATTCTGTGACTATCCAGACTTTCTCCACTGCCTGTGACTTCACTATTGTTTTTGCTGATACTCATTACACCAGAAAAAAAAATTCTTTAAAAAACTGAATTTCCATATGCATTAAAAATACACTATCCTCCTTTTGCAGTAGACTTCCCTTGTTTTAAATAAATCTTTTAGTATCACATAAGCAAATAAAGAACTTCAAATATAGGTATATTTCTAATGTAAATGCTTTGGTTCCAAAATACTAGTATTTTTTTAGAAGTAGTATTATAGATCAGTTCCTAAGATTAAAAATAGTATTAGTAAGCATTCAAGAAAACCTGACCAGTAAGGAGTGGTCTGCTTCTCTGACCTGTTCTAAACTGCATCAAATGCATTTGCTACTTCAGTGAACAAACAAGGGCAGGAACATGCACACTGCCACCCTGTGCACCACAGTTTTGTGTTACCTCCTTTTGCCAAGC
Organism: Oenanthe melanoleuca; assembly: GCF_029582105.1. Taxonomy (NCBI): domain Eukaryota; kingdom Metazoa; phylum Chordata; class Aves; order Passeriformes; family Muscicapidae; genus Oenanthe; species Oenanthe melanoleuca. The sequence goes on from NC_079336.1 coordinate 34,868,745, forward strand.
TGCTCTATAGCACCATCCCAAAGATAAAAACCTCTTAACCACAAAGAGTTTTGGTTTTGTTTTAAAAATTAATGAAATTAAGTTGTGCTCAAGCCTTTTCCCAAACTTATAAGCTCTGGGGTGCCACACCCTCCACAGACCATCACCTCCATGCCATCCTTACAGCGGTCCAAAAGCTTCTTCTGCCTCAGAAACCAGAATTAGGATTAGAACTGCTGATTAGGGACAAACCAATTTCTCCCCACTGATTCTACGCTAGGCTGTGCTATGGAATGTTTCAGAGGAAGACTCATCGTGGGATCAGGGATCAGAAAATATCTGCACAGGACAATAAGCTGCTCCTCATCTTGGGTGAAATACCAAAGCACAACAAGCACTGGGGACTACTACCCCTGCTGAGAAGTTACGAAGAGATCTGCAGTCCCCTCAATTCTTTACCCTCCTATAGTCAGGTGGAGCACTTAATTCCACCTGGAAGGAGCTGGAGATAGCAATGAAGGTACTTCTGATGCTTACAGAGCCTTTTGGGGCAGCAGGCTGAAGGATGAAGCAGCACCAGGGCTCCTCCAGGGAAATACTCCAGGAACCCGAAAGGAGAAGGATATGGATTCTATAGCAGAGCTATTCTAAGCACTTCTCACTAGGGTTTACTGTAGTAGCAGAACACTTAGAAAAGCCGTCAAAATGACAATCACTATTTAGGTTAAAAAAGCCAGTAACTACTTCAATAACAATTTATTCACCACCTAATGTTTGCAGTTGAATTACAGCTTTTACAGTGTTTTTCTAAAGTGTGATATTTACTGCCTCTACCTTGCCTCCCCAAGATCTCTTTTTTCCTTTTCTCTCTCGTTTTTTCTTTAAATAGAAAGGAATTGGAATCATTACTTACATGTAACTTTTCTAGGTTCTGTGCTGGCTAAAATGTTCTCACGATGCAGGGAACAGGATCAATGGAGAAATTAAGAGGCTGCAGCAATCCATTAAGAAGTGACCCTCCAAAGTTCTGTAGGGCAGTGTTCTGGCAACTCAGTTGGAGCAATCTAAAATAAAATAAAGGCAAGAGTTAAAAAAACAATCAAACATTGAATCTTCACAAAGGCCTCTTTGTTTTTTCTATTGGAAAAAACATCCATTGGAGCACCTTTTTTCTTAAATACAGAAGATCTTTATGCCAAACATGACCATTACTTTATGTCCATTTCACACCTCCTCAAAGCTTAAAGCTGTAGATACATTCCTACAAAGATTATGTTTTCCTTTCATTCATATAGTATGAGGCTCCTGAAAAGAATTACCAAAATCACAAACTAACATTTCTGTGTTTATTCTACCAGATCACACCACAAGTATGTGCACTGTTATGCATATATGCTATGGAATTTTTTACTGTGACAGTGATGAGGCACTGCAGTAGGCTGCACAGAGAAGATGAAGATGCTCCATGCCTGGAAGCATTCTAGGCCAAAGCTGGATGGGGCTTTGAGTGACCTGGTCTAGTGATAGCTGTCCCTGCCCATGGCAGATGGGTTGGAACAGATTAGCTTTAAAGCTCAAATCACCCTGTGGTTCTATGAAACTGTACATCACAGCAGAAAAGAGTTATAACAAAACCAGCAAATTCATCTAGTAAGCTTTAAATAATAATTAAACTGGCTTTTGTCAAAGCTTTGCATTGATTTTATCAAGGAATTTAAGTTAGGAACACAACATTTGTTCCTTTGTTTCTCCTTTACTCTGAGGATCTTCAGAGAAGAAACACCATCAGTGTAATTTGGTATCCCCGGGTTGATGCCTTGTGTGCCACAATCCTGCAGCCACTCTGAAGCAAAGCCACCTGCCACACCAGCCTATGTCAAAAGAAAACTGGAGAGAGAATGAAATGCTCACCTGCCCACAGAAAATGCACTGTGCTGCCACCTCTGTGCAAGGGGCTCAGGGCTCAGTCCCTGGAGGGGAGGCACTCTGGGATGGGGAAGGCTGGTGAGAGCAGGGCTGGGGCTGGAAGGTGGGGTGTGGGGTGTGAAACCCCCAGCAGCCAATCCCAGCATCAGCAGACAGCCCAGATCCCACAGTGTGCACAGTCCCCATCCCAGACTCCGGAAAAGCTCCCCCATCTATCAAGGAAGCAGTCACACTCTAAAGTGGTTGGGGAGGAAACACTTGTGGAAGGAGAAGCAATTAGCCTTAAGCTACAGGGGTTCTCAAGTTGAGGTTTTCAAATTGCTAGTGCCCAACACTTCACTGTTTTCCTGGAAAATACATTGGAATGCTTAACTACTATTTACTTGAGTGAACTTGGCAACTGGGAGTGGAAAGGAAGATGGTTTTCTTTTGAACAGAAGGGGACAGCAGCAGTACAAGCAGTGGCATGTATCTGTCTTCACAGGATCACTGCAAAGGCTGTGTCTGCAGAATTACCACAAACTAAAGCTAGATAAAGGGAGAGGTGAGGAAGAGGAAAATAGACCCCTAGAGTTTAGATTTTTTTTTAAAAAAAACTACCCTTTTTTTTTTTTTTTAAACTTGCAATATTAACTCTTCAGTAAAAAAAATCTAGTTTCTCAAGAGATGTCTATTGCCTATATATCTATGTCTATGCATACTTATGACTAATGCCTGTTTAGGACTCCAGAAAAAACCGTGCAAATGAGAGAGATGGTTATTTTTCTAAGTATGCTGTTCCTGGTAAAAAGAGTTCAATATTTTCTGAGCATTTCTGCAATGCTCCTACTGCATTTTACTCCAAGTCTTGTGGAGGACTGGTTCACTTATGAAAAGCAGGTTATTTCCTCTGGATGGCACACTCCCAGATAGTTTACCCACAGATGCTCAAACTCTTCCTAGCTTTAAGGATTACCTAATTAGGTACTTGAAAAGAATCATGAGGCTGTGCTAGGAATACAATGCTTGTGTCTCTTTAGTTTATACAGTTTCTCCAACTGGGCATAATGTTCATTGACAGGTTGCAAGAGTACCAAATGCTTATGGTCACAAATATACATTATCTAAATTGCCTATAAACCTAAAAATATAAACTCTAAATCTGTTCAGTCATAAATCACTGGTAGAACAAAAATAACTGTTGCTTACTCAATGGCCAAAGGACTAAAACCAGGGAAATCTCTATGTTTACAATGGTAAGTTAGTTTTCTGGAGCAAAAATTGCACATGCCACAGAGTACCAGAAGAAAAAGAGAATAAACAGAAGTTGGGACACAGGGAAGCAAGGAAAAAAACGGGGTAGGGAGGGGAAAAAGAAGACTTTCAGCACCACTGAAGCTTTTCTGAGAAGGTCTGATTGATGTTCACTGCTGTAGAAAGCATGAGGCTGCATCCCAAACATTTCATTCCCTCCTGCAAATGTCTCACTCCATACCTCTCCCCATGCTCCCCAGATATTCTTGCCCTATGCAGGATGATCCAGCCAGCATCAGGTTTTACACATGATCTAAAAGACTAAAGCAGGAATCTCTCTGCCCAGGGGTCAGCTTAGGGTAGAATGAAACTTAACCCCCGCCTACGCTCAGCACGAGGGCTCCTTCATGCTTTCCACTTGACAAAGGACTTTTCCTGAAACAGGCAAATTACTGAAGGCAAAGCTGCTACTAGCTGCAAACTTACAGGAATACACAAAAACTGGGTTCACATGAAGAGCCAATGGTGCACCTGCTGAAGAGGAGTTTCAGCAGTTTAACAGGCTGATCAGCCAGGTTTACAGCACTGGGAAGAGCTTGCAGGGTAAGATGTACTCTGCTCCAAGGCTTGCTCACATCAAGGTCTCAGCTCTCAAGACAGACCTGCACATGTGGGCCATCAGTTAACAGGGTCGTGAGAGGCCACAAGATCACTGTCCTACACCAGCCTGAAGATCCAGCTCCTGAAGACTTGGAGGTTGCAAGAAAAACCTTTTACTTTAAAAAGAAGCATCCACCTTACAGCTGGCAAAGAAATCTAGAAAAATAACAATACTTCTAATAGTGAACTTTGTAAAACTGTTTGGTTTTTTAAAAAAACTTACGTTATTTAAAAACCTCTTGCATATTTTTGAACCAAGTTACCTTTTTTCTCCACTTTTCTGATAGCTTCCAGTACTGCCTGGCAGCTGAAATTAGCATTGAGGAATGCAAATGTAAAGGAAGACACACCAGACACTCTAACTGGCAGAAGAAGACATGAAGTTGAAAAACCACTTGCTTCAATAAAACACCTTCCAGTTTGGATTTCTGTTATACAGAGAGTGTTCAAAGGAGAGGTTTTGTTTTTAATATGGCTTAAATGCTTAAGAGGAGGAAAACTGCCAAGTTCTTCTTTTTGCAACAAACAAACCCAGAAAGGCGAATTGAGAAGGGCATGATGAATGTACCTGGGTATTACTCCACTTATCATGAAAGGTATTTCAGACACAGAAAATCATGTAGTCGTGCTCAAGAAAATTGGAGATGCTGGGTGGGCCATGAGGGAAGTGAGCAACAAATAACAAATGCAACAAATACACAGTGGGTTGTTTATCCTGATGTTCACCATAGGTGGGTAAAATGAGGGCTAAGTAAAATGACTCACACAAGGAGACAAGGTGGTGAGCTTTTCTCAGATAGGGACTGGAGGAAGAAATATTTAAGGAACACTGAGCACCTGTAAGCTGGGAGAGGAGAGCACAGGTGTGCAAACAGAGCTGGTGTTTTCTGAAGCAGTGCCTCATGGAGTGCAATGATGCTACTCACACAAATATGGGCAGAAATTCATCCCAGTGAAGTCAAGGATCCCACTTTGTTACATGCAACACCATCACAGATCAGCAAAAGTGTTCTCCTTACGTTTTGTGTCTAATTTCTTTCTGGTTGAAATGGCTTCATTGGAACACTTGCAGCTTGAAGGGTCGCCTGAGGCTGAGAAGGCATTTGCACTGCTCCTGACATCTAATGCATGATCTCCCCCTGAAATCTGTAAATTAAACCCAAGATGATATCGATACCTATGTCACAAAAGAGACGTGGTCTGCTTCACCCTTAGTGCACCTTATTTCCTCATAAAAACCAGTGCAGTTCTTCCAAAGAGAAAGAACATGCTCATCCATCACTCCTGCCAGTTCCCAAGTGCACTGTGTTACCAGGGGCAGCCAAAACAGGAGTCAGAAGGGAACAGCAGCTTCTTCCCCAGAGCCTATAGGTGGAATGCACAAAACCAGCACAACCAAGGAGGTGTGGATCACAAACAGGGAGGTACCCACCCACCCCAGGGCTGTGAGGATCAGCTCTGCAGTGTGTCCCTATTTGGGTGAGCTGTGTCAACAGACAAAGGGGATGAGATTGAGCTATTCCCTCAGATAATGGCAGAATGATGTGAGGAACCGCCCTAGCTAGAAACTATGACTGAACTCACCAGGACAACCCTAAAAACAACCATTGCTGGCTGACTGGCTGCAGGGGAAGGCAGCTGCTCCGGAGTCTGCAAACTGGATTTGCACCAGCTACACTTAACAAAACCAACCAGGCTTAAACAGAAAATCTTCAGAGGAGCTGGGGAATGTGCACAGGAAGAACTTCCCAACCCGTCTTTGTCCTCTGGTTGCAGTCAGGTCTGTGACACATCAGCCAGGCAGGGCCAGGAGAGGGTATGAGGCTGTAGTTCAAGAGTATTGCCACAGGAACTTATAAATCATTTTATGTAAAACCTGAACGATTTTCTCATTGGAATATACTTGACTTAAAGCCACCATCGAAAATATTTTATCTTGGGGTTATGACTCATGAAAGAATGGCTAGGTGTGAAAGGAAAGTTAATCTATTCTGTGAGAAAAACCCCCTCCCCAGCAACCTTATCAGATGACACGAGTTGAATATTTATGCCCTATGCAGTAAAACCAATAGACAGCAAAAGCCACAGCCTAATACTTTGTGTCAGATCTGATGAAAATTCAGATACCTAGCTTATTTCCCCTTAAGGGCTGGAAATTATGGTTAACACACATGCAAGCAGGAGAAAATGAGATGGTTTAGTGATGAAGATGAAACTGCTGTCCCTTAGTCTGGCATGCTGGAAGATGATACTGGACTAGCAGCACTGGTTTTCCCAGATAAGAATGCTTCCCAGGTCATCATGAAATGACAGATCACTGGGTTAACGCTCCAGGACTCCTGACAAAACACACATGACCCACAAAAACACACCCCTGCCATGCCAAAAAGACGCTCCCATATTGAATGATTATCAGAGTCAGACTTTTACTGCTGATTTCTTCTAAAAATTGCAAATTGAGAAAACAGTTAACATATAGAATGAAAGAACAGGCCACAGTGAACCACAGAAACTTCCCATAAGGTTCAGCATGTGGGAAACAGATAAGTAAATGCTGTGAAAGATGAACAATATTTAAGTATTAGCACAAATGTTTGTTTTGGGAAGGTTTATCTGGCATCTCTACCGGTTTTCCTCCAAGCTCTAATACAAAAATAACTACGTCTAACTGCAACTGGGAAGAGATGGCAGCAGCTCAACATTGCTCCCTTTTTTCCCTCTCAGAAAAAAACCCCAACTGTCTTACAGTGTTAAGTTTTAAGGTGATTTAGGATGAAGTCAGCCATATATTTGCAAGTTCAGAAAGTTCTGTGAGTGGTCTCATTTTCATCATCCCATGAAATGAGGACATACATGTGCAACATAAGGGCAGGAGAAAGCTTTTTCTCCAGCTGGTCCCCCATGTTACAGCATGAAGTGAGGAAATTATCCTTTAGCTCACATAAATCCTGGATGCAATAGTTCCTCACCAAACTATGGAGAGGGAGCCCATGTTGATGAATGTAGACATCTTGCCTATGCAAACTGTGGTAGGGCTGAAAGTGGGCAAATGCTGCGTCTCCCATGAAGGAGCTGCCTCTTAGCTTCTCTGTCTCCACCCTCACCTCAAGCAGGGAAAGTCAAAAGACCTGAAATTGTTTTGTGGGTAATCTTCAGTGGTTGTTAAAAAATTTAAAAGGAGAAAGGCAGAATGGTGATGGGAAAGAGGTTCAAAAGTATGTTCCCTCTTGGGTGAACTCAGGTCTTTTTAACAAGAAAAGCCAGAGAGGCCACGCACAGTAATGCTGAGAAAAAGGAAATGGTACTTCATTTTAGCCAGAGTCATAAATCTTACCAGTGAGCCTCTAACGGCACAACGGCGAGCAGGGGAATTTTTATACAGAGATAATTAGTTGCGAGCTGATATCAGGTTTACTGTGCTGTGCATTCCGTGTGTGCAACATGTTCTCAACCTGCCAAACCCCGCGCGAGCCTCTGGCTGCCTTGCTGCTGCTGGCTTTGCCAGAAGGCATGAAGCTGGAACCCCAGAAACCCTTAGGAAAAAAAAGGTGAAGATGGAAAGGGGTATTTCTGCTCCACAGAAATCTCGTCTGCAGCCCAGAATGATTCTCCTAGTGGGGAAAATGCACCATGTTTATAAAAGCACACCCCTCTGCTACAGGTAAGATGGACCAACAGGACACCTTATGCCACCATTAGCCCTCTCATCTTCTGGGATGCAGACACCACTCACAGATCCTGCAGAGCAGGCAGATGGGTCAGGGAAAAGGTTTATCCATAGACGTGAGAAAATGTGACTGAGGGAAATTGATCAGCCAGGAAAAAACAGCTGTGCAGATGCCTCACAAGGACCAAAGTCGACGGGATGTTCCCACCAGCTGTGCTGGGAACAGGACAGCCCATCCGCCAGCGCTTGTTCCTCGACATCTTGCTCTCACAGAGCAGCCAGGGACTTGCTCTAGTGGTTGACACAAGCAAAGACTCCACCACAGTAACAGTCAGACCGCACTTCCAGCCAAAGAGAAGCCGCTTTTCGGTTTCTAGATGAGAGGGAGTCCAGGAGACAGGCCAGCAGCACGCCGCGTGTGCTAGGTGCCAGCGAGCATCCCAGCACTCGTGGAGCTACCTTGGAAGGGACCAATTTGGCCGAGATGAGGGGTCTGGAAGCCTTCCTCCCCAGAGGGTGCCCAAGTTAGGAAATGGCCCAGAAAGGACAGCAGCTTGCAAAGGGACAGCTTGATGAGAAGAGAGCGCACCCCAGTTGCACAAGGAGCTTTGAGGCTAATGGTCCCCACAGGCTACCTAGGTGCTCCCTATTTACTTTCCCATCCCATTTTCTTTTTCATCCCCAACCCAGTGCAACAGGATAGATGCACCCATTGCTCAATCACACACCTCTGCTGGCCCAAAACAGCAGGAGGCAGGTGGGGCTGGGGGCAAACCAGCTTTGTCTGCATGGGGTTAAAGCAGCAGGTCTTTTGTCAAAGGCTCAGTTTGCCTGCAACCGTATGTTAAACTGAAAGACCAATCTGTATTTACTGCACTAAACTACAATTATGGGGTTTTTTTAATCATTGAGCCTAATGGTACACAGCTGTCACAAGAATCTTTGAACACATCACTGGTTCTCTTTGATCTGATTAACCAGATAAGGAACCACAGCCAAAAGATATGAAAGGATGAGTCCAAATTTCAAACTCTCAGCTGAGTAAAGAATTTCATTCAAAGGAACGTGCAAAATGAGGAGGTTCACATGCAAATGAAGTTTTTATTTAATTCTGATATAAGCAGGTGAAATACTCTCTGTTGCATGGTTAAAGAATCAATGGACCCCAGCCTCAAAGTGGTGCTGACAGGTGTTATATCTGCCACACTAATCTGTGTGAATGCCAATATTTGTACCATCTTTTTTTTCCAGACTGGGAATGAGGGGCTTTCTTCCACAGGGATGCTTTTTAAACTGAAGAAGCCCCCCTGTGATATTGAAGAGCTCCAAGGGCATGGTCCCTTCACCCAAACTGCTTCAGCATGTTTCTTCAGATAGAATAGTATTTCTCTTTTTTTAATTCAAGACAGCTTTGTTTATTTGCTTTTATTTCTAGCATAATGTTTACTATTCCAATCAGAACATTCTGTAATCTCATCTAAATGTTTTATTATTAATTGCTGTACCCCACACCCCGCCCTTAATAACTATCCTCGGGAGAGGTAAACATTTCAACACGACTTACTCTAGTTAAAGCCATGAATATGCATTATTTATTTATTTAGGTAAACAGTAATTAAGAAAAATCACCAAACCGCCTGCTCTTTGAAATGAGCTCTACTTTACCAGCCTTGCCGTGGGAATTCCAGTCCCTTAAACACATCCATTACTTTGTCCTCCTCCACCGTGACTTACACTGATGGGCCTCAGACCACACTAGAGCTGCCCAAAAAGCACTGAGTCCTTATGCTGTCTGTGGCTGACTGACAAGCCCAAAGCATCCAGCAAGGACAAGCAAGAGGTACCAAGATGTCAGCAGAGAGGAAAGGTGCAGAATGAAGAAAAGAATGTTGCTATCACTCAATATGCTGATTTTAAAGTTTTTTTTTACGGCAAGACAACCACTACATGTTGGTAGTAAAAATGAAAACACTCATGATTGCCTTCTGCCCTCTCCCTACAGATGGACAGCTATGACCTGACAAACAGAGGGGCTTGTGACCACTGAAGCTTCTCCATGCTAAGCTGGGGAGCAGCCAGCCCCAAGTCCAGGAGTTTTTTGTGCCAGAACAGTCAGATAACCCCGTGTGCTATATATATACATACATGCATACACATATACAACTTATGCACTGGGTAATAAGCAGCTGAGTGACTCTGCTCAATTCCCCTCGTTTTCTTCCTCAGTGTTACATTAACTCAAATATTACAACATCCCATCCTGACTTACATTTCCACCAACTTCCACCACAAGCTGTGACAGAATATGGCAGCACCAGAGGCAATGAAACCACTAATTGGACACTCAATTTTTTAAACCAAAAAAGACAGTCCTGATATGGTTGATTATCCAGCCTAAGGATCGCACCAACATACAAGAGAGGAATCAAAATGTATCCCAAAGACAAAGGGATTTTCACAGACCTAAAATTGTTAGGTAAATAGATAAAACTGCGGTTGGGGCTTTGTTTCAGTTTTCAAAGCTAATTTCCGGCCACCGTTCAGAGAAATGCTTTGCATTTCCATTTCTGACTCACCGGCTTTAACAAGCGCACTCGCTGGAATTACTAAGCATGGGATCTCATCACAACATTTCACTTTCTGAATCAAAGTGCTTTTCAATTTTACCGATGTGAACGTATCTATAAGACTTACCATGGTAACAACACTGGCGATGTGCAGGTACGAGCGCACAGAGCGGTGTGTCAGAGGACCCTTCTCCCACCGAGCATCCCACCAAGGTACAGGAATGCCTCCCGAATTCTGCCCAGCCACTCGGAGCACGCAGACACCAGTCTCTCATCTCCCCATCACAAAGTGATACACACTCCCAGAGACACATTTAAACATCAGGTATGAATGAAAAGCATTCCTGAAAAGAATCTGTTATGAAACCGAAAATCGGAGATCGCCGCAGCGCTGTGCCTAAGTTGAGTCATCAGTTCCCTTTACAGCCTAATAATTGACACTGCCTTGATCAGAATGACTGATCCAAATCTTGATTTGTGTTTGTGTGTTTTTGTTGTTGGTTTTTTTTTTTTCCAATTAAAAAAAAAAAGATTTATTATGTAAACAAGCTGCCTATCAACTTGCAGGAGTGTTTGTATTCTTCAGATCATGGGAAACATCTGTCAAAACCAGATTTTGCTCTCCTCAATCAACTCGATAGAGTCTTAATCAGACTGTACTACAAAGAAACTAAAAACTGGTCTTGTTACAGAAAAAATACGCTGCCAACTCTCAGTGGAAGTGCTGATTTTATTTCACTTTCTTGGGATTAAATGCTGCAAAGATTATTAAGAGAGTTCCCTCCTTCCCCTGCGGGATCTCTCCCCCAAAGGAAATACTGAAATTTTACATGCTGCTTTTTTCCTCTTTGTGAGGGTTTCCAAAATTAACTACCTTCCAGGAAGAGACAGATAGGAGAAGAATCAAGGTATAGTGAAACAGAGCATGCTGACTTCCCACCTTTTGACATGGGTACTCGGATAACGGAGTGATTCCCCTTCTGATGCTTGCAACAAACAAACACTCCCACGCGTCTGCATCCCGCAGGTCACACCTCCCCAAAATGATTCATTAGGTATTTTCACATCTTCTATACAGGGAAAGATCAAGTGAGGTTGCAACCGCCTCTAGCGGTGTTTTCTGAAGAAAGGGTGACACAAAGCAGGGTGGCTGCTACTAGCAGGATAAGGGTGATGTTAGACTGCCATACTGTGAGTCTTCTGCCAGGGAATCTGCCCTGGAATAGCAAAATCCTTACGACAAATGAAAGAAGAAGCCAATTAGAGAAATAATGTGAGACTATGACAGAAAGAGCAGCCTACTTCATTAGTGAGTAAACGAAGAGGAGATGAGTGCAGCAGGAGGACCAGGATCGATGGGCACCAGCCAGGTGTCTGAGCTGGGGCTGTATGCAGAGCCCAGTTAAATGCACCAGTAATTTATAGATTAAGAGGACAGTACTGGAAACATTCAATAGTGTATACATGGTCTTAATTAGACGGACGGCCCTGGAGGAGTGAGAAATTAATGTCCACGTCTATATTAGCTTTTACCCTTAGACCTAAACTACTCCACTGGAACCATGTTGCTGATATGATGCCCAATTTTTGTCTTTTATCTGGCAGTAACTCCAGCCCAGTGCTGCAGACTGAGCACCCACCAGCAGCTGGAGTACATCACCAGCACTGCTGGAGGCACAACTCCCAGCGTGCATCAGTAACTCATGGATTACACATCATGCCACTAATTCTTAAATACAAGGCATGAGATAGGAGGAGAACCTTGGAATGCTTTGGAGAAGATGGAGGAGGACCCATCTAAACACTGGGCACTAAGAGTAATATAACAGCAGATTTTAAAACAAGAAGACAGACAAAATCCAAAGCTGTGGAGGAGAAGATAAAACAAATGGAAAAAAAAACGGAAAAAGGAAACAATCTAATGGCTGAAGATGATGTTAGATTTTATGTCCTTAACTGTGGTAGATAGTTGGACATGAAACTAATATCAGACATATCTGCAAAAACTGTACTCTTTTGAATGGAGTGGAATTGGATTTAAATGAAAGTCTTGCTTTAAAAAAAATCTTCAGGCAAGCACCTTCTTTGAGGTAAGAAATTACTGCATAGATACACTTATGAAACAAACCTATGACAACACTAAACAAGACAAAATCTCAACTGTGTTTGAGAAATAATGTCCAGAAGCACACAGATTTAGCTCTGCTCAGCACAGAATCCAATAAGTATCATCAACCTTGCAAAGTCTTAGGGAATCTTGTATTTTTCTGAACAACACTTTTATCAACTTCAGCTATTTTAGAGAGAAATGGACTGCCACACTCCCCAAATGTAGGAGAAACAGTATTTTGGCCAGATTTGAGAAGAGACTGGACTTATTGTAGGTCAGGCAGATGAAACCAGTGCTAACACATTTGGGACTGTGACTTCTATAAAGTCTTTGAAGTTTCATTTTATTATTCTAAGGTCCAAGGGTAGCAATATGAAGACAGAGGAAGCAGAAAAAACTGGATAGGAATGAAAAGCACTTTGGACTGTCAAGCCAGCAAGCGTAAGAATTGTATTTGGCTTCGTCAGAGCATTGCCAATACTAACAAACCATTTGCCGTCTGCTGCTGCAAACCAGCAGGTTGTGCACAAGCTTACATGGATACTTTGATGCATGCAAAGTGGACAGATTTTGAAGTGCCCCCCGTGTTTGCTTTTAAGTTAATTTTCCACCAATTCTTGAATGTTCCGATTAAAAAAAGAAAGGCGTGGGAAACAACGCAAAATAGGGTTTATTACCTCATAAAATTAACCAAAACACCAAAGACTGTATTTCAAATGTCTATCTCGTTCTCCCTCACAGCTCAACTCAAACTGAAAACTTAGGCATGACATCTTCAGTTTCGTGTTACCTGAAAACAGAAGTTTAATATCAGTATTTTCACCATCCCAGTTAACGATCACCGAAAGTGGTGGTAAGAATCAGCAATCAGGCCATCATCAAAGCTCCATAACTAGAAAAAAAATTATTTTCTTTTCAATCTCTCTTCTCTGCTCTTAAAATGTGACTGCAGCCGCACCAGGGACATCCTGCATGATCTATTCTCACTGTTGTTCCTGTAAGAAACAAAGCAATTGCTGCACACAGTAATTGCAGCTTAACTTTGTCAGGCAAAAAGAGCCTCTTTCTTCAATTTTCTCATGGCTTTTGGAGATGGGGGTCTTTTTTGTTTTGTTTTTAACTTGTACAATGAAACCTACCTGTTCTGCTGTTACTATCTTGTTTTATTACTCCCCACAGTCCTGGCACTTGTTTAAAATGATGTAAAAAGTAGGCAGTTGCACAGAGAATGATTAGTACAGCATCTGCCGTAGCAAGCAATATTATATATTTTATTGCTCATGAAGTCAGAGTACTGGAACCAGCCAAATCTGTTACTTTGGTCTATAAGTACATTTTTCCTTTCTTGCTTGCAACAGGATAATTAATAACTGGGAGAAATAATGGAGAAAATAAGCATGGTGTTAGGTAAGTGCTGCTAATTACACTACCTTATGTTTGGACCAAGGACTGATGCTTGGTATGTCTCTCTGTAAGAGAATAACAAAGTTTGCACCTCATGTGTATCACAAGGACCGTCTGCTCCACCATCATCCCAAATTACTCGCTACCTGTGCCAGTGTCCTCATCCCACTAAAAAGTCTGTACTCTCCCCTGAAGCTCTGCAACTGGAAAAATTAAATCTAATGCTTTTCCATTTGTTCAGAGTGGCTGGTGAAAAGCTCAATAATGAATACTTGGGCAAAAAGCCTCTATAATATGCAGCACACGGCCATAAAGCCAACACACAATGGCCAGTGAATGTTTCCATGTAGCAATTGGCTTCACACAGCTTCCTACTTGATAAACAGTGAGAGGAAATACTGAATAAATACTTGTTTTCCCTTATTTACACTGTGTGAGCCAAGACAAAAGGATGTTCAGGCACTGAACTGATTTCAGGCCTCGTCCTCTGTGAATGACTTGTCCTGCAATGTTATAGGGCTTTTAATCTCACATACCTCATGGATCCTATTAGCACCACCATCATAATGAAACCAGACATCACTAACTTCCCATTCCCCCAGCCTGACTCTGGCCAGCACACAGAAATGAGAGCATCACTCACACAGAGCTCACTGAAGAAGGACACCCATCATTTCACCTGCTTGGCTTCACCTCCCCATGCCAAAGGGTGTCACCTTAAGCTGCTCCCACCAGTGGGCAGGTCAAGCAGCAGTATAACCCAAACCATAAGGATCAGAAGACATTCAGCTCACCTTGTTCACAGGAAAGGCAGAAAACAATCCCCAGGTGTTTCTATAATTCCTGTTGCTCTCAGCACAATTAGATTTTATTGAACTGTAATCCTAGATAAGTGCATTGAATCTTACAGCTGAAGTCAATTACACTGCATTAAATAGCTTTCCTGGTTTGCAAGACGAACATCACTTCTGTATAAAACTAAATTAGCTCAATAACTCATTATTTGTAGCTTGGGTGAGGGGTTGAAACAGCAATAGACAACTAAGCAGTTGCTGTGTTTTCAGGCACTAGTCCTTTAGAGCTGCTAGCAGACTGAATTTCCAGTTTCACCAGATGGGAAAAGGGACACGCACTGCAGGCAGAGAGAGGACGTCTAGTGTCGACAGCACTACATCTTAAACCATCCATATTTTCTCATGGCAAGGGACTCTGAGCTGACCAGCCTTGGAAGGAATGAGACACTGCTTTTAGTGTAGAAGTCCTCACTCTTAAAAGTTTAACTACCAACCCAAAGGAGATAAAAGGGCACATCAAAAGACATACGACCTGTCATTTCTCATTCCTTACTCAGAATTAGCACCAGCACTGGGTGAGAGCATATAAAAACCCTTTAAAGGAATATTTTTGCTTATCAGGGAGTGAGTGGAGAAGCAGAGGGGCTGAAGGCCAATGGTGGTGATGGGCTATATGGGCATCCTTAGCAGCCACACTGTGCCAGTGCAAACCTTGGCAGGAGTCCGTGAGTGTGACATTCCACTGCCTCTCACCACCTCCCTCAGCTGCTAGGGCCACTTTTGGTACCCCTCCAACCAGCCTCAAGCACTCTTCCGTTTCTTTCTTACCAACAACCATTATTTACATGTTAGGAGATCTCCACACAAGTTGGGAGATGACAGAAGCTGTGTTTCTGATCCCACTGGGTTGTGCCGGATGCGTGAATTGAGCAGACAGGAGTGAAGCCATAAGCAGACAGACTGAGAGGAGAAAGGTGAGAGACAGGGAATAATCCAAATGCCTGCTGCTGCACCAGGCCAGCCAAACTCCACAAAAAAAAAAATAGGCCTGAAAGACTTGGAAAGAAAAAAATCAACCCTTTTGAGATCTGGAAATAATTTCCTTTACTCTTTAACACAGAAATGCGAGCAGCATGGATGACTATCCTCTGTGAGGAAACACACCCCTTTTTGCTCTGGTGTCCAGGGTGGCTCTTCCCATGGCAACATCCACATCTTCCAGCAACCTCAGTAGGCTTTGTCCTCACAATGAACGTGAGGAAGATGATCTCCACTGCACAAATAAGGAAGTCAGTCATGGGGCAGATGAAGGAGGTTGCCTGAGAACACACAGGAAACCTGTGACTGAGGCAGGGAACTGAACCCAGACCGTGAGTTCCAGTTGAGTGCCCAGTCCAAGATGGGTGGCTGACAGATCACCTGTTCTTCTGGGGCTTTGAAATTTTTAAGTTTGGTGGGTTTAATAATGAACTTTTTTTTTTTTCATTTGTCTAGTCACTACGTTTCATTACACTCACACTTCTGCTTTGTGAAGGCTTTTGACCCTGCTTCTTTTCTGTTTTGGCTTAAAAAACCAACACAATCAAACATCAAACAGAATTTACCCTTCACAGTTTGGTCTCCTCCCCTACCAACATCATCCCCTCCCTACTGCTCAGTGCTAAGCAACTTCTCCCTAGTGCTCAGAGTTGTGTCCTTTGTGCATCCTGTGCTCATGGCTGTGGCTTCATCAAAACCCACCCATGATATTTAGGAGATGATGCCTTATTTGTAGCTTCACAGAGTTACAGCAACTGCAGTGCTGTAAGGCAGCAGAGCAGATCTGGTGGGAAAACCAGAGAAAAGAGATGCACAAAAAAGGTAAGTTACAAAGTGAATGTTCTGACACTGCTATGCATCATGTCGACGTGAGCAATCATCTGAAGAGCAGCTACCAGTAAGCCACAGTGTCAGACTGCCTAGGATGTTTTACTGACTTGGCTAATGAATCACTGGGAAAATGTGAGCCATGTGCTCACTGCCAGGGCAGTTGTCACAGTGGGTGAAAACAATGTCTCTTTCACTATCATCATGACCTGTGGTTTAATTGGTATTTTAAAATTTTTTAAGATCTTTCTGTGTAAAGCACATAATATGCACTTCTAAGAGAAAATTCTTTGGTATTATACTGTCTGCAAGGAGGTGCAATGGGTCAAACCACTATTTCATGAAATAATTCACACTGGCTGAATCCCTCACAGAATGTCTCAAGATCTTGAAAAGGAAAAAATAACTAATTTCCACATATGTAATAACTCACACAGTGAGAAAGAAAAAGATTTCACATTTTTGTGAGAAAATTTTGCAAAACCACAAACTTTTAAAAGTGCCCAATATGCTATTTTCAGCTTATCTGGATGTAGCCCAAACTATCCACAGCTAACCAAGGTGCATCAGAAGACTGCAATCATTCCATTTCCACCACAGGCTTTTTGTGCCCACTGTGCATCCAAGGCTGTCAAGTCCTACAAAATAATATAGGACTTTTATGCTTAAAGCAGCCAAGCAGCTGCAAAAATAACTCTGTAAAAATATTGAATACTTGGTCCCACTCAGCAGCTGGAAAAACAATTACTGACTGAAAAATTCAGTGTTTGATATTACTTAATAGTTGGGGAAAAACTATTTGTGAATCATAATTAACATTTATTTAACTATTTCAAAGCATGCATCTACTGTTTGAGGCTTCACAGAAAGCAAATATGTGGCCTTCTGGCACCACTAAACAGACTAATAAAGTTAAACTGGAAGGACTTGAGGCAGAAAACCACACTGGAATAGTCAATCCTTCAAGGAATTGGTGTGACTGAGATTGCCTCAGTAACATGCATGCTGCAACACCAGGCTTGAACCAAATCAGTAGCAACTGCCCTGGGGTAAATTAAATGAATGTACAGCTCCAGATCCTGGTGCCAGATCAATGCAAACATCATGACATAAACTGGACAAAAAATAAACTGGACAAAAAGGTTTGGGACCCTCTCTACAAGAAGGGACATTGAGTTGCTGGAGTGTGTCCAGAGAAGGACAATGAAACTGGTGAGAGGTCTGGAGAACGATGAGGAGCAGCTGAGGGAGCTGGGGTTGTTTAGCCTGGAGAAAAGGAAGGACCTCACTGCTTTCTACAACTGCCCAAAGGGAGGATGTAGCCAGGTGGGGGCTGGTCTCTTCTCCCAAGTGACAAGATCAGAGGAAGTGGCCTCAAGTTGCTCCAGGAGACATTTACATCAGGAAAAATTTCTTCACAGAAAGGATTGTCAGGCATTGAACAGGCTGCCCAGGGGAAGTGGTGGGGTCCCATTCCTGGAGGTATTTAAAAGCCATGTAGATGTGGCACTAAGGGACATGGCTTGTGGTGGACTTGCCAGGGTTGGGCTAGCAGGTGGACTTGATGATCTTGAAGGTACTTTTCAACCTAAACAACTCTGCTTTTATGATTCTTAATGATTTTATGATTCCATTAAAGCCATGGTAGCTTAGGTCAGGATTTAAGTTCTAGGATTTAGGTTCCAGAAGCAGACAAACCATTTACAGGTTGATGAAAACAAACATCAGGCCTTGTTTTAAATTTCCATTTGGAAAACAGCTTGACTTCAGGCTTTTTTAAAGGCCTAATTTTCCCCCAAACAATTCCCTCACTGGTTCTCAGCACATGTGACACAGCTGAAATGTCCCATCACTGACAGTAACCAGTCCTTTTTTCATCTCATTCAACTACACCCATGCAGAGTTGGGCTGAGTGCCTCACAGGTCCAGCAGGCACAGAACAAAAACAAAACAGCAGTAACTGTATCTGTCAGATAACTGCAGGCAGAGCTGAGCCAAAGATTCCTGTCCAGCAAAACCTCACCTAGAGAGTGATCCAGATGTGTCAGCTGACTGTACAGAGTAAAGATGCACAAAAAAGAAACCTATGGCAAAACACTGACTCAACCACAGTGCTTGAAGGACTTGGTGACTGGATTAACATTAAAAAAATATATATTTTTTATACCTAGTATATGTGCAGCAAATATCATCTGTGGGGAATATTCTGCAAGGTGCTGAGGAATGTGAGCAGTCTTTATAACAAATATGCTTAACTAAGTGATTTGAACTCTAAGTCACCAACTCTCCTACTGCTGCTCTCTCAAGCAACCATGCTATCAGAAGCCATTTCAAGGGAAATGTACTTATGTCATAAATACTTCTCATATCATATTTCTCATAACCTGCAGCACCAGGAAAATGAAGGCAATATAAAAAGAAATAAGAGGTACAAAATTTTAGGTAACAAACATCCCTGAATGGATTATACTTTAAAAATGAACTGTATAAATAGCATAATAAGAGTTTTTTTGGTGTAAATCTCTATGTTTTCTAGGATGATGTTAATAATTCAAATGCAAACACATTCTCAATGCCATATACAATGCAATTGGCTTGTAACCTGAAATAGGGCCCTTTTCATTGAGAATCACTCATCACTAGGATGATCACAAAAATCGTTGTGGGTCTCTTTCAACTCAGGGTATTCTATCATTCCATGATCACAGAAACAGGTGTAACTGACCAAATTCACCTCCATTCACAGCCTACTGAGGTTCCCTAGCTATGCCCCCCACATGGCCAAAGGGACAAAACAGTGGCTTTTTTGGATCAGACAGGGCAACTACTCATGGATGATTTCAAACTGAGCTAGGCAGATGACAGTTTATGAAAACCTCCACAAAGCATTTGCTCTAGCAGGGATATACCAGCATAGCTAAAATGCTGAAGTGCAAGCTGGAATGAACACTTGAAAAAACATGTATGTCATAGAGTTAACAACAAAATAGATCACTATGTACCTGGTCAAATTTCTTTTTAGGCTTCTATGTAGCTGCCTGTTGTCAGAAGTGTTTAGGTACAATGCTGGGGAGTTCTACAGCAAGACAGCAAAAAGCCTTGAAAGGGCTTTAGCTTTATGCTATGCACAGTTATGGGGGTGCTCCAGTTCCCACGTGCATTGCTAGTGTTAGAATAAAACTGTGAAATCGTAAGAAACAACCAAAACATCTCAAATCTACCCCAGAACTGAAGAAACCATTTGATGGTGCTTTTGTAAAAACACTTACTTACAACACAGTCCTGGAAGTGATTTCCAAGCAAGCCAACTGCTGCTCTAGACAGTTTACTGGATGGTGTGGCTCAGCTCTTTCATACAGGCAGTGCTTACAGTTGTATCTAGAAAAGGAAATATAAACAAAATTCTTTATGAGCAAATACACAAATAAAGTCATCTTTCTCTTTAAAGCTATCACCAGGTTAAAACTAGCTTTAGCAGGTCTCAGTAGTTCTCGTGCCAAGCTTCACATGTGCTGCCTGCTCACTAAACAAGCCCCAAGGTGCAGCCAAAGCCACCCCACGGTGTATAAGCCAAGAGAAACTGTGCCTGAGAAAAAAACCCCGCACTGAGCGCATCAAAGCGGCAAACAAACGCGCCCAGCTGTTTTTCTTGTCTAGTTCTACTTAAAACATTTGCAGGAAATGCAAGATGAATTAGTGCCAAAAAATGTAGGTGATTTCAGTAAGGCCAGGAATTCCAGGCACCAACTTCTATTTTCTCTCTCTTGAGTGGGTGTTCACTTGTAAATTGTAGACATGTTAGCAATTCAACGACTGAGCGAATTAACATTCAGCTTAACAGTCATTGTTAGGTTGGGAGGTTATTACTGCTTGTTCTGCTAAAGTGACAGGTTAAAATACGTCTGTATCTGAAAAGTTGTTTTCTACAATACATATTCCCTGTCTTTTTGCACCAAATCAATTTTCTTCCATCATGTCAACTCCTATGGTATGAACCATCACTGCCAGCTCACCACAGCAGCTGGGATAGGCAGGGAGAAACAGGAATGGGACAGGTGAGGAGGAGAGAGCACTCAGTCCCCACCATTTCTCTTTGAGCTGCCATATTAATGTTTTTCCAGGCATTTTACATGGTTGATTTGAGACTTCTCAGCAAAAGAGCATACTCGTATTTTCAGAATGTTCTCCTTTTAAAGCAAGTAAGCAAAGGCAAAACCCAAGAGCAAAGAGAGGGCTCTACTTCACCAAGTCATGAGCCTGAGAAAGCTGCTTGTTATCAGGCACTGCTTGGGGCACAGAATGGAAAGTTGTGATTTCCCAGCCTTGCAGGTGCTTATTATTAATGGAAAAATCAAGGTTTCAAGGTTGAGTTGACGTACCACCACATGTTGAATTTTTGCAGACTCAGATCCATTTAGTACTAGTAAACGAGCTTGCATCCTTCCCTCCATGCTCTTTTTTTTTTTTTTTTTTTTTTTTAGGGTAGCTCACAAGCTGCTGACAACTCACACTGTACTAGGAGCTGTTCACACTGCACAAAGTGTTTACCATTCACAAGTGATGCTAAAAATTAATTTACAGTACCGCTACAGCAAGCTTTGACAAATTGTCATGTGTTGACACAGTCATAAGTTGTTGGTTAAAAAAAGTAACACTTCCCTCTTCTGCCACTTCATGTTTGAGACCAGGGATGGGCACATTATGCAAAGTTTGAGGGTTGTAAGCTTCACAAATGTTTGGGCTTCACAAAACAAGCTTGGTTGTGAAAGTTTTTTCTCTTACAGTTAGGCATGTGTTTATTGCCAAAAAGACTCTAGTAAGAAAAAAATAATCCTTTCCAAACTCCCAAGATCTGTGTGTTGTGCAAAACTAGAAGAAAAGGCAGTAAAATAAATAACCTTGCAGGATACTTATTCTAGATAAGATCACAGCAGTGCCACGTAGCCTGTATCAACTCCTTAGAGCTGCAGACGCCACCCTCCTGCTGTATCAAGGAAGGGAAAAAATACAGCTACAAGTAAAGAGTTTTGATTGTTCTCAGCTGTCACACGATGTTATCTTAAGTGAACGCATTTATTTCTTCATATGTATCTCTATATGGAAAAGACAGAACTCCAGCAGTGGCATTCATCAGACAAGGTCCAAATTGATTTCCATGTACTGAAGATAGTAGATGTTACCCTATGCTCCACCAGTGGCAGGTCTTAAATTTTAACTCCTTCTCTTCTTCCTCAGGGCAGCACAAATAATCTGTCTGGTTTACACTCTGGAATCAGTGATGGACACAAAGTTGTTGCCACGTGTGGTGAGCAGTGTTTCAGTGGTGATGCAAACTTGAAACATTAACCCCAAACTAGCCTAAATCCAGGGAAAGAAACAAAGCCAAGCAAACTGAGCACTGACAGCACCTGCCAAGTGGGCTCTGTGAGGAGCCCTTAAAAGCCACTGCCTCACACCAGTGACCTGGACACCCAGAGCTCCAGGAACTCTCCCTAAGATCACCAAATCTCAGAGCACAGACCACACAAGAATGCAGAGGAAATTCGTTCAGGAAATTAGCTTGGCAATAGGAGGAATTAATTTTCTCTTTTTTCCTCCCTTAATACTTGCACAAAGTAGAGATGCTTTGGGTGGTTCCAAAGTCCTGAGAGGCAACATTTTACCTTTGCAGAACCTGTCCTATGCCTGATGAACGACCTACCTAATTTCTCTACAAAATTCACAGCATGTTACTTCAACTAAAAAGAGCTCCTACAAAACATTAAGAAGGGATGAAATTTCATACAGACTCTTCACTTGCTCCCACTTCACACACCCTGTATAGAATTTCTTCACCATCTGAGATGTTACTCTGGTAGATGACATACTCTCAGATCTAAGGAAAGCAAAGGACATCTACACTGTTATAGTCAGGGTGGACATTGCCTTGTATTGTTGACTGAAATGAAATCATCCATGCTTAAACAGCGTAGGTCACTGTACATTCAGAAAAGCATTAAAGTGGCAACTCCTACCTTCCTCCCCCAAGTAACAAAAATTTATAAATATTTTCAGCGCATCACATTAAATGCGTTATTTCACTGGATTCAGTCCAAGAGTTAACAGTGTTGAAATAAAGATAATTCAACTATTAAGTCAAAAACGTCAGTTGATGAGTTATCTAGAAGCTAAAAACGATTCTACTCCACCTTGGATGAAAACTAATAAACTAGTTTTACTGCAAGTTATCTCAACTGCCAAAATTGATTTCTCCTGTACCTTTTTACTTTGCTGTATAGAAGGGAACAATTTCCCTGAGTTCTAACTTTGGGATGGAAAAAGCCCAAGATATTCAAGCCACTAATCTAATTAAGAATACTGTGAGGGAAAAGGTGGGACGTGGGTTTTTCTGAAGCATTTTTTGTTTAGTTTTGTTTGTTTGTTTCTGGGATCCGACTTGTGAGTGCGAAGAAACCCCCAAGAAGAAGAGCAGCTCTTGCCAAGTCCCTTGTGTGAGTTCGAGCTTGCTCTACCCAACACAGGGCCAGCGTAGGAAGGTTCAGCACTGGGGAAATGCAGCCCCAGGATCTCCCATGGCATCTCTGCATCACACCTCGCTGCTCTGCCCTCCAGTTTCATCACAGGGAGGATGGCACAGGATCTTGGCTGATCCTGCAGCTCCCTCAAAACTGCTGTGTGCAGGGCATCAGAAGAAAGCAAAAGGGAACATAGGAAGGTGTCCTGCTCCTTGATGATGCGTGCACACAGCTGAAGGGGTAAATTCACGTATTGAATATATATACCAAATATGCACTGCTAGTGACTGCTTGTATGAGATGCAGACTGTGAAACTCCCCTGGATAGAAATGCAAAAACAAAAAGGAGGATTTCAGTTTTCTAATTCCAAGGGAACTGCTTTTCCAACAAGTGAGACAGGACACTAGCCCAAAGGCAAGTGACACCAGTGACTGCCCACACCATGAGCAATCTTCCTGTCTCTGTTCTATGCCTGTCTTCACTTCACTGCAAAGGTCACCACGTCATCTCTGTTACACAGAGCTCTGCCACCCACGAGCAACGGGGAAGCAGCTTAACTGGCCAACCTGGCAGGACCTCCTTTGAGCATTTGGGGGTGGGAGGAAACCTCCCAGCTCTCCACTCGTGTGAGTGTGGGCACTTTAAAAGTGCTTCCAGTTCTTAAACCTTAAGAGATGCTCAAATTTCCTTGAACTAAAAGGATTTCAGTACTGGAATACTGGAGGTCTTTAAAAGATGTGTAGATATGGCACCTAGAAACATGGTTTTGGGGTGGACTTGGCAGTCCTGGGTTAAAGGCTGGACTCAATCACAAAAGTCTAAAGATGGTGTTTCCTTCCTGATTCTCTATCTGCAGTGCAGGAGGGAGCAAAGGGAAGCAGTATCTCTGCAAGCATGAAACACTGGGGAAAAGTATTAGATCTTTGTCTTCACCTGGAGCACCTTGTTTTTCCAGCCCTTTCAAGCATAGGAAACTTGGTGGCCCTGTGGAGAGTGTAATGACTTGAAAGCCAGCATCTGTGTCATGCAAAGATCCCCTCAGCAGGCAGTTTGGGAACTGCCCTTTACAATGTACTCACACACATGTACATGGACACTCCTCTCCTTTGCCTTTCTTTTTTTTAATTGCATACACTAGTATATTTTTCACTATTTTCTTAGCATGACATCCATTGCATGGTATGTAACAATCAATGCCAACATTATCTCTAGCACAAAAACATGTAATTCACTGAAATAGGACTTTTTCCTCAGCTTCCAATAGCCAGTTTTGTTATACAAATCCATCTGATTTCTCACTTGATTTGTATCTATTCAGATCAAACATTTAATAAAGCCAGAAGCATTTTATTTTTAACAAATATATTCTCATCCTCCCAAATCAAATCCTTACTTCTGGGTGAGACAATATCATCCAAGTTTTACTGTACTGTACTACTTCTAAGCAAATGAACTTAAAAATTCAGTTAAATGGCAACGTACAGCTAAAAGGCTCTGAAGGTTTATCTATCACATGGCAAAAATAATTTCTTTGTACACCATTCATAAAATATCCATAGGATTCTCTGGATATTTTTGAGCCACCTCAGGCCGGAAAGGTAACTAGGTAATGAAGAAAATCATGCCAAGTTTTATGAGCTCTTTAGCAAAATGGCTTAAATTGAGCTATGTTGGCTAATAAGTCTGAAAGCCTCCTCTACATATTCCACACAGCAGTATCTTGTCTGTGCAACCTGGTTACCAGTCAGGAGAAGGAGACAGCTAAAAACCTTGTGCAACCCTTTGATCCACAGTGATTTCCACAGGAGAAATCACTGCAGGAAAGGTACAAGTCAAAGCAGTTAACTAGCAGTGTACACTCCACCTTTAATACCTGCTGATAGTGACAACATAATGAAAAGACGAACATATTCCCATGTCTTCTGAGGCAATGATTCTTTATGGGATATTCAAGGAGCCACAACCTCTTTTACACTTTGCTACTTAACCCAAAATTACAAAAGCATCCCAGTTTCAGGAGTTGCTGAGCTGCAGTGCAGTGAAATTCTGTCTGTTCAGCAATGTGGACACCAACACTGGCAGCGTAAACATTGAAGAGGCATTGAATATGCAAAAATTTCATTCAGCACAAAGAAAAGCAAAATTACTACAGAAGGATCCTAAATTAATCCAGTTCCTGTCTTCCCACTGACTTCCCTCACCATTGGAAAGACTTTGGTTTGGATTTTAGTCAAGTCTGGTTTACAGTGCCCAACTTTGTGTGTCATAAAAAACCACCAACCCTGCTGGAATGCCTTACTCATTACGCAGCCCTGCAAAAATTATTAGCTATGATACAAGGCATTTCCCTTTGGGGACCAGAAAGGGTGAAGAAAGGGGATGGAGAGTGACAGCTTGTGGTTTCTAATGCAGCAGCAAAAAAAATAAATAAGCGAGAGGAATACAGGATATAATGTGTTTACATTTGTCAAAACAAGTTTCCTGGAGACATGGAGGGTCCATGCTGCTGAGCTGTCACTTCTGCTTGAAACTGCTGCCTCATGCTATCAGGAGGTCAGTCACTGACCTACTTTCTGATAGGACTGAATTAATTTGCTACTTCTGTATACAGACCTTTTTTATTTTTTTTAAAGGAATACTTAACAAACCCAGAAAAAGCTGCCTTTTATCCAACTTGGGAGCTTCAACTGGTGCTGTGCAAGGCTATTACATACCCTGGCATGGGGCCCAGTGTGCTTGGGTTGCTTATTCTTTTGGAAAAATCTGTACAGAATATTTTTAATGAGTTGACGCTGCAAATAACGTTTTTCCTTTTTGAACTCCTACACTACACTAATACCAGCGATTTAACCCACTACACACAATAAGGGAGGCCAGCACTCAAACAGGCTGTGCTTTGTCTGGGCTGCTCCTGAAATAGATGCCTACCACTACAGGATTAGCTCCCCAAATAGACAGATGCATGGCACAATACACTTACAGGATTAAAACATAAAGTTATTAACAGAAAACAAGATGAGTTGGTGAAACTTATGATCCAGACACCTACCAATCCAATCATTCCCTGCACAGAGAGAGCTAACTAGCACTCACCAGGAGATGCTGGTATGCTAGGAGCCCTTCAACTGAAAAGCACTCTCCTCAGAAAGTGAAGGGGCAGAAGTAGTAGCAAGAGACACGCCACCTACTTCCCCTCTCTGCTAAATGGCAACCTACATGCACATAATGTCACTATCCAAACTCTTCCATCAAAATAAAACCATGGTGAAGGGTTTCACAGATCTTTCAAAACTGAAATACCAGAAGTCAGCTCTTGAAATCATCCTTAACAATGCCATGCACTGAAAGTTTCATTGCTTGGGTGGGCTCCTCTTCCCAGGTCTCTGGTGGGCAGCAGCACTGCTGTTCTGGAAATGGAGAGCTGTGTACCAACCCGTGAAAGCAGAGCCATGGCTCTGGACTAACATTTGGAAGATGAGACTTCTGCAGCAACTTGGTCTCAGGCTCACCTCACCCTCCATCTGCTAAGCAAAGATAAGGATCTTCTCCAAGTACTTGGCTTGCTCAGTACCAAAACATCGTGGGTGAGACTCACACTTTCCTTTGCATTTCCCCAGGGTCCAATCTAATAATAGAGGAGGTAGTACTGACTACCGTAATACAAGACAACTATCAGCATCACAACAGATTTATGATCACTCGAGTTCCTGGACTTGATTAGGTTCATGCTGCCAAAGATAACTATGCCAAACCTAGCGCTTGCAACTGCAAATGCATTCTTGTCAACCTTTTTAGCTTTCATCTGTGCATATTTACAAGCCCTGAATCTGAAGTTCAAATAAATCCAGTAATTCACTCAAACCCACCAGGATTTGAAAACATTAGGGAAGTGTCAAGATGTCATTGCGCTTGTTCTGCAGAAAAAGAGTGCTTTATAGTTTCAGAAAGAAATAGACAAGGGAGCTATTTAACGAGATGGTGGCATATTGAAACATGGATAGATAAGTAATTAATAGCTACCTTCTCTAAGTGAAAACTTTTCTGAGTGAAGAAACAGCTTATATGAAAAACTACAAGTCAACTGCTGCCATTTTTGGATGGATAAGAACTGTCATGCATGTTAGCATCTCCATTTCCATGAAGGATTTTGCTCCTTTAAGCAACTCACAAAGACTTTCACATAGAACAGCATGTGGGAAGCAAGGAACTAACAGAAGGAGACACCAAAGAAATGCTGATATTCGCAACCAGAATTCTAATGAAAAATGTTATCAGAAACACATGAAAACAGGAGAGAACTGCTGTGAGAAGCTGAAGCTTTATTCCCTTAGGATCAAGACTAACTACACAGTTGTATAGGTGCTGTCATTAGTGTACAAAATATTGGCCAAATAATCTTTTTATGTAGGTAGCTCGAAACATTTTATTATTTCAAAAGTCCAATATTCAAGCAACAGATCACCCAGTTAAGAACTCTCTTAACCCTGATGTGCAGGTTTCTTAGGCAAATTTCTATACAGCTTCAAGTGGAACATATGGCACCTTAAAGTAAACAAAACATGAGAGGGGCAAAATAGTCATGCTTCAAGAAATAGGAAGTATAAACCTATTAATTAAGCATTTAATTCCTTTTATCCCTCATGTCTATCTTCACAGGTTGTCTCGGCAATCAACCAATTTTGGGATTACTGCTGTCATGCCAATCGTGGCAGTACTTCAGCTGAAAGGCACTGTCAAACATAATGAAGTTTCTCTTCAGCTCGTTCCCACACTGGTGCTGTGCACAGCACACACGCTGCCTGGCGAGGGGAGCTGGAGGTAAGGCTGGAATATGCCCCAGTTCCAAGAACTGCAGACCCCTCCCAGGTGGGAATAGCACAACTGAATCACCAATGCTTGAGACTGTGTGCTATAGAAACCACCTCACACCCTCCTATAAAACACACTAATAGCACCCAGAGGTACATTTCTGTCCAACTTAGTGGTGGACTTGGCAGTGCTGGGTTAAAAGTCGGTCTCGATGATCTTAAAGGTCTTTTCCAACCTAAACAATTCCATTACTCTTTTCCAACCAGCACATGCCTTGGACTGAGACATACTGTAAATATGAAAAAATTTCCCAGCATTTCACTATTACAGCTCAACTTCTCACTTGAATCCATGGACATCATCCCCTGTACTTCACCCAGTGATGCTGCACACAGAGCACAAGGAAGAATATGGCAGAGAGATTTCCCATGGAAGGGTTTGTTTTCACAGTGGTCCTGTGTTCTGTGGGAACTGGTGTTGGCAGAGATCAGATTTAAGGTCAGGGCTTATAAGGCTTTGAAATACATAAGGATAGTCACTGACAACGAGCTGTGCATTTCTATCTGCTGACTCGGGCAAAGAAGGCACTACTGGTGTCCTGACTGCATTTAAAACACACATTTGGCTGCCCCACCTGAATTATCCCTGCTTTCTGTCCCTAGTATGCTCTGGCCTGGCAGCAGATTCTCCCAAGCAGCTTGTGGCAGTGGCCATCTGAAGCCAGTGACCCAGGCTACTGGCTCCTGGGGCAGGGACTGTCACCCTGCTGTCACCCAGCACGCAGCACAGCGGGGCCCTGACTCTGGGCATAAATGAGGATAACCAAATGCCAGCGGAGGGCAGACACTCAGCCCGGCAACAACAGCACCCTTTACAGCAAATACCCTGTATCCCAGAGCTTGAAATAGAAATTTCTGTGACTAAAACTTCACAACGTGAAAGTCTGTATTAAAAAACCAGCAAGCTGCACCGTTTGGCATCTTGTATTCCAACCCTTGTGAGAAGTCCAAATAGCTCAAATACAAATCTGTAATATTGCTCTCTGAGTAACAGCTATTTTTAACTGATTTTGGCAGACACTAAGAGTCGTAAGCAGAATGCCAGCTGTATGGTTCCTTGAGTTCTTCTGGATCCAGCCAGCCAGCAGCTGTGATGGGACACCCTCCTGCTCTGCTAAGGAAGCTCTGACATCTTCACCTTCCTTTCAGCCCGAGTGTGCTGGGCTCCTGCAGCAAGAGCTTGCCTTTGCTGCTCCAAGGACAGAGGAATACCACCAATAAAAATCAGAATCTTTCAAGTTTCAAAAGTTCCTTTTCCATAAAACAAGCCTTAAAAAGAGGATAGAAAATGAGCTACACAATCTTTCTATAGGCACTCATTTGAGATGACCAGTGCAATTAATTCACTTGACCACTGCACATTTCCTAAGTTATAGCAATAAGCAGAATAAAAGCTTTTTTTAAATGTCCCATTTTTGCGTTAGGTATAAAAGTGTCTAGCATAGTTTGTCATTTATCAGCAAAAATTAACATCCCCACACAAATACATGGACTGTGATAGCAATTTAGAGATACCTGAATATCAAACATTTGCTGATCCTAGTCACTTCTCTGCTCCTCTTTATCCTTCCCAGCAGCCTTCTCTGAAATCTGAGTGTTCACCAGCTTTCTGAGCACCAGCCAACCCTGGTACACAACTTGCTATTTAGCAGTTTCCTTTCCCTGGCTCTCCAGGCTACACAAAGCTTCCACAACAGACTCCTGTCTGGGACTTCATGATGGGAGGGTAAGATTATGCTTTGTGACCCCACAGCACAAGTCACAAGTATTAAACCAAATATAACAAAATGTAAGTAAAAGTAAGGAAAGGTCTACAATAAATAAATCCCACTTTTCCAATGGACACCACAGGAACACACATATCCACAAAAGGGATTAGGTACTACGTCCTTGTTGCATGGAGGGAGGTGGAGAGGTCAAGTCAGAAAACCTGGGAAGTAAAAGCAGAATTATTCAACACAGTGATGGCACTGCAGAAAGAAGGATTTTTTGCACAACTGCAGCAAGGCCTGAAGGGACAGGGGGAAGCAGAGGGGGTGGGAAGGGATGATGTTCAAACAGCAGTGCTGGCAGAGCATGAGGTCAGTCAAAGAAGGTCATGTCACTCCAGCAGAAAACCCTGCTGGAATTATCCTACTGGGCAGGAATGACCGTACTCACAGAAAGATTGCAACGCGCAGTCCTGGTTAAACTAAGTAACCCAGGGCTCCAGCTATGGAAAAACAAATCCCAGGAAGCAAGGCCATTCCCAACAAACTGGACACAGACAGACTGCAGCTGCTGAAACACATAACTGGAGTGACATAATATTAGAACATACTTTTATGCTTACTAAGACAACAACAAACCCAAGCCTGAAGCTGTATTTTGGGCACACTAGCTCAAACTATCTTTAGACAGGAAAAGTGTGTGTGTGTGTACAGATGTTCCAGCAAGCACAGAGAGCAGAGAGCTGGAAAAAGCACTCACTTCCGAACCTCATAAAAATTGTCTGTGCAAATAAGGGTGGGGATAAATACATCAGGCAATGCTGAAACAAAATAAAAACAAAAAGCAGGCAAGAAGCCAGTAGTTGGTCAGGGATTGGTGAGGTATAGTGGCTCCATGCCTTCTCCAGCTTTACTTCTCCCAACAGATGTTTCCAGGTGTTATCCCCTCCTGCAGTCCCCCTGCCATGTTTTACTCCTCCTGCCAGCTCTTTCATCCAGCTTTCTAACTATCTCAGTTTCACAGCTGCTCTCTTGGAAGCATGATTGAAGCTATAAATTCACGTCTACACATCTGTAATAAAAATAGTTTTTGTAAAAGCTATTCTTCTTCCCTATCGATGGTGACACAAATGGTACAGAATCACTGGAAATTCAGGGGTCTCACTGCAGCTTTAATCACTGATCAAGACAGAGAGCAATACTCTGTCTCACAAGGAAAACAGTAATAGAACATATATATATATATATATATATATATATATATATATATCTTGGAATTATTTCTATTTGTGAAGAACCAAAAGATACAAGAAATGGCCCCAAAGCTCTTTTTCCATGGAACAGCTATTATTTTTTAAGTAAAACATAACTATCACCTTGTTCCAAAAAACACATCTACATGCCTTCTCCTTTGTCCTCTTGGGTGTAAGGAAATCCTTGGGGATGCAACTGAAGCGAGCAATGCTTTCAAGGTCCCTAAAGTGACCAAGCAGGCCAACAGTACAAAAGACTCTGCTCACCTCATAAGCTCCAAATCTTTCTTAATCTTCAGCCTGTGGCAAAGCAGAAATCCCAAAGCTTGTGCTTTGGGCATGATACAGAAGTGACCATTCCTGCAGGCAGTGCTTGTACAAGAAAACTGATTTGCATGGAGGCACATCTCCTTTGGGCTCAATTTGCCTTTACAGCAATCACTGGGTTAATACCAGCAGGGCAAATTCCAGGAGAAAGAGCATAGCTTTGGGTGATGGAGATTGGCCACCCAGCTGTTGGTAGGGTAATGGAGGAATCAAATAAAGAAACACAAAATTGCACTGACAGGAGCAAAAAGAGATTGCAGAGAGACTGATTTAACAAACAGAGAAAGCCAAAGCAGGGAAGTCTGACAAACAGGGACAGTGCTTGTGGAAGAAGCTGACACGGCATTTTTATAACAAGGGCAGGGGAGCAGAGTTCAGCACTGGACCTGGAAGGGACTGCTCCACCCCAGTGACTGCCTCTGCCTCCAGGAGAGGCTGGGAGCTTTCCTTGGCTCTGTGTGAGCAGCACAACAGGGCTCTGCCTGCAAGGGGTGTGCCAAGCCACTGCTACTGCAGCTTCCCAACATCTAAGGGGGTGCCTGTGATTCCAGTGCTGCAGCAGTATTTGCTGCAATTTTTGTTAAGGCTTTCATAGCTAGCCAGGCCACTATTGTTTTTATTGAAATTTACACATGCACACAGCACTTAAGAGAGAGAAGGGGGTGAAAATAGAAGCTGAATTAAAAGTTCAGCTTCTTTCAACTTAATTTGTTGGTAGGTTCATCATCATTTTTTTTGACAGAATAATCTTTCCATGGTGAATTATTTTCACTAGAAAAAAAAGGAGACCAACAAATTGCTGTATAAAATTTGTGCCTTAAATAATAAAGCAATTAATGGCATTTTAGCAAGCACACATTCTTCTCTCCAGAAATAAAATCCCTATTTCATCTCATCTAAATTGCTTGGTCAGCTTCAAATAAGCACAATATAAATCTCCTTCCCATACTGCCGCTGTTATCTATGATAAAGGGAAGAGACAGAAGGTAATCCTGTGTTCTGTATTCACTGACACATCATTTTCATGCTACACTACACTGTAATTTATTTCTAATGGGATAAACCTCTTGTAGTCTTCCTGCATTGTTCAGCCACACACACATCCCCAACTGGTACCAAGATTGTAGGACTGGCAGGTGCACCATACAGGGACCCTGCTTGGTGGATTTAGGATGTCTGCTGCACATTTCAGCAAAGCTACAGCTGTGAAAATAAACAGAGAGACTGTATAATTAAGGTATGCTTTTATTCCTTCCCACCCACTGCCTCCTGCAAGCAAGGCAGTCAAAGAGTGTGACACTTTTCAGTACTTCTTGTAATTTCCAACTAAACTTTTCATTTCTTATCTAATCAGTTTGAGATGATGCAAAAAGACATGTGGAGCTGTGAGAGATTAAAGGGCATGGAAACCAGTCGGAAGTGAGAAGTCCTTACAGTCTTAGCCACAGCACAGGTATAGTTTCATACAAAGGAAAATATCTTTGAAGCTCTTTCTCCTGTCCTCATTAAGAGGAATACAAGAAGTAAGTAAACCAATGTATGAAAATCAAGTTGGGGTCATGAAAAGCTACATTTTTGCTTACAATATTTTCATAGCATTTTGCAAAAGAAGATAAAATCTATGGCTCAATGCTTATAAAAACTTTATTCAAATTAGAAGTTTGAACTGAAGATCCAGTTACTCCTGATGCAATCCTAGATAGATGCGAACAGAAGGTTACCTATGATATCCCTGCAGAAATTAATATGTTTTTGAGAACATCTCCATTAATTTGTACAACGTTTTTCTCTGTCAAAATGTGCGAGACCACCACAGACACTGAAGCTTCTGCCAGTTAATAAACACTATTATAAGCATCATGACTTAAAGAGGTAAGAATCTCATTTTTACCATGCCTTTCACACCCACCTCTCCAGCTCTGCTGATTGCTACACTCACATACAGAGGACATCTTACAAAGTAATATATTGCCTAATTAGCTGTCTACTATCTGGCCACTTTTATGGCCCAATCACTCCAGCCATTTACAAAAGGATTAATTCTGTCTGGTTCAGATGCAAGGTAGAAACTTGCAGCTGTGACAGTTAGCTCTCCAGATTCCCTTCACTGTCGATGCAAAGTGACAGTCCCTTCCAGGGCACATGTCACACCACTGCAAGTACCCATCTTTGAGGTGATGTGTGAACCCCTTGCTGCCTAGGGAAGGGACTAAGAGCTCCACTGTGGCCACCTGGGCATGGACAAATTCCAGCTCAAAGGGGCCTGGCAGCAGGAGCACTGGTCTGGTCTCAAAGGTCACTCACAGCAGCGTTTCAGCTGCTTTGCCATCTCCAGCTGGACTGGGGTCCTCAGGGCACCCCAAGGCCCTGGAAGGCGACAGCAAGAGCCCATCTGCAGAGAACAGGTAGCAGAGAGGTCATTCTTCCCCTGGACTCAGCACTGGTGAGGCCACACCTTGAGTGCTGTGTCCAGTTCTGGCCCCTCAGTTTAGGATGGACATTGAGACACTTGAGTGTGTCCAGAGGAGGGAACAAGGCTGGTGAGGGGCTGGAACACAAACCCTGTGAGGAACTGCTGAGGGAGCTGGGGGTGTTCAGCCTGGAGAAAAGGAGACTCAGGGGTCACCTTATCAATCTCTACAACACTCTGAAAGGTGGCTGTAGCCAGGTGGGGCTGGTCTCTTTCTCCAGGCAGCAACTGACAGAACAAGAGGACACAGTTTTAAGCTGCACCAAGGGAGATACAGGTTGGATATTAGGAAAAAGTTTTTTACAGAAAGAATAATAAAGTACTGGAATGGTCTGCCCGGGAAGGTGGTGGATGGTTTTAAGCTCCATCCCTGGATGTTTTTAAAAAAAAGATTGGATGTGGCACTCAGTGCCACGGTTTAGCTGAGGTGTTAGGGCATGGGTTGGACTTGATGATCTTGAAGGTCTCTTGCAACCCAGTTATTCTGAGTGTCTGTGTGAAATACAATGCCAGGCACCAGCAGCAGGGCTGCAGCTGCTTTATATTGCTTCTTGCTACAGATTATGAATGTTAGCTCTGGTTTACCAACAATTCATGCTTCAAAAATTTGATAAAATACCCCAAAGGCTAATTCCTCCTGAACTCCATCCCTACTGCCACAATCAATTTCCATTATGACTTTGTTCTGGGGATGTATCTGCAGCCACTTACGTGAGTGGCCCAAAAGACTGGATCCAGCCCAGCCTAGGCAGGCAGTGCTGCTCACGTCCACACTGGGTCATGGCAAAGGGAAGCACTCCCAACAAGGCTGGCTGCTACTTCAGCAGGGATTCCAGCTGAGATCCTGTGAGTGAAGCTCCCTGCAGAAACCACCAAGCAGCCTTGGCAGATGCTCCAGGGGCTCCCCAGAGCTCTGGCCATGGAAGCCCTTGGGCAATCAGGTCTGCACCCACAGCAAGGCCCAAGCTCTGGCAACAGCCTCTGCTGCATCCCAGCCTACCTACCTACAGGGCTTGATGCCAGTCTGTATTCTGATGCCTGCTGATGTCAAACGTCAAATGCAGCAGATCCTGTGTTCATTTAGGTTTTACTCATCTGAAACTCCCTCTTAAATGCAATCCAGATGAGCTCCTTGGTGTGGATCGTGGCTGCCCTTACTGTCTGCAGCCTCACTTGACAGACTGTTTTCAGAAGGGAGCAGAATCAATTTAGATGGACTGCCTTTCACTGTGGTTGGAAAGGGGACCCTTGATCATGCTCCCAAGGTCATACCCTGCTTTCTGAGTATCTCTGGAGAGGGATGGCAGCATAATTCACACCACCAGCTCAGGAAAGCACTGTGGGTGTCT
Organism: Oenanthe melanoleuca; assembly: GCF_029582105.1. Classification (NCBI taxonomy): domain Eukaryota; kingdom Metazoa; phylum Chordata; class Aves; order Passeriformes; family Muscicapidae; genus Oenanthe; species Oenanthe melanoleuca. The sequence goes on from NC_079336.1 coordinate 34,903,443, forward strand.
TTACTGAGCTGCTTGTGTTGCCACCAGTTCTCAAAGGCAAAATGCATGGCTTAGCTCTCCCTGGCAAATAGATGGCTTTGTACTTTGTCACCTGGCTACAGACACAAAAATATGGTACCATGTGTAGCATGCAGGTGTGTCTGCACCTACTGCCATGGCTCACCCTGCTGCTGCAGAGGGGGCCAGCTGCATGAAACAGGGCAGGCTGAAAGCAAACCCTCAAAAGAGATGCTTGGTCCTAGATTTGTAGTGCTCAGGGGCCACAGCTATCCTACAAGCCTACAGGAGAAGAATCAAAAGGGCTAAACCTTGCTAGATACCATCTGGTCATGGCAAATGGTAATAAATGCCTTTGAGGCATGTGAGAGTAAAAAAGCAAGCTTAAATCTGGGAGAAAGACATTGGGATTCTCACTCCAAACACAGCAGAAAGCTTTGGTTTAGGTGCTGTAACAGTCTCCCTAAGCACAGGGCTGGGATCTTCTCACCCCATCCTTACAAAGCTAGGCTGAATGAGAAATAGTAAGAGTTTGGCTGGAAAAGCACAAGCAGATGATAGAATCAGTCTTTACTGCCTTAAATTTTTAACTCTCTGAAAAATCAGCTTCTTATCCAATAGGCAGGTGACACCACCACTAGGAATAATCATTTGATGGCTGTCCCCCAGCATGGATGTCAAAAGAGAAGCAGAAGAAGTGAGGTAGCACAACTGGCCTAGCAAGAGGGATGCAAACTGCTTCAACCCTGATATACAAGGTGCTAAGATGCAGTTATAAAAGCAAGAGGAATGAAGAGGGTCTGGTAATTTTTCAGGGTTTGCATACAGGAATCAGAATTATAAAGAACTAATAACTGAAGAATCTATCTGTACTATTGATTAAAAACAGCATGGGGTGTTATTTTTGTACCTATGTTCTACAAATTTGACTAAAATTGAAGAACCTAAGCATTCTTTTTTTTTTTTTTTTATTCTAGTAACTGCCATCATCTAAAAACACCAGCTCACAAACTTGTATTAAGTATAACATACAAGCACTTTGTACATACAAAGTTAAAGGCTACCCTTCACCTCCAAAGGCAATCTGTAGCTACACTTACACCATGTTAGGCCATTCATAAAATAAAGCTACAAGCAACTGCTCTATTCTCAGTGCAGTGTGTGAAACACGTGGGGTTTTTTCCATTTCCACAGAAACTTACTTCACCTACTAGCCCCTCAGGACAGCTTGTAAAACTAGAAAAAATAGTGTACTGTCCACTGCTTCTAATTAAAATCCTACAGTCTTGTGGTCAGAGAGCTCTGGAGAACTGGTGAGGTCGCGTGATTTCCTTGAGGTCAGACAGAAAAGCACACTAGACCAGAGATGACAGATTTCTTGGCTTGTCCATGCAATGCAGCCCTCTGCAGCCTGAGCCAGAGATGCTGTCACTGGGAAGCTCTGGCTCCTCTCAGTGACCTAACTTTAAACAGTCTAGATCTTTAAAGAAGAAAATCCCATGGAAACACACTCTCCCCCCCACCACTCCCCTGAGGGTTCCAAGAGTAACTTTTTCCCTCAAAGCCTTCTTGCACCTGCAGATGTTGCTCTGGGAGCCAATGTGGCTCCAAAGCCTGTGCCAATCTTCAGCCACTCTGCAGCTTTTCTGCATTGCTGAGTGCCAGTAAGTGTTCACACTCCAAGCAATATCTGGTCTGACCATTTGCATGTTCCTCCAGCTGCTTGAGAGCCCATCTGCTCAGACAGGATTGCTGGCTCCACTCACTGCACACGACCCAATGTTTCCACTGCTTACCCTGGAGAACTTGGGGGACACACTGGTGGGGAAGTGACAGATCTTTGCATGTGTGACACATTCACTCCATCTGTTACCTAGTATTTTCCCCAGGTATTTACCTCTGGAGTCATGAGACGTCTTTGCCTCTGGTGAGTTTCCAATACTCACATCCACATGTTAAGATGGAAATAACATCTGAGTGGAAGACTCCTAGTTTGGTCTTTACATTTGTATTTTCAATGACTAATTTTGTTTAAGTTGGTAAACGCAGCTGTTGCCTTGCCAGTTGGTGACATTTCCTTTTGGACTTCCCCCCTGGTTGGTGTGTCTCTGCCAAGACATGTAAATTGACTCATTCCTTGTATTCCTTTGCCTTTTTATACAATGCTTCAGTAGGAATTTGCAAAAGGTCTTTTGAGATTTGTTTCCTTAAATAATTATTAGCCCTGCAATGCCAGACAGTCTTTTCTTACATGTTTCTTGAACTGTCACTTAAGCACCCCATGCTCAGGATGCTGGATATAACTGATGTAACAGTTCACTATACTACATCCAGCTGTACTTTTTCTTGTGGTGACTTGGCCATGTCACCATTCACTCAACAGCAACCATAAAGTGATGACAGAATGCACACTGGTTTTACAACAGCACTATCCATGATGAACCATTCATGCAGCTCTCTACTTGCTTCAATGGCTTGAGCTTGTCAGTGACTTCGCAGCCATTATAAATACAGAATCAAAAAGAATAGATTTGTCTCCTGAAAAAGGTAATAAACATATTCTAACCAAGAGCTCCAAACAAACAACAGCATCAAACTGGCAGGTGATTTGCCTCAAGCCAGGGAGCAGGAAGCTAGCCAAAATCTGGATAGCAGAGGCCATCCAAAAATCTGGCCATTGCTTTAGTTCCTGAATTGAAATGTCTGAGCTGAAGCTGTAAGCGAAAAAAATTAGAATCTCCGTTTTTCATTTTGGTTAGTAGTTTTTTCACATTTGATGCTTGTACCAGTGAAAAGAACAGAACTTTTCTTCAACTTTTGCAATCACTTGCATCACCTTTCTGAAATACTTTATCTGAAATGCAATTTCTTTGTATCAGTTGGATTATTTTCATTATGTTCATTTTTTCATATTCCTGTATTTCTTGAAGAACTCAGCAACTACTCATTCAACCATTTTTCAGCAACGGTCTCTACCTCCAGATACTCCAAATTGTGGTTTTAGATAGCTTCTCACATCTGCCTTTGTGCTATGAGAAAGCATCTCTACTTTGGGATTTTCAGTTCCTTTGGCAAAGCCACAATGCTCCTCCCACCATCATCATCCATCTCCTGTCACTCAACAGCTTTCACTTGCTAACCTCAGACAGGCCTATTGGGTGGTAGAACCTGGCCTGTTGAGCAAAGGGAAAAGCTTTTTCAGGAACTAGATTGGCTTCTTAGGCAAGGCTATTTTCTTATTTCTCTGGGGGCTGAATGTGTTCAACTGTTTAATGTTGGTTTTGATATTTCCATCCTTAGGAAGTCCACTATCTGGGATTGCTCAACTGAAAATCAGCAACATTTTTAGTAACATGTGGTATGTTCACTTAAGTAGTAAAACTAATTTACTAATTCTTCTTAATTTTTTCTCTCTTTTTTTTTTTTCTTTTTTGTATCGCCACAAAAATAATCACTTCTATTGCACACTAAGGTGTGCTGAAGATAAACACTGTGTTTGTCTCCAATACACTCAGAACACAGCAGTTCCACCAGGTGCTGTGGGGACACCTTTACACTATGTCCAGGCATCACCAAGAGAGCCCAGAGAGCAGGCAGAGCTGTGCCAGGCTCCACATTATTGCTTTGGAGACAGAAGATGACATTTGGGCACTGGCTCCTCTGTTCTGTCACTGGCCCTAACCCCAAGAAGGAAGTCTCCCTTTTAGTAAGCAGATGTCAGCTAGGAAATTTGGTCCAAATCTGCTGACAGCTCTTCTCTCATGCAGTAGTTGTCTGTTGGTAATATTTAATTGTCATTTCATGCACTGCATTTGAAATCTAGTTCAGAGCAATCGACCACTAATTGGTTCCCAGTCTACAAGCTATTTTTCTGCCTTGGAAGTCACAATTAATGCTGTTTCCTCTGAGTTATCATCATCGTGCTTCATGAATATATTATAGCTTTGTTTTCATTCTTGAGACTGCTCTTCATCAATTCCTGGTCACAGACAGTTTGCTTACTCAATACTCTATTCCTCCACCTCCTTCACCTGCATCTCTTTTGTTCTTGCAGGCTTTATTTCAATGTTCCAAAAACCCACTTTCTGTGGTTTTTTTTCCAAGCCTTTCTCTGAAGAACTCTTCAAAGCCTGGATCATGGCTTTCACCAAATCAGGTCACATCATTTCACCTAAGACAGAATCTGCTATTTACCTGGCAAGTACTTTGCTGGAACTGCTACCTTGCCATTTCCTCTAATTTGCCTCTTTTGCAAGGGCAGATCCTTTGCCTGCAGCTGAACCCCAAACACAGTGTTGCCTCACTGCTTTTCATCACAACCACGATGTTCACCCAATTCAGTCTGGACCTACAACCAGACTCTACAACCTTGCCCTAAGCAAGGTCAGTTGAAGCCTTGATTTGGCCTCTGGGTTCAAGACATAGCCACACACTGCCAGCTGCTAAAGGAGTACAGCAGTTTTTATATCACCTACATTCTACTTGATGAGGATGCTGCAAGATGAAAAGATTCTGGGTACTCACATTTTACAGTAACAGCAAACCTTTCAATACCTGGCTTAAAAAAGAAACCACATCTTACATCTTAGAAATGGCTGTGCTCTGTCTCCAGAGCTGATGTAAACTGTTCATACCATCTTCTGCATGACATTTTGCATTGCTTCCCACCCTAATATGTTAGTAGTTATCACCACCTGAATCTTATGCAAGTTCACATTAGGACTGCCTAAATATGGTGAAACACAGAAACTTAACACCTACCAGAGCCGGAAGAAAAAAATTAATAATTTTTTTTTTTTTTTGGCTACTGAACTAGCTTATATTCTTCTGTACTTAGGGTGCTATTTGGTTCAGCAGATGGAGAATTAAGAGAAAGGTCCCTTTTGCCAACAATTGTTACTACTTCACGTGAGAGATGTTAGCTACACTTGAGCCCCACGTGACACAGTAATTTTGGACCTGACAATGGGTAAACTGTAAGGGAAGAGATTTTGTACTTGAACAGTCAAGCCACAGACCTGAAATATTAACATTCAAAAGTCAGGTTTGAGGGAGAGCCAAAATGGGCCAGCAGTGTTGGAAAGAACTGTTGCTCATCCTTGCAAAAAGCTCAGGAGACTCAACAGAGAGGAAGGAAATTTAACCCAGGGGGCCAGTACCTGGGACTTGCTAAGTCACTTTTCCACAGCAAAACTGTATTGGGTAACTATTGACCAAACAAGAGATAAAGAAGCCAAATCAGTATGGTAGGGACTGCTCTGAAAATCTACAGGATGGATAATGGATTAGGTCAGTGCACAGAGGTCACCTGCACTGAGGGTGTCGTCTTTGGCACCAGCCAAATGGGGTGGGAGATGGGATGGGGAGAAGGAAGAATGAAAAACCACAGCCCGGGGTAAAAGTTTTCTGGTTAAAAAAATGAGACCAAAAAAATGCTATTTCTGAGATACTGAGAAATGAGTGAGAGTATTTTAATCATAACACAAGACAGAAACAGGGAAGACAAAGAAGATATGTTCAGAAGAACATAAAACCCAGAGACGTCTTAATGATATTTGCAGATAACAAGCTCTCAAGTAGTATAAATACAGTCTGAGCAAGTGTAACCAATATATAGTTTGCTTTAAAAAAGACACCATCTGCATTTCACCTCTTCATGTTAACACACTGTAATAAACAAACAGCTATGGAAAGCAAACAACAAGGGACCTGGGCTGTGTTAAAAACTTCCTTGTATAATCCCAAGCAACTATTTTGTGCCTCAGCTTATATACACATAAAAGCAGTATATAGTACAATTAGTGTCTGTAAGGTGAGTTTAATTAAAATTTGGTGGTTGAAGTACTGCTCTAGTCTATAACTTTGAGAGAAGTTATGCAATTTATGCCATTTTTCGTCATCTGGTACATCATTTCTCCCTAGAAAATGCACTTTTTTTTGAAAGTACAGAGCATAAATAAATTATCTGTGTTTCTGAGACAAAAGGAGGCTGGAATCCACTTGCTCAAATCCAGACTTTAAAATAACATAAGTGACACCCCTAGACAGTCTGGGCCATCACATTGTGGAGTTGCCTCGTGCTGAGAAAGAGAGATCAGCAGGAGGATACAGGACATGGTCGGTACCTGTCTGCACTAACTCCCTACACCAAGTATCCAGGAGAGAACTTCCAGTGTAGCTTTTTACAAGCCAAAGGCAGGTGTCAGGGTAAATACAGGTGTCTGAAAAATCTGTAGCTAGTAGATCTCAGAGGAAACAAAGAGAAATTTGAAGGAAGACTGAAATGACTATTTCAGGTTCCCAAGAGGACAGCTAGCTTCTGTTGCTCCAAGTAATAACAGTATTGCTTCATTTGCTTTGATTATTAATTTGATGATACCTGATTTTCTTTGCTTGGCCTCCTAATGGCTAGACAACAATTCTGTGCATGACTGTGCTGCAGTTTTTTTTTCCTACATCCTAATAATTACACCTCTTTGATGGAGCATGTTTTAATACTACCTATAGATAAGCTGAGTGGCATCAAACATATAGAGATTGGGTTTGTTCTCAGCTTTTATTAAGCAGAGGCATGGAAAGGCAAGATCTGAAGCATCAGCTCAAACAGGAATGAGCTCCAAGCCCTGCTCCCAAAAGCAAGAACTTTGAGATACATGGGAACCCCAGGGAGCACACAGGGCTACCTTCACCTTAGTTAAACTCCTCCACTTCTCTAACTCTCTCGTCTTCCATTTGAGCACCTGTTGAGCAGAGAGAAGAAATCCTTGGGGGGAGGATGCCAAGGGAAGGCTTCCTTGCAGAAGGTTTTTGTGCTGTTGTTCACGAGCAGGTAGGTGACAGCCGTCCATATCGACGTGGAGCGCACATGGGCTTGCATGGAAGACAGAGCGCCAACGGCAATTCCCAGCAGACTCATCTCACCTACGAGACGCCCACGTTCACACTGCAATCACAGCTGCACCAGCTGCAGTCGTCTTGGAGCCTCTGCTCTCAACATTCCTGGTTAAAGATATCCTAAACCGCAATGCCATCCCCCGTTATCCCAATGGAGATAATAATCCCTCTGGCAGCAGACTCAAAATCAGGATCCTTTATGGTAATGGAGAGATTTACCAACACCTTTACCACTAATATAATCCGCCAAGAAAACACTTTTCATCATCTGTTTTAAAATATATGTCTGATCATTTATTCCTTATCAACTTCATAAAACAACAGCACTGAAGACCAGCAATACAGGAGCTCCTGATGTTTGCAACTTGCTTACAGGACCCAAATCTAAAAGACAGCATCACTGCATTTAGAAATGTCACATCAAGGTTTCCAGTAGCCTCAACATTTCCCATTTCATTAAATGAAAGAAGGGGTGGAGAAAGGAGGAAACTGAATTTCTGCTCCACTTACTTGACAAATGCAAGAAACTGCATATATATCAACTGACACAACCTCTCTGAATCTAGCTGAAACACACAAACAAAGCAAGAGCAACCCAGGCAACTAGAATTTGCTGCCGTGGTCTGGGCAAATGGTTTAAAACCCAGAAGGTTTTGGATACCTTGTTTGAATGCTTCCAAATGAATAACTGCACACAAGTATACATATATATATATATATATATATATATATATATATATGTATATGAATAGCAGGCTTCAGAATTCAGCACTTATCCATCTACACCACTTCAGTGGTAATCAACAGATTAACTTGGTATGACAATTTAGCTACAAGTCTCAGCCTGGAAGCACTTCCCTCCCCCCTACACCTAAATCACAGTCAGAAATGCTCCAAAGGAGATTAGGGAGATGACTTTGCCAAGCACAAAACACTGACCTAAATGTGTTCCTCTTTAAGTAGGTGGAGGTTCTAAATTTGACTGAAATGGCAATGTTCAGTCCAGCTCTTTTGTGTTTTTCAAGATTTGTATAAGCTTTTAAAGCCTCTCATTTCTTTTAAAGCAGGTTTTACTATCCCTAGAAATATTTTCTGCTCTTAGCCTTTTTGCTATAAACTGACAAATTGCACATACACATATTCTGCTGAATCTAGAGAAATGACAGGGTTTGTGCTTCACCTGCTACATCTGAAAAAAGAAACAGCTGCAGGTGATGCTCTGGCTTGTGCCAGCACTTGGTAGTGGTGCTCTAGCATACAAGAGGGAGGGCTGCTTCATCAAACAATGTGCTCTGTAAGCTTTTACACTGTAAGCAAGGAGATCCCAAAATACAGGCTGCAGCATTTCTTATTTTCATCCATACGACACTGTTAAATCAAAGGGATTTACATGGATTAGCAGGGGACAAAATTAGCCTATTTTAGTAATGGTAAAATGACATTAAGATTATAACCCATCTCACATTCCCAAGATTAATTACTTCCCATCTCAATATATTGAAAGGTTTTTTCTGCCTAACAGAGTCATGTCAAATGAAAATAAAATAGCAGGGCTTTTTTACTATTTGTTTTAGACAAGATGTATTTTAAAAATGAAAGAATTAATTGGTTCATTTTCTTTAAAGAATGAAAAAAGAGCACAGGCTGCTATGCTGCTCAGTTAGAAACATCAGACTGTGGCCACTGACAACTCACTGAACCCTGGACTGTGACATCACAGCTGGCCACAGTGTAATTCTTTGTGGAAGATGGAGTTCTCTTACACACCAGTGAGGTTGCACTTCCCCCCCACCCAGTTGCTCCTGAGATTCTCACACGTGAATAACTGCCCCTGTATGGGAACACTCAGAGAAAATGTCACAGAGGTTTTAAAATGATAACCAGAAAACACACTTCGGTATTAGTTCTGCTTAGCTTTTTAAGAGCTTGAATTTTAGTTTTTATTAGCTTCTGCAAGGCTGAATTTCCCAGAATGATGTAACTGCTGTCTCAAAATAATCTGAAAATGTATTTTTCTGTCCTCACACAACAGCTCTACATCTCCCCTCTGCTAAGCTATGTCTAGAATAGCTAATCTGAGATCAACTCACACATTGGTTTCTAAGGGACACAAATACAAAACGGGCTGAAGGATACCAAGGATGACGCAGAGAAATGTGCTTTGCACACACAGGGACACAACCACTTTGGCAATGTGTAAGGAACCCTGGGCCACCACAGGACATGCAAAGTGCCTGCACACTGCTCCCTGTGCATGGCCTCTGCGCCCAGCCCAGCCCCAGCTGCAGAGCGTACCTCCATCTGCAGCTGTGACAAACAGCAGTTACCTGCTCCGAGCCCAGTGAAGAGCACTAAAGGCAAAGAGCTCTTAACGCAGAGCCCAGAGGACACCTGTTCAAATACCCAGCCTCAGGGCTGGCTGGGGGCTGTCCCTGAGGCTGTGCCAAAACCCAGGGCAGCTCAGGCTAAGGGGGTCCTGGTCACACAGATTCATGATCCCAGCGTGGGCAACTCCGACAGTATCCCGAGCTGAACTCCTGGAGTCTACACCTAGGCACAGCATTTTCCTCCAGCAGGCAGCTCATTCTGGCTGCTTTGCTTGAAGCTGCTTGCACCCTTCCCTCCATCAGCAAATGCAGCGGCTGGTTTACAGCCCCTGTCCTGGGAACCGCATCTCCGCAGGGCTGCGTGTGTGCATTACAGTTTGAGCACTTTGGGACTGCTCAGAGTGAAATGCATAAAATGCTAATGTATTACTAGACTCCTACAATATTTTTAAATAGCATCTCTGGTATATAGAACTATTTTACAAGCAAGTCAGTGTTCCATGACACCAAAGATTTTTATTTTATCTTTTAAAGTTTAAATACCAGTGAAAAGTGGGTGTTGATAGGATCTGCCAGCAGCACAAACAAAATGTACGAATCCAGACTAGAAATGAAATGATCTCTCCACAACAGGGAAAGTAAGGCAGCACAACCAAAAAATATTCCACAATACACAGCACCTTGAAAGTATTGAACAAGCAAGTAGAACAAAGATTTCAAAGCACATTTGGGCATGTGCTTCTTCAATCAACATGTCAAAACCACTACCTTCTCCTCCCCTTCTTCTTGACAGATGGTCTGACTGGGCCCGAAGCCACACCACCAAGCTGTGATCTTGGCAAAACCCACAAGGTAAATAAGGCTGGGCACAAAGTACAACTGGATGGGAAGCATGTGAGTGCTGAAGGATGAGATCCTGGTGATTCCAACAGCAGCACAAGCTCTTCTGAAACAATGCTCGGGAACAGTGCCAAGAGTAAGCTCTAGAGGTAAACACTACATAGCCAGGGCTGTATCCATCTCCACTTGAGGAGATGTTTAAAAGGTTAAACACTTAAAGTTCCTGGGCAAATACCAATTATCTTCATTTTATATCAAGCTACTACAAAAAAACCCCCACCAAAATCTCAACATTTATTGATTTTTGTTTTCTTCTGTGCTGCTAGAATGCTGTGAAGATGCAAGAAAGTGCTACCATGCCCTTTTGGAAGACAGGATGTGCTTCATGGGCTCCAAACCACCTCTATATTGGCTTTGTAAGATCAGCTGATTCCCTCAGAGCTAAAAAACACCAAGGAGATGTCAAGTCATATTGTTAGGGCAATTTTTTTTTTGTTTAGTGTTGTGTAATGGAACTATCTGCATGAGTACCAATCAATAATCAAAGCCAACCATGGCCAGATGACAAATCCCTCTGCTTCTGCAGGTCTAAATGTCAAACTACCAGTGCCATTTGAATTCTGGTTCATTCTTAAGTTCTGATCAAAGCTAACATAGCTGGGAAGACAATGCTTTCCACACTCGGCCTTCCCCCCTGCTCTGAAATCATCTGTCTCAAAGCCAGAAGCCTAAATGGAGTGTAGGGCAAGTTCAAAGCAGGAAGGGTTGCTGGGAGTCTTCTGTCAATTCCACTCTGCAGTCACAGCTTGCTCCCACAGCTCCATTAGCTGCCTGCAATCAAGGGCGGACGACTCAGCCCTTGCTGTCCAGGTTTAATAGGTTCAGCTAGTTAATGAGCAAGGGCTAGATTGCATTCCAAGACTTCACATCATTCATAAAGCAATTAAGTGTACACTTCTTGGGCTCCTCCAAGAGCCCAAGAGAACTGTCTTGTTCTACTCAGAGGATAACTGGAAGGCACAATTTTCAAAACAGAATAGTGTGACACAGTGGGAAACTGTCAGAGTATTCACCTTCTCCAAGCATCATGCTGAATGCACCGTTCCTTCTCCACAAACCTCTCAAGAGCTCACTTACCTGTACAACACTGGATTACAGATGGTTCTTGCTAGATGAAACCAAGAGCTGCAAACCACTGGGAAGCATCCCAGTGCATGCTGAGTGCTGACAAAGCAGACTAAGGAGCCACTGAGCTAACAAAGCAGAGCTTTAATCTGAAAGCCACTGCAAAGGCAGGGGTACTTTTTACATATATACTTTTTACACGTTCCCACCAGAGAACTGAAAGGCACTTTACAAACAACTTAGATTTACAAAGCTCGTAAGCTAAGTGACTTGAGCCCTCAGGCATTCCTCACCAAACCAGGACCATGTCCTCAGAGAACAAAGCTACCTCCGAAGGCAGAACTGGGGGAAAAGCAAGCACTTCTATTTGACTTGCACATGCTCATTCACCCCCCATACTCTTTGACTACTGCTTTAACATATGTACTGCTGCAGTGCCCCTTCTGCATCACTGTGTATTTTTAAACTCACACTTCCAAGGCAAAGATCCTTTTGTTTGTTACAGAGAGGCAACTTCTCTGGCTGTACTGAGGATTCTCAGCCTTAAATGGCTGATTCACAGTTGAGCCAAAGCTGGATCTTCCATGGACTCTGAAAGGACAACTTCCACATCTGTGGGCTGTCCTTTCCATGCTCTTCAGCTGCACCTGAGGGAGAAAGGAATCCTTGTCTAAAAGACAGGCTACTTCTATGTTACACCAAATGTTGAGAGCCATGACCACAGAGCTAGTAAGGAGATGGCAGCCACACTGAGAGCATCCTCCTCCTCACGTGTAAGACTCACAAAAACCTGGATACTTACTGGTTTATAACATCTTTACTAAAAAGGAAAGAACACCGAAAAAATCTCCAAACTCTCAAAGTCCCTTCACAACCTATTTCTGTGAAACTAGGAATCAGATTCCATTTGTCTGAGCATATCCATTATCTAAACTGGAGGTAAGTTTCCAGAGGAAAAAAAAAAACCCAACTCCTCTTTATTCATTTACCAAAAGAACTCTTCACTAAACTTTCAAAAAAGACTTTTGCAACAACACAAGACTGGTCTTTTTACTTTAAATGCAAAACCTTGGTATGGAAAGGAAGCACAGCTGAAGGGTTATAACACAGAAGGGTTATATAAGTTTTTTCTTCTATTATTCTCCATTTCCTTTGCACATGCCAGTCAAAACTATAAAATACTTGTGGGAGAAATGCAGAAGGCATGGTTTCACATTCCAAAAGATCTATTTCCATGTGCTGTGTACGAGCCAGTCGACCACCCAGGAAAGCCAGGCAAACACACTTTGGCCCACCAGTGCTGCAATTGCTGATGAGCAGCCCTTCACTGTCAGGGCTTTGCCCTGCATTTCCTATGAGAAATAAGCATCAATCCTGACAAGCAGCCAAATCTGTGGCTGCATCACCTCTATGTCTGCCCTGAAACAGTAATGACGAGCAGATCTGCACTTTCTCCTCTTGAGAAGTGCTGCCAAGTGCTAAAATATTTTTAATAAACTGGCCACAACGGATGAAATTTAAAAAAGAGTATATAACCTTAATACAGAAGCCTGTCACACCTGTTGATTTGTCAAAACCTTCCATCCTATCCCTTTGCCCTCCATGACAACACTTTCACCCAAGTTTTATTAGAGAAATGAGAGCAAAGTTGAGTCATTTGTAGCCTTGGGAAAGGGTATGACCAGCTATTTTCTCTCCTGTAAGAGCCCTGGACAATGTTACTTTCTTTTCATACAATCACAGAAAGGTTTAGTCACTAAAAATTAATCAGTCCCTAAGAGGCCAAGCTGGTTGAGAAACTGCTGGCTGGAGCAATGTAAGTAGTAGGCATGACTTGCCTTCACCAAAGCAGAAGGCATTTGGTTTTAGTTAAAGGGGTAAAGGGCAGTAAAACCTGGCCAGGTATTTATTTATTGGACTGGAGTGCCTGCAGCAAGAGAGGAGGGTGAAACAGTGTAAAGTTTTTGTAATCCCAACCTTGGAAGAGAGGTAATTGAACTCTGGTTTCACTGTTGGAATGAGATAGCACAGAAAATCTTTGGTATGTGCTATAGAAATGATGATTTTTGTGTGTGTGTAAAATCAAAAAAGATCAAAAAGCTCCAAAAGCCCTAAAGCTTTCCCAAGACTATACCTTTTCTTTGACCTGCTGGCCATTACTTTCTGCCAGTTCAAGACAGGAGCATAAGGAAGCAATAAGCCCCTAGTGAGATTGCTGCTTTGCAGAATGCTGCTTTCAGTTCAGCAGTGGGGAATGCTGAATGGGTGTCACTGAAGTGTACCCTGGGATCTCTCCAGCATTAAATAAATAAATTTAATAAAAGTTACAAGTATTAATGGAGCTTTACGTAGTCTTGACCCAAACCTCCACTCAGTGGTGTGGCTACTTGATAATACTTCAGTACAGGCTAGTATGTGGACCTGCCAGCTGTGACTTATTTGGCTTTCAGTCATGTCCCCATACTCAGTGTGAGGGCAACAACAGGGGTGGACAAGGAGAGACCCCCAACTCTATTCATTTCAACTCTGGTGAACACAACTGACTTTCAGTTTATGGCAGAGCAAAAAACCATGGAGGTCCATCTAGGGATGCTGTAGAGGCTCACTGGATGTGTGGCAGAGAGCAAGAGAAAAACAATGAGGAAAAATGGGATGACACTGCAGTGTTTAGCAGCGACTGTCAGGCAACAGTTAACGCTGAGGAATCTTGCAATTCTGTTTATGTTCTTTCAGCACAAGCAGGTGTTGAGAAGCCCAGGATGGGAGGGGCATGCAGATAAAAAAAAGAAAGAGGAACCACTTTTTTTTCTTGTGTGCGTGATCTATTCAGATGAATCTTTTTTACTGACAGGCTTTCTTCCTGGAATTAGCACAGATGCCCAAGTGTCACTCTGTGACTCTCTGATAAACACGCAGCATACCTCAAACCTCAAATGTCTAGGTTATGTTGCCTGTTTGTAGTGGAGGTTTTGATGGGAGTTCTTGGGTTATTAAGCAATTTTTAACAGAGAGATTATTAAAACCTCCCAACTTTTTAAAATTTAGATTTATTTGGTTGAAGTTTTGTTATTTTCATACATGTATAGTTGTGTGCTGTAATGCTTACCATCTGAAAAGTGAGACATAAAGGACACATCCATTGACACACATCTCATTTCTTCCCTTGGACATCTTGAATACAACTGTGCACACAACTTTTACAGTGACAAATATTGTACAGAGCAATGTTCTAACCTGTAGATTTCCCTTCAACTGCTGCTGCTGCTCCTTGTCCAGTGCCACAGCCACCTCTCTCCCTTTTTCTGCAGCTCTTTGTTACTGAATGTCAGTGTCACTGGCTGACACGATTAGTGCAGCTGACATTATGCCATTAGGCAGAGGGCAAAATTAAAAAACAAAACAACACCCAACCCAAAACCTCTAGCCATCTAAGGCAAAAGAAATCAGGCTCAAGGGGATACAACCAACCTCACTCCTTCCAGTTAAAGAGAAGGTTCTTGCAGTACAATAGACACATGGCACCTCAATCAGCCCCTGTGCTTGGAAATGGGTGCACTTCTGCCTGCCCCATCACAACTGAGTGCCTCAGTTCCCAGACATTAAAGGCAGAGGTGGAATGGGGGTGGGGGGGGGAACACACCAAGAAATAAAATGGTTAAAACCAACACAAACAAAATAAAAACAAACCACCAAAAAATGCAACCCAGCATCAGACAGGAGATAAAGACAGCTGTGATTCAGCAGATTCAAATGCTCAGAAGTACAACAGCCTGTGCACTACTGAAAGACAGCAGCAGTCCATTACACGTATGGATCTGCAGCACTTTGTCAGCACTAATGATATTACCTCATTAAAAGAGATAAATGCCTTACTGTACTAGCAAAAGCATCTGCTCCTTCCTTCTCGCCTGTTCTCCATCAGGGCGATCAGCAGCAGTGCAGTGAAAACAAATCAAAATACAACACTAAACTCACTTAGAGCCACTTGCTAAGGTTGCTTTGTGCTCTTTTAATGTTAATGTTTTTGTGTCATTTTTTTTAATGGGGTTATGCTATGCTTCCAACCAGGTACCTCTTCTCTTGACACTAAATCAGCATATCAAAGAAAACAAAGCCCTGTGAACCACCATGGCCTGTCAGCTTTCAAAGGACTTCTCAGAAAATAAACTAATGTCTACCTCGAATAATTCATTCACTGTTGAGTAAAATGATGCAACCTCAGTCACAGCAGGTGAATTAGGTAAGGGGGTGACAATGACTTCTGTCTGTTAACACCCTATGACATGCTCAACAGAACAGTTTTCTTCCAACAGATTCCTCTCTACATGCAAAGGTAGCAGTTTACAATAATGAATGTTTTATGCATTATTCCTTTGTGTACAGGGTCTCCCAAGTACACATTATTGAAGTCTATTAAACTCTCTATTTAGCAGAATTACCATTGTGCCTTTGGGGAAATTATTACAATGAAGCTGTACTGGTATTTAAACTCCAGTTGTTTAACAATCTTTTCCTAATCACCAATCCAGGTATCAACATTAAAGTGCAGACTTCTTCCAGTGCAGCATAAACCTGTCTATGAGCTGCTTATGGAAATTGATTTTTAAAAATGAGTATTACAACTTGGCATGCTTTTCATAATGAGCCTCAGACAGCTTTTGCTTTAAAATAATAGGAACTCTTTCCTGATCCTCTTCACCAAACAGAACCTCTACAGTTAAACCTGGTTACAGAACCAATTAACTATTTGCAGCCACACCATTTGCCAGCATACCAGTATCTGCAAGATACCAGCTCATTCAAGGAAAATTTGGCCAACAAGGTCCCATTCTTTACAAATGGCTTTTCTAGGAGGAAAAAATCTGTCCTGGGTGCAAGGGATGGAGCAGTCCCAAAGCTGCTTAAATCCAGTGTATGTAAAGCCCAGGTCCGTCCTCTGGTCCAGATACAGCTCAAAGAGTTGAGTATGTAAAGCAACAACAGAGCAGTTACTAACTGTTGTTTGTGCCCCTCAGACCATTTCCCCTTTTCATTCTGCACAATACAGCTATAGCTAGCTACTCTCTAAATATGCCTCTTTTTTGTGGCAATGAGTCAAACTTGGTTCCAAATCTGTAATATGTGTCTGTACCTGCCGTGACAAGAACAAATATTTTTTCCAGTGGAAAGAATCTCACATTCTCAGAGGAAGAGGAAGTAAACTTCACCATACTAGAAATCACAGGATTCAGCTTCCTGGGGTGGGGTAGAAGAGACCTAGGTCTCAACCCTTCAGGTTTCCTCCATGACCTTCAATAAATCACTGTGTTCCTGCCTTCAATTTTCATCAGTATGAAGTGCTCAGGTTCTGTCCATGGGGCTGGCAGTCAGGCTCTCTAGCAAAGACAAAAGATGTCTTGTCCTTGCTACTACGTTACACAAACAGTTCTACAATTCAACACCAGTTCAATTTTCAGCCACCTACGGTGAAAACACCAGCATGGATTTATTGAAAAAACACTGACAACAATCTTACAAAACTAGTGGTCAGAGAAAAAGAATATAAGTAATACATGCATGTTTTGATATGCCAGAATTCAAAGTCTATGTCCAAATACTAATAAAAGGAGGAGTAAAGTCATCACTGGAAGCTTGTATGTACACTAAAGATCCTTCTGATAATTATGAGTCAAATATTATCTGCTCTTTTTGGCTCTAAGGCAACCCTGTAAAATGAAGTTGTTTCCACCAGGACCAAAAGTCCTTCAGGGAACAATCCTTGAGGAAAAACTACAGCAAACAGGTGGGCATATTTTAACCATACACTAATTTCCCTATAAATCAATGGACAAAAGCTCTTCCTTTCTCCAGTTACAAACCCAGAGCCAAATCACCTTCTCTGTTTTACAATCTCATTGACATTGCTCAAGTTACACATGTACTAGAGCAGATTTTGTCCTTGGGGGCACTGGGACACCAAATCTCCCATAAATAAGGAAGGAAACAATCTGTTCACCTTAACTGAAGTGGGATGAGGAATATCCCTTTCACCTAAAAAACAAGACATGTCTAAGAGACAAAAGGAAAATACCACTAATTTCACTTCTTCAGTTTGCTTCTCCATTAGGAAAGACTCTTGTGTACTTAAAAGGTTTTTCAGGCTTTTAAGGCTATTTTATGAAACTGCAGATTAGAAGCCTTGAAGTATATCAGCTGTTGATTTAAAGAAGTTGCTGGAGTCTACTTCACTGCCTTCCATCCTGTTTAAGAGGGTTGATCAAGGGTGCACTCTATTGCTGGAATTTGTCAGTCCTTTTCCTATCACTTACTTCTTTACCTCAACACTGGTTTCACAACCACTAGGTGAGATGCTTCTGCTGAGCTGTACAAAGTCCAGCCATGTTTTAGCTCAGTTTGGTGTTGACTGGCTTCACCCCATCAAGCAGATTATGGTTAGCTTCATAAGCACCAACACTGGCACAAGAGAGAATGGGGCAAGTCTTGGCCAAGGACAATGTGGGAAGAGAAAACCAATGAGCAGTCACAACCAGGACTGGAGTAGGCTGCCACAAAACCTGTAGTCCCTGACATGTACCAGAAGACATCGTACAACAACACATCAAGTGCACATTGTGGCATTTAACACGGGGACATTGCAGTATGTGTACCCAATGTTCCCATCTTGTTATGGCATTGTGTTGATCACAGCAGAGGACAGACCTCACAAAAGCACCTGGCAATAAAATGTCATGTTTATTCCACAGTACTGAGCGTAGACCATCATTTGTCACTGCAGCACGTGGACCAGCAGCCACCCCAGCCAAGCTGTCACTTTGTCTCTCCTGCCACCTACTGTACTGAAAACCAAAATATGTGTCACCAACGCACGTGCATTTCCACTTGTGTTTGGAAATACTTGCCTTCAGTTCTTCTAGAAGTGCCACCACATGCATACAGGAACTCCCTGCTGTCACCACTCCTTCAGCAATGCTATCCAGTGTTTCCTGCTGAAGGCTAACTGCAGCACTTGGAGCTGTGCTTAACTCACTAATGCTTCAGGTTAAAATTAGCACTAAATACTAAAAATTCTCCAGTGTTTAGTGCACAAAGCCCTCTCTCCCTTTGCCCCATGGAGAATTAATCCCAGAAGATTTATTTTAAATGGTGAACAGGCTATGATACCCCACAAACCTCTGCCCCTTAATTTTCTGTTAATGACAACACTCACAGGGGGCAAAACCCAGCAGAAAAGTAACTTCCCATTGAGAGTGTGATTGTCAGCCTGTGGGCAGGGGTGAAACTCCTGCTGCACTTGAGCTGCACAACCAAATGAGTGTCACCCAAGAACAGACCTGCCACATGCAAGAGTCTGTTTCAGACCGTGGTTTACCCTTGTCCTTTTAACCTCCCGCTCTCAAAATGCCATCTGAGCAGGTCTGGCTGTGCCACCCATACCCTCAGCAGTGCAGTGCTACCCATGACATCCTCCCCACGTGGTCCCGCTGCCTTCGACATCGCCGGCTGCAAAAAGGGCTTCACTGATGCTTGTGTCCAAAGGTGCATCCCCGGAGAATTCTTCAATCACCACTAGCTGGGTTCTACCATCCTTCCAGACACCATTAACCACAGTGAGCAGCATGGAGAAGGGCAGCAGCGAGTCTGAGCTGGTCCAGACTAGTCCAAGCCCACCACAGGGGTTTCAAACCCATTCATGGTACTATGTGGAAGCCAATCAGCAATCAGCTCAAAACCAAATAGACAGATACCCCATGTTAATTACTCATGCCATTCTCCCAGAATAATAAGCACAAGCTTATTTTTCAGCATTTTATCATAAATTTTGAAAAAGTATTCAAATAGAAACCAACAGGCTTAGAATAGAAGTAACAGAAATCTCGTTACTTTCTCATAAGAAGCTACCCTGTGGGTGCTGTTCATTTTCCCATGTATGGTACTCCCTTTTACCTAATCAACAGCTTGGGGCTCCATGACAGCAGCTATCTTTGATAAAAGGAGTATTCTGATGAGGAAGGAAGGCATCCAACACTTGAATGATCCAGTAAGCAATCAAATGTATTTATTTATGCTGTGACCACAGTAATCAAGAGGTATTAAAATGTGGAACGGAGCACCAGTTAAGCGCATTTAAAATCCGATTTTTCACTGGTTGCAATAAGGAAATTGTTGACTAGCAGGACTCTTTAGAGTCTTTACAGGCTGCAATTAGTGAAGCAGATACAGAAGATAAATTACTCCAATCCTGAAAAAGCAAGTCTTACTTTTGCAAGTAATAGTGAGCCTTTCATCTTAGCACTTGGAATTTGATCAAGTGAGAAAAAACCATTAATATAATTCCAGTCACTCCTAGATAAACTTCCCTGAAAAATGAGGATATTTCTTCTCCTTAAACAAATCTGACAAGACTATAACTAAAAATATTTTTGTAACACACAGAGCTCAGTATGAACACAGGAAAACAATTGGCAAGAGCAACTGGAGTGTCTAATCCCAGCTATTTAGCCACCAAAATGCTTCAAGAGCTGTGATACATCCACTTAAAAGCCAAATATGGCTCACAAATAGCTATTAAACATGAATGAACTTATCAAGAAGCAACAGTATGTTCCTATTAATTGTACAAAGGCTGCAAAGAGGTTTAAAAAAGAGATATTTCCACAGCATCTGATCAGAAGTGGCTTTTGCTGACATCAATTTAATTTATAACAAAATCAAGGCAAAAAACGAAAGGATCACATTAGCAGTTAGTAATGCTACAGGAGTTATCCGTGAAAAGCTAATGAAATTAACAGAGCCTTAAAACAATTTGGCATTTTTTAACACAGACTTGAAAACCTGCTACTGCAAAGGTACTGCCAGAGGGTGCTTGGACATCCTCGCTAACAACTTTCAGACAACTTTTAAGGTTCCCTAAGGATGCTCCAAGGGAATTCAAGAAGGCAATTTTATACACAAAGTGCTGTCTAGATTGATGGGTCACTCAACCAACCTGTAAAGTTTAATCTCCAAAAGAACTTCTATCTTCTCTGTGCTTGACCACATGGAAGTTTGTTTGGTCTATGGCCAATGGAGACTTTCTAACAGAAATGGAAATTGGATGATAAGCAGGTAATAAGCTGCCCCCAGAGTTTCCCTTGCTTTGAGAAAAGTGAAGGCACTGGGAGATTTTCAGAGCAGGTTCTACAAACAAGCTGTTAAGAAAAGCCTCTATCCAGAAGGCTCGACAGGAGGAAAAAGGAAGCAGGGAAATCACAGTTAATGGGATTTGGCTGCATCCAGAAAACAGCTAGGTTTCGAATACATTACAAACAGTCCTGCACTTCACTGCTGCACCAATTCATTGCCGGGTGAGAAAAATTTACATAGATTTAAAGCTCCACAGAAACTTAATAATAGATTAATCTATTTAGAATAAATCTTGTCTCTCCCCTGAAATGCCCTCTGGATGAACACATGACAAAAAGGAAATTGCTACCACTACACTATAACTTCTATGATTTTCTGTTGGAGTAAAGCAGGCTAGGGATTTATTTATTTTGAGGTTATTTCCTAAGTCCCATAAATGAACGCTTGCCCCATTCACTTTAGTACTGCAGGGTATTATAATGTTTGCCTAAGTTTTCCAAGGGAGAGAATCACTATCCTGTCCCATCAAAAGGATAATGTGACATCAAACATAGAGGGTTACCTCTCTCCTAGCGCATCTCTCCTTGGCACAACACAAGAAGGTTGAGCAACCTCAGCAGGAGGTTCTCAGTGCCTCCTTTCCCAAGCCTTGGTGGGGACCTCCTGCTCATCCTCCAACCTAGGATGGAGAGAATTAGTAGTTTAAAGCTACTAATTGAAAGAAAAATTGCCACAGAAAATGTCCTCTACCTTTGTAAACTGATGCCAAGCAGAGGACATGATTCAACACGTATGAGCTCCATATTCATCCCTCCTCAGATCCCAAAGGAGGCAGCACCACAGTACCTGCCAGGGAAAGAGGCCAGCAGCAGCAGAGAAACTTCTAGTCTAATCATGAGACAGACAGAAGAATGGAAACGATAGGAGAAGTGAGATAAAAGAATTAGGGGGCTGATACCATCAACACACTTTAAGAAGAAGGAGAGGAAGTTGAGCGGCTGTGAAAGAGGGGGAAGGAAGAGTAAGGCTGATTTTCCCGATAGACAGGTCATAAACAGTTCCTGAAACCTGCCCAGTCGGGCTGGCTGTCTGACGTAAAGATGCAAAAAGCAACACATGTGGCATCTTTGAAGCGGAAAAAGGAGACATTGAGGACTGGGGCACTCTGTAGGGGAATGAAAAACCTACAAGTCTTCAAAGAGCCATAAATAGAGATGAAGGTGAATAGTTACAAAAGGAGTTTTGCAGAATTGTCCACTAAAACAAAAATCTTAAAAACTGGCTCTTCACAAATGCCTTTTCTTTTGGAAATCCCACACCCACTGCTGGGAGATTAGCTTTACAAAGTGAGAATTTAACTGGAATTGCAGCTCTGGGCAACAACAGGAAATGTTGCTCAAAGCAACAGAAAATGTAGGATGATTAGGTTTTTGGGAAACAAGGGAAAGTTACAGTAACTATGCAAACAGAATAAATAACAATGCTGTCCTTCTCCAGGACCTTTCCAAGGATCTCAGAGCAATCTGCAGCCATTCCCCATTAAAGGCTGCTGTGCTACAGCCACAGCTTATTGCACCATCTAGTCCCAAGCCTGCTGTACCCCTCATCTTTATAGCTCTAACCCTCTGCTGATCCTCACACCAGACACCAGCTGACGGTCAGGGACCCCATGGGGGGTTTGTGACCTGCAGGACCCCAGCTGGGACTTGGGGTGTTGCCAAGTGCTCCTTGTACACAAGTAAGCAGGCCTCATCAAGAGACAGACAAGACAAAAGGTTTCCAGCAAGTGGGAAAACTCTGAGCGCAGAAGGGAAGGCTCTCCCCACACTGAGCGTGCTGTGCTCAGCGGCGCAGCCCAGCAGAGCAAGCGGGCTGGGAAAGCCAGCCGCCCTTCAGACAAAAGTGTAAAAAAAGCAGCAGGAGAAAAAGGGAAAGACAAGGTCAAGTCAGAGGGGGGCAAGCTCCAGACAAACCCTCCCCTCCCCAGAAGAAAGCACCTCAACAGATACTGCCGTGGAGTCAGCAATGCAGAAGGTACTACTCAGCAGGGGAACGCGTCATGCTAAAGTACAAACCCTTGTTTACACGTTCCCCCAAGTTCCTTAACTGTTGCTGAGAATTTCAGGAAATACTTTGCATTGGACTTGTCTTATTGCATATTTCCCACCAATTTCTAGTTCCAGTTTCTACTTCTATTCTTAATTTTTGATCGCCGCTTGGACATAACAATAATATTCAGATACTGCCTTGCTGAGAAGTCTGGAGTAACTGGGAGTTATATTAACAATACTTAAATACAGTCTATTTAAAGGTTTGAATGCATCTTGTTAGAACACTGCATAAATTAACCCAACCTAATTCTCTAGAATGTAACAAGATCTGAAAAGCTCCAAGTTTCATGTTCTCTCTTACCACCCACTTAAAAAACCAAAACCCAACATGCTGGGGTTAGCTTAGGTTGCAAACGAAAACAAAATTCACATTCAACTGAATAAATGCAATTTACTCCATGATGCAATGAAGATGATGCCACAACCATCTCAAAACCAAAGCAAGAAGAGGTTCTCTTCCGCCCCCTCCATGCACATCCCCTGTTTTCGCTGTTAGTGTTGCCCCCCCAGCCTGTCTGCCCAGGATTCCTGACCGCTCGCTCCATCCCTCCCCGCTGTCCAAAACCATCCCTGGATGGAGCGAAGCGTGCCCTGGGCTCCCAGTCTCCATTGCACCGCTTGCACTGGCGGCCAGACAAAGCAAACTCCAGTTGCATCACGGAGCAAACTCGTTTTCCAGCAACCTCCCAGCCCGGAGTTTACCGCTACTGTAATCCGGTGCTGCCAACAACGCCGCCTTTGTTGTGCGCCCGTGTGCGCCGCTCGCTTGCCAGTTGGGTTGTTGCTTTGGGTTTATTATTGTTATTTTTTTATTATTTATTTTAAGGAGAATTTTTGCTTTAAATGAGTAATCTGTTTTCGAGAGGTTTCTCCTCCGTGCTGGCTCCACCCTGTACTGTAAACGAGACATTACCTTATACAAGAATGAATCTGCTGCATTCCTCTGTCTAGCTGCCTCGCAGCACATTTCCTACGCTCACAGCAGCCCCGGCAGTGCACGCTCTCCCACCCCTTCCCCCCACCTTTTTCTCTTTTTTCTTTCCCTCTTTTTTTTTTTTTTTTCTTTTCACTGCCTCGCTGTGTTTTTGTGTAAATGATCTCACATGACTCAACAAATCCATCTGCCTGGAGCAGGCCAAGTTTGGAGCCTTCCCAGGAGGGAGGAGAAGAATTGCTTTGTGGAAAGGACCTGGAGCTTTGCCCTTTCTCTGGCTCAAATTACCCGCCTGTCAGGCCTGACGGATTTGGCTAAAAATAAAAGGAAGCGGGCCGTGAAAAGGAGATGAATGAGCTCAGCAGTTCCTTAGATAACATGGGGTCTGGTGTCGCCCAAAGATCCCAGAGCAGGAACTTCGGATGCCGGACATGTAAGTGTGGTGCTGCAGCCTCAGTGAACTTGGCTGCTTGAGGACCAAAAAAAAAAAAAAAAAAAAAAAAAAAAAAAAGGCAAAACCAACCACACACTGTTGGAAATAAATGGATTAAAGACACTCAGAGCAGGAAAACTGCCTGCTGCAGATTTGGGCTTGTAAATAGGGAGATTTATGGGGTTTCCAGAGGGGAAAGGGGGCGTGGGGGGGTGTGGCAGGGGGCTGTACGTGATGTCAGCCTCCCGCCCTGACCAGGGAGCCTCTGCATCCTTCCTGCAAATGCCTGCCCAGCGCCCGCAGCGGGTATTAAGCACTTAGTTTGGCAATGTAATGACACACTGCAACAATCTGTAATGTGAGGCAGTCAGCAAAGCCCTGGCTCGAGAAGCTCTTTCTCCTAACCATTAACCATATGTTTGGCTCTGCCGCCGCCCAAGCGAGCGGGTGTTCCAGCGCACCATCTGGTTTCTATCCACACAAGCAACTGCAAAGCACAGAGTATTTCCCTCTGGAGCTGTGTCTTCCTCCCTGGCCCCCAATCCCCACCCGACTCCCCACTCCTCTGCTCCCCATCTCCTCCTTCGCCCTTTCCAGCAGCAGCTTCACCTCCCTGTCCCACTGATGTCTCAAAGCAGAGGAGGCCACGACCGCCCCACCAAAGGTGCACCAGAAGAGCGGGGATGCTGCGCTGTGCTGCCCTCCGTGAGCTCACACCCTACACTCATGTGTACACACACACAGAGGGACTGCATCCCTCATCACCAATGTCTGGGGTATCACACTCAAAAATGAGAGTGCTCTTGAGGGGTCCAGGAGCCGCTGCAGTGTCCATCACGTCTCGCTCGCGCACACATGCGGACAGGGAGCGTTCAATTTGGATTACAGCAACTCCGTGCCGACACTGCAAAAGGACTTCAAGAATGTACCTAACAACAGCAGGACCAACAGCAGTTTTATCTCCTGCTCTCAAGCAGGGCTTTCTATGCATCAGGCGTTGGTCCCCCATCCCACCAAAATAAGAACACTCTGGGAGGAAAAAAAAAGAAGAAAAAAGGAAAAAGAGAAAGAGAAATGGAATGAGAGTGCACTAAAGAAAAAGGAATGAAAATATTTACTTTTCTTGTGATAACTAAACAAGCTCGTTCTGAAACGATAAAAAAAGCTTTCAAGTGTTATATTTTAGAAGGCCTTGTACCATATGTTTGCTTTACGATTTTATGAATTCTAACTACTATTTATGTTTTTAAAGCACTTCCATCATTCCGTTTGTTTCTGAAGTACCTATGGGACATCAGCAGTAATTTTCCCCTCAGGCTGGCCAATTTAAGATTAATCATGACCTATTGCAAGTAAGTATTCAGGGATGCAAGCAATAGGATATTCAGCAAATCCAACACTTGCTCCTTTAAAGTAAGTTTATACTCTGCAATGAGTCACTCATACAGTGTTTATCCAAGTTACCAGTGCTACGAGGGAAAAAAAGCCCATTACATTTGCAAATACATACAAACCACAGCTGTAAGCACCCAACTGCTTACACCAGGACTTATTTCTATGACTGGATATTGATTTTTTTAATAATGTGTCATTATACCAATGTTGATACAGCAACTAGCTTCCTGGAATATGCAATTTAATACTAAAAAGAAGCTGGCTTTAGGAAATATCAAATCCACACCCATTCATATCCTTTTAAAATGTCCTTCTTGGTCATTACTATAGCAATGCAAACCCACAACTGCTTTTTTCCTCATCTTGCACCTAATGAAGAAAATGCAGTTGCCAATTAGAAACAGCTCAGTCTAAGCCAATGAGCTTTGTTAATCTCAATAAAACACTGCAGAATCTCTTCAACTGTTGCTATAAATGAAGAATCTACATTGGAAAAGATGATGCATATTTTTCAAACTTCCTCCATATGAGAAATCAGTGAACAAAAAAACACACCGTAGGCCCTTATCCCAGAATCAAACAGGCGTGGGGAAAACCATATGCTTGTGAAAAGCCTGATGACTTCACTAGGATTGCCTAAGAAGATTGAGAATAGGATCTGCTCCCAATTACAAACGTGGAGTGCAATTAGCACTGTAAACTCCCCCTGCCTTCATTCTGCACTCCCCTTCAGTGAGGGAAACAATTAAAATGATTAAAACCATAAGAGATATGTTTTAGCTAGAAATTTACTTTTCCTACAAAACAGGATCTAAATATGTTAAACTCCATTACTTTAACATAATATGTTGCAAACATTAGTAGTATGCTTAAACATCACACTTCAGGTTTCCTACAACCATGCAATGAGAAATTGTCTTCATTCACACACACAAAAAAAAACAGCAGTAGTTCTCTAAAGCAGCAATGATCTAGGTCTGGGTCTTTCAGCAGATAATGATCTGCTCTGATCCAGAAATCCCTTTAAAGGGGAATTCAAGGGAAATATTTGTAGATTCAGGGTTCTGCAGTCTGAAGGGATTGCTAATCATTTGACCTTCTTCCATGAAACAGGCATGGAGCTTCCCCGCCTACATCGACACAGCTGTAAGAGGTCGAAGGAGAGAATCTCCTAGGGTTAAAAACAAACCCATTAAAAATCCCCAACAAAACAAAAAAATCCAGTCTCAGATACAATAGCCTGATATAAAGAAAGAAGCTACTGCAGCCCCAGCATCACTCCCCAGAACTGTGGGAACACCCACACCCTCTCATCTGGTCTGAATGAATTAACAGCCAGCTACTGGGTCTTGTTATACCTTGCCCCCTTCCTCTCCTCCTCAGACCCTGACAAAGGGCACTGGCAGCCTGAAAGCCAGTTTTTAAAAAGCATAATAAAAAGTGGTGGCACATTATTACCTGAATCCACTGAGTCCTCCTGCCAAAAGCGATGTTTATGCAATCACATTTTTCTGTTTTTAAAAACTTCTCTCTTGCCTCATTGCTCTGTGTGAAAAACAACATAAAAGAGAAAATTGATTAACTGCAAGCAATTATCTATTATTTGCATTACAGCAGTTTTGCAGTAGATATTCAGGTCTTTTGTTTTCTGCCTCATCTCATAAAAACATTAAGCAAGAAAAAGTCCATTCCCCAAAATCACTCATTGATCAAATAGAAGCAACAGATACCAGTTTGGAGAGGAAGATGAGATACCACAGCCCATCACTTACAGAGCAACAGAGGAGAACACAGCTCTCCTATGCTCAGATCCCCTGCCCTCTTCCCAGACCATCCTGCCTGGCAGCACTGGAACCAAGGCCAGGCAGACAGTGCCACCAAAAGCAAAAATACAGAGGGAGAGAAAGCTAATTAAATTTCTTTCAGTATCAACAGCAAATACACGCCACTAATGACCACAGCAGTTATGTAAAAATAATACTTGCAAAATTGCAACAACGGTAGATTACTTAATCATAAAGTTTCCCCATGCTCTGTACCTACAACATTATTTAAGTAGTGACTCCACTTAAAATTCTCAAAAGGGTCTTTTAGTGTGTGTGTTTACTCCTCACTTCCCATATTAGTAGCTTTAAGCTTCAGTGTCAAATTCTCCTGCTAATACACTTCATAGAAGACATTCCTACATTTAAATAAGTAAGAAAAAAAGCCTGTATGGTAGAAATCCAGCTGAAGACAGAACCTCAACCCCCCCCACTCCCAATCCCATTGAATGGACACAAGACACGTGATAAGTAAAGGAAACTGGATTTTCAGTACTGGCAATGCCATTAGTGTCAGTATTTAATTGCTTTCTCTGAAAGCAAACAAAACAAACCCCTTCACTTAAAGAGATGCAACTCAACCATGTGCATATGATCCCTTGCCTTCACTAGGGCATACACAATTAAACCCAGTCACACAGCACAGGGTGGAGGATATGGCTGTGATACCCTTCCTGCATTTCAGGTCTCAGGCACTTGGCATACTCTGTTCATGGTTGACACAGACGACTGAGAGAAAGTTTTGCTGCAAGATTTTGGTCACAGCGGTTTGATTGAGACATTCCCAAAAAAAGTGGCTGGAAAGACCAAGTTCTGGCAATCTCTGGTGCAGAGTTTAAACCTGGGTTTAGCCCAATGCCACATGAAGCAATGAACACAGTCTAGTCCAGGGCAGAGTAGAATAGAGGTGATTTTTGCTGCTGACCAGGGTAGGGCCACCTCCCAAGCAAGGAGGGTCTGCTGATCTGGGTGACCTCCCTACTGCAGCCTGGAGTCATCTGTGCTCAAAACAGAGCAGCCAGGATCTGCAGCAGGGAATGGCAAAGAAAAACATGTCAAAACAAGAAATTCCACTTAATGGGGACAGAAAATTGGAGGGTAAGATGAGGAGAGAGTGAGAATTGGGGTTAGGCTGGAGGGCTGCTTGGTGGCTGTGCAGCTGCAGCACTGCTGAAGAATCATATCCAAGATTCTATGATGTCAGTGGACAATCCCATTTGTTTGCTTCCTGCAGTCTTTGGTGTACCTCAGGTATGCTGAAGAGAGAATGCTGATGAGTTTAAGCTCAGCCCCGAAGAGGGAGGGAAATGTGGCAGGTGAGTGCTGCCTGCTGCAGCTGCCCTCACTCTTGGCACACGGGATACCTGAGCTGTGCATCAGGGCTTCAGGGAAAGAGCGCATGACAACTCTAACAGCTGCTGGCAGAAGGATGGCAGCCACCCTGGCACTCCCTGCCACCCTCTCCAAGGCAGACGAGCTGTGCCTTGGAGAGCTGCCACGCAGCTCCAGTGAAGCACTACACCACTCATTTAAACTCGGCATCCCTCAAGCGGCCATTAACGGTGAATTCCTAACCAACCTGAAAACCTGGCTTCTCTCAACTAAAAGTAATGAACAGTCACAGCAGAAGGGAACTGTATTTCCAGTACACGAACACTGGAGTATGGAGACGTCTCAGCAGCAAGGCTGGAACATCCTCAGGATCCTGTGTCCTCTTGTTTTAAGTCTCTTCCTGTAAAGAGAAGTGGGACTTCCCTAATAATTTGTCAAATCCTGAAGCCTGACACTGGTAAACAGAGTAAGATTGTGAGGAAATTACAAACTTCTTCAGTAGGATTTGAGTACTGTGCTATAAATAAAAATTTGGGCCAAATATGGGAAAAAACAAGACGCTGAATAGTGAGTTTGCCCAGGGCTTGCAGCTACAGCTGGCAGCAGGCAGGCGACTTGCAGAAAGAGAAGAGGGTGATGACATACTCAAAAACCGTCCATGCATTTACAAAATCTGCACAAACCCATTTTGTATCAGTGTCAGTCTGAACTTACAGAATCATAGAATGCTTGGGTTGGAAGGTTGCAATATATTTGTCTTTGAAAATAATAGTAAATAGCTGAAAGTGCCTTGGATATCATGCTACCTTAGACATTCAGAGCTTATAACAGAGCATAGGTCTACAGTCAACCAAATGCACAACACAGGAAGACAGACCTTAAAGGTAAATAATTCAGGACCTGAATTCTTTAAGGTAAATAATTCAGGGCTCTAATGAATTCACTGAGTGTAAATAGGGAGTTCCACTGTGAGGAACCCTCCAAACTGCCCTACATCCAATCCTCAGGAGTGCAGAGCAGAAAACTGTCAGCAGAAACACGTCGCAAACATTCCTGGCTATGGCAGCAAGCCTAACACAAAAGAAGTCTTGGACAGGAAGAGATTGCTTCACAGACTGGTTCCAGTGCTCCGTACTGTGATCATAGGCTGCTGAAAAGGACATGCACTTTCAGAAATACCACTTGGGCAAACAGTGAGGTGGCTGCAAAGCAAGGAAGCTGACCCAAGTTGCATCCAATACAAGCATTGAGAAAATCCTTCAAGGGTAGCCAACATAGCAGTTTGGTCTGGCAGTGCTAAGACCAAGTAAAGCTGTAAGCCCTTTGGTAAATATGACAGCCTGTAGATGAAAAGAAACCAGACAACCCCCTGTGTCCTCCTCACTTCACAATCCCTCTTCTCTATCCTCTTCGACTGAGTATCGCCAAGTGCTTTTATCCACACCTGGGAATTCCTGTGCATCCATCAAAAAGCATTTCAGCCAATCAAATCCCATCAACAAAACACAGGATAAATCCTCAAATTCTTAAACTACCAGCAAGTGTCAGTCTTCCCAGCCTGCACCCTCTAGTACCAAGGAGCTGTTTTGCAAGAAGTAACTACTCCTGACCAAGAAAATAAATTACACTGAAGTCAAGATGTAGCAAATTGTCAGTTATACAATGTTGTTGCTGCAAGAAAACCCCAAACAAACCTACCAGGATTTTTACGCTGTCTCATACTCTAAAAGTAGTATTTAAAACCACCCTAAAGTTGCCTCACACCCTCTTACGAGACCTACATGAAACCAGACCGTGGAATAAAATCCTGCCTTTTGCTGCTAGACAAGGGCACGTCAGCAGCAATAGCCAAGGTGCTGCAAGGCTGCTGATGAGCCTGGAAATACTGTATGGGAACATGCCTGAGGATCAGCAGTCAAAAACACAACCGCTGTTCCTGCTCTGTGCCCAGTGGAGATAGAGATCTCATCGCCAGCAGAGAGAGATCTGGGTCACCACAAGGAAGCTGCAGTCATCCCAGCACCATCAGCTTTTAGGTAATGCTCCCGAAAGGGGAAACATGTATGTGGCAAGGTTTCATCTGACGAGATGCTGGTTGTAAACAAAAACAGTAACTGGGGGTTTCCTTGCTGCTTGGTGATATCATCCAAATGGAAAAAAACCCAATGAATTTTGCCTTATGTCTTGTATCCAAAGTGCTTTGCAGAATGAGTTTGCTGCAAATGCAATGTTCAGACTGCAGTTTCCCAAGAGCTGGCAAATGCTCCTTGAATGCCAAAGTCTTCCTTCTCCTAAACACCAGGCTAGAAAATATTCATTTGCCTATCCTGTACTTCAAAACTGAAAACCCAAACCTGGGGAAGGAAAACACTATAAATACATTACTAGAAAGACAATGTTTAAATTGAAGTATCAATTTTAAACCTATGATGTTTGTGAAAAACAAACGTGCTGAGTCTGCATGCAGTCAAGTAGCTGACACTTATCCAGGCGCAGGACTGAAAACCAGACCAGCTTTTCAATCCCTGCTAACCAAAACTTTTGCAACCTTCCCGTATGCCATTTCCTTGTTTACGTCTCATGATACAGCAGTTCAACTCTTGGAGGAACATGAATGGTAAACCTAGAAAGTGAAATGTGATATTATTTACAGAATAGGAGAGCGTGCCGTTCACAAGAATTCGTAGGCGCACACATCCCAACCCTGCTCCTCAGCTCAACACCCACTCCTGAAATCCTGTACCAACCAGATTAGCCCATGTACTCGTGCCTGCACTCTCGGAGAAACAATAGTCTCTTTCAGTCCATACAATCTTCTGAAGAACCAGGCAAAAACGTCATGGGAGAAGTTAGGAAATATCTGCAGAAAACAGCACACAAGATGAAAGGCAGAACAAGCCTTTTAACTTGCACAAAGTACATAACATGGAGGATAAAGCACAGAACTCAGTTACCTAGCCCCTCTTCCAAAGGGCTACTTTTTTCCCCCTAGGATGGAAAAGGGATTGTTGAAATAAATTTAAAAAAGAAAAAAAAAAAAAAACAAACAAAAAACAACCACTGGAATAGTGAAACAGCTCCCTTACATACATGCAAGCAAGATTCAGCTCCAGGAGCTGTGGCAGACCTGGGAGAAAATACACACTGCCCTTAAGTGCCAGGATCTCCAGCAGACAGCAGGATCCTGGCTGGCATGATGAGCTCCCTGTCCCCAATGCACAGCACTCCTTCCTCCATTCCCCTCCCAAACACTGCTGCTACACAAGGCACAGAACTACTTTTTAATTAATCCAGCACTAAGTCTGAGCTGCCTCAGGGTTAAGCTAAACATTTTCTGTCTTTAACCACTATGGCAGAACCAACTACAGTGAAAAACACTTCACCATAAGGCTAGGGAATTGAGGACAGAAAAGAAGCTGCAGCAGAGTCACCCCTGACCTCTCAAAATTTCGCCTCCAGAGCACGCAAATTTAAGAAACAGAATTTTTAATCAGCTGGGAAATGGGGCAGAGAGACACTCTTGGTAAAATTATTGTTGTGAATATCGCATAAAATCCTTATGGAGTTTTACCATCCACCTTCTGTTCCAAACTGTAGGCCTCCAAATAACCTATCAGGAAAAATCCAACTACCCACACTTTCAGGAAAGTACTAAGCACTAAGAGACATTTAAAAGGCATGCAGTTCTACAAATCCTTGTTTCTCCTCTCACAAGGAGCTGTAACTCCTGCAGGAAACACATGCTCCCGTAACAAAGCAGGTATTCTCTGCATGTACTCACACTGCTTATTATGTTTTTAATCATCTGGTATGCATCTTCCTAGGCATGCTTATGTTAGAGGAAATACTAGCATTAGGTCTGCAAAAGAACACTGACTACCTGTTCTGCATGAACACCACGAAGGTTAATAGTGGAAATTGTTGGCTGAACTCTGCCTCTGCCTTGTGCTGAGCAGTCCATACAACCACTGGCATTTTACCACACATAATTCCCCCCCTCAACTCATGCTTACTCTCAGCAGGATTTTACTACACAGTTCATCAGTACAGTATTCTTCAGACTGTAGGAGCAAGTCAAAGCATATTTTGATGTGTCTGCACAGAGACCATATGAAAACGTGAAAGTTGATCACAGAATAATACAAGTTGCTTTTTCATTTCACAGCTCCAAGAGTCAGAAAGGGTTAGTAGAACCCTGATATATACCAGATGTTTTGAAGTAAGGTGGAAGAGCTGGTGTCATGAAAGCTTCCTGACAGCTACCAACTGGCCTTGCTACAGTGAGCAGACTTGTTCTGCCTGTGGAAGATTACAAACCTAATGGAATGGGAGTATTCACAGCCTTCTTGCACATGTATAACCCTTCTCTCTTTTCCTGAAAACAAATTTGACAAGTCCATCACTATGATGTGAAAAAGCCTCAAAACTCAATTATTTTGTTCCATATGAAAAAAACAGTTAGGGCTGGACCATAATCATGGTTTTGACAAGCACCACACTTACCCCAAGAAATGAAAGGGCAAATTATTTTTTATTTGTTTCTAGCAAGTCTTCAGTCAGTTTCCTTCATTTTCTTCTGAATTTGTGATTGGATATCAAAAGAAGCAAATAAAAAAGGTTTTCACCTCAGCCACAATCCATACTGCACTGGGTACTCTAAATACATATGAAGACTTCATATCCTGAAAATACAAGTTTCACCTTGTTGTTACAAGATTGGAGGCTGTTTTCCTTTTTTATTTCAATAAAAGGGAAATTTCATCATTAAAACAAAGAGAAAAGAGGAAGAAGAAAAAAAATCAGCCCTGCAGAAAAGCATCATTTCAGAGTCACAGGAATACACATCTATCATTTAAATTGGCCCCTTGAGTGAAGCCCATTGCAGTCTTTCCAAGGACTTGGGATAAAGCCTGGAGAGTTCAAAATACTGGTGAGAGTGGACATCAGTGTTTCTTGAGTGCATTGGTGTAGGGGTGCATGAAGGCAAAGCTCCCACAACAGCCATAATGCTTCCCAGCATGAGGCACCCCAGGGACTTCAGGTACCACAAAAGCACACACTCTCGAGAGCATTTGACAGTGGTGACATAAGGAGATTGATAACATTTTTTGTTGTGCAGCTCCTATTTGCACAGCCCATGCTAGTACAAAAAATATCACAGGACATGTGCGACGAAGAAAGGAATATCTCAGAGTCAGATAAATACACACCAAGGAGAAGCAAGATGACAGCTGGGATTGTTAAGGAACAAATTCAGTGCAGGTAGCTCAGTCTGAAAGCTGCAGGTTGTGCCCTGGCTAGCAGGAACACCAGGCAAGGGGCCACCAACTGGTACCATGGAGCCCTTGCACAACAGAAGGCACAGGACCAGCAGTGCCAGCCAGGTGACTGGACACTTGGAGACACAGCAGGAGCCACTGGATCAGCAGGAAGATCCTGGACTATGTCACACACAGGCTGGAAGTGTAGGAAAGCCCAGGGTTTCCTTTGTTTCTGTGTTACGGCACCATGATTAAACTGCTCTAAAGATCCAGATGTCTGGGGAAACCTGGTGCTGGTATGGAAAGCTCACTGGAGTGTGTGAGTGGGGTGTGTGTAGGGGGCATGCAGGGCACTGGTCAGGTCACTGGAGCTGCCTGCTGCAATGGTGCTTTGGTCCCAGCAGTGGAAGGCTCTGCTGGTGGCACTGTGCCTGCCAACAGAGTGATCCCACAGGAACATCTCTCAAGCCTCCCATATCCAACCCAAAGCAACTTCTTCACTGAACACCACCTGAATTCTTCTTCTACATATTGTTGTAGTAAAGAGAGGTTTTGAGATCTACCTAGGGCTTGCGAGGTGACAGGATATTTTTCTCACAACACAGTTGAATATCATCAATATCTGTTGTTTTCTTTTCATGTTCCCTTGTGCACATACACCGGCCACTTCTTTCAGCCTGGCTTTGCCTGAGGTGTAAGTAGAACTGTCAGCTCTTCCAGCACTAGATGGAAATCACTGCCTCAGGCTCACACTGAAATCACTCTTTTCCACACAGGACTGTGGAGATAATCCTTTGCCCAATAAATAGCCCACCTTCTTCCGTATTGCTCCAGATGGATAAGAATTAATGAATCACACTTTTTCTGAACACCATCTTCTGTTTTTATTAAGTACTTCAGTCACTGCAAGCTGCACCTCCTTGCCCTACCAGACATCAGTAAAGGTTGCTGGGTCTGATTTCCAAGTCCCCTGCTATAAGTCTCTTTGAGGGAAAAAAAGGTTGTATGCTATTAGCCCTATGAGAAAACATGCATTTAGTCCATAACCACGGGCTCCTGAAACACAGCTGTTAAGTGCAAATCTCAGTTTCTTAAATTTTCTTTCTGCTGCCTCATTATCTTTACTACATGCCAGCAGAAACCAGAGTCCCTGCAGGCTGAGGGAGGAAGTCTTTATGCCTCCAGCTGCATCTAGCTCTAGCTAGTCAACCAGATGCAAAATATTGCATCAACCTGATGTTCACTTCAAAGTTTCAAAATTTTCCTCTTACAGCTGGGACTAGGTGCTTGTGGTTTCAGTTACCACTGGGGAAATGGAATCTCACAGCCAACACTTCAGATTACTTCCCAACACTGCCGGGCTGCCTTCAAAAGAAAAACAACCTGAAGATGTCAAACACAAAACAGCTTAAATCAGACACTTAGAAAATGCTCTGTAATACACAAAAAGTTAAGTGCAACTAATAGAAAAAAATACTGAAGCTCCCTGTAAATCATCATTTTAATCTTAAGAGTAGGACAGGATCCCTTAAAAGTAGCTCTGGCCACAAAGTTCTGACCACTAAACTAAAGCCTGCAGGTGCTGACTTCATACCACTGTTCTCTTCTAGCCAGACTGTTCCAGTTATGCAGCCTTCAATATTTTCATCAGAATCTACAGACTGAAACTCCATTTTTTCAGTAGTTATGCACAGGGAAAAAAAAAATTCAACTTGCCAACAAAGAACAAAAATACCAGATCAATGCACATATAGTCTTAGAATAAAACTCTAATCCCTCACTTGGTAAGAAATCTCTTTCAAAGAAATGTTTATGTTAAAATTTAGAGTTGTGTTCAACATTAATCTTAGGGAATTTTACAATAAAATGTACTAATTTTAAAAGGATTCTACAGCCTTAATGAATTCCTAGAACCCATAGACAGAAATTAAATAGGGGGAACCTACAGTGTTGGCTAGACATATTTCAATATTTGTTACCATAGAAACAAGCCAGTAGATTTAGGGTTTGGAGTTATCCTTGCTATAAAATATTAAACTTCTTACAGTTTTTGCATATGTATATTATGGCAAGAACACTGTCAATCCTGATAGAGCCCAAAGCATCTTAATTATTTAACAGGATTTTAGCTTTTTTTTTTTTTTTCTCTTTTTCTTAACACAATATCTTTTAAATTTTTTTCCTTGTTAGACTTATTTTAACACCTTCCAGTAGGAAACACTTCTGGCTGACAGAATAATATACAGGAAATGAAGACATTTTTTTCCTCAATGTTGCAGATAACTGGTAAATAAAAGGAACATACAGTCTAATAAACAAGATTCAACAGTAACTATCAAAATTTCACCAGTTAGCACTCATGATGATTTTACCAGCTAAAAGTACATTAAATGTTATACTTCATTTGGAAGACAGTTCATACTTCAAATTCGGTGGTTTTGTTTTCAGTCTTCGCAAGGGAGAAATGCTCAAGAACGAAAGTGACCGAGATAACATCTCGATACTTCAACAGTATCAAATACTTCTGGCAGATACCCGAGAAACGAAACAAATGCATTGTCCTTTCATGCTTCAGAGGAGCATCAACAGCTGCATTCAAGCCACAGCACAACCAGCGAGCAAAGGGAGCAGCAATTCCAACAAAGGAAGGACAGGCGCTTCCTCCAGCAGCACTCCTCCAAAAAGTAAGGAGAACATGCTTATTTAGACAACTTCAGTGATGGAGGGGACCAACAGCTCAAGATGCCATCCAGGCAGGAGCACAGCTGGGAGCAGTGGGGAAGGTCAGCCCTTGGGCAAGCCCACTGCTCCTGGCACTGGATGTGTGCAAGGGATTTTGACCCTGATGATTTCACAGCCAAAACTGGCTCCACGTCACAGCCCTCGCTTCTTGTTTGGATTCAAGAAAATCTGTTTACAGAAAGCTCAACACAATGAAAAAATTATAAACTTTGGAGTAAAAGCCATAAACCACACAGTTGTTTTAATACTATATTCCACCACTAAAGTGGACAAGGAAAAACACCAAAAAAAGCAAAGCAAACCAGAACAAAGACAAAAACTGAGCAAGACCGAAACACCCTCTTATTCCAAGAACTAAACAATACTTTTTATGAATTCTAAAGATAAGCAGTGGAACTGCCATTTCCTAATGCTTCTGAGGTCAGTCTTCTAGCACAGCTTCTCAAATAGCCAATTAAATGTACACAGTTCTCACACACACATGCATGCTATCATTTTTAAAAAGCCCTACAGCTCAAGCCTCTAAAAAAATAATGGAAAAAACTTATTCTTGAAGGTCTGCAAGACAACTCTTTTACTAATGGAAAATCTTCAACACTTCAGAAGAGGAAAATGGTAAGATGGCTTAATTTTAAATGAGTAAGAATTTAAATGTCACTTCCTGCATGTGACATCGATTTGAATAACCTTGCATTTTTGTTTTCTTTGGTGTGGTTAATGGTGGAATCTTTGTAGGGTACTTTTCTATGGCATTTGCAGTTGCATGTTTATGTTCAGCAACTCCTTTGCATAATTCTGAACACAAAAAATCAGAAAGTGATTTTTCATCTGTAAAGAAAGAGATCTAAAAAGTAGCATGCTACCAGGACTTTCACAGAAGGAAAGGTTGGAGAAAAATTATCCCAAAACTCAAGGGGAAAATGCTCAACTTCCTTCAACTGACAGCAGCGGTGAGGTACTATGAATTTATTTTATCTGAGCAGTTATGTACACACACTGAAGGCAAAACAACACTATGTACTCCAAAGGAATTCACACAAGTCCACAAAGGGCACCACTATCAACCTGCAGTGGAGAAGTGGGAAGTTATTCATATTTCTGAGTAGTAAGTCATGGAATGATAAGAGAGGCTGGCAGCACATGCTGCCAAAAATAATGCATTGCATGCACGCATTCAAATCCAGAGCTATAACCCCTCCTGTAGGCTCTACTGGCCAGGTTTGTTCCACAGGAAACCCTACTGCACTGGACACAAGAGCCTCAGGTCTTTCCAACTGATGCTGCAGGTACCAAAACCTCCGCACACCCCTTCATCCTTCCCAGGAAGTGTTTTTAAGCCCAAGGCTGGTTGGGAGAATGGCTTAAGAGACAGGACATGACTTTTACAAAGTTTTCTGTAGTATTCATAGATATAAGTAAAATAAAGCAGTCTACATATGTTCTGCAGGTGCATCTTGGAACAAAAGAGTTCTTATACATAGATCATAGAATGGTTTGGGTTGGAAGAGACCTTAAAGATCACCTAGTTCCAAGTTCTCTGCTATGGACACTTTTCACTACATCAGGTAGCACAAAGCTCTATCCAACCTGCCCTTGAACACTCCCAGGGATGGGGCATCCACAGCTTGTCTGGACAACCTGTTCCAGTGCTTCAACAAACTCACAGTGAAGAATTTCTTCCCAATGTCTTATCTAAACCCATCCTCTAAAGCCATTACCCCTTGTCCTACCTACCTACAGAGCTGATATCTCTACCTTATTTTGTCAAAAACCCAAAAAACCAAATTACAAATGCATCCAGACAGTGGTGGCCTTTAAGTCAATTGACAAACAGCTCTCCAGCAGTTTGTGGTGCCACCAGGGATGGCTTGGGTTGCCCTCCTGTGGTGGCAGGACAGCACAGGACCAGTGCTGCCCAGCCCATACCTGAGCTCTGAACTGGGGCACTCTGGCAATGGGTGACCCAAAACCAAGGGGTGACAGCAAAACCTTTGCCCTAGAGCTGCTGAGAGGAAGGAAGGTGTGCTCTGGTTCTGGGTAACACGCTCCATTTGGTCTGCTAAAAATAACCAGTTTTGGAAAATACACTGGGATGATAAAAGAGGAGATTGCATTTCTTGTAACTCAAGAAGAAAACAAGTTTCACTCTAATAAAAACTCACTATGTGTAAAAAAATACTCTATATAACATGCAATTTACCCCAAAATAATTCATTTCCCTTTATACCAGGCAGGCTAAGAGTCCATCTGGATTAAAAAACAGAATGGACAGGAGTTTCCCACCTCAGCAAGACACTGGAAAAGAACACAAACATGTCATGTCTCTCCAGTCTTGACCCAATAACTAAGGGGTGAAGATACCACAGGCTGTCAGGATGTTG
The DNA here is from genome assembly GCF_029582105.1 of Oenanthe melanoleuca. Lineage (NCBI taxonomy): Eukaryota > Metazoa > Chordata > Aves > Passeriformes > Muscicapidae > Oenanthe > Oenanthe melanoleuca. The sequence goes on from NC_079336.1 coordinate 34,942,161, forward strand.
TATTTGCCATTCGAGGTGGGGCAGGAGTACTGCTCCTTCCTCTGGAGCATCTTGCTTCTGGTCACCCAAACAAAGAGAGGAAACTGGGGTATACGGACAGGGATCTGAACTGGCACAGAAATGCATGCATCTCTTCCAATATTGGAAGATTAACGCGTGAGAGAGTTGATGAATGGGAAGGATTAAATATAGAACCAAAAAATAAGCAAAATGATTAATTGCTGGGAAAGGAAACTCATGATTTATAGAAGAAAAAAAAAATTAGTAAGGCTTGGGAAACTGAAGGGAATAAGCAGCAAGTGAGCTGCAGGGTGGGACCATCTGGTGCATAGTGCCATGGCAGCACAGGGCACATACCCACAGCTTCAGTGCCCCCCTCGCCTTCCCCCAGCCTCAGTGCAGGCAGGGCAGACAAAGCAGAAAAAGACAGTGTTCAGAGGTTACTGGATGAAAATAACTGATTTCAAAAACAAGCTGAAGTTGGTTTTAAAATCATATCCTATAATCTGAAAAGAAAACTGTCTCTTTAAATGTTAAATTAAATGTTTCCATGTGGTCTTGTAGTGGGCTGGTAGCTGTCACACTCATGTCCTTGCATTCTAAGCTTTCTAGAAATTTCTAAAAATAACTGGATACTTATTTAATGCTGTTTTCATTTATTTTATGTAGAAATGGAAGGCATTTTTAGGATATTTGTTTTTCATTTCTGAGTTATAACATCTCAATGGTAACTCACTCTTTTGGTCCTGTACTTCTTTGTTTATCAACTGTTAAAATAAACTCTTTCACAGTCAGCATGCAACCTACAGGCATCCCAAAGCAGCATAAACATGAGGAATAACCCAGCACCTTAAAGGTTATTATGGTCAGTCATTTGCTTGGGGTCTTGAATTCACTTGCTTTTGTGGGGAACAGTAATATAGAGGAAGAAAACAGAGATATGCTGTGAAACTGTAAATGCACTACATGTTTTAGCACAACACCTGCTTGATTTTATTTTTAACTTAATGCCATTTTAAAATAACTTACAAAAATACTTTTTTCAGTTAAAAGAAAAAGGTACAATCAGCTACATCCTCTTTGGGTTATGCCCATGAATGAGCTACTGTCTGCATTAGAAACAAGCACCTGGACCAACTCATGGGCATCCATCAAAGTCCACTGGTTTCCTTTCAAAATACTAATTTACAAAAGACAATGTTAAATCCCAGCCTGTGAGTGGCCTTGTTATTAAATACAGCATTTCAAGAGTGGAAGGGACGAGGTGCAGGATGCAGAGGGGCTGCTCGCCACAGTGGAGCCTGATGCTCCATCCCAGACCAGTGTGCACAGGCAGGAGACCGCTCCCTGCTCTGGAGAGGGTATTCAGACACTGAGGCAAATACTTCTCATACTTTTCTGAAGGTCTATTATGACATACTGTACTACAATCCCATTAAGAAACAATTCTGTGCTATCCTTGGGAGATCTTGCATTTCCTCACACAAGCCTTTATGTCCTTCATGCCAAATACTTTCTGTATGGAGTAAACAGCAGGACCTGGATTTGCACAGCCAGCCAGGAAAGAAGTGGTCTGAGACTGTGGGGAAGCATCAGCACCTCTCAGTCATAGCACAGTTGTCTAATTGAACAAAATACCCCAACATCGCAGCAGGGGGTACCCTGTCACCCTGTTTCATCTGGTCTAGCTCCCACACATCCCAGGAAAAAGTTTCCCATCCTTCACTAGCCAGAGGGAAAGGACATGCTCAGAAGAGTTGTCACTCTGTCACCAACAGATCCATGGGGAATTCAAGCTTTTGCAAGAGGGCTAAGATAAAACTCATCACCATCTATGCAGCTTTCTTTGCCAGTCACTCCCTTCTCAGTCCCCTACAACTTCTGAACTTCGCATCATCCTCCTTCCCCTACACCCTCCAAGAGCTGTCTTCAGGATGAGGACACTCAGCAGTGTTTCAGAAGGACTCCAGCAGCTCCCCTTTCCACCAGTGAAAGAGCCACGTGAATTTCAGAGTCAGGGACACATTATCTTGATGCATTTTTCTTGCTGAGGTCCAGTTCCCCTTGCTAGCCTTTTGAAGGAGCACCTTTTCATACAATATGAAGAAGATTCTCTACCCTTTTCCATAGGCAAAGGCTAAGATATAGGGGAAAAGCACATGTCATTTGCTGTGGTGGAATTCTGCATGAAGACCAGTAATAAAATTTTTGGAGAGCCTGATATATATATATATATATATATATATATAAAAGAATCAACACACAAACTTCTATTTTCAAAAACAACACCATTTTCAATTTAATGCTGCAGGCTACAACAGTCTGTTTTACAGCCAGTAATGCAACAGTCTCCCCCTCTCTATTAAGTAAATAAATTCCCATATTTGATTCAGTGGGAATCTGTTGTTCTAAACAAAATACATAAGGCAAGAAGGTTTGCTTAAAATGCCAAGTATTTAAATGAAACTGACAAGAAAAATAGGAACAGGCACCACACATTTCACAAAAGGGCAGCTATAACAATAATTTACGCTGAAGTGGCCAAAAGATGAAGCAAGAGAAAATTGGAAGCAATTAACATGTAACATTCAAGAAATATTAAATACATACTGAAGACTCAACACAGCATTCACACAAAAAGATGTAGTGATGAAAAGCAGATACTTTGCATAATAAGCAACAAGATATTTCAAACGTGTCCATAAAAAGAGAAGAGACTTGTAATGCCACACTGAGAAGAGCTGGCTGCAGAACTGCAGAGCTGATAATGTGAGTAGAGAGGGATGGGGTGCATCACCCTCACCATCAGAAGAGGAGGTAACAGCTCTACAGCCTTACTCGAGCATCAACAGCATCTGCTTGCTGCCAGCCCAGGGGGTACTTATGGCTTTGGCAAGTCCTACTCCTCTCAAGAAACAGCTCTGGGTAAAACCAGGAGAACCACAACCTGTGCAACCAGGAGAATCACAGCACCTGATCCATGCCCACTCTTGCTGCCCTGGAAGCCAACTTCACCTCTAGGTCTGTCTTGACCCGAGTAGTTAGCAACACTGGTGTCTCTTCTGGCACTCCATGGCTTCCCTCAAAACAGGACATCACAATGCAGCTTCTCTCCCTCCACAGACCAGCACCATCTCAGGCTGCCAGCAAGTTTAAGCACACAAATGCTTAGCCAGAGCTCAGACCTAACTCCACGTCCTCAAGTTCAGTTTGTCCAAGGCACAGAGGAGGGACTCAGGCATATGAGTGGATTTTACGTAGGCTCTAGAAACCAACTTTCACTTCAACGAGTACCAGACTTGTGTGTAGTCAGGCAAACCAGCAGTTGTCTACATGCTCTACCCTCTCTTTCAGCTGATGCAGAGGAGGACACAGCAAGCACTCTAAGGGCATTATTTGCTTGTCCAGAATCAGTGTGCTCGTTCCCTTTATCAGGAATGAACACCATCTACCCTCCAAGCCCTGCTTCTTGCTGCAACAAGCCCCCAGGCCAAGCGAGCCCTTTATAACAGAATCACACCTCACAGCTCCTCTCTGCCCTTATGCAACTCCTTGTGCATTCTCCCAGGGCCTCAGAGAGCTACAGGGGGAAAGTCAGGAGCCTGCCAACTGCTTCAAAAAGAGACAGCAAGAAGCCTAATGATAATGAAGTGCCAGGTTTTCTGTCGCAAGTTTAAGTTGAACTTCAAAATGACAAAGGAATTATCCACCCATCGCAGATGCAGATGCCAAGAGCAGCTTTTCCTTTGTTTTTCTCCTATGCTAATATTTCAAGAGGATGATATTATTTAATTTTTTTTTAACTGAACTGTCACGGTCTTTGAAGTACCACTACAGTTACAGTGTGGGGCCTGGCAAACTCAGATGAAAATGGATAATGAATTTCAGATTTTTTGTTTTGCTGCTTTTGTGTTTGATGTTGAAACCTAAAAATGTTGGAATGCAATTGTTATTCTTGCATGATAAAGGCTGTTTCTATCACAGCCCTGAAATACTGCAGGGGTTACACACAAAATGCAGAATTCTATTACTTTATCATATCAAGATCATGAAGTTGTTACCTGCAGAAAATCCATTCCTACACAGTAGTTATTACCATTAATTTGTACAAGAAGGAGTGTGTTCTACCCGGATTTATAAAATTTTCTTCTAGTATTACAGCTTTTTGTCTACTTGGGAGGGATGAGGAACATTAAAAAAACAACAACAACAACAATAACAAAAACCATAAAGTAATGTGAGAAGCCAACTGACTTTTAACATACAGATCTGAAGTCCTCTGGAAGGCAGTGATGCACTCGAGCATCCTTTTGTTCTGCACAGAATGGGAGCTCATTGTACCCTAGTTTCAGACACTGCTTTATCTGTTGAGATTATCCAGCCCAAATACATGGAGTTAAATCCCCAAGGATGCTGAAGGGAATGGGCAGGAAGGAGAACCAGGCACGGTATGAGTGTAAAAGCCACCAGGACCCTTAAGGAGATTGGGAAAGCTACTGACAGGGAGAGCGAGTGGCATGGGGCTGCATCCCCTCAACAGAATTCCCGTGTGCTTGGCACTGGAGAGGCCACACCTTGAGTGCTGTATCCATTTCTGGACCTCTCACCCACAAGAGAAACATTGAGGAGCAGAAGCAGGTCCAGAGGAGGCAACAAAGCTGGTGAAGTCCGGAGTGCAAGTCCTATGAGCAATGGCTGAAAGAGCTCAAACAGTTTAGCTTGGAGGAAAGGGGGCTGAGGGGTAACCTTATTACTCTCTACAGTGGGCAGAAAGCAGATTGCACCTGGGTAGGGGTCAGTCTCTTCTCCCAGGCAACCAGCGACAGGATGAGAGGACACAGTCTTAGGCTGTGCCAAGGGAGGTCTGGCATAGACATTATGAAGAAATTCTCCATAGAAAGGGTAATTGGATACTGGAATGGGCTGGCCATTGGGAGGTGGTGAAGTCACCATCCTGAAGGTATTTAAGAAAAGATTTGGACGTGGCACTTAGTACCATGGCTGTGCTGACTTGGTGGTGCTTGGTCACAGGCTGGACTCAGACTCAGAAGTCTTTTCCAACCTAATTGATTCTGTGAGCACAGAGACAACAGAATGGCACAGAGCTCAAAAGGAAAGAAACATGCTCAGCTGGGTGGGAAGAGCCAGGTGAACCTCTGCTCTCCTAATTCTGCTGCATAAGGTTAACTTGTCATGAACCAGGTGTTGACCTGCATGGTCAACCAAGAATGGTTTTCCAGGTAAACACCAAATTTGTGCTGGATCACAACAAGTGATGAGGCTTTCCCTTCCTGGTATGCTTTCTGGGGGAGATCTGGGGCAGGGTGATGGAGCCTGAAGGCAGCAACCCTCAGCCCAGGGAAGGTGCAGGGACCTGCACACACCCGTGCCAGAACCCGAGTTCACCCAGCAAGCCCAGCACGTGCAGGTCCCAGGTACAATACATTTGCATAAGCTGATTAAATCCAACAGGTTTGTGCTCGTAAATACCCAAAGACTGTGGGTATTTTGCCTCTGCCTGTCTCACTGTGCTTGCTTTAAAGAGCAGGCTGCGTAGTCCCAGCCAGCCCCGAGCACTCCAGTCTCCCGTGGCTGCCAGTGGCCTTCCTCCACCCCCAGGTGCCCACGCAGGGACTCTCCTGACCTTGTCCTCACCGGCTGATGCTCCTCCCTCTCCAGGAGCACCCCGGTGCCTTCCTGTCCCCATCTCCATCAGAGCAGTCATACGTCACAGCACCCTGCTTAGTGCTTCTCCTCTCCAAAGCCGGCTGTAAGGAGTAAATAATCCTCTCTAAGCCCGGGGAAGGCAGGCAGTCTCCATTTTACACATATAGAAACGGAACAAGGGGTGAAGAGGTTCAGCCTGTTTCTATCAGTGGATGCCTGAAGATCAAGCACACCACTGGTAAGCGTTTTAACTTAAGCTCTTAGGCAACACAGGGTAACCTAACAAACAAACCTAACAAGCAGGCGCTGAATGTTTATGATCTGTTTGTTTACGTGACACACAAAAAATTTACTCTGGGCAATTTCTCTGGGTATGTTCATTGTTCTGCAAGCTTGTGTGTGCACGTTTGTGGCTGTATCCTCTCCTCTAATCTTCAAGCTAATTTCAGCCAAAGAATTGACTGGAGGCAACAGGAACAATCCATGAGCTTCCTCCACAAATATTTGCGTGGACTGCACAAGTCGCATTTCCCATTCTCCCCGCCTAACTGCTATACAAGAAAAGCAGGAGGACAAACCAAAGCTGCAGAAACCACAAGGTAGTCAGTTGCAAACCTCTCCAGCACAAGCTGTTGCCAGCCCACTGCCAGCATCGCACTGGACATCCCACGGATTACCCACCCCTTGGGTTTCTCACGTGCGTGTTATTATGTAAGGTCATATGGTCTGACACATGTGTTCCTCGAAGTGATGGGACTCCTGGATGCCATCCAGACGGTCAATGAGGATTCTGTGATCAACAAGAGCTTTGAGAGAACACTGCTGTTCAGTCAGATGTACACTGCTTGGACAGTTAAAGGGGATGACTCTACCTTTCTAGGAGGTTTGAAACATTAGTGGAATTAATGTGGTGGAATTCCACATCCGCATTACACATTACAGACTGATCTTCAGTACCAGTGCTGATAGACATTACCCAGATGGAATATAAAAGTTGCTTTTAAAAGCAACAAGAGCCTCTTAAAACCACTTCATAATGTTAAGATTTTAAAGTCACTGGAATAAATGCTATCCGCTAACAACAACATTTAAAGTGGGTGGCAATCCTGGTTCCAGCATACTTAAGCTTTGCATCAGAACAAAACTATCATAAATTGGTTAAAAACCACAGTGATATGCAGTTGACACCCACGTATGTTATACTGGTTCCCAAGAACAAATGATATGTGTATAATATCTCAGTATGCTCCATGTGTTATTGCTGTTAAGAATAATGCAAAGCACTTAATCTAAAAAAAAGTACAATGCAGTTGGAAAAAATATGTAAACTTCTCTTGTACACATAATATATATTCCTCTGCATTCTCTATCAAATCAATATTGTTTACTAAAGCATTCTTTGTACAGCCAGCAAAAGATAAACAAGAGATCAAAGAGTGGTATATACATAAAATAATAGCTTTAACTATGATGTCTTCAGTCCTTTCCCCTGCATGTTCTTATTGCAATACACATGCTAAAATATTACGAGAATCATTATTTATAATTATCATACACAGATATAAAAATGCCACCTGAAACACGAAGTATTAAGCTGACAGAAGTGGTCTCTGAATAACAATGATTCCTTTGGATATTCCAAGGAATTGTAGCAACAGGAAATCAGCTAACAAAACCACCTTGGTCAGCAGCTACTGTCCTAAATGGCATTAAATACTACTAATGTGAAACAGTGGTACATCATATAAATCTTTCCTCTATTTTCACAAAGAATGAAGTGCTGTCTGACTCCTCACCTGGAGCTCCACAACACAGTTATTCTGACTGACAAATTCATCTGATTTCCAATCCAAAGTTTGCTTTATCTCAGTCTGAGGAACTGAACAGATGCTTCTCCCACGAAAAATTACATCCAGCTCTCTTCTGATGCTTCACTAGTAATTCCAAAAGCAAGAGCTATGGATTTGCTGCAGTTTAAAAAAAAATATGCTTTTCTGCTAAAACCCAAGTATTGGTTCTGACAAAGTCCGACATGCAATCTTCCACCCTGCTCCAGGAAGAGAAGCTCTGCAGGCTTTCCCCACCCCACACCCCACAGAGCAGCCAAGCAGCTGCTTACCTGCTGGAGCAGGGAATCTGCTCAGGGAAGGGTTCCCTGCTCTCACCTGCCTGCCAAGAGTTGGCAGAACATCACTTGCTTCCTTCAGTACTGGAGAACAGCCTCTCAGCAGAAGGTGCAAATAAACCCTAAACCCCCTTCATTATTTGTTTTTCTTTTGTAGAACACACTCCAGCAGGTGATGCTGCCACTAAACTTCTCAGGATTTGAATTATCTGAAAACACATTAGCAGAATAAATGAAGGTGAAATGGTATTTCAAATACCAGTTTCCCTGGGTTTTATTCTGCCACAGAGAAAAATTTCACTAAGGAAAAAAAAGTCTGCATCAGTTTTGAAACTAAACATTTGGATTAAGGCTTGGAAATAAACATCTGGACATGAAAAAAACAAATCTTTTCATTTTTGAAGGGAATTGATTATTAGTTTGCACAATCCCAAATTCTCCACTGGAGAATTCAAGACAGAGCATAGACAAAAACCAGATACCTACATGGATAAATAAAAAACACAGGCAATAAAAAGAACCTTTTAGGAAGACCATATTAAATGTATATAAACACCTTTTTCTCAAAGGCTAAAACTTATTTTCCCTGCATTTATTTTCCCACACTCAGTATATACTTTCCCTAACACCCCTGAAAATACCAACACTGATTCTAGGCATTATTAATGAGCACAGGCTACATCTCCTAACTGCAATAATTCTAGGCTGAACTTCATGTAGTAAACATTGCACTCCACAGACTGATGAGCCAGCTCTCAGATAAACATGCTTGCTTAAGTATCAAGTATTAACACCCTATGGCAATCTGAGTCCATGCACAGTGACTCAGTGCAATTATTCCGAGTGTAACAATAAGTGGGCAGTCATGCGGATTTGTAACTTATTGGTTTAAGCACAAAATTAAACAAGCAAGAAAAATTAATGAAAACTATTCAATTTTAGACCAGACTGGGGACAAAATATGAGTAAGTATTATAAACATGACATAATCTCATTTAAAGAGACTGTGTAACACATAGGTTTTACAAATAGTTACAGACATTAATCTTGTTAAGTTTATTTCCAGAGTTTTATTCAGTAACAGGATTGATTGGCTGGAGAAACACAGGCTCAGACAAAAAACTAGCTGAAAGCTCTATTTTTGTCAGAGTGACAGATTCTTTTCTTAAGTAACTTGTTTTGTTGTCTTTTGTTCCAGGACTATACACATTATTAGCAATTTTCCAACTGGCAAGAGAGGCTGAGATGTTTTGTCTTCACTATTCTGGATAGCTTTTTGTTCTCTTACACAATCCAAGAGTTGGGAAGAGGCAACAATTTTGACTTCACTTCCCTGTAAAGTCACCTTTCTTCTGCTCACAACTGGGTCTTTCTGCTGAAGCAGTGAGGACAGAACTGCTCCATGGCTCACCCTTGCTCTGGGAAGAGATAGGCTGCAGCTCCTGGTAAGCAGAACTATTTCAACCTATGAGCTTACATATCTGACAACCAACATTACCATCCAGCTCCCTGCCGTTAATTTGCTTCCTATCATCACTGACTTCCCACAGCCAAGCCTCTGCATGGCTTTCATGTGGCTGCAGTTACTTCTGTTTGCACCAAGGGGTCATTTCATACGTTGCCTGCAGAAGGGATACTGCTTTTTTCTGTGACTTTAGGCAGCTTTTAGGAAACAAAGATTTCCTGCCCCCTTTCCAACTAGAGGCAAAGGTCAGGGAATCTAACAATGAAGCAGTGTTGCAGCTCAATATTTTAGTGTTCAAAAATCTACCCACAAAAGCAAAGAGGACAACTGCTATGTAAAACTCCATGCACAAACATGTCCCATCCAAAACACGTTTGTAGCCCAAGCAAGGATTTGTGCCCACTAAAACAATGCTATTGTATACATTTCCCAAGAAAGATGGTATGTAACTATGCAAAGGTCCAGCACTTTAAAAGTGCTACACCTGGGGTTTTGTAAGAAATGAAAAGTACAGTCCATGAGCACAAAACAGGCTACCTTCCTTGCTGGATTCAGTTGCTAATGGTCACATTCACACTTTACCTTCCATGCTGTGACCTGTTCCAGAGTCTCTGCCATCCCCTGGACCTACCAAAAGCATTTACACCCAAGGGGTGATCTGTTTAAATCATCATTATCTTCCACTTTTCACTAACAAGGCTACATCTCATCAACCATTTTTTCTCTGTGATACTCCTCATATTCTGGATCCAAAGGGAAACATTTTAACAGCTTTGCCATACATTTTTCAGAGCATTATAATAGTGCCCGGAGCACCAAGGCCTCACTACATATTTACAAGCTCGGATTTTCAAACAACGCCCTTCCCAGGCAAAGGAAATAATCACCAAAAACACAGTGAAAACTGTTTCATTATTTGGATCACAGCTTGTAAGCATGGTCTTTGTTATACCATACAGGGAATGACTGCTTTTGTAATGTTAATGTTCACTATAGCTCTTCTACTCCATTTGGAGGAGCCTAAATCAGCACATGTCAATGCAGTGTTCCCATCTCTTTATCTATTTCACTGGACACTGGATAGTGGTCTGCTGGATGTAATACACTGCATTTAGTTTTCCTCATTTTCATTTCTGCAGAAGCTAAGTGTTCCCCACAGAGTCGTACTTTTTGTTTACATTTTTTTTACAAGACTCCCAAATGCATCATTCAGAGGAAATACTGTCAATATAATAGTTTATACTGTACACAAGAAAATGCCTTCTCAGATCACACTCATGATCCAGCCCACCAACAGCTTCAGGAAGCTTCAGGGCAAGGTGCAAAAAGACTAACACTAGTCAATCACAGGAAAAATTACCCCATCCCACTCTTCTGTTCCCCTTACTGTGCTGGAAACCAAGCTCTGAGGAGGATGCCTTTGCCCCAAAGCACTAGGCTGTCAGCTAGCAACTTTTTCCAACAGCTTCTATCCTGGAAAGCCTCACTCATTTGGGTTACTTACCAGGATGGAGAAAAAGCTCATCAAAACCCCTAAGGCTTCCTCCATAAAAAATGAAGCTGAGCCACTTTCTCTGCCCCAGACGTTCAGGCACACTTTCTTCTGCAGCCTCTGCAATGATCATCCAGCCACTCATGCAGGTGAAGAACTCACCATGTAAGGTGCTCATCACAGCACTTCCCAAACTAGTCAAGCATGGAATGGAATAAGGACATATGCAGAATAGGAATCCAGCTGCTTTTCCTGAATGGCTTCAAAGAAATTAAAAGCCTCCATCTATTTGCTGACTTCCTCCATTTAAGACAATTAGTTAAATCAACATACATCTATCACTGTAAAAAACAGGTGTGTTGTACCCAGGGTTTGGAGGAAGACAAAAAATATTTACAATGTACAGACACTAGCTGTATATGAACAAAACAAACTGAACTCCCTCACGCATCAACAGCCAAAAAAAAAGAAGAAAACTTATGATAACCACTTCAGCTGGGCAGAAGCAACAAAAAGATTTCTGACAGGTTGGTCAGATGACTTCTTTTTTAACTACTTTTCAAGTAGAAGAGAGGCAGAAAAGGAGGGCTAGTCCTACTGACAGAGAAGCAAAAGCATGCTCTTCTCATGCTCCAGTCCCTGAGCACCTATTGCCTGACCTGCAGTACACTCTTATTTTTCAGCAGTCCTCCATCTCCCTGCTCTTGCCCTACAGAGACAATGGCTCATGCTCCAGCCCTCTGTCCCCACGTTTCCTGCCCATCCCCTCCATACCTTGGTCAAAGTAGCAGAAGAAATTACATGGATAGTGTCAGAGTGGCTGTAAAGCACATTCAGTGGGACCTGAAAACCAGGAGTCCCTTCTCCAGCCCAGGTGAGCCACCAGAGAGTAGTGGCATGGGTCCCCTGAACCACTGTAGGGCCTAACTCAGCCTCTGCTCCTGCACAACATTCCTCTGCCCAAGGGAAATCATTTCCCCTACAGTGATTCACTGATTTACAGCTGGTTAGATACTACCCCCACCTCCTTGGTGAATGCAACATACACAAGCACATGGTCTGCAGCTGCAGAGACAAACCCCAGGGGAGGCACAGTGATTGATGTGCCATATACAGCCTGCCACCAGTTGAGAAAGTTCCCATCTCAAAGCATAAATTGCTTATCTTCAGTGTCAGAAGTTCCTCACACTGTCTTAGATGAAGGATCATTCCCATGTCTAAGCCAAACCCCTCCCTATCAATAAAATTCACACAGATCCATAGAGCAAAAACTGGTTTCTCATGTGAGTTACAGGAACCATGTGCTTTTACCTGTTGTTTCTTCTTTTTTTTGAGGACAAAGGCAGGTGAAGGGCACTTCTTCCTAGGGCCAGTGCTTCAGTGTGGGACAGGACTACACTGCCAGCCCAGCAGCTGCAGTGACTGGGACCACCAGCCTCCTGTGCATGGGGGGCAAACCTGAGTCCCCCTGAGCAGTAACCGTTGTGGTCAGACTCCTGGTACTCAAATTAACCTCTTCTCGGTTAGGCCAAAAATTCCAGTACAATGCTGCTCCCCATCTAAAGCAGATCCTGTTTTCAAGGTGAGGATGATGGCTTTAAGTGTTACAGGAATTGTTCTGTACCAAAGCAGAGAACAAAATGAGTGAAGGTGGGAATGGGACAGAAAAGCTACGAGTGGTGGAGAGCATCCTCGCAGCCAAGGAGAGACGGGCTGGTTGAGGGTAGATTTTTGCATCTCAGGAGACACTACTGATGAGAATGCCAACAAGACAGAAAGGAAGTAAAAAGCTAGGTCAGTGAGACTGCTAAATGCCAAGAGGCACAAAAAAACATATGCAGAGAAGCTCATTAATCATAAAATACCCTCCTGTGCCTTGCACTGGGGATCCAAAATAAACACTGGGAGTTTTAAACTCTTTTCAAGAAATTACGCCAAACGACATGAATTCTGGATGTGTCCATGTTTGGGTTTCTAGGCAATAAGATTTCAGTATATGCCAGGTACTAGTTTTAAAATGGAAGTCAGACCTCCTTGACATGTGATGGTGGGAGGTCTGAGATACTGCACATGACCAAATAAGTCTACTTCTCTGAAGACACTGTGGGATTCCCCCCCCACACTTATATGAGAAGCAGCTGCTTCTTTTTGGTGGTGGTGTTCGTGTGTTTTTAATGTAAATGCATTTCCCCCTCTCCAGAAAATGTTCCCAGGGTATTGTGGCACCCTGAGGGTAAGTCTTGCATGGCATCTTGCTTGACAGGAAAACTGAAGTTTTCTCCTGCAGAGAACTGAGGAGACTCCACAGCCAGGGTCCTCTCACAGAGGAGGAGCAACACATTGCCAGAGGAAAGCAAAGGCCAGAACTGACCTCAGGATTTCCAGTCTTCTTACCTAATAACAGTGCAACACTAGCACAATACATCTGCAGGTTTGAGATGTGAAAACAAGGCCTCTACAACTAAATGCTAAAGTAGCTATGATAGGCAATCTAAAAATGAGGACCCAACTACATCAGATGTTTGGAAAACTGCTCAACAAGGACAGTTCATTACATAAGGCTCGATTTTAGGAATGATTATCATATATGAATAGTGTAAGAACAGTTTTCTCTTTCACTTTTGCCATTAATGGAGACTCCGTGTGGAAGGTCATTTTTGCTGAGGACCAAATGACATTGCTGCAGACTGAGAAGAGTAAACAAAACTGGAAGGTGGAGATACTACTGTGTGTACCTGCAGCAACTCCAGCTCAACATGTGTCCATCTTCCTCTGACTCCTTGACCTCCTTGGTCTCCTCTATTGCAATACACTGAACCCTTACTTTTACCACTTATGAGAAACATGGCAGCTTGAAATATCTTTGAAGAAAGTGGTCTTGTTTGTGTTTCTCTAACCTGAACCTTTCATTGACAGGGCTTTTGCTGGGATCACAGAATTGCTTAGATTGGAAAAGAGTGCTAAGATCATCAAGTCCAAACATTAACCCAGCACTGACAAGTCCAGCAGTAAATAATCATGTCCCACATATAAAAGCCACATATAAAAGTCTTTTAAATACTTCAAGGGACAGAGCCCACCACCACCCTGGGCAGCCTGTTCCAATGCTTGACAGCCCTTTCCATGAAGAAATTTTTTCTAATATCCAACCTACACCTCTCTGATGGAATTGGAGGCCATTTCCTCTTGTACTATTGCTTTTTACTTGGGAGAAGAGACTGACCCCCACCTGTCTACAATCTCCTTTCAAGTAGGTGTAGATAGCAGTAAGGTCCCTCCTGAGCCTCCAGGCTGAACAACCTCAGCTGCTCCTCCTAAGGCGTGTATTTCAGATCAGCTTTGCTGCCCTTCTGTGGACACACTCTGGCACCTCAAACAAGCCCTTCCTGTGAGGGTCCCAAAACTAAACGAAATATTCAAGGTGTGGCCTCACCAGTGCCAAGAACAGGGAAACAATCATTTCCCCAGGCCTGCCTTACACAAGTGGATACAAGTTCTGATACAAGTGGATGTATAGCAAATAGTTGCAGAGAGGAGAGGGTAAGCCAGGATCCTTGAGAGGAAAACCTGGCAGTCCTCTGGAGAAGTCCCAGGTGAATCCATACTTTCAGCTCAAGTTGCCAGCTATACACGATTGCAGAGCCATGAGATTCTGGCTTAGCCAAACAGGAATATGGCCACCCTATCTATTGCTTTACAGCAGCAAGAATGACAGTGACACAGCCTAACACAAGGTGTGCACAGTGCCAGCAGAAGAGCAACGTGTGTGATGCTCCTCCCTCCAGCTGCTGTGTGAGGCAAGGACCAGTGTCCTCTGACCAAAGAAGCACAGTGCAAAAAGGTGGAAGGGCTTTTCTTTCCTTGCTGGAAACCTATCAGGACAATAACCACCTCACGAAGGGCACCACAGAATTTAGCCCATTGCTGATGTCTGCAGTGCCACAATTCTGGCTCCTAGTGCCTTGTCCATGCATATTTCAGATCAGGCAAGGGAAATACCCTTATTTTAGTGACTAATTCAGTTATCATAACAGGTATCTTCTCTGTTCACCATAAACCTCCTTTGTATCTGGTGAGAGCATCTGGAGGAGAGGGAGTAAAGAGAGGAAGATTCTCTGCATTTATGTTTCCAATAATTCAGCATGAGAAACAGATCAAATGTTCATTTACTCTGTGTTCCAAGACACTTCTTCCAGACACTATAGTTCCTCAGATACCAACATCTCCCTCACCTACATATTCACACTAATCCATATAAAACTCTGAGTCATTACACAAAGTTCCATCCAGAAGAGTAAGCCATTCATCCTTTGGGGGAGGAGGAGGAGAGGGAAAATTAAGAGCTGTTTCCAATTTAATTGGCAGACTTTACATTTTTGTTCTGCTTCCATTGGAAAGTGTGGTGCTAATTTTTCTGCCGCCGCTTGCAACCACGGTGAGATCTCAATCTGCTTCATTTACGTCTACCAGCAGAACTGCCAAAGAAATAAAATAAATCAGAACTGTATTGGCCTTGCCTCTGGTCAGTGTGCAAGCTCTATGTGCTGAACTAATGCTTGCATTATTTCAGGGAGTCAAATGTTTGAAAGCTCCCTGCAACTGCTAAGTGCCTTTTACAACTGCTCAAGCCTTGGTGTGGTATTCTTGAGAGCACAATACCTTCTGAAAATAAAAAGTACCATGGATTCACTCGCAGTGCTCTGCAGCATACCTTTGACTTTTATACCATAAAGCACATTTATGCCCCACCCTGTCTTTTCACTGTACTTTCTAGTCAAAAAAATGGTTTCCTGTAAGTAAATAGCTCTTTCTGGGGCTAATTTTGAAGTGAGGATACTTAGGAAGCAGCTAGTTAGAACAGGTATGTGGTTTTAGTTCCTACATTTTCTACTTTGACACAGGAGCTTTAATTATGTGTTTCCCTTTCCAGGGTGACAGAGTACTGGACTTCAACTGCCTTCTCATTTTTACTCTTTCTGTAATTCCTGATTTTTTTTTCTTAGATGCTTCTTGGCTTTGCACCTTTTTCTCCTTCATTTTCTAATCCAAGGATTTCAGCCTGGCAGCTGCACATATTCAACTATTTTAACTCAACCTCCCTCCTCTTGTTCCTTTTTGAGCACAGCCCTTAAATCAGGGTCTTTCCCCAGGAGCAATTCAGGGGCCATCCCACTGACTGTATTACCTGAGAGGCATGGGAGCAGAGACCATCCACCACCCTGCAGTGCTGAGTTGGGTTAACTCCTCAGGCATTGCTGAGCTCCCAGGACCATTGGCAGGTAGCACCCACCAGCAAATCCTCTGGTGGAGGACTGGAACCACCTACCTGAGCTGCTCCTGGAGCTCCTACAGTGCTCAAGGACGGACATTTGGGACACCTGATCTACACATGGATTTTGGTAAGTGGATTGCAGGGATACAAAGAACAGCAACCTCAAGTCCAAAGCAAATAATACATAAAAGACACCAAATCAGCACTCTTTCTGAAGGCAGTAAGCTAAAGCCAAACTGCCACGAGACTTTCAACACCTTTTCCCAAATTAAATCAGCTTAATTCTGTGTGACTTTGCTAATGATTCAGAGATCTTGCTAAATCTTTGTGGGACATTAGATTTCCCTGTACTTGCTCCCTTTTAAAACATGTACCAAGCCTTAAGGCTTCCACAGTGGTTGTGTATCAACATTTTCTAAACTGCCAAGCATGCAGAAGAGAACTACTGTTGGATCCTTCAGTAGCCATGTCAGTTGACACAGAGATAGGAGGTAGCACAAACATCAGAAAGACTGCTCTGCATCTCTATTATCTCATAGCTACAATTGACAGTTCAACTTGCTCAAGCTCCCTTGGAGCAGAGCATCTGGAGCTGCTGTCAACCAAGCTGATGCCAAATATTCCATGCACCTTCATGGGAAAAACACATTTTTCTTCATTAAAAAAGAGGAGTAAGCACACTATATCCTGCTTCATGGTAGTTCAGGACATGAAGAAAAAAAAAAAAAAAAAAAAAAAAAAGAGAGATAAAAAAAGCAATCACAAGCACAAGAGCAGCACAACCTGCTGAGAAAGAAGTGTTATATCAAGCAAGGTGTGCATGTGAGGTCTGCTCCCTTCCATTTCCATCTCCTTTCTAACCTAGCACGTGCAATTTCATCCAGTGTAGCTTGCTGGACATTTAATCTGAAATGTAAGGGAATACAAGCCACGTGCAATACATTCAACAAATATTCAACGCATTAAGAGGCACCATAACAGTTCAGGAAAATTAAAAGCCCTCAAGTAAAGACTTTGAAATCACAAGGAAACAAATCTGTCCAAGCTTCGTGGAGTACAGCTGCAGAAGAAAGGCATCTCATCTATGGACAGTGTTTCCTCACAAATTCCAGGTATTTAAGCTTTCTTTGTATTTTGTTTTAAGGCTCTCCAACAGTTTGGATTATTACAAGCCGTGAAATTATTTAGTCTCAAAAAGCGATCCTTGAAAGGCAAAAATGCATACTTTTAGCTGATGAGTAATCAGGGAAAACTTTCTTTTCTCTTTAAAAAATGAACTTATGCTTCTTGCCCTCTAAAAATTATGGAAACTTTTAAAGGCAGAAAATGCCAAGGAGGAGGGGAGGGGGGAAAAAAAAGAAAAGAAATGCACCACTAGATAATTTTAAACCCTCTGCATACCTAAAAAGGGCATATTAAACCACAACCTTAGTCATAACCCTCCAGCGAGCGCAAAGACAAAGTGCCGCGGGCGCGACGCAGCCGGCAAGGCCGCGGCTCGGAGGGCACAGAGGAAATGGGTGCCGTACCCCGCCTGCCTCCTGCATCTCCTCCTCCGCCCCCCACCCTCCCACCACCTGTAGCAGCCTCAGAGGAAGCAGACCTGCTCCCACATACTTTCCAGCTGTGCCGTGCCCGCCGCAAAGTACGCACGCAGCCGGCGGCACACGTGTGACAATACATACCTGGAGTACCAGCTTTGGGTCTCTGCAATGATAGCCTCGTCTGTGAGCAAGCCAGAATTACTTTCTCGTGTTTGATTTAAGAAACAAACCAGAAAAGCAGCCCAAGGAGCAGAAGAGAACCCCTCTGTCGCATTCATGCCCTTTCCCTTTCTCCCCCGCATGTACACCTACCCACACCTACACTGTGCTGGAAAAAGGCTGTAAGCATGGCATTACCACTGTTGTGTCCTGGGTACAGGGAGCTGTGGTTTTGAGATTAAACACCCAGCAAAGAAATTTTACCCATTTGACCAGAATTTTCCATATGCAATTGAACATTGGTTAGGAAAATAAGATAGAGAAATCTATAAATTTCCTCTCATGCTCAGATGAGGCTATATGGTTGAGATCACTTCCCCATGATGACCTAAAATCAGGGCAAAAAGGACACACACCAAGTGCCTGAGAGAAGATGACTGAAGAAGATGTCTGGCTATGGGGACCACGCTACTGGGGACACTGGAAAATGGTGCCAGGGTAGCACAACCTGGTTTGGGGGCTCCAGAAGGACACCCTGCCTCTACCAGCTTCAAATACACTGCTATAGTTATCATTTCATCAATGATCAGCCTTTAAGGAAAAGAAAAAAAAACACCAAATGGACAGAAAAAAAAAAAAAAAAAAAAAAAAAAAAAAGGATATCATGTGACACCCCTACTCCCCTGAAAAACCCCACAGCCACACAGAAAGAAAGAAGTTTTACCCCTGTAAACCCCAAATAAGAAAGCAGCAGAAAAAAGACGCAGAGAAAGCAACTCATTTTCTAAAGGTCCTCTGGAAACTCTTGGGATGCTTTGCCTCTTCTGCAACAATGATCTCCTCTCTCTGAGCCATTTCATCTTCCTCAATACGCTGGGGGAGGGACCCATGGGTGGAGAGGGAGTTAAAAATAAAAACAAACACTGAAAAGCTATTTGTAAACTGTTTCACCCCAGCGAACCCTTCAACCCGCGGTTTCTCTAACCGACTGCACAGCACACCTGCAGAGCAGGGCAGGAGACACCCCTCCATAAATACCCGGGAGATCCCTCGCTGGGCTGGGCCTCCTCGGCACCTCTCTGTGCAGGATGAGGGCAACAGGTGCCCATCTTCCCTAGGAACAGCCTAAACTTTACAGTCAAGTAATAAATGGAACATGGGCAGGGGACAAAAACACATACACACACACACACACACACACATATATATATATGTATTTCCTCAGATGAAAATGCCCTGAATACAATTTCAGCTCTGCAACAATTAACAGTGCCCTTATCTGGATTTCAACACATACAAGGTCTCAGGCACCTGGTCATCCCTCCTTCACTCCACCATCTCTGACTAGCTAAAGAAAGCAGCAGTGCCACGTGCTCCCAAGTGCAGCTGTAAGTGCTGCAACCTTCTCTGCCCCATCCAGATGACCTGCAACCTGAAGTGCCAAATCCAGTAACTAAGCTACCTCTCAAACCCTGTAGAGTCCCATGAAAGACAGATGCCCATCTCCTCCAGCATCAGTTCAGAGCTGCAGGTCTGTTGCCCAGCATTGACAGCTGGACATCCAAAGCAAGAGGTTGGGAGCAAAGACATTTCTCAAACTTCTGGTTTACTCATAGTCCAGCAAAAGGGCACTAATTCTCACCTCTGGGCAGACTACTACTTTAAAGAAACAAACAAAAAACACCAAGCAAATCCCAAACCACCTTCAGGCAGTGAATCAGCCATTGCTTGAGTCACACATGCACAGCATGTGCCAAACTCAACTGAGAGCTGCACCACTGACCTCAGCTTTTGCTCTTCTCTGCCTGCCCACCCCAGCTTCACCTCAAAACTAGCAAGGAGCTTCTTCACAATGCTCTGAAGGTTTAAATCAGAAATGTGCAAGCAATGCTAGTGTGAGCATGGACATCCAGGGGAGTGGGGTGCATTAACTAACACTGCTGATGCTGGAAAATGTGCAGATAACCAGGAGGGGCAAATCCCAGAGGCTGGTGTTCAAATAAGAATCCCCAGTATGGCTGTTCATCTAAAGCTTCACCAAACTATCGAAGCAAAGTAAGACTGGAAGGGAAAACCTTTCAGAAGCCCGAATTCTTCACACTGGAACACAGTTCCCGGAATATTTTCAGTATTTACATGGAATGGAATTGGATTCTAGGAATCCAGTCTGGGAAAATGGATATTCTTCTACCTTTTCCTCGAGACCAAATCATGTTTTTATTCTGGTAACAGCTGAGCACAACAAAACTCTGCTACGGCCCCATCACGCTGCAGACTACAAACCCTATAACCAAAGGTTATTCCTTCCCCTCTATCAACTTTTGCATTGCACCAGGAAACCCCTAGAACCACCTGCACCAAAGGACAGTCACAAAGAAGACAACTTCACTGCAAGAAATAGACTGCACATGGTGGAGGAGGACAACAGGCACCTGGGGAAGGAACAAGGAAAAGTGTGGGGCCAAGCAAACCACTTCTGGCATTCACATTTACCACTGCCACCTTACCCTACCCTCCTGTACATGCACACCCTCTCCAGAGCACTCAAGTCTCATCTGCACTTTGAATTCCTTTGCTGCTGAGTGTAGTAGTCAGCTATTTAATGTTATTTTAGAGCAGATGGTAAAGACTTTGGTCCTATAAAGTTCTCCTATGACATTACTGACCTTATTGCTCTTCATGCCACTCCAGTTTCCATAAGAAAGAAAAACATAGTTAAATTCTCAAGTGATTCAATCAAGTACTGTGTTCATCTTCAGAAATAACTGACATCACTTTGAGATCAAAATATCCAGCCCACTGCTACAGAAAGACTTTACAGATATAAGTTCTATATAAATAACACTTCAACAGCACAGTAATTTTTTCTCTACCAAAATTTACCATGAAAAGCACCAGAAATGTTTGTAGCAGGCAGCTAATACCAATTACTACTTTTCTTGCAAGCTGTTTTCACCGAATTAGCCTTGATAGCATCACAATTTGTTGAGGTAGGAAACAATAGAAATTAACAAGCCATAGCAATCTGGGGAGGGAAAAAGAACTATGGAGGCAGTATTTACCTCTTGAAAGTAGTATTTGGGAAGAAAAACAAGAAGCATTACACTGGCCAAATAACATGTGGGTTGCTTTTACTTGTGCACTGCATTTGCAACCCTGTGTTTTGCTTTAGTAACTGGGGCTAGACAAAACAACTGGGCTGTACAACACTGCATGCCAGACCTTACTTTGATCTTACAAAATGGTAAAAATTTTTTAGAGAAAATTTAGAGATATGATCTGAATGATACTCAAGGCTTTTTAAGCTTGGAATTTGCTGGTTGGTGCATTAAGCATTACTCACTTTCTGAACAAAGTGGAAAGTTAACACAAATTGGCAGATGACTAACTGTCCAAGAAAGAGATTACTGAATGAATCACTGACTCTACTTTTAGTCTAATAATAAGACAAATGAAGAGGACCAAGAAGGGGAAAAAGACAAACAAAAAAATTTCCTTGCAAAGTGTTTTAATTTGCATTGCCCATTAATTTCCAGCTATGACAAACTATGCATACATTTCATAATTTACCATGAGTTTTACATTGGGGTTAGCTTTCTGACATGCCTCATGATTACTTCACAGCATCACTTAATTTGGATTTCTGTAAGAACTCTGCTCCACACTTTCCCTTGGTACACATTTAATAAGTTACAGGAACAAATTAAGGGATCGGAAATGAAGTTAAATTGCTGGGTTGAGTCACAAGCACTTGGCAGGGTACAGGTTCCACACACAAAAGTACCTCAGGCACAGCAGATACCTGAAGCAGAATTTAGGTTTCCCAGCTCAAGAAGAGGACCCAACCAAAAGATTCCTGACATTTTCATTTTTGCTACTCAGGTTCTGGTGAAAAGTTTGCCTAATGCACAACCAGCATTCAGCTTTGCAGAAAATCATCCCGGGGTGCTGCTCAAGAACACAAGAAAGGGGCAGCAGTGCCTTTCCCCTCCCAAACAGCCACCCAGCTCCAGCAGCCCAGTGGGGTGAAGATATAGACAGAGAATCTAGGAGATCTGGGTTTGCCCCTCAGCAACCTGCACACCCACTGCTCCCCCTTGTCTTACCCACATTACCTCTGCTGCTCCTTGGACCTGCGGTCTTACTCATCAAATTGCATAGGAAAATTAGCCAGGGTTAAGAAAATAGTAAATTGATGTGTAGTAGGTAGAAAAGATGAATCAGCTCAGCAAAGCACAAGGCCATGGCCAAGCAAGACCTCCTGCTCCCACCCAGTGGCACAAGGAGCTACCAGCTCTCAATTTCACCCTTTGGTTTTGAAGGACGAGGTTAGACTCCCTCCCTCACCTGAGTAAATTCAAGTCACTCAGGTCATCTGCTGAACCTGTTACTCAACATTGCTTGCCATCATCCCCAGAGTGATAAAAGGTTGCAAGAAGACCCGAAGGTTTAGGAATGCAGTCACATGGTTCAAAAAATTCTCCACAGTCACCAGGTCTGCTCATCTCTTCATATCTCTATATATAATAGATTTAAAATTCTAAAGAGCTCAGCACTTCTGGGAGATCAGTGATATGACCAGGTTGGATGAATCAGGTAGGAATTAGAATACTCATTACAGAATCACAGAATAGTTTCTGTTGGAAGGACCTTCCGGATCATCTAGTTCCAAACACCCTGTCATGGTAGGGATGCCTCCCAGTGAAAAAGGTTGCTCTAAGTTCCATCCAGCTTGGCCTTGAACACTTCCAGTTTTGGGGCATCTACAACTTCTCTGGGCAACCTATTCCAGTACCTCACCATCCTCACAGAAAAGAAATTCTTTCCAATATCTAATTTAAACCTACCCTCTTTCAGTTATTTCAATATTTGCAGGAGATAGTACTTCTGCACTTTGTTAACACTGAAGACTCATTTGATTGAGTTCTGCTTTCCTCCAACTTTCTTTTCAATTGTCTGTTGCAGATACAAGCTGGAAATAAATATCCCACACCTCTCATGGCCTGGGAAGCAAGTTCCTACTGCCAAGCTACAGGTTAGGCTAGGCACAGGCTGCTACTGGTTTTCTGCAGAGGCACCACATGGCCAGAGCAAGACAAGAACAACCTTCAGGAGATGGGGCATGATGCAGTGATGGTCAGGGCACTTTGGGGACCAAATGTCCCATGGTGAACTCTGAGCCTTTTAACAAGTTTTAGTTTAATTTGATGCATTATCCAGGCTCTTAACATGCACAAAACTAACCCCACACATAGGCTGAGTACTTTCCTGCCAATTTACAGGGCTGGCCCACCATGGGATGAGACAGGTGCCAGGACAAGCAAAGGCAAGGAAAGGAGATGCTGAGCAGAATCACAGCCCCAAATTCGGCAGCAACACTGTCTGCTGCCCTTCACAGGTCCAGCCCTCAGTGATTATGGACACAAATCCCATTTCAGAGTGAAGAGCTCAAAACATCAGTGAGATTTAGGGACATTATTCATTTGCCATGATCCAACCTTCATGGCACTTCTGATGGCATGCTTTTCTAAAGATAAGCTGAACCTATGTCCTCTTGAACTCTGAATGACCACTGACACCTTATTTTGCAGACTTTACCGATTATTCTTCTGTGAATTTCAGCAAGAATTTTCCCTAAAAAGATCCCTTAAGTTAGAATTTGGCCTTTTATGCTATATCCATCTGAAAATAATAAAACCTGTCTTATTGTTGCCACGTATCAAACAACTGGGTTTCCACATGTTGCAAAGTTTTATTTCCACAGGCTTCTGCACCTCTATTTTTAGTGCACTTCTCCCAATAAGAGGTTACAAGACAAAGATTCTCCATCACAGTCTGGTAACACAAGAAACTGACAAACATATCCAAGGTATTTCAGCACAACCAAAACCAACTACATTAATATATATAAACATTTAGTGGTAAAAGATACCTGCTGACAATGAGGGAACTGGGATAAGTCTAGATTTTCTAAGTGGATTTTGTTAAAAATACACTCTGCTTTTAAAATAGAATAAGAAGAAACAAAGAACCATAACATCCCTATAAGGAATAGCTTACAAGTAAAGATTGCAATAAAAGAGAAAGTAAACATGGAGGCTTCATAAAATGTGGGAATTTTCACTCTAACAGGGAAGAAATACTAGCTCTGCCTCTTGTATAGCCTTTAAACCTTGTAACAACACAAACAACTTGAAAACAGATAGCAACACTAAATATTAATGCAGCAGATCGGGAGACATTGATTGGACTACCAAAGTACAACACCTTGAATAAAAGAATTAAAATTTGATACACTGCAACACCATGAAGGGCATGCTCTGCTTACACGAAAACAAAATAACCTCGCATTCTACAAGGCACACTTTCAAACAAATAGCAGAACGTTCTAGAGGTTGTTTCACTGCATTGAACACAGTGCAGAATCTTTACCAAAAGGTAAACAGCTAAAAGGATTTGAAAAGCATTACTTTTTAAGAGAGAGAAATAAAGTAATTTAACAGAATCACTTTCTGATTTGCACTTTTTTCAGTATCGCTTTCAGTACTGGAAGATGCGTGCTTCCTTCCAGGTAGTGACAGACACATCCTACAGTTGTAATTTACGCTCCAACTCCTATTTTCTGTCTGCTTTCCTCTCCAGATCCTCTGACCCCCAGCTGAAACAGCAATACAGGTCACTCAGCAGTCTTACTGTCCCACCCTTCACCAGACTGGAGAGGAGGTAAAGAACAGCAGCTCGGCACGATGAGGTAGCGTGCCAAGTGTTCCCCCAGCTGACATAAATACATTAGATTTTCCAGATGCGCATCTCTGACACCGAGGCTAAGGACCAGCAGTAGTCTACAGTGAAATGCAAAACACTGAGAAGAAGACACGAGAGGGGAAGACTTTTGCACTGCAAGCCATGGCATGAGTAGGTTTTCTTTGGAGGGTACAAGATCTTTCACTGCTGCGTAGCAAATCACTAAATCTTCCATAAGTAAAAAAAAAAATAAATCTCACAGTAATATTTTCCAACCTTTCACTAAGAGTAGGGGCCAAAACCACACGTTTTAAAGGTCTTCCACAGTTTTATTATTAGAAGTAGAAACCCTACTGATACCGATGAGTCATTTGTATTGGCGGAAACCAAGAACACCCATTTTCTTCATGTTTTATAAAGCTCTCAGTGTGGTTTTCTATTAATTACTGGTCAAAGCAGTTGACTAAAAACAAAACAAGTGACATGAACTCACCTTGTTATTGAACCCTGTTCTATAGCAGCTGATTTTATTTATCACACTTTCAAAGACCACTTATTTTTCACCCCATTCCACAAGAAAAACACATAAAAGACAACTACGACTCTAAACTCCCTCACAGTAAATCCAGAACTGCAGATGGCTAATTCACTCCACTTCTGCAAAGGCTTTTGTGATCAGCTAAGAAAGAAAGAAGAAAGGAGGAAAGAAAAAAACCCAAAAACCACAACAAGAAGATCAGTTAAAAATCATCAGTCAGCAGCAGCTATCATTTTAGAATCCTTATGAGTAATCAGAATAGAGTCTGTAAATAAAGAAGCAGTTGTACAAGAGCGTGAGCAGATGAAGGAATCCTTTCATACTAGCAGCCACACAGGAGGTAAAAACAAGACTAAGAAATACCAAAATTTTGAAAATTAAAGACAGCTAAAACCAGGTTTTTAAAAGTTAATCATAATTCCTTTGTGGCTTTAAAGAAGATTTATGCTGTGAAAAGGGGTGGAGGGTATGAGACTCCACAGCACAGCTTGCATTTTGAAAGGGAAAACACAATTCATAGGCTAGGCTTGCCAGATTTGGAACGATGCACAGGGGGATTTTTTGGTAACATCCCGGTCACAAAAAAAAAAAACACAAATAAACCCAAACTCTATGAAAACCCGAAAAAAAAAAAAAAAGAAAAAAAAAAAAAAAAAAGACGACACTAATAAAAACCACCAAAACCCCCGAGGTTTAGCTTGGTGACCAGCAGCATCAGAAGGCGCTTGGCGCGCAACCTCTGCAGCGGCACAATGAACTTCCACTTCACCCTCCGCACCTAGAGCAATGGCAGCCTGGCAAAACGACAGTGTGTTTTGATGTTGCTGGGGAAGACAAACCACAGAGCAGCAGTGACCGGAGAACCGAAAATAACCTTTGAACAGCGGCTCGGCACTGCCGGTCTCCCATTGTGGATAGTTTATAGCCAGGGTAGCTCCAAGCTGCACCAGACACGTGAGTCAGCAAGAGCGGCTCGTAGGAAACTGCTGACACGTCCAATTGCTCTCACACACACCGAACACACCTACCCGCTAAATAAAAAACAGCCTGCATGCAAATCGGCCTGAAGGAACACCTCCACACCTACAGTTCCTGTTTTCCTAGTTCAGGTTTAAATTTTAAAGCGATCACTCAAGAAAGAAGAAAAAAAAAAGCGGGGGGGAATAAAAGCCCTCAGTGGATGTCAGCTATAATAAGTAGCTGTGATTAAGTCTCAAGGGTCATTTTGTTTATTTAAGCTGCTTTTCCTCTTTTCAAAAAACAAAATTGCTGCTCCACAGCCCAGAAGCCCTGTGTGGTGACAGGCAGCAAGCAGTTCCTGTTTTTCTTAGTGGGGAGACTCCTTTTGAACCTGTGCACCAAACCCCATCTACCCATCATAGCCCAGCTGATTGTTTTCAACACTCGGGAGAGGGGAAAAAAAAGAAAGCTTCAGGCTTCTATTTCAACTCCTACTAGGGATAAATTGGAAATTCCCGTGTTTTTTTGTTCCCAGTAGCATTTCAAACATCTTGTTTAGTTGAGATAGCAAGACAGTTGTATGCAAATGATAGGTCTTTCTTAGGAATAAATCTGGGAGGATCTGACCATTTTAGGTCACCTTTCAAATCAGAAAGAAAAAGGCTCAGTTCCCTGTGTCTCCTGCCCCTGCAGCCACCACCTCCTCCTTCTCCGTTTGCTTTGAGGCACCGAATCCGCAATGTCCCAGCCGGCTCAGAGGGCAGGTTGGCACCAGCAGGTGTAAACAGCTGTAAAGGGGGACAGCAAACAGCAAAGGGGGAGCAAACACAGAAGTCAGCGAGGGCTGAGGGGTTCCACACAGAGGGGCTGCGTGCCTGGCAGCCCCTCACCCACACAGGAGCTGCAGTTCAGCCCCCACTGTATTAGGAGCTTTTACAGACAGTCTTTTTCAAGCTAAACAGGGAGACATCTATTGATCTGCTGAGATGCCAGTGCAGCACAGGTGGTGTTCTTCAGACTGTTGCTGCGGCTCCTTCTGCATGAAGATCAATGCAATCGAGCAGAGGAGTCTTCTGAGCCCAATTTTTGACAGATCAAAGTTCTCCTGCACATGTAAACTTTTAGCATAAGGGCTTTCCTGAACTTACTCCCTCGTTCCTTTTTATTTGCCTGTTCTGAACATATGGTTGCTCTTTGATCATTAGTTCTAGTAACTCAGAAGATACAAGTCCATCACTGGTCACAGAGGCAGCATTTGTATACATTCCTCTACTTGCCTGCTTTAAAATTGTAATTCATAGTCTAAGAGTGGCATAGTATGCAGTGCTCTTTTCAATCCACTACAAAGATGTTTCTGCCTATCTAAAAAGCAAGATGAGCACACTGCAACTCAGCTGGCTATACTCATACATTTTACATCTTCTTGATGCAAGCTTCAAATAAATGTGCAACATTCAGACAGCTGCAGAGGTTAGTATCTTTTGGCTGAATTTAAAGGAATGATGACCGGTTTTTGTAACAACCTGAATGAACACTTTGAGCACTATTCCGGAAATCCTGCGGGAGTTACTGGGAGTAAAACTCTACTGCCCATTCATCTACTACAACAGAATCATTTGGGCACCTGCTCAAATATCAGTAAAGAACTGCAGTCTCAGAACAACACTCTTTACACGTTCTCTTAAAGCATCAGTAGTCCGCAGGAACACTGAAAGCACCAGGACTAACTCAGAGAAAGCATGAAGTTTAAACCTGAATTTTCTTCAGCATATCAATGGAATGATTAGTGTATTTTCCCTAACAGCTCAACTCAGAAAACCCTTACATACAAGTATCACACCCAAAATGAACTGGGCTGGAAATTCAGACCCAGAGGTGAAAGAAGCATGCATGCCTTCAAATCTAAGTCAGACCCGCTCAACACTACAGATACATTCTTAGTGTAAACTAAGAAGCCATTCAAAAAGTATTCCTTTGAGTAAAAAGGCATATACATTTTGATTTGAATATATAAACCATGCTCATACCACCTAAATTAAAACTACAAGAGACTCTGTTCATGTCACACAATAAATGCAATTCAGTTTTACCAACTGTTTATTACATTAAAATGTCATTACTACTGAAAAGATTACGTCGCATATATTAATGTTACACATCTCATTTTTCAGCTTAGTGCCATAAACCTCTTTTGCTTTGGTCTGAGAAGTCTCCTCTTTATCTGTGTGTGTGAGAAGCCCTACCCAAAAAGTATGTCACATGCACACAATGACAAAACATCTATTTCTATTCTTAAAAAAACCAAAACACTGATTTTTTTCCCTGCCACCTTTAGAGAAAACCTGAAAGAAAATAATTGGCAATCATACTGCAGCCTCATTAAGAAAAACTGGCACTTCAGACTGAAAAATCAAGCAATGAAAGTTTTAAAATAAGCAAAGGCAAGCAACTTCTGTCACATATTCCACATTACACATCATCCATACTGGGTTTTACTTTCAGCTCTCTTTGTCTTTTATTATGCTCTTGCAGAAAGATATGCAAGATTGCTATGTATTACAGAGATTTTATTATTTCAGTGAGTATCTCAAGACTTCTTCAGTGTCAAAATCTCCTCATAAACTCAGGTTTTATGCCTAACTTCCCCTCCTATCTAACACAAAAAAGCAAACAGCCAATGTTTTCTTGCTGCAAGAGGAAAAGAGAGGAACGCATCCCACCTACATCACCAGAGCAATCTGCCAGAATGCACATTACCACCAACAGATGTTCCAGATGTGCCTCTGGGTCAGAAAAAGACTAGGAGTACCTGTCCTAGAACTGTCTCCCAGTGTGAGATACCTGAGCATAAACAATTGCTATTGATTAACAACTTGGGATCCATCAGCATGTGCATTAGTCATCTATTCACTGAGTGCATCTTCCCCATCTACTCTCCACAACGGCAAAAGTTAGAAAAATTTTAGCTGTTTAACCTCAACTCTCACAGCAGAGTTGCCCAGCGTTTCCCAGAAATACACACTCTGCTTCTCTGGAGCATTTCTGCAAAATATCTTGCTATTTCCAAAATCACTAGGGACCTTTCTTGCCCACTTGGCAGCTGTGTACTGGCGTACATCTGTTTGAGTGGCTCACCCAGCACTACAGAGGAAACTAACAAGAAAACTAGACCTATGATCCTGATTTTTCAGTTCTCTACTTTTCCAATTAGTCACGGCTTCCTTCCATTCCTTGCAGAGCACCTTCAGAGCAGCCTTTGAAGCTAGAGGGTCAAATGTGAAAAGCAATGCTGAAAACTCAGGTTCAGCACACGGCAGGGAAGTACAACGCCGATAAATTTTGCTGCACAGCTGCCCAGATCCCAGTGACAAGGGGCAGGCGGGTGGACACAAAAGGCAACAAGGCTTTTAAAAGAGCAATCCCACATGTGAGGTGGAATTTTATTTCTATTTGTCAGATGTAAAGCTCCTAGAACAGTGGTTTAAAGCTGTTGTCTATGAGGCTGTTGCAGAAAAAGCCTAACACACCATCATATCGTTTTATTCTGCCCATCTCATCTCAGCAATTATCTCAAATTTCAGTATTTACATACCTGAAAAAGTCAATTTACCCAGGCATCACCACCCTCCCCAAAGTGCAGAGCATTCCACCAGCTACAGCAGAATCTCAGACAACTCCCAGCTCAAAAAAACCTCAACTTGTTTTCAGCTCGAGCCTCAGAAGAAAAAAATTAAAATATGCACAAGTTTAGCGACAGTTCCAAAGTCTCTGAAAACGGGCTTTCATCATGAACACACTGACACGGCTTCAACTAGAGCAAACAGGAACGCTGTAATTTCCCAATCTTTCCAACATCTAAAGGAGTATTTCTAATCAGATGTCGTCCCTGCCTCACGTTTATTATGAAAGACTGAAACCCGGCGTTTACTCCGGAGCTTCAACAACAAGGACACAATGATCTCACGGCAACTGAAGCGATTTAAGCAAGACACCCGCTGCATGACCAAAATAGCCCGCTCCACAAAAGGAGAGGCACGGTTTCACACTTAGCCTCTTTCATGACAGCCAGCGTCTCCGCGGCGCGCTGCCTCGCGGAGGCACCGATCCCAGAAAGTGCTGGCGGAGTTCGCATCCCTGCCCGGGCCGACGGCACCGGGCAGCGGGGGGCACGGCGGGACGCGCTGCCCGCCGGCCCCGGGAGGCTGCAGGTGGCGGCGGGCCGGGCTCGGCTCCGGGGCTCCGGTGCTCCCGGCCGTGCAGGCGGCGCGGAGCGGAGCGGAGGGCACCGCGCACGGACACACGCGCACCCCGCGTTACGCAACGCGCGTATTTCCCACTTTAAGGAATAGGCGCTAAGCGCGCCTGCACAGCCCGCGGAGCTCCGGGGGCGGG
The DNA here is from genome assembly GCF_029582105.1 of Oenanthe melanoleuca. NCBI lineage: Eukaryota > Metazoa > Chordata > Aves > Passeriformes > Muscicapidae > Oenanthe > Oenanthe melanoleuca. The sequence continues at coordinate 34,972,519 of NC_079336.1, forward strand.
GGTGCAGCCCCCCGCCTGACCCCGCGCAACAGCTGCCGTGCCTGCGAGGAGGAGGAGGAGGAGGAGAAGGAGGGGAGAAAGCACGCTGCCCCCCCGCACGGCCAGCCTCCCCCCAAACTTGGCCCCCCCCGCCCGCTCCCCTCGCCCAGCGGGGCTGCCGAGCCGCGGAACAGGCGCACTCACCTCGCCTCGCCTCCGCGCAACTTTCGGGGGTCGCGCCTGTCGCTGCAGCCCGGGCGGGAGGTGCGGGAGGCGGTGGGGCGGGGTGCGGTGGGCCCGGGGGTGGGGGGGCTGCTACGGCTCAGGAGGTTTGGGGAAGGGGGAGGTTGCTCTTGTTGTTGCTGCTGCTGTTGTTTCGGAAATTCTTATTAGTATTTCTCTGCGGTCAGAAACCTGCACCCTCCCCCCCCCAAATGAAAAAAAAAAACCCCGACCCAGACGATCATCACATGGCGATTGCTTTGAACCAGCTGTTTCCAGAGCCAAAGTCTTGCGGAGAAAAATAAAGGGGGAAGGGAGGGAAGGAGGGGAGGGCTGGCAGGGGGGCCGGAGGAGGAGAGAAAGCCGCAGCGGAGGGAGGGCGGGTGGAGAGAGGGCGGGCGGCGGGGGGAGGGGGAGCGGCACCGCGGCGGCTGTGTCGCTGCCGGAGCGGCACCCGGGGCCGGCGGCGGTGGCAGCCCGGCCGGCGGAGGCGGAGGAGAGAAGGCGGCGCTGCTGTGCTGCTGCTGCCGCGGCCGCTGCTGCTGCCCGGCTCTGCCGCCCGCCGCCGCCTCCCGCGCCCCGGCCCAGCGCCGCCCCCGCCCCTCAATCGCTACATTGTTGACATTCGCAGGCTGACGTCACCCTCCCCGCCCCGCCGCGCGCTCCATTCACAACAACGCTACGCCAGCGGCGCAGCGCCCGCCGCCGCGCCTACGCCCGCCGCGGCCCCTACGCACGGGGAGCTGCGTACGGCCGCTCCGCGAATAGCGGCGGCGCCGCCGGCGCTACGCCCGCCCCGCCCCTCTGCGAGCGGCCGGCGCATGCGCGGCACGGGGTGGCTCGCTCCCTCCCGCGGCACTCTGTGTGTGTGTGTGTGTGTGTGTGTGTGTGTGTGTGTGTGCGAGAGGGGGTGCGTGCGTGCGTGCGCGCGCCGCCGGACCCCGCGCCGGGGCTCGCGCCGGCGACCGCGGGGGGCTCTGGGAGCCGTAGTCCGCCGCGAGGGGCCACCATGGCGGCGGGGGCGGCCTGAGGGGGCCCCGCCGCGACGGCTGCGGCGGTGGGGAGGCACTGGGCAGGGTGCGGTGGGCAGGGAGAGAACACCCGCCCCGGTCACTCCCGGCTGCCAGCGGGGCCGCCTCGGTGTTGATGCCTGCGTTATTTTGCGCGCTCCGCCCCCCGGAGAAACCTCATCCTACTTAATAGTGCCGACCGCAAGCGCTCAGCAGTCATGAGTCAGCCGTGCCGAGCATCGCGCGGGGAGGTGAGCGCTCCCGGGACTGAAAACAAAAACAAAACCCCGACGAGTGTTCCCGACCAGATTGTTGTTCGCCTCCTTTGGGGTGTGTGTGTGAGTGTTTGTGTGTGTGTGTGAGAGAGAAGCTCCCGAATCCGAGCCCTTTTCCCAGCTCGAGGCTTGGCGCCATGGTTCCTTTTGCCGAGTGGAAAGCTGTGATTCCTGCAAATTATCCTGGTGCTGGCAGCCAGTGCTTCTGAGCGAGACCCCAAATGTCAGTGGACATGAGATGCAGCTGGGAGAACCGGTAAATGAATAAGCCGCATTTCTTCAAGCCCGAGTTACTCAGCCGGGCTCGGACAGAAAAACATAAAGATGAAAGACAGCTGATAAAAAGGAAAGTTGGAGAATAAATGATTCACAATAGGGGCCGTGAGTGAGATTATCTCTGGAGACATCTCTAATTAAAGGGCGTTGGATAACTAGAGGGCTACATTTTCCTGGGTCAGTGGTCTTGAAAAAGAAATTGCAGTTGCAGTAAATGTCAGTAAAGAATGATGGTGACCTACTGCTAACAAAAGCACGTTCAGTAATTAACATGTGCATGTTTGTTATTTTTTCTGCGTTTGTCAGTTTTCATTGTGCATTTTCATCCTCTGTTTCCCCCTTTCACTACAGCCAGATGATATATTATGTTTTCTTTAGAGAGGAGCCATTCCTGTGAAATTTTCTCAGTGATGTCTTCTCCTGAAATTGCAGCACCTACCTACATTTTCAAAGTCTGCTAAACTACAGGAAACTATGTTGTCAACCTAGATTCAACTCTTTGTATGTCAGGGCAAGCATAAAGTCACCTCTCAAAAATCCAGTTTGTGTTTTTTACTGTCCACTAGTGTAACGTGGAAAGCCTTTAGTTCCTTATAGCATTCTGCCCCTACTTTTCCTAGCTACATGTGGCTGCAGAGCAGCACCCCACTGGAGATTTTGACTCATAAACTTCACTTTCCCTTTCCAAGTAATGTTCATATAAAGCCTTGCTCATCAGTGCCATTTAGATTCTGGTTCTGCAGACATATATGGTGTTAAGCATGTGAAAAGTCCCACAGGGTGTAAGGAGACTCATCATGTTTATACACTAGTAGGGCTGAGTCTTTGTGTTGCCTTGTTTTTCCCTGAAACACAAAAATAATTTTGTATTGGCGTGAGAGATAAAAATACTATAATGAGAAGGACAGAGATAAAAATAAGCCATGCAGCATTTGTAATGCTTTAGTTAGCACGCTACATGCCCATTATGCTACTGCATTCAAGGTGCACCTATTCTGTTATTTACAACACACTACAGGAGATACGGCTCCAGGTAGTCAAAGCCGTCCTAACTGAAAACTCAACAAAGCTCTGCCCATAGCACAGTAGTTGCCGTTTATCTTACTGGCTGATGTTTTAAAATGAATGCTACTATTTGGCTAAAAGGAAGATTAATGTGAAAATGTCCATTTTGGGTTTTATTATTCAATCTATGCTGTGATAAAATTTGCAGTGTCTTCAGTGCAAATCAGGTCATGCTTGTGCAGGGCAGAGATATCAGCACAGAGTGAAAGAAGGTAGAGCTAAGTAGGGACTTTGCATAGAGGCTTTTTGAAAACTCACTAAGTAGCTCTATGCAGCTTTTGGTACCCAAATGCTATTAATCATTTTGTGATCAAGTCATAATTCAAGACAGAGTTCACATTCCCGTATGTCACTAAGATTATTATTTTGTTACGGCTGTTGTATCTTCATATAACAGTAGAAAACTGGGGAAAAACTGACAGTTGTTTTCCAAATACAGAAGGAATATTATACTAACCAAATGAAGCCTACTGTTTAACAATGATATTTTTATATCCCATATTTTACATTTTAATGCCTTGGCTTCCCAATTCATTCCCAAACTTCTTATATTCCAGCAACAAATCTAGTCTGATACTCTTTCCATTGCAATCAACTATCTTCATGCCTAAATGTTTGTATATGTAACTATTTCTAGACCATTTTTCTTGCAGTGCAGCCAAACATATACTCCAAACAAATATGAGTTATTTGAGGAGACATCATGTATGGTCTCTCAAAACAATACCCAATTTGTCAAGCAATAACAACAAAATAAGATAAGAATGAATGTGAAGAGGTACAATTTAGAAGTTGACCCAAGAATACTTAAGGGATAACTTGCCATGAATGCTGCAACGCATCCTCCAGAAAAGGCTACATCCACACATTCAACAACATGTGTTGGCTCAGAGCTATGGACAAATTTCCTGCTTGCATCTTAGCTTTACTAACATATTAATTAGGTGGTTTCTTCACACTGCCATGACTTCATCTCTTTGGAGAGGACTGCACAGTTGAGCTTATGGCACTTGACCTACTTTTCAGTGGTTCCTTTTTGGATAACACAAAACTTTCCAGAGTAGCTGAATTATGAATATCTATTTCAATCATATTTCATATGTAAATTTAAAAGATTTTAAAGTGATTCCAATATTGTAAAACATGTCCCAACATCCCTTTCTGAGATCTTATTTGCATATCAATCTTGTAACTTGAATAGTCTTAATAGTGCCACTTGTTGGAGATCTCTGTGTATTGCAAGGTATTTCAGTCACGTATTTATAAAAACAAATGGCTTTTTCCTTGTGAGAGGCAATTCCTAATTTAAAATGCTATGGAAAGACAAGTGCTGCAGTCTTGGCTTCAACCACGCTGACTCAAAGACTGTGAATAAGCAACACGTTAGTGGATCTTATGCAATTTGATCTTTACAATGGTAATGAAGGAGTGAAAAGGGAAAAATAAGGACAAATTTTGCAGGTTTTAATTCAGGAAGTAGTCGTTTCCTTCTAAAGTACATTTTTCCCTCCAGCATTTGGGTTGAAAAGTACCAGTTTTCCTGGGTAAACCCTGGTCCTGCACAGAGATCTAAGTCATTATTGGTAATTATGCACATACTCTCCTGGATTATGCAGGTAGAATTAATGACATTGCATCATTTTCTTCGCAGTGATTAAGAAATTCACAGTTGATTATTGATTATACTACAGGCACCATATGTCTTTTCACAAGCAGATCCTAACACACCCCAGGTACATTACGTTTCCTGGAGCACTGACAGTACTAACAGCACGCCCTGAGTCAGTGGCGGTGACAGCTACGAAGGAGACATTGTCATGGTGTGCAATATCAAAGATCCACAGTGCAGTGTCTCCAGAGCGTGGCTTGACATCACTTCAAAAGCTCCACAAAGGAGCATTTGTCATGCACAGAGCTTCAGATCCCTGGCATGGTATTTTGAGGATCTGGTGAGATATAATATTGGAAATACACTGAAGTACCAACGAAGCGTTGTTGCTGAGACTAAACTTACAGTGTCAGAAAGCAAGGGAGGAAAACACAGCAGGCACTGACCTTTAGAAAAATTGATGCAGGTAACATAATAAAAAGGGAATATAAGGAACTCTTTGTATGTCAAGAAGCAGAGGACTAGGAATCATTAAGATTTACACATTATGTCCAAAAACTGTTCTGTGGTCACTAAGTGGATTCTCTGGTTTTTATATTTTTCAAGTTGGGATCACCCAATTTAGATTTGACAAAATTTAATTTGGCAAAAGTTGTCACAACACCTACGTTAGACAGGTGGGATGAATGAGCTGAAGATTATTCTTTCCAGTGGTTTTACAGGAGATCAGAATTTGTTAGCCCCAAAGCAAACACAGCCCTAGCAGCCTGCTGGTGCTTTGAAGTTCAGTGCTGTGAAAAGCAGTGCAAATACAGCCCACAGCAAGTCCTGGAGAGGGCTAGCTAGGTTTAGGCTTTGTCCTTCCTTATTTTAAGTCAGTGCCATCTTCTGAGAATTTCCTCAGTTCTGTTACTGCTTTCAGCTCTTCTTTTATCTTAGTGTGCTCATTATTGTTTACAAATTGTGAGTTACATTTTAGAATTTGCATTTAAAGTGGTATTTTAAAATATAATATAAAACTTTATTTTTAAGATGTTCTAAAGGTCAACTCTATCAAATTCCATGATTCCACAGGTCATTTCACAGGATGATCCCAGAGTCTGTTTCTAAAAGCGGGGACATCTGAAATGACATATTTAAATCTCAGTTCATACCTTCTCCCATCACTAAGAATCATCACAGTCAAATGGATTGAGGGCAGTTATGGGCAAAACTTTGTTTTAGCTCAGCTTGCTCAAAAGCTGAGACAAATTGTTTCAACAACACTTTGCCTTTACAGTTATTGTATTAAAACTACAGTAATTTGGCAAAAATTAAGTCTGAGATCAGAGGGGCTGGCTGGGGCTGAGCTTATTTTCTGTCAACAACCAATTTGACACTGTAAGCCTACTTCATTCATTAAGATCCCAGATGCACAAATAGTTTGGGTTACACTGTATGTCTGGTCTCCTTCACAATCACAGATTCACAAATAGTGCAGTGTGCCAGTTCAGCACTCCAAGTCTGGTCACATTCAATAGGAACTTTCACAAACACATATTTAGAAAGAGTGCTATTTATTAGAGCAACATGTTATAGATTCTCTAGGCTGCTGGTGCTAAGTTCTCTAGACCTGCAAAATACTGGCAGGTAGCACTATGTACAAGTGTTCCTGGGTATGCTTTGATGCAGTCAGAGGCCTGAATCTTACCAAAGATGCGTCTCTGACTTTGGGGAAGAGAGAAGTGCAAGACTTGTCTGCAATGTGAGGGATTTCAAATGCCAGCTTCCACTTTGGGGGAGAAGTGGAGGTAGTCAAATATTCTATTACTGCTGTCATAAGTGAGGGAGGAGGAGCAACCACCTCTTATATGAATGGATGGTTACAAAGAGAGAGAATACAAAGACTGTGGGTCTTGTGCAAGGCAGCACAGAACCATGACACCTTGCTACCTCTCCCTCTTCCACTTGGCCATTGATAAGGGTCATCCTGCTGTTAACTTATCACCCCATCAGCAGAACACCATGTCCATGGTAATTCCTTCACCACTGTCTCATGCAAATCCCTTCACCATATCAGTTATGGCACAGCTCATGGCTGTATGTCTCATTCCTAACCTGGTTTTTCAGAAAAGTGAAAATATCTGCAAACTGTGAGAGGAGACAAAACATCTGCTTTGTTCAAGCTGTCCTTCTGCAAATCAAGAGATGGACAAGAGGATTAGAAAAATGCATCTTTCTCTTGAACAGTGCCGAGGGAGGGAAAACATCTGGGACTGGAGAACAAAGAGGGCACACAGAGGTTAATCTAGATATGACAGAGTGGTGTTTGTGTTCTAGATATTAAATGTCAGGCTAGAGACGTTTTTCCATTTAAGAGCTCAGAGATATTTCTGAGCAGTCTAGATTGCAGTTCTGACATATCACAGGACACCAGTCATTTGGTAAGATTTCATTCAAAGTCATTATTTTGGGAAGGAACAGAGGATAGGTAAGAAGAAGTGCACTATTCTGTGGTGAAAAGTTGCTATTTCTAAGGACTCTTCTACTCCCTGTAGTTTTCAACATCAATGAGAGTTTATATGCATGGGCCAATGGCTGAATAGACTGAAATCCACTTATTCAGAGTAAAAGCCTAGAGGTAATTATTACTCACAGGGGTACTAAGTTGGTAACAGTTGTGACCTTCTAGTACCCATGATTCTGCTTTCAGTGCATACTGTAATAGGGCCTTTTTCTTTATTTCCTGGATGGACTGTGCAGCCACAGCAGAGGACATCTGGCTGTTGTCTTATGGAAGTCAGAAGGAGTTTCTTCATAACTGGCAGTTCTGGTGGGATGTCTGACTGGATGCCTGGCTGCCTCTTGTGTCTCTGGCACTGTCTCAGTCTGTCTGGGCTGCTATCATGGTGGCTGTGTGCTCCCTTTGTCTCTGCAGGAGGAGGAATATTGAGGGCACTGCTGCTTAAGCCTTACCTGGAGAGGTATTTCTGGTGATGAGTCATGCAGGGTGTAGTAGATGGAGACAATTCAATGCTGGTGTGACTCGGAGAAAAGCCTGGAGCACTGAGGGTGGGCAGTGGAGATGGAGGGGGGGACAAAGAATGCAAAGCCACCGGCTTTGTCAGAGTCCAGCAGCAATAGACACGACTGTATTATGGGGGATGTCTGAGGTGTCCAGTGTGCCTTCAGAGGGAGGGGTGGGAAGTGGTGCACAGCAACACTTGGGAATGTAAAATTTAAAAGGCAAGTCTGATTGTCATATAGTTTAGTAATAACACGTGCTTCATGAAGCTGAAACATGACTGGAGCATGAGAAGGCTTGTGCTGCTTGAGGATGGCTTCTGGCTGACCAGAGACTGGGGAAGGAGTGCTGGGAGTGCTGGGGGGAACAGGGAGGGTACAGATGTACTGGCACTCAGTGGGCATACGCTGGCCCTGCTGGCATGGTGGCTCCCCCTGCCTCTGATGGCCTTAGGGAAGCTGTTGGAGTATTTTGGAGTTGTTATTAAAGGCTAAATCCCTGACATGCTGCAGCTCTGAGAGGATGGCGGGGGGGGGGGGTGTTGAAGTGCTTCAGCTCTACACTGAAGGCTCTGGCTTTTGCAGGGGTAGTTCATTTTGCTTTTAGCTCTAATACTAACCAAAGACTTGGGGCCCCAGTGAAACTGGCTTTCCACTGACTTATTTAATTATCTGTTTGATTAACTTACTTCTCACATCCATTTATTTTGCTTTTTTCAAGAAAGCACCTTAAGCAAAGGGCAGAAAATATATTTCCGTAAGGATGAAGATGGCTCTTTCCATGCAGAGGGATTTATAAGCTGCCTTCAACTATTTTTTGATTAAAAGATAGTGTTACTGAAGTGTTAACACATAAGGCAGAAGTCAAGCCTCTGTTATTTTTCTCTCTTAGAGGTGAAAGCAGAGTGCATTGGCTTGCAGTGTGTGGTGTTTTTACGGGGTTTATTTGGTAGCTGCAGCAAATAATTGTGACCTCTGATTACAGGAATGATTTAAAACTGCTCTTTGCTATGTTAACTTGAAGTTGTGAACTACAAAGGTTTGCAGTGAATAGCTTATGAATAGAAAAGGGACTCTGTTGGAACTCGCTATTATGTTTGAAGTTGGTAGAAACTAGAGATTGAAAAGACCTGCTGGTTCACTGAATTAATTCATTGCACATGCAAGACAGAAACTCCTGGCACACTGATATCCTTCCTATGTTTCTCAGGAAAAAGAAAATACGTTGAGATGTTTCTGGACAAAATGCTTTGACACAAGGCAATCCATTAGGATGTCTACATTTTGACCCAGTCTGCCATCTAGTTAATTTTTACATTAAATTTTCAATGTCAGTTGCAGAATGACTAAAAACTTAAAGCATCATGTAGAAGAAAAATGATTTATTATGTATTTCTTTTTCTTGCAGTGAAAGGAAATGCTGTTCTGTAGCTGTTTCTGTTCTGTTTTTTTCTGAAGAGTTGTCAGTTTAGTCTAAATGTAGATGTTGTGAAAACATGCACGAAACACAAGACTGATAATGTTTTTATTTTTGTTTGGGTTTTTGTTTGGCTTTTTTTAAGTCAGGAAAACATTTTTGAGCAACTGGCAACACACAACTTTTAAAATCCATTAGAGATACAGTAAAATCTTGTAAGCAGTAAGGAAAAAAATATTGGTGGTATTTGGTGATTGTGCCAAGTGAAAAGAAAAAAATAAACAAAGTCTGTAAAGAGTGATGAACAAATACCATGTGAAGAAATTTCACTTGTCTAATAATTTAACTTAATTTAATTTAACTAGATGTGTAGGCCAAGAAATATTTTCCTTGTTCCTTTTTTTTTTTAATGGACTTTCGTAGGAAGTTGATAGAGTTCCTCAAAGGAATAGACTTGCTAGCTTCAATTTGTGAATGGTACAGCCTACTTTTGTCTGTAGCTTATGAAATTTGGTCTATTTTGTCACGACTACTTTCTTTGTTAAAAGGTAAAATGCACATTGGGCAAGTGCTCTATGGCAATTTGCATAGAAAGTGATGACAAAGAACAATTAATTCCTCATTATTATGCAGTGAAATGCTACTTTGCTCCTAAGTGACTGTAGAGGAAGGTTTTTTCCCTGTGTGTAAATCTGTTGCGGCATTGTTCTAAAAATAGTACTTAAGAGCCCTCTGCACTCTTTATAAATCAGGGCCTTTGACACTCCAGTCAGTTCTCCACAGAGAGATTTTTCTCACACATGCTGAACGCTACAAGTATCGCCCCAAATATTCATCACAATAATAAGCATCAGAATTTTGTCAGATAAGGCAAGATAGAGTAATTTAGTATTTTGTCAAATTAGATCTCTATCCTTTTTATCTGGAGATCAGTATTCAAAGTACAGTCAGATCACACACAAATAGAAACATATTCCTGCCACACACAGCTAGTCTGTACAGAACAAAGAGTCGAGATATCGTTGTCTATGAAGGCTTGATTCTGAGTACAGATTTCATTACCAGCTCACCATAGGATAATGAAATTCCTTCGGGGCAAAGATGAGGTACATCAAAGAGGCAGCATGGAGAGGCAGACTTTGTTAGTGCATGCTCTGTCACCTGCATTACTGGTCTTTGCCTGCCTTTAATTTGTAAGGAAATGCTAGTAATTCAAACCCTTTTATTGGACCAACTTACATTTATATATGTGTGCACAAATGTATGTGTATACACAGAGAAATATATATTTTTAACATACAAAACCTTCTGGAAGTTGTTTGGCTTTGCAGCTGAAATGGAATACAGAAAATAATTAATTTCTTGCGAGCAAAAGATTGCCCATACAGGTCCTAAAAGCATCTTCTTATTTACTAAATAAATGCTGTCTGCATCATGTAGATAAGTAACCCTTCCTGCATCTTTGCCTTTTTATTTCTGTAGCAATTCAGAGTGACTTTAGTGCCTGTGGAAATGCGAGGACAATGTTCGGCAAGGCCAGGAGCTGCTGAAGACATGAATCACTAAAGCTTTCCCACAAAGCTTTGCCAATATGGGAACAAAAGGGTTGCCCTGCAGAAACACATCACGGGTCTATCTAGTCCAGCATCCCGCCTCTGGTAGCGGCCAGTAACTGATGCTTCAGAGCAAATCAAAACCACAGCAAGCACCTAGCTAATTATGAGATGTGATGCATAGAAGAAAAAAAAAAGGTTGGTCCTGACTCACAAGAGAGCAGTTTATGCCCTGAAGCGTGAGGTTTGATTTCCCTTGTATCCGTTTGCTTAACTCACACAGTTGCAAATACTATTTATGCTTAAAAGAGTTTCTAATCCTCTCTTGGATTCTAATCAACAATCTGCCTCAATAACCCGAGAGTTACCAGGAAGTTCTCGGGGCTGAGCACACACTGCATGAAAGCTTTGTGCTTTACTAGTTGAGGGAAAGTTTTCCAGCCTTGGCCTGACACCCACTGCCCCGAGGATCAGACCTAATTGTCTAGATGAAAAATACCCAAGCTACCACTCCCTTCCCCTTGAGCCCTGCCTAACTGAAGCAGTTAATTCTTTCCCAGCCCCCACTTGGAAAACGATTGCTTTGGAGAGATTTCTTTTGCTGGCACTGGGCAGTGGTTTCCCCTTTCTATCCTAGGAGGTTTGGACAGGTTCCTCTGTGTCTCACCTCTGTATGAGAGAGGTCTGCCAGCAGTCAGAGGGTGCTGCCTGGCCACACTGCCTCCCTCCTGCTGTTGCAAAGAGAGGGCAGTGGCAGGCAGGGGAGCAGAGCATGGGGAAGGTTCACAGAGGGCAGCAGTGGTGGCTGCCCTTTCAGTATTTCCTCGTGAAATAGCGGGAGTTCCGCTTGGACTGCTCTGTGAAAACATGCAATGCCTGTGAGACTCCCTCTCCTTCCCAGCTTAGTCCAGATTTTCTTCTCTCCTGGGCAAGAGTGCAAGCAACGCTTTCAAATCATCCTTTGATGACCTTGCATGGCCTTGAGCATCATTGCAGCGTGATCCTGGCTCCATTACAGCAGTGATAATCCTCTCTGCACTCTCTCCATTGCATGTGGTTTTCTACTGTGTACATCTCAAAATGGTTATTTAAATCCAGCACATGGACCTTAACAGCAATATCAGAAGGTAAAAGAGATCAAAAAAGGTTTAACTACTCCCCATGGAACTTAAGTGCTCAGCCTAAAGGTGTGAGCTTGAGCTCCTTAACAGAGAGGTGGCTCCTAAACAAGGAGGTCCCCAAATTCTGCCGGTTTTCATCCCAAAGTTTTGCCTTCATAACCTGGGGCTGTCATTGCTGCACAGGGGAAGGAAGACAAGCCTCAGTTTTGAGGTGGCCAGCAGACTGAGGGCTGAGGGTGTGCTTCTGAGGCAGCTCCAAACAGCTCTGATGGCATGGCTGCCATGGCATCCTCACCTCTGGCTGTGTTTTCACATCCCCTCCCTGCTACTTGCCCCTAGAGCAGGCACTGGTGTTGAAGTACACCAGTTTGGAACCTCAAGTGGCTGCACACTTCTTTGCAGAATTAGTTTTCTGCCACCTTAACTTCCTGAACCAGGTGGCCAGGAGATCAGATAAGACCAGGACAATCTGGGGTTAGAGCAGAGCATCCCATATTGATGTGGATCCACTGCCTCGAGCATCCAGCCAAGAGGCACTCCTGCCTCAGCCCGGCACCCCACGAGAGGCTGATCTGCCTGCTTGATGCTCCCCTGCATGGAGGCTCCCCAGCCTCTGACCAAGGGCAGCACCTCTGTGTTTTAGAGAGGGCAGTGCTGTGAGTCCAAGAAGAGAGGCAGGGTCTGCTGTGGGGCAGGGAGGAGGGAGGGGACATGGGGGTCGGGTACTGGGCTCAGACAGTGAAGAAGAAGAGTCTGCTGCCTTATTGCAGACTTATAATGGTAAACTCTTGAACCTTGTGTGCCCCTTCTGTGTGAGGCAGAGACACTGGGCAAGTTGGGAGGGCAGTGAGGGCTGGGAGCAAGCTGCCTGTGTGAGCAGTGAGAGTGGGCTGTGTGTGTTTTGCTGGCTGATGTCCATTTTGCTTCATGCTTTCTCTGTACCTAAAGTTAGCCATGCTTCTGTTTCCACCAGCTTTTCCAGGATCTCTTCAGCTGCTGCTTCACCTATTGCAAACAAGAGAACAAAACCCAAATCAGAGCCCTTGTTCAGCAGTGATCTCCACACAGAAGAAACAACCTGCCAAAGACAGAGGTCTGAAACTGCCTGCAGTGTGTTGGTCTGTTTACCTAGCATGGCTCATGCTATTTTATTTACTGAAGTGTCATTACAAACATCCTGGGAGAGGTAGGAGGAATGCTTTCTGCAACCTACACTGAGTTTTTCTGAAACCATGATGTGAAGAGTGCCATTTCATGTCAAGAAACTGTTATTTCACCTAGGAGCGTGTTATTTTGTATTCCTCAGACTACATTTTGCATGCCTGGGGTATATACGTGTGATCTACTGAAATCACTTGCCCTCTTCCATAATTTATGCTGCTCTTCAGTCTTAGCAGCATGCATAAACTTCAGTGGCACTTTGTCATTGCTCTCTAAATCATTTTGAAAAATCATTTGAGGAACAGCACCAGATACACGGTGTTTTGTGTTTCTTCTGCTTCACTTTCCAGACCAGGTTCTGAGGTGGCAGGATGACACAGCAGAAGAAAAATCACAACCAGGAAGGCGTGTATTATCCCAGTAGTAAGAAATTGGAATGTATAATGTGGTAGCATGAACCATGGCATAGCTATTCAGCCTAGCAATGTCATCCCATGGTGGTGAAGGCAAGGAGAACCCAGCTGAAAGATAATGTTCCCCTTTTTCTTCAGGCAATCTCTTCATAAAACCTCACAATGATCAAATAAACATAATGGAAAAGGGAAGATCCAAGGGGTAACCTTAAAGACACTAGGGGTTTAGCATTTACTATTGTCACACAGGACTGTATGAGATTATTTGTTTCCTATTGCTTAATCCATTTATAACACAGTGTACTAATCCACAGTTTGTCATTTGACCCATTGCTCTGCTATGTGGAGCTCTGTCAAAGGATTTTGAAAACCTGCTGACACTTTCTGCTTCCTTAATTCAATGGGACTCTTTTGTGGGTTTGAGGGAGAGAGCTGCAGCTCTGCTGACCTGATCCTGCACCCCAAACCAACAATGTATGTGGTTGCACATAGTGAGCATCCTCAGTGCTGGGGCTGACCCTGCCTACCTTCCTTTCTGTCTCATATTTTGGAAGAGAGAAATTCTTTAGTCTTGGAAAACACCCTTGTTTTTCCACATTGCATGCTCTGGCCAGTCTCTCTGTTGTGAATTTTAGCTTCTGAACACTCCTGAATTCTTTTATCTTCATTCGCTTAAGTTTTCTTAATTTGCTCTAGTACCTCCTCTTCAGAAATGTTTATATTCATAGTAGCACAATCAGCATTCCAACAAATTTCAAAATCCCCCACTACAGTGAGAACAAATATAAATAATAAATTCAGTTTCTTGAAAATGTCTTAATCCTTGTTAATTGTGTCCTTAGTTCCGTAATGACCCGGAGGGCTTACAGAGACACACATGCAGCTTCATTTATGTTTAATCTATTTGAATAATTATGTATTGTTTATCTTATTATCTTTTGCTGTTTGCTCCCTCTCCTCCCTCTGAATTACTGTCTATTTACAGTTTGCTTGTGCTGGGCTGGTTTGGTCAGAATTTCTAGCATGTCTATGTGAAAGCTGCCTCAGTGCTGTCCTGGAGGCAATGTCTCTGAAGTTCACAGCACCACACTATACTACAGCAGCTCCTGCCTTGAAAGAGCCTTTAAGGCTCTGAAATTTTTTATTAGGGTTTGTTTGCCTCAGCTCAGTGTCATAAAGAAGTGCAATGTGATGTTTGAGTGAGGCATTTGATTTTTTTTAATATAGCTGTGATTAACAATTATATTAGCCAGAAGAGCAACTTTAACTTAAGGTTGTCAGATAGTTTCCTCCTGTCAGCTGCTTATAAATCCCTCATTTTAACCATTGCAGGTGGTTTCTTCTGGGCTCTGTGTCAATCTCATCTACTAAAACTCTCTGGTTTTTGAGGAGTGGACATTTTGGAAGCAAGGTGGGCTGGAAGGTGAGCGAGGCAGTGAGAGTGGAGTTGAGTGAGGAGCTGGAAGGAAACACTGAGACTGTCTGACCCAAGAATCAGGGCTGAAACCCAGCACCTGCACCCATCCACCTCCCTTGGCTGCCTGAGGGGGTGATTTACAGCACTGCCCTTTTGGAGTTTGTCATTTGTACAAATGAGGCCCAAACTTAATTTGTATGTGTCATGTAAACTAGCAGTGAGGAAAACCTGTAAAGATGCACAGCTAGTTTGCTACCTTAGCCAACCTCTAATTCTAAGTAGTTTTCATTTCTACTCATTGCTGAGAAGGTCACAAGAGAAAAAAAGTGATCTTTGCCTTCTTTTTACAGCTTTGGTACAAAACAGATTAATTAAAAAGGAGAGGAAAATAATCTCTTCCTTTCTCTTGTCATGAGAATCACATGTGCAGTGTAAAGTAGGGAGTGAAAAGAAGCAAGTGCTCTAAGTAGAGGATTACTTTATGTATTTCATGGGAAAAAGTTGTTCAGCTCTTTTCAAAGCAAACTATGCCTACAGTACTTTAAAGGGAAATAGGAGGAAATGATAATAATTTTATCTGAACTGGCTTAGGGCTAAATTGTGCAGATGAATATGGGTGTGACTGGGCAAAATGTTCTCTTAATGTTAACCTTAAGGAAAAAAGAACCTATCAAACCCAGATTCATTTGCAAAAAGTGTTATGTGTGTTTTTGTCTATCCACACAAGTATGTTTGATATTTTTTCATTTTTCTTATCTGAATGTGCAAATTAGCCCATTCTTTATTCACCTTTGTAGGAGCATATTGGTATGCAGAAGTATGTCAATTTAGTTTCAGTATCTCAGTCTTAGAGATCCCAAATAGCCAATGTAAATATTAGTGGAGAATATAAAATGTAAAAAAAAAAAAAAAAAGACAACTTAAGTATTTGTGGATTTTACTCAATAGATTGGAAAGTGAGTAAAGACCAAGGAAGTTAAAGACCTATAAGCTTATCTTTATCTGTGGAGTTAGTGATATCTGTAGGGCAGGTGGGATTATGTTATTGATCAAGGCCAATAGCCATGTTCACAAAGAGTGAGAAACAGGAAAATTATTAAAGGGAGCTAATGAATGTAAAACTTTAATAAGTGGGACATTATAGACAAATCAAAGAATAGGATAAAGGATAAAAGAGTCCAGTCCCATGTGGTGGAAAAGAGAGCTCTGCTGCAGCTCTTAAGTGCTCCAGTCCTGGTGTTAATGAAAAGCAATTTTTTTTTAACATCCAGAATTGTATGGGTTAAAAATTTTTTATCAACTGACAAGAGCTCGGCTAAACAGATCAAAAAGAGAAGGAAAACCAAAACACCAGCTCAGAAGTTGCCTTTCCCTTGTACCAGGAGTCAGAAAGTGTCAAAAGATGTGTCATATCTTAAAAGGCTAAATGAAAAGTTATAGTTCCTCAGTACATGAAGAAAGAAAAGCTTTATTGAAATAGTTTCTTTGTGGCATCCTTTGTCACATAAAAATATTATGAGGACAGCATGTATAAAAGAGTAAGAAATACAGAGGTTACTGGAAATTCATGTAAAGATGAGTTTCTCTGTCTTATAATATAACAAGAGAAACCCATCGCTCCCAATACAAGTGTTTCTAATTATATGGGGGTTTGGGCTTTTTTAAAGTTTCTGAACTTTTCTGCTAAAAACCTATGGCACTTCCTGAAAACTGACTGTTACAGATGTTACCAGAGTAGCTGGAAAACCCATCCATCTTTCTGAACTCTGGTTAGCAAACAAGAATACTCATGTTCTCCAGAAGTCTGTTTTTTGAAGTGAATGGAGGTTTTCACTGGTGGATTTTGCCACAGCATCCACAAGTGGTGCCATACCAGGGACTGTTCCTTCAGCAGTGCTGTGCAAAGCACCCTCCCCTGCCACTGTGGCTGCAGAGCTCTGTGGGTGCTCATCCACACTTGAAAAAGGCTGGAGAAAACAGGTTGCCTCCGGCACATATGGAAGTTTCAGTAGTTCCAGCACTTTGTCTTTCAGTCTCACTCATTGTGTTGGCTCCTCCTGCCAGGTCTGGATGAAAGCAGTTGACAGAGTTGACCTTGTCCTGGTTTAGGGCAAATTTGGGAGGAAACCTCTGAATTGGGTCCCTGTAGAAAGCAAATCCAAACGTCCCCTCCCCACCATTGGTTTGGGAAAGATTTCCTGTTAGAAAAGTGGAAAAACCTGTTTATTTAACAAGCAAAAACAAGGAAAAAAATAATATTAAATAATAAAACCTCTCGCTATTCTTCTTGAAGAGGTGACAAATCCATAAAGTCCTTCTGTAGTTCAGAGAGAGTCTTCTGTGGGTGTTTCTCAGCTCACTGAGTGTCTCTCAGTCCCTCCAGCATCCCGGGCCCCAGTGGGCCACAGGCGTGAGCTCCCGGTGTTTTTTCTGGGTTTTCCATCCAGAGCAGGTTTGAACAGTTCCAGGAAAAGAAAAAGCCACAGTCCAGGGAACTTCTCTGCCTCAGCTAAAAAACTAACCAAAAGCAAAGGAGAGCTCTCTCCCACTCCCTGTCTGTGCTCAGACAACATGCACTGAGAGAGGGCTGAAGCTCTTCTCTCTGTGTTTTTGAATACAGTGAAAAAATGCCAACGCTTTTCCTTCTCCCCCACTTCCCTCTCAGATCTAGTTTTGAAAGCAGAAAACTTATTTCTGGGCTAAACAGATGAATGGGGATACAATTCAGCATCATAAAGTCACCCCAGGACAGACCTGTACACCATTTCTGTAAATCTGGGAGATTTTTCTATTCTACTCCTTGTTCCACTGGAAATACTTGAGTAAGACTGAGGGAGCCAAATGAAACTACTGCTTTTCTCAGGGGCAAGCAGTGAAATATTTCCCCATAAGACATAAGTTGCAGGTGTGAGCTAGAACATTTACCTGCAGCTGATTTGAAACTTAGTGGAAATTTGAATGTGTGCTATACAAAGTAGGTTGGAACCATTTAATTCTGAATATCCCAGCTGAGTCCAGACTTTCCTTCAAGATCATTTTGGATGCTACTTGAGGTCTAAGTTGCTGAAGAACCCTGGTATTCACCCTGAAAATCATGGTGAGATGAAAACTAGAAAACTAGGCAAAGCAAGGGAATACTGGGGTGGGTTTCTGAGGGATGCACTAATGATGGTGAGGAGAATGACCATTGTCTTTGTGCCTGGTGGGACAGACTCTCCCCTGCCAGCAGCCTCCACAGCCATGTGGCACACTCAGAGCTGGCTGGATTAGAAGATTTACAGTCTTTCTAAGAAAGAGCTCACAATTGCTACTGGAGGGACTTGCAGAATTTGTAAGCTGCAGCAGCCTCAATTCAGATTGAATGCAAACAAAGTAAGGATTTTGGGGAGATAGAACGTGGGCATCCTCAAGAATCCCAGCTCAGATACAAAATAGACCCTCTTTCTGACCTATAATCATGTTGAAAATTAAACAGGGAGAAAGTCTACCTTCAATTAGATAAATTCTGCCTTCAAATTTTTCATGGCTTTTTGCATGCTTACTCACTGATACCAGCATAAATCTGTTGTTAGGTTGCTTCTGAAGCAGGAGTGATTTGTATCACCCATGCATAGGAGAAGTGGCTTTGCAGCCCTCTGGATGCCCTGTCCCACTGACTTCACCAGGAGTTACATGACTGTCACTGGGACTGCTGCTGACTCCAGAGACCTTGATGAACACCATCCATTTCCTCACCAACCACTATGCTATTTTGCAGTGAGACTAGAAAAGGCCATAGACATCTGTAAAAATTTATCCAAAATGCTGTGTTTCTCCTCTTTTCTAAGTGCTGCAAGCTCTCCTCCTCAGTTTTTCCCAGCCAAGGAAATACTGAGTGCAAAGCTGAAACAGGTATTTCTGACATTTTTAGGCTGCTGACATGTACTCTGGGAGGAATTGCTACATGTCCTTCTCCCAGCTGAAAACCAAGTAAAAGCAAACATTAACCATAATACTGATTAATAAGTAGTTGTGATTTCTGTTAGCAAAGCTTTTTTCACACACACAGTGGAGAAGCAGCAGACTGTGTGTTGTTAGCAATATATTGTCTTCTCACTCTTGTTCAAATGGCATTTCATCACCTCATTTTATTTGTTCCATCTGTTTCATACTGACTTTGCTATAATGCTACTTTGAGAATACTGTGATGGTTTGTTTGTATTGGTATCAGAAATAAATATAAAATGTTTTTGAAAGCACCATAAGGAAAGAGGGTTTGATGGGATTATGGTAAAAGCAAGCAAGCTGTGAACAGAGACACAGACTGCTGCAAGAATCCCTGGAAGAAATGAGTTAGAGGTTATTAAGGGAGAAAGGAGAAGAAAGATGTTCTTGTGAGTAGGGCACTGGACTGATATTAAAGAGGTCTGGTCTTTGTTCCTGGATACATTATTGGATTCCTTTGCGACCTGTGACAAGTCACTTAGTCTCTCATTGCCTCAGTTCTTCACCACTAAAATGGAAGTAAATAAAATTTCTTTACCTCACCAATCTATTTCAGAGACAAATCCATTCAAAAGTTATGAAATGCTCAGCTGTTAAAGTGATGAGCACAGGGGAAAATGAGTAAATCAATGAATCCTAACTCTGCTTGTGATAAGTTTAGTGAGACATTTCTCCAGCCAGTGAACCTGCTATGAAGGCAAACACTGGCTTTTTCCTAGTCAGAGAAATATCAATGACCAATTTTTTGTGAAGTCATAACAAAGTCTGAGATATTTTTAATGATAATGTATCAGTAAAAGAAAAAAAAATAAACCCTGTTTTTTCTTATTTACATCAAGGAAGAAAAGACCCAAGAGAGGGAATGATAGATGTCCAAACTGCATAAAATGAAAGCTTGAATAGAGAAAATGTACAACTTTTCTATCACTGGGAATCTTTTAAAGATTAAAACATGCATGAGCTTGACTTTTCACTTGCACACTCAATTACACCCACTAATAGTGTGAATAAAGTTCTTCACATGTAGCTGGTTGCATTTTATATTCCCCTTGCACCATAAATGACCACACAAGGCTATAGGCATGGAGAATCCATTTCCCATAGATTTCCAGCATATCACAACCTGAGGATGTTGCTTTATTCTTCAGTACCATGTTTGTCACCCAAGCTAGAGAGATATGAGGTAAATTCTATCTGTGAATCACACCCAGAATGCTTCCTAATCCGAGATAACTACTACCTGATGTCATATGTGTTTGGAACTGATAAGGAAATCTTTTAAATTTCCTATTATCTTTGATTAGATATGGGTTTCGGTTTTGATTTAGTGTTAGGCACCTACTGTGAGGAACAAAGGAGGTGTCACAGATAACAGAGAGGTAATTGTTTTTAAAAGTGAGATCCCTAAGAGAATAAAGAGCAGGTTGTTGAAATTTCTTCTCATTTTATTGATTATCCTTTCACTATGATTATCCAGCTGCAGAAACATATGCCTTCAAGGAGATAATCTTATCTGTGAGATGACTAACATGCATCTAAATTTTCCATTGTTACATACCACTGACATGTCTGTAAGCTAGATCCTTCTGAATGTGTCCAACACCAATGACACTGACTGGTTTTCCTTTAGGATGAGTACAAGCAATTCTCTTTGAATTACTGTGTTCTTCCTTCATGACTCAAGTGTTGGAAAATTATTTGCAGGCAGATGCTGACAATTTCCTGAAGAAACTTCATGGTTCATTACCTCCCTTTATGATAGCAGCAAAATAAATTGCTGTAAAGTCAGTTAATGTGATAGAAAATGTTCACATTTCCAATAATAATAATAATAAAATCTCAATCCTGCTCTCTAAACTCTCCCAAAATACTTTCCAAATCACCTCCCCTTCTGCTTTTGCATGCAGATACTGAGTATTACTTTGTGCTAAGTAGAACAAAGGTTGTCTCAGTGATGCAAATACTGCTGGTTTATGATGCTGCTTAAACAGATTCTTCAGGAAAAACAACGTGCATAATTTAGTGTGGCTGCTGGATGAGCAGAGGAGGAACAAGGAATGGGGCTTGTTGCTTCTGCTGTGTGCTGCTTGCTAAGTCCCTAACATGAACTGGAATTACAGCAGGCAATAGAATATTGGTTAAGTACATGCTCACGTTTTCCCTAGAGAGGGATGGATGTAATATAATAAGCATATAACTACTGTGTGTATTCTGGTGATCATAAAATGAATACTGGAGATACAGTAAGTAAGAAAGAACAGACAATCAGGCTTTGCCAAGTTCCAGTGCCTTTGCTATACTTGATATCAGCACTATTTGGAAGTAGCTGTGCTGGTTTCTGTTTTCTGGAATGGTCTCATGGCCAGGCTTTCAAAGAGGCTTTAATGGAGCTGACTCTTGTGTTAAGAGGGTAAAAATATTTGGGTATTTTGGAGTTTGCCCCTGCCAGTCAGAAGAAGGATTTTCTGCAGGGTGAGCCTGGATTCTGGACTGTGTTGGCCCAGCCTTTCTGTATTATCATGGCTCATGACTCTCAAAGGGGCAAAAGGCAAGGAGGTGGATAAAAATATTTGCTGCAAGTGGGGGTGGGTGGGTGGGTGGGGAACAATAACTAAAGTTGCATTTTCTTGATCAGCAAAGATGATGCTGCCCAAACAAAAGGACAAAAGTGGTGTAGCCAAATGTGACCTGACCCAATAAAGGAAAATTATTTTGAAAAATCAGTGCTGAAGAGCTTGCAGAGAATTCAAAGAGATGATATCCCTCTGTTTTAAATGGTAAAGCAACAGAGTTTGTAATGGTGGCTGCACCCAGGGTGGGCAGGTAATTATGACCTCTGCAATGTATTTGTGCCTGGACAAAGCATGCAGGTAGCAAATCATAATCTCATAGTGAGCAAATCATTCTAAAGAGGGGATTTGCATCCTAAAAGCATGCCCTAAGACAGAAGATAAATCTCCTAAAGCCTGTATTTACCATATATAGCACATATTTAACTCTGGGTGATGTGATTTCTCTTCCAGTTGAGGCTAATAGCACGGCTCAGAATCCAGAGGTATGCAGAGATGACAGTGTTTCAAAGTGTGGATCACTGAACTGGCTGACCGTTTCAGAGGTAAGAAAGAAATGGGGTTTCTGGGGATTGGATGAAGCCAGGGCTTGTGTCCTGTTTCTTATTTTTTTCCATTAAGCCTGATCAGTACATAAAGGAAGAGAATCAAAATGCAGACCTGGGAGTTCATTGCTGACATGAAAGAAGACACTCAGCATGAAGGCACAAAGGCACAAGAAAGAAAGACAGGGAAGTAAAAGAGGAAGCAAAAGGCAAAACTTCAGTAGAAAAATCCAAAGCATCAGAATGGCTGATTTCAGCTTCAGAGAGTTGCCCTGAGCATACATTAAACTGGGTTCAGCTGCTGTATGTACCATCAAATATTTCATATTAATAATTAACTAGTCACAGGCTGTCAGAGCAAGATTCAAATGGATGGAAGGGGAGTTTGGGTCACCTTCCCTAGGACTGAGAGTTTTAATGAAGGGATAGCTTTACTGCACTGTTGAGGAATGATGAAATACTAGGCAGAAGGATTAAGGGATATACATCTTGAAGGATCCTTCCATGCTCGCTCCCCCATAGGACAGTATTTAATTTTCTCTTTTTATTCTTCTCCTTGATACATTGCCAGTGTGTACACATAAAGGGCTTGGTCTCGCCTGCCAAAGTGTGATGTACCCCAATGTCCATGTCTGGAAAATCAGCTTACATATATGCAAAGTCAACAGCAAAGGCACTGTGTATCAGGAACATGACTGCATGCAATGACTGTTATAAATCAGAGTGCTTGGTGTGTCTTTGCTGGACACATTCTCATTTATCAAGGTGATTTTTAAACCTGTGCCTAATTCCCATGCGTGAGAAATGGGAATTCACTGAAATCTCTTGCAATGCCTTGTTCTGGCTTTAGATTTTCTCCCCAACACCCCAGTTCACCTTCAAACCTACTTGAACACGAACATAAATGATAGACTGCAAGGCGCTGGGTTTATTGCCTTCCCATCGATCACTGACGGGCGGTTACAACTCATGCCATCCCATGAACAGCTGGAAATGGCACAGTCAAAGCCCAGGCTTTCCCTGCTCCTCTCATGAAGGGGAAACGAGTCCAAAGGACACCAAAAGCCTTTTGCAGCCTTGGCTGCAGGACCCAAAGTGACCACTGCTCCAGAGAATTGCTCCAGGGGAAGCAGCAAGCAGGACTTAAGGAAAAAAAACTGAAGAAACAATAGTTTCTTCATAATCAACTGGAAATGTTTATGAAGTCAGGCTGCCATTTGCATCTCTAGCTTGGGGTGAAAAATGAGCATAAAAGCTGTGCAGAATTACCTTTTTTCTAGTCCTACAGAAGGACAGACAGACACAATGACAAGATCTGAAAGCCCAGAAGAAAAAGTGGCACATTTCAAAGAGCTAATTACAATTTCTTTCCCTTAGAGATTAATCCACTGACTGTAATTAAGCTCCCTCTATTTTTGAGATCTTGGCAAGATCTAAGAAGAGCGCGAGCAAACGAGAGAGTGCCCTTGCTAGCCAAGCAGATTTTTTACTAAGCTCTATCAGCCCTAATTAATAGACCTTTGTGTAAAACCAACGAGAAATCAGATTTCCAATAGAGCTGAATCAAATGGCCTTGGCTACCTCTGCACACACAGTTTGTTAGGAGCTTGGCCACAGCCAGGATTTACACATTCAGAGGATGAAAAGGAGGCATAGGGGGGAGGCAGGATGAACGAGCTCCCCCTGCCCCTTCTCCTTCTTCTCCTTTTCTGCTGCTTTGTTCTGTTTGTAATCTTAGCAGATGGCTGAGGCAGCCTGGAGAAGAGATTGTCTGAAACAGGCAGGTGATGAGGCCAGCAGCAGGGACCCCGTCAGCAATTGAAGAAACTGATACAGCTCTCTAACCCTTTCTGCTAACAGAAACCTTTGTTATTCTTTTGCTCACTTCTATGTTGCATTTTGTGGCTTTATGACAGACAAGAAAGATGCCAGGAGCCAGATCCTCAGCTGGCACAGGCGAGGTAGCATCACTGACATCCCTAGCGCATGGCTGGTCTGTGCTAGTGCAGCTTTAGCCCTTAATTGCTGTGCAGCCCAGCTCTACTCTTCTCCTCATGGCCTCTCCTTAAGTATGCAGGCATGCTTCTCTCAGAGCAGGGAGGGCCTAGCCCTTTCCAACAGCTGTACCTGGCAGACAACATGTTTTTCTTTCCACCCACACCAGGGTAATGCTTTGGGCAAACAGCGGTGCAACAGAAACTGAACTGGGTCACAGAGAGCACTCAGAGATCCCCAGAAATCTCTAGAGACAATATTGACTATGCCAACACCACCCTCAAGAGCAGACTTGACTGTTTTCCATACTGGGAGTCTGTAAGCACAGTGTCTGCTCAAGGTGTGCTCCCTGCAGCAGCTGCAGGGATTGTGCTTGCCTGAGCCTGCTCTGTGGGCTAGGATGCTCCAGCTGCATCCAAACAGTCCAAGAGTAAACTGTTTGTGAGGCAGCTGTATGGACTGAAAGTGGGTGGGATGTGGGGCAAAATGTGTTCACAGCCACTCTGGGGCAGGTTTTCAAAGCCACCAGGCCTCTTCATCTTCAGTGATCTTTTGTAATACAGATTAAAACCAGGCCACTGCCAGTAAAGGTTGAAACAACTCATTCTCCATTTCCATTGTAGCTCCCAGCAATTCAGTAATTCAGTGTGAAGAATTAGACCTTTAAGAAAAGAAAAAACAAAAACCAAAAAACTCCAAAGAACAAACAAACAACAACAAAAAAAAAACAACCCAAAAAACCCCCCACAACAGCCAACCTATCAGGTATTTAATTCCATGCAATAGATTTTCTGACCTTACTCTCATAAAAGTTAACAGTGAAAATCCAGTTGACTTGAATGGGAGCAGAATTAGGTCCTATTACTGCACTGATTAAGCTTTCAGACCAGACCAGACCAGGGCCCACAGTGCTTTTCAGTTATTGCACAGTCAAAGACACAGCTTTGTCACTTCTTTGATTTGTGGATCATAACAACATGAAGTACATTTATGTGCTAAACAACAATAGAAGGCTTGTCTTTGTAGTTAAAAAAAACAAACTGAAAGCTCCAAAACAAAAGCTGAAATATCATAAAAATAAGGTTGCATATTTTTCATAGCTAAGCTTATATACAGTATAAATGTCTTTTGTTTGTATTTTTTATTCTTTCTGGAGAATTAAGCATTGAATTTATAAAAATAAGGAAAAAATACTATTTATTTTCTTAATCCTCATTATAATTATCTTTTAATCCCTTTCAAAACTTTTTTTTTAATAGGACCTTAATATTAGCAGTTTCTCACTTTATATCATTGCCAAACACTGCTAAGACCTCCTGTATATCTTTTAGAAATAGAAGCACTTGTACTTAAAATGTAGAAGTATCTATTTGAACCAATAACTCTTGAAAAAAGATAAAGTTTGAACACAGACATCTCATAAAGGAGGTTTTTTCTGGTAATTTGAAAGCTTTCTTCTATAAATGCAGTGATCAGGATGGGAAGAGCATTACATGCTCTTTTTACCTCTACTACATCATATTTGTTTCTTACCTGTGGTCATCTTGAAGTGAGAGCTACAAGTTCTACAGAGAGAAGTGAAAGAAAAGGCTGATCACCTCACAAAAGATCAGAAGTATGAACGCTCTTCTGAGGTTTCCTTGATCTGGCCAGTATTATGGCAAATCTTTCAAGCTTTGGCAACAGAGATAGGTTGCCCAGGGAACATGAGAAACAAAGAAAGAGGCTGGCAATTTGTCATGATCAGAAGCAGGAGAACCGGAACATTATCATCACATCTGGAGGCAGGGAGTCACCACCAGCTGCTGAGTCAGACATCTGAACAAAGAACCTGCAAGAACCAACTGGAAGGGGGGACACACAGGGGGTGAAGTGGGAAACTGAGAAATCCTGCATGTCTAAAGCCAGAGAAACCTCAGAAAAGCCCTTAAGGGTCTTCCAGCTGGTCCCAGTCAGGACAGAAATGCAGAGAGTCATCAATCCAAAGGGGCTGGCAGTGCATATGGCTCTTGGAGGAACAGGTGTATCCCACAGCAGTTTTCTGCTTTTCAGAAGTGAAGGACAACATCACAATAATAAAGGACACTGATGTCAGGCATCCCAGGTTGATATATGTGGTGGGGATCTGCACCAGTGACATTAGCTTCACCCAAGGCGCTGTCCATTAAGAACAGTGGTACCTTTTAGACCATTACAGATCCTAACCAGCCTCTCTGAAAGGTTATAGGCTACACTTTCAAGCAATTAATTAAAGACATGTTGGTGTTAGTGAACATTTATTAAAGTGCATCTTATCCTTCGTGCTCTTAATCTTTCTTTGTAATGTGCAGTAAAACTGCATTATCACACACCCCTTTCTCTTGGGGCACACTGACAGACTCCCTTGGCCAGTAGCAACATTTCCTGAGTTTCCAGAAAATGACGAATGATTTCTTAATGCAGAAGTGCTGTGGCTTCACTGCAGTCACAAAAGCAGATTAAATTAGTATTGACCTTGGTGCTGCAGTAGCCGTGCGCTATCAGGAGAACATATGACAGCTCTGCACACTGGTTCTCATTCTGCTTGAAGAAGATGAGATCATCGCTGACCTAAAAATTGGCAGCTGTGCCTGCACCAGTGAAATCAGCCTGGTTTCATTGACCTTGTAAAGAAAGTACCAACATCTATCACGTATATTTGAAACTTCAAAAGGGAGAGTTTTCCAGAAACTCGAGCTTCTTGGTGACATGACTGATTTGTAATATGGGAACCGGTACCTCAAACTGAGGATTGTTTTGTTCTGTCCTACTGGCATCCCTCAGCCTTTGTTCTGCAGTCACATGGGGAAGATGTGCTGCTGGTAGGATTTCCAGGCTGAAATGGTAGACGGACAGTGAAGCTAAAAACTGTAAATAATGCCAAGGGATAGGGAGATCTGAAGGAGTCACTTGCATAGCTTGGTACTAAAGACTAAAGTCAATAAGAAGGTGTCTTTATCATATTAAGGAAAAAATTTGTGGGTCAGCTAAGGCTCCAGTGCTGCTTGCAGGTGTGTGAATTTGATCTCAAAAAGGCAGACATTTTTTAAAGAAATTTTTGTGTTGTAGGTGGGGTGTAGCAGGAGGACATATCCAGCTCAGATGAAGTTAGAGCTGAGAGTAGGAACCTCTGAAGTACAGAAAAAGGTGCATGAAGCAGCATCTACTAAAGATCAAAATTTTAAATCAGCCTATTCCGATTATGCATAGCTAAGAGGACGAAAGGAGGTGAGTCAAGGTGCTCAGAGCTTGAAAAAGCTGGATATGTAGGCAGGGGACGAGCAATGTAATTCAGGGAAGTGAGACCCTGGTCAAAACATTAGAAGACTGAATTCAGGACTCTAAAAACAATAAATCAAGCTCTAGTTACATCTGAAATGATAGCAAATGTAAGTCAGTATGGTTTCAGGTGTGGCATGTCTCATCACACAAACCTCTTGCCCTTTTTTGTTAGGATTACTGTCTGCAGAGCTGTGTTGATATCTGTGCTTGTACCTCTGAAAGCCATTTGGCTTCATAGTGCATTATCTTCTGATTGAAACTTGCACAGAATGAAGAGCCCTTTCTTGGAAAGTGGTACTGAACAGAAGGACATGGGGGTCATTTCAAATAATTATCAAACCACAAGCACGTAATGCAGTGTGGTGGGAAAAATTGGCCAATGCAACCCATAAATGTATAATAAAGGAATATGAAGTAAAAGAAGGAAAGTGATTTTGAGTTAATGACAGCTATTACTATACTTTGTCCACTTGTCATTTTCATGCTTCAAGGAAGATGTGAAATACTGCAGGAAATTCAAAGACAACTACAGGGATGATCCAAGGGCTGGAAGGCAAGCCCTGAAGACAAGACTCATGCAGGCAGAGAGGTGACTTGATCTGTGTTTATAGATATTTACAGAGAGAAATGAGACCTAGGGCGATATTGTAATGCCATATATAAAATCATAACAAGATCCAGTATCTGTAAACTGAAGTTAAATGAATTCAACCTTGAAATAGAAGAACCTTCCAAGCAGTGGGGGTAAATAGACATTGAAACAGCTTACCACAATGGTGATGGCTTTGACACTGCTTCATGTCATTAGAATGAGATCAGTTGCTTTTCTGAATGATGCATCTTTAGCCCAATGCTGTCAGAAAGTCTGTGGTGATGCAATTGTTTCTGGCTTTGGGAGGGAGGAGGCTGAGCCCCACGCCTGAGATCAACCCAAGCTGAGATGGAGGCAGAGTTAGAAGGGATGCAGCCCTTGGGTGGTGTGAAGGGTTGAGAGCGAGGCTGGTAACTCAGGGCTGTGCATCAGGGGTGGAAGTTTGCTGTGGGAAACCTTGGAACATTACCCCTTGATTGCTTCCTGTCTGCAGTGGTGGCCACAGACTTTGCAGGAAATCGGTATTTCTCCTGCACTGGGCCTGTGCCTGGGAGTCCCAAGACTTATTTTGAGTTTTTAGACCCTGTTCTCCTCACATTATTGAGGCTACATAAGGTTTATATACAGGACAAAAATTAATCTTGTTATAAGGAATGTTAAGGAGCAAAACCAAGATAAATTTTAAGTGGTGATAAACTTTATGGGTGGAAGTTAAAGTAAATTTAAGAAAAGGTTTGCCAACTATCTATAAAGCATGAACCTCTCTGATTCAGACCAGGGAGCACAGTGGTTTTCACTCTCAGGCTGTCCTGAGAGACATCCCTGCAAACCAAAGCTCAGTTTTATGATAACCAAACAGCTTCCTGCACTGCTACCATCTGTGTTTGGCTGGCCTGACCCTGCTGTGACCTGGCCAGGGCAGAAAGCCATGGGAAAACTAACCCCAGAAGAAAAGGTGTGTTGCTCCCTGCTTGTTCAGCTACTGTACTGAAGAATCCTGACCTCATATGAATACCAGCATCCTGGAGGAAAGAGGACATGAGTAACACATGGGGATGATGATGAGGTGAAGGACTGCTCATTTTGGTGATGGCTTGCCTTAGGTATGATGTCAGGTTATGCTCAAAAGCCACATAGGTTCACCCATGCCACCTCCTAACCTCAGGAGGAGACCTTGCCATCACAGGAAACATCTAAAGGCCCACAGCTCAGGAATCACAGAATGGATAATGTTGGAAGGGATCACAGTGGGACATCTGGTTTAAAATCACTGCTCACTCAGTGTTATCCTAGAGCACATGGAATAGGATTGCATCCAGATGGTTCTTAAATGTCTGCAGTGAGGGAGACTCCACAGTCTCTCTGGCCAGCCTGTTCCAGTGTGTGGCCTTCTTGTTCCAGTGTGAGGTTCTTCCTCATGTTCACAAGGAACTTCCTGTCCATCAGTTTCTGCCTCTTGTCCTATTGCTTGGCATCACCAAGAAAAGCCTGGTTCCAACCTCTGACACCCACCATTCAGATACCTACAGACTTTGGTGAGGTCTCCTTTTAGTTTTCTCATGTACTGAGATGAGGCTGACCAGGCCCAGCTCCCTCAGCCTTTCCTTGTCAGAGAGATGCTCCAGTCTCTCTGTCGTGCTTGTTGCCCTTCCCTGGATCTGCTCCAGGAGCTGCAGGTCTCTCTTGTACTGAGGATCCCAGAACCAGGCACAGCACTCCAGATGTGGTTTTACAAGAGTAGATAGTCAGGATCACCTCCCCCAAATTGCTGGCATTGCTCTTCCTAATGCATCCAAGACTGGGAATTGGAGTAGGTGATATCATCCTGTCCTTTCCAGTCCAATTTGGTGTGCTTCTACAGTAATGATGGAAAACCATCAGCTGACAGGAGGACAATGAGAGCAGAGACAACAACACATTATGTTGGTCTCACATCAAACATGGAAATGTTTAGCCCCAGCTCTAGGAAAAGGTATGAAATAGGGTTTTTCCTGGGGTCCATTGACTGATGTATTGTGGACAGTGGTGGCTCTGCCAGCTGGGTTCTTCAGGAGTGTCTCAACAGTTCTGTTTTCTTCTAGTAATTCTGTAGAGTCATATAGATCAGATCAGGAGAGAATCTAGTGGTTCTAGCAGACATACAGGCTCTCAGACACAGCCACAGTTGAATCAGCAATGTTTGTCAGCAGTGCTTATATGTACATAAATGCACAAAGACATCTTACACTGAGATTTTCCTACGAGGATCATAAATTTGTATTGGAGTACTTTTATTATAGCATGCTTTTCTTGTCATGAAAATATCAGAGTATAATTTAATCCTCCCCTCTTGCTGCCTCTCTTTTCTTTTTCTCCCCTGAAGAGAAGAAGCTTTCAGTAAATAGTGGCCAGGAGATGCCCCGAGGAAAGCATGGGCCCCCATAAATAGGAAATGAAAGAAAAAGCTGCAATCATAAAAGACAGGGCTAGAAAAGATTTTATTAACATTCTTCAAAAGATATTGTGTGAACACTCACCACAATGTAATCCTCAAGCATATAAGTTCTCCTGAAACATTGCATCTTCTAAAGGCGAAAAGAAATATTTTTTATCCTGTAGTGTTTCTAAACCCATGTGATTTTTTAGCAGTATGTTTTCTTATAAAGCTAGTACATGAGAAAGGGAGAACAGGTCAAAACCCTTGCAAAAGCTTGTACCAGCACCAGCTGATACAGTTTGCACCAACACCATCCCATGAAGTTGTTATTTGCATTCCCTTCCTAAAGTCAGTGAGATCAGCCCTCAGGCTCTGATCTGGGGGGCTGGCTGGCACACTGGCAAAGGCAAATGTTACAGGTTTGGCTGTTTTACAATTTGCTGGCAAAGCTGCAAAGAACCGTGTGATACCTCCAGAGTTGCTGAGTAAAGACCCTCTGTCATAAAAATTACCTTCTGAGCCTGAGGTTGCCACTGTCCCAAGGACAGCACAGGCTGGATTTGCAGTGGGGGAGGCCAGTCGTGCCTTTGTCAGCCCTGGGGCAGCCTGGGATGTGCAGCAGGAATTGCCTTGGAAGTTGAACTCTGAGCTCCTCTGCACCCCACTGAACTCCCAGCCCTGCAGGAAAGAAAACCCCTGAACAAAAGGCACAAGTTAAAATATCCTGGTGAAGAAAGACATTCTGCAGCACAGGAAGCAAGCATGTACTGGTCAAAGAATTAGATTACTCAAGGTGGTGACTCACCCAATAACTATTCAGTATTTGTGGTTGAAAGGGAAACCTTTGCCAGAAAATGACTAAAATCCATTGGCACAGGCTCTGAAGGAATCATGACTGGGCCTAAATGACTGTGTACGCAAGTGAGTTATTTTTCCACCCCTTTCCACTGAAGCAAGGCAGAGGATAAAAAAGAAAGGAAAAACACCATCCCTGTTTACGTAGGTTATTACAGTGCTGGAGCTGCCTCCAGGGGCCTTTCCAGCAGCCGCTGTCGCTGGGGCCAGGTTCAGGCTTACATTTCCCTCTTCAGGCTGGGCTGTGATTTTTGTGTTCATTTTAAAGGCTTGAGTTGGCAGTGTACAGCTAGCTCCAGGGCA
The DNA here is from genome assembly GCF_029582105.1 of Oenanthe melanoleuca. Classification (NCBI taxonomy): domain Eukaryota; kingdom Metazoa; phylum Chordata; class Aves; order Passeriformes; family Muscicapidae; genus Oenanthe; species Oenanthe melanoleuca. The sequence continues at coordinate 35,003,600 of NC_079336.1, forward strand.
TCCATTCTTGCTTCACTGGATGGTATATAGGAGCAGAAAGAACAAATTCCAGGATCTTGCAGTTTTGCCACAGAAATGAAAAACAGAGTGACTGGCTTTAGCAGGCTGCACCAAGATAATCTGGGACTAATCTCAGCTCGATCTCTGCAAAATGCTGAGTGTGGCTGTGGCTTGTTGCTCAGCATCTGGCAGGATCAAACCAAAGTCATCTCAAGTAACTTGGAGAAAGTACCACAAATATATGCAAAAAATCAAGGACGTGGAGCAATCAAAAGATAAATGAGATGTCTATTTTTCTTCCTACTGATCTCCAAAGTTGTTTTCATGTTACCCTTTCCTTTGTTTAACTCTGAGATCCCCAATGCCCCGATTTTTTCCTCCCTACAGCCTAGCAAACCTTATTTACTGTCCTTGTCAAAGGTCAGTGAAATATTTTGGTGGCAAGGGCTGTCAGCAAACATGCTTAGAAAAACGTGAGTGTGTTTGGTTGTGTTTGTCAGATTTTTGTAACTGTAAGGGAACTATGCAGTAAGGCAATAGCCTGGCATGCAGAGATGTGTGTTTGTCTCCAGTAAAGGTTAAAGGACAGCCCTGGCATCGTTTAGAGAAGCCTTCCCACACCTGGTTTTCATTTCCTTTTGCTATTTCTGGTAATGAAAATTGGAAGTGCTGCCATAGATTTGGGATCTAGAAGGCCTGCTACACGTTTTCTTTTTCCTTAAAGGCAAGTCTGTATTTAAATCAATATTTAAGGCTCAAAAAGATGAAACCAGGAAGGAGAAGAAAAGGAAAAAAAAAGTTGGTCTCTGCTATTATTTCTTACTGGGAAAAAAATTTTTATTATTTATAGCTGGGAAACTCAAGTTGCCTTTCGTTCTTCTCAAACCTCTACTGGTTTTGCACCAGAGAATCCACTGTGTGTTGAGCTGCCCCTTTCTGGGGCAGAGCTGCAGAGTCTGTTTTACGGCAAACCATCGAGCTTCCTGCAGTAACAAATTCCTTTCCAGCACTTTCCTCCCTGCTCGCCAGTCTGCCTTTTGTTCCCTGTCTTTCAAAGCTTGGCTGTGCCTCTTGAAGGAAAGGGGCTGGCCCAGCCTGATGCACTTTTTTCTGCTTCCACGCTTCCCCCATCCCGACTGCTACTGAGATTTCCCCGCAGATTCTGGCAGCAATTTGGGTGCTCAAAATCCTCAGGGAGATCCTTGAGCATGTCTTCCACTATAGTGACTTGGCTTGGCAGGATCTTTGGGTGCGTTCTGTTTTCTTAGGTGGGATTTCTCCACCCCCTAAGGGGGGAGTGTTCCCACCAGCCCTGACAAAACACACTGCTGCTTTAATGTCTCTGTAATCAGCGCAGACAAAACCCTCAGAGCAGTTCTGCATGTAAGTTCCTATCTCACCTGAGTGTTCAGAATATTTCCCCAGCGCACACAAAGCCCCAGCTTAACTCTTGTGCTGCCTGGCTTGGAGAAACCACCTTGAATGCTTGGGTTTTGTGGGATTCTAACTCCCCCAGCAGGGTATGGTCATCACAGCTGGAATGTCCCCAAAAGAGGAGAACTATTCCAAGTTTCCGTAGCTCGGCAGTCTGTGGGTGAGTGTCCTGCACTCGCAGCCTGCTCACAGCAAATGCCTGGGGATGTCAGCACAGGTGCTGTGTCTGTGGACTGGTGGGCAGACAGAGCAGGACAGCTCTTTGCATCCTGTTTGAGATGACTCGGCAAGTTTTGGCAGCCAGCTCCAAGTGAGAATTCCAAAAGGAGCAGAGTATAGCTGTCTCTCAGGGGCTTCGCCCAGTCTCCTCTGGGTGCTAATGGCCACCTAGTTTCACTCCCTGCTCACCCTGCCGGTGTTCCAAGAGCTCAGGACCTGGCTTTGCGTGCTCTGCACTGGGCCTGCGGGGAGTGTGGGTTCCTGCCCTGCGGAACAATTCCTACAGATCCGAACCGCTAAGGCAGGCAGCGCTGAGAACGGAGCAGACTCAGCCTCGGCTGTGCCAGCATTGTCAGGCTTGTCTGCAGATCTCATCTTATGATTCCAACCTCCTCTTTTCCTATAAATGCTTTTGGTCCTCCGTGGTTTTTGGGCAAATGATAGTGATGTGATGTCTGGTCCCGTTTTGAGTACATGTGAGTGTGTAGATCGGAGTGTTTCATTTAAGATCTGGATGAGACAATCTCCAGAGGTTCCTGCCTACCCCAGCACCTCTGTTATTCGGGGTGTGAGATTCTATATACCAAGCGACATTACTGCTCTTCCCGCTCTCTCCGCTTTCAAATCCCTTTTGGTGCCTCTCTGTGCTTTTGCACTCCATTAAGGTCATTAGCAGGCACTTAGGAAGAGCGTAGTTTGGCTTATCCACTCTGAGATCATCTGATCGAAAGGAGAACTTTTAAAAAAGGTGGCCAGATTTCAAACCTCGCAGGTCAGAGTGGTGTTTTCCAGACATTGCACACTCTCTTTTAGCATTCATAACGCAGGCTCCATCTCTGTCTCACAGCTTGGGAAGGGATTCTCTCTGCTAGCTACTACCCTCATTTTAACATGTAGGACAGAATCCCAATTGCTGTATACAGAGAACGAAACTGAAGATGACAGGCCTTGAAAAAATGAGCAGGATCTGGTCCCCAGTTAAGTGCAGCACTGTGCTTAGCTCCGGGGAAAGCAGGAACGATGCAGAAAAGTGATCTCCGCTGAGGCATTCCTTTACTATGGGTTTTGTAGCTCATCTTTATTCTCTGTCAGGGTTTCCTCCACCTCCTTTAAGCCACAGTGGACTGTTTGTGCTCCTTTGAAAGAAACAAGCAATTGTTAATAAGTATTTCTGATGCATAAAGGAATGTTACAGCAGAAGCTTTTGACTTCAGCAGTATCAAATTGTCTCGATTTACTCTTAGGTTTGTTGTTTTTGGTTTTGTTTTTTCTTTAATAATATGTGCTGAAAGTGCTCTAACATCCCCCATCACATAAGGATTCAGACTTAAACGGCAAACCCATCCTTTCTGCCTTTGGCACTTTTTGCTGCTTAACCATCTACTGTCACCAAAGTCGTGGTGAGAATGGTGTGCTCTGCAGTGCTGACTGAGCAGGTGACATTTGGCAATACCAAGCCATAGAAATACCCAAAGCAGTGCCCCTGCAAAGCCCAGGGCCCCAGACACTCTATCTATCTATTGCAGAAAGGCTGGGCAGAAAGCTGGGGGAAGCACCAGGAGCCCCAGGTGCTGTGAAGGGCTCTGGTGGTGGGTAGTGCCACTGCCCACCTTGTCTGTGCTTCCCAGATGAAACATTTTCCTCATGAGGTGCCCCATGTGATCAGTCTTGCTTTGGTTCAACTATTACTGGAATATGACATCATCCTCTGTGTTCAGCCTTTCAAACAAATGACACTCACAGGAAATAATTGCTGTGAATGTAAGCGATGTGGTTTTTCTAACCTAATTTTTTAGGAGGAAAGATTACCGAGTAAATGGCACTTAGTCAAGAACACTCATTTGTGCTGATCAAGAAGCAAAAGTTTGAAAAAGTAGTGTTTGAGAGAGAGCTGACCTTCTGCAGCAAAGTGTTGCTTCTTCTTCTGGTGCTTGTTGATTTTCATTTGCTGTGGTGCTCTTAACTTATAATTCTCTAGAAGAAAACAACTGCCATTGACCTAATGATGCTACTCTAGACATAATAATAATAATAGTAATAATAATAATATCACACCCAGCACACCATAATAATAGCTCACATAAAGACATTCCATAAAAAAGACCCTAAAGAATAACATTAACTTTTTTGTTTGTTTGTTTTTGTTTTTGTTTTTTCCTGAATAAATACCACACACAACTTGGAAGGGTGCTGATGATGAGACATGGATATTTCACTTGGACACGTGCACTGGCTCATCGATAAGGAGGACAGGAATCTGGTCTGTGCTGCTCTGGCAGAGTGCAGAGGACACCAGCACCTCCTGACTCTGGGCAGGTAAAGATTTTTTCCAATCCCAAATATGTATGTGGCAAGAACATGGACCACACCTAGTTAGGGCTTCATTTCATCCCCTGTGATGCCAGTGGTCTCTCCTGCTGCAGGAGAGCTTTTTGGACAGCTTATTTAAACACTCATACTTAAAGACTAAAGGCCCTCAACCACTTTCTGCACGAGGCTGACTCAGGATGCTACTGGCTTTGGATGGAACTTTGGCAGCAGTGTCATTACGTGCAGAAAAACAATGCAACAAACTGGGTCAGGAAGGGAACACTTTTCCCATACTTCAAATTACCACAAGAACTTCAGGAAAAAGAGCATCACCTTGTCCCTGGAAATCTGACACAAGCTCAGCCTTTAATTCCCCCATTGAAAGTGTATCTGATGGCTCTTTCTCGCTTTCTTTTTAGTTCTTAACAAGATGCCTGTTGCCCTCGGGTTTCTACCTAAGTGTTTGAGATCTTATCCCAACACCAAGAAAATAGGAAGAAAAGAAACCCACAGTGCAATTCCAATAGGTGGAGAACATAAGCAAATCCCCATGAAGTTTTAGTTGGAGAACAGAGCCCCAAAGCACATGATGGAATCAGTAAATGCATGATAAAAATGCATTCTCTGAAGCTAAAGAAACTGGCTCACAAAGTTTAAACAATTCTCCAGTACCTCCGGTGCTCCTGTTTAGGACCAGCGCATTATTTTGAATTCTGGTTAAAAGCCAGACATGGCTGGGTAACTGTAAGGAAGCCAAGCAGCAGAGACAGCTCTTATGTTACTACAGAAAGTAGTTACTGCCATTAGGAGATAAAGGAGCACAGCAATTGCCCTTAATTTAGGAACAAAGAGCAGAGGGATGACTAGCAGCTGAGGGAGTCCACATGCACGTGCACTAACACAGAATCTATAGCATGGGGGCAAGAGGATGCATTTTCAAGATGACATGGAAAGAACCCATTTTGAAGTTTCCAGACTGAGTAAAATCAATATCTAAATGTTTCAGTGAAATGTGTTTGATGTTGTCTACATGTAGAAACCCAATAGAGGCCACTTATTATTGAATAGTACTAGACTGAGCAAAGTAGGTCATATTACAGCTTTGTTTGAGAGGCAGCACTGTACCTGCCAGAACAGCATCCTTAATGTGTTGTATCTGGCACTGGAGAATAGGTAGGATATGCACCCAAACCACCTGCAAGAATGAGTACAAAAATGAGCAGATCTCATCTGTGATTGTTTTCTGAAATAATCATTGGTCAAACTGCCAGAGTCTGTCAAGTGGCTACTTGAACTCATCTCACATACCAAGCATTTGCTGTCTATTTATAGTGGGGCTGTGACTGCGGTGGTGCTAAGGTCTGTCAGCATTTCCATTACAGGCTCTTATAACTTGGCAGGATGATACCCCCTCCAGGCTACAGCCTGATGTGAAGGATGGGCTCTTGTTTTAAAACAAACAATACTTCTTCTTACCTTTGGTTTATTTTCTTAAATGCATTAAAAATCCTTGGTGTCTGTTAGACATTTTTGTTCCTGTTCCTTTAAAAAATAAAACAAAAAAGGTAATCCTGATTTTTTGAACAAGATGGCCAGAGATCAAACTGTGTTTTCCTGTAGGGGAAACAGAGATATCTAGGGAACTGGAAATGGCAAGTGGCTGCCCCTGTGCATTATTGACACAGTTGCTGGCTGATGGCTGAATGTGACACAGGGATGTTGTGTTCCTGTGGAATGTGTGTGACACTCTCCTCTAGCCGTGCAGAGGACTGTCAGGTGTTCCTCACAAGCTGTAGAAAGCTGCTTCACTGTTCTGTTTGACACCCTCTAACACCATCACATGTTTTGGGGCATAGTATTTCAAGAACAGGTGAGTCTGCCCACACCTGAGTCTGGGCATGGCCCCTGCCTGCATGGACACATCTCTTTCTGAGTTCAAGGAAAAGGCTTACCATTGCTTCTCTCATTCCTCAAGACCCATTGGATCTCACCTCAGGGAGAGCCTGGGATGAAGACAATCCAGCCAGTGTGCACTGGGTGACTCCACCCATGTGTGCTGCCTGAATTGTGGTGACCCCACCTGTGGCAAGAGCGCTGTGCTCACAGCCACGCTGCACATGCCTGTACATCCAGGGTGTCTGGAGACCCCTTCTTTACCAGCAGCAGGTAGAATGGTGGGGCAGAGTGTGCAGCATGCCCAGGGCACTGCTTGTGCCTCTGCAGGAGGTGTTTGCTGGTGTGCCTTTCCTTTTCCTGCCTTGCTCTTGTCATCTGGCCCAAGAGGGATTGCAGTGCCTGGCAGCCCCAGCTCCTTGCCTCTCTCATGTGGAGTCTGGACCTGTATTGATTTTTCTGCCTTTCTCAGACTGCACTCATCCGTCATTTTATATTACTGGAGATACCATTAACAATAAAATAAAGGATGAAAAGTACAGAACCCATTAGAGTGTGTTTACTTCATGTGTATGAGAGAGTGAGTGAAACAATTAAAAGCATATCAGCTTATAAACATGCTGATACAGTTATTAGCACCGTGAATAGCACTCAGAGTCTGATACCAGGGGATTGAGATGAAATCTTCCCTTTCTTTTCTCTTTCTCTTCTTGGGAAGAAGAGAGAGTGATCTGATATTTCATAACCATGCTGAATGTATGCAGCCACAGACATTGTCCATGAGCAAGATGAAAAGGAGAGCAAATAAGAAAATAAAGGGACATTACACAACCACTGGTCCGCAGTTGGCTTCCACATGAATGAATTTCAGACCCACAGTGGTAAAACTAGAGTGACAAGAAGTTAAATGTAAAAGGAATACACAGTAATACTGTCGTGGATCTAGTTTCTAGTAAGCAGGGAAAAGCTTTAGCAAAAAAATATCTAGCTTGATTATTCTCATTCATGCAATGATTTAACCAAAATCCTTCTAAGAGCTTGATACCCTGAAAGAATGATACAAGTGAAAATAAATTGTGTGGAAATATTAGATAATAAACAGACACTCTTTTCCTGACCACTCCAGTGTCATATGGAAGGAAATGATCTGCTCTGTGTGGGTTGGAGCTTTTGTTTTTATTGTCTGCCCTTTTCCCTTCACCAACCTCAGGTGACATGTATGGCATCTGGAGCGCCAGGTAACGTCACTCCAGCCACTAGGAGTGAGCACACCTTGTTGGTGGTGCCAGGTCTCACACCCTGGGGTTTAGACCCTCTTACTCCAAAGGCTTGGTGTGTGTTTGGTGTCTCTGTGGGCCAGTGGCCCCTGTGCAGATTGCCTGGCACTCCCAGGTACTGTCACAGATGGTTGGGCCAGGTTAAGACCAAGCCATTTTCCAGGCTGACAGTACTTGAGAACTTGTGTGAAACAGAAAGTTATCAGAGAGTTTTCACTGCTATTTGAGATGGGAGGTTTTTGAATGTTTTTTTTATGAGGTCAGTGTTGAAAAAGCATGGACTTTCTGTATTTTTATGCTCCTCTTTATCTTCTCTTTTTAGTCTGTGACACTGTGTAGAAAAGAGCTCCTACTGTGATGATGTCCTGGATAATGTATGGATGTGGGGTGGGTGAGTCAGGCACGACAGGGGTGCAGAGGTGACATGGTTAACCCCATGGGTGAACCTGTCACAGCCACTGATGCACCCTCACCTTTGCACACCTTCCTGCCCTGGGGCAGGCTCTTCTTGGCCAGAGCCTACAGCCCTTGGTCCTGCTGATCTCTGCTCCTGTGCTCTTGTGGCTCATAAGAGCTGGCAGGCCAGCTGAACTCAGTAAAACGTGAGAATACAAGTTATGTGGGCAGACATTGGTGTCCACAAAGTGCTCTCTGGGGCAACCACCTTCAATCTCTCTAGAAAAGGATAGATATGAATATGGGTCTCAACTCTGCAGAAAGTTGGTTGCTAGCAATTAAGGAGTTTGTGCACACCCAAACCTCCATGAGTTCAATTGCATCAGCACAAATATCTCTGGAGTGATTTAGGATGTGGTTAAACCCATTTACCTTGTGTTTGTGGAGAAGCCTGAGTGAAGATCTGTAAAGGATATCTATGTACAAAAATCTACCCAAGTTCAGTGAGGAGATGCATTCATATTGATCAAAACCTGTATCTCACCTATAAACTAGATGATACTAAACAACAGTGTGTTTACACCACATTGATAACTCCCTGTGGTGTAAAGCCATGGTGTCCCAATGCATGAGTTTCTGCTTGACAAGGGTATGCATGGCAGAAGACCAAGGGGAAATAAAAGGAAAAAAATACCCTCAAAGTTAAATCATTTGGTAAAGGGAGATCTGCTGTGAAAAAAAAAAAAAATCAAACTCTACCATAAAACCCAAACTGGTGTAGTATTTTAATTCTGCTTTGAACAACAAGCACTGCAATCCTTTAGCCTCTGATTCAACAACATTTGGAGCACAGTTAGGCAAGACAGCATAGATCCAGCAAGCCTGAGCGTGCTGTGAGAACGCCCCGTGTCGGGACATTTCCATGGCCCGGGGCAGGTGGCAGAGGAGCAGCACTCTGGGAGTGCGGGGTGGCTCTCTCCTTCCCTGCTGAGCAGGAGAGTGCACAGGGCACGCAATATCAGCCTCTGCACACACACCTCGGCTCCTGTCCTGGGATCAGGAAGGAAATGCTGACTAACAGAAGAGCTCTTTGGCAGGGTGGTTTGTGTCACTGACCCCCCAGCAGTCAGCAACAGTGAGCTTTTGATTACTGACTCATTTCAGATATCCCAAGAATGGAAAAGCAACTGAAACATCCTAAATCTGTCAGAAATTTCCTTTTGATTCAGGTATTTGCCTACCCAAGTATTTATAAAGATCACATCAGAACAGCTTCATGCCTTGGTTTTTGTTCTCAGGGAAAGTGCCAAATGTAACCATAATTTCCTTTTCTTGTGTGAAGAAACAGAGCCCAATTTTTTGGGTCATGAGGCCATGTGGTTTACCATCGTGTCACAGATGTGCTGTGCAATGCCTCCAGTTGTGTGTGGCTCTGCCAAGGTCCTGGGGGTGCTGAGAGTGTGTCCCAGGGGAAGGGGCTTTGGGAGCCAGAAGGGCTTGCCCAGAGAACTCATACAACAAGATCTGAAACATCTGCTTCACTGGGTGAGCAACTGGGTACTGGGGTGAGTCAGGTAATTTGGGATGGCAAGAATCTTTTCATGTCTCCTTGGGATGTTGGGATCCCTCTCTGCTCCCATGCCATGCAGGGATACCTGGCTGTGCACTCATGGGAAAGGGGGTGGTAGCAGCTGGCTGCTCTCCTTGTCCGTGGATTTGGCTGCTTCTTTGGGTGTATGGGAAAGGGAGTGTCTGGGCCATGGGAGGCATGATGAGGCTGTGGTCAGCCATCAGGGTGCTGCTGATAAATGGGCTGTGCAGTAAGTAACACACTGTTAAAATAGTCACCACGGATTCTCAGAGGGGATTTCTGTGGTGACTAACTCCCAAGGGCTGAAATACTTTCTTTAACTGAAAAGATCCTTTATTTACATTATTTTATTTTTCTTCAGAACAAGCAAGATGACTGGAAATATAAAACTGCAGAGGAGAAAACCTTGTGAGTGAGGAAATACAAGAATAAGAAACAATGAGAAGTACAAGAATAAGCCAAAGCCACTCTGCTCTTTGCTTTGCCACAATTATTTCCTGACCTGTTTATTTCAGTAAGTGCCTATTAATGGGCTGACTCCAGCTCTCAGATGTGTGAGCTCCTACCCCAGTAGTTATGTTGAAGTAAAACCAAAGTGCAAACAACAGCCCCAAACCCTCCACAACCAGTTCTTGGCATTCAAAGGGTTAGCAAGTGCTAATGTAGTAATTAAATGTACCCAATGCTTTCTGACTTCACAGATGACATTCTGTGGTTTGCCTGCCCACCCAAAATGTGTGGGAGGGCAAACCCAAGTCTTAGAGCTCTAGCTGCACTAAGTGTCTCATCACTTTCCTTATCAAGATTTTCACAGTCACTGGGAAAGGGTTGCACCCAGCAGCAGGAGACATTCCAGCGCAGGAGACAAAATTACTTTCCTACAATTCAAGTTGCACAGGATTCCTGCATAATCACACTCCCTATCTCATCATTTTCTGCTGTGCACCTTTTCCCTCCTATGAAGTTTTGCATCACTTCTGCATCTGAATATAGAGGAAACTCACAGGAGAAGGCAAAAGTTTAAAGCAAAAGTGAAACACTGCAGCTCCATGGACTCCTCAGAGGCATGGCTGGGGTTGTTCTTCGGTGATCCTGAGTACTTGCACTCTCAGGAAGCCTTTGACAAAGTCCCTGACAAAAAGTTCATAGAGGAAGTAGTTACAGGTCCAGTTGTATTCGATGGGAAGTGCAGGGCAGAAGTGGGCTGGCAACTCTTGGTGTGGCTAAGTGCTAACAAGAAGAAGCTCCCAACAGCTTATCTAGAGCAAGTGTTTGAAATATGTCAGTCTGGAGAGGAGGGGAAACCACTGCAGCCACAGGTGTGCACAACTTGCCACGGGTGTGACTGGAGAGAGGGCAGTGAGGAGCAGCAGGGGGCTGGGACAGAGAGCGAGGTGGCTGCTGGCAGCAGTGGAGTAACACTTCTGGAGGCTTGGCACTGCTGGATGCTTGCCTAGCAGATGTACAGAAAGGTGAACTTCTGCATGCCCTTAGCTTTTAGCAGTCAGGTGGTTTAAACAGTATTTCTGTCCTTGGGTACGTGTATTTTGAAGCAGATACATCACAAACATCTTCCTCTCGCTGGGGGTCCTCTGCTGGCTTGGTGCTGCTGACAGATGCCATCTCCCTCCTCTTCTCTCTCCTTCCTCCTCCTCCTGCTGCCGCTGCCAACCAGGACTCTCACTCTCCTTCTGACATTGTTTTCCAGGCTGACTGTGGAGCTGATCCAGCTCTCTGATCCATCAGAATATGCTCTTTGTTTCTGATGTTGATTTCCCTCTCATTTCAGGAGCTGGTTCAGCTCAGTGAGGGTTCAAAGAAATGCTGGTGCTGCAGGTATTAAGCACTGCTGGGCATGAGTTCATCTGCCTGGTGGGAATGTTGTGAGGATGAAGTGGGCATCCCCTCCTGGCAGCAGTGATCCTGTTGACTCCAGCTCAGTCAGGGTGACTGAGAGCTCAGCTACCAGAGCTCAGCCTCCTCCCTGGCCCATCACCTGGGAGAGGCTGGGCTGAGTATTCAGGTCACTGAGTGTGCCTCTCTAACCAAGCTGGAATTAAAAAAACACAAAACAAAAAACCACAACAACCAAGCCAGAAGGATTTGTGAGTATTTTTGTAAACAGGAACATTAAGACACCACATGCTATACCATAGCTATCAGAAAACAAGCAATGTGCTTCAGACAATTAAAAAATGAGTGAGGTGGTAACATTCACATCTCCAAAAGCATTATAAATCTGTGATGTAAGGTATGCTAGTTGGGAGGTGGCTCAGTCTTTCTAGAGAGGACACAGAAACCTGGTGATAAAACAACTGCAGTGATGGGAGACTTCTTATGAGAGGTTTGCTAACAGGGCTTACTCTTATTGGGCAGGAGGTGAATAGAAAGGGACAGAGCATCCTGTGGCACACAAAAATTGCATATAACATCAGCTGAGATAAAACTAAAGTGAAACTGAAAGATAACCATTTCCAGTAAAAGGTAAATACTTCTTCAGCAAGCAATCATGTTCATTGCTACAAGATATGAAGAAAGTAAAGGGACTGTTAGGCATTTAGACATTTGCATCAATAAAAGAATATGTATTGCTAGTCTTTGTAAGATACCTGGAAAAATTAAGGAGATAAATACTCACATTGCAGATGATTTTTCTCCCTAGTGCAGTAAATTTGGAACTGTTTTGAATATCACACTACTCCACAGCTGCTTTATAAGATCCTGACACCTTTTTCTGAAACATCTGAAACTGGCCAGATTCATGCTGGACACAAAATGCTCTAACCTTCTATGGAAATCCTCCTATTCCTAGCACAATAATGAAATCATGTGACCACAAGTGCAGAGGATGTTGGAAGCTCATTTTTCTGACACTAGGAAGCAGGAATGTCTGAAGGAATGGGTAATGGTATGACCCCAGATGCCCATCTCTGTCTCCAAAACAGTGATTGTGAGGTGCTGTGACAGCCTCTGAGCAGCCATATAGAGGCATACAAGGCAGAGTGCAAGACCCATCCCCTCTTCTTCCCAGCTTTAACTCAAGAAATATTCAGCAAATGGTGTAATCCAGGATTATAACAGACTTTCTCAACAAATGGCACTGTAGGCCTGTGTGATGTGAGGGTCTTCTTGCCACTGAGGCTAAGAGAAGAACAGCACCCACCCATGAGAAGCATGTGCCAAGAAACTCAAATTAAGAAGCCTGTTCCATGTTAGATTAACAGCTCTTAATGGCTTTTTGATCTGCCAGTCCGCATGAATTTATAGTCAAAAACTAACTTGGTTTGGATCCATAAATAATCATAAACAAATGTTGGACCAGATAATCTTTCTCCTCCGTACAGAGGAGGATTTTGCAAACCTTTCAAAAACATTGTGTCTTGTTGAATTTGGGTAGAGAAGTTAAAGTTGCCTCGAGGCAGCTTTAACTTGTGTGACCGACACTTACAAAGAGAATCACAGTAGGTTTTGCTGACCTTGGCAGAATCAGAGGTCGTGTTTCCACAGATATGCCCTTTCAGACATATTCCCCTGACATGTTCCCTGAGAAAAGGCTTCTTTTTGTACGTCTACAGAATGTAATGCATGTCCTCACTTTCATTCTTCTCTCTTCAAAGTATTACTGAGGCTATCGAGAAGGAAATTAAGTCCCTTTTAGAATATTTCAGTACAATTATTCAGGGCAGGATTCTCTGCCACGCTCTTGGGTATTTTTATATTTATGAGCTCTCTTTAAGGTTTTAATGGGACAGCAGCCACAGTAAGATGAACCAAATAGGACTCTTAAAGACAGACTTGGTACATTAGGAGCAGATTCTCATTCTTATTAATTTTGTAATTTTTATTCCTCTAAACAGTGGCAGTGATCATGATGTGACTTGTATTTGAGTGAGGTACAACCTAGGGTGAACCCAGCCTTCAGAGTCTGGCCCTTCCTTATTCCACAAGAAAAGCTCAGACCTAATGGCAGTAATTTCCTGCTGAAAAAGAGCTGATGGGTGAGGGAGTTATTGGATCAACAGATCTTAGTTTTCTCTGCGACATTTCAGGTAAAATAGGGATGAAAACAAAGCATGGGAAAAGAATAAGGTCCAGAGGGCTTGAAGAAGCCTAATACAAAATATTCTGCTGCCCTTCATGCTTTCTGTGAGTTGCCCCTTTCAGTTTGAAGTGAGAGAGCACATGATGCCAAGGAAGGATGGATAATACCATAACTGTGTGTGCTCTTATAAATTTATGGTAAACCTGAAGCAGCTAATGGAGTTTGGCTTTCAGGCAAAAGTGCTAAGCTGGGTCACATTTAGCATGGCCTGAGATCAGGGGACTGTGACCACCCAGAGCAAAGCCCCAGCTAACTCAGTATCCTGTCTCTGTATTGACTGATAGTGTGTAGGAAAATGGTTCTGGGGTGCCAGTGATACAGGTATATTCCCATTTTCTGACAATCTCTAACCCACAAACTTCTTGAGCTGGAGGTAACCCCTTTATGCAGAATAGCTCAGGATGGTATTTTTCTACGACTTTATCCAACTGCTTTTTGGAAACCATGCCAATTTTTGGCAGCTACAGCATCCCATAGGAATTAATTCCTCAATGCATCCTTAGTTCTGTGAAAAATTGCCACCTTTATTTTGAAACTACCGCCTTCTAGGTTCAAGATGTGATGCTGTGTACTTCCCACTGTATAGAAAGAGTGCATAATCATTCCCCATCCAACTAGTCCATGTCATTCAAGGTTATCTTTCATTTCCCTATTCACCTCTCCAGGTGTAAGACTCATGGGTTGTTTACTTGCATCCTGAACATTTACTTTGGTACTTTTAATCACTGGTGATGTGTGCTTATCTGCTTATCCTCTTTGGAATTATGTCCTTTTGTTTTGTTTTTTTTCCAAGATTGATGAAGGACTGGAACTCCACAGATGCTTCAAAACACAGGAATAGCAAGGATTTGGGGTTCTGTTCATTTCCTAATAGTCCCAGCTATACTAGTTGCTCCTTTGGTGCTTCTAAACCCTGAGATAATGTTTGTAGAAAAGATTCTTGTAAGACCAGAATTACTTTCCTGAGGGTTAACAGGCACCTCCAAAGTCATCACTTATCCTAGAATTTAGGGTTGCTTTTCCTTATATGCATGGTTGTTGTGTTCATAGACACCAATTTTTGTCTGACATCTTATTGCCCTGTTGTTTTGTATCATAGCACTGGATTGTGATTCTGCACAGTCATCACTCATTTTTACAGCTTCAGTGGCTTAGTAACATCAATAAACCTCATTAGCTTACTCTTCATTGCCTTTTTTTGGTGGTTAGTGAACATGCTTAATGACACTAGCAGAACAGATCTCCACAGGACTTCCAGGTTTATTCCTACTCTTTGTTTCTTTTAACTTTAATTCATGAACTTTCCCCCTAGTTTAGCATCTTTATGAGCCCTTGGTAAGGGATATTGTGAAACCTTGTTGTAAACCTGTTCCTACTTTATCAGCCAAATGAGCCACAGCTGCATGTTTGTGAACTCTAGAAAACACTGCTAAATTTGTAAGACACAGCTTGCCTGCACAACATCCTTCATGATTCTTCTCTATCACATTTTCCCATGTATCTGCTTGTTTTATGCTTTTTTAAAAGTTTCTACTGTTTTTGGTTTGGTTGGGGTTTCTTTGGGTTTTTTTTTTTTTGGTACAGCTGACTTTGGTACTGATTAGGCAGCTCCCAGTTTGCCCTGTCTTTACTTCGTGGAGCCAAATGCCAACCAGTGATGCCTGAGACATCATGAAGAGCAGCCTGGAAGACAGAGTCATCCTGAAATGTCCAAGGGATGCAATTATTGCTACAAAGACATTTTCAGGCCTCCTTCCTGGAACTGCCATCTGCTAGAAGATATGTGAGCATCAGTTGCTATGGTAGCACACAAAATACCATGTCCAAACCCTGGAAACATGGAGTATAGGTCTAGAGCTGGGCTGTGGACCAAGAATCTCTGCAAGGTCTGGAGGATGAGCATTTTATCTCTTTCCTGGCCTATGCAAAGAAATGTTTTTACTGTTGTAGAGTCTCACAGTTGCCATGAATTCAGTGGCAGACTTTGTCAGCCTGGTTGGGAATGGCAATATGTGAAGCTTCTTGTAAAACAAGGCTTACTTTTGTTTTGCAAATCTCCCACTGGAGAGGCCTGTAAGGAGCAGCAATGGGCTGCAGTGAGACATTTTGGTGACTGTTTCCCATTAAACTTATGCAACATCCATTGTGCTTGTGCAGCCTGTTGCAAAAAAAATGGATGCCATCTCCAGAATGTTGGCTGAATATTGATTTAGCAAATGGTGAGAAAAAGGGAATGAAATAAAAGGCTATTGTAGCTGGTACTGCATATAAATAGCTGGGAGGTTAATTTATGTTATTTATGGAAATCTGGAATAGTGGGAATGCTCTAATGCTTATCCCAGCTAGACTATTAGTGCTGTTCTTATATGCATGCATCACCATGTTATCTAAATGTTGCTAAGCCCTCTTTAAAAGCAGTCAGGCAAGGCTTTAAGCAGACTAGAAGGGCGACTGTGAAAAAAGTATAATTTTCTGTAACTATTTATAAACCTAAAGGGGTGCATGTAAATACAAGTGCGTGTAAGAAATGCTTTTATTTACCAAACAGTAGATAAAAGCTGCAATAAAAGAAGAAAAAAAGGGTCTGCTTCTCCCAAAAAAAAAAAAAAAAACAAAACAGCTCAGGGTAATTTTTTTAAAAAAACCATATATATCTAGTTGACTTGTTAAAAAAAAAATTCTGCTGAAAGGGTGCACATATGACTAGTGGAATCTCTCTGAACAAAAGAAAACCCTTTATACCAAGCTGCCTTGTACAAAACACAGACTCCTCACTCCTTTGGCTAGGCAAATAACATAAATTAAGGAACATGCAAATGGAATATGTATCTCCTCTCTTACGGGAATGATAACCACAGCACTTCTATAGGCACTTTGATTTGCTCTCAAGCCTTCTCTTTTAAAGGCTTGTGGAAAAGGTGTGACAAGGAGATCCAGTGGTGAAATCACTGTTGTGCATCAGCTAAAAATACTCGGTGGTCAAAGCAGAGAGCGGATGGGAACGTGGCAGGGGTGGGGAGGGCGGCGAGCCCGCAGTGTGTGTAAACAAATGCCCCAGCGACAGCTGGAATGTACACAGAGCCATTGTTGGAGATTTCCTACACCTTCAGGGGCTCATTCTTCTGCTGAGATGCACAAACATAGATGCTTTTCTGTCAGGTATCTCAAAGAGCGTAAAAGCAAAAGCCACCTCTAAATATAGAAGGCTGTCACATGCTGCCTTGAGTCACATTTCAATTTATTGTAAACTGCAGCGTGCCTGGCACCACAGCTCTTTTAACCTTGGCGACGGTGTTTGAAGGCGTTTTTCATTTGGGCACATCCCTTTCTCCCCTCTAATTTGGAAATGCAAATGTAGATGCACAGCTGATAATCAGGCAATTTGGATGGTCCTGTAGAGCTCTAAAATGTACAGGCATGTTTGAAACAACATGGGAAGTGGTGGTGAAAGGGCGAGCGAGTGGATGAGTCACTTTTAAAGCAAAGCAGGCAAACTGGGGAAAAAATAAAAGAAAAGAAAAAGATCTGTGTCTTGACTCAGTGCCCAGACTCTTAAGATGATGCTTCACTGCAGACTCTGAAGTTCAGCTTATTTTTCTTCTCATTTGTTCTTTTATTTTTATGTCTTACATAATGGAGCTTTGATTCATAGAAATCTATTTATATAGTCTAGGATTTGGGCCAAACTCTGAAGTCCTAGCTCTGTCTTTCCTCAGGCAAAATGGCCATTGTGGTTAGTGATATGAATGAGGTTTGCTAGGACTGTGTGTTCAGGGCTGGACTCCTGGGGGGTTATTCTTGTTCACCCTGTAATTTCTTATATCCTCACTGGAAGAGTGATTTCATGTACGGAACTCTAGGCTGTGTTGCAGCTGGAGGACAAATTTCCTGAAACAGGCAAAATATCCCAGCTCTCACTGGTGAGGGCAATATGAGCTTTGCTCCCTCTGCATGCCCCAAGGCTACCAGCCAGGGTCCCAGCTTTTTGCCTTCTTCCCCTCTCTCCACATCAGTCCTGCAAGAGCACAGATGTGGAAGCCACATGCCAGCTGTTTGCTGGGAAAGCCCTGACATGGGGTGGGGGTGTTCTCCCCCTTCCTGGGGCTCCAGCATGGGGTACTGGCTGTGGAGGAGGAGCAGCTGGACCGGGAGGCACAGGCACAGCCCTGCTGCAGTGTGTTTTTGAGGACTGCACTTGGCTGGTGTGATTGAGGACAGGCAACTGAGTGGGATCTCGGGAGCTCAGAGCAGGAGCTGGTTTCCTTCAGGGCAGCTTTGCTCGGGGCATTGGGTGTGAGCAGAGGACCCACACTGTGGGTCTGTCCCAGGAGCTGGCAGAGCCAGCTGACCTTTTATCTGACAAGCTGGCAGCAAGGAGACGGCTGCCAGGGAGAGAGCTTCCCACTGACATCAGAGTTATTCTTGGGGCTAGATGGAAAACAGAGAGAGATAATGCTATTTGCTGTAATGATGAGGCTGATTTCGAATACTTTGCATGAAAATAGCAGCCCGAGCCCAGCTAAGTAGGTCAGAGGAGCAGAAGTGAGGGAGATTGCTTCGCTGTGGCACCATGACCAGGGGCTGGAGGTTTTCTCTAATAAAGTACAAACCCTAAAAGGAGCCCCTTCAGAGCCCAAAAATGTCCAGGAATATTCTTAGCAGTCTGCTGATAGCTCAGCTTATCATCCAGCATTTCTTGCAGTGTAAATGCTCTTATACTCTTGATTTTCTGTTGGGGTTTCCTGGTTTGTTTTTGGTTTGTTTGTTTGTTTGTTTATGGCTGCTGGTAAGATTGCAATATCCATGCTAGTACTACCTCTTGGCCATATTCGATGACACAATGTTCATATTTTTAGCCAAACTAAAAGAGCTCACTGTAATGATTCAGGGAGAATCAGGGAAAATGTTTTCAGTGTATATTGGAACATGCAGACACACACACACACATATTTATATATGGCTCTCTCAATATATATGTGACAATTTTTGTCTTTTGACTGATTTGTCACAGTCCAGAATGCAAGAGCCATGGGGATAAGTATGCCAGTTTTTGACAATACCAGAGTAATGAAATAGCCAAGCAAGCGCTCCTTAGTCCTTCACTTCCTCAGCTATTATTCTTTGAATGCTGGAGATAAATGTCGTTTGTAAATCCCACTCCTTGCTAACATTAGTACTATGCATATGCACTCTCTTTGACAAGTAACCCTGCCAGTGAAATCTGTAAGGCAGCAAACTTTAAAGTTTTCTTTTAAGCATGGGTAATTACTGACTGGGGGCATCTGTCTCTGCTGAACACCCACACTCACTCTTCTTGGAGTGTTCTGGGTTGGTGACTTACAGTCAAAGAGCCTTGAAACATTTGACATCCTTTCTCCTAATTATGAACTTTGTTATCAGCTTTCTCTACTGGAGTGGCTTTTCCCTTCTTTCCTTTTCTGTTTCCTTTTGGAGCACTAGCTAAGCCTATGGCCCTCAGCTATGCTCCTTTTGACATACAGCCCAGCTAACTGAGCTGACCCACAGGGTACAGGACAGCTCTGAATGACCTGAGCCTGTTGGCTCAGCCACTGCTTGGGCTCCTGCCAGCAGCACCACACAGCAGAGAGCAGAGCCACTCTAGTACAATGCTGTCTCACATCAAGAAATCTGAGGAACTCACGTGTCTATGGGAAATCATCCCTTCTTCAGAAGAAATGTGTTGTTTCTCAGAAACCTGTTTTCTCCAGGTAGAAGTTTGTGTCTGGTTTTGTTATCACAAGGAGGCACCTTGAGGGGTACAGCCCATGGAGGTAAATAATTTAGTCCAGAGGGCAGACCTACTCTGTCCCTCAGCACAGAGAGAAGAGCTACATTTTCTCCCTGTGGTGCTCTCCCTGGCTTTACCATATCAACCTGGGGCTGATAAGTTGCCCCAAGCCAGTGTCACTTGTCTGTGCTGAGCTGGAGTGAAAGGGCTCTGAGGACATTCCAGATCTGAAGTCTCCTAAGGTCCCATGAATTTTCTTCTGGAGTTGCCTGCCTTTCTCCACTGAATCTGGACAGATCCTTGAGAAACTGGCCTTTGAGGTCAGCCCTAGAGAGGAGGCAAAACCTGGTATTTGTGAATACCTGTATTCCTTGTCCTTCCCAGCCATGCTGCCTTGAAGACATTGATATTGAGGAAAGGATGGAACCAGATATTTTTGTGAAGATGTGAATTGTTTTCTTATTCTATATGCTCTCCTCTTTATCTTCCACTGCTATTCTGTTTTTTGTTTTGCCCTGTTGTATTTGCTGCAAGATCATCTGTTCTTAGTAATTTTTTCCTAGAAAGAAGTTGTTGGTACTACTAGGAGGAGGGAAAGTGCTAAGTTGCTTTTGGAGTAGAGAGAGAAATCCCTGCTGGGTATTTAACCTACATTTGTTTTCAATTTACAGAAGTGTTCAGGTTCTAAGTCTACTGTTAAAGATAAAACGAAGTAGTTCAAGTGCTTCAATAGGATTTAGCCAAATTACTGTAAGAGCTATACTAATGAAATTTGTAGTGTCTTTTCACAGAGGTCATGAAGTCTTGAAATAGGGAGGAGATTACTGGACAAGGTAAATTTCCTTGGAGCTGACAGCCTTACCTTTCCCCAGACAGCAGCTCATTTTAATTGTAAAGGAAGGTATTTTCTGTTCAAAGCTCAGCATGGACTGATGTATCCAACACCACTGGCAACATTAGTCCCTGGCAGCCCTAGGCAGGTTGATGAGAGAAGCAAATTCTGCAAAACAGGGAAACAAAGGCAAGTGGGAAGGCACACAATGCCCTTCTTGTCTGCATGTATGTGAAATTCATTGTCAGAAGCCATCTTTTCCTCCAACAGTAGGAGAAGGCTGTAATTGTGGAAATTCCCAACAATGGTTTTGGAGTAACAGAGGCTCTAGTGCTTCTGGGCAGAAGTACTGCATGTTCAAAGGGACAAAAGGGAAGGGCCATTAAAGCCCAAGAAGCTATTGCAAGGAAGGATATACACATAGTTCCTCTGTATGAAGCTGGCAATTGAACAGCTTCCCTTGTTGCTTCTCCCAGCACTCTTCTGCCAGATTGGCTGTATCTTAGATTCTGTGCTGTATCTCATAATACAGAACTGGTTAAGGGCAGGGCAATTTTTAAAGTTCTGCTCAAGGATTTTGATTAGAATTTGTCTGTTTAGGAAATTTTTTCCTGATAGAGTGCTGTCTGTGCTTTTGATGTGAGTCTGTAATTTCACATTTAGACTGCAAATACAGAACATCTGTAGACCCATGTATAAACAATCACATAAATTGCTAGCAGTGGACAAAGGAATCACTTTGTTGAAGCAGGTAATTGATGGGCAAGTAACCCAAAGGAAAAGCTGACTCTTCTTTCCTGAGAAAGGTGTAACAGGCCTTCTGGCATAAGGATTTTTAGATGTTAGTGGAAACACTTTTTACTTCCAACCTAAGTAATTAGTATTTTCTCTTTAAAAAATGTGCCAAGTTTATGCCACAAAGATTTCTTGTTCCTACTCCATCTACATATAATGTTTCCTGGCTGACTGGCTTAATAGCTCTCAGCATCCAGCACCTTAGCATTTTTATTGCAGCAGGAACTTTGCTGCAGTGGTCATTTCCTTTGCCCATTGCTTAGACTACCCAATCATCACTTTTTCTTTGCTGGCTCCTTTCTCTGTGGTGATCACATCCCTGTGCTGGCTCTCATCCCTTTGTGATATCAGGCAGAAACAATTTCTCTGTGCTTGCAAGCTCTAATAGAGCCTGTCCCCACCCTGCCCATAAACCTTCATTCACTGTCAGGAGGCTGACTTCCACCTTCATCACCACAAGCAAGCACCTCTGCTATTTTCTCCTCGGGCTTGGGTGGAGCTCCTGATTAAAAGTGTGTAATGTTCTCTCCCTTTCTTCCAGCTCCTGCTTTCAGAAAGACTCATTTGAACACTGCAGGCCAAAATCTTGTCCGTAGCTTACTGGACCTGCAGGATGGCTGAAATTGTCCTGTGGTTTGTTGTGTCTCTGGATCTAGTTTTTCATGTGTGTGTTGTAAGCAAGGGCTGTGTTCTTGTGCACTGAGCAGTGGAGATCCCAAGCCTGTGACAGCCACCAGTGACTCATAGCCTGGGAGCGTGCTAGGGCAGAAAGAGAGGAAGGGAGGGGAAGGTACAGGGGATTTTAAGAAGCTCCTTTCCCTCCCTTTAAACTCTCTCTTTGATACACCTCAGACCCATCCCTTGGGGGGAATGATGTGCAAACCTCACAGACCTTTACTTCAGCCTCCAGCTCTGGCCTGGCTTTCTCCAGGAATGCAGGGAGCTACACAGAATGCTTTCAGATATTGCATTACAGTCTGAAACCAAGGCAGTGCTCTTGAGTGGAAAACCCAAGTCAGCCTCAAAGAATTGGGAATTTGGTCAACAGCCAACTCCTTCTGTGCTTTTCACATCACCCTGCCCTCCCTTTTCCTTTAGGCTTAGTCCTGGGGAGAGTTGGGTTCTTGCTTTCTCCCGGAGTTTTGCTATTCTGAACAGTGCAGAATTTCACTGTCAGGTGCATCCTCCTTTTGCAGCTATCTCTGTGAGGAGAAGCAGCACACACAAGAGAGAAAAGAGTGTTGTGAAGGACTGTTTATAAATTACTTCAGTGAGACAGAGTGATGTGTCATTCTGGCAGAGAGCCCATTAAAGAGGAAGCACTACTCTTGAATGCATTCAGCTGGGGTTTCTGAGAACTCCTTTATACCCACTCATTATTCATTTCACATTCTGGAAGTGGATGGTCATGTTTGCCTATGTGACGCAGATCTTAATAGTTTTCTGCAGTACTACATCATTTAGCTCTCAGCTAATACAGACCCAAGCTAGTAATTAACATTAAATGCTGAGAAATGGATCTGATGTGATGAACACTCAGCACATAATGAGAATGCTGTGATTTCTTACTTGGAAGCCATCGTGCTCTTACAACATAACCAGTTGTTACAGATGCCCAAACAGAATTGGGATTAACAATAGGATCTGGTTACACTTGCAAACCTACTTGCTGCTGCTCTGGTGGAAGTTGCACTCTCGGGCTCCAGTTTGACAGATAACAGCTCTGGCATCTGTTGTCATTTCACAATGGTGTAATGACATTTATTCCACAGAAATCCCAGCTGAGCCATGAATTACACCTAGATCAGACACACCACAGAAAATGCAACTGGGTTGGGGACGAGGCTTGCAAGCAACTGCTCTGCAATGCCAGGGTGTACAGCATGGAGTGGGACATGCAAATTAACCATAATAATTATTAGTAAAATTATTGAAGTGCCAGCAAAACTGTAACCTGAGCATGTCAGACACTGCAAGAACAGCAGTTGGTTTCTCCTGGACAGATAGGCAGAGAAACAAAAAAAAAGCCTTGACAATGGGCAGGCTGGAGACTTTTTTCTTGATTGCCCCTAAGAAGACAGGTAGGAGGTAAATATGCTGCAGCCCTTCTGTCTTCTGATGGTGTTGGGATGCTGGTGGGGGTAGTGACTGTGAGGGCTCCTGTGGGACCATAGTCTCCTCAGGGTTAAGGATGAGGGAACAAGGGCATGTTCCCAGCATCCCTGTGTTCCAGACTAAGCTATAGAGGGGAGAATATCCCTATCCAGCAGAGCTTCACAGCTCCAACCTCTCCACACTGCAGGGTCCAGGCACTGAAGAGCCAGCCAGGGGAAGACTTCTGATGGAGAAATGAAGAGAAAAGCTGTTCCTTGTTGTAAGAGAGTGACCTTACACAAAGCCCTCGCTTTCCCTGATTTAGCTGCCAGTGCTGCTGCTGCATTTCTCTGTGAGAGGGGAGAAACTCACTGTGGAGAGACAATGAGAGGACATGGCCCATAGGTTGCCCCATTTCCCTGTTTTTTCCAGCGTGGATTCTCAGTGCTTGTGCCAGGGGAGGAGAAGGCACACAAAGCACTGCTTAAAAAGAAAAGGAGAGTGGGGTGGCCCCAGCTGCCAAAGTGCCTTCATCTAGTTCTCCATCCAGGAAGAAATAGGATGCTATGTTTAAGCACAGCAAACAATGTGATGACAGCAAATCTGGGACTAACTGCATACTTCTTGTGTGATTTATGTCTTGGTTTAGGTTTTGGGGGGCATTCCTCTGTAGGGCTGTATCTCCAGTTGGAAAGCTGCAATGCAGGTGGAAATAAAAGACAAGTGAGGGAAGGGGTAAGAGATGAGAATATGGGAGAAACCAGATGAAAGCAGAGGGTGAACCTAAAGTGAACAGAACAGAATTTGCAAAGACTTGAAACAGAGGTTTGATCAACTCATGCCAGAGAAAAGCCAGCCTGTACTGTGGAAAATTTTGAGTGCGCTGTATCAGTCTTTAGCCTCACCCTGACCAAAATATTCCACATCCATATCAGACAGGTAACAAGGAAAGTTCTCATGAAAGTTCACACACAGCAGCAGTTTGGAAAATACAGTGATGTGAATCCTAATAGTGTAAATACAGGTAGAACACTGACAGGTATTCACTGAGTTTACCCTGGAAAAATTAAGCATTGAAGGGATTCTAGTAAAATTGGAACTTGTCTCAAGCCCAAAGGCTGGATCACAAAACTTGCTCTTCTGATGAGTGCAAAGAAATTCCTTGCATATGGTCATTAACCATCTGGCTTACCATGAAACATCTTATTTTTCCTTTCCTTCCCTGTTAAAAATACACTGTTTAAACTGTTGTAAATTGAGCTGAATAGAAAATTTTGTAACAGATACATGGTGAACGAAAACACTACTTCAAAGCCATCTCTCTTGGGCTTATGGCTTTGCTCTGTGTATTTTTAAGATTTTGTGTATTTTTAAGATTTTGTTTGCTTAGAATAGCCTTCAGTTGAAACAGCAGGCATTATAATGTATCCACAGTCCCCTCCTTGACTAAATTAATCCCAAAAGACACAGAAACAGGTTCTCAAGGGGGAATTCTTCATGTACCCTTTCAGTCAGTCCTTCTTTTCTCTGTGCTTTTATTTTTCAGTTTTTAATGTAGAAATGTCACAGTCATGGTCTGTCTTGTTTTTAGGCTGGTAATTCAATTTCCCAGCTTTGTTCAGTTTTTCCTTGAGCTGTAGGATCCAAAATGCACAAAGGAAAAAATAAAAGTGTTTGAGTCCAGTGGGGTAGCTAAGGTCAGCTTTGGGCCCTCAGTATGAATGGGGAAAGGATAATCTCTTGCAATGTGCCTTCATACACATTCTACAATGGCATATATTAATTTTTAATCTATTAATTTTCTAAATTATTCATGTCAGAGAATTAGAATAAAAGGAGGAAAGGAAATGGCAGACAGAACCTAAAACCAGCGTTTCTGTTCAGCCAATGATTTCTTTCCTCTCTTGGTTTGCTCCAATTCTCCTTTTCTCCCCCCTGATACTCTTGTGGACACATACGGTGCCTGGCAGCAGTGGGGGTACCCAGACCTGATGCTCCTGAGGCTGAGCTCTGCAGACACCCCAGTGCTGGTGCCAGTGACAAATCAGGGGCCTCCACCTCACCCTAGCCACTCTTTTCCCCCCTGCAGGGATTCTTCCCCATACCTGTGCTGACAGTGTTGCTTGTGTATCCCTGCTGTAAATTAGGTCAGGCATCTCTTCTGTGTGAAGAAAGATGCAAATGTATTTTTTTGGGTTCCTAGGCCAAAATCCATTTAAAATCAGTCTCAGAATGGATACAGTGCATGGACAGGTCTATGATTTGATGAATCAGATAGCTTTTCTTTGACACCACCTTGTTTATCAGTGTCAGGCATGTGCCTGAGGATGACACTGCACAGACCTGACCTCTGGCTCCTTCAGCCTCTGCTCGTCTGTCTAGTGAGAGTTGTTACCTCACTGTGCTACACAGATCAAAAGCAGCTAGTTAAATATGCCTACAGATTTTCAGAGCTGCATCTACATCTCGCTGTGTATTTGGGTGACACACAGCACGACTGATGCTGATCTCGATTGCACCTTTTCTGCTTTGCCGTCAAACAAACAATGAAAGAGCCATGAGTGGAATCCTCTGAGGTACAGCTGTCTGCATGCCACCTCTCCCTTGAGCTCTGCAGGTTGGGAAGCCTGCGAGAGCAATCCTCTGCAGGAGCTTTTATTTTAAATTAAAGATGCTACAAGACTATTATGTCACGAGGCATCATGAAAAATACCCTTCCAGGAGATCAGACTGACACTCCCACCCTGCGAGTGCACAGTGCAACAGCTACACACACCGCTAATGTTTGTGTAGGCACTGGAGGGCAGGCAGGGAGGCACTGCTTTGTTCTCTCACCTCTGCTGAACAGAGACTGTTGTTGGTGTGCTGATAAGTCCTGTCACAGACCTTTGTTATGCTTGGAAGAAAAACAATGCCATGTGTTACAAAGCCCTGTAGGTGATAAGAAAAGTTTGCTCTGTTTTGTTTTAAATAGGGGTTGCTTTGTGCATAGGCACCTGCATAAGAGGATGGGGCAGTGATGAGGACAGCCAGGTGAGGAGATTGACAGCTGCATTTAGAGACCTGAATTTCAGCATCTTACTCTGTGCTTTTCTCCCGAGTCATCACCAGAATCTATCCAACACAATCTAACAAATGTGGTCCTGCTGGAAAATACAAGGCTGATTTTTTTTCATTGCCTGGGTGCCCAGCTGCCAGAGCAGTGGGCACTTCAGTTAACACCTCTAGGCACGAAATCTGCAAGAAACTTGGCCTTCTGTTTGTCCCCCCACTGCATCCACTTTTGGAAAGATAGATAGTGTTCTGCAATGCCCTCTCTGGAGTTTGCTCTGAGTCGTGAAGTTGTGAGAAAACTGACAAGATTGCACTGTCTTACATTTGGCCTCCACAGAACTGCTGGGGCATGGACAAAGATGTATCCCTGTGTATGGCCTGTCTGGAATCCTGGTGCTCCTTTTCATACTTAAAAACTAAGTACAGGATTGATGCTTTGGAATTGCCTCCACTGCAAGGAGAAGAGAAGTCCCTGAGGATAGCAATGCAGGTAATCCTGAGGATGCTTGGCAGGAGTGTGGCTGCCAGGTCTTGTCTCTGTACCACCTTGTGCAGGACCACGCATGCACAAGCCACAGCTGTCCCCACACCTCCTCTGTGCATCAGGACAGGTGTTAGCAGCTGGTGTTGCCACTGTGTGATGTTGCCAGGGGCTCCTACCAGCCAGCCCCATCTGAGGGACTTTGGCTTCTGAGCCAGGCAAGCGAGCTGGCATTGCTTCTCCAGGTTGGTAAAGCACAGCATGAAAAATCTGAACAGGACCCTGAGGAAGATCACCAGGATATTTTGTGGATTTTTCTAACCCTTTTATTTTTTCTTTTTCTTTTTGGTTTGGTAGGGTAGGGTAAACTGTCCTAACTGTGTTCTTTACAGATGATGGAAACAGATCTACTTTACCAAGAAGATGGATAGCTCATAATCTGGATTTGACACCTGACATGGTAAGTCAGAAAGGGCTGGTGGCTCTCATTCTTTATTTATTGAACTTCTTCAGACCCCAAGAAAGTGCTAAAAGGACAGACTATATTTCTTACTTATTTGTAAGCTTTAGGTCACGTCACAATTTTATGCTTTCTGTTCTTCTGCAGTGGCCTATTCCAGTCATAAACCACTGATGGCCTGGGCACATTAAGTCTGAGAGGATTCCAGATGGCTTTTGTAACAGAGAGAGACCAGTCTTTCAGTGTGGTCTGTGCTTTATCTTAGCTGGACCAAATTAAAAAAGAGTGATATGAAAATACCTCTATTATCTGTGCATTCCCCAATGAGCAAGTCTGGAACTTTTGTAAAAGTTTAGTGTTGTTTTTAGCCATTAATGATGCAAAGCTATTAAATGTGGACTGGTTTTGGGTTTACCCCTTGGCAGTAACCTCTCTGCAGGGGATCATTATAATTTCCTTACATTAGAGAACAGAGGTTTTTGCTTTTGACAATTGCAGAATAGTTTTTCACTCCACATCTGCTTATTATTTTGATTTAGGGCCTTGGACAAACTCTTAGTTCACACACTGTCTTCCATCTCCTCTATGCAAAAAAATGTGAGGGACCTGGGCTTGGCAGGTCTGAGCTTGGTGGAAAAAGCCTCTAGAAATTTTCAGAGCTCCTGGTGTAGGGGAGAGCAGTCTGTCTGGGGCTGTCTGTGTTTGATCCCAATATGGATGATGATATCATACCCTTTCCAAAAGGTCCCTTTCTGCTCTCCCATATCAGTCTATCGTGGCACCGTGGTCAGGGGGAAGCTGCAGGCCTGCAGGGATTTGGATACCTAACGTGTCTACACTTTCAGGAATTGGGATCAGAGGATGTAAACATGTCAGCTATGGGGGTAGTGTGAGAATGACCCTTTGAGGTGACTTGCATGGTCAAGCATATCCCTGATCTGATGGCAGCTGGGGTGTCCTAATTGCTTGGATGATGGTGGTGGCCTTCAAGAGGAGCCTCAACAAAGCGTGTGGCTATTGCCTGAACATTTGGGACTCTGCTGAGAGAATGGAAGATAACAGCCCTTCCCTATCTCACAGAGACATTGCATTTGCATTTGTAAGGTTTTCTACAATGACAGATAAGTAATTATCTAAGTAAGGGAAACTAAGTTCCTAACATAAGTGCATGAATCTTCTCATTTGCTTTGACTCATCTCTAGCTGGACCATCTCCAACCACCAATTGTAATTCCCCCTCTCCTTATAAAATCAATATTCCACTAAATCATTTTCTTTTTCAACTCCAAACATAAACATTTTATTGCACAACCTCTCTCAAATCCAGACAATCTGTCACCCTGAATGCCCATAAATTTTAGGGACCAATATTCGATGATATTGAGAGTAAGGTAAATGAACTACATTAGATATTTTGGTCTATGGGTTCTGAAAAACATGGATAAACTTGAAAGAAGTATTCTGTTGAATGTAGCAGAGTGTGCTCTAATATGGCATGAGCACACCATCTACTCTCCCTGGAAATTCGATGTGATAATTCACTATTCTAGCACGAGGTCTCTGCACACGACCGGTCAGCTTGCACCATATGGGAGTCACCTGCCCGTGCCTTAATTACATCTCACAGTCTGGCACCAGAGCCAGCCTCACCAGGCACCAGCAAGCAGCCCTCATTCTAGGGCTGTACAGGAAGGGGAGAAAGCCTTGGGAAGCGATTGCACTGTCCTGGCAGAAAGGCTATAAAGCAAGGATGGGCACTTGTGGGTTTATTGCAGGCAGGTTTCCAGTGCTCAGGGTGGATGTGGCCAAGCAAGCTCCCACCACGCCATGAGGTGGAGCAGGCTGGGACACCAGTGTTGGTGTGAGCTCCAGAAACCCATCAGAGCTTGCAGGGCCCGGGCTGTCATCTGCTCCTGTGCGGCCAGCACGGCGTGGCAGAGCGATCTGAGAATCCCTGCAGGGCTGCCACGCCGAAGGCTCAGGCCCAGCAGCACTGAGCTCTGCCAGGGCTGGCCTGGTGGCCTGCTTAAGGCTGAACACAGTGTCCTGCCTAAAGCTACGTGACGTGCCGGGACAATGGCTTGTTTGCATCTTTATCCACTCCTTTATGGGAAGATGACAAGTTTATTGAGTCAAACTGTGCGGCTTTTGTCCCGAGTGGTGGTGTCTCGGCTTGACTCGGGGGGAGCCTTGCCAGAACAAATTCCCAATGAAAAAGGAGGCAGGGCTTCAGGTTTTGTGCAGCGCTTTAGCTGACTTTTTAAGTTGAAACACATTTGCAAGGGGACTCTGCCTGAAACAAAGTTTTTGTGGTAAATATGGCAATTTGGGAATCAAAAGGAAGTTGCACAATTGTTGCCATGTGTGCTGAATCTTGTTCCATGCAGGAATCCTTCAGATAGGCTTTGACTAGTAGAATGGGTGAGACTAATAAGGATTTGAATAATTTGTATCACAGAAATATTTTTGTGGGGGTTTTGCTCTTCCAAAAGATGTCTCAGCTGGACTTTTAGCCACAATGTCTAAAAATTTTGAATACATGATTACAAATGCTTTAACTTACAACAAGTATTCAAGGCTTTTGCATGCTATTCACTCATTTCTAGACATCCAGAATAATAAAACCTGACTGGGGCACAAGGCCTCCTTTCATGAGATCTCCCCTGCCAGTATTCTCTGAAAACAAAGGCATAATGAAAGTACGATGGTTTTGACATCACTTGCACATGTCACAGAGACAGAAAGAATGAAAATTTTACCAAGTAGGGAGGAAAGATGTTAAGTAGGTCCTGAGTGAGATTCTTTTCCAAATGGAACTTATTTGTCGTGGCCTTAACACAGAAAGAGAGCAAAGACAGGATCTTGGGACAGCCCTGCCTCTAGGCATGTCACAAACTAGATTTTCCACACAATAGTTTTGTGACTGTGTGTACAGTGACAGTGACAGGGGTGAATCATGGCACCTGCAAGACATGGCCTGGAAAGGAGAAAGGCTGAGTCAACTGCTGACACTGAGTGATGTCCACTGATAACCCACTTGGTAGCATCACCCCAGTGCTGTGGGTCACACCCTCTTTTCTCTGGCCTCCTGCTCACAGGAAACTGCCACTGCCTGCATCCTGACATGCCTGCTGTGCTCATGTTACTGCCCATCAGATCTTGGAAAGAAGGATCTTTCATTTGCTGCTGCAGGGGTGTAGTGTCTCATCATGTTATGCTGTGGTTGTCATTGACGCTTATAAATTTAGCTGTAAAATGAGTAAATCTTCCTGCTGCTGTGGATAAGAACACTAGCACTGAATCTGGAGCTGAAAAGGCAAAGGTGCATAAGGGATGTTTCAGACATCAGAGCAGACCTAGACGAGAAGCCTGCTGCATCCTTGTGAGAGAGCCCTTGCTCCTCGCCATCATCACTGTGTCTTGGCAAGATCACAACAAAGAGCTGAGAGAAAATGAGCAGACGTCATTAAGATTATCCTGTGGACCTCAGTAAAAATGCACTGAGTGGTCCTGACTGAGAGAAACATTTTTCACACTGTAATGGCCACACAGCTCCCTAAGTGGGAGAAGGAAGGTCATTTACTTCACAGAAGAAAAAAATAAAAAGTCTATGAGATCATTTATAACATTACTCACAACCATTATCTATCCCAAATCATTCTTATGCCTTGTCTGTGATATTGGCTGCCTTGCAGTGCTCTGAGTCGCTCTTCACATAAAACCCTTTCTTATTCCTTAATGGCATACCAGCTGAAATATTTAAAGCATTTGCAGACAAATGGATCTAATTGTATCCTAGATGCAGGAAGGCCCCGGGGAAAGCTAACTGCTGCCACAGTCACATTTACCTGCCCTGGGGGAGGCTGTTGTTTCAGTAAAAACCCTGTCAAAAACTGGTGAGTTAATAAGAAAACGCTGTTCCACCAATAGAACATCCTTGGGCTCATATCCTGCACTGACACACTCCTCTGAGTGACAAAATCTTCCTGACCTGTCCCACAGCCCGCTGGCCCCTGGCAGTCTGGTGAAAGGGCTTCACTGGCTGGAGGGCTCTCAGCACCTCCCTGCCCCACCTGCCACCCACACCAAGGTCCCCTTCACCTGAAGGAAAGGTGGTTCTACAGTGGGCTGTCCTCCCAAAGGTTTCTGCATTCAGATCTGGCTGTGAGTGTGGGATTCAATACAGGTGCAGAAAGAATGAGCAAGAAACTCATCTAGGGTGATGAAAGAAAATTTCGTGCTTGATTTTTGTTCTAGTCCTGTTTCCCATCCCCGTGTGAGATCCTGGTGTGTGTGACAATGATTTTTCAGCATGACCCTAGTAGACATCTCTGAGCTGCAGCCCACTGTGATGGCTGATCAAGGGAGTATCTTGAATAGTTTCTTGTATGGTTTTTAGTGCCTTCTTTGCTTAGTAGCAATTACAGGATGATGTCCTGTACTCTACTTGAAGGACTGGTAAGGATCATTCACAATCTCCTGAATGTTTTTTCCCACTCACTGTCTGTATTTGTCTGTGAGTCCCACTCTGCACTTTCCAAAAACATAGGTTTTGATTCTCCATGCTGCAGAGCTGCATTGATGCATTGCAGGACCCTGGGGGAGTATCTTGGGGCCTCCCTTCAAATCGTCATCATGTTTTTTTCAAGGATGCAGTGCAGTTTTTTCCTCTGCCTGGGACTAGTGAAAGGGCCCTATTTACTGTTGCCAGAAAAGTTAGAAGTGGTGACGTGCCTTTGTGAGGCAGGCAGGTAGGTCATCCAAAAAGAAGAGCACTCTTTGGTTACCCCAGTGCTGAATAAATCACAGACATTGCTAAAGATATCTGCAAACAAACCATGAACACTGCTTATTCCCTAACACAGTGAAAATTACCACCCCTCTAGTAAGAAACTATTTAAATAGCAGACAACTGTGGAAACATTTGGCAAGAAAGTGTGTGGGAAATAACAAAGCAATTGTAAACTTGGACTGTCATGGAGTGTTTGAAAATCCTGCCCAGAATGTCCTGAAGGGAAAATGTTACACATGGTGCCCCAGATTATTTAGTATGAGACATTAATATTTGTGCTGGTAATGACTGTCACTTTTCCCATGCTACTGGTGGTGCCCTAAACCAAATCAACGGCAAAAATAAATTGCCTTGCCCAGAAGTTATAACTGCAAAAAACCATGCCCTATTTCCCAGAGTAAAAGTGGTTGAATGATCTACTCTGAGAAACATGACTCCAGCTATTCAGTGGCTTCTATCTCAGGTCACCGTGGTGGAGTTCCAGTGAACAAAAGAAAAGTTGAGAGGTGGGTGGAGAGCAGCTGAGAACACCATGAATGAGCATGGATTAGTCCTAAACCTGAGTTAAGACTTTCAGCCAAAGAATAAAAGAGCTGGTGAGACAGGGAACATGTTGTTCTCTTTTTCTGCCAGTGGTTGCACATCTGCACTAAATGTCAACAAAAGGGCATTTTTTTTGTATAATTGTACATTGTGTAATAAGATAAGAATAAAACTAATTCACATTTATCTAGAATTTCTCAGAATGGTTGTAGTCCCGGTAGACATAACTGACTTTATAAAATGTGAAAGTCTGAGTCACACCAGCAGATTGTACATGGCAGGGAAACTAATCTGATGTAATAGGAATGTTTACAAGCCCAGTAACCCTTCTCCCTCCACCCTCCTCCGCTTTAAAAAGCCACGTAAGGCCACGGATCAAAGCAGTGCAGCAGCAGCAGCAGCATGCTGAACACTGAAACAATAACAGCCCTGACTTCCTCAGACGTCAATAGCACCAGCTACCAGTGGATTTTTGCATTCACTGGAGAAGGAGGTAATATAATCATATGCATCAAAGGCTGGAAGTGGAGCTATCACTTATCACTAAAATATTGCTAAACATGATTAAACACGGTTCAGTGGAAATATCAGAAGCTGACTACCCAGTGGGATCAAAAAAGCAGCAAACAGTTCAGAAATGTGTGCTCAGTTAATGCTTACCAGATGCAATCAATTTAGATAGTCAGTTCCAGTACTAATTTACAAAATGAGTACAGATACACTCCCCCTGTGCCTAATAGTTTTACCACCTTTACCCTTCTTCTTTCTTTTCCAAGCAACACACCAGCTTTTGTTTCTCAAACTCTTTGCCACTCCCTAAGAAAGCTGTAGGTTCCTTCCAGATAGGAGGTTTGCTATTGCTTCCTGAGCAGATCTCAGGTTTGGTAAGGGTAAATGTGATGACACAACACATTTAGGGTTTTGTAAGATGTGATTTCACTGTGCACAGTGCTGTGAAAATAAATGAGATCTGCAAAGTCAAAAGAGCCCATCCTCAATAGATAAATGTTGCCTGTAAATGAGAGTTTATTCCCCTGGGGGCTGTTCCTTGCAGGGTCCCACAGGTTTTCTTTCTGGTCCTGGCTGAAGAACTGGAGATTAAAGAAAAAGTGAAGAAGCATTAGGGATAGGTCAGCTAGAAAAATTGATCTGGATTACTTGTTAAAGGAAGGTCAGTTTAACAGTACACATTTTGACAGCCAAATGAAAGACCATGAAGCTAGGGATAAATAAAGGCAGCTTACCTACAGGAATAGGGGCTTTATCCTAGAAAGTGGTGGTTTAGCAAAGGATTTAGGTGAATAGGCTGCTAACCAAGCCTATGGGAGCTCTGGGGATAATTCATAGCATAAAGACCGATTTGAATCTCAAAGAAGAGCAGTGATATATTTAGCTGCCCTACTAACATGCTGGAGAAAGCTCAGACAAAAGCAACAAGAGTGATTAGAGGTCTAGTAAACATGAACTCGGGGGAAAAATTAAAAAATGAGACTGTATCTACTCTGGAAAAGAGAACGAAACAGTCTTCAAATATGTAAAACATAGCTGCAATGGAGACTGTGATAAAACATTGTCCATATCTAGTGGCAATACACAACATGTAACAAGCTTAATGTGCAGCAACGAAGATTTATTTTAGCCATCAGAAATATTTTCTAATGATAAGGACCACTGGAAAATATTGCAGACTACTACAGGATTAAGAACTGGTTATGCTGGCGGTTTCCAATATTTAATTTGCACCAAACTTCTGCTGAGAAAACTGACAGGGTTTTGCCTCCCTTTGTTAAATGGCAAAATTGTTTTGGCATAAAGCAAAGAGCCTTGAAGGCTTTTGAATACTGGGAAGAATGATGGAGATGGTGATGACACATGCAGAAGCTATCACATGGGGAACTCGCAATCTCTATTAAAAACAAATAAAAAGTTGGTTTGGGGATTACTCATCTATTTGTAATGGTCTTTAGGAGTGGGAGAGTGCTGGAAAACTGACTGGGATGTGACTGGGGTGTGAACAAAATGGCACAGTGGTAAGAGCTGTGGGGCTGTGCAAGAGGAGACATTAGAGACAACTGTGATGAGTCCATCTTCAAACAAGCAATAAATAAATGGGTTTGGGATGAGTAGTGATGAAGGAACACCAAGGATCTTGTGGGTGGCTGTAGGATTACTGGCATGACACAGGGCTGGGAGCAGAGAGGAGAGACATGACATGATAGTTAGGAAAGGGCACAGCTGGGGCATTTGTGGCTGGGTTGCAGCAGCTTTCCCACAGCTGCTGTGACCCCATGGTGCACACCTCACTGGAGAGATTCCCAGCAGAAGCAGCTGTGCATCTCTGGGGGAGGCTCAGACCCAGCCTCGAGGTGACGTTATCCAAGCAGACCTTGTTATGATTGCAAGTACTGTCTGAGCAGACTTTGTCAGATATGTTGCCCTTGCCAAGCACACAGCTTTGACAGCAGAGCTGCTGTCAAAGGAAAGGGGGGCATCTTTCTGCTTTTCTGTGCTTCTTGTGCTGTTTAAACTGTAGCTTTCTGAAGCCTACAGAAATATACATACTGATGTAAATATGCACTTGAAAATGTGGGGGTCCTGCTCTGCTGGCCACTGAGGGTCTGAGCAGATGGTGCCCTCAGTTATCCCTTTCCTGATGTGCTCTTGCACTCTTTCACTCCTACCTCCCCAGATGAAATCCCATATTGCTCATGTTTGGGAACTGGAGTCACGATCTCGAATGTCGTCACTATAGCTGAGCAGAGAAATGCCAAGCCTCCCACTATGTTCGTGTGGGTAGAACCTTTTCTTTGATTAGCTCAGAATACTTTCTAATAGGAGTTAACCTTCATGACATCCTTGAGGGACTGGCCCACTGTGATTAATCTTAAGATCTCTATCTTACAAATAGGAAAATTAGTACCAAAACTTGCCTAACATCATCCTCTAAATCATTGCTTAAGCCTGGGAAAGACTCTATCTCTCCTTTATTTATTTATTTATTTATTTGTCTTCTCCATTAGTTGCTTTAGCAATTAAAATGCAGTACTGGATATAGGGAAGAAGCAAATCTGGAAATGCAACTCCTTTAACAACATGTGTACATTAAAGAAAGCCTTACTGCTACTGTAATCCCTGAGTGGATGGATCTCACTCAGGTCCTCTCATCTCCTCTCAGCTCCTGACCAACTAAGACTTGGAATTAGTCTGGCTGAAGCCACAAGCCTCCAGTGATGCCCCAGCACTATGATTCCTCTTGCAGGGAGTCCCAGCCCATGCTCAGCATCCTGGGAATAAAATCTGGTCAGAACTGCAAAAACACAAATCACAAAACAAGTTTGGTGAAGTTTGAAGAGCAGTTTTTGAATACCCCAGCATGGACGGTAAACCACAACAACAGTAACAGGAAAAGCAGCACCACAAACGAAAACCCAGTGCTCCATTTGAAACTAAATTAATTTAATAAACTCAAAAAAATCGCTCAGAAATGAAAATCTCCAGCATCACCACCCTGACCACATAAGGTACATGAGAATAAACAGACTTGTGGGCACACCTCAAGCAAGTTTAAAACAGCAACCTCCTCCGAAACAGTCCCCACACTCACAAGGTGATCTCACTGTCTGGTACAAATAATTCTTGTTGGCTAACTGTTATCAATCTTTTTCACAGGAGTGCTTGCTATATATAAAAGTTGTGGTTGGTAACTTGGGCAGGTTGTTTGCACCAGACCACTATTTTCAGACCTCAGTGAAGAGCCAAACTGAAAGTATTTCTCACGGAAAGCAGTTTTGGGTTTCAGATCAGGTAATAATTTGGGAACTTCAGCAAAGGACAAGTCATAACTCAGCTAAGTCTTCAGAAAACATTTGCAGTTATTTTAGATTTGGTACCAGAACACCAGAACACCACCTGAGGTCTGCTTTTGCAGAGATTTCCAGGAAATTAGTTTTATTCTTGCACTGAGAAAAAAAAAAAAACAACTTTGGAGAGTGGATGATCCATGCTGGAGAAACAGGTCATAAAAGGCATGAATGTTTACTTGTTGTAGTGGATGGCTGGTAACCAGGAGACCCTCTCTGACGCTCAGGCACAGGACCAGATGTTTGAGCAGGGTAAACATCAAATTTCTCTGATCATGAGCAAGACTGTACATGTAGACATACAAGTGTCATATGACAAGAAGGTAAAAGGCAAGAGTTCTTAGAACTAATAGTTCCATTATTAGTGTCAAGGAGTTGATGGGTGGAAGCGGAAAATTGATAAAAAGTACGCAAATCAGACACTTAACCAACCTTTTCTATTAATAAACAAAGCCCCAACAGCTTCAAATGTGCCTGGTGTTTTGTGGGGAAGGTTCGATAGACAAAGCATCAAAACAAGTTTTGTACCTACATCTAATGGATATATTAAATAAGGGAAGTAGTAACTGTGCTTAATGAATGGGCAGGCTGTTACTGGTCACTGTGAACTAGATATTTAAAGACATATAAGTCCCTAAAGATAGAGGTGAGCTCTCTATGGCATTTTCCAAAGCATCTCACTGGAAATCAGCCTCAGTTGTGTGAAGTGGGAACTGTACCTGGTTGAGCTGCAGTTTGGAAAGTCTCACCCACTTCCTTTATGTTTCTAAAATGAGCGTGTCTTGACCTTGCCCACCTGCTTCTAGTCACAGGCTGGAAGAGGAAATGAGCTTTACTGTTTCTTCTACTCCCAACTGATTTCTTAACTGTGAATGAATGAGTCCAAATGAAGAAAGTGCTCTTTTTCACACCCATTAGCTAAATTGAAACCAAAAGTCACTCCACTAAACATGTTTCTGCATAACATAAAGCTGAAGTCTTTGCATTTAAAAAGGGCAAATACCAAACAAAAAATATCAATGATACATGATGGTTCAAAACAATCTTAAGAATTTAAATTAGGCTCCTTTTTTTTTCCTGTGCATTTGCATCTTGACTTGAAACTGGCCAATCAAGGGCAACAAATGGCAGAGCTGAAGAGAATGGTTTGTCTGAAACCTTTCCTCTGCATGACCTCTTCCACTGGGCAGCCTGGACCATCTCCACAAAGAACAGGGCCTGATGGCACTAGGACTTCTCCCAGTGTACAAGAGGTAATGGAGATTGCAGATGAAAAGGACAAAAGGAATGGAGAAAGGGAATTGTTGGGAGCCTGGGTGCATTGTCTGAGGCCACACAAGAAATGTGTGGTGCTCTGGTGAGCCAGCCATTGGCACCTGGGGAGGGGCTGTGCTGATTTCAGTGGCTCCTCCCCAAGATGCCAACTCAATGATATGTGAATTATCAGCTGCCACACAAGTGTCCCTTCACAGTGACATTATCATTGACCAGCTCCTGGTAGAGTGTGTCCACAGTGACTCTGCAGGGGAAAAACCCCATCTTTTGTGCTAAATGACATTCTGCTGTATTTTGCACAAAGCAGGAAGTATCAGACCATTTAGCAAAAAGGGAAGTGATGGAAAACCACTTAGTAATACTGTCAGGATACATTTGATACCCAGCAAACCCCATTTCTCTCAGGTTATTGACTAATTCAGCCCAACCCAAACACACACAGGCTGCTGGGCTGCATCAGCATGTTTGGGGCTGGCACTGACCATGGTAGGAAGCTTAGCCCTCACAGTGGAGATCATTTGGCAGAAGACTGTCCACTACTGTATCTCATGGCAGCCAGTGAGGAAGGATTCTCCACTCTGACAGCAGCTCTGCTACCAAGAAAGGACTCTACAAATACCAATGCAAGCACAGGTTACAACAAATAAATTGTCCTGAAGCAGTTCTAATTTGATTCCCAGGAAATTATTATCATTATTTGGGAAAAATGAGAAGCAGAGATACCTGCCTTTGCTAAGGCCACAGAGGAAGGTAGGAGTCTAACCAAATTCCTGTGCCTTATTTGCAGAGATTCCCCTGGGACTCTTTGTACCCTCTTCACATACACTCTGCAGCATTGAGGCTGGGGACTAGAGGGATCCTATAGGTGAACTTTGTAAAAAGCAGTGAGCATCAGGTATTACTTAATTAAATTCCATCAAGTTGAGGAAGGAGGAACAGGGAATGGAAGAAAAACACTGTATAGTTTCCTCAAGAGTGGTTGTGCAGTTACTACAAATGGAAAATGGTGAATTTGCCTTTGCAACATCCATAAATCTGGACTCCCTTTACTCCCCACACCCTCCTGGGAGCTTGGGTTGAATTGTAGCTCCCTTGACATGGCCTTCAGAGCAGTGTGTGGCTTTCAGCCACAGTGTTTCTAGCTCTCTTTGGGATACAAACTTTGGGCTTCATTCAAGAAAGCACTTAGGCATGTGTAATTCTTTAAATTTCAATGTGACTATTCATGAGCACAGAGTTAGCACATATTTAATTGCCTTCCTGAATAAGAGCCAAAATAGAGAGTATCCCAGGAGTGCAGGGGAAAAAAACCCTTAGTTTTCATTGCTTTAATAGAGATAGTTACTCACTTAGAAGCATTTGCAAATGGTTTGGGAAGATTTGGGACTTCTAGCAGGCACATCTCTAGAGGGTAAAGCAGGCAACCAACCCTGCCATAAATGTGGTGAGGATTGCTGGTGTCTGCAAACACCCCAAAGGGGAGGACTCACATTAGAATTGATACTTCTTCTCATTTTTTTTTTTTGTATGTCTGCCCATCAAGTGCTCATCTCCAATGCTCTCCCTATCTATTTTTGAATTTGTCAGTTTTTATTAATGTCCTTTTGGAAAAAGCTCTGGATTTAAAGTGTTCAATTATGCAAGTAAAAATAGAAGAGAAAACTTTATAAGTGCCTCATTTTTAGGACTCTGCTTTTCTTTTTAAAAATAACTAGAAAACGATCAGAAGAAAACCATCCTTTTTATGTTAACTATAACATGGTAACAAGACCAATGAGGATGGCACATTTCCTCCTATATCCCACAGATCTCCTCTGCATTCAAATGAAATAGTGATCAAGTGGGAAAACCCATCAAAATCTTTAGTATTTAGCACCAGCTCTTGGCCAAATACCCCTTCTACTTTTCAAAAACAGCTCTGAAACCTGATGTGAGTTGTCAGTGAGTAGCAGGAGTTTCCATTTGGCTTTTCAACTGTCAATAGAGAACATCTGAAGTGGTGGTGGAATTTAAAAGGTGAAGCATTTTTCCCAAGATCTACATTCATTTATCCACCTATTGTGGTGGACACCTCCACACCCACGATGAGGATTGTTTGGTATTAAGCTGTCTCTTAGATGACTGGCTGAGGCTGAGAAATCATTGCTGAGTCCTCAGACTCCAGTTTGCAGCACTGGCAGCCAGCACTCTGAAAACCTGCTTTGCTGGGGATCTCCTGGAGTGTGGCTTGGCCCAGGCACACGTGAGATGAGCCCAGTGCTGCTGCTGCAGGCTCACAGGGCTGGTTTGGGCTGGAGTCAGGCGTGGCAAGGCTTCCCCCTTCACCACCACAGTTGTTTCCACTGGCTCCCTGTGTGAGGAGGTGGAGGAAGGAGGTTCATCAGGACACAGAAGTGCTTGTGGCAGCACTGGATGTGGAGGGTGGAGGGTGGGTGTCTGGGCTCTGCAGGGGGCTGGGGAGGACATGGGGCTGATGCCCTGATAGCATGAGACTCCCAGGGTGCAGAGAATTCCTCTTTCTGCGGAGAGAGGCACAGCCTGGGCTAGGGCTCCTCCTCTCCAGGGCACTGCAGAATACGGGAGGGGAGGACAGTGTGGAAGGGCTGGGGTGTGCTGGGGTCTTGGCACAGTGTAGCCACCTCTGCTGCCCTCTCTGCAGCTGTGCTGCTCTCCACAAGGCGAGGGCTCCTGCTCCTGGAGCAGCCCGGGCTGTTCCCGGTTTTGCATGGGCACAAGGGTGAAAGCTGGTTCAGCTGTGTCCCTTCTCTGTGCTGCAGGAAATGGGGTCAGTGTGCTCAGGAGCGTGGGGCTGGTTCGGCAATGCACTTCTCTGCCCGAGGTGACACGGGAACCTCTCCCTGATGGAGCCAGAGCAGTGCTTTTGGAGAGAATGCCAAAGGTAATTTCTGCTTTAGCTGCTCCTGAGGAGGATGGCCCAGAAAGGGCAAACACAATGGTGTACTCACATTAACACACAATACATTTTTTTATTGTGTGTGAGGATGGTGATTGTGATGGAGAGAGGCAACAGAAAGTTTGCCCAGGAAAATGGCAATTCTAAAGCAAAGCTGTCCTGTACAAAGGAAATGCACTACAACTGAAAGGGCTGCTTTCCAATTAGAAAACCTTGACGGTTCACTTTGGTTTATTTTTTAAAACCTTATTTCCAAACATAAAGCCATGCGTACAGTGGCACCTAGTGGCTTTTGTGTTTATGGAGCTCTCCAGGATCCTGCAAGGGGAGGGCCGTGGGCAGCACCAACCCTGTGTCCAAGTGGACTTTCCAGTGTTTTTCTTGTGCTGACACTTTTTATTAGAATATTGTCTGATGGACCAATGGAAAGATCAACACTGAAGTCAGAGGAGCCCCAGACTTCAGGGCTAATGTCGGGTTAGTGTGCCTTAAAAAATATAGGTCAAGTTCCAGATTCAGATTCTCACTTTATTTCAGAATTACAGAGGACAATTTTGAAAAGACAAAAATTTAGAGTGGTTCAAACTGATGAAAGCTGGTGGCAGCTCAGATCCAAGTTCCTGTTTCATGTGAACTTTCAGTGTGTCAAGGAAGGGAAATCCACATGGGCAGGTTTACTAAAGGGCAGGTGAGCTGGGTTGTGGCTGTGCCCCTCCTCTCAGGGGCTGTGCTCCCTCCCTAGGGTCCACCCAGTGGGACAGAGTCAGGGCATCTGGTGGGAGATGGGCTGTGCCTGCTCCTGCCACTGAACACCTTAGCAGGACACTGACAGCCAGGCTGCTGATAAAATGACCCAGTAAATGCTCCCAGAAGATT
This sequence comes from Oenanthe melanoleuca, assembly GCF_029582105.1. Classification (NCBI taxonomy): domain Eukaryota; kingdom Metazoa; phylum Chordata; class Aves; order Passeriformes; family Muscicapidae; genus Oenanthe; species Oenanthe melanoleuca. The sequence goes on from NC_079336.1 coordinate 35,044,546, forward strand.
AATCCGGAAGGAGAAATCTTCCCATGGGACAGAAGGAAGAAAGAGGTGTCAGTGTGACCCCATTCCCATGGCCCAGCTGCCTGTCTCCTGCTCCTGTCCTCCATCTGCAGCCTGACACGGAGGGGACTCTCTCCTGCCTCTGCTCTTGGCTGTCTGCTGGCCTTGCCTCCAGGGCAGCCTTCCCTGGCCCTTCTCAGGGCTTCACCAGGGACCCAGCTTCCCTGCTCCCATCACCCCAGCCCTCCTCAGACCTCCAGCCTGCCAGCTCCTCACTGCTCACAGCTCCTGGCATTTCTTTACTCTCCTCTCAACCTGCTCCCCAAGGTGTTTGTCTCTTTCCAGTTCTGTGGACATCACCAATAGAAATATTATGCTGAGTTTTCCCGGTCCAGGTTCCTCTTCTGTTTTATCTGTCTTTGTACTAGCTGGTCTCTCCACCTGCAGGTGGAACCTACACCAGGAATTTCAGCTCCTCCTTTGGCCCAGGCTTATCTCTCCCCCTGTGGCACTTCCTGCTGTCCCTTTCTGCAGAGCTCAGCAGCTTTTTCTCAGAAAACCAGTGTGCTCTGCTGTGACCTACTCTCTCTCCTGTTTGACCCACTCTTCCTTTTACACAAGCACAGCTTTGACAAACACAGGTATTCTGGGGATTGCCACCTCTCCTCCTGTGGAGGTCAGACATGACAGCCATGCCTCTGCTGCAGAGGTCCAGCAGCCAAGGGACAGGGCTTGAGCAGGGCATGTCGTGGTCTGTATGGTTAATCAGCAAGTCTTGACACACCAGAGCTCTCTGCTCAGGGCTGAGGCAGACTCCAGGAGTATTGCTAGCACACTGCAGCAGCTGGGCAAGGTTACCTGGCTGCTGTCAGAGGGCGGGTGTTGGACTCTGAAAGCAGTCTCAGGCACATTTTATTTACTAAGGTAGCTGTAATCAGGCTAATTAATGATGTTATGAAGGACTCACTCATCAGCCAGAAGATGAAACAATTCCTCACTGAATAGCTCTCTGCTCTCTCCTCTGGAGAGACTGGCATGGCTCTGCATCTCCCATGAGACCTGCCCTTCCCTGACATCCCTGTCAAAAAGGTGTCACACATCTGGGGAAGCACTGAGATAAACTCACCCCAGAAAGACCCACCAAGGAGCTCCAGACCCTCCATTGTTTTCCAGAGGTTCCCAGGGGGTGAGGTGACAGGGGGATCACCTCATACCTGCTCTGTTTCTGGAGGCTGCCCAGGCATCCCCCACTGGCCAGTCTGACTGTGAGGTGCCCTCCATGGCTGCTCCTCTTTACATGCCCTGTGTGCAGCCACAAAAACAGTCCAGGGACAAGAGCACTAAGGGGCTGTTTTCCTCAGTGTGAGGGCAGACAGAATTATACACAATAAATGTTAATGTTAATGTTAGAACAAGTCAGGCAACAACACTGGGGAAGATTCAGAAAGCTCATGTGCTGCAAAAGCCCAAGGGAGTTCTTTCTTATGTGCATATATTGTAAAGTATGAAATATTGTAGCTAATGAGTCCCATTTACCTGAGATGTTAATACATCCACATCCTGTGCCACTTTATCTTTTGATGTTTTAAAGCTTCCTTTTTTTTTAATGGAAGCCATAATTTTCTTGAGTATAATATCATGAATTCATTTGAACACCTAAAAGCTCAGCTATACTTTAATTGTGACATAGATATTGGCAATATGAAATCTGATTTTGCAATGCAAATGCTGTCTATTAGCAGAATATTGTAAATTTGATTTGGAGTCTGGAGCAGCAGCTGTTTATTCAGTTCGCAGGTTTCTTGTGGTTTGTGGTTTCTTGTGGTTTAAACATTTGCAGGGTGTAGACACTAATGAGAGCACTGAATTGTTTATGGTGATCTTTGAAGCAGAATTGCAGATTTGTTATGAATTTTTGCCAGGCCAGCAGAAACATATTAACCTCTCCTTATGCAAAGTGCCACATGCAGAGTAACCTCTCTAGTCCAGCACTCTGGGACCATGACATCATGCAGGTCAGGGAGAGTTTATGTTGCTACTGTGTGCCAGCTGTGACATCCTTTCTTCAGATCTCTTATCTGGAGGGATGGGCTTTCCCCCAGAATACACCGTTCAGGCATTGTGCAAAAAACCCCAAAAAACCAACAGCTCCCCAGAATTTTAAAGTGCTCACAGCAAAGCCCATGTAAGAGTGCTGGACAAGGCAGCAGGTTAGTGGTCATCACAGCAATTCATGATCTAGCTTTGTAAAGCCAGCTCTGCACTGGGAGTGCATGAAGGGACCCTCCTCATAGGAAACATGTCATGTCAAAACAGCACTGCCCTGTAGAGGAATGGGTAAATTGTTCTCACAAGCCTTTTCTACCTAATTCTTGATGGCATTCTTTCCTCCCTTAGGTACATGGCAAAAGGGAGCCCTCTAGAGTAAGTGTCATATGGGAAGATTTGGTTTCCAGATGCTTTGCAGTTGGTTTGATTCTGTACTTCAGCAGCTATGAGGGTTCATGAACATGGTGACTTGTTGCAACCTCCAGCTCAAGAGAAGCACAAGCTGCTCACACAGGCCCAGGACGTCCTGCCAGCAGAATGATCTCATCATCTGTGTCCTGTTCCATCAAAGCCAGGCTGGAAGGGTTGGGAAACCTTTGTACTGGCTCAGACTGGCCATTCTCAAGCTCCTTAAACAAAGGGGCGAATGAATACTAGGGAGCAGACACCCCTCTTACCATGCTAGCTTTCCCTTTTTGCACTTCTGTGAATCTTTCACAGCTGCTGAAGTCCTGTGTAAACACAATGCTTCTTTTTTCCCCATTGTTATCCATCATCATGCACTGCTCCCAGTCCCACTTACCTATGTGCTGCAGTACTGCCAGCTGCCATGCCCTGTTTATTCCCTTTTTCTGTGATGGCCATGCCTTTTCCTCGCCCTGCTCTCAGACTCCTCCAACAAACCAGCAAGCCCAAGCTGCTTGTCTTGTGTTAGCTGCACTGGGGGGAGGAGCAGAAGGGCAGGAAGAGAAGAGTCATCGTGGTGTCAGTGCTGTGCCAAGGAGAGAGCTAAGGGAGGATGAAGGCACAGCTAGAAGGAGCAGGATGGAAATTGGAAGTAGAACCTTGGCCCCAGCAATTTACATGGCTCCTGGTTTGTGTGCAGTGTCTCCCTTGCTGTTGACTGAATGCCAGACCTGCTCTGTTCCTGTGACAGCAGCCCCAAGGACAGGAGGGTGCAACAAGACTCTCAGTGCCAGCAGAATGGACATCCTTCAAAGGGGACATGGCAGACCTCGGCCAGCTACAGCCCTCCTGAGCTGCCTCAGCATCCCAGCCTTCCCAGAGGCACCACATCTTCCTGACATCTCCTCTGTGCAGAATTCCTGCTGTGCCAAGGCTGGCAACACTCCCTCCATTCCCCCTGCCCTTTTGGCTAAAGCACAGAGCAGTAGCTCAGGTAAATTACAGGCCTGCACCAAAAATTACTGGGTGTAACTTCCTGGCCTGAGTTGAAAGGATGATAGACCTGGGGATTGCAGAGCTTCCTTGTGAGCCTGGGAAACCATGAATTGCCTTGTGGAGCCTGTGGCTTTACACAGGATTGCAAAGTTGTCTCATTTTCCAGTCCTTTTTGTTTACAGCCCCACTGGCAGTGCTTTCACCACCTTGGGCAGCTGTATTGCTAAAGGGCTACATGTCTGTGTATTCTCTGGTCTCTCTTTCTAACCCAGAAACACCAGAGAGAGTAAGAAATTCTCGCTAAGAAATTACTGGCAGGGAGGCACTGTAATGGATTTTGATTTTAATGGGATTTCCAATTTCTTCTTTTTCAACTCTCACACCAAAGTAACTCACATAGAAACAAGCAATTTTTCCTTGGGTGCCAGCCTGTGGTGGCTTCTCCATCATGTGTGGCAGCTTGGCCTTAGGCTTCCACCAGGACTGTGCTCTCTGCACAGTGCCTGACTTCAGGCAATGAAATATGTGCAAGAGAGAAGTAGTTTGGTTGAGAAAGACACCACAACATTTGTTATTGCTGTCCTTTTTAATATTGTACCAGAACAAAGGTAACAACAGTAAAATTAATTTCCATTTCTTTCCTAATCAGATGCCATAGCAGAATCAGTCATGTGAAAGTTTCCTCTCTGACTTCACTGCTGACCTGGAATGGGCTTTAGATTTCAGTGTTTTAATTCCTCTAAAATGTTTATCCAGCTTTGCATTGGCTTGACTTGGGAGGCATCCCTGTGCCAATATTCCCTCTGCTCTCTGCTGGGGTGCCTGGTGGGTGCTGGGGGCTAAGCCCATTGTGCTTCATCCTCTGCAGGGATGCATCTCCTGCCACTCCTCCCTCTCCCCTCTGACTGAGCTCCTCAGCTGCATCCTGGTTAACACACAAACACAGAGGGACTCCAGGCATGGGAACATGGCTCACAGGAGCTGGAAGCTCCACTGGTGCAGCTTATAATGAGATCCATCTGGAAGAGAAGGCAAAGGGAGCACTGACTGGCAGGGCAAAACATTTTCAGGAGTTGTCATCTGGCACAGTGCCTGTACCTTCCCCTGATGGGAACAGCCTGTCTTCATCAGAGAGGTATGAAGGCTTCATCTTGAGTCATCAATGGCATCAGTCTCCAAAAATACCTTCCTGCCTCTGGCACAGCCCTGGTTATTAGGTCAAGCATATTCAATACCCAGTAACTAACACAGGAGTTTGGCTGTGACACATGCTGATTGCAAAAGGCATCAGGCTTCACCTGATGAAGAATTGCTCAATTAGTTAATGAGTTGCTCTGAAGGAACAGAGAGTGGCAATAGACCAGATTTTGAGAAGCTGCCACTTCTGGAGCAACAAAGGTAAGAGCATAAAATGATGTACACAGACAAGTTACATTGCTTCCAACCAGTGTGCTTGTCTCTGAGCCAGGATGGGGGGATCAGGTGTGACTGTCTTGTCTTTCAAAAAGGTCTTTCCATCCCAGCAAGTTCAATGTTCCCAACACTTATGGTCCTTTTTATCCAAATACTCCTCTGGAAGAAAATACTTCTAAAAAGATTTAGCAAAAACCCATCCAAGAACAACCAAATACCCCAGCAAGCAGAAACGTTGGGAGCTCCCTGAGGACAACATTTCTACTGCCTCTTGAATTTGTGAGGCTTGTTTCCCATGGCAGTGGGGCAGCACTGGAATGCTGAGCTGGGTAGGGATGATGCCACTACAGATTAGCATTACAAAAATTGGTCTGTCAGATGCTCATACAGATGTTGTAGCTCCAGAGCATTTAAAGAGGCAAAGCATAACTCAACAGCTCCAAATTGGCTTTTAGAGGAGGAAGCACTGTGCTTAAGGTTCACCAAGAAAAGCAGCATAAGCAACTCCTCTGAAAGAGCCTCGTGATGCTTTAGCCTCCTACGGTGCCAGATGTAGCTAGTGTTTTACTATTTCTTTCTTCAAATAGCAGTGCTCAGGGGGGATAAACTTTACTTAACCTAATTAATTTTAATCACAGCTTTCAAATCTCATACTGTGCAAAGAATTACAAATTGGAATACATTAATAGAAGCCGTGGTTTATGCTGCAAGCTAATCGGGAAGTGTGCATTTACATTTTCTGCATGAGTTTGCAATTACCATTAAAATAAAATTCAGTTATGTCCTTTTAAATTACTAAAATGTGAAGAACAGATTGAGCTGGTCCCATTTGTTGTAGAAAATTACTTGAAAACGGACTAGATTTTGAAGAATTAAATGATTCTTAGTGAATAAGAGGTTTTAGAAAATGATTTCCAGTTGTCTAGAGTTAAGGTGCTTCCAGGCATTCTAGCTGAAACAATCTTTCTTTAAAAATAATGGATTGCCTACCTACCTGCTTCAGTATAGGCTCATGGAAGGAACAAAGAGTTCTCCCATGAAGCTTTATCTTCCTTTAAGAGTTAACCAGAGAAACATCTCAGCTGACCACGTGCAAAATCGAATTCCAAAATACTACAGTACTGAGCACTAGGTTAGGAAATTTTCTTCCCAGTGGAGAGATTCCTTTTCATGTTCTGAAAGAGGGGTGGGTTGGGAATACCCCCAAATACGAAAATGAAGCAGATCCGGATTATCATTACAAACATAAAACTCCTTCATATGTCTTTGAAACTGTAATTCTACTAGGACCAGGCAAAAAATTTTAAATACACCCAATGATTTAATAGCTTTTGTCCCATAAAGAAAGAATAAATGTATGCACTTGGAAGACTGATCCCTCTGGCCACTGATGGTGACTGGGGCCCATCCCCAGTGCCTGGCTCTGGGATCATTGGACCACTTTTCAGCAATGCCCACTCTTGAGGGAAGTTAGGAGTCAAACTTCTGTGGTCTGTGCCACCCCAAGTCTGAGAGCACTAATGACCACAGAAGTAATAATAATGTGGTCCTGGCTGCACTGATACATTTGCCAAAAGACTTGAATTTTTTTATGGGACTGTTATTCCAGATAAAAATAGTTTGGTCAACTGGCACTCATCTTCAAAAGCAACTTGATCTTTTAGGAATGCAAGTCCCATCCACTTCAGTGAAACCTAAGTTTCAGGGTCCAAACGCTCTACTGAGCATGGAGCTCAGGTCCTTAAGTCATCCACTTCTTGAGAAAGTGTTATCTCATTAGAAATGATCTAATTTACTAGGAAAGTCGAATTGCTCTGACAGGAACATTGTCCTGAGGAGTGTATAGTGGTGCAGTCTGATAGTGTGCAAAATTGGTTTTAATTTAAAGCTTTACAGTGACAATGTGCAAGAGAGTGCAGCAGTGTTTGTATTTATTTTCTGGCATAAACCTGCTGCAATTTTTTTTTTTAAATTCAAGATCATGTAAAGTGAGCAGTGCAAACTCTAGAGGGAAAACCACAATGTCATCATAGCTCATACAGACAACAGAAACAGTTTATTCTTTTGTATAGCAAAAAAGTCAAAGTGCAAGGCTTTGAGGAAAACACAAGCAGATGTATCTGTTATAGATGATAACCTTTAGCTAAGTTGTAAGCTCCATGCTTATTAAATAACTGATATTACATCAGAACTCCAGGAAAGCCTTGTTTAACCTGCTGGGTTTAGATAAAATGCTTTGTCATAATACTTTTTTCTAAAACATGATGTAAAGAACAAAGACTGACACAGAGATCAACAGGATGAAGCATTTCCATGTTATTAAACAGATCACTGTATCTAAAATAGCACTAAACCTTACCAAAAGCTCTGGAAGAGGAAGATTTGCCATGTTTTCATGGTGAAATATCACTTCAAACTTGTATTTGCTAGAGGAAGCTGGCTGAGGGTTTCTACTCTTTAAAAATGCAGCCTAAATGCTCTATAGAGTGCTCATAACCACAGAATGATATAAGTAGCTTTAAAGGAAATGATGAGCTGATTCTTAACTGTTGTAAATCACCAGAGTTCTGCTAGAGCAAATGGAAATTTATTCAATGGACAATTTTAATTTTAAATAAGATACAGATTGCAGATCCACCAAACTAGTTTCCATATACTTTCTTTAAATAGCAATGAGAAAAGGAAAATTCACTTTTCCACCCTTCCAGTTTCCATAGGTGACTGTGAGACTGTGTGCTCATTTGGCAGAAGGAAATGTAAAAACACACCTCATTTTCCTTCTGTCACGCTCTGGTAAATCGCTGGAAAGTTTGAAAAGGTTGCAGAGCTGCAAAAAGGCAGTCAGAGGGAGCATGCAGAGATGCTTCACCTCCTAGTGATCCATCTGCATCTTTTATGCCAGGTAGGAGGATGAGAGTGGTGCAAAACTTCTCCCTTCTAAAGAGGCTGCCCACTGCTGAAACAGGAGCTGGACTCCAGCAAGTGCTTTTTGGACTTTCCAGGTTAAAGGTAAGCAGCCACTAAGGATATGGGGGCTCACAGCAGGGCTTGTGATGGAGCAGGAGAGCCCTGCCCTCGTCCTTCTGCTCTTTGGCAGCTGCTGCCAGCACTGCAAGCACCCTCTGGTCATTTCAAAGGCTACTCTAGGGATTTGTCTTTGTGACTTAGATGCTGTGCTGTGGCTTGGTTGGGTTTTTTTAAATGTGGAAATTTCTAAACCAAAAGAAACACACAAGGTATTTATTAAAACAAATACAGGTTGATTTCAGATACCTCTGAGATTAATGCTTCTTAATGGCTATAATCCAACTTTCTTTGAGTTCAAGCCTGTCCAGCTACAATCAAGGTCAGCCTAGATTTTAAGTAGGCTCTTTGTAGTAGCTGCAAAGCCCAGTTCCTCCCCAAGAGCACATTTTCCTTGTTCTTACATCACTAACAATGCCTGATTTCAGACACAAAAAAACCCCAAACCATTTTGCACCCATTAGAGAGGCTTTGTGCATTGAATAGGCTCCATGTGATGTTCCTTCCCAACAATTCTGGGCCATAAGGAGGAAACCACTGCAATTCCCATTTCCAAGTGGTAAAGCAGCTTTCAGCACCACCAGCTGACTACTTAGTGTATTTTAATTAGCTGGAGAATGTTCCCAGGCCACTGTGTTGAAATGAAATGTGCACACAACTGAAGAGTTGCTCATTGGCAATCAAATTTTCAAGTTACCAAGCCTGCCAGGTTCTCTTTGCAGAGCAAAGCTGCTTCTTGAGAAGCAGTGATGTTCCTCTGGGGGCAAGGGGGAGAAAAAAGGCCATATTTTTGCATAATCACAGCTTTCAGTAGTACAGAATTCACTGCTCTCTGGGGAATGGCAAGAAAAAAGTCTTAGTAAATGTGAGGTCCTCAGTGCTCTGGCATGTTAATGCAAGGGAAAAATTGCCTTGCACAGAAGAGAGTATGAGGGATATTTGGCACCATTTCTCTGTCCCCTGGTCATTACTTAGGGTCTCATCACTGTTACAGAGCAGAATGCCATGGTTTGAAGGGCACTGTGAGCAGTATAGCCCAGAAGAAGGGCTTTGTCCTGCTGCTCAGCTCTCCTGCTGCAGAAGTCTCTCATCTCCAGGAAATCCAGGTTATGGCATGACGTAATTTAGCCCCTGCTGGCAGTCTCAGTATTGTTTAATTATTTTTTTCAGATTTATTGCAGATTCTTGCAGATCCAGCGTAAATGCTGTGTCTTGGCTACTGCAAAGCTGACATTGAGAAATTTTGCAGAAAAACTGCTTGCACCTATGATCACTTACATAGTGCAAAAATACTGCTTTTGTGTGCTAGTGTGCTCAATTAAAAAGGAATAGCATTTTTTTCTTTTTCACTTTGTCAGAATTGAGAGGCAAACATCATATATTTATCTCTATGTATTGGCAAATAAGGTCGATTATTAGGTAGTTTAAAACTCATGTGTGCCCATATCCAGTCTTACAACAAAGATTACAGGTACAGGGTGATGTAAATCCTCTGCACTCTGCTAAGCTTCAATGATGAAGGATATGGGAAAAAGAGACCAGAGCTGGGCATGAAGGAGACATTGATCAAAAGACTGACAGATCCTTTCATTCACAGTTTGGGGTATAGGTGGCACAGGCTGTGGCATGTTCCTCTGGACAGACATTGGCCTTGGCCAGGAGTCCTGAGGATGGGTGGCAGAACCCCAAGCTGAGCACACACAGAAATTTCTGCAGGACACAAAGAGGACCTCCAGGAGAGGTCAACCCTCCCAGCAAGAGATGATAAATCAGATCTTTACTAACACAGCAATGATACACTGAGAGTAAACACAGAACTGTGCCATTCCGTATCATGCTGGATTCTGGCTGTGCCTTCTCAAATTCAGCTGTGTGCTTTGGATTATTGCAAGAGACTCTGGCATTAATATTTTATTTTTACTTTTTTCCAAGTAAAGGGAGTTTGACCTGGTTTCTCAAGCCAAGTAGGCCACAGTTCTTTCAAAATGATGGGCCTCCAGGGAACCAAGGGTAACTGAGCTAAGTCAAGAGACTCCCACAATTTACTGTTCCGTAGAGCCCTAAAGGTTTTCTGCAAATGTAAGGGAAACATTTATTTATTTAATTTTGGTTTGCTCACTCACAGGCACCACAAGAAAGAACTGCATTTTTATTTACAGCTTTGCAATCACTGCTAGATTCATGAAAGAAAGATGATCTTATGTTTCCTGTGTTCTAAATAGCAGAGAAGATAGAACTTGAGCTTGGTGAGAAATTCCTTCTTCGTCTGAGCACTGCATGTGGAGATACAGCTTTAGGCACATTCTTTCCTAACTGCACAGCATTTAAATGTAATTAAGCACAGCCATTTGTACCAACCAACCATCATGAAGTGTATAACACAAAAAGATCTCTCTTAACCTCTTCCATCAACAAAAAATGATGCCTTAATTTAAACATTATTTTGCAGAATTTTTAACAAGTAACAATGTATTTGGTCTAGAATATTTTACTCTCTCCTTGAATTATAAAGTTCTCTGAGGCATTACCATAAAGTTGTCTCTTAGTTTTTTTTATTTCATTCACAGTTATGATCCTGAACAAGATTAGGCACAGTCAGCTAGTTTGCAGCAAGCCCAAAATTCATGGTCTTTTATTAAAGCCTTTTATATGTAGGAGACACCTTATCTCATACTAAGATATAATTTCATCACACACCCTGCTATGCATACCCAAAAGATGTACCCATTCATTCACTGCTTTCCCACTTTCACAACGACAGCTGACCTGGTATGTAATTGGTTTATTTCTATTTGCATCAGTTTGATCAACTCAGATAGCTGAGTAATTAAAAATGTACCCAGTCCTTGCTAGCTAAAAGGATGTTTCCTGGATCTAGGCAGATCCTGGATCTGGGGAAACGTCTCCTGAACTGTGCTGCTTAACTGATAAGTATTCAGTGACAGAATCACTGGGGCCCACTACATATGACAGGTAGGAAACATGGATCTTATTCCCAAAGTCTTATTCCTTTCTGGAAGGTCAGCTGTGCTCCCTTGGGCCTCTATTTTCCTGTAATCAGGCTTTTTGGAAAGTGATTTGAAGCCTTCAGGTGAGAAATGCACTGCAAGTGCCATATATCAGTAATAAAAGTAGGCCTAATGACCACATCTTTTCCCCTTAAAGGATTCCCATGGAGCCAGCATCATCCGTGGAGATGGTTCTGCAGGATTTTGCCAGTGTTTTTACCCTAGGAATCATTGCAAGATGAGCTCCAGTCACTGGTTTATCACTATAAGCCTGTGCTGAGACTCGTGCATCCAAATACTGGTGAAAATTCAATCACCAATGTAAATTTCCCTATTACTTATGCTCTGTGCATTGCCAAAAAAGCTTTTGCCTCCTGGTTGCTGCAATGACATTTTTTACAAGGTGCTGCTGCCCGTGAGACCAGATGACAGTGCTAATGACCCATGTCCTTGTTCTCTGCTTCCCTTGCTTACGCCTCTTGTTTCTCCACACTCAATTAAGGAAAAGGAATTGAGGTTAATATTCCCATCCTTGAAATTAAATCTACCCTTGCTCCACAGTGCAATTAATGAAAACAACTTGGATACAGAACCTTTCATCTCTAGTTCACTGGTTTATTTAGTGGGAGTTGACAATGACTCACGCCATTAATTTGTCTGCTGAGTGGCAACCACAGAGTGAATTAGTGATGTCAGCCTGGATTGTAGGCATAACCCTTGCAAAATCACTGCCACAAGTTAACAGCCCTGCTGCTCTTTGAGGTGGGGAGTTGTGGTGACTCTGAGACTTCTCCCTGTGTCACAGGTCCTCCTGCAGCCTGCCTGCAGACACACAGAGGGTAGGCATGGCCTGTGCTGCTCTTGGTAACACTAATTCTAGGGGTCATTAGATAAAAATGGCTATTATACTTCAAACATTAGCCTTGCTGCAAATAACAGGGCATGTTATGCTATGCACTCATACCATGAGAAGTGCTGGTCAATTACATACTTGGTTATTAAAAGATTTTAAAGTCCAAAATAATGTTCAGCAGCAGAAACACAACAGATGGGTCAAAATGAGTGTAGGTATCATCTATGATTTTCCTCACTGGCAGATGCTGATTACTGGGAAGTTCTTGAGATATTCACAAATGCTAAAGGCATCTGAGAGTAATCTCTCCTGTATCCACCTGTGTAGTAGCCTCATTTGTAAGGCAGAGAGATTTATTTTCTGCACCATCCATTTCAGGACCCTGAATTGGGCTCATGGCTGGACTTGCCATGGAGGAACATGTGTCTCCCTGGCCTGTGAAGCAAGTGGGAGGAAGTGTCTTTGCAATTGCTTCTAGTTGCTCCAAGGCAGAGCTCTGGAAAATGGCTGGTGTGGGAAGACTAGCCACATACTGAGCAGAGACAGCACCATCCCCCTGTGACAGCAAAAGGGTCTTGGCCAGCGCTGGTTCTCGGGGAGAGTAACAATATCTCAGAACATCTGATAGAGCAGGACAAAAGCAAATTTTCTGGAACACCATCTCTCTGCACAGGTGTCAGGGTAATGCATTATTTACTTCCTTGCCAGCCAGTTTTAGACATCTGGATTAACATGCAAAAGTGACTGCAAATTAATTTTCTTCACTGGCATTTTCTTCCATTTTTCTTGTAAATTTTCAAGATTTCAGCATTTTGTTTGATTTTAGAAATGGACTAACTAGGTTTACTCTCTATGATCCCAAAGCTCTGCTTTCCCCCAGTAATTTCAATATCCAGACTAGAAGTAACTGTTCAGGCCAGGGAAGGCACAGTGCTGGTTAAAAACTTGCAGCATCAACACCTGCCATGAGATTGGTGTTCTACCTGATAGAGATATTCTGAAAATAACTCCATTGTTGTGAAATCTGCCCCCAAATAAATCAAGTAAAGGCTAAACCTCACTAGAATCATCTTCAAAATTATATTTTGTTAATTTCTTTAGCAACTGTCTAAACTCTGTACATAGAATCACAGATCCATAGAATCATTTAAATTGGAAAATACCTCAAAGATCAACCACTAACCCAGCACTGTGAAATCCAGCATTAAACCACATCCCTAAGTGCCACATCTACACAGCTTTTAAATACCTTCAGGGATGGTGACCCAGCCACTTTTCTGGGCAGCCTGTTCAGTGCTTGACAATCCTTTCTGTGAAGAAATTTCCAATCTAAACCTCTTCTGGCAAAACTTGAGGGCATTTCCTCTTATTATGTAGGAGAAGAGGCTAAATCCCACCTAGCTACACTCTCCTTTTCAGGAAGTTGTTGAGAGAAATAACGCTCCCCATGAGCCTCATTTTCTCCAGGATAAGCACCTGCAGCTCCCTCAGCTGCTCCTCACAGGACTTGTGCTCCAGACCCCTCACTGACAGAGACTAAACTTGTAGGAGCTGGATAGAATACAGAAAAGCTGTGTGCAATTGGTTGTATTTGCATCTTTTCTCACACTGTGACTGGGCACCAGAAAAGGAAAAAAAATCACCAGAATCTGAGGTTTCAGATGATGAAAACCAAGTTAGATTCTTAATGTTCATACTTTTTACCACCTTTTGTAATTTTCCACAATAGGATTTTATTAAAAAGATATCAAGTTGTTTACCTGAGGTCCTGCTCCAGGAATATTTAAATAACAATTTCTGCTTTATGGAGGGGCAAATTCAGATAGGAAGGTCAGGTGAAGGCTGAAATTTATCCAGGAGGGGCAGATCACATGGTCCTAAAACCACTGGATTAAAGCAGCTGAGATTGAAAACTCAGCACTTTTTGGGGGAATCATGGCATAATATGCAAAACTATCAATGAAACAGCATATCTGAGCACTTCCCTGACAGAAGCAGTTTGTTCCCAGCAGCCCTGCAGGCCCCAGGCAGACCTCAGAGGATGAGCTAAATTATCTACACCTCCTACCACAGGAACAATTCCTGGCATAGCCAGGAATTTGCTAATGATGAAGGTGATGTAAGAAACTTGAATAAGAATCTGATTCGCATGTACCAGGTTTAACTTTTTGGAGATATCTGCTCAGGGAGAACTCCAGTGACAGGCACAGGCAGGCTTGCCCAGGACCTTGGAGAACAAAAATGCTCACAGGAATACTTCCACAGTGGTAGCTTCACAAATATGGAAATCTCCAAATGATAGGATGATTTATTCCCTCTTTTAGCCTAATCTTTGTAATTTTGCCTGTTTTTGGAAGGCAGTATGAGTAGTCTTCCTTTATCTATCTATTGTATAGATACAGCAGCAAAGCTGCATGAAGTGTTCTCCTTCTCTTAAGCACCTTTTTGGTCACTCCTCTTTCCACACTGCAGGAGGTACCAGATCAGTCATGTGGCTTTGCACATCACTCAAAGGTGGCCACAGCTGTGATGTCCACACTGCTACTCTTAATGAGAAAGAAGGGGAACAGACACAGAAAGAGCTTTTCGCATATCCACCTCAGCATAGAATAGTTTGGGTTGGAAGGGGCTTCAAAGATCATCAAGTTGCAACCCCCTTGGCATGGGCAGGGACACCTTTCACAAGACCAAGTTGCTCAGAGCTCCATCTAGCCTGGCCTTGAACACTGCCAGGAACGGGGCATACACACCTTCTATGGACAGTCTTCTCCAGTGACTCACCACCCTCTGAACAGAGAAAATGTCAAGATCATATCATCTTCAAGCTGCCTACAGAAAGGAAATGTTTTCTAATTTTCTGGTATAAACTAAGGTTTTGTTCCACAGCACATGCTAAGTCCATAGATTATATGAATGCAAGTCACCACTTGGTCCTTTCCCTAATTACCACAGGAGAGCAGTCTGTGTGCAGTTGCTCCATTGCTTTCCCTCTTCAGTATCAGTGGGAGGGAAAAGCATGACCAGGTAAAGGGAAGACCAATGCATTTCCACCAGGCTGCACATCAGTGTTAACAGATTCACAGAATGGATAAGGTTGGAAGGACTGACAGCGGGTCACCTGGTCCAGCCTCCAAAGTTCTCCTAGACCATGCTACTCATGATTGTATTCAAACATTGAATATGTCTTGTGAGGGAGAATCCACACTCTCTCTGGGCAATCAATTCCAGGGCTCAGTCACCCACACAGTGAAGTTCTTCCTCATGTACAGGTGGAACTTCCTGTGCATCAGTTTCTGCCCATTGCCTCCTGTCCTATTGCTTGGCACCACCAAAAGAGCCTGGCTCCATCCTCGTCACCCTCCTTCAGACACCAATAGACATCAATGAGATCCATTCTCAGTCGCCTCTTCTCCAGGCTAAATAGGCCCAGCTCCCTCAGGCTCCACTCATGAGAGAGATGCTCCAGTCCCATCATCATCCCCATCACCCTCCACCAGACCTGCTCCAGCAGCTCCATGTCTCTTTTGTATCAGAAGCCCAGAACTGGACACAGCACCTCACCAAGACTGAGTACAGAGGAAGAATCACTTCCCCAAACCTGCAGTGCCACTCCTAATGCACCATGTGCTTTCTAGGCCACAAGGGCACTCAGACAAGGCTCAAAGGCTCACAGACAGCTTGCTGTCCACCACGTCCTTTCCAACCTTCATGATTCTGTGATTCTGTGATGTGCTCCTCTCCATCCATCTGTAAAAAGAAATGGTTCCCAAGTGCCTGGCTGCCTTTATGCAAGTAAGAAGGGGAGTACTGACAAACTATGCAGAATTATGCAGACATAAGCCCATTGTATTCTTTGAAGTATCTCAAATTTTTAGCTACTTAATGTAAAACACACAGCTATGAACAAAAATCTTTTCTTCATTAATACTTGTTTAGCCTAAAGCCCTAGGATTAGCAGTGTTCTAAGTATTTTAAGACAGTATTTTATTAATAATTGAAAATTAAAATTACTTAGTCTAAATTTGGTTTTGGTCTTTCATTATGTACTGCACCATGACCAGATAGATGTAGGTTCAAAATTAAAATATTTGTAGCAAACCTCTCTAAGTTCAGTGGGAAATGTCCCTGCAAGAAGCAGGAAACCACTACAAGGGCACAGAAAATAACTGATGCACTCTCACATCTCTATTTATCTGCCTCTATAGAAGATGATCTTCACAGGCATAAAATATCCATCCGGTGACATTACTGAAGTAAATAAAAACTAAAGAAAGCTCTGATTTTGGGAAAAAAATGAGACATAATCAATTCTGATTTGATATAGGCAGCTCTCTACAGAATCACAGAATCAATGAGGTTGAAAAAGACCTCTGAGACAATCGAGTCCAACCACCACGTCAACCAGACCATGGCACCAAGTGCCACCCTCAGTCTTTCCGTAGCCATCTTCAGGGACAGTGACTCCACCACCTCCCTGGGCAGCCCATTCCGATGTCTAGTCACCCCTTCTGTGAAAAAAATTCCTCCTAATGTCCAACCTAAATCTCCCCTGGCATATCTTAAGACTGTGTCCCATGTCCTGTTGCTGGTTGCGTGTGAGCAGAGGCTGACCCAACCTGGCTGCACCCTCCTTTCAGGTAGGTAAGAACACGTGAGTATGTAACACTGTGTTTATATCTGCATATACATCTACATGGGTTTACTTTCCTAAGATCCTCCTCGTCAACCAGTTCAACAGGGATATCTGTACTCTGAGGGGTTGGGTGTGCCACACCTTTTTTCTTTCCCCTTGTTTTTTCAAACTTTCCCAGCACATTACAGCAGGGCACCTGAAAAGGTCCAGTTGTCCAGGACACTTCAGAAGGGATCTGAAGCACAATTTTGTGCTCTTCACAGGCAATGAGACACTTCTGGGGGTCATCTCTGTCTCTGGCATGGCAATGGAATCTCTCAAGCTGTAACATCCATTATGAATAAAACAGACAAGTTCCAGGGAATGGAACTTTTCTGAACTTAACACAGAAGACAAGCACTTATCTCTTTGCAGAACATCCACAAGGACGATATGGCATTCTTAAAATATCTTTATACTCAGTTATGAGTAAGTCTATTCATCCTACACCCTAGTTCTGCATACAGGAAGGGACAAGCTCATAGCAGAAAAATTTTTTTCAGCAGTGGGAACAACTGCATGATGATTATCTCCCACCCAGTGTGGGATTCCATGAGAGATCACGGATGCTCTGGCAAGCGTTGGGGCATTACTACATGTTTGTGGAAGTCTCTCAGCTTTTATTAATTAGACTCCTGACAAAGCCACACTGCTCATTCCTGAACCATATGAAATCATTCACCATTTTATGTACAAGTTTTGAATTACAATCTTCAACTCCTCATCAGAAAAAATAACAAACCAAAAAGCCTAAAAAAGCATTTTTGGAAGAACTGCGTAGTATACAGAAGCATACTTCAATTACACAATATCTTACAGAACACAGACTGTAACAAAAAGCAGAGCCTGTTACCTTTTCTGAGAAGGCAGTGCCCAGCCAAAACTAGGTATTTCCTCTCCATTATTAGAGGAATGGCTTTAACTGAAGAGTACATGAAAAAATGTCCCTGAACAGTCCAAATAGTTTAATAGAAAAAAACAGTACATTTGTAAACTACTTTAAAACAAGAGCCTTATGAAAACAATAAAGGTCACTGAAAGTTGAGCTGTTAAACTCTCCTTAGCCCAAACTGCTGTGTTTCACCCTCACAGGTTTTTTTAATGTCTAAAATAACAAATTTCTTCATTTTTAGTGATAAACAAAAATTTTCATTTCATTGAGTGGAAAACTTCAGTGAGAAATCTGGGCAAGTATTTTTTAAAATTTTGGTAAAGTTAAGAAAAGGACAATTTGAAGGCAAAAAGTCAAACTCCAAATTCCTTTTGAAAATTAAGAGTGATAAAACCAAACTATTGATTGAAGCCAGCAATGCATGATAGCACAGCACTTATTTTATAATCTGAGACCCTTTTTAATGTAAACCCTGAAAAATCATAAGCAACTGCTAGAAATTACTTTTGTATTATGTACCATTAATTTATCACTGCATTCACTTTCATTATTCAAACCTTGCCATAAAGTGACTTTTCACATATAACACTGATTTACCTTAAGCATATCTCTTTTACTACACAGCAAAATGTAAAAACTGTCCTGGGAAATGATTTCGTATACGTAACTATCCATGCCTCTAAAGTTGAGCATCAGTATTTATGCTGCTCTACTTAATGCTTCAGCATATGTTAATTAAGCTGCTGATCTCTGAGTGTCTCCATTTTTGTAGACAGACAGATGTACGTGAACAGCAATGCTTTGGATAACTTGTGCTATTCCTAATACTAGAGTTATTTTCTCTCCCAATTACATTTTGCTATAAATATGTGTGCCCTTAAGTTGATCCCAATATCAGTTTCAGCTAACTAATTAAATTATCTGTTAAGGTTTTGGGAATGAGAACCCTTCCTTTATTTAAATAAAACGAGGGAATGGTTTCTAACTCCCAAAGGTTTGCCAACAATAGATTTTCAAGACAGGATGTTCGGTTAAGTTGTTCGTCCTCTTTGCTGTTCACAGATAAGCACAACAGTATTAATGGTTTTTATCAAGTAGGCAGGAAGAGAAAATAGTGTGAGGTTTTTCCCCTTAAGGTTTTTCCAAGTTCTGCTCATGGGTATGAGTAACCATTCATTTGAAATAAGCATATTTCAGATTATGTCTCTTTTATTTATAGGGCTCAGCAGCTAAACTTCAATTTCCTATTTTAATTTTGCAAACAAATGTTATTAAAACCCTGCCTGTAACTGAGAACATAAAAAACTTATGTATGTATGTAAGGAGTAATTTATCATTGTATATAGAAATGCCTCATTTTTGTACCAGTTAAAAGTTAATTCATAATCCAAATAATCAATGTGCAATGTAAACAAGTAATTATTTTCTCCTATGTAATGATGGTAAATAACAACACTGAGCACTACATATTCCACTCAAGTTCATTAAATGCAATTCTTCAGTCACAAAGGCAGCAGGCATTCTGTGATCAACTTCCTCTGAGCTATGTTCAAATGAGTGGAATAACTGAGATTCCTGATGGAGATCTAAGCTATTTCCCTCATCTTCTTAATAGTTTCCACTATTTGCATACTCAACTCCATTTTATAATTTGCTATTTAAAATAAAGTAATTTCCCCAAACACTTCTCTCTCTACCTAAGACAAACTTATTTACATTTATAGTAAATGCTTTTCATCAAATAAGTTGTAAGAAAAAACGTCTCCTGAAACAAAATCAATAAGGGAGCAAAACCATAAAGGGAGCAAGTATTTCAAGTTCCGTATTATTTTTCCTTCTGAATTTCCTTCCAATGATTCTACAGGGACAAAAATTTTCAAGGTTTAAACCACACTTTTACATACTTTTGATTATATCTCTTTTGTACAAGGGACCAACTCTGTCCAGTGATCACCTTCCTAAGTTTTGACCAGTATTTAAATGAAATTGCATGTCATTCTCCCCAAGAAAATAAACAAAATACAGCCTTTTACTTCAAATATTTTATGAATGCAAGATTACAAGAAATGTATTAGTCAAAATGCAGGGCTATCAAGCACTGAACCAAGAATGCTGGCATCAGTTTGCCTACCATTTTGCATGTGGAAAAAATACACTATGTCTACAGGTAAAAGGCATCACTAATGCATCATGAATTACTCTGGTCAGTCAACAGCACCTCTGCAGCTTGGTGCATGTTTCAGTTTATTATGAAAATAATCATCATAATAATAATTTGAGATGAGACACTGGAACAAAATCATTCTTAAACAGGAAAGTTTTTTTTTTCTTGCTTGTACTGAGGCAACACCAAAAAACTAAAAAGAAGTTCTTGCAATTTAGCAGCCTCCTCAACACTTGTTAGGCTAGCCTTCACACAAGGAGCATGCAAACAGCCACTCTTCTTGCTTTAAATTGAGGGCTATTGGTTAATTCAAGTCACTGTTTTTTCACTCTATTCAATTAACCTGTAGAACTGGATTTCACCTAGGAAAAAGAAAATTAAATGATGTTAAGTGTAGCAGACACGTACAGATCACACCAAGAAGCTAACACTCATGAGCTGTCATAATAAAGGATAATAATAACAATAAAAAAAATCAGTCTTTTCTGTGCATATTTTTCATTTGAAAGGTCCCAGGAAATCATGATGTGCCTGGCCGCTTCTGTTGCTGATTTCTGATGACCTCTAATTGTTTTTTGCATTGCTGATAGTATGTTGAGAGACTTTTGTTTTCATCTAACAGCTTTTTATGTTCTTGTACCAGACGGGATGTGTTTTGCTGGTCTTTTTCATCCTGGTCCAGTTCTGCTATTAGTTCTTGTCTGAAATGAGAAAAAAAAGTCATTGTCATTTTTAGTCTATTTCCATTTGTGTGTAGATGACTTTGTATGTTTCAAATCAGTATTTGATTATCAATCTGAACTCACAGCTGGTGGTATTTTGTGCAAAAGAAGTTGACAAAAGAATGTTATTCTTTAATGTAGTCTGGAGAAAAATTCCCTTTCAAATCAAATCCACATTTAAACTTTAAAATAGCTGAGAGACTGAGCCTCAGCTTTAAAACTGTCCTTTAGATAATGTCTTTCAGATGTAGTTTTACAGGTCACAGTAAAACACCTAAGGAGCCATACAAAATTTCATAAAATATATTCAACTCCAAGGCAACTTGAAATACAGAATTGAAGTAATTTTTGTAACTTTTCAGTGAAATGCTATTTTCTAACTGGACTTGAACTTATTAAAGTAGTGGAAAAGCAGACTCAAGGACATTACTTCTGTAACTGGCATTTCACATTATTTACGCTGTAAGTGCTCAACATTTTTTTTTAGCAAAGATTTTAGATGCCCAAACACACTGATAAACTTGCTATAATTTATTCTGCAAAACTGATGTGGTAGTTTGTTTTACTATTTTCTTATGAGGTGACAAGAAGGCAAGCTGCCAGCAATATTTTTGCAATAAAATAGCAAAGGAGAAAGTTCATGTTAATTAATTGTTGCCATATGGTTTTTAATTACAGTTATAGAAAACGTGGTAACTGTATGAGGGTTGAACTAACAACTACCTTAACCAGCATTAAATTCATCCATCCCATCTTTTTTTTTGTTTTAACGCCTATGGACAATTAAATTCTGACTAAGAAAAAACAGTTTGGAAGAAACGGTGAACACAAACTTCCTAGTAAGAAAACAAAACAGTAGAAATCTAAAAGTAGAGAATTAACAATTTTGAAACAGATATATTTTGAACAATTTATTGACCATTAGGGACAACATAATTAAAATTAAGATACTAACTCTAGCATCATTACCTCCTCATCAAATCTGAAAATTCTAGTTTCATGTGAAAAAAACACAAATTGTTCACAGAATACTAAGCCCAAAGTGAATATGTGATAGGAGTTCAATCTTACAGTATAATTTCCCCCCATTCTGTATGCTATTTCTACTGTACAAAAGGTTTACACATGCATTTTCCTCATTAGCTAATCCACGAACACCAAGGCAAGCTCCCTATTAACAGCTGCTTGCTTCCAGTGGCTCAGACACTGGTGGGTCACAAGCTGATTATTTGGTCTAGTGTGTGACTATGACCTCTCTGAACTGGTCCCCAGCATCAGGAAACAGAACAGAACTTGTTATGAACTCAAATTCTGAATCAGCAATATTTTTTGACTTAATACAACAATATGTGCAGCTGCCTTACTTATATGTGTAAACAATGCAAGAGGAAAGTTTGCTTCCAGAGCACAAGGAGAAGGTACATAACATCTTTTAAGCATCAGGTCTTAAACCCATGGCAGAAAAATATATGGAGAATGTTAATATTGTTGTAAATGCAGTGCTTGACAAAAGTCAGATATACAATTAAAACTAGCTGCAAAACGAGTAGCACTGACATATTAGCCAAAATTCTATAATCCATTAACTAAACAATTATAAATAAATTACAACTGAAAATATTTTAATTGATAATGTGCCAAATAAAATTCCAAGGTTCTTTAACATTTCAAGTGTTTCATTTGAGATGATACAAACAAAAATTACCAGTTTTTTACATACAGAGATTTGCCAGGACCTTAAGTAGGACTTACGCAGAAGAGGAGTCTTGATTAGAACTTTCAATTACCTGCTCTAAATACTTCATCTGTACTGAGCAGCTCAGTACTTCTGAGTTTAAGGCTGGAAGATAATTATGCCCTATGAAATGTTACTTCATAAAGCCAGAAATAATAGTCACAGTGACTATTATTTACTTTGTATGATGCATTTTTATTATTATACACAGACTTTGTGTATAGGAAACACAGAAGAACAGAAAAGGTTAAACACATTTCACTTACTTCCTCTGCAACAGCAATGCGATTTCTGTCTGAACTTTCATATATTCTTGTGCCATTTTGCAGTGCTGTTCAAACACAGCCATAGATTCTTTGGAGTTTGGGCATGGTGCTAGAGGCTGAAAATAAATCAGACATGTTAAAGACTAATGAACTGATATCTTAGTAAATGATGTGTTAGAATGTCTCTGCAGTGTATTTATAACAGTCTTTTAAAAACCAGTAAGCCTTTAAAAATAAGTGTTAAACCATGCCCTGGAAAATATTACTGCACCAATGTCAAAGTTAACTCAAATCTGAAATTTTTAATCAGACACTTGTCACAAAAATCAAAGCAGTGTTTAATCCCACACACAAAAAATAAAGTGTATACAACAATTTGATTCAGCAACACTCAAGCAAATAATGTCTTACTTTGACAGTCAAACTCAGCTTACATTTGGTTTTAGGGATCATGTTTCCCAGGGCTTGTTTTTAATAGCTTGATCAAACCTGAGTCAACCAATCTCCGATTACATAATATATTTTTTTAGCCTTGGTCAAAAATTAGACAGAACATAAACCCAGGTAAATATGTGGCACTATATTTTGCAGCCCCAAAGTCACGTGTTAGAATCAAATGCAAACTTGAGAATCTAATAAACTGTATATTTATTACCTGTAACTGATGATCTAATGTGAGATATGCCATTGGGATGGAGTTATCTGACCCATTGGTCTCTGTAACAATACCAAGAAAACTTTAATGTATTTAAAAAGAGTTAATTCTGTTCTTACAGGACAAAAACAAGAAGCCTAAGTAATTTCACAATACACAATCTGAATGTGGATAAGCAGATGGAAATAGCAGCGTTCCAATCCCAAGGCAGATGAATCATTTTGTTTTTCTGATAGTTAAGAACATCTAAAGTATGGTCTATCACATAAAGGAAAAATAAAAAACAATATGGTTATCAACCTACATTTCTAGAAGCCATGTAACAGCACACAGAGTTGAAAAATACTATTTTTGTACAGCTTGCGATAATTTCTGTTTATAAAAAATTTGCCATTTCATTCTTGTTTATGAAGGATCAGCCAGCCAGCCCATGCATCTAATGATTTTAAAATTAGAAGCTGTGCAAATCAGCTCTGCCAAAATAAAATAAGCACAACCTCCTGCTCAGTTTTGAAACCTGCTCCCAGTGAGGTGTCTAAGTATCTTCCTCACAACATGCTCTAGGGCATCTTCTCTGCTCCGTATAGATATTTTGTGGGTAGCAAGGAACCCAATAACCAGTCCATCTCCTGGGCATGGCTGCTCTCTTCTTACACTGCAGTTACTCTGGATTTTTCTAGAGTTTTCATTCCAGATTTAGTGTGTTTCTGCACTCTTATCTTTCAGTAGCCCACAGTCTGGGGATCACAAGGTTACTGTTAAGCTTTAAGAGACACAGGAGTAAAGACACATGGAGAAACTACTGATTTTACAGCCGCATAACTGCTACTAGAGGATTATATGGAGGAGGGTAGGTGGGAAAAAAAAGGGGCTGCTTACCCATACCCCAAAAGCACCTGCCACAGAGTAGTCGTGGTAGAGAAACTAAGGTGTTGCCCTCAAAGACTATGCTATTTCCAAGAGCAGCTTCAAAAGGAAAAAGAAATAAGAGGGTGGGAATGGAGAAAAAGTGGTTAAGTGTATGCTTGTAAGGAAACTGGAAGGTGGTAAAAACAAAAAAAGGAAAAAGAAAGAGAAACCCTAAACCAGAGACTTAATCATCACAGTATCTTAAATGCAATCATGAGAAGTCCTTCCCTACATTAACACTATTGCCATATATGGATGGAATCATTGCAATGCTTCAAAAATACACCAATACATGAAAATGCTTGAGGTGACATTCCCAAGTGTTTCAGCACAGCATCACAGAACTGCAAATTTTCCTTGATTGACAAGATTCAGCTGCATCCTTGTTTAATTACTTTGCTTCATTAAATTAAAAACGTAGCATCTTAAACAGAAAACCAAAATTATTTCTCTGTTCAGAAATTTGAACAATTCTTTGTGCATGGCCTACGTAAACCTAGCAAGCAAAAATATACATATGCCACGTTTGTATTTACCTGAATATAAGGTGAGTGGTATTTGTGAGTCAGAAAACAGACTTGACTTTTAGCTGTGCTGAATTTAAGACCAAAAACTTGGTACAAACTTTTGTTGCACTGCCTTACGATTTGCAGCTTTCAATTCCCCATGAACTCTTGACTGGGTAAGAGCTTGCTTCCAATGTGAGGCAGCAATTCCTGTTTGTGCTCACTGCCTAAAGCAACTTGGGGTCCATGCTGCAAAAGAGGGCCCGAGGGGTCTGCAGCAGTGGCTTGGGGAAGTTATGAGTAACAAGGCACTGACTGTGGCCAGGCAAAGGTCAGAAAGAAGGAAATAGAGAAGCAAACACAAAAGCATGTTGTCCTCCCACTTCTATGGAGAAAAAAAAAGTACATCTTACATAATCACCTTGTATTTGGTAAAATGCACGTGTGCAAATACACACACATATTTATTTATAGATACATATGCTTGTGCAGGAGTCTGTCAACACGAGTTTCCAGATGAAAAGATCACAAGATCACAGAATTTGAGGCACTTTGAAGTACCATCTTGAGACTAAGTTTAAGATTCAACATGCACATTTTGCTAACAAAGATGTAATTTTTATTTATATTCTAAAACATAATTTGTCTGGATCCATTTTTTCTTCCTGCAGTCCAGTACTGGTTCTTTTCGTAACAGAACGCATTATGACTTTTAAAATCAAATTGAACTATTCAATTATCTTCGTTCTTAATCCTATTTCATGACAAAATAATAATGGTGCTACAGAAGAAGTATTTACAATGTTTCTACAGACAGGTGTTAGTGCATTTAAAACCAGCAATTTTGTGTGTGCATCTACATTCTGCATAAGCAAAATTACAACAGAGACGGCAAAAGAAGTAACCTACTCCAGCTGATACTCACCTACATAACATTTAATTCCAGATGTCAGGGCAATGAAATCTTTAAACGTGCATTCAAAATACAAATAGACAAGACTAAAATGTTCCAAGATGTCTATTCCCCAAAACCACACCATAGTAAAAAATCACTGCTAACAAGATCCTCATTAAATATTAGTATCACTGCAATTTACAGTACTTTCTTACAAGCAAAATGCTTACAAGTTTATGTAATTTAACAATCTATAAAAAAGTATTCTTAAAGTGTATGTGAAAAACAAGGCAGTAATGTAATGATTGGATTTAAGCAGAACTTAAAATAATAATGAGCTTCATTGCTTACTTTTACTAGTGTCTGAGCACATACCCCACAATCAAATAAATATTTAAATTTTTTTACAGGCAAAAAATTTACATAATAAAGGATTACCTGCATCATCTGGTGTCCATGGATTACGTGTTGGCTTTTCAGAGGTTGGTCCCGAGGTAGTGATCATTCTCACACTAGGACTAGATGATCTACTGCTGTTTCTACTCTCCTGAAATGATGAAATAAAACAAAAATGACAAGTCAACAGAAGACTTTTTGATAAGTTCAGTAAAAACAAAAACAAAAAAATTGAAGAAATCTGAACCTAGAGTCCTCCAAAATATTCTCCCTCCCATGCTTTTACTCTGAATGCTCTCCTGATGGTTTGGTCAACTTCACATGCATTGCAGGGATAATTTCATCCCTATTTCTTCTTTACTGTGTAAAAGAAATTGATAGAATTTTGCTATTCAGCATAACAAAAAGCAATCCTGAACAATGTGTTCAAAACCTTTAGAGAAAATCATAATACGTCTAGTGATTTTCACACCGTCATTCAGTGAAATCTAGCAGCTCTATAACATAAAGAGGAAATAAAGTTTGTTTCCAACGTTTAATCAATGAATGGAACTACATTCAATTAAAGGAATACAGCTTAGTAGCTGCACTAGATTACTGTGTATTAATCTACGGTTTTCTTCTGGTTCTTTTGTTAACTCACAAGTTATGTGATTAATCTTTAGAAAACATGAAAAAAGAGCTTAAACAGAAAGGATCAGTCAATTGAAGCACATCAATCAGAAAATGAGTATTCTCGCTCATGAAGCAAATTAAGAACTAAACCAAAATTCTGAAGGATGTTTTTTCATGTACTGTTTGACTCCTCCACTCCTTTTGTTTACCAAAGCACAAAAAATATAATACAGACTTCATTACTCTACTAAGCTGCTTTTTCAGAAATGTTATTTACAATATATATGTTTCTATTTCACATACCCCCTCAGTGACATTAAACTAATACAGCAAAGGATTTAAGACTGTAAGCCCCAGCAAGTTTCTCAGAAAAAAAATGAAGTAAAAAGAAAAGATGCTATTTAAATAGAACTATTTTCAAGATGGTGTATTTATAATGAAATTATTCATTAAATAACTCAATTTTTCAAAAGAAGCACTCAAATAATACATTAACTAGAAACTGTATTTTTTATGACTTTATTTCCAAATATTCTGCTTCAATTTAAGTTTTAAAATTCAGGATTCCAGCCAAGTAACAATCCAAAGAATAACAAGATTCTATATGCTGAAACATCCATTATTTCAAATGCATAGTCTTTCTTCTGTGATGTTTATTAAGCATTTTATGTTTTATGTTAGCATCTAGAAACAAGACAATAAACTATAGAAATAATCTGATGGTTATTATCAAGATGATGGCATCAGACATTTTGAAAAATGTTTTGTGTTGGAGTCATTGTTGACATAAAGTACAGTTTAAGTTCCTGAGCTTACTGCTAGTGTCCTCAGATATGAATGATAAACATACCCTGCTGATGTAAAAGATCAGAAGATAGAGAAAGCACTTGTAACAGCATAAAAGTCCTTTAAGCAAAAAGAGATTTGTTGAGTATCTGTAGTGGATAGTGAAGGGCACCTGAGAAATACTCAATTTACAGTAACTTCTCAGTGCTTTACCAGATTGTTTTGGTCCACCAACCAAAAAAACCATTTCCTTGATATCATTATTTATGTGAAAGTCAGTAGATATAGAAATGAAGGAATCACATCTGAAGCATATCTAAAAAGCACTATGAAGCTGAAGGGAAGTTTCTCAAACTGAACACTGGTTCGATTACAGTGTTTGAGTATGTGTTGAGTGAGATGCTTTAGGCCACCGGGACAGCAGCCCCTCTGGCAGGTAAACCAGCATCTGGACTTTAGCAATCAGTTTCTGCTACCCCTTCATCCTTGCTTCCTCCAGACTTGCTAGCAGATTACTCTCAAATCATCTTTGCCAGGTGGTCAAACGCACATGGCATTCTTAGTTTCCATTTCTCAAAGACTTACAGTCTTGAAAAGCTGGCACACTCTGAGGAATAATCCTCCCTGAAGTCTAAATTAAACAGACAACACAATTTAAAGAAATTATCATTACTAGTCCTGTTTCCTCATCTCATCTGTGAATTTTATCTTGCTGTGAAAGGGGAGAAAAAAACCCAAATGCGCATCTGTGACAAATTTCACAATCTCATGGACAGAATGATTCATCTGTGTAATATCAGATCCCCAAATTACCCCACTTAGCTTGCATGCATGTGGGCACGTACATTCTGACCTTGCTTCTCAACTGTTCATGTCAGTACATGGCTTTGTTTAATACAATTTTTTTTTTCATTTTAAAGTAAACTGTAAGAGTTATGAAGGCCCAACAACAGTTATGACACCCCCCCTCCCCCAAAAATCAACAATCCCAAAACAAAACAAAAAATGTTTAAAAGAGGAAGTAGGTAGTTTTGGTATTTATGGTTGTACTGTGAAAGGTGAGTACAAAACAACCAAACCAATGAAAGATAGATAGGCGAAGTGATGGATACCACAATGGGCACCAGATCACAACCTGCCAGATACGTTTATCAGTATCTGTATAAAACATTAAATTTTGTAAAGACTGCATGCAGCATAAATAGCTTTAAACCCCCAAAAATACTAGTAGTTGCAGTTAAGAGACTGCACATCTATGTTACAAAGGCGTTCAGGCAAGAGCAATAGCACTAGGAAGGTAACACTCTAAAATGTTTTAAAGTGCACAGACAGGGAAATAGGCAGAAGAAAATTTAATTCCCAAATTAAAAAAAAATAAAATAAAAAAAAAAAAAGAGAAATTACAGTAAACAGACAGAAACAAATGAAAATGTAGCATTTGACTTTAGAAGGGACAGTCGCATCAGTGCTGCTCATGTCATGGAGTAAGGACCAGTCTAAGGTCATTAAGCACTAAAATTTGTGAAAATTCAGACCTAAACAAGTGTTTTTGACACCAAATGACTCTACCAGATGATCTGAAGATCAAACCTTTGACCAAATTTTCCTATCTAAACTATTGATGCTGAGTAGTAAACCCTCTGTAAGGCACTGTCTGCTGTTGAGAACACCAGTAATACTGTAAAGTGCCTTAAGTGTCTCAACAACATAAACATAGCAATTGTCAGCCATACAAAAAATTCTAAGTGCACCCAGACATAAAACAGACAAACAATCATAAAACATACAAGGTGGTCAAATGAAAACAAACGGATACACAGGAATAAGAATCATAGTCTGCCCCTTTCAGGTAAGCACCCAAGCTTTGGTATATGTATTATTAAATATTTATTGTCTACATAGCTTTTCAATTGTATATTAATTAATACTATATACACACATATATTTGAATATTTATATATAAGCCTGGTGTTTTCCTTCAACTTTAGAAAAAATCCATTCAGAATTGGAAAAACCTTTCTAATTAAAAACCAGTAGTTGTAGAAGAACCGTTTTCTACTGACACAGCAGCAATTTTCACAAAAAATACATTCAGTAAAAATGCTTCTGATCAGCTTTACTGTGTCAAATAGTTAAAGGCCAGAAAAGAGGCACAGTGGCAATCCTTCAGTTTGGAGTGGGATAGGGCCTCTCATGGCCTGGCTGAGGGAGCAGAGGCACGCGGGGCCATGGCTGCTTGGTGAAGAAGGCTGTGCTGCAGTGGGTGTAAGGGAGAATGGAATGCAGGGAAGAAGGATGCTTGCAATGAAGGGAGGGAGGGGGAAGGGGATTTTCACATTAGAAAGGATACCCTATATATGGTATGGTGCATATGGGGAGATTGGATAAACTGACCAGAGCTATGCCATGCAGATGCTTTTCCTGCTTTGGCTTGTAGATTGCTTATATGGATAGCAGTTCAAATTTTTAATAAAAAATCAAGGCACTGAGGTCCAGACCTACAGAAAACCATAATCTTAGATCTTTAGCCATAATTTCATTGTGCTCTGTTTCTTCATTGTTTTCAAATTTTTTTATTTTAATATCCAAGCATATATACATCAAAAGTCAGCATTAGTTTCAGCAGACTTTTCGATCTTTCCTTACATCAAAAAGAGGATAAAAATTCATTATTTGTTTATATGGACAGTGTAAAAATGTCTTTGAAACTGCATTTTTCATGCGTGTTAAAATATTATGTTTTCCAGATTTTGCCATAACGTTTCCAAAGAAACTGCAGGATAGCAACAGATAATTGTAATTCTTCCACTTACATTTCCAATATGTACACTATCAGAAGCAAAAAAGTAAAATGTGACTCTGATACTTCTATAAACCCACAGGAGAAATTGGTGAGGTAAACATAAAACAAAATATCTGTATCCTTCTGCTCACAAAGACAATTCAGCTAGAACACCCATACAAGCAGTAAGACAGCTTTCAAAGAAAGATTATTATAATTGTTATTAAGATACTAAGCAAATGATGAAAATCTGAAATATCAACCATTCATTAAAACGAACAGAATGAAAACTTTTAAATAAAAAAGCTGTAATTAAATATATTCATACATCAATCAGCTCAATTTGGTATAACTGATGTATTGTCACTTAGCTTTTTCCCCCAAGACTTGCATAATTTTAATTCTACAATTAAATGAATAGGCAAAATTACTTCCTAAATTTTGCAGATTAGTTTCTTTCAAACAGGTCTCTGTCTTCTTTGAAGATACTAAAATGTATTATGTAGACTTGTTATTTTCTGGTAAATGTACACAGTAAATTTACTAATACCTACAGGATTGATGAGGTTTCTGTGGCTATCATATCCATGGAGTTAAAGAAAAATCAAAGATTATCTCCCTGATAATTACACCACCCAAGAATTAC
Organism: Oenanthe melanoleuca; assembly: GCF_029582105.1. Classification (NCBI taxonomy): domain Eukaryota; kingdom Metazoa; phylum Chordata; class Aves; order Passeriformes; family Muscicapidae; genus Oenanthe; species Oenanthe melanoleuca. Next base: position 35,074,932 of record NC_079336.1, read on the forward strand.
CACCTATTTTAGATTATGCAGTAGGCTGTTTAATAAGGAAATCTTATTAACCTGATGAATATGCTAAGCACTAGAATCCCATACTCAAATAATAGTAGGGATCTCAAAATTGCCAATTCACACTGAGGACCAAATAGCCCCTGTGAATTATTGAAACAATTAATAACACAAAATAAATACATCTGAATGAAGCATTAGCTATATTTTTCTCATGTAAAACTGAAATGTAACTAGGAACATGTTATGTAGCATACCACTGTCTCTGTTACCATGGCATTTACAATACCAGACAAACAGCTATGTTATTATAAAATATATTTTTGAAATAGTATTTTTTAAACAAAACTTTGTGACAATACCTTGCTGTAAACTTTTCACAAGAAAGAGAGAGATATCTCTGTGATTTACTATTCAGGATTCAGAGATTGATAATAAATAACATTTATTATACTGACGCACATGCTTTTTATTTTCATGCAGAAAGTGAGTCTATATATATATATATATATATATATATATAACTGTTTTACCTAGCAAGTAGTAATTACAATTGTTTTCCACACACAGAGAGATGAAAGGTTTTCCTGTGTAACATGTGCCCTTAACCAAATTAACATGTGCACATAAAAGTGAAAAATACTGCATAAGCTATACAGAAAATGCTTCTCCTCTAGAGCTCATTCATAGTTACCCTCATGGAATCCCATTTCAATGCAATATAAACAACACTACAGTCTGCCAAGCTTCCACATCATTTCTATGAAAGCATCAGAGGTGAAGATTTCCAGATCGGTTCCCCAGTAGAGATTTGGTGCTGACTTTACTGAAAGGCAAAGAAGAGATGAGAAGGACATTACCTGACTGGACTCTGTTCCAGCAACACTAAGATCCTGAATGGATCTGCGCCTCTGCTGTCCGTTTCCTGCTGGGAAAAAACAAAACAAAAACAAACCAGTGAAATATATTCAGAACAAAATAAGAAGGGTGCGACTGTTGCAGAGGAGCTTGGAATTTGTACAAATCCACAGAGACAAAGTGAGAGAGGGGGAGAGAGAGACAGCTGCAGAATTTTAACTCAAAACATGCTGGCCTGTCAACAAAAAGTATACCCTAATACAATAACCACTCCTACCACATGAATAGCTGCTGCACTCTACTCCACCATCTTCTGTCACATGTATTTGGTCAGGCTTAGTACTTGGGGCAGGAGCTGATGACGACATCTATTTCAAGTGCGTTACGTTATGGGGATTTCTAAAAGCTAACCGCGAAGATAACAGGCTGCCAGCTTTAACCTGTTGCTCTTTGGCTTGCTCAAGGAACACAGCAAGGACTTCTGCCTGTGTGCCACTCCCCTCAAGAAAAGGAAGAAACGAAAGCGCTTCCTTCTGGTCTCCTGTCTCCTTCAGAGGAGCGAAACTATGTCCTGTTCTCATGCTCTGAGAAGTGTGAAAAGGGGACTGTTCAGCTAAATCACATCTCACCATCAACCTACGAAGCACAATGCTGTAATCTTTTCCTTTTCTCCTTCCACCTGTTCGCAATTATCTACTAGTGACAGCTACAGAAAACAGTTTAAATTTTAGCACTGACAAGCAATCAAAGGCATTTTCAGGAAACAAAATCTCCTTAAAAATAAAAAGAGATTATGCAACAGAATCTCCCTGGCTACTTTGATTTTTATTACAGTGATTGTTTATATTATCTCTTGAGAGCAGGTCAGCTGTCCAAAAGGAAACACCAAAATGTCCTGAGTAACAGCTGACAATGCTCAAAATTCTTGCTCTTAGCTCTGCATTACGTAACTCTGCTACTGGAGGGGAGCATCTGAAACATGTACTCCAGCCGTGGCAGCCCCTCGCCCAGTGGCCCCGCACCCAGCCACCAACACAGCTCACTCAGTGCCCTGCAAAAGGCATCACATTGCTGACCTTTTAGATACTTCTCATTCAGCATCATTCCCACGACTCCAAGCCTATCCTGACACGTGTTTTGAATTGCAAGTTACTACAAAAATGTAAGACTATTTAATATTGATTGATATATTTAATAAGCCTTTAAAGTTTTAAATATAGGTACTATTACATGTAGGAATACACTACCACAAAACAGCAATACAAATGTTTAGTGTCACTTTATCAATTTGTCGTGACTTTTTAAAATTTATAGAAGGTACTATAAGAAATAAGCATATAAGAAAATCAACCAGGATTCTAAAACAGGAATATATTTTTGCTCTGATTACAAATGGATTTGAATTGAAACCGTTCTGTGGTCTTGATGTTTTGCTTCTGGAATTCAGGGAAAGTATATACTTACCAAAGCTACAACAACTAAGTTTGTTTAATACTTTGATACTATGGATCTTGTGAATGACAAATCCATGTCAAAATGTCTGAACTTGTTCATTTGCAGTGAACTTTTGCACTATGTAATCGTTAAACAAACAAGATTATACATTTAATAGAATTCTGTGCTGTGGATACTTCATCTGGCTGCCACAGCTCATCTCAATATTCAACATATGTGGAATCCACCCACGACTGATACAAAATTATGCGCACATTTCATTCAACAACATTGTTATAAAATTAGCTCAGCTGAAATAGGCTTGCAAAAATATCTGAAATTCTCATTTCAGATTAGCAACATTTGTGAATTTAAAGAACCCAGCACATGTGTTGCTGAAATATTAGAACATGGCTGCCAAAATGTTAAAATAATCAGGGTGGGGTGCAAGAAAGAAAAGAAAATGCCTTGCGGGAAGTGAAGGGGTGGGGGGGAAAGAGTGGCCAAAACTACTATTGTAAAAAATGAACACCTTTAAATGAAATATCTTAAAGTTAGTAGCATGAGGGAAGAGCAAGCTCTACTAGGCAATGCCATTTTAATTAGTATTATACTGCAGACATCTGGCAAATAGCTTTAACAAGGCAGAAACAGACTACGAATCAACAAATACTTATTGCTCCAGATTCAAGACAAATTTCAATTGAAAAATAAACTACACAACACAACAAAACATATTTACTTGAAACAATCATGGGTACTTCTTTATACTTTCCTCTCCCAGTTTTGATCTTGTTCTTACCTCTACGTCCATTTAAAAATAATTTTCCTCACTAAAAATGAAGAAAATAGTACATGGACAGAAATTAATCCACAGTAACTTGATGCACATTTTCAGGCTTTTGGTGGTTTACAGGATTTTAAGATTAAAAAGCAGATGTCACAAACATACTTCATGGCCTCTGAAAAACCCATTTCACACAGTGTTGTTTATTTTCTAAAATTAAATTCTAAAGGAACAGGAAACTTCCATCATGTCCTGCCCTACATACTCTAGGCAAAAATAAATTGTACAACTTATTAAGCTTTTGATCACCACCCCCACCCAGCCGCCAAACATCCAGACCAGCTATGACCTCTTCTCCCTGCCCTTTAGCAGATACTTGCATCTCCTTTTACACTTTCTTATTTACTGACAGTCCTCTCTCTTCCTGACACACCTACAGGGCTCAAGCCTCTCTCACACTGCAGGATGATCAGTGATCGTAACAGTGACACCAGACATTTCGAAGAAGTTAAAACATTGATCTGAATTTCAGAAGAAGTGAACTGGGAAGCAAGGGTGGGATTTCTGGCATACATTGTTTTTAAAAGTAGATAGAAAAACTACAGACCTACAGCATACATAATTCCTATTCACTTTCTAAAGACCCTCTACAAAATGGATCTATCTTGAGTAACCATTTATGCAGTGTCAATGCTATAAAAATCATAATGCTGTGGCAGTTTCAGATGACAAAATTACAAAGCCAAATGCACAGATGCTAAATGCACGAGATGTCTAACATTGTCAGTGAAGAGAAGGCTGTACTTGTAGGCATATTTGCTAGATGCTGCTTGAATGGTTTCTATCAAAAAAGTATATAGACTAGAATTCAGATTTTTTTTTTGTTTCTTTAAACATAAAGATACTTAAACCTTTTGTACTTGGTAGGGTTTTTATTTTTTATAGACAAATATGTATATAAAAATAAAGTTGGTGCTTATAACCTGTACTATGCATACTGTAAATGAAAAAAAAAGGACTGATATGCAGGATACCACCACTGCAAACTCATTTACAAAGTTGTTATACAAAGGAAGAACTATTTGACCCATTTTTCAGTTTTCAGGTTTTGTAAGTTAGAAACACAAAATATCATCTTAAAAGAACAAATAATTCTATTCACCCTTAATGTACTTATTTAGAAAGAAGAGCAAATATATTCTAAAAACTTCCCACTCTGCCAATATTTTACCTTTAATTGATAAAGTATGTATTTTACGACCTTGGAAGCATAATCAGCTCATGGACGAAATGCAGTTGAGGCAACACATTACGAAAACCCCCAATGATAGCAGACGTAGTACTCATACTTCCAAAATAGCCCTGCCCAAAGCAGCTGACTCACGGTAACATGCCTGCCTGGTGCTTCCCCTCTCTGGGCAGCAGCTGCTCTACCATGTGCTCAGCACAACTCCAGGCAGCAGCACAGACCAGCACTCATGAGGCTCCAAGGACAGGGACGAGCAGCTCGTCCCACCGAGGGACGTGCTCAGGGAAGTCTGGAGGAGTTGGGTCTGTGGCAGAAGTAGTATGGAATATAACTGGGTGGGATTGAGATGGTGGTGACAGTTTGGGGTCTTTGAAGCTTAGGGGTCTAGAAAGTGAAAAGTGTGTTCAGAGGCCAAAACTGAGAGCCTTGTGCTGAGAGCACAAAGAAAGGAAAGAAGTGAGAAATATACAGATGAATATAATTACTTTACTGGGCAGATGATCAGGTTCTGTCATGTAATGATTAGCCTCATTTTTTTTCTGGTTTTGGGATTATTACTGGAAAACCATTCTGACAACCGGAAAACTTTCAATATAAAGCCCAGATTTACTTGCAAACAATTTACATATTCTTTCTGTAGTGCCAATACTTTCTTTTAGCTTAAGTAGCTCTCTCTTCCTAGTTTTTAGCTACAGATTCATCAATAGAAAATAATTATTCATTCTCAGCTTTCATTTTATGGGCTAAAAAAAGGCCATGCTTTCAGATTTGTTTTTTATACTCTCTATACTTCCTCTATTCCTAGTAACCCATCTTAATATTATTTGAGTGCATGTATGTTTCTTTTATATGGCTGACCAGAACAGTATGTTCAATTCCTGACTCAAACTCTACAAGGGCAAGCAACAGTGTCAGTGCTTCTTTATCATTCCAGGAAATGAACCTTAAAATTTCAGCTTTTCACAGCTACATTAGATTTGTGGCTCATAATATCTGGGATTAATCTGCATGCATGTGCTATGGTCCCATGTTATCTTATTAACAGAAATTGCTGCTAATGCATGATCCTGAATTTTATCCTATTGCTATTCATATATTGAGTCACAGCAATATTCTCCATATGTGATAGTCTAGTCCTCATCTTAATGAATAGCTGCCTCTGATAAAGCATTAACATGGTATTTTATTATTGCTCATTTGATTTAAATACCTTAGGAGTAAATTCTGAGAAAACTCATTAATATGCTTGCTCCAACCCTATATCTGTTTTTTATTTTGACAGGTTTCTATTTCTTTCATATTTATTCCAAATTATCTTGAAATTCCCATCCAGTCAATTTCAATTAAAATAAATCAGGTGAAGAATTTTTAATGACTGCCTCTGCCTAACTAAGAAACCAATAGACTGGTATGATCTATTTTGTGAAAACAATATGGTATTTTATTTCACTGACTTAATTATTGCTTAAAAGTTTCAAGGTTTCTTGCAAGCCTCAATGTTGTTATGGGCAGACAGTGTACAGAGACAAGAGGCACTCATTAGCTTCCAGAACTTATTTACCAGGCTCTCATCATGAGTTAACACTGAAACTGGACAGATGTCTTCACTTTTGCTTTCCTTGCTTTCTCGGGATTTCATTTATGTCAGTGCAAGCCAGGACTGCTTGAAAGTTACAGTGGAAAGCTACTCTAGCAAATTTTAAGCCAATTTGTTAGCATCAATGCCAAAGAGGTTTTCTTTTTATGGGTGCTATTGCTCTTTGGATTCTTTTTTTTAATATTCTGTATTTTTACTGTAACCATCAATAAAGTTTTTGAAAGAAACTTTTGTAGAAAATTATCTTTTGTATTCAACTTTATAATACCTAAGAATATAAAGATTTACAAGAAAACTTCCTCAGATGACAGAAATTTAGAATAGGAGGGACACAGTTTTAGTGGATTTCTAGATACTATCACTTGCATTTCCTGCCCCTGACATACCATTTTGAAGTGACTTGCATACAGTTAATGGTATGCCTTTCACAGCTTGGGATTGATTATACTTATTTTTAGGCTTTGAGAAGAATGAAATGAAGGAAAGAAAAACATCATGCTACTAACTAAAAAAAGACTTGGGATGCATGAGAATTATTCATTAAAGCCCCAAATGATGGGAACATCCATGGTGCCTGATTATATTAATTTATTTTCCTATCAGAAGCCTCTCCTAGTAATTTTAGTTTGCATTAACTTAAACACAACAGCAATACTTCATGCACACACATTTTAGCCCCAGAAAAGTGTAGTCAAATATAAGAATTACACAGTGTTAATGTTTTAATCACAAATATCAAATGGATTTAAAATTCTGTTCATAATTTATTTTAGTTTTTTGTTCTATTATTATCTCATTAAAAATAGGACCCCAAAGACAAGAAAGATCAGGGCAAAACAATTACCTAGACAGAAATTTTTCAACTTAGGTCCATTTTTACCAAATGAGGTATTGTAATACAGGACTGCATATATAGTTTTACTCTCTAAGAAGACTCTGAACATCAAGATCGTAAGGGAAAAAGTCCTTTATCAGTAGAAGTAAATTTGAATTACAAGACAGAATAATTTACTGATAAAATAAAGTTTCTAACAAAGTCTCATGCTCCTCTTTACTGAATCATTATGCAAAATGTAGTGCATAATTTCTGGGCCTGTCCTAAAGCAACTGGAGCAAGAAGTATTTTAGCAGTCTGATCATTATTCCGGCATCTTAACCAACTGACCCGTTCACCTGGTCTGCGATACCTGGTATGATGATCTCAGGGACATCCAGAATGTTGCCAAATGAAGCAGTTTTACGATGGCCTCGTTTGGGCTTGGAATAGGCTGAAAAAATACACATATACAATACACATGCAAAACACTAAAACGGCAAGAGCAAAATTATTAAATTCCTAATACTGCATTGTTCATATACTTGGTTAAACTAGAGTTCATGCAAAAATGTGTCATGCAGAATAAACTGCATTGCCTTCCACTCATGCTTACACATAGTAAAGCAACTGTTAAAAAGCAAAAAATGCAGAACTAGCCATCATTACAACACAGTGTAATTAGTTATAGTTAGCAACACAAAAGTCAAACACAGAAAGCAGCATGGCAACACAGAAGGGAAAACCAAATGTAATTATCCAAACAGAGAACAAATTAAATTAGTTCACTTCACCTGTACATTCAGAAAACAATCTTCTTTGCCTGTACTTAACTAACATTTTCTCTTTAGTGTTGGATATAAACTATTTTATGAAAAAGTCTAATTGCTAGGTACTTCTGTTTCCTTAAATCACCTCCTTTCAAAGCAAATCTCATCTATCTCTGAAAAAATGCTTACTTTTATTACATTTGACAGTCATTCCTGCCAGTTACTCTTTTGTCCTACCAGTGAAGATTGTTTGTTTTGAAAACTGGATATATCTAGCAGCTTTTTAATTTTTGAATAATGTTCAAGAAACATTATACACTTTGAAATAAAATATAATCATACTTTTTTTGAACTTTACAACTTCTGTAAAAGATAAATAGCTCCTATTTAGAGAAAATTTTGAATACATCTCCCAAAGGTAGAACATTGCAGCATACTCATCTCAGCAAGTAATGGTCATGTGCACTACATTATTTACTCTTGCATTTAATCTAAAGGACAATGGAACAAGATTAAATAATTTTCAACCTGATTTAACAACAGCCCAATCCTCCCCCAGCCATGCAGTTTTTTTCAGGTACACAGCATATTATTTCTGTCACTCAGTTAACAAAATTAAAAAACAAAAATCAAAACCAATACAGTGCTGTTTCATCTCTTTTTGAAAAAATTATGGTCATATGCGCTTGATCTCATTTTTCATAGTCCTCTACCTCATAAAGTGATTCCACAAAAAAATACCCAAAGCACCCCAAACCAAAAAAATAGTGCATTCTATATGTACTTTTATTTCAAGAAAAAGAAGCCTACAGTCTTAACAAAAAAACCCAAAACAAAAATCCCTTAGATTATTCTGAATAGTAATTATTATTTCAGAACAATGTACTTAAAGAAGACAAACTAGGAAAACTAAAAACTCATACAAAGGAGGGCCAGGTTATCTCTGCTAATGTCAAAAAGTTACATTATGAATGTCAGTGACCAAAGTGAGTCCTGACATGTTTTAAAATAAAACCAGCATAGTGTTATTATCAAGTAAGTACACAGCTGCCTTCTGTGTTAAGAAACCTTTAGATATATTCAGGGTGAGAAGTGCTACATAGTCATCCAGTCAAAGACTAACAATACAAAAGACAGGATTTTGGAATAAGACTTTAAAATAAAAACATGAAAATAAAAAGAATTTAGGGCAAGATAAATATTATTCCAGTACCTCAGTATTTAGTAAAACAACATCCTGGAGTAACCATAACACAATGAAGAACTAAAATGAAATAGCCACGGTGCACAAGAAAGCCAGAATTTTGATGTGTAATTTCTTATTAATTGCAGCTACTCAACTACCCTAATTTTCATACTGGTACAAAATTAATCAAACAAGTAAATAACCCTGAATTAATCAAATTAATTTTGTTTGAATATTTAAATCTGTTGTTATATACCATAACACAAAAAACTTTCACATATGAAACTTAAAAGCTGAAGTTTACATATATTAATAAACAATATCTTTGATGAAGGAAAGAGACAAGAAAGTGTTTGCCAAGTGTACACATTTTTATTAATTCACTCTTTTGGGATGAATCAAGATTGCTTTCACCATAAATTATGTATTTATACTTACAGATAAATTCTAATTCTCTCCAAGATTTAAGGTTTAGAAATGACAGTTTATATCTGAAGAAAACCTGGCAAAACACCTGTAGCTTTTTTTTAACAAAAGACAATGCTTTCTTAACCTGGTGAATAAAATATAACTACATTTCTCATTCTGAAACCTGCCAAAGTGGATTTTTAAATTTATTTGGGAACATGCTGAACTTTAAATTTACCTCCTAATTTCAAAAGTATTATAGAGACAACCCTAAAGAAAATGCTATTATATAAAAAATTACGTTAGCAGAGATGTAATAACACTATTTCAGATAAAATGGAGAAAGTTGTGCATTTAGAATAGGACTGATATTTAGAAGTCTCATAACACATTTTTAAAGAGGTAAAAATCTAATTCAACAAAACCTCTAAAACTTTTAAAATACTCAAAATACTCAGTCTTGCTGAGTGTATAACCACAAATTAAAGGCATTTCCCCCCCACAATTAATAAAGGACAATCAAGACTGCAGGAATACCTAAAGTATTTTCATATGGCTACTGTTGTCAACTTTCTGTAAGACTATGCACGTTTTACATTTTCCTTCATTTTTTTCCAATTCCTTAGTCTAATCCCCAAATATAATTAAATTTTACCTGTGATGGAAGCTATTCTTGCTTCTATTTCAGACATGTCAGCACTCATCCTTTTGGCTTCTCCAGAAACAAGGGCTGATGGTGGTCGTGCGCGAACGTCTGACAAGCTCTCAACGCTGCTCCCACGAGATGGGGGCAAACTCAAACGGCCAGGGTCACCCTGTTAACAGTCACATTTTGTGAAAAGAAAATTCTGCAGAAGCCCCTCCAGAATATGCACCAGTATGTTTCTACAATGCGCATTTTCAAAGGGAAAAGATTTAAAATTTTTAACACAATAAATAGCAATGATGTCACTATTATTGGTATATACAAATGAAATATCTGAAGCTTTGAAAATAATCTAACTTTACACAGATTAAAAAGATCAGCAGAATTAGGCCAGTATTGCCGTATGAGAATCTTTGTATTTTTGCATTTTACTTGAAATAAACTAAGGTATTTTCAAAATTCACCTAAATGTTTAATCATTTCATGTAATGCTAATATTTTGGCTGTAAATTAAAGCATCAATTTTTAAACATTTTTTCTTAAATCTAATAAATCCCTTTAAATACAATGAACTATTTTTTACATTTCATTAGAAATCTTATTAGAGCTCTCCAGTTTACCTTTTTGGAATCATTTTTCCATCCCTTTTCATATTCTTATAACTAACTGGATCAAATTTTGTACTATTTTGAATGAGGACACATGTTTCAGAGCAGATACAACACTTATGTCCATCCATGTCCATTTTGTTACCCTGGTTCAAAATTGCACACATTGGCTTACCGGCTGCTTGGCTGTACTTTTGATTTGCTGTGCCAGTTTTGATTCTAAACGTTTAATAGTGTCATTGGTAGAAGCTCCTTGGAAGTCACTTGGCTCCATGTTAGCATCACTCTTGTTACTTGTGTTTGTAGAAGTGATGTCCATGAATGAACCTAGAAGCCAGTAACAAGGAAAAGCATTTGAGAATGCTCACTAAAAATACTGAAGTGCGTGTCTACGCAGGAAAACTCTCAGAAGTCTAACCGGCCTTTAATGCAACACTTTTGAAAACTTTTAATGAAAGACAAGTTGCAAAGCTGCTACAGACCAATCACTGTAAGAAGCAAGAGGAGTGAAAAAAGAATGTGTAGCTAAATATTACGATAACATTCTGATGTCAAATATTACCTCTCTTTGAAATTGTTAGGGTAGCTGTCATATTAACAACACAACAGCAACCTCATTCCCAACTAATGACAAAGACCATCATTAACCACATAGGAGCACAAATACCTGAAAAATATCAGCCTATATATATATATATATTCACAGTTTGAAGTGATAAATTATGTCTTAAAATCATGTGCTGAGAGGAGGAGAAAAACTAGTAAAGTCAGTGAAAGTAAAAGCTGCAAAGATTTTGTTAATATAAAGGTCACTAAGCTGCAAAGTAGCCAGTGAAGCTTTATCCAAAATAGCAGCAATTTCTTTGGAGATAGAAAATAATCCAAACAAGCAGAGGAAGCTGAAGACATGTAAGATTAAAAACTAAGCGGAAATAAAAGTACTCTAAACAATGAGAAAACAAAATTATTTTTTTATTATTAAAATGATTTCTTTGAGGGCAAAACTACCTAAAAATCTAGCCCATATTTTGTTCCATCCACCTTTCCAGTGATTTTTCTGCACTTATTTTAAATTACTGTATTTACTGCAGCTTACTGTAAAACAAATACAAGTTTAAATTGCGGAGACTGCAACTTAAAGCAGGGTGCAGCTTTCAAGAACAGTGAAAAATTTTAAATTTAAACATTATATATGAGTAAAGGAGTGTCAAATGCTAGCAACATTCATGGAGAAAAATGGAGACATTAAACCTGGGAATTTGGAGGTTGTTTTTAGTATAAGCTGTTTTTTCATTACATGTACACTTCAGCAAAACCATTTGACTGAAAACACTAAACATGATGTGGTATGAGGTATTAACAAAATAAACAGGGGCTGCTGATGCGCAAGATTTTGGAAATCTTTTCCATTTTGAGTTCAAAATCAATATAAGAATGTGCTTTATAATCTATCTGTATCATTACATGTTGCTGTTTTTTTTCTCTAACTTATACAAATGTACCTGTGCTAGTGGCAGAGTTGCTTTGGCCTTCATCTGAATACTGGCAAGGATACTGCAGAGGTTCATCAGCTCCTGGAAAGTACTGTGAAAAAAACAGTAATTATTTGATGAGAAAGTAATTAGCAATTGTTTTTAAATTATTTAAATAGTACCTCATAATTTATAAGTGTAAATTATATATTACATTAATAATAAATTATTTAGAAGATAAATGAATGTTACTATTCTTAATAATTTAATACATTGGATACAGCTATAACTTTATTTTCTCAAATCTATAATGAGTTATTATGCCTCTCCAAAGAGGGTATATATATATATGTATATATATATAAATATGTATATATATACAAATACATATACACATACTCTACTACAATAATTGTGATAATTTTTGTAAAAAAGAGAGAGGCAAAAGAAAACATGCAAGCCCACCTTTGGAGTGGGATGAAAGGCACAGCTTTTGTAAATTAATTTCCCAGCTTAATAGTTTAAGAAATTATTAAAATACTTAAATAAATTGTTATACCCGCATCAAGTGTGTCATTATTTTAACAATTTCCTCCATGGATGGCCGTTGTGAGGGATCCTTTGACCAACAACGGGTCATTAAACTCTCAATTGGTTTAGGTAAATTTTTGATCAGTGGTGGCCGAGTACCTGCAATTGAAATTAGAAAACACGCTTAAAATTTTTAAACAGACTCTAAAACAAGTGAGAGTGTCTGATCTCTCTCCAGTTTTTGCTAAATAAATAAATAAAGGAAAATGCAGTGTTAATCGTAATCTGGATGAACTGGCTTGTACTTAATTTTCTTTCTTACAAACTGACAAGAAAAGCTCCTTTGCACTACATAGTAGCAGTCAAAAAAAAAAAAAAAAATTAAACTTTCCCTTCAGTACAGGTTTGAATATATTTGCTGACTGCCCAAATACATACAGCATATTACAAAGGCTAATGGAATGTTACTTCTTTCTGAAGAATAAAGTTCTAGGCCAAACTAGGAAGCAAATCATAATAGCCTTTGGTTCCTATGCTGTATTCACAAGAAAAAAAAACCTAAAAACAACAAAGAAAAAACACAAAAGACTTTAAGTATTTCGAAAGCTGATTTTGCTCCTAAGAACATACTGAAAAACTATTAGGCATTGGATCTACCAATTTTGTGTGACTTTTTCGTGGCCTATACTCATAAACAGAACAGGTAATATATGAAGTAAGAATTCCACAATAGTTTTAAGTGAGATGAAGTGCACTAACACTTTCTTCTTAAGAAGAAGGAAAAAGAAAATAGAAAAAGATAAAAGACAAAGTTTTAAAGCAAAAGTAGGTACAGATATGGAATTTTAAAGTACCCTCCCACACCTTACTGAAGCTTCCTGATTTACTACTCGATTTACACTTAGTTTTACAGTTAATGCTTTTATGCAAGGTACTTGTCACACCTAATCTCAATGTCCAGTGTCCTTGAAAAACTGGAGAATCTTTCTTCATTAAAAAATGGCAAACATCTCTCTTTGTGCATTATTAAGACTATAATCACTGTCTGTCCCATTCTCTTCTTTGAATAGGGTATGCCTGTGCTCGCCATATGCTTCTATCATTTACCACTGAAGCAATGACATTCAGGCAGAGTACCAGCCTTCATTGCTTGTTTGTTAATTTTTTCTTCCAAAAGGTTTGTGCTTGCTTTGATGTTGTCTCTCACAAATGACAGAAATTCTTTGCAGACATGCACTGAACTACTTCACTATCATTACTTTATTAGTCAAAAATTCTATTTTGCCATGGTACCTAAAAACAGTAAAGCAATACAATAGTTACACTTCTAGCATGAAGATATTACAGCCTATTCTACTACCCTGACCAGTGTTACACGACTGCTTTAAAGAAAGCAGTCCATTTGAACACAACCACTATGTCCTGTTCATAGTCTAAGCTCCTGGAAATCTGTTCTATATAGGACCTAGCACAGTAGAGTGCTGCTCCATCACTGCATGTACCTAGGCATAAAGGTAAAATCATTCAAACAGCAGAATGAAAAAAAAAACAAACCCCCCAAACACCACAGATGACAAACAAAAGTAACATTTTTAATGCCTAATGGTCTTGGATGAGGTCTCATAGTTTGTAACACTTCTAAACACAGATTAAGTTACTTAAAGTTACACATTTTTTGTAGATGTCCAATTAAAAGAAAAGATAAAAGAAAGACAATGCAGCTAACAAAACCATTATTCAGCCAGGTAAGATGCTTTCCTCAGAACACTTAAAATGGAGTGTTGTAATAATGAGGACATTGCTCTTCATCCTTCTTTGTTCATTCACCAGTTACACGTAGCAAGCACTGTAGCAGCCAAGTAACTCAAAATCCACACTGACACAAAAGGGGCAGTGTCAAACTATTTAGTCTTTGTGACAAAAATGAATACTTAATGAAGCACAAAATAGAAACACTAGTACTTTAAAGCTGTACAGTTAAGATTATTTAGCAAATTTAAAGGCCTTATATACAATTTCAAATGCAACAAAGTATTTTTGACTCACCATTGTGAACTGCCCACATTATTCGGAAAGCTGGACCACCAATCTCATCGAAAGGTTTCCTACGGGTGATCACCTCCCAGAGAATAATACCCCAGCTGAAAACGTCACATTTTTCACTGTAATTGCTACCTGGAAGAAAGCCATCAATATAATTTGACTCCTTTCTATGTAACATGTGATAAAGAAATACAGTATAAGCATATCATAGAATCAGGTTGGAAAAGAGGTCCAAGATCACTGAATTTTCTTTTACTAAACACCACAATGTCAACTAAACCATGGCACTAAGTACCATGCTGAGTCATTTATTCAGTGCTTCCAGGGATGGTGACTCCACCACTCCCCTGGGCAGCTTGCTCCAATAAAAAATAGCTTTACATACTTACTTTCACATTTATTTTGCTGAGAAAACCCAGTTTTCTAAAGCTGGCTAATTCATGCTAACTTAAGTCAGAAATCACTTGACAGTATGACTGCTGAGAATACCCCTCTCTGGGATTCAATCCTTGGAAGTCATCTTGAAGTGATAAAATGCATCAATTTTCTTCTATAACATAAACCACAATTTATTAGGCTGTTGTATTCAGGATCTAATTGATTATTTTTGTTTCCTCTAAATATTCTTCAATTCACTTCTTCCAACCTTAATGAAAATATGCCAGCTAGTAAAATCTGTCATATTCATTACTCTTTATTAATTATAGGTCTTCAGAAGAACAATAAGTTACCATATGAACAAATTCAGCAAAGTCTTCAATTCCTCACCATCTGATTTCCTCCTGGTTTATTATTCATATTTTCTTGTAATGTCATTACTTAATTAAAATTCTTTGACCATAAGTTCAATATTTCTAAGACTCCTAAGGTGCTGACAACAGGTAGGTGACATAGAATAATAAATAAAAATGTTTAGAGGCTATAAAGAAAGAATGCTTTGTAAACATAACTCATGCAAATGCTAATAAGAAATCTGAATGGCTAATGACATGAGAATAAATGTGTGAATATAAATTATAGGAGATTTGCTCATCTATCTTCAAACAAGGATTAAAATTGGCATATAGTGGCCAAGAAATTTTTTTTTGTTTTTGTTCATACCTAATCAGAAAGCATTATTTAGACAAATCATTTCAGTAACAGTGGAATTAAATAAGTCTAGTTTCATGTGAATACCCATCATATAGCAACAGATGCAACAGGCTCCATCCACTACCTGTGAGCCAACTTCCTCTGCCCCCATACCTCTGACAAACTGTGCAAGGCAAGCAGCCTGTTCTCTGGCCAGTTCTTCCAGCCCAGCCAGTTTGCAAGACAAACACAAGAAACAGGCTGCAGCACAAACCACAAGCCCTCTTTAAATGAAGGCACTAATTTGGACTTTACAACACTCTCTAAGAATGTGGATCTCAAAAAACTCTTTACACCTGTATCAAATCAAAAGCTGAATGTGGCTAATGAGTTCAAAAGGTACGAAGAAGAACAAAGTCAGCTTTACCAGTCAGCTTATTTTCAAAGATGCTGGGGGGAAAAAAATGTCATGTAAACAATGGCAGATTACTAAGGGAAGCAAAACAGTCTCATCTATGCAGTCACAGCACTTCTGCAACACACAGCCTATGAAACTAAAGTAGGGCTACTTCCCTTTTTTGAGCAACGAAATTCTACTGAAGTTCTGAAAAGTGAGAGTCCAAAATTGGTGAGAGAGTATTCTGTATTGGTTTCCTTATACGAGAAGCTAAGATTGGATAGACACAATAATTCCTCAGTTTATCCAATTATCCCAAAGCAATTTTAATTTTTTTAAATAGTTTCTTCTAATGGGAGTTTTGATATAGAAATTGCTCTCTTTTACTTCATCCTGATCTATATCATATTATTTCCATTTAGATTATTTGATTTGTACAAGGCTTTAGGTGCCCTAATATTTAAAGTGGGGCAAAAAAATTTAATATTACAGCAACTAATTCACGAAATGCTCTGTTCTGCAACAGATGATTACCATGCCTTTACTGCTCTCATCCAGAAACCTTAGTACTAGAACAGCACCAAAGTAATATTAGCCCTTATTCCATTGTTGAACTCTGATGCAGTAACACAAGAAATGAAATTTTAAACAATTTTGACATTTGAAGTGGCTATCTTAGAAGTTTAATGACTCCTTCAAGACTAATTTGATATGCTGCATCATAGAACATGCATCAACCTGGATTCTGTCCTTGACACTTGTGTTTTTATAATGATTTATTTATCAGTAAATGCTTTTAGTTGAAAGTATATAAAAATGACTGCAAACTGAAGGCTTCTTGCTGCTTTTCAACAGTAACTGCATTACAAGATTTCTTTGTTCTACCTAGCTGGATTCATACACCAGAGGAACTAGGATATGAACTGTAAATTCCCTCTACAATACACTATTTATATCTATTTCAAATTAAGATTTTTCACCAAAAAAATCTAGCTGTAACACTGATTGTTCAATTTCTTATTTCTAAAAGAAAAAAAATAAATCTTATTTAATTTAATAATAAACAAGTATTAAGAAAAGAAGAAATCCAGGCTAAAAAAATAGAGGAAGTGCCTGAATATAAAATGAAATAATGGAAAATTTTCAGGGATCAGAATGAAACAAGTAATCCTCGGGCTGGCACTCTAAGCAATATGTGGAAGAAAATGGTAACTTCAGAACAAAAGTTCCAAAGGTGATATTTGGGAGGAATCCTAAAACTATATGGACAGTCTCTGGAATAAGGACAGTAAAAGAAAAGAAGCCACTTGGATCCAGAATCTGAGAAACCACCCCTGCACATAGGCACTTGCCAAATATATCAAGTCAAGGACACCTGCTTCCTAAAGCAGGAGGATGACTTTTCCAGACCATTGCTAAATTGCATTGATAATTAAGGTACAGAGAGGTTAAAAGATGTTTAATCTGAAATTTAATATGTACAGGATTATTTCTTTGATAATCATGCAGCAATTATAGATATCTAATTATCAAGTATCATCAGTCTTCCCCAATTACACTCCAAGAAATAGCTTGTTTTCCTAATTAAACAAATTAAATGGTATTAATAAGTTCCTCAGTATGTAGGAAAGAGGAAGTACATCAAAACCTCTAGATTACACAAAAAGCAGATGAAGATGGGAGTTACAAGAAAGCAGGGGATCAAAAAGAAGGCAATTATGTTCAATTTAGAGACTCTAACAGGGAAATTCTGAAGTTAAAAGCTGATCAGAGTAGGTAGTGAAAGTAATGACAGTGTATTTAAATGACAGCAGAGTGAAAAGATTTAAGAATCTTAGAAACAGCAAAATTGTGGGGAAAGAGCCCTCTGGCTGCATTTTACTTACTTGCAAAATAAGGAACTGCAGCTGTCTAAAGGTACTCCCTATGTAAATCTCAGCAATGACAAATAAAGGTTCCATATCTTCACATAATTAAATGTCTAATATTAACATGAGGGAGTTGGTTCAGTGCTGCTCTTCAAACCTCTGTATAACTATTTAACAATATAAACTAGTACAGCTTTAAAAAAAAAAAAAGTATTACTTCTGCCAAACTCTTTCAGTTGTTACTTCAAACCTTAGTAAACTTTATTTTAAAGACTACATGATGCTCTTATTCTTACATCACCTTAATTCACAGTTGCATCCCTCTAAAGAAAATGTGATATCAACACTGAATTTTTATTACCTTCAAAAACTTCAGGTGCCATCCAAGCAGCACTTCCTTTGTTGTTGGTCATGTGTGTTTGAATATCACAGGCTGTACCAAAGTCACAGATTTTTAGAACTGTCCCCCCAGCTACCAAGAGCAAACTGTCAAAGAAAAAAAGGCTATTAAAATTGTAGAATAAAATAGCCTGATAACAAACCACTGATTTTTCAAATCCCAACAACTATCATTTTAATATAGGTGAATATCTTAGCCTTTGTATCTCAGTGCTTTGTTTTATAATCTGGGAAATATGGAAGGTCATTTGTGTCTAATGCAGACATATCACACATTTTAAAGCAATCCAATATATGTTGTAATTTATTAATATTTCTACATGCTAGATTTTAAATGAATATCTTTAGCCATAGTAAACCACTAGGTATATAGTGACAAAAGCAGACTTTTAGATACCAGCAGCTGAAAACCAACAAAGGCTGCAAGAATTTTATCAAAAGAAGAACAATCAAGACTCCCACTAATGTCAGTCAACCTAGCTATTTAATTAAATGGAAGCATTTGAAGTTACAAGTGAGCAGGTCTCAAAATCAAAACTGGGGAATACAAGAAAGAATTAAAGATTTAAATTGTGGCTTCATGTTATAATTTTACCCAGTAATAACTACAGATTACCACCAAATGGGATGATTCTGATGATCCTCAAATATGTGTTTCTATCTAATCTGTGGAGCCAGATCTGACATGAGCCAGATAACAAACTGACTGGGTAGAAAACCATTAAATTTTATTTTGGTGGAAAGTGATGGGAGCTTCTGACAGGCATGGTGGAACAGGCAGAAGGAGGGGATAAAGGAGGACAGCCATGTGGCAAAAGAGCTCTAATGCAAGAGATTAAACATGACATTAGAACCAATCAACCCCCCTCCAACAATGTTCTCTCACTGAACACCACAACCATTCCAAAATTGGAAGATTTTAAATATCTCTGATTAGAAGCCCTATTCCTAATAAAATCCTCTTCCACGATGCAGGGCAGGAGCAGAGTATTCTTCCAGTTTAACAGAAAGTTACTGAATAGTTAATTTTCTATATCATAAACCATAATTCTGTAACTGAAGTTTCAAATGCACAGCTTTCATTAGAAATACAGTATATGCAAAAGTTAGTACCAATTAAAGGCATTTCTTTTAAATACAACAAAATTATTATAAATTATCTTATATACCAATTGTAAGAAATTATGAAAAATTAACTATAAACCTACTTTGGTGGTTTCAGGTCTCTGTGAATTAGAGCCTTTGGTTTCATACTGTGGAGATATGCCACTCCTTGGGAACACTGTAAACACCAACTCATGGCATGTGCAGCAGTATAATGAGGCAGAGGTTCAGCACCATGCAGTACTGCAAAACAAAGGCACAAACTAAAAAGAACTTTATTGCATATTACAACAGATACAATGGAGTTAACAAAACACCAGTCATAAAGCTGTATAGAATCTAAGTAATCACCAATACCTCATTACTGCAACCAAAAATATCCTTCTGCAGACTGTTAAAATAACAGAAATGTCAAAATATTTCCTACTTTTTTAGTATGCTTTCCATAATAATTTCTATTAAAATTCAATATGAAAGGTGTTGCTTGTTCTCAGCTATCCCTGGTAAAGTCTGTGTTAAAAAAATGCCCTGGGAATTTACAAATTAAGGAAGAATGTTTTCAGATGTTCCACTGGAAAATCTTAAATTACTTGCATAAAATATAGTATCTGCTATCAAGGACAAATCTGTGAACTGAAAAGTTTTAAAAGGCACACTCCCTTCTCCTTAAAATTATTTTAAGAATTTCAAAGAACCACATAAGAGTTGGAAGAGATCTCTGGAAGTCCACCAAGCAAGGCCACCTCCAGCCAGTTGCCCTGGACTGTGTCCAGGTGGCTTCTGAATAGCTCCATGAATGGAGACATACTTATGAAACAAGTTGTAGTTTAGATGATGTTTGCCCTAATACTAGCACTTTAACTCCAGGAAGTTGAAATGATACTCACCATTGTACAGAGAACCTCCTTCAGCATACTCCATAACAAGACACACCTTTGGGGGAAAGGGGACAAAAAATAGGCATATTTTCAATGCAGAGGCAGAAAACAGCTTTTGTAAACTGAAAGAGTTCTTTGAGAGCAATTGCAAAGCCTCCATACTTAAGCTTACGGAAAACACATCAGTCAGTTTGAAATGTATGTATTTACATGTAAGTAATGTCAGGTTTACACTTAGTTCTCACTGGAAGTTAGAAAATAATGACTTCCCTCCTCCTCAGACTTAAAAAGTAAATACAGTCTTCAAACTGCAGTTCACTGTCCTTTGCTTTATTCCTTTAGTGGCTTACAAAAAAAAAAATTAAATACCACACCAGAAGAATTCCACTAGTACTAAGAATGAAAAAGGATGAAGCAATACTTTAAGCAATTAAACAGCTCCTATAAGAATTAGCTAAGGATACATCTGTCTAGTCACAGTACCCTCTTTTCTACTCAGAGAATTTGTGAGACCATTTGCAGCTGACAGAAAGCAAGCAAATCCTGAGAATGCATGTATGAAAATAGGAGCTGATTTACAAGACACAATTATGTGTTGATAATGTATTTCCTTTTTGTATTGATTTGCAATTAATAGGAGTGTAGATATGAATGTAATTACACATGTAATACACTAGATGCCCTTTGACAAACTGAAGTATAACTAGTGTTTTGAAACAGATTTGAGTGTTCTTGAAAAAATTTATTTTTCATAGCAGTATAAAGGAAAAACAAATACCTGAAAATATCAACCAATTTACACATCAGTGTATTTCCTTATTATGGCTAAAACATGAAAATATATCAAATACACATTTTTAATATAAAATACATGTTCTGTGCATTGATGCTTGCATATGTTAAGCTAGTCACCTTTTGTTATCTGATGTAAGCTATAACTTACTGGGTTTAGACAGGCTCCATACAACTTGACAATATTGGGATGGTTTACTCGTGACAGTTGTCGAAGCTGCAATACAAATCACAGTTTCAAACCATGAGGAAAAAAGGCTAATGTTTTATTTTCATAGCTATAAATAATACACCACAACAGCAAGTACAGCTCTCTATGTCTGCATAAGCCCAGATGGTGATTTTATGAATTATAAGACTTACGTCATTCTTTGCATTTTAATTGATGTAATCAGGTTTGTGTCAAACTGGAACTGTGTTTTAAAAGAAAGTTTGAAGAAATTACATTCAAAGAAAGTATTTTTGTCAGGCTACTCAAGTCACAAGCGCTGTGCAACTATGATGTCTATAGATTTGGTGCTCTTCCTGGAGCCTTCAATTTTGGGACTAAATAAAAATTGCCTGATTAAATTAAAAAAAAAAAAAAAAAATCAGAGTCATACTCTCTGTTTTGAGGAGGAAAAAAGTTCTAAAATCCCCAAGCCCACAACCCTATAAAACAATTTAATATTAAAATGACATAGTTCCAAGAACCTATTACTATTTGTACTGACAACTGCACTATTTTACATTGGGTTTTTTTCACCAGTACATAGTAGAAGCAAGCAAATAAGGAATTTTTTTCCCTTTACACAGACTGCTGAATTAGTTTATGCTGTCTGGAAAGCAAATGCTATTTTTTCTATACATTTCAGAAGATCTTAAAAATCAGAAGGAAATATTTCAACTGATGCTTGCACTGCACAGGGTTTCCTGAATAGCAGTAATTACCGAAGCATTTCTGGGATTATCTACTCAGATCTCTTCTGAACACAAAAATCCCAAGAGACCGGTCGGATCTACACAGTGTTAAACCAGACTCAAATTAATAACCTTAAAAACTTTCCATCACAATGCAAAATATATAAATATTTACAGAAAGATTTATTACAAACATGCTTTCTCCAGCTGTTTAGTGTCACATTTTATTAGAGATCGCTCTAAATTCAAGAGTTTTATTTTTAACGTATTTTGTGTATCGTGAACATCCTAAGTTATAACTGAATGAATACTAAGCATCATGTCACAATTTATCTCATTTAAATTAAATTTTTGATTTTAGAAAATATTATGGATCTTGGGAAGTTTATCAATATATCTGAAATATATCTGACTTTTTAAAGAAGTAGACATTGAATGAAAACAGTAACTGTCTTTAATGTAGCAATGTATTTATATATAAGAAAAAAATTAATAGAATTATTATAACCGCTGAAAATTCTCAGAAATAGTCTCAAATATCAACCTGATTGTACTGGAGAATCTATGCTGTGGCCCCTGGGAGTGTTAATCAGCTCCAAGGCATTGGTAGGTATTCCAGCTGTGTCCTGACTTGAGACTGGGACAGTATCTAAGAACTGTTATTTAAAAATATCTAAGAACTGTTTCTGTGTGCCCTTGTCTCTACCACACTCCTGCTTTTCAATTTTTATGAGAATCAAACTAACAGAGCTGCAATGTGCTTTGACAGGTCCCCTTTTCTGAAAGATAAGGGTCCAGGCCTGAACTAGGTACCCCAGCCAGCATTTTTCTTGTGATAAAGACAGCTTTTAGAACAGTAAATGCACCCATGAATTTCAGGAAACAAGCTCTACCAAACCCCATATTTTCCATCAAACATACTGTACCTCTACAATGAAGGCTTTTCTTTCAGATTCACTTTCTATCTGTTTAATGGCTACATCTTTAGCTCGCCATTTCGCCTTGCAGACCACACCAAAGGCTCCCCTTCCAACAACCTAGAACAAAATATAAAACACTAGAGTTAAAACTTCAAATGGTTTCATTCGCTGTGCAGGACTTCACAAACAGAAAAGAAATTTAATTTAGAAACTTCTGAAGATACAGAGGCTTGAGTTTTGCAGTATGGATTGAATATTATGCCACCAAAGCATAACTGGTCTTAGCTAAGCTTGCTCAAGAGATCATTTACAGAAGAATTGGAAAACACGTATACAAAACATTTTATTACTAATGTGCAGGGACAGTATTTCAGAAACATATAATCTTAATTAGTTAGAATAAGATTTGCTTAGAAGAAAATTAGAGGAATGAGACCAATATTTTTTTAGGTTTCACCCATGAAATTATATCTATCTGCTGTATTTATTTATTCTTGCTAAAAACAGGAGATAAGATTTTGAAATTTAAATGCATACACAACTGCACAGGACAATGATGAAATCGAGATGAGATGTTCAGTGTGCTCAAAATTATCATTTCATTTTCTTACAGATGACTTAAGGGTGTGGTAGCAGTAAATTATCCTGCTAGTCCTCCAAAGAAAGACAGTGTCTATAAACTAAGCTTTCCCAATTTTGTTGAAGTCTGCCTTCTAGCTTATTTAGAATTAACATTGCCTAAAACTATGGAAAAAAACCAACCACAGACAAGAGTCATAACTCTTCAATGTAACTGCAAAAGCAGTACTACCAACTTCTGCGTGCTATAGTGCTCAAGTAATCTTTAACCTTTGCTGTGAAGAAGCCCTAACACTACCATTATTTAGAATAGCTCTTTGAAAGCAAGCATAGAAGTGAAAGCAGGATAGAAAGAAGGTCACTTTCAGTTACTGGTGAATTACACATGATGTTTAATTGAAAATTCACTTATTTTAATTGTTTCTCAGAGGAAAAACGGCAACACACAGAAATAATGACAAAACATGCATGTGAGATGCAAAATTGAAATGAAGGTGTTGCCAAAACAGTGACTGCAGCCACTACAGGAAAGCACATACAAGTGCACTGTTACTCATATGGTCAAAAGAAAATGCTGAGGAGGAGGAAACCTAAGGCACACACAGGTACAGAAGGAAAAGGAGCTCCTCCCAATAAAAAAAAAATGTAAGGCAGGCAAGATGAGGAGCAGGGAGGAGAAACAAGGGGCTGAGTATCATTTATGTGATCCATTCTCAGGTTAGGTTCTTACTATGTGCTTTCCCAATAAATAAATAGTGAAACTGATTTCCCCTGGGAATGGGATGGAAAAGGCTGCAGGTGCATAACTCAAGACCTGCTAAAATATCATGATGGATATGAGAAAGTCTGCAATCAAGGCCCCAATCTGAAGAGATGAAAAATATAAATTAAAGAAACCAATCAAGAGCTTGCACTAAGAAAGATCAAAAAAGAGAAATTATGCTTAATATTTCTTAGAAGTTTTGTGTGGATATAAGAGACAGCTGGCCATGACAGCCATGGTGATCAATGGCACTTTATTCTTCTGGTTTCCTATTTACTATAAGAAGTACTTTTCTCTTTTACATTACAGCATGCACTTAGCCTTCTAGGAGTTCCTGCCATATCACCTTTACCTTCTACAACAGTGGTTCACAAACTGAGTCTGCAATAAGATATGCACAAGAGATGCACAGAACATGCCCCATTCTGCTTCATTAAAGAACAGGGCCTGTTGATTGTAACCTTGCACTTTGTGTTGCCTTGTTACGTCTTGTCCTGATGGAACACACACTAACTATTTTCTTGCATTCCACAAGTGAGGTTGGAAACACCAAGCCATATGAATGATAGATGAGCAGCCTACAAAAATAGTACATATAAACAAATTGGAAACAATGAGTCACTGGAGACATAAAAGTCCCAAACAATCTTCCCTGTTATTTCCTTTTCTCTCTCAGACCATGTTTTGAATAAAATTGCCCATTTTCTTGGGGGCCCCCACCTTCCACTGCCACAACAGTTGTCCATTAAAAAGCCTCTACCCACCTTGCACAGCACATGATCAGACCTACAGAATAAGGAAAATCTCATCAGTTGGTGTGTGTGTGTGTGCCATAAGTCTGCATTTTGCAGAAATGGTGATTAGTGAGCACATAAAAATCCACTATGCAAGCACCTGGGAAATACTAAGGACAGTCAATGAGAGAAGGATGCCACAGAGCACCTTGTGTATTGGCAGCAGCAATACAGTTCCACATCTGCTGCTTCCCTACACCATGAAGGAATCCGAACAGGGCTACCCAAGTGAGTGGGAAGAACCCTCCCTTCCACTTAGGGAAAAGGAGATGGGCATATAATGAATTCTTCTAGGCCTTACGGTGCAAGCCTCTGTGAGACACCTTTTAGAAGGTTCCTTTTCTGAATATACCTTTTCTCATACTCTTTCACAGTTTTCAACCACAACTTCTACATGTAAACCAGTAACAGAAATAAAAAGAGTTATTTGAAAACAGTGCATATACAGTTAAAAGATTGGTCTCAAAATTTAATGAAGTAATTTGACTTTTTTTTTTACTTAGCCTGAATCACTAACAACAGTTTGTGATGGGTCAAGCTTATTTTTTTTCAGACTAGTCGTATCTTTCCCTGATGAAAAAGCTTGTATATGTCCATATATACAAATACACTTTATGTATTATGTATATGATTTTAATGTTATGATTGTGCAATATATATACTACATATGTTTCTTGCATAACAAAAAAAAAAGGAAGCCCACGTATCTCTTCCATTTGATTCCACATGGTTAAATTCAGCTCGTAAGTCAATATAAATATATAAATGCATACTGTTCCCCTGAAGATAAATCCATGACTATCTGCAGGTTTTATCCTGCTAACTGGTACATATATTTCCAGTTCATATACTAAAGAAATCATTATTTTTCAATGTTTTTGTATTTTTTAAACAATGTTTCATTAAATGAAGAAACTCACAAACAAGTATACTGCCCAATGTAGTGACTTACATTGAGCCATGAATGTCACAATATTTGCATTTTAGCTGAAAAGTAGAATAAATTCCAAAAATCAGATGCACTTTAAGAAGTCCTATTGATCACTGGAAAAAAAAATAATAAAAAATAAAATCAGTGTCGAGCACCAAGAGGAGTTTACCAGGCAATCTAAGACTTAGTCACATAATACAAAGCTGTGAGACCATCAGATATGTAAATTTTATTTTTGTTGGCAAAAACAGATTGATAAATTATTATGCTGTCAAGGTTTCATAACAATTTATCAGTGACTTGGTGCCTGCTTAGGCAGTGGGTTGAACTTGAGAAGAGGACATGAATGCAGTGAATATTTACCTAGGATACAGGCAAAACAGAAGAGCTGATCCTCCATTAGAGCAGCTCAGGCTCCTGGATATCAAATGAAAGGAGCAACCATCAGAAACAATGACAGATCCAAGTCAAATTGAAGTTTCCTATATGTGAAAACTTAGTGTTTTTTCCTACTTAATCTGGAAAAAGTACCTTATTCATACCAAAAAATCCTGTACAATTGACAGAATGCAGCTTGTGCTGGAGTCCATTTACATATCATTTTCTTCCCTTAAATTTATTCTTTAAAAGAGCAAGCCTTAGATATTGTCAGAATGGTTTAAACACTATGTAGTTTTCTTCAGTGCTGGAACTAAGTAACTTAATATCACAGGAGGGAGGCACTGCCTCAACTTTAGTTTCTTCATGCTCATTCCTTCCTGTCCCGTGCTGTTAGTGCCACACCATATGTTTGGGCAATAGTGCATATTCGGAATTATATGAAGCACAGTTAATGGAATTATTGACACAACAAATCAATAAACAGCAGTTGATCTGTAGCACTGTGTATATTTGGAAAATGATCTAAAAATAAACACATTCTTTTCGTAAAAGATTCTGTTCCTTTAAATATCATCTAGGAGAAAAAAGGAAAATATAGGGCAGATGACACATTTAGAAACAGAGTAAGAACAAGTCTGCTTCTACCTTTCTGACAGAAGAGAATTAAGTTTGTCAAAAACCACTATGTACATGACACAAAAAACATTTTAAACTGGAAGTAATACTTAAAGAGAATCAAAGATTCAAAGGGTATTAAAATTTATTCTTTCACCTGTAAAATACATACTAGTAAAAACTTGCATTTTACTGTGTGATAGTGACATGGTGAAGGACAGTGCCACTAGCATGTTTTCCAGATAATGTATTTAGAGTCGTATTTAAAGAATATGAACCATACAAGAACCCTGGAACAAGCATTACCTCTGTCTCTGTGTACAAATAGTATCAAATGCTGTACATAAACAAAGATACATGATACCGACTTGTAAGTATGTAGACTATACTGACCAGTAAGTTATGTAGACTAGAAATCATGCAGGAAATAGAGACTGCAAATATGTTAAGACCTTAAGGATGTATTTTGTCCTAAGGGATGTGACCAAAATTTCCCCTCCCCCAGTAAAACAAGAAAAAGGCATCTCTATTTATTCATATGCATCATAATCCCATAACAAATGTCAAAACTTTGGAAGAATTAATTTCAACTTTGCATTAACTGCACAGGTTTCCTACTAACTCAAAAACATAAAAATGCAAAGTTTTTCTCTCTATCCATAAAGTTTCCATGTAAGGTAGTTTTGTATGCTGGATACCTAGTGCTTTTCTTTCTATAAAAAACTTGCTGGATATATAAGACAGCAATAAAATATAATAGCTCCCTGGTTAGCAGACGCAGTATTCTTTGGAGAAGTGACTTCATAATTTGCAGTATCTACTGCATGACATGCCCATTTATGATACTGGGAAGCAAGACAAGCAGAAACCCAACAAAACCCATGCTTCCAAAATGACAACAGGCTTTAAATTATCTTTACTATATATATATATATGTTGCTTTGTTTACTGATATATTTGCTAATGAAATGGTATGTATGCAAGCTGAATGTTTGGGTCTCTCAAGCTCCAGACACTAAATGAGACAGAGGGGGAAAAAAAAGTTCTATAATGCGTTCTAAAAACACAAAAAAGAATCGCATTTTAAAATTCAGTTGCTTCTAGTCTCTCTGTCTACCAGAGCTCCAGCATTACCAATAAAGTATACTAATATTTTCAGTTTTTTACATATCTGCCTGTATGACACATGGAGCAGAAATTAAAAAAAAAAAAAAAAGAAGTGCCAAAAGAAGCCATGAACAACAGTTTAGAGCTTCTAAAAATATATGCCTACATTTTGTATCATTCATTTAACTAGCCTCAAATTCCAGCTTTGGTTCCTCTGTGTGTGCTATTCTTTATTAAGTAGCTTGAAGCAAATCGGCCCCGTGCCACAAATGACTGTGGCCAATACCCTGCCAGCACTTTTAGGAAGGAGTTTGGATCTATCTGCCAGTTCTTACAGCTATGTTCTTTGACTGCTTAAATTTATTTGTACTACTGGGAGCACAACTCTAAGTGTTGCTTTTCCTTCCTGGGATTCATACAGTAATGAATAAACCTCCAAATCCTCTCCACCCCCCCACCCCAAAAACCCCTGTAAGCAATATTACTAATTTGAAGTAAACCAAGTCATTTAGTTTAGATTTAGTTTCAAAGTTTCAACTTAAAAGTTATGCAAAACACTGTAGGAAAAAAAATTTCTTTCTGAAAGAAACTGGTTATTAAAATCAACTTAGATTTTCAATAACTATTGGCAAGTTCTGCTTGACAAACTCAAACAGTTGGTCCCTATCCAGGATTTAATCTGTTAGAGCTGTGTAACACTGTATAGTTTTCATTCAGTGGCTTGTCTATCTGAATTTAGTTCTAAGAACTAATTCTCTTTTCGGCTTCTTTAGAACATGTTTACGAAGAATCAAAGTATCATCTAACATGTTCCTGAAATTATAGAATCATAGAATAGTTTGGGTTGGAAGGGACCTTAAAGATCATCTAGTTCTAACCCTCTTGACATGGGCAGGGACACCTTCCAATAGACTAGGTTACTGAGAACCCCATCCATCCTCTCTTGAAAATTATGTTTCCAGACATTCTTCCTTCGCTCTGAACATGTAACCAACCCTCCCTGCATTTGGACAGCTCAAGTCATCCCAAGAAATGGATGCATCTCAAATATAACAGTTTATGAAGTTCTACTTTCGTTCTGGCTTATCACATACTGAAAAGCTTTTACACCGATAGTGTTTTATACATCTGTCTCAAGGACTGAACTCATCATAATAACCAGCAATTTAAAAACACTAACAGAACAACTGTCTGATGCTCTGCTATGAATCAATTTATTCTGTTAGAGCAGCCCAGAGAGTGGATTACTGCTTTAGAAACAAGATGTTGGGTAATGAGGCACTCAGGGTGCAGGACTCTAACATGGGCTTTCTGGGCTGGCCCTGTCTAAAATTACAGGTTTTTGGGGAAAAAAAGCCAAAAAACAAACAAGTATTCTGCAACCAGTAAAATACTGGTAACAATCCACTGGGTGGAACAAATAAGGGACACGTGAAACTTGCTCTATTGTTTTAGTTTTTTTTTTCTTAGGGAAAGGCCCTAGACATAGAACTCTGCTTTTATCTTATCAATATGGAGCTCACTTTCATCACTGGAACAGGAAGATCTGTGATGTTTCTTTCCCATCTGCTCTTTACAAGAGTGAAGAATGAGTCTCTTTTACAGGACGCAAACTGATTCACTGAATGTATCTGCATGTGCAGAAATGAGTGTAAAGTGTCACATTAAGAGTTTAACTAGCTTATTGGCCATCCTCTCACTCACTGCACAGTAAATTTCATCCACATGGAATTGGTGTTGCATAACTTCTGCTATAAATTCACACCCCAGCTGACACTTCAGCTATTTTCTTATGTAAATGAATGAAGAGAATCTTCCTTTAGTGTAGCTAAACTACATATAAGTAGTTATTTGAATTAATTCAGAAATGTATTTAGAGTAAAATCAGAGAAAATGCTGGCATATGTCTTCACCATGGACTTATTTTTTGCCTTTGTTTTTGAATACCCAGCTTTGCACCCTGAAGTCTTACTGAAAAAGGTTGAGAAATCTGACTGACCTCAAATGGATTTCTAATTACCACCCTTGGTTCTTGAGAACCAATCCTTCTGTACTCATACATCAGATATCCAAGAATGTTGCTCAGATCTCAAATCACATCTGGTTCTTCTCCAAATGTCTTCCAATTTTTCAGATTGGGGTTCTACAACTGGGGATGATCACTCAGGACACAGAAACAATGGAAGTAGTAACAGCTCCATGTTCAACATCAGCTTACACAAATCTGCTTTACCTTCTAATGGACATAATCAGTCACTGAATCTCACTAACTTTTAAGAAGCTAAATATATAAAAAGGAGCAAAACCCAGTTACTTTTGCAATAGTGTTTATTCACATGTCTCTGAACTGCTTTGCTCCAGAACTGGAAGGAACACATGTAGTTCTCAGCACACTACTTAGTTAATGAAATTAATAAACTATTTTTTAAATAGTTAGTTGCTGGGACCTTAAGTAAATTTTCTAAAATAAATATTTATAATGCTTACCTCTTCATCTCAAAGAAAACATTACCCTAGTTCTCTTAGAATTAACCACTCCCCAAATAGATTGTTGAAAATAAACTTTACTGTAAGCTGCAATATACCAGTAGAGCATTAAACAACAGTTTTCAAATAATTTACACTTTCAGACCATCCAAAAGTAACTAGCAACTATGCAAATATGGCATTAGCTTTTGAACTTGTCTACATCAGGCAGTGATTGGGCAGGGTTGCACTATACATGACCAGACATGTACCTTTGGCTGTGCAATCCAAGGATACACACATCATGTGATGAAGAGGTCTGTGTTTTGGTCAAGTATGGGACTGTTACACAGTTGCCTGGTAGAGGAAAGCCTGTGGAATTTTCAGGAAAGAGTGGTAGGCTCTTCCTGAGTAGAGAGTAGACTGCCAGAACAATTAAAAACCAAAGTCTGTGTGTTGCTCAGATGTGGAAACTCCTCTGGGGAGAAACAAAAGAAGCGTTGTTCTAGATTTAAAGATGAGATTTTAAGAAAAGGCTATTAGGCTTTTTATTGTTGACTTGATTTCAGTTATATTAGGTTTTATTTTTTCACTTTCATATGATTTGTCTATCTAATACTAAAAATTTAAAATGGCCATTTTCACAATTGAAAACTTGTATAGTAAAATAGAGAGCACTTCTGCTGGACATGAATTTTATGTTGTTTTTCCCCTTCTAGTTTTGAAGATGCTCCTGCTGTGTCACACCGATTTTGATTTGACTCCAACTCTTTCATAATAATTGCCTATATGTTTTACTTCATTTTAAGCACTTGAAATAATAAAAAGGCAGACTGAAGCTGGAGACATGTTTGACTGGTGGGAACTAAAACTACAGTTAGTCATGTGCATGGTAGCTAAAGCAAAATGCAGTATATTCTTGTTTTTATGTTAGTAGAGTTCAGACAAACCTAAATGAAAGTGCACTTATAGATCTCACGTTTATTAGCAAGGTCTCTGGGCCTGCAAGTATTCCAGAACTTCAATATCTATTAATAAACCAGTGGCAGAGTGGGACTGCTATCTGCTGACAAGACAGCCTTGATAATACAACAGCAAAGCTATGATTATAAAAGCATTTGAGCTTCCAGTGTAGATCTCTTAACACTCCATTTTGAAACATTTGAAGTTTGCCAAGCATAAATATGACCATTTTGAGATATTACAGCCACTTAAAATCCTTGAAAACTTCTGCGCCTAAAGTGAGAGCACAGAAAATCCTCAGTAAGGATGTGCGCTTTGTTATGACTACGAAGTTGACTATTTGTGCTGAAACTGCATCATGAGTAAGAGGTCAACACCCACAGCTCAGAAAAGCAAGGTCTAAGTATGACCTCCAATCTTGTTTTCCATTTTCTTGCAAAGTAGGTCTTATTTCTTGCTCTGTGCAATGACATTTAGACTGTGTTCAGCACCAGGGTATCCCCATTACCTACAAGAACTTCTGGGAGGACAGGTACACTCAAAATGCTATGCCAACTATGACCAGACTTTTTTTATGAAGAAAACACTTTATCAGAGTTCCCTTGCTTGTATCACATGAGTTGGTTATCTTTACAAAAATACTGTGTTGATAATAATGCAACAACTGCATTAAACAAATTTTTACTCAGGCATTGTTTCTAGATACATTTTTGTGCTGACAGCCCTGTTTCTGTGAGTGCCAGGCACGTGTGTGGGACACAGTCAAGCTCTGAGCACTAACCTTCGAATGCTAAACTCTAGTTACACCAATTACACACTCTGCAGCTCCACATTTCCTATATGTAAAACAGCAATACAATCCTTGCTAACAACCTCCCCAAGGGTGTTGTGAGGATTAAAGATTTGTATAGCACTTTATTCATTCAAAGGGCTATGTCTAACACAGCAGATGTGATATTCACTTCTATGAGCCATCACTGGGCACCTTTTTACGAGGGATAACCCACTTAAACTTTCTTCATTGGGTGAGAAACGCAGTCTCTCCTAAAACCGCGATTTGACCCCCGGCTATTAGTAAGTGTAGCAAAACCAACAAAAAACCCTTCACTTCAGAATAGTTACATGCATAAGGGGGAGGCGGAACAACTAGACCGAGAGAAACAAAAATTTTATGATTGCCAAATTCATAGAAAGAGATAAAGGCAATCTTTTGAAAGACACTGTCTGCTGAAAATTTCTAGTGCCCAATGCCTGCTGTGGTGAAAGCCAAAGTTGCCACAATACTACCTGAATACCGCAGAAAGTGCCCTGGTGCTCCATGTAAACACTGTAGATTTTAAGGTCCCTGAACCATCCCCAGGAGACCCAAGCCCAATAGGATAATTATGAACAAACCAGTATCTAGCAAATTACTCTAAAAATCTGAGATGCAGGTTGTCATACCTATAAAAGCTACTACACAAAACTCCACTTCCACACAAACTTTTTTAAGGAAAAAGGGTAATTATTCCTGAAAGAGAAAGATGGTAATCTACAAATAAAAGCACAGACACTGTTTCAGCAGTCTTGGATGCCTGTTAGGTCCAGACTCTACAAGCTGGTCTCATCAAATTCATTATGGATCTACATGAAACAACTTCATTCCTGTAGAGAATTTAGCAGGGCACAAAGGAAAAAACAGCAGCAATATTTTGGTGCAATTCTGAGTGTCAAACAACACTGTAGTAGATAGAGACTGTTGAGCCTGTTACTAAAGCAGGCAAGCCACTCTAGATCACACCCATCCTACTTCCACAGGAACTTCAAAAAGATGAAAGGTACACCTGATTCACTGTGAAATTCACTATGTGATTTTCACTGAAGAAAAACTTCCAACTTTGTTATACAATAACTGAATGTCACTTCCTGGGTAACAGGCACGGGTCACAAATGAAACTTACATATCCATGAATGCAACATCACTAGACTATGTTAAGAAGAAAAGTATCTGTTTATCCTTACAGCTCACGGAGCTGTAAATTTAACAAATCATTAAGAGTGGTATAATCATTATATATATAATGGCTCAATTTGGTGGCAGAAGGTGAAAGCAGGGGCATAGAGAAATAGAGATCTGAAGGAAACATCAGAATTCACAGTTCCCTCTTGACAACTATGTTTCCCTTCTATACTAAAGTGACTGGCAAAATGGGCGGCGAAACTTTAAAGTCCTGAATAAATCTATCCCGTTTAAATAAAACTCCTCAGCAAGGCATCCAGCAGAAAGGGCCGTCTGAAGCAAGCTGGCACCTCCGCTCCAGCCGGTCCGCCTTTGTTCGCTGGTGCCAGCCGCTGCAGCATCCACGGGAGCACAGACGCCCCGCTCAGGTGCTCGGGGGGTCCCGGCGCACCCGGGAATCCTCCGCGGCCCGCTCCGCAGGGGAGGGACGGCCGGGGGGAGCAGCCCGGGGGCGCTCGGGGTCTGCGCGGCGGGGCCAGGCTGGCCGCGCCCGGCGAGCGAGGGGGACCCTCACTCACCTCTTCCACCTCGATCTCTTTGTAGTCGATTTCTTCGAAGTTGAGGACCGGGGGGGTTTCAATCATTTCAGCGGAGGCGGCAGCAGACATGCCTCCTCTTTCACCGCAGGGAGAAGAGGGGGCCGGGGCTACGCGAGGGTCCGGCACCGGGCAGCCGAGGGCCGGGCCCGGGGCTACGCGGGGCTCGGCGGCGGTTCCCGGCGCAGGTCGGGGCGGGCCTGGCCGAGGCGCCGCCGGGGCCACATCCGCGGCGGCCTCGGGCCTCAGTGGCGGCGGGCACAGGCCCCGGCGCCGCCGCCGCGCATCCCGCGCCCGCCCGCACCCCGCGGGGCGCCGCCGACTCCCCTAGGCCGCGGCCTCTGCGCAGCTCGGCACCGCCTCGGCCGCGCGTCCCCGCCGAGAGAAGGCGGCGCCCCGGGGCCGCAGCCGGGCTCCTCCGCCAGCCCCAGCGGCGGCAGCAGGAGAGGGGGCCGCGGCGGGGGTGGGGGAGCCGCTCAGAGCCGCGCCGCGGCCGCCGCCGCTGACATCAGAGCCGCTTCCTGCTGCCCCGGCCGCGGAGGGAGGGACGGAGCCAGGGAGTAAGGGAGGGAGTAAGGGAGGGAGGGAGGGAGGGAGGGAGGGAGCTCCAGGCGGGGGCGGGCAGGGAAGCGCCGGCAGCAGCGGCCTCTCGGGCGGCCGCGGCGGGGCCACGGCCTGGCGGCGGCACCGCCCCCGCCCCGCCCCGCCCCGCCCCGCCCCGTCCCGTGCCGCCGCAGCCGCCAGGGGGAGCAGCTGGGCCCCGCCGGCCCCGCTTCCTCTTCCTGCCGCCAGCCGGGAGCCGCCGGCGGGGCGCCGAGCGGAGTGGAGCGGCGGGACTGGCACCGGGCCCGGCCGTGCGGCTCTGCTGGGGCTGGGGGTGCAGGAACCGCCGGCGGGGCGCCGAGCGGAGCGGAGCGGCGGGACAGGCACCGGGCCCGGCCGTGCGGCTCTGCTGGGGCTGGGTTGCAGGAACCGCCGGCGGGGCGCCGAGCAGAGCGGAGCGGCGGGACAGGCACCGGGCCCGGCCGTGCGGCTCTGCTGGGGCTGGGGGTGCAGGAACCGCCGGCGGGGCGCCGAGCAGAGCGGGACCGGCCTGGCCGTGCGGCTCTGCTGGGGCTGGGGCGCAGGAACCGCCGGCCGGGAACCGAGCGGAGCGGCGGGACCGGCACCGGGCCCGGCCGTGCGGCTCTGCTGGGGCTGGGGTGCAGGAACCGCCGGCCGGGAACCGAGCGGAGCGGCGGGACAGGCACCGGTCCCGGCCGTGCGGCTCTGCTGGGGCTGGGGGTGCAGGAACCGCCGGCGGGGCGCCGAGCGGAGCGGCGGGACCGGCACCGGGCCCGGCCGTGCGGCTCTGCTGGGGCTGGGGCGCAGAGTCCGGCGGGGCTCCCCGGCTGCCGGGCACGGCCCCGTCCTCATCCCTGTGTTACCGCCCTGCGAGTGCGGGGCTCAGGCCTTTTCCCTACATAAATAAATAGATAAATATTTATGTATATATCTGCACACGCATCTTCCCTGTATATATGCATATATTTCTCCAGGGCTTTGGGACGAGGGCAGCCCGGAAACCTGTGTGCAGGAGGGCGGCTGTGGAGCGGAGGGTAACGCAGCAGTTGATGTACACGCACAGCAATAAAGGGATAGGGCTCGGGAATGAGCGTATACCTTTACCCCTCCCTCTCCAAAGGAGTCTTGACCACTCTGCCGGGGCTGGCTCCTGCTTCTGCTTCTGCTTTTGGCTGGAACCCCCACCTATTAGTGTTTTGGTGGTAAATGTCTGAGACTGACGCTTCAGGGCAATCCATGCTGTGAAATCAGTGCTGAGATGAGTAAATAGCTGCTGTGTTCCTCTGAAACAGCTGTGCTTCATTTTGATATGTTTAGCCTTCGGGCTATATATAAAAAGTTATGTTATTGTACAATACTATTAATAGTATGTAATTTTAATAGATCTAGTAAGCTTTTCTAGATCTTCCCCTGCTAGCATACTAGTGAATGTCTGTACCTCACAAGGAAGTCTCATTAATGTAGATAGATCTTGTTTACAGAGCTAGCCTGAGAAAGCCACTTAAACAGTTAATTAGGAAAAAATACCAAGGATGAATATGGGCAGTGACCTAATCTTATGGTGGCTCAGCTGTTGTTAAAAAAGCCAAAGTGAAAGTACCTCTGTCAGAGCTGCTGCACTTTGTGACAGGTTGCCATTATGGGTTGTTCACTCCCCTCTTTTATTTTTCTGTCAACTTTTGTAATTTGTCCTTTTTGTAATTGTTTGAGTCTGAAAAACAGATGTACACCAATCCAGAAATCCCAGCCAAGCAGTCACAGTACATGTTGACTCTGTTGCATGCAAGATGAAACTCGTATGGATGGCTGGTTGGGTTGGTGCAATTACATTACCCAAGCAATCTGTGTGTGCATGGGGAGCAGACTCTTATGCTGAATGTGCTGACTTTCTGTTGATTTTTGATTTTCTAATATGGTTTGGTCTAGAAAGATCTAAAGAGTCTTCTGTTAGGGGAAATTTCCAGGTACCACAAAATCTGACTAATATCTGCTTCATCCAGCAGTGGGGTTATTCAGAGCCCTTGCTTCTCAGGTTCTGTATAGGTTTGGCTGTTCATACTGACCCTGGCACCCCCTTATACCCAGTGAAGCATTTGACTTTCATTTTCTCAAAAGCCACTATTAATGCACATCTTTCTGTGACATGGTCATAAAGAACTGTGCTTATACCTGGACCTCAGAACTTCTTACAGGAAAGTGTATCACAGATGTAAGCAGCTGCTACTGTCTCAGCTGCTGAGTGTGCAATACATTGATTATTAGAAGTTGAAGAACATGGATTTATGAGTTATTGAGAAAACTGCAAGTCCAATGAAAACCAGACTCCTTTCAGTCTGGTTCATACATCTTCATACTGACTTCATACTGCTGGATTATTTCAGTTCTCTGAATGCTTGTAGATCAAGACAAGGAGCAGGTAAAGTTAACTGAAGCCAAGGAAAAGGCTTGAATGAAAAGAAAGGGAGGTGTGAAAATCTATCACTGCTAGTCTTGGTAGCTAGTTGCAATCATGAGCATGGTCTGAGGCCAGAAGCTTAACATTTTGTTTCATTTTGGGCACATGCATTGGGGAAGATGAGCTACATCAGTACTTTTTAGAAAGATGGCCAAGTGGGTGGTTGTGCTTTAGGGGATGGCAGTTGGTGATCTCTGGTAAAGTAACTAAATATTTGGCTTTTTGTTGTTTCACAGACCTCTCTTGAGGGTATGTATCAAGCAAATGGCAGTTGCAGTCTTCTGTTTTTCAGTGGAGAGATTTTTCTGTTACCTTTGTTATATTTTGTTGATGGGTATTAAGATAGCAGAGGAGAGCATTCCAATTACAGTTGCTTGTAAGGCTCATTTCCTTTCAGAAACTGATGTGGAATTATGTATCTCAAAAATAATGAGCACTTTCTTTGTGAAGGCAGAGTCATCATCATTATCAAAATGTCACTGCTCTGAAGATTGAGATAGGTTTTAAGGATGTGGTAATTTTGATATTACTTTTTTCTTTTTTTCTTCTTCTCTGACTGACACAGTCTTAATTAGTTATGGTTAGCTATTTTGTGGACTGGGTATTGGTTGTACAGCCCCAAAATATTTATTCAACAAATACAGGGAAAAAAAGGAATAGAAAGCTGCACTTGCTGTGCTTATCTTGGAGAAAAGCTGCTCTTGTGTTTATAAGAAAAACCTAGAACCTGTGAAGTCCGCATTTTGGATCTCAGTAGCCTCTCTCTAACATTGGGAAGTGGTTACATTGCCTGGAAGGTAATCACTTAAAGATTGTTGGAAACCTCTGGGTGCCATGGCCAGAGTGTGCACAAACACTCAAACCCGAGACAGCTGCTGTGGAGCTCTTTGACACTCCTGTCCTAGAGCATAGGGCTCTGTTTTTTCAGAAGATACAGCAGTAATTCTGAGGCAAAATATAAACAAAGTCCACCTGGTCAGCTTAACAGACCTGAGATTTAGCCCTAATATCTACATATCCTAATTAAAATTTACCCAATATGATATGGGTTTGTACAGCTTAGAATTTGGACACATTTTCATGGATGCAGACAAAGGCCCAATACATTATCCTGGCAACCCTTCATCCAGCTCCCTTAAAATTACTCTGACAATTTTTAAGAGGAGTGAACAAGCATTATTTTCCACTAACTTAATTTAGAAAAAGCTAAGTGATTTCTACTTTCAAAAGACTTTAACTTGTATTGTTTTTTCAGTATATAAAATTATTTTAAGGTTGTCTCACTGTAGGCGATTGAAGATTGATACTAGTAAACAGTGGTGGAACATATTGGGTGGTATCTACAACTGGAACACCTACAACAAAAAAGGTTCCCTTCTAGATTAAACAGAGGAATATGTTTCTGCCAAGTCTGACTATATTTTGTCCCTGTTAAATATTGTCCTGTAAATACGAAGTTATGTTATTTCAGTTTGTGGGAACCATCTGTGATTAAAGAGCAGGTTCCTGGTGGCAGTAGTAGGGAGAACACTATGAAACACACGTGCTCCACAGATTCATGCCCCAGCTGGGAGGCACCCCAGAGGAGCCTGCTGCTTGTTCCAGTGCAGGTACAGTGGAAATATCTCATGAGGGTAAATCACTGTAATGATACTGAGAGATTTCTATTTCTCAGCATGGCCGAGTTGCTTCCTAATCTACTCTTCTCAAGCCAACTCCTTTGGCTTGTACATTAATATTTCCCAAGAGCAGGTTGCGATATTGTGTGTGTCAGATTCCACTTTGAATCTCAGTGATTTCTTCAATTATGTCCTGCATTAATGGTTTGCAAAGTCTTGGAAAACAGCACAAGGGTATCTTCTGCCAAATAGAGATAGCAGCCCCAGCATGCTTCATGTATTTTTATTGCTTCTTTTGCTTTCTGGGAAGACTTCCCCACAGCATGTAAAATCTTCTAAGTAGCTATTAATTCCTTCAGTGGTGGTGTTCCCTATTATTTGTGATAAAATGCATATATTAAAAAAAACCCAAACCCTAAAAAAGCCTTGCAAAATAAATGGATGAGCTGCTTTGCTAAATAGCAAACTCAGTTGTATGCAAGGAATTGTATTCATTTTGGTAAAAGTTTTATTGTATGATTATTAAAGAAACTCAGATGATCACCATTGTTTCTGAACCTTATTTTACCTCTTAATCTGAGGTGTGTTAGATCTCCTGGAGTTTTCCAGCAGTCTAAACCACCGAGAGAGCCAGGAAAGACAAGTAATGCAGTCACTGTGCAGTAAGGGCAAAGTAAAGATGAGAGACTATCTAGATTCAGTCCTGTAACCAAACAAACACATTTTCTCTGTTGCAACTATCAGCAGCTGGGCTTGGCTGAGTGGCCAGGGGGAAAAGTAACAAATTTAGAAAGGAGAAGGAGGAGACAGATGGCTGTAGACTGGCTGATCTTGAACTGAGAGGTCTGAAAGCTGTGGTTTGAAACATGAAATTGCTGATAGAAGATGTGTTAGAAAGAGGCGTAAGTGTAGGTAACTATAAAGTAGCAAAGGTATTTTAGAAAGATGAAAAACCAGATCCAGACATCTAAGGGTTTTTTGCTCTGCTCTTAGTAGGCTTTAAAATAAAATGTGATGGAGAGAATAATAAAGAGCATGGAGGTAAATGGAATGAAATGTCACATCTTTTTAATCAAAGGTAGATTATTTCAGATTAACAAAAGATCATTTTTGATATATTCAGTGATATTTTTAGGCAAGGAGAGTGGGTAGAACTATTCTTGAATGTATTTGATATATTGTCTTGTGGGAAATCATTAATTAAGCTGGACATGATAAGAATCGTTAGAAGAACTGAAAGTGGGTAAAGAAAGTAAAGGGGTGGTTAGGAGACAGTAGAGACTATCAAAAGGGAGATATTGAAGTTACTAAGACATTTTTTTGTTCAGGATTGAATTTTGAGAGAAATCTTCTTAGTAATTTCATTAACAGTGTTGATAAGAGAATTAGGAGTATGACAGTGATTCTGAAGACACAAGCTTAGACAATATAGTTAATGGAGAGAAGGTTAAGAATATCAAATGGGAAAATTAGATGACTCCAAAGATAAGAGATATAAAGTGTCTAGTATTTAAAATATTAGAGTGCACGTTCATGAATTAATTTGAGAACTCATAATACCTTGTTATCCTGTAAAAGACTTACGAAAAAGAGGTGAAGAAGATTGCAACTTGCATGTTTTAACTGATTTTTGGAGGACTGTGAGTCTTGCAGCTAGAAAATGTGCAAGCTTATATATCCTGTATAATATATCCAATAAAGCTG
The DNA here is from genome assembly GCF_029582105.1 of Oenanthe melanoleuca. Lineage (NCBI taxonomy): Eukaryota > Metazoa > Chordata > Aves > Passeriformes > Muscicapidae > Oenanthe > Oenanthe melanoleuca. The sequence continues at coordinate 35,115,137 of NC_079336.1, forward strand.
GAAAAGTTTATGCAGACCTCATCTGAAAGGCTCTACTGTGTTGGTACCTGCTTTCCAAGAAAAATGAATTGAGACCTAACTAGCTGCAGAGAAAAGCTACAAAGATGGTCAAGATAAGAGAGGGCTTACCACAGAAGGGAATATAAAACAACTTGGCATGTTTAATCTTGCGAAACAAAGACAGAGAGGATATATGTTGCCTCTGTTTAAAGAGATTGGAAAGATAAAGATATTGTGGAGTTAAACAGTACTGATGGAAAGTGGTATTCAAGTAAAAGGAAACTCCATTTTGCACAAGAACGCGTTAATGCATGCAGATTGGAGACTTGCAATTGGGGCAAGTCACTTCACTGGATGGTCCTGATAAGTGAAATCATTTATTTGTCATAACTCCCTGTGAAAGCAAAGTATTGTATTCATTTCCTAAGGAGGTATCTTCTAACCATATTTTGAATAAAAGCGTGCTATTAAAAGTGTAAATGATGTAACAAATTCTTATCATGGTTTTTCTTCACCTGAGTATAGATTGAAATGAGCTGTATGCTCTTAAGATTAAGTAAGAATTGTGTTGAATTGTGTGTGTAAGGCAGTGTGCTAAAGAAGGAAGTGAAATTGGTTGCAGGAGAAATTTTTGGTATTTTATTTCATGGAGAAGTAATACTATGTTTCGTATTTTTAAGCTTCTAACTCATGAATCAGAGCACGTGCAGGGACTTGTTGCAAGTGTGATTTTTAAACAATATTGAAAGGAAGTTTACAGCCTTGTATGTTTTATACAAGACATAAGTGGGTGGAGTATCACAAAGCATAGGAGAAGGACTGGAAATAAGAGGGAAACTGTTCATGATCATCACATAATGGGGATAAAGACATATAGTCTGAGAGCATATACACTAGGATCCTGTGTAAGAGGAACTTACCTTCAAAGTTTTACTTCTAGAAGATCTGTTCTGCTATTTAAATGGGAAGCAATGCTCTGTGTGCTTACTTTCTGGTTTCATACAAGCTAGAACTGACAGAAGCAAGGAATATATAGAGCTCCCAGTCAAATGGAGAACTTGCCTATGAGGAAAGTCTGAAGCAGTTAATCCTTTTCTCCCTGAGAAGGCTCAAGAGAGAATCTCATCACAAGTATTCTAGTACTTAAAGGGCTTCTCTAGGGAGGATGGAGTCTTTCTCTTCATAGGGAAGAAAAGGTGTAACAGGTACTGGTTGTGGCAGGTTTCATCTTGATACAAGTGAGATTTTTTTTACAGTGAGAGTAACCATTGCCTAGAACAACATATCCAGGTTCATGGTGAAGTTCCCTTCACTGGACATTTTCAAGACAACTGGATAGGGTGCTGGATAATCTCATTTAGCCTTTCTCACACAAGGCTGACCAGATAATCTTTCAAGGTTCCTTCCAAATATATTAGCATGCTGGAAACATCTCACGGAAGGTGCCCTGATTCTTGTGTGGTTTCCAATAACCAATGGCATGAGTATGGAACTGCTCCAGCCTGGCTGGGTACACAGGCATGTGCTCTGAGTGGCTTTGCTTTCTTGCTGCTTGTGGATGTGTTTGGAAAACAGCTGATTAATGCACGTGGAAGACCCAAAGATGCCACCAGATAATCATATTTCTAATTGATATGTGAGTCACATGTTATGTGTGCTGAAAGTCAGTGTTCTGTAATGTAAAATAAAAATCCAAAAGGTCTGGTTCTTTTAAAGAGGTACTTGTTAACATGCTTTGCTATGCATTATTAGGATGTTTCTTTCTGGAAGGTATCTTTAAAAAATGGTCAGTCAATCTATAATCAAGACAATGCATTTCTATCAGTGGAGGAATAAAGCCAATAAAATTATAGGAGAGGAAAGTAAACAGTTTATGTCATTGTATCACTTGTTTGGTAATGAAATACAGTCATTGTCTTCTGTTTTATACATGATGCTCCCAATTAAGTGAGACCATATAGGAACAAAAGTCACATCAAATATGGAAGTGGTATATCACCAAAATTCATTGTGTTTCCTCTAGAAGCTTCTAGTCCTGTTTAATAAAGCCAGCCCTCTTCAGGCTGTTACTGTAGCTGTTACTTCAACAGATTAATATAATAGATGTGAAGAGCCAGTTAATTTGCTAAGGCCTAACTTTTGGCATAATCTCAGCATTTCATTGTCTAATTCCTTTCCCTTGATGAGACCTGGAGGTGTGTGCCCTCTTAGGAATCTCAATCTGTGTCCATTGTCCTTACTCATGAAGAGGAGGGACAATGAACTTTTGTAAAAAAAAATATATATATCTATACATAGATCACATGGTTTTGTGGTGGAAAACTCCAAACGTAGCTTCAAAGCTAGTCTGGAATGGTAACTTCAGGACTTGCATATTTTTTTATCTGAGAATGTCTGTGAATTTCCCAGACTGTGGGGCATACATGGCTAGTGGCACAGCAGGCCCTCCAAGTTCAGTGTGCCTTCTAGAAAGACATCTACTCCTGGCATGTGTGTCAGATCCACTGTGATGGAGACTGGGAATGTGGAGATTGAACTGGGGGAATTTGTGTGATGCCATGACTTTAGGGTGTGGGTTTGTGGAGGTGGAGAACATGTTGAGAGGGAAGCATAATATTTTTCCATCTTTCTGGCAAATTAAATGCATGTTTGGAGGAGTGCTGCCTTCACTGGGAAGAGAGCATCCTAAAAGATGTGATCCTTAAAGAGCAGCTGGGTGCAGAGGCACTGTTCATGCATATGAACTGTCCCTGGCAGTCAGACCTCGGTTGCTGGTACTGCCACCACTAATGGCATCTGAGCTGACTGGTATACTGGAATAATGCATGCATTATGGGGCAGATCACATGATACAAATCTTATGTACAACGTGCAACACAACAACCAACAATGCTAATATTGTCAGCATGCAAAAGTAGGGAGAAAGTGTATAATCTGTTGTACATTAACTTCCAGTTTAATCTCATCAAAATGCGATTCCCTGAAAGTTAGATGGTTAGTGCCTTCTTTGAGTAGTAAGGAGAGACAGGCATCTTCAGAAGGCATTTCTTCCCACTGTGTTAGGATATGATGATCTCTTTGGAGATGCCTTTTTCTCTGCTGCAAGCCCCTGTAACAAACTCCAATTAGACTCCTAGGGCTTGGTTCAGCTTTTTACTAATAGCCATTTAGCAACTTTGGAGACCCTCAGGGGTTCTGTGACCTCTGCATGGGGCTGGTAAATGTGATGCAGGTCCAGGAAGCATGTTCCTGGGAATCTGAGGTGGTGTTAGATAGGTATGTATGGGCAGTTGGGCTGCTCACCCAATTTCTTACTTAAAGTGAGGTGAGGGGAATGACACTATTGGGATCTGACCCCAGCCCAGCTAAAGCCAGTACCAGTCTTAGTAGAATAGCTGTATGTGGATAAGTCCTCAAACTCTAGAGGTCTAAATGTCAAAACCTAACTCTGTGTGAAGGGTAAAGCTGAATACAATTTTGTTTAATTTCTTGTGAGTTTGTTCCTGCACCGTTGCCATAAATGGCAGGTTCTCCACAGCAAGAAGACAAACAAGTTTAAACTTCATTTTTATATTGGAAGAAAATATGAAATAGCCCAACAAAATCCCCAAAAGAATACTCCCCTCCCCGTCTCCCTCCCACCCCATTGGTCATCATTCTAACAACTTGAGAAAGAAAGTACTGGTTGCTCTGCTTTGTTATGGACATTAAATTCAGAGATGCCTATAAGAAGTTACATTTGAAAGGGTGAAAATTGCATTTAATACAGCTCTTAAAATATGATGGCTGGGCAACTATTTCTTCTGACAACCAGCAATTACTTAATCATACAAATTTCTTTCACTATGTGGAAGAAATGGAGAAAAGCAGATGAAAATTCCCTTTGGGGATCTGAGGATTTGATAACCTTATTTCTTCAGATGTAGTCAGGAATATTACTGTCTCTAATATCTACATCAGTTTCAGAAAAGCAATAAAAAAAGTTATCTCAAAGATCCTAGCATTAGTTTATTTGTGTCATAGCCTTTAACATTATGAAGCATTTTATGTGGGTGGAATTTGACATGCCTGATACAATTGTTCTCTTGATTCAGTGTAACTAGAGAAATAAATTTGAAGCAAATGGAAGTCAAGTACAGAATGCAAGCAAATGTAAAAGGAGACATTTTTCTTCCAGGAAATTTTTACAGTAGACTTCTGAAAATTTCATCTGGAACATGGATTCTTCAAAAAGAGTAATTTGACACTGGAAGAAATCATACATCGCATACATTGCTGATGTCTGGGTCTGTTTCATTTGTCTTGTGTAGTTATAATTTTATGTTTATATGATGGGTATTTCCTGATACTGTGCAGTGAAAGAAATCAATACTGAAGCCATTTTTATTTCCCCACAAGGTGGTACTGTGGTACTGATTATGCAGCTCTTGTTTTGGCTGTAGTTGATTCATATCTGCACCCCCTTCTGCACAGATTTTTGTTTGCAAAGAAGAAAGTTTTAGTGTTAAAATCAACTGTCATTGCACAATGTTCTTAAGACTCTTTTTTAAATGTGCTTTTTTCCAACTTTATTTCTCATTAAAATAAATTTTATTGCACGTTGTGATTGGAAGATCTCCATTATTATTGTTTAGACTTTTTCACCTTTTATTGCATTAAAAAATACTCTGTTTCAGACTTCTCTATTTTCTAGCTAAAACAATAGCTGTTGTAAGTTTGTTCAGAAATTAATCTTTTTTTCCCCCCCTTTAGTTACACATAAGTAAAGAGGTACCTACAATTAATTACAGATGTAAAAATTAAATTAAAAACATCAAGTATTTAGGAGAATGCAGTTTTTTTTCCCTCCTGAAAACAGACCTAACCACTGTAAAGTACAGGAGCAAAGCATAATTGTTTTAATGAATCTCTATGGCAATACATGGGGTTATTCCAATTGCTGTGGGATCTGTTGTGAGCAGCTCTATGTGTTTGCACCCCACCATCACATTTGATAACTTTTCTGTGGTCATGTCTATTTTTCTATACTACTGTAGTTTGCAGTTTATAGTTTACATTAGGAAGTGGAATAAGGTTAGGGGAGACCTGAGCCCTGGCCCTGGTCTGGGTGTCTGCATGCTGCTAGATGGTCAGCATAGTCCTTGGCAGGGCTAAGGACTCCCCAGACAGTTTATCAGGGTTTGGCCTGTGCTTTACATGGAAGAGAAGTCAGCTGTATTGATATTGATATGTGCAGGGATTATTGGTCTCAAGAGCAGAAGACCTTGGCCCACTGCATTCATCATGTAGCCACAGGGATCCAGTGAATAATCCTTATGCTCAAAGCTGAGGGTGGACCAGATAGGTTTTTGCTCAAACCCAAACTGCTGTTTTTATGGCTCAGCCTTTTCACCCATTGTGTTTCTCTGTGTGACTGTTTCTATTCACCCCCTGTGCCTCAATATACCATAGGCAGCTTGATAAAGCTGTTAGCCTACAGATGCTGGTTGCACAAGTTATCAAGTGTCATGCACAATCTACACTTAAAAGAAGGAAGGTACATAAAAATGGGCTCCAGTTATATAAAATAATAATGAAAAAATAATACATATGGAAGCTTATGTTTAATTATTATGATATGGTATCTGTCTTATTTAGTGATATGTAGGAGCTTTCAAAAAATAAGTTACTTGTTTTTCTCCAGTTTTTCTATATATTCTTCATGAATGGAAGAAATACACTGGAGAGCTGAGTGTGGCTACTACCTTTCAAATTTTCCTTTCAAACAACATCCCACTTGAAGTTCTTGTGCTCCATGGCAGGCCAGGGACAACAGTGTGGATCAGGAAAGCGAGAGGCCCTAGGCAAGTTAAAAAGGGGTGCAACCCTGTGGCACCACACAGTCTGCATGGAGGCAGAATGAATGGTTTGAATCCACAAGCAGGACTTGTCAATGTTCACAGCTTGCTCTTCATGGCCTGTAGGTCAGAGAGTAGAATTGCTCCTGCTAGGGTGAAAATGGGACAGGAGATACTCCTTTTTATGGAATATGCAACTTTCTGACACTGACATGAGGGTGTGAGTGGCACAGGAATTCCAGATGAAGCTAAAATATCTGAAGGGACCTTGGCCTCCTGGCAAGCAGTGCTTGCAAAGTTGATTTGTGGGGTCTGTTACCAGTATTATGGTCAAAATATTGTGCCAGAGGTAACATGAGAGCAGGATAGAAAGTGGTACACAAGGCACTTCTGCTCAGACATTCTGTACATTTACAAATGGGCAGCCTTTCTTCAGGTATCAGATCCCAAGCAGGGATTTTTTCTACGATTATATCTTCTCAAAGCATGAAGTTATGGTCTATTAAATGTATGTACACCCTACTTGGAAAATGACCTGTCAGCATTTCAGCTTTTGGCTCTGCTTTTGAACAATCTCCATCTATTATTGTTGATAAAGGCTTCTTTCTTCCTCCTATTTTCCCTTATCACAAAGAAGTTCCCTGAATTCTAGGACTCTCCTGCAAATGTGCATGCTTAAAATAACACTTTCCGTGGGCTTTTTTTTAGATTTCCACTTTTTTATTGATGGAGATAACAATATTAATTCTTCATGAGAGAAAATATATCCAGTGCCCTAGGAGAAGTGTTCTGGACCTGGTAGTGATGTCTCAAATGTGCTTGAATGAGATCTAACAAGAATAAGCATGTGTCTTAGCTGGCTCTTGAGACTGCAGGATGGGAGAAATACGCTGGAAGGAATTGCAGTGAAGTGGTTTGTCGGTAGTACACGGGTAGGATTGCTGGTAGGGATATTTAATAACATGGGTATGGTTCTTGTTTCCAGGACTTAGAGTTCATAAAGAACAGGTGAAAAGAGATTAAATGCTTCTCCGACATCATTTTTCTATGTCAGAATTTGCTGTCAGTGCCACAAGTCATCTTTGCAGGGGGAAAAGTGAGCTACATAGCTACAAGCAGGAAAGGGAGGTGTGCCTATGCCTTATAACCTGAGAATCTTGTTTCCCATGACACTAGATCCCAGTAACAGTATTTCTTTGTTATAGAAATGCACTTCAGAGATTGAATCAAAGCCATACAAAACAATTTTAAGAATCCTACTTCTGAAAGTAGAGGAATATCACACAAAGAGTAACAGATGTTGAAAATATTTGCCCTCTGGCTTCCAGTTTTGGTTTCTATTCCTAAATGGTCCTTTTCTGAAGCCTAAGAAAACTATTAAGCTGGACTCACACCTGCACAGGCCAGACTCAGCTCACATGCACTCTGAAACATCTGCAAACTCTGATGCAAAGCAACCAGAAACCCCATGTTTTATGAGCCATTTTGGGCTTTAGGGAATCTCTACTAAAACACAGCTTTCATATTATGGAAAGAAATTGAAGGGTTGCCAATTGGAGATGACCACCAAAGGGGACAGAAGGATCAAGATGCAAAGAAATCTTTAAATAACGTATTTAAGAGGGAATAGATCCAATAAAATGACCTTTGGAAGGTCTCTTATTCTTCTGTAATTTCTTTGTCTGTTGCTTTAACCAAGTCGACAGGATGCTCCAGGGTGAAGTAGCTGACCTTCAAAGCTTGGGAGTCCTTGTACTTTCCTCTTCTGCTTTTATCATTTTTTGGAAGAATTCATACATAAATCTAGTCACCCACTGAAGAATGGATTCTGGTTTATCTAATAAATGATAGAAATTGCTGGTCTGTTCTGTCTGGAAATGGAAAAGACCTCAGATAAAAGCCTCTCTTGATTAAGGAGCCAAAGACATTTTAGATCTCATTTGGCCTTCATGCCCTCCTCATTCCTCGTTGTTTTATCTAGTGGTACTTTGCTGATACAGGTATTATCCTTCTCACCTACTCTAAACATACAATATTAATTCTGCACTGTCTTTCTACCTCTAGCCTTTTTAATAGTTAGCTCCTTAAAACCCTGCAAGGCTAATTGCCCTCTGATCACTCTTATGTGTGTTTCTCACCTGAGCAGGCATACTCTGAAATATTTCAGTGAATGTCCATTTTGACATTACAGACTGTTTTTGGCATCATATAAAATGGTTGTTCTAGCTTATTTTAATGATTATAATCACTGGTTTTAAAATCTGTGGGTTCTTCTTTAAGGACTAAACTCACCACTTCAAACAATTACTTCTCTCTTTCTCTCTTCATTAGTAATCCCCTCACATGCTCTTTGTTAGAGTGTTGTTTCATCTCGTGTTTGTTTGTCCTAACTAATTTAGATATTAAGTCCTTGGTGACTGACAATGTGTCTATCTATGCAAAGCACACTTAAATAAATAAATTTAATAATAATTAATAATAAGTATGCCAGCTGAAAGCTGTGCATCTGAGCTAGCAAGGACGAGGCTGACATTGATGAATTTGGTTTCAGGAGCAATGCTTGCTGTTCCCTGCCTTGGCTCCTTGGGAAGAGCTGTTAATGTCTGTCGTGCTCTGATGGCTGCTAGGTGCCCCTCTTACAGTCCTCCCCACCAGAGAGTCACTCTGCCTTGCCTCTCATCACTGGACAATTTGAAATCCAGCCTTTGGAGCTGACACTCTCCTGAAGGTGATTGAAAAACAAAAGGAAAGTATGGAATCTGTTTTGGGGGAGATGATCCTTGCAAATTCCCCAAAATCCCTGTGCACAACAAGCTCCAGTATTTCACTTATAGACAGCAAAATTTGTGCATCTTTGTTCTCTGTGTGGAATTTTTTTTCTCTCTTTCTTTTTCCCCTTCCCCCCTTGCCTTCTTATGTGTAAAAGGTTTGCAAAGCAAGTTAGCACTTTTGTGAAACAGTCTCTGTAAGCCCTCGGACAGAATCATTAAAACTGGCAGGAATGAATTCTTGTGGTCTGTGCTAACAGTTGTCTAAGCTCAAACAGGATTTAATCTGTTATTCCTGGTGGGCACTACCTTGTAGGAAAATAATATTATTACAGATATAATCTTTCGGTTAGTAATAAACCTCAGGAGTGGTCTGGTGGAGAAGGGGGACGAGTGAGTCTTTCCTAAGCAGAAGTAAACTGGGGAAAATCTATCCTTCATGTGTCTGCCTGAGAAATTGTGACTTCTGTATATATTGCCATTTTATTTCATTATGAATAGAGGAGATTATTTGCATATACTTTCTCTGGTCCATTCCAGAGCTTTGACTGCAATAAAAGTCAGGAAAAGAGTAGCTGAATAATAAATAGCAAAGGAAGGAGAATTACTGTAATTTCTGTGATTATTAATCCATCTGAAGATGACAATTTTTGTCAGAAATGGCAACATCTAGAATGTGTGCACTGTGATAGCAGTTTTATTGTCATCAAAATCCTGTAGTATTTACTGCCACAATTAACATTTGTTCTCCCAGTTCACCCCTGGGGAAAAGGGCTGAATGCTCATGAGCTTTCTGTTTTGTAGAATCTTTATTTTTTTTGGTGAGTATAAAATACACTTTGGAGGAAGTGATGGGATGTTTGGTGGAATTCAGGAGCTTCGCATTAGACCACAAAGCAGTTCTTTTTCAGGCAAATAACTTTTCTTCTTATACTATAAGGCTTCATTGTGACAGAACTTTGTGAGGTCCCGGGAGTACTTTGAATACAAGCACTGCAATCTTGAGCTTAATTCAATATTTTGTGGAGTCAGTGGAGAAAGTAATATAATTTGTTCACTGTAATCAGCTAGTAGGTATCTCTGAAGGTCTGATTACTTCATGTTCAAATAAAATGCACATGGTACAATCCAGATGGGAGTTGATGATGGCATATATAACTGAGCTGGACTTGCTTAGGATGGAGTTTTTTAACCAATCAGAGATAAAAGAAATCATTATCGATGGATATAGCTCCTTGGGAGCTTGGTGTGAGTGAGAAATCCAAACCTAAACTAAATACTCTGGGCATGCAGTGTCAAAGAAAGATTATTGCATAGTAACTAAAACTTCTTGAAGTCTGCTGCAGAGCCTCCAACATAATCCTTTCTGTCTCACAGGTTTCAGGTTGTCCAGTCACTTTTCAAATACAAGCTATTTTTGGCTTGTGGGGGTGAGAGGCCAGTATATTTGCCTTCCCCCTTTCTTAGCACTTTCCTTAACAACAGCAGAGGTATGGCCACTTGTGGCATCTTTCCCACTTTATGGTGGTGTGTGACCCATCAGCAGTTTGGGGCTGCTCTCAGTGGGCTCAGCCACCACGAAGGTGCAGCTGGGATTTGAGCAAGAGTGGTGAACAGTGAAGGCTGCCCTGTGCTGTGTGTTGTGCTGCTGGATTATTGTCCCTATTGTCTGGTCCAACCATTTCTGACAAAGTCTTGAGAGAGAATTATTTCCTGCAGAGCCCTGCCTTTTAATAATTCAGTTGAAGGATAAGCATTGTTCTCATTGGTACTTTTAGGTGCTTCTAAGCAATGTTTTAGCCTGTTCGTCCTGACTTTTTCTTCTAGGAAGCAATACCTGTCAGACTTTTTAAAATGTTAAATTTGCAGTTTATCCCTGGTTCTCATATTCACTGTATTGAAGATCCCCTGAGCTTTATGTGAAGCAGAGAAATGCTATATAATGGTCTTCTAATTTTTGTTCCTTTAGACAGCTAAATATCAAGTCATTGTGAGTAAGACTCATCTGCCCAAGCACAGCTGTCTGTAACTGAGCTAACTGTCTTTCTTCTTTAATTAATGAAGAAAACTAGGCACTTTTGGGATACAATTTGTTTCATACCAGAGGAGACACCTCAAAAATACAAGAGGTCTTATGACTTACTAGTCTCAAAAATTATGACCTGATTAGATCACTATAATTAGTTCAGGCCATGGGACAGACTGCTAAGGCTTTGGGGACAACAGATAACAATTTATAGCTTTACTTGTTAGTAGGAATCATGGTAATCAATATTTCCATGTTTTCAAATGCTTTACAGGAATTGTATTTCTCATAATTTCTGTCCTTTTTTTCTTTAGAAAAAAGCAGTGACAGGATTCCTTTCTTTCCAATTCAAATGTTACTTCCATCCCTATTTTGAAAAGGCAATTCTACCCAGGAATCCCTCAGAATGAATAAGCTGAAACTGAAAGGTTTGTGTGACTCAAACAAATGCAATGGGCTCAAGACAGGACTAACTGGATGCTATTTTATGAGTAATACAGGAGGTCAGAATAAATGATTTGGTAGTCCCTTCTAGCCTTAAAATCTATTAAAAAACCTGAACAAGTTCAATAAAAATGTAATAGTGTTTTACAGAAATTAAAACCTCTAAGAATTAATAGCCATTTCATGATGTTTTCACATGTATTTCTAATATATTTCTAATGCAACAAATCCTATAGAGAGGGTTTTTTTCTTTTTAAATTGATGATATGATGGGAAAAAATAGTCCTTATTTGAATGGTCGGTCCTGGCATAGAAAAAAAGCTTGTTTCCTAGGATGGATGCCTCATATGCATTTGCAAGTAGGAAGAACAGTAATTTAGAAATGAGAGAGGGGATCTCATTTTATTGTGGATTTTCAAAGCATCACTCTGTGTATCATTTAGACAACCTTTGGCTCTGTCTGCTGAGAACAAATGCATCAGCCAGTGTGTGTGGGCAGTGTGAGTCATTCAATTTTCCTACCATATAATAATAAAAAAACAAATGGTGGTGAAGCCAGCATTTAGGTCTAGAGAAGGAAGCTGTGATAATGCCATGAATCCTTGCACTCAGGGATCAGCAGTGATGGCATACAAAGCAGGCATAATGACAGGCAGATTTTTGCTTAACGGGTGTTGATCTGAGCCACAGGCACATTTATCCAATCTTATTTTTATCTCACAGCTCCTGCACCCTGACTAATACCTTCAAGAAAAAGTGGTGCTTTAAAACATGGTAACTCAAGCCTCTAGGAATTAAACACATTTGAAAACAAGTTAATTCTTTTGGGTTAATATCACAGATTTCTGGCCTTTCTTCCTTCCTCTTATTCCCCTCAGCTATATCTGTTTTATGTTTTAATGTAATATATTGTACTGTAGAGGCTGTAGTTTCAATTCATGCTAGTGAAAAAGAATAGAAATCCAGAGCTGCTACAATACTGTGTGCCTTCTGGGGATCCCTGTAGCCAAATGTGTCTGGAGAACTTCCCTTCATAGAATATAGCTTCTGCATTATTACTAGTAAGACACATGAATAAACATCTCATAATATAAATACCTACTCTGCACACACAAACAAGTTTTTCATGACAAAAACTATGTTTTTATTGCTTTTTTTAGCACTACTGCACAAGGACAGGACTAAGAATTACTCTTACAAATTTTATTTGTGGTGAGACATGGGTATTTAAAGAAAATCAAGTGTGGAAAGAGAAGATTATTTCAATAATTTTTAATAATCAGACCATAATATTCAGGTTTACAGGCTGGTTGTAGATAATGTGATAGTCCAAATTAAGAGAATTAGGAATGAAAACTGTCAGAAACAGAGTATCAAATAAGGAAAGAGTCAAGCCTTTAATCCCATTACCTTATTCACACATAAAAGACAGTTAATTCAGTGGTACATAAACATGGACATGTTGACTCCAGAGAAACTTGGCAAGGCCAGTCACATGAGTAGAATTATAATTCTGATGGTATAAACCCTGCATGGTAAATTGGCTCAAGGAAGATTTTCTGAACTGCTCAAGACTCAGAAAAAAATTTTCTGTCCAAAGTGCTTAAAGGGTAAAGCATTATCTTTTGGTCTATATAACAAACTTGAACTATGGAAGCTCTAAATGCTAAATTTTTTGGAGTATGCTGCTGCTGATGCCTAGTGATGTGAAGAGAAATGTGATAGTGCTGATAATGTCACTGTTGTGGAGGAATGGTCTTTTCCCCTGTGTGAAAGGGCCCAGGATTGAATCAGAAGTGTGGGTGTGCCATAGCAATGCCCACAGTACCTTCCCAGCCCTGCTAGGCTTGGAATTCTCTCAATATTCCTGTCAGTTTTTGATCCAAAATGGAGCACAAATTATGGGAGGGCTGAAGACTGTTTATTGTTGCTGGCGTAGTAAGATACAAATTAATAAAGAAAGCAGTAGCAACAAAACGCTGCCGGTCACAATTTGTGATATAAAATTAAAGTAGACAGCCTGGAGGAGCCAGTGACAATAAGTAAATAACATTTACAAATATGCTGGAGGAAACAAAAAAAAAATAAAAAAGCAAAAGCAAGAGAAGCAGTCAGTCTCTTGATAGATGACAAGGGTAATAAAAAGCAGAGGGATGAGGCTTTGCACAATTCTCTTATCTTTCTGTCCTTGTTTTCACTCATGCATCCTAAACTGGAAATGTGATCCTCTCCTATTTAATGAGAAAGGACATATACTATAAAGGAAATAAGAAAAGCAGACATATTCCAGTGCCTTCAATGCTGCTTGTGTGAGCTTATCACCATACAGGAAACACATAATCTGCAACCCTGTAGCAAAGCTCAGCCCAAATGCCTGGCAAGACTCACAACTCTGCAAGAAAATCCTGCCTTTTCTGCTGGCTCTTCACATCTGGCACCCCACTTCCCTCAGCACCTGCATCCTGGTGTGAGTGAGCACATCACACTCCATCTGGACAGGTCAGAAGGCAGCAGCTCTCAAGCTCATTTCTGCCTCTGATTGAGTTCCTCACGCAAGATTTCACTTGCTTTTCTCCTACCATGTCCCCCTGCACTACCAGCTGTATAAAACTCTTCCACATTTGCTAGAGATGTGCACCACACAAAAATTATATGATACACTTGAGTGATTTTTTTCAACTTCACAGATTCCCTCTGAGTGTAGGTAAGACTTTCAGGAGAACACATGACCAAAACAGTGTTCCAGTCTGTGTTTTGCTGCTGAGGTCTCTCTGTGTGCCATCAGCCACCCACTCCAGCAGGCTTTTCCAGGGTTCCCATAAGGATATTGCCACAGAACCTCCTTGACCAGTCTGTCTTCACCTCTTACTTTCCCAGCAGCTCTCTGTTACTGCTTTTCCAGTACTCACATATTTCTCAGTGACATTCCTCTCTCCTCCCTCCCCCTTTCCTCCCAAACATCCTTTTTCTCCCCAATTTTCCCAGCAGCAGCCCCTGTCTCCATGTCAGCTTGGTGCCTCTGCCTGGATTCCATTGTTAACAGAAGTTACTGGTGTAACATGCAATTACATGGCTATGGATTATGGAGCTCTATTTAGTATTCAAATCCTTGCTTTTCTCAAGTGGCAGAATATAGTAAACTCGAAGTTTTCAGTGGAAGTTTAACAGTGGAGGCATGCCCAGTTTAAGTTTCCACTGTGTGTGGAAAGGAAGCTGGAAAGATTTATGGAAGGAAGGTAACAAGAGCTTGACAAATAGGGGAATTATCCCGGAGAGGATGGCTGTGCTCCTCAGACTGCCTTTCCTTTGAGCTGGAGCTGCGCTGGCCTCCGGGGCTGTTCAAAAGGGGTCTGTCTGCAGGCCCACAGGAGTGTGACAAATGCAGCCAGAAATGTGCTGGCAGCTGGAACCTCTCTGGAAGGGCCTGGAAGCTGTTTCTGGACAGGGAAGGGCAAAGGAAGCAATGTGGGGGCAGCTTCAGGTGAAGAATGTGCCCAGGCTATCTGGACACTGAATGCTGGGAGCTGATGAGTCTGGGATGAAGATGGGAAACTGATGGAGGAGGATGTCCCGTCTCCAGGAAAGGGCCAGTCCGTGTCTGGGCTTGTTGGGCTCACTCAGGTGGGGCTTTTCCACCCCTGGTGCAATGATGAACTATAACTCAGTCTTCATTCAAATAAATACATTAAATTTTGTTGCACTAACAGTGTGTAACAACAGAGTGTATGAAAGCTCTGGTTTCACCTTGTATTCATGTTCCTCAGTCATGTGCCCAGGACATATATCATATATGCACTGCTTCTGTCGAGAGAAAAAAAAAATGTAGAGGAAGAATTGTAGGAATGAAATTTCATAAAATGAAATTCCCACAGCAGTGCTGCTGAGCTGCACTGAGAATACACCCTTTACATAAAAACCATTCCAGAAGAAAAGCATGTCGTTTGCATTATGCTACGTGATAAAGCTAATACCTCTCTTGGAATCATAAATTTTCAATCTCATGATTTCTGTGTGTTTAACATTTTCAGCATTTGTGCTGTGATAGCAATCTTTTCCGTTAATTTACCATCTAGTTGCAAAAATAAAAAAAAACCAAAAAACCCACTGCTTTTGTTTTATTAGTTTACTTTTTATTTACTGAATTCCTGCTTTACCAGAGGTGTGTTAAATTATTAACAGGTTATGTCCATGTTCACAGAAAAGCAAAATTGAATCCAGTACAATGTGGACTTATTAAAAGACTGGCTAACAGATTTGCTTTGCCCACAAAACTGTGCACTGTGGTTTCAAATATTCTTTTTCAATTAAAGCTATTTATTTATTTTGATTTCTAGCAGTCATGGTGAATTCTTGACAGTGGTATTTTTTTCCACAGAAATGCTCTGTATTTTTGCAGGAGTAAAACTGCATGTTTAATTGGTTATTTTAACACCTTTAGTGCAATATCTCCGTGCTTTAATAGGCCTATAATTTTTAAATGTAGTTCCATTATTTTCTATGGCACGAACATTGGCAGACTTCTCAAGTGTCTTGCTTCTCATTGCTGTCTCTGATTTCACTTTAAAATTCTTCTTTGTCCCTCTTTAGTCCCTACTGATGACCTTTATTAACCAAAGGATTTCTAGAGCTGAAAAACTTATCAGGTTAGAGAGGGGCATGTTACAAAAAAGTGTTTTTGTTAGAACTTAAAGTAACTAGCAGGACAAAAAAAAAAAAAAAGAAAACCTGTCATTGTGCACTTGAGTGCACAAATATAAGTATGACCTAAGTTTAGACTACTTATGACATAAGTTTTTCTTAGTATTTTTTCTGGATGGTAGGCAGAATCAATAAGTTTTGCTCCACTAGAGGACCAATGTCTGCAGTATTCTTCTTTCCTAGCAATTAACTGAGCCTCCCTCTCAGCAGCTCAGGTGTCCATGGTTATTGTCACCACGACAAGCAGGTCACCTACCTACGTTCCAGACGTGTTTGGGGGAAACCAGTGGAACTCTTGCCCTCATTCTGTCCTATCTGGTAGAAAAGGATGTGAAGGATCGTGGGAGAAATGGCTTTAAGAATGTCTTGTGTTGAATGCAGGAGGCCAGATTTTTCATTTGTGTCAGCTGATGTCACACCATGAGTTGGAAGGGGAGCTCTGTGTCTTGGTGCTGGTTGGGGTCTGGCTCTTTGAGTTGTGCCTCTTTAATAACAGAGTTTCACCAGAATGACTCATGTGCTAGCAAAATCGGGCCAATTGTGGTAAAAAAAATAAAAATCAAGTGTTATATTCTCAAATATGTGTGGCTGAAAAAAGGGTAATGGTGAACTCACTGGGAAGTGCTAAGGGCAGAGGGCAAACACAATGTTCAGGTGTAAAAGGAAGAAATATCTAGTATGAACAGGAAACTGGTGTCCCACATTGTTCAGTGTTGGGGAGATATTTATGGGACTACTAATAAATCAGGCTGGAATACCTTCAAGAAGGATACTGAAAAACAGAGAAATCTTAGGGCCCTTGTCACAATTCTTTCACCAAGATTTAAGAAAAAAGGTTTCAAATTGGTAAATATACCATAAATTTAGAAGTGTAAGAAACTACATCTGTCTTGATTCTCCAAAGAGGATATTAAGAGTGAACTGATTAATATTTACACTTATGTAAGGAATATGTTTGTAGGGATAGGTCTTTAAAGCAGTGGAAAGGTGTAATGGGATCCAATAGTCAGATGATAAGACGAACAAACAAGATGTGTGGTTTTAGTATTGAAGGTGATTAATGCACAAATCTACTTAATTTGGAATATGATCTTTCCAACTGCCTGATTCTTTGAATCAATAGTGAATATTGTTCTCAGATATAGGGTATAGCTCACTGAGACATTATAGACTTGGTTTAGGAATCTGTTAAATTCTGTGGGAAGTAAGATGAACACATCATATCATATATAATATCATATATGATTTATCAATAATATTGTAATTTATGAATAAATTAAATAATCTTGGCCAGTTCTACATTTTGATTCCTGTTTTTATCTGTGTTTGGGTGTAGAATCTTCATGCAGAATAGTCTATTAGATCAGGCAGGGAATCAGCAACATTCCTTGGGAAAATTTGTGAACTAATTTTTCTGCTTTTCTGAAGGAGTCAGCATCAGCTGTAAAGCAAATGGATGTTGAAACCCTCAGCAAACCCTACCTGCTGACCTGACCAAGAGGTCTGCTGACATATGACAACTTGTGACAGGGTTCAGAGTTGACTGTCTCAGCCTATGTTGAGATGTAAAGAAGATATATTTCTAGCCAGGACCCCTATGAGAGTAGTTCAGGCTGAGCAGAGTGCACAACTTGATTTGCATTTCTTCTCTGTGTAAGACTTCATTCCTTTTAAAGTATGTCTTCTTTCCAACAATGCTATAGGAAGAAGTGGAAATAGAAAAGACCAATCTTTGGAGTGTTTTTTATTTGTATCCACTTAAACTAAGAACATAAGTGAGGATTAAGCTATCTGAACAAATAGAAGGTTGATTGTCTATAAGTTGTAACATGAATCAAAGCAAAATGAAAATTCCTCCTTTACAAAAGCATGTGATTATTTTACTGGTGCTATTGAAAACACTTGTTTTGTTCAAAAGCCTTGTAATAAAACCTGCATAAGACCAAAGAGATGGCTAAGAAGCAGTCCCCTTAAGCCATAATTGGAGAATCATAAATGCAACAATTATTTTTGTGCTCCTGGAGTCTGTACAATTTTTCTCTCATCAAGGATTAAAATGAAAAAATTACAATAATGTTGTCAGACCACGGTTCATACTTTAATTCAAAGTTTGTGAGCTAATCCTGGCAGTGGTGTAACTACAGCGAAGTTTATTAAAGTTGCTTTACAAAGAGATTAGATGCTTTTTGTCTCCCCATGTATATAATATACCTTTATGTAATCAGATTTTTTAATCATGGCTGAAATATTGACTGTATCATTTTTATAATTCCAAGCTGCAACTTAATTTTTGTTTTGTTTTGGTAATATCTCTGTCAATTGACAACAAACAATTGCGAGTATATTAAGCTTCTATTTAGTTTCCAAATGGGCAATGAATGCATTAGAGCAATCAGAAGCAGAACTGTAGTAACTATGATTGATGCTATTTGGAAATAAATTGTGTTAATTTTAAGCTTAATGAAATTCCAGTAGTCAATTTTACACTAAAAATTATTCCTTCAGGTTCTTGAACTAGCCCCCATCTGTGATGAGCTCATTCACGTTGCAGTGCTCTTACTTGTGAGGATATCTCAATCTTCATTTGCTTTGGAATGCAATTTATGACATGAAAATGCTATGTACCAGAATGATGCACTCCCCCTATCCAAATGATCAATACATCTTTTTTGTTTTGCAAGCAGCCATTGCCTAAATATATAAGGAAAAATGGGAAAAAAAATTAAAAAAAAAAACAGTGTGGGCGTTTATTTCTAATTCTTCTAATTCTAAGGATTTTGATGTATTGCCAGTGAAGAGAAGCAATATATTCTTAGACCCTGAGCACAGCAATATCTTTTGTGTCATCATGTTCTGGAGGGATTACATGTATTTAGATATCCTTTGTGGAGTTTAAGAAGAAATGTGAGGCTTATGTCATACTGCTCTTAACCCTAAGATGCTGAGGCACTTAGAGAAGCTAAACTGATATCTGTGCATTGATATAAGTCTCCTGATGCTTGGTCAGCTACTCAGAAGCACAGCACTGAGAGCATTTTCTGGAAAACTTAACTCTCCTGAACTGTTCCAGTGCAAATAAGGAGTGTTTGTGCATCCTCTGGGAATGGTCCAAAAGAAGTGAAATGGAACCTTTTCCTGAGGTAGGCCTGCAAGTATTTCTTAGCTCCAGAGGCAAGTGCATGGTAAGCCACTAGGGCAGGAGCAGGGGGAGGAATGAATTGTTTACAGCCACCACAGAGACCATTTCTGTTTTACCTTCTTCCACAGGCCAGGCTGTAGGATGCCATAGCCCATTTTCTTGTGGCAGCTCTGGAGCACCTGCATCAGGCAAAAAGATGCTACCTTACCACAGAGGGATGGCAGGGGGTGGTTCCTCCATCTTTCGCAGAAAAATAGGATTTTTATGAAGACTTTGGAAATCCAGTTGTTAAGGGACAGAGACTGAGATTTCCAGATGTTTGAGACTGCATATTTTCCTGACTATATGAGTCTCTTAGTATTGACCTAGGCAGGATCTAGTTCCATATTTTAACACTTTTCTTGTAGCAATTAAAGTAGTTATTCAGTTTATAGTAGTATAAAGCTCACCTCAATGGACAGCAAAACTCCCAAGAGCATCTGTAGGATCAGGTTATTACCCCTGGGCTTTGGGGGCTCTCAGTGGATTGTGGCTCTCCTTTGCCTGTGATAAAGCTTCCAGGCTCTTGTGGTCACTCTAATGTCTGTTGAACATTACTCCAAGTAGTGTCCCTATGTCTTTGTCTCAGGCTCTTGACAAAGCTGGTGTTGGTGTGGATATTGTGTTTACTTTCTTCTTTATTTCACTTTGAAAAGAAGAACTTGGAATTTAAGCAATCAAAACCATGATTTTGACAATTTGAGAAACTTAATCTAATAAACTGTATGTAGAAAAACAATAAATTCAGAAAGTGAATGAGTGAAGTTTTTTTGTCACTGGGGAAGCGTTCTGTAAAAGCTGTGTCAGGGATGAGCAATATATTTATTTTGTTCTTGTGTTTCATAGTTTTTTGGACTGCAATGCCAAAAAGGCCTATAAGGATCATCTAATTTGGATCCCTCCTGCATAAATAGAATTTCACCCAGTAATTTCTGTGCCGAGCCTGATAATTTCTTTCTCCAAAGATATATTCTTTTAGCAGCTTTGTGCTTCTTAATGGTTATTGATTTAAGCGTCCTCTACCCTGCTCTTAAAAATGCTTTGTTTAGGGAAAGAAAAAGTGCACTTTGTTTCTTGTCTGAACAAAATGAGCTTCTTTACTCAGCTTGGTGTTTCTCTTTTTCTCTATAGCAAGAAATTTCTGCATAGCAGCTCAGGGCATTTCAGGGAGTATTTTCAATTGTCAGTGGAAAAACCCTATTGATTTCAGGTAACAATTGAGGGAAAAAAATCCCATGAAAAAAAGAGAAGAGAAAATGTGAATATTTGGCATATGATTAGCAGATTCAGCAGCTTCACTCACTACTCTAATTGTTTATATACTGAAGGACAGATTGATAGCAATCACTCAGTTCTTGCATATAATGATATACTGTCCACGTGAGCTTTGCTGCAGTTTGAAGAGGAGGATCCCTAAAATAATTATTCTTCAGTCAAAAAGGTGGGAAAAAGCAGTAATACTGGCATGGCATGAATCTTTAGAAGTGCATTTGAGGAGCAGGGAGGAGGATCTGGAAGCATTTGTCACCTCCCTGAGCTGTGATACCACTGGTGTTAGTGAGACTTGGTGGGATGAGCCCTGTGACTGGAATGCTGGGATGGAGTGCTACAGGTTGTTCAGGAGTAATAGGCAGGGCAAGCAAGTCTTGCACTATGTGTAAGAGATTTGATTACACAGTCCTTACAATTAGTGATGATGTAGTGAAGGATGCAAGGATTATGCAGATGGAAAACAAAGTAAATGTTGTAGTGAGTGCCTAGTACTAAAATGAATGTACTAGAATGAAAGCACTGATGATTCTATAGACATTAGGAAAAAATTCTGAATCAGTAGCCCTTGTCCTTGTCAGAGTTATCAACTGCCCAGTCATCATCTAGAAATATACATCTATGATGAACAAGTCTTGGAAATTCTTGAAATTTACAGGAGATAACTTCTAGTTGTGGGTGCACAGTGAACCAATACATTTCTTTGTGGGGTAATGTTCCAACCTAATCCACTCTAGAGCCAGGGCAGAAACCCCCACAAAAAACAAAGGAACAGAAAAGCATGTGGACAGCTGTACTGCTTTTGTTGGCTTTTGGTTTTACTCATTCAGTTACAAATGGGAGAAGAGCATAAGCAGTTGGCATAAGCCATATTGTCACCCATTCTTCATTTCTTATTTCATGTCTGCTGGGAAGGATGGAACAGGTTTGTCTGGACCTGATAAGGAGGAGCACTCCTTATCACCACTGGATTTGTGATTGAATATTGGTACATGTGCTATTGTATCGTGAGGTGAATGTTGTTTTACATGTTCATAGCTAACAAACCACATGGTGGAGGACAAATAATTGATAGTAACTGCATCTTAAATTTCAACAAATAAATTTTCAAATATTTTTTACTATTAGAATTTGGTGTAATTTATGTTAAGAATTTGGTACAAATGATGACTACATAGTGGATTTAGATTTTACAACAAGATTTTACTTTTCTGAAAGGGCTTTCCTAAGTCATAAACTACAAACTCCTTGTGTTTTCATTTGTTTTCATTCTGGGGTCATCTTTTGTTATTTCTAATGTGTACTTCTTAGCTTTCACCTTTGATCTTTGCAATTTCTAGGTTTTTAAAATTTTATAGCTAATTATTACATGATTCAGTGTGCCAGAGAAAGGATATTATCACTTTCAGTGGCCTCGTGGGAGCTTATTAGTTTGCTACCTGCAGAATTGCAGATAAATAAGCCAGAAAGTAAATATTATGAAGGGATGCTTGTGTCTCCATAGTTAGAGGTTGTGACTAACTCTGTGTTCCAAAGTTGATTACAATGTGCTACCTCACAGGAAAGTTCACTAAAACCAAAGCAAGGTGCCTAATAAATCACACATGAAGTGTCTTGCTGGAAGTTAATTCACTGTTCAAGCTTAAAGGATACTTGAACAAGGCTGGACTGGAGTGTTGTGGTCTTTTTTTATCTTTTCATATACCAATTCTGTTTTCTTTTTCTTTTTAAACTAAACTCTCAAAATTATTTTCTTGAGTAGTGTCAAATTTATGTGTAAAATAAAGCAGGAAGAATCACTCTTGCAATAGTGAATGGAACATAAAATAATAGGTAGTATAGCAGTTAGCACTCAACCTTTTCTTCTCTCTGGCATTTCCTACACTTTATTAAAAACTAGTCATATATATGAAACAAAAAACATACTCTCCAGAAAAGGGCAAAGTGAAAGAAAATGTTATTTATCTGTCTTTTTCCCTTTCATTGTTCTTAGTCACTGCCTTCATTAGAGCATATTTCAGTATTCCTTTATCACTAGTTTGTATTCTCCTTCACATCACTCTTCAAACTTAATGCTTCAAAGGCAGGGATTTGTTTGTTTGTTTGTTTGTTTACCAAAGCTCCTGCCTTTTAACCAAGCCTGGCCCAAGGCACACTTGCCCAGAAAACCTGCAGCCTAGATGAACATCCCCCATTTTTCTCTAACACCTGCCTGGGTTCAAAGCAAGT
This sequence comes from Oenanthe melanoleuca, assembly GCF_029582105.1. Taxonomy (NCBI): domain Eukaryota; kingdom Metazoa; phylum Chordata; class Aves; order Passeriformes; family Muscicapidae; genus Oenanthe; species Oenanthe melanoleuca. Next base: position 35,137,586 of record NC_079336.1, read on the forward strand.
TTTAACTCACTGCAGGGTGCTTCAGGACCCCATCCCTTAGGCTGCTTCTCCCCATATCACAGTGCAAGGAGGCAGGGAGTGGCTGTGGAAATGAGAGGCACACCAGAAGAAATTCTTATGGTCAGCACAGCCCAGGCATCCATAACTGCCTGTCTGTGTAATCTACTTTTAGAGGCAGCAGGAAGGAGCAGGCAGCTAGAAGGTACTGTTTATTTGATGTTAAAATAGATGAAAATTTAAATCAAATAGCTCATGCCTGAATGTATCTGCTTCCTGAAAGGAGGTTGAGGTGACTGGCTTGGATGTACGTGGCTGCTGCAGGTCACTGGCATATAAACACAAGGCTCTGCAGGTCAGATCCTCCATCACTCAGAATAAGCAGAAGGCACCATTTTGCATTTATATCTTTGGTGTGCCCCATTTTTGACCACTGTAAGCACTTCTGGCCTGGTCTCAAGAAAGACATAGGGGGCTAGAGGCGATGTAGACAAGGGTGAGTAGAATAATTAATAGAGAGGGGGAGCTGCCTGATGAGGAGGGGTTAGAAGATGTGGGATACTTCAGCTGGAGAGGAAAAGGCTGGGGGGTAGGACTGAGGTTTCTGAAGTCAGCAGGGTACTAGATAAGATAAAGACAGAGCTACTGCTATTCACCAAACTCTCCACTGTTGGATCTAGAGGACAGTATCAGAGGTAGGAACATTCCTTCTGACACACCTACAGCAACAGCTGTCAGTGCTGGGTCTATGTAAAGAAAAGGCAGCAGAAACAGCCTGGCTTTTGTGTTTTCCTTAGTAGTGTCTCTCTTGTGCAAGTCAGAAGCATGATACTGAAGTAAGTGGATTACTGGTGAGACCCAGTGGGGCACTTCTTAACATTTCTCTCCACTGACCGTGTAAGGAATGAAGAGGAGCTGTGCTCCTAATTTATATTTCCTGACAATTAATGTTGTTTGGCATCAGTTCCAAGCTGGATGCTCTGGAAGCAGCTACCTCTGATGTTGATCTGACTTTCTGGAGCAACAGGAGTCTACCATGAGCTCTGTCTTTAGGAGTGAGGTCAGCCTAAATGACCTGGGAGAGAGCAAGTTCTCTCTCCTTGTAATGAAATCAATGTGAATTACAGACACTGAGTGTATTCTAGCAGGTGTTCAGCATCCCACAAGATCAGGCACTTGGTTAATAGACTGAGGCTGTATAAAATGGTGTATGCTATTAGCAGCCAGGGAAAAATCAAGAGGTAGAGAAGGACTTTGGGCTGAGCTGTCAATTACATATTGGAAAAAGAAGAGAGAAACTGTCTGTAGCACTTAGAGCAGAAGGGTTTAGACAAAATAGAAAAAATCACTAATGTTTGTTGCTATCAAATTTATTGTGCCTTTCAGAATACTAAGTATTTTTAGTAATGAAAATAATTCTGCAGCATCAAATGTGTTAAAGAGTCACCAACATGCAATCACATTGCTCAGTGATACTGAATACTAACCTGCCTCCAAGTCAGGCTTTAGTTAGCCTTACATATTTAGGTAAAGTTGACTTGATTTTGAATGCGTACTTGCAAAAAATAAGCAAGTTCAAAAAGTCTGGACAGCACAGATCGAAACAACAATCCACAAAGTTTTTGAAATTACTGAGAAACTTCATGGATCTGGTACCTCCATTTAACCATTCACCACACCAATCATACTTGCTAAACTTAATTTATAGCATCTATACAAGACTGTGTCTCACAGTAGTGTAATTAAATTCATAGAAGCTTTTCATAGTTTTAACTTTGTAGCTGGGTGTAGCATTCAATAAGTAATACCAATCTTGTACCACAAATTGACTCTAATGCAAAGAGATACAAGAATCAAACCTGTTCAGAAGAGACTATTAGCCACATAATGGAAACAAAAACTGAGTTAGTGTTGCTTAGCTAATCAGCACAGATTTTATTATCTCATTGCTTTTTTCTTCAAGTTGCAAGAGACCAAATCAGAGGTTATGTTACCATGCTCAGTTTAATTTTTCTACAAAACCAAAAGCTTCAGCTCTGAAGGACTGTAGGAACCCATTGCATGCCTCTCAGTCTGTGGAGGCTGAGCATCCTCTGCAGGTGGCAGGAGCTCAGGCAGGTGGCAGTGCCCAGGTGCTCAGCAGCTCCCAGCAGCGGTGGAACGCTGCCAGCAATATCGCTCTCTGAGAATCAATTAGACAAGAAATGTTGGCCATTAGTAACACAAACCCTGGGATACTGCTATAATTGGTTTGGCAAGGTATTAACATCGGTACTTTCATTAAAAGGGCTGTGAAGTGCTTCTACCTTTCATCAGAACCCTAGTGGTGTGATCTGCATCCACGCTCTTCTCTTGCACAGATGTTTTCACCCATCTCAAACTCTCCGGGCCAAGGAGGATATACCTCAAATCTTCTTCATTTTAACTCTTCACAGCACTCCTTGCATTGTGCTGGGGTAATGTAGCTTTTTAGTTTCTCAAGATCTGGCAGGTATTCCTTTAGGCTCATATTTGATTACTCAGCCTGTGAACACTTCAGGGCATACAATATCCAATGCTATAGCACAAGGGTTTTCTCTCTTGTGCTGGGGCTGCTGGATGTGTCTGTGATAGGAAAAAGATGATATTTTTCCAGTTTTCTAATCATCTGATATTGCATTCTGGTATCAGAAGTCCCCTGAAGTAATTGTTCATCCTTCTGATCCCTAATTGCATTTATCAACTCAGTATGAAACCTATTGCTACCTGGAGCTTTGTCTTCCTTTATCCAAATACTTCCTCATAACTATTTTCATAATCTGCAAAAGAACCTACAAAATATATCCTCACAGGAGGCACTGTTAGTATTCTTCTCAACAAATAAGGAGAGAAAAGTCATTGAGTTTTATGTTATATTCAAAATTACTGCTAATATGAAGGAATGGTTTTTTCAGCATACAAATACCATGCAGCATTATAGGCTATGAGATAGAAATTGTTTGTGTATTATTAGGTTCATGCTGTTTTGAACTACAGAATCACTTCAGTAATACTTTTTTGGAAAATCAATTATATATGAAATTGTGTAGCAATTTAGTAACATAAACCCAGGTAATAATATAATTAAAAAGGAAATATTTACTTGCTGCACAGGCTATCTTGGATGCACCTTAATTATGTACCTTTGCTTGATGACTTGTGTTATGTTTACAACCTTTGGGTAAACCTATCAGGTAGATAGGAAAAAAATAAAAATTGATAACATAATTAGATTTTAGGTGTAATTTGAAAAATTGGTATCTAGATATTTGCTGCCACTGGCACTGTGAATTAGGAAAAGACATAGAAAAATATATTCCTTGGGGTGTAAATCTTACATTATAGTGTCAGGCATCAGACTGTAAGCATCCAACAAATCATGTTTTAAGTATTTTAGGCCAGATTGGTCTAAGTGGTGTAAATAGTTTGACTCTGGCAGAGTCCAGTTTTTGATAATATTTCTCTGCTGTGAGTCAGGTCTGAATTACATCATTTGCTTTATTGTTCATTTTAATGAGAAGGGTTTTGGGAAATACTCTTCCCAGATATCTTGCAACACTAGGCATGTACAGTGAGTGATTCCATTTTTCCTCATTTATCAAAAGTAATTTATTTGGTTTTTATATCAGGAAGATCCTCTTCATACATCTTGGAGTAGCTGTTTTATTGGGAGTTTCAGATGAGATCACCACAGTCATTTGCAGCTTCACTGAAGTAAATGAGGCAGGACTTAGCCAACTAGCCAAGTGAGCATTGCAGGCTTATATATCAATATTTGTCAAAGTATTTTCAGACTTTTGGAGTCTTTAATTAGCAGTTGTATGTTGAGGATTCAATTCAGTGAAAACAGACTGTATTCCCTTCAAAAGCTGGATGAGGTCTACTGCAGTTCTAACTTGAGGATTTGTTCTGTGTTGCAAAACAAATCGAGCTCCTCATTAATCACTTTCTGCATTGTTTCCTTACCAGTCCTAACAAGTTTTTTCTCTAGGACTCCTAAATTAAGTCTAAAATCCCTTAAGAGGACATGTCCACTACTCAGTGTGCTTGGACAATTTCCTTCAGAGAATTGCCTGACTAATTTTTCTGATTTTAGGTGAGAATGTCCACGACTGAGTAGGGGTCAAGTTTGCTGCTAATCAGTGGAGTTCATTCAACTGACCAAAAGCAGTTGTTTTATTTTTTTTATTTTTTTTATTTTTTTACCAAAACAAGTTGCTTTCTGAAGTCCTCTGATTAACTCAGATATACTCATGTCTGCTATGTAGATCTGACTATGAGATGAATTCCACTTTTGGTGCAGAAAATAAAGGTGAAAGTCACACAAGTTGGGTAGAATTTCTTTTTAGACTTCATTATAAGAGGAGCCTGTTGTTTGTGGATATGTGGTGACTGCCTCTTGTGGCAAAAATGTCTCAATTTCAGTAGAGTTTGCTCTTGTTGTCACCTACCCTTGTGCTCATTTTGAACCTGCTGCCTCTTTTAGTTCTGTAAAGTTGATGCTTTACAGTTTCCTTCCACTCCTTGGGTTGACAACCTCTGTGATATCTTCACATCTGTGTTTCTGTGTTTTCTTCACTACATGTCTTCAGTCTGCCATCCTTATATACACCTCCAAGATAGGAAAAACACAGGTTTGCTTTATGGTCCCATCCTATGAGAAAAAAGAAGGAAGGAAGAAGAATTTCTTGTGCAATGCAGTTTCCCTTAGAACCTGTTTTTTGTATAACTAAATTCAACTCAGAGTCTCTTGCTGTGAGAGGCCAATGTCCTTTATACACTATTCTATATTTATACTCAGCAGAAATCAGCATCAAATGCCATACTGGGCATCAGCCAGGACTAGCAAGTCCTTGTTTTCTGTGGAGACTCCCATGTATGCCTGACATTTATCAGTATTACAAAAGGTCTCCTCTGCAAGTAATATTGGATTCCACAGATTCTCAAAAGGACAACTTCTCCTGTGATAATGAGTAACCTGATTCAGTTTGTCTCCTGACTGTTCTCTGGCAGTCCATACATTCTGTACAAAATTACTGTTTCATCTGGCAATAGAAAATTCAAAGAAGAAGGTTAATGCTCAGTTTTAAAATAAGTAGGGGTTTAAAGAGTTTTTGAGGATCCTCATCCCAGCCCCAGGTCCTAGTGGGAAATGTTTTCCTGTCTTTTGACAAAATCATAGTCTGGGCCACACCCACAGAGAAAAGAGCTGTGGTGGGAGTGAATAGACTGGAGAAGTGGGAGGTCATCTGGTCCAGATGCCATTGTCATCTCTGTTCAGGGGCTTGCTTTACCATACAGTTTGAGGTCTGTGGGGTGTCTTGTCAGCAGGATCTTTGTGTTTGTGGAATGAAGGTCCATGATGTGGTCCTGTCCAAAACCTGCCCTGAGTGCACCCCTTTATTGTCTGCTGCTGGTTTTCAGGCTCTGCTTTTTTCACTAGTAATTTTTCTTTTATCTACAAGTACTAGAATCATTGTGTTCTGAGATGTTTCATTGGAATCTTACCTGAGAATTTTCTGCTGCTTTGTTCAAATTCTTTCCACCAGTATCTTTCTAAAGGTGTTATCTTGAGCAATGGTCTATGCTTTTCTTTAGGCTTTAATATTTGAAAGGACTAAATAAACTCAGGTGTCCTAGATCCTTTTTCTGATGTAGGTGTTGCAAGACAGCTTCCTCTTTCCCTACTCATCTCAGTCTTTTATTTGGTATATTCTTTCTTTATTAAGTATAGTGTATCAACTATAATAGCCACCTCCAGCAGTATTATTTTCCTCTGTTTCAAGTGGATATTATTGAATTTTCTTCCTTTATCTTCAGTGCATACTTGTGTACTTTCTTCTAGGCATCTTTCTCCTATTTTAAAGTCACACAGCTGCTGGGTTACGTTTTTTACCCCTTGAGCCTTTTGAATCAGCATTAAGATGCTCTCTTAGATCTGTAATGGATCTTAAAATGAGTCAGAAGGAAAAAAGAGCTAGGACAAAAAGAAATACTACTGCAATGTTTTTGTTTCTTCCTGATGACCACCTACAATGCAGCATCTCTGTACTTTTGTAACCCTTTCTAGTACACGATAAAAGTAGTTCAGGATTCATTAACAAATTGCACATTGTAGATGACAATAATTAATTACTCTGTCATTATGTAAAAAGCATTATGTAAATATGGAAAAAGTATTTCTCCTTTAAAAATCTGCTTTGATTGCATAGCCTATTAGAAAATGTATATAGAAACTGACTTTTGGTTAAGATAGCCAAGTACATTAGAGAATTCTTCATCTCTTTGTATCCACAGTCAAAAATTCATGTTTTCAGATGATAGAAAAGCTCCACACAACAGCCTGAAACAACATAAATTTGGTTTTTGGCCAGTAGAAAAGTAATTTATTTTTCTGATCCAGAGGAAAGAATTAGTGCAATCAAGGCTGATATCAGGACATAATCTGAAGTTCCAGGTCATCATTTTAGGCACCTGTGTGCCCCAGTTTTCTGTCTGCAGCAGTGAATAGGCATTGAATAGGTTTCAGGTGGTTCTCCAGTGTCAGGCAGCTGGGCAGCCCAGTGAGAAATCACAAAATTAGGTAAACATGATAGATTGATACTGAGGACATTTGGGGTGAATGAGATCTAGTTTATACACAAGGCAGTCAGGTAAATGAATAAGGGAAATTGACAATCATTTTTACATGCCAGCATCAGGGGGCATCTCAAGAAAGCTGCTGGTAAGAGGTCACAGCTCATCTGCCACTGGGACAGCTCGCAGCCAAACTAAAAATTATTCATTTTTAGACATTATTTAGGTACTTTGTTCACCATGGAGGCAAACATCTTCTTTTTTAGCTTCTTCTTCTTGTTAATTTTTTTTTTAGCAGGCAGAAGCAATAAATCACCTAGTTTAAGAAGACCCAGCTAGTCCAACACAGATCGATTTCATGGGGCAGTCAATGGGCTGCTAATAGAATTACAACTACCTGTCAAAACAGGGAAAACATACCTGTGACAGTGACAAAGGGCAAATCAATTCAAGAAGTGTTGTGCGTTCTTTTTAGATTTTTGTTTTTTGGGGATTTTTTGTGACATAGATGAGAAGTACAAGTGAGTCTTTCAAAGTGTGCAACTGTGACAAACAGCAATGTTTATCCCTTTACAGGAGCCATCAATCCTGCAATACTGAATTCTATGGCCACTTTATTTCTACTGCCATTACTAGCCTCCCATAAAACAAAACTAAAGAGCTGCATCCAGAGCTATTTGAGCAGTTTCTCATATATTAGGAAAGCTATTTAAATAGGTTTTATTAACACCTGTAATAATTTGCTCCAGGTGAAAAACCTTGGCACATTTTATTTACCAGTAACTGGTCTTTTTCTTTCAATTACACACAGGAGCTTGCCAGTTTCAGGTGTTTTCTAGCATTTGTACAGCTCAAGCAGAAAATCAGTTACAACAATGTTGTTGGCTCAGAAATTGTGTTATAATTTGCAATAATTAGATAAAAATTGACTTATTGAACATCAAAAAGTTGCCCTTCTGCTGTAAAACTACTCTGCTGCCTGTATAGCATATATAGAAAGCCTGTACTAAGTATATCTATATCAGAGATTAAAAAAATTATATGTAATTTTACGTAATTGTATGTAATACATGTTGATGCAATAGTTTCTGATGGCTCTGCAGATGCCAGATGAAGTTGTGAGATATTTTCCAAGTCATGCCAGCAGATGCTTCTGCTCTGCTGGTACACCTCCTAAGCAATGAAGAAATAGTACAGGAAAGTAAGTAGAATGGTAGTCCTTATTCTCCTCTCACTGCAATCATTCCCAGGTCTAAAGCTATCTCTGACTTTCTACAGAGAAAACCACATATTTTTATTAATTTTTTTATGCATATATATGAATGACAACTTGGAATAAAACTGTAATCAAAACTAATTATCTGGGAATCATCCTCCTATATTGTTGCATGGGTATATAAACCATAGAGGTATAAGTTGTGTAATTTCTTAGTGCATACCAGTTTGTAAAAAGATTGGGTGCAGGAAAACTGTACTACCAAAATCAAAAAAGCAAACAGTTCTATTTTCCAAAATTTACTCATCTTGTTTGTTTAAAATATGCATATATATATTTATACACACACACACAAAGTAAACTGGGGAAACTTCCTTGAAGTCAATTGAATTTGCATTTAAATTGAGGAAAAAAACTTGTATTGACTCTCAATGAAACCAGGATTTCATACAATGCAATTAAACCAGACTATAAGAGGAGTCAGGGTCAAAATTCTCAGGTCTGAATATCTTGCTTTTCTTACATTTTTTTTCTTATTTTGCCTATATTAAATCAATGCCCTGCCATGCTCTTTATCACAGGCTGCAACTTCTGTCGACTTTGTTGGGTCCTTCAGGCTTCTGTGAGTATGGCAACAACGTCTCCAGAGGCAGAACTGTGTTTTAAATTCTTTGGAGCGAGGAATAAACTATAACATTAATCTTTTTGTGGAGCATTCTATGCATTTTTAACACTGCGATTTTTAATAGATAGTAATAACAGCAATTTTGAAGTACCCTGCCGATTCTAGTAAAGGACTTTTCTTCAGAAACACCATCCCCTGCTGCTAGTTTGCAAATCTTCTAATTCATTACCCCATGGAGTGTCCTATGTGTACAACATTTTTTTGCTTCAAAACAGATAAATCCGTATATTTTACCAACAAAGGTTTCCCGACAGCATGTTACCATTTCTCCCGTGTGGGACTACAGCTACTTTAAATCATTTCCAAATAATGGTGGTGGATAATTTAAAGATCATGAATAAGTCATTTATTTAAATTAAGCATTTAGATTAGCCATCAGTGTTTCAAAGCTTATAGATCCATACTAAACTAGTATATTTTTCCTGACTGGTGTTTTTGTGGTGCGGGTTATTCAGTGAGTCACAGAATTCCTCAGCAAGCCTTAAGTTATATATATGTGTGAGAAGTGTGTTTCCGTGCCCAGCACCATGTGAGTGTGGATCTTTGTGCTGTACAGAGCTCAGGAGCCCAGCAGGGAGTGCCTGGGCTGGCGGTCCAGAGCTCCTGCAGCAGGGCAAACAACGGGGAAGCTATTGCTGGAGCTCTGGAACAAAAGGCACGAAGTGAGATCCAACACCCAGTGATGACAGAGTAAGTGTCTGCCTGCCATCCACCACGGCTCCTTCTGGAGCCTACCTCACTTCAAAAGTAGTCAGAAGACTCTGGGAAAGAGGGCAGATTCTCTGATAGTTTCAAACACATATATAAAAAACTGGGTAGCCAAAAAGGGTTTAACAACAGCTTTGTATTGAAACTTGGAAAAGAGCGAGTGCCTTTGTCATCGTGGCTTCAGAGTGCATCTGGTTTATGCAGCCCAATTTACATTGCACATGTCACTACACCTTTGATCTGTTTTATAAAGTAAAACTCAAAGCTTTACATGGGAGAGTTGCCATGAACTTCTAATGTCTCACAAATAAGAAAGATTGAAGGAGAGTTTTTCTCTCCAGAAGGGCAGAAAACTTACTTGTATATGTCTGAGAAAAATGCATGTGGAGGGAAATGGGTTGTGGAAACACTGAATCCTAGAATATTAGCACAACAAATATCCTGCCAGCACAGGTCCTGGCCTTAAAAACTTGGCATCTTTGTGCTGAATTGTACCTGGAAGAGAAAGCTACTAGGGACAGAATGTATAAGCAGTGCTTTCTGCTCAATCACTTTTGTGGTTGCATTTAGCCCACTTTTATAAACTATGTGTTTTAATAGGCATTATGAACACTTGGCCAACAAAGGTATCCACTTTTATTAAATAGAATTTCAGTGAAATATGTCTTGAGAGGATATATGACCCTTTTAAATCAGGAAAAACTATTAGTTACTATAGAAGCCTAGAAAATATTTGTTCAGTGCTCTCCTAAGCATGTAGCCTGAATGCCTCACAAGCACAGTGTCACCATTATATGAGATGAAGTTCCTGACTTTCTTCTGTTGTTCTAGTGTGATACACAAAGTCCTGTGAAAAAGTCCCAGTGCTTTGCAGTAGCATCAAGTCAGGGCAATGCAGTGGAAAATCAGATTGGAGGGGTATTCCTGGTGGGTTTATTAGCACTTTTGAGAAGAGGGCATGCTTCTATCCCTTTTGAGGATTGTGCTGACTAGATAAAGTTTAAAAAGGGCTAATATTTTAATATTGTGTTTTAGCATGTATAACATATGTTGAAAGTGCTCTAAAATGACAATAAAAGCCAGGAATCAGCTTGTAATCTTTGGAGACTATTGCACCATTCAGGCTGTGGAAAGATTAAAGGAGTATCTTACTTTCAGCACATGCAGTATATTTCTGCCAGAACTGCATTTCCATTTCATTTTTAAGTAGCTGAAAAGCTCTGTATCTCCTCTGTGTTGGCATTTGACAGGTGATCTAAAATGTCCCTAAGCATTAAATAATGGCAAGTATATCTGAAGGATTTTGGGCATCTTATCTGCACACTCAATTTTTTTAGTCATTTCCTTGCAATTTTCAGATACAACTTAAATTAAAGAAGATGAAAGAAAATGACGAAAACATTAACTTTTTTACTATATGATTCAGTGATGATTTAGTGCTACTTACTATGAAAAGACCAAGCTCATTCCACTAAAATAAAATTTAAAACAGGCAAAAACGTATCAAAATTTGAACAAAAATAAAGTCCCTCCAAAAAAAGTCCAAGTCCAAAACAAGGCAAAGTCATTCCAATTAATCTGGTCTACCCACAGTATGGGGAATTTGTTTTCTACCAAACTTTAATTCATTAATTTCTTTATAGAGTTATAAACTGCACTATCTCTCTTGTGCAGTAATCAACACTGTTAAGGAGCTCATGAGCAGATGTGATACAAGAGAGCCTTTTTATTTTATTTTTTTTTTAACTCAAAGAGTAATGACACCACAGTATCATGTGGTGAAGGAGCAATAATTTGATAAACATTGTCTTTCCATTAGATTAGAGCAATTAATCTGATTCTAATTTAGCTGAAACATTACCATACTGGAATCCCTAGAGCCTGATGAATAATCTCTAAACACATTGACACACTCAGCAGACAAACATTATCTCCACTCATACTGTTGTTCCATATGGTCTCCTCCCATTCTGGTGGAGGGCACCCTGCTGTTTCAATCAAATAAATGTCAATTATCTGAGATAGATCTTTTTAGTTCACAAGCACAGGCTCACAATTCGGCTGTGGAACAATTGCAGTTCTCCCCTGATTGCCTCTGCCTCCTTTTTCAGCTGCCCACCTTGCCGGATCGCCGTCAAACTTTGCTGCATCACACACAGTTTCCAAGGCTCTCTCTTGAAAATTGTAGGCACAGGAAACCATTTGTTCCTGGGGAGAAAGCAGCAAAACACAGAAGAAATGGCACAAGTGCTTGCCATGTAGGCTTCTTTACTCTATTAGCTGGGATGGTCTTTCTTGCCTTTTCTATTTGTTGATCTAGCAGGGTGCCAGTGCTCCGTGTAACTAAAAACGATTGATAGACTATTTGATAGAGACTTACTCCTCCAAGGCAATGCCTCACCAGCCTTTTGCTTCAGTGGGTTGTGGGCACACTTGCCACATCCCACAGACTGCCTGAGATTTTATTTGAAAACACTATAAAAGATGACAAGCTGAAAACTTCAAGCCTGTGCAAGCCATAGTTTTGAACCTACAAGGTTTAAATCTTATCCAAAATGTCTCTTCCTAGTGATAGAGTAAATGTAGATTAGATATTAGGAAGAAATTCTTAATTATGAGGATAGTGAGATGCTGGAAAAAGTTGGCCAAATTTGTGGATGCCCCATTCCTGAAGTGTTTGAGACCAGATTGGATGGGGCTTTGAGCAGCCTAGTCAAGTGGAAAGTGTCCCTGCCCATGGCAAGGAGATTGGACAGAGGTGAAGTTCAAGGTCACGTTCCAACCCAAGCCAAATATGATTCTATGAGTCTAATCAGACTGCTTGGTGTGTTTGCCTCTTATATGACTTGTGACTATGGTGTCTAATACCTGCTGCAAATTATATGGCATTAGTTGGTTGACCATACCTATTTAGAATGATATGCAGCTGCACAAAGGGTGATCTATATATATGAGTTGGAAACACAGGTTGGATCACTTGGCAGTCTGACATGGAGAAAATTTTAAAATTCAAAATTCTGCAATTTTTTGATGATACTTGGCATTCAACTTGGCCTGAATGATATGGTCAATGCAAGAAGAAATGTTTGTTTTTGAATTTGGGCTGTGATCTGTGTGAGAAACTGATCCTTTGATCATATGCACGAGGGCCAGCAGCATTCCTCTAGCTGAGAAAACCTTTGGCTTGAATAGCCTTTTAGGCCCAATAGACTGAGGTAGGTGGTACAGTGTGAGTTGCTTTTCACAGCTTTAAATCATGACTGTGAAACTGGCCTATTTTGGCTCTTTCAGGTATAGTATACCTGCTCTTCCCTGCTCACTTCCCTCTTGCCTTCCTCACCAGGTTTTCTTCAATATTCATCACATAGACTTGTATCTCTGCTTTGAAAAAGCCTTATTTTTCAGGATGCTGGCTACCTTCTCCTCTTCCTAATATCAAATGGGTTCCTAGATACCTCAGTACCTCAGAAACAAATTAATTCATTCCATTTCCACCAGATATTCCCCTTCTCTAACACAGACAGCTGGAAACACAGAGAATCTATGAATAAAACTGGGTGATTTGCATGCAGCAGCTGTCCATAGATTCCCACAGAAATCAGGGCTTCCAAGCAGAGTAGGATGGTTATCAGTTTCTAATGTAGAATTTTAGGCTATCCATAATTGTATTTTATAGAAATAAAAAAGTGTCTCTTACTATGAATTTGGACATTATGTCACCATTAATGTGCCAATAAAGGCTTTGCTTGAGGAGACTGTGAAGCAACACACTTCTGTTAATATTGCTCAATAAAACTATTAATACAATCAATTTCATTTGAAATGTCTCTTGTCTTGTAAAGTATCAGATCATTAACTTTAGCAATGTCAGAGAGTTGTAACTATCCCATTCAACTAAATTAGTGTCCAAGGATTAGCTAAGACCTCATATTGCACAGTGGAGATTAATGTATTAATGTACTGCTGGATGTAAATAAACTGAGCAACCTTCAAATGCTTCAGGAAGGATGTAAGTTTGCACTGATGCATGCTGCAAAAAAAGGGGCAGTGAGAGATGTGAGGCAGAGAAGGAAACAATGATGGTTCTTGAGCTGAAGGCATGAGATAAATAAAATGGTATTGAATACCTGGAATTTTCTTGTAATCACAGTGATTCTCAGGGCCTCAGAGTAAGGCATTTTATATAATTATATTTAACCTTCTTATCTGTTTGGTTTCTGTTTGAATGATGCAAAATGAATAATTGAGCACAAACCAATCTCAAGTCAGAGAAAGTAAAACGAAACACACATTCATAGACATGAGATACTATTTTCAGTCAGAATGCCTGTGTTCTACCACAAGTATTTTTCATGCAATGCCTGCCTTTCTCCTTTCCTTAACAGACTGCCCTGTGGTGGAGTTACCATCCCTGGAAGTATTTAAAAAATGTGTAGATGTGGCACTGGGGGACATGGTTTAGTGGTGGACTTGGTAGTGATGGATTAAAGGTTGGACTTTATGATCTTAAGGTATTTTCCAGTCAAAGTAATTGTATTTTGCTTGCTATTGAGAGACAAGGAGTAGGGTCAGGAAGTGCACAAAGAAGAAATTCAGGTATCTCTGCATTAGCATTTTAGATCAAATTAAGAGAGTACCTCTGGAGCACAAATCATAATCTTTACAGTTTACAATATTCAGTTCACATTGTAGAGACATCTTGGAGTACATGAAAGTAAAATGAAAGGTGTGCTCTCAGTTTGTACCTAATTCACTTCGTTCATGGCTGATCAAATCCACAGGAATGGACTGGAGCTAGTCAGAAATAAAATGCCCTGAAATTCTGGTAAAGTGTAAGATGAGTCTTCAGCACTGTTTCACTCAAAAAATCCCTCTTTACTGGGCTGCACTTCTTGCTTGTGTGGACATAGCAGGGAAATAAGCTGAGGACTCTTTCCCCTGCCCTCCATATATGTTCTTATCCTAATACACTTTGGCTATATGAACATGTATAAATAATGAACCCGTAGTAGTTGTCCCATTTACATTTGGGAACATCATAATTTTAAGTCTGTTTTTAAAAGCATGTGTGAATGCTTTGGTACTGGCAGTTCCAACAGCTGAATTTATTAATAAAATGGGGCAGAGCCTAGTGTGGGCAGTGTGAGTGCAAAAGGGAGAGCTAGTGGATAATGGGAACTGAACATGTTATTTTTGAACTCCTATGGATATGAGTTGCATATTTTTATTCCTGATCTGCTCCTCTGCTCAAAATAAGCTCACCAATAATACTGAGAGCTGACTGTCCAAGTGCTAACTGCTCAAAAGGACTGGGTGGATACCAGAATGAATAGGAGGTGACAATGTGGCTCGTGTGAAAGGGAGGCACATCATGCAGTGTGTGTGGTGGGTAGACTAAGGAGAATAACTCTTCCCAAGCCCATGCTGGTGATGTTGCACCTGGACCAAGGTAGATTGGTTGGAGGCCAGTCACAAAGATGGTACAACTGCAGTGCTTGAGGGTGTGGCAGGTCACAACCGGGGCAGAATGAGAGACTGCATTCAGGTTTGTCATTAGGAGAAGGCTTGTGCCATAAGTGCCACACTGGAGCAGGTTGCTTAGAAAGATTGTGTGACCTCTGCTTTGGATATTTGCCCTGGATGGGCAAAGCTGGTCTAGTGCTTGTGGTGGCCCTGCTTCAAGTGGGATGTTGGACAAGGTGACCATGGGAGACCCCTTCCAACCTGCACTGTTCTGACTGTAGAAGGTTGTGAACTCCAGTGCATATTAGGGACTGACACAATGAGCAGATTTGTTAACTAGAACACTTGGCTTGGCCTGGCTTTCCAGAAGGTCACAGGCAGCATAAGCTGTATCCCTCACTGGGACACCAAAATCTGTAGCAGTTACCTGGGGAGAGTCTGTCTCTTTGAATCTGAGATTTCTTAGCAAGGAGAGAGGTAAAACTAAGGTGGAGAAATTAGAGGGAGACCCTTGGGGAGGCTGAGTTATCATTGCTGAGGGGAAGAGAGGAATGGTAGCTGTCTCTTGATTAAGGCTCCTCATTCTCCCACCCAGAAGTAGCTGCTGCCCTTCATGTTTCCAGCTGTAGCCACAGCAAAGGCTGATTTCCACCTGGCAGCCTGCTGCCTGAGGCAGCTGCCTACATCACCTCACCTTGATGACTAGCTCTACTCAGGACTTGCAAACCTGCTCTGGGGAACAGAGCAGCTGCACTCAAAATACTGAGCAGACGTCTTCATCTCACCTCAGCACTGGAGGTTTTCCTCTTGGTCCCAGTGGGCTGGCTCAGTGGTACGGGTTAGGAGCAGAGACAGGTGTCAACATGGCCTTAGTGAGACATCTAAATTTCCTCAGCTTTACTGAGGTACTGGGAGATGAAGCTGCAATCTGGCCTCAGAAATGTCACACATATGGACTGGCAACTAGATGTGACCCACAGAGGCACAGCTGAGCAGGTGTCTGCTTAAAAAACAGCTGCATTGATGATGGCTTTTCTTCACTACCTGTGTCAATTTTCTCATCCAAAGTCAGTGGCATTGAAAATACTCAGTACAATATTTCAAACTTATTTTAAAATTAAAAAAAAATTATATAATTAAAACACTTTTCTTTCAAAATGCATTTTCTCCCAAAATTTTGACTGAGGATATTTTTCTGGTTAACATCACAATTTACATAATTTTCCTAAGAAATCAGTGACTTTTTTTGGTTTTGAGTTCCTTTCTGAGAGTTTTAGTGAGACAAAACAAACTTTCTGTGGTGTGACTGGAGAAGAAGGCTCCTTTCACAACACAATAGTCTGTTAGCAAATGGTAAATATGACCTATGGCTGTAAGACTCTAAATGGATTTTTATCTCTGCTCTATTTTCAAGATGTGACAAAATTACTGGGTAGCCTATGTATCCAAAGTCAGAAATATACTGGGGGCTGAATACTGCCAGCAAGAGCAGAGAAGCCTGATTTTAACTCCATTGCAGCACAGCAGAGTTCTGCTTTCATGGTGCATTAATTCAACACCTGCAGGTGCTCTCTTCCCTTGCTGAAATTACAGGCTGTCTACTGAGTAGTTAAGGCTTGGAACTGAAGTGTAAAGTCGTGAGGTCTTTATTGATCAACACAGGGCCAGATCCTAATAGCTGGATGTGAGCTACAGATGCTCCCTCATGTTGCCTAAAATGGAGACAAAGCATGAAACATAGCTGAGATGTTTTACTGCCATGAGCAGTTTTTAGAGTTCTTCACCTTTAAAATAGAAGGTTCTTTAAATTCTTTAAAATTATAGTGCTGGAAAAGGATCAGCATTCAAATATGTTGGTTAGTTTATCACTTGAAATTATAATTTAAAAGCCACCTCAGCATCTCAAAAAAGATTTTGAAACACAGGACTACATGAGTTGGACAAAAGCCAACCCAAATTCCTTGCTTTTGTCATGTGCATTAATACATTAAATTAGAAACATTAGAGAAGGTTAATTTAATTTGAAAGTAGGCAGCTGACAGCACTGTTTGGCTTTTGGGCTGTTGAACCACTCTGGTTCCAGTGCTAGCTGGAAGGGCTGGAAGTAAGAGAGTTGAGAGAGGAGGCCATAAATAAAAAAGGACGTTTAATTCAGTACCTTAGTAAAAGTTTAACAGCCATAATGAGACTGCTGTGGGGCATGTTAGCATGCTCCAATAAGCAATATGTTATTGTTTCTTTGGTTTCCCTAATGCAGCAGTTGTGTTACAAGGTCTCTGTCTGGTAGGGTGGAAAATGGGGATGTTTCTGAACTCGGAGAGCAAGAGCTGCTGCCTCATTGCAGAAGATGCCAGTCCTCTGCTGTGTCTGGAGCAGTGGTGCTGTGGGGCTCCTGAAGTGTCCCATACTGCACTGATTTATCTCTTGGCTGGTTTTCTACCTTCAGGCGGGCAGTATCTCTCAAGGCTCTGTGCCTCACCAGAGCCTTGGCAAGGGAGATGCTGCATCACTGGCAGCACATTGGGTGGTGTCAGGTCTCTGCAGTAGAAGCCCATGCTGAATTCCTGCCAGTGTTTGCAGTGGGGCAGTTACCTGAGTCTTGATGCTGTGCAGTGGATCAGTGGAGGTATGCATGCAGCTGCATGCCCTGCTCCACTCTGAATGTTGAACAACTTGCACAGACTTAATGGGGACTCGCTGTATGCTGTAAATTTAGGACATAAATCACCAGACTTTAAGAGCACTGAATGGGGCTGTACACATGGCTCTCTCTAACTCTTTTCCCAGTCCCTGATGGCCATCTAAAGGAGCTATCTGGGAAAGAGGATAAAAACAGGGTGCACAATACGTGATACTTCCTTAGGCACTCTCTCTGCTTCCAACCATTTGCAGCTCAGAGACTTCCTGACCTGGAGATGTTTCTTTGAATTTACAGCCTGAAAAAATTTCTGATCTGTGAACTTGCCCTGCCTCTCCTTGGATCCATGTAAGCTTGTGCAACATCCTGTGGTGTGGAGTCCATCAAATGCATTTGCTTTTCTAAGATCACAATCTCAGAGGTCAGGCTGACTCCTCATGTCAACAAGATCCAGTCCCCCATTGCCATCACAGCAGGATTGTGCTCCAAAACCAGCTCTTCTTCAGTACCCTCCCTCTGTACCTGTTAATACACGTTAATAGTGATTAATGCACTCACCACATATGGTGTAGGCACTTATCTTACTCCCCATCCACCTGGGATGCACATTAATCAACAGTACAGCATGGTATAGTATGTCATGTCTCATTGCTTAAAGATTTTCCTACTCCCTTATGTTGTTTTTAAATTGAAGAAAACTAAGTGCTCAGACAGAAGTAATAGATCAATATAACTAGATTTGTCTTAATACACCCCTGATGGATTTGCCCAGAAAAGTTTAACAGAAAATCTTTTTCAGCATACAAAAAATTTCTGAGGAGTTATATCACTGAGGATTGCTTTCTGCAGAAAAAGCCAAAAAAGCTCTTTGTTCTGTTCCCATGACTCCCAAAAGATAAAGACCTTTTCTTTTTTTCCCAATCCTCCATAAAAATATATATATATATATATATAAATTTTTCACTGTGAGGTGTGTTTAGACACTGGAACAGGTCTAAACCCCTGTGAACCCAGGGAGGTTGCAGATGCCCCAACCCTGGTGCTGCTCAAAGCCAGGTTGGATAAAGCCTTGAGCAGCCTGGTCAGGTGGGAGATGTCCCTGCACACGGCAGTGAGGTTGGGACTAGATGACCTTTAAGACCCATAGCAACTCCTAAACATTCTGTGATTAATTTACTGGCTTCAGAAAGACAGCATTTCAGCTTCCCAAGCTTTTAGTTTCTGAGGCAGTAATAGGTTATGGGCTGAGTACTGCTGTAGCTTGGTTCAGCTGACCCCAGAGATGCCAGAGATGGTGGCAGGCAGTTTCCCTGATGCTGGACACCAGGAGTCAGGTGCCTGACAGAGCAGGCAGCTCTGCAGTGGACACAGAAGAATGGGTGCCTCCTGAGAAAGATTTATTTTAGATGTTTATAACAGCCCCTAGAGATTCTCTATTGATTAGAGGTTATTGATTCATTGAAAACTAGCTTAGACCTCACATTACCTCTGGGAAAAGTTGGACCTTGGAACCTGAGCTTAAAGAAAACAGAAACATGATGGAGAATTATTTGAATTGTGCTTGGTATAACTCTCTTCAAATATATAAAAATTCACATTCAGTAGACATAAAGGAATTGAATAAACCAAATTTTCACAGAAGCTAATGCACAGAACACAAGACCAAAGGACTCACAAGGCAAACAGCAGGTCCTTCCAGTGTGAGTGGTTTCTGGTGTGAATTGCTCTGTTACAAGTCATATGAATAGTTCATATGTCTAACTGATCACTAAATCATTGTTGTTGGTGGTCTTGGTGTAAAATGAGGACAGAAGTGGTGGAAACTATCCTGTGATCTATGTGTTTTCTAGGGGCACCAGTGACAAGAATGAAAGAGTAAGAGTTGAAGGTGATAACCAGAGGTTTTGCACTGTGTTCTGTATTGTTGGACCTGCCTCTTAAGTGCATAAAGTTTCTTATATTTCTTTTGGAAATTGTGGACAAAATTGTGTCTTTTATGACTTAAGATATTTCTGAGCTTATGCACAGCCTAGTAATAGCATGGTATATTTTAATGTGCTTACACAAAATGGGGGAGGTTTTTGTTGCTCATGTAGTCCTTATCATACCATTTTATCACTTCTGAATGCAAGTTCTGTGGCCCATTAATGTACTTTTTGAAACTTTTTTTTTCTAAAATTCTGTCAGACAAGCCCACAGTTTCCTTGGTTTTTCAAAAGATGCCAATGAGCCTTGCAGATTATTGGCACTACATGAATACCAGCTAGGAACTGTGATTTTCTTACAATGACTGCATATTGGATGCTGTGTGATAAAGGATACAGTCAGGCCTTCTGAGCATTGCAAATGTGGCTTGTGATGCAAAGAGTGAGTCCAGAATAACTTTAATGCAGGAAGTATTTTGATGCATTATGAAGAGCTTTTTCATGGAATTATACTTTGCAGAGTATTTATGCAGCGCCTTCATCTTTAAGCAACTGTATAAACAATAAATAATCCTCCTCATCAGTGTCACTACATCCTATTGAATAAGTCCCCAAGGCACTATAAATAAAGGTTATCTTGCAACCATTAATAATAAACAGAAGAAGGATTTCTTCACTGACTTTTATGAAGTTTTCAGTAGTCTTTAAATTTGATTTGGCATTTTTGATAGTGCCATCATGTTTGCCTGACTGCCTGCCTGAGGTGTTCAAAGGCAAGGAAGTTTGTTGGGTGTACAAATCCCACAAGTTTCTATAGGATTTCAGTACTTGGTGGGCTGTTTGTTAATATCACTGCAATCTAGAGCTCTCTAAGGTGCATTTGAAATTGCAATTACATTTAAATGTGTCAGGACTGTCCCTAGACATGCTCACAGGATGAAAACAGGGCAACCTGCTCTTGCTCTAATCAAAGAAAGCTTATTCAGGTTTAGGACATCTTGGGTGGCTTTTAGCCAGCTCAGAGTAATATAAAATCATAGAATAATTTGGGTTGAAAGGGACCTTAAAGATCATCTTGTTCCAACCCCGTTGCCATGGGCAGGGACACCTTCTACTGGGCCAGGCTGCTCAGAGCCCCATCCTGGTTTCCTCATTTATTTCTCTCTGTGGTTCACTCACTCACTGGTGATAAAGGCCCTCATTTCTTTGCATGTTTGGCTTTTTAGGGTCATGCATGCTGGTAGCCTATGTGGAAGGCTTTCCCCAGTCCTACCTGAGCAGTGACTTTGAATGTCCAGCCCCTGCCCAGCATCCTCCTTTGAGCAACACTTTGCCACTGCTGTCCCTGGGACATTATACTTGCTCTGTTTCCTAGTACGTTTCTCATGGTAGAATATTTTGTTTCCCAGCAGTGGTACCTGCAAGAGAAACTAAGCTCAACCAAAGGAGGAAACTGAAAAAAAACCCAGAAGGATATTAATCAGACAGGACATGAGTAACCTGAAGAAGAGGTGAGTTATAAATTTCCACATTCAGAGGACACTGCTTGCCTTGTACCTTTCAAACTTGTTAGTGCCACTGCTGATCCAAGCAGTATTTCTGGCTATTCTCATTAGGATTCTCGTGCCCAAAGTCAATGGACTGCCTGTATTGTAAAACACAAGGACTAAACTTATCTTTGCACTGCATATACTAAAAATGTTTCTGAAATGCTATCCATTCATAAGGGCAAAGGAATCAACAAAATAGCCTTTGCAAGACCTGTTCTAATATGAACTCTTCCTGTGATCTTTATATCATGAAAATCTGATACCTCTGGGAGAAATAACCTGAAATGCTTCATAAATATTTTTAGGCATTAATATAAGGCATAACTTTTCAAGAGCTCCAAACATCAGTCAGTCCCATTGCCTTTTACTAGCTTTGAAGGAGAATTTTATAGTAGTATTTTCCTTCTAAATTGAGAATATTTTTTTAAGAGAGAACAAAGCAAAGCATGAACTGAAAGATTAAGTCTAGAAATATTCTGGTTTGTTGCAGCAGCAAAAATTTGTGTTAGCAGAGGCCCGTGTAGGGTTGTTATGCCCTATGCTTTTGTCATGCTTTGTCTCTCTCTGTTTAAATTAAATCCCAAAGCTACTGTTGGGTCGATTTTGGGTAGAGCAGAAGTGGCATAAAGCCAGTTTTTCTCAGTTGAGAAAGTACATTCCCTCTGTGATAATGTCTTTTTAAAAAAGACACTATCAATAAAGTAATCAGTAAAGTAAGAAACATCAAGGCAGATCCAATAGTCACACCAGAGTTTACTAATGCATAGCAAACCTGCCTGCTTCTCATGAGATCACCACAATAGACCTGATGTTTTTGGTTTTCATTTTGTGTCAGCATGAGCTCTGTTCTCTCTGTTCAATATAGCACTCTTTGTACTGACAAAGTGGGAATGGCATCTATCCAAACACTCTGGCTCAATGAGCCTTGGTTTTGATGACCTTATGCCTTGTTGGCCTTCTGGTTTAACTGTGGTAAGTTTATTGTTGGCTTCAAAGCAGTTAAATGTAGTCTGAAAGCTTTTTCTTATTTACTTCTTTTTTTCCCCTTCCTCTTGTTTTTGCTTCTCGTTGTAGAAAGAAATACTATATCAAGGACAAACACTTAGGTTGTAGATTTTTTTCATTCCTATTATTGTTTTTATTACAAGGTAACCCTGAAGACCTTTTAATTCTCTTGACTGTTTAAAGAGGCTTCATAAAAACATGACATCTCAGATGTAGAGATAGGTGTAATTGAGTGAAAGATTCCATTTGCCAGGAGTCTACTACAGCAAGATCCTAAGGAATTCAAAAAAATGGAAAGAGTCAGTAAGGTTTTAGTGGAATTTGATAGGAGGCCCCATACAAATATCCACATGAAACTCTAGCCAATTATTCTGTGCTGAATATTATGCCCTGATGAAAATAAAATACCTGAGTTTAATCTTTCATTCAGGGTAAAGATTTGTAGTATAATGACCTGATTTAGCTGAAAAAAGGAAAAAATAAGTAAGTCTGACAGCTGAGAACAGAAGGGGGATTAATCTCAAAAGCTGCTAGTCTTTGTTTCCCATCCTTTCATTATTATTCAATCAGAGCAGAGAAAGGACTAGCTGCCCTGACACAGCTCCAATTGCACTGCTCAGAGAAAGCGAGAGGCATGGTGGAGAGAGAGATTTCATTATTTACAGGCTGAGGAACTGAGAGGAAAATAGAGAGAAAAGGAGCCATTTGGTCAGCTTTAGGTGTGCCTGGGGCTTTGGGCAAAGGCAGGCTGACAGTCCTCAGCAGAGCAGCAAGGGCAGCTGCAGGTAGGTACGACAGGAGGGGTGTCTCACAAGCTGCAGGGTGCCCTAAGCCACTGAATGCATCATTACTCCACTTTTCAGTCTACATGGGACCTCCAATGTGCACATGAGGAGAGGGGAGATGATGCTGTGACATACATTAGAGTGCTGTCTGCTCTTCTGATGGCTTTGGTGGTTGCTCTTCTTGGTGTGTGACATAATCCCAGCCCTCATTCCAGTTATGAACATTTACAGCCATGAGCTCCACTACACCCCTAAATGCCAGTGGCTGTTGCAAGTCAGACTGTTGTGCACCTACTCACTCCAGCTGACCAGAACTGCACTCAAAAGTACCCTGATGTACCTTGTACTTCTTATACCAGCAGTTTGAATTAATTGCTTAGTCTGCTTGGCTTTAAATTCTACGGTAATACTGGGACAAGTATTCAAAGTATCATTAAAACCTGGAGGATGACAAGGAGATGAATTAACAGACATTATAGATTTTCCAAAATCAGGTTATGTCAGTCACCTAATTTCTTTCTGGAACTAAATAATACTACCCTTATAGATAGGAAAGACACAGGCTGTGACATGCTGTTTTCTCCTGACAAATTCTGATTTTATCTTTCATGGCATTTCATAAACTAGCTAAGAAAGCACTCTATAGATTTAATTATAATAAGACTAGTTGCACTCTCCTTGGAAAATTGCATTTAAAATTTTTAAAAGCTCACTATCACTTTTCAGTCTTTTTGTGAACTTTCATAAGATATCAACATTTAAGGAGCATACTGTAGGACAGGATTAGTCTTAGGAAAGAGTGTGACACATTAAAGATGCAGTCTAAGGCAGCAGTTCAACAAGAAGAATTTCAAGATATTATGCTTGGGCAGGGATAATCTTCTTACATCCACAGAGAGAGAATAAGAGATGGATAATTGAGTGTCCTCCTCACTGGAGAATAAGAGGTTAGGCTGAATCTCCCGTCACAGTGAATCACCTACTGAACAGGATAAGAAAAAGTAATTTTGTTGTGAGTTAATAGGTTAGTTACACAATAGTATTACCTGTAGGGTATTTGAAATCATCTTCTGGCCTATTAAGTTTTGGTAAAGGTTCATTTGGAATATTATGCCCAGTTTTGAGTACTAACTTTTGACAAATACCTGGCTTAACTGGTGAGATTGCTGAAAACAATTGTAGGAGCAGAAAACGTGATTTATGAAGAAAGGCTTAAGAAATTGAAAGAAAGAAAAACATTACCAGGAAACATAACAGTGTTTGCACAACTTAAAAGTGGTGGAAAACTATTCCTTTCACATTCTACTGATAGAATGAGAAATTACAGGCTTTAACTGGATAATGAGGTTTCCTGCTAAAAGTTAGGATTAATATAATGAGAACAAAGACAGAAAAACTTTAGCACAATCTGTGAAAGTTTGTGGAATCTCCACCTGAAGAACTTGTCTGTCAGGCATGGTTTGGGTATAGATCAGTGATGAGAAGGATTAGATATCCTCTTGAGGTCATTTCAGTATGATTTTCTATACCTTTTTTGCTGAGTCTGCTTTTTGTTGTCCTTTCAAGTTGAGATTCCTTCACAAGAGCAACTGTAAAGTGAAAGATGCTATTTAGCAGAAAAAAAGAGATTAATTTGACTTGTTTTCCAACTATGTGCTCATGATCACATCTTACATGCTCCAAATGGACTTTTTGCATCCTGTGTGAGCCTGTGGTGCTGGCTGAGCCTAGCAGGTAGACTAGACTTCAAAAATATTCAAAAATAAACTTGCAAATGCTTAAGAAATTTGATGAGTTTTATTGTATATACGGCACAGTTTCCAATGAGTTAGAAGTCAACATGATATTTTAGAAAAAAATTACTGCTTTGGAAAACCTTAGGCTTTAGTTCATCTTGAGACACTGATTTGCCTTAAACTATGCTCTGTAGCAGAACAGTGCATGAAATTATTTGCACTTTGCTAGGTGCTGCCTTTGCTGACTGTAATTCAGCTTCCAAAATAAAGTTTCAGCTGTCCTCACTGTAGCCTTCTTATTCTCGTGGTTCTAGGCTATGAATACATTAGCATACAACATATGATCCAAAAAGTTTTCTTGTTAATAAGTTTTCCTGTTAAATTGCAGGTTTGTAAGGTCTAGTTGCAAGCACTTGGGAGTTTAACCATTTCATCAGAAGACTCTGAGCTCTATTACTAGGATTGTTGATTTTGGCTGGTAATTGCAATCAAAGTGCAATAATTAAAAAAAGCAGCAGTGGTTCAAAATGATTGCCAGTTGTAATTACAAACCAAAATCAACAATCCTACAGCCTACTGGCACCATCTGTTTTTTTCTGCTTGCTGTGACTATTGTTCCCCATTTCCTTCTCTCACTCAGCACTGGATACCTTTCTCTTCCTGCTTGTTCCCTTTGCAGGGCATCAGAGGTGGATCTTCCAGGGGCTGCTGCTAGCAGAATGTCTCCCATTACAAGAATTCTGCCCATGTATATGGGGTTTGTCATGCCTCCTCCCATCAACCTGTCATGGGAAGAATGCCTCTTGCTGAAGGAAACATCAGGTAGCCAACTGAATTGATGAAAAAGCTTTCATTATTTTTTGTTAAACTGACAGCTGGAAAATTAATTCACAGTTAGCAGTTCTAATTTCTGTTATTGGGTATCTAACTCTGTCTTGAAAATAATTTAAATTTTGCATTTAATAACTTGAATATGTTTTTTTTTTGTTTTTTTTTTTGCTTATGTGTCACGTACTGGATTTGCATAATGAGATTTGAAAGCATGTCCAGAGGTAAAGAACCCCTAGAATAGCCCAGATTATGTTGAAGGAGACAAGGAGACATTTACATATAGAAGCCAGAAGAGGGTGAATAAAATCTTATTCATGGCTATTAAACATTCTGCCAGTTTACAGTATCATCTAATTTGACATTTCATCATGGTCTATGGAGGCAAAACAATTATAACATAGAACATTGCAAATAAATGATCCCAAAGTATAAATGCAAAAAAAAAAGCAAAATAAAGTATTTTTGAATATAATTAGTCACACTGGTCAGGGGCCATAGTTATATTCCTTCCATGTCCCAAATATTAAATTCCTAGGCTTGTACCTAGTTTTAGGTTCAACCTTCTGCTGTCTGGAAAAGTAAACAGCTTTGTTGGTGAGCTAGTTTTGGGCAGGACAGGGTTGATATTTCAGTAGTAGCCAGGAGGGGCATAACATTATTCAATTCTATCTTGTACTTGCAAGGGGCAGAAGTAAGGGACTGTATTTTGGGGGGGAAGGTTGGTATTTTGTTGCGATTTTTCTGTGTAAATTGTTTCTTTGTCTTATACCTTTTGTTACTAATGTTATTGATGTTACTGCTCATTATCTTACCTCATTGCAGTTTCCTGTAAATTGTTCTTATCTCGACCTCTAAATGTCACCTTTTTGTGCCTCCAGTTCTGAACTCCATCCCCTGAGTGGGAAGGGGGAGGACATGGGGTGGGGAGCAAGCAGGTGCTGTCTGGTTTCAGAAAGTCTTGCTCAGGGGGTGGAGAAGGTTCTAAATTGGGGAGTGCCATTCCCAAGACAGAACAATTGCTTTCCAGTGATTTTTCACTAACTCTGGTGATATAAAAGAAAGTATATACTTCTCACCATGTTTAAATTCTTTCAGAAATGTTCAGAAGAATGAAGTAACTGGAAAATCAATTAGATTTTCTGACTGTGGCTCAGTATTGCATGTGACAATGGTGCACACTAGTCAAGATGTTCTCTCAGGCAAAAGGCTTGTTGTTCAATATAATTTGTGGAGATAATCTGTTACCTTACCTGTAACATCTTCAGTTTGAAAGTGAAGAAGCAGATTACCACAGCCAAGCTGCAAGTCTGCCAATGGTACTGAAAATCAGTTTTTTCGAGAAGGAAAAGAACTGGGATATTATTTGGGAGAAAAGAACATAATCTCCTGTGGTATACAGAATTTGGGTGGCATCTTCTGTAATCTTTTGTGGAGTATCTAACATCACAATACGATGTCAGGAAGTGGCTGAACAGCCATCAGGGCAAGAATGTGTCTGTAAACAAACCAGACAAATTGGTGGATATCTAGTGGACAGAGTTATATGTATTGCAGCTGTGCCATCTTTCCAGTATTAAAAAAAAAACAAAACTCAACAAACAGTATTTTATTAGAACTTAACATTCTTATTTTCTTTCCCTACTATTTTATGTTAGGAATTGGAACTTTACTTTTAAAATCCCAATACAGGGAAGAAATAACAGTAATGAGGTTAGATTTGATAATTTCATATAAATGATGAACAGGATCCCACATGCATTTGAAATAAAACTGATTGAAATTCATTCTAGTTGTCTCCCATTAATCTTAATTGTAATTCTCTATTTCACTTTAATAGGTTGCTAGACTTTAGGAAGCTGTTATTGTTCTTATGTACTTGATTGTTTTTTAATTCATGAAGTTTTTCTGAGTTCTGCATGTGGAAAGGAATGTGAACACTGCCATTTTCTATATAGGTGTGTGTAGGCCAAGCAGGATTGCTGTGATTCAAAGCAAGTAGGGAAAATGCAGAAAGTTCTGCTAAAGAGCAGAGTTCTGTACCTGGGAGAAATTTGATGGAAGGCTTTTGTTTGTAGTACAAGTTTTGAAGCAAAAAATATACCTTTCTGTCCACAAAGAACAGGTGAAACAAACTGACCATAGGGCTGTGCATTGCTTCAGAATGCTGTGCTCACTTTTTTAATGTCCAGAAGGAAGATTTGGCATTTGTAATGCAGAACTTGGAAGGACAAAAATCTCACCCTTTCTGCTTACACTGACTTCAAGGAGAATCGAGTGCTCTCCACACCTTGCAGGACTGAATCCTTTGTAAACTTGCTCATGATTAATATATGTTATGAATATCTATTAAATGTTACAGTAGGTTGATAACACCCAGCCATATCACTCATTTATTAAAAGAAACTGCTCAGTCAAAGTCTGAATAGGGAGGTGAGAGAGCAACTCAGCTGTACTTAGATTGATGATACTTCTAAAAATTGTCCAAGCATGTGTGCAAGAACCTGTCAAACTAAGAGTTTAATAAATGAGAAAGTGAAGGACAGGTAACTTTCCCAATATACAAAAGTTGTGCACATGCACGTGCATGCTTCATTTATTCCCTGCTTCCTAGCAGGTAAACAACACAGAAAGAGAGTCTGTTTGCCATTTCTGAGCTAGATTGTCTGGAAAAGAAATTTGCCAAGTCAGTTATTACTGAGGCTGCAGCAGCATGCTGCGTGCCATCAGCAGATTTCCACCAAACTCAGCATTGTGGTTCTTGCCTGTTACCCCTAGAACCTTCTCCAAGAGCCTGGTCTTCTGGGCAGCATCAGCCAGAGGTGAATTTGCCCCTGGGAGGACAGGTCACTTCTGAAGAGAGAGAGGATGAGCAAGGGGGGGTGAAGAAGCAGGGGGAGATGCAGAACAGAGGCTGGGGAGCAGTTTGAGCCTGTGTAGTTGCCTGCTCCAGGCAGTCTCACCTTTCCTCCACAGTGACAGCATCAGTCCTGATTTTTTAGGAAATTTGCACTTTTCAGAGTCTGTTGCCCAAGTTAATTTCTGATTTTTATTTTTTTTTTATTTTTTTATTGTGCTATCCCTTTTTACACCAGAATTGGTAAGGTACCATAGCACTATAAAACTCTCGAGACAACAGGATATGTTAGGTATCAAAACATTTTCCTCCCTAGGTACTTTGGAGTTGCTTATGGTGAATATTTGTTAAACTAAATGATCAATACATTTTGAAAAAAAATGAGCCTAGTACAGGGATAGAAAACTACCTTTAGCTGCTTGCATGATGTGGAACCATCATCTTAACTCCAGGCTTCGATCATGTAAGTCTCTGAGAGCAAAATATAAAGCACTTGGAAATAGCACTCAGCTGAAAAGGACTGTTGGCTGAGTTCTTAGTACCTGAGCACTCCATAGAGAGTCTTTTCTGTGCAATCATCTGCTTTCATTTCTCCCTCATAGCTACAGAAGCTATTCCATTTGTAATTACAATAAGAGGTTTGACACAGCCCACATTTCTAATAAACTGCTACAATGCTTTTTTATCAACTAGTTTTTTTCACAGCTAACCTCTTGTTTCACAACATAATTCATATGTTAACACTGCTCATAGGTTACTGGGTAAATGTCTGGGAGTACTACCTCCCTGTGTTCCACATTGTCATTTTGACACTATCAGTACTTACATGGTTGCAGCTTGGGCATCTTTGCTTAGTGAGTGGGCTATGGATTTTCTGTAGTAAAATGTGGTATTGCTAGATCTTGGGCATCCAGAATTCTTTTTTAGAATAAAATTGCAAAGGCTGAGTGGCCTTTCTTTGCATTAATGTCTGTTTTTGACACTGTGGCTGACATCTGGTGTCTGATTTAGTAGGATGTGTTAGGTGGCTGGCTGGAGTTGCTACCCTCCAGATGTTTGTGTTCTAGTGTGTGTGCAATAGGAATGTGTTGTCAACACTTTAATCTGGCTGGTTAACCTTGTATTTACTGCCCTTTAAAAAAGGGAGGATGTTGTTAGGGCCATAAGAGCACCCAAATGCCTCTATTGCCATTATCACCCATGCATGCCCTGCCTATGGATAAGGAGTTCCATTTCAGGTCCCCACTCCTGACTGAGAAATTATGAGGGTTGCTCAGAATCCTTCTATCTTGACTTCCTGATGGGATTTTCTGGGGGGAATATCAGACCTATGCTCCAGCCAGGTTCCCATCCCTGCCTGCCCCTGTTCCCAAAAAGGCCTTTCTGCATAGACCCCAAGTCTGATTTATTCACCTTTCCCTGGCTGGTTGATGGCTGCCCCAGTCACCAGGCTTCCTCCTCTCAGATGTGGTGGGTCAGCACCTTGGCAGAAGAGGACACTGGCTGCTCTGTGTCGTTTTGGCTCCTGGGGGCTCCTTTTCCCTCTGGGAGAGCCCCAATCCCCTGTAGGCAGTATTTTCTGCCTCAGTTGGCTCAGGCAGCTGGTCATTATATAATGACCTCTTTGAATTGCCTGTCCCAAGTCTTATTGGCAGGAGCAGGAGCCTTTGATGATTTGATAAATCCAAAATAGATGAGGGTCACTTCACGGTCATGGTCAGGTTGCCTAGAAACATCTGCTTCCTGCAATGGCATTTGGTGCCTTCTATGGGAAGGTGGATTTGTTGGGGCTTGTGACGTATTTAAAGAGTGTGAGTCATCAGCATCTGAAAGGACTTCAGTGCCCTCATGTTGGCACTGGCAGTAAATGTAAGTGAAGACAGTATGCTGAGCCACACTGCAAACATTCACACCATTGTGCCTGCAGAAGCACTGGAATATCTCAGCCATCACTTCTCATGGCTCAGTTTGTCCCTTTGAGGGTGAGGAACAATAACTTATTATCAAGTTCTGTGAGATATGAATAATGTGCTATTCTTGCCTGTTAACTCCTCCTGAAATTGCACTGTGATTTCTGCTGCACACTGCTGCAAGGTAAATTGAATGTGTTCCTGGGAAAGGGAAAACAACCCCAAACCAAACCAACTGCCCTCAAGCAAACGAAATGAATTGTTTAATAATTTACCTTGATGGAAGAGGCACATGGATGGGAAAAGCCAACCAGTCAGGGAAAATATCAGCAGTAAAGAACAGCAATCAGTGTGAAATAATCACCACAGTATCTGAGTGCTTGTTCCAAGTCCAGAATTCTGCATCAAGTCTCAGCCTCCACCTGGCAGCACAGAGGTCACAGTGTGCCACTTTCTGTCATCTTGGCATTAACTGCTTGAGTGAAAAAATGTAATGAGAAAAAAAAGTCCAAGTCTGGGGCATGTGCCATTTGTAAAGGAAGTATCCTATTCAGAAAAATTACTCCTATTCATGTAAGATGTAAGCCAATGTTAGAAAAACTTCTAGTGTAGGTTACATAGGAGGCTGTATGATATAGTTTTCTTTAATAAACCAAATTTTGCATTCATCAATATGGATTTCTTGGCATGCAAGTGGCATTCAGGAGCACACAAGGGAGGGGAAAGGCAGGCCAGAACAGAGGTGAGGAATGGGAGGAAGTTGGCACTGACACAAATGATACCAAAAATGCTGATTTAGTAAGGAAAAATGTAAATCATTTTTCGTGTCTTTTGAAGAAATGTGCCCAAGTTAAAGCTGCCTTGAAGGCATGTGACCCAGCCTGACATTGCTTTGGCAGCAGAGTGTGAGGGGTGTGGATGAGGACATGAAATGTCCTTTGATGGAGAGTGCTCACCAGCAGCCTTTCTGACAGCAAACAGCAACACCAGCACTTTTGAAGAACCAGTAATTTCTTCTGTCTCTGGACAAAGAGAATCGGGTATAATTTGTTAACTGTGAAGAAAAATGGATGTAATTTTCCATATATGGTGGTATTTATCCCCTCATTTCTTAACAATCAGCTAAATGTAGCACTTATTCTAAGAATATAATGGTTCAAATCTTGGGCATTTTTACCTGAGACAGGCACAGACACAAAATTTTAACTTTAAAATCATTATTGTCAGTTTGAGCCAACAGTTACCACTTCAATATGCTGAGTTGCCCATAAAGTGACATCTCTGCTGGGATGCTGTTGAGCACAGGAGCTGTCTAAATTTTCTAAGTGTACAAGGCCACATCATATAGAGCCTCTCCTGCTCCTAACCCTCTTCTGCCTCTCCCCAAGCCTGGTGTGAGCAGGAAAAGCCCTCATTTCTCACCAGGATACAAGGCCATTATACTTAGCAGTTGGATACTTATAATTTCAGGTACTTCTTGTGCTCACTTGGCTCTATTCTTTTGGTCTTCTTTGTTTTACAACAGGGAAAAATGCACTTTTATACAGTAGAGCCCTTTGTAAGTCTTTTGAACCTTGGCAGTCCTGTAGGGTGCATCACTGTAGAAGTATGTATGATTTTCTGTACATCTGGGCTGTATGCAGCTAGCAGAAAGCTCTTTTTTTTTTTTCTCATGCTTCTGCTTGATTTCTGCAGCACAGCAGCGCCCATGCAGTGCTGCAGCACTTCTCCATCCTCTCAATTCAGATGTGAGTGGTAGGATGACCTTGTGGCCTTGTGCTACAAGTGTGAAGAGTGCCTGTTCTGCTGGGGGAGCAGGGGCTGCCCCTCTGGCTGAG
Source organism: Oenanthe melanoleuca (assembly GCF_029582105.1). Taxonomy (NCBI): domain Eukaryota; kingdom Metazoa; phylum Chordata; class Aves; order Passeriformes; family Muscicapidae; genus Oenanthe; species Oenanthe melanoleuca. The sequence goes on from NC_079336.1 coordinate 35,169,321, forward strand.
CTGGGCCTGGATGATTTACCTTTTTCACCTGCCTTTGTCACATTCCTTTTTTGAAATGCAGCATTTGTCAGTGTTAAATGCTCTGAGGGATTGTTGAGCCCAACCATGTTAATTATGGGCCTGAATTTGGACCCAAGCTGGAAGGATTTCAGTCCCAGTTTAAACTGAACTGGACTTTAAGGCTGGATTGAAGATGTGCTGGTACAGCTTGTACTTGCAGGCTGCTTCAATTTCTGGAATCCCTGTCCCACCACACATGCTCAAATCTTGCTTTCCAAAGGCTGGAAAGCAGCAGCCACTGTTGGATGGGTCAGTTACATTCTGCAACAGCAGTTCCAGCCTGGAGAGCTTTAATTTCTCCTGGTGCTTTTTGTGCAGCTGGAATGCTTTATGGACCACCATCACTATCCACAGCCATGGCAGCAGGGGAGTTAGAAATGGCTCTTTACAGAGGCTACCTGCATCCTTCTGGGAGAATGGCTAAATTTCAAGGTGGCTAAATTTCAAGGTGCCAAGCAAAGAGCTCCCAAGAGAGGCTCAAGCCAGCTACTTGCTGATATACTGTTTTACCTTTCTGGATCTGCCCTTTGCAGTTTCTTCATGTGCTCCATTTGGGGTAAAACTGACCCTTGAAGAGGGAGTCTGGAGTCCACACATAACTTGCTTCTTTATTTAACCTTGTGCTGACCAGTTACTCAGGAATAAATTAAATCCCTCCTGAATTCTGCTTTCCAATATGTATAATTTAAAAACCCAAACGAACTGAGACCTTTTCTGTTTTGCAGAAACCTTAATAACTTTTCATAGCCTCTAAATTATTGGCTCAGAAATCTATTTTCTTTCTGAAGACTTCTGACTTTTAATAATGAAGGAACTGCCTGCCCCAAGCAGAGAAATACAAGAGCACTTTCTTTTTTGGTTATTCTTCAAACATGGATATCTTTAAAAAAAGGTTAATAGCTTGTGACCTGAGTATATCAACAAGGAAGCTTGCTAGTATCATTTGTTTAGTCCTAGGTGGAAACAAATTTTTTATTTATCTTTATCCTTCAAAAGGGAAATTTGTAGAACCTGCTTGGAGATTTAGGGAGATGTTCACTGCTTCATTGCCAATTTAACATTGCCATTTAATGTACACAGTATGTGGGCTTCTCTTCCATGTTTTGCAATAGATGTAGAGTAAGAGTCATAATATATCACTTTCACAAGCAATTTAGCACAGCATAAGGGAGGAAATGTAGCTGTACTGTCTTCCTACTTATTTTCTAATAAAATTCTAATAGATTTTACGTTAATGACACAGAAGATGACATTTATATCCTTTCTTTTTTTTTTTTTTTTTTTTTTTAATCTGCAGCACAATGAAGCAGAAAGTTATAAAACCAGATGATAAGATAGTGCACTCCTTGCTTGTTCACAATGAAGTACCATTATAAAGTGCTGGTTTGCCTTTGACACCTCACTGAAGTCTCCCTGTAAGACAGTGCCTGGCAGAGCCAGTAAGGCTGCTCAGACTTTCCTTCACTGAGATTGATTTGCTCCTTACTTGAAAGATGATCTGCTTTTACTCTCCCCTGCCATGCTGAGAATTATCAGACTTTTTTTAAAAAGAAGGCAGGAAAAACAACTTTTTTTTCCCTATGGTTAATAAGGGAAGATTAAAAAGATTCCCCTGTTGATAAGATCTAACCATTTATGTTCCTGTGTGATGAAAGGTGAATACTTATTTAAGATTTATTTAGTATTTTGTCATCTCTAATGAATCTAAAGGGCACAACAATTTGTCTTAACATTCTATAATGCAATGAAGCTCATTTTAACAAATAACTATATAAATAACACATTTACTAAACCCGTTGGTTGACTGATCTTGTGTTTGAGCTGTAAAACATTTTTAATTGATAACAGACTGAATCCAAAATAGCAGAATAGATTCTTTCTGTATTGAAAAAAAAAAAAAAAAAGAGTTTAAGGCACTTGTAGCTATGTACATATGTTTCTGTAAATCTGCTGTGCATCTGTGTAGGGTCTTGTTTCATGTCTCTCAAAGTAACAATGAATATTGTGTCTGATAACTTTGAACATGACACTGGACAATACCTACTTTCATGTTCTTCAGAATTTAAATGAAGCAAATATCACAATATTTTTTTAAATGTCACAATGTTCTTTGATTTCCAGAGGCAGAAAAAAGAGTCTATGTCTTCTGATAATTTTTTCACTACAAACCAATTCTTGATAGAAAAGATTGTAATTTCTGTACAACAGAAGTAAAATAATATTGTGGCTGGATTTGATGCCTACAGAATCATCCAACCTATAAAAGAAATTGTGAGACCTTAGTGCTGTCACCCATGACTTTCTTTTCAGTTTTCAATGGATGTTCAATGTTTCTGTTCAATGTACATGATCTTTAAGCAGGCTTTTGCCTGGTACTGTGAGTTGGCTCATTTTTGGACAAGAAGAAGCAAATTAATAAGAAAATAAGAATACAGCATAAGAATATGCCCTGTGGAAGGACAACTCAAGCTTCCCATATAATTATTTCAAATCATCTCTGTTCTATGCTGTGCCTACCCATGGGCAGAAGTAAGTAGAATATCTGATTTAGTTTCTCTTTTGGAGGATATGCTTTCTGCAGCAGCTCAGTTTGACTGCACGGAGTCCAGAAGGACACAGCAGGGGTGCCAGGCTATCATTTGTACCTTTCCTCTTTTGAGGCAAGCCCTGAACAATTGAAAAAGGCACTGTTTGTATGCCAGTGAGTTTACTCAAAAAAATCCAAATCAATGGCTTTGTCGTGGTTGGAGTGGGAGCTTCAGACAAAATCTGTTGGAGAAGTTCTCCCATTGGGTCACAAGGTGCAGGAAGGACCCCCTTGCTTTTGAACTCCTCTCAGACAGGAGCCTTGGTGAGACTGGATCTCCCCAGGCTCAGTCAACAGCTCATGTCTAAGTGATTATACAGGTGTAATGGAACTTTTATAAAACTTTGTCCTACAGGATAAAAGATGGCCACTCAGATATATTTATATAAATAAAATGAATTATTTATTTGAGCTAATTAAAAATTATAATTATTAGATTAAAAAAGGAGCTTAATCAGAATTATTTACTATGCAGTATGGTATAACTACTAGTATAGTGCTTTCTTTGAAGCAATATTGAAGCAATTATATTAAGGCAATTATATTGGAGCAATTATATTAAAACTAGAAAAACCAATTATTAATGACTGAGAGCAAATCTCTTTCTCTCAGCCTCAAAAAGTAACCTTGAGGGGCATCCCCACCCAAGGGAAGGGCCATCACACACCTTGGGGATGCATGATTGAGGGCCTCACCATGCAAAGTGGGACTGGCCTTTTATGGTATAAAGTGCCATACACCTTTTTAAGATTATGCTTTGTCAGATTTACTCAGCAAAAAATGCTTTGTGCTGAAAGAAGGTACTAGCAGCTCTTTGGTTTTTACTGCCAAACACTTCTGACTCTCACTTTTGTATCAGTGCTTGTATTTCCTTGCTGGTCCCTGTCTCAGAGATCTTGTCTCACACATCCTTGTGATGGGGTCTGATGGTTTGGTCAAACTGACCTCAGCATTCACCAACACTAAAATCAGCAGACCCTCCTTGCTCCAATGAAGGGCAAGCTCTCCTTGCCCAAGCCATCAGCCTTTAAAAAGATACAAGTTCTGAGCTGCTGTATCCCTGTTCAGGCAGAGCATCCTATTACAATGTTCTTACTCAGCTTGAGGTATCTGACCAAAATCTAGTACTTTTACTTAACTGTGTCTGGCTTTGGGCAAGACCTGAGTATTTTTAAGGAGTGTAACACTGAAATAATTCAGGGACATTCACATTGGTCCCTGAGGATGGTACTTTTGCAGTATTATCTGGTCTCTTTTATTACCTCTTTCTGAAGATGAAAGGAGTTGTTTCCATATCTGTTTCTCTCAATAATCTACAAGAAGTCCAGACAAGTAGTCCTCAACCTCTAGTGGCTGAGATTTAATGTTAGATGTCTGTATTACAGACTCTACCTAGCAAGTCTGTTTTGCTGTGACTCCCTGAACTCATTTAGCATTTCCTTTTCAATGAAGCATTCTCAGAAGTAAAATACATGAGGGGAAGCTGGAGTTAAAGTGCTGGAGCAGAGGAACTGAGTCTTCTTCTGTGGTGGGACTCCAGGGAGTCTTCTGCTCTGCCTCTCTGTGTGCTCTCTCAGATGTATATATTGTTAGAAACAACAGATTGAATGCATTAACCAGGACCTTTAACTCACCTTGTCTAAAATTCTTTGTTCTCTATGTCAGTCACATTCTTTGCCTACATTGGAGCAGTATTTTTTTAAAAGGAAAAGAGTACAGTGAATGTTCAGCTGAATAAGTACTACAATTTTGTCATAAGATATGTTGAAAGCTCTTCAGATGTTTTAAGAAAATAATCAGAATTCAGAGTGTATATTAAATTATCAACTATCTAATAAGTGTGCTACTTCCCAGCTGGGATCCTTCTGGTACATTCATTCATCTTCAACTGGTATAATTAAAGATGAAAGGTGTAACACTGATGATCCTTCTCTAGAGATCTCATCAGTTTAATTCTAGAACTATCAATGGAAAGGGAATATCATATAAATTTTTCAGACTTAATTGGACACCTGCTGGAGGTCAAGCAGAACAACCAAGGTCTACTGAAACAGGGATTGCCTTCAGTAGTTCAGTAATTTGGTAGGAGGGAATTTGGCAAGGCAATACAATCTTTGTTTCATATTTGCTAAAACCAAGTTAGATTTGTCTAGGAAAGAAATGGAAAACAAGAGGAGCATACAGGAATGTGCTTAAAATCTCATCATATAAACTGGTGACCTCATGCATGGAGCAACTGAAGTAAAGAATGCCGTGTCAGGGTTGCATTTAATTTCTTCCTACTGGTCCCACAAGGGTGTGCAGGACTATTTCTGGTGTAACACAACTTCTTTATAAACTTCTATTCAGAAAGTGTGCTGTACTAGATGAGTGAAAGAACAGCCTTTGTTTCTCTCAGGACTGATTTAAAATCACATCAGTGTGTTTTGATGTAGTGAAAAAAAAAAAATGACTCACTTTAAAAATAATTTTTTCTATGGTGGTGTCAAGAATACTTTTTCATTATGATGATGTCATCAGATCCACATATCCATTTATAGCTGTTTTTTAAATTGCTGTTTCCATAAATGTATATGACTGCCTTGAGGGTGTCTATATTTGTTACAGAGCTTGTCTCAGGAATCTTGGAGCAATCTCCCAGTCTAATTAAGAGTGCTTTTATTAAAGCAAAAAGGGCTGTGCTGCTAACACTAGAGTTTCAAAAATCATGAGCCAGGCCCCATAATTTGAGACTGGTCCCCAAATGTGAATATTTGCTTTTTAAAAGAGTATGTTTTGGGCTCAGTGTTAATTTTTTAACTCCTTCTGCCCCCTCTCATGGTTTGTGTGTGTGTGTTCATATATGTGCATGCATGTGTGCTGTAATTCTATAAAAAATGTCATTTCTTCACCACAGGTTTAGGAAAAGGCAGTGCTGGTCCTTTGTCTCATTTCTGTCAATCTGCCTACCTTTCAGCACCCAAGAATTGTTGCTCTACAGGTCCTCCTGTGGAACATTAAATTACTCATTCCTTGAGAAGGGGCCAAGTTGTAGTGTCTAGTGTTCTTCTTCTCCAGCCTGGAAGGGAAAGAGATGGGAAAAAAGAACTGAGGGAGTTTTCTGAGGAAGGGACAGGTATCATGACTTTCCAGTCCCTTTGCTACCCAGATGAGAAGTTTATCTCCCCAGAGCTAGGGAGCTACATGCATCAAGATCTGATGCAGGACTAAAGTATTTGGATTTATCTAAAGCTTAAACCTTTAAAGCAAGGATCTTCCTTGCCCTGGCTACAGGACAAAGCTGAGATTTGGTGATAGTGGTTTGAATCCACATGCTCCAAGAAACAGGACTTATTATGCAGTGTTTTTCTTCTGTCAACATTGCATTCAAGTTCTCTATGATAAAAGATGCTCAGCTCTGACACTGATAGGTACAGTATATATCAATCTTCCACACAAAATAGAATGAAGGAACTTCTGCTTGGGTAGAGGTTCTAATACAAGACTTAATCTTTGCTTTTTTTAATCAGTTTCCTATAGCTTAACTAATCCCTGGAATAATTTATTTCAGTTATCCCTAGAATTTCAATTAGTGAATTACCATAAGGCATCACCACATCCTACAAGGCAATTTGAATGTTTTGCCTTGGAAATGTCTGTGTTACAACTTAATGTAGGATGTGTTACCTGTGAATGGAAATATTTTTGATTTCCCTTCTCATGGCCATGACATAAATAAAGAAATCATTCAACAGTCCCCCCCCAGGCAGCAGCAGGAATCTGCCTCACCACAAAATATTCTTTGCCATGGCACTTCAAAGAGGTATTATACTAATTGAGATGGTTTTTTTTAAGGGATAAGAAGTTTTCAAACTTCTTTTCAGATTCCTGTAAACATTTCCTCATACTTCAGCCTTTGCATCATCCTCTGAAATTGCTTGGCATCACTGCATATGTTCTTCTACTTGCAATCCTCTTTAAAAAACTTATCCTTTTCATATCAGTTGACTCAAGGTCCCTGGGTACTTTTCTCCCTTAATGATATTTGTAACTTTTGAACATTATCTAGGAATGAGTAATGAGATGTGCCAAGTTTGACCAGACATTCTAATAAGCACATCTGTCACTTCATTTTAATTTCTCAATTTTGACTCCACTGTTTGTAAATTATGCATCCTTGTTGACTGGGCCAACAAAAAAGACCACATATCCCCATTCTTAGCTCTTGTTTGCACATCATCTACATTGCACTTGAGCAGTGAGGTTCTCAAGCACTCTTCTCTGGTTATTAAGGACTATATTTTTAAGGCAGAGAGACTGTGTGTTGCTCCAGTGAATCTTTGGAAAAATGCAACCCTTAGTTCAGAGTGAGATCTTCTTCAATATTATCTAAATACAGGCAAGCCACCTTTTCTCATCATCCAAGCTTCACCTGTAGCTGACAGATAGAGGAGCAAGCACCATAGAGAGGGGCACATTTTTTAATTAAAGACAAGAGTAAGCAGGAGAAATTCCCTGTGCAGATACCCATCCTTCCCTTGCATCTAGGTAAGTTGTGATATTCTGGTTTGCACACTCTAACTTCAGACACACATCAGGCCTATGCTTTCAGGATCTCCTTTTCTTGCACTGAGCAAATTCCCCTGGACGGACATGAGGGATCCCCAGGGCCAGCCCCTCCTGTCTCACCAGTGCATGCACCAGGTACCAGGTTTCTGGGAGATGTTGAGGGTGCTTTATTGCCTGCATAGAGTCTTTGGAGTCTGGAACTTCACCTCAATAAAAGAAAAATATCTTTTACCTGGAAATGGTGCTACTTATGTTTTGTTTGTTCAGGACGCAGGTGTCAATTGTTAGCAGTATGACTTGGCTGTATGGACCAAACACCATTCCTGATTCATAAGCCTCTTGTGGAATGGCATAGGGATTCTGCACAATTCCCCCAGGTTCAGCCAAGCATAGTGCCTCAAAGCACAAAACATGTTCTGCTACATTTTTTTTCTTCTTAACAAAAACAGCCAGACCCTGAGAACTAATATATTACCACAGGCAGGCCAATTGTATTGCTACACCTTAATAGTGCATGATGTATGATTAAAATTTTTTGTTAAAAAGTCTCTGTGACAGAAGTTTTCCTTCTACTGACAGCTTAAGAAGGTGAATTTGTCTTTGGCAGGTTGAAATTCTTCCCTTTGGAACTCATACCTTTTTCTAGAACTCCCCTACATTATGCTTGGGTACTTCACTGCTGCAATGTATAGTGTCAGCTCAGCTCAGCAAAGCTATTGAGTTATTGTACTGGTTAATATAGTGAAATTTATACAAGTTTAATCACATTTATTATCCCTGACAACAATGCAGGTGTTCTGAATGCTAAGTGAATTTTTTAGAAAGAATATAATTAATTTTTTCTTGCCCTGTCCAAAAATGCTTAGTGGTCAGTTCTGCCATGGAAATGTATTTGATAATATGTAAATCTGGCATTTTGGAAAGTAATTAAAAATAAAGTTGCTGTAATTTTAAATTCAGCTAATATCTGTCTCACTACATTCTGAAGTGGTGCTGGGCTAAGTGCTTGAACTAATCGATTTTTAAAAGGGTTTGGTTAGTGATCTCAGGGGAAATAAGGTAGGTTGTATGAAAACATATTAATTACAAAGCCTTCTTTTTTAATGATGCATGCCCTTTTTAGAGTACAATATATTGATGTAGTGACTCCTTCAACTTAAATCATCCAACAAACCTTTCTACTTTTGTCTCATCTATCTTGATGGTTAGCTATATTTATTACAGGATGAAAATAAGATTTTAGATTTTTAGTTATTAGCTATAAAGGATTCCAGAGCAGAAGATTTAATTTCTTTGTAAAAAATATACAACTTCAGCAAATTTTTGCTGACTAGGAAATTCTTCTTTCTCAAAGATTAATATTACTTTTGTGTTCAGTGTGTCATATTTTGCTCTGAAATGTGCAGAAAGTTTATTCATGAAATGGGTTTTAGCCTTTGAATAATATTTTAAATTAGTCTTAGAGTGTCTGTTGCAATTTTGCTTTATGTGAATCAATATTTTCGAGTTTTTAATATAAAAGGAATAAAGGCACCTTTAATGCAGAGATAAAGGCTATGCCTAGCCCCTGGGTTGGAGAGAAATATCAGATTGTCTGGGTTTTAACTGCAGAGCACAGCTGGGAGTGCCTCCAGGGAACGTGGGGAAGCTGCTCCTGATGGGCAGATGCTCTCCTGGAGGATGCTGAGCGCTTGCAGCCACGGTGAGACAGGGCAGAAGCTGCTCTGCAGAGGGAAGGTTGTCCTGTCAGGATTTACTGTGGAGATGGCAGGGGTGGTTAGCAGTGGGCACAGCCTGCTGATTGGAGTGAGACAGAATGCACAATGAGCCAAAGCACTAAGGAGGAGCTGCCTGCACCTTTCTCCTCCAGTGGGTGCAAAAGGGCATGGAGTATCAAAAACCTTGTTTACTTGGGCCAGCCTTGAATATATTAGTTTTGAAACTGAGATAATTGAAGCCTGTTACAGAAGAACAAAAATGTAAAGCTTTGAAAACAACTATTTCTCTTAACCACTGCTCCTTGAAGGACAGACAGGTCCTTTCCTCCAGCTCTGCTTTCAGTTTTAGTGTCTTCCCAGGTTACAGCAGACACTATATAAAAATCTGGTCTTTGATCTTAACCCTGGTTGTTTGTCTGCCTCTGATCCCCAGAGTCTCTGCTTTTTCCACCCTGGAATCTAAAAGGTAAGTGTGCTTGGGGGCAGACCCCCACTAGCTACAGAGAGTTTTCTTTGACCCCAGGAGCACCTCCTCTCACAAATCTATCGGGCAGCTTTCCCCTCCAGCTTCTTAATAAAAAAAGCATGAGATACAACAGTCAGTGAGCTGTGGACCAACAGATAAAATAGAAAGATAGGATCATTTAGGTTGGAAAAGACCTCTCAGATCATTGTGTCCAACTGTTAACCTGCCAAGGTTGTAGCATGCCAAGTCCACAACTAAATCATGTCCTTGAGTGACACACCCATACCTTTTTAAATACTTCCAGGGACAGTGATCCAGCACTTCCCTGAACAGCTTTTTCCCATGTTTAACAGCACTTTGTATGAGGAAATATTTGTTGCTATCCAACCTAAATCTCCCTGGGGTTACTTAAGGCTGTTTCCTCTTGTGCTGTCCCTGGTCACCTGGGAGAAGAGACCAGCTCCTACATGGTATGCCCTTCTCTCAGGTGGTTGTAGAGAACAATAAGGTCCCCTCTGGGCCTCCTTTTCTCCAGACTAAAAAACGCCAGCTCCCTCAGCCTTTCCTCATAGGACTCCAAACCTGAACATACCACTCACAGCCCACACACAGGGACCAGTTTTCCTGCTTTGTGTAATAGATGCAATAAGGACCAAAGGGTGTGTTTTCTTATTTTTAATTTTTTTTTTGGGGGTGTGTGTGTGGCACACATTTCTAAAAGGATGTTTATTTATGAATACTTCCACTGCTAGGCTGCTAGGTGTGGTCCTGAGCTGTCTTTGTGACAAATGAAGCTGCTACTACCAGAGCTAACACTACTTACAGTGCCTAATATTAGGCAGATATTTCATGTATTTTTAATGAAATTTGCAGCTAAGAACCAGGATCTTATGTCACAGGATTTGTCAAAATTTTCACATACCATCAGAGAATGTAGTTTCCAGCTAGAAGAAAATTATTAAGTGAATATTTATATCTGATTATCCTGTTGGAAAGAAAGATGTGAACATTATGAGTGTTTCAGCTACTGATTAGGCAATAGAGTTTTGCTTATGTTCAGATAAATTCTTGAGGTGTTTGCCTGAGTTTAACAAGGTGGTGTATAGGGAGTGGAGTACCTGGAATAAATCTGACAACACACAGGTTATCAATCCCATTTTCAGTGCTGAGGTGGGGATGACAAGAAATGTGTATTTCAGAAGGTGGTTCTGCTAATTTAGCAGCACAGGAGATCCTGTGCCTTCTTTTCCTATTGCACTCTGGCTGTGTGCTCCTGTACATTTCCTTGTGCTGTCTCTGAAGCCAGTCTGACCCCTTGATGAGACATGTCATCTTATTCAACAGGCAGAAAATTATCTCCCTTTCTTTGCTTGCTGAGTGAGCTGAATTGAGTCATCAAACTGTTGGAGCTAGCACAAAGGAACTGGTAAGTACACACAGCTGAGACAAAGGGGAAAGCTGAACCATATTTTTAGTGGTAGGAAGCTGTTAGACCAGCTCAGCACTCTTGTGAAAACTCATTCTCAGTGAAGAACTCCTGTGTCACATTCACTCTGCCTCTGGACTGGTAAAACCTGGATATGTTGCTGCTGAGGCTGGTGGTTCTGCAGAAGTGTTTGCCAGAAGAAAGGTTGTTTGATTTAAGTGGGTCCCCTGATGGAGATGCCATTGGCAATGGGTATTGATGGATTGAGGCTAATTACTAAGTCTTACTTCATAAACTGTTAGTTATTTTACATATTTTTGTAAATGTAAAATTTACATGTGAGCTATATTTTGTTGACACTTGTGAAAGACTTTTCCATTTGCACTTCAAAAACATTCATGGAACCCCTGAAGTTTTTATTAAAACTGCAGATGTATCCATTTACTATATCTGTTAGTCACATGAATAGGATGGGAATGCCTCAGAATCTGCAATGCTAAATAATGTGAGACTTACTGAAGAGAATGCTTGCTGGAAAAATATAAAGCCACACAGAAGTGAGCATATTGTAGAGGTTTATTTTTGCTCTTTAGACAAATGCCAGTGATTATGTCAGGATTTTAAATTTTTGTGGTGTTCAGCAACCGCTATAAATAAACCCCCACATGCAAAGCAAAGCCCAACAACAAAAACCCCAGCACCTGCCTAGGCATTAAAGAAAGGGACACATTTTAAAAACTGTATTTAATACCCTCACACATGGGTCTTATGTGCACTCTTCAAACATGTTAAATGCTAAGATTTCAAGCTCCTAAGAAAGCTGGCTTAAGCACTCCATACCACACTGAACACTCTCTGCAGAGCAGGGTAAAAATGACTGCCTGTTTTCCACTGCAGAACAAATTATATATCCAGATTCAGCTGGAGATATCCAGGAATGGATCAAAACAACCAAAACCAGAAGACTTGAGTGATCTTCCATGAAATGTTGTGCCAAGCAACAGAACAAGAAATATAGGGCAGAAGATAATGCACTGGAAATTCCACCTGAATATGAGGAAGAATTTCTTTACTGTGTGTGTGACACAGATTTCCCAGAGAGGTTGTGGTGTGTCCCTCACAATCCCGTGAGTTGTGCTGTATTCTGACCTGCAAAAATGAAAAAAAGATTTTTTAAATTGTTAAATGACAGGAGATGATGACCCTGAGACACCTCTATAAGCTTTATACAAGAATTATTTTTGCTACAATAATTACAAGTTTATTATGTGAATATCAGGAAGCGGGAAAATAGATTTAAAAAAAAAGTTACTCTGAGTAAGCAGATACTGGGCTAAGGCTGGCCACAAGGGAATATGTGAAATATCAATGCAAGGAGTGTGGGCCAAATAATGGAGGCATTAGAACTGTTAATGTACAGCATGAAGTTAAATATCACAGATGAAAGAGAGGTGGCCATGGCTGGACCAGGGATATATTCAGGGTCTAAATGATCAGAATCAATGAGATTACCTTCACTCAGTACTTGTGATAAACACATCACTCCCCCAACCAAACCAAACAACAAATGCAGTGGATAAAACCATCTTGAAGTCAAAATTATTTTTAGAAAGGTGATAAAAGTTGTAATATCAGAAAAGGACCATCAGACCTTGATTTGGCTATACCTGTGGATCTGGTGTTGAATTCAGAATGATAAATAGCACTGCAAATGTATTAATTTAATTAAATAATAACTTATCCAAGATAAATTAGAAAAAAAATGCTGTGAAGAAGTCCACCACCACTTTATTTATAAAAGCAGTCTTTCACTATTTTACCCCAACAGTCACTGAACTAGTAAATGCTGATGCTATTTTAAGTTTGATTTTGCATGAAGATGGTTAACAAAAGACTGTAACACAAAATTACTTTGAATTGAATGGCCCTGCTGTCCTCCAGTCTGAGTGAAAGAACAAAGGAGAGCCTGCAGAGTTCTCAGTCTGAATGGGAGAGAAGTGTTTCCAAAGGAGATTTGTCCAAGGACAGCAGCAGAGTGAGTTATCCGTAGACTTGTCTGTGAAGGAAACTTGTAAATAAGTCAAACATGGAAAATGAGTTTAGAATTTCAGTCCCAGGAAAGAGAGGAGAAATATATTGGAAATGTAGCTGTGTCAGTGTTCACTTTAAGGGGTACCCTAGGAATGTCCAAAGTGAAAAAAATGAGTAGACTGTTATTGAAGAATTGTGAAAAACAAACCCACAGAACTGCAGATCCAGTATCAATTTTTTGAGTGGTTTTCTCTGTTTCTGAGTGGTTCTACACTGCATATAGAATCTGTTTGTAGGGAAAAATAATCAGATAAACCTATATAATTTAGCTCAGTTCTATAAAGTTAAAAACGTATTTTGAGGGAAATAATAATTAAGGATATCAAAAAGATTGAGGGACCAGATAAAAAGTAAAAAAATGTTACCAGAGTAGAAATCTGCAAGCATATCCTCTCACCTTCTTTAGTATAATGAATTATTTTGAGGCAAAAGCAGTATACTTAATTAATCAGAATTACAATAAAATAGTATATGAATTTCCTATTAGATAAACTTGGTAATGAAGATGTTAAAAGAAAAACCCCACCTGTCAGGAGAGGAACTGTCTAAAAAAGGACATAGACATTGTGATATAAAGTAGTGGGAGTTTATTGTTAGACTTCTTTTGGAGAAGCTAATAGAATATATCTCCTACAATTTTTAATTTATATCTGTGTAAAGGGTCAATGTAAAAATGAATTTTGCTGATGGATTAAATTGAGGAGGCATCATTATTGCAGAAGAGGATCATAATATGACAGTGGCAAAATTGGATGACCTTGAGAACTGTGATCACAGAAAGAGGATGGAATTTAAAATTTGAAATACAAGCATCATATGAAGATTTTCTGCTACGATTTGAGATCTTACCATTAGAACAGAGAGAAGAGAAATCTTGGTCAAAGAATGACACAAGGAGCAGAAATGATGCAATTCTATGGGAAGAAAATTAAATTCTAGGACATGTCTGCTAACAGAGTGAGGGAAAAGTGGATGTGACTGGATGTGATCTTCACTATTACTGTACAACCCAGTGACCTGTGTTTGCAAAAGACAGTTGAAGCCAGAAAAGCTGCAGAGAAAGGCTTGGAAGATTGTGAGGGGAGTGGAGAGAAAACAAAAAGACCTTTTATTTTTCAGCCAAACTGCAGACTCAGGAAGTATTTAGCACAAGCCTGTATTGCTTGAATATATCCTTGTCTAAGACTTCTGGGAATGAAACTCTCCCAGTCAGATATTCCTACATCCGCTGATTTTGGTTCCTTTACTACTCACAGTGGAATTTCTCTTAAAATACAGCAGCTCTTCAGAGACATTGCATGGAGAATTAAAAGAATTTAAGTAAAACAGCATATGTGTAGATGCTTTCATCCTGTCTTGAACTGCCATTAGATGCATCTAAGGGGAAAAAACCTTGGAAAATGTGCAGGGTGAAATCCTGGCTCCAGTAAGGACAATGGTGAAAAGGAATGGTTATGGTGTCCCCCAGCAGTATAGTTAGTTTGAAATAAAGTAGCTTGAAGTAGTTAATTTTTATGGTCATCTGCTCTTTCCACTGTTCACATTCTTTGTTCAAATTTAAAAGTGTTAACATAACTGTTTTTAAAGAATAGAACCCTGAGATTTTAAAAGACAAATATTCCTGGAATGAAGAAAACAGAACAAGTCCTTGTTTTTAAACCTGAACAAATAATTATCAGAAATTAAAAACCCTCACAAATCCTTAAGCACACTTTTTTTTTTTTTTTTGAATGAAACATTTTTAGATTATGGGAGAGAGGAGAGTTGTAATTTTACTATGTCTTTCACTGTCACTCAATAAATTTCAAAGATTATTGGAAGCAGGTTCACACAAGACTCTGTGATTTGTCTTTCGAAATATGCACGAACTCTTAGGACAGTTCATCTAAATCACTTTGAAACACCCAGCAGCCTGGCACTATAATGCAAACAGAACTATTTTATAAATCAGTCAGGAGAGCTCATTCTTTAAAAGATATGCTACATTACTGCAGGCAAAAAGCGCTCTGTTTCATTATATAACAATGACAATAACTCAATTTAAGTGTATAATGACCCAAGTCAGCAGTCCACAGCAACAAAAATTTAATAGGAACCTTATCTAGTTTGCTGACATGTTCTTCTCTAGAAGCCATTATAGACTCTTCAGTATACAAACCAATTGGCTCTAATCTTTAATATTGCTAAGCAGCAGGGGGCAAATAGGCATTTTAGCACAGCTTTGCTTTTCATAAACAGCATTTAAAATATTCACGTGCTCCTAGACACAGAGCTGTATGTCAGATGTTTCTGAAGTTTGGTCATTAGAACAGGCTCTCTCGAAGTAGAGAATTGCTCCTGCACTCCTGTGATGCCCTTTAAAATGGATTGAATGTCACCTTGTGGTGAAGGCAAAAGATTCCAGTGAGGGCCTCCATCAGGAGCAGTGTGATTTCCAGCTATCTCCTGATGTAAATTAAACCCATGATAAAATGAATGGGCTCCAGAGAACCATTATAAAGAAAATCACTCTATTGAATACAAAACCAAACGTAATTTCCTCCCTATTTCTTTCACTAGTTTTCTATATACTGCATGTCTTTACGTGCAGTACATACTAATAATAATGCCTATATTGAGTAGGTTGTAATGGCCACTTAGCTTATGATATGGAATGTTTATTGGGGTAGTAGTGCTAAGATCAGGACAGCAGCAGAGTAAGAAGCTGTCAGGAAACACCACCTGTATTTACATCTCAGTCATGACTGTTAAAAATTAATTCATTGTGTTCATTTAAATGCCATTTTGTTACTTTTACAGTTACAAGGCAATCAGAGGACGTTAAGTATAAATACATTTCTTACTGTTTTGGTAATGCTGCAGTGCTTTAGCAGTGCATACTGGCCCTCCAGAGCAGAAAGGTGAAAACTAGCATGTAAAAAATCTGCTCTCTGCCTGAAACAAAAGCCTTTACACAGAAAGCACTGCCTGAGTCACTCAGTCTAGTCACCTGTCATCACAGATTAGTGATTTTTAGTTTAGAAGGCTTTGCAGCAGATATGTCTCACATCTCCTTGCACACAGGCCAACAAAAAAACCCCCAAATACACTTTAATACGTGAAAGCCAATGGTAAAGGAGGAGGCATGCCCAGAAGAGAAATGGGAAAGAGGAGTGTATGGGCTAAAAGGAGCTGTGGTGAAGGACGTATTTGAGAGATGTGAATGAAAAGGGAAACCTAGAGCTAAGGAATGCAAAGCAGAGGTATTTGGGTATGCTTATGGACCTCCAACCTAGATTAAGTCACACCATGTTTGTCATAGGGTAATGTCACAAACTTCTGCAATAGTTGTACCTTGCCTGTCATGTGTTTGGGATATTAACAACTACACCTAGGCTAGCCAGGATACCCTGTCTTTAACCTAATGGAGAAAAACAGGCAATTTTAGGACAAGAACTGTTTCCAACATGCACATTAGATGGGATGTGTTGGGCCATAAAAGAACCTAATTCTCTCCATTAGTCCCTGTGGTTTCTTTGGTTTAGTTTTTGTTTGTATTTGTATATATCCTGCTCACATGGGCACTTTCTGCCAGAAATGTTATTACAGGACACATCCTCTGTGTCCAACTCATGGAGGCATGGGGCTGCCCTCCTATTCATATTGATATGGCTGTGTATGATGTGTTGTCAATGCTCTGTTGTGAGGGCTCTGATCACCTCCTTCCTTCCTTTTTGTTGCTCAGCTAGCAGAATGAGTTCAAAAGGTTAGTGCTTTTTCAGCCAGTGGTGTAGGAAACAGAAAACCAGGAACTTCGTGAAAAATCATCCTGTGAAAGGAGAATTTTTGGAGTTTGGATCCATTATGTTATGTTATCCTTTTCAGTGGCTGCTGACAGCTTCCTATTTAGTATTGTCAATCTTTTCTAATGTTTCTTGTCTACAGAGCTTGTGGGGCCTTCTTTTATTTTAATTTCCAACTACCAAACAGTTATCTGACACCTTGTGAATGGAACCTGAGGAAGAATGAAGCTGAAAGAGTGTGCCATACAAGGATGTTATTTGACAAGATAACTGTGCTGATCCAGCAGCTTCCAGATGCCAGAAGGGGTAGTTTTGCTCTTGCATTCCCTGTTCCACCACTGCTATCAGTTTTCCCTTGCTTCAGCACAATGAATGGCCAAAGATGGCTTAGCAAAAGCATGTAAAAAAAAAAAAAAATCTCTGAAAAAAAAGGAGAGGGGAAGAGTTCATAGTGCACCAGGACTGCTGAAATTGAGAAGATAGGACTCTGTTGCTGAGAGAAAGGAGGAAAGAGAAACTCATCTTTTGGCAACAGCATGTTTTTCCCTGTCTTACCTGAGGACAAATGTGATAACTGTAGCCAAGCATCTGAGGAAATGAAAAAGAAGCTGCAGTGACCTAGGAATGATGGCATTTTCTCAGTAGCTGGAGCAGGCAGGTGACTTTCACTGCACAGAGTCCTGAAGCTGTACCACTCTGCTGATGCCAGGATGCTGGGAGCTTACAGGGCTTGAAGGGCTGCTCAGGGGGCTTTGCAGTTTTGGTTGTGTGAGCAGAAGGAGGCTTAGAGGCTCGAACAAATGTTTTCCATCAGGTTTAACAAAAAGAGGTAAATGTGGGAAAGAAAGGGCTTGGAGGTTATGTTTGTGTTTTTATTAAAGCAGTCCCACTGTGTTTCCTTTGGCTATTTTTCTGATTCTTCAAGTGGGAACCCTTAGGTAAAGACCATGGTAAAGCATTTTCACTTCTAAAATATAGTGTTGGGCTATCATTAGACCTTGGAGTTAGCCTTAGGTCTCACTGCCTGTGGTTAGGAAGGAAACTTGCTTTACATGCACTAAAATGCCTAAAGAAAAGACACCCTACCATGAAGCTGTTTTTATTCCAATTAAAATGTCTTTTGGTTTTTGGAAACATTTAACACTTTTTACTTGCTGTTCCTTTCCTTATGAGAAGTAGAAGAGTCCAACACCCCTGAAGAGAAGGTGAGCCTGTGCTTCATGGAGAGCCATTTGTTATCAGGTGGTGAAGTGTGAACTTGCCTTGTCTCACTAAGGAAGTTGACAGAGGCAACATCTCCTTTTCCTCCCTGTAGTAATTGCTGTCCTTAGGCAAAATAATTTTCAAAGTCTTGGGAAAGAAAAATTCCTGTTAGAGTAAGACTTACTGATTTTATCATTACTGACCTCATAAGTGGCTGCTGACTGGCTTTTTACCAGCCAATAAGAACATTCTGGTTCCTTTCAGAGGAAGTGGGCTTAAGACAATGTCTGTCATGAGGTAAAACCATAGGCTCAGAGGATTTGACATTGTTTATTTCTCTTAGAACTCATTCATTATGTTTCCCATTCTTTTTGGATTTCAGAGGCTTATTTCAGAAAATGAGCAGTTCAATACTGATCTGTGCTAAAGCAAACACATGGTCCATCTGGTGAATTGCACATCTGTCTTTAGACAATAGAGGGCGATTGGACATTCTCCAAGATGGTATTATGCCCTAGGCTGGGCTTTGTCTTGTGTCTTACTAGTCATTTCAGATTCTCTCCTTTTTGTAGCAGTGTCTTCATATAAAGGCATTTCAGTTTTGAACTTTTCTCTTAGAATCCGTCAGGGAGTTTTATCTGTGTTATCATATGAACACAGACAGTAAAATGAAAATATGGTATAAAGCAAGAATCATGGAGTTGATTCAAATAGTTGATCGTGGGGTTCCTCCTGCACAGAACCATTTGAAGCATCAGGGCCCAAGTTTACAATATCTACAAAGACAGAGATTGGAGAAGACTAAATGATTATGTAATGATGATTAAACACCAAAGCCTTTTTCTAATAAAGAAATGAGCTATGACCTAATTACTACTGTTTGCTGGTAAAGATTGATCCATTTATCATTTTACTCTCTTTAATGGTTAAATTATTTTCCCTCAATTTTCAATAAAGTGGAACTTTTGAAGTATTTTCAAACTTTTGAGTTATCACTTACTGGAGCTCAAGTAGTCACAATTAAATTATGATGACCTGAGAAGTTATTCTGCCATGACTACCTTTGTGCTTTTAGCCCATTTCAGTTTAATGTAAAATGCTAAAGGTTTAATGCCAAATCTTAAGCTTGTCAAAGTTCAATCTATTTCTTGCTGAGAAGTAAGTCAGCAGTTGTGACTGGAAGGCACCAAAAGCATTCACATTCTGGACTAGGTTGGCTCGGTTGACAGAGTAACCTATGAAGCCATAGAAATTTGGTCATGCTTCATCAAAAGCCAGAGTTCCAGCATTTTTCTCTGGTGTCCTGGTGTAAGGCCCCAGAAAACTCACTCAATGAGCCTCTGACAGGGGCTTAGGGTATTTTATGTACTCTGAGTGAGATGCACAGGAGAAATACTGACAAGATATTCTCAAGAGGTCAAAACAACAAAAAGAACTTTAGTGGCAACTTCAGAAAATCAGAGGGCTTTGGCAGAAGTTTAGAGCAGCATTCAATCAACATAAAGTGCTTCCCCAAGGCATTAACTTTGCCCATTCAACTTAGCAAACTCCAAGCCCATCTGATTTCATCTTACTCAGAGCCTCAAGAAGAGGGACTTAGAAGAAAGAGACAGACAGAAAAAGTAGAGAAAAAGCAAGTGTCAGTACCAGTGATTCCAGTGGTGTTCAGCTGGTAGAAATTCCAAGAGGTGGTAGGGTTAAAACACTTGCTTGCCACATGTCCTGTGTTAAATACCCTTTGTGAGCCCTTTCCCTTCCTCCAGCTGGGACTTCCAGCCATCTGACCATTCTGGGGCTGGGCTGGGCTCCAGGAGGGGGATGTGGAGCATTGCCCCAGCGTGCCAGGGACAGGTGGCCACTGCAGGGTAGGACACAGGCCAGGGTGTGTGGGGTATGGGCTGCAGGGCATCACCTCAGCAAAGGCAAAGCCCCACCTGCTGCTTTACCCCCACCCTGAAATGTTTTGAGCTTGCACTCCTTCCAGCCTTTCACATCTGGGAAAAGCTGTATTTAACTCCTTGGGAGGTCCCATGCAAAATAATTTAAATATAGTGGTACTTCTGCTTCTCACACCTGAATTTGAAGATGTTTTCAGAAACAGGACAGCAACAGCATTGTAATGATATGGGTAGAAGTTGAATTAAACAGCACTCCTTCATTTTTGTGTAAGACAGGACATTTGTTTTAAACCATGGCACAGAATAAACAACAAGGCCTTTGACAGTCTTGCCAGAATCCAAAATTTCCTTTCTTGGGCCAAAGGTCTCATGACATTAGTGTTTGAGATTTGGATAGAATCACAGTTGACACAGAATTTGTTTGTGATTCTGGGGTCAGTCTCATATCTGGCTGAAGGGAGATTTCCCCTGCTATTTCAGGGTTTGCACTGTACTGTTTTTACCTGTGTTAGATTCCTGTGCTCCAGATTAAGTGCTGTCCTGAAGAGAAAAGTGAATATCAGCTGGCAGGCTGACAGTGAGCTTTTTGCCATAAACCTTGGTCAGCTTCAGACTATTGATGAACAGCGAGTCATCCTTACTGTCCAAGCATGTGAGGCCCTAAAGGTAGAAAGGTGAAGGCATCAGGTGTTCTAAACTTGTAATGTCTGGTGCTTTCCAGAAGGACAAGTCCTAGCTCTTACCTGGAGTTCAGACACTTGCAGGACACCTGTTTGTATTTACCCAGCCAGTTGTGGGGGAAGAGGATTGCAAATGAATAGATCAGATGATCTAGCTGAAGATTTTGCTTTCAAAATGGCAAGAAGCACATGTGCTTAATTTTAAACACATATGCTTATTGCAATTCCACCAGCATGCTCAGAACTTCATCAATGAGACACACACTGAAGCTAATTTCCACTGCTCCCATGGAGCTGTAGTCTAATCATGTCTGTGAAGTGACCTTTGGAAAAAAGTTAACAGAGTAAATGACAAACTTATCAAGGCTTTATTAGGACACTTTTGCCTCATTTTCATATCTTTTGAAACCTGCAACAAAAATGTTTATTGTTGCCACTGCTGATGAAGGAATATATATTTTAAAATGGTACAATTTTTCCTTAGTATTTCTCCCTTTATTATTTTGAATTTGGTTGAATTCAAATAAGGATCAATGTATGAATTTTTCCATAGCATAAGTAGGTTGAGCTATGTAGCTACTCTTCCTAGATATTCTGAGATTTTGCTAAAAATTGTAGTGAAAATGTTCATTTTCTGAAATGAGAAATGGATGGACTGATAAAGCAAAAAAAGCTTAGGTAGGACAGATGTGGAAGGTATTCAGCTCTTTGCAGAATTGTTTTTCTTGCTAGGCTTGGTATTGTTAGAGCAGAAAAATGAGTGCTATAGGCTTATGGTCTGCTTCTAGCCTATGGTATGTGTCTTTGCTCCCAGGCAAGAAGGAGGTTTGCCTCTCTTGCCACTACTTTTGTCCTCAATCATTTCTACTCCCTTGACCTTTACCTCTGCTGATGCTGGAGTAGATCAGATGCTGCTGTTGACACTTAGAATTTTAGAAAATGTTCAGTTAAACTTTAGACCTAAATCTTTCAACTTAAACTTTAAATAAAAGATGCTCACTGTTAGGTCTTTGGTCCTCTGGAGGGCTGAAATTCATTGCTCCATAAAACTGTACAATTGCAGCCACAATATTGTGCTTCCTACTCCTCTCCTTGTGCTATAGATTTTATGATTTTGCAATGTGCTCTTTGTGCTGCAGCTATAGAAAAGCCCTTTTATTTTCCTTGATTTTGCCAAGATAGCTTAGCAGCAGGTCCTTTACACCCTCAGAGAACTCTGGTTGCGTGGTTTGCCTGTGTTGTTGGCTCCCACCCTGGGTTCCAGAGCTCCCAGGGTTGTGTTGTGCCCCACACAGCACTTCAGGGGACATCCCTGTCCCCCCTGTGTCTCTCCTTTTAAAGGAAACCCAGCTGGATGTGACCTGTTCTGTCCCTGAGGAGGACAGGCAGAACACTGGGATTGCAGGACATGTTAAGAAGTGCCTTCTGCCTTCAGTCTAGAAAAAGCCTCTGGGTTGAGTGTAAATTTTAGCGTTGTTGAAATGGGTGAACTGTTCTTGTGCTCCCCAAAGAAGAGGAGAGAAGAAATGAGGGTAATAGCAGTGAGTTCCAGCACTGCAACAGATCAGTTAGTCTTCTGTCTGTAAAGGTCTGTTTCATTCATCACCTGCAAGATAATTATGTGAAAAACCTCGATTTCTGTTAAATTGTACCATCTGTTTGTTAAAGCAATTTTTTATAGTGTTTCTCCAACTGTAGCTACAATTCCTCACCTCTGATGTGAGAGCTGACTCTCAGAGGCCTCCCACAGACTATTTCTCCTTGCAAATATATTCTTCTTACCATTTTTCATTTAGGCTAAACAAAAGGGAAAAGGCCAAACTTTTGTAGGTCTCTGTGTCTGTCAGACACATACACGAGGGGAGACTGAGACTCTATATTTTGGAATACACAATGAAAAAGAAAAAAAAAAATGACATCTGTTTTCAAGATAATTGATTTTCATACATTTTAAATGTATAGTATATAAAGAGTTAGTATTTTGTAGAATATTGACCAATATTTTCTCCAATTCCATCCTCCATTTCAGATTATATTTTGCATGTGGAATTGAGTATCCAATTAGGTGCAAAACTATGGAAGCAAATTTTTCTGTTACTAATTGCATTGCTTGATCAATCCTCTTGTAATAGTATTGAGAGTCAGGTGAATATGCAATTTATCCTCTATGTACTTAAAGTACCTGAAAATTTAGCTCCATATAGCTATTTATACACACACATACACACTCAGGAATATTTGCTGAGTTTTGCACTGATCAGATGCTTGACTTTAAAATGCTGTCCAGTAGGAAAAAAGAAATTATGGAATTTATGTTTGCTAGTATATTTTGTATTTCTTTCGTAAGAAATCCGAGCCAACATGCAATTCAAGGGAAAAGAAAAAAGCATTGCAATAATAGAGAACAGGAGGTCACTGATGAAACTTTCAAATTCAAAATACAGTAAAGAATAAACCAAATTTCAAATACAGCAGACAATAAAATTTGTTAGGTCACTTTCAAAAGCTATCAAGTTCAAGAAGCCTGACATTCAGAAAAAGCTAAAAATCATTAATATATTTTAGTACCTCCTGCATAGGATCTAGAAGTAGATGTTGCTTATCAAAACCAGTTTTCACACTGTATCAAAAACAACCATTCTAGGAGAAAAATAGTGCTATTTAACAGTGCTATTATTTCATTGTTATTACCCTCAGCTTCAGGATAAAATCTGATGGCTACTGTAAAACTGCCTGGAAGGAAGCAGTACTAACTCCCAGTACATGTGTAAATTTTCTCCTAATTGCTGAGGAATGCTGCTTCCTGCACTTTCCTCCCGGGCAGGGCTGCGGGGAGGGCAGGCACAGCTGCTGGCAGGGATTTGGATGCTCAGGATGCAGCCACAGCCCTGGGCTCTGGCTGCCTGTTCTCCCTGGGGACAGGAGGCGGCTGCAGTGGGATGTGAGCTCAGAGCTTCTCGCTGTGACCAGGGTGATGTGGGGCAGGGGAGCATTCCTGAGAACCTGGCCAATGCCCTTTTTATAGGGTGAAATCCTAGCCTTGTGAAATCAGCGGGATATCTGCCATCTCAGGGCCGGGGCTTCTCCCAGAAGCTCCTGTTGTAATCCGAGAAGGACAGGCAGGCATCGTCGGGACTGCCGGAAAAACCCTCAGCTTGCTCTGGTTTGCTCCTGCTAGGTCCAGTTCCCCACAGTTTTGTGTATGAAGTTTAATTTCTCACTGTGCCTGCAGCCTGGGCATTAGGACTGGGGTTCCTTCATGCCCCCAGGGACCAGCTAGAACTGCAGGAGGGAGCTTTAGCTCAGGCTGCTCCAGAAGGCTGTGCAACAGGACTCATGAGCTTGACCCTCATTTCAACTGTTTTTCCTTTCCCAAATCCTTTCTCCCTTGCCTGGCAGGGTGATGATGATACAGGAGATCTTTTTCCTCCCTTCTCTCCTCCTTGGTGCAGGAGGGATGGTGGCAGAGGACGCAGGCAATGCAAAAGGACAGAGTTTTGAAACACAGGGAAGCACATCTGTTGTTTCTCAGATTAGAATTGAGCCTATAACAGTTGTCTTGACAATTTGCAAGTTGGATTTATAAATCTGCCATCGTAAGAGGCTGAGTTATAAATGCACTGTGCAGTTTATAGAACCTGCCAGCAAAACTTAACTGCAAACCCTTGATTTATAAACCATCTTTTAAACCAGTAATTTTTAGTTCGGTTTTTACTGAAGCATTTCAGTACATGATAAGTCAGAGAAAAAATTTCCATATCCTAAACGGGATTAACAAA
Source organism: Oenanthe melanoleuca (assembly GCF_029582105.1). Taxonomy (NCBI): domain Eukaryota; kingdom Metazoa; phylum Chordata; class Aves; order Passeriformes; family Muscicapidae; genus Oenanthe; species Oenanthe melanoleuca. Next base: position 35,193,559 of record NC_079336.1, read on the forward strand.
TCTTAAATCAGATCTGTAAGTCCTAGAACAGATTTACAAATCATACCAATAAATCCAAAATAAAACTACGTCTTCTTTTTTTTCCCCTTGGCTTACAAATCCTGATTTTGCAGATGCCTGGTAAGGAAGTGATTTATAAAGTAAGAATTCAAAGCTCAACTGTCAGCATGATCAACTCTGAGAGGTCTGGCTCTTACATCTTATCTGAGTGCTTTGATTTACAAGCTGTAGTCGGGCTCTCTCTATCAGAGATTTTCTCCTGAAACTTGGAGTTGTTTATTATGAGATCTACAAAAGGTTAGGCTCTCTCTCCACCAGAGTTTGACTGGCTTGGCAGTGTTATGGAAAAGGTGATACCTAATCAGATTGCAGCTGGCAAAAGTGCTCTGCATAACATTTGGTTGTCAGAGAAAACAAACAGCAGCTGAGCAACAAATTCTTGAAATGCTAATAAGATGAGATCCCTGAGTCTTACTTCTTGCACCTTTCTTCTTGTGCCTCAGTAAGGCACAGAGCCCACCTGCAACAGCTACAGGGACAGAGGTGTAGGTTCACATGCTGCTTTGCACTTGTTTAAGTCCCATCAGGGGCAAGGTGAGACATAGGCTATGCACTTTGTCGAGTATATATGGGCTTAAGCACATGCTTCAGCTTGTGTTTTAGTGCACTGCCTAACAGGATTGCAGCTGATTCTTTTTCAGATTTGAGATTGGATTTTCTTTCTAACTCATGTCAATACCTTTGAAATTCATACAAATAAAAATGCCAGACAATTAAAATACATAATTACAGAATGCATTCTGGAGGCTGAAATCAATGTAATAATCTGTCTCCTTCTGATGAAAAAAAATCTCCACCAACAATCGAAAGTAGCTTCAGTGACAAGAGAATATTTAATTTATGGGATATTTATGTGAATTTGTTTCTACTTGACAGATTAGCTCCCACTAATCAGAAAAGTAATTTAAAAATCACTTTCTATGCTCTAGAGTGATTGCTTTAAGTGCCCATTTTTTCTTTATTGATAGTCAGGATTTTCTTTATCTCATCTAACATGTTTTCCTTCTACCTACTGTTCACCTCCTCTTTATAGATTAAATACTAAGAATCCTTTCACATTAAATAACTTGGTGAATAGCTTGTGTCCATCTACTGTTTGGACTTACTCAGTGGCCCGTGTATACACCTCGTAGTTCAGAGGTTGCTTTCACTATTGTTTGAGCTCCTTGAGAGCTTCTGGGCATCTTTGTATCAAACAGGCATGTACCTGCCAAACCCAAAAGGATGCTGACTGCAGCTGCTGGGAAGGTGTTTAATTTGGGCTGAATTTTATTGAACTATTACTTGATTATTCTAATGTTCCCCCCTAGGCACAAAAGAGACTGGGTGATGCCCAGTCAGTACTTACTGCTCAGTGCTCTGGTCTTGTTACTCCTTGTGCTGCTTAGGACTTTCATGATGAGTTCAAGACTCTCATATTGCAGCAGAATCCATGCAAACCAAGGAAGTCCATTACACTGTTCTGGTAAATTCACTGAAACTCCTTAGAAAATGAATGTAATGTTTCTGATGCAGCTAAGCATCTAAATTTTAGTGTGATAGACGTGATTTGACAGACAGCTACTTGGATTTAAAGAGATGAGATCCAATGTGCTGGTGCCTACTGATTACACAGTGATTATTTAAATCCTTGTTTGTTGTTGGGACCTGTTTACTGAACATAGCAGCTCATCAAGAAGAGACTTCCCAATCTGAACAAATAAATCACGTAATCCTAATAGCAAACAAAGTGTTACAGAAATAATGAAAGAATTCAAGGAGGGTGTGTGGGGGCTGGAGCATGGATGAGTAACTTTGTTGGCACATACATCCCTCACTAGTGCCTGCTGGTAAATTTTCAGGGACCCAGCAACTTAATGGCAGGGCAGTAAGTTGTACTGATAACAAGATATTACATAAAGATAAACATAATTACAACCATAGGTCTGTGTGGTTTATTTTTTTTAAACCTAATTATGATAGTAGTATGGTTTTAATAATGTATGGAGTTGTTCCAGAGTAAGCAAGTATCTATTATGCTCAGGAAAAATGTGTTTTACTTTACTTGTGTTTGGTTTTATCCAAGCATACCAAAACTGTCTCACAAAGAGCTATGGGATTTGAAGAGACATTTGACCCGTGATGAAAAAGAGAACAGGAATCCAAAAATTTGCTTTGTGGCTTTAACGAATCAGAGGAAATCTCACATATGAAATGGCATAAATATATTTACTCTACTACATTGGAGGAATGGGTATGTAAAACTACATAGACAAAACTTATGCAGATCTGGGAAACTGGGAAGTAGAAGTTGTCCTTATTTTTATTGTTGTAGTTGGTATACACACATACATACCCAAAGGGGTGTTTGGATTTTCTCAACTGCATATCAAAATTTCTTCCTTGAAAATCCTTCCCTGGATAAGCTGGAAACCCTGCAGCTTTTGTATGAGCAAGGGCATAGTAAAGAATTTGAAGTGGAGATCTTTTCTGCATTGCCCTGCACTGAGCTGGAAGTGGAGTAGAGCATCCCAGGGATCTTATGTGACATGCCAGTGTATGACATCCTGTAGTGGCAGCTTAGGCCACAGTACTAAACTTGAGAATAGAAGTTTCATGATCTGAGTATACAGTCACTTCAACTGAGTCACACCAAATCACTTCAATGGCCCAGAATTTGATTTCACAATTGTATACTAGATTTAATCCAAATTTGTACCAGAATAAACTGGTACAAATTCTGGCCCATGATATAAATAATACAGATTATCAAAACGTGTCCCTACTCTTCTTGAAAGACTGTATTTTTTCCTTTAGAATATGAAAAATCCTTGCTTGAAAAATAAAATGAAAATATTTATTTCAAGTTGTTCCAATGTGATTTGCAATGTCTCGGTTTATTTAACCAAACCAAGAGGTATCATCTTGGGACAACTCGATGTTAAAAACCATAGTTTTAAATTTTTTGTGTTTTTTTCCTAAACTGTATTTTTCTAAGGCACAACGGTGATTTTCCCCCCATTTGAAGTGCAAATAGCTGGTACCTGGTTCACCTCAGTGGGTCAGCACTCCCTGTCTGAACTGCAGCACAGATTACTTCAGGGACTTCTTGCAGTACAAAATGGGAACTGAGGTTGGAAAGCAGTTCAGAGGAAGTGTGCTGCTTTGTGAAAACGGGGGTGTTTGGCTCCTAAAATGCAGTTCTTATGAAGTGTTGTGACAGCTTACAAGGATCATATTGAACAGTGAACCGAAGTGAAGCATTTGCTTATGGGACTGCTGAGATGTTTTGCCTCAGTTAAAAGATGTATGTTCATATTTCCCTGCAACAATCTTCAGCCTTTGGTTAAAGCAGTTTTCTCCGTGTGTGTGTGTTTATTTTTTTAAAACTCTCTTTGCTTCCACCCCCACCCAAAAAACCCCACCAAACAAACAAACAAACACACACAAAAAAAAGGCAAAAATTATAATTAAAATATGACATTACTATTGGAAAACTGTATTTTGAGAACCTTTCCACACCTACAGCGATATTTGATGAAAAAAATTGTTTTGGTCTGTTCTTTCCACCCTTGTAATGGATAGTTTTGCACAGATATTCACACACAGGCATGTGCAAACACAGACAGCCCTAGCTGGCTGATATACTCAAAGGGAGTCCAAGCATTAAAGATAAGCCATTACATTTTACTCTGTGTTGTAAAAGACTACGACCATTTCTCAGCACAATAAAAAGAGAGATAGGTAAATGTGTTTTGTATTTAACTTTTGAGGTTTTCAGCTTGTTCTGGACAGGAAATATTGAACAATAAGCTATTACTGTTCTCAGCTCTACCCAAACCTACCTCCACGCTCCCACAAGTGAGGGGAAAAGAAGAAAGCTCTTTCTGGCTCCTTAGTGAGAGAATAGCAGCCCTCCATACTATCTTCTCTGTGAGAGAGAACAAAGACTGTTTTCTTGGCCCTTTGCCTTGCCTCCCCCTCTTCTCCCTTGGTGGTGGAAATCATCCAGCTCTCACGTCCCTGCAGCCCCTGGCAGTGAGGAAGAACTGCTCTGGCTTCTCTCTGTGTTAAGTCCCTTGTGAATTAGGCTCAGATTTGATAGGGATTCTCTGTCTTTCAGGGAAAAAAAAAAAAAAAAAAAAGCATGTTATTTTAGCAAGTTGCAAATGCGCTGGTTTACAGAGTTTAAAATTATTGTTAACCTTTCAGGGAGTGTCACAAAGAAGGAAGGAAAGCAACCTTTTATGAACTGATCCAGTTCTTAACAGCTCCTTCAATGAGTCCTCCTACCGGAGGAGATTTAAAGTAAAGAAGAGAGAGACTCCTGATGGGATAAACTTTTTCTTATGTCTTTGAATTACAGGTCAGGCTTTGCATTATAACAATGAAAAAAGAAGTCGGAGCAGGTATTGACTTCACAATGATGTAGATCGGGTTTGTGTACTCACGCAGACATAAATGAGAATTCAAAGCCAGACACCATCTCACAGAGGGAAGAAATGGAAAATTAAACCTCTCATTATTGCATTGGAAATTATAGGATTATATCTATCACCCATAGCATATAACAAATGTTGCAGCCAGCTTTGCTGTGTGGATTTGCAAGGCTCTGGAAACTAGACATTTAGAAATAGTAGTTAAAAAAGGAAAAAGTGCAAGCTGTTTTTTATCTTTGTGACTGCAAGCTGTTTTTTGTCTCTGTGACATATGCATAACTTACATCTTGCTTAAAAGGAGAAGAATTATCTCTTCAGCCTCATCTGTGTTTTAGGTTAGATTTCATTGTGGACTAAAGGAGCAGCTTAATAAAGGCCATATCCTTAAACATCTGCATCCATTCGATCAGTAGATCAAATCATTGCTTCCCTGAGGTGTATTTGACCTGACCCTGCTCTTATTGGCTTCACTTGCAGCAGGGATTTAATTCCTAATGTTTAATTTTCAATTATTAATACTCATCTACGCTGTCAGTTTATTTAACAAACATATAATATTAATCTAATTCAACAGGGTGCTGTTTAAAACTGAGGAAGTTCTGATTTTTTTTTTCACTGCTATCATCAGTTATCCTGAACAAAGCAGACTATATAGAAAAGAAAAAAATCCAATAGTGACATTTAGAGTTCAACAGTGAGCTGCACACAAGATGTCAAGTGTTTCTCTTTGACTTCTTGACACAATAAAAAAGAGACTTAAGAGATTTTTTTTTTCCCCCACTGGCACGTACAAATATTCTGGAGTTAATGTGTGTCTGAGGAAGAGAAGAATTTGACCTAAGTGTTTACTTTTACCATTTTGGATTCTTATCTGTTACAAATGTGCTTCCAAACACGATGGGCTATGGAATAGAGCTGTGCCCAAGCATAGTGGGTATTCCAGGTTTCTCAGGCATTCATGTTCAGTGAATGGAAGGAATTGTTAAACTGCACTAAATAAGAACAAAAGCCCCAGTGAAGTATTCACTTACTTAGAAACAGCTTTCTGTTTCAATCTCCTTATTCAATTACATCATGGGATACTATGCAGGAGACATTGAGCCAGAAACACTTTAATCAAATAAAGAAACTGAAAAGGACTTCTCCTCTCAGTATCATTTTATTGAGATTAATATTGTTATTGTCTACGGTGTCCATATCAAAGAATCTGTATTGATTTAATCATTTCAGGTAAGGTTACAGAGAGAATCCTCCACACACATCCATCAACTTATGTTTGTGGAGATCAGTGCCCTCATACCAGCTTACAACAGCCCAGGGTTTAACTGGTACCTTCAGCCCCAGCCCTTTCTGGATGAGCTCTGGCTGCCTGACTAGGGAATAACCATGGAAGGGAGCACCTTCATCTGAAAAGATGTGGTGCACATACGGTTCCAATGAGACAGCTTTTCCAGCTTTTTACAGCATGAAAGGTGGCAAGAGGCTCTGTCATTGCCCTTGCCCTCCCCAGTGGGGTTGGTGCCTCTGCTGCCAGCACAAGACCTGTTTCTCTGCTCAGGGGACATGGAGGGCTGCCAAGGGTAAGAGATAACCAGGAATGCAATGAGGTAAGGAAAAGCTTCTTGGTTTTCCTCCTCCTCTAGTACATTCATATGTGGTTAACCACGAGCTGGACTGAGTACAATGTTTGAATCAAGCCAGATGCAATAACCCTCAAATCAGTCTGTGACGAGAGGAGAGAGAAAGAAGGACATGATTGCTCAAGTTTGGCAGTGCTGGCTTGGTGTTTCCACAAAAAGTGCTGCACTTTTTAAAAACATGAATGGACTGGTTTAAGCCTTTGCAGCAATTAGGCCTTTGCTGATCCTCATTAGGGGTTTGTCAGCTAACACAGAATGGCATTTGAGAACGTCTGTAGGGTCTGAATGCCAAAATGTGGGGGCTTGGTTTGCATATCTGTTAACAAGTTGCCCAAGGGGATTTTCATGTCTTCTAGGTAAGCCATGTACTCAGTGACAATGATAAGGAAGGTGGCACAGACAGAGGTGTCTCAGTGCTCAGTCTTCCTTTGTTCAAAAGATTTCTGTTGCCACACCAGGGGAGAAATGATAACACACATTTATCAAGGCACTGTGACATATCAAAGCAAAGGTGAGATTGAATCTGGGCATTATCTGACCAGAACATCATCAGAAGAGCAAGCCAACAGCCCCCACGTGTCAATTGTCTGTCAAAGTGTCTGGCTGATGGCTGCAAATGGCAAATACAATCTCTGAAATACACCTCAGTTCTGGAACAATTTGCTAAGGGGAGCAGGTCATGAATGACTTAACTATCACCAACAGTAATCTGCAATTATTACCTCGTTAGGCTGTGTTCTGCTAAAGCCACCCCTGGGAGAAGGAGCAAAGTCAAGGGCACGCCTTGGACAGATCTCCCCCTGCGGATCTCTCTGTGGGGCTACCCTTGTGTTTAGCCTTGCTGTTGAAATAATCAATTGCGTTCATCTTCTAATTAATGAAGCAGTATCCGTTTCATAGGAGCTGCTCAGGCCGTAGTTACCGCAGTTGTGCTCCCAGGACAGCCTCGGGAGTGACCGTGTGTGGAGTGCTGGTGAGCTGGGATTGCGTGCTGCGGGGAGGACAGGGGCATCCTTCCCTCCTCTGCAGTGGGCACCTCTTAAAATGAGAACATACTGAAGAATCTGATCAAAGTGACACTAATGAGACAACATATTTTTCGCTGGTTTAGTATATTATCCATACCTTTCTCTTTTATGATCAGAATTAAGGTTTTAGTTTAAGCATTTGTTTTATCTCAAACTGCAGGAGAAAGTCTATTCTGTACAGTAGGAAAAGTCCGCAACTCAGCGTGTGTGGAGGAAAAGAAAACATTTTGCAACCTTCTTTTATGTTGTGCTGTCAAATATTTTTGTGCATAAGATTTCAAAATTCTGCGGTATCTTGAAAATCTTTAATAAAAAGTGTAACATCAATATTAAACATGTCTGAATAGAGGCTTTATGAGGAGTCAACTAGATGGACAGTTTGATCACTTGGAAAGTGATACTTCCATTTGAAATGAGTCTACCTAATAATTTATTTCTCTTATCAATTAAATTCTATATTGAAAATCAGAAGGAAAAAAAAGCCACGTAAAATTTCATTAAAGCCAACTAGAAATGTCACAGCAAGTTACTGGGGCAGTTCTTCAAATGGTGTAAATTAACCTGGCTTTGCTGAATTACAAAAGAACTAGCATTTTAAGTTCTAGTTATAAAAATATATTTTCTGCATTCATCCCGGAATCTGAGAATAATGTACTGCTTTATTTCAGTGAATCAGGACATATAGCAATAGAAAGTAGCTGAGATGATCAGTAAGGAGCTCTTTGTACATAAAACCAAGTCACTAGACTTACTACTCATTTGCAAACTGTGTAATTAAAAAAAAATAAAGCCAAGGATTTATTTTGCAGGTTTTGTTTGTTTGTTTTGCTTTGTCACTTTCCCCTATTTGTTTCCTTGTTATCTTTGGAAAACCTTAGTTTCAGGTTTGCATTTCATTTGGTTATACAGCTCATACTTTTTTTTGTATAGCATCTCTTTGCTACTGATTGTCTGGTGGAGTAATGTTGTTGTATGGTTAAAAAATTATTGTTCTGTTATGTAGATGATTATAAAATATCTACTTCATATAATTACAATTTTAGACCAAACAAGAAGAAAATTCTGTTAATAATTTGGCATATGGTACTCAAAGCAGCTTCTCATATTTTTTACTCCAGAAGAGAGGTGGTATATAATAATTTTCTAGAAATTAAAGTAACTATTTCTTACTTTAGCTTCCTTATGCATTTGCATGCCAAGTTTCAGCCTGAAACAGACTTTAATGGTTGTGTATGGAGCTCTCAAAGTGGCTGCAATGAAGACACTGACAAACTGAACAATACTGAAGTTATATAAATCATTATGCAGTGGATGTATGCCAGCTGCCAAATGATGGGATTTGAAAGAAAATTCTGTGTGTGCAGCTTATTTCAAACTTTTCTTCTTCGATATTTCTTTTACCTGTCAGTAAAATCTCTCACCTGTCTTGTTGTGAATGTATGAATACTGAATTAATGGACCTCTGTCCCAATCTAGACAGAAGTTTTCTGACAGAAAGTCCTGTTTTTTGGAGTGGCCAGATGTACCAGTGCTTTGTACTGGGTGTACATGTGGGTGTATGTTTGCATTAGCAGCACCATGAACAGAGATGACACTTAAAAAACCTGTGGTGGCTTGAGCTCTCCCTCTTCACCCTGGATCTAACAGGAGAAATCTTTCTTATGAAGGGGCATCTGAACACTCTGTACAGAGTTGTGATAAATTACAGATGTGTAGTAAATTAAATTTATGATAGCTACCTTTGACCTCCTCCTGTATGCTTTACTTATTAATCAAATTTCTTCTGGAATCACTTCTGCTGAACATCTTCCAAGATTTCCACATTTCTAAACTGGTCTGCTACAGCTGTGTATGAATATATGATGCTACATAAGGAGGGAGGAGGTATGAGTCAGAGACCTCGTCAAGGAGAAATATTTCACTGCTTTGGAAAACTGTACTTGACTGGAGAAAGAGGAGGAAAGTTACAGCAGTGAGTAGCACTGGATTAATGTCAGCCCATTTCTTCTAATGAATACTTCTTCTAATTGACTGCATTGTGATAACTGTATGCCCATACATAGACAAATATCAAGATAAAGACACAGTAGATAAATATCTGGTCCATTTTGATCTTATTTTGGATTCAGATCTTAGATGACAAATCAGTGAAGTTAACCTCTGTGCTACTCTCTCTCCTGTGTCCCCATAACAACACTTTCACCCTCAACACACTTGTGAAAAGGTGGCCATATAAACTTGCTCAAAGTGTCAGCTCCAGGAAATTGTGCTCCTTCCTTTCATGAGCCTGTGAAGATAAAAATACTATCCCACCACCATCCATTAAATGCATTCTCCATATATAGAGAATATATTAGAATGATACTACGGATATTGAATTTATCTTCATGAGATGGGGATGGTCTCATCAGTCATGAGTGTCACAACTAAGCAAAGACACAAGTGAATAATGAAGCCACCCTTATCGAGTGCAGATGAATTCAATTTCCTCTGCACTATAATGTCATATTTGATTCAGTGAACTATAACATCTACTTTTTATTTTTTAAGTTGCCCATGGGTTCTATCTTTTTCTCATTCTCCCTCTCTAAAGCTGTTTTCGGGACACATTTTTCTGCTTTTATGCATCCTGCATGTTCTTTTTCCACTGTCTGACATAACAACCACGTCGAGTTCCTAAATGGCATACACAGAATGAGAACACTTACCATGTCAGGTGCCTAAATTCCCTGCCCCTGAAGGACGAGTCCCTGGGATGCTGACAGAACTTTACACACAGAAGTACAGGCCAGTGGAAAATGGGCACGTTCTGGGATATCACTAAGGCTACATTCTCTTATGATTTTTTAAAAAGCGTATATGAGTCTGTTCATTTGACAGACAAAGTAGCAGGAAGGAATGAATTATAGGAGTGGACTTGGGGTTAGGCAGCCCTGTTGTGAACCCAGGCTGAGAGGAGCAAACCAAATGTATACAATATTCTGCAGCAGTGGCTCATGCACAAAAGAGTACAAGGAGCAAAAACTGCTATGGTCTTCTTACCAGGATAGTTTTTAATATGAGAAGAGCTAATCAGAAAGCCTGCTCCTCTCTACACCACAAGCCCCTTGTAGCTTTTTCTAGGAAATGTGCTCATGTGAGCTGCCTATCAGCCTGCCAGTGAGCTGCTGTTTCAGGATGCTTTGGATGCACTGGGAACAAATGCCACTTGCACAGCAGTGCTACAGCTGGGCACTAGACACTGCAAGAAGTGCAGAGGGACAAAGCATATTTGAAGCCTCTCCCACAGTTGAAGTTGTGCCAACATGCTGGCTGCAGACAATTCCAGATTTGTTTTCGGGCAGCTTAGCCATTCACATAATCCTACAAAACCCACGTCTTTCTCCTTAGACAGGAGAATGTGCCACTTAAACTATCAAGGGCAGAGCATGTGCTGTCCCTGGGAAGAGCTTCTCCTGGCTGGTGCAGTTCTTGGCAAGGTGGAGACATGGCCTCTGGCTCAAATCCCCAGAGCTCGCTCTAATTTTTCCTCTTTGCAATAAGGAGAATAAACACAAACCTGTTGTGTGAGCAATGCAGCTGCTGCATCAGCTCTGGGCTTGGTGTTATTATGTACCTAGTCTGTATATTCTATATTGCTTAATACAGAAAAGGGCACAATAGCTCCATTTCAAGCTAATTATAGCAGTAGAAGATTCCATGGGAATGCCTCTCCAGGTTTTACCAATAAACTCCTTAGAGAAACAAGGAAACGTATTCACATTATATTTACCTAATAGATGAGATTCAGTCTATTAGATGAGATATGAAGTAAATTAAATTCCATGGCAGGTGAACACCCTGAGGGTACTGTAGTTTATAACACTACATTAATATTCTGTAAGACCACTGCATGAGCTTAGTACAGCTAACTTCAAAATTAGCTTTACAGGCCACCTGCAGAATTTTTTCTGGTTGCTTTCATAGTCAGTGCTGCAATCATAGATAATTTAACATAAATATTAAGTAAATAATTGGTTCAGAATATTTCAAGGTTAGGGATATAAATCTCATTCCCATTACATGCATGCAAACCATAAAAATACAAGGTGGTGCTTAACCTGGCAATTTGAGTGTCCAATGAGCCATATTCCATTTTTTGAAATAGAAAAGACCTAAACAAATTTTACAGAATGCAGTTATTGAAGGTGCAGAAGAATTACTGTGGAAAGCAGATATTAATTCAGAGCTCTATGTAAAAAATGCTCAGGCTGCTAAAATGGTTGTAATGAGCATTGCTAACGTTTTATAGTGCATTTGTATAGATTTAGTGATATGAAAATAGACTCAAATGTTTTTGCTTTCCTTTTATGAAAGAATGATTTCTGAAGCTGAGTACTATTTGAGGTAATGAGAAAGAGGTAGTAGGTGTGCCTCATTATGGTAGCTGTGGCTATGACATGCTCTCTAATTAGCCCCCAGAAACCTGCTACTTGCAGGTTAGCTAGAAGTAATCATCACAATAACTAGGTGGTGTCTTAGTCAGAAAAGGACATTTACATTTTGAAGTAGGTAAGTAAGTTTTTTTTTCTAACACAGCTCTCTAGCACCAGAGCTTGGGAATGAGATCAAGAACTACTCTTAGATGTCAGACTTTAGGCTGTTTCCAAAAAAATCTCAGCAGTTCATCACAGTGATACTTGAGAATAAGTCAGTAAGGTGATATGTCTGTTGTATGCATTTTCCCAACATCAGCAGGCCTTTAATATGATATTTTTTATATATACCACTTGCATATTTGTCTACTGACTGTAGCATGTCCATGTAGATTCTATTTTGATGCCCTTCCCCCTAATTTGTCCATAAGGATACAAGGAATCTTGTATTTTAATCTTTGCCTTAGACTGTAAATTTGTTTAATTAACCTTCTGTTCCTTTCCAGATCCTTTTCAAAACATTTACTCTTTGATATTATTGTCAAATTGTAACAGGTGGCTAAGGATGGAGAGCTGCAGGTGTTTCTCATGGACTAGACAATGCCTGTTAATGCAAAATTGATCTGAAGTAATTTTAACACCAGAAAAAAAATTGCAATCAGAGAACCTGGTCTCAGAATTTGGATTTGTTGACTTTTACCTGTTGCTTCCTTACCATGTGTAGCAACAGTTTTAGGTTTATTAAGATTTTTATGTGTTCTTTTTATTTCATACCATTCAATGTTGAATCTGAACAAGCTAATTTTCCTTTAAGTAATTCCTTTACAAGATATTTTCACAGGATACCTGCTGGGTATTCCCCTACTGCAGCAGGGGAATTTTATGCAGATACAATTTTTGGATAGCAGGTCTTAAAAGAAAGTATGCAGAGGCATTGGCTTTGGATGGGAAAGCCACACTTTGAATCTTCTAGTCATGATAGCAAAATCCACCAGAGATGGTTGTTAAGACAACATCTGAATATTTAGTGATGTAAGCAACTGTAGGGAATGTTGCTTAAGAATAACAGAAATGGATTTGCAAGGAGTGAAAATCCATCCAAATTCTGACAGTAATTCTGAGAATTTTTAGGAAGAAAAGACAGTGAAAACTTTTCCCATATGTGTGATGGGTGTTTTTCTTTTATGCCCAGAAGTGAGGGCATGTCAGTATGAACTCATAATTATTTAAGTGATGTATTGGTTTGTATATAATTTCTTTCTCAAAATTAAGTTATACCTGTGTGAGGATAGTGCTAAAAAACCACTTGCAGATGAAAGTATGAACATAAAACAAACTTAGAAGAGGAAAACAGGATGGAATTCAAAGGCAGAAGAAGGATATATATAAAAAAGGCAGGGATTACCTTGCTTATTTTGGTAAATTTTTCCTCATATTTTTTGAGGTACTAAGATGTGTCTTGATTACATTTGTCTGTATGTGGTTACATTCCTGACTGTGCATTTTGATGCTATGTGGATTCACACTGACTATTAAAGTTTAATGATTGAATAATTTCAGTAGGGAAAAGTCTACTCTATTAAAGTGCATAGAAGTTCAATAGCTAAAGTCTAAGGCAGACATATGAAGTAATATATGGTGTAACTTTTTGTATATTTGGTTCTTCTTACTGCACCCTAGAGATACCAGCAGACAATGGAGACAATGTGTAATGAATCACAGAAAACATTTGTAAAAATTGTATGGTGAATAAATTTAGTCATAAGGCTAATAATAGGATAAGTGAGAAATTCAGAAGTATAAGCAAGGCAGATGAAACATCTAACAGAACAAATGGATGTAATAATTTTCAGACATGTCAGCTAGAATTAACTCAGGAAAACATTTGGAGCCTCAGTGCATGCCTAGACTAGGCAAACTTTGCCACTGAGTACTATAAAATGGAAAGGAGCCATAAACTGTTTGAGAACAGAACAGGAGTGTGTGTCTGACCATTTATAATCTTTTGATCAAACATGGAGCTCATTTCTTGGAGTCTGGTAGCTTTGGAGAGCACTTTGTCTGTGTATTCATAGACCATTCATAAGGCAGTGAGCCATAAAATGCTCTCTCACTTTCTTGCTTCAGCAGTTTCAACACCTTCCTCTGGGACAAATTTCTCTAATAACAGGAAGTAATTCAATTTTGCTCTTGCTCTGTCCTAAATAAACAGTTCTGACTGCTGTGACTTACCAGATTTGTGGAGGTTGCACAGGGAAGACAGCAAAACAATTTGGAGTTACCAGGTGCCTGTCATGTTGTAAAGTGAGTGTTGTAGGGACTGGCTTGGATATTGATGCTTTGGAGACCTCAAGGCATTGCTGTGCTTCGTGGGATGCTGCAAGTGGTGCATGCTTTGGTTGTGCAGCACCCCTTCCCTGCCTTCCTCTGCCTCCTGCCACCTGCTACTAATGCTCCTGTCACTGCCTGTGTGCTTTGCTGCTTTTAACAAAGCTGGCTTTTACAAACAAACATAAGGCAGGTAAAATTCATTCCAGCAGCATTCCTGCCACAGGTATGAGGTTTCAGCCAGTGCAATTCAGGGGGCAATGTGGTTGGCAGAGGGCTCACACACTGTCCTAGTTTGGATTTTGTACATTTCTTAAAACTTGCAAGGCAGAAAGTTAATTTGTAAAACAGATGAGTTTGTGAAGAATACCTTGAAATGTTTTCTTTGTCTATTTCTTTAACATTTTTTCTTACAGCTGTTTTAGAGCTGTTTCTTATAGCTGTTCTATCTTTGTTTTTATTAATAATGAGCACTTACAGGCTTGAATCTATGTTGCTGCAGAGAAAATGCAAATATATTAAGGGCATGAAAATTGATTTAGAAGTGGAATACTCTTTTATTATATTCTGTAAGACCCAAACTGATTTTTTTGGGTTAGTTAAAAAAAAACAAAACAACAAAACCCTCAATGGATGGGTCTTCTTTGCAAAGCTTCTTGGGAAGCACCTTGTACTTTTAGAAAGGCCACTAGTGGGATTTGTCTTATCAAATCAAGCATTTTCTTCCTGTAGCTCTTTTTCTCTCTGACCTAATAATTTCAGGCTAATCTGCAGGTCTTGTAGTGATTGGGAATTTCAGTGTGAGGTTTTGATACATAACATCCTAACTGCTCCCGAGGATTTCCTGGTTGTAGAAGTTCTGAACAATTCTCTGTTTTAACTGGATTTTTTTTTTTCACATTCAAAGCAGCGGTGTTCATATAATATTTTCCTATATTTTCCTTTTTTCTGCTCTAGATGGCAATGTAGCACTTTTTCTTCCACTGGGAGGCTCATGTTTCTGTAATATTTGTACAAATCCAGCAAGCTAGCAATAGGTATATCTTATTATGTGTATACAGTGCTAGCTGTAATGGTTCCCCTGCCACTCAGCTGTGACTCTCACCCCATTGCTTGTATCCACCTTCCTTCCCTGTCTTTCCTCTGTCCTCACCTCACAGGCTCTATCTCCTGCTCCTGCCACTCTTCTTCCACCACCTTAATTTTTTGCCTGCATCCAATGAGGATAACTGTGCAGGAGACAGCCTTGACTTCTGTGTTTTTCACCTTTTTGGTGCCACTGGCCCAAATCTTTGTTTTTACAGTCTTATTTCCACTTATTTCAGATCCCATCCCCTCTTTGTGTATTTTTTGTTTTGTTTTTGTTTGGTTTTGTTTTGATTTTCTGGAACAATAACTTAATTTCTATGGAAACTCACTCATGATGCACTAATAAAAAACAAATCTTCCAGCTGAGTAGATGCTTTTATTTTCCTTGTGAAGTAGAATGTGCCAATACTGCCAATCTACAATATTGAAATTAGGTGCAGGCTAATAGCATATATTTCCAGTTATTTAAAGGCAGTTGCACTGCATCAGATAATATCTACCTATTATTCTACCTTAATAGTATGAATGGTGAGGGAAAGAATGTTAGACAAATGATGTATAAATTCCTTTCAGGTGGCACTTGAGAATTTAAAGGTTACTTGAGTCAAAGGCTGCTTTGTATTGTTGCATCTAATAATTTTGATGGATATTTCTTCTCTGAATGGTGAAATTTGCTCCATAACAAACTTTCAATTTCATTATGAAACCTCTGCAGACAGTTCTTAGTTTTCAGATGCTCTAAACCTTCTTTTTGATATTAAGGTGTCCCTAGTTACTGGGTCATAAGACATTGTGAACAATTGTTGTCCTTAATTTGGGGGAGATGAGGTACAGTGGAGTGTACACCATGTAACAGAGATATGTAATTATGCTGTCTGTTTTTATAATTTTTCTCTCCTATTGATGCCCATGGTCCTTTTTATTTTAAATCTGCTGCTGAACATAAAGATGATGCTTTTTTGAGATGAGAGCAAGATCTCTTTGTAAGTGATAATAGTTAATTTGGAATGCATTGGTGTGTCTACATTGTGTGGTATTTTCCTCTCTTGTTCTCTGCTTTGTATTTACTGGCAGGGGACTTCATTTGGTGTGTTATTACCTCTTCACTTTGAAACAGGTATCTCCTGCAGCTCTTCACAGTCTGCTTACAAGTGAGTGATTTTGAATAACCAGACAACTTAAGTAACCTGTTCTTGAATGTGCTGAGGAGCATTAGCTTTAGCACAGTAAACCATCATTAGTTACCTTCCTGAAATATGAAAATTGAAAAATGATTAGTATTATTAATTCTATAGCCCTTAACTAGTAATTAATTCTTGATATTGTGAGTGGGCCTTCCTTCCTTTGTATCCCAGGAGAGGTATTTGAGAGTTGCATGTGGTGAATTGTGTAAAGGGGCAGGGGAGAAGGTGTTTTCTGGAGTATACCTTTCCATATGATTTTTTAACACTTCAGGAGCACTCCAATAGATTTCTGGGTTGTGATTCCCTGGAAATTGTGCTTACCATCCCACTAAATCTGCCCATGGGTCTGAGTTGGCTCCTACTGCAATTTCAAGTAATTGTTGATCAAAAGTTTCTTACTTCCACTTGTGACAAACTTTTGATTTAGAAAAATGTTAAAAGCAATGGAAGAAGTAATTAACAGATACAAAATTACTGTTTGAGACAGTGGAAACTGAAGAATGGCTTAAACCACCACAAAAATGGTGGCATTTAAATAGGAAGGAAGGAGATGAACAAGAAAAGAGATATTTTTAAGAAAAAAACTATAAACACAGAGAAGTATGTTTGAAGAGATGGTAGCAATGACACAGGCAGAAAAACCAGCTGTGGCAAAGCATAACAGGAAGTGTATCAGAAGCCACCTTTGTTAGATTGTGAGGTCACTGTTGAGGTCTAATATGTTCATACACAGCACAAAACTGAGTTAGATGCAGCATTGAAGAATGAATGTAAAAATAAATGGGCCATGTCTCAGAACAGGATACACCTGGCAAAAGACATTAGGAGTAATAGGAAATCATTCCATGTATATGTAATTAGTAAGGGAAATACCAATATAATAATAATAATAATAATATAATATAATAATACCAATATAATACAAATTTTCTCCTATGCAGTAAAACTGCTACCAGAAGAGGGCAAGAAGACTTAGGGGGTTGTGATGTCCTTTTTGCATCAGTCTTTGTAAACTGCTTGAAGGAAATTACAGCATAAATAATACCAATTGTAAAAAAAGGTATAATTCAAGTCTAGAGTGGGAAAGAAATTTAGGTCTCAGAAAGGTTAGGTGTCTTCAGGTGAATGGAACTGACCATCATCACCAAGAGATATTTAAAGAACTTGAAAATACCAGTGCTTATGTTTAATATGTGGATGATAACCATAGCACTGAAAAGAGCCACAACAAAAAATCACTGAAAACCTAGAAAATGTTTATATTTATAAAAGGTAAAAGAGGCCTCCATTTAAGTTCAGAAAAATGCTGGAACAACTTATGCACAAACATGTACTGCATTCACCTTGAAGATAAGAAAGTGTTTAGCAACAAAAAAGACTTGGGAGGGAAAAGGAAAGTAAAGAAATTCGGTATCTTTGTGTGATAACAATCACACAATGGATAGGATAGGATATAGGATATAGGGAATAGGAAATGCATCTCTTCTTTAGATAAACATGGTCTTCACAAAAGTTCAGAAGGGAGATAATGAAATTGGTTGATAGCCACATCTATACAGCAACTCTTTGTGGTTATTGTCTAAATAGAAAGATAGTTCTAGCCAGAATTCTTAGGGCCCTTTCTGGTCAGTGTTTATTCTGAACTCTACCAATGCTCTGAACTTGGTGTTATCATTAAGCTGGAAGGCACTGCAAATCCTCTGGAGGACAAAGTTGGAATTCAAAATTATCTCAGTGAAATGATGAAATAGTTTCTAATAAAAACCTGTAAATCAATAGGGATATTCAGTTAGGCAGTGATAATCGCCTACACAAATATGGGATGGGAAACAACTGATTAAGCAACAGTCCTTCAGGAAAGAGTCTGTGAATATAGTGATAACAACCTGAGCAAGAGTCAACAATGTCTTGCTGTTACACAAGGACAAACTTTACAGAGAGAGCTATAAGGTAAAGGAAGTTTGCAAGTCATGTGACAATCTTTTTGCTCTGCTTAGCCTTGGTAAGGACACACTGGAGAGCTGTGAGTAAGAGCTGGTCTAGAGTACCCCACAGCATGATAAATGTGAGATAATGACAATAAATTGTAAGATGTTAAAGCCTTCTCTGAGTACCCTGCTCTCTGCATTCGTGGTGTGGTTCAATAGGAATGAGCTGCAGCAAGAAAGGTTAATGTTAGGTTTAAGTTCCTGGCAGAAGGGAGTCTCAATCAGTGAGCTGTGTGTTTTCCTAGGACTGTAGAAGCTGTCTTTGGAGGCTTTGCCACCACATCTCCCAAGGATGATCTGACATATTAGAAATAACCCATTCTTGAGATCAGTGGGTGGACTGGTAACACCTCCAGTCCTGCTCACTCTTTTCTCTTGCTTTACTTCTTTCCACTGACTCCTCTGTTTTCATCACTTATAAGCAGCTTGCCATCTGCTTCAAGACCCTACATCCTGTCCCAGGTTTATTATTCTTGAATCTATCGAGGAAAGCCAAGAAGGCCAATGTCAGAGTTCATCAGACCTCACTATTCTTTCACTTTCTTTCATTAGTTTATTGAACTACATTGGTCCCAGCATTGATTTTTGAGGTACTTGTGCTGGCAAATGCCCCACCTTCTGAGAAGGAATCACTTGTTCCATCCTGTTGTTTCCTGTTTTCCACACTATTATTAACCCCTGAGAGGTCTTCTCTCTTATATTGTGCCACCTTAATTTATCTTCATGACTGTTGTGGAAGGACCTAATTTAAAAACCTGTGTTTGAGTTTTCTTTTATTTTGAATGCACTCTGTATTATACCTACTGAAACACTGTTTTTTCACTATGTCCTTTAAATCTCTTTCTCTTGAATTATATAAATGATGTTGATTCTGCCCCAGCATGTTGCAGTTATTCATATGCTCACCTGTTCTAGCTTCTATTATATTTTATGCTAATTAGGAGGCAAATGAATTTTCTGGTGTGTTAATCAGACTCATTAGTCTGTAATTTCCAAAATTTCCTCTGTGGCCCCTTACAAAGCTTGGTCTGATATTTGTCTTTTGTCACTGCTGGAAAGTAATAGAACTTTCAGTAAGCAGAAGGGGACATACTTCTGTACTTTATTCTCCAATTTCACAACTGAATTTCATTAAAACATTATGTGAGTATGACCCTGGATGATATATTGTTTATTTCTTGGGGAGTATGATTTAAAATTTCCATTGTTGATTTTCCTTCTCCTTAATGAAGTTCAAAGCCACAAAAAAATTGCTCCTGAAAACCTCTCAGATTTTGACTTCTGTTGATGAAAACAATTAATTTCTTATAGCTGTGTTACCTTTCCTACAAGCACCTCTTTCACTTTGAGTGTCATTTTGCCCAACTGTTAGTTAATTTTTAAAAGAAAGATATATGTCATACCCTTATGGTTTGTCTCTCTCCTGTTTGACTCTTGATGGCAGCCTTTGGGGAATAATTTCCAAAAATTAAAAACAAGCTTCCTAGGGAGAATAATATGGATGTCTTTAATGGAACCCTCTGAGTACCTATGGCATGAAATATTTTCTCTTTAAATGTATTCTTTGCTAAAAATGCAAAATCAATTAGCATTAGATAATCATGACCATATAGTGGACCAGCACTTGTTGGAGCACTATTTATTGGTATATTGCTACATTAAAGTAAGGTCCTAGGCTGCAGATAAGGCTTTAATCCATTCTAATACTGCTATTCTTACTGCTTTTAATAACTCCAGCAGAATTTTTCCTTCAAAATTAGGTAATTGTTTTAAAATATTTTTAAAAAATAAATACTTAAAGAAAAATATGGACCTATTAAAACAGACTCAGAGAAGGGCTATGAAAATGATCAGAGGGTTGGAGCCTCTGGTCTGAAGATAGACTGAGCTGGTTGAGGCAGTCCAGCATGGAGAAGGCTCTGCAGAAACCTTGTTGGAAAGACCTTTTAGTACTTAATGGGACTTACCAGAAAGAGAGAAACTTTTTTATGAGGGCCTGTAGTGACATGACAAGGGGTAATGGTCTGAAACTGAAAGAGGGTAGGTTTAAACTGGACATAAGGAAGAAAATTTTAGTGAGTGTGGTTCACTGAAATAGATTTCCCAGAGTAGTTGTGGTAGTCCCCTCCCTGGAAGTGTTCAAGGTGATGCTGGACAAGGCTTTGGGCAACCTGAACTATAAAAGGTGTCCTTGTCCATGCCAGGGAGTTTGGACTGGATGATCTTTAAAGGTCTCTTCTAATCCAAACCATTCTGTAATTTTGTGACTTCAGTTGGAGCTTTTTCGCCTCATTAACCTTGTTCACATAAAAATGAACATTTATAAAATGACCAAATATGAATACATAAGCCATGACCTAGGAAAATGAGGGCATGTATGGTTCCAAATATCAATTACCTGTAATGAGTTTGGATCTCTTGATCAGAGTATCACAAAGACAATGAGTCCATCAGAAACTGATGCTATAATGTGAGAGGTCTTTCAGTGGAAGCTCTTGTTGATAAAGTTTAACTTTCATAAAGTCATCAGCAATTTGGTCTCAGACCTGCTTTTCTCTTTCTGTTCTCACAGATGCCAGAAGAAAAAATAGCCATAACATATAAAAACATTTCACCTGCTTTTTTTTTTTTCTCTCTAATTAAGAATAGTCCTAAGTGATGCGGTGCAAATCTAAAAATTTTGGAGAGAAGTATTGCTTTTAGTAATAAGAACAAAGGAGATTCAGGAAGATGTACAGCTCCGTATATATGGAGTGGCTTTCAGTCACTGCTCAGCTACAGTGAAAATACCAGAAGGTAAAATTCTTCATGTTAGATCTTCTCTAAAAACAAAGTGAAGAACAAGAAGTATTTGTGAAGCAATTACTCAAAGAAAAAAAGAAATTTGAATTGAGGATCGATTCTGCAGTTCCATGTCTAATCAATTAATTCCAAAATACTACAGAACAATTGAAAAGATGACTGTCCTGTGACTTCTGATCTAGCTACAGCTGAGAGTGTGATGGATTTAACATGAAAGAACTAGTGTGAAATTTCCATACTTTATTTGGGACAGGTTGTGCCTGGTATATCTGATAATTGTCTTGAATTGCAGGTACTGATATCATCCCACTGATTTTTATTGCTTCAGTAAAGCAAAGCAAATATAAGCTCATATTAACTACCCAAGTGAGCTAGTTTCCTGACTGTTTCATGTCAAGGGAGCAGAAAAGCAGACAGACCATGCTATTTAATTTGTCCTACCCATGTAGACTGGCTGGTCAAAAGGAGGACCAGCTTTTTAGGATTAGAAAAATCTGAGGATTTTTTTCATTGCTTTGCTCAAAAGGGAATGTTATGATGCTTCAGTGCTCTAGTGTACAAGTAGACAGTAGAGGATGAACAACTTTTAAGTTGTGACATCAATTTCCTTCAAAAAAGTGAGCCTTTGAATGTCCTGTATCAAGTCTCATCTTGAGGAGTTTCTCCTTAACTAGTTTTCCCTTTTCTTCAGCCTTTTTTTTTCGTTTCTCCATTGCTACCCTTCAAAGTAATTTCTTTTCAGCAGATTTTTGCTGATAAATTATTAAAGATAAATATTTCAAGCAATGCAAAGGTCCCTCAACTTCTTTTGAACTATATTTTTTAATACCTAGGAAAGTTGGTGTTTCAAATCATCCCTGATCTTAGTACCTTAGGGCTTGAAAAACATCCCCAGTATTAATGAATGTGATCTGAGAACAACATTTGTCAGAGAGAGCTGGGAAAGGGACCATGAAAAACGTATTACGTAGAGCGGAGGAAAGTGGTTAGCCTTCTGATTATAAATCTAAAATATTAAAATAATGAATTCACAGACCCCTATTAGACATCAAAGCTTGTGTCTTATTGGGGTATGCTTTTAATTTATATTCCCTCTTTCAGGCCAAAAGTAAACCTGGTAAATTGAACAGTGAATTCCTAACCTGATTGAAAAAACCTGACTGGGTCGTTGCTGTCAATAGGAGAGTGTGCAAGCTGAACTCTACTCAAGTAGATGCCTGTGGTATATTTTAATGGCACATTTTCAAACCTTACAACCTTTAAATACAGAGCTAAACTTTAAAGCAGCAACTTGGTAGCCGTTATGCTCTTTGCTCTTTTATTTCAGTTTTTTTTGTTTCAGAAGTCTGCAGCAGGGGCAGCTGTAGGAAGGGAATTTAAGTGCTTTCAGTTGGCAAGAGCAGCAGTGTTAGAGCTAGTAAACATTATGTCTTTTTTCCCCTTTTTCCAAAGTAGTGAGGAATGCAGTGAAATGAATATGCAGGCAGCTCATAATCTATACACTCCTCCAACCCAAATCTCAGTTTAGAGATATTTAAGCACTCTTGATCACATAGCCTTTTGATTTTAAAAGTGTGAGGGTTTTGTTATATTCTGCCTAGAAACACATGAGGATTTCAGAGATGACAGGTAAATAAAATGGATAAAAATTGTTAAATGTCAGTTACGGGCACACAGGATGAGAGAGGATGAGTGATTATGGGGCTAATGTGAGATATGGGAGACCTGCTTTCAATTCCCTTATCCACCACAGGCTGCCTCTCTGACCTCCAGCAAATTTGTCTCTCAGGTTTAAATTTACCAATGTCTTTAGGCACGTACCTCTCTCTGTTTAAACAAATACACTGCTGATGAAATGAGTGGTAAGTTATTGGTTCACCAGGCTTCCATTTTTGTCAGCAGAATTGGGGGTCGTGTTGCTCCATTATCTTGGAGTTGTGTTGGGAACATAAATAGCTTACTAGGCTCTTGGGATGCTGATTTTCCAACTCTAGGAAGCTTCAGAATCTCTCACATGATTATGCCCCTGTGTGAATTCATGTTGAGTTCCTTTCTGCTATTGTATTTAGTTCTGATCAACCCATCTCAAAAAGCTGTAGCAAACCCAAAGAAGGGCTGTGGAAATGATCAAAGGTATGTAATACTTTCTGTACATGGAGAGGTTGAATAGACTAACACTCTTCATCCTGAACCAGAAGTGTCTGAATGGGGATGTGATGGCAAGCAATGCAGTTGTGAATAGGGAGCAATTACTGAGTTTCTCACTATATAATTGCTGTAGACTTAGTTTTTTACCTAACATACAATTAAACTGCAGGACCATTTTCCAAGGGGATTATGGGTGAGAAAAGTTAGGTGGTTGTAAAATACATAATAGAAAAATTTCTGGATAAAACATCCATTCTGGATTATGGAACACAAAGAAATTACCTTGAGTTTAAGAAAACCTATAGGCTCAGGCTGCATAAAGCTTGGAGAACTGCTGCATACTGTTTATCCTAATATATTTTGGACACTTTTGGTGCTGACCACATCAGAGAGTATTCTAAGATGGATGAACCTTTTGTATTTCCTGACACAATATTCTTATGCTCTTACTTTCAAAAGGAAACAAATACAGACAAATATATTCTTCTTTGTGCTTTGTTGTGTTTCATTGATTCAATGACAGATGCTAGGTGTGCCCTTTGCTGAGACAGCTGAAGGGAAAGGGATGAAAATATATTTTTGCATTTATATTTTATCTTCTTTCCCTGGAATGAGGAGGGAGTCCCTTTGAAGAGCAGGTTCTCCTTCAGTGACTGAATGTTTAGTGTTAAGAGAAGGTCAAGCATGTTGACAACCATCCTAGCAATGGACCAGAGAATCAGCTGTGACAAGCTTCCACCACACACCATCTTTTGCTTTAGCAAGAGACTAAACTACTGCCTTCCCGTGATGGCTTTCATCCTTCTCTTACCCTTGCCCAGTTACTTCTGGTTGATAAGAGAAAGCAGACCCTATTCATCTGTGGCTCTTGGCTGTGGGCAAAACATGAGAAGTCAGCAAAACACCCCTAATTTTCCTATGCAAACCAGCTGCTATCACAAGCACAGCAGAGAAGAAGGCAAGTTGCTCATTTTGGAGACACTCAGCAGTAAAGGGAGGGATGACTTATTCTAGCCTGAGTGTTTTGAGAGTTTTGCTCCTGAGGCAGACTATGGACTTCTGGGAAAAGGTGGGGCACAATTTGGATGTGTCTCCACGGCAATGAGCAGCATCCCTTGGTAGCTACCAGGTGTCTATCTCCTTACAAGAGAGGAAGGTGTTTTCTCATTTCCCCCCACCCCCAGACTCTTCCTTGCCAAAGCCCTTTTTGCAGCATGGCATCCTTCTAGGTGCACCATAGACATGCATCTCTGCCTCTGAGGTTTGCAAACACTGCTTACCAAGTGGTAATAGGGCACATCCCCCAGCAAAACATGTCACTTTCCTCCAGTACCACTGGACAGCTTCCAGGCTTGCCACAGCCCCAACAATCCTGGGAGTGAGGAGCTGAGATGAGACAGTTTATTTGCAAAACAGAAAGCTAGCAATGAACTGAAGAATAAACAGGAGACTTTACACAAATGTGGCACTTGCTCTTTTCAAATTACAGCTGTTGTATTTTTACTACAGATGAAAAACAAACAAGCTTCTCTCTCTTGTCTCCCCCAGCTTGCTTAGAGACTCAGCTCAGCTTGGATGCATGTAGATCAATTTTTTTCAAGAGATCAGCATTTCCTTTTTAACCTTTTGAACTGTAAGTCCCCATAGGATCCTGATGTTTTCATCAATTATATATTTTCATTTTGTGCTGGTAATCAATAGCACTTTAGAACATTAATGTCATACTTTAGCTTTGTCTTAGGCTAGTAAATGAATGATAACTAAATAATGCATTTCAAACAAGAGACCAAATGAATATTCTCCCTCCAGTGCACAAAGAAACATGCAAAAAGGATTCTTTGAACAATAGGACATTGATTTTTGTGTCTCCAAACTTTCCAGCTGCAAGCAGAAAAGACCAGAATAGAGTTTTAGCACTATATCTTACTCCTGAAGTTGCATTTGGGCATGAAACCTCAAGATGTATCTCATTTTCTGAGTATTACAACTGGGTAAAGGTTTGATGCAGACTATGATAATACTGAGAATTCACAG
Source organism: Oenanthe melanoleuca (assembly GCF_029582105.1). NCBI lineage: Eukaryota > Metazoa > Chordata > Aves > Passeriformes > Muscicapidae > Oenanthe > Oenanthe melanoleuca. Next base: position 35,218,693 of record NC_079336.1, read on the forward strand.
AGTAATAGGAACCTTTGGAAAGCAAAAGGAAGTGCTTGCAGTCCAGCTTTGTTGGCAAGGACCTTAAAACTCTTTTTTTTCCTCAACAGACAAAGCTTCCCAACAATTGATATCTGGAAAACAAGACTACATCTGTATGAGCAGGCCAGAGATGGTCAGGGAATAGCCTCAGGCTCTGGTTTGGAATTGTATATGCTGCTACATTGTTAGCACAGGTTTTGTCAGAATTTTGGCTGGTGCTAAGGAGTGTTCTCCCAAGCAGCACTGCAGTGTACGTAGGTTGGGAGTTAGTGCTCTTGGCAAAGAGCTTCAACATGAATTCCCTGTTTTGGGTACAAGAGCTTGGCTGTGCAGATCAGAACCTGCTGTGTCAGCTGGCCCTGAAGCCAGGGAGCAGCTATCTCTCTTTTCATTTGCTAATGGAGGCATGGCCAGTGGGTATTAGCTGTGTTTGATAACCCTGCTACCAGCTGAAGAAAAAGCATCTCATGTCCAAAGGGTTTGACTGGGACTGGAGAGATTCAGTTCCCACACATTGCACAGATTTTCAGTGTAATTTGAGGTCACTCAGACACTCTGTGTTTCTTGTCTCACCAGTAAAATGGAGATAACAAAACTCTTTAAGTACTGTGGCAATGTTATGTGGAAAGATAGATGGATTGTAACATAACAGAGCAAACCTCTCTAACTAGAAGTGTTTAGAATGATGGGGAATTCATTTGACTGAGAAAAGTTTCCAGTTCTCTCTCTTTCCCCCACTGTTTGTTTTATATCAAACTGTTTAGCTAAAACACTGAAGGTGCTGGAGGCTCTGGAATCTGGCTGGGTTATTTTTGTTTTCTGTGAATTCAGCCCACCAGTGTACTAGTGAGGGCTGAACCCCTGCTTGGAGCTTGTCAAAATTATATTTTGAGCCTGAAATCTTTTGAAGACAACAGGCATATTGTATTTTCTAAGTGAAGTTTGTGTCACTGGAACACAGCTGTTAGTGGTATTAGGTGATCCAGTGCTGCACAATTATAATGAAAATAGTAACAACCACAGTAGAGAATAGTGAAAAACTGTTAAAGATCCTCCAAAAGAGGATAGAGGTTATTTTTCACCCTGATTCAGGAAAGTGCTTAAACTTATCTTAGTGTTAAGCACATTTAAGCATCTTTCTCAAATAAATGCTCTTATAATCTGAGTTTGGCAAGAGTAGTGCATGGTGCTAGACAGCTACTCTGTCCCGAATGAGATCTGAACCAAAATTATTCACTTGAACAACTTTCTCTTATTAAATTGATTGTCTACCTGATTATAGCACTGCTGGAGTTTCCCTTCCTTGGATTAAACATACTGCTCTTTATTGGTCCTGGGCTTCATTTTATCCCGTTTGTCTTCTCAAGAGGCAGGCCCCAAGATTTCTCTTGAGCACTCCTAAATATATACAAGTATATTGATGTATGTACTGATAAATTATTCTGGCAAATCAGAGCAAGCTTGCAGGTGCAAGTTTAGGCCTGTTGCATTTCTCATGGAGGCAGTGATGCATTTGAACAAAATGCCTCTGTCTTTTTCTACATTTGAATAAAATGCCTCTCTCTTATTCTAAACAGACCCTTTCACCATGACTGACTGCATTTGTTAGCATGATGACTAAGTCATATCTGCTGAACATGGACACTTTATTACACAACAGTGTTTTAGCTTATTGCAGTGGCCTGTCAGTGCTCCTGCTCTCAGCCAAGTTACACATTCCAGTAACAGTGGGATGAACAAAGAGCCTGCACTTGGGATACACTTGCAAACATTAATATACATCTTTTGGCTTGATTCCTTATGGTAGGACAAGAGGTCTCCATGTTATTTTTGCTTTACCTGGATATGCTTTTTCTGATGGCTTTGTGGCATTTCATTATTCTTTCACATGTCACATTCTTTTTTGTGTTTTGCAAAATGATCTAATTCTGAAAATGTGAATGAAAAAACTCCTGACTCTTTCAAGGCATATTAAAAATGAGCAGTTAAAATGATTTTCCAAAATCTGTTTCTTTTTTATCAAGAAGGTTAAATGTAATTTTAACAACTGACCAGCAGAAAATGGCTGAAGCTTTAGGAATGGAGGATGTCTTCTCTCTTTATATGCACTAAAATTTCTAACATCTAGACAAACCACCCCTCCCTTTTTTTTTATGCTTAAGTAGTTAGGGCACATTTAATTTGGCTAAAACTCCTTTATTTTCCAGCTTCTTGCACATATCTCAAGTCTGCCAGTGTAAAGGAGATAATTCTGTAAGGAGTCATTCTCAAGGCTGCCCTTTAGCTTCAGACAGTCCTCAGCTGCTGGAGAGCTTTCTGCCCCAAAGGATTCATCTGTTCCTTCTATCACCCAGACCTGCATGCCAGCACAGGTGAGAATTGAAGAAGTTTTCAGACTTTCCTGTTAAACTTTCCATACAAAACCCATTAAGATCTCTGTACAGATGAGGGTAGAGAGGGACCTGTTGATGTGGGTATGTTTCTTTTAATCTTGTCTGCAATACAATCAGAATTTTCTATTGATCTTTGATCTGAAGTACAAAATGTCCCTTAAGCCATGGGAATTCAATGTATCTATTGAATTATCTGTCTATCTAGCAACAGTAGAGTCAAGTTTTAGAAATACATATTCACTTACTGTATAATTTAAATTATATTATATGAGTATCTGACATATATCTTTGGCTTTCAGAAGTTTGCAGAGAATTTTATCTTCACAGGTGTATGCACAGTGCAGTTACTTTTTTAGTCTTGAGTTAACACTTATATGATCTCAATTCACCCTACTGATGTTACTGAGAGACTTCAGTGGGAGTTTGATCAGGCCCTAAAGAAAGTTGGCATCAGCCACAAAACCAAAAAAGGACCATGTTTAAGGAGAAATTCGATCAAAATATCAGTCTTCATAAATCAGAAAAAGCACACTGGCTAAAATTATGTAACTAAATATATAATATCTCAGGCAACAGAAGTTTATACACTTATGGACTATTTTGTTTATTTTATTTATTCTTTTACAATGGAACTTAGCAAAGATGATGCATCCATGTAATTGTAAGCAAATAACCTTTTTTTTTTTTAGGTTATAACAGAAATTCTTCCAGTAGTGAAACTCTCGCTCATGGATCACAAGGCCAGAAAAAGTAGAATCTTCTAAAATTTCTTTTCCCTCATTTGATTTCAAAGCTCCCAGAAGACTAAAAAATAATTTCCCCAGGATCTCAGCTTTCCTGGTCCTTCACAGACATTTCCACCCAGGCTGCTCTCTGAAGATCATTCTAACAATTGTTTGTGGCCATGTTCCCCTGGGTGTTTAAGAATATTTTGCCTTGTGGGCAACATGGGTAAGACTAAAGAGACTTTGGATTTCACCACTCTGTAGACTTCCAGCACCATCCCAGAGGGTCTGTTGTGCTCAGACCTCTTTGTTCTCTCTCATGACACGCTCTGACGTGTAGTACACTCACCACACTATAAAACCTCTCCTGTGGCAAACCATAAAGTAGCTATCCTATAATTTCAGACAATTTGACCTGCAGAATGACCCCCAAAGCCATTGGCATGCACCCTCTAGGGCTCACTGGAGGGCTGTGAGGAGACCAAGGTAAAGTGTGTTAAAAATGCAGTCAGCCTGCTCCAGCAGAAGCCAGATGTGGAATGCACAGATGATAACTCATAGACTGCACTTCACCTTGAGGCAAGAGGTCTTTGTCTGGACTGGACTTCAAGTTTTCCAGATGGTGACCAACAGGCTCAACTGACTGACTGCATGAATTTTTTATTTACTTATTGTGATAATAAGGCAGTTCAATTTTTAGAGCTTGCTGAAGTGTTTTCCTTAGCAAATTGATGGTTAACGTAAATGATGACTAGGAAGCAGTTTTTTTCTTCTTGGTGGTTTTCATATTATTATTATTTTTTTTGTGTGTTAACAGGAGCTGATTTTTCTTATATTCACGAGCAAAAAGTAACAGTGAAGTCATTGTTTAAGAGGTGCAAACGTACAGCAACAGCAGTACAAATGCCATGTGATGTTCTGGATGCTGAAATGCAGAGGCCTGTTTTGAGAACCAAGTTGTCTCTCATTGGTGCTTGATTTTATTATTTACATCCATTTGGGGAATGAGCCTCAGGAAGTTGAATAATTAACCAGTTACTCATTCTTGGGAAGGGGAGGAGGGGGGAAGAAAAGACAAAAACTCCCACAGGGAACAGTACAATATTTAATAAAATAATTTGAAAAAAATATTTCCCTAATTTTCAGTGAACATTGACATTTGTAGATCACTCAGTAAGGGCATGTGAAATGTTTGAGAAGGAAATATAGATAAATAGCTGTCTTGATATCTCAGTGTGTGTCCTTGCCTGTTGCTGGTTTTGAGTAGAATAGGATTAAATGAAGAAACAGAATATTGCTCTGGGAGGGGCAGAGCCCAAGAAATGGCAGAACATTGCAAAGTCTCAGCAGTAATAGCTTGAGAGCAGTCATATCAGCAGTAATGTGGAATAGTTTGCATGCTGTTATTGCTTATGTAAGAAAGAAGAGCTATTCTTCAAAGATGTGGGAGCACCATCTGTGGCAGTAATGTGGGAACGAAACTTGTGAGAAGACATCATGTTTCCATCTGTTTTCAGAGAGCCTCAAACAATGGCCAAATCCACCCAACAGCTTCTGCTGTGTCAAGTTGTGAAGTGGTTGACAAAGTTTTGTGGCTCTGCCTCTGAACTTGTGCATGCAAGTGCAGAAGGCCAGTCTGGCAGGAGCAGCTGCCTTGCACACGGATGTGTCTGCACGGGAGGGCAGAGCAGCATCCCAGCTCTGGCAGCAGCCGCTTTCATGTCGCTCCTCTACAACATCCTGGATGTGCTGAGGCAGGCAGCTAGCTCAACTCTTTGTCAAACTCCTCCATTTCCAAATGTTGGCTTCAGGGCGTTTTAGATATTTTCGGGTGTTCAGAGATTCTAAAGAATAAAATGTGATAGTGCCAAGTTATCTTCTTGTGGTACCTTTATCTATTTTTGTGTCACTAAGTTGTCTTGCGGCACTTGTAATTTTTTTTCCCAAAAAGTCATACTTTCTCCAGTCAGTCTGACTAAATGGGTAATTTAACACCAACCTGTGCAGTTATTTTTTTATGTTCACTTTGCTGTCTCCCTCACTGTGATGCTGGCTTTCAGGGGACCTCAGGAAGGAATACCTTTTTTAGGGACCACGTTTGGCTGAAGAGCAGCAGACACTAACTGTAAAATGGCAAGGCCATTTATCCCTGATGTTCACTAGTCTCACAATTATAATTTCAATATTATGGTGGCAAGACATTGCTTGATATATAAATGCAATGAAACAATATTTTTCTTTCCTCATGGAAATGAATTCCGAATTTCAACACACCCTGAAGCCCAATGCCTTTGCCCAACTCTGGGATTTACCTGCAGCCTGGATGAACATTTGTCAAGTGTAACAGGACTTTGGAGCAGATTACAGATAATTTCTGGAATATGTCTTCTTTTAAAAGCCCATTATTTTCTCAGTAGTCTTTGCTACTGATATGTCATACTGCAGCTAGGCACTCCTTTAAATTAGTGCCTGTAAGCCAGTGAGTGAAATCCTCCTTGGAGAGGTCAGTTTATCATCTTGGAGAGCATCCCCCCCAAACCAGTAACCAGGAGGGGTACAGTGTGAGTTCCAGAACAGTAGCTCTGCACCAGCAAGAGATTTCTCTCATGAAAGGGAAATCCTCAGGAGAAAGATGGAGAAAAGGATTTGAATCCTAAATCACCTGTGAATCCTTGGGAGACTGGTGTGAGAAGCTTGCTTGGTTCTCCTGTGTGGCAGACATAGAGAAGCTACCCCAGCCATTGCTCATAGTGCATTTTCAGCAGCATGCTTCAACCAGGCATCAGAACAAGGCTTCTCTGGCTTGCTGAACTGGGGGTGTGAAATAAAATTTCATTTTTGTTTTATTAAAAAACTATATATCTGTGGTTTTCACCCTTAAAACTCACTGACAATAAACAGTTCTGATTGGAAGACATGTATGTTTTATCTAGTAAATCTCAAGAGAAGTTTTTAAAAATGTAGTTTCAAGTGAATGAGAAGAAGAATAAATGATAATATTGTGGTCTTGTAAAGACTGAAAAAGAAAGAAAGAAATGCTGAACCACTATACAGTGCATAAGCTATTTTCTCTTCCTTTTTCAGGGTATGTGAGGGGAAAATTACCTGGGCAAAAGAATATTTTGAAACAAAGAAAAACTTCCATGAAATAACCTCCCAGACTAATGGGAATGGATCTCTTGTGATTTTAAATGTATTCCAGTACTATGCTAACACATGCAAAGGATGAAGAGAACAACTTACAAATGGAGAGAGTGTCAAATTCGCAAATCAAGACAGAATAATTCATCCTGAGAGATAATTTATACCGACTAAGCTGTCTGAGGCTTTGGAGATCAGCTTTTGGCACGTGTTTCTCCCCAGCTTGCACAGTGGACCACAACATGCTATACAGATGATTCATGGGCTGGAGACTTTCTGCACATGCGGGGCCCAAGGTGGGTTGGCACGGCTACAGAACAATTTTTAAAATTCCTTTGCACCTTATGTCTTTGGCCTCTTTTCTGTGGTTTCTAACTCCTACTTCTCAATAGCTGAACAAGATATTAACAGGATAAATTACTCAGCCACGGCATGTAAGCAAATTGCAGCAGAGATGTGACTTATGAAAGTAGTTGTGTCTCTTAGATGCTTAGGCTCCAGCTATAACGCTGGTAAAGATGACAGTAACAATATTAATAGCGAGAATATGTTGCCATTAAATAGACTGCAACCATGTCTTTATTTACTTTCAAAGCTGTGCTTTGCCAGTACTGTCTGTTCCCTCTCTTCCCTGAAAAAAAAGTGTGTGTGTGGGGAGAGGGAGGGGAGAGGAAAGAAATAAAAGAAAACCAGAAAATGCAGAGAGGGTTCTGGCCAAGATGAACACAGAGAGGCAAGTAGTGTTGTGACTCTTTCCTGCCATCATGGGTACAAAGGAACACTAGGAAACTTTTGAAAATAATATTTTAAATTTAAAAAATATTTTAAATTAATGAACATTAATTTAAATAGTTCATACAACTTTGCAGAGAGACTCTGGTAACTCTTTGGATTAGTGGTATTAAAAATCAGATGGAAAAAATAACAGTATCCCTTTATACCAGTAAAAGCAGTGGCTGAACTTTTAAAAGCTTGTTGCCATTAAAGTCTGCAGCGTTTGAAATGTATAATAAGCTTATGATGATAATTCTCCATCCACTGCAGCTCTTTCTTTTTTTAATCCATTTTTGCTTTCTCTGACTGTTTGACCTTCTGCATGATGCTAAACTTTATGGGAAGGTCAAAAAGTCATAGGGCCCATATGAGACAAAGCAAGACAAATGAATATAGGAGATCTAGGCAAAATCAATGATTTCTAAAGGCTACTTCATACTGAGCAAAACACAGCAAGGGTGTTTATACGAAGGGTAGATGGAAGTTTGTTTTATACATATTAAAGGTGCTTTTTATGCTCTTAGGGGGAAAACTTAGTTTGCAAGGTTCACATTCCAGGACCTGTAACCAAATGCCAAGACTTCTCAGATCTGCCAAGTTCAAAATCTAAGATTTCAGGTCCACTTGCCAGATCACATTTTCCATTTGGCAGCAGCTTTCTCTCCAGCCCTGCCAGTAGCTGGCCCCTGAGATGCCTCCTTATGAGGTGTGGGATTTAATTTAAATTTTTGTTTTCTCAAACATTATTGTTCTGTGAACATGAAAGTCCAGAATTTCAAGATAAACCCAGGCTGGGCAGAACCCATTCTTTCCTGCTGAAATGTCTCCAAGAGAGTGTCTGCTTTGAGAAAACCATGGAAATGATATCTGACTTAGCCAAGGGAGTTTATTTGTTACCTGCAGTGATATTTCTTAGTGAATACACATTTGCCAGGGGAATCCTGTTTCTTTACTTAGTGCAGAATTTTTTTATTCGTTTTCTAACTGTGCATGCTTAATTGCCCTTTCTGTTAATGAGAGTTTATTGTGCTCTTTGAAATGAAGAAAAAAAAATTCTATGCCACTGATAAAACAGAGCTTAAAGAGGAAGGGTGACAGCACTTGAGAAGGGGAAAAGCAGCTTCCTGGTTGTGAGTTTAATGCTTTTCTGCAACAGGAGTCAAACTGTAGAAAATTGGTGATGGTGGGTTTTTTTCTTTTTTCCTGCTTTTTTTTTTTTTTCATTTTCTTTTTTTTTTTCTATGAAAACAGTACTTGAAAGGGAGAGAAAGCAGGGATAGAGTGGTGAAGGAACCATTAATTTTAACTAGTTGCAGTGTGTGAGCCATGGAATGCTTCCTTAAAGTAAATAAAATTAAGCTATTCAAAACAGGATAATGGAAAAAGTGGGCTGCATAAATTGCACTGACATTTTGTCAGAGCTCATCCCATTTCTGTGTTATGTTTTCATTTTGATGGTGACCTTTCAGGCCAGACCTGGATAATTTAAATCAAAATAATGTTTTTTCTTGTTGTGACGCCCTCTAGTAGTCCGTCCATTCAAAATTTCAAGGAAATCTTGTGGCAGCAAATCACTCTGACATACTTATTCTTGCAATCCCCCTTGTCCACCCTCAGAGAAGATCCATGACTTAGCATATGAAGTGGATTACCTTTCACCCCAATTAATGTTTTTTAATGAGGACCAAAGGAAGTAATAATGTTTTGCCACTTATTATGGAGTGTTGCTGGGGCAGTCTCTGCAACTCAAGACTCAGGTCATTGGCAGCACTGACATGATGGCAATCACATTGCTGAGGTTTAAGCCCTGCTACAGTGATGAATAAATTGGTCAATTTAATTTCCAGTACTATCAGTTTGAAGCTTTGAGTAACAGAATGAGATAGATACAAATATCCAGGGGTTTTGAAGATTTGGCAGAGGTTAGACTTGAAATTCCATCCACTTCTGAGCCTATTCAAGTGTTAATTAAAAGAGAAACAATGAAGTAATAAAATAAGGAATTGTAGTTGTGTTTTGTCTGGGAACTAGAACTACATAATTTTTAACTACAGTGATAAATATTTTTATACTATATAAGACATGATATTGTACAATAAATTATATTTTGTAACCTGTCAGTAAGTTGATTGTATTGCACAGCTTTCTAACTGGCAAAATTCAGCTGCATCAGTTTTAAAGAAGAATCATCTGAGATGTTACTGAACAGCCTGATCCTACCCCCCTTTCACTATCTTTTAAAACAGTTTATTAATGCTTAAACATACTTTTGAATGCCAGACAAAGAAGTAAGACAGCTGCCTGGCAGAAATAATGTTTCTAGGCTTTTCCTTGGATTTCTCATATAGGGAAAATTAGGCTGTTTCTATGTTTTAACAACAAGAAGAAATGCCCTGCATAGACCTTTAGATAGCACTGGATGACCATGAAGAATTATCTTCTTACAATACATTTTTCTTTCTCTTTCCTTATTGAAATTATAAAAAGTTCTTTATACCAACAGTTACACCCCACCTCAGGACAGCTTCTACAAGACCTAAACAAAGGCAAAGAGCAGATGCACAACTATGTATGTGTGTGTTTTATGACATTTCTCCCATTGCCTTAGGTAACAATGCCATTTAGTATTGTCCATTCATTTCTCAACCCCATCTTTACATTAGAGAAGCAATTTACCCCTTCTCAATTGAAAAAGCTTCATTAATCTCCTTTTCTCAAATGGTTGAGCAAATATCTCTTGAATGTCCTCCCATATGGAAAACCGGGGTGGGGGTGTGTGTGTGTGAGGGGTGGATATTGTGCTCACATTTATTGACAGAAAGGTGGGAAGGTGTCTCTGGGAGAGGAAAGACTTCCCACCAGCCCCTGTGAAGATGTGACAAGCCACCTCTTTACAGTGTGTCTGTGTGTGTGTCTGTTTTTGTCAGAGGCAGGCTTTGAGGTGCACCAAGCGTTGGGTGGCAGGGAGGGTGGCATGGCTGCATGTTCCTGTGAGCAAAACCAGAGGAAACTGAGTCAGGATGATTTTAGAAAACATTGGTTTTGACACTGGAATTTTAAAGTCTTAGTACTCACAGATACACAGTGCATCTGAAGCCCTGTGGGCAAAGTTCTGTTCCTTTCTGTCCTGCATAAAGAGCAACTTGGGCTCAGCTCTTTGGTCCTCTAACAGTTTTCCAGGTCTCTGAAATCCATCCAGCTTCACAGACCTGCTTCCTACCTGTGCTCTTATCGGAAAAGTTGCCGAAACAGCTGGGGGATGAATTATCTATTTATTTATTCATTACAAATGCTTCTTTGACCTGGTGAAATCTGGTGAGCTGGAAAAGCCTTTCTTGTCACTCATGTTGCCTCTTATCCTCTGCAGAAGTCGCAGCGGATTTAAAGGTCATTTGAAATGCAGCCTTTTGCTCTTTGACAGCCCTTTCAATATCAGCCTCCAGTTCTGTTTTACAAAGTCATCATTATTAACTGCGTTCGTGGCTACTGCTGCTTCCTTGGGATTGCAAAGGAACCTGAGATACTAATTGCAATGAGCTAATTTGGCAATACCATGCAAACTTCCTTAAGGCATTAGTTAAGAATATACTTTCCTTTACACAAAGAGAATTTGAAAGTGGGAACAGACTGCAACTGCAGCAGAAGGTGTGCTTTTGTACTCCTATACTTAAGAGTAGATGGTGTAATTAGCTTACAATGGTAGTAGAATGTATTTTTCAGAATGAGAACATACAGAATTAAGCAGTAGCTTTAGCCTAATGATAATCGGTGATAATGATGATAATAATAACAGTACTTAGAACTTTAATGCAGAGATTTGCATCTTGAAAGTGCTATGCTAAACATTGACTTAATTACTGTCACCTCTTTGGGGAAGGTAGGTATTATTGCCCTGACTTAATAGACAGGGAAATAGAGATATAAGAGAATGAAATGACTTGCCAAGGGCTCTGCAAGAGCCTGTAAAGGGATTCAAACTTTACAGGTCCCTTTGCTGTATGCTCCCTTATACCAGGATAATTATGCACGTTGTAGGGTTGCTCTGTGCTTTTGAAACTTGAGCCAAAGTATTTTGAAATTAGAACTGTGTGTAACATGTTTTGAAGGTTGCACTTTTCAATCACACTTTAATATCATTTTCCTTTTTTAGGTCAACCTGAAATATACTGTTGGAGGCAAAATTTTCAGTTTTGGTTTTAACGATATATATTTATGAATCCTTTCAGTAAAAAAACTTGTGAAAGAAAGGTCAGCATTTTGTACAGGGTAATTAAAGAAACAAAAGAAATTTTTCTGAAATTTGAAACTTCATTATTAATTGTAGAGGGGTGTGTTTGTACGGCCTGAAGATTTTTGCCAAATTCCAAATTTACTAAAGCTGTCTCTGACATGCACATTGCATATTTTTTTGAGTTTGTATCTTGTAGACATATTTTGCCTGGTTCTTATTAAAATCTCTGTGAATCTTCCTGCCTCAATTATATCTCCTCACAGAAGGACTGGAGATCAGCCCTGTGATTTGATTACTTGCAGAATATATGGTGAGTAAAATGGTATGATGTTAACATAAACAGTTTTCTGACCACAGCCACAAGTTAAGGTGATGATGAGATTCTGTAAGAGGAATTGTATTCCATAAGTATGTAGTGAAAACATCAGCTTTTAGCTATAATTATTTCCCTGTGTAAAAGGCATTAACCCCAGACTAGAGGAATGAATTTTGCCTTGACTGCATTCACCATGCTTTTAGCATAGATCTTGTAGGCACCGCAGCTCTGGTTAATTAAGTCTGAGTCGTAGTTCACTTTGATAAGAAATGTAGTTCTGTATCTGTAAAGCATAAGGCAATAAAAGATGCCAACATCTGCATTTGTAGGATTTAGAAGGAGCTTTTGATAATTGTTTTCTCTGCCTCCTGCCTTCTGTCACCTTTGTTTAACAGCGGATCAGAGCACACAAGCTCACAGGCATTTAAAAGCTGGATGTGCTGAGTGCCTTTCTGTGAGCAGGGTGAAGTGTCCTTCCACAGTGGCAGCGAGTGCCACATTTGTGTTTCAGTACCTACAATGCATTTGCTGGTGTTCAGAAGAGATGACACCCATAGGTAACAGCTTCATGCAGCATCACTGATTTCTGCATTGTACCAGCAGCCGTTCCTGGGTGTCTGAATCCCTTGCAGAGCCTCTCATGGTAGTCTGAACTAAAGCTTCAGACAGTTTTTGTAGATCAACTTGAGGAATGCTTTGCCTCTTTCCAGAACAAGATATTTGAATTCATTCAGCTAATCAAAACAAAGACTTTTATCCTACAGGCTTTAACTGGGGTTTTCATTAAATGCTTTTGCTTTTTTTTGAAAAAAACTTTTTTTCTTCCAAATGTCATGACTGAACCCAGCAGCAAAAATTAGAAACATTGAGAAAACAGTGGGCACACTTTCTGAATGACTACCTCTGTATTTTCTTTCAACAGACATTTTACACTGAAAGCCAAATATTTTTCTAACATTCACAGTTTTCCAGTCAGGTTAAATGTAAAGAAACTGTTTATATAAAAGTGAAATAATAGGCCATAAGAGAAGGAATAGCTAGTCACACAGCTCAAGGTTTTTTTTCTTTTTTTAAAAGATTTTTTATTTTTAAAAATTTGCTTTGAATCGATAAAACCGTCTAAAAATATTCATGAGCATTATTTAGCAAATAATTTCAATGAAGTTCAAGAGAACCACAGTCTAACAATAAGCTAACAGAATGTGCACTCTTTCATATAATTAATAAAAATTATTCACTGCTCTAATAAAACTAAGTGGCTTTTTGGGAGGTGGAGTATGAATGAAACATTAAATTTGCTTCATCCTGACAGTCCATATTAGAATATCAGAGATGAGTGGTTATCTGCACATAGTTTAACAGACTCCCGGCTTTGAGGAGTACTAAATACGAGGCGAGACCTAATGGAGTGGAATAAGAAATATGGACCTGAAAATGAGACTGTGCTGTATTATATGCTGATCACACAAGGTGGCAGAATGAGCTTAGGGCTGTCCCAGAAATAAGAGGCAGTGAAGCACCATTGCTTTCAGCCAAGAGTGCATCCTTGCTTGCCTTAGGAATATGCCAAGTTGCTTCTGCACATGGAGAGGGATGGAGAAGAGTATTTTAATACAGTATTTTTTGATGATTATCCAAGTGCTTCAATTTCATTTGAAGATTTAGTGGAAACTGTTAAAAGCTTGTGTCTAACTTTGGAAATTAATAATCATACAATGCTGAATCTGCTCACATCTTCAGTTTTATTGAAAACACAGTTTACTCTCTATTGATACATTGATTCTCTTAGTGGGGCTGAACTCTTCAGATGAAGGACAGTGGCAAGAGCAGGCACGTAGGGAACATTTTGCTTTTCATTATTGATTTATGGCTAAATTCACTTCAATTGTGAGTGAGTGAAACTCTATTGACTTTCCTTGTGTTGCATTTACTTATATGCTCTGCCTGAGCACAGCAGGCAGGTGTATGTGGTTGGACTGAGGGCAGCCCAAAGAGGAGAAACTGAAGTGCCAGACAAAGAGAAGGGTGCACTCTTCAGCAGCCTCCATGTACTGCTTTGACCAATGGGTAAGGGGATAGTAGAACACTTCTTTCTACACCTGTACAGCTGCCAGATCCTTGACTTCCACTGCTCACTTTCAGGGGCAGTGCTGCCCTGCATCACCAAAGAACCTTTGGATGCAGGTTGCAGGTGAGTGCCTCTGGAGCTCCGAGACAGACAAGTGTTGCACCAAGGTGATGGAGAGCTTCAGCTCTGACAGGGATTCCTTCCAGTCTTCCTGATGTGAGGTGCACAACCAGTAAAGCATAAGAGCAGGGGAGGTGTTGAGCACAATTAATGGTTGCTTGAAGAAAGAGATATGTCCTTGTAGAGTGCATTTTAAAAGTATCTGGCAACACACACTGCATCTGAATTTACTCCTGCCTGAAAGTGAGTGAAGTAACTGAGCAGTATGCTTTTACAAGTATGGGTTTAAGAACTCCTATCTGTGCATTGCTCCTTATGCAGTATATTTCTGGAAGCTCATTAGAAGCTATTAAAGATTATTCACCCTTGCAACCTTTTCAGCAGATGTTCAGCTGTTTGTTTTTTCCTTCACTGCCTTAAGATATTTGGCTAAGCATTAGTACAAGACTGGAACAGGTCAGGAAAGTATTTATTTCCCAGAAAAATAAATTAACTAGTAAAATAGATGGCAATTAATAAAATAAGTCATCTGTAACATATTAATGAGAACTGGAAAATCAAAATTGAAAGTTTGAAATTTAAAGCTAAAGCAGACACTGGAATGGCAACGTTTCTCTTTGCACAGAGAGAAGGTTACAAAATGATAAAGGAGGAAGGGAAGAAACAAGGAAAAAAGACAGAGAAAAAAAATTAATTCTGAGTTCTAAAGAACTCCTTTTGCCTCTGCTGCACTTGCCTTTGACCTGTTGGTCATAAGGGGAGCTGCAGTCTGTGAGGCTCATGAGACTTCTTGAATGACTTATGGTCATGTCTAAGAGAGTTTTATTTTGGTCATACCTTAACGCTGAGCTTCAGGCCTGAGAACTCCCTGATCCCTTTTTACTGCATCCAGCTCATCCCATATGCATGTCCTGACTTTCAGTTCTTATGTTCTGGTTCTCAGCTGAGCTTCAGCATTCGTGTGACATTTTGTCCACTGCCCAAACCAGGGAGGTTATTTTTAATTGCCAGTGTTTTTAGCTAACCTGCTCAATGTAACACTGCAGAGACTTGAGTCACTCACAGACTTGTCAGCTCAGAGGAGGTGACTGAGTGGAGACAGCTTCTCAAAATGCCTCTCTGCCGTGACTGCCTGCGAGTCCTCCCTCTGTTCAGCACAGTCGGGCTTTAACAACCTAAACCACTGCAGGGGTCGCTTTGAGTTAAGCTGCTAGCCTTGCACAGAAATGGGCAAAAATTCCCTTCTGCCAGCTCTTTACCAGCTCAGTCACTAATTACTGCCTTTCAGTCTGATCTGCCTTGTGCAGCCTGCTGCCATTGATGCAGTGTGTCTAAGAGAGCCAGAGCTCCTCAGAACATGCAGGCTGGGTGCTGTGGGGTGGCAGAGGGTGCTGGTGGGATGGCTGGTGAGATGGCTGGGCATTTTGGGTGCCACCTCTCACAGCATTCCATTCACATGTTCCAAAGCTGCAGTGCAGTGTGAGAGATAGGATAGCAAGCCTGAATTCACTGAATATACACAAGTAATAGGCAGCAACCTTTATATATAACAAGTAATTATTTCATGTCTGGAAAGGCATAGGAAGCTGTCTGCACTCTGAGAGAGTAGCTTGGCAGTGAGACAGCCATAACTGAATCAAGCAGGAATGCAGAGCTCTTCTTCTGAGAGCTGGTGATGTGGGGCAGCTCCCTTTGTCACTTTCTAAAATAATCTCACAAAGTAATGTCTGCATATTGGTTAAATAAGTAGCAACTGGTTGAGTTTCAATCAATGTCTAACACTCTCAGCAGCCTTAGCCAGTGCCTCTGGAAAGCAGAAAGCAAGCAGAGACTGAGAGAACAATACTGGGAGAGCTGGCACTGACAACAGTGTGGTGTATCAAAGTAATAATGGCAGTGACACAGATGCTCACATAGATGCCATCCTGTTAAGTGCAGGTGTCATCACACCTGCAGAGCAGACATGGAAGCAGAACACACACTCTGGACATGTATGTATCCACAGGTACATATATCTGCTATCAAAGTGTAGTGATGGGTGGTAAAACAAAGCAGATGGGGGAGAACATGCTGCAGGGTTCATGTGGTCACTGAAAATGTTCTCATGCGAGTGTGCTGCTGAAAACTTGCAGGCCATATGCATATGGATGACTCCAGTGTCTGGAAAAACATGCTGTGGAACTGCTGTATTGTACTTGAAGCTACAGACGGTCCCTGACAGCCTTTGTAAAGTGATATGAAGCTAAATGCCTGTGAGAGTGAGGAGGTAATTCTGTTGATTAATGCCAGTCTCGTTGGTATTGGTGATTTAGCTGCCTGTATAAAACAAATGTGGGCAATCAGTTCATCTTGAAAAAACTTGTACAACTGAATAAAGGAAGTTGTTGCCTAATCTATTTTATACTAATTGCTTCATGCCACAAATTCAAGGCCTGATCCAATATGAATTGACATGGAGGAGAGATAGTCCATTCACTGCAGCAGTCTTTGGATCAAAGCTTCATTTTAAAGCGAGCAAATACTGCGTGCTAAATTAGCATTCATCTGAGTTGTCACTATCTCTGTCCTGAGAAGCAAACAGGCTTGATATTCTCCGTGTAGCCAAATGAGTCTTAGCACTTACATGCTGGATTGCAAGGCAGCAGAGGCAACCTGAGCACAGCAAAGTTTTGGTAAGAGCCTGTCTTGGCACTGTGGGCTGCTGCCTGCCTCGGTCGGGGTCTGACGTGGGGCTCTTGCTGCTGTGATGCTGTACAGAGTCATTTACCACCAACAAACACTTAGTGCCTGTGAAGCATTTTTCAAAAATCTCACTATGGCCATACCTGGGGCTTTAGCTATTTAAACATCTTTAAAAATCTATCCCTTGAGAGGATTTAACTCGGCAGGATTTAGGCGGCTAAGGCTCGCATCATCAAAGAGACCAAAGTGTCAATCCATCTCTTTTCACGCCTAAGGACATAATAGCATCATGCCCCCTCCCATGAGGGGGTACTGCAGAGAAATTTCCAAGCTCTCAGCACCCAAACTAGCTAGCTCTGGAAGCAGATGGAGTATAATTATAGCAGTGTTGAGCTGCACCTGAACTAATTAGCTCTGCTGAGAAACAGGGATTGAATTTAATAATGCATGTTCTGCCATACCAAAAAGGCTGGGCTGCCTTTGAGACCTGTGCAACTGTCTCTGCATGGTGCTGTGTTGAACTCTGTGGATGTACTGTGAAAGTCAGCTCAGAGCTTTTCTGTCACCATAATCTGCTGCAGAATGTAGGCATCACCTTGTCCTAGCATTCATATACCATTGGAATAATTACTCCTCAGCTGTCACTTACCTCCTGACTATTAGTTTAGCATGTTAAGTTTTGCATATGTTCAAGATTTTGCTGTCCAAACTCACCTAAATATTGAGATCTACTTCAAGGACTGGAAGCCTTCAAAATGGGACTGTCTTTGCTATGGACCTGATGTTACCAGCATGGCCTCAACATGCTCAAAGTAAATATAACTGTGAGAAAAAGGTAGAAGAGCCAGGCTCAGAACATATCAGAAATGAACACCCATCTTATATACATTTCCTAGCTGTTGGGGTTAAAGACACTCTTTCTTACCCCAGTCCTTTGCATATCAAATGATTTCTATGAGGAGAAAAAAGTCTTGTGTTGATGTCTGAGAGAATTTTCCCACCCCAGGCAAAGCTGACTGTCGGGATTCTGTCTTGGGGTGCTGGTTTGAACTCAAGCTCAGGCTGTGGTTTGGGCAGAAAGAGCAGTTGAATCCTGTTCTCCACACCCTCACAGGGTGACCTAACTCCAGAGCTCTCGCTTCTTCTGGGCTGCCACTACCTCTCTAAAAACATAGATCTGGTGTTTTGCTTTGGATCATACAAGTGGCTGAGATAATCTAGGACCTTAATGGCTCTAAACAGAGACTCTCTCTGGACATGTATGTACACTATTTCTCTTACCTGAAGTTTATTTCTTACTAGTTTGAGCCATAACCTACTCAGCAGATTTTTGTTGCTCTCATGTGCCTATCCATGGAAAAATTGTGTTAATTCTGTTAAGTCCTTTCACTAGATAGGGAGCACAAGTGGAAAGTGGACCCTTGAATTACTTAAAGTCTCTTGAAAATTTAAGCCATGTTCATAACATTTGATGATTTATTAATGTAGCATGTACTTTTAGACAAAGTTAATGACTCTGCCTGGTGCAAACAGTATAGTACAACTACTGGATCACACATGCACACAAATCCAGATGTAAATCTTTCAATTGATTCTTCCTTTTTGAAAAACACAGGCTTCAATGTTTTGAGCCAAAGGAGATATTTGGTAGCTACTGATGCATCTTCCCAGGTCTGCTGTTGCAGATGTCAGTAGTTCTCTTATCAAAAACCCAAAATACTTTCGACTTTGCATCAAAACGATTTTTTTTCCAGCCATTCTACTGGTAGGGTCTGAAATGAAATTCCTTAACTAGTAAATGATCATATTTAAGAGATTTGTAACACCTATGTTGAAACCAGTTGCCTGTGCAGGAAACACGTTTCCTCTCCTCTTCCTCTCTTTGCTCATCGGCATATTTGGCTTGAATAACCTGTTTCTGAAAATATCAATGGCAAGTGGATGAGAGAGGCAGTAGAAGCAATACTTCAACTGTAATAAGGGAGAGATGCAGGAAGAGGAGAGACAGGAAGGAAAACTCAAAATCTGAGCTCCTCCTCACCCTTCTCCTGGCATGGCACCAAGGCAGTCTGCCTCTTTTACATGGAGAGGAGTGGAAGTGCAACCTCTCCCTAAATGATTAAATGAATACTTAACCTGCAGGTTTAAAACTTACAGCATATTATAAAACAATTATGTTTCCTTTGCATGAGAAAGCTGAATTGCCGTTCAACTTCTTTTGTCATCAGTATGCATGAGTTTGGAGCAATTAACATGAATATATTACAGGTGCAATGTCTCAGGAAATTGTAAGAAGCTGTGCTGTATTTTTGTACCATAGAGAAGTACCAGACCTATAACTCTTGGAGAGTTGAAAACTGGGGACAGGTGAGCACCTTTTATAATCATAACAAGCACTGATAGCCATCTATTTAATAGCCATGAAATGAATGTTGTATTTTCTTGGGTTGTTCCACTACTCATTTAATTTAACTGGACACTGCAAACTATTTAATTTTAGATTTTAGATTACCTTTCTTATGTGTCCAGTTTATCTTTTTAACTGCAGATAAAGTTGTTTGTTTTTTTTTTTAATGGTAACAGCAGTGGTATTGTGCTAGCTTTGATGTTATCTCCAGACAACCTCTTATGCTAGTAAAATACCTTTTTGCATGTTCTTTAAGATAAATTACCTAGTGATTCAAGAGCCCCGAATTTGTTTGGTACAATTTTGTCACATCTAATTGTTCATGTAAAGCTGATTTTTTTTCCTGGTTCTCAGATGCAATTTAATTTTTAAGTGCAGGTTCCTCATAAATTTAGATGAGCACTGTAAGATAAATGCTTCCTAAATCCGAATCTCAAAGTGGCATTAATGCTCACCTTTTTCTAAATTTTTTTTTATTAGAGTGATAGTGATTCACATCTGCTGAGGATCTCACCCTTAGAGTTACCTGACCTGATAATAATTTTTGCTGATACTCTCCATTTATATGAGTAGAACAGAGGGACCTCAAAGACCACAGCAATTATTCATATATGGTTTGATGCCCTTCTTTTCTACCACAGAGGCTCAAGGGAACCACTGTGGTAATAAGATTCATACCCACCATTTTACCTTCATGAAATCACAGATTTGATGAATGATACTGGTATGGAACTTTGCCTTCTTTGCAGATATGAAAGGAAGAATTAATCCTAGGTCTTCAAAACAAAACCCAGTGACCTCAGTCGAAACTCTTTGGACATAGAAAAAAATCCTGCAAACCAAGGTCACACAGAGAATGACACATGGTCATGTCCACTTTGACTTTTGGGAAGTGTCAAAGGAGGAAAAGCAGATCAAAAAAAGCACTCTTCAGGTTGTCAGCATGGTGGGTGATCTGCACAGTGCCTCCACAAATATGACAACATCAGGGACTACTCCTTACTTTTAGCTGCAGTGACACTTCAGCATTTTAGTGGAGTGGGAGGAGGTAAAAGAGCCTACTCTGAAATGGAAAGGGCAGAAGAAGGAAATCACATGAAACAAACTCTGAGAGCAAGGAAGGCTTGTGACAGGTTCAAGATTATGTGTTCTGTAGATAGCAATCCTAGAAACACAGTTGCTTGGTGTCTTTTTACAGGAGAAAAAGATCTGTATTAAAGCTCAGTGTTGCTCTGCATGATGCACCAAGGTTTAAGTGCTAGTTTAAATGCTGGAAAATAGGAGGATTTCAACTCCCCTCTAAAGTAACAATGCCAATAGAAAACCTATTTTTTTCATATCATCTTCACCTGAGAACCCCCCTCCCTCTCCCCCCTCTTTTTTTTTTTTTTTTTGGTATGTTTTATGAAGTAAGAGTATTTGTGGACCCCAAGGCACCACCTCACTCCTCTGTCTCTGGGTTCTCTGTGTGGGTCTATAGCTAAAGTGGTAACACCTGTCCTATATGTCAAGTGTAACAGGAGGCCCTTTGAGCAAACTATCATTTAGAAAAGAGCTAGAGATTGCACAGCCCCTGTGCAATCTGGCTCTGGGAAAATTTAATGGAGTTGTAGACTAATCCCCTCCTGATTGCTCCATAGAGCATGGAGAGCAAATTCCCACACTTCCAAGGAAGAAGTCAAATGTTCTCAGAGGGAAACCTCAGACAATTTTTCTCTTTCCCTCCCTCTTGGGTAGTTTTCTATGGGAATGGCTGAGGATTGACCCAATGGAAACAAGAATTTGAGAAGACTTATTATAAAAATTGGTTTTATTTCCTTGTCATTGTGAAGTTGTTCCCTATAGCATGTTCTCTAATGATTTATCCAGGAATTTCAAGCTTTGTAAGTACCACTGGTTCTGTATTTCCCTGGCCTGTCTCACTGACAGATGGCACAGAGTTGGGGATTACAAGCCACAGCAGGGACAAAAAGAGAGATAGCCAAATAAGATAAAGATGATTTTTTTTCTTTTTTTTTTTTTTTTTTTTTTTTTCTTTTTACTGTAGGAGTAAAGTGCTTGGGAGGATCAGGAGTGACACCAGTGGCATTTGCTGTGTATATTCTGAGTGAAATAGTAATTGAGATCTAGGATACATTTAAAGACAATGAAATTTGCCTCAGACAAGCCCAGTGCTTTTAAAATTGTCTCCCTTTTAATCTGTTTCACTCTTTTCTTGTAGCATGTTTGTACAAATGAAAGAAGAGCTGCTTGTTCCTCCTCTCTTCCCCCTGTTCTCTTGTTAATTCCTCTTTCCATGCAATCCTCTGCACTCTTCTGGGGAGGTGGATGTGAAGTGCTGAAGCAACACAAGGTGTGATGTTCTTGAGGAGTCTCTGATCTGCTGAGCAACTCCTTCTGAGATTTACAACTCCAAAGGATTGACCATAAATAAATAAAACCTTTCAACACCTTCTAGCTCCTGGGAAACAAAATCCAAAAGATACTGAGGTTGCTTACCACTTCCCATTGCCAGTGTTGCCAGAGGATTTGCTGTCTGTTCAGTCCTGTCATGCCACCTGCCTTTTGCAATGTGTCTCCAGCAGCCACAGCAATATCCTGTCTCTTCTGCTACTCATCCATCCAATATAGCAGTGCATGGGTAATGTAATGCTCGAGGATAATGCCCTGATATTTCTTCTGACTTCTACATATGAGCTTTGGTGCTTGCTACTTCTTTTTCTGTTTGGTATTGACTCTAGAAATTCTTATGCAGACAGCAAATGCAGGTGTGAATTCAATCTCCAGATTTCTTCATTTCTTAGGGCAGCTCTTTTCCTTAATTACTTTTGCTTTGTTTGTTCAAATTAAATATTTATTGCATTTTAAAGAAGAATGAACTTTTGGTACAAGATAATAAAGGATTTATCTGATGATAAAACATGTAAATCTTTCCAGAAACTTCAGGAGGATTTTAATATTAATGCAGATCAAATATGGAAATATATGCAACTTATGAATAGTTTTATAGAAACAGGAAGAGCTATGGTGTCAGTGTAGAAGTAATCCTTATTAGGATGAGTTTCTGATATTGATAAGACAGGAATACAGGATTTCATTTTTTTCTCTTACTTAAATCTCTTCATCCTTTTGTGAAAGTTCAGGAAAGAATGACAAGTCTTTTTCTATTTTATGTTTTAATAATGTGAATAAATCATTACAGTAGAAACTATAGGGAACAAGTTTGTAATGACGAAGAAAGAAAATCAGTTGTGTAACAGGTCCTCTCAGTCTCTAATACCCAGGGGGTCAATCACCAGTCACACCCTATAGAAAAAAAAAAATTATAGATAATTAGTATTTTGATATTTTACTATTTTGATAAGCATAGCTGTCCCCCATCATTAGGTGCCTTTAGGGTAACTCTTCCCTTCTCTTTGTATGAAGTATGAGGGACTAGTATTAACTTAATAAAACATAGTTATTAAATTAATGTTTAAACTACTTAATTCTTAAATTTTCCCATTTACTTTTTCCAAATCATTGAACCCATAGAATGTACTTAACAGCAAAAACCATCAGAAATTTTAAGTTTGGAGAAAACAGAGGAGGAAATCAAGAGGTAAGATATGGGTGAATTTTCTACACAGCAAAGTTCTCAGTATCCTTAACAAATTTTTGAATTCTTTTCGAGAGTGAATCATGATATAAGTAGTGAAATCTCATAACCATTAAGGAGGACCAGGGAACTGGGGGATATTGATGTTCCTGCTTCGTGCCTAAATGGATTATTTCCCTTTGGCATTTTCTGTTTGCCGTGTTTCTCATAGTGAAATCCCAGTTTGATTTGGCTTTCACATGTGCTCATAGTTTGCACCAACCCATTTAATGAGTGGGCATGATCAGAGAGGTTTGTGGCTGCAAAATGCACAAGATCAAGGACTTTATAAAATAAGATGGGATTTCCAGAAGGTCCTCAAAGACCTAAGTCCTTTGCTGTGTGAAGTCCAGGTTTCCAATAACCAGAAATATGCTGAGTACAGAGAATTGCAGGGGAGTCACAGAATGCTTTGAGTTGTAAGTAATCTTAAAGATCATTTACTTCCAACTCCCCTGCCATGAGTAGGGGCAGCTTTCACTAGACCAGGTTGCCCAAAGCCCCATCTGGCCTTGAGCACTTCCAGGGATGGGGCATCCACAGCTCCTCTGAGCAACCTGTTCCAGTGCCTCACCACACACACAGCAAAGAATTTCTTCCTATCTAATTTAAACCTGCCCTCTTTCAGTGTAAAGACATTTTTCCTTGTTCTATCACTACATGTTCTTGTGACTATTCTCTCTGCTGCTTTCTTGTAGTCCCCTTTAAAAACTGGAAGGCTGCTACAAGTCTTCTTGGAGCTTTCTCTTCTCTTAACAGCCCCAACTCTTTCAGTCTGACTCCATAGGAGGGGTGTTGCAGCCCTCTGATCACCTTGGTAACCCTCCTCTGAACCTGTCTAGCAGCTAGATGTCCTTCTTAATTTGGATCCCCCTGAGCTGGGTGCAGTAATCCAGGTGGAATCTCAGGAGAGTGCAATAAAGAAAGGGTCACTCTACAGAGACTCTTCAGTGTTATGTCTCTTTGCAGACTGTGTCCCCCAGCAGGAAATCTTCCAGAGATTCATTGTTGTTTTCAGGGGCATGGAATAGGGGGTGCATAGCCCAGAGATCCAGAGACTACCTTATTCTTCTAACACCCTCAGTAATGCTATCTGTTCTCAGTCTTAACATTACCATTTTGTATAAGTTTTCAAATTTGCCCAACACAATGATTTTGCAAGGCTACATATGAAACTCATTTGTGCTGCCCTCTGAAGTACTTCTGAAAACACCCTGCTCCCATTTATCATTCAACATGAAGGTTTCTTTCACTTACTGTGCTCTAGGATGTGCTCCCAGATAACTAGTGAAAAACCTCTGCAGGATGTTTTGCTCATTAGAGAAGCAATTTGGTTTTAAAGAAGTATTTTGCCTTTTATTTTAAAAAGTCTTTTTGAATAAATAGTATACAGATTTTCCTGAGATGTGCTTTGAGCTGCTTGGAAAATGAAGAACAGAGCCTTTCACTGAAATTAATGGGAAAGTTCAATGAAATTTGGATTAGACTCCAATGATAAAGCAATCTGAAGCAGAAACATCATTAAAAGATACTGGTAATGGAACTGTGAGATTATTTGTCTGAAAAACAGCTTGCGAGGTAATAACTAATGAATTACTTCTAAGAAGTACATCTGTCTCTAAAGAGAAAAATGTCTTGTGGAATGCATTGTACATCTGTACTGATGAAATTATTAAAATAAGTACCTTTGAGATAGGAGGATATTTTATAAAGATGACCAAGCAAACATTGGACTAGGGGGCTTTTATGCTAATTAAATGGTGGACACACAGTAAAGAGATAAATTGTTAATATATGCTAAACACAGAAAATCTGGAAGACCATCTGATTCATTCTATCTGAGAGAAAACATGTCTGCTTAATTAAGGGCTGTAATATTGCATGTATGCTTGCAGGCAGTGATAAGGTAGCTAATCTAGCTTTTCCTGAGGTGCACTCTGTCTTTTTAGTGCTTAAATTTCAGCCTCAAGATTCCCCTAATGTAGCTGTTTGTATGGGATTGTTTCTCTGTTGCTGGCACGTAACCGATTCCCTGAGAGATAGATGCACCTCCAAATAGCAGCTGCTTGTCAGGAAGACAGTTTTTCATACCTGGCTTTAATGCAGACCTTTATTATACAGACAGGTTTCTCAGAGGCTTGTGCTGTCTTATTTTTAATGAATAAAAAAGAAGAGTGAGTGGGAAATGCTGTCATGCAGGCGCTCCGATGAGGCTGGGACAACATCGCATTTGAATAACCCGACGGATCCGTCAAGTGAGCTGAGACGTGCCCCAGCAGCCTGGGCTCAGAGTGAGCCCTGGGATGGAGGGTGAGGCACAGGAGTGTGTGCCTTGGCTGCTCTCTGCCCTGCTCCTGTTGGGAGAGCGCTGGCCTCGTCCTGCAGAGGACGTAATGCCACCGTCTGAGGGTCTCTTCAGGCATGAGACCTCCTCAGAAAGGACACGCAGGTGGTTTGGATTCAAAGCTTCCCTGAAGTCGAGAAGCTGCTCCGAGACGACCTTCTGTTGCTTCAAGGCTCTTTATTTTATCTTATCTACAAAGTGTCCCAGCCAGGCTGACACAGGTCTGCTCTACACAGCGACCATGACAAAAGTGCTGTCTGGGAGGCAGAGCCATATCTTTTATACCCTCAACTACGTCTTCTATATTTACAATTACTTCCCAATGCCATGCAATCTCATTACAATGTCCAGTTCTTTCCCCATCCAATCTGTGGCTCCCAGGATGCAGCCCCAACATGGATGACATGAAGGAGAAGAAGGAAGAATCCCACCACACCCAAAATCCTCCATCTTGACCACATGGGCCTTAATATAAACAATCGAAAAACCCACTCATTCTACACCCTAACACTCTAATTTACATTTTGATTATTTTCAGGGCTTGCATCTCTTCCCTCAGTGTTGGTAAATTTTCCCAAGGAGCTAAATCCAGCCCCTGGGGCTCTTGGACGTCACTCAGGGGTCCCAGAGGGGTCTGCCAGGGGGGTCCTTGCATCCCCAGAGGAGCCAGGGAAGTACCCTGGACTCCCACACATAATTGTGCCTTCTCTGTGCTGCGGCAAACACGGCTCAGCGCCTGCAGGAAAAGATCACAAATGGAATTCTGCAGCAGCAACATAAACGGTGTTCTGCATGGAGCAAAATCAATATTGGTTGTCTGAGTTTCTTCCCAGGGTTTGGAAGCCAAGTGTTGTTAGATTTTGCTAAGTTTGGGGTATTTGTATTTGCTTCCCAGTTTGCAGTGGTTTTTATGGAGAAGCTGCAATTTTCAGGGTTGTACTCATGGACTGCCCGTGGATGTACATACAGACTGGGGAATACAGTCCTATGAAAGGGACCTGGGGGTCCTGACAAGCTGAACATGAGCCAGCAGTGCCCTGGCAGCCAGGAGGGCCAACCCTGTCCTGGGGGCATCAGGCACAGCATCACAGCTGGGCAAGGGAGGGGATTGTCCTGCTCTGCTCTGAGCTGGGGCAGCCTCACCTCCAGGGCTGGGGCAGCTCTGGGGCCACAATGCACAAAAGGCATTAAGCTATTGGGGACCATCCAAAGGAGGGTCATGAGGATGGTGAAAAGTTGGAGGTGAAGCCATGTGAGGAGCAGCTGAGGGCACTGGGTCTGTTCAGCCTGGAGGAGACTGAGGGGAGACCTCACTGCAGTTACAGCTTCACTGAGAGGGGAAGAGCAGGGGCAGGCACTGATCTCTGCTCTGGGGGGAGACCGACAGGACCCAAGGGAATGGCATGAAGTTGTGTCAGGGGAGGGTTAGGCTGGATATTAGAGTGAAGATCTTCACCCAGAGGGTGTTTGGGCACTGAACTGACTCCCAAGGGCAGTGGTCACAGCACCAAGCCTGACAGAGTTTGAGAAGTGTTTGGATGATGCTCTTTGGCACGTGGTGCGACTCTTGGGGATGGTGCTGTGCAGGGCCATGAGTTGGACTCAATGATCCTTGGGCATTCCTTCCAACTCAGCATATCCCATGATTCTGTGATATGAATTTTGCTCCTTATCATTGCCTGTATTAAATGTTGGGATGATGGATATATGCCCCATAGAAATTCAAGTACCATAAATTCAAAGCAAAGCTGGCATAATGTGTACCTTCCTTACAAAGCTCTCTCAATTTTTATTATTTTTTTTTGTTTGAATAGGTCTCAGTAGGAGCAAGCCAGGAGTGAGTGAACCTCCATGTGGGTCCCATGGAAGAGGTCAGAGAGCTGCTCTTGGTGAACTGTGGCCAACAAAGCAGCCAAACTGATCCCATTCTCTTTGTGCTTGGGCCATACATGTTTTCCCAAACAGATTAGCACTGATTAGCGATGAATTATCAACCGTAAAATGAGTTTCTTGGCTTCTAGCCACTGGACACATAGAAAGAGTGTATCTGCAGGAGGAGGAAAATGAGTGTCCACGGATGAATAAAACACTTGGATGTATTTGTTGTTGCAGGCTATTGCCAGCTCAGAGTAAGAGTGGCCATTGCCAGTTAAATAAAACACCTCTCTCCTTACAGTAAGCATATTGCTTTCTAGAAACAGGACCTCTTAAACAAAGTCTTTCTGCTTATCTATGGTTTTTGAATCTATTTTTTTGCTGAATAGCAGCACAGTATTTGAGCACTGCTGTCATGCAGAAGCAATCTGCTATTCAGACAGTGATGCTTAAATGCTGATGTTGATGCTGCTGAAAACGTGGGGTGAGGGAAAACTCAGGTCCCATCTTAAACAGGCTTGCAGATATTTGGCTTCTTTAAGAGAAAGCAAAAGATGTGTTAAACACTTAGCAGCAGTTTAGAGGGCAAGTAAGCAGTTGGAGTACTTTTAAGAGAGACATTAGTAAAAACCCACTTGTTTCTGGCAGGTGAAAAACAGGGAAATTGGTCCACCTGATTTTGAAGAAGAAAATGATCAGTAGATGGTTGATCTGTTAGGCTGTGGGCTCTGCTCTGAAAAAGGAGGACTCTTGCTTTATTTCACTGATAACAGGACGAGGGGTGAAGCTTCTTTTTGCCAGCAGGAATATGCAAACTGCATTCTCAGCCCTTCAGCCAGTTTGTGTTAGTAATTCTGAGCAGTCTGATGCTAGGCACAATATCTCCACAGTTAACAGGTGTATTATTACTTTAATTATCTTTAACTACTAGGCATGCTGTGATACTAGGCACTGAGAGATTCCAAAATACAGTAGGTCTGATAAAAACTGTTTGTCTTGATTCAAATGCATGCTTTTTTTGCATAGAAGAGATAATGTTTGTTATTAGTTTGTTACTCATAATCTTGGCTATGCATGCTAATTAATTTGACAAGAGTCTTATGGCTGACATCTGAGAAAAAAAGCAAAAATATAGATGATGTCCTCCATTTGCTTACCAAAAGGAGACTTTGATATTTTTGAAAGAGAAAAACCCCCAATATTATTAACTGATGTATGAAACTAGATAAAAAACAGATAAAAACCCAATTGTGTTTTTTTTATATGATGAACAGAAGGGTGAATATTTATTTCTTATTTCTGTATCTGTCTCCAAAAGGAGCACTTGCATGATAATGAGGCAAAGGAGGGGAAAATACTTATTCAATACTTTACTTTTTAAAAAATAATTTTGCTTCTCCTGTTGTCTTTTGGAAGCAGACATTATAACAGAAATTTCATTGAATACCCCAAATTTTTATAAAACCAGATTTTGAAACAAAATTTTCTAGCAGACTAATGTATATAACCTAACACACATTCACTTGTCTATGTTTCTTCTCTTTATGCATTCATTTTCCATGGCTGCCTCCTTTTCTTCTTCCCAAATATTTTTTTTTCTTGTTTTTTTTTTTTTTTTCTTTCCTTTGGTTTGAAGCTACTCAGAAATGTGTGTCAGTAGTATTAACTCACATATTAAAATTCCAGCCTCCTGATGTCTAGCTTTTAAAAGCAATGGACTAATGAGAAAAAGATGCATGGCTGCAGCTTTTTGTTTATTCCTAGGCTCACTGTGAATCCTAGGCCATGTGATGCACCTGTGTATGCTGGCTTCACTGTAAGATTCTCAGACATTTACTGTACTGCTATGATGTTTCCAGACAAATACTGATCTTGCAGGTGTGTAGCTGTTTTCTCAGAGGTTTCTTGAAGGGTTATAAAGAGCATCCATGTTGGGCAATGCACCAGTGTTCAGACATTTTTGAGGTGTTCAGACATCAGTGGTTAGCCTTCACTTGCCTTTAAGTGAATACATTCCAAGGAATTTTTCATCCCTCTATTTTCAGCAATATTATAAACACAGCCTTGCATGGATCTCTTGGCATAGCAGAGTGTACTTGGAGCAATGTGTTCATTGAAGACTTTTTTTCACTCTTCAGCCTTGTGTGGATCTTTAATGACCTGCTGTATGCTTCCTTTTTCTCTAATCTTCTGAGAGAGGCAGCAGGCACAAACTGTACTGAGAAAATTACACTATGCCACATTCTGAAACTGTAGGTTTGATTCCAGCCTGTCTGGTGGGACTGCTGCTAAAAGTCAGCATCTAAAGGAGCAGCTCATTTGAATTCTGGATGTACACACAAGTTAATACGAATGTGCTCAGAGACTGAAGGCTGATGTATCAAAGACACCGTTCAACACCACCTCAGGAATGTTCCTAATAGTGCAACCATTTTTTCTTTTCACTTCTGTCAAATTTATCAATGTCTGATGTCACTCTTTCACAAAGAGGAAGCCTATTAATATGTGTAAAGTAAAAATAAACGTTCATCCCTATGCATTAACATTTATTCATGGCAATTTTGCCTCAACTTATGAAATTCATATGTCCCCCTCTTTTTGTTTCTTCCCATTCCAACCCTACAGAAAGTAGTAGCAGATCTATTTTTATTAAGCTCTATGTGTATGTATCTGCAATTATATGTGCATTATGTATACATCTCTCTCTATATATACTTCAACACTAAAGACTGATACACTTTTTGTATTTACTGCTAGAGAATTTCCAAGAAAACTAATGACTGCTTACCTGGAGCTAGAGTGAGCTGTTAGGTAGGCACATAACTGCATTGCCCCAGGAAGATTACGTGGAAGGAATTGGACCTGAGAGCAGCATGGTTTGTCCTGCCTCTCCCTCCTTGTTTGTGCAATGAAAGGGTAATTTGCACTTCTCCTTTTTCACATGCATTGGAGAAGCATGTAAGAGAAGGAACCAAGCAGCTTTCACCTCTCACTACCTCTCTTGGGGCACAGTCCCTCTGTCCTGAGCCCAGATCATCCCCTTAGCCTGGGGATGTCCCTGTGCTAGGCTCTGCCAGAGAAGGGACAATTTGATAAATTTCATCTCTGTGTAGAGACAGCTGTAAGGTTAAGTGCTGCATGCTTGCTTGCATGCAATGTTTGCCTAGATTCTCCCCAAGAGGATCATCTCCTTTGCTGCTGTGTGCAGGGTGGGACGGGGCTGCATGTCCCCAGTGCCAGGTGTTTGGCTCTGTGAGTTTAGGACACCAGGGTGGGTGAAGGGAGAGCATGCAGGACCTCTCAGGGTGCATCTCAGAGCTCTCCCCACCTGCAGATGGAGGATACCATGCCACAAGTTGGGGTTTGCACTAGTTTTGGTGGAAACCACCAGTTTAAGCCACTGAACGAGGAACTTCAGTGAGAAGGTTGTGTGTAGGGTGAAATTTTGCTGCAAATTCACTCAGCACCTTAAGGCAGCTTCCCAGGAAGGGGTTGTAGCTCCAAATCACATCCTTGGATTGATGCAGCCTGCAAACACCTTCCTTCAGCTGGGCTGGCCATTTTCTGAGGGACTGGAGCAGGTGAAGTGAGAAGATTGTGGTCAAAAGAGAGAAGAGAGATTATATCTTACTGCTATGTAATTTTCCACACTCCTCCTCTGGCACGGGTATTTATAACACAATTAAATTCCCCTTTACCCCCTTCTAGCTCCACATTGGGACCTGAAACTTGGAAACAAATGAGTCTGTGTCAGGACTTTAATTTCAGGGATGCAAGTGCTCTCCACTCTCTGACAGGATGAGATGGAAGAGGAAAAACCAAAGAAGCTAGACTCCTATTCCAAGGAGTAAGTTTATAGCTATTGGCTCAGCCAGATCAAAAAAGAGCTGCTATTGCAGTAATCACTGCAAGTACCTAGAGGCTATAGTCAGGTTTGGAAGGATGCTCTTTTGATGTTTTCCTAAAATAAATACAAACATTTTTTTACTCTTTTAAGCTGAGTCAACAAAAGAGAAGCTAACTGCTCTGTTAGCCAAAAGATCCCCAGCACTACTTTGGTCACCTTTCTTCTGCCATGGCTTAAATTGTAGTTTAAATATTATTTTCCTTTGTTCTCTTGGAGATTGACTGGAAGTTAGAGGCCAGAGGAGAGAAGAGAAGCAGATCCCATGGCTTTAAAAAAGGACAAGAAGATTTTGGTTCCTATTGACTTATCTTCAGTCCTCTACTGGCAGCAATACCTGCATTTTCAGCTGCTTACAGTGTCATAAACAAGCAGCCCTCCCTGGCAGGAGGCTTCTCAGAGTGGTGTGCTGTGTCCCTAGACATCAGCCCTGCACCTGGAACAGCCACACTTGTTGACACCTCTGTGCTGGTGACTCCTGTGCTATGTTGCCAAGTCCTGTTGGCTTTCCCAAATTTTAAGTGAGCACCCTGATATTCTTCAATTCAGCAGCCAACTGTCATCAATAATAATTGTATTTACCATGATTAAAATTAGGTTGTTTTCTTCAAAGCAAGGCTTGTCTATGTGTTTCTCTTCATGTGACTAACACAATTAACTTTTATTTTGTCCACATCTGTACATTTGCACGGCTGCTGAAGCCCCTGTGAGCTGGGTGATTTATCAGCCCTTTGTGCCACTTGCCTGTCCCACTCTGTAGGAAATCACAACCTAACCCTTTCCCTAAGGGCATGAAAAGGTGCAATTAATCAATAAAAGGGGTCAGTTAATATTCTCCACACGTAAGTGCTGAACATCAGAATAATATGCTCTCTTGTGGTTGGCATCCCATAATTTTGTGGTTTAGTTAAAAAGGAAATTGGCAGGACAACCACAGCGTGCACCATGGGACTGCTGCACGGATCTGGGGCAGCTGTTATATCTGCTGCAGAGAAATGTTTTCTCTGCTGAAAGAGTTTTAAAAAATAAATAGACAAGTTAGTAGGGAGCAAAATTTTCTTTTCGTGGTTTGAGAAACTTTCTTTCTTTTTACTTCAAAGACTTAAGTGGCACAAGGGAATCCCTGAGCAGCCATAGACCCTGGGAATTAAATTTTCTCCATCTGTTCCCTATTCCCTGAGCAACACAGCACAAATCCTACTACCATATATCTCTTTGAGCAGCCTCCTGTGGAAAGAGGGAAGCTTGATTAGTGCATGTGCATTTGATTGCCAGCCCACATTTAGAAAACTGGCCACTAAGAGAAATGTTGGCTTTATATTCATTACCATCCTGAATATCCCTCTCTGTACATGACAAGGTAACATTTCCATTGCAGGAGGCAATGTTGGAAGCAAAGGCTGAGATAGTCTTACCTGAAACAAAATTAATTAATTTGCTCTACAGCTCTCAAAAAGTCCTTCTCTTAATAAAAGGCTGACCAGGCTTCAGCAACTTGGTGGCTCTTGTGTTTGACCAGTGCTCTACAGATGACCTGGAATAGTTTACTGGGAGATGCAGTCTTTCTAGGAATACACCATTTAAATACTTTTTATAAAGTAGTAACTGTAATTTTTTAACTGAAGTTGTCTTAAAATTTTTTATTCAGTTGTTTTTTTGAATTGGGAATTTTTTTTTTTTTTTTTTTTTTTTCAGAAAATGCCATTATAAAGTGAGTTACTCTGTTCTTTCAGCTTTCTGGTGAGTAATTAAAATAGGCTCTTCATCTATTTGTGTGTTTTCTTTGTGAAGCTGCCATGAATTTATGGCAGGTTTTCCTCTCAGGCTGTTCTGTCTATATCTAAATGCTAATGTTCCATTTTGTCTAACAAGCCACTGTTTTTTTCTGAAGCTGAGACCTTTCTGTAACACTCAGTTTCAAGATATCTGGCCTTGTTTATGGTTGAATATGGGTCATTTTGTATCTGAGACCATTTAGTACAGTGGTGGTTCAATTTTAAGATTTTTGGTACTTGTTCAGAAAAAGCTTTGCAGGATATGGCTGCATCCTCTGGTCCTTATTCACTCAGCTGCTCTTTTTCATTCACCTTTGAATTCCCTATAATATGATCCATGTGTGCAGACTATGTTTAAGGCATGAAATGGATTGGCAAATTAAGCTACCTGGCCATGGAATTCAGTTCCTTGAAGTGCAGTTCTGCATCTTTCATTCCAGTGCAGAAAGACGAAATTTATAACAGATATTAATAGATTTGAGATACTGCAGGGCAGATTTCTTTAGGTGCCCTGATAATGAAGAGCTTCAAAAAGATCATTTTTGCAGAACTTCACAATTGTTGTCTGGATGAAGGACAGCCTAACAATTGTTTAGTGGTTTGGGGTTCTTTTAGGGATATGGCAGAACAATCAGAAATGAGCTTCATGAC
Source organism: Oenanthe melanoleuca (assembly GCF_029582105.1). Lineage (NCBI taxonomy): Eukaryota > Metazoa > Chordata > Aves > Passeriformes > Muscicapidae > Oenanthe > Oenanthe melanoleuca. The sequence continues at coordinate 35,251,757 of NC_079336.1, forward strand.
TTCATAAACAGCCTTTAGAGATTGAGGGTCTGAACTTGTTTGTATAAAAGTTTTCAAAGGGCCTAATTTTTGAATTTTTTAAATTAGTAAATATAATTATTCTAAATCTGATTAAGAATGGGATTATCAAATGGTGCAAATTGGTTATAAATAAATTTCATGTGCAACAGTCTGTACACCAAAAAAAATAACTACTTATATTTTATCACAGCATTTTTATTTTAAAAGTTAAATTTAAAATTAAAACACTGCAGTATTCTAAGCAATGCAACATATGTATGGCTATTTTCAGGTAAATCCTGTGCTTAAAAATAACCAAAATACCAGTGACTCCAATTATACACTACCTTTATTTGCAAGCTGTTTAGCAGATACATGTCTGGAGAACTTTCTGTGAGAGGGATACTCAGAGTGGGGAAGGTGGAAGAAGTTACAGCTTCCTCAGGAGGGGAGGCAGAGGGACAGGCACCTCTGGTGACCAGGGACAGGACCTGAAGGAATGGCCTGAAGTTGTGCCAGGGGGGTTTAGGCTGCATATTAGGAAAAGGTTCTTCACCTAGAGAGTGGCTGGGCACTGGAACAGACTCCCCAGGGAGGTGGTCACAGCACCAAACCTGACAGAGTTCAAGCATTTAAACAATGCTCTGAGACACATAGTGTGATTCTTGGAGTGTCTTCTGCAGAGCCAGGAGTTGGACTTTAATTATCTTTGTATGTTCCTCCCAACTCAGCATATTCTATATTTTATGGTTCCATTAAATTCTTCTGTCTTTTTTTCCATCTGCTACTCCTCTTAATGACAATATTGTAACCTTTCCCTGAGTGAAAACCAACATATCCATGCTCACCATAATAAGTAGCAGAACTGCAGTCTTTGATCTCTAAGGGTTGAAGAGCAGCCTGTTGAGCTGCACACTGTACAAACACTGCAAATGTAGCTCTGGAATGAACATCCTCACCTGCTCCAAGCAAGTCCAGATCAGGACACTGGCAACTATAAAATGGCTAAACCACCATCAGACTCTCTCTCCTTTCTGAAAAAGTGAACATCACTGTCACAAAGGTTCGTTGTGACTCAGCTGTCCAGTTCTATAGTGCCTGAGGGGCTACAACAAAATGACCTCACCCCGGTCATTGGTGGCAGCCTTGAAATCATCAGCAAAAATATGTTCATTCCTTATGAAACTAGCTGTTCCCTGATTTTCTGGCCTCTTTCCCTCAAAATTTTCAATGAGTTTGTAAAAGAAGATGGCAATAAAAAAATACTTGGATGGATTTTTCTAGTAATAGCTTGTAATATATTTAATGATTCTTTTCATTTACTGAATAACATTTAAGGTAAAATCTCATTCCAGACATACACAATTCTGCTCTTAGTGCCATTGCTATTTTACAGCAATTTCTTCTTGTTACAAGATCTATTTTATGAGGGTAGCTTCTTAAAATAAGTTACTTTTTCATTTTCAGTTTTTAAAATTATAGCAGTTTCTGTATCTAACTGGTAAGGAATGCAAGCCTTTTATTTGGCTACAGTTTTAGATAAATATATTATTTATGAAAATAAACATTTCTCCTTATAATATATCAGAAAATAGTTTGCATAATCCCCAGCTTCTTGCAGAAATCCAAACATGATTCATTTCCTTTTCACAGGTTTTTGATGGAGTAAGAACATAAGAAAGCTGATTCAAAACACACCCTCTGAGGCCAAACTGGACCTCTTCTCAAACACTTCTGCTGGGCTCAAAGAGGCTGAACCTCAGGGACTGATGCCAAAGGAAGCTGCTCAGGGCCCAGGGTCTGGGATGCTGGATATGGCACTTTTTCAAGGTGAAGCAGCAACACAGAAGGAAGATATTTTTAAAGCAAAAGTACTTGCCTGATTCTCCTGTCACTGCTCAATGACATGCATTTATGTATACTATTTAAAGCTGCGTTAAATGCAAAAATATGTGTAGTCTGTGACACTCAGCTCAACAGATATTAAAAGATCCCAGTCTGGGGTAGTCATTTAACTTGCTCTTTAAGACTTTTGCAAGTGTTTCACATTTTCTGTGCCTTTTAGTATGAGCTGAAAGTTGGATCGTGGTGATAGCTCAGAGAGCTATCCTTTTTTTTCTCTTCCCTTTCTCCTTCCTCCCCCCTCACCTTCCTCTTTCCCCATCCCTTCCCTAGACTTCCCTTCTATTCCCACTTTTTAAAAGAAAGGCAGACTGGTTATTTTCATTATTATTTTATACCAACGCTGAGTTGAAAACATTTGTAGTTGTTTAAGTGCTTAAGGAGGATCTGCTTCTTACCTCCGGGTAAGACAGTAAATTCTTCCATGTGTTGACTTCATCTGTTATCCCTACATGTTTTCCACATGCCTGAGGGATATTTACCCAGACAGACTCTCTCCTTACAAGAGGAATCTCCAGGGAAGGTCAGCCAAACAAGCAGCACTTACTCAGGAACAGTGTGCTGGGTGTGGATGTGTGAACAGCAGGTCAGTGATGTGCTGAGGAAAAAGTGGGAGCACCCCTTCCTTTCCTTTGCAGCTCCTTCATGAGAGTAGCCCTGGCTGCAGAGCTGCCAGAGCTCTGCCATCTGCACTCCCAGCAGCAGTGAGAGTGAGGTCCTTCCCAAAACCTGATTCCAGGTCTTCGTTCTCCAAACCTTTGAAATCTAGTTTTTGCTGATTTTAGGAGTGAGCACTGGGCCAAATCATGCAGTGGGGATGACATATCTGGTGCATCCACCCAAATGCAATGGTGCAGACCCAGATTTGGCATCCAGCAAGGGGTCTACAGGTGAGGACATGTGAGGGTTGAGACTGCATTTCACTCCTCTCCTGATGTTTTGCCTTTTCCTCCCTGAACCAGGCATCAGCTGGCAGGTGAACATGAGCCCCTACAAAACTACATGTGATATGTGCAGTCACAAGGTGGGGGGCAGGCTGCAAAGGTGAACATATGAGTCTGTTTTTATGGGGAGGAGGGAACCTGACATGGGAAGAAATCGTGCAAGTTGGGTAAGTCACATTGAGCAAATGAGATTTGCCTTTCCCCATGGCCTCTGAGTGCTAGGAGAGCTCTCCCTAACCACAAAGCTCAATATTCAAATGTCAGTCCTTGCCTTCCAGCTAATTCACCTTAACAGGGTTATATATGTGAATAGCCTCTCTGGGATCAAAGGAGTTACTTACCTGCATGCAGTGTCAGGCACACACATTTGCAGGATCTGGCCCTCCAGGCACACAACAGCTTTCATTGCCCTGCATGTTGCTAAGTCACAATCTGATGTCAATTAAGGAAAGTGAAGAGAAGCATATGCTTACATGGCAAGAGTGCTGCAGAATGGTTTAAAGTGTTAAAGGTTTAAATCACACCAAGGCTATAAAAATCAGCTTTGTTTATGGACTGGTGCAGAGACCTATTGTACTTCGTATCGATCAATCCATCGAACACCTGGTTCAAAATGTTCAATTGAAAGCTGGGGAAAAGTGCTAAATTGAACAATCTAAGTAACCTGTGAACCTGACAGTCATAAATCAATGGAGATGTTATACACAGTTAACCCTAACCAGTTAGCAAGCTGTACCAATTATTCGCTGAGTTACCTGGTCAGGAGCTAGTTCAGCGTTTCAGAGCTGACTAATTCAGAAAACACCTTGGTGCTGAATGACCCTCTGTAAACAGCACCAGATGCACTGAAGACTTTCTACCCTGCTTCTGGGCCAGAAAACCATTGCATGAGTGTCAGTTTGGAAAAGAGGACATTTGAAATTAGGAGAGAGGTTTACAATAGCTGCCAACTTTGGGGGGCTTAAAAAATAGGGCAACAAAAGATGAAGGATCCACTTTTCAAAGGAGTTTTATTCTATGTGGAAGGTTATTCCTATCTCTATGGGCTCTGACAGACACTGATTTTTCTGATGCCAGTGCTGTTTGTTACTTTTTTTCATAGATTCTTTGCAGACTTTGAAGGACTTTGGTTTGCTGGCCCACCTTGTCTTTTACATGCCTGGCAACATTTGCCTTTTTTTTCCTTCCTTATTTGCCAGTAAATATGCTGAGTTTTTCAGGAAGGCTTACAAGAGCTTCTTGTTTCTGCTAAACCATTTTGCTTAGGGTTAATTGCATACACACCTCTAGCCCTCTATTAGCTTTTACATTATTTTATCCCTTCAGCTCAGGCTGAAAGGGCTTCAATCACCTGGGTTACACATATAACTTAAAAAAAATAAAACTGGTGAGATATTGTCACTTTTTTTTTTTTTCCTTTTTTTTTTTCTTTTCTGTCCTTCTTGGAACATCACCAGTGTTCTCAGACCTAGCAAAAAGCAATATCCATGGTTTGGAATTTTCTTCAGCCAGCTTTTTAAATCTCTTGGTTGTAAATCATGTAGGTCTGCTGATTTAAATTGCTATGTAACATTCTCCTGATTTACTGGAATGAACAGCATTACATTGTCCTCTTATGGCAGACCTGATTTTGTCTGGTTTTTTTCTTCAGAGAAAGATCAGATTTATTTACAGAATATACCAATTTTTGCATATATTATTAAGATGGCTACAGTTGTGTGTAGTCCAGACTGCAAATCTTTCCTGTTATCCTTTCTCTGATGAAAAACTTTACTTCTTGCTTCCATCCTTATTAATTTTCTGTAGTTCTTATCTTCTGTCTAATTCACATTCTAATAAATGCCTTTTTTTTTTTTTTTTGGCATAATTATTTTGATTTACATAGCTGTTTCACTTTTATGCAAGTCAACATTTAGTCCAGCTTTCGTTCTTTTTTTTTAAACCCCTGGTAAAATGTTTTTAAACACTTTCCAGTTATTATCCACATTTCCTGTCTAATTTCTTTCTCCCAAATGATTTAGCTCATAATTGTTTTCAGCTTTGCAAAATTGGCTCTTGCAATCCATCAAATATACATATTACTGGTCTGGACTTAATTCTGATTATATATAATAAACAGAAGCAAATCATGATCACTTTTGTCTAAACTACTGCTGATTCCTTAAGTCTACTTCTATAATATTTTATTTTCATCTATAAGGATAAAATAATGTGATGCAGCATTCCAAAAGTGTTGGATGCAGCACTTTTTAAGGAACTTATAATTTATGGCTTATTCCAAGGATATATTAATTTGGTGGCATGAAAACTCCAAACCCTGCTATTCATATTGAATTGCTGACACTGCATGGATTATTTTTCCTCTTGCTTTATGGATACTTAGTTAAGGAGATGGTTTTCCTCTTCTTCTGATAATTACTTGCAGAAGGCATTAATAACACACACAAAACCCATGTCTTCTGTAACACACCAATGCACAGACTAGGAATCACTTATGTCTTTGAGCCTATTTTATCATATTTCTTCTGCCCTATTTTCATGACTAAATGGAATTTAGAAGGAGAGAACAAGCTCCCCAAAGCATCCTTCCCAAGGAAAAGGAATGGGTAACAAGCAGAATGTCTTTAACAGCTCCACCCCAACTGATATTTTAAAAAGGGCACAGTGCCTGTCTCATGTTTTCATGTTTTCTTGTTGCTCTCATGAGCAGATTGCCAGATGGTAAGGTGGATCAGAGAGTCAGGATCACATGCACCCTAGAAACCAGGAAACTGGTTCTTGAGTGGGAGACACTGCTAATTTTGGTGTTCTGGGACGTGATGCTGCATTGTTACTGTTAACAGACAAGAAACAGCCAGCTTTGTGCTCTGAGATAGGCAAGATGATCTCATTTGGAGTGTGCTTTTTGTATTTGTTTCCTGCTAGGGCTTTTTTAGAACACTTTGAAGCTACCTCACTTATGATTCTGTTCATCTTTGGTTTGTTTATGTTAAACACCCAGAATACACTTGTATATTTCTTAATTTCAAACCCTATTATATTTTTTGTGTAGTTATGATTTCGTCTTTCAAATTAGATCAATATTCAACAGAATCAGTCGATTTACATTGTCAAAAATGTATTTATCTTCAAAACCCTCTGCTTTTCATAAAATGACCTTTTTCCTTCAGGATTGTCACTATAATTAATAACAATAAAAATATATTTTTCTGTGGCCTCTAAATACTCAGTCAAATGCATCTCTTGGAGAATGGAGATTTGTGAAATTACTTTTTGATGAAAAATGTAGGCACTCTAGTGCCAAACATTTAATGAATACATGTCAGTCTTTGCCACGTTTTATTTTTATTTCTTTCAAAAAGCTGAATATAAACTGTCCAGCTCCTTCCAAAATAATATGCTTCTATTCATCTGTTCGAAGAAAACTTTTCTCCCTGAAAATTTTTTGTACCATCTCTTCCATTAGCAGACTGGTGTGCTTAGCATTGCCAACTGGATTAATGAATGAGATAGTAATGTGACACTGTCCTGCCTTCACAAGCATCTGGCCAAATGAGAACTGGGCAGACCAGTAATGGCTTTCATGGTGGCAATATTGTTGTGTCAGTAGGCATGGAGTGACAGACCAGAGGCAGGTGAAAAGATAAAACAGAGTGCCAGGTGACAGCCACATTGAACTTGTGGGCAGTGAGGCTGTGCTCCAAAGGTGTGGGAGTCCAAAGTATTCCTCTGGCTTCCTTGGAAGGTTTAAGACCCCCCTGGCGGGGTCCCCAAGGACCCTGGAATGGGACCCAGGTGTCTCGGGGGCTGGATTTGGCTCCTTGGAGCAGTTTGCCAACATTGAGAGAAGAAATGCAAGCCACAAAAGTAAATGGAGTGTAAATTAGACTGTTAGAATGTAGAATTAGCAGATTTTTAGAATGTTTGTGATAAGGGACACGTGGCCAAAATGGAGAATTGGGGGTGTGGATATTCTTCCTCCTTCTTCTCCGTGTCATCCATGCTGGGTGACACGCTGGCACTTTTAGATTGGATGAGATCAGATCTGGACCATGTAACAAGATTGTATTGTATTGGGGGTCATTTGTAAATACCTAGTATGTAGTTTAGACTATAAAAGATAAGTCCTGCCTCTGCCAGGCGGATTCTGCCATGGACGTCTGGCGAGCAGACTGCTGTTCGCTGGACAAAGCATTCCTGAGATAAGGAACAATAAACAACCATGAAAACATCTAAGAACAGCCTCCTGCAGTCTCTCATCGGCGGGCATTGGAAAGAGCTGGGTTCCAAACCACCTGCATGTCCACCAGAGGTGATCTCAGGTCTAAGGAGACACCTCAGGATGTGACACAAAGAGAAGGTGAGAATTTCATACACACTGCCTTCCTCATACCAGAGGGCTGCAGCAGGTTTACAGGCTAAGGTGATAGCACTATTAATTATGTCACTCTGAGGGGCTGCCCTCTGTGCTCAAAGAGGTTTGGAGGAAGCCCTGGGCTGTAGCTGCTTGAGCAAGTATTTATTCACTGCAAAATGATGATTAAACTTCAGTTTTACATGTAGGGCTTCCTCTGGTGATGCAAGAAATCACACTAAGTGGAGAACAGAGACTGGCCAGTGAATCAGGAAGGTTCATGGTAACAGTCTCTCTGGGAGAGATCTCTGAGCACAGCCCTTTCCAGCTTCCACACTTTGGTGGGAGAAAAAACCTATGGCACAAATTTTAGCAGAGCAGCCAAAATAAATTTCTAAGGATTATTTCCAGTTCAAACTTTGCATGATCCTTTTCCTGTGAGTGTTTGCCTATCCCCCTGTAGCAGTACAAGCTGTGGAAAGCAGGGCTTACAGACATGAAGCTCTGGCAGATCACCCTGGGAGTGATGACAGAGTGTACAAAGAGGAGGCCACGAGCTCACTCTTCCTGCACTCATCCATCCCCCTGTGTGAGATTGCTGGCTATGCTGCTCACATGCCACACCAAAACATGTAAATCCTCAGAAAATATGCTAATTCAGTGGGAGATTATCAGGTGTACTGGGTCTGGGTGAGATGGACTTTATTTCCCCAACAGCAACCCTCACAGTTCTGTTCTTTGTATTGGTGGCTAGAAAGGTGCTGAGAACAGACACCAGTGTTTTGGCTACAGCTCAGCAGTGCTCACACAGCATCAAATCTATCCAATAGACAGCACCAACTCTATCCAACGTTTTTAGGAAAAAGTTTTTTATGGAAAGGGTGATAAAGTTCGGGAATCCTCTGCCCAGGGAGGTGGTGGAGTCACCATCCTTGGATGTGTTTAAAAAAAGGCTGGATGTGGCACTCAGTGCCATGGTTAATTGAGGTGTTAGGGCATGGGTTGGACTCAATGTTCTTGAAGGTATCTTTCAACCTAGTGATTCTGTGATTCTGCAATTCTGTGAACAATTTTCCCTGCCAGTAGGTTTTAGGGATGGGAAAGATTTCAGAAGGGACACAGTCAGGACAGCTGAGCCAAACTGACCAGAGGGATATATCATATCATAGGATGCCTGCTCAGCAATAAAAATTAGGAGAAAAGTAGAGAGGGAGAATTTGTCATTTAGCTTGTCTTGCAAAACAAAAACTATGTATTCTGAAGTCCTGCTTCCCAGGAAGTGGATGGTCATCACCTGCTCACGGGAAATAGAGAATAAATATTTTGTTTTCCTTGCTTCCACGCATATAATTTGCTTTATTAAACTGCCTTTGTCTTGATCCATGAGGTTATTTTCCATCTTATTTTCTTCCTCCCCACTGCTGGGGGTGTGATAGAGTGACAGAGTGATAGAGTGGCTTGGTGGGCACCTGACATCCAACCAGGGTCAGCCCACCCCAACAGATCTGCTTGAAACCTGCTAAACACAGTCATCAAGCTATTGTTTTGGTCAGTGCAGCTAAACACTTAACCAAATCACCTTCCAATGGCTAACCCTGCTGGCTGATGTCTAATTTACTTTCCTCTGTTTCACTTGCCTTTGGATTTAGTACAAGAAGCGATAGAGAGCACCGTAAAATCAGAGAATAATGTGATTTGAAAATGCAAAACATATTCCATAAATAATCTGGCTTGTGTAAGAGTCACTCTTGCTATGGGAATTAATTAACAATAAAGTCATGTCTGTGCTCCTTCCTGGTGGCTGCAGTAATCTTCTTGCTTGGTCCAAAGAGCTGAACATAAATAAGATTGTAACTAAGTGTATGGTGTGAAGGAGAATTTGGCATTTGGGAAAACAAATTTAAAGCAACCCCAGAGTATCACTGTGAAGTTTTCCCTTTGCAAATGCTGTCACAGTTGGCAGAAAGGAATCAAGAGATATATTTACAATTTAAATGCAAGTTTGGTCATCGAGTACATTTTTTTTCAGACAGATGGGGATCAAATATGTCCACTGGGTTACAATGCTGAGACCACCCAAGCTTTTGCTAATGCTGGTGTTTACATAAAAGTTAGAAACAAGCTTCTCTCCAATTAGACACTAACTTCTTATATACCCTGTTGTCTAAATGTTAATAGCTTTGACCTCCTTCAGTTTAATCTTAATCTCTTTGACAGAGAAAGTGAACTTTGGGTTATATTTTACCAAATTGTTCCCTTTGTTTTCTTTCCCCCCGTTATATTTCCAACAGTGACTATGTCACATATTGCAGACCCAAATGAAAGCCTGTCTTCTTTTTCAATCAGTCATATCACTAAGTATATGAGCAGGAAAACCCTTGTGATTGACACTGCTTCAACAAAAGCAGATTCAGTTTGCAGACGATAAGAGGCAAAGTCATACAAGCAGTGTTTACAAAGCAGTGAAGGAGAGAAAAAAAATTAATGATAAAAGGACTAATCTTATTGTTTTACTAGATGAGAGAATGGTTCTTTGTGTTTACTCTAGCAGCAGCCGACAGATTGTCTCCCACCTCCCTTGTACACTTTTGGCAGCAAAATAATTTCCAGATTCTGTATCAAATGCTGGCTGGTGGATAAAAAAAAGGGCTCTGGAATGCCTGGGAAGCCCCAGAAAGCAGAGGAGTGCCTGCACATGATAGCATGGGCATGCACTACCTTATTATACAGCAATGCTGTATAATTGAGTGTTACCTCCCTTATGAAGGAGGAATGAGGTGTAATAGCAGCAGAAGCAAGAGCCTCTAAAGGAAAAAGAAACAAAGCTATGTGAAAACAGTGAACTGGCTGATCTGATGTGTTTTCTGTGGCATGGCAATCTCACTGCTAACAGGAGCATTCTTTGTGATTTCTTGCCTCTAAGGGAGACCCAGCCCATGTCAGCTCTGATCAAAAGGAGCCCCAACTTTCAACCCACACTCCTGGAGTACTTTTATGGTAGAATGATCAGCACAGCTCAGCACCATTTCCATTTCTGGGTGCCAAATGCTGGAGGGGGATGACTGGAACAGATTCACAGACTGGTGGACTAGTTTATGTTGGAAGGGATCTCTGGACATGACATGGCCTGAGCACTGGCCAAAGAAAAGCCAACTTCAAACCCAGATTGTCCAATGCACTTCTGATATCCACTACTGGAAGGCAGCAGGGTGGCTCACTGTGTCTTTCTCAGGACAGCACATCTGGACAGAAATCTGTTTTAACCATGTGTAATGGTTGCTATTGAGTGCACAGGAGGCAGGACAGAGAATTAAAATCCAGGACGATCTCAACAGGGGAAGGGCAGGGTAACCTTGCTTTCCAGCTCCTCTGCTGTTCATTAGTTTCATGGCTTAATTCCTATCTCTTGCTAGCAGGGCCTGGCAGCTTTGTCCTTTCAGCAGCTGAAGTCACACTGCCTCACCACCATTCACCAAAGGTTGCTGAACAAGTGTTGCCAGTTTCTTTCTCTTCAAGATGAAGCCTGCCAGTTCAGTCATGTCCTTCAGTGAGCATGAATGTCTAGCTGTGAAATAATCAGTCACTGTGGTCTCTATTGAGATGTGATACGCTGCTCAGAGAGTAGGGGAAGCAATGCAAGGCAAGAGAAAACTGGTTTGATGATTCTCCCCTAAAAGTCTCTGTGGAGTATGTTCAGTGTGTTTGTCTAATCTAGCTGTCCCCATAGGCAATGAGAAGCTGCACTGCACTGAGGGAATAGCACACACCTCTGCTTTCACTGAAACCTTTAATTTCATCCCATTCTGCCCCACTAAAAAGACACTGACACTTTAAAAGAACATTACTTGAGTTAGAGAGAGGGCTCTGTTGGGAGAAAAAAAATGACTTACCAAGTGATGAAACACATGCAGTTTTAATGTTATCCAGAACAATTGCAAATGATGGCAAATAATATAGAGAGTTTCAAAGTGAGGAAATCCAAAAACGGCATTCTTGCATGCATTTCTGAATTGTGCTCAAATTGCTGGTGCTTAGCAAGTTACCAAACATCAGCAGAGACACAGGAACTGTATTTACATTTGCCTTTAGCTTATGGAAAATGTGAATATATTTGGTTTGTAGTGGAAGTGTCTTTTACTGTGTGCTAAGGTAAGTTAACATTTTAAAAATATATTTATTTGTTGCTAGTAAATGCTTGCATATTGGATGCATTTAACATGTCCACCACTGTTCAGAAGATGTATAGCAATTTGTTAATTTGTGGTAAGGTGATCTAGTGGCTTAACTCTCTCTCACATTTGTTCTTCTTCACAGTCATGACTTATTCTTGCAAACCTCCATGAATTAATAAATAAGGATCCTGGCAAACTAGCCCTCAATGATTTTTCCATGGCATCTGCATTGACAAATAAAGCTGTGAAACATTTTGCATTGTCAATTGCTAACAGTTAGGGTGCTCCTCGGGTACATTAGTTAGAGCAATTTGGATTTTAGAACAAAAATGAGTTTCTATAACACAGGCACACAAAATGAATACCAGGGAAATCAATCAAAGTGTAATAAACTTTTATTAAAAAAAGACATCACTCTCTGGCAATTCATAAAACAAGTCTCCAAATCTGTATAGACAGTACAAATAAACCTAAAATGATTCTTTAAGGGCATAATGAAGGATTCTGTCAACAACAATAAGAAAACAAAGCATAGATGTATATTTGTGAAAGAAATTGCACATTTTCTCTTTTTCACAAAGCCTTGGACATTTATTTTTTATAAAAAAAGAGTACAGGATGCAAGGAATGAGTTCCCAACCTAAGCTATGTCTTTTTAGTTTCTTCTTTCTATTCTATCAAATAATCTGAGTAGGTCTTGATACTTTATGAGAGTTTTTGAACTTTCTGGAGTACTTTAAGCTAATCCTAAATGTCTGGGACTTGGCCATATACCTAAGTACAGCAGAGTTCTACTCTGTTCCTATGTCTATAAGACAGGAGCCTCCTTTTTGCTTAAACAATATATTTCAAGCTAACCCTATTCCAAAAATTACAATTTTTAATTCTATGAAATGTTGCTGGTATAATGTATGTTATTAAAATCACTGCTTTTTATTTTGTTTTCTTTTTGAGTTCATTTTAAGTATAAAGTTACCAAAGCCCTACATCATATTTGAGTCAAAAGATAATCTGTTGAAAAGGGATGTTTATTTAATAATTATCCTTAGAAAATGAATATGAGGGCAGAGGGGTGAATTGCAGGTCACTTAATCAGAATTTGAGCTTTATATTAATTGAACACTTGGATTTAACTCCTAACTTACGAAAGATCTCAACTTTTGAACTGGTAGCACCTAAAATGAAATGGATTCTATGTTTTAGAAGGTATTTATTTTAGAGCAGGTTTAAGAAGTAGGGAAAAATTACCCTCCATAATTAAAGAAAAATGAGCAATACCTGAATGGTTTTGAAAAAAAAAAAGGAAAAAACAAGGCTCAGAGCTGAGCAAGACAAAGGCCTTCAGAGAACTTACATCTGGACCACACTGAACTCTGCCCTGCTGAAAAGACCTACCTGGTAATCACCTCAGTCCCTCTCAGATATTTGGTATTTTCTTACATTCCCTCATTCTCATCTTCCTTCAATACTCTTTCTTTCCTTCATTACCCTGGATACCTTAATTCACTTACTTGCCAGGATTCAGACAAGGTGACAAAATATATTTCCAATTAAAAAAACCAAAAAAACTTCAAACTTGTCTCAGTTGCTACTGAACTTTTTGTTTTCATCTGTTGTTCCTAGTAACAGCTCTCTGGGTGACTTCAGGCAATTTATTTTCCTTCCCTGTGCTGAAGCCCTTGAGAATTTCTCCCTACTAACTACATAAGAGTTTCATTAGCTCCCAAACGGTTCCAAGTTTTTTGTCCACATCCTTATGTTCAGGTACTAATCATCCACATGACAAATCTCTCTCTGCATCAGACACCTGAAAGTGCAACCTTACTGCTTCAATGGTTGTAAAGCCACAACATCAGTTTATTGAGGAGACTGTTCCTTGTGTGCTACAAAGGAATAAAAGCATTATGAACAGAAAAACTGTGGTCTTAATTTTTAAATCTGAGTCTGAAAACATTAAGTGCGAAGTAACTGTTAAATATGTAAATATTAATGTGATTGACAAATGTTGAAATGTAAAAGATAAAGTACATAAATGCACACCTGGCTCCCTGCATGTTTGTATTGCAAATCAGCTGTTAACAAACCTGGCTTTCTTTCAATAGGAAATTTTGTATTTCTTGTGCAACCTAAACACTGTTAACTTTTTAATAACTGGCTGGGCCGTTCTCCTCCTGGTTTGTTTGTTTGTCTGTTCATTTGTTTGTTTTTCTTTTAAAACACCATACCCCTGGCTCCTTTTAATGTTGTTATTATTGATGTTGTAAGGGTAAAATTAGTGTTATTATTGAGCACAATGCAGACATATTCACAAACATATATAAAAGGTTGCCTTTCCTTCAAGGACAGACCCAGAGACCTGAAAAAAAAAGAAAAAAAATAAATTCATGCAGTCTTCTAAATCTGAATGTTATTTGACATTCATCAGAGCCAAGAGGTACTCAGTACATTTAAAGTCAAGGTGCCTAAATAAAGAATTAATGGCTCAGTATGAGGCACCTCTTTTGAACACCTGAAGGTTATAAGAAATGAGGCCATGGATCTAGAATGCAAATTGTTATGCAGCTGTTGCTGCTGCTGTAATAAGCTAACTTTGTTATTATGTTTGCCAGGGAACTGCAATCTTTATACAGACCAAACACATCAAAGGTTTATTTTGTTGCATTTATAGTATTAGGAATTGATGGAGCATGAGTTAAGATAGAGCATTTGCAGCACTAGGTAGAACTGTATGTGGGAGACTTTTGGAAGGTGATGACTCAGAACTCCTACACTAGAGCTTGCAGAGATCATCTGTGATTTTGGACTTAAATTTGCCTTTGTTCATTAAAAGGAGAGTAGGAGGTCAGATCTCCAGCTGTTTTTTTGGAAGCTGCACAAGTACTCCTTCAAGTCATAGCCAGTGACAAGAGTCCAAGAAGACTCATGGCCAAACACTGCATGACCCTTTACACTGCTACCCTTGTGAATTCGGTTCTTGGCTTGTTTTGGGGGAGTATGATCACCTTGCACCTAGTCTGGGACAAGCTCTCAGCAATGCCCTGCAATGCTACAGTCCCACCTTAGGCTGATCACACCTGGGGACCTCTATTCATGAGACAGCAATGGACAGAACTTGGCAAATTGTGAGAACAAAAAGGGAGAACTGGTTTCTTCTTCTCTTTGCATATTCCTTTGTGCCAAAATAGGCTTTGGTGTCAGCAACACAGGTTTGTTCAGAAAAAGCGTCTGCTTTATCAGTACTGAGTTTTCACATGCTGATTGTACTGTTTGGATACTGCAGATGCAGCAGAGTGCTTCAAAAAGTGGAAAGACTCCACTCAAAGGATTGCACTGAGAGAGCTGAGGGGTCAAACACAAGGAAGCAGAGCTGGTGACACATGGCTTTTTCCTTGTGGCTGAGGACTGTTGGGTAGCTTACTGAAGCTTCAAATGTGTCTGGAAAAAACACATATTATTTGGCACTGTGACACCTTGACAGCAACAAATTCTTGCTGTTTATTACAAATTGGTATTCAGACTACCTTCTCAGGGGTGACTTTAGAAAACAATGAAGTCAGATGCTGATAAATGAACATGGGACCAAGGCAAAAAGAGGTCTAAATCTCTTTTGGGATGTGCTGCTTCATGTGAAAGGTACAATAACATCTGTGAGGTGAGGAAACAAACATGGCACTGAGCTGCTACTGTGAGCCTGTGTGTGTCAGAAGTATATTGAAATCTTGTCAAACAAGGGACCTGGTCTGTGCAAAGATGTTCTATTTTGTTTCCTTGCATAAAATATCTGCAATCATAGCCCTTATTTGACAAACACTGATCCATTTGTCAATGTTTGAAATCTACAAGGAGGACGTGAGAAAATCAGAGGTGAGACCCAAGATTTTATTTTTAGTTTATATTAATTATTTCTATAGTTTTAATTTTATTAAGTGGCAAACCTAGAAATGTACAGGGACTTTCACATAATGCATTTCATTGCTCTCAATCATTTCTATTCTGACTCAAGCCTACTCATCCTTTGAAAAGTGTATAAAACTTTGGGGGGAAATATGGTCAACTATTTCCTAAATTATATCATTATTTACTTGTAAATTAGCTTAGAGTTCACTAGAAGGTCCTGTAAAATGAGTTTAAAAAGCACCCCATCTCATTTAGAAATGGTGTCAGAGGATAGCACAAAGTAAGTAGTGAATTTAATTATATCTTTAGAAGTTTAAACCCTCTTAGAATGAGGAACTGATTAAAGCTCACATAAATTGGTGGAAAAACATGGAGTGACATTCCATATTTGTGGATTCTGGGGCACACCCTCCAAAAGAGAATGATTTGAAATGTCACTGGAAATGCATTTAGACCCTCATTTAGTATGAAAATGTCTTGAAAATCGTTGATCTAGATCACACTTTGCTGTTCCTTATACTCATCTATCCACAGCTGTGTTTGCTAGCACAGAGGGAGTAAAAAAATGGTACCAGGAATATGTTCTGTGTAGGAGAGAGAAACCTGGAGGCACATCTGCCTTCCACAGCAGCGAGCTGCTGCCCTGCTCACCTGTGGCAAAGCCATTACTGAGCCCTAAACCAGCCACAGCCATCAGCTTCTTAAAGCCAACATCTGAATGAAAAGAAACATCAAAATCCCCTCAGACAGTGCTTCAGTGTGAATATCAGATGGTCAGCCTGCAATCCTTTGAAGAGCTCTTGCACATTCCAAGGTAGGGGTGCAGCCTAATAGCTGTGCCAGAGATGAAAGGTTTGGGAGGCTTGATCCAGCAGCTGGAAAACAAATTGTACTGCGTGAGGCTTAAAGAGTTCAATCTCTTCATTTTATCTGAGAGGAGACAGAGAGGTGGATTGATCATGTCTAGGTGCTTACACATGGGAAAGACATCCAATAGCAGGGTGTTTTTGAGCTTGTTGACAAAGACCTGACAAGATCTATTGCAAAGACTTAGACAAATCAGACCTTGAAGTTAGTCATACCTTTCTAGGAGAGGATAATTAAACAAGTAACAATCTCCTAAAAGGGTTGGAGGGGGGACAGGACGGGGACAACTCAACATGGATTTATATCTTTAAAGGTATATGTAATTAAATCCTTCTATGAGATATAATTTAATCTACCTCTGGGCCATATTCTGTGTCCAGTAGGTCCAGGGACTGAGGTGGAATTGTTGTTTTGGTACTTTCTGATCTTAATTCTTATAAATGTATGAATCCATTATTCATGTCCTCTTTCTGTGGACCAGGGAAAGGATAATAAATTATGCACAGCCCCAAGAGTGCCCATAACACCTGGAACTCTGTGTTAAGACAACCACTGCAACCAAAACTTATCAAGATTTCAGGGGATCAGTGAAGAGAAAAGATTTCCTTTATGGACTGGGAGATGTATTCTCAGGGCTCATGTCTTTGTTTGCCTTTATTTTTTTTTTCCATGTCATTCAGAAACATCAGAGGTGGCTGCAGCTGGAGACAGGGCAGCAGATGGATAGACTGCAGATGCAGGATTCTATTTTTCATTTATTTGCTCGATGGATTTCCAATTTTTATTTTCTAAGTTAAATCAGAAAACACCTTGGTTTATATTGCTTTTATTTTTGGGGTTAATCTGAAATACTTCAGTGTTTACTTTTCACCTGTTTCCTGTCCAAAAGTGCTTGCTTATTTGAAGTCTTTTTTATTCTTTTTGTTTCCTCAAAGTAAGAGGCAGGGCTCAGTTAACTAATGAGTCCTTTCACTCTATGTAGAGAAAATTTATGAAAGTCTGCATACCTGTAAGAATAGATTACTTGATAAGGTGAGAAAATACTGCCAGCACAGCAAAGCCTACTGAAAAAAAAAAAAAAAAAAAAAAAAAGCTAAAGCACAAAGCACTCCCTAGTTTTCTATTTCAATTACCAGATAGCTGAACAAGTGCATAGCAGAAAGGAAAGAAAAAAAAACCAAACAACCAAACCCAAAACTGCATTGCTCTTTGAGAAATAATTTTCAGAAATGCAAATCAAATCTCAACTTTACCTTTCACAGCTTGATTCTGGAAGAGGCAAATGTGGTATCTGTAAGAGTGCTGGCTTTGGGAATTGACACTTTATCTGTACCTAGTTTGCAGTGAGAGGTCAGGGCTACAGCTTGTGCAGCTGACAGAGTCAAGGGACCCCAAAGGGAGTCACATTTTGAATCAAATCAAAGCAAGTAAGTAAAGAAACACTCAACTGAAATCACTGAACCCAAATCCACAATTTAAGGAAGAAGACTCCAGTGTTGTCCCACTCAGTGAAGAAATCCAAAATTCATGCAAGAGGAATTTCAGGGTCAGTGGCTGCCTGAAAAGAAATAAGTTATGTCCAAAAAATGAGTAATTTCTGCTGCTAGAATTCAATACTCCACTACTGCTTTAATAAGCAGTGAACTGCTGCTTGGCTCTGGCTTGCTATGAGTAGCTACTCAGGAGTCCTATTCCTGCATTAAGATTTCAGGATGTCCCAGATTCCCATCACAATTTCCTTTCTCATCAAGGGGAATACTTTCCAGTCTGTGAGGGAAAAGGCCATCCATTTTTCATTTAACAAACTTTTATCTACCTTGCCTCTTAAGTGTCTAAAGTCACACACTCAGGTAAGGTCTCTAACCTTGTCTCCTCTTCTGAAAGTCACCCTAAGATGAGAGCCAGTTCTGTCATCATGCTCCTCTGGGAAATCAAATAATGATGTTAGGCAGCAATGGTTAATAGTGTCTTATTTATTATGTATGAAGAACAAAATTTTTAAGAGAAATCGTTAGCATTAAGTGCAAACATTTTTCTTAATTTAATTGACATTTTGACAGCAAAATCTTTTAGGCTCCTTAAGGAAATTCAGCCTATAATAATAAATAATGAGCAAAAATATTGCTGGAAGATGAAACTTAATAGCCTATTTCTTAAAAAATCAGATTTTATTATAGGAATGTAGATGCAGATTGCCACATATACCAGACTAATTTTTCTCTTTGATTCTTTTCCTAATCCCTGCAGACTAAGAATAAAATGGCAAAATTGGAAAAAAATATGCCACAGATTTGGAATGCTGCAGCAGACATGCCTGTATGTGTACATTGTAGGAATCCATGTGTACTTTACCAGCCAGTATTTAAAAGGATTATTTGGTGTGTTTGCTGATTGCTCTTTAAAAATTAAAATTCCTTATAAAATACTTAATGAAAGTAGAGAAAATGGAGGATCTGGGATTCCTGTGATCCTGGAATCAGTGGAGAATTAGGGAGTTTTATTTCTGCCAATAAAATAAAGACTGGAGACTCCTATCAAAGGCACAATATTGGATTATGGACTGCTAAGGAGGCCAAGTAAGGAAGGCTAGCTGATAACTCCCCTAAAAAGCACTTTTAAATCTTTCTTAGTCAGCTTAGCTGGCATTTGGTGTCTGTGAGACATTTGATTTGGCTCCATTTGCAGAGTTCAGCCTGAGAACCAGGCACATCACCTACTGAACTAGATTACCTTCACTTGCTGTCTTGCACAGTAAACACCCAAAGACTAAAAAACATACATACACGTGCACACACACATGCACTCTTTAAAAAATGATAATAATTGTCAGAGTGTATCTGATGTTATAAAAGAATAAATTTAACTCAGGCTTCTCAAGCAAATCATCTGGGACACTCTCCAGTAGCAGTGCAAGCTCCACAGAAGAGGAATCCTCTGTGTTGACATACCTTGGAAAAAAAGGGAGGAAAGCACCTGTGGTGAGGGCTGCATCCCAGAGGGCTGCACTGCCCTCCAGATAAGATGGCTAGGTTGGAATAACCATGTGTTTTCAGTGCAAGCAGAGGGAGGGTCATAATTAATTTAACATGGGTGCAAAAACTTTGGCAACTCTATTTTATCACAGAATAATTTCGTAAAAAGCCAGCATCTCGTGCCTATATAAGGATGCTCAATGCTGCTGACAAACATGTGAATTGAATTAAGGAAAAGGTTGAGTGATAAAATGGAAGTCACTGATTTCCACTCCTAAGGCACTTAGATAAAATAAATGCTAATGTACGACTTTTATTTTATTCAAGCATTAATTAGAGTTTTCAAAGATGATGAAAATGCCAGAATAAATCAGTTTTTGGTTTCAAGGGCTCTAAGTATGTTTAGACCACAGTTTTTTTGAACTTATTTTCAAAAACGAGTGCATTTCTTAAGGATAATCATTATTCCATCTCCAAAAGGGGAAATTCTCTCATGAGGAAAATCAAGGCAGAAGGAATAGGTTAAAACTCTTCCACCCAACTCTCATGACAATTAGATTTTGTAGATATGTGTATTTATATCTATAACAAACACAGATAATACATGATATGCCCATTACTCATATGCTCTAATTCTTCTGTAACACTCTGTTAAAATCTCTTCTCCCCACTTAGAAGAATAATGGCAATTTGTTGCCATCTCACTGCAACTAGATAAAATATGAAAATTTGTTATATTACATTTTTTGCAGATGTGTTTACAAATCATGTAGGACACAGTTGCCCTTATTCAGTGGAGTTAGTGTTCATCACACAGCACAGAGCAGAGGTACTGGCTCAAAGGCATAGCCAGCCAAGTCTCTGATAACCCTGTGACCTGGTCTGTCCTGCTCTTTTATCTTTCTGAGCACACTTGACTTCAGTGCCTCAGCAGCATGCATTGTGATCCACTGCACCATCAAGAAATGCCCAAAGGCAGGGATCAGCTGTCTCATGCTGAGGGACCAAAGCCTTGCTGAAAGCAGATGTCAAATGGCACTCTGCAAGACTGGGAACTGACAGCTATTTTATCTGGAGAGTGCTGTAGATACTACCCAGCTCTTGGCTCCTACCATGCTTTACACTCAGACACAAGAAGCTTTTTCTTACCCACTGCTTCTCTTCCAGTCCTACCAGAATACTCAGAGTTCCCTGACCAGGAGATGGTGGCTGCAGAGGTGGGAATGAGCCATCACAGGGCACCTCTCTGCCAGCACTGTGAGCCTCCAGAAAACACCTGGATCTGCCTCGTGTGTGCTATGAGAACACATATTTTGTGTTTCTGCTTGGCCATCTGCCCTTGGCAGCCAACCACTTCGAGGTCATCTGTGAATCTGGAAGGTTCTGCAGGCAGGACACCTCAATCTTCCCACCTCCAAATGTCAGTTCTGGGCAAGATAGACCAGCACTTCATGGAGAGCTTTCAAAGTTGCTAGAAATGTGAAGATTTCAGCTAAAATCAGCAGTGTCTTCTGGGTTTGTGAGCCAGCACGACCACAGCAAAGTCTGGGTGTGTGACCATGGGTGTGCTGCCATGATCAACACTGCTCTGGCTGTGGGGGCATCACCTCTGCATGCCCACAGCACTGGGAACAGCTGTTGGTGGTGATTCCTGCTGATGGATGCTAAGTGCTCAGAGTGCTCTTAAGGGACCTCTTAAGATACCACCAAAGATAGGATTTTTGGACTTTGGCAAGTTATGCCTGGATTTTTATGTCATGATGTGAGGTGTGAGCTGATAGTTTTTAGTATAGTTGGCCAGAGGGAAAAATCCAAAGGGAAATGGAAAACATACTAATGGATGTATCTGTCCCCAAATCCATCAAGTGTCTGATTGAAGTCTTTAATGACTGTCATACTTAACTTCTTACCTGGAGGGAAGAAAAAAAATCTGTCACCTCATCATTTTGTCAGATTTGCTGTGTGCATGGGATAGGATAATTTAAAAAATGTAGGTTCCTCTACATTTCCTAGATGCAATTGATTCCATTCAAATAATGTAGAAAGTATTTTATGATAATTTTGAATCTAAATGCCAACACATTCAGTAAAATTTCCTTTATTTTCAATGGGCTTTGCTTTGAAGCTGTAAAGAACCCGAAAGGTGAACATATATTTTAGTCTAATTTACACCTTATCACCTTATTATGCTTTGTTTTATTCCTGAGGGTGCAATTACATATAAAGAGCCTAACTTTTACCTCTTATAAATAGTTTTGGATTTGACCCAGAATTATAATGGTCTCAAATTATGTGTGTCGTATTAAATGTCAGAACATGATTATAGTATAATCCTCAAAAGCTGGTCCTAGTGGGATGGTTGTGTCTTCTGCCTAGGTTTTTTATACTAGTAATAATTTAAAACCTAAGAAAAAATAAAGAATTTGAACTGAATAAAAGAAGAAAGTTTGGAATAATGTTATAAATCATTTAATGTGTAAGATGGATGTAAAATCTCTTCTCAATATCCACCTTGAAATCTGATTTTTTTTTTTTAATTTTCCAGGTTTTGAAAGCAATATTTTGTGCCAGTGATGTGCAGTTTGTTACATTTGTCATGTATCAGAGACCAAATAGTGGACAGGTTGTTCAAAGTGCTGTATTTGTAGGTAGATAGGGTTTCTATTCTGACAGAACTTTTTCTCAGTGAAGACAAGCAGCACATTAAGAGCAGTGAGGAAAGATTCACAGTAATGTGCACATATGTGTGTTTATACTTTTCTTCTTCTATATATAAATGCAAGTAAATGTTAACTCTTTTTATATCTTCATTTCTCACAGATATCACTCTCAGCTAAAAAGTCATTGAACATGTCTCCCATTTCTTCAAATAATGAGGTACTTTGTAGTTTTATGCAGGCACCTTTACATGTGTTTTATGGGATTTGAGATCATAAGAATGTTTCCATTTATTGTTAGCATGCTATTTTCTTTTGTTTATATGCATTTGAGCATAAGAGTCATGGCTTATTTAAAAAAAAAAACCTTTGAAAGCTGTCGTTCAACTACACTCTCTTCTTCTTTAGCCCCAAAACTTCAGCATTCTCAATTGTTGTAACATATTATCAGCACTTTTACAAATAGAAGAAAAAAGAGTCAAAGCAGTTTCAGTTATAACTCCACATTCTGACAATAAATGCAGATGATAATGAAGGCACTAAATTAAGCAGTCACAGCCAGACTTAGGGGAGTGTGGGGCCATGGTTTGCAGTATCACTCTCAGCAGGTGACACTTGCTGGGCAGGCAGTTCTTCCTGTGGAGTTCTGATTTGCCAGATGCACAGACTGAAGCTTCATATTCCCTTAGCTCACATTTCATCCTGTGCAATGTCATCAGCCATCCCTATAAAGCCATGCCAATCCTACAACTGGAGAAAAATTCTAATTGAGATGTGGGCTTGAGCTAATTCTGGGGAAGCACCATGTTGAGCCCTTTTATATAAAGGGCAGAAAATGTTGCCAGGCTTCTTTTCTCTGTGTTTTGCTCCGCAGCTCAACCTTGATTTGAAGAGTCTCTGTTCAATGGTCACTTACTCCCTTACTTTGGAAGCAGGCAGAATGTTGTAAGTGAAATTGAATAGAATAAAGCACTGAAGGGGAGAGCCTGTCAGGAGCAATTTCGTAAAACTAGAAGAGTAGACTACTTAAAATAAGATCTTGAAGCTAGAACATAAGGTAGTTATTTAATTTTTGGCTTACAGTATCAAACTTGTCATTACCCTTTTAGGAAAAGTCTAAGAAAATTGTTGAATACATGAAGGTAGCAAAATTAATTTCATTTGATAGAAGAGGTTGGCATTGGTAAACAGATACATTCATTCAATGCATCATTAGCCCCAGAAAAGAATGATTGGATTCTGGCCAAAGTAGAAGAAAATTCTTCTAGGAAAGGGAACTGATCACAGCCCAATGAATTAGACCTATTGTCTAAAAAATGGGAACTTGTCAATTGTGATAGATTATGATTTAAGATATTAGTGAGCCTTCTAGGAGGCATTAGTGCATATGACAATGCAAACATACTCACACTAGTCACTGGATACAGCACTGTCACCAGTGACACTCATACAGGTGATGAGATGCATCCAAAAGAAATGAAAGAGAATGAGAAGGAAGTAAAGCCAGTGGCTTGCCCATGTTTAGAGGGAGGCCTTGCCTGTTGTCCCACAGGAGAGCTGTTTTCCAGAGAGCAGGTCTGCTGAGTACAGACAGACCTACTGTGGGCAGAAATTGCACCCTACCACAAAGCTTGGCAAAGGGGGATCCTAGGCAATGTGTCAGCCTTTGAGGCACTGAGCAATAGGGGTGCAGAGTGTAAGGAAGGGAAGCTGGACATGTAAAAAGAAGAGAGATGGAGACAATTCCTGAGAAGTTATAAACCAGCATAGAGCCAGCTACTTGAGACAGTAACAAATTCAACCTAATTTTCAAAAGAAGCAACAAAAGAGTGGATCAGCTTTTGATAAAGCACAGCAGGGAAAGCATATAAGTCATCTGCAATCGATAATTTTGCCATAAGGCTAAGCTACTACAGTGATAAAGAGCTGGCTTTGATGTCAAAAGGAGCAGGTGCCTGTGGGAGGTCAAAGTTTGAAATGAGATTACTCACAAGGATCAGAAAGATAATCAAATCTGCCCACTTCTGTGGCAGTGACATAGCAGTACAAAAGACTCAAGTTCTAAATAGCCACAGTTAGGACTGAAAAAGGATACTGCAAAATCCTGATGAGAGGACAAAAGGGAAGAATGGTTTCTGAGGGCAACTCATTTCCAACTGACTTGAAAGGACCAAGCTCACTGGTCTGTTAAATGGCTTTTGCTGCTCAGTTGAGAGGTAACTGGAAGCAAGGACAGTCAGACCCAAATGCACAAAGAAGCACAGGCCTTGCAGGGTTAGCAAGACTTGCAGTTTTATGGGTGGAGTACACAGAGCCCAAAAACACCCATGGCCCTGTGCAACGAACGGAGAGAGAGGACACAGTGACTAGGAGGAAGCCAAAGCCAGGCAGAAGTGAATGTTCAGAAAGGACAGTGCTGTCTTAAATCCACTTTTCTGATAAAATTACCTATATTCCAGAATTTAGCACTTATGTAACAAAAGCATCCTTCTATTTTGTGGTACTAACTCATCCCTTTGTGGTGGTTCACTGGCTTCTTTCCTCTCTTCAGAGACCCAGATAGAGAAAGAGCTGCCTAGCAAGTGTGACATCTGAGTCTGAGTTTAAAACTGCATATCCTGCACTCTTAAAAGCATCCTGGTCTTTCACAGGGGTGAAATTAATATAGGGTTACTGGAGCCAGTAAAGTGAGTAAAGAAAGGAGTATTCAGATTTGATGCTGAGTTTGTGATCTGGGGGAGCACAATCCTGATGTCTTGGAAAGAACAGACCAAACATCATCACCAAAAAGCATGGCTTAGTTCCACCACACTGAAGTGCTTTTTAGATCTTGATATTTGAATATCTGTCTTCAGAGGTACTGCTTCACTATACAGCCAGGCTTAGCACCATGCTGAATTCAGAGCTGTAAAAAAATAATTCTTTGTTCAAGTCCTCTGGCTGTGGTGACCAAAGAAACTCAAGGGCTCAGCAAGGTCCTGAGGAGTGGCTGCCTCACAGCCTCTGGTGTGCAGCCAGCATGTGGCATCCAGCCTGTAACTCTCCAGATCAGATCCCTCAACCAATCCCTTTTTTTTTTTCCCCTTCTAGTAAGCCAAACCAGGCCAGGTACAGCTGGCACATCACAGCAGTGGTGTGGCAGGACTTTCTCTGGTCAGGGTCAGCTAGTGCTCTCACTGGCAATAAATATCTGTATATAGCTGAAGGGATAACACAAGCCTGGGACTGCCCATAAAACAGTACAGGAGTGCTCACTTCATTTTGGGAAGGGAAAGGAGTATGTACTTGTGTGGGAAGATAGGCTGAAAGGATAGTGCAGAAGGCAATTTCTCCCAATGAATTACAGCTGTACTGATTACCAAGGAGTAGAAACAGCCTTGCCTGCCCAATGAGGGTGGGTGCTATAAAAGAATGGGCTAGCTAGTTGGGAGTTGCAGTCTCCTGGCTGTGAGGGGGTAAGGGACATGAGGTCATGCAAGGGACAGGCAAGGGAAGAAGATGTTGTGTGAGGGACAGACAGGGTTAAGTCGCCAGGTTAAGGGAGAGCTTGAGGTAGCCAGTTGTGAAGAAGGAAACTTGCAGAGAGGAGATAGGGAGTCAGAGCTGTGTGGAGCTGCCTGAGAGAAGATGTGAGAAGCTTTTAATAAAGGACTGGTGATGGTGCCTGTTCTGTCTGTCTTGACATAATTATTACATACTTGCACTGCAGCTTGCCATTTGTCAATAACTTGTTTAATCTACTGATATAAAAGCAACACCCCTGTCACTGCCTGTGATGTCTCCTTAGACTTGAGATCACCTCAAGAGGACATATTATTTTCCAATTTTCCATATTACAATTATTTTCCAATACACTACCATCTTATTACATTGTTCAGCTTTGTCCCCATCCAATCTGAGAATCCCAGCATGCCATCTAACATGGATGGCATGGAGAAGAAGGAGGAAGAGGCATACCATGCCCCAAACCCTCCATGTTAGCTAAAAACCTTCTAATATAAACATTCTTATAAATCCACCTTTTCTACATTCTAACACTCTAATTTATACTCTACTTATTTTTGTGGCTTGTATTTCTTCCTTCAATGTTGGTAGATTTTTCCAGGGGGTCAAATCCAGCCCCCCAAACTCCTGGGTCCCGTTCCAGGGTCTCTGAGATCCCTGCCAGCGGTGTTTAGAAGCACCCAGGGGAACACCCTGGGCTCCCACACCCCTCTGTTCATAGAAGGCTTGGCCTCATCACTGGAGCTGTGGCTGAGCCTGTGCACACAGGGGTGATCCAGAGCAGGTGCTGAATGTGCCACAGCGTCAGAACAGGGTTTGCCCGATGCTGAGATGCCTGTACGTGTGCCAGTACCTCTTCTACCCTCTCATGGCACCCCAAAGGCAAGAAAAAGTGGTCTGGGGGGAGTATGGCTGGGCAAGTACCCTGACCAGCCCACTCAGATGATAACAGCTAGATAAAGTTCATGGTAAGAGCATTCCATTCTCCTCTGTCTGTAACTTGACAGCTGCCATGAAGCCTGAGAACATCAATAAAAGCTGTATTTCCTTCACCTTTGTGTATCTTTTTTCCCTTTTGTAACCATGTCTGCCTGTTTTTCAAAGACAGGAAAAGAAACTACCATTCACAGCTCATACCTGAACAACAGAACTAACTCTTTCATCCTGATGAAGAAAGATTACTAGACAGAATCAGAGACTGTATCCAAAATCCTGTCTCTGAAAAGAGTATTTTGATACAGTTTGATTATTCTTTTTCCTTCGTGCAGAAACTCTATTTTAGCTTCAGAAGACTCTTTATTTTGTTTTGATTCTTTTCCCTTTGTGTATCTGAGTCAATAAATGTCCAGACTTGGGCACGGATTTCTCACTTTGTCATGGCAACTGAATAGTCCTTATTCTTCAGACCCTGAGCCTTGTTTCATTATTTGATGCCATCTAGTAATGTAAATACCTTAATTTGGGCTTAATTATCATGTGAAAATTAACACAATATAGTTTTAGTAACTATTGTATGCAAAAAATTATCAACAACATTAATATAACTCCAGATTGTAGATTTGATATCCCTTGTTTCAGCAGAGATGACCTCCAATGAAAAAAAATACATATATCTCTTTATCATCTTCATTATATATTTATGTATAAGGAATATGTCTATCAAAATATTGGTTTGAATTTAAAAAAATTCAGTTACTTTCAGGCCTCTGCTTTGAATGTTTCATCTATATGCTGAAATTTTAATGAGAAATGTGTATGTTGCAGTATATATTTGCTTCTACAGGGAGTAAGTAGATCTTACCTTCTGAAGAAATTTAGGCCAGTAAGCCAGGCTGTGAACCAGTTATAAATTCAGCAGCTACAGCCATGCTGTTTTCTGTCCCACCACTAAGTGTCTTTGTGGAGTTTCCTAGGCAGCAGGTCAAGGCTGTGCACTCCTGTGTGGTCCTGTTACAGCCTGCCCCCATTCTCCTGGTGTCTTCTGCACAAGCACAGCTGTTCATTGCCTTTGAAGACTTCTGTTCTCAGCTAGTGCACACTTTGTTCTCTAAAAGCTTATCCAATTTTAAGAAAACTTAAGAAAACTACTTCCAGTAAATGATCTCATAGTACAATTTTTGCCCCAGTTTCATAAGTCCTTCTGTAACATTTCTAGATGCCTTCAACGCCTTCAGTGTTTGTATCTTCCTCACTGAGATTTTCTGCTACCTTGATTCTTTGTGCTTGGCACACATGCAGATATCTATTTAAAACTTCATTTTTAGCACAGGGATCTCACCATCTGATTCCTATTAACAGTAATGGGAACTGCATGGCTGAGTTAATTACCATGTACTGTGCTGAACATTTAGCACTCAGTATCTTCCCTTTGTTTTCCCTTTAAGGTGTTCTCTAGCCTTTCTGAAATTAATGCACTGATCTGGAGTAGTGGAACTAGATTAGGGTCACTAAAAATCCTGATTATACTGATGGCTATTTGTTGCTGTGTCTAGTGACAGAAGTGAAAAACATTTCCTGGCTTCTGCAATTGGTGTTTTGATGCTGTTGCAGATTCACTCACAAAGAAACAGAAGAACAGAGAGAATTGACCGAGGGTATCACCACAGGACTCTCACTGAGAGAACCATGACACCTCAAGTTCAAGTGCCCATTAAGTACCTAACTGAGAATACAAATGAGCCTGAGCTCAACTCTGATATAGATGACACAAACAATTTCCTTCTGTCTGCTGCTGTTCCTCTCACTGACAAGTGCAAATAAAGGTGGGAAGGAGTGAATTCAAGAGGGTAAAGCCAAGTTTAGCAGTGATAGGAATAGCTGACAAGGCTGCAGACATTTGGGAAGATCAATACCACAGCACTAGTTAAGCTGTGTGTGATCTTGACATCTCAACACATCCATTTTTGCTTGGGGAGGTGGTACATTTTTGCCAAAAGTGTTTTTGTCTTTTTTGTATCACAGAGACATTGTCCTTTCCATTTAGATAAGGACCTACTTAGTATGACCTATATTTTCATTTTGTCACTGTAAAGAGAGAACACAATTTCTGTCAGAACAGATAAAGGAGACAAAGAAAAAATATGCCACAACCTGTTTTATTTCAATTTCAAAACCAAGAAATTTTTCTATTTTTCTTTTCAAACTCTTTTTACAAAGTAAAAAATGTAACAGACAGTAAAGATGCTTATCATCTTTGCCAGAAATTATTTAATTTTATTAGCTCTAGTTCAAAGCTTCCCAGACATGTAGACAAAACTGTATGATGGTAAGATAACCTAATTAAAATGAAGAGCTGTGAGTGAAATACTATGTGGGTGAAGAATGGGGGTAAAAACTCCTTCTGTCTCAGTGGAGCAGCTGCCACCTTCCTCAGCAGGAGGAGCAGCAATGAGAGGAGAGTGTTGGATGGATCAAACATAAGTATTATCTTTTCTTTACATGTGATTTGAGCAGCTTGCCCTTGGATTTTGTATGCAAAACAGGAGATCTCTTACTCCAGCTTCTCTTACGTGTTCTGTTGTCTGTGCCTAAATGTGGATTGTCAGAAGTTCAGCACCAAAAAGAATATCTAGCAGCACAGTTATTCACTTCCCCTAGATACATTTGCATCCCAAACATATTTGCTTATCTATCCACCAAGAAATATAGAAATAACATAAAACAACTGGCCTCTTGCTGAGATTAATATTCTGTGGTTAGCTTCAAACTAGCATCTAAAAGCATTACAACTTATCTGTCTGGTTCTGTTGAATTTCAGATGTCTCTAAACAAAATACACACATAAAAGGTTGTAAAGGCTCTGATAATAATTACATTTAAAATAGTTATAGTCAGCACAGCTGATAATTTTACACAGGAGAGCTTTCCATTGCTGCAGTTTAAAAGAGTTATGAATAGTGAGGAGCATTAAAAGCAGTTCAATGAAAGATTTTGGGTTTGGAAAACATATTTCATGCTGAGAAATTTAAGAAGATTCATCTACTTACTTTGCTGAAAAGAAGGCTAAGGGATGGTTTTTTCTTGGTCTGTGAGTACCTACCTAAGGAACAGATTTCTCATAGCCAGTTCTTTAATCTATCAGTAAAAAAACATAATGAGACTCAGCAGTTGGAAGCTGAGGCAAGACAAATTTAGATTTGAAGCACGGAACTGATTTTTAACATTGATGGTAGTTAAACATAGACATAACTTACCTAGGAATGTGATTGATTCTCCACCATGTGGACCCTTTATTTTAGGATTGTGTGTCCCTCTGAAACATATACCACAGTTCAAACAGAAATTTCTGAGAGGTTTCTGTGGTGATGTCCTGCTGAAACTAAAACATAACAATCTTTTGGCTTTCTGATGGCTTTCCAACTTAAAACTTACATTAAAATTCTTTTAATGAGTGTAAAAATATGAACTGAGGATTAACTGCTCCTAATAACTACCTGAGACCTCAGAAAATATAAAACTTTAAATGTAAAATGGAAACAGCATATTTTTAAAGGAGTGATGATTCACATGTATATAACAGGGGAAATGTCAGCTCTTCACTCCCTATCAAAACAAGAAAAAAAAACAAAAAACAACATTAGTATAAAATCTGGCTCAAGCAGTGGGTCATTAAGGTCCCATCCAAGTACAGGTTTGGGAACTCAGTGCCAACCCTATGCAAATGGGAATAAAAATCCTTGCGGCATGGCTTATACACAGAACTCCAGAAATCCTAGTTCTAATACCTAGATTATACCAGTTTGGGGGTTTTTGTTTGGTTAGTTGGTTGGTTGGTTTTCTTTTTCCAGCCATCTGACCTATTGGTTATGTGTTTCCTTTATGTGGCATCTAATCTGAATCTCCTCTTTTAGTTCAAAACCATTCTCCCTTATTCTGTCACTATCTCCCCATGTAAAAAGTTACTCCCCTTCTTTACTAAAAGCCCCCTTTAGTTACTGGAAGATGCTGTAAGATGTCCCACAGGTTTTCTCTTCTCCAAGCTGAACCATCCCTACTCTCAGCCTTTTTTCATGGGAGAGGTACTCCAGCCTGCTGATAGTGGCCCTCCTCTGGACTCACTGCAGCAAGTCCATGATCTTCCAACACTGGGATGCCAGAGCTGGGTGCAACACTCCAGGTGGAGTCTCACAAGAGCAAAGAGAGGGGAAGAATCACCTCTCTCAACATGCTGGCCACGTTTCTTGCAGTACAACCCAGGATGGCGTTGGCTCTTTGGGCTGCAAGTACATGTTGATGGCTCATTCCATGGAACCCCCAAGTTCTTCTCTGCAGGGCTGCTCCCTGTGAGTTCTTTTCCCAGTCTGTACTCATGTCTGGGATTGCCCCAACTCATTGCAGCACTGTGCAGTTGGATTTGTTTCTTCTCACATTTGTACAGGTCCCCTTGGCCAGCATCACCTCCTTATGTTGTGTCAGCTGCACCACTCAGCTTCGTGTCATCTGCTAACTTGCTGATCCCATTGTCTGTGTCATTGATAAAGATATTGAAGAGCACCAGTCCCAAGACAGGGACGTGAGCAATACCAGCCATCACCCCACCTGGACATAGAGTTGTTAAAATACAACTCTCTGGCTATGATAATCCAGCCAATTCCTTATGCACAGAATAGTCCACCCTTCAAATCCATGTCTCTTAAAATATCACATCCATCTATACCTAATGTCTTAAAAACTTACCTAGTCCCTGATTTTTTTCTGGACTAATGCAAGTTAGTGGTGAACAATCTTCATTTTTATTTGACAGTTTTAGATCTCCCAGAGGGTTTTCTCTTCCTCTGGGAACGTGTAAATAGCTTAAAGAAACTTGGGAAGTTTGCTTGCTTTGAAATTAAACCAAATAAACCTATGAATCTCTCTGAAGGACTTGGCTTCTTAGGGACAAGAAAATGACACAGGTATTGTATCTTTTAAACAGAATCAATGATATTGTTAGTGACCTTAGTTTTGAATGGAATTGGAAGTGTCATACTGTGCAAGTTAGGTTGTAGATGTTAAAGATTTTGTTCATCACTGGTCCATTTTTTGGCAAATCACTTCCATTTCTAATTCACCTTGCTGTTGCTTTCTGCAACCAATAATGGAATTCCCTCCCATAAGACATAATGGGATCACTTGGCAATGTAATTTAATTAGTGACATGTTAAATGTGAAGGGAAAAGGCAGTTATACCTGAAGGAAGGTTCTTCTTCAGTTTAATTTTTATGCAGTGTGGCAACATTAGGATGGATAAAGCAAAGAAAGAAAGGAAATGGAAAAGAGCCAGTAAAGAGAGGTGACAGAAGGTAAAGGTAATTTGCAATTTGTATTTTATGGATGTAGTTAAAAGAAAATATTGTGGAAACACAAAGTGTGTTTAGTATGAACTGAGCCTGTGTTTGGGCGATAGCTGAGAGATAAATATAATGTGGAATTTGGCACGGATACACAGACGCCTGAGCAGCTTCTGGAATCACTTCTCTTTCAGTATCCATCACATACATCACAACAGAGCTGTTTTAGGGGCATAAATATATGTGACTCATAAATTTATCTGTGTTAGCCTAAAAAGTTGTACTAAACTAAATAAAATAAGGACAGAAACCTGTTAAACACAGAGTGCAGAAGTATTACACAAGAAATGAAATATGATTTGTGTCCCCAGCTGGAAAAGCACTCCTGACTTATCTTCACTGGTTATTTGGGAGCAGGTATGAAAGCTTGGAGTAGGCATCATCAAAGCAGACATAAATCACTGCAAAACTGAGTAGTATAGCTTATTTCTGAAACAAGCAACCAAGACACATTTCCATTATATTTTCCTTTGTCTCCCTTATCTGGTTTAGTTTCTTTGTTTTTTAAAGGAGGCAGAACCTAAAGCATTGACCAGGCTTGTGGGAAAGTTGAGCTGCAGGCTCAGTGTCCAGCTCTACAGAACTGAGTACATTGCTTTGTTTCTCTTTATTGTCACTTAGCCCCTGTCCTTACACATTTTATTCTTACAGGTCATTGGATAAATTGTACTAACTGCAATTGGAAGTGGGGCCAAAACTTAGGAATCCCACAGTCTTGTTGTTGGGTGATGGGAGCTGATTTATATGGGTATGATCCAGTCAGTTACAGAAGATGGAGGTCACAGGTCACTGTGGTGGCCATCCAGATGTGGTGGTTCTTCACAGAAGCTCAGACAGTGCTTGGCCAGGACTGAGGGCTGCTGGAGGAGGCAGTTTGGCTTTGCTCCCACCAACCATACCCTGTCCATTCCCACAAGTGAAAGATCCTGCATTCCCAAGGGTGTGGAACAGTCCTATCTCTTACTTGCATGATATAACTGAAGGCCTTTCCATGATAATTCCCTGATAGTTCCCTGACCTGCTCTGTTGTGCTTTGCATTGAACTTGAGCTTAAGCAAGATATGCTCAATCTAGCAGTGCTGAGCTGTGTGTGGGAAACTGCTTAGACAATTGCCCAGGGATTTTTTTTTTTTTTTTTTTTGGTGTATGTGTGTGTCTAGACATTACTACTTGAACACATTTTAGGTGCCATTGTTTCTCCTATAAAAATTAAAAATCAACTCTTGGAGACCTGATTTCTTGGAAATTTAATTCCTTGGTCCTTGAGGAGATTCCCTTCATTTACTGGGGCTTTACAGATGTCTTAGTCTTTGACTTTAGCTCAAACCAGCATTTTAAATGTACATCCAGCCATGCACCTTGTCTTTATGGAATTATGAATTATTATGTCTTGTGGAATTATGTTAAGATATGCTTTGTAAAAGGCTAGTAACTTTCGTGTCAGCCCTGTAAGGCCTCTGCTTCTTCCTCTGCCTAACTGTGAAAAAGAAAGTCTCTATTGGTTCTAGTGAAAATCTGGCTTGAACAACAAAGGTAGGCTTTAGCCCAGGAGGGGAAAAAAACAAAAAAAAAAGAATTCACCCTTGAATATTTTACAATTTTCAAGGAAAAGGGTTTTTTTGTTGTTGTTTTATTGTCTTTTCTTTGAAATAGCACCAAAACATAGATAATTTTTTATTGATCAGAGAATGATATGATTTTGTCTTTTTACCTTTAATCCTTACTGTGATGATATTTATTATTATTATTTCGCTTAGTTATTATTTTGACTATTTTGTCTATTCCACTCAGAATGCTTTCTAACAGCAGTGTTTTCATGATGCATAAACTGATGTACCCAAGCTGCATGTTTCAGGATCTTCTGCACTATGCCTTTTTTAAATTACCTTTTGCAGGTATTTCAGTCAAAAAGCACTGATTATCAGACAAGGAAGAGTAGCAATATCACTAGTCATCTTCTGACCATCTCTCTTAGTAATTTTTGATGATAAGGGATTGAAAATGAAATTAAAATTCTTTTGTAATTTCATTATATTGGAAGTGATTTTATAGCCTGCTGAGAATTAAATGTTGAATACAGCACAGTGTACAAAATAATTCCTCTTTTAATACATTTTTATGGCACTCAGATGAGCAGAAGCACAACTCAGGTCAGAATTAGCTTGTGTATTACTCAGCTTTCCAGGTCTTTAATTCAAAATGAAAATTAAACAATATGCTTTTTACCAGAGTAGTTCATCCAAAACCAGCTAAGACAATAATTTTTCATTCTGAAGGGCTCTTACTCAAACCCTTTCAAGGTGGTTTTAAAAATTGTTTAATCCCAAAATTGAAACCCCAGAATCCTCTGTAATAAAAGATGTGGAGCCACTTTCATTAATTGCATTGCCTGCCTATTACAGCTAATATGCACTAGTTAAAAAGCTATGATGCTGCATTTTAAAGCATAACGCCTGAAATAAAATTCACATGGTATCCAAACCTCATGAATTTTTCAGGAGGTTCTGCTAGACTTTCAGGCATATATATTTCTCTATAAATAAAACATTAGCATTTTAGGATTATTTTGATAATTCCACCAGTAACTCCTAATGAACAGTAGAAATTGCATGTTATGTTAACCAAGTTTCTGACCTCTGCAGCAGATGTTAGATCACGCAGCAGCAGACTTGATGCAGGGGTCCCTACAGAAGGCAGGAAAGCAGTTAGAAAGGGACAGTTCAGCTGGCACAAGAGAAGCAAAGAGCTGCCTAGCTTATTTCACAGATTTTCCCCCAGGGTCTGTAATGAATCCAGAACTGAAAGAAGATGGGTTCTTTCCCTAGTTAATCCACAAGCTTGCCTTTGACTTCACCCTCAGCCCTCACCTCACCTCCCCGTAGCCCCCTGCCAGTGGCACAGCAGAGATCCCTGTGCCTGTGATGGATTTGCCTCTGGTTCCTGCAGCATCATGACTCTCCTGTGCCCTCTGGGACACTCTATTGGCTTCTCTGCCCTTGGGCTACAGCCTGGGGCAGCAACAGGACCAAGCTTTAGGAGCCAGCTTGAATATGATGCACATGGGCAGAGGCATCTAAGAAATAGTTGCCCACTGATTATGCTTTGCCTTCTCAGCTTGAGGAAACCATAGAGAGAGCCATAACTAATGTTCTGTCTCCGTAGTATGTGCTGAATACAGCAGAAAATTCAACTTGTTTGCTGCACACTAATTCCTTTGTCCTTCTGTGATTTTCCCTCCTCTATTTTTGTTTGTTTGCTTGTTTTGGATATTCCTTTTAATTAATTTGAAATGAATAAAAGACATAATTCTTTGGAAGCAAATGAAGATCTTCCATGATCCACAATATTTGCATTCTCTGCTGAATCCAGCATTTTCAGTGTCAGCCCCAGCAGCAGTATCAGCTGCCTTTGAAGTCTTTGAAGTCTCCATAGCTTAAGCTAAAGGCATTCAAAAGGGGAAAAGTAGCAAGTTGGCAAAGGTAAGGGGGAGAAGAAAGTTTTTCTTTACCTATAGCTACCCTTTACACTGTGAATGGTAGAATTAGAACGCTTAAAAAATAAAGCAACCCATTGATTTTTCCTTCAAAAGAAGCTTCAACCTAAGCAAGGGTTATTTGAAAGCCTTCTTAGGTAACAGACAAAGTGTGACCTGATGAGTTGGAACCACAAGTGTCCATTTTAGGGGGTAAAGAGAAAAGCAAAGGGATTTTCTATAGACTTTATTTCTAGTGTTTTAAAATATCCTGGATAGGATTCAGAGTGAATCTATATTTTAGGGGAAAACCATGAGAAGAAAGCCACTATTAAAACAGATTGAGATCTGCCCATCGTGATATTGCAATTTTCTCTTGCTATTCAATTCCTCAAGAAAAAGAAGGGGTGTTGTTTGCTCAGAAAGCCCCAGCTTTTTGCACAAGGGCATAGATACTGAACAGCCTTACTAGGGGAATGAACTTTTTTCAGAACCATGGTTGAGGTGAGATGTTTGGCAGAGCAGGTTTGCAAAAGACAACGAATATAAGCTGTGAGGAATTCAGCTAATGCCACATACATTGTAGTCAAAGGGTAGACACAGTGTAGGAGGAAGATAGGAGGGCAAACTCTCATTGTTTCTGGCCACATTTTCTCTGAAATCAGAGGCAGGGTGCATATGATTATGGAATTTCTTCAACTAATAAACCCAGCAGAGAGGATTATCTCCTCAGATGTGAGACTGTGCTGCAGTGGTCACATTGCTTCTGGACCTTTCATACTCCAGGAGATGTGCATGACATACCAAGTTCATGAACAGTTTTCAACTTGTCAATGCCAAAGGCTTGACAGTTGTTAAAAAATATTTGGGGCAATACTTTTGAAATAAATTCTGAGAGACTGGAGACCTACTGATCTATTTAAAATATCAGCTTGACAGCTTGAGTTAGAGAAGGACTAGAAAGATTTTCAGTATTGGCACTGTCTCATTTGGAACCGAAAAACTGGTATTTTGCAAGAGTGAACTGAAAATCCAGTGGGGAGGAATATTAGATTGGGTCTGTCAAAATGTTTCATTTAATTCAGTTCAGGAGCTTTTGTGTGATGCTTCTCATTTGGAAACATAATTGTCTGCAAATTCTGTTATCTCCTAAAAGACATTTTGACCAAGAAAAGACAGCTTCATGATTTTGAAAATCTCTAAATAGGATTTAGTGAAAATTCTGAAACTTTAGAAAATGGTAATGAAAAATGGTAATTTCTGAGGAATTATGTCAGGAAATCCTGGGGTTAGCTTTACTGGTGCTTTCTAAGAATTCCTTTGTTTCTGGAAAAATTGCAATGTGCTGTAGGCAGAGTAAAATTGAAAGCAAGCTGTCAGCTAGAATGAAGACTGGAACCTTAAGTCCTTAGGGTCCTTAAGTCAGTGAAGGAGCATGCCTTAAAATAAGAGTGTAGCCTGTGTTACTTATCACCATGAGTAATTGCATTCATCAGGTAAAAGGTAATATGACCCAAAGAAATTGACTGTTGGATAAATCCACGGGCAGAAAGAGATTTTGTTTACTAAGGGCAAAAATAAAAGCAGATTAACTGTCTTTATTATAAACAATGATATCAAAGGAGCTCAGAAAATTTGCCTAACACATATATGGGAGTTTGCTAAAATATGCTCAATCATATTTCTTTTCAGTGTTAGTGACATATAACAGGAAGCAGAGAAACCTTTATGCACATTATCTCTGGACCAATATCCCATTAATAAGAAAAGACCAAAGCATCTCAGAAAATAATTTTTCTCTACCTTGTGTTACAGTGTGTGATAATATATGCACTATTACTGGATGTGTTAGTCCTTTGGAAGAAAATACAGCAATGAATAATAAAAATTATGCTAGGTCTGTGCAATAAAACAATTTTTCACCAAGGCTAAGAGTGCTGAACTTCATGATTATAAAATGGAGTATCTAGTTTTTAAAACTAGAAATATAATGAATATAGGGGATGTTCCCTAACACTGCAGTGTGGAAACCACACCATTTTCTTTATCAAGGAAAATTAATCCTCCTATGTGTATTTGCTAGGGCTTTTCTTGCATGATGGTTGAACGCTGGATGTAATGGACCTTTCATCTCTTCATTTGAAAACTGCTTTGCAGCTGAATGGGTCTTACTGTCACCCTACTTAGAAGCCTCTTGTATACATTTATTTTCTTAATCTTTCCCAATCCTTTACATCTTTAATCCCTTAAAGAACCAGATAATTAATTTCACCCTGTAAGTTTTTTACTCCTGCCCATATGCTATATATATATATGCTCTCTCTATGCATTTTTTAATAATCACAAATTTTAATAACTTGAATCTTTTGTCATCTAATTCCCTAAGTATAACTTTTTATTGTAATATGATGACAATGCTGGTGATTTAACTGCTTCAGAGGCACAGTGAGGAAATTGGGAAGAACCTCACAGACCCATAGGTGGATGACGCCATTTTCAGTTTTCTGCACTGGCACACTGAGCTTCCAATATTTAAAACTTTTACACTTGAAATTTGTTTTGGTCTACCTGACTTCAAACAAAATTAGTCCATTGGCTGTGAGCAACCTGCTCAAGGGGTTTTAATGTGTTACCCACTATCTGCATCATGTGTTTTAATTTTCAATTCTTTGATTCATCCTCTAACTAATGGCTCAGCTTGAAGGACAAAACTCTCATGAGTGCATGGTAATCCACGTCTGCAGAAATAGGTGAGGAGAGTTTCTTCCCTCAGGAGGGAGGTTCTTTTGTAACTTTACAGAGCCACTGTTATTGCCAGAGCTGACATTGCTGCATGGGTTCATAGTGGTTTCAACAGGGACATTCAGTTCTTTCCACTACCTTGGCATGTTTACATGCAATATCTATATTATACACTGCAGTACCTGTGCCAGAAGCTAACAGAAGTACCAGAAACACGTTGTTGGAGGGGAGTCTAGGAATTAAAAGGTGGTGACATGAATATTTTCAGTTTTAAATCACAAGTAAATAGAGGAAATTGACTTCCTTTTAACAGTCTTGTTAAAAATATATATCCTGCTAATGCAACAGAAGACAATATTTCAGGTACTGTTTGTGCATGAAACAGTAGCTGTTTTAGCACCTCACCAAAACGACATTATTCTTTGTTTTCTTACAGGGCTGTTTTTTGAAGTAATGAATCATCCATTATTCTCTCAAACAGAAACTAGCCTTTTGGCCAAATGAAACATGTGCAGCCTTTGTTCAACCTGTCAACTGCAAAAGGAATTAATGTCATGTAAAAAAATAATAATTACTTTCCTTCCTGCTCATATGATATTAAGAGGAATAAAATTTGGAAGGCCTGTTGGGCAAACTGAATTTTTCTTGTTCCTCAAATCTTTATGTTTTACATTCTGCATGCTGCTGTGGTTTAAAGAAGCTGAGATTTTTGATATCCACAGCATTTATATTTGCCATGCCATTTAATGGAGCTTGTGAGCACTATGAAATGAGCTTTTTCACAGACAGGATGTGCTAGCATGGATTTGAAGGCCTGCTTGTTGAGGTTCACCTCAGTTTTGAAGTTATGACCTCCTAGTGTTGGGTTTATATCTTAGTGTGCAAACTCAGCCTAACAGATGGTAAAAGGACAGTCATGCCAAAGACATTGTATGTGCGTCTGTTTTGATTATTAGAATCCACATGACTGCTCAGGAGTTGCACAGGCAACAGGGGTTTTCAGGTTTTCAACACCCAAGGTGACCAAAATGAAGCTGTCCTTCTTCAAACAGCCTTTGAATTTAAAATGAACAAACAATCATTTGTTATCACGTAAAATTAATGTGCGTTTCCAGTCGTGCTCCAAGTGGAAGTGAGATTTTTTTAGAATAAAACCCTAGTTCCCAGGCAGTGCCCTCTAGGAGTCAACTATTGATGTCATTCTAACTTATGAAATCCACCAACATTTTCAATCTGAGTTTTGATCTAATTGTTGTAAAAACGTCCTATACACTAAAAGCTACTGATGACCTTCAAAAGTAGCTAACAAAGGCTTGT
This sequence comes from Oenanthe melanoleuca, assembly GCF_029582105.1. Taxonomy (NCBI): domain Eukaryota; kingdom Metazoa; phylum Chordata; class Aves; order Passeriformes; family Muscicapidae; genus Oenanthe; species Oenanthe melanoleuca. Next base: position 35,290,886 of record NC_079336.1, read on the forward strand.
TCTCTGCTTTAGCAGATTCAGTATTTCAACTACTTTTCAAAAAGGTACATTGGATTCTTCATATGATTGTGGTTGATGAAGCGACTCTGAGGGATAGCTCTAGTCTCATTTGTCCATTTGTTAATACAATATTTTTCTTCAATAGCTAGACAATTTTTAAAACCCCCAACCCCTATACATTTTCAGATTCCGTAGGGGTTTCTATTGCAATTTACGACCTTTTGTCCTCTTACATTTCAGTTTTGAGTGATTTTTCTCTTATAACTATTTTTATTGTACAGGAAGAATTGATTGTTATTATCTTAAAAATACAGCAGCTCTTGCCAACTGTTCGTGAAATCACACTTCTAAGACTTTAACTTTTAATTGAAAGATTTCATATTTATTTAATTGTATAAGCTTATTCCTCCTATCCATATTGCTGGTGATACAATTGCTTCTGTCATACATTTGGAAAGCCAAGTCTTTGTTCTCATTTTATGGAGTTCCATTATAAATGTCACCAAGTTGTAGCTCATCCTTGTAGAAATATCTTTGAAGTTAGATAATGTTGGTCCAAGTTCTCCTGAACTAAATTAAGGTACGTTATAGTAGGTGTTAATTTTGTCTGCTATATGCAGCCCAACACTGTTTAGGGAATTTCTGTCCTACAGAAAAATTTAAACCACTATGGCTGTTGACTATGGCTTACTTGCCTCCAGATTTGCAGAGAATGTGAGTTATGGTTAGCAAAGGATTTTGCCTTGTTTTTCCTTCTCTACAATAACCTCCCCTCTTCTCATAGCAGTTCGATGTGGTGGGACGGGGATTGGTACAACAAAATGCATTGCCTTCTTTGTGCAATGGCTTTAATCTAATACACCATATGGAGCTCCATGGTAAAGTTTAAAAATAAGATGGAAAGCAGGGATGGAAAGTAGATGCACAGCAAAGAAGGAAATGTGTTTTAGATCAGATCAGAAATAGATGGAGAGTCATTATTCGCTACAGGATCCATTTCAAAGCTGTACAGTAAAGAAGTTAGGACACCCTACTCATGAGCTCATGATGGATGATGAACAGCATGGTCTTTGCAGACTGGCGCTGTGAAATCTGGGGCTTGGCACAGCCACAGAGGAAGCAGGAGGGCTGCAGGCATGTGTAAGAACAAGTCTGGAGAAGCAGTAGATTGATTAAAGTTGTCACAGTTCCCATCACAGCCCTTTCTTTAACTCATGCTGAGCCTGATGCAGGTTGACTGACTGACTGATAACGCACACCACTTCTTTCCACGTCTTATCAGACCTGGGGTTAATGCTGGGCAGAGGGGTAGCTGGCACTGGGAATGTGTAGGCTCACTGTACACAAAATCATCCCACCGCTTTGCAATTTTCACCTATCAGCAGTCCAGACTTGTGTTTGATGTGAGAAATTCCAGCTGCACTTTGAGAGATGACAAGACTTTTCAGAAGGAGAAAGGCAGGATTCTCACAGTAGGCTGGCTAGAAATGGAAATTCCTAGCTCCCATCTGGTGCCCTTTGTTACAGATTTGATCTGCTGCCTGGAGAGAAACCAGAGCTTTCCACAATGTGAGGAAGGCCAGCAGAAGAGTCATCACTGAATTCATCTGAGGAAAATCTCCATTTTGGAAGACACTTGGTCAGTGTGAAGCTCCCACCAGGTGTTCCCCTTCTCCCTACAATGCAGATGTATGTATACCTCTCCTGCAGCTAGACGTCTATGGAGAGAATTGCAGTAGTCCCGAGGTCCAAATTGCCAGTGAGGAAGAAAAAATATCAAGGGAAAAAGGATGATATTCAGGAAAGAAAGAGAAGCTGGCAAGTTAATGGCAACAATTTAAAACTAGGGAGATATCATCATGGTCCAAACAGTCAATGCAGGTGCTGACTGGGAACAAGGACCTGCTAAGCAAAGAAACAAATATTTCATTTCTAATTTGCAAAACAATTAATAATTTAAACAGAACATGAAGGATTATTTTTATTTTCTGGTGCCATCATCAGATCTCAATGTTCTTTCCAGCCAGGCACACTCCATTTGTGTAGTTCTAGAAACTACTTTTATTGCTTTTGCATTATAGAAAGAAAGCAAGCACTTTGACTGATCTGCAATCAGATGTTCCCCTTACACAGCTCAGCACAGAGACAGCGATGAATGCAGCTCTGATGTTGATGCCAGATAAGAAGGCTTATCAAAAGGGGAGTGCCAAAGTGACAGAAGGGTAAACCCTCCATCTTTCTTTGTAGGATATACAAGGGTAAAACCTCCCTCTTTCTCTGTAAGATCTTCCCTAGCAGCGCATAAAGCTTAAATCTGGTGTAAATCAGAGTGGACGTAATCAAAGAGCTTAAATTACTTGCAGAGTTTGAGCATTTTCTGCTCTAAATTCAAGTATGCATCTCTATTTTAATTTTCTTGTGCACAAAGATTTGTAGAATAAGAAGTCCCTCAAGTTTCATTGTACTGTTAGATAATCATATAAGAACTTTTTTGAGTTAGCATAATGAGTTTGGTTTTTGCTATATTTATTGCTTTGTGCCTATTGTGTCTGAGGAGTTCAGACACTGATCTGTCAACTGGTGGATTTCCTTGGTTACTCAAGGTGGGGCTGGTTATTGGTTTCAATGTGTTCTCTGTGTGCTGAAAACTTACAGAAAGAGTTGAAATGTGACTTGGAGACAGAGAAAGAGCAGAACTTCCTGGATACAGTTTGTTGATTTTGTACAATGGGGAATTCTCGAAGAAGAAAAATGCGTGCTATTAATTGGTTTTATTGAGTTAGGCTTGGCTTTCTGTTCCCCCTTTGTAAGTAAACAGAACAGGTCCTGGTGCAGTCTGATCTGTGCCACTAATTTCTCAAACAAATGGAAAAAATTTGGAAACCACAATCTTGCCCACCTTCACCAACCCAAGTATGTTAACAAATATGTTTTTTTAAATCTAAAACCTTAATATTTCCCTTGTTGCTGAACATCCTGTGTGCTGAGAAGTGACAGCAACAGGGCTGAACAAAACACCTGGGATCCAAGTCTCTCCCTCCTGGGGCACAACTCCGCATCCCCAAACATTTCAAGCATCTTCATGTTCCAATTTCAGCAGGTTACATCTAGATTTAAGTTCAGTGTTTGAGTGAAATTAACCTTCTGCAAAACCTCCTTGAAAGGTTAGATCTGTGTTCATCAGAGATTGGATTTCACAGCCTGTCACAGAAGTGATCATTCTTTGCTGAGGCTTGTGTTGATTGAAAACCTTCCACTCTCTTCTCAGCAATACAACACAGTAAATTTTGCATTATTGTCATCCCATCCTTTTCCTCACCCTTATAGCAACAGCCAGCTAACTGAGGACTTTTTCATTTCAGACTCCTATTTATTTCTGAAAGAAATGGATGTTATTTAAAATTCCATCCCACCCACGATGTGAAACTAATAGACCTGCTTAATTATGAGAAAGCTATATGTATGGGTATTAAGGAAAAACCCTGAGAAAATGTTTTTTAAATGTTGATTGCTAATGAGATTTAATGATACTAAACAGAGTGTGCTGCTCTAAGAATTTCAGCATGATAAATGCTTTTAAATTCTACTGAAAGAAACACCAAAATAAGTTACAGTGCCACTTAGTAAGACACCCTTGTGTGAAAGTAATAGGCACGAGGGAGCATGACTTCAGAAAGTAGGCCCCAATTACACACATTACATATATATTTCCTTCCAAACATATTTCCCTCCTTTCTTCTTTAGCAGTCTAAATTTCCAACTGGTTTCTTTGGGATTTCTGGCTAAGTAGGAGTAAGCTTCAAATTACAGTTGTCGTCAACTTCCTGTGGTCTAAGAAAAAGACAAGTAAGGTTAAAATAAAAATGTGCTACCTCCTGTTGTTCCAAATACTCAACTGATCAGAATGAAATGTGGTGGATTAGGAGGGTCAAATTTAGTGATGAAGAATCTTAAATGTCTTACAAATACTTCAAACAAAGTTTTGTGTCTGGGAACCTCGGAGTGCCGTGACATCCCTGGAGCCAGATATTTAACAAGGATTTCTGGAGGGATATTTCCAGGCAATAGATAATGCTCAAAGACAAAAAGAGAAGATCAACCCATATGCTTCAGCAGAGTTTCTTCAAAGCTTCACAGCGGTGCAAATAAAATCCAAATATTGCTTCTAAAAGATAGCAGACTTGTTGGAGTAATGTTTTCTCCCAGTGTGGGAAAGGAAGGAAGAGAAGCAAGCCTGGAGATCTGGGATAGTAGACCTCATCTCTGTGCCTTTCAGAAAGTAGTACCAGTCCTAGATTTCCACAGTAGCGTCCCAAACAATGTTCAGAGGCTAGAGGATTCTGCTGCTGATACCCCAGATCCCTCCCTGGAGTTCTGGTATGGTCTAAACAGGCAACAAGTTAATTTTGCTGCCACTTAGAAACCTTTTTCTCTTCAAATGGTTTTGTAATTTGGCTATAAAGAGAAGCACAAGGGGAAAGCAGAGTGATTTGTATCAAATATGTCTCATTTCATTTTAGACAAACAGTTACTTGGAATCAGTCATTGGTGTTCTTCTCCGGTGGCAGATTTCTATTTTGTGTATAGAGAAGACCCATAATTCACTAAGTTAAGTGATTGTGTATTCTAAATTACTTTGAGGGTACAACACATGAATAAATCTCTGACACTTGCATTTCTTAGCACAACTGTTATTTATGTATACGTAGAAGCATTCTAATAGTGTGAGACTTAACAGGGTTAGAGTTATGCTTGATGAAAACTCTAGCAGAACTTAAATTCCTGCTTATATCCAGAAAAAGTACTTCTTCTTTACTTTATTACTATCTAATCTCATACTTCAAGTCAGATTTTAGATTTCGAGAAGACCTCAAAATCTCCGGTATGTGAAGGATTAATGTAATACAAAATCTTCTAAATGAATAGGAAACAAAAGAGATTACTATGATACAAGTAAGAAGATCTCTGAATGTCTGGGAAAGATTCTGAGTTACTCCAACAGAATTTGAATAGAATCATGCTTTATATTGAAAAACTCTGAAGTGACTATTTCCTTTGTGTGCTTTTCTTCTTCCTTTCTTATTATTGTAACCTCTATTTGGTACAAATTATAGCTTTTGTGGATGCATTCCTAAATACTCCATTCTTAAAATATTAGTGGCATCTGAAAATATAAATTTGCATTTAAAAGTTAATAGAAGAATATGTTTTAATGATTTGGTACACCGTAATTCTCCTCAAAAAAAATTTAAAAGTCCATTTTATTTTGGTTGACAGCAACAACCTCTACCTAGCTGAGCTGCCATAGTGTCTCATGGAAGTTTAAAGTTCATGTGTATCAGACACTGGTTTTCATATAAACTGAAGCTTCTTTATACCATTCATTGCCTCCTAGCAAATACTTGGAGTGTGATTAAGCTTTTATTCTTTGTTCTATTTCAGGAAGAAAAAAAAATTACTGAGGTTTTCCATGGGATGAATCCCACTTTTGCATGGATGTGTCCTTGTGTGTGGAACCTGAGACAGTTTGGGCTTTGATCTCTGATCTTGCAAAGCATTGAAATAACAATATTCTTTCAAAACAGAAGACACCAAAGAAACTAAACTCCCCTGTAAAACAGGGTACTTGTTGATGTTTCTCAAGTCAGTGGAAACTAAGAATAATCAATATTTTTTGAGAGTGGATAAAAAGCAACAAGAAACTCACACAGAAACCTCCTCTGAAATAATCAGATCAATGAAGTAATGTGGATGGAAAGTACAGTGGATAACAGAAATAAAAATCCACACAAGCAATCCTGGCAAAAAGTACAGTATACTCCTGGGCACTTTATTAAAAAGCACACTTCTACCCATGATACAACTAATGTTTAGCATAAGTTTGTGTACAATAGTTCTGAAAATGTAAGTGTATTACATAACTGCTAACAGTCAAGGCAAAACAAAAGAAAAAAACACTTTCATCTCCTCGATTTTGCTACATTTCATCTCCTGTGATGCATCTTTATGAATAGATAGATAGACAGCCTGCTGGTGGTTTCAGAACCTCAGCTATAGTAATAAAGCTCTTCCTCTATTTCCCAGCTTTGGAATGCCAGGCAGGTAGGCTTACTTGTATTTCTGTTTATAACCACGCAGAATTAATACTTTTGTCTGTTTTCTACATCTAAGAGCATGAGCTTTCAATTTTATGTAAGCTATCAAGACAATCTCCTGTACCCCATTGTTGCCTCTAACACATTGTTATGATATTTTGTATCTCTCATAGCTTCTAAGACTATTTTGCAAAAAATCCCATCATGCTTTTTTCTCTCAATGTTTCCTTCCTAAAATAAAGGGTATAGTGCTTTTAGTAGCTTGCAATACATCCTTCTAATTCCCTAGAGAGTTTTGCTGTGTCTTTCCTTTTTTCTTTTCTGATCATGCTTACCTTGAAAGAAAAAGAATAAAAGCCCTCCCCAATGGCTAAAGCACAGATGAAATATGGTTGATAAAAGTTAATTCAAATCCTTTACTCAAGAAAGAAAGATGTACCTTCTGTCTTAGAGATTGAAAAATTTGGGATTCCTGTCTGCTCTATTCAGCAGTGCTACCAGTTCAGTCTTTTGGTCTGTCCTTTATTCTGTAGTGCTGAGTCCAAGCAGGGTCCAGTCTCACCTTGGCTTCCTGTAATAATAATGGCAACAGCAACAGTAACAAAAAATACCAGTGGTCTCAATATCCCTGGAACAATATTCCTGGGCTACTGAAATAGGCAGACCTTTAGTTAGTAGACAGCAGCTAGTTGTCCTCTTTTTCCACAAAGTGCTAAGCACTAAATTTTTTTATTGAAACATCAATTGGAAACAGAAAAGAAATAACTAAATAAAAACCATACTACCTGAAATATCTGTTTAGCTGCTGTTCTTGTAATGATTTTTCAAATACAGAATAAAAAATAAAGCTTAGATACAAATTATTTGAAGTGTCTTATGATACAAAACCAAGAGCAATGCAAAACTGCTCATGCTGGTTAGTGGAAAGAAACAGGCATTCCTAGGGTTTGATCCATGGCATTGCTAAGTAAGTAAACATATAAATTAAGTTAAGCAGGTTGTGTGTCATAGCTGTTCTTTCTGTTTACAAAAAGGAAAATATCTATGTGCATAGCTCACATGTAGACCCCTACATGGTGTGCTAAATTTGCACACATATCTCATGTAACCTAGCAAGGCAGGAGGGGTGCACAGCTGTGTTGTGCATCATTGTGCCCTGCCTTGAGTGATACATAAGGACTCACTGCCATTGGTATAGAATGAAAAAATGAGTAACCAAACAAAACAATAAATCCATTGAAGGCAACTAAATGGATGAAGTCCACCTGGTATTTTATTCTAAAAACAGAAATTTTAATTTCATTTTTAGTGAAGAAAAATTTCGAAATAGTGAATCATCTTGAAAAGTAGAAATGTTGCATTTTTGCTGGCTCTACTAATAGCAGTCATATAGTAATAGTGTTGATAATATCATCCCAGGTTCTAAGGACTTCTATTTATCAGAATCCTTCTGTATGGAGCATTTATTTTAAGTACGGACTAAAATTTCCCCTTTAAATTTCCCAGGACTTTTTCTTTGTTCCAGGGTCAAGATCAATAATATTTTTGGAGTAGTAGATAAGTTGTGTGCAAATTTTGATACAAAGATAAAAATTGAGGCAGCCAGAAGTGTTTCTACATCATTTTGAGGTCAACTATTATATAAACAAAGTGAGTTAGGGAAGTAAAAAAATGAGTGCTTAAGCTGCAATGTAAATACAGAAAGAAAATAAAATCAGATTATCACTATTGTCAGATACATTAATGGGCTTAAAGAAGATATCTTACCACTGGAACATAAATTGCCAGCTTGAACTGGATTTTCTTGAAGACATAGTAGAGATAGTTAGAGGAAGTTTAGAGTGAAGAGTATGCTTACATTGTCTCATCTGTCCTTTAAAGTTTTTGATCTGATTTGATGTATGATAGGATGGAGGAGGGAAGAAACTTGAACTTGAAAAATTGCCTGCTTTTTGCTTCAGAAAAGAGATGGCACGTGCATAAATACCTTTTTCTCTTTATGTTGTGCATTTTTTTCCATCAACAGCATAGAATTTCCACTTCTGAGCTTGATGGCCCATAATCAGTTTTCATCAGGTGACAGATTCATGTTTTCCAGCTGTGTGAAAGTGTCTGACATAAATACCTGTTGCTTCCATAGTCATATTCTTTCAAAAAAGGGTCTGTCACAAGAAAACTTCAGATATCAGAACTTCTTTTTTTCACTTCTTCTTTGCTGCTATTCTGTACCACTGCTCTGGTGTCTCATTATACCTGCACAAGAAAGGCTATTATCCTTCACACGTTTAGCTGCTGATCTAAATGAAAGTACATTATCTAAATAGTTGAATCAAGAAGCATACAACTAAAACTCATTTCAGTTTGATCTGTATTTCTTGGTGCTTTAACAGGTTAACAGCTTCCTGTGAAATTACTTTATTCAAGGGTTTTCACCATAATTTGGCCATAATTTGGTCTAGACCTAATGGTAATAAGAACTTGAAGAAAATCTGCAGTTCATTTTATGTCTCAGTAAAAAACGTGTCTTTTCTAAATAATTCAGAAATTGCATTCAGAAACAATATGCACATTATCAAGGATGGGTCTAATAGGGAATTTATCCAGCACCACAGAGTGTGTATTTCAAATACTTATCATAGAACGTGAGTATTAAATATCATCCTATTAGCATTAAATGGTCAGTTAGTTAAATCCCTGAATATTTACCTCAGTAATACTGGAAATAAAACACAAATTAAGTTCTTTTTGAGCGCTGTACAGTTATTTCATGCTCTCAGAGGCTCTCAGTGGTAGTGTAGCAGTATTCTGTCTATGCCAGCATATGTTATTATTGTGGAAGTTTATATGGAAGATCATTTTGTCATTAATCCAGACTTCTGGAAAACTTCAGAGCAGGAAGAGCATGTCATGGCAGAAATCAAACAAATATATCATCTTAAAGCAACAAAAGTGGATTCCAAGTGTGCGTGTTGTATTTCCATTCTACACCCTGTTTTCTGGTTGTGATATTAACATTTGTACATGATGTAAACTGAAAACACTTAGAAGGCTTTTGAAGGAAATTAATAATATTTTACACAGTGTTAGGGTATTATTTTTTTCTTTTATATTTAAAAAGTCATAAATAATTTAGTAACAGCTTCAGTGTTGCAAACAGTTTAAAACCAAGAAGGTCCATTGCAATGCTTTTACACGTACCCAAGGTACATTCTCATTTTCACCATAAGGTTTCAGGAAATTTATCCAATCTGATGCATTCAGATTGGCCAGGGTTTTTATCTTCTCAGAAGGCAATAAAGGGGTTTATTCTTCTGTGGAACTTGAACCTCTCTTGTTACTCACTTTATTTCTGGTGTTCCTGTTTGGCTCAGTGGTATATTGAGGAAAGATGGATTATTGTTAATAACCTCCTCAATAAGCATATCCTACTTCAGCACGGCAGAGGAGATATTTTTTATCATAGATCCTTACCCTCACATAGACCTGAGCCACAGAGAAATGTGAAGCACAAGGGGGAAGAGAGACAAGCACGTGAGCAACCCAACCAGCTGACCTGACATGGCCATGAATTCTGGTTCTATTCCATGAGCTCCTGAATGCCAGCTTTCTTTGCTGGCAGAACTGCAGCCAGAAGAATGGCCATCATGTGCCTAAGCCTAGACAAAGGATAATGACCGTAGTGGGTGGTTACAAAATCCTTTGTGCCCACGATGTAGTAGGCATGTGCTGGCCCTAGGGAACACCTGTCTGCTATCCGAATTTTTTGGAACAAAAATTGTTCAGTCAACACTTATACACATTCCTGAGTTGAAGGCAACCTTTTATGTGCTGGCTTCAACACCAAGTTTTGTTTGAATTATGGATGGCAACTTCTCTGGTTGTGAGACTGGCTTTGAGGAATCTGGTCTGTGTGGAGGGTGTTCCTGTCTCAGGAAGGGGGTTTGAACTAGATGATTTTTAAGATCTCTTTCAATCCAAACCATATGATTTTATGATTCTATTACTCTGCCTTACCAAGTGGGTGCACAGATAGTAAGAAGAGAATAATGGTGCTGCGTGTTATTGTATCTTAATAGACACAGGTGAGGAAACTAAACTGAGGAATTAACTTTTCTTACTCTCTGAAGTATGTCTTTTGTTGGAGACACCTGAACTCACATTGAACAAGCTGGTGTGGCTCTCCAGCATAGCTCAGGCATGAGCTCAGGTCTGGGAAGCAGTGGAGCTGTGTTATCTCAGCATGCCACCCTGGGGAGAGCACGTCTGGCTTTCTTGCTTCCAGTTTTGGAACGGCTTGGTTGCTGAGAGCTTGGGAATCTCTGTGCCACAGATGTTTGCATGCCATGAAAAGAAAATCCAGCTATTATACTGCATACATCAAATCTGACAGCAGTTGCTGCCCTTTTTGTCATCCTAGTCAAAACTATAAAAAATTGAAATTTACTTACTTCATGTCTTTATTCTTTCTTACTTGCCAGATTCACTGGTCTCATCTTTGAACTGTAGCATAATGCTCATGTCTGTGCTGCAGAGCCACATTCAGGGTTTTGAACCCTTTCTTCACTCGGGATATCTGTGTCTCACTTTTCAGCTGGGTGCTAGTTCATGTTGCTGTGCAGGCAAGTACTTTCAAGTGGAAAACTTAAGTTTCCTGCTTTTCCAACTATCATTTTCAATCTTATAGGCTCAAAGTGTTCACTCATCTGGTACAGTCAAAGTTCTTTCTTTTCTTGTTTCTTTCCTTTTATTCCCTACCTCTCCGTCCACACTTGTCTCTTTCTCACTGGTCCTTTGCCTCACACTTTCATCTGTCTTCTTTTCATTGGTTTGTTCTTAATTTTATTTTTTTTTCTACAGATCTTCAGTTTAAAAAAACACTTCTGACTCATTCCCCTCAAAATGTATTCAAAGAAATATCTTCATTCCTCATATTTCTTCAAGACCCCTACAAGTGGGTTTTGTTTCTGAGATTTTGGATAGATATTTCACTTCTATGACAGTTATAGATATTTCAGGGTTCATATCACTGCATCAGAAATACAGCCAGTCCAGACTCATAAATCAGTATTACTAAGGTGTATCTGAAGAACTGAAACACTTTTATTGCAAACATCAGTGATAATATGGGCCTCAGAATTGCCCTGGAATATGGATGAGTACAAACCATTTAGGAACAAATATTCTGGCTGATAACTGACAGCCAGCCAAAAGCAGCCCCTGATAAAGATAAATAACCTGTACTCAGGGAAATTTTTTGCATCATTAAACATGGTGAGCATATTAGCTAGCAGGGGGTGGAGCTGAGTCCCTAAAGAGATAAATCTAAATTATATGCGCTGCAGTGATCATAACAGTAATGCACCATCTTGGCTAACTAGCTGACATCAACAGGGAAGGGAATTTCAGATTTAAATGAACCAAACTAAAGAGCATTGCAGTGTGCATACAGATTAATTGGAGCACATTCATGAACTTTTTAACCTTTTTCTCTGGTCTGTTTTCATTGGTGCCGAAGCACAAGGAGTTTAGACTATTCTTGTAATTTTTGCACCATTTTTTATTCTTTCTTATGTGGTTTGATTAATTACTCCTTTACTTGCCTTCATTAATTTCCTTGTACCACAGCTGTATCAACTCTTGCCAAAAGTTTGTAGATGGACAGGAGAAATTTAGTGGCATTTTTCTGTAAATAGGAAAGTACACTTAGCAATTATACACCTAATATTTCAAAATGGGATAACTCTGAAAGCAAAGAAAGCATTTAGTTACCCAGACACATATAAACAATCAAATTAAGGTTTGCTAGAAGAACATAGTTTGGATGAAATATTTCCCTTAAAATTAATGTGGTCTATTTTTAAAACCTTATCAAGTGTATTTTCGTAGGATAAGGAATGTCTTACTAAAAGATAATTGCCTGCTTTCAAATATTTTTGTTTTCCAAGAAAAGTTTGGGTTCAAGCTGCTAGAAAGTGCATGAAGTAAAAAGATGAATATTAATTGGTTGAAACTGATTTGGTATAGCTTGCAGTTTCATATTATTAATTGGGTCCATTTATTTCCTGTTGACTTGGTGAGTAAGGAAGTAAATCAGATGTGACAATCAAATATGCATTTTCATGAATAATTGCTCTCAGGTATGTTATTGTCCTAATAGTAATCAAATCTGTTCAAGAGGCTCATAGATAAATCAGTTGTTATCCTAGTTCTATCTAAAAATCCACTTGCAGATGTCTAAGTGTATTTGATAATATAGCCTGAAAGAAGCATGAGAGTACAGAAATGTGACGTGCAAAGGGCACTGCTTTTGCTCCATCCCTCATCTGCTCTCTGCTCCAGGCCTATGATTGCAGCAGAGAGCTCTTGTGTGTGCTCCTGAACATCGGGCCTGGTGTAACCTAAACATCCATCAGATTGTCCGGGCTGCTTTTCCCCCTGGGGAAAGGATGATGAAAGGCAGGAATTGCTCACACTGATGGTAGCAAGGCATTTTTCACCTGGCTCCCTGTGAGGCTTGTGTTCTAGCTAGGAGGGCTGCATCTGACTGTAGCAACCCTCTGGCCTGGGTACATGGTTTAAATGGGCTGCAGCAAATCAGGAATTTCAAAAGCTTTACCAGTGGCCAAAGGGGGCTTGTCCCTGAGAGGAACAAATAATAAATGGCAACTGGCATTTTACAATGCTGTTGCCCCCTGGGGAGATGCAGCTTCTCACACTGACTGCTTGGTAGCTCACCGTATTTAATGAAATAGGAGATGTATCAAGAGGGATGATTGAGTACACTTGCTAGACAAGTTCCCCCTGTAAAGTAACAAACAGAAAAATTACAACTTGGCTGTGTGGTGAAATCAGCTAAGCTGATTTGCAGTACTGGGCATTCAAAAACATGGATTGAGGGCAGGAAATCTCTTGACTCCATGAAAAGCTCCAGCTTTAAGTCCTGATTCTGCAGAGCACCTCAGCATATATTTTAGACCTCTTGGTATTGCTTAAAGCTGAACTTGAAGTTTATGCTATCCTGGGGCTCTATTGAGGAGATGGACAGCAGGAACTTTCTTTGGAGCTTAGCAGAGCTTTCGTATGCAGAAGATTAGCAAGGAAATTATAGAGAATAATTCCTACTCTGACTATCCTTAGCTGTAAAGAAAATGTAAACCTTAGGATGACAGCTTTGCTCCAGGTCCTCCTGTCAGTGCTGCAAGACATGATCCTGAGATCCTGCATGCAAAATATCCTGTTTGTGGAGCAACTGCAAAAAAAGGAGTTTTATACCCTGTCAGGTATAAATGTAATTTATAAATATAAATTGCAAATATATAATTTATTTATTCTGTCAGGAACCATTCTGACTGGATTCGGTAAATCAGCTGGTTTTGATGCTGAATTACAAATTCTCAAGTGAAAGACCTTGTTTTAGGTAGTTGTGGCAGAAAAAAAGCTCAGTAAAAATGATGTTTACATAGAGTTCTCAGTTCTGTCACAATTCAGCTGAAAATTTGTGATCCCTTATGTATTACTTACAGGAATGATCCAGTCCAATCTCTAGAAATAATGCCTATTGCCACTGCTCTTGCAAAACTTCTGGATTTAGGACAAGAAATGTTGACTGTGTTCCTTAAGCACTGCCTTGCTATAATCAGGCATTAATCTATTTTGAAAAGTTGCAAGTTCTTAATTAAAAAATTTTATCTCCAAATGTGACATCGCAATCGGATTTGGTCAAAGCTTGTGAGCAGGAAAAATGTTTTCTTAGTTAAGTCCTTCCCATTACCTCTTGCGAACTGGTTCAGCAACATGCTCCATTTGGGGTATAGTTAGTTTACACACTTGCTTATAAGCTATATTAAATTTATATTGAATTAAAGACTTGATGTCTTTTTTCCTACTTCCGGGGCATAGTCGGGAGTGATCTTCACCTGTGTTCCAGGTCAAACAACCACTAGAAAAGAAAACCTGTACCCCACCTCTAGGCCTTGGCAGGTATCTGTGGGAGTTGCAGCAATCCCAGTTGCTGTACCAAGGAGTTATGGGATTACCCGTGTTAATGCTTTATAAATATCCCCGACCCTCATTTTCCAGTCATCGCCACTCCCAGCCCCTAGAATATTCTTCCTTCTTTGTATCCCCATTGCCCCTCGTTTGATTCAGTGTCCCACCCAGCCTACCCCATTGGACCCCACCTTCCCTTACCCCACCTCTGCACCACTTTCCCCTATACCCACTGGCCCTAACCTCGACTCCACCCCTTTCCTGCCCCACATTTATACCCCGGACCTCCTTCATCTTGGTCTTCGACCTTCGGTTTCTGCTTTGATTGCTGTTTGGTATTTGGGCGTCATCCCACATTTGTTTTCCCTATTATGAAAGTATCTTATGTTGCAGTCGAGGTCTTCGAACCGCTCTTCTTTTATTTTGCCACCATGGCCCTAATATCAGTGGAACCCTAAGAAGTGTTGTCGGGGACCGCCCTCACCCCGACGTGTGGCGCCCGAGTGCAGGGACCGACATTCCGGGCTCCTGGTCTCGGCAGTAGGACAGTGTCCCCTGGATTGCGGCCGTGCCGGGGCCCGGCGGAGACTCGACAGGGAGGGACCTCGACCGGACACCCGGGAATTGGGCGAGGACGCCGCCGGGTACACCTGTGGAGCGCAGGTGGGTTAGGGGACGGCAGACACAGCATAGCCCACCTCAGCTGATTATATGGGGGAAATCAAGTTCCGGGACTCAGTGGGGACCGAGATCTATCAACTCGGAGTAAAAAGGGGCCCCAGTGCACCCCGCATGCTCCCTATTTATCACCTTGTCCTTGAAACCCTGCACCAATCCCAGCGTCGATTACCTGCACCTACCTCGGCTTCAAAGCAGCCTGTTCTCTCCTCCTCTCCTGTGACTGACCCTGCAGCCGAGATCCCCGATGGCAGTGCGCCGGCCATCGTGGGTCTCCCCCTTCATCCCTCCGGTGCCCTCGTGTGTTCCTCGTCCTGCTCATCCTCCTCACAGCAGCTCTTTCCCCACCGCCTGCCCTGCCGCAAATGGCGGCCATTTTGAAATCACAAATAACACCTTCGGTCGAAGCTCTGGTCCGTCGGGTGCTCCTGCCTCTGTCCCCGCCTCCATTTCCACCTGCCAGCCCGCCCTCGCTCCCTGCCCGCCCGTTCCCGCCTCCATTTCCACCTGCCAGCCCGCCCTCGCTCCCTGCCCGCCCGTTCCCGTCTCCGGCTCCACCTGCAGCCCGCCCTCGCTCCCTGCCCGCCCGCCGCCCTCAGGGGCCGCCCGCCGCTGCCGGAGCTGGCGCTGAGTGCGCCTCGGCCCGGGAGGAGACCGGAGCCGCCCTTCAGGCTCTGCCGGGAGCGCCCGCCTCCAGCATGGCGGCGCCCGGGTCACCTTGGTCAGCACTCAGACCTGATAAGGGGCAGCCTTCGGAATAAAGGAGTGCTCATTGCCGGAGGCTGTTCCTCCAGGTTGTCCTTCTCTCCATCCAGATTGTCCTTCTCTCCCTTCTTTTTTGAGGAAGACGTCTGCTGGTGGAGAACAGGAAGAGTAATGGTGAAAAGATAAGAAGATCAGACCTAGAAAAGGGTGAATGGGAGTTAGCTTCGAAGCCGGACTTAATGGCATCAATACTATCCCCTACTGAATTCATTCTCTGTGGGAGTCAGAATGGAAAACAGTATTACTGGAATCTGCCAGGGATCCAACAGAAACTGGCATTGCACTTAACCGGCTAGCAGGGCAGAGAATCCATCCAGATCAACACACCAAAGATTGTCAAAAGCTTGTGTTTCAACATCAAGAGCCTCTTCTGAATGCAGCTCTTGCCATTCAGACTTTCTCAAAAGATCTTGGACTCAACCAGGTTGTGCCTGTGTCAGTGACCACTGCTCCCAGTTGCAGCCAGAGGGATTTTCAGCAAAATTCTAACCAATGTTGTTAGTACCAAAAGCAGACATGTTACACCCAGTCGTGTTCAAGGATGCCTGAAACCCAGGGCTCCCAAGCATCAACAACAGAGAAGGAAAAGGAAAAACTGTTCTTAGTATTACCAAGCCTGCTCTGAACAACAAATTCATGTAACTGTGCAAGTTTTCTGTGCTAACCCAAATAGGTTTTCTGTCATGTTTAGATGATGTTAAATTTAGGTAAATTTTATGTAGCTTAAAGATATGTTTATTTAATAACTCTGGTCTCAAAAGTGTATTATGAAGCTAAACTATTTCACAGATGTCAAATTTAGTTCTATTTTTATTCTGTATTTTAGTTTAAAAGGCAATTAAGTTAACAGTATAAATTTCAAAGTTCTTCTAAGATAATCTTTATAATATCTTCTAAGTTTTAGTAATTCTAGCTTCTAGTTTTTTCCATTGCTCTCTCAGTTATATTCAAGACTGAATTGTAGCTGAAATTGATTTTAAGCTCAGTATAAAATTTGCAGCCAATAATGCTGCTTCTGCTAGCAGTCAATCATCAGCCCCACAGGGCGAAGTGATTCTGCTGGCAACATCTACCTCAGTAAGTACTAAGTGGCACCTCTAGTCCTTCTGTAAGACAATCATCTTAGCAGGAACTGCCAGGTGTACTAATCAACAATCTTTACAGGCCCCAGTCTTCATTAAAAAAGAGTAGCTTAATTAATAGTAATAAGTCTTACAAGTTACTAAATACTTCTTACCATGTTTCTATTCAAAGATCAGTATTATTATTTAGTTTGTTGATGTTGATTTGATTTTTACAAATCATCAATACCTCCTCATTTTTGCATATACATGAATGCAAACAAGCTTTTAAAACTAAAGAGTTTTTAAAACTATCCAAGTTCTTAAAACTATCCAATTAATTAATTGTAATCAATTAAAAAAAATGAATTTTGCAGAATACACTCTTTATTTCCTGACTATTGCTCTTTCTGTAAGGGGCCCTGCAGAATGACAATATTCATGGTTCTTATGATAAGGAGTAATTTTAAAAAAAAAATGTATCACACCATAACTATCTCCCCCACAAACAGTTAAATAATAAAAGAAAAAGGGGGGAATATGAAGGCATAGCAAGTCTAATTTAATGTTTAAATTTTCATTGTTTAAAAAGCACTTCACAGATGATGAGTTTTACTTTGGTATGTTTTACTTTGGAACTTGATGAGTTAAACTATGTTTTTTGTTAGTAGAAAAGTACCAGAAGTTTCAATGAGGTTGAAAAAGCAAGTGAACAGAAGATATGTGGAAGGGAAACAGTGCGAAAAAAGGAAAAGGAGTGGTTTACTAAAAATTAAAGGTACTAAATTGAGAGCAAAGAAGTGAACAGCTTTTAGTTATGTGCTACGTTGATCATTACATTAAACTGGCTTTTCTAAGTACACCTCTTACTCTTCAGATATGTCAAAATTAATTTCTTGTGTGTGTATCTCTTTCATTTATCCATGCAGCATCTTTTATGAGTTCCAAACCAATCTAACCGGAGATCTAAATTTTGTATTGCAGAGACAAAGCAGCAAAGACAAGCGAGGCAACAACTCAAGCCAAATTAGAACAGAGTCACATTTCCCAAATGTGCTGAGTTTCTTGGTCTGAAATCCCTAACAAACTGCTCCTGAGAACGTAGCAGAGCAAAAGAGAAGAAAATAAAGACCACAAGAAGAAGGAGCAAAAGACTAATTGAAGTCTCTTCATTTAAAATGAGAGCTTTTGTATTGAGACTGCTTGTTGCCACAAGTTAGTTCAAATTACTAGTTTTGTAATTGTTGTTGTCACACTGTTAATTGTTCCTTGTTTGTTAGGATGTTTTTACAGAGTTTCACAGAAATAGTTTACTCCTATTTTAATAGTTGAACAAAAAGGGATATGTGGGATCAGCCTAGCCTGTGTTCCAGGTCAGGCAACCATTATCAAAGAAGACCTGTACCCCAATCCTAGGCTTTGGCAGGCATCTCTTTGAGTTGTGGCAATCCCAGTTGTTGTACCAAGGAGTTATGGGATTACTCATGTTAACATTTAATAAATATTCCCGACCCTCATTTTCCAGTCACCATCACCACTTCCAGCCCCTAGAATATTCTTCCTTCATTGTGTCCCCATTGGCCCTCGTTTGATTCAGTGTCCCACCCAGCCTACCCCATTGGACCCCACCTTCCCTTACCCCACCTCTGCACCACTTTCCCCTATACCCACTGGCCCTAACCTCGACTCCACCCCTTTCCTGCCCCACATTTATACCCCGGACCTCCTTCATCTTGGTCTTCGACCATCGACTCTTACTCTGGTTACTGCTAGGTTTTTGGGCCTCATGCCACATTTGTTTTTCCTATTATTAAAGTATTTCATGTTGCAAGTCGAAGTTGTCACACTGCTTTTGTTTGATTTTGCCACCATAGTCCTAATATCAGTGGAACCTTAAGAAGTGTTGTTGGGGACTGCCCTCACCTCCGGCACTTTCATTTGCTGCTTTTGGTCTTTTCCGCGTTTTTCTTTTTTTACAGTCTTCATATTCCTTTTTTTTTTTCCTTCGTGTTTTCTGTTCTGACTTCTTTCCTGTTGATTTCTTTTCTTATTTTCATTTCACTTAGAAATTCTTCAAGGAGTAAAATACTGAGAACAGTAAAGTAGAATCAACTTCAAATTTGAAGGCTGAGCAGTTTCTCTCTGATTGAATGTTACTTGGAAATCTTTCCAGTGTACAGAGGAAGCCAGAATCTCTTGAAGTGGATAAGAAATCTTTTTTTTACTTTACTGGCTTGATGTTTAGGGAGTACTCTGATACTCCCTCCTCAGTTTTGGTAGGAGTCCACTAATTTTAACAATGTCATTTGCTAGGAAAACAACGTAACTTGCTAGGAAAAAAAAAACCCAAACCAAACTCCAAATCAGGACAGTGCAAGATACTATATTCCTTGTATTCTCTATTCCCATAATTTTATAATAGTTTTGATCACGTAAGAACCAGGCAGCAAAGGTTAATCCTGCCACCCATTTACTGAAGGCAAAAAATGCTTAGATATATTTCAAGCTGTGATTTCTAAAGCTTTGTGAAAATTGAGTAGAAAAAACCCCAAACACCTTGTGTTCAAACTGTGAGTAAGCAGTTCCATGCAGGCTGTCATTGGCTTTCCTAATTGCAAATGCCTTCTAACACCTTTCCATCACTTTATTCAGCATTTTTAATAACCAACAGTAAATGTGAGTAAATCACATTGACCTTTAAGGTCCATATATAGATCAAAATAAACACACAGAGATGAAACAACGTTGTTGCTTTTACTGCAATGATATGCAAACAATTATAGATGAGGTCAGTCCAGGGCACCATTGATACTGCTTGCCAACCAATTTATTTGTGAAACCTCTAACCCCCTTTAATGTATTTCTTCAAAGAGGAAGACCTAAGAGACTCTTAGGTATGACTGATGGAAAATTGACTGGTTGTTTTTTTATTTCTTTTACAAGTAAAAGGTTTTGTATAATTTTTTATGATTTATTTCTTAAATATAAATATATAGCAATTTAAAATCTGCTTGGTGCTGATTCTCTGAGGCATTTCAAAGCATAAATATTTTATATCTTTAAATATCTCAGAAAAAGCATTCAGAAAAAGTACTAAAATAACACTACAAAGTGTAATAGAGTTTCAGAATTTTTATCCACTTTTGCATTGGTCACAGAAGAATATGACTGACTTTTTTCAGGGTATTCTTTAGGATATTGTTTTTCTTGAAAATGTTGTAATGTTGTAATTTTAACCAAAAGATTGTTCAGGCATATGATAAAGTGATTATTAAAAAAAGACATTAATGTGGTGATTAACTTATATTGCTTTCATTATTATAACAATTAGAACCTTACATTTGGATTATCAATACATGATTCAGAGAGAGGAAAACAACTTTAGAGCTGAATACAAAACAGACAGTGTAAATCATGACAAAACATAAATCTACCAGGGTTTAAAGCCAATTATTTTTTTAATGCTCTCTATCTTCAGTAGATCCTCAAGAGAAATACATACCATACTAAATTAAAAAATGTACTCATTAGGATTCAGAAAATGAATTTAAATCTTTTAATGTCAAGTATTTATAATTATTTCTAAATTTAATTAGTGAGCAACATGCTTGCTATCAATGTATTTTTGTGTATGATTGCATTTTCAAGGAATGATGAAAACTGAGGCCGGCTGAGGTGAATATATTGTTTGACATCCAAGAAAAGGTGAAAAGTAGATAGATACCTTTTCTTGGTACCCAACCATTATCAGTTCTAGTTCTTGACCTTTGAGCATTATTCATATGAAAGGAGAATCACAAACAAAACCCTATTTTCATTCTTCTGCTCTCTGATATCTTACTGTGTAACTGACTTAAATTTTACAATATCTTGAACAGGATACTTTTACTGAGATAAGCATGATTGTTCTGTTGGGGTGGTCTTTTTATGTTGTTGGTTTTAATTTATTTTTATAACATGCATTTTGTTTTAGGAGTCCATTTACCATTGCAGATCATGATGTAATTGTAGGTGGGGGCTTAATCCCTTTTAAATGTTGGCAATAATCTCCAAACCTCAGAATGGTGCACAGAAGCAGGCTGGAGTGTGTGAGATGATAAAGGGTAGGAAAAAGCACTTGCAGTCAGGAAGAGGAAACCATGATCCTGCACTGCCAACCACACATTAATAACTGGCAACCACTAATAAATTCAGCAGGCTCTGAAGACTTCACAAAAGCCAAATGACACAATATAAAAGAGACTGCATTTATTCTGGCTGGGAGATGAGTTCATTTGTCCAAGCAGCTCTTTGTAGCCTGTGTGAATGGCACCAGCACCCTAGTTTTGCATATATTAAACTGGAGTGGCTGTTTATCATTGAGGTGCTTTTCTCTAGGCATGCACGTAGTTGTACAGACTAAGAAAACTGTAAAGCCAGCAGATTGCCCTGAAGGAATTTTTCGCCATGGAGCTTGTGGCAGCTTCTTCTGTCTGCATCAGTTTGTGGATGGTGCCAGTGTTAACTAGAGCTTCCTACTTGGCATGCCCTGAAGGCTTGGGCATTTTCACTGCAGATGGTTGCAAACAGTGGTGTCATTTGTTTGTGCATGTGCACACACATACGTGTTCCTTTAGCCCTGGGGTTTGCTCCAGGTATATCAGACTGCAGCTCAGGTAAGACAGTAATGTGACTGGCCTGGAAAGCTGGAGTAGTTCCACTATCCACTGTGGAATGGATGTCTGAGTGAAGTTCACTGACTTTCTGTGAAACTGAAACTCTGACGAGGTGACAGATGCCACATGATGTTTGATTTAGGCTGTCCAGTGTTTTCTATTTGCTGCCTTACACAAGAAAGCTGATGGTGAGGTAGTAGCTGGAGACATTTTCTGCAGCAGTGGCAGGTTCCATGTCACTTTACTGATCTTAGAAACTCAGCACCTAGTCAAAATTCATTTTTGCCAGCTCTTCTTAGTAGTCCAGGTTGAGGAGGAAAGCAGTTCTTTCTGTTTGTTTTAAACTTTACACTTGTGTGAGATGAATGATTGATTGATCTCTTACCTGTTTTTGTTGACTACAGAGGCAGTGAAAAAGACTTCCTTAAAAGACCTGTCTGTCAGATGGCTAAAATTAGTCCTTGAGGAATGGGTTATTTCATCTTCCCTTGAAATTACCAGGTTTGTTTCTGTGAAGTAGATACTCTTTGTAGCAGCCAGTATTTACATTGCCCATGTTGTGCATCTACCACATGGGTCATGGATGTTCTTCCCAGATCTCTTTCATAGTTCATGCCATAAATATTCCCTGCAGCCCTAGGCTTCTGCCTACATGTCAGATTAAATTGGGGTGAAGATGCAATTAGTGTCAGGAGATCTGAGTTTGGAATTTTATGCCATAGTGAGCTCAACTGGGGCTTCAATTGTGGAATACAGGCTAAGTGTTTTGAGTGGTATTATTACCTAATTACACTTACCTAATTACATTTTAATTAGGATGAGTAGCCAAGAGTTCAGTATTCCCAATAAGAAGAGACTTCTGTCCAAAGGCTTTGACAGTTCTTTGGAAGGTGCACAGGAAAATTATCAATTTCAATCTGTTTTGGTTTTAATAGCCCATTCCTGCCATTTTGTGCATAGATAGAATAAAGAATTAGTAAATTTTTAAGTGTACTGTAAATTCTGTAAGTATGGATCGCATTTTTACTTTCCTTTCTTCACAAAGTGGTTTTGCTGTGGGAATGTGTTCATAGACTGACATTTCACAGAATTATTACAATGATTAGCCCAGAAATGAAACATGCTCTGCCTCTGCATATATTCCAGAAAGGGTTGCAGCACCATGACTTCCAGCTATTCAACATTTTCAATTTGGTGTGTTAGCTGCTTTCAATCTCTTCCATTTCTAATTTTGATACTTTGTGAGGAGGATGTAAAATAGTCAGTCCATCAATATATGTAATAGTGAGAAGGTCAGACAGGTTCTTCTAGTGAACAGAAAAATGGCCTTGTTGGAAATTTGGTCACCTGCAAGTGTGTTTGCAGTCTAAAAGATGGCATTGCAAATTTTTATACTTTTTGTCTATTTCTTTTTCCTCAGATTCATTCAGTTAATTTTGCTGTCCCTTTTCTAATTGCAGTATAAGTGTTTCTCATGTTAGACGGCTGTTTTAACTGTTCTGCATTCCAAAGCTATTACTTTATCTACTTCAGCAGAGACCAGTAACCTCTTTTATGGTATTTGAATGTTTCCCTAGTCAACTGCATAATGTATACTTAAACAATTATTTCCCTGGGACTCGTTGCATGCTTAGGATGTAGTATGTGTACTAAATATTTCAGAATTGTCCCTCAGTTAAAAATTATTTTAGTCATATGCAAGTCAGGATTAACTTATTTCTAACTTTGTATATGTATCCCAGATTGCCCTGTTCAAGGGAATAAAATATAATAAATCATGTTCTTTAGATAAGCAGATAAAATGGCTCAAAAGGCACAAAGTTTACACATCTGTTGGATAAAGCACTTCCATGTTTATACCATAACTTTCCAAAGAGGAAATGTGCTTTAATCACTCATGTTTTTCATTTCTGTGCCTGATGTTCCCAGAAGCAAGTTCTTCTGGGCATCACATTAAAGCATTCAGAGATCCTAGTCAGTGCTGCTGCAGCATCATTCCCAGCTATACTTTGCCTTCTTTTGCAGAAACAGAACAAATCAAACTGTGATGGCTGAATTCTCATGAGAAAGGCTGTAGTGAGAGACAAATGTGAGTCCAATAAGCGACCAAATAAAAGTTACAAATATAATCTGGTTATCACCCCACAACTGTGACTTTGCAGACTTTCCTAGATACTCTGTTTTGAATCGTGCTCTCAGCATGCAGATGTGCTTAATCTAGGATCCTGCTATTTAAAACAAAGCAACCCAACAAATAAAATGTTCATGGGATTTTATTACTGAGGTATTGCTAAAGCATAATGACAAAATACA
Source organism: Oenanthe melanoleuca (assembly GCF_029582105.1). Lineage (NCBI taxonomy): Eukaryota > Metazoa > Chordata > Aves > Passeriformes > Muscicapidae > Oenanthe > Oenanthe melanoleuca. The sequence continues at coordinate 35,314,442 of NC_079336.1, forward strand.
GTACAAAGATTCAATCACTTCTACTGGATTGGTTACATAAACCTAAATGCTACAGAAAAATTTAAAAAGTTTCCATTTGTTTCAGAGGGACAGAAAGAACTGTTCATGTTCTCCAGAAAACTGCACTGAAGGATCTTTAACAGTATCAAGGGTTTTCCATGATAGAAGCCCATTCCACATTTGCTATTTCTAGATTGTCTCATCTTGTTCAGCTGCTCTCTGACTGTTACACATTAAACATACATTTTGAAAGGATTTGTGCCAGAACATGTTTGTGATGATGTAAAGGTCATAACCTTTCTTGTACTTCTTCATAGGATATTTTCCTTTAATTATTTCCATCCTCAGTATCTGAAATTTAATTTTTCAGTTTTAAGAATAGTAATTTCTGTAAATGCACTCTGATATTTTCCTTTGTACTCTGATCCTCCTGTAACAGAATTTTGGCACCTCTGTTTTTGACAATCTGACTTCGTAGCAGAACCTTGATTGATTACCTAGGACAAGAAAGCTTAAAATGATTACAGGAAAGGTAAGGTCAGCACTCCAATATTTATTTTTGAGTGGCAACTCAATAATATTCCAAAGGGTCTCATGCAAGTTCTTATGCAGAAACTTGCTTACCAGAAGAATACAGTATTTTCTTACAAAATTTCTAGGTCTTCATACTTTTAAGATTCAATTTCTGAAGGTTTTTTTTTCCTCCTGACAGCTATTGTTTATGTATCTTTACATTAAATCTTCAAAGGATCTGTTTTAACTTTGTTTGGCACATACATTCACTTCTGTGATTCAATTAAAGTATATATAAGAAATCTGCATTTGGTACATACAGATATTTCTTCTCCAGACTTCAAGGCTGTCTTGGCTAGCTGCCTCATTTCCTGAGAGTCCTCCTAGCCCAATATTACTGAACCTTTCATATTAGTCAATACATCTCTTCTCACAGATGTGTTTAATTATATCACAAGAGCTTTAACTTTTTTTTTTTTTTTGGCTGAACTGTTGTTCCTTCCAGATCCAAGTCAAACCAGATGTCCTACTTAAAGCCTCAAATTATAGTTGCTTTCTAAAACTGCTAATTTTTTTTCTAATTCTTCTAAAAACTGGTGTAAGGCAGGAGCTGAGTGCAGAAATTTGAGGTCTTGGTCTGCACAGTCTCTGGCATGACTAGGAAGCAGGAGCTATAGAAGGGAAGCTGCTTCAGTAGGGGGAAGGATAAAGTAAATCACAGAAAGTGAAATATTCTAAACTGGAAGGAACCCACCAGGATCACTGATTCCAACTCATAAGTGAATGGACCATGTGGGGATCAAACCCTCAAACCTGGGGTTATTGGCACCATGCTCCAACCAACTGAGCTAAGCTCACTGCTGTGCTCACTGATCACTCCTTTACTTTCTTCAAAAAGAAAGTTTTCCATGGGCTGAATGCTGGCTAATTGCCAGCTAGACAAGCCCATAAAAGTAAGCTGGTCTTAAATTAGAAAAAGTGTTTTAAAAAACAGGCATAAAAATTCTAGTCCTCTATGTGCTGACCATATCCCTGATGCTTTCTCCCAATTCCTTTCCTAGCATTTGATTCTCATGGAAAGTTTTATGGAGTGTGCTATAAGGGATGCTTCTAAATCCCCACAAAGTAGACTTGTTAACTGGAGGTGTGGAAAAGGGGAACAAGTTGTGGGGAACCTGCAGGGTATTGGAAATCACAGGATTTATTACAATCTAAGACATTTCTGGGAAAAAAATCCATGGATTCTTATCTTGATCATTTTTATTATGTGAACATTTCAACATGGAAAAAAGAATTGTTCTTCAATTTAAAAGAATTTTATGACAGCTAGTGACACAGTAGTCTGACATTTAACCAGTGGATTTAAAATTTTGTAATAAAAATGAGGGGGAAACTGTTTATTACAAATGAACCAAGTTCAGCTTGCAACATGGTTGAAAACATTGGGAATGGTAGGAGAAGGGTGACTTATGTGTGATTCCCTGGTGATTAGTTTATGTGGTCTGGTGGCCAAGCTCAAGTTAAGCCATCAGACAGCCTTTCTTTAGTATATGAGTGGATGACCTTAGGTTTAGTGAATTGAAAGGAGTGCATGGTTCATGAGCTGTTTCCACAAAGGAGGAAAATTTGGTGGCTTTCTTTACTTCTGATATTGGATCAGTAATTTTTACTGTGGCAGAGTGGATTTTAGGCAATGATTGTCAAATTACGAACAGCAAGCTGCTAACACCTAAGGGTTTATCAGGTAGTACTCTTGATTGCTTGCACATTTATGAGAGTTTCCTGGGCTCAGAAACTAATAATGGTGCTTTAGCAGTTTTCAAAGTCACACTCTAACTCAGCACGTTTTACCTTGTTACTGCTTCCATTTCCAAGGTGCACATTCTCCCCTGTAACACCCTCCCTGACAAGACCGGGTGCTTTATGTTACACTCTGGTGACTGCCTGCCACATTGGTACTCTAAAGGAATAAACAGTTTTCCAGAGGAGGAGGTGCAAAGGAGTGATGGTTTCCTTGGAAACATTTTGCATAAACAAGTCTGAATTTTCATCCGAGTATTTCCCAAGCCTTTCTTGAACCATTGAGGGAGTGAAAAAAGATTGGTTGTACCCAGGCAAGGCAACAACTGTGAAACAGAGGGCATGAAAACAGACATACCACACCTGGTTAAAAATTAGGTTAACACCTCACACACACCTATCACAGGGAGTACTGAAGCATCTTAGGAGCATCTTCAGTACCCTGGGATGTGCCTGGCAGAGAGGTGTTACAAAGCCATCAAACACTTCCTTTCAGAGGTGTAATTCCAAGATTTTATGCAGATTAATCTCAAAACCAAGTGCTGGCACTACCCCATGAAACAATAGACCACTTGTGTCTTCTGCATGGGCTTGTGCTGCTTCTGGTTTCAAGGCTATTTTCTTTCCAGCTGCCTTCTGCTCTGGGATATTTCTAACATATATGTCAGTAGTCTAAATAAACTGTGGAGTAATGCCGTTATATCCAGCATTGGGAAAAAGTGAAGACACTACTGGTGCAATTTCCATTTGTGACCTAATACAATACTTACATGTGTCCAATTTGAACAAAGAGCAGCCTGTGCAGAACCCAACAGGAAGATATGTTTCAGAGGCAATGTATTTGCAAAAGGTTAATCTAGGATTTTAAGAAATGAATGGCTGACTGAAACCACTGTTATCTTAGAAATTCTTAAGAAGCAGATGCTGTGTAATTTGATTTTTTAGATGGAGAAATTTCAAGATAGCAAGAGAAAGAACTAAAGTAAATGAGAACTGTATAATGGAAAAAAGAAAAAGAGCAAGACTGACAAAAGCTTTGAGAAATATACTGATGAATGGAGGAAGTGAAAAGACTGAGATCTTGTCTGTTAAACATATCTTTGTAGAAGGAACAATATCATAGGGAAAGAAAAGGTTGTTTGAAATCTCTTCTTTAACTACAGGTGATATTTCATATCCTTTCAGACCATGCCAATTAGAGAAAACAAAACTGTTTGCAGTGTGGCAACTTGTTGAAAATCAGTGAGAAAATCTTTGTTGTATTTACTAACTGGATCAAAAGCAGAACATAAATATGAGCTTTCTGATCATGAGCTTTCTCTTAAAAGTTCACAAATATAAAACTGGTCTTTATTAAATAATAAATATTAAAAATGACATCACACAGAGATGTGCCAGTGTACTGATGGAGAATGGCTTTTAGCCTGTGCAGAAATGACAGCTCTTAAAACAACAAGTGTTTTTGATGAGAAGTTTGCCTTTGATTTGCTGGGTTGTGCCAAATGAGGGATATGTTTTTTTTTTTCCAGTGCAGTCCTATGAAATTTAATTACCAGAGAAGACAGGCAATTTATATATTTTGTCAATGCAACTGTTGTATTTTTAAGTTCACATAACACCATCACAGACAAGGAACTTGTGAAATGTATGGCTTTCCCCAGAAACTGCACCATGGTGCAAATTTTTGTTGTTGGTTTGATAGGATGCATACATCCAAAGGAACTTTTGACCTACTTCAGAACTATGTCTAGAATCCTCCACTAAAAACCAGCACTTAAGACTGTATTAGTAAAACATACTTGATCAGATACTGCTGAAAAAATAACTTGCACAGTTTAACTCTCTTTTTGAATATAAAATTGTATGTTCTTTATTTTTTTCATTTTATTTTGTTGTAGCAGACTTTGTTACAAAGGTTCAAGAATTATAACACTGGAAGAGTTAAATGCATAAAAATTTGGAGCATTAATCACAGCAAGAGAAAAGAGGCAGACTTCTTTTTCAATACAAGAATAATGTATTTCCCTCTTTAATACAAGAATAATGTATTGCTCTCATGACAGTATATTCTTCAATTATGATTTTGATTATCATGGGACTGACTTCACTTATAACTGGCAGTAACTCCAATGCTTGCAGTTCATGCTGAAATAAATATTGCATTCATCCTCTCTGAGCTGAACCTAACCCAAAGTCAACACAGTTATGCTTCTGTATTTACAGAATTGAGGGTCAGTTTATATTTCCATTATACCCTTTATTTTTAAAGGTCTTAACTTGGATTTTGATTTTTGTTGTGTTTATTTTAGGCTTTCTAAACTTAAAATATTAACTGCATGAAAACCATATGTGTATGCAAAATAAAATATGCATGCCAAAGAAAAAAATGGGATTCAGCTTTGAAATATATGGGTCTTCAGTGCCTGGAAGGTGAAAAAACCACCAAACCCAAACCTCCCATAAGGAATAGCCCAAAATGGATTTGATTCAGATAAAACAGTCTACAGTCCCAGAGCTGGTTCTTGGGAGCCAGGTAATTTTGACAGGACTTTAGGAAAGTAATAGTGATTGGATGCTTAAAAGTAAAATTCAAGCATGCTCTTGTATGCAGTCCTGCACACAAACTCATCACCATACATGACAGCAGTCTGAGTTACAAGTATTCCAAAACAGAGCACCCAAAATAAATTTTTTATGCACAGAACTGAAAGCACTGGAGTTATCTGAGTAATAATCTCCACTCATATGCCATAATCTCCACTCATTTCTCCCATACTAGCTCACTCCTTAACTCATGCCCTGGTGTATCAGCACACACACAGATATTGCATTGAAGATGGTGCATAATAAGAAATCCAGATAAAGCAAATCTTATTGCAAAGTTTTGAAGTATATTGCAATGGATACCATTTGAATGTAAGAATTGCCTTGCATTCTTGCTGCAGAACCAACACAGAACTGCTGAATACCAGGAGTACTTGAGGAGACTTAGACAAATCAAAACACTCCTGGTGCATCCTGGTAAAATATCTCTAAATTTGTACTGGGTACAGTTCTATACCATGACCATCAAACTGGATAATTTCTAAGGTAATGATATAACCTATATTTTGAATTCAGTAATTCAACTGATATGATTAGAGAGAATATTTCCATGTTATGTTAGAAGACAGATGGTATGTCCAATCAGGCTGAGCTCTAAAAAATTACCTGTGAGATAAAAATTACAAAAGAGCTGTTTATTTGGTTACATCAATGTTCCAATCCTCTGAATCCATGCCTATATTGTCTTAGGACAATTTTTAAAATTATTTTAGAAAGATAGAAATCTGCTTTTCATCTCTCTCTCTCTCTTTTTTTTTTTCTTTTTTCATCTGCCCCTTAGCAATATTTTAGATTTTCCTTAGTAATTTTTCATGAAAACATGCCCATGAATATTACTTTAACACTCCTCCTCAGGTGGACATGAGGGAGAAAATACAATGAAAGGCTCATGGGTCAAGACAAGGACAGGGAGACATCACTCAGCCTTTACTGTCATGGGTAAAACAGATGTGACTTGGGGAAAATTAATTTAATTTATTACCAATCAAATCAGAGTAGGGCAATGAGAAATAAATCTTACATGCACTTTATCCTACACCCCCCTTTTCCCAGGCTCAGCCTCCCTCCTTATTGCTCTGCCTCTTCCCTGCCAGCAGAATGGGGAGATGAGGAATCAGAGCCACAGTCAGGTCATCACACCTTGTCTCAGGGGGAGGTCTCCTCAGGCTCTTCCCCTGCTCCAGTGTGGGATCCCTCCCAGAGGAGACAGTCCTTCACCAGCTTCTCCAGCGTGAGTCTTTCCCACAGGGTGCAGTCCTGTGGGAGCTCCAGCATGGGACCCCTGTAGCTCTGCCAAGCAAACCTGCTCCAGTGTGAGCTCCTCTTCCTCTTCCAAGTCCTGAATGTCCTTGCAGGAGCCTGACCAGCACAGCCTTCCCATGGGTCACAGCCTCCTTTGACAATACACCTGTTCTGGCCTGGGGTTCTCTGTGGGCTGCAGGTGGAAATCTGCTCCCCTGTGGATCTGCAAGGGCTGCAGGGGCACAGCTGCTTCACCTTGGGCTGCACAGGGGCTGCAGGGGAATCTCAGCTCCATTACCTGAACACCTCCCACTTCTGCACTGACCTTGGTATATGCAGAGCTGCTCCTCTCACATATTATCACTCTTCTCTGGCTGCTCCTGTGCAATAACTTTTCCCCATTCTTAAATCTATTATCCCAGAGGCCCTGCCACCACTGCTGATTGGCCCAGCTGTGACCAGTGGCTCGTCTGTCTGGGAGCTGCCTGGCTTTGGCTCTGCTGGACATGGACGCTGCTCTTCTGGCAGCTTCCCACAGGAACCCCCCCTGCAGCCCCTCTGCTGCCAAAGCCTTGGCACACAGACTCACTGCAGTGTGGGGGTCTGTGTGCTGAAATGCCTGGGAGCAGATGTTGGTGTTGACAGCACTGGGCTGGAGACCTGTAACGATGATTAAGAGCACCTACTGAATCAATGTCATTTTGATTGTCATGCTGCTGGTGCTTGTATATGCAGGCATACACCACGGGTTATTCTTAGGTCTAAAGTCTGAATTACTGCCTTGTTCAGAGCAACACAAGTATTTTCTAATCCCTTAATTTGTTGCTGAAAGGAAACTAAGGTCTGTGTTGCCTCCTGTGGGTCATCTTTTCTTTGTATTAGATAATGGAAATGAAGCAAAGCCAATTCCAGTGACGCTCCAAGCTTTTCAATGAACAGTACTGGAGGTCCAACAAGCTAAATGGGAATGTATCAGCTGAAAAAAAACCCCATAAAATAAAAGAATAATGTTTAGAAGGGTAGAGACAGGAAATTACTTGTGAGAAATGTATAACACTGAGTGATTTCTTTTTTAAATGTATGACGCCAATTTAGTGTTTAAAGCTGCTCGATGGCTGGAATACAAACTTCTCGTGGAATATATTAGGTGTTTAGTGTCACTTAGTGGTTAGTAAAAAACCCTCCTAATGAAACAATGTATTAATTGCTCAGGGCCACTCAAAGCAAACACACATAAAATATTTAGATGTCTGGAGATGCTCAGCAGCTTGATAACCAAGTTTTAATAAAGTCTATTCAGTGTTTAGAGTTGATCAGCAGCTAGGAAAACAACCTGTGCTCAGCAGTAGAAATGCAGAGCTAATAAAATACAGAGCTGCTCAGCGAGGTTTTTAAAGCTATGCTGAAATTAGGGAGACTGAATTAAGCAATAACAGCAGAGGTGCTGGTAGCTCCATAGGATTAATGGCTGTCTGGGATGAGTTGATGGCCTATGGCTACATTTCAGGTCATTAATCCCAGCTGGTCATTAGTCCCCAGGAAATGCCGAGCACTGAGGTCATTATTACTATTATAGCCAGCTTAAAAATAAAATAAAAAAAAAAAATCAAAGCAAACAAACCCAAGAATCCATCAGAAGCCTTATATGCATTACGGTATACTAATGTATGCAGTGCTTATAGATATCTTAAGAAGAGATGTCCATACTCCTATTAAAACAGATTTTCTTTAGAACAGTTACAATGCCTTAGAGTCAGTAAGATTTTTGGGAAATACATTAGCATTTCCACTTGGTACACAAATCAAAATCAAAGTTTTGGTGCCCTTCACCTCTTAGCCGTCTGGCATCTTTAAAGACAAAAAGGATCAACTCCTTTGGGATACTTAGTGTGGCCTCATATGGATTAAGTGGAAGCTGCATTTGGGAACATTCCCAATGTTCTGTGTTCTTCATATGCTGACCTACTTTCTTTTTCCTTTTTATGAATAGCAGAGTGGTAGCATTGCATACTGTCATACTTTGCATTTTCATAGAAGTATCCAGAAGGATGCTAAGAACTTCTCAGAGACCCTACAAAGATTGCTTGGCTTGCTGCTGAAATACAGGTTCCCTTGAAAGAATAGTAACTCCTTCTGCAACTGCAATATTTCACAGTAGTGTTTTAACAGGAGGAAGAGAAAATAAAATTTAATTGAAAGTACAGGGAAAATTCATGCAGGTAGCACGTAAATACCTGATGGAGTTTGGCCATTATTAACTTCCACAACTAATTGTTCAACTCATTCTGTCTGTCCAGTTATGAGCATATCTACCTTGACATGAGTTTAGCATTTGCCTTCATTTTCTCAGTTCAGTAATTTAAGTAGTAGTAGGTAGCAGCCTCATTCCAGAGATAAAAACCATACTTGCAGCCTGATATACAGAGAAGAATTTTACATCTCAGGACTGGGATACAGCTTTGCAAATCACCAGAAAACACCATGATTTTTTAAATACTATGACTTATGCTATGGATTATACTCTGGAAGCATTTACCTTTTCTATTAACCTAAGTTAGGCACCTAAAGCAGAAATGATGGGAGTACCTCCATAAACACCTTACAACACCAGTAAAGCAATACAGAAAGGAAAACAGCAGATATCCCTTTCACAGGAGGAGGAAATCTGTTTTGGATTGGCTTTGTTGTGATTGGTAACATCTGTCCTGAATTGTCCAAGAAGGGCTGCAGACCAAGGAATGGAAGGGTATCTTCCAGCTCTCACAATCAGATATCCAAAAGGCATCTATCATATCTGTGAGAAATTACTTCTTGTGTTTCCAGCTGATCAGCAGATTAAGCCTTTTTTTTCCTCTTTATCAAGGTGATCAAAGCAGATTCACATCTCCCAGTCTTGTCTAGAATATTATAATCACCTTTAACTCTTCAGGTTAATATTGAAGTAAGAAGTCTGAGAAAATGAGTATGAATTTATGTGCTGATCTCAGCCCTCAAGTTTGATAGTTGAGTTCTTTTGCTGTTGCTTCACAAGGATCTTTGCAGATAAATTTATTTATCTGACATTTATATGCAATAGAGGCCTGAGAGCATCAGCAGTTAACCATCTGATCTCATCACTGTGTGAATAGGAAAAAGGACTCACATTACTGGCATCAGAAAAAAACCCATTCTGTGAGATTACAAAATCTTGTTCACATCTCATAAGAATTGTAACTTTCTTTAAAATGCTGTCCTGGGGTTGAACTGACAAGGAAACCTGGTCTGGCTGAGTGTGAGTGGGTGTGTGGGGAGCCAAGCAGGGACCCCTTGGGTCACTGAAGCCACCTGCTGTGAAGGGGCTTTGTGAATGATCCTGGGAAGTGTCCTTAGCAGCCTCAAGGCTTGAACCACACCACTCACTGATGTGAAATGTAAAATTTATTGACTGAGTGGGGTGGGCATAGCAGGTGGCTAGTGGTTTCTATTCCAAGATTGTTATTTTACCATGCACACCCTCTGCAGTCACATTCACACCAACAAAAGCCCTGCTGCTTTGGTCCAGTCTCAGCCTGCACCATGGACTTGAGGATGCTGGACACTCATTACAGCAGGTGACTGTGTCCAAGCCTTTACAAGTGGCCTGGACTCCACAAATAATAGAGCTAACTTGGGCCCAGATTTCTGCACAGCACTGGGCATTTGGGCATATGTTTCCTCCATGGCACTACTGTCTCAAATATTTTTTGCTTTCTAGGGTATGTGGTCAGCATAAGCTGTGAATAGCTTTGTTGATCATGTAGCTGCAAGCCATACACTTTTGACTTTCTCTCTGTTTAAGACTAAATTTACTGTCATTACCTTGGTTACTATGACTTTCTAGCCTCTCCCCCAAATGTGTCACAAGGATGTAGATTTAACAGTTCAGCTTTGATTATCACCTGTGATCCTTCTTTTTACACTGCCTACCAGAATCCTCTAATGAGTTAGATCTATTTAGATACAGTCCAGGTATTTTCCCAGGTGCTTTCAGGCAGTCCTTGTCCTGTGACAACGGCTGGGAAGTGTATATCAGAGTACAAGCCACTAGCCACTTGAGCCCTGTTCTGGGACAACCATGGTACTGATATCAATGGCTTCTGCTTCCACTCACCTTCATTTAATTATTTATTTATTTATTTATTTATTTATTTATTTATTTATTTAGTTAGTTAGTTAGTTAGTTAGTTAGTTAGTTAGTTATTTGGATTAACTAGAGACCATTTTATAAGTTTTCAACATGCTGTTTTATCTTGCTTTTTCTTGGTCTGCAGCTGGACATTGTATCTGAATTCATGATCCATTCTATGGACATTAGTCTTTGATACACCTAAACCATATTTTGTTCAACTCCATATCTGCATTTCTTTAACAGTGCCATGGGAAGCTATTTACTCTCTTAAGGTCTCCAGTGTTGGCCAGTTTCTCATCTCTTACCATTCCCTGCCTTCTCCTCTACATCACATCTCATGTCTCCACTTCTTAAGACACCTGCTGTTGTACCAGGTTTCATCTCCTCTTCAGTACATTGGTGTATTTGAGTAATAAATACCTAATTCACCACAGCATATCTTCTTGATAGTGCTTGTTAGCACTGGTCATTAGACAACACTACTCTTATGGCTAACATGTGCTTTGTCAGAACAGAGTTGAAGACACTTAAGGGAAGGTTCAGACAAATCCTGACAAACCTTGAGACCTTGAAAACACTGTGAAAACCTGTGGCTCATTACAAGCAAAGGCAACACCAGGACAGTGTTACTGACCCACAGTGCTACTGAAGGGGTCTTCCCCTCACCTCCCACAGAGGCAGAGGAATCCATTTTGCCTCAATTTCTGTATACAGGGAACTCTGTAAAATAAGTACTGCCTTATGACAAAACCTTTGCAAGCCCTGCTGAACTTCTGCATCTTGCAGCTGCAAAGCTGAATAATTCTGTCCTAAACTGCACACAAGATTGCAATGACACAAAACATTAACGTTAACTGCTGATGAACCTATTTCATTACTTTTAATAACATTATATCTGTGTTGTCTGCTCAATGCAGTGATAACTTAGTGAAGGAGAATTAATTTTACATATTATCCACATAAGCAATAATGAGGGAAATCAGTTTCCTCTAGAGTTGAGGAGAGAAGTTTAATTAAATTTGGGTATGGGCCAATTGATTTCAGGTTGGTCACTTGCTTTCTGGATGACAGTGGGACCTTGGGACTCAATGCTAGGTGCAAAATAATGCAAATCCATGAGTGAAAATGCCCATGCCTGAAGCAAAGTCTTCAGGATATTATAATAGGGGTGAAAAGGGGCAATTTGAAATTAACTGCACAGAGGACTTTTTGGTAAGGTTATTTCTATTAATCTCATGCTCTGGAAGGGATTTGAGTAGCTATGAACACACATGTACCTAGCAAAATGTTGGGTAATAATATTGGTGAACTGGTAAAAATAATGCATAATGCAGTCTGAAAAATCTGTGGGATACTCTGGTGTTACTGCTGGTGAGAAGCAATGCATAGGCAGGCACATGGTAAAGGCAACCTCTGACTCTTGAATAAAGATGTTTCTTGTTGTGTGAACTCAGACTAGAATGACCAGCAGCTTTGAGTTCGTATTGCAAATGAAGTTTCTTTCATTGCACTCCCCATTTCGTGAGGAGCAGGTTCAGTGGGCACTGACTGGCTAGTGGGACTGAGGCATATTGTGATTGTATCATGGGGTTGGCCCTCATGGAACAAAATATGTTTGAACACCAAATAATTTAAACACAGTTGTTGCTAGTATCTTAATGAAACAAACTGTATAATTGACTTCTTTGGTAAATAACTTAACAAACATTTTTGAGTCAGTGAGTTCTGGAAAAGCAGATGAAGTGGCTAATATATTAATTAAATATTGAATTGACAGGAGGGGATAATTGGAGAAAAAAAACCAAACCAAAAACAGGTTCTGATACTTTCAATCTAAAATATGTGACAATCAAACTGAACTCTAAAATGAGACTGATAAAACTAATAAAAAATTTACTGAATGATCCAATCCTCAGCTAAAAACTTCTTCATATTATTTGCTCTACCAAATTAGAAGAATTTTGGAAAAAGATCTTGAGGTTGCCTCTATATAAAGAAACAGAAAAAGCTCACAACACTATATCTTCAACTGCACAATATAAAGCTTTGGGCTCAATCCTTCCTCCTCTTAAAGGAACAAGGGTTAGGCACCGACTTACGTGGCTGCAGGATCAAGCTGCACATCATCTGTGTGACCTTTACTTTATCATGACTCACCTCCCAGCTCAGGGTAAACCCAGAATCTGCCTGGGAGTATTTTTGTTCCTCAAAGACAAAGGACAATTCGCAGTCTAAATGCTGAATATTGCCAAGGGGCTGCTGTAGGCTCCAGGAACCTGGCAAAGGAGGGAGTGGAGGAGTGAACTTGCGGAGGAATGAGCAGATTTGTTAAAACTGCACTAAGCTGTTACTGTTTATTAAATTCAATTTGTCAAAGGTGTTGTATAAATTGCTCTATCAGTTGCTTCTAAATGGCATCGTTCTGTATGGGAAAGGATAAAGAAAGGTTAAAGCAATGCATTTAATTTCCAAGATGCATCATGTCATCCCAGAGAGCTGGGACTGACACATTCACCAAGGCAGAAATGCGTGTGCTGTCCCTCCTGTGACTTTCCCCCTCCCCGTGTTTCTGGGGCAAATATGAATTCTGGGAGAAGTGCTTATGAATCCTTGGCAACATATATTGGCAAGAAAGAGCCAAAATTGCTACACTGAGTCATCCTATCCAACTACCGGCAGTAGCATTGTCAATAGTAAATTGCTATGTTGCAAGACAGCAGGTAGCACAGGAAGCTCCTAGCAGGGAGAGATGGATCAGAGATACAGTAGATTACATCCCACCAGAGGGGGTCATGAATGAAGCCCCAAAGGAGCACGAGGAATCTGATAAAATTAGAACAGAGATATGAGTAGCATGAAAAGAGGCTTTTCCAGTGAAATCCTGCACTCTAATGCAGAGCATGTTAGGTGAGACTCTATATTGTGCCTCTAGGAGATGCAGCACAGATCTCAAAGCCAGAAGTCAAGAGGGAAAATAATGACTTTACATTCCCTCTGAATCCTCATAATTCCAGGCTGCTCCTGCAGAGCTGGCCTGAATTTCTGCAGCCATACACCTAGCACATCCATCGTATTCCAGTCTGGATCTGTCCCTTCTTAGCCCCAGAGTGAGCAAGAGCTTGCAAGACAAATTATACAAGTGTGTTACCTGCAAGCAAATTCATCTTGACACAGATATATAGGCTGTAAAAAATATTAGTCTAAATGCTTAGAGCTGAGCAAAGCAATAAACAAATAAAAAGTCACAAAAGAATCACAAAAGTCTTAATAAAGTTTTAAGGTTTTTGTTTTTTTATGGTTATTTTGTGGTTGTGTTTTGTTTGGTTGTTTGTTTTGTTTTGTTTTTGTTTGTTTACTTTTTTGTTTGTTTGTTTGTTTTTTGTTGCATTTTTGACATGACTGTTTTTTGAATTCTTTAAGTATTTCTATATGCAAAAACCTTCCCTTATATCTTTTAGGTAGTTGGTACACCCATTTGTTTGTCAGGTTACCCCCATGTAAATACTGGTATGTAGCAAATTGTAAATTGTCTTGTGGCTGTCTCAGATACATGTACTGTTATTATCTTTGCAAATTGGCAATGGAGTGATACCTCTCTGTGCACAGGTTTGGGGTTTTTTATAAATAAAAACAAATAATCTAGGAAACAATTTTCTGCAGTACAACATTATTAAAAAATTAGCATTTCAAGTGTAGCCATCATCTTTCACATTTTCCAAGTGGCTCGACTCCCATCCCTGCAACATTTTTTCTGATTAGCCTGCTGTCCTGTTTAATCAATAGAACTACAAAGCCAGCTATCTCTCACTCTATGGTTATCTTTCATTGTACAGTACATAATGCCTCTAGTCCTGCAGATAACAAAGAGCACACAGAGGGAATGTGGCACTGCATGTTTGTTATCTTCCACTCAACTAAACATACCTCTTTTTCTCTCTTGACTCTTATCAATGCAAAAAATGCTGGAAACAAATTACTCCTGGTGTTAACACTGCACATGCCAGCTGGGACGGAGGTTTTTTGCCTATCTTATGTCTGTGGTTTGCCAGCACTACAAAAGCCTGCCAATGTGATACATCACCTCGTCAACCTTTAAGAAGGCAGTGCAAAGTACTACCACTGGCAGCCTTGCACAGATGGAGGGAAAACTCTGGATGCACAGGGAGTGTAATGCAGAGAGATTGACCCAAAAGCTGTTTGTGGTTGACCCCAGACCAGGGGAAAAAAAAAAAAAGTAATCCAGTTCTATGCTTTTTCATTTCCTATAAAATATGAAAGCTGATGTACTTAGGTTTCTCTCTTGGCAATAGCAAAACAGCTAAATTGAACCTTTGCTTCAGTTAAAGAACAATCCAGCAGTTTCCCTGCTCAGAGGTCTGCCACTCACAAAGGGCAAAAGTGCCTTACTTAGAAAAGGATTCCAAGATTTTTATGCCTTTCCTGACAAAAAAACCAAATCACCCTGAAGGATGTGGTTCTGTTCACTCTGATCTGGAGAATTTTAAGCAAAATACATTTTGATGGTGCCTCCAACATACATGGGAGAATTGGTTGTTCTGCAGTTAAATAGAATAATGTATTCAGATAATATTTGAGAGAAACTAGCAGTTTTTCCCTTTGCTCTCAATTGTTATGTACTGGTTGAGCCTTAAAAAAAGTGTTAAAATAATGGTTATTGTTTTCCACAATATTTTCTTCTTTTCATTATTTCAAAAGAAAATACTAGAATAGTCCATAAAAAAAATTCCAAAATTGAAAGCGCCTTAAACGGAAAATAAATAAATGTTCTCCTGTTTCCTTAGGGCACAAGTGTATTGGTTTATATGTGTGCAGTATATGTATGAGACAGAATCCTTGTTAACTGAGAAAGTTTTGAAGAAAAACATCCCATGTACGTGTATAACTACATAGCATATCCATCTTTAGAAGTATACACAGAAGATCATATTATGTGTTTTTCAACATGAATTTTATTAGAAGAAGGAAAACTTCATATATGTAGAAAAAAATGCAAAAAAATAATTTTGCTTCAGTATTGTATTTGATGACACTCAATCCCCAAAACATGGCTATTCTTGTGTGGGAATCATTTCAAAATTTATAATTTCTAACTCTGTCCTGAACTTTTAGATAAGAGATGATCCTGTAGTTGTGTTTTTTGTCTTGCTTGATAGCACGACCTTTGATAACGTCTCAGCAACAGAATTCAAATCTTTGCATAGTATTTATGATGTGTTCATAACCCCATTTCTTTTAGTTCTAGGCAAACATTAAATATCTTCATTCATATTTTAAAATAAATTTACTTCAAGCATGTTGATATAATGGCTGAGTTTGCTTTCTGCAAATATTCATCATATGAGAAGGACTAGAGTGAAAAACTCCAGATAAGCAAATTTACTGTCTAATAATCAAATATCTTTTTGAAGCTGGTGTTGGGTTTTTTCTGGATTCTGCATTTTTGAGTTCCTTTATGTAGTCTGCTGATTAACTAAAAAAAAAAAAAAAAAAAAAAAGCAGTCCAAAAGCAACATAATATTGCTTGATACACTTAACCAGCCAACACAAATATCTGAAACACTCTTTGTGAACTGAGCATTCTGTGAAGTAAAATATTTCTCAGGAATAGTTTTTTCACATGATTACTCTTGCAAAAACTGTCCATTAGATAATTTTAATTTGATTTTTGATTAATTTAAGATTAATTATTTTTTATTGCAATTTGAACCCTAATATACAGTACTAGGTAATTTCGCTCTCAAAAAAATATGTGCTATAATACAGGCAGCTCAAGTGTCAGTGACTTTTAATTGAAATTTTCCCAATTGGAAAACTCTATGTATAGCTGGTTGTAACAGTGCCAAAATTAAGTCATTAAGTTTAAAATTTCCTACACTGGATGCTTGTATTTGGGTGCTGTGAAGAAGTGTGTGAGTCTCTCCATGTCTGTGAATAAATCAGCAAATATGTGCGCAATTGCAAATGACCGTGAAATTAGAGATTCATCTTCAAATTAATTTAATAAATAATGCCAACCCTGCTAGGCTGTGATTTTGCTAAAACATATAAGAATAAGTTGGCAGTCAATTCTTCAATCTCCCTTTTGGAAGTGTGCACTTAGGTACCACAATGTCTCAGTACTTTCATGAATATATGTCCCTTTTATCACTTTCTCAATCATACATACACATTAAAATTACACTATTTTTTTAATTTTAGAAAATAAAGTAAAATAAAGCAAGCCAAAGTAAAAAAGTGAAGATTTTAAAGTATTTTGGAGGTAGATTATTAGCAGGTGAAAGTATTTCTAGGTCCCCATTCTCTGAATAAAATCAAGTTATTTTTAGCCAGTTGGTGAGCGTCTGGCTCAGGTACAGTGTGTATAAGTTGTGGTTTATCCCAGAGTTTATCACAGAGATCATCTCAAATGATTGCCAATAAAAACTTTATAACACATATGCAGTTAAGCTATGTTACAAGTTTAACATAAAAATTATTTCAGAAATGGTTCAGGAGGTTTTATGATTTTTTTAATTGATACTGTTATTGCACTTCCTTCTATATTAAAGCTAAATTAACTTGCTATTATGAGGCAACTACATAGGCCTCAGAACGATTACTGATACAGTTCTGAGCCTCTAAATGATCTTAAGCAACTTGTCTATAAATCACTGTGTTCCACTCTTGAGGTCTAGTGTACTCCAGCATATCTAAGCTAGAAACATTTGCCAGTTCAGATGGAAAGAGCTTTTTACCAGTTGTTTTCCCTTGAAAGGAACATACTTCTTCTGCATTCTTGAGAATAAGGAGAACCTCAAATCTCTCATTGCTTTGGAACTGAGTATTGCCCATCTTCCTCCTTAACACAATGTAATTTGAGAGGAATTAGTGCATTTTTTGCGAACAAAAACACTTTTTTTTGTGACAGAATGTTAAAAAATAGCAGACACTTGAGAACTGGTCAGAGGTTAGGAGTGCTGGAATGAATCTTGGCAGAGATAGATTAGTAGACAGAGCACAGGTGAGTCAGTCAAAGGTGCATGATAAATGCAATTTATCACATGGATCTGCAATTTACTACATGAATATCAACTCCACCTTTGTGTGAATCTCTTGTCTAATATGGTAAACCTATTCTCTGTATTTTCAAAACAAATGTGACTAGTTAATATCAGGTCTCATGACCAAGTAATTACACTATTTTCTCCTTAATTATTAACCAAAGAAAAATAACATTAGTTTAAGGATTCTTAAGTTAGGAAGAGATTAATCCAAGTGAAAGAAACAATTGATCTAGAGTCTGTGTCTTCCATGTAAGTGCTCTAAATAAAAAGAGTGGATCCATAAACAGACTTATGATGTATTATGGAAGTCAGAGGAGGCTTTTTGCTGCATCCTTTCATGAAAACCTAGGATTCTGAATGGCATGTGTTGCCTCTGTGGTTGACCTGAAAATTGCCAGACTGTGATACCTTTTTGGGAAGTCAGTGCCACTACTGGTATCACCACTTCAAGCTGTATTTAAAAACTAATACCTTGAAAGAAACATAACAAGAATATAAAGGTGTACCTACCCTTAGGCATGTGATACCTAATGGTATGATAAAATATATATCAAATACTGTAGCTAACTAAGTGCTAAGTGCTAGATGGGCAAAAGGTTCCTTGCTGCAGTCTGGATCTAAGTATCTAAAGGTGGCAAATATTAAGTGTTAATTTAAAATCACAGCATTCTGCTGGTCATGAGTACTATGGCACATGGAGCTCAACCAGTACATGGACTAGTTGACTCTTGCTGAAAGTGCCTCATTTCGAATTACAGAACCATAAAATAGTTTGGGTTGGAGGAGGCATTTAAAGGTTGTCCAGTCTAACTCCTCAACTTTCCCATTGAATTCAATTAATAACAACCTATCTGCTACTCCAGGAAGCAGGAACTTCAAAATTAGGTACTAAAAATCTGTTCTGGACTGTCTGAACAGTCCATGAAACAACTGAGAGAGAAATCATCCCAGTGGGGAGTGAGGGAAATGAGGGACAGAAGGACAGGAGCTGTCCCACTCCTTGGGCCATGCCTGAATCAGTAGATCAAGAGGATATCTTTAAACATCTTCACTTCCAAATCATCCCAGCTTTCTAGAATGTGGCAGTGTGATATTTGTGGTAGTTTAGAGACAGTGTTTTTAAGTTTCCTTCAGTGTTTGAGGAGAAACTGAAGAGCCAAGTCTTCCATGTCTGAAAGGGACATAATGGAAGAACAAAAAGGCAAAACAAAGAAAATGCAAGGAGACGAGGCAATAATACAAGGCATAATGGAGGGATAACAAAAGGCTGTGATGACAAAGCACAAATGGGAAACAGAATGATCAGGTAAGGAATTATTAAAAAAAAAAAAACGTAAAAGAAAAAGAAAGAGACAAAACAAAACAGAACAGAAAGGCACATTAGAATAATAATGCAAACATAGTTTGGCTTTGGGGTTGACATTTGTAAAATTCCCTCTTTGGGGAAAGTGTGTTTTCAAATGTAATTATTTTGCAACCTCAACAGCTATTTCTATCTTTGCTGCTAGCAATAAATACTTTTGCTTCATGACAATACGGTTAGTACTTCTGTTTATATTTTTATGCAAAGAGTGTTTATTTTATAATGGTACTTAATACTTAGACTGCCATCTCAGTTCTAGCTCATTGTATAATTTTCCTCCAGTTACACCTTTTGCATTAAAAATATGTTCATACGCTTCACCCTGGACTGTGGCATTTTAATAATATCCTAGTGTCATAGCAATACCTATCTAAGGATTTCAAAAGATCTTGCAACACTAAAAGAAGATGCATTTCTCAATCTCTTATAAATCATAAGCCATGGAACAGAAAAAAAAAAAAAGATCCCTTTCAGGGATTTACTTGTATCAAGAAACAGATTAGTAAAAGAATAAACTAGGCTTGTACTCAAGCTTTATCCTTTCTTGCTGTGTTGATATTGTTTCATGCAAATCTTGTAGTGGAAATATTTTTTCTTTTGAAGCCATGCTTACAGAATGGAAGAAACAATCGAAACACTTATGCAAACCTCAATCACACTTTTCCCAGTGTGCTTCTTCTATTTCAGAGCTAGGCAAAGGAACAAAAGTGTATGAAATGAATGTAAAAGCCACAGACAGGGAGGACTGACTTCTTTACCTGTAAATGTTTGTAAACAGACTTTAGCCTACACAGACGGCCAGTGCTGCCAAAGGACATCCTTTAAATCATGAAATATCTAATGCCAGAGGTGGTAACAAACTGGGCTCCAATAGCCATCGAAGCATTTTATACAAAGCTGAACATCTCAAATGGGGAGAATATTTTACAAAATTTTTTTTTGCCTGGTACCTGGGTCACTGCAGTGGGAATGTTATACATAAGTTCAAATCTGTTCAGTGTGAGAAGGTATGAAGAACTGAAATCTGACACCTTTCCTCAAGAGCATCCTGCCAGGCTTTTGGGTGAAAAGAAATGATGGTCTCTGATTGATTGCAACATTCATTTCATTTGAATGAATACTGTAGTGACAGTTTCTGAGAGGGGGTCCATGGAGCACAAGCCCAAGGAAAGAGGCAGAGCTGCATTGTGACAGAAGCATTTCCAGTATTTTTAGAAAAAGGCTTGTGTCTGCAGATCCAATCCCCTGAGAAACAAGTTCAGGGCAGTGACTGGATTAGAGGTCCTGTCCAGATGAGTATTTTCCTTCTGCAGCCTGATCTATAAGAAGCAACAGTTTCCAGAGGTGCTGTGAGACCACATCCAAACTCAGTGTTTATAAGAGCTCTCACAGGAGGGTGCCTTTTTTCTTCATTTTATAGGTGCTTAAGTCTCCAGGTGTCAGAAGTCTCCAGACAACCATGAGTATCAAAACCAGGCACACTTGGCAATACACAACACACAAACCCAGAACTAATCCAGGCACCTGAAGTATGTTAAGGTAAGCAATGAAGTTAGGAATATATTCTAGGTATATCCAGATTTAGGTTGCAGATGGGTAAGGGTTTTTAAAATGACAATTTGAAGTATAAAGATTTAAATTTCTTCTTCTCCTATATATCTGATTCCTGAATTGTTGTCTCCTGTGCCATGAATTGTATAGAATTGCCCAGCCTTATGGCTGATGCTTTTGATGGCAAACTACCAATGGCTGTTACAGTGCACCAATTCTTTTATGCACCTACCTCTAGATGCCTAACCTTGAGCAGTAATTTTTAACAATTTTGGCACAAGATCTGAGGGGTACACTGGCTCCTTCTGACACACAGGTGCTTTGAGTCTAAATTCCCAGAATATTACCAGCAAAGCTTTATTTTATGTTGTTTCTCCTTGCTGTTTAACCACTTATCCAGGGCCACTCAATGTTTAATTTTATTGGTGATGAGGAAGATGAAGAGAGGTATCTTCTTTGGGCTGGCTAGTAAGAGGTTTATCTGTTAGTTAGACTAACAAAAAAGTTTGAGAGAAATTTCTGCTTGAAGGGTCTTAGGATCAGACTGAGAGCCTTATATGTGTTTTCAATTTATATATGAGAATATATAAAGCAATAGGCTTGTGCATGCTTTACTTTGACATGTTATTGCTTTCCTGGTATTTTTCATTAAGCCTGATGCCAAAAGCTCCTGAGTTGCAGATTACTGGAGGCTGGGAGAGTAACCTAGGCGAGCATCTCGCCATGCTTGCCCTCCTCTTATGCTTTTTACAAAGCACTTAGGGAATTGGGTACTCTTGGAGACAGAATGCTAAATTAGACTGACCTTGTCTCTGACCAGGTACAGCTGTTCTCACGTTTCTTAAAAATGCTGACATTTAGCATTTGAAAGTCATTTTTATAAGGCAGCATTACACTATTTCCTTGTTAGATCAATATTAAAGTTGTTCCATGCATGATGTAATGGAAACTTCTATTCTGCTGCAGAATGTTTCACAGAAGAGCCTGCAGCCTGCAATTCTGGAAACCCAGGGGGAACCACCAATATTTTCACATGGACAGTTCATGAGCCCATACCATTTAAAAGATTGGCTCCTTGGGAATAAGTGTTCAGGTAATTTGTGTGGGACACCAGAAAAACAGAAGCAGGGTCAGTGAGGAAATGGAGGAAAGAAGGCTTGGGGGACTGGAGGTGGGGAGCCTGGGTGAGCACAGTCCTGTTTCACTTCCCACATGCTACTGACTTTGTTTTTTAATCTATATGGAGACCACCAGAAATTGGATAAAAATAAGCAAAAAAACCCTACTAATATTTTAAGGTTCTCAGTGATTTATAAAGAACTAGTTAAAAAAAAATCAGTTATTTATGTAAGTGGCAACAGCCTTAAAAATCAGAAGTACCCACTGACAACATTTGATGAACTATTTCTTTGTGAAATAACTTTGTTTCTTTCAATATGGAGTGCCATATATTAACAGAATGTCTATTTTAGGAATTGACAGAAATACCTTTTTTTAACTTCGCCTATTCAAACAAAATTTCAATATTTCATGCACCATGAAAAAGGTCACCTAATTATAGCAGTTTTTCATTGACTCATCTGGTTCCTGCCTGTGCATGTACAAGCCATTCATCAGGTGGTGTAGCTTATTTAATATACCTCAGCTGTAACATCTGTATGCACAGGTTCAGTAATAATGTTCTGCATCTACCTTTATATTTGTTGAAAATTTATTTTATTAGGAGATTCAAACCAACACACAGAACAAAACCACCCACAGGCTGTTCTTTAGGTCTTCCAGACATTTATGCAGGTGTGGAACTTTATGTATTTGAAATAGCTGATGACATCTTTTCCACCTATTCTTTTAATGAGAAATGGCCTTAAGAAAAATAGCACAGAAAGTCTGCAATATTTTCAAAACATAAACAAACACAATATCTGAAAAAGAATATTATTGTATTTACTTGTCATGTGTTCACTTGGCAAGGTTTTGGCAGTGGGGGGGCTACAGGGGTAGCTTCTGTGAGAAGCTGCCAGAAGCTCCCTCTGTGTCCAGCGAGCCAATGCCAGCTGGCTCCAAGATGAACCCACTGCTGGCCAAGGCCAAGTCGATCAGTGATGGAAGTAGTGTCTCTGGAAAAACAGAGTTAAGAAAGGAGAGGGCAGAAAACCTGCACAACCACCTGTAACACGAGACAGAAGTGAGAACAGTGTGACAAACAGCTCTGCAGACGCCAAGGTTGGTGAAGAAGGAGGAGGAGGAGGAGCTCCACATGCCAGAGCTGAGATTCCATTGCAGCCCCTGATGAAAACCATGGAGATCCACAGTGGGGCAGATATCAACCAGACTGAGAATTCCACACTGAAATAGGTGGATGGCCAAAGGAGGCTGTGACCTTGTGGGAAGCCTGTCCAGGATTCTGGCAGAATCTACGACCCATTGGAAAGAGGATTCCACACTGGAAGAGGTTTGCTGGCAGGACTTGTGACCCCACAGGAGACCCACACTGGAGCAGCCTGTTCCTGAAGGACTGCAGCCCATGGGAGGGACTGACACTGGAGCAGTTAATGAAGAGCTGCAGCCCTGGGAAAGACTCATGTTGGTCAAGTTTATGAAGGACTGCCTCCTGTGGGAGAGTTCCTGCACTGGAGAAGGGGAAGAATGAGAGGAGTCCTTGTCCTGAGGAGGAAGGAGTGACAGAGACAACTTGTGATGAACCCATGAAACAAATTTATTATCTGCCTTCAGGATAGAGAAATCCCATCTCTTGTGGCGGCTTTTCTTTCTTCAAATTCTGTGAGCTAGCATAGAAAGAAAGATTGTTTTTCCAATTCCTGGGCAAGTTGTCCCTCACAAGACCTACCAGCTCTCTGGGCAAAGCTTTCATTTGATAGGTACAATTCTACCTTATACTGCTTGCTTTCTCTCCCATGCAAAATTCATCTTTCTAGTCCCCTGTACCTTGCAGAGGAGCATCTTACATTGGAAATTTTATTTACTCCTAGTTTACAATGGGCCCTGATCCTGCTTCTCTTTGGCAGGAGATAAATGTGATGGGATACAATGGCAGAATAGAGAGAAAATGAAGCCTTTAATGTCTCAAAATCCTTAGACCAGAAGCTCAAGCTTTTTGTGTTTAAGCATGGAGGGGATGAAAGACAGGCTACTTAAGGCAGCAGGTTTCACAGAGGCAAGAAGCTCCCATTACTTAGCAAAAACAGGCACAGCATGTGAGTAGTCAAGCAGCAGCAAACACAGTAAGCAGTGTGAACATAACTGAATGCCACTAGCAAAACAACACAAAAAGTGTAATTCAAACCTTGCAAAGACAAGGAGAGAGAATAGCAAACCTCTTGGAGTGCTCTGTGAGACTGCTAGCAGCATACAGTGTCGTTGCTGATGGCTCACACCCTCCTGCATGCCAGCAGCTGGGTTGCCTGGTCCTGTGTCCCTTTTCTGCAGGGTCAGTGCAGTTCTGTGCTGGGTCCCTGCAGGCAAAAAGCTGTTTGTGTCCAAGCATCTATAGCACAGCCTTGTATCCAAGCTCAAACATCTCCTAGAGCTGCCTGCCTCTTTAGATCCCTTCTGCTGGATTTGTACATAAGCCTTTCTTCAGCTGAAAGCTGAGGGAATAATTTCTGGTTGCAAGAGAGCCAGAGTGGGGCCCAAATACACTTGCACAGATAAGTGATGTGACCAATGCAGGGAGGTAGCAGAGAAGCTATCAATACGCTCAGCTGAACTGTTAGATCTCTGCCATGTCAGACATGATCTCTAATTTTGTCAGGATGTGGGCATGAAACCTGCCTTTTAAAAATTTCACTGCATAACTTAAATTTTTAAAATGTCTAACTTAACTGTCTATGAAAAACAGATCTGCAGTGTTCAGATTTTGATTTTTTATTCCTGTTTACTGTTATCTGGAAAGACACAAAATCTCTGATGGCACTCCTTACAATGCTGTCAGTTGTTCGAATAGATACAATGGGAGTTAAGCCATATTATTTTCACTGCAAAAAAGACTTGCTCTGGGGTGTGCAGAGCATCCTTCAGGTGTTAGGTGCATGTGTGGGAAGCACTGACTCTTCTTTCTGTCTATTTCAGTCTAATAAAAGATGTTAGATCTCCTTGAATCTTTGGCTCTCTTTTATCTTTAGATCGTAATTACAAAAATTACTTTCTACAGAGGCGAAAATGAAGGACTTTAAAATTCCTTAAAAAGAAAAATGAATTCAGGAAGGGCTATTTTTAGCATACTAGGCACAGATTTTTTCCACTAGAGATAATTAATCTGAAACTTTGCCCACAAAATAAATGTCCAGAATTAACCCCCTCCCACCAAAAATAAGAAGCTTGTAACAGATGGGAAAAGTCATGAGACTAAATGATTAGTACTTCAGATTAAATGTCTTTTTCATAAAACAGCAAGCAGCATATCTACTTCATGACAGTCGTTGCTATATCAAAGTACTCAAAGCAGAATACAATTATATTGAAAAAAAAAAAGAAATATACTTTTTCTCCTTATGAAAAGAAAGCTGTCAAAAGAAGGAAAAAAAAGAATCTCCCGTGAAGACAGATCCTGATGAGATGTATGATCTTTTTTGTTCTGGAGAGGGGAGGGGAGAAAGAGAATAGAAGAGAGGAAACAGAAAAAGCAGCCCCAGGATAACAAGCTTTGTGTGAAGCAGAAAATCATACCCTTTGAGGGTCATTTTCTTTGAGTTGCTGCCTCAGGGAGAAAGGAGACAGAGATTAAACATTGGAGGGAGGGAAAGTCCACATTTGCTTATGAAGCATCACTCTGCCCTGAAATGGAAGTAGAGAGTAATTTTTGGTCCTTTGGGGAATGTGCAGATCCCAGTAAAGTGTTTGGATCAAATTGTCCCCTTAACCTCCAGCCCACTGGCCCTTTATGGTGAGGGACTGGCTCATCAGCCGGGATGCAGGAAAAGCACAGGATGCTGAGCATCCCCGGGATGCTGAGTGCAGGGTCTGGCCGGGAGGAACACAGCTTCTAAACAAGTCCTTCCAGCTGACCTTTCTGGGGGCGATTGCCAGCCCTCGGCCGTGTGTGGGAGCACAGCCTGCCCACCCAGGAGCGGCTTTTTCAAGGACCGGAGGTTGTTCCCACTAGGTGGAGCCTGAACCCTTCGGTCCCGCACTCGCTCCTTCCCCCGCTCCTGCACAGAGGGGTTTTCGCCTGCCTCGGCCCAAGCAGGAGGCAGCTAGACAGAAATCTGAAGGTATTTGTAGGGGGCAGGAAGGACATGAGATTTTTCCGGCGATTTTTAAAAAATTTGTTTTTTTATTTTTTTTAAAGAATTCTTCAGTAATGCCTGAAACCATCACATCCATCCATATGCTCCCTGATGCAGCTGGTGCCAGTATAGATGTGCTTTAAATCAGGTATGTATTAGTGCTAGTTCCTCAGGGGAAAAAAAAAAAAAAAAGAAAAATTTACAGAGGCAATGGCATTGCTTGAAGTGTTGGGCTGCTGGACATGAGGGAAAATTCTTCAAAGTGTGCATACAAGAATTGAAAAAAAAAAAAAAGTTGCAGAACTTCCCCCAGATCAAACTACTCCAGTGTTGTGTAAGTGGAATTGTATATCCTTGATGTGGGCTTGGGGGAAAAAAAAATAGCAAAATCTAGATGGAAGGCAAATGCATGGGTCTGCAAATGCAGGTTTAAATAATCATGGTTTGAATAATCAGGCTGCAGTTCATACTTATGCCAAAGTTGGTAGGTCAGACCAAGCACTTTGGCTGACTCTGAATGGATTAGCTGGCAGTTGCTGAAAACCCTGCCCAACAGTTTCATTTCCACGGCCTTTTGGGAAGAGGCACTTTCTTTGCTTTGCACAGGAGTTCTTCTCCCCATTGTGTTCTGAGTCAGGAGTGGCAGGACTGGCTGGACAATGGTGATTGTGCAGCATAGTAGCCTTTTAGGTTTCAACCTTTTCTTCTTCATAGGGTCAAAGATAAACCTCTTAGATGCTTTGAAAAGCATGACCCCTGTCTCTGGAAATAACTGAGGTGTCCAGCCTGCATTAAAGAAACCTTTCCTTCAAAAACATTGTCAAAACTGAGATTTTTTTAAAAAGCTTTTGGCTCTGATGAAAGCTGAATGATGAAATCGGTATGTATTTGATGGGAAGTGTTCCAGCCAGCTCTAATAAGGAGCACTACTCAGTATTTTAATGACAACCTTCAATAGCAAAACTCTATTTTGGCTCCTTTATGTTCCAACCACTGTACTACCGGGGCAATCTCCCAGTCTTTAATGTATTTTTTCCTCACAGTATACCTGGAAAATGCTATTGTCCTGACTTTACAGATGAGAAATGGAAGCATGGGAAGGTGAGACAACTTACTGAAGATCGTACAGTCAAGTTTGCAATGAAAAAAGAAAATCATTCCCCTTGTCCCAAATCATAAGTTAGAACTGCAAGTTAGTGTTTTTCTCTTATATGACCCCAATCAACTGTGTCTAGAATTGAGAGTATGCATAACCTGACACATCATTTACCCCTATATAAGAAATTTAAGACAGAGATCCTTTGTAGATGAGGTCCATGGGGTCCTCTGTCAGTTGTTGGGGTGCCCTGAAAGAGTTGTTATATATTTACAGAAAACAGAATAAAAACTCATCCCTT
Organism: Oenanthe melanoleuca; assembly: GCF_029582105.1. NCBI lineage: Eukaryota > Metazoa > Chordata > Aves > Passeriformes > Muscicapidae > Oenanthe > Oenanthe melanoleuca. The sequence continues at coordinate 35,341,369 of NC_079336.1, forward strand.
TTATCCTTGTGTTTCTATCTTCCTGCTCCCTATTCCCATGCTGTATTTTTGGGGCTCACATACTGCAGATGCAATCTATAAACTCCCCCTTCAATTTTGTGTGAAGTTTTTATCAGGTGGGAATGTCTCTCCAAAAAGGATAAAAATGTCAGAGACAGCCAGGCAATATTTGGTTCACTAGAGAAAAGTATCGGTCTCTTACAGGGTGTAGAGGAAGCAGCAGAAACTATATTTAACTAGAAAACAAAAGCATAATTGCTTATGTTGTTTAAAATCCATGAATGCCTTATTTGCCATCTCACCTGAGATGGAAGACCATCAGCCTTTTCTAAGTGAGTGTGCTGATATTTTCCAGTAGTTCTCAGTTTTAAAGCAGTGACAGGTTTTCAAAGGGAGAAAGATAAATAATTTTTTTTTTTTTTTTTGAAAAGAAGATATTGAGGATGCAGGAAAAGAGTGACAACAGGCCAAGTGTAAATTGTCAGGTATGATTTTGTTCTTCAAATGAAATGTGTAAATGATGGTGTGGTGTTATGCATGTTCCCATGTTCTTAGTTTATATGAACTCCTTTTCAATATTGCAAGCTGAATTAATGACATTTTCCAGTTTCTTATCTATTCTTCTGTCAGCAAGTGACACAGGATGATCAGTGTACAGTTTTGTGGTTTCATTTTGCTTTCACTTTCTTTGTCCTATGTTTTGCTTGAGTATACGTGGCTGGATATGATTACTTGCTTAAAGAATTCTGTGAGGAGTAGTGCCTTGGTTTTGTCTCAGAAGGCAATAATTCTTCTAATCAAGGTGCAGAACTGGCACCTAACTGTGCTACATCCCTTCATTTATAGTCTCAGCACTGCAGTAAAAAACTGCCTTTATAGAAAACCCTAGGCATGGAGAAGAAGAAAGGCTCTGGGATAGCTAGTGTCTTGTCTCCTGCCTTAAACAAAGAGAATGCAGGGTGATAGACCTGTGGGAAGTTTTGAAGGAAGTAGAGTATTGCTTTTGGCACTCACTAAAATCCTCAGATGTATCTGGCCTGCTCAAGTGTTCACAAATTCGTGGGTCACCATGGTCAGACTGACAGGGTCAGAGTCTGATAGGATGGGGTACAATCTACCAGGCAATTTCTTAGGGACAATAGTAGATAAGAATCTCAAAATAGTCCCTGCTGTGAGCTGGCTTCTGGTCTGTCAACATCAGTGATCCAGCTATGACCTGGGTTAGAGACCCCCTGCAGTCCCTTCCAGCCTGAGTTTTTTACATTACCCTGTGATGATCCAGTGATCCTAGAGTCATAAGGGAAGGAAATCCCTTGTGGGCTTCCATTGTCTCCTGTCTTCTCCGTGGCCCAAACAGCTGCTGGCTTTGTGCAGTCATAATTGCTGGGAGATCATGTCAGTTACTGATTTAAAGCAGATATTCCTTGAAGTCACCTATACATTGCTGGAATCCTAGATAATGTCTCGCTGTCTTTTCACATAGATTCAGATAAAGTTTGAATAGTTTGGAGAGGAGGGTTTGGAGAGAAGGATTTTTGAAATGGAGCTGCGACTTCTGCAAAGATCTTGAGACTTAGAATAAAGATTTTCTTCAGCTGCTTAGAGAGTGTATTTTTCCCATGTTATTACTATGGTGGTGCTTAGACACATTGCTTAGAGGTGGACTTGACAGTACCAGGTGAATGGTAGACTCAATGACTTTAAAGATCTTTCCTAGCCTTAATGATTCTATGATTCCATGGGTTTTCACAAGTGGATGCTAGTTTAGGCATATGAAAAACCAGAGTTAAATACAAATGTAACTCCTATATCTAGTTTTATTGCTGAAAGTCTTCTCCTCTTCCTTTTTCTTAGACCTTGGGAGCACTTTATTTTAATTTAATATCTGATAGTAGTGAGGAAACCAAAACTAATTCATAGCCTAAGAACATCTTTCATCACTTCTTGCTTCTTGTCAGAAAAACAATTCCCTGCCATGGGAAGACTGTGCCAGGAATTTCCCTGCAGGCCTAAGTTTCCACCACCTTGGAACTTCAAAATGTTGAACTTGCAGTCTGGAGAGAGAATTTTCTTTCCAGAGAGTATGAAAGTCACCTTGAAATTATTTTGCAGTGTTTTTTGGTGTGGGTTTTTTTTTTTGTTATTGTTGTTTTTCTGTATGTATATAACACACACCTTTCTCCTCACTCTTCCTTCCTGCTGTAATTGCCTCTAAAATGGTTTTGATGCACTTCCTTGGTGTGCATGTGGCAGCTCAGGAAGTGTGTAAGGCTCAGTTGGGGGTAACTGTCACCAAATAATGGTTGTAAATATTCTTGCCAATAAAGCTTATTGCCCTACAGCCTCTTATTTGTGTTCCTGCACAGCTTTGGGGTGTGAGATTTTATTTATGAGCATACATTAAAACAGGAGTATCAGGAAAACTGAGTAATTTGTTACAGAAATATTTGTACAAAAATTTCCTTTCAGGATAATCTTTTAAAAGCCTTTTCTGTTCTGGTTCTCTAATGTTCACTGAACATAGTTTGAGATTTTGCAAATCATATCACACTAGGAAAATGGGATTCTTCTTTTTTTAACAGAGTGCTCATCTCTCAGTTCTGGAACAGAAATTGTCCTGTGTGATTCACAGGGCAGTCATAAATAATGAGTTCTTGCTCACCAGTTTGTGAATAAACCCCTGGCTAAAATGTAGTCATTAAACACTGCAAAAATATTACAACATATCGACAGATAATTTACTGCTAAAGTTTTCAGATAATTAATTTGTAAAAATGAATTTTATTAGCTTTGATCTGGGTGTTAATTACCTATCATTAAAATATCAGTGTTATATTTTGTTGTGGATTATTTTTGAATATTGTGAATTTCATTACTACAATCCATTCCTTAGCCAGATCAATTATCTGCTATCACTACTCCATTGCCTAGCCAGATGACTTCCATTCTCTGAAACATAGATTATTTAGCTGTGAGTTTCTCTTGAAAAAATCTGATTGATAAATTATAAAGTCAGGCTATAATACTTTAATGTAAATTGTGATAGATTTTTTCGTGGGGAATGTCTTTTTTACTGAATTCTTAGAAAGAATTTCTTATTAGAAATTCTTGTGGCTGTACATAAGTAGAAGTGCAGATAGCAGTCAAAATTCCAGAGGGGAATTTAAGCTTAGAAACAATGAGAGCCAAATTTTTCCTTGAAATTATTATTTTTTAAATGGTAAATGTTCTGTAATGACAAATGTCTGTATCTGATGAAAGCAAAATATGTTTGTGAAATACAAGAGATCCCAAATCACAGTATCAAATCCATAAATTAAAATTATTTTTTGTTGAAAAGATTATTTCCAGATTTCTTAACAAAATAATGCAAAAAGTAGGGGAAAAACCCACCCAACCAAACCAACAAAGCCCTTTTTAAAAGCCATTTTTCCTGGGACAGAAAAATAATTTTTTTTCCTATTAAGCTTTTTGAATGACTATAGATTTATTTCAAGTCCTCATTTTACAGAGACTCTTGCTGTAGATATGTTGTAGATATACCCTCTACAATTGGGAAGTGCTGTGTTTTTTAGAAAGCTTTTGAAAATTCCTCAGAAAAGATTTCCTCATAGCTTTGCTATTTGTCACAAAGGAATTCACAACCGTAGCTGTGAAACAAACAAACAAGTTACATTTCAGTGTTTACCTGGAGTCTTGGGAATGTATGTGTGTGTAAATGTATGCAGTGTAAGATTATCTTCATACTTTGAAAAAGCCACCACCTTTTTGCAGCTCCATAATTCAGGTCTAATGTTCCAATAGTGGCAGGACACAGTGTGACAGCTACAAATGGCTCCCTGCCTGTGGCACTTGCTGCTGTGTGGGGGAGACCAGGAAGAATTCCTAACTCAAAAAGCCATTTCTTGTCATATTTTGTGTCAGTCATCAAGGGCATTCTTTCATGGAGAGCAGCTGAGCAGTTCACAGGCTTCAGGTGCTGCTGTGCCTGTGGTTGCTGTGAGCAGGTTTTCAGAGGGGATGGAGGGGAGGGTTTTCACCATGAGGGTGCAGCCAAGGAGAGGGCTTGCCTTCACAGCCTTGGTCTAGTGGGACATTTTGCCTCCCCACAAAAGGACCAGGCAGCCCCATTAGTCAGAGAGACCCTGGAACCAGCACTTCCCATGTTTTAAGTCCCCTGTATCTTTATCTGCTGCTGAAGCTCTACGCTTTCCTCCCTCCCAGCCAAAGTGAGAAGACAGTGTCTCAGCCCTCTTGAGAGGGAAGGAAAGGGGCAGGAGGAACACAGAGAGATGATTGGGTCCCAGTTCTTGTCCCTGCTCTGGTCCCCAGGCAGGAGGGGAGCATAGCATGCTCTCACACACATCACTCTGGCAGAGCAGGGAGTGCAGGACTGTTGACAGGACAGTCCCTTCCTACCAGCCAAGGTCATGAACTCAACTCTCATACAAAAAGTATTATTAAAAACAAGCTGGGGAAAAGCTTCTTAGCATTTGGCCTGCAAAACAGAAAATAGCATTATTGCTGGAGCAGGAGAAAGTATAAAATCCTGGGAAACATTCATAAACATTTTATCATCGTATTTTTATTCAGTGTTTTAGTTTCCAGCAAAGCTTTCGTGACCCAAGTCTTTATTATTGTTACAATCGTGTAAATGCTGTTGAAGGCAGAAGTGTCATTTGAGCAGAATAAATTAAGTAGATAAATACCCACTGATATTGTCTAATGAATATTCAGCTGCATTTGATACATTGGGCAATATATTTTTCAGATTTGCTGGACACCTTACTTGGAGCCAGAGGTCCCTATGCTGCATAATATGTCTTCTGGCACAATTTTTCTGCAAATTCCCGGGTAATTTTGTTGCCTATTGATTTTCTTTTCCCCCCCCAGGACTCCCAAAATCTAGCTAGGAGCTGCAAAAATCCATTCAGGACGATCCACAATCCCTCCAGGACCCCCTCACCCTCCTCAATCCCCCCAAAAACTCACTCAAGATGCTTCAACCACAAATTCCGGTATTTATAAAAAAGTTCTGGAAGGTAATACTGGGTGGGGGGGAATCCCTGGTGATTAGGGGGTTTCAGGGTGGGATTTGGGGTCCCTGTGGAGTCAGGGGGTGGAGAACCTGTTTTTGTCCTCCTTGGTCTTGAGGACCACCCAAAACTCCCCCAAAACCCAAATTCTGATGGAAAAGGAAGGGGAGAGGGTGACACAGGGTGGGATTTGGGGATTCAAGGGGGCTTTTAGAGGATGGGGACCCCACTTTTGTCCCCCTTGACCTTGAGTACCTTGACTGGAAAAATATTTCTGGTTGGCCTCCAGTCACTTCCTGGCTGCCTGCAAGTTCACATTCTTGAACCTCTGCAGGTGGCTGAAGGCTGTGCCCGAGCTGTGCTCCCAAATCATGGATTTGTCCCTGCAGGTGACACCAGCTTCTGCAGGGTCCTCTGCAGGGTTTTGCTGATCTGGGCCTTGGTGGCCTCGTTGGCCTGAGTCTGGTGCATGTGGCCCAGGCTGAACCCGAGGTCCTTGTGGTCCTGCTTCAGCTCACAGCCCCCTTCCCATCCTGCTCCCATGGAAGCTGCCCACCCTGCCCTCCTGTGTGCAGGGGCTGGACAATGTCACTGTGGAGATGGAGCCAGTGTGGGGCAGGATGGGGGTGAAGGAAAGGCTGACAGCGCCCGGAGCTGGGCCCTCAGCAGGAGGAGATGCAGGCTGGCAGCTTGGACAGTGGTGAAAATGATGGAGATGGGGCTCAAACCTTTTTTCTAGACCTAAATTAAAAATGCTCTCTTTCAACTTAGAGTATTTTTTTTTTTTTTTTTTTTTTTGGAAGGTATCCCTTCTAAAGTAAAGCTAAATCAGGCAGTGATGTGTTTGGAAAGCTGTTTAGCTCTAACATCAATCAGGTTAAGCGTGTAGTAATATAAATTTAGTTAGTTAGATAGAATATTGGTGATATTGGTGCTCCCACACAGTAACAAAGGGCAATTCCTACAGAAGGAAAGAAAAATGAGATAAAGTTCTGCAGTGATAATTTAGATTATGTGTGAGTTTGCACTGCTGTTTATTGCACTGACTCCTGTGGAATGGCTAGCTGCCAGGTCCAGCTGTCAAGTGTCTGTCTTTCATTTAGTCTCTTTGTTATAATGTCAAGATGTCTCTTGTGTAGATAGGCTGAGAGGGAGAGATTAGCAGCACGGGCACAGCATGGCACTGGGTACCGCTGTTTTCATCCCCAGCTGGGATCCCTGCATGGGAGGGGGCCAGGCTGCACCAGCTGAGTGCCACCAGCACAGCCTGTGGTGTGTGTCTGCATCGTGCTGCTCCATGATGGATACGAGGTCAACAAGTGCTGCTGGAATTTCTTAAATCATGCTGATTCTTGTAAAGACAGTTATAAAACTCGTGTTGACTTCAAGAGAAATGCTTTCAGACCATAGGTCAGGGTCACAAAAGGGCCTGTGACAGAGCTGGAACAGAGAGTCTCAGATTTCTGTTATTCACTTAATAAAAAAAATTCATCTTCCCTTTATGAACTGAAGAGCCTCTCTTTCCCACACTTTAATTTTTTTTTTAAATTTTCCTGAAGTATTCAGGTCAGTTGTCCTAACCTACCTGAGTGGTTTCCATACTTGCCCATAGAAAGGAAAATTTTCTACCTTCAAGTGATTGACCTTATAAACTGCAGCTGTAACGAGGGCCTTCTAGGCAGCAGGGGAAAGTAGAACTGGATGATGTTGTTCATTCCTGTAGAACAACAGAGTGAGATTGTAGTTTTTATTATGTTTCATTTTCAGCCCTTACCTTTCTATGGCCTCTGCTTCCTCACTTCTATAAACTGGGCATTATTGCCCTAAACCCTTAAACTGACCTTTTAACCAGAACTGCTTTACTATCCAGCCTACACAGCAGTTTGTAAACATTCTTGGGGCACTCAGAGGACAAATGACTGTGTGTTTTGAAAATATATTATAAAATATTTTATTTCCTATAGCTTAATGGAAATTTAGGATGGTGTCCTAAGAAGAATTTATTTGACAGTCTGTGAAGTCTTTTCACCACAGAAGTAATATGCTGAGCATCAGCCTGGAGTGTACTTTGTGTAGCAGGAGGCTTTATTTTCTAAGCAGTGAGGAATATAAGAGAAGGTTGGGGCAGGTGTGAAACAAATGCATTCTTCACATGAGCATATTGGATGTGTCCACTGGTGTGAAACTGTGGTTTGATGTGATCATACTTTTACAGAGCAGGTCTGATAGTGTGCTGACTAATGACAGGCTACCATCAGGCACTGGCTGAAGCTGTTTAGCTCAGAAAGCATGAGGCTCCCATTTCAGAAGAGTGATTCTGGAATGTGCAGGAAACATTTTGCCTCATGAGAGGTTGAGGTGGAGAACAAAATCATGAGGCTGCAAAGACAATAACTTCTTGTTTTCTCCAGTGATCCACCATCCTTTTTGTGTGCCGCAGATTTTTTTACAGGAGGCAATAAACTTACATTCTGGCACACCTTTTAAACCATCCTAACTGCATTACTGTTGTTTAGCCATTGTACTTGACCAGGTCGGGAATTTTATTAAATGACTTGTCACTAAAAAAAAATGCTGATTCCTTGATGCAAAGTGTTTTGTGAAAGAATGTCAATGCTGTGAGCCACTGCCAAGGCACAGAAAGCCTTTAATAGAAATTCTGCTGGGTAGATTCCTTGTTACTTCATCTGCTGCACTGCTAAGAGAAGAAGATCCATAAAGAAAACCCTTTATCTTGAATGTTTCTTCTTGCTGCTTTGAGATACTTTTGCAGAAAGTACAAAATTAGCTCAAAGAGCACATATACAGAAACAAGTATATTTTTAACATTTTGCAACAGATAACAATTTAGTATGCATGAGCATTAGCAATTTTCAGTGACATATAAAACACAGTGAAAACTGGCATTTCACAAATATTACCTAAAATACTGGTAGATAAAACTCTAATATTTGCCTATATGCATATAAATGGTATGGCATCAATAATGTTTTTGTCCAACTCCCTGGCTCTGAATGTTTCTGAACACTTTGTTGCTATGTCTGTCCAAGTTTATTACTTTTCTATCTTTCTCCATATGAAGTTTTCCTTGCTTGATGCCAATATTGGGATACCTGAATTGTGACAGTTTTCCCCACTAAGGACATTTGTGTTTCACATTCTTCTTAGTGAGAATCTGAGCTACCTTATTTACTTTTCAAAAACTCTAAATATTCTGAACATAAAAATTTTGGCTATCATTCACAGCTGAAATTACTGTATGGTCACACATGCATGATTTAACCTCTAGGGCTGTGCCATGATTTGTATCTATCAGACTGTATTAAGCGACTGCTTTTAAACTTGGAATTGCACAGTAATTAATTTACCGTATGTTAAAAACCCTTTTGTTCCCGTGTTTTCAAGACTCTCTGTATCTTTGTGTGTGTGTGTGTTTCTATGTGAAACACATGCCTATCCTTTATTAAGAATATGTGTTTGAGCTGTCACATGAAGTCAAATTTGCAGGGCCCTGGCTGCTTTGGAAAGAACAACAGTAATTCAAATAGGGACTGAGCATCCCCTGAAACACGAGAGCTCAGATGTCTCCTGTTATCAACTTATCAAGATCAGAGAAATCTATTGTCCTCACTAATTTATCCAGGTTTGTATTCCAGTAAGTGTATTTGCAGTGACAAAATCAACCCCTTCTGAAAGTTTTCTTGCTCATTTCTAATGTACCTGTATAGAAAGAAGCATCAGAATTTATATTTTCCATGCTTCTCTTTAATAAAGGCTTTAAAAGGAACACTTCAAACAGCTTGTTATGGTATAGTTTCTTCTATTTTGGAAACATTTACATTGTGTTGAGGCTTTCCTTTACTGGAAAAAACCCCCAGTCTACAGTCTCTGCAGGTATATTTTCATGAGGTAGCTAAGTGAGAGCCAGACAGGCACAGAGGCAGGAACATGTGGCAGAAGGAGGTATAAAGTAGGAAAGATTTATCTATGGATGTTTGGGGCAATTTGCCTGACTATGGGCCACTTGCCTGTGCTCCACTAAACACTGCATTTCTAATTCTCTCTGTACTAGAAATAGCCAGCCTTCTCCAACTGCTTAATACCATGACAAGACAACACAAATCCTTTTCTGTCTATAAGTTATTTATGCCACTAAGATTAATACAACTGGTCTTGGGAGGCTGCTTAAATGTAAGTGCAGAAAAGCATGATTATTTTATAGATTAATTTTAATTTAAAAATAAAAACAAAATTCCAAATTTGTAGCAGTTTGTCATGTCCTTCCAATTTTTGTACATTTTTTTGGGCAGAGTTGATTGAAGAAAGGACATGCTGTTTTTGATATTTTTTGCAAAGAAATTTCCTTTGGTTGTTTCTGGTAGAAAATTAGTGGACTTAAATTTTTCCCATCTCTAATGTATACCTGTTGCTACAATTTTGACTTGGAATACCATATATATTGCTTCATGCTATTCTCTATTGCTTGGCTACAAAATTCCTTTGGAGGAAAAAGGATTATTTTTAATTGGTTAGTTTATCAGTGATAGGAGAAGTAAATTTAACAAATGATCTTGTAGACTCACATCTCAGTATTAGGTACTTTTCTTCCCTTTGATTCTGCAGTATCAGTCAAAAAAGGCTACGCAGAGTGTAGAGAACTGTGCAAGTTCTGTGATGTGTACAGCCAAAAGAGGACAAAAAAGCTCTTCTCATTCTGCAGGAATGCAGCCCAGACTCCCTCACCTGTTCTTGGTCTCTTGGTCTGAGTATGCAAATACATTTTGCTATGAGAGAAATCCTTTTTTTCTTTTTATTGGTATTACTTACAAAGATTACAGAGCGGCTAGAATCGTAAGAATGACTTAAAGGTGCTCGTGGCCAGGTCCCACACTGCCTTGTGTAGTCAATTCTACCACCAAGTATACATTAGAGCTGGGGTAATAAATGAAGTCCACTAGTTTTCTATCAGAAATACCTGAAGGAAATGTCTTTGCAAAAATATCCTAAACCAGTGTTTCCTTTTTTCAATCAACTCTGCCCAAAAAATATACAAACTTTGGAAGGACATGCAAAACTATTATAGAGTGTTTAAAAAAATTGAAATTTACCTATAAAATAATAATGATTTTCAGTACTTATATTTAAGCAGTCTCCCAAGGCCTTATCCAGCTCTTACATGACATCAGAACCTGGTGCTCAAAAATTTTCTCCTGAAAGTCTGAGGGTGGAATGGAAGACCTTATCCCTTTCCCTATCCTTCATTTGATGCTGGTGGTGTCAATGGGCCTTAAGATTCTGCTTCTCTGGATCCTTTTCTGCTTCCCCAGTATTTAACATGTTTTTTTTTTCCATAGCTGTGGCCCAAAATTCAGACTTAAATTTTGACACACACTCTTGTGTGTGCATGGACTATGTAGGCACCTTCTTCTTCCCCCTCCTCTCTGGGCTGCCATAGATTTTGCCAATGTGTAGTCCCTGCAATAAGGTTCACAATGAAAGGCTGATGAGACAGATTTCTGGAAAGAATGAAGATGTGTAAGCACTTGCCTCTGCTTCTCCATGTGGGAGGGTAGTAGTTGCTGCTTTGTGGAGGGTGATAAGTATGGGAAGTGCACACAAATATTCAGGTAAGGAATCAACCTCACCTGTTGTAAGTTCAGTGCTTGATTCAGGATTACAATTTAGCTTGATCATACAGGATGAGGCAGAAACACTCAGGTTGAAATTTATTTTTGCCTTTTGTATTGGCAAAGCCACAGATACCCTGTTTTAAAGAACTTTGTACTAGAGACTGACTTCAAGTAAAAGGGGATATGCCTTGGAACATTCTGGGGTGATTCTGGCAGTTAAGTTCTTCTACATTATAGCAAATCTTCCTTTTGCCCTTGGAGACAAATACATGAAAAAAGACCACAAGATTCTTTCTATTCCCTATAACAAAATAATGCATGCATAAGAATCTGATATTTTCAGGAAGATTTAATACCAGTAACTTTATTGCTTTACACATCACAAAAAACCCCTCTGGCTCCAGCATATGTCCCTTTTACATATAACAAAGATTGGACTGTATGATATACAGGCAGTTTGGCCCTCCCTCTGCCCCCATTTGGGGACTCACCAAGTAAGAATTCATTCTCTGATTGTTTCAATTTCCACTTCTGTATAACATGGATATCTGTTCTGGCACACCTTAGCAAATATTATTTTTTTCTGCTAGGTATAGGTCAGTCCTTTTACCTTTTTTTTTTTATTGACATGCATTTTTTTTTTTTTTAGTAGTGGGAGCTTTATTTTTCTTGGAAATGGGCCTCAAATAAATGTGGATATTGTGTCGTTTTTGATATTTGCCAGCCCTTCTAATAACAGAATTCAGTTGCTGCCATCCTAATGGCCATTGTCAGAGCTGTTAAATAAGATTAGACTTAACATGAAGTTATGAAAACTTTGGATTCAGACAAAAATATCACCCTCTTTTCTACAGGTTTATTTTTTAGTTAGAGATGGCTGATTAAAAAAAAAGCATCAGAAAAGAATACTTCAGATAAAAGAAGTCTGGTTTATATTTTATAGCTGTGCATTTCTCTAGTTCCTATTATTTAAGGATAGAAAATATTATTTTCCTGTTTGAATGGCCACAATAACAGAAATGACACAGAAGAAAATAAACAACAGTGGGCAATAAGACTGTTGGATCCCAGAAACCTGGAATTTTTGGGCTTTCTGTGCCTTCTGGCAATCACCCCCTGGAGAGCACTGCTTTTGACCTGGGACCTGGGAGAGGGCTTCCAAATTTGAGTGATGGAGTTAAGAGTCACAGGTGTGTAGTTAAAATAGAAGTGTGTGATTTCACATGGTGAAGGATTTTAAATCTGAGACTTTTATAATATAGTAATAAGTATGGGACCAGATGGAGGATTTGGAGTGTTGTCTCCTTTCTTCCTTCTTCTTCATGGTTTCAGGGAGTAGTTTCTGGTTGGACAGTCAGTGCTGCACTGTGGGTCACAGGAGTTTGGTTATTGGGTCAAAAGTAGAAATAATATAGATGTTATTTCTCTATTGGACTGTTTAGCTTTAAGAGACCTTGTAGCTACCTAGGTTCACCTCCACTTTGTTCACTCTTAGCTGGTGGCTAGAAGTGTTGCTGAACTCTGTACTTTAGATAAAATTTAATAAACAACCAAGCCCGAACATAAGAAAATTTGTCTCCTTTGTGTTTTTTAACACAAAGTGAAGACAAAAGAAACTTCAGACAAGCCACTAATTAAGTGGTGCTAATACCCCCTTTATATAAGACTACTTCTCTATTACAGAATTCTGGGATACTGAATTTGCAATGTCACAGAAAACCACAGATGGTTAAGACAACATTGTTACAAGTGGTCAAGTGTTTGAATTTAACTTTTTACAATTTATAGATATAAATAAGAAAAATGTCTGTCTCTGCTAATACAGATTTCTTGCAGGGGCAGTGCTATGATTTAAAAAAAATGCTTACATGTAATAAGCAAGGAGGTGATAAAGACTAGCATCTCTCTGTGAAAGATAAAGTTGATCATGTTTGCAATATAATTTAAATTTTAGTGCATTTTAGAAAGGGAAAACAGGACTTTTAAAATGACTTGGCACTGCCCAAACTCACTGAAACCAGTAAGACTTTTGCTGATTATATCAAATAAATAAACCCAAAACTAGGCAAATGGTGACTGTTTTTGATATTTCATAACTTTTCTGTGTGTAACATATGTATTAATTAAATGTATGGATATTTCCCTTCCATCTCCCACATCCTTTCAAAAAGATTAGAGAGGATCAGAAAATAAATAACCTATTATCTAATTTATGTGCAATAAATTAAATAAAGACCAGCCACTAAGAAGAAAGGGAAACCAGTTGAGAATGACAAGGTTCCCAAATGTCAGCAGGACAGATTCTCCCAGTCCTTTTATGAGTAGTGGTTGTAGTGTGGGATTTTCTTCCTTCCCCAGAAGCCCAATGAATGCTTGTGGATTATTTCATAAGGAATGGGGAGCATTTGCACATAGATAGGAGTCGTGTCAAGCATGAACTCAGTCACAAAACCAGACTGTGAAATACCCTGTTAGATCACTGAATCTATGCACCTCCAGAGGCAGGGCTGCTCTTTGGCCAGCTCTGCCCTGTAGCATCAGGCCACGACCCCTGTGTACATAATTCCTTGGCTTTTACAAGAAAGAAAAACACAGCTGACAGGCTAAAGGAAAGCAATGGTGACTGTCAACATATTTTCCTATCTTGGTTACAGAGATGGCAGAAAACAGTGTGTGTGTAATATAAAGAGATTTTTAGTACACATCTGAGTTGTTTTTAGTAAAATAAGCTAAAATTCTGCCTGTTTTCAGTAAGAATAGAAACTGTCCTGCTGAAAACCAGATTCTGCATTTGATTTCCTTTATTTTTTCATCTGCTAGCCTTAATTTGTGTGTGATTGCATGTGACAGCAGTGGTTCTAAAGAGAAAGAATTAGTATATAACAAGGAGAATGAAGACTCAGATGCAGTGTCCCTTTATAAAAAGAAAAAGTAAAAATCTGGACTTGTACAAATACTGTGATTTTTTTTCCATTTATGATGTGAAACTTGTAACCTTTTCTCTTTGGGAGGACAAGTCTTCACCTTTGGGAGAAACTTCATCTAAGTGAAATGTGATTTGCCAAAATTCAGAAGTGCCCTCAAAAAAAGTTCCTCAAGGACTCCAGAGTAGTGCCATTTCACAGGACACCTCCACTCCTTCCTTGTACCTTTGGAAACTTTCATTAATTCCAGGTAAGTCAGTTTTTTCCCCAGCCTCTCAGTAAAATTATTGCCTGCCATTCTTCTCTCTTGCGTAGACCCCAATGATGCCTTAATTTGTAAAACTTCTGATGTGACAATGTGTATACCTCTAGTATATGTTAATTACTCTTATTGATTACTCTTCCAGGAGCCCAGGTGCACACAGCTTTAACATTTACTTTCAGTGGGATTTTTTGTGGGTTTTTTTGTTTGTTTGTTTTTTGTTGTTTTTTTTAGTTTTTTGTTTTAACTGAGCTAATTCATTGTGACTGATTAACATTTTTTAGCAGTAGAATAAAGTGACCAAGAACCACAGTTTTTTTCTTAATCATTGTTTTTATCTTTGCTCCCTTTTTTTTGTCTGAAGCAGTTTTAATTCAGCTGGATTTGCTTTCCTCCTTTTGTTACTGATAGACTGCGGTCATTGTGCTGACTTTGAAAAATTCTTTTGGAAAATTGCCTAGTTTCTTTCTAGAGCCTGACTTAAAGTCTTCAAAGTAAGATTAAGAGCTCTTTGTTCATTTATTTATTTACAAAGAGTGTCTTGAAGAAAGGGGAATTTGGTTCTTTTGTTTCATAGACCCTGAATTTCGAGTTCAGATCTTCTAAAGACGCAGGCTCATTGCATCAGTCCAACAGAAACAGAATATTCCAGTTATTTCTAGAGGGAGAACCTGCTAGGCAGTACATGAATCAGAAAAGTTGTAGTCAGTGTTTATCATTGCTGGTCTTATTGATAGATTACTGATTTTATATTTCATTATGAAAAGCGCAATAATCTGGAAAGGTGAGGATGGTCTGTGGATTATTGATCATTGTAAGGGTTGGAAGTGCTGTGGAAAAATAGTCTAGAGCAAGAGTAGGAAACACTCTGAAGTGAGTCTTGCTGTGTACCACTCACCTACACTCAAACTCAACAAATATATCTTCTGAAAGTCTTAAAATTTTGATATGAAGCTCATCATTATAATGAAAGCTTTTCTGATAGTAAAAAAAGGACTGACATTGGAAGTTATGTTAGTTTAAGGTAGAATGAAATCTTATTTTTCGTTCAAATCTCCAAATGTAGCTGATGAGGGTTTTCAGGGCCATCCACAGTTAGCAGGTGTTTAGATTTTTCATTCAGAAGTCTTAGAATTGTCTGTCGATGTGAATAAGTACTGCCCTGTACCTCTGAGGCAAGGAAAAAATATTCCCCAGGGACAGTGCCTCATGGATGCTATTAGGATCTGATAATTAAGAAATGCCTCTGTCCAAATAAAGGTGCAAATGAGACCAAAGTGAATAGTACAGATTTTATTTAACAATAATTGTGAGGAAGAGAGATATAAATAGGACAGAAGAGAGAGGCATTAGACAAAGATACCACCATGTGGATTCCTGTGGTGCTCTGCTGGTCTTTCTTCATTCTGGTCTGTGTCCTGGTGGGTTCCCATGAGTTCTGCAGATACTGCTTTTATTGAATCCAAGTATTGTGAATCCATGAAGTCTATATGCTGCTCCCACAGCTTGGGATGACGTGTATGACAGCTGGCTGTTCCCTTTCTCACAGTTGGCTGTGGTGGGAGTTTTTATCCAGATAGAGTGCCTAGATCTGCCTCACCAGGCCCAGCATCTCCTTGTTACTGCTGTCTGCACTTTTACCACAGTCTACACAGCAGAATTTTGTCCAAACCTTCCAAACCTTCACCTCCATTTAGGTCTGGTATTGTTTGTCACATGTGCTCATCTTGAGTTCCTGTTGTGGTGGCTAACTTTGTGGGATCTTTCTTCTTGGACAGTTTTTGAGACAGTTAATTGTACTTCTCTAAGTCCTCACAGATGCCACTCATATTTTGGGGCATGATTGGTCAGGATTCAATTTGTTTTGCTGATATTTCAGCAACTGCATTAGGGCATCTGAACATGATTACAGAAGCATAAATAAAATATTGATTCCTTTACTGCTAGTTCTATTCTGATTAAAAGACCAAGATTTGAGTGATGTTTATTATATATTTCTTTTTGTAGACTCCAAAGTACATGATTTTAAAAATACAGTCTGGTTAAAAATATTAAACCAAACAATTTTAGTTTTAAGTTATTGGTATTTTCTTCATTTGCATTTCCACTTTAACAAAAGGACTGTATGGTATGGAATAGATTGCCATAATGGGGAGGTTTACAACTTTTAAATCAGGTCTGTAAATCTTCTAGAATTTCTGACAAAAAAGAAATACACAGATAGTATATGGCCTAATCCAGTGGCTGCAGAAATCAGCAGGCATGCTGGAAACACACTCTTGACCAGACGAGCAAGCTGTGCCCAAGGAAACTATAAAACCAAGTGAGCAAAGAGTTTGGAAATGCTTCTGAGAATTGCAAGGAAGAAACACAAAATGCAGCATATTAAAAGTGAAGCTAGAAGCAGTGCAAGTTTTCTCTTTTTATTTGTAAAGGTAAGGTAGAAAATAAACAGCTATCCATCAATGATGGATAGTGCAGTTCTGAGCCTCAAGTTAGGCTTGTTAGTGAACTGATTTTTGTATTTTTTTTAAAGGAGATGATTTTTTGAAAAAAAAAAAAACAAAAAGTAAACCCACAAACCAACTGTCAAATTGAAATAGTGCATAAACAGAAATGCATTTAAAGGATCATAAGACCACATTTCCTTTCAGCAATTTTAAAAGGTGTCTAGCATCTCAATTTTTATGTCATTCAAAATATGGGCAAATTGGAGCAAACGTAACCAACAAAACTCAAATGGAGTAATTTTGAAGTAGTTGAAAGGAAAATTCTTCTTGGGCCCTAAACCTCAGTTTTGGCTCCTAAATACAGATGAAGTTTTGAGTTTTCAGTCTAAACTTGACTAAAAAAAATTTACGGGGTCTTGAAGTCTCTGACAAGTGAAAAAAAAAGAAAGTTTTCAGTCCTCCTTAAATCAACACTATGTGGGCCATTTGTGTCTTAAATATATTACCTTAATCCTAGCTGACAAAGTGAAACTGTTCCATTTGTTTTATTTATACTGTGATATTTATCAAAAAAGGTGATAAAGATAAGGTTATAAAACTTGAATAGAACTACATGTTTTTACGCTAAGTGTTATTAAGTCCCTGAGAAGTAATGCTATCTTTATTTATGGTAATGTCTGAAAGAGAATGATTTTACAATTATTTTGACTATCACACTTAATTGAAATGAGAATGTGTAAATTTTCTGTAAGAGTAAAACAGATGGTGGTACTATAATATAGTTGCAATTTAGGCTGTGTTAATTCCTCTTTATAAGCCTGAATCTCCACCTCATTACCTAACATTAATGAATTCATGCCACAAAAGGTTCAGCTAAGGGAAACAATAAAGAAATAAATGCACAAACTAAAAGAGCAATGAAATTATCATCTGAAGAAAAAACTTACATGATTCACCATGTCAGTAAAGGTACAGAAATAATTGGTTATATGGATCACTGCTCCTGCTGTGTTGTATAAGAAATCACTGGATCAGTCTCATACACACACATCCCTGGAGGGAGCGTGACTAGGAGAACAATTGCTTTTCTGCAACAAAAAAAAGCCTTGAGAACATTTGTTTCCATCCACTGGCAGTTTCACAAACAATGTCGTGTTCAAAACACATGGATTATGATCTTTCATTTTACACTCTTCAGCTATTTTGTTACTGGATCAAATCTATGCAATTCTGTTAATTTTAGCAACACAGCCCATGGTTATATGGACACTAAACCTCAAAAACATTGTAAATATGAAAAAAGAGTGAGAAGCACTATAAGTGGGTGGGACTGATCTTGGAGATGACTGTCTTTTCTTTAAATTTCAGTGATGATAATAGTCTTCTGATTCAGGCATCAGGCTACATGCTGATGCTAGATGGGTAAATCCAGACTTTGCCTTCTTAACTTAGATGCTAAATGTGATGGCTGTAAATATGAACTGACATCCCAAACCCACTGGAATGTGTCTGGGTTTGCGTGTGGGAATGTGATGCTTTAGCTCCTAAAGAAAACTGTAGCTGCTAACAACCCTTCAAGAGCTGTTCATTGTCAGTGCACAGTATTGACAAACTTTCCTTCCTTCACCAAAGCCATTACCTTCTACCATAGGACATGCTCTGACCACTGGGATGACAGAGATTTCTTTGGTTTTCTAAGGTTACAAGATTTGCATTAAGAATGCTTGACTATAATTTGTTCTTACAAATCTCAGGTCTGTCAGAGACTGGAGTTGAAAAGATGGTTCCACGTGCCTGCAAAAAGAAAAAGAACAAGCAGAAAAGGTTGCTTTTCACCAAAAGTCAGTACAAAGTGCTCACTCCATTTCACAACTCTCCCATGAGCTGGAGGAAACAGTTTTTTGTTTATAAGAAATGTGAGAAAGGCTGAGTGCTTTTCTTACAATAGCCATCTAGTCAAAGCAGTGAAATCATTAATACTCATGAATATTTTGAGAGACCAGTGGTTGACTCAGTAGTAACTTGCGTGGAACATGTGCGAGTTTTTGCTAGACTTTTCTTACCAAGGGTGTAAAACAATATTAAAATTATTAGCTGAGACTGTGCTTTACACTTTTGTTATGCTGTCCTCTGCCTATGTCCCAATGGGAACCTCATTCTAGTGAATGTGCAATATGAAAATATGAATCAGCTGAACATAATTTAATTTAAACAATGCTCCTTCCAGGGTCCATTAATACCTAGATTCAAATAAATGCATAGATTCAAAAGGTCATGAAAGGATTGTTTAAGATGTAAATTACACATGTACAGGCTATTTTGACATAAATTTAAAAATAGCTCTAATTGTTGTCATGATGAGTGATTCAGAGTAGCCTAAAGGATTTTCTGTGTTCCTCTGTACTCTGTTAAATTTGTGTAAAATACTGTAATGCATGTGTTGTGCACCATCAAAGTGATAGCAAAAGACTGGCAATAAAAGCTAATGCTGTATTTTAAACCTGGCAATTAGTTCAACAAATGATTTTTGTTTTGTTTTTAACAAGCACATGATAAAAAAGGGAGCAATGAAAGAAATTCATGAGATGGAAGCTGTAAGCTAGAGTGAATGATCAGTCAAGGCTGTCAACATTTTACGTAGTGTATTCCTCTTTTGTTGCTATTTATGTTCCAATTCAGAAATAAAGCTAGTATCTCTCTTCAGACCCCTGCCAGACTGGAGCAGAACATAGAGATTGTTATGTTCCTCTGCGTTTGAACTGCACAGAAATCCTAAGAGTTGATTTTTATTATGTTCATTTTAATGTAGAATATACCTTTATCTCTCTAGCTGTAAAGTCCCCCCTTTTCCTTCCCATTCGCTCAGGTCTGTGCCAGTTACTTCATATGAAGGACAGGATGCATTTTAAATTCAGTGTTGTCATGCACAGATACCTGAGGTACTACAATAATCCCATGATTTTATAAGGTGAGCAGAGTAGCCTGCCATATAGCAACGTGGTTTTAGAGAGAAGTGACTGCCTTTTAGTTCCACAATTGCATCGTTTTCTGATTTACATTCAGCTCTTGTACACACTTTCTGCAGAAGCACTACATAATTTAGTGTAGGGAAGAAAAAACACCAGGCTGGGTGTACGGTAAAAATCTGGTTGGTATGAATTATTTTTTCTCTGCTTAGAAGAGGATAGGGATGCAAAGGGAACGAGATAGGAACATGCTCATGTCTTACCATTTGCTTTATTTTTTCTCATCATAGATATCTTCTTTGCTTATGACCCCTGCAAAATGGTATTACCATTAGATAGTAAGTGAAAAGACTCTCTAAAAATATAGCACTTTAACAAATTGTTTAGCAATGACTGCATGCAGCCATCAGGAAAAAACACTGACGAGGATGACAGAATTTCAATACTGAATGTGAAAGTATTAAAATAATCTGAGGATTGACTGGAAAAGAAAAGCCTGATTAAATTTTCTTGATAGCTTCTGAGGCAGAAAAGAAACCAGACGTCTCTCTGTCTATATTTATTACTGGAACCTCTGTTCATTCTTCTTGGCTGCTGTAATAGAGGGGGGATATTATCTCCTCTTGGGAACAGAGAGGCTCAGCCGGAAAGATATTGTCACTGTTCAGCCATTGAGTCTAAATTTCAGTTTTTAAGAGAGTTCTCAACCTTTGCCCAAAACCAAAAATAAACCTGCCAAGTATTTTCTCCCTCTTTTTAGGGATTGGAAGCACTGAAATACCATAAAAGATGTAGTTTTTAATGTTTTAAATTTAGGCCAAACAGTGTTGAGGAGATCAAATGGTGTCTAAACCTTATTCCTTGAAGAAAGAAATGAAAGCATCAGATAAGCATCCACATTATATTTTTATTTTGATGAGTATGATCTTTTCAAGGTTCACTCATTGCTACTTTCCATCAAACATAGTTTAAAAACCACCTCAAATTTTTTCTCTGTGTTTGCTGGTTTTCTTTTCACTATTATGGTTTTGCCAAATCTTTGACAATAGCCAAAACTATTATAAGCCTTATGTGCAAGACTATTCCTAGTCTAAACTAGTGACAAGTTAACGCAAGTCTGAACAAGTGTAAATGTGCTCTTTACATGACAAAAAAATGCACTGACTGAGATATGCACGATACCCCACTCTAAACATCTGCATTTAATGACATTAATCTTTCTTGTGATATCTGCTTGCCATGGACCTGTTGCAACTTTCAAATCTCTCAGGACTCTGTCAGCAGCTTAAATCAGATGTCATTTTATTATCACTAGAGTGGAAACAAAATCCACATCTATGTTAGAGTTTTTGTCATTATGGCTATACCAGTTAAGGGATATGATGTTTAGTGACATTTTTATACTCACAAAACCAGCAACATAAGCAACTCTATTTGTAGCTTAAACTTTTATGCATGTAGTCAGCATAAACTGGATGGGCAGAATATCACTTTTACTGTTAAGGGATGCATCTCTGCTAGAAGGAATTTCCAATTCATTGAGAGGTTCCTTTTAATGGAGGCAAGAGGTAAGAGAGGGACATGATAATGCTTTTTGTAAAATGTAGTTTGTTATGATTGTTTTTTCCTGGAATTGAACACCTTAAAATATTCTGTCTAATGTTGTTTGTTTTTTCTATGCTGGAGGAAAACAGAATAAAATAAAAGATATTGAGAAGCCTGCAAAGCAGTGTGAATGAAATACATAAGGAAGAATAACCTTCTGGAAAGCATTCAATTTATTAACTGCTTCTTAAAAGAAAGCATCTAAGATTGAAAAAAAGTGAAATAGCACTATGCTTCTAGGAAAAAAAGGCAGAAAGCTTTCTGATTGTCTCTCATAATGTTGCATTAGTCTCATGTTTTTGTATGTTTCTCTAATTTAATTAGGGTAAAATTGAATTTATGGCGTGGCAGGATTTTAAATTTTTAAAGCGTAGAAATACATTAAATCCTGAATAAAGTGGATAGAGAGTCAGCTCTGCTCTTTTTAGCTGCTCTTTAGATTGCCATAAGATGATGCTAAATGTGCTGGGACTATTCTCTAACACAGAGGCCAGTTGCACAGAGCTTTTTGTACAAAACCACTCTCTTACTCTACAAAACTAATGGCTGCACCAAACCTGCCTGTTGGATGTGATCTCCAATGGTGGATTTGTTCCTTTATTTGTGTGTACAGTGCTTGCTGGCTAGACTCAACACTGTGTTCAAAGGGTAGTGACATTTGGGTGCCAGTATCCAGCGTGGAACTTGTTGCTTTTTGCCACCTGATATTTTGCAAACACATGTTACTATCATGAAAAGGATTTGACATGAAGGAATGCTTCTGGACAAGATGATCTTGCAATCAGCAATAATGATAACTTTTTCACACTTTTACATACAGTAGCATTTAAACACATAAGGTAAGCTATGTTCCAAAATGGACAATATACATGTGATCTTCCTCATAGTTCTAAGTGTGCAGAACTTCAGGCTTTTTTTTCTTCAAAACATGGGATGTGAGAGAAGCTAGAGGTTCATTGGATGCAAACTCCTGAGTGTATTATGAAGTCACACAATAGTATGATACAGAAGAAAGTTAGCTAAACAAAACATGTTAAAGTAACTACAGGTGAATGCAGTTTGATCTGCACTTTGAGCTTTGATCAGCACTTGGCCAACATGCCAAGGCAATATTATGCCTTTTGTATGTCATGGAAATGATGTGGAAAATTTTAGCAGTTAAAATGTTGAGAATTTCAGTTTTATGTCTCAAAACCAAACAGAACTGTTTAAATTCCCTACATATGAAACAGTAAAAATATTTTTCCTGTTTACAAGATAATATCTTCTTGTCTCTTCTCCTACAACACCCCTGTGTTTTCTTTGGAAGCCTGACTGATTCTTTTGAACTCTGCATGATGTTCTAATGGGATTTCCTTGCTTTGGTAGTATCTTCTGATGAATAAAGGGTTCAGTATTTCTGAAACAGTCTGTGTATATACTCCTTCTATGCTAAAAAACCCACCATATTAGAGTGCTGGCCATATAGTTTTTTTAAGTGAAATCACCTTAAGATGGTGGACTAAACACACTTGTGAAAATCAGATATAGTTTGGGATATCTCTATGGATAGCTGATATTTGAGCACTGGGAAAAAAGTACAGAGGCACAAGAACAAGTCTTAGGTACTGGCATATATACTGCAGAGGCTCATTAAGACACAGGGGAAATGGAAAAGGTGATGAACAAACAGGTTTCATACTAAAAAATGAGGAAGAAGAGGGGAAAGTGAATTGCTTAAAGTGACCATCCAAATTCAAAATGGAAGATCTGAAATGGAAGGGAGCTGTGGTTCAAATGATGAGCCATGATTTAGAGAAGAAAAATCACTGACAACCGTGAAGAATGTGTAGATGTGCTGGGAAAGGAAAAGGATGAGAAAGTCAAGGATAGTACGAATACGTATATTTCTTATTCTATGAAATAGAGATTGAAAGAGCTATGGACTTTCTGGTGTGCATCACACCTGTCAAACATGCATGAAAATGGTAAAAACCAGACAGGACAATTAATTCCCTCACTGGGCTTTGAGAGGGTATGGATGAGCTTCTTGGGGATAGGGGAATAGAAATGAATAACATTGGATTTAGCACCTACACACCCCAAAGCACAAGCTACTGCTTAAAATCTTCCCCAGGAAATTAAGGGCAGGTGTGAATCTGCATTTGGCTCCTCTCACAACAGTATCTATCAGGGAGAGGTCAATGGTGTGTAACTACCTGCTGGCCACTTGTTCCTCCATCCAACCAGGCTGAGCTTTTCCTATAAACTCACAGCTCGGAGGGGTACAGTTGGTTGGCTTTCCTTCTGTTCCGTTCCTCTTCTTTGATTTACAGCACTCTCCCACACTTTCTTCATAGGTCCTTTTCTATCTTCACTGATCAGGGATTTCTCTGTGTCCAATTAGCAAGGCTAGTGTATCAGGCTGGAACTAGATAATTAAAAGAATGAAAAGACACAGAGTGACCTTGGTTCACAAACCTCCATGGGCAATTTATAAAACTTTAAAGATTTCAAGAAAATGTATTAATATTATTATATTATATCTTGTTCATTGGAAACAGGTCAGTTGTTCTTATATAACTTCAAGGTCTGTTTAAATAAAGAAGAAGGTGAATGTCTTTAATTTTTTCTTCATTCTTTTCTTTTTTTCCCCCAAACTGTCCTTTGATAATTATACATATCTTGGACAAAACTGCACTTTTCAAGTTTCCAAACAAGGGATTGACTTCACTGTATTTTTTTAAAAAGCATATTATTTGTTTTGAAGGGAGAATATGAGTGGCACAATTCTAATGGCAAATCCAGAGTGATAGAAACCACACAGAGCAGGAAACTCCATGCTTCATTTTATCTTGCCTGCCTCTCACATATTTTGTTTAGAAGGAGCAAGGGAGAGATATAGTAGCTGGGTAAAGCCCTTATTTGGCTGTTCCATTTGTGCTATTTAAATAATGATGTATTTATACTTTTAGCAAAGAACAAACCTGCCAAAAAGTAATAAGGGAAGTATAACTCATGGGTTGGAAATTCATCTTACATAGCTGGACTCAAACAAGAGGGAGACATAGTTCAGTTATTTACACTTCAATGATGGCTGTAAGAGGGAGATGGCAGAGCTATCCAGAGCTGTTTTATCCAAGGGCTCATAGCAAAGAGGGATGTCAGGCAAAGGCACTCTGGAGGTGCCCTTCTCTCTGCCTGACTGTCTGTCACTCTTTTGGGAATAACTGTTGCCCAGATGGCTAGCTTAGACTAGATGTTTAATTTTTATTTAGCTGTCCAAAGTTAGTGAAAATAAAATCCATTAGAAAACTAGGCTGGTATAACCCTGTGTTTACATAAATGTTTAAAGAGATATTTTGTTTAATAAAGTGTTGACAAATTGTCTTATAGCCAAGAATTTGAGCATTTCTGAATAATCTAAAAGAAATAAGAATAATCTCTTGTTATCAGATGTATAGCTTAACAGATGCCAAAGAAGGAAAGAAAACACTTCTTACTGAAGGTGCATTTTTGGTTTTTAGATGCCTTGAATTTCCACTGGTATTGGATTATTTAGTCTCAGCAGTTTGCATCAGTTTGATTCCAAGTATTATGTTGTGTTTTATGGACTGGGGCAATTTATTATTCTCTCTTTGTGTATGTGTCTCTCCTATGTGGATGCAAATTTTCATGTGCATGTGTGCATTCACAGGATGAAATCTGCTCAAAAATTAAATCTAGCTACATGGACTGAGCAGAAAGAACAGTTTCTTCCCCCAAAAAACAACAAAAAAATCCAGTCTATGGGTTGTTACTCATTTACAGTGTTCATTATATGAAGGTGTTCCCATCTTGGATGTGGAGAAATGGAATATATCCACTTCCAGATAAAGAACTCAACTCACAAAAAGAAATACTTTTATCCTCCTAATTAATTAAGCCCCTAAAATTAGGTAGGGTGCTATAATGGGATTCCAAAAATCAGCATGAAAATATTCCTGGCTTTATTTCAATGTCCCCATGTGTATATATCCAGAGGTTGAGGCCAAAAGATTTTTCAAATAGCTTTTCTGAAAATATTTCAACAGACAACCCTGTCATCATTAAAATGGCAAGTTTCACTGCCCAGAAATAAGGAGCATTTTCAGTTATGTGTCTCACCTCTGGGGTTTTGTTTTTTCCATGTCTGATGTGCTTTTTCACATTTGTTTACTTCTAAGACATATTGCAGGGCTTGGACAGCAGGGTTTTGTTAGGGTATGCAGGCATAGCATGCATCCCATATTTTTAGCACCAAGTGCTAGTCTACTACTAGACAAAAGTAACAGCTGATTTCTTACAAACAATGAAGTAGCTGATTTCTTACAAATGATAAAGTATCAACATTTTACTGGTAGGCATGGTTTAAAGCTCCACTTAAAAAATAATGACAGACATAAAGAGTGTGCCCTTAAAACCATTGCTGCTTCTAAATTTTCCCTACAGCTTTCAAATTTTCTTCCCTCTATGTTAGCACTTTTTTTTTTACTGTTACCCTCTTTCTGTGCAGATTTTGCTGGTTTTGAAATAAACCTTCCAATTTACAATCTGTCTATTATTGGCACTAAATTAGTAAACCCTTTCACAATTAAGTCATTTCAGTGTCTTGAGAATTTATTAGGTAGGAATTAACTCTTTGTTCACACATTTGCTATCTATGCTATAGTCCCCAGAGATTTTCTTCATAGATCTTGTTATTCCATAATGCTAATTGGTGCCAGTGGAGGATACCTAAATGCCAAGCTATTTTCAGCTGATCTACAGCTATTTCACTAATGAACTTGTACCATGAGCAGAATAAAGCTAGAGCTCCAACAGAAATGGATGTGTTTGGATTTCTCACAAATGCTTCTGTTGAATTGGCAAAAGGGTGCACTTACTCGTAAAATGCATGAACAAATTTCAGCTGGCCAATCAACATCTGTTATAGAGATAAATGTGAGCCAAAATTTCTTGTTCTAACGCTCAGCATTTGGCCTAGAAAGAATGATTATTTAAACTTTTCATGGCTAGATCCCAGATGCAGTCTCAGAGCCAGCTAAAGCAGCTACCAGGAAGGTAAGCCATATTCCATATCCGGCTGGAAGGATACTTGTTAGACTTGTTTATTTTTAGTTCAGTTGTTCATTTCATTGGCCTTTTTAAATCTCAATTTTCATTTGCACTATAGTAGTACCTTAAAGAATTAATAAATTCAATTGTTGTTATTACAAATTCTATTTAACTGAATATGCAAGTAGCCAGATTCCTTGCTGACTTTTGGATATAGGTCTTTGCAGAAGCTATGCATATGAAAAGTTTGATAATAAAAAATTCTGGCATAAAAGAGAGTTTGAATGAATAAAAACTTTTCTGAGTAGAAATTGTTATCAACAATCACATAGAAAATATTATCATTTCAGAAGAAAAGCTCAAAGATGATAAAATATCTTTTCAGTATTTTTCCTTCTGCCACATTTTTAAAACTTTGTAATTTCATGACAAAGGCATTTTCTAGGGATACAGATTCACTGTTCTAAGCTGGTCCCCTATAAATTTTTTCATTTCCTGAGCCTCTTGTATTGGAACAATAGATTGGATGCTGAGCTGCTTTTTCCTGAATAAACCAAGAAAGCAAAACCTTTCCTCTGGGAGAAATTGCACTGCCTGCAGTACTCTGTCCTGCAAACTGCATTAAATTATCTTTGAAGGTTATCAGTAATATTCTGCTGAATATCAAGAGGTGTCACTGTTGAGCAGTAAAAAACTTCCCCTTCACCGAGTGAATTGCCCTTGTGAGGTTTAATTTTAGCTTTTTTGCTTCCTTGCAGGTGTGGAAAATGGTCTCCAACCCAATGGCCTATTAAGGCTGAAGCAATGACACTTACTGCAGAAAGCACCCATAGAGCACAATGAAAAATTATCCTTGTCACAGAGGTCAAGGGGTAAAAATACCAGAAGTCTTTCTCAATTCTAACTTCAACATGGAGATATTCTAATTGAGTCAAGCAAACACATATATGTCACCTTCTAAGAATTATGAAATTATATGTTTTAGGGAAAGATTGGTTTGAAGGAGTACAAGGGAAATGGACATTTTAATCCAGCCTCAGGCATGCTAGAAGCTCTGGCCAAGATTGGGGTTCAATCTTGACCATCATGCCATTTTGGTGTAATTTTGCCTTTATAGACAGCTTTCCTTTGGATCTTAGCTAATGCCACCCAGGGATCATATATTTTGAGATGCCCTTTATAATTTTTAAGGACAAGGAAGCTTCTCCCTTATTCATCATTTTGCCAAACCTCAGGTCCTAGAAGATCTGTTTTTCACTCATGTTACCATCTTAAATTTTCTGCACAGAAGCAGATGATAGAAGAAAAGGAAATTTGATTAATAAAGTGCATTCTTTCCTCATTCACTGACTTGGAAAAAAGAGAAATCTCTGCCCTCAGGTTTCACATAGGAAAAATTCACCAGAACAGGAACCCTGGAATCTTAGGGCCAAATCCATTTTCAAATGCAGATGGAAGTTGTCACGGTGTCACAGTCCTCAGCCAGCCTGAATGGATGTTCCTTTCACTACTGACATCTCCCTGCAAATTCCAGTGTAGTTGTTGAACACTTGCTTGTACTTCTCTTTGTTTACCTTGGACTTAAGGTTTTAAAGCTTTCATGTTACAGATAGCATCTCTTTCATCTGCCATGGTGTAAATATAAAGTTTCTCATTCTTAAATTCAAATCTATGTGCCTTTATGAAGGGTTTCATTGAAGACTCTCTTTGCTTGAGGTTATTCTATACCAAGTAGCACATGCAGAAGCTTAAACAGGATAGCATGATTATTATTAATTTATTAAAATAAGCTTTGGAGTTTTCTATTCTTACTCCCTTTAGATTGACATGAAAACAAAATGAATTATATTTATGTGAAAGTATATTGATGTAAGAAAATTTTATCTTGGTGGAATATCTTCAAAGGGAAGGAAATCTTCCTCATGGGAAAAAAAAAATAAAAACTTTTTGTCTGTTAATATAGTTATAAGAAAGGACAGAGGTCAAAAGCTTTTCCTTGTTTGTATACAGTTATGGAGCCACAAGTGTCTCACTAAATTTGAAGCTTACAGAAGAAAGCCTATGATGAAAGTACAGTTTTCTTTCAATTGTTTGTTTTCTTTTTGACAGGGTACTTTGTTTTCAGCTGAAGAGCTAAATAAGCCTAGAAATACTCAAAAAACTTTCAGCCATAGATAAAGGCAAACATATCTCCCAGTGAAGAAGTCTTAGTTCTATTGATCTACAAAGGTTGGATCAAAGCATAAGATGAATACACTTAGAGCTAGAAGGTAACAGTGTGAGAGAGCATTTTGGCCAGGGGTCAGGGGTTTCCATGGCACACTGACCCTGGAACCTGGAAAAACACTGGCAGAGGGAGCAGGCAGGAAAACAACCAGTGTTTCATGGTGGTGCTGTACCACTTTATGAAGGAGCATCAAGTCAGACTATATAAAATGTTTCAATTCTGGTTTTGTTCTACTGAGTTTTAGCCTCTGGACTTCTGTACTTGTAAAAGGTAAATGACAGGGGATTTTCAGATTGTTTTTCTCTCCTCTACCCCACTTATTAAATATGTCTCTCTTTTGTCACTGATAAGAGATACCTTATGAACTCAAACCCATGGGTATGAAGGGGCTCCCCAGACACTTCCACCACCACTTTTGTGTTAGGACTTTACTGTGAGTTACTTGGATGGCCCTTAAACCAGCTCCACTCTGTGTGTAAATTCGCTTCCTTTGTCCTCTTTTGGGGGATAGGTATTCAGCTACAACAGGAGTTTCTCTTCTGAGTGTGTATGTAGATGTGGCTGACCTATTTCTCAACACAGCTCTCAGTCCTTCAAGCCTGGACAGGCTGATGGCTTTAAACAGCTCCTTGGAGGAGCTGGGATTGGGCCCATGGATATTTTCCTTGTAGCAAAGAAAGTGAGCTTGTTCCAAGTGTGTTCAGGTTTCCTATAGAAATCCAAAACTTCTCACATTTCGAAATTTGAATTCAAGATTTGAATACAAGCTTATTAAAACCACTAATTAGAGCCCAGGACCATTTCCTATTCCATTAATATATTTTTGTTTAGCTCTGATTTTCCGTGGGATCCAGAACTCTGGGAAACTCAGAGAGCCACATCACTGAAGAGAGATCCATTTTATTAATAGCCTAGGATTATGCACTGATCATGATTCTCCCACTGGAGTCTGAATTAATAATTAACATATGTGCAAGGATATTTGGAAGTATTTAAGTTTCATTTTGCATTAAGTGACAACTGCTCTGAAATCACTGTTGTTAAGGAGACTACTGCACCATGCAGGAGCTGATTATAGAGAAGACCCTGAAAAATAAGAAATCATGTAAGTCAGGATGTTCACAAGTACTTATTGAATATAGAACTCATGAGCACAGATCATGCTGAAATGGTGTCAGTTAAAACCAGACTGAAGCAGTAGATATGGATGTGGGAGAATTTCTCAATTTGAGAAAGTAATTGTTGAAAATTTTTTGGGGAGTTTAATATTATGAGAAAAAAAAGCCTTAGGAGATTCTGCATGTAAAAACAGGTTAAGCACTAAGTAGAATTAAAACAACTGGATGTATGTATTAATGTCTGTATTTCACAGTGTTCTGGTCTCCAGATTCTCAAGGTGATGATGGAAACTGAAGGGTATAGAGGAAAAAGAACAAAAAAAAGTGGTTTGCAAGGTTTGCCTGAAGACTTCAGTCAGTTTGACTTATAAAATAGATGCCAGTGAGGCAACTTAGTGTTTATTGATAGCTTAGAAATATTTGAAAAAAACCCAAAACAACAAAAAGATCAAAACTTAACATCAAAGGGGTGTACTGCAGGAGAAGTCACAATAAATTTATGAAAGCTGAAGCTATATATACAAAGGAAAAAAATGTAGAAGAATATTCATAGGACTGACATTGAGCAATACAACACTCTGCTGAAGGAAATATTTGGTTCTCTATGGCCTTATCTCAAGGAAGAATGTCTTTCCAGAAAGCATGTTTCAGTCAAGCAGAAGTCATTAAGGGCAAAAGCAAGGGTATCTGTTTTAAATTTATTGGCATATGATCTACAAGAAATCCAATTGTATTTATCTCTTATATATAAGCAAAATTAAATAAATGGTGAAGCATGAATTTTCAAGATATCCTATTGATTTCAATAGGCCTTCATGAATTAAGGTTATAAAATAAGTTTTATACTCTAATAACAGCACCCTGTTCTATGATCATCTCTGATGCTATGAAAAAATTGCATGGTTATGAAAAACATCCTTAGAAAGAGAGGACCCTGCAGTTAATTAAAATTTGATGTGAGTTAGAGCCTGAATTTACAAAGGTGTTAAGGAATGCTTCTTCTACTACTCTTAAAAGAGTGCAAACTTCTAAAAGGTTTATAGAAGAGCTGCCTTAGCTCAGCTGGTCAGAGGATGGCTCTAATAATATGTTTTGGGTTTGATCCCTGTAGGGGCCATTCATTTAAGAGCTGGACATGATGATTCTTGAGAGTCCCTTCCAAATCAGAACATTCCACAGTTCTGTGAACATAGATCAGAGGTATAGGGGTGCCTATGAGATTTGGAAAATCTCAGATGTAACTTTATACAAATATTCTCTCCTACAGGCTATTTTAAAATAATGTATATCAAAAGTCCTGTGGTGGTGTCCCTTTTTCTGAATCTGTGAGCCATTAGCCAAGAACCTCAAGCCAGTGAAAGAAATATATATATGGGCTGCATAATTTGGAAAGCCAAGGATTTCACCATCTCCACCACAGTTCACAAACAGGAATTACAGCAGTTCCTAGGGAGCTCTCATTGCTCCATTGCAGGAAATGCAAGATGGCTCTGGATGTGCAGAAACACAGACCCAGTGATGGTGAAGCTGCTGCCACCCTTTCTTTCACTGCTGGGCAAAGGACACTGGTGTTGTCTGCTTAGGCACCATGCAGGTCAGGAATCAGCATTTGGCTGGACCTGCTACTGTATCTCACAAATTCTTTTATAAGCAAAGGAACAAAAAGCAAAAGTAACTACTTCAAAAGTATGAAGTATGATTTTTTTTAATAATAAATTGTGTTACAGTATGGCAATATGTACTGCTGATAGTGTCAAGATACAAGAAACACAGATATTGTGTTTATTAAAGGTTGCAAAATGGGGAAGATACCTTACATACCCTCAGAAATTATTCTCTTTCTTCAAAATAACATGTGAACTTCAGCAAAACATAGTAATAAGAAAGTTCTTTATCTTAGAATGAAAAAGAAATGATACCTTGAAAATATAACTGATGTCTTAGCACTGATGCTACATTGATAGACACAGAAAAAAATTGCTCTTCCTTGAGTGAAGAAAAATTAGATTTATCTTAGAGAATACCTACTACAATCCCTTCATTTTAGTTTCTTTTTAAAAGTTCAGTAAAAAGTTTGAATGTTATTTCTGCTTTTGGTTCTTATTTTTTTCTAGTCCAGTAATTTTTTCATTTGTTTTCCTTCTAATTAGGAGGGAGATTCTTCTCCTTCCTTCCACTATGTCTTTGAAAGAAGGAGAAAAGGCCTGTTTATTTCTGTTGTGCTAATCCCTTTTTCATATGGTTGTGCACAATGCCTAAAATGATGAGAGCATCTGCATGTGGTCCCTGAATATATTTATTTTGACAAGCTCTCAAGAGAAGAAACATGGAAATTACCATATTCTACTTTCTTATCTGTGATGAGTTTCCAATTCCAATCTTCTGTATCCAGCATGCATTCTTCAATTCCAATGGTAAAGCTTCTGGCTATATTTACTTATTTTGTAATGAACCAAAAGTTCAGTTCTTCCCTAGGGCTCATGATTGTGGAAGGGTAAAATCACACAACTGTAGTTGGGGTGGCATCCCAAGGGCAAATTTTGTGAAGACTTGAGAACCTTTTCCTGCCTGGCTGTGTTACTCTAAATGCAGGACTATGAATTAAATACAATTTTAGTTAAAAGTGAATTTCTCTGCTTTTAATTTAATGGAAATAAAGGAGAAGAGAAAATGTTTTGTTTTAAATTATGTTCTTGTGGGAAAGAAAAAACCCCCGAAAAAAGCCCCCCAAAAAAGCATGAAAGCAAAGGGCCTTAATTGGCTGTATCCTGTATTTTTTTCTACCTTGGACAAAAGTTAAATGCCTAGAAAATTTCTGTCTTTAATATGGGGGTAAGCCAAATTTTAGCAGGCGTTTCCAACAGGCTGAGTGTGTGCACTTACTGATAGTGAGTTGTTTTGACAGAATTTATGAGGTTTTAACATGTAAATTTCTCATTTATCCCACAGTTCTCAAATGCCAGGAGAATCTACTTGTTGAGGTTGAACCAAACGTCTTCAGGAACTAGTGTAGAAAACTAGTTGGAGTAGCTTTCAAGATTTTTCCTCCCTTAAAGACAGCTAAAATTTTCTGTCTGCAGTCTAAAAGTCTCATAGGAAAACTGTCCAATTTTCAGGAGAAAAAATAGCATTTGCTGAATAGAAATTATGTTTTAATAACAAAATATCCAAACATGCATTAAACAATCCAGGCTCTGAGCTGGTAATCGGGGAATGAAGCTAAACTCTGGATTTGCCTTTTAAAACTAAGTACATGCCCTTGAAAGATAATAGAAAAAGCCTCTGATTTAGAGCAAAAATGGGTCTGAGAGTTATCTGGTTGGGTGCAATCTGCTGGCTAGTTAGTGTAGAGAGAATAGTTTTGTAGGAATTAGGACTTCTTCCCCCAGAAAGGCAGAGGAATCAATAACTCATCTGAAGTTTATCTACACCAATTCAACAAACAGGAAACCAGTGTGCAACAGCAGAGCAATGACACAGTTGCCATCACAGAAACATGGTGGGATCACTTGCACAACTGGAATGCTCCAATGGATGGCAATGAAGAAGAGCTAGGCAAGGAGGAATAATCCTGTATGTTAGGGAAAGTTCTGAATGTCTAGAGCTTAATGGTGGTGTCAATGGCACTGAGTATGGGTAAGAATCAGAGGAAAGGCCAGCAAGGAAGATGTAGGGGTGTGAGTGTTACAGACAACCCAACTAGAAAGATGAAGTAGATGAAATACTCTATAACCAGCTGGGAAAAGTCTTACAATTATTTATCTTGTCCTCATGAAAAACTTCAAGTTAACAGACGGAAGTGCACCACAACAGAGAAGAAGCAGTCTAGGAGATTCCTGGAGTGAGTGGAACTTTCTAACACAGGTGGTAAGTGACCCAGCTAGTGAAGGTGCCCTGCTGGACCCATTGCTTTCGAACAAAGAAGCACAGGTGAGTGATGTGATGCTTGGAAGAAATAAAAAAATTATAAGAGTAGTAGCAAAACAGTCACCCTGGACTGCCAGAGAGGGGACTTTGGCCTGTTTAGGAGACTGGTTGAGAGAGTCCCTTGTGAGGCAGTACTGAGGTGCAAAGAGGAGTCCAGGAAGGCTGGACATTCTTCAAGAATGAAATATTACAGGCATAGGAGCAGGCTGAAGGATAGGGTGCTGTGGAAGACCAGTCTGGCTTAACTGAGAGCTTTGGCTGGAACTCAGGAAATAAAGGAAATAAATTTATGTGCTTTAAAAGAAGGGGCAGCAACTCAGCAGGATGTCATGAGGTTATGCAGGGGGATATTAAAAGTACTAAAGTACAAACACAACTTAAAAGGCAATAGAAATGGGTCTAGAAATACATCAGGAATTAAAGGAGAATCTCCACTCTTTATTGGATGCAGGGGGAAACATAATAACAAAAAATGAGGAAAAGGTTCCAGTATTTCTTTGCCTCAGTCTTTAACAGTAAGACCAGCTGTTCTTTAGGGACACAGCCCCTCAGGTGGCAGACAGGGACAGGGAGCAGAATGAAGCCCCCATAACCCCACAGAAATGGTCTGGTGATCCATTGCTCTCACACACACAGATCCATGGGATGAGATGGTATCCACTCAAAGGCACTGGCAGAGTTGGTGGAGGTGCTCACCAGCAACTTTCAGCCATGTGCCCCCTTGTCTCACCAAGGAGGTTCCAGTGGGCTGGAGGTTTTCAAGTGTGACACCATCTGCAAGAAGTGCTGGAAGAAAGATCTGGGGAACTACAGCCCTGATCTTGGTGCTGGGGAAGGCCATGGAGCAGATCATCTTGAGCAGCCTCCTTCAGCACCTACAGGACAACCATGGAATCAGAATCAGCCAGCAGGGCTTTGGGAAGGGCAAGACCTGCTTAACCAACCTGATCTCGACCCAGAATGAGGATGAGGAAAAGGCTGTGTCAACTAGGTGTCTACTAGGACTTTAGTAAGGACTTTGGCACAATTTCCCACAGCATTCTACAGCAGAAAGTGGCTGCTCATGGCTTGGGTGGGTGCATTGTTCAGTGGTTAAAATCTGTCTGGATGGCTGGGCCCAGAGTGAGATGGTGAATGGAAGTAAATTCAGCTGGCAGCTGATCTCAGTATTGAGGTCAGTCTTGTTTAATATCTTTATCAATGATCTGGATGAGGGGATTGAATATGCCCTCAGTCATTTTGAATATGATACCAAGTTGGGTGGGAGTGTTGATCTGCCAGAGGGTAGGAAGTCTTTACTGAGGGATCTGGACAGGCTGAGTCAATGGGGCCAATTGTTTGAGGTTCAACAAGGCAAAATGCTAGATCCTGCACCTGGGTCACAGCAACAGCATGCAGTGCTGCAGGCATGGGGCAGAGTGGCTGGAAAACTCCCTGGTGGAAAAAGATTGGGAGTTATGGTCAACACCCAGCTGGACATGAGGCAGGAGTGTGCCCAGGTGGCCAAGAAGTCCAGGGGCATCCTGCAGTGTGTCAGCAATAGTGTGGCCAGCAGGACCAGGGGAGTGATTGTTGCCCTGTGCTTGGCACTGGTGAGCCTGCATCTCAAATCCTGTGCTCACTTTTGGACCCCTCACCACAAGGAGGACATTGAGGCATTGGAGCATGTCCAGAGAAGGACAATGAATCTGGTGAAGGATACTGTGCACAAGTCTGATGAGGAGCTGGTGCTGGTTAGCCTTGAGAAAAGGAGGCTGAGAGGAGACTTATTGCTCTCTACAGCTACTTGAAATGAAATTTTCTTCACCACATGTTGTCAGGTATTGGAACAGACTGTCCAGGGAAGTGGTGGAACCATCCTCCCTGCAAGCATTCAAAAGACATGTAGATGTGTCACTAGGGACATGGTTTAGATGTGGACTCAAAGTGCTCGGTGAGCTTAGGAATCCTTTACATCCTAAATGATTCTATGATTCTATAATCCTCTACAGATGAATTGCAAATATGCTTGATCCTTACAGAGGACTTTATATGGGGCAGCGTGGAAATATGCAACCCCACACATGGAGGCTAAGGGTAATCCTGGTGAAATAAAAGGATGTATATTATTCTTACTGAGATCAAACACTGAATTCTGAAATTCTCTTACTGTGTGACACCTAGTAACTCTGCATGACTGTATGAACTGGATTCCTCCTTTCCATGACTCCATTTGTAAGGCTACATTTCATCCGTGTGTATGAAACACTGGACAAGAAACAGGAATGTATCCAGAAAAAGTAAAATCAAGTAGCACATCTGCAGCCAAATGTTTCACATTCTTAACATTTCCTTATCATGTGTAAATGCTTCAAAAACACTTTAAATATATACCCAGTTGAGTAGAAAGAGCAACATTTGATAATAACACAGAATATTGCCCTGGAGCTCTTGAAGTCCTTTATCAGGAATGAGAATATTGTCCTTTTGTTACAGAGAAAAATCCAAACTTTGAGTGAGCAAATTATCTGCCCTGGAGCACATGCAAGGCAATAGTAAGACAGAAATACTATTAAAAACTGTTTCCTGGATATGCTGGTACGTCCTGCTCCCTCTTCTCATTCTGAGATATCAACCAACTTTCTGTCTGCTTTTGTGGGAAAAAGGAGGCAGTAAAGCAGAGGATATATCTTTGCATGAGATAACTGAAAAAAAACCACACTTAAATTTTTTGAAAGACTAAACTTGACACTGACACAAACCATAATGTTTCAGAAAATCCATACTTGGAGTCTAACTCCTAAAAGGACTGTGTGACTTTTTCTTCTTTTGGTGAGTTAAATGGGACTAACCAGATGTAAGGAAGGCCATGAATATACAAAAGAAAATATAAAGTATAGAGGACTGAAAAGCAACAGAATTTTGTTGAACCAGAAAAAAAATCACTGGGACATAAAAGAGTATTTAGAGAGCAAATAGCTGTAAAGAATAACAAATATGCTTACAATTCCAGGCTTGTCTGAACTGGAGCCATAAATGTGTGGAGGGAAATTCAGACTGTTTTAAGCAGAATCACTTCTACTTCTCGGATCACTTTTTCGTTACCCAAGTGCTTCCTCACAAAAATATTTTCATTTTATTTACTAGTCTTCAAAAAAAAACCCCAGCACCGGTTGCAGAATGCAGAGCCACTATGTGAGCAGTTTAATGTGACCACAGTATTCATTTGTTTTGGTCCTGTGCTTGAAAAACATTATCTTGGGAAAACTGTCTTAGTGTAACCCATTGCTGAAGTGTGTGCCTCATGGATCCCTAAGGCTCTTCAGTGCAATAAAAATTGCAAAGGAACAGTTACTGCTCACAAAGAATTATTGGATTTCAAGGTGTGTCACCAGCTGCACAGCCACTGCGTTTTATTTTCTGTTTTTTTTTTCTAAACTTTAAGCACAAGATGCTAAGTTCCTTTATGTTATTGGGTGGTAAAATGTCATTTCTGAAAAAAATAAAACAATATGAGTGGTTTTGAGTTATATAGAATAGTAAGATAAAAAGAGAAACCCACCCTGCCATACCTATAGAAGGTTTTTTCGGCTGCTCTGTTCTCTGAAAAAAAAATTCCTTTGAGCTGAGAGCTTGTAGGTTGTTTCAGCTTGAGGTGTATTATTTCAGTGCTCAGAAGGCACAACAGCTCTAAAATGAGTTTATAATGGAAAAGTTCATAGATCCTTAACTTCATCAGTGCACACAGACACTTCTATAGGAAGTAAAAAGAAATTTGAAAGATGTTTTGCAAAGCAGGTTTTGTCCTTTTGAAAGGGAAGAAGCAGCCGAGCCTTTTTGCATTTCAGCTTCCCCTGATGGTTCACATCTAACTAGCTAATTAATTAAATCTACCTGGTTGCTAATTAAGCAGTTGGAAAAATGGCTTTGAAATAGAAATTGGTCCATAAAGATACAAGAAAAACATAGCAGCTGAGTTCTAATGTATCAGTGAAATTCTGGGCAGTTAAGACGCAGTCCACTGGTATATTTCTTCAGATGAGCAGGTGTTATGTGACCTACAAACAGAGTTGTACTCATTATACAAATGATTACTGATTACAAAATGCACAAGTTATGAGCCATTACACAGCAGACAGAAAAACTAACTTCATTATTTAGAATGATTTTGGAGTTTTTGACACCTTGGACGTGATTTTTAAAATCACGGGATCATGGTAACTATCAGAACCAATCAAGTGATTGTTAATTAATACTTTGTGAAAGAAGTCTAGGGATTTCCTTACAGTCATGGCTGTGAGTTGACAGTGTGGAATTGACTGAGAAGCAGAGCTCAAAGGGGTTTTTGCTATGATAAGTGTAGCTAGTTTTGGTTGCCCAGTCCCCAGTGCTGCTCCTTGGGGCTCAAATCCAGGACCAGTTCCATTCAATGTACTTATCATCAATCTGGATGCAGGAGTTCCATGCACTGTTAGCAAGCTTGCTGATGATACAAACTGGGAGATGCTGAGGGACAAGAGGCCTTTGCAGAGGGATCTAGATAGATGGAGCACTGGACTGTGGTTAATGAGATGAAATTAGAAATTAGAAATTAATGGGATCCCATTAGATGCTAGATTCCAAATTCTAGATTCTGCACTTAGAATGGAATAATGCTGGGTACAACTGGGGGAAGAGTGGTTGGAGAGCAGCCCTGCAAAGGGATCTGGGATCCTGGCTCACAGCAGGCTCAGTGTAAGTGAGCACTGAGCCCTGGCAGTCCAGAGGGCAATCCCCTTCTTCAGGTGCACCAAACACAACAGCACCAGTTGGTAACACAGGTGGTGAATCCACTGCATTCAGCATTGGTGCAGCCTCACCTGAGTGCTGTGTGCAGTTCTGGGGCCCACAAGTTAAAAAGGATGTGAAGGTCCTTGAATGTGTCCAGAGGAGGGCAACAAAGGGTTGGAAGCAAAGTCCTATAAAGAGTGGCTAAGGACTTTGTGCTTGTCCAGTTTGCAGAGAAAGAGTCTGAGGAGAAAAATCATTTCTTTTTCTAGTTTCCTGAGGAGGACAAACAGAGTGGAAGTTGATGATGTCTTATCCCTGGCACCCTATTTACTAATAGGAAGCATGGGAATGGTCTAAAGCTGGGCCAGGGACGGTTCAGACTGGATACCAGAAATAATTTATTCACCAAGAGGATATACAAACACTGGAACAGGCTTCCTAGAGAGGTGGTCAGTACCCCAAAGCTGCCAGTGTTAAAGAGACATTTGGACAATGTCCTTAATAACTTTCTTTAAATTTTTTGTCAGTCTAGAATTGGCAAGGCAGTTGGACTAGAAAATCATTGAAGGTCCCTTAAAAATGAAATATTCTATTAATTCTATTCTATTCTATTCTATTCTATTCTATTCTATTCTATTCTATTCTATTCTATTCTATTCTATTCTATTCTATTCTATTCTATTCTATTCTATTCTATTCTATTCCATCCCATCCCATCCCATCCCATCCCATCCCATCCCATCCCATCCCATCCCATCCCATCCCATCCCATCCCATCCCATCCCATCCCATCCCATCCCATCCCATCCCATCCCATCCATCATCTTTTTCTTACCAATAGGTTATATCACAAAGTCTCATAGGGATAGGAGGGAACAGTAGTCAATAGTCTGAAAACATGGTCAACTTGATGAATATGACACAACTGAACCTATGTGCAAGCATGTTTTCAAAGATTATTTCTGAACATGAGTTTGTAGAACAGCTCTTGGACAAAAACTTCAGTCTTTTAGCCCCATTCTAATTTTTACAATCTGTTGTATTAAGATGAATCAAGGAAGATGTAATATAATTTTACTTGCTTTCATCAGTTCTGACCTGCCTTTTAGATGGCTTAAACACAGAAGATTGTGTACTTCTCCAGATTCATATCAGGTATCTCTAAAAGTTGCAAAACAGATATGCATTTTAAGCAAGGTTAGCTATGAAACATATATGAGAGTGTCTGCATGCATGAATTACAGTATTGTTAAGAAGAGTCTTGTTACAATCATGTACTATGGAGTGCTGCTTTGGCTAGTAGTCAGGAATTCCTGGAGAATGCAGTTACAGCTTTCTCCTAGTGCTTCTAGTTATCAGCAAAAACCAGCTGGAGATATATTTTCTTGAGTTATTTTCTTTCTTTTCTGAGCTGAAAAAGTTTTCATATAATGTTTAACTAGAAAGAAGATCAGATGATTTTAAATGAATCAGACTTATGGTGCCTTTCATTGCTCCTTCAAAACTCTCCTATGTAGCTCTGCTGGTTCTGAAACTAAATTAACCTTGGCATCCTGGTTCCAGAAATGGCTGCCACTCAGCTTGCTCTCTTGTAGCCACTGTTATGCTCAGATGCTTAGGCTGAGATTGTTAAGGGTATTTGAAAGTCTTTCCAGTAGACGTAGCAACACCTAGTTGGCTTCTTGACCAGAACTCAACATTGCCAGTGTAAATATCTTATGCTAGAATA
Organism: Oenanthe melanoleuca; assembly: GCF_029582105.1. Lineage (NCBI taxonomy): Eukaryota > Metazoa > Chordata > Aves > Passeriformes > Muscicapidae > Oenanthe > Oenanthe melanoleuca. Next base: position 35,381,047 of record NC_079336.1, read on the forward strand.
TGTAGACATGTGCTTCTGCATGGCTGAAGATATGCAGGAAAGAGGATACAGTGCCAACACAGACTCAAAATTTAAAGAAAAAATCAAAAATTAGAAGCTGTTGTGCCAATATAGTGCATTTTACCCTTCATGAATGTTTAAATTATTTTGGTGAAAAGTTCATCTTTTCCCATTTGGTCAGTACATCAATTGTGTAATATGCTGGTACTTTTTTGTTGGTAAAATCCTTTAAATCTAAAAACAGGTTTTTGAGGTCCAGATTCTTAAAAGTAAATGAGTAAAGTAAATTTCTTAGATGTCCCAGACAGCTACCTGAACTGTTGTTGAGGTTTAAAATTGCATTTGGGGAGAGATATTTATCTAGTGACTCTCCAAAGCATCTTGGCTGATACTGCAGTGTCACTACACGTGGAGAGTGGCGTATCATAACAACAAACGAGTTCTTAAGCAAGAGAAGCAAAAGAAGCATTTTATTGAAAACCAAACCATATTTATAGAGTGGTTTGCAAGCCTCAAACAGGACAGTAGTTCATTGGACAATAGGAGAAAACATCTCCTGTGACGTACATCACAAAACTGTCCCTCAGTCAACACCAGGTGCTAATCTCTGTTTATTAATTCCTTCCTGTTTACAAGAAAGCTATCATCCTGGGAAAGGATCAGAAACTGTCTCAGCCTGGGAAAAACCTCCCAGCCTGAGAAAAAGAACTCAAAACCTGAGAAAAGGCCTGGCTAAAACCTGCCTAGGCCTTCAGCAGTGTCCACAGTGTAAAATGTTCACTTCCCTGAATGTTGAAGATGGGCATGCGATATGGTCAGAATGCTGTGAAAAACCTCTGTGCCATCTACTCCTGCCTTTGCAAAGCTGTAGGCAGTGACAAGTGAGTTGAAAGTCAGATTGAGTGACAGAACTCCTGTTACTGTATATGGAGGTATATAGTGTTTAGCAGGGCATTTGGGTGCGTATCTCTGGATTATGTCCCTTAGGAAAGGTTGCTTCTAGGGCTGCCTTTGAAACCCTCTGCCAGGCTCCAAGTGCCCACTAACAGTATCCACCTCTGCCCAAACCTTCACAGGCTGCTGGTGGTGCTGTTGGCTGGCTTTTATGCAGGATCTCTGCATCTGGAACATTTACTTAGGAGACAGGAGACCCAGTTTTACTGTTGGCCTCAGCTTGAGATGACGCTCTTAAAAAACGAGTCTTGGCTCTCCCGGTCAGTCAGCTGTCAAAGGCTGAGCAAAGCCATGGCTAAATTTCATTAAAGTGTCTGAGCCATAGTTCATAAAAGTCAGAAGTGAAAACAGATGATTGTGAGGCTGGGGAAAAGCTGCTAGGTGCCATTGATCTGAAAAATGAGAAGATAGTACAGGTTGTTATATATTCTCATACATTAGCTATTCAGGATAATACTTTCATCTTCAACCATAGTGAAACTTTGACCCCTCTCCTCTCTCACCCCTTGGCCACATTTGCAATCTTTCCAACTGCCACAACCTCCACTTTTTTTAGACAGTATGAACTTTTCAGGTGCAGCTCCTCACTGGCAACTCCATATCTTGACTGGCAGCAGCTGAGAATGTGTTTTACCCTTGTTTGACATATCTGTCAGGGGAAAACTGGAGCGGGAGCAAACCTGGTCCATGCTGTCTCTAGCTCTACTCCTGCTGGTACTCCAGAGAATTTTCTTGCTGCACTCTCAAGGAACTCACTGTCACTTCACCTTTATATATTAACTCCAGCATTAGGTTTTCAACCAGTTCAGCAAGTTAAACTTAGCAACCAGATCAATGAGAAACTTAAGCTTTTGCTGTACCAAGTAAGCATTAAAAGGAGCATAAGGATTACCCCACTGAGTTAGACCTGGGCAAATCTCATCAGGAAAAAAAGAAAAGGATTTTAAACAACAGCAGTGTTGTAGTTTACTGTGGATAACACACTGAAGCAGCAACTTCCCTTTTAAAATCAGGAAACACAACACCTCATAGCTAGAAGATAGTCCCTTATTTAATTCATGTTCCTCCATGGGGTCTGTGAGTGATGAGAACTACTCTAGCTCTCCCCTTAAGAAGTGAAATCAAAGAGCTAAATATGTCCTAAATATGATGTTGAAGTGTGGAAAATACACAAAGGAGTACAAATGAAACCAACTGTAACGTTCACAAAGGAAAATAGCCAATTAAAACTATGTCATAAGATAAAAATGCTTCTTTGTGTTGTGGAAGTTGTGGCATTATTTCACCTTTCAAGTAAGTAGATGTATAATAGCTAACTTTATTCATGTTTACATTTTTTGCTTTAAAAGCAGAAAACACATATAAAAGTGAGTCATGTTGATTACTAAACATGTATTTGCTTTGAGGGCAAAAGGAATATAATTGAGTTAAAGTTAAGGTTGTTTTTTCCTGAATTATGAAATAAAAATCCATATCTTTAAATACTGTTTAGAAAAACCTAAAAAGCTGAACTGACAGCCAAGTATTTATGATTGTCTTTGTTTTTACTTCCTACAGAAGGGCATAATTTGCAACAGTGTAGATCTTCTGATTGCACCACCATTTTATAACTGACAAAAGAAGAAACTTGGCAAAAATGTTCTCATTCCAGCTACTGAACTGAACATGGTCCCATATTTTAATCACATTTACATGGAAGTACACATGGATGCAAATTAAAGGAACAATAGTGAAAAGGTATGAGTTTATCACCTTTATTCTATCTGCTTCCACTAAAAATTAATGTGCAACACAAAATTCACATTTTCTTGAAATCCTCTGCTCCCTCTCTTTATTCTTTATGCTTGTTTCTTTAACACAACATAGAGATCTTTCATCTCTTCTCTCAAGGAAGCAGAAAACAACTTCAAAAGTGCTACCCATACTCTGACCTCCCATCAATGTTTCAGTTTCACTGGAATCCTCATTAAGACAGCAAATGCCATTGTAAATTGATCTAAATTATAACATGCCTTTACTGTAAGAAATCTGAAGGGGGAAGCTGCTGTCCTAGTTGGTGAAAACATCTACAAAGCTTGGAATCATGATGAAAAAGCATCACCTCATTATTCCTGAAACTTTTTCTCAAGTCACCCTCCAAGTGATGAAGTGCTGAATTCTCCAGCCAGAGAGCAGCTAAACAGGTGGGGAGTGTGAATGTTGCAGCAGGCCAGCCATTGCATTTATATTTGTTTCCTATTCCTTTCTGCTTTTTTTCTTTTTCTTCAAAATATTGGCTTTTTAGGGACTATATTTTTTTCCTGCCAGGCATCATTTTTATTAGCAGAACTGTGCAGGTTTGACAATGAGGGCCCTCACTCCATTTCTATAAACTGCGTGGGAATTCCTTAGGATGTGGCCTAAGCTGTGGCTCAGCTAGATCTTGCTTAGCTAATGAATTCTTTCCAGCTTACAGACCAACACATCTATCTCACTGTTTCCTTGTTAGTTTAAGGCTGGGCATCAGAAGGCATCAAGTATACTAAGAGAGCTGCTGAGGACTGCAGGTTCCAATCTGTTCCTCCCTTCTCATTTCAGAGCGCGCCCCACGAAGGGTTTGGATCACTCTCTGACACCCAAAAATACTGGAGGGAGGAGAGGGCTTCTTGTACCCTTGTTGCATACATTTGTCTGGAATCTGCTCCTCCTTTGTTGCAAACCACACTAGGGGTTTCTTTGCCTTTCGTGGGAGAAACCACAATGCAATATATTTAATGTTCATACTATTTGTGCCCCTTTTTTCTTGCAAATTATTTCCCTTCCTTTAAAGGCTTTGTAATAAGGTAGGCAGAACATTAGAAAGCAGTTAGAGGGAAAGATGATCTTAAACTCTTTCTTTCAACAGAAGCATTTCCATTGGTTCTAATTATTAGTTCAAACACTAATGCATGGGGGTGTGTGGGGGGAATGATGAAAAGCAAAACTATTCACAGATTTCACTTTAATATGCTATAGATTTCCATGGATTTTATTACTCCTCTCTATAATTTTTTTTTTTTCTTTGAAAACCTTCACAGGCTTCACTTCAAATATATTTATGATAGCACTTCTGCTGACCCCAAGCAGGTTAATCTGGTGATGCATATTATATAATGTGATTACAGAAGGTAAAATCAGGCTAATAAGGTACAATGTGTGGAATACTTTAGTGGCTTTGATGTGTATCTTTCAATTTTCAGTCTTGCCTGTAAAAAGCAATAAAAAACCCGCTCAGTTCCAGCAGTGCTTTTACTCCTGGTTTCACATTGCTGTTATTCTAGTGTGACATGTACTGTACCTGTCTTGTTTCTCACATTCGTGTCCCTTTGGTCTTTTCCAAGTTATGAATACTTGAGACACTCCTACAAATTACTGTGCTGATTAAAAGTCCTTGATCATATCATCTTTTAGCTTTTAAATGCACTGTCAAACAATAGAATCAGGAATATGGGGCTGCTGCAGTTACTTCATATTAATGCTTCAAGTTCAAACAAAGTGTCAAGATGACTAAGTACAAGGGATTTTCAGAATGCTTTAATGTTGCCTCATTTCAAATCACTTCATAAGCAGCTTGGTAATGAGCTCAATAAATTCTACTGGAAAAAAAATGCTAGCAAAAAAAAAAAGTAGGTTGCTATTTTATAATTAGCCCTCTGGGCTTGTGCAAAGGAGTCTTTCTTCCTGTTTGAAATCCACTTTGTTAGTGCTGTGATGTGGAGATGGCTAAATGAGTATGAAATATTGTAATTAAGTACATCACAAGTTGTTTATCTTATCAGCAGTGTTTTTCTTTAAAGGATGGCTTGCTGACCACTGGTGTATCATCACAATTTTTCTCTGCTTTGTCAATTTAATGCACGGAGGTTTACCAAACACTGCAGAAGACAGCAAACAAACAAAATGGAAGCCAAGTAGTTTTTTTTTTTTGTTTGTTTTGTTTTGTTTTGTTTTGTTTTGTTTTGTTTTGTTTTGTTTTGTTTTGTTTTGTTTTGTTTTGTTTTTTTAAGGAGCAGGTATGTTTCCTTTTAATCTGACCTGTTTAATCACCAGATAAAGCAAGTTTCAGAAATTTCCTCTCGATCTGATGAAAGAGCTGATGGAGGTGTTGGGGTTTGTGGTGAGTCTTTGCACACCCTGCTGAGTAGCACTGACTTTGTTCATGACAGAAGTAGGAAATCAGTTGGACTGTTGGAAAGCAAACTAGTTTATTATTTGATGGACAGCTGAGCCACTGGACTCCCCCTTGCTCTCTGCTGTTATTCTAAAGGTTTCCTAGCATGATAATCTTCTGACCTCCTGAATTTCTTGCACTAACTCAGCCAGGTAGGATTGATGTAGCCCATGACACACTCTACTGCAATGACACTAATATTTCATGCAAGGATCTCTTGAAAAGTTTCTCTGAGGGCCCATGTCCTGTCACTGTGGTTGTTTAAGTGGTTAAGATTGCTTGTGTGGACTTTACCCAGCTTAGTTCTCCTCAGTGCAGTCACCAGTTTGGCTGTGCATACGTCCTGGAACAAGAGGTATTCAGTGTTTTGCTGTATTTACTCACTGCTCTCCTGATTTCACAGACATCATGTTTACAGTGGGCAATAAATTACTATGCTGAGCACCTCAAACTTTTGCAGAATATCTTCCCACCCCATTATGAGACTCATAAGATGCATCAGCATGGCTCTGCTAATTTGTGATTCTGGAAGGCAGCTTCCTGTCTCTGCCCACTGCTGAGCTCAGCCTTTTACTGAGGGTTATGTGACTTAGGGTTAGATCTCTGGCAATGCTGTCCTGAAATATTGGGAAATACTTTTTAATGTGATTAATAATTTGTGAAGCATGGCTTACTGCTGCAGGAGCTGTGCTCCCAGTTCACAATTATATCACATTTATCCATATGTCTACTCATTTTATTCCTCATATTAATTTCAACAAATTTGCTAACTAAAGAATTCAGACTGGTATGAACATTCATCCTTATGGCATTTTTTATTCCTTTGGTAGCAAGTCAGTTTTAATTTAACTTGCAAGCAGAGTTTATAATTCACCAATATGGTATTCTTTTAGAACTTGGCTTCATAGTGCTGGGTGTCAGAAATATGTTACTGTTTATTTTACCACTGTCTTCTAAAACTTCTCCTATTAACATTTAAGTTCAAGATAGTATTCTCCAAATATAGATTACCCTCCAATATGAAGACAAGTACTAGGAATTTATTTAGTATTTCTGCTACAACTTTGCCTTCCTTGGGACTCTTTGTACGTTGACCACATCTGTCATCTTCCTGACAAGCTTTCTGTTTTAAACCTCTTTAAGGAAAATATTTATTATTAGCTTTATGTCTCTGCCTGGGGTTTCCCATTATTTTGCCTTGACTGTTGTGTGATTCTTTTAAATTTAACTTTCTTAATCTTATGCTCCTTTTTTTTTTTCTATTTTCCTTATTTAGACTTATGTTTTTCACAGGTTGTGTTTTAAATCCTATTGTATTCTTTGTTCATCTCATTTTTTTTGTCATCATTTTTCATCATCTTTTAAAAATTCTTCTTTTTTTTTTTTTTTTGTAAGCAGTATGCAATTACTCTAAGCATGAAACCCAGTGGCTTTAAGCAGTCCCAACCCACACAAAGTTCTACCTGTTTTATCACATATGATAAAAAAGTTATTCTTTACTTGACATTTTGAATGGATTTTTTCACTTGATACATTCATTACAGCTATTTTGTGGACCACTGTTCCTTCCAAACCAGCCTCATGCCTCTGGCAAGTGTCCATTAAGTGATTAGAGGTAAGTAAAATTCACTTTACTGTACTCTGCTGACCTCATAGTGACATACATTGTGGGAAAAGCCCCATCCAGATGGGAGGTGATCCACGCCTGTGCCCCAAGGCACGAGATCAAGATGCATCCCCTTGCCAGAAAGGGATGGCTTCAACTATAGCTGAAGAAATAAACACTAGCATTTGTCTAAACCTTTGTGAAATTTCTATCATGCAGGGCTTTAACAAACTGCCTTAGGTAATACATTTCTACAGTGAACTACCCTTGCTTCCTTTATTTGTCCTTAGCTTTTTATAAAAATCTGTGCAATGAAACTTGCTCTGAACTAGACACCTCAAGTAAAGTTTTGAAGCCTAAATAGGTCTCTAGTAACATTTTAATATATCAGATCTCCCTCACAATCTAGTACACTTGGAAGGAGAAGCCATAAGTTTAGACACAGAGTAATAAAGTGTGGTATGACAGCAAGTTCTCCTTTTCTAGAGGAATTTTTAAATTTGAAGGTACAACTGCAACTAGATTTGATTCCTTTGGGTAGTGTGGTTGGTAGATAGAAACTAGATCTCATAAGGATTTTGCATTGTTGTGTAACTAATATGGGTGCATCATTATTCAGAACTATGTATAACTAACTTAGCTGCCTCACTGAAATTCCCCAAAATACATACTTCCATTAGCCAGTTACTGTGACCGGTATCCTATTCGAGCATATAGTTATTTTATTTTTTCCCCTGGGATATTAATCCTTTTAAATATGAAAAATTTTAGATTATGAATATGAATTAGCTTATGGCTAGGTAGTTTTGGATTCATCCCACCTTCCCATATTCACAGTTTGATTGCTGAGCTGATGACAGTTTATTTACTTAAATATTTATACACGAGCCGCTTAATCTCTTTCTATTTTAAGGAAAAGTAACATAGAAAATAAGTCACTCTGCTATTGCCTACCATGGTGTTTGTCCCTAGTTTTCTGTGTGAAGCTATGAAATGCAGGATCTATATCCTATATCCCACTCCTAATTTAAGTAAGAGGTCCATGAGAGCTTAAATTGCAGCTAGTGGCATTTAGGGCAGGTAAAAGAAGCAAAGGTAGTTGACTGTAGAAATATATTACCATATAAAAGCAAGTTGTGGAATTTCTACCATGCAAAGCTTTAACAAAAGTTTAGACACATGGTAATGTTTAGTACTTCAGCTGTAGTTCACTCTTTTTGGCAAGAGGATGTATTAAATCACTCCTTGATTTCTTTGTCAGTGTTATTTTCTTTTGGTCTGTAGGAAAGACATTGCTTATTTACCTTCCCTAAGTGGAGGTTGTAGATTAATTTAGAAATAAGAAACAAAATATAGAGATTTTAGACTAAGAGAATCAGTAAATTGTGAAACAAACTGTAACGTTACCTTATGAGTTTGATTATACACAGACCAGATAAGGCATGATTGATGTTACTTCAAAATTTAGGCATGGGATGATCGCTGTGAAATTTTAGTGCTCACAGCAGGAGATGGAAGATTCTGCAATCAGTATTAAAATTCTTGATGAGAACAAGCACACTATGGACATGTCTAACAGTGTATTTGATGGCTCTTCCATGAGTAGCCAGTACAATTCTTCTCAAAATCCATGATACTGTATAAGGCAGATTCTGCTACCCTTATTATCATAGTTAAAAGGTGTGTACTCCATGCCATAAATACTATACTCATCAAATAACTTGTTAATACAAACAAAGTGATATGTGGCTATATGCTGGATATAATTTTTTTTGAAGAAACAGATAACTCAAATCTGTCGTTTATAGATAGCTAAATCTGAATTTGTGTACCTGAAAAACAAATCTGATTTCTTGGTGCAAAAAACCCAGACAGTCTGGGGCTTGCTCCCTTGTATACAACTGAGGTATAGTTATATCACCAAAGCATTTGCTTATGGTTATCCATGCTATCAAACTAATTCTGGAAGTTCAAGTCCCATTTTGGACAAGAACAATTCTACTGAGAAAGTGAGATTCCTAAGTAATATGGTTTTCTTGAGAAAGCTGTTGCTCTAACTTTTGAAGTTGTAGTCCATGAGTCAAGAGTGAAAACACAACTATGAAGGGAAAAAGATTCCTCACTGTTTAATGACACTTAATTCACAACTAGCACACTGTCTCTAAACTATTACATAATTAATAGCATATGCATTGATACAGACATTGACATCATTCAGCTGCAGTGATCAACACACAGCAAGGTTATGTAATTCTGTTCTGCAGATGGCAAAGCTATGGATATTGCTGTGGTATATCCAAGCAGAATGATCTTTCCTAAAGATATCCTCAATATTTTCCCTGTGTCAATAAAAATGGTGAAAGAAGTATCTGAGAGGAATAGTAATAGCTGCTGAGTTACTGCTGCCAAGTATGAACTCAGAAAGAAGTGAATCTAGTGTGAAATCCACATTAAGAGCCATACCAGCAATAAGATACAATTTTAAAAAACAGATACCTTTACTCCTTATTCTTTCCCTTGCCAATCAGTATTACCTTGGTTTTATTTAGATTAAACTTCAGCTAATTCACGCCATCCATGCAATTTTATCACATCTGTCAAGCACTGTAAAGCACAAAAATTTATGTATAGGAGTTTAATGAAAAGCAGATGAAAACTTTATATTTGTAATATTATTAATATTTCCAGCAGAATAGCTCTTTTCTTTCCTCCCCTCCAGTCCTTTCTCTTTTGATAGGCCTGTCTGTCTGCCTATCTATCTGCCCTTCACAGGTCTCTGCCCATTCTCAGGGGAAGGGCTTGTATAAGCATGGTAACCATATGTTTAACAAGGCAGGTGACAGACTGGCAATCTCCAAAACTACAGACACATATATATTGTATATGTATATATACATATATATATGTATACATATACACACACACACACACACACACACACATATATACACACACACACACACACACACATATATACATATGTATATGTATATTAAGGGCTGGGGAGCAAGTGCACATTAAGCACAGGAGAAGAGACCACAGAGAAAGAAGAACCCCTCAGTCACTTCTGTAAGGCTTCACTATCACTCATGTAACTGCACAGCTAATGGTGTCAGTGTTTGTTGTCAGATGTAAAAAATTCAGATAAACTCTTTATTTGGTCTTCAAGAAGCATGCTATGAACTCCAGGTTGTGGTTCAGTTTTCCTTGGTAAGGTACCCTGCTGTGACCTCTCTAAAAAAGGGAACAGAAATTCCAGAAATTCCAACATAAAATGGAAGAATATTCTGTTAACTTGGCCTTTTTGTGACTTAACTTCCAAAACACAGGCCAGTTACTACAAAAAAAAAAAAAAAAAAAAAAAAAGGGGGATGGGGCAGGGTTCATTTTTCCTTTTTCCTTACAGGAGTTTGATTTTACACAGATTTAGAGGGGACTATTCAAAATTTCAAATTTTGCTGCTATGTAAAGAAAGTGGAAAAACTGAGTGGAAAAATGTTTTAGTTTTACTCCACAGGATCAGATACTATTTTCTGGTATGTTTGTGAATGTTTTTTCTCCTCTTAACAATAAAAAGAAGAGTTTTTGCATCCAAGTGCATTCTGGTTGTCAGGGCAAAGATTTCTCTTAATGGTTATCTCTGACAGTGGTGAATTTCTGAAACTGAATAAAAAATTTAGCAGTGAAAGATGAATCACAGAAAAATTCTGGATCTGAACATCTTTACCCTGAAAGGTTTATGTTATTTTAACACATCACAAGAAGCTCATTTGAGGTGAAAATGTAGCAAAATAGATGGATGAACAAAACAAGGGAGATGTCACCTAATACTTTCTGAGAGAGCTCTCAATCTTCCTGTCAGCCTAATCTTCTGAGAAGAATTCTTTCCCCTAGAATAATTATAATCAATAATCTTATATGCTTGTGCTATAACTTCTGCACCATTGTTTACCTGTCTGCCTTTGGGATTGGAACCATATTGCGCTTAGACTGCTGAATTTTGTAAAATGTCATTATTTGACAGTTTAGCCATCTGCCCTCATCCAGATGCTACCATTCTCTAGACTGATCAGTCACTGAGTGAATACAAAAAGCACGGCAGTCTCTGGAACCCATTAACTGTGAAGCAGCGTGTGCTGGCGCTTGCTGGCTCAGCCATTTCCTCCAAAATGTTGTGCATATTCATTGCTCTTCTGAATATTTTGTCTAAAATGCTAAAATGCTATTGGGAACACTCTTTTTTTTTTTTTTTTTTTTTTAATATAAGTCAGAGTTAGCAATTTTTAAGTCAGTAATTCAATTTCTTTTTGCTAGAAATGTTGCTGTCCCATCTCCCTCGGGAATGCCACCATTTGGATCCTATCCCAAACTTTCAGTGTTTGTTGCACAGAAGATCAAGAGAGGATGTAAAGAAGGTGAATACTTTCTGCTTTTTTTCTTTCTGAAGTGTCCTCAGATTTTATCTAGTCATGAGGACACCATCAGTTCCTTCAGGATATTTACTCGCTTAAATGGGATGCTACATTATATCTTTGAAACATTTTTGGTTTTTACCTTTCTTTCTTCTAATACACTCTGTGATCCTAAGCAATTTCATTCCCAGGAAAAAAAAATCTGTATATAAGCATTTTATTTTTTAAAAAAATCAAAAATTAAGAAAATTTGGGTATTTGATCAACTGTCTTAAAGAAAAAATAACCCTTTTGAGATGGATGAGGCATGCAGCTTTGAGATGTAGCAGAGACCTTTCAACAGAGAGGAAAACATCATTGTACAGGGGATAAAGGAGAGAAGAATTTAGTTATTTCCTCTGTTCAGACTCAGAGTTTCTTAATACACAGTAGCAGTCTGCAGGCTGCTGGAGGGTCACAGAGGGTATGAATAGAAGGTGTACTTAGGATTTAGACTTATATGTCAATAAGTAATTGCTTCAGAGATGTGACTTGCAGGCAAAAGGATACAACTAACAGTCCTAGAAAAAAAATACCCTTCTCCTTTAATCATGATCATAGAGGGAAGAATAAATCTCATTTTTATGTACTGTTCTTAACTGGTGTTACTATTCGTCACCGGGGAGAGGCTTGAATTGTTGGAGAGGCTGATGGGATCATCTCTGTGCCCAGGTACTTAAATAGATCTCTGCACTGTAGTGCATGAGTGCCTCCCAAATACTCAGAAATAAAAATAATAGCTCTTGTGTTTTTCCTGCCATTTGAAAGAGATAATGGGTATTATAAAAGGAGTTGTATGTGTTTGCACCTAATGTGTGCAAAACCTGTTTTATTCTCTCCTCAAGAAATCAATGAATTTTTGTTTGCTGTAAAAAAACATGGAAGAGTCACCAAGATATATGGAGAAAAATGAGGAAATGCTGGCTGTGGAAAAGTAAAGATTAAAGTAAATATTACCAGCAAAAAAATTAATTGAGATATACATAGAGTGAGAGTTTACATGGTCAGTTTTAGTCAGTGGACAAGCTGGTGTTTATCCTAGCAATAGAAGATGATAAAAATAAGGTATACATATTAGACAGAGGCTATCACAAGAGGAAGAGGTACACTGAATATGGCCTTAACTAAATAAATCAAAAATAGATTAGTTTTTTTAGCCTCTCTAGTGAAACATTGCACTAATATTATGGTACACTAAAAAAGATAAGTTTTAGTTGCAGATACCTTGGCTGGCAAGTTGTTCACATTGAAACAAGTGATGGACTACTTCTGTTTCTGCAGGTGCTTCTCAGAGAAATAGAATATAATTATTTTTCATAATCTCTATCCTGGTATTGTTTATTAATATTTATTAGTAACAATTGCTTTCTTGTTCAGTAATATATATTCACCTTGAGAGAAATTTCAAAAGCAGAAAACAAAAACAATTCTAATATATGAGATGAGCACAGACAGAAACACAGGGAGTCTTTGTCCTTTTCTTATCTCTTCTTGCCTTCTCATGCTTCTTTCTGTCACCTCTTACCATTATTATTTGCATAAACATCATGACAACTGTGTTGCATGCTGCATAATGTTCGTTCCTGTATTAGAGTCTATCTCTCAGGCTATGGGACTGAAGGAAAAAGAAGACTATATTAAAACCTGAGAAATGAATCATCATTCTGAAACTTGTATCAATCAGCTTATATTTGTACTAATGTTACAATGTTATAACTGACCTACAGATCCTTTTATTGAGTGCAGAAATGTTATCTGTACATGTAAATCATATGTGCCAGCTCAGCTGTAGATTTGGGCAAGCTTGAAGAAATGGAAATTACAACTTAATAAGGACAAAAGGGAAACTGCAACTGCCACAGACTCACAGAGATATTCTTCTTAACAGATGCACCACACACTACTAGTGTTGTAGACCACTACATTAGAACAAGTCTGAGATCCTAAATCAGCAAGGGTGAAGCTCTTCCTTAGGAATTTTTTCGTTGCCTGACAGACCCAGTAAAGGGTTGGCAGCTAAGATCTGTAAGTTCTCTGTTGACCATGCACCTTTCTGTCCAAGGACAGCAGTTACACCAGCCTACTTTCCTCCACTCCAGGGCTAGACTTCCATTGGGTAATCTCTTGCACCAAAAACTGAAGATTGAAAGACACTTATTGGCTTAAGTTACTTCTGCTGCACTGAGTTACTTGTTTGGCTATAATGGCTCTTGGGCTAATGCACCTTTTTCCATATAGGACTTTTCCACCCTTTTACCTCTGTAGGTGAAATATTTGTTTTAAAGGGCTGACTGCATGACTGACATAGCAGGTGACAGAGATGCAACAGAAAGACAGGAGTTAAGATGAGTAAGCTGAAGCTGAAGATGCTGTCTTGAACTGTATATGATAATTCTGATGCCTGTGCTTTTTTATAGAGTGAACATCAAGCCATCATATCCATAAGCATCATTGCATAAAGGGGTTGTAAGATGCTTGTGAGAAAAAATACAGCTGTAATGCAGCACAGAAAAGAAAAGGTGAAAAAGAAAGAAAACCACTGCCTAGCTGTGCAAAAATAACTGTGGTGTATGGATAAAATTTAATGTTAACAGGTTCTACTAAAAATTTTCCCCACAGCTTATCTTCATGATCCTAACAAACAAGAGCAGCTTGTTAATTATGAGTATCAATGTTGGACTTTTTATTTCATACTCCCTGCTTTTGAGCAATGCTGCTGCTTTGTTTCCATTTCTACATCTAAAAATTTTCTCAAACTTTAGGTCAGGAAACCTTACTTTTGTGTTTCCATCTTTTCTCTGCCCATCTTTCATCACTCACCATCCTGCTGTTCACTGTTCCTACTCAGTGTCAGCAGTGTCAACAGAAGGCTTCCTACAGTCATCAGTGGTTTTATTCTTTTCATTTTTACTCATTTAATTAATTGTATCTCATGAACTTTTTTTCCCTCCATTATTGTGACCTTTTTGTGTACTCACTCACATCTTAAACCTTTTCTGTATTCTGTACCAAAGTGTTTTCAATTTTTGTTAGGACTTAAAATCATAGAACATGGTGAGTTGAAAGGCAGTCCTCACTCTGATGATTCTGTTGACTCATTAGAATAATCAAGTCCCACTCCTGGTCATCCACAGGAAATCCCAAGAGTCACACCATGCATCTGAAAGAATTGTCCAAATGGTTCTTCAACTGTGTCAGGCTGATGCTGTGACCACTTCCCTGAGGACTCTGTTCCAATGTCCAACCACACTCTGGGTGAAAATCCTTTTCTAATATCCAACCTAAACCTCCCCTGACTCGACTTTATTCTGTTTCCTTGAGTCTCATCACTGGTCACAAGGGTGAAGAGGTCTGTATCTGGCCCTCTGCTTCTTCTCATGAGGAGGCTGAAGACCACAATGAGGTCTCTCAGTCTCCACCAGGCTGAGTGAGACTAAGTGACCTCAGCCTCTCCTCATAAAGCTTCCTCTCCACACCCTTCCCTATCCCTGTGCCCTCCTTTGGACACTCTCTAATGTAATACAGTTTAATGTCTCTCTTATACTGCATCACCCAGAGCTGCCCCAGCCCTGGAGGTGAGGCTGCCCCAGCTCAGAGCAGAGCAGGACAATCCCTCCCTTGCCCAGCTGTGATGCTGTGCCTGATGCTCCAGGACAGGGCTGGCCCTCCTGGCTGCCAGGGCACTACTGGCTGATGTTAAACTTGCTATGGACCAGGACTGCCCAGGTCCCTTTCCACAGTGCTGCTCTGCAGCCTTGGAGACTTGGTTGCCTCTGTCTTTGGGTGACCTCCAGATCTCAGCTATTGACCAGAGAATTATTATTGATTCTCAGCTGTCAGAGTTTTGAGGTCACAGCTTTGATGTCTCTCAGCTGAGGTATCCCCATCTTGAACCAAAATTTAGACTGGGGACCTGGGATGAACAGAGACTGGATTAATATCACAAACCAACAGTTTCTAGCACTTCAGGGAAAAAAAAAACCAACTGTAGTAACCCAAGCTCACTTTAAATCTGATTGATATTAAACTGGTGTCCCCGTTTACTGACTAATTCAATATCCAATGAGGAGTTAGTTCTACAAATAGCATTAAAGAGATACTGAGCTCAATGGATCGAGCCAGCTGTTTTTTTCCATACAGTGGGGAATACAAGCCTTTCTCTAGCAAGCTGATTTATTGAAGAATAGGGGAAGTTTTCTCAACTTTTTCTTTATTTTATTGAGTGTCTTTCTCCAGGAAAAGGACATATTCCACTTGGTTGTGGAGTTTCAAATAAGTAAGTAGAGATACATAGATAAAATTGGGTGCAAGAAATTCAGATGTGATGTTTAAAAATACAGTGCAATTTTCCATCTTCAATATCCATTCTTCATCTAGAAAATGTCAATATTTACAGGAAAAAAAGAGAATCCTTTAAAATTATTTCCTCACCTTCCATATTTTCAGCCTTGATAAAGACTAGTCCACCAACCATCAGCTTCTTTTCTTTGAGTCAGTTGCAACAGTCCTTCTGGGGATCCATGCACAGCTAACAACAGCTAGAACCTCTGAACTTTTCAGAGGCTTCTGTGCAAACTTCTCTTTTTCTTCCTGACAAATTCCTCTTCCCAACATTATGAAGGGTAACACGAACCTGATATATCAGCCCTATGTTTCTTCAGTCAGAGATGTTTCTTCTAGGTGTTTTTTACTCAATTTATTCCCCCTTTTTTCATACCTGAATGATGAGGAAAAATAAATCCCTTGAACTAAAGAAACCCTGGGAGTTGCTGTTTTGGACTACTAGATGTGGTAGGAATCTTTTGCAGTCCCTAAACTGCACAAGCCTGTTTTTTTTCAGTCCAGTTTCTAGAATTCACTCTATGCTACATCATTTAGAAGAATATTAATCTTGAAAATGTTCTTTTTCAGCCAAAGATGTGCTTGAAAGCTGACATTTTTTGTCTCTGGTCTTTGCAGATATCCTCCAACAGCATGATTCTCTCCAATTCTGGGGGAAGGTCATATTGCATGACAATTAAAGTCCTATTCATGATCTGCTGTGCCTTGGCAAATGAAATTGACCTTCTTTGAGAGGTGAAAATTGCTTTCTGTCTCACACCTAGGGTCAGGCTAAACTGTTCAAACTTATAACAAAACAACCCCTTTCCTCCTTTTAATTTGTAAGGTGGACTTTAACCCCCTGACCCTACTTCAGGACAAATGTATTGCCAATGGGAAAAACAGAACATTAATACTTTTTAGTGGCTTTTTCAACCAATCACAATGGCCTGCCTAACTACATTTTCTGCCCTTAGCTGGGAAGGAGGGGAAGACTTAGTTACACACGGACATTTGGCAGTCTGCCAGCTGTTCGGTACATTTCATTTCAATTGCTGCTTTCTCTCACTTTCTGAATAAACTCTTTTTAACCCAGTCTTGCTTGAACACATTGGTGCTGGCCCTTGGTGGCACTTTTAAACCCTAAAGACTACTTTAAGGAGATTGATACATGAAGGGATGTTCCAAGTCACTCCAGAAATATCCTAGAAGTTAAGGAGAGGTGAAACATGCCTAGTTGGAATGGTGATTTGGTCTGAAAACATTTTAATCTGTGTTTTAAGATTCTGATTTCAAGGGATGGTGGGTAAGAGAATAAAAAGGAATGCTGCCTTTCTTGAACCACTTAGGGAAAAAAATGTAGACTGTCTTTCAACACTTGCAAAGTTAAGTCATTTCTCATGAGTCTACCTTATTTGGCTGGCATTTCTGGTTTATTTGGCTGCTCCTGCTGGTTTTGCCACTGTTCCCTTTTCCAATTCCTTTTTCTGATCTTTGCATGAACAGAGTGTTCTTAAGTTTTTGTGTTACACCTCTGTAATAGTGGAAAAGGGAGCCATAGCCTTTTGGCAATACTTCCTCCAAGAAACCCTAAATTATGCTGTTAGAAGATGGGAGGCTTTTTGTTGTTTGTTTTTTTTTTGTTGTTTTGTTTTCCCACTCTGTCACATTTCTGCTCCCTACTAAGTCACAAAGTAAAATGAGGTCCTTGCAAAATGCAATAGTAACCTGGAATATTTTTAGCAATTCCAGAAGGACCTACAAGTTGGATAGATAGGCATGGTATTCAAAATTATGAAAGCATAATTAAAAATTTTAGGGTAAAGATATCAGATCTTCTATGAAAACAACATGGATATTGAAATAAAAATTTTGCTAGCCTTATCCATGTCTTCCATACTGGGCAGATTACTTTGGGATGTCACCTGTATTGTCCAATTATCATGTGAAACCCTTTCATTAAGTGGTATCTTGAAGTGCAATTTGTGGAAATTAAAACTTGGTCCACATAAAAATAACTGGTATTACTAAAGTAAAGAGTAGGTCTGAACATGAATATGTATTTTGCTTTGTGCTCATGATTTTCAGAGTAGCAACACTCATGCACAAATTTTTCTTACCAAGAGGTACAGTGGATATTTGTATGGTAATTTAAGAATGTGTAAATACCACCATGCAGTAACTGAGTCCAAATTTCAGAAAATGATGCATATAGTATTTAGTACTTTAGCAGAATGTCTTCTGATAATGATAACCTAACCTTTATTGCTCAAAGAAGAAGTTGCTTTCTGTAAATATTGCTCTGCAAGTGGTGGGGTTTTCTAAGAAATATTCTAGATTCTCTTAATCTGTTAAAATAAATTATTTGGTTTTTTAATTCCATTTTGTGGTTGCTGCTTATATGGTTTTCTTTCTAAAAGATCTGTGCTATGTCCAGTGCTGTTAGTCTTCTAATATTTTCCCACAGGTGATATATCTTCAGAGCTTGAAAAGGAAAATAAGCATCACAAAATATTAATTTAAATCTGTGCGTTTGTGTGTCAATTTACTGTCTGTGTTCTCAGTTCAAAATAGAGTCAGATTTTAACATTTATGGAGTTACAAAGCAGAACTAAGAACAAATTAAAAAACCTGTGCCTATAGTTTAAGAGCAGTTGCAGATAGAAAAACACTTTTACACTGGGACCTCTGACCTCTCCCAAATGGAAGTGAGGCAAAAAGCAGAAACACTGGCACACACACAAAAACAGGCTTGATTTCTGGGCAGATTTTGTCAGTTTTTTCATACCTGAAAAAAAATCCTGTGTTCAAAAACCCCAAGCGGGATATTATATAGGACAAGGGGCCATTAATAATAGTTATTCATAATCTACTCAAAATGAAATCCCAGGCTGGGCACAATTCAGCAGTGTACTGAGCACTTAGCTACAAATCCATCAGAGAAAATAATCGGGTCTGTTTTGAAGGGGAATGTCAAGATCTAATTTTCTGATGGTATTATGCCTGCTTACCACAGTGTAGTCACAAGCACAGTGCATATACCTACTGTTTCCTTGAATAAGGCCAATATCTTGACAGGAGATGTCCATTTTCCATTTGGAAGTAATTTTATAAATTCTGGGAACACTAATTTATTACAGTAGTTTAGTTCAGAAAATGTCACCTTCATCTTGCAAGCATAGGTATTTCTCATGTATACATGCCTCATCAGTTTTTATGGATATTATACAGCTTATAGTACTTATGAATATAGAAGATACTGAATGCCTCACATATCTAGTCTACCATACTTCCTTTTCACTCTAAGTACACTCCTTAAAAACATCTGGATTTCTAAGGGATCAGTGTTGCTCATGAATTAGTAACCATGTTCAAAAGTGATTCAAGTGTCAAAAGCTAGATATGCAAAGGAAACTTTATGAATTGAAAAACTTAGTTTGCTGATGTGTAGGTTCCCATTCAAACCATGGTCTATAAGATGCAGGAAGAGATAAGTGCCTACGTGCCTCTTTTTCACAAATTTCTGTGCACTGAAAAGGCGACTTCTGGAGAGGATTGCCCTGGCCAGTGCAACTTGTGAAGCCTGCTGGGGTTAATGAGGAGCTTCCAGGTAACATGGGACCATCAGCCCTTTTTCCCTTTCATCAGTGCTGCCTGAATAGACTGATTTCCCTGAGACATGGCTATTTCTTCAGGTGTCTCTCATTCTTATCCCAAAAATGCTCAGACCTGAGATACATGAGATACTGGTTTTGGGCCATCCGCTTGTTGCAGACATACATGCCTTAAATCCTTCTTAAGCACCTGTACATGTTGGAATTAATTTCACTCAACTTGACCATAGAAATAGTTTTATAAGCCTAAACTGATAACCTTAGGGCCCTTTTTTTTTTTTTGTCCATTAAGCAGGTATGGGGAGAAGCCAATTCCTTTTGCACACTTAGACACACCTTATTGATTGAAGTTCTGGCTGAGGTTCTGCAGATGAACTTATACACATCAAAAGCTAAGAATCTCCTTGTATGTAGATGTAGAAACTTTTAATCTCCTTGAAGTCATTTGGATTTGGATTCTGATGGTGAAATCTTAAGGCATCCAAAATGACCTCTGCAGTAAAAAAGCCTACTGACATTTCTGACACCAGGTTTTGGGTCTAGGAGCCCCGTGGTGCACCTGCAGCATAGATCAAGGTGTGACTAGAGATCATGTTACTGTAACTTTCGCGTTTTACCGGCAGCAGTGCATTGGCAACAGCCTGGAATTCACTGCGGGCTGCAAAATCCTTCTGCAAAGCTGGGCTAAATATTACATGTTAGTCTGCCCTGAACTCTGCACTGCTTCAGCAAGGCCAGCTGGCTTGAGGAAATAGTCAACAATCCCCTTACAGACTGCCTTTCCCACACTCTGGTAACAGAAATTCTGGAATGACAGACAGGAGATAGTGTATCTCTATCTTGTGTGAGTGTTGAGGTATTTCATATTTCAGCAGTTTATTCGAAGTGCTGCAGAACTTGTGGATAGAATTCAAAAGAAGCACTGTATTTCCTTCCCAAAAAAGCTTAGCTTTGTGAGGGTTGCAAATCTATGTGCATCAATTGACACCCAGGGTCTTAGACCTCAAAGGGTGTAGTAACCCTTCTGATTGAAGGTCACTGAGAAGAGATCTGTAATGCACTTTTAAAATTGCCTAAAGTCTGGAAGAAACTTTGATTTTCCAGTGTTCTGAATTTGATGTCGGCACTGTACTAATTGCTCTGATCCTCTGTGAAAGGTAACACTGACGTATCCATGTCAATATTTCTGGATCATTAGGTGACATTGACACTTCTAGCCTTAGGACGTCACTAAAATCAGAGACCTTTAACTTTAGCACAGTTCTGTTCGCCTTTAGGACACCAAAGTATTTATTTAATAAGTCCCTGCTGGGAGATTCCTGGGATATTTGCCCCTTTCCTTTGGCAGCTCTCTCTGCAGTCTATGATTGACATGTGCCTTTCTGTCTCCTATTTTGGGTCTTCATTAATCCTATGCATTTGCTTGGGACTGTTTCAAGCTCCTCTGCTTCTTGGGATTCTCAGATCCTGAGAGATCCTGAAATCCTCATTTCCCAAAAGACCTGCATGCTTGCTTTGTAGGCAGCTTGAACTCCTGTTTTTTACCCTCAGTTTAGGACAAAGCTATTCTAAGATGTGTTTTTGTCTCTCTGCCTGCTCAGTGCTTGTCAGGTGACAGAGCAAAAGGAATAAGTGAAAGCTGATGTACACACCATCTCTGTGGCATATATAGCCCAAATCACAAAGTGCAGTATGGATATACCTCTCTAGAGCCCTGGCCAAAATTTGAGGATGCTCTGGCAGGTGGATAAGAGAAGCAAATGATAAAATTTCATCTCATGTTGCCTGAAGGTAATGGTCAATATAGCAAAAATTTTCTTTTTGAAAGATGCATCTGAAAAAATTGTGAAGTGTTAATTACTTTTCAAGTATTTTTGTTGCATGAAAAGTTTTCATTTTTAACCTAATGTTTCTGGTTTTACTTGGTCCAGTTTTTAAAACATTGAAAGTTGCCCTTTTTTTCAGTTTTAACTCATAAAAATTGAAGCTTTATTGATTTACACTACTGACCCTGAGAAATTCAAAATATTACTCTGGGAAAAAGACATACAGAAGTGAATATCAGTTGCAGATTTTCCATTCACTTGTATTACTTAAATCCAAAATTTAGGCAGTTATTGAATCTGTATGTCCTCCATCATCACAATGACAGAAAATCCTCCTCCATCAATTACTTTTGATCAGGAATTTTCAACATTTTCTTTCAGGTATGGAATGAACCACACTGCACAGTACACTACAGTTTTCCACTGTATGAGTAGATCACTGCAGAGTGCTCTTCTTTATGGCAAGTTATTATAACAATTTGTTGTAGCAATTTGCTGTCATGCTATAGTGGCATTACAGGGACATTAGAGAGGTGTGCAGCTCTCACTGTCTAGAACTGTTTGTCCATCAAGCAGCAAGAAGGTCTGATAGAGGTGTTACCAAGGGATTATTTTCAAAATACCTGTTAAGGGAATTGTGACTAAGAATGTGTAGACACAGGAGTACCAGATACCTGTCATGGTTGCTAAAAATATTCTTGTTATTGTCAGGTTGCACAATGGTTTAATTCCCCATGAAAGTCTGGGTGACATATTTGCTACCCAAGTGAATAAAGTGACAAATACTACCAGGGCTAGTAATAAATGAATTTGCCTTTTGGACAGTAATCTTTCATGCCAGCTCATATGCTAGTGCTTAAGGCAAACTATTTAAAACACATTTCACCTAGTTTGAACCTGGCAACCACATCCAAGCAAGAAAAATGAAGCTTTTCTTTATGACATATGTCTCTTTTCACTCATCTAGAAGCCATTTAACATGCCTTGTAATCAGAAATAAGATCAATTTTATGCAATAGATCAGCTTTCTAAACAATAATTCATCCAAAAGAGATGAAATGGTAGTGTGTAAATGTATGTGTTATTTTAAGAGGAAATGTTTATGATTTTTATTTGTATATGTATTTGTATGTGTCTGTGTGCTTGTCTAGTATGTCTTTATATTTGAATATAGATATATTTGATATAGTGGGTTATTATAAATGACATTTCTACACTCTGTAATAACCCCTAAAACAAATTATTTTTTGCAGTCCACTGAACTTTACGGACAAGTCAAAATATAGGTTTTGTTAAAATAATGCCACTGAGTGGATTGGAACATCTAAAAGACCCTGATCTGCTTGGGGTCCTGAGGCAGCAGAAATCAGTGACTCTTCAGTGGAGTTCCCTCCTGAATTATATCAGCTCAAGTTCTGGTGTAAGGAATTTAAAATTAAGACAATTCTCTGTGCTTTCTAAACAGAGTAACATGACAGAACTGAAGTGCCTTATTTGTTAAGTCATAGTGTCAATGACTGGTAAACAGAACAGGTTACTCTCAGGAGGTTATAGAGTGACCTGATGTCTGTGAGAAGCATTGTAAATCTCAACTTTTGTTTGAAATACAGAACTGACTAAGCAGTAGTTACATCAAAAGAAGAATAATTTTGGTAGCATATAGCTGTCAAAGGCAGAAGTAGTATTTATTTTTTCTGTAATACTTTGGGACTTAAAAGTATAATGAAAGCTTTGTGAGATTTTAAAGCCTAAAGCAAATTTGAAAATTTCACTGGGTTGTGAAATGACTGTATTCAATATACTGATTTATCAGATGAGTTACACTGAACATTTTTGTAATCCAGGCTTTTGTTTGGATGAATTATCTTGACTCTAACCCATCTTCAATGAATAAAGGACCCTAGATATTTATCACTAAGCAGGTACTTTATGTCTCTTGATAATCACAAAAAAAAAAATAAAAAAATCTGGAAGTGGAAACATGGCAAGAAATAAATCTCAATATCTTCTTAGAGTTTCCATATCTAATTTCTTTACCAGTGTTTGTCTTAATTCTCTTGCCTGATTCTTCTTTATTTTCATTCAGTCTGTTATTATTCCTTTTATTCAAGTTTCCTCTTCATTGCTCATTGTGCAGCCAGATCTTTCTTCCACATACTCTTGTTTCCTCAAGTGTTTATTTTGCTTTCAAAGCTCTTATTCCACTCCACACCATTCCTGAAAAGCATGCAGTCATTCCCCACTCGATGCTGCTGCTACTGATCAGAGGGTAAGAATCATTTGTACAGTATCTGCTCACCCTATTATGGCATGCATATCTGATGCTATCAGCATGAAGATTCAACCATCCCCCCCCCCCAAAAGAGAGAGGGATGAAAAAGAGAACATGAAATAAATTTTATTTTCTTAGTCAGCAACCATTAAGAATTCATCTTAAAACTGATGATAATTTCCCAGTTGCTGATTGTGTGGGACCCTCACCCCCCTCAAATGGAACAAACAAGAAATCATGTTTCCTGCAGAATACATTTCATATGACAATGTGAATCAAACACTCAGATGGCTAAGAGAATAAAAATTAAATTTCACTCAGCCAATATGCTGTCTATCTCATACCAAAAGGTCTAGAGAGTCTTAAAGAAATTACTAAATTACTCTTTTATTTCTAGTTCCTGTGGAAATACTTTACAGTTAAATATAGCCTTGACATCCCACCAAAGTGCATATACAAAGGAAGGCTGAATAAACTCTTCATTTAATATTTCACAAACTTGGAAACAACTGCTCCTTACAGAATTGCAAAGGACATAGAGCATGAACAGCCTAACTGTCCAACACTACCTAACATCAGCCCTCTTATCAGTCCCCACTGACTGCTTTCAGAATGCAGGTTTGTCATTTCCCATGCTTCTAATTGTCTCAAATTAACAATGTGAATATTCCCTTCTCCTTCCTTTACTCTTCACCTGATTTTGCTAAGATCGTGGTAAAAAAATGAATTAATTAGAAGCACAGTCTTTGGATGATTGCACATAACATTTCATATGCAAAATAAATTGCTTTGTGAATTGTAACATAAACTATTAAGAACTTCTATTTCAAGTGCATATTGTACAGGACAGAGTGTAGAACTGCATTTAAATTTATTTTCCCTGTAAGAGGGTATATATCTACTGCTCCAAACAGAGAATACATATAAATTGCAATGGGCTGGTTTATCCCTCTCTTAAATTATGTAAGTGTTAGCTACTGATTGCTCATTCTGTTCCTTAATAATGCTTTATTTTAAAAGTATGAAATCAGTGAAGTGACAGGCTTAAGGTACAGAGGACTGCAAAATGACATCTGTAGGACATGAGCCACTAGTTTGAAACTGCCTTGAGTTAGACTATTGCCTATCAATAGAGTACCTAACAGTTTACTGACTCAGTGAGAAATGTAATCTGTCCTTAGATCTTGTTTTACAGGAAATGATAGAAATGATTATAAAGCAGACTTTCTCAAGTCCTGGTAGAATCTCAGAAACTCTTATTATAGAAAATTCCAACTCCATAGCATGCCCAGCTCTGATGCATTATGTTTCTGAGTTCCTATGATTGCTTTTGTCAAACTGTTAAATATGAAATAACAAAATGCCGTGCAGCCATACTTGTAACCAATAACATGGGCAAAGCAGTCACGAGCAACTGCCAGTTTATAAAAGTTCTTTTTGATGTATCTATAATTTTTTTCTATTTTTTCCTGTTGAACCGTTTGTAACCAACAGAGTGGAAAATAAATTTCTGAGAGTTTAGACTCAGGAAAAGAATCTGTAAGGCTTCTATAAAGTTTATGAACTTGAAAACAGCATTATTTTCAAAAATGTTCTAGAGTCATTGAAGATGATGAAACTCCTGGTTTGTTTGCCAGAGACCAAACTTTTTTGAGAAACTCATTTTCATTTAGATGCTCAGCCTGGTGTCTGAGTAGGTAGCATATCAAAATTATACAAGCACATCACTATTCCTGATTTAGAGTGGAATTTGCTTCTTTAGTCAAGTCAGTATGTTTGCAACAGCAATCTTCCTTCATAGATTTTCTTCATGAAAAATATTTTTTTCTGATCTGTTGTTCTTCAATTTCCATTTATAACTGTCACTTTCTATAAGGAAATTCTCTGATAGAATTCTTTGTGGTATTTAAAATATTTATACTTGTCAGTTTTAATCTTTCCACCTTTTGTATTTCATGAAATGAGGAAGAAGGTAATTTTTTATTATTGTGATTTATTTCCTTCTAATTAAAGGATTTGTTAACTTTCAGTCTCACAGTGTTCAAACTGAAGATTTCTTGGTAAAGGCTACAACTAGTTTCACTCATAGGTACATCTGTTTACTGTGAATAACTTTGACACAGAAACTTGGCTGCATAGGAAAATGTCTAAATTTTCTTTTAATGCAAAGAACATTATTTCTCAAAGTTTTTTAGAAAAGATGTCATTCTTTTTTTCTTGAAACTAGTTCATTAAATCTGTAAAAATACAGAAAAGAACATTGCCACTGTCTGTCTCCAAAAATACCATTTGTCCACCTTGTGTGAGTTGCAGATCAATAACCTTTGCTGTTAAATGCAAGCAGCAGTTTTATCTAGTTGTCTAGGCTAGAAATTTCTAGGAAGCAATTTATCTCAACTATCTTAATACAATCAATGGATCTCCTACTGGAATTACCCCTCTCCTTTCTGTGGACTGGGGAAAAAAAGGCTAATCCAGTCACCTAGGTTTTCAGTTGTATGAACTAAGTGGAAATAACTCCTACTCGATACACTTCATGATGAGAGAGGGAAGAAGAAAAAATCATCATGGGGAATGTGGTTGCTTTAATAATTCTGCTGAGGATGTCATAGTGCCTGTGATCCATGAGTATCACAGGCTGTCTCCATGAACAAGAAATGAACTGAGGAAGGTTTTTCAGGAGGACTAATGCAATTATACAAAGGACACTGTGCACTAATAAAAAGAGGTTTTTATTCTACATGTACAAACATTTTTCATTTATCTAAGACAGTGATAATGAAAAAGAGATTTGCGGTTAAGCAAAAATGTCATTTACACCCACATTAAATCTCCCTCATATTTCTACAGCAATGTAAAGGCTCTTAGTGCAAATGAGAAGTAGGCTCCCAAGAGCTTTTCATCTGATGATTGTGAAATGATTCATGCTGCACTGCTACTGCTGCCATTAATGATGAGAAGACAGAATGAACTGTGGGAGATTGACAGTTTTGTAAATCAGGACATAAATACTGAGCGGTGGGCACCTGAAAACTCAGGTGAGTGCATGACAACCCAAAGCAGCAGAAGACATCAGTGATGATATAGCATGAGCAGGCCATATTTAGACCTGCCAGCACTCCTCAGAAGCCCTGTACCAGACTGATCAACTATGGAAAAACGACAGGAAATTCTTTCCTAATAAATGAGATGCAGAATCAAATCATGCTGGCCTTTCTGGAATTTTTTAAAAAGTATTTATATCTTTGGAAGTGTATGTTTTGCATGTGAGATTTGAAGCATTGTCAGTCTTACATGTTAAGTTGTGTAAAGACTGTGTTGCATTAAGTGTTTAGTCTGAAATTTTCCACACCATGAAGCTTGGAGCAAAGAAAGATATAATGTGACAGTTAAAATAAGAGAAGAGGATGGGGCAGAGGTAGAGGTAGAAGGCATGAGACAAAGCCTGGACAAGAAAATTTTGTGGAGGGACAGAGAAGATTTAAACAGGATGCCCACATCCTGGGAGTTGTATATCTTTGAGTGATACTAAGTTACTTGCTTTTTATTTCTCTATAATTAGGTGCCTGGTCTATATCTATGTGAGTATCTTTATGGAAGAAACTACAAAATTACCTTCTACCTGTATGAAAACACCATATACTTACACTTATTTTATTTCTAAAGCTCTAAAATCCACTAGTTTACCTGAGAAACCTCAATATTAGATGTATGAGTGCAAAGATGGACTGATAATATAATTTTGAGATGGTTTCATCCATGATTGCATTCCATAGCTGCTGCTGTAGAAATGGGAGATCTCCTTGGGCTGAAGGATTCTGTCATTCTTCATCTTAACATTAGTTTTCCTCAGAAGGCAGGAAGGGAGGGAGAGAGAAAGGGAGGAAGGGAGGAAGGGAGGAAGGAAGGAAGGAAGGAAGGAAGGAAGGAAGGAAGGAAGGAAGGAAGGAAGGAAGGAAGGAAGGCTACTTTATCGAAAGATTTTTTTTCTGTATATTTTTGTTGTTGTTTAGTTGTTGCTTGTTTTGGTTCTTTGTTTGCTTGCTTGGTTTTTTTGTTTGTTTTTTTTGAGTTGTGTTTTTTAAAATTTCTCCAGGCGTCCTAGAAGCTATACGAATAGCTAACAGCTGTTCTGTTTGAAACAGAACTATACCTCCACCAAAGTGATTAGGAAAGAGATGGAGTTCTTGGAATTCAGATGCAATAGACATTTAATCTGTAAAAATAAAACCAAGGAAATTTGATTGTCATACACCTTTAATAATGCAGAGATAAGATGAGCCTAAAGTGTTTTAAAAAATGAGTCTTTTTCTGGACCTTCAGATTAAAAAATTCAGCCAATCTGAAAGCTTGAAGCACATTAACTGAAATGTATTCCTGCATACTCATCCAAACAAGAGGTAGCTGTTGGCAAGGAGCTATACTAATTTTCTGAGCTTGGTTTAGAGGAAGAAATAGAGTTTATCAGAGCATAAGCATTAGGCCTTCCCAGTAATTATTGAATATTTGTGAATGGCTCTCTGTATCTTCCTCTATAGGAGGTTATATGTGTTGTATAAAATAACCAAGCAGCACAAACAGATACCTCATTTTCCCATATCCCACATGGTATAATAAAAAGAGGCCTTTGTAATCAATCTTTTTCACCAACTTCAAGAATATTTAATTTTGAGTGCAAAATGGAATAGCTCTTGCTGGGCAGCCTGGCAATAATTCACAGAAGACAGTACACTGCATTGGACTCTGGTCCACTTTACTCATTCAAGGAAGGGCAGCCTTGTCTTGTGTTGAAGGAAGGAGAGCAGAAATATACAGATGAGCTCTCTATGCCTCAGATCAATGCTCTAATTCTGTCTCAGGTGAGAAAGCTTCCCTGATTATTATGGTCTACACCTGTGTGGAAAGATGGCTGGGATAAAATTAGAAGAAACTCAGAAGTTTTATTCCCATCCTAACAGAGGTTATAATGGTATGGAAATTATGGGGTAAAATACAGTTTCTACTCCCTGGATGGAATGTGGTTGGCATCCTTGAACCCTATTCCATGGTGATTCCTCACACCCACAGTCTGCAGCCACAGCACCTGCTAAGGGGGATGGAAGGGAGGGTGGAGCAGAGTGGAGAACCCATGGCCAGGCTCAGTGGAAATCCTTGCAGGGAGGGGAACTCCATGGTACTGGGCAGCTGAGAAACTGCATAACACCTGTCAGCCAGGGGAGAGAGGGGATTCTGTCCTGCTGCTGAGCCAGCAACTGAGCTGAAATCACTCTCCTCAGATTAACTTGGGTCATTACAGCCTAACTGTAATGCTAACCCACACCTCCATCCCAAAGTTACCCCACTGCAGGGTACAGACACCCCTCACCTGGCATGTGCTCTACTTTTTTTTTAGTGTATCTTTAAAAATGAAGTGACAGAATTTTGCACCAGTCTGTAACACAGGTATGTGTGAGTAGAGTCACTCAGGCTCCACCTAAACACAAAGAAACACTATAAATATAATTTGAGAATGAGGGAAAATTTAGGGAAGGCTCCATAGCAACTGCATGTATCTGCTGACTGTCTTCTCCCATAGGGATCCCCGTTGAGTAAGAACCATAGTCTATCCACTCTTAAAAGTGAAAATACTTTTATTTGGATTAGGTCTTGTCTGTATATGTCTTCAAATAAGTTTTTCAAATAGTCAGATACTATCACTGACTATCCTCAAGCCTTAACCTGTCACTATTTTATATTAATAAAGGATGTTATCCCATAAATTGTGGGTTCTTCATGGGCAATGGAAGTTGCTGGCAGCAGGGAAGATACTCAAATAAAGAGGAAGACCCACTGAAGGGTCTCCCTTATGCTATTGGTGTATTTCCCTGAATAAGTCAGTTGAACCTCCCACTGATCCAGCAGGGCTGCTCAGGGAAGGGTCCCCCTAAAGGGATGCTCACAGACTGATTGGGTACAAGAGTCTCAATTTTCCTGGGGTGCTGGCTGACAAAGTGAATACTATGGATTGAGTAAATCTTCCTTTTTTCTTGAAACAGTCTATCTTTCCTCTTTTTGAGAGAGAGGAAAAGAAGACTGATTCTCCTGTGCCATTATGAGGATCATATCTGAATTAGTGAAGTACAGAGATTATTTTCTTGCCAGAGAACCTGAGTATGATCAGATCCCTACTTATAATTCCCATCTCTTTTTCATGAATATTTTTCCTGGTTTTTTTTTTTTTTTTTTTTTTTTTTTTTTAAATTTAATTTTTTTTCCCCTGCAACCTCATTTAGTTAGTTTCCAAAGAGCTATTCCACAATGGTGGAATAGGTGTGGGGCACCTTCTTGTCTGCAACAGTAAAACCCCAGTGATAAACCATTATGCTCTGCACATTAATGCATTAAATGTCTCAAAGCATGTAGTCATAAATTGTTCACCCAAGATTACAAGCAAAGTTGACAGTAGAGTGGAAAACCCACTGAACCTAATCATTAGCCTAACATTCTTTTCTTGTTATATGAATAAAAAAGCAAATTCATTATGTTAAACGTCCTGCTAAAATGTCCAGAACCCATTAAGTGCTATTTTCAAATAGCAGAATACATGCTCTTATGTTACAAAACAAATACATTTCAGTAATTTTCTCTTGCAAGAAAGAGTTCTGGTCTACTCCAGTCTCTACACCCAATTAGTGATCTGATCCACATCTACTGAAGCAAATGACAATGTTTTGATTTGAGGCCAGCAGTTCATGATCAAACCATAAAAGCTATATTGTGCCCTGAGTGTTAAGTAAGAACAAATCTTCCCTTGTTTCTTTCTCACTGAAAAGTTCCTGTTCTCTGGAATAAGACTCTACTCTTGGTTGGTTGCCATGGTTCTCTTTCCTTGGCAAAGCTGTCGTCTTGTTACTAAACAGAAACAAAGGGATGATTACCTATTTCTCCCAGCTCTAGACACTGATAGCTCAATTAAGGTATAGACTAACATCTTACTGCTAGGAGGTGTGCTGAAGTGAGTATGTATATAACAAAACCGAGCTTTTGAATTCTTTGCTGTGAGTACCCTACAAGTATAGAATCTTTCTGTATAAGCAATACATAGAAAGGTTCCTTGAACCTGGTTTTCAATTAAAAAAAAAAGAAAAACAACAAAAAACTCCCCCATCCATAAAATAAGATGGGAGTTATCCCTAAGGTTCTGCAGGCTTCTCCTCAAAAGCAGAGTTGAAGTACCCCCGTGCAGAGATTCAATAGTGTAAACAAGGTTTGTGGAATTGTTTTTGAGTATGCAGCAGGCAAATTATACACAGTAAACATAATGCATAATGATATAAAATCTAGTATAAAAAATAACAAGTCTGAACTAATGTTTAAATACTCAGACACTTTATTTCATATAATCCATTGCCAGAAGCTGAATTGAAAGGCAAAATATAGCCCACATAAATGTGACTTTCACAAATAAGCTGAATACAATCAATGCTGTTCCAAGGGCTAAGAGATTCACTTAACTTGGCTAGGCTTTAGAAAAGAGTTGTGATTAGTTATTTTCAGTAAAATTGGAACACTGAGTTATCATATGTTTCCTATTCCAATTAGATAAGTTTTTTTCTGCTCAAATTTCAGTGGGATTCTTGTGGAATTATATGTGACATCTGAATTAATACTGGAACAGTTCATCATGATTAATGCCATTACAACAAATGCTAAAGGGATTAATAAGGATTTCCTACTTGTTGCAAAGTGTAGAAGCCCTAGGGGCTCTGCCATCGAAGAACACTGGGGTGGCCTCATCTTGTCAGATCTTCTGGATCAGAGATATTAAATAGAAACATCTGTAAACTGTTACAAGATTTATATTCCTCCTTACTGGTATAAATGACATTACTAACTCTACTGTACTTTAAGGGCCCATTTAATTTAGCACTTTCTTCAGAAAGTACTTAATAGGAAATAATTATTGAATTAATTATGATATTATTAGTACATTATTAATTTATAAGCTCATCACCACCTTTAAACTCTTCTCCCAGTTGCCTTGTAGAGGCAAAACCAAAACATTTTATGTATCATTAAAGTGGAAATTCCAGCAGTCTTAATGCTCTGGTCTCGTCATGTAGCACTCTGCAGATGTGTCAAGAGTTAAGTTTGCTGCCATTTGATTTGTGCCTTCCTTCCAGTTGTCTCTTATAAATGGGGACCAAATATCCAAGACCCAAATCTCTCACACCTAATATTGTCTGGCTTTGACATTGCAGCTATTTGAGATAAAGGCTACTGAAATATTACACTGATTGAAAGAAACTCCATATAGCTAAGCTTTGTAAGTAGTTATAATTCTTATACTGGCAGAGGTTCAAAGTGACATCATAATTGTATAAGTAACTGTTTAGGAAATACCTAAACCACACAGAAAAAGTGCCCTTAGAATTTGATAAGATTTGTGAGAAAATCTATAAGCCCTTTTTTGAGAGAATAATGTACTCATTCATGTGTGTCCATGGGCAAGGCTGAACATTAGGCTCAGCTTTTAAATTATTCTTATGTGTTTTAGGAGGGTCTGCTCTATACAGTTGTGAATGTAACATGACTGTAAAGGATCTTCTTAGCAGGTAAGAAGGACTCCTGAGTCTTTCTCTCCAGTGTATAGTCATGAAGAAATTAATACCAGCTGTCTTGCATGAACAAGTAAGTATCTTCAGAGGACAGTAAATGTTATAAACTTAAAAGTTTCTTGAAGTAAATAACTCCTTGAACACTTATTTTTTTCATCACTGATGACAGACAGAACCTAGAGGACTTTCCTAGGCTACTGACTTAGAGGTGGTATTCTACAGAAGGTATAAAAGTACTGACACCAGAACTGCCTCAGGATATATGAAAAAAACTGGAAATCAGGGAAGATATTCTAGGACATTTAACCATTCATCCTTTTGCAGCTGAAGCCCATCCTTGAATTTTAGATGCCTACATTGTGATGGTGTGGATCCAATCCTGTTTTATAAATTATATGTAAAAAAAAATATTAGCGCTCTCAAACAGGTTAAAAGAGTTTCCTTATTTCAAGCCTTTATGCCCTGCTTCAGGCACTTGTACAATGACACAACTAATTCTGATGAGGGGTATTTCCAAATTTCTTGGGTTTTTAAAATCAGTAATCTTCCTAAAAACCTTGAAATAGGACTCTTCTAATTAAAAGCTAGTATTTAATATGAGTATAAAGATAGCATGTGAGAAAGTTCTGGAATCCCAGTGGGAAAACTTGAACATCCAACCACATGAAGACAAAATGGATCAAAATAAGTTCTCTCTTACCATGGAAAACAGCTCAATTGACCTCTCTAAATGAAGCTTTCCTGTGCTGCATTTCTGTGTTTCTGTTGCCCTACACCTAGCCACTTGAAGATCTAAATCAAGTTTTATGTTTTTAAGATAAATTTATAGTGGAGACAGTGACGATGCTTTTACCATATAGAAATAGCAGCTTGTTGCAGTATCCTATCAATCCCAGTGTGATATTACAGTTTGTACAGCAGCTCCACACAGAACAGATGTAAATGGTAAATCTAGTGGCCTAAACTGTTCATTCTTCCTAGGAAAGTACACTTGAGATGACACAATAAATCCCTTCACAGTCCTGGGAGCCAAGAAATGAAAATTATGACATATGAAGAACAAATATGGCCTTTACAGCGTTGTAAATGCATCATAAATTATACGGATTTTAGTATGTGGTTGTCTAAGACTATAAAAAGTATTTTATTCTACAGGTGTGAATGATGTCTGACATTTTGTTACCTCACTATTTGTGTGTAAATAAAATAACTCACAAGTGAAATCAGATTTTTAAGACCTAATGGACCATTCTCTACATCACAGAAGCTTTTGAATAGTGTTCAACTTCAAAATAAAGAAACAAAGCCACTTGTCTTATTTGTGGACTGATCAGCACAAGGGTTGACAGTGTATGAGCTACAATAAGAGCTGGAAGTCTGCATCAAATCATACAGAGGGTAAGATGGGCAGCAAAGCTCATACAGGGAAGGAGGATAAACTAGATTTGAAACATAGCTGAAGGGTTGTTCTGGGGGATCTGTAAAAAGATTTCAGAACCAGCCCATAAAAACACAAGGTACCAGCCCAGTTCAGTTTTCAAGGACAGTGGGGGGTACTATTTGGTTTAGTACCCTCTACAGTGGGAATATAGCACTAAGAGTTGGTAGCTAGTTCAGCTATCAAGAGACTGGATTCTCTGTACTTGAATAGCAGAAAATGGGCATTGTGAAAGAAAGGAAGAGTGTAAGGAGGCAGGAATAGGGTCAGCAGTTCAGGAGGTTATAAGGTAACTGTGACTCAGATGCCACAACACCTAATTCTACCTGTTTATGTGACCTTGTGATAAAAGTTTGCTTTAATGTTTGGAGTCAGCATGTTGGTACATGCTAACACATATTTTCTGTTACATGAGAAATGTTCCATCATCAAAAAGCAGAAATGTCATAATAAGCATTAGTGTAGAACCTTATTTTAAAATATTTTAAAATATTTTAAAATCCATTATGACAACTATCATGCATGCAACTAAATTATCAACCTTCCTGGTTCTGATCTCATGTATGCACTGAGAAACTACACAAATAGTTTTACTTGATAAACTAAAGGACATTCAGCTGGTGACAGCAATGTTAATTTAAAATATATTCTGCATATTGCAGTAGCAATTTCAAAATCTTCTTAATATTACAAATTACCTTCCCTGTTCAAATCTTTAATCTCTGCTTCCCAGAGGGAGAAACCACCACCCTTTCTGGGTCAATGGAAGTATAAGCTGGTTGTTGCTTCCAGCAGCAGCAGTAATGTGTACAGCAATATAGCAGTGTCTTACTGGAATAATGCTGATTAGTGTGGCACCCAAACCTGTGGATGCACAGGCAGAGCCCAGAGACAAACTGACCCTCAGGAACTAAAATATGAGAGAGTAGCTTGCCGGTATGAATAAAATACAACTTTTTTTTTTTTTTTTTTAATTGTTAAATAAAAGCTTGGTGATGCAAAGAAGTAAATAAAGAAGTTTTATGGACTGAAAATGAGTGTTCCTAAATAAGTGAACCATTACATTTCAGTGGATGACTGCCTTTCCAGAAAAAAAAATGCAAAAAAATTTCTGGAAGATAGCTTAATAGTAACTTGATATTTTTCCTCCCCTGAAATGTATGTTGGGTGTTTCTCTAAATGTTCATTTGGTGACTTAGTTCCAAAAGAAAGACACACCACACCACCAGCACAAATATTAATCCTGTTCAGTGTTCAGAGACTGAGCAGTGAATACATTCACATCTGTGGCTCAAGTTGTTCATGGAGACAGGTCAGAAAATGTTTATTGAGCTATTAGCACTTGCTCTAAGTTCAGATTAATTCAACAAGATGGATATTGCACTGAGGGACTTTATTCTCCTAAAACACCATTGAGACCAAAGGCAAATGAGGAGGAAGAATAGCATAAGGGGAGATGCTGAATGGCCATAACACTCAGGTTGGAGAGAGGAAGAGGAAAGGAACTGAAGCAGAAAATTAAATGGTCTGGTACTGACTTTGAATAACAGCTGTGGGTCACCCTGAATCTTACTGTACTGGAAATGCACACAAAGTCACACCCCCAGCTGTGATCATTTTTGTTAAGGTGCCAGCCATTTTCTCTGCATCTGTCTTTCCTTACATAAATACACTCCTTAGGTTGGCAAGAAACAACTAACCACTTAAAAGACTATTCCATAATAAAATTACCTTCCAGATATTTTGGAAAATTTGGATATTTCCTTCTCCTTTCATTAAATCCTGCACAGTTGGTCCTCCTGTGAGTTCTTCACTCATCAGAATCTAATTATTATTGCCTTCCATTCAGGTTTGGCTGCCTGGGTCTAGCTATCAGAGGTTGTCTCATGGGAAATCAGACTTGCTGAGATATTTGTTAGCACTGCCAGTTACCTCTCTAGTGGGAGGCACTTTTTTTTTTGCTTTCATTAACTCTTTTTCTCTTTTCGTGCTGACCACTCTTTCAAACCCACAATCACTCTATACCCACAGTGAGCTGAGGCAGCAAAACACAGAAGCAATGGATTTTGAACTATAAAAATTATAGCTAGAAGAGATCAATTAGATTATCCTACTAGCACTGCAAGATTATATCACACTCTATGTAGTTTTCTACTGTTTTATTCCACCTAATTTTAAAACTTTGAGGGACAAGGCTTCTGTACTTCCTTTAGAAGACTTTTCCACAGTTTAATATAGTTTATGTTGATAGGAGGATATTTTGTTTTCTTTTTCATCTATATATCCCTCTGCATAATGCATTTCCATGACCCTTAAGTTACCTTCTTTTGGAAATATTTGAAATCAAACATTCTTTCCTGATGGTGTCTCGGCTATATGGGTTTTGTTGTTCCGAATGAAATAAGAGATTGCTAAGGAACGTGTAAAACATATAAAAACTTTCTATTCTCTCACATGTACCTGTTGAAAAGCTTCTTTTCCACTCAAACTACCCTTATCAAAGAAAATGTGAGGATTCTTGTATCTAGAAAATATTTAAAAAAAATAAAAGGTAGATTATTTCTGTCTAAAATGGCCTTTCCTAGAGAATACAAGCTTACTACATCCAGCACTTTCTTTCTTTGTCTTTTTCTCACTTCTTATTGTCACCATGTCTGCTGCATCCCTGATCTGTCCTTGACAAAATTACCACCTCAGCCAACTTAAATGTCTTAAGTTCCTCAGCCAACTTAAATGTCTTCTTCACCCTCATCTTTTTCTCAGTCTGCTATCATTGACAGAGATTTCCAGTCTAGAATATACTTCACTTCAGCTTTGACACCCTGGTGTCTGAGGTCTTTTGTTACAGTGCAACTAGTGCTAGTAATTGTATCTCCTCCTTTCCCATATTTCACTGCATTTCATTAAAACTCCTTTTTTCATACCCAACAAAATCACATGGATCCAAGTATTGATAATGTCTTTCTGGCTCTCCTACTCCACATCCAGCTCCCTGCATGAACACTTGTACTTCACAGCTCTCTTGTGCACTTTCAATTCTTCTCCATATCACAACTATTTTTTTCCCCTGTTCTCTAATGCTGGTAGTCTGTGTTGTGTACTTTTTCTCACATCATGATCTTGGACTACTCTGCTCTCTCTTCATGTTTGCTAGCAAAGGCCTGTGTCCCAGCAGTCTTCTCTTAATTACTGCAACTACTATGCTCCTGGAGCTCTGTTCAGTTTTTTCAAGGCTTCTACAGTACCAATTCACCTTGCCTTAGAAAACATTTATCATGCACATGTGTTAATCTTAAACTCCTTGTGCAGCTCCCAGCCCTCGCCCATGAGGTTCTGTCCACATCTCATCATGTACTTCCAGATTTTATTTGAATTTCATCCTTGGAAAACCAACTTCATTCTTGCTCTTGTTTCTTAATTAACCACTGCACACACACTTCAAAAAACATTTCATAGAATCATCACAAAATCATAGAATGGCTTGGGTTGGAAGGGGCCCCAAAGATCAGTTCTCACCTCCTTGCCAAGGACACCTTTATTAAACTATGCTGCTCAGAGGCCCATCTGAGCTGGCCTGGAACACTGCAAGGGATGGGGCATGCACAACATGGCAAAGAATTCCTTCCTAATATCTACTCTACAGCTACTCTCTCTCTCAGTTTAAAGGCATCCCTCCTTGCCCTATCACTACATCCCCTGTAAAAAGCCTCTCTCCATCTTTCTCGTAGGCTCCCATCAGGTACTGGAAGGCTGCAGATAGGTCATCCTGAAGCTTTCTCTTTTTCTTCTCCACTCCTTCTCAGCAGGGATGGTCTCAATCTGTTCATCCCCCAGCCTGTGCTGACCTGGGGATAGCACTGACCCAGTTGCAGCACCTTTAATTTGGCCTTGTTAAACTTTGTGATATTCCCATGTTTCCACTCCTTGAACTCCTCCAGGTCCCTCCTGGAGGCATCCTGTCCTTCAGGTGTGCCAGCAGCACCACTCAGCTCTCCTGTGTTTGACCAGGGTTTTGGTTAATCTTTCCTAAGCAATTTGCCATGCCCAGTGTCCAACTTACACCTGGTTTCAGCTCACAAATACAGGCATAGGTGTCACCATGTATGCATTAGCAGGGCATCAATATTACAGAAAGACCAAATAGAAGAGTCTGAAAAGAATTTGTTAAGAACAACAACGAGTCAGGTAGAAGCTACTCAGAAAACGAATTTCAGAAAATATTTGAAGGAAGTGAAATGAGAAAATGCTTTATTTTCTAAAAAAGAGCAAGAAATGTACAATTTCTGCTGCATAAATATCACTACTAGTGTTTTGTGTGTAATAAAATGTACAAGAAAGAAGGAAAGTCTTTTCTATATGTTTCTATGTCAAGCCTCTAAAAAAAGTAATTTCTTACTACTTTACCTCTTTTGTGGGTTTCAAAAGCAAAAGCAGGCCTCAACTTGGTAAATCAAGCAAACTGTAAAGAATGTTCCTATGTTCTACTGAAGAGTTTGACTGAAACATGCTTAATTAAATCACTATTACATTTTTTTCATGTAAAATACTGCAATGTTTACTTTCATTTCAAAATACTAAACCAAGACAAATAAATTAATGAAAACTTCATCAGCTGTTTTCATATTTTCTAGGCAACAAGTTTTGTCTTTGGAGAAAAAAAATAGTTTTAATCAAAACCACTTTCAGTTATGTCTAAACCTGATATCTTTCTATCCAGGGGAACCAGAAAGTGCTTTGTACTGAATTTAATGTCATGAAAACACTGCTACAGTTTATGTTACTTAAATATTATTCACAGAAATATTATCTTTTAATTTTAATTTTTTATTCCCATGGGACAGATAAGGAACTGGAAAGAATAAAAATTAGAAAGGTTTCAGAGACAGGCATTCTTTGTCATTTGTCACTGTCAAAATCCATCAGTAATATGGTATCATGAGAGGGAACTGTTGAAAGACTAAGAATTTTACTAGAACATTTAAACATGATATTAAAGTGAGATTTGAAGCAATGCCCCTAAAGAAAACTAACACTTACTTTGTTAGCTGCTGTGAAGCAAGAAAATGCAGACAGGAAGCCACCACTTATCTTCTTTTTGTTCCCAGGGGCTCCTTATGCTAACCTGCCTGACTTTTTAAAATTTCCAGCTTGCTTGATAATATTACAGGCTTGGGAACATTTCACTGGACTGAGGAGCAGGACAGTAGGAGCTCCTTCTCCTCCCTGACCTGTGGCAGGAACAGAAATTGCTGCTGATTCCCTCCTGGCCCTTCTCAGAGCACGGGTATGTCTTCACAGGCCAGAAAATCAGCTAAGAAATGGTGGAGAGGACAGAATAGAAAAGGAAAAAAGAATGGGGCAGAAAAAGATTTTAATATCAGCAGTTTTTCATAGGCAGACATTATAGTTAGTTATCCAACCAACCTTCTCCTCCTGTTTCTCAAATACTCAGTCATGAAGGCAGAACCTAATAGAGTCTTTGAACTAATTCAGTTTCTGCAATTTAACATGGCTCATTGACTCGTGCCTGTGGAATTCCTGAGTGGTCTCTCATCCCAGTGCTAAACTGGCCCTTGAGTACTTAACTTCAAGACAAGATCAGGTGCACTCAGATGGGATGACTGAATTTGCAACAGTCCCCTGTATTTCTGCCTTTAAAATTGGTTGTGAAAAGGCTAAAGATTCACAACATCATGAGGACAGAGGTTCCTCATCAGCAGGATAATGAGCACATTTCCAAGAGCTCTGGAAAATATCGTGCTTCATAGTTGATTGGTTAAGCATTAAAATACCATGGAGAGATAGCTGATTAAATGTTATTTTCCTTAAATAATGAAAATATGATCATGAAGAGGCATGAGAAAATGA
Source organism: Oenanthe melanoleuca (assembly GCF_029582105.1). NCBI lineage: Eukaryota > Metazoa > Chordata > Aves > Passeriformes > Muscicapidae > Oenanthe > Oenanthe melanoleuca. Next base: position 35,420,182 of record NC_079336.1, read on the forward strand.
ACTATCCAAGGCCACACCAAGAATCCATGCCACAGCTCAGGGCATCTTCACCTTTGCTGCTGAGGCTGAGAGTCAGGTCGTATTTGGCTAATTAGTGTTTTCCAGCTCCAGAGGACATGAAGTTTAGTGATAAATGACCAATATTTTAAGCAGATATATGAGATTATGATATGTCTAGATACACCGTAGAGTGTGAGAACCCTGGAGGTTCTGAATACCTTCAGGCACCACAGAAGTAATATGAGGTATGAGGTTTTATTATTATTGTACATTATTACATCCATTCTGTGTTCCTTTCAGTTTTCCAGCAGAACAGTACTTATGGTGAAACAAAATTATTTGATTTGTCTTTTTGTCCACTATATTTTTGACGCTTTCCAACTTTAAAAGTAAAAGTAGCAGACAAGCTTGCCATTTATCCCAACTGATCTGCCTCTCCTTAACAGTTTTGTGCTGCCATGTGTCCAATCAATGGCACCATAATTACATTTCATAACAAACAGAAGTGCCAACTGCACCCTGACTTATTTGCATTTTATGGCAGCTGGGCAGAGTGGTGGTGTTTTCAGATATGCCCTCTTCAGTTACCTTCTTTCACCAGCACACTAAACAGTATGCAAATTAGCAAATAATTTCAGTGCTGCTAGACAATTTGCATTACAAGATTAATGATCAAACTGGAGTACCTTTTTCCAATAGCAGGGGAGGATCAATCAAGGTCAAAAACTTTAAGAGAGCAGGCAAAATAAAGAATAGAGAAGGTAACCATGTCTTTGCTGTTATCAGCAGGGAGGATGTTTGGTAACTGGCCAAGCGATTCAGTTTCAGTGTCAATATTTTTCAGCTTGTATAAAGCAATTTGTTGAAGGTTTCAAACTTCCTTTATTCAGTGGTAATGGGAAATTCATTGACTGCTGGCCTTTTTGAAAAGTTGGTGCTGACCAATGAGAAAATATTCCCAACATCCCACAAAAGGCTGAGCTGGTGTAATCAGAACTGCAAGTCTTTGCACAGCTGAGTGAGAAAACAGCCCCATGATGGTTCAGATTTGGGAGATTGTTTGGTCACAAGGCCCAGAGGATTTGATTCCTTGACTGCAAACATTTCACTTATGGAATCTCAATCCTTTAAGTAAATAGTGGACACCTAACTGGGCAATGCTTTCGAAGTCATATTCCACCAAATGCAATTAATTCAGTTGCTGTTTAGTTCCCTTCTATAGAACCTTTATTTCTGGCGTGTTTCTGGTAGCTCTTTTGACTGCTCAGTCCAGATTAAAAGTCTGTGATAAACTAAGGAATTTGCTGATTTAAATGATTACTGGACTGGACTTTGTTTGTTGCTTTTGCTGTCACAATATTTTTCTTTGTAAAACACTATTAGATAGTTGAATTTTCTTTCATTCTTTCCCTTTCTTTTTCCTTTTCTCCTTCACTTTCCATTCTTTCTTTTTTTCTTTTTTCTTTTTTTTCTTTTTTTCTTCTTTCTTTTTTTCTCCTTTTTATCTTTTTCCCCTGTTCCTGTTCCCCTTCCTCTTCCTCCTCTTCATCCTCCTCTTTTTCCCCTTCCCCTTCCCCTTCCCTTTCTCCTCTACCCTTTTTCCCTACCTCTCCCCGTTCTTTTAAAGATCACAGACATTAACTTTTAGCTATTTACTCAATCAGGTTTCTAATTTTCCAGCAAGAACTAACAAGGAATCTGTTCTCACAAGGTATTAACACAGATCAACAGCAGCAGAATGAAATGAACACCACCCGGATGAAATGAACTCAGTAACTCCTGTGTCAATAGATATTTGTTCTTCCAGAGATTTTGTTTAATTCTCAGTCTGGAACCTTTTGTACTGATTGCATAAGCTTCTAAACAACTAAATGAAATGTTTCTCATCATCTTCAATATAACTGATGTCTTCTTTTACCTTTACTCATTATTTTTTTAGTATATTCATTAATCAGCATTCATTATTTATATTCACCGTGGGAAGCTGCCGCTTATAGTTTCCTTTCAACATCCTCTCAGTTTGAGGGTTTTTATTTCTGAGACTTTATCTACCAGGCTTTAGCTAGCATAGAGTCATGGAAACTGTTATTCACTCTTGATTCTAATATATCTCATTTCTATTTTGCATTTGCAATATTTTCTACATTGCAGCAAAGACTGCTATGTTAAAGTGCTATGTTTGCAGTCCTGTCAGAATTATCTCTCTCTATATGGAGAACTTTATTTTCTTTTTCTTTAACAAAATTTGTCCATTGCTCCACTATTTTTAAGTGTCCCTAGAGATACTCTATAGAAGACTCTCAGAATTTATATTTTTTAGAGGATATCTCTGTTTTTTGGAAGAGGCCTAAGTGAGCTGCCATTTGATATGATGTTCATAATATTAAGCTCCATATTTAATGGATCTTGCCAAAGCTGGAGAAAGGATGGTGCCAAAGGAAACAGACAGCTCTTTGTGAAGGAAACACGAGGCAGCTGTTTGAGATGCGGGACAGATATCCATGCTGGTAGGGATGGAAAGCACTGAGGGTTATCAGTATCAAATTGCAAAATCAATATCCTCTTAACACCAGCTTCATGGGAATGACACCAAATGGTTCTTGATTTCTTAGCATCGTTTAAATATCGCTCAGTTGAAATGTCATGGGAGGCACATGATGGATGCAGACTGTGCTGAACGGTCCGGTCCTGTGTTTGGTTGCCTTGGTGACAGCAATAAAGCCATTCTTCTGTAAGTGAGGAGGGTGGAACAGACAAAAAGAAGTGGGAGAGCTGAAGAAACAAAAGACTGGATTGGGCTACTCAAGACCATCTGCATGCATAGACAAAATACACATTTGTTCAGGGAATTAGACAGCTGGAGATAGCTGGGCAGTCATAGCCATCATCTTCCCTTTGCCAAATTCCTATGGCACCCTTCTGGGGTGAAGTGATAAAGATAGAGAAAAACTAGCAGTACTTCATGTTTATACTCACATACCCACACCTTCAGCATGCCAGAGAGCACTAGAAACACTGCATCTCTGAATTTTCCTCTCTGTGTGCAAGTTTTTCCACAGACAGACCTTTTTAGGCACTGAAGATAAAATTAAGTTTTACCAAGGCTTTGAGAAGTCTTCAGCGACTTCTGGTGATGTGTGTTTCCTTTAAGAGACTGAATTTGATTGGAAAATCAGGAAGAAAACTAAGATTAATTCAATGAGGCAAATTGGACAGAGAATAAGCAGGTTGGTGAAGATCAATGGAAAATTGAGGTAGATTTGTCAAGAAGTCTATAATGTTAATCAAGGTAGGTAAGCCACATTTTTTTATAAATGACTTACTGATTTTATTTTATTTGCAAGTACTTACCTAATTTCTGGCATCTGATTTGCAGGAATGATGAGCACTCTGTGCATAGATGATACCAACAAGGGTGTGTACAGAGCTTATAAATGTGAAGCAATGTTAAGTCCTTGAACGAAATAATTTGCCTAGTGACTTAAATTGGCCACTTCATATCTATGGATACTGTGGACTTTAATCTCTCCCAGCATAGTATCTCTGCTGTGAATAGAGGAAGTGTTTCAAAAGGGTGCTGTGAAAATGACTGCATTATAGAGATGAGTTACACAGAAAAACCCACGAGGAAATTAATAACTCTGTCTTCTGAGCAGTGCTATAATTGTGTGCAATAAATAAGGCCTAGAGCTGCACAGTGAAGAATAAGGAGAAAACAAAATACTGAACTGCTGCTCATTAAATGAGCACTGTTTTATCTGCACACTGAATGAAGTAGAGATCCTCTGGGGAAAAAAATGTGACTGTGTAATTAAAAAATATAACATCATGTATTCACATGAGGGAGACAGATTAAGGCAACTCGAATTCTGACATTTTCTTATTTTGAGTGCTTTCTATGCAGATTGTTTTTCAGACCAAGGAAACCAAAGCTTTAGACTGGTTTTATGCCATCAGATATTCTCTACAGGGACTCTTTGATCAATCCAGCCAAACCTGGCAAATTATCAAGGATGTTAAAGGAGACATTCAGTTAGAGGTCAACTATATAAATATAAGTGTGTTAGGATAGCTAACAGAGAGTAGATGTCTAAACTCCTGGTACAGTTGGTGGAGACCTACTCTCAATTCAATTGCCTGCACAACTGTTCAGTGACTTTTGGTATAAATTTATATACACCCAATTTGGTTTCCTCCTGCCACTGAAGAATCTTCTCTCCTAGGTCCTATGTCCCGTTTGCCTAACCCATGTGGTGACCAAGTGTTTCTTTAATAGTGGTGGACTCCTGACCACAGAATTTTGATCTGAGGCACTTCATTTAACAAAGTCCAGGGAGAGGATTGGTGTCCCCAGATGCAAATATCTCAGCTGAATCATTCACTAGGCCCAGCTGACTAGTTAGACAAGATCTCCATTGAATAAAATTGAAGCTGAGAGAAAGCATATTTCCTTAGATACCTAAAAATGAATATCTGAATTTAGATGTCTTTTTATGACACTAAAACATGTGTTAGGTACCTGAAAAAATGTTATGTTCTTTTGTTGTGCCTCCCTGTGGGAATGACAGAGTGAGCTCAGTCATTATCCATTATAACTCAGCAAATCCCTTGTCAGTTGGCATGTATACATTAGCTGATCATTTGGGATACACATAGCACCTGATTAACTGTAGTGGATATTCTCTCTTGTCCAGATACAAGACAAAACTTAGGTAGTTCACATGGGAGGAAGCAGTGAAAAGAGTTCTGACAGGCACAGGAAAAAAAAAAGATATTGCCTGTTGATATGAGAAGCATCTGGAAGTAATGCAGTAAGGGTGTTAACGTAGTATGTGGTATTACAATAAGGAATAAACCTCAGCACAAAATGTATGACACAGATCACTTGGAAATATGGCTTGATTGATTCCTTCATTCACAGACAATGCATTTTGCAGCACATTTAATTTTGTATAGTTGTTAAGCAATTTATTTTCTTTAAAGAAGAATGTGAATTCTTTAGCCTTAAATGTTACTTTCTATTTTGGAGGGGTACTGCCAATTGCTCACTTTGACTCAGATGACAGACAGGTAGGAATACAGCAGACATATTACTCCTGTTAAGGAATGAAATTTTTGCCAAGAGCTCGTGCCTAAGTTTGCCACTCTAGTCTCCTTTTACTTTTTAGCAGTGAGATGAGATAGCTTAGCTTGGATCCAAGAGGCTTTGTGTAGATCTCATAAAGGCTTCTGGTAAGGTAAATCTCCTAAATAAATAATGTGCAGGAGTGAATGAATGAACACTTCCAGGTATTATCGGAGGAAGATTAAATTGTTTTAAGCATTGTACCAGATTTCTTTGGAGTCTCTGTACTTGCCCATTGCCCAGAAGCATGTTCAGTTTCTCAGATTAGGTAATTAGTCAGCTGAAGTTACCTGTAGAGTCCTATACCTGTAGGATAAGAATTTAAAATAAAACCACACAGATGCAATGCCTTGAAACTTCTATGGGATGTTAGACCTTTCATATATGTGGATTTGGACATTTTCTAGAGGTCATACTTCTTTTATTGTCAAAGATAGGAGGAAATTCCTCTTTTTGATATTTACTTCCCCTACTCCACTCATTATATCCACAGGATATCTTATAGGTTCATTTCAGTGTCTCTCTTCTTCCATTACCATAGTTTTCTTCCATTACATTTGTTTTTGACACTGCATCTACCAAGTTTGACTTCTCAGCAGTCAGTGTGTTTATACAACCCATATCCCATCTGTCTCTCTTCTACATTTTATTTGCCACTCATTGTGTCCTGCCTCACTTCTCCCACACACTTTACAAGGCTCGCTTTTTATGGATGTTCTTGTTGCTTGTAACCCTTCGTACTCCCGGCTGTCCCATTTTCATTCCTGACTTGCCAGTGCCTGACACCTCCATGTGTGTCTGGTCTGTTCTTTGATGGTAGAATTTATTAATTAATCATTTATGAAGTATGATTAGTATAAACCTCTCATGCAAAGAACCTTGAGAAACATTTAGTCATCCTAATCTACTTCTGTCATTCTAAACCAGGACTTCAGCTCAGCTAGTTCCTGAGCCTGGTAGAGAATCAAAACCATGGTACCGTGGATAATCCTTTTGAGAGGAAATTTAGATACTTGATTCTGTTTTTCAGTCAATTGGTCCCTTTCCATCTTACATTACATCCCTGCTTGGATTGTCAATGGATTTCTAGCTGCAGCAGCAGCAGTCATTTTAGGTAACACGTCCCACTGTGGTCTGCATATGAAATTTATGTCTTTAATTTTTGTATATAAAGCCTCACTATTGTGGCTGTAGGCATTTTATAAACCTCAGAATGAGTAACGAAGATATTCACAGCCCACACCCCCACACTCCATTATAGATATGCTACAACCAGCTGGGAGTCATGGCATTTATCAACTGCTGAAGGATAATGCAGTTTATCACTTTTTAATGAATTATTTTCTGTACTGCTCATTTCCGGAACAGATAAATTCAGTCAAGGACATCCTGTATCAGAAGGGAATTACACTGAAATTTCTTCTAAGTTTAATGACATTTAGCTAAATCCTTCCTCACAGCTTATGGTTTGTTTATGTTGTGCTGTGCTGTAGAAGCTGGTGCAGAAAAATGATACAAAGCACAGGTGGGGCTTGTTATTTTTACACCCACCACAGAAGACAGGATAAAAAAGAAAAAAATTGTAAAGAGCTTCAGCTCCTTACAGGGGATGAAGGGAGTTATAGAGCAGAACATTGCCCTTTAGGTGGTCATCAAGACAAGAAAACTTTGAATTTTCAGCTTGAAGAGATTTGTGCTGCCACTTATAAAAACAATATTATTTTGTGATATCTAGATGTTTTTAATTCAGACAGGGTTTTTGAGAAAGCCTTCTTGAGACCACCTTTCAAATATAAATTTGGAAATGGGAACCAGAGACCTCTCTGGGAGATGATACTTCCATATTGCTGCTGTTTTCTGGAGTTTGAAAGAAATGCTAAGACATGTTCTTGTAAAGAAATCCCCCCAAAACAACCAACCAACAAAAACAAAACAAAACAAAACCCAAAAAAAACCAACAAACAAAAAAGGCCAGGCCAAACATAAGTATCAGAAACCTCAAAAAAACCTATTAGCAAAATGATTTTTTAAAATATATATTCAACACTGTGTTTCAGCTTTGGTAATATGGGGTGTTGCAACAAAAATTTGGAATTACTCTGATAAGCTCTCAGAAGAATGTTATTAACATTTGAGACTATAACATTTCAGATGTATCTGCATTGGCATTCCTACAGATGTGATGAATGACTGCTCCACATTATATCTAGATATTATGCAATATGTCATTGCTGGTTCATTGATATGGCTGTTGACATTATGCTAGAATTTTATTAGTAGGAAGTTAGGAGCATTTTACACACCTCTTTTCAGTGATGCCTCTCAATCTGGCTTGTATATTTTTTTGTTGTTGTTCAATGAAGGTGCATCTTAAGAGTTTGCAATGATTTAAGATTTTGTTTATGGATATTGTCAATGCTCAGATTTTGAATTTTAGGTGTCCTATGTACTCTATCAAATATTCTGATATCACTACTCATGCTATTAATGGTTCAAGCAGCTTACTTCATGTATGATTCCTTTTGTTCTTGCACACTTCTGTTGATTTGAAACATTCTCATTTGGGCAATGATTCTGCAATGCATTGCTCTAGACATATATAAAGTCTAAAGCACTGAAGCCATTCAGATTTCCAGAAATTTACAGAATTAGTACCAAGATCAATGCTAAATTAAAAATCCTCTTAAAATGTAGTTGAGTTGAAATTTTCGTATGGTCTTAATAAACTATATATAGAAGAGAATTAAATGTTCTTCTATCTATTATATTTTTGCCTTCTAGTAGGTTAAAACATGGTCATACTACTTATTAAAAATAATCTAAACTACTAAATGCACCAAAACAGTAGAATTAATGCTGGAAAATGCTATTACTAATGCAATAAGTTTAAGGCAAAAATGTTACCAATAAATATATACTTGTGAGTTTTCAGTTGTATGTTATCTCACATACTATGTTACATATTTTTCAGACAAGTATTAATAGGATAATATTTAGATATAATTAAGAGTTACCTAGGAAGATGAGTGAAAATAGTTTATGATTTGCAAATAAAATACTCAGCATGAATCTATAAAATCTGTGGAGTTAACAGCAGTGGAGTTTTATAGAGGAGCTGGAGACAATTGAATATTAGCAGGTTTTGAATATATAATTTCTTAATGCATATTTTGATACTTGTGTTGTGTCAGAAGGTGTGTTATTCTCTTTTTCAAGGTCAAAAATATTCTAAGACTTTTATAAGAAATTCAAATTCATCTGCTTTAGTTTAAATATAACTGTTTTCTTTTAAAATAAGGGAAATGAGAAACTACATTTGATGAAGATCTTAAAAAATATGCTCCAGCCTAAAGAAAATTTTCCTTTGCAGTTATCAACTCTTTTACCAGGGGGTATTTGATGCAGATTTGAAATGCGACTCTAGTGATATTTGTATGGATAACAACACTGTAACAAGGCTCCCATGGCTGCAAATTGTATCCTTATAAGAGTACTTCAGGATTTGAAAATATTTAAGTAATCACAGTTTTAGAGTTATCATCTGGTAATGCCTGGGAATTGGTGACCCAAGGGACTAATTCCAAACATTACTAGAAAATGACATTGCTCATGTCAGTGTGGAAGTGTCTTAGTGAATATAAACCATAATATAAAGGCATTTGCTAGCAATTTGGCCATCTGCTGTTTCCTGTCGATGCTGTTTAAGAATAAGCTCATAGCTTCACAAAACATGTCAATGTGCCAGCACCTGAGGTAAAAGTCTTTGAGGTCTCAAGGGGATATAGTTTCTGTCTTTTTCCCCCCATCTTTCAGAACAGAACATTGTCTCATGACGTTAATAGAGAAAGACTGGAGCTTAAACCTGCATATGGAAGCTTCTCTTCTCAACTCCATCTTCCTGGCCCAGAGAATTGGAGAAGGTCCCTCTTGTCCCCATTAGCTCTGCTTGCTGCTCTGGTGGAAGAGAGATCCCCCAGAGGGTGTCCAAGGCAAGGCAAGAGATATACCCTAAGGCACAGTATTGAGTTACCATGCCAGACCTGTTGAACTAGGTCTTGCATGGTAATGGCAAGCAGTGCTTTATTGCCACTATGCATTTCGTTACTGTGTCTGTTTTTCATGAATCTGTTTGCACTTGGTTTTGCAAGGCTGATAGATCCAGGCACATTTGTCCCTCTGGATTTCGTCTGCATGAAAATCAGCTTCAAGACAATTTGCCACAATTGGCCAAATGAGGAATGTGTCCTCACTAGGCCCCTCCTTTTCTGTGATCTATCCTGACTGCAAAATAATTTTTGAGGTTGTGAATGGCTGAAAGCAAATTAGGTTGGGGGTCTTTTCCACCACAGAGAGTTACTGGGTAAAAATCTTGTAATATGTTCCTTTGTTGGAGAAGTCTTCAATCACATCTTTCCTTTTTTCACATTGACTTAAGACATTGCTAAAATGAAGCATTATACTGAGTAAAATTAAAATGCAGAAAGTTACACAAAAGTTATTAGCACAATAGTCTGTGCAATTTGTGCTTTTACATCTAATTCTTGTTTGTACTTTTCAGGTTGATGTTGTTTTCTGTCTTTTAACAAGCTTGAATTCCTATCACACTTCTTTTTTTGTTTCCTTTCCCCCCCACCTCCTTTTTTTAAAACAAGCTCTTACTAACTCAGTAGTTAGCATTACAGTGTATTCATTCATTTCAGCTCAGTTTGCTTGGTCACTGGCTGTGTTATTGAGTGCCTTGCATAAGAAACCCAAAACGTGAAAATAACACACTATGGCTTTTTTTACCTTCTTATTCCATGCCATGTTTGGAAGCTCATTCATGGACCATTGGGAGCTTCATTCATGGCCCACTGGGAAAGGTTAGGACTATAATTAGACCTTTTTTTCTCAGGCATTTCAGCAATAGAGTGCATGAAGGTTACTAGCAGTTTTCTTTTAATTGATCCCTGGTGATTTTACTGTAAAGCTGTTAACTTGTGCACTGGGGACCCACAACCCACTGGCTTCTTGCACTGACATTTGCAGCAATGATTAGAATGTCATTGCTTTCCAATACTTCATTGTCATTCAGGGAACACTTGAAATAGCTTTTACCTCATATTGCAATGGAACACACATTTGCCACCACGCACACAGATACACAAACACACACATGGGCTTTTCATTTCAGCACCACAGGCCTTTGAAATTGGATTTGTTTTGAACATCCACCTCAGTATTGCCTTTCTTTTCTGCACAGTGTCACTCTCTTGTCTCTCATACTAATGGAAACAAAGCTAAACCACTCACTCTGCACATAATAGTGGACCCCAAGGGCTAAATGTCTGTCAGTATGGAAAAGAGTAAAAACAAAGAAATTGCAACTATTTGTGTGAGTGCAAGAACTAATGTTCATCCATGTCAATTCTCTCACGTCTTTGAACATGAAATCATTCATTCAATTTCAACTCTGATCACACCATTTAGTAGAGATCAGTACTCAAAATTTTAACAGGTTCCAAGACCAGTGTACTTTATATGCTGGAGGGCTAGGAAAGATTTTTTTTAAAAAGGAGGATTCTGGTAGATGAACTCTATTGTCTTTCACTGAATTGTACAGTTGTGATTGAAAATGTCACTTTTCAGCTCATATTTTTCAGACTTTCCTGACTGGAGCAAGATTAAATAAAAAATATATATGTAATTTGAAGTGTATTTTTTTGGGGGGGTGTGGGGTGGGTTGGGGTAGTAGACCCACTGATTTCAATATGACTAATAAATAGAAAACCTCATTCAACAGGAGTGGCAGAATTCAGACCTCTGTCACTCTTGCTGTTCTCTTGTTATGCAAGTTGCAAGTTCAACTGAGGCTGAACAAAATGGGTTTTCATTTTTTTTTTTTTTAACAAAACAAAATTAATTCAAAACATAAAAGTAACATTGAACTAAAATGCTTTATGTGAAAGTTTTTTTGAAGGATCTTAAAACAATGCCCAAGTTAAATAAAAACAGTTTGTGCTATCTTTGAAAGCATCAGGAAAAAGCTCTACTCTTCACCTGTAATCTCCAAAACAGAAGGACATTTTTTTACAAACTAAAACCTGAAAATTTCTTTCTAAATATCTCTGGAGAGTACATTGGTTTGGTTTTTAAATTTGCTTAATCAAGATGTTTTAAGACTTTCATTCCAAAGAATTTTCTCAGTACAAGTTCTTTAAATTAAGCATAGAAAAGTCTATGTAGAAATGCACAGTTCAAGGTGAAGTTTGTTTATTTGTCTCTTTTTATTTCAGTAAAACAGAGAGGAGGGGGGGAAAAGATTAGTGTTCCATGTGTCTCTGAAGGGACCAGGAGGGAAATAAACAACACAATTGTAATAAATATGGAAGGCAAATGACACCTCCTACAGTGCCAGTTTTGACTGGCACATGTGGTACTAAGTGACAGTGCAAGGGCAAAACTTTTAAGTGCTTCTACACCAATCTGGAATCCAAAGAATAAGATGAGAAAAATGAGTGCTTGGCATCAAATGGTAATGCTGATTTAAATATCTCAGGGATCTTGTGGATCTCTGTAGGAGATGCTGGTGCTAACTTTCCAGGTATGACAGACTGAGATGTACAGTCACAGCACACAAAAGATAGTATAAGGTGTTGCTGCATAAAAATATTGTGAGAATAGTGGAAATTACTGGCAGATGGAAATCCCATACTCCAACAGTAAAAATATAGTGCTGTTCTTGTACTGTAACTTGATAGAGATCAGGATATGTTAAACAGCATTACAGCAGCTCTAGCATAGGTGCTGATAGTCAGTGATTTAAACTACCTGCATATTGACTGGATCAGAGCCTCATCAGGAATAGATGAATGCAATAAATCATGGCTTCCTGGAAAATCTTGATTCACACCACACAAGAAAAGATGCAGCTCTGTGTCTTGGGACATGGGACCTGATTCAAGAAGAATAAATGGAAGAGCTGCTCCTTAATAGTCATCACTAAGGAATTTGATTGAAAATTGTCTTAGGAGAGAGTGGACCAAATAAATCTAGAATACCAATTTTAACATGTTTCTTGAATATTTTAGGCATAGAACAACATAAAAATGAGGAAATTAATAAAAACAAAACACAACATAAAACAGTCTTCTGAAAAGGAAGATGTCTGAAAACAGTCTAGAAGCTGCTCCAAAATGGTAATAAAAACTGATAAAACAATTTTGAATATTGGAGAATATGAGGGATTTGGGATATAGAAAGTGGTCAAGGCTGTACTTTATTATCTTCTGCTGGAGAAGTAATACTGGTCTCATGGACCATACTCTGATGCAACAAAGCACTTCTTATCCATTTCCCACTGATTCTCTGAATATAACTGTTCCAGTAAATTAAAGAGTACCAGGGTCTGGTACCTAGGTTTTGAGACTAAAATGTCCATACAGGTAAGCTACAGGCTACTGAGATTAAGCTTGGGCCAGGGTTATTCTCATCAAGCAAGTTGTACCCAGCCAGATTTTCTTGGGAAGTGTTTAGCTGTATACATGTGAGCTGTTACCAGGCCAGCTGGATTTTATGTTATATTATAGGCACAAGGACTATATTGCAAAGATGTTGTCAGGAGAGGCCTGATCCTTAGAGAGAGCTGTGGCATATAGATCAGAACAGATGTGTTAGTACATGTATCTGCTGGATCACTGCACCTAGAAAAAAAAATTAAATTAAAAGCTAAAAATTTGCAAAGCTTTAAGCTTAAATTACTTAAAAAAAAAAAAAAAAAAGAGTAATGAAAACCCAATTATTATTATTGTATGTGATGAACTGTGTGAAATCCCAGGATACTTCATTAATATGCAGTTCTAGTAAGTTTTGTTCATTTTTCCAGTCTATATTTAGGAAAGTGTAGTAAGCCCATGATCAACTCAGTTTTTAGATCAGATCTTTTCAGGTCATCCTAAAGTAAGCACCCATTTGGTCAGCTGAATTGAGCAGGTCTTTGTGTACACACCAATTTCTAGTGTCATCTGCAGACGTCTGTGGATCTCTAGGATGTCATTGCAGGGCTGTAACAGACAATGTAGCACCTGTGGCACACCTGTGCCCTTCCTGAGGAGCAGCCAGGGGCTGGATCAAACAGGACACTGGCAGGGCAATTGCCCTTGTTACGAGATGTGAGTGAGCAATTGATTTGTTCTCTAGATGTCTACATTAAGTAAGTGAATATAGCCCTAGGTGCCTCTGCCTCCGTGATGGGATGGAGAGAGATAGCAGACAGCTCAACATTTATTAAAGGTCATTCCATCTTAAGGTGAATTTGTCTCTGATAATGCCTATTTCTCTGGGGACTGCAAGGTCTTACATCACAAGCCAGTGTTCCTGTGCTTCCTTCTAATCTAAAGATGAGATCGCTTTTATGGGGATAATGTTTATTTTCAAATTGCTGTTGGAAGTAAAATTCTATCATACAGTGTATGCAAAGCACTGAGGTCTTAATTAGTGACACTGATTAAGCTCCTTTTCCTGAAGTGAGCAAAGGTGCATGCCTGGTAGTTTCAGCATGTTCTCTCCATTTAACTAACCCAGTGCATATATAGTCAAGTTAAATTCAATGTGGATATTCAGAGCTGAATGCTTTTAGTAGTTAGTATCAGCAAAAATTAGCTCTTTTTTTCTCAATTTATTTCCTTTTCTCTTAGACTTATTAAAAAAAGAATACCAGAAAAATCTGTCAGAGAACTATGACAACTAAAGTTATACTCAATGAACATTTAGGTACTACTTGTTGTAGACAGGCAGTGATGTGCAGTGAATCAAGTAATTTAAGACTACAGTTTCATTTTTTTGTTGATATTAGACCCTGTGATTATATTATATATGCTGATTACAACCCTGTGAGGTATCCATAAATACATATTTGTTCTCTGACTTTTTTTTCAGATCTCTCAATCCCCTTATCTTTTTAAACTTTCTTTATTCTTCCTACCACGTGGAAGATTATTCAATAATTAGATGCTATGTACCTTTCTTTATGTGAGGTAAGTACACATTCCTCTGTATAAATTAATGAAGCATTAAGTTTCATAATAAATATATATTTGAAATTAATTTTATGTGAGTAGGTGTATGAAGTAAACATTGAGAAAAATGGAAAATCATCACATGAAATATGATCACTTCTTTCAGGTAATTTTTTTGTTACAACTTGACTAGAAATGATATTTTGAAACTTTTTGCAACACATATTTATTATCAAGAAGGTCAGCCAAACACCTCCAGAACTGTTATTATCATACATTATGACAAATTGAAATCTGTAGTCTGTATAAAATTATGTGTGATGGACAGAACAGAATGTAAAGAAGTTTACACTAATTTGCTGCAGATATTGATTATGTCTGTTCTAATATCTATGGAGATTAGAAAGGTATTACTGTCCTACAAGGTTAGAGAGTACTATGGCTAATTCTCGTCCTTACACCAAAAGAAACAAGTTAAATGTGTCAATATCAAGAAATACCAGCTCAGAACCTAAAATCAGGTGTTCATATCCAAATGTTGTAAGCTCTGGGTGATGCTAACACATAAACAGTTTTGAGAGAAAGTTCCTTCCAACCAGCCAGAAGTATTCCAGAGTCTGTCCAAGAAATTTAACTGCACACATAAATTATGTCACGGTGCCTGTGACTGTGTCCTGGCACTTCTTGAGTTTGTTCTTAGGAAACTTTAAATGTGATGTCTTTGTTTCCATCACTAATTATTGTTTTCTCTCCCTTTCTTTTGTTCCTTCTTTCCTGATGTGAGGAAATTTCCTCCTGTGTGGAAATTTTGCTGTGGCAGTGGGGAGATCAGCTTTAGCAGCCGAATGATGGACATTCTAGAGCCATGCTATGGTGTCCACCAGGCTGCTGCTGTGCTGCTGCTGTGGGGTGACCACAGGCTGCCCTGCAGGTCCCAACCTTTTGGACACGGCTGCAGGTGGCAGAGGATGCCCTGGCTCCTGGCTGACACAGGTGGAAGAGCCCTGGGCAGACCAGATTCTTTTCATTCACCCCACTGAGCAGTCAGCAGGTGGCAACACCTCTCTGTGGTTATCACCTTGGGCTGGTTTATAAACGAGGTATGGGTAGCAGAAATATTATTGCCCATGAAAAATCCCCTGAGCATCTCTCCAGGTCTTTTGCTTTTACACCTTCATAGGTGCTCCCTAGCATGAACAATTATGAAATGTGAAGTTGCAACCAGTACATGAACCACTAGAGCCACCCTAATGTATCATGGCAATAGGACTGCAAGGCTTAGGTACTGCATTAATAAATATTTGATGATTTATTTTTATTTTTTTTTTTTGCATAGCAGGTGCTTTTCCAAATGAAATAATTCCATTGATTTATTTTTTTCCCCAAGATCCTTAGAGACAGAAATGCACATTATTGACCAAAGATGTGAAACATTTCAGTTAAAGTCACCCCTGAATCCCCAATCCCACACACAAAAAGAAAGAATCTGTTTTTTTCTTGGTCAACACAAGAAGAACCTGGCCTGCCTTTGATTGATTCCTCTCTAAATTAGAGGGAACCAAGCTACATTTATCCTTACAAATTTTTAATGTTTTATTGGCAGTTAGATGAAAAAACAGCTGGAGATTTTTCTGCCCAGTGAAAAGAATAATTGTGGAATTATATGAATCTAAAGAGAATTCACAAAATAATCTTGGTTGTAAGGTACAGGATGCTACCATTAATATACTAGCTACAGAAGAAGCCATTAACCCTACAGCTAATTACTTGTTTAAACAATGTCTCTTTTAGCAGGAAAGAGGTTGAGCAAAAAATGTGTCTAGGAACAACAAAAACATTAGGGTGCCCTACTGTGTTCTGCTTCCATTGGAGGCTGTCTAAATGTTTTGCCAATCAGGCCAAAGGGTCCAGGGTTTTGATCATGATTGTTACCAGAAGAACACATGATCTACCATATTTTCATATGCATGAGAAATGAAAATTTTAATGAAATTTTCATATTAAAATTTTAAGCAAACCCATGTCAGAGTTCAGGAAAAAAGGGATTTGCAAACCCTCTACCTTGTTCTTTTTCCATCTGATTCCCTGCCTGCAACTGCAGTCAGGTATGCACATAATCAGTTTAGTTGCACTGTGTTCCTGACAGTGTGGGCTATCTATTATCTCTCAAATATGCAAAGGGTAACTGGATAAAATACAAGAGTATTTACCAGACTAGCTGACTAAACAGTTCCCTCTGCATTTAATCTCTGTGGATCCCAGCTAGCTTAAGGACATATTTACATTTAGATACAAACTTCAGCTACAGACAGATATGAGCTGGTTTTGTTTGTACCAACAGAAATACTCAGAAGTGAAACAGCAGAAGCTGACAGTGGTGGTGTGTTTGAGGGAGGAAGCCTTGCCCAGAGGCAGGCACACTGCTTCAGATATGAGATGGGGAGGTCACATAGGAGATCCCAGGCTGTACTTTGTCTCTTCTACTTTGGGACCTCAACACCTTATGTGGTACTATGACACAAGCAGCCTTCTAAAAAATAGATCATGCTCTAGTCTTCACCTTTTTAATTACTATAGGATGTTGCTAACACTGAACATTAAAAGGGATGGGTGGATGTGATTATTTATTTAATCTTTTTTTTTTAGGAACAATTCTCCATGCAAGGGTTTTAAGCAAAAAGTATGGAGAGGTTAGGCAACTGAGACGACTGTGCTGATATGGTGAAATGATTT
This sequence comes from Oenanthe melanoleuca, assembly GCF_029582105.1. Taxonomy (NCBI): domain Eukaryota; kingdom Metazoa; phylum Chordata; class Aves; order Passeriformes; family Muscicapidae; genus Oenanthe; species Oenanthe melanoleuca. Next base: position 35,437,036 of record NC_079336.1, read on the forward strand.
TGAGATCACTGTTCTTATGAGATATTTTACTGCATTTATGTTTAATCTGGGATTGGAGGGTGGTTGAGATTCTTATAAAATCCTTGATTTATGGCTTCCATGTCCTAGCAGCCAGAGTAGTTCACATTCTTCATTATATCAGTAAACTTTTGTTCATTTGTAGTCCTCCCATAGTCTCTTGTCCTCAGTTTGGAAGCATAATTCCTTGATTAGAAAAGTTTGCTCCTTGATTCCTGAATGCTAAACAGCACTAATTCTTGTTGTATTAAATTTCACATATAAAAAAAGGCCCTGGAGCTGTGAGGAATGAGTAGGTGTACAGCTAGTCAGAACAATTATGTAGCTCTGGAGGCAATATTTGCTGCTTGTTTGTATACATCTAGCTTGAAAGCCCTTATCAAAAACTACCTTACTGAATCTGGAAATGTCAGGGGATTTTTTTGGGTTATCTCACACAGTTTCTTCATATTGCCTTAGGTCCTTTAATTCACGTCCATAAAGGACAAGTAAGCTGTGGAAGGAAAAGATTACAGTGCCCCTGCTAGCTCTAAACAGTATGTATTTGATTTATTCAGACCTCTTGCTTTTATTTGAGGTGGAAATCTCATCCAAAGGCCGCTGACTCTATATTCCAGATGTTGCCATATCAGCCTAACTTCCATTTCTCATATCTCTCTTCTCCTATCTGTCAAGTTTATGAAAAATTAGAGCTCTCATACAATCAAATGTCATCCTCTACACCTTCCCCAGCAAGCCTTGCTTTTGATTATGGATAAGCAGTCATGTGTAAAACCTCATATTGGACCTCATCAAGAGGACTGCCTATGAACTGTGGAATCTGGTACATGATATTATCAGATCAGGTTTTTATTGAGAAAGTTCACATACTACAGAAAGAATGTCTTTGAGGTGTTTATTAACTGAGGTGGTGGACATGCTCTGGAAGGCTTGAACACTTAGGCAAAAAGCAATGTTTTGGCTGAGAAATTTTTACTGTGACATAGAGATCTGAATCCATCCTGAATCAGTTGTGATTGAGAGTTCCTACCATTCTTTGGTAATGATTCCAAGAAATCAAACAGATTATGTGTTTGTATTTCAGTGAAAGAAAAATATTTAGCTGTGTTAGCTGACTGAAAAAACTCACTTCTTGTTCAGATCAGAAAGAATAGTACTGACAGAATGTAAGTGTCTGTTTAAATATTATTTTCTTTTCCTTTATTACTAGGACTACACACATCTATTGGTGCTGACAGAATGTGTACACTGCATGCCACCCTTCAGCCACATTCTGTGAAGTACTTGCCAGGACCTTATAGCAAACTAAGACCTGAAGTAAAAAACCAAAAGTCATAACAGAAAAATTGACAGTAAAAGGAGACAGGAGGGATAATACTGTGAATTGCTTTACCATAAAACTCAACAACAGCCTGAGAAAGTGAATGTAGTCCCAGCTGTAGATAGAAAAACAGCAGCAAGGAGAATGCAGAAATATATAGTTTCATAATATGCAGCTAATGGAATTCATGGGCACAAGTTAACAGGGAAGCTAAAGCTGATAGCAACAAGTGGACAAAAATCAGATTTCCAGACGTTCTGAGATCTTTGTTTTTCATGAGTGGTGCAAAAGGGGTGAAGAAAAGCTGGACTTGGTTAGCTGGAGGGGTTCTCTGACAGAGAATAACCTCTCATAAATCACAGCTGCTGAATAGGGACTTGATTGGAGGACTTAGAAACTTTGGAATCTATAACCAAATCTATATGCCTAAAAAATACCTGTCCTGATGCTGGAATTAGGCTGGCATTCAAGAAAATACAGCTCAATAAGTAAAATACAATTATTTCTGATTAACTTTACCTGGAAAACTCAATGCAACAGAGATTCTGTTTCTTGCATGGTAAACAATGTCAATAATAAGATTGATAAAGCTTTTTGTTTTTATTGTTTTCACATTTTCAGGGTTAGTATAACAATTTGGTATCTACTTCTTGAAACTTAAAAATTAAGGACTTTCTCCACTTTCACTTTTTGTCAACTGCAAAGGTGTATATTTTGGGACAGAGAAAGGTAATGGAGAACTGTTTCAATATAAAATGTCATGAAAATAGCTGGCTACAACTAGAAATTATATTTATATAATTGGAAATTTACACCAGTACAATGCCCCATGAGTTGAATTTACCAAATTATTCGGACCACAGCCCAAAGTCTAAAGAATAAATCTTTATTTAACAGTAAAAGTATCCCATGTCACTTGATATAGCACAACCTTGCATGCTAAGGAAATGGAAAACTTTAGCTGTATGTGGCTTGTCTATCAACACTAGTGTGATAAGAGCAAGTTTGGGGCTCTTCTGGCTCACTGTTGCCTTTCACCCATCTGCATTCCAGTTTAATCCAACTCTTATCATTTCAGAAATTCTCTGGCTTAGTTTTCCCTTGGTATCCATTACTATAATATTTAATTGCTGACCTTCCAATCTACCCAGTTTCAAGAAAGTCTCTGTAAAACTGGCCAGACCTCCAACTTTACCTTGTCAATTTGGTTATTTAAACCATTTAGTCTCAGTGGCTATACAATACTTTATGTGAGGGAGCAACCCAAATTCTTATGACTTCATGCCCAGTTCCCCTCAGTTTAATTTGAGTGTAGTCTACCAAGCATTATAAGAATTAAGGGCAGGATAATGGATAATCTTTTCTTCCCATTTAAATATTCAACCATGTCATTTTATCTGAGTAATTTGACTGTAGATTCAGTGCCTTTCCCACAATGAGTTCAAAACACTGACTGATTGTTAAGAACTGGCTTTTCCAGAGCAAGGTGTGTTCTGCTGCAGTCTTTTCCTCATTTTTAACACTCTGAATTAAAATGGAAGTGAAATGGGCTCTGTAAATTTAGGTTTAGGCTGAAACAAAACTCTTTGATTTAGACACTGTTAACAGTCTGATCTGGATAGAGATTCTTCATCTAATGTTTATTCATTCCTCTATTAACTAATACAGAATCCTAATATTTTTATGATCTTGAATACAGAGTTGGTTCATAATACAAGTAAGTGAAAAAGATGAATGAGACACTAAAGGAACCAAAATATAAGCTCCACATACATAAAAACAGTAGTCAGTGTCTTATACTTTGTCTTTCAGTGTCTTGGGATTGATTTATGCCATATATTTGTAATGAACAAAAGCAGACAGCAGAGTGTACATGTATTCACAGTCTACAGAATTAGACCATTAGATCATAAGCAGGCAGAGTGATCATGACCTAGACCTAAATAAAAATGCTGTTTATATACCTTTAGTTGGTGAAAAAAAGTCTTTGACTAGACAGTGACCACAGGAGGGATTAGGTTGGCAACATCTCATCAGCAAGTCTAGATATACATCCTTATGAGAAGACAATCGATCATGGTTGATTCATAATTATTATGGCCCTTGAATAAAGGTATTTTATGTACCAGAAATCAGCAATGATTGCCATAACCCATTTCATAGTTAAGGGAGAAAAACCATCGATTTTTTATGATAGACTTCATGGTATATGTTCCATCTAGAAGAGTTGGTCATAAACAGTAATTCCAAGGAAAAACTTTCTGAAACTTTCACCGGATATTTAAGTTGATAGAGTCACTTTAGGTGTTACTAAAGAGGTCAGAGCTGACTCAAGCCTTCTTTGCTGTATAGTGAGGAAAACAAAATTAAATATTGCTTTGGTGGCAGAACTACTCTCCTAGACTAAGGAAAAGCCAAACTGAGAAAGAACCAGCTTATTCCAGGAGATGGCCAGAGGTGTTAACAACAGCTGAGATGTTCCTTCCTACTGCATCTCTTTCTGAGGTTTAACCCCATGCAATCATCTCTTTATCTTCCTGAAGCTGAAGAAAGTCCCCTCCCCTCTAGAAGCCCAAATTTCCTTCCTGCACTTCTTCACAAGAGAGGAAAATGAGACAATGCCATGGAAAAAGAACAGATTCCAGAAAGAAGAGTATGTGGCAATTACTGAGGGTTTCTAAGTTGCTAGAACAGAAGACTCCCCTGAAGTGACTCAAAGGAACATATCCATCTCTATGTCCAATGATGCTGCAAAATGTGTGAATTTCAGGATACCTGATTGCTTTTCATTACTGCATTTCTGGAATAGTAGAACATTTTTGTTTTGATCATTTCCAAGGTACCATGAAATTGACCTGAGAAAGTATGAAAAAAAGGTGCCCATACTATCAACCAGTATGAATTTTAATCAGTCATTCATTGTTTGGTAGTGCATACTTCAGATGGCATTTGTCTAAATGAAACAAAAAAATAACTGCATCTAACATGCAGTTCATTTACTTATTGTGTGTGCTGGAAATCATACATTAACCATCAGTTTTCTTTATCCTCCAGAAAAAAGTTAGCATCTTAAGACACATTTCATGACCCTGAAATAGATTGACAAATTGAAGCATAATATCATAAGATAGTTGCTTTTTGCATAAGCTGAAGATTCAACTCCTTAAATTTGGAAGTTAGAAAGATTATTTTTCTTTTTTTTTTTCTTAGTAAGATTTTCATAGATTTTTTTCTTAAAATGAATGGATAGATGTAGACACACTTTATTTGGTTAAGTGCTACTTATATCACCATGATACATGTAAAATCAGAGCAACTTCATGAGATAAAATAGAAGTTAACCAAAAATATTTCAACTAAAGTCAATGACTATTGGATTGTAGGCTTGAGAGGGATTTTTCCTTTTAAAATATTTCTTCCTTTTACCTAATGTAGTTTTAATTTATTTCAAGAAAATAAAAAAGTGTATCTTAGACAAATTAATTTTTCCAAAGAAAAAAGATGAAGAAATAAATAAGAGTGAGATAAAGTAAGGGGACATATATATAAAATACCACAGGATGTGTGGCCTGTGGAATTGGTAGCATTGCCAGTATGTGAAATACTACTACAGGGGCTGGGAAAAGAAAGAGAGTGTTAGAAACTGATTAATAGCTTCATATTTGTATAAGGTAAAGGAAACAAAGAAACAATCTGTGAAATATTACTCTTTGTGTTGGTTTAGATTTTGTGCTGAACCTGGGATCCAGAAATAGGAGTAATTATATCAGTTCATTGGGCCAAAACCCACTGTTCTGGGAGTAGCTTGTAAGGTAATGTTGAGAATATCACAGAATCAGAGAAAAATCTTTTCCACAGAATTTTTATCTGTCTTTGACAATTATTTATGCACCCCTGCAGATCTTCTGAAGTAATAAGTGCAACATCAGACATCTCATTAGCGTTTTGTGCAAAACCAGCTATAGCTGTGCTGTGTACCAGCACCTCAGCTGTGGAGAGCTGAGGTCTATTAAAAGCCACATAGTGGCCCCTGTTGACAGTGGGGTCCTCACCTGGTGTGCAAACCTCACCAGAACACAAGAAATCTCCTTTTGCAGTCTAGAATCACACTCAGTCTGTACAGGATGAAGTCTCTTGCATGGAAGTGTACGAAAGTCCTACTCTAAGGGTTGCTCTGATGAACCAGAGCCTCAGCCACCTGCTGGGTATGTGTTTAGCCATTTACAGGCTAAAGTTATGGGCTAAAGTTATGACCTGGCAAGACACTCAGAGATGCAAACTTGAGCAGTGGCAGAGAGTGGAAACACTACAGAGGGGTTCATATCATGGACTGACAAGCCACAGGGAAAAACCACTCCAATATAACATTGTGATATTCTACCAGAACTTTGTAACTGATGAGGACAAGTGGAAGCAGGATTATGCTAAGCCTTACTGGAAAGAGTAAATATATGTAGTATTTGAGGGCTTGTAGGATTGTGTGAAATTTATTATGGAATGTTGAAATGGGGCTGTGAGGATGTGCAAAAATCTTTTTAGTGTTCAGTGGAGGGCCATATGCTGAGGAAAGGGGAGTGGGGTGTGTAGCTGAAGAGGTTCCAGGAGGAACAAGTGTGAAAAACAGAGACAAGAAGCAACAGAGAAGACTGTCTGTGTGAGTGTGTGGGCAAGTTTTCTAAGAAACTTTAACAAGCTGGATTAGACTCGAAGTAGAAGACCAGCTTCTGCAGAGACCAAAGCTGTGAGATTTGGAGGCCAAAAATGTCAAATCCATGCTAAAATTTAGAGATTATTCTGAAATTACAGCAACCTTGTGAATCAAGATTGTTGTCCTTGTGAGCCTTAACTTTCACTGTCTGGAAATGAGGAACAAGATTATGGTTTCTGTGGTGCTTTCCATTGTATAAGGGCTGATTATCTTCATGGGGTGCCAGTAAAGACCTTGCTCTTCTCCTTGTCTTATTGTGTGTACCTATATTCTCTGTGTGTGCATTTTGTGTCTTTGATACATTCACTAAGCCCTGTCACTGGCTGGACCTGGAAAAGGGGAACAGTGTCTAACAAGCTGGGAAATAGAAGTCCAGTGCCTTCACTGAAGTTGACTTTTCTCATCACTTACTGCTGAATAAAAAGAGTACTCCCTTTGCTTTCAGTCTGGAGAAGTACACCTGGCTGTGTTGTGTCAATTGAGTTAGATGGCATCAGGAAAAGGTTGTATGTCCCAGCCAGATTAGGTGTTAGTCTTCTCTCATATTCACTTGAGGCTAACTGGTTGAAGCTTTAAAAAAAAAAATCCCTAAATAAATGAGGTGAACCCTTTTTTTCAGTTTCCATTTTCACATAATCTCTTTCATCCCCCACTGTAAACATAAGAGAATGGAAAGAGTTGTGAACACTTTCACTATTCCACTACAATGGGTTTATACCTCTTTGTTCTTACAATTTTGACACTGGTCATGAGGATAATAGTAACCTAATCAAGTGCACAGTTTGATCAGAACATTGTGTCCATAGAAGGAACTTTTACTGGTCTCCTGAGAAGCAGCCCCCGACTTTATTGAGAGTCTATCCCTCCAAAAACTGCTGTGTTGACCACCTCAGATATTTCTGGCTCTTTTATATGTGTGCTTGAGACACCTTCTCATGTTCCTCTCTCTGGTTTTGTGATGTGGCTCTCAGCACTTGTACCTCTTGTGGTTTTAATATGTATTTTATGGGAGGAACCCTCCTTCTTCCCTTCCTGATAATGAATCTTAAGCTATTCCCAAACTAAGTAATGGGTCATAGAGTATAATGCACACCCAGAGAAAGGAGCACACAGCACGGAGATCATCTCAAACCATTATAGGTAAATATATCAATTCTGTGTTCGGTGATTGGTGATATTCATCAGTGTTGTCCCAACATAAATATCCTAGAATTTGCTTTATTTATTTTTTGGGTGCTTTGTGCTTGTCTAGAGGCTATAATAATTTTTTTACACCTAATAAAAAATACCCCATTATACCTGTAATTTTTAATCTGTCAGATTACAATGGTATAAGAGATTGTACAACATGGAAATGCTTGACCTGTAAGTAGGAGACACTTAAAGTGTTCATTGTTTGAAAATAAATTAATGAGAATTCTGAAGTGTAAGAGAAATGAAATTAAGCAGTTAAGTAAAAAGATGATAGTATTTTTATTTTTTTATTTGGATGAGTCCATTCTGTTGCCCCTAGTAGTTGACATCCAGGTTGTTGAAGTTTTTTCCTATCTAAAGAGATATTAATTACAGAAAAAGAATGTATAGACCTGCAGTTTCTATGAAAATCTTTAATCTCTACTGTGGGAGTACATTCTATTATAAATGAATGCACACAACATTCACTGACATTAAAAGGAGTTATTGGCACCCACTAAGTGGAGAATAGATGACATGGTTACTAAATCAATTACTCATAATGCCTTTCAAATGCATGATGTTTCTTTGAGACATTCTTTAAAGGGAAGAGTTAAAGGAGGAGAGAAACTAGTATTTTTATTCAAAGGCAGTTTTGCCTTTATTTAGTGTAGATTTCTTATCTAGACATACTAAATATACTACCACAGATGATATTTCAAAAGAATGTAAAGTCACAAGGTACTCATTTATATGCCCCATGAAAACCTGTGGATGTTGCAGCTTTTCTGAGTTTTATGGATAAAATAGGGTTTATTCCATAATGTGTAGGAAATGAATAGACACAGTGGTTTGAAGAACAATGACTTCCCTGATAATAAAGATAAACAGAATGAGGACTTGATGGATGCACCTAAGCTAGTGAAGGTTAATGGTGGTGCTCCCAAAAGATTTGATTTCATAGTGATAAATTGGAGATGACCTGCAAAGATGGAGAGGAAATTCCATTAACTTTTTCAGAGCCTCCCCCCAATAGAAGAATTAGATCAAGGGGTGCATTGGGTGCTTTCTTATTCCCAAAATAACTGATTATCTTGTGCATTGTCCAATGGCATCCATGTCTGATGCAACTATTATGTCCCCCTCAGAGTAAACTACAAAGACAATTATCTATGATGTAGTGGTTGAGGGTCTAATAGTGAAAATTAACTTTTAATGGCAGGACTAGACAGAAGAGCCTCTGACTCCATACACTGACATAGGTTTGGGGCTAGGCTGCAGTGTGCTGCTGGGTTCATTAGAGGAGTGGTGCTCCTTCTTTAAAAGTAAAGTAATAACTTACATAAAGGACTATAATAAAATCATGTTGGCTCCCCCCAGCTGCATGATACCACCAAACAGACAGACATCAGAGGCCAGAGGAGAACAGAAAGAAGAGAAAAAAGGCAATGCCACCACATTTGTTTTGGGGCTTTCTGTAAGAACATGATAGAGAAAATTAATATATTCCTGGCAAATTGCTCATTGTTCTAAAATGTTCTTTACATCCAAAGTGCCATTTGAAATACAGCCCTTGGTGGCAGTTAATATTTGTTATTACTTTGGGAAGTAAATATCATAAATTGATAATTTGAAACCAATTTTGTTCTAGACAGAATGTCTATGCTGAAAAGGAACAATAAATCACCTAGGGCACTGTGGTAAATTCTGGAGAAATCAAAGATCTTGCAGACCCATAAGAATGAATGGCCCTTTTGACCTCATCCTCTCACTGTATATTGAATTAATAGGTGGATAGGGAACCTTACATTACCTGTATCTGTATTGGATTGGTTTTTGATTGCTGAAGCTGCCAGTACGGCATTTTTGTTGAATTAGGTTAGCTTGAACCCCCTGTTTTTCAAAGACTAGCTTCCTTTCATACATTATTTGCATGAACACAAAGGTGATTTTTGCATCTTAAATAATAACAGCTAATTTTTAACACAATTAATTTTAACACAAGTTAGGAGAATAGGTCAGAACAAAGAAAGGACAGGTTAGAGAATATTAAATAACTTAGAAGTAGCCAACATGTCAGGATGTGATTAAATTAACTAAGCCAGAACTATCTTTAAACCATTATTAATTACATTTAAAAATTCTGGGGCAGTCCAACAAGATTGTAGAAGGGCAAATACACTACAATTTTCTTCAAAAAAATATGTGGTGAAATTACAAAGCAAGTAAAAATGTTGAGTTGCAGAAAAATCATTCTGACTACAGCACCAACAAGGATATGATAGCATTTTTATGATACATTTTTAAACAATCATTTTGTGGAAATCCAGAGTAGGCAGACCTGATTTTGATGAGAACAAATGTGTTTAAACCTCACCACATTAATTCCTGAAGAAGACAATTGTGAAACATATGATGGAGACATATGTAGCTCATTAGCAAAATTTTTCACATGGTCAAAATATTCTTATATTGACAGAAAGAAAATGTAGTCCAGAAGAAATTAGTAAAATGGTTTGTTACTGAAGTAGGACAGAATCTTCCTTGTAGGAGGCTGTTTTGATGTGATGCTGTCAGTAAAGAAGGCAATATATGGATCATAAGCAATTGCATTTAGGTGAACATTGTATAAAGTAAGGAAAAGATACCACCCAAAGTATATCAAGAGGAATTAACTGAATATAAGTGTGAGGAAATGCAGTTAAGAGACAAAGTTTTCTTGCAAAATTGCAAAATTACCCTGCAGAAATGTATAATGCACTGAAACTGCACAGCTGATGTGAGGCCTTGTTGCAAAAATAGGTAAGCTCCATGTAGGTATTTATTTACCAAAGTGTAATATATAACACATGGAAGGTAATATTTACACTTCCCCTAATGCTTTGTTGGTTCTATTTTCTGCTCTACTTAGGGCACTAATTTTAAGAGATGAAAATGTCAGTAAAACAGGAGCTCTTGAAAAACTCCCTCCAACACCCAAACAAAACCCAAACATCAGGATGCCCAGAGACTTTGAAAATGTGGCCTTTGAGAAATGGTCTTCTGCAGAGGGGAAGGTGGCCTCAAATATATTGAAAGTGATGAAGAAACAGGAGGGGATTGCTGTGTGTCAGGAACCTCCCAAGCACTGGGTTCTATGGAAAGGTAGGAAACCTCTCAGCTTGTCCTTGAAAACAGGGCAAATCTGGTTTTGTCCCTACAGCAGATTAAATGGATGAACAATGAAAACGCCCTGAGTCAGTCAGTCCTGTTGTATTTTCTGTGATCACATATTATCCATGTGTGGACAGCTGCAAAATGATAGAAAATACTATTGAAACATGACTTTTTTAATTGGAATGTGCTGTTTTGTCTTTCTATTCAGTAACTTACAATTTATGCATATCATTATAACACATAAATTTTGGACTTCTCATAAACATATTTCTAATTTTCTTAAAATACCATGTGTCAGCAATATTTTTATGAGGTTTGTTGTCTATGGAATAAAATTAATCTGTACAAAAGAGGTTTTCATTCAAAAAGACTACCTCACTGCCACTGGAATTGACTGTATGACTGTAGTTTTGTTGGTTTTTAGTCAGGCAAGGTGTAATGGCCAGAATTATTCAATTTGATAATTCTTCTCTAGATTTCCACTTCAACAATTCAATATTTTCTTAATTATTTCAGCAAATGAAAATTACCACACAGTAAAAATTGGATATATTTTTGTTACCCTTCAGTTTATAAGTGGATATTAATTTTATAAACACTGAAGGCTTTTCGTCTGTTATGTAGATTTTAGAAGGAAAACCATAACAAATGCCACTGATTTGGAGAAGACAAATGCAGTTTACAGAAAGCCTTGTTTAACTGAGGTCTTCTGAAAACGGTCCCAAAATAGGAATGAGTATCCAAATTCAAACTGTGTACTTTTAGATAATTCTCATAACTGGTCATCAGAGACACTGAGTTCATTAAAGCAAGTGCTTAGAGGAGGGAAAAAAAGGCAGCTGCTAATTCCATGCATTTGCACATCTCCAGGTGCTGCAAGGAGTTGACACAGGTAGATGACATTAAGGATTCAGTTAGACTGTTGTGTTTGTACAGCCAGAAACTGCAGTGATATAATAACCACTAATTTTTGTTATGATTTTATCTGAGTTTTCCTTGCTCCTTTCTGTAAACAAGGAGCACAACTATACCCAGGCATTTTCCTTGGAAGTCCTGGGGACAGGGATAGCTGAAAAATTACCTTGTTATAGAGCAATTCTAGAAATTTAGACTTAGATTTTTATGTTCCATGTTAGCTTTCAGACTAACAAAGGACTAAATATTTGCTTTACTTTTTCATTAACACTAGCATAACCCCATTTTGAATGATGCAAATGCTACCAAATGCCACTGCATGAATGAATATGATAGAATAACACAGCATTATATATTATATTCATTGGCAGCAGAAATTTGTTTTCCATTTAAACAATGCTAAAATGAACTTTTCGTAGATACAAATGCAATCAAACTGTGAATATTGCAAATGTTATCAGTGTAGAGTAGATGTCAGGAAAGCTCTAGTGAAGTTCAGTTGTATGATTGCACTCTGAAAACTCGGTACCCCAAAATTTAGACTGCTAGTCTGAGTCTAATTCTAAACCCTGTAATAAATAATCCATACTCTAAATATATTAGAAACAACATTTGGGAAAAATCATTCCCCTCCCACCCCCACTGCTCCCCTACCCAAACCCTACGACTATAACTTTCTTATGTAATTTGCTTTTATAGCAACTCTGCAGAAGGAAAGACAACTAAATAAAGCCACTAAAATATTTATAAGAAATATGTTGAAACAACAGGAACATATTATACTGACTTTCAAGAATCTTGAGTTATTTTATCTGTATTACTAAGTGGAAAAAAGATTCATATATGCTATTTATAGACACATTTACTCAGGTGAATGTTCTGTGTTCAGAGAAAATGTTGCAGGCTCTGTTGTTGACAAAACATCATTGGTGCATATTTAGCCTGTGCAGAAGATGCAATTTGGGTAGGATAATACACCAGGTTTTATTGGGATAGCAAGGAGTGTTTCCCATTCTTATGGAATAAGCAGCTAGGCTGTTCTTAAGGGAAATGAAGTCCTTCACGTGTTAGTTCACAAAAAGAGACCAAAGTTTTAGCCAAAATACCTTCTGTAGTCTTGGATTTTTGTGTTATCAGATAACAACATAGGATTGTGCCTTTACAGTTTCCTTGACTCCTAAGTAATAAAAAATCTCAGCCCCCTATTGTACCTGTGATTCTTATCATTACTTTACATCTTTAAAGGTTAAGGAGTATAAAAAATTTTCAGGAATCCAAGTGGAAATGCCTTTCATTGCTTATAATACTGAAAAAAATACCAATAACTCTTATTCCGTATATCTGTACAAATTTATCACCTTACAAATACAAATTCTCCAAAGTCTCCATTTCCATTTCTTTTTTAAGCTAGACCCATCAAATTCCTCCACAAAAGACAAGTCAAGGTCACAATCCTCCAAGGATATTTTTATCAAATCAATCCTTCATAAAGCTTGAAATGTATAAAAGCATTATTGAGCAAATAAGAGGTAGCATCTCTTTTAACAATTACTTGGCTTCATAATGAAATTGTGCAAACTTCTCTCCTTTAACTCATTCTAACAAATTCATGCCTGCCAGAGTGGAATTTTTCTTTATTTAATTTTGCTAATTTCTTTTGAACAAAAGGGGAAACCAGACGTGGTGGGAGGTGAATGGATAGACAATAAAATAGGCAAACCCCAAAAGGCTGCGGGTAAAAAACAAATAAAATGAAATCACCAAATAAGTGCCCATAAGTTTTGCATTAGAAGATTAAAAAAACAAAACATAGCAGCCTAACTCTCCAAGCCCAAAGTGAGCAGCTCATAAAAGCATTAACACAGAGGCATATGTGATACACAAGAAGTACAGTATTCCAGAGACATCAACACCAGATGTGTTTGTTTAATAGCTCAAGCAATTAAGATGTGAAGCAGACAGTCTTTTATCCTCCTTAGTGCTGCTTCCATCTTCATGTTGTTTCTCCTTAAGTTGTTTCCCTGGGGTCAGTGCCTGCAGCAAAGCTGACAGCTGGGCATTTCTGGGTGTATTCTCTTTCTTCATGGTGCAAGCAGCTTATCAGAGCAGCTTTCTGGTTCTCAATCTGTCCATAATTAATCACAAAAAGATGCAGTGCCCTTCCATCTTGAATTATCAATAAATCTGGAGTTAACATTTGTGGGTGCTTATTCTGAGTCAGGGGATGAATGTTTAAGATTGGATCCTGAATAAGTAGGTGTCTTTTATTTGACTCTGGCCTCCTTTCTTCCTACTGGCATCATTATTTAATGTGTAGTAGACTATTATTCTGCTCAGTGACATGCTTTTCTGGCACTGCTTGTCGTGTACTGTAATTTATACAATACTTTGCCTTTTTTTTTCTGATTTTTGAGATCAATTTCCCCTGTCCCTCTCCCTGGACGACAAAAATCAATGTTTCATAACCTAAACAAATGCTCAGACTAATTCTGGGTAGTAATTGGACATGTGTAATGCTTAGAAGGAGGGGATTGCACATCTTTTACAAATGTGCTCAGCATCAGAGTGTGCTGCTGTGTTACTCAGGCACCATGGAGATACAAGAGAGGAGAAAAATTATGACTGCAGAGGCTCCTGAGAGGAGGATGAGACCAGCCATGTATAGGGGCTCCATCTCTACTATTCTAATTAATCTACATCTGTGAGCAAGTTACCCTGGGTGACATAAGCTATTCCTTTCTCCAGCCAAGCAGACAGGCACTGAAAAGCACACTGCTGGCTGAAGCCTTTTGCTGGTTTGCAAACAGGATGTCTCTGAGAACTTGATAATCCCCCAGTCTTCATCTCTGTCTAAAAAGAGGCAGATTTTATCACTTAGCAAGCATATATTTGCAGATGCTAAAGACCTTGATGTTTCTCTTCACTCAGGAAGATGTCTTAGATGTCTCTGGGGACAAAATGTAATTTTATCTGAACAACACTAAAACCTTTGCATATCTCACTTTGTCTACACTGTGATCTAGAAGCTTGTTTTCATGCTTCTTTATTTCTGATGAGTTTTAGATTTTTCTCTAGAATCATGTTTCTAAGCCCATCTTGCCCTGCCACTTGCTCCTTTGTCCTCTGATACCTATTTAAATGGGTTGTGCATGCATTTGAAAGTCCTATTCTAAAAACTGCCTCTATGTTGTAGTGGAAATGTCTACTTCTTGTAAATTAATATTTTTTGACATATCTGACAAACAGATTGCATAGTTTTATTAGCTCTCTGTAATTCCTCTGCATATTTGAGAAATTTAATGAATTCTGTTGAAGCAGACTCCCTTGAGTGCTTCCCTTTATTTTGTAAGACTACAGTAAAGACCAGCCTTGACATCTTGTTAATCTGCAAACCCCCCAGATACTTAACAGTTGCAAGAGCTGCTGATGGAGAAGTTATCTAACGTGATTATCAAGAGAGTAATATTTATTATCCTGGAAATCTTCGACAGCAGCATAGATGATATCCCCATCTGCCAACTGAAACTTTTACAAAGGTTTCCTTCAGTCTCACTCACACATTCATGTATAGCTTTATTTATTTGAGTGCCTGAACAAGACATGCCTCCACAGTTTTCTCTCACAGTAACATTGAATTTGTTAATCAGCAGAGAAAACTCCTGAATAACACAGAAAAAATTCCCATATGTATACAGAGAGGGAGATACCATGGACCTTAACATCATGAAAAATAAGAAAGAACATCAAATTGGTTACATTCAGACTGAAAGCATGTTTTGCTTATTTTTCATGCAGACATTCATAGCAAGAGGTAATTTTAGAGGATCTTTAGGTAGCAGAAATTGTATACAGCTGAGGAACTGATGACCTTTATTCGTTGAAGATGAAGATTCCATGTCCATTCACTGCTTGTGATGCAGGGTGGAGTCACCTGGATGGTCTGAATATCTCAGTCAGCCTTATTAATCATGAGTTCAGACATTTTCTTGATTATTTCAGGCCAATATCTCAGCAATAAAAACCAGGACAATAAAGAACATGGGATAGCATCAAATTTCAATATTTTTAATCTTATGAGCATTTTAAAATTTAAACAAATTCCCTAATGCTTAACCAAAGTATTTTTTATTTATTTATTTAATTTTTTATCCTAACTAGATATGCATCCCAAATGTTTCCCATTTTAAGGAGCAACATTATTTAATTCCAAATCTGGAAAATAAGAAAGAGAAATGGCTATCACTTTTTTTGTGTTTAACTCTTATGTTAAAGGACTCTGAATAGCGAGACCCAAAAAGGGGGGTAAGTGGAAACACTGGGGTGGGGCTGTGTATCTACATTTCATTCAATGGAGGTATTCCTGATTACATCCATTTGACACACGGACCACTGTTAAGGAAATGCACAAAATGCAGTGCACATTTGCTTATAACCAGGAATTCCTTATCAGTTTGGCAATAATGCAATAATAATATGAAGAAGATGCCAGTTGCTCTTTGCACTGTGCAGTGTTATTAGGACTTCAGAATAATATTTGCCAAAAAAATTAAACTTTACTTTATTTTACAGCAAGGAATATTTTTATGGATGCATGTGTGTATGCATGTCTAGGCACAGCACAATATGCGAACTTAAGTTTGTTTGTTTTGCACAAATTAAAACCAGAGCAAACAGACTCGTGTTACTAGAATAGATTTAGATTGTAGTCTGATCAGACTACAGAAAATTTCAGCAGAGAATATTGCACCTGTCAACTGCTTTTCATATCAGGAAATTAATCAAGCTGACTGTTCAGAGAGTTTCTGAGGATGTTCATTATTTCAGCTATTAATTTTTAAAAGTAGCAAATGTTGCAAGTCAACAGCATCCATAAAAATTGATTTATTGTGCAATTTACCTCATGCTACTGGAAGGAAAGAGAAGGGCTTGTGTATCTACCACTCCCACTCTCAGTTTTGTAAGGCATAGGATGTATCTGAGTATATAACTTTTAAAGGAAAATTATGTAGCTAAAAATAATATAACCCTTTTGCGTTGGTTTTATCCCAGTGTGGATGGTAAAGAACTGCAGAACTGAACAGTAAAGACTATGAGAAATAGAAGAAATAGTCAGAATAATCTAAAACCAGTGAGGTCTCACTGTAAGACTGAGCCATCAATATAGTTGTCTGTGCTTCATTCTCAGTGATGTCTACTAAAAGCCATTCTTTTATAATATTCATTTGTTGCATTTGCCTGTGTGTCCCATAAATGTTTTATCTCATTTAGGCAAAATGAACTAGAGAAAAGGTTCTGTTAAACACTTAATGAAACTTCTTACTGCACACTCTAACATCTGTTTGTGTTGGAGGAGAAAGATATTTCAAATTTAGAAATTTTGTCTTATCAGGCAAAATTAATTAATTCAACATTAATTCATAGCATCTAGGGTACCTGAATAAGGCATTTGGGATGCTAAACATTGTTGATAGTTGTTGCAATGCAGTTACCTACTACAAAATTACATCCTGTAAGAAATTTCAGTCTCTGGTTCTATTACCTTCTATAGAGTAGCAGTTAAATTCCTGTTCCTGCTGTGATCTTTGGGAATTCAATTAGGGTTAGAATACCACCTCTGCTTCTTTAGGTGATGTAGTAAAGGCTTGACATGAGGGCTTTGTCATTTGCATGTTGATGGCAAGAGTGACAGACAGTGGAGATCTCTGTTCTTTTATACAAATTAGATTCACTGTGGGGACCTCTCTCTTCCCTGAACAGCATATATAACATGCTAAGCCCATGCTCCTGTAACACTGATCTCATTGGAGAGAGACTGGACTTGACCTGCTCTGGGGTACAAATGGGGGAAAAAAAAGAAAATAAAAACCAATAAGACCCAACCTTCAACTGTGCCAATGGATAAATCCTAAGGGCTTTAGAGGGAAATGCAGATTTGTAGTAGAACCTAGACCTTCAAAACATTATATATAATTCAAAAGGGAGACATAATCTTCCTGAAAATCTTGAACATCTGGGTAGAGGACATTACACAGTTCATGAAAATGCCAATATTATTAAAGAAATTGTAGATTTTTCTTCTTTACGATTCTAAAACTGAGTCTGAAGATCAAAGATCTACAATGACCTGAGGAGAAGGAAAGACCTTATAACATTTTAATAGTGTTTGTCTGCTTGATAGCTTTGCTCAGGAAAATATTAACTTACTTTAGCCTTTCATATCTGAAATATAGTTCAGATTATTAAGTGAATGACATTGCATTTGCTCTGACTGGAGAAATCTGGAGTGTGGGGACCACTATTTGTTTTACAAATCCTTTCTATATTACATATCTAAATATCCCACAGATAAAGAAGAGATGAGAGATCACGCACATACACTATTTAAAAAGAAAAGACAGTGTGGGATGTTATTTCCTGGGCAGTTTAACAGGAGAGAGTCATAAAGAAAGTAAGGCTTTTATACACACATTTCCCATGCAATATTTTTACTTCCCATTAACTTTTTATTAATAACAAAAAGTCCCTAAAAACCCCAGAGAGCTTAGGCTGTGTTACAAGACCTTTACAGAACCATTGATGTGTCTGAGCTTCTTCAGGCTTTCATACAACCCTTGGGTGGGCATTCAATGACACCAAAATACACCTACAGGGGGCTTGTGGATTAAGCAAGAAGTGGCAAGTCCCCTGTTGGGACATTGCTCTTATCATTATCATCTTGATCCTCAGAAATATTCAAGCTGGTAATGATTTTATGCTGCCTACTGTGTAAGATTCCAGCCTCAGTGTAACATTTAATAAAGCATTATCTGTGAGGTTCTGTGGTGCTGTATTGATAAGAGTTGCCTTTAGAAGACTTTGTGAGGCTGAGCAGTGGTGGCTATGTAACACAAACACAGGAAATAATAAAATAAAACAAGCTACATGATATGCAGAGATAAATGTTCACTCCAACTAATGAAGAAAAATAATAGCAATAGCAAAAATATTGCAGAAACAGAATGCAAACAAATAAAGCAATAGCAAAGAAGAAAGACAAATAATGAGAGCAAACTAAGAAATGAATAACAAATAATAAAACAATAGCAAATAATGGGAAATAACAAACTAGGCCTCAGAAGTAATCAAAGTGAGAAGAAAAGGAAAAGAGTGTATTATACAAGAAGCAGATTAGTGCTACATGCTCTTGGGATCAACAACTCAAATTCCTTGCATAGGCAAAAATGGGTTAGGAAATAGCTTTGTCAAAGATTTGCACATCACAATACACTAATTGTTCATTGAGACAGACCCCAGAATGGTTAACGTGGATTAGCATGCAAATTCATGGATAGAGTGGGGTATGGGGACACACATAAGCTGCTTGTACTTGTCTCAACATTTGCTCAGAAATTACAGGCATGGAAAGAGTTCAAGGAAATCTCTTTGAAATCCAATGGCCTTTGGATCAGGAATAGATTAAATGTACACATGAATAAACAAATGGAAACCATATATTTATTTTGTGCATGTTGGCTTCTTTACCGTTTGCTTTGAAAGTGATGTGTGTTTAGCAGTGGTAAGGAAAAAAAAAGAAATTTCCACTTGCAAATACCATTTCACTGAAATTTGAATGGTTTGTGGGGGTATTCACATCCAATTGGTATTGTTTTGGCAAAAACAAAATCTCCTTTTTGACATTATTAGAACAAGATGGCTTAATTTCTCCTTTGAAATGAATAATATTCTATTTTATTATTACATGTATCCACTGTATTTTGATGTAATTCAAAACCAATTGCAAGAATAATTTAACAAAAATTAAATGCTTTGATTGATCCAAATCAATTTCCAGTTATTCACCTCAAAATTTTCTTCCTCAAGGCAGTATCTCTGTCCCAACTTGAAATAAAGAAAGATTTGGAAACTCAGTATTCTGCATTAAATACTCATCATCTGCATTTAGCTCCTATTATTGTGCAGCCTTTACCCATGGCATCTTCAGAGAATAAACTGTTTAGGAAAAACACCTGGAAAAACATTATGTTTCTTCCACACTTTTTGACCTTGAGGATATGACAGGAGCACACAGAGAAAGGGCAATCTCAGAGGGAGGCAGGCAGGGGAGAAAGCAGCTCCTGAGCAGGATAATCTGGCTTTCCAACTGCAAAGAAGCCGTGCATTCTGCTACTGAAGAAGCACAGGAGAGAGAGAAATATCAGAATTAGACCAGTCTCCCATGAACCCAGTCTCCAGGGCACTCTTGACAACTGCCTCAACTCTCATTTCACCCGGAGAGCCAAAAGAGCTCTTGTCTGCAAGGGGAGGCATCATGCAGGTGTCACTGGAATGGGCGCTGCAAATGTGAACCACAGCTGGTGGCTTCAAGGGGGACACGGGATCCCCTTTGTGCTCCATCAATTTAAGCAAACCTTCTCTTTCACTAGCCACACTGAAATGTTCCTTTCTTTCTCTCCCAGTTTCCACAGCTGAAGGTCCAAACTATCTTGCATGTCACAGCAATGTGCCCACTTCATGCCACATAATCCTGTCCTTCAGGTTTTGCTGTGAAGGAAAGGTTATCTCAGAGAGAAAAAACCTCCAGCTGAGGTTTTATTATACTGTTTTGTTTCCTGTGTTTGAAATGGTGTCTTGGTTTCCCAAAACTTACTCTTTTAAGACATTGGATTTTAATGACATGAAAAAGCACTGAGCCAGCTGTCACCATATTACAAATGTGACTTTGAGAGCAAAACCAATGAGAGTTGAAATCCACCAGGACTAGAGTTATTGCAGAAAAGGTCTAAGGTCTTCTTTCTGCACTGCTGACTGTGGAGGCATTATCAGGTTGTAGACCAACATTTTTAAAGCAGTGAGAAAGGCTATAACATTGAAATTATCAAGTAAATTATGTTTTGATGACCCTAAACAGCCTCAAAGAGAAACCCTTTTCTCCTTACTCTCCACCCTCACAGATACTGGAAGCTTTTTTTTTTTTTCTGCCTTAAAATGTGGCAAGCTGTTTACAGCCCTAGCTAAAGCAAACCAGCCAGGTAGCTAAGGGCATGCTGACAGTGGAGCACTGCATTCACCTGTGCTGGCTGCAAATAAAGAATATCCCACAAATGGCTCACTTGGTTCCTGCCTGACCTGAATAACACCAGATTCCTGGGGGAGGCTGATGCTCACCAGCATTATCCCAGTATTGCTGCCTGAGGTCAAAGCTCCATTTTGCCAAAGTTTGCACTGTTCTGGATGGGTTTGTCAGTGAGAGTATTACTGTCTCAGGTGTTTTTGATCTATGCTCAAAAACTCAAATGGTCAGGATTTCAAAGGAAAGACTTTTCTTTGTGCTTATAGCCAGAACCTATAACTTCTCATTCAGGAAAACACAAAAGTATTTAAATATCTTTACTAAACCAGTGTTGTCTTCCACTTTTGTTTTACTGAACTGGATGACAATGTGTTGAGGACAAATGACAGTTATGTTAACATATTTTTTCCTGAATCAGGATACTAAAAATCCAGGTCTAACTCTATCAATTTTATCACCTTAATTCAAAGCTGAATTCAGCAGGGAACTCATTTTATGATAACTGGTATGACTATAATATAAACTGAAGTTGAAGCAAATGTTGGTATGCAGTATTAAAAAGTAACAGTTCATGCTGGCTTGGGGTTTAGGAGTTCAGCTTGGGAACAGACATATTTTGTGAATGATTTAAACATCAGAATCTTTTATCTTTCTTCACTATTCAGCTTTATGATCTGTTTTACTGTAGCTTAGACTTTACACTGATACAACAGTGATGATCACAGATACTTTGAATTTTTCTAAATTACTTCTCTGCATATCATATTTCTGTATAATCTGATCTATAACTCTTAAATTAGCCCTAGAGAAGTCCAGGTTGTTGGCAGGAGTATCATATGATCATCCTGAAACCAAGAAGGAAAAGATAATTGAAATATATGTAACAGCTAGATCAGTAAATCAGGTCTAGTCTGGTTTGTACCATGTTCAAAGTAACCACTGCATGCTGTAAGTTCTGTGTATTTCAGAGCAGTTCCAGTGGAGGGAAGATACTGAGCTGAAACCAGGTCTCAGGTAACTGGAGGACTTGCATTCACAGCTACAGGTCTGAGACAATTTGAGTTTAATGGCATTTCTAACATCAGGAGCAGGACACAGAATGTTAAAACAGCCTCTCTCTCTTTTATCTTTAGAGGAAATTTATGCAGTAGTGGGTAGGACTGAGAGCATGCACTGCAAATTACCCAGTCCATAGGGTCTGGAGGGCTACCCTTAAACCATTTGCATGGTCACTCTTTAGTGGGTAGATCTTTATGCTCTGTTTAAACTTCACTTTGGGTCTGAGTCAATAGAAGAAGAATTTTTAGGGGGCTAGAACGAGAGAATGTGTTCAATGATAGTCTAAATTCAGATGAAATTTAGGGGGAATTTAGGACTTTAAATTCTGCCCAAATCTCAGTTTGTATTAAACATATTTAAATTATGTATTGATTGTCATCTGCTTGATATTTTGAAAATATTTAACCTTTGTTTTTTCCTAAATTGAATCAGAACCAAATTACATGGGGGATTTGAGAAACATTAAAATTGGAGGAAAGTCGAATCAGAAATTAATGTGCTGCTTTACATTATTTTGCTCTCTCTTTTTTTGTGGCTCTGCCTGCATTAGAGCAAATTCTGTGCCTTATTCAATTAATGTCCTCATGACAGCACTCAGAAGTGAAAAGAGTTAAAAACTCACAGGGGAGCTCTAATGGTAATGTGTCCTGAGAGATATTCATTTGGCCCCAGCTGTCCATTTTATTCTAAGTGCTAAATGCTTTAATATACATAGACTATCATTTACATAGCAAGTAGCTATGCGAGATGAATTATTTATTTTGTGACAAATACCTAATACCCAATGTACTGTCAAATACAAAGAACTTCCTTATTTGACCCCCGTGTGTAAATTTGCATTATAGAATTCATTATCTCAGCACATAAGTCACATTGAAGTTATGTGCAGATATCTGTCAGAGGAGCTGCAGATTATTGCAGCTTTGATTTAATGGTACTCTTTGCTGTTATGCCATACTTGTACAGCAAGAAACCTGAGTTTTCAGCTTTGTGACACAGACATTGCTTATATATGTAGCACTTGTACTTTTAATGTAAAAAAAAAAAAAAAAAAAAAAAAAGAATGAGGTGCAATAGAAAACAAAACAAAAAAAAAAAATTATAATGAAAATATAAAAACCAGTAATTTGTATGTGAGAGAAATTGTCCCAGACTTTTTTATGCCCTAATGAAGACAGCTCAGGACTTAAATCTTCCAAAATCAAGAAAATAAAATATGGTTTGCTCTCCTCAGGCAATAAGTGACCTGATCTTACACAGCCAGCTTCATGTTTGCATTCCAAAGTCATTTAAGAAGTCAGCTTGAATAAGGAATTTTATCATATCAGATTTGTTATTTTTGTATTGCATACCACTCTATTAATTCTCACATTAATCTTTGATTCTCTCTCATTGGAATTCAAACTCTTAGTCATTGTTTATTCTAACAATTTAGATACCCATACTGCTCTAATGGTCATAGAATTTTACAGAGTATTTAGACCTGTCTGAGCAAATATTGTACTGCTCAGCTTAGTAACTCTCTGCAAATTTGATGTTTATTATCATGTCCTTATGACAGTTATCAGGCTAGTCCTCAGTGTTTGGTGTAGCTGAGATAAAAGAAAGTATGAGTTCAGAAACATCTCTCTGAAATTACTTGGGTATACTTCAAAAGATTCTGAGGTTTGACCTAATCTGTGTGCAGATCTCACAAAATTGAGATGTTTATTTACGTAATTTGTAAACATAAAACAAAGTTAAGGATTTCACAGAAACAGTCCATCTTACACTCTGTTGTATGCTTATCCTTTTTATTTATTTATTTTTTTTTTTTTTTGGACATTTGACTTGTGGAGAGAAGGAGTTGATAAAATATTTCTAAAACTTGAAAAAGATTTTGCCTGGGATGAGGTCAGAACAGGAAGGTCGGGTTAATTTTTATTGAATCAGTCCTGTTTCCCATCTTCTACTGAGATACAATTTCTGAAGCTGGTGCCTTCAAGGCTGGCTCATTTTAGCAGTTCTGCAGAGAGGGAGTTGAGAGCAGTCAAGAGTTTTCATTCTGTAGGTTAGAAGGTTGGTACAGTCACAGACTGAACCCAGCCAGAAGGAGTTTATGTCTGCTAAGTGAACTGAAAATTAGTGTTGACCCTGAAAAAGCTCTTCTATAGCTAAAGAATTTGTTTATCTGCACTTTGGCACTTCTTGGATCATGAAAGCCTTTGAAACACAATAGGCCAATTACAGACCTGGTGTGAATGGGCACAATGCCACTGAAACCAGCAGCCCACTCACACCAGGTTTGAATTTGGCACGTTGCCTTTGTCAATGGCAAAACAATGTTTTCAACAAATTTCCTGGCAGAAGCTATGCTGCATGGAAAATGCATTCATTTAATATGTTTATTTGCATAACAGATCTGAGTTTCAGGAGAGTTTATTATTCATTATAAAAGCTCATTCTCTTCCCAGCCAGCAATGAGTCACACATCAGAAAGGGTAGCCAGAGACATTCAGGAATCAAGAGACCTTCTTCTGTTTTCTTTCTTTCTTTTTTTTTTTTTTTTTTTAATTGTAAACTTCCCTCTACTTGTTTCCCTACAAAGAAAAACTTTAATATTGAGCCAAAACCTTAAAAAATAAAAGTTCAGGAACAGATAAATATTAGGTTCTATTCAGATACCTGCCTGGCTTTCAGTAGAGCTATATGCTCTCAGGCTCTCTAGCTCATGCCATCTTTTATTCTGAAACACTCTGAAAGAAATTAGTGTGAGCTCAATGTTTAACAAGGTAGAGATCTAAATATGGATTTATGTGCTTAAATTTAGGCTTTTGTTTTCAAAAGTCTTGTGGTAGGTTATCAGAAAGACTCATCATTCAACTGTAATATTCCAGAAGAAAGCTTCCATCTGTTGTAGGAGGTGGAAGATAGGATACTTCTGCTGTGAGGATGTTTAATGTCCTTTACTACCCTCCATAAAATCCTGGATATTTGGTACCCTAGTGTTGAATGTAGAAGCTTGAACTGTCAGGAAATATATATGGCTAGATTTCTGAAAGCCCATAAGGTTAGTGCTTTAGCCTTTGCTTCAGGGATGATACAGGGAAATGAAATGACTCGAATGTGTGAAGAAAGAGATCCATAGTGCTAAGGGTCTGTCTTCTCTTGTACTTACATGAATAATTAAAGTTACAATGGGATAACATTTTCATTACTTTGACCATTCTTGGATGTAAAGAAAGCATGGGTCCCTTAACTCAAGAGAAAAGAAGGTGGTTTTGAGAGCTAGAGGCTGACTGCCTAAACCAGAAAATGTATCCCACTGGTGTCTTGTCCTTAGGGGGCAGAAGGTCCCTAGAAAATTCCATAACTAGTGTCCCCCTTTCCTACTCCAACTAAGTTTTTTGGAACTGCTTATGTGAAACAGTTTTTGCCAAAATAGAGTGTGAGCAGGGTGGAACAAACAGGAGTTTTCAGGGAGAAGATTGAGAAATGCAGGTTAACTGGAGTCAACATGCAGGTGAGTACAAGAGTACATGAATTATAAACAGAAAGCCAGACCTTTTACCTGCAGTTGCAAGGGTCATCTGAGAATGCCTCAAAACATGCCTTTCACTGAGAAGCTGTGTGAACTCTGCTGTTAAGAGTCAAACAGGCATTGCAGCAAGTGTATTGAAAGTTTTCATCTTAGAAATCTGAGATTTTTTGCAGGAGAGTGTAGTTAAGCTAGGAAACATCCATGACATAAAATATATAGGGGGCATTATGTTTGGAGAGTCCTCCAATAATACTGAAACTCATTTGGTTAACAGAAAGTCTGTTTGCTGAAAGGGATTTCAGAGAATTTCAGCTCTGAGCAGCACCTGCTGAGATCAAGAACAAAATCACTCTTCCAGCAATGACTGAGGATCTAAATTCAAATGGCCTGATCTGCCTGCCTTGCTTGCTGTTCCAGAGGAAGGAAATATAGTGGGAAATATATACATATATATACATACTCATTATGTGTTCACTTGCTGATCTCACCAGCACTCTGCTTATGTACTTGTTTCTCTGGTTTATCACCTTATTTCTCTATCATCTATTCCACCTATCACCATTTACATATAAACATCTTTAAGTAGGTGTTACTGTAGTGAAGTAGACAGTTTTCTCTTAAGATATTTTTTGTTGGAAGGTCCTGACTGTGTTGTGGTAGTTCATGAGGAAGACAAATAGCTGTGACTACTTTGACTGACTGCTATGAAAGCCAGGGTACAGCAAAGGCTTGAAGGGAGAATCTGACTCTCTTTATGGTCCAGTCAGCATTCTTCTATTGTTTTGCAAGAACAGAAGTGGGGGAATAGCACAGTCATGGAAGAAAGCAGAGGGAAAGGCTGTTGAGAGAAACTAAATCAAATTTTATATCTAGTAGTTAGAAAAAGCAGCACAGAACTGTCCATTATCCAACAGCTTGGGAACAGAGTACCAGATGGCATCACCTGCTTGTTTGCTTGTGCTTCTTTTAACATACTCTGCAGTTTGAAAAATGTGGCATGACATATTACAAGGTTCAAAGACCAAGTGAAGTGGAGAGGATGGATGAGACAGAAAAGTTACAAAGGAAGGTGATAAGCTGGCAAGTCTGTCCCTGAGGTCAGGATATCTGAAGGTGATCTTCATTTAACATTCCTTTCCATCAATGACTGTAGCAGAAATATTTTCTGTGATAGTGAGTGTGCAGTGTGGAATGAGCTTCATGTCCTCTAAAATACACCTTAATGCTTAAAATTTCATCAAAAATACACATTGTTTATAGTTCTTTGTGGATAAATGCAGGAGAAAACATTCCTCTTTATGGTTTTAGAAGACAGCTTGTTTTGAAGCAAAAGATATTTTTCTAAGCCCTGACCCAGAGCAGTTATTGAGGCCATGAATTTTATTTCCCAAGGCTGCATATTTAAACATATACATATGTTTTAAAACATATTTTTAGACATATTTAGACATATTTAAATGCATTTTTAAACTCATGTTCTTTCATATTCATCATATTCACAAAGGGCCCAGGACTGCAAATGTAATTCTCAAGAAATACTTTACCTGACTTTACACTTTGACCCTTCTGGCACATATTGACAAATAACTGTCATCATGAAACTCAGGAATAAAAGATAAAAATCTCTGCATGCAATAAAATCATATGAATAAATGAAATGTGTTCCTAAATGAAGGCCTTATTTCTAGACCTAAGGGTAGGAATGGGTTTTCATTTGTCTTGGAGGGCTTTTGGTGTTGGACTTGGAATATTCTACCTTGCTTGAATATAGTTGATGGGAATTTTTTCAAACTATAAACAAGAAAAGGATAATTTGTGAAAATTATGTATGATTTATCAGAGTTGGTGTAAGTTGTTACATGTGGACTCTAAATTCAATCAAGGGTGAACAAATTTCTTTTCTGGTAAGCATGGGACAATAAAAATAATATGTTACTTGTTAGGCAATATATTTAATCAATGAATTTACCATTTTATTAAATATTTTCTTCTGTTGTACTTTAGTGTACCATTGCAGATTTCTCCTATATTTCACCACTTATAATCTTAATCTACCTACTAAAATATGATAGAGTAGATAATAGAGTATGCAAACATTTAATCCCAGTGGTTCTAGATCTAGAACAGTAACTCAGAGATAGGGTCTGTGATGGGATAAGATGTAGAGAATGGACAGCAGTGACAGGGATGGACTTGGAATCATTCCTGAATTGTGGTTTCATCCTTCCTAATTCAATTCCTGTGTCACTGGACTTCATTCAGGGGTTTTGATCCTTGTCTTGCCCAGTTATACTGTGATTTCCTACTAGATTTTCATAACTTGTCTGAAACAAGGATCCACATGGAACATACATTATCCATTTCTATTGTACTAGAGTAATCTTTCAGGTTTTACCATGAATTTATGTTCCATTGGGCCACTTCCTTGCAAAAACCAACATTCTTCTCAGTCTATATTCTTTATATTGACTTTTATATATCAGCAGCTTATATGTTAATGGCATATTTTCTTTTCCTGATGTCAAATTATTAATCAACTGCTATAGCATCAAACTATCTGCTTAGGTCTTTGAGAAAAGTGGTTTCTTGGGCAAATGATTTATTGAAGATCACATGATATTGCTCTGCTGTATTAGCAGTCTTTGTTGCAGCAGGGTTGTGACACTCAGCCCAGGCTGGGAGTAGAAATATGATGCTTGCATGCATTTTTTACAGATTTCAAAAAAGGATCAGTTTAAAGTTCTCTTCACGAGCAAACATTCCTTCCCTCCTCTAGTCTCCAGCCATTCACCATGGAGATTACTGCAAAACTTGTCTTTTGGGATCTGGAGTGTTATTTAGAAGAAAACACAGTGTGGAGTAGAATTATAATCCATGTTGAGTCTGCCAGTTCCTGATTTGCTTGAGATGTGACCACAGTCATAGAAAGGTGCTGCTGCTATTTGAATTGATTACATAACCTTGCTTTGTTGTGCTTTAAAGCTTATGTCAATGCTGTGCAAAGATGTAGACAGATACTCTTTTAGGTAAAAAACGAAAAATGATGAAATAATTAAGCTGTCTGGATAATTTTTTTAAGTCCTAATCATGAACTGAAAATCAAGGTTTTTCTGCCTTTCTGTAAAGAGTAATGTTCAATAGAGCCCAAAAGTATTTTATGATAAAGAAATAAAATGTTATAATTAAGAAAATATATTTTTTTTTTGCTTCTTGACTCATTTTCATATTTCAAGATTTCCATACCTATCAGAGTGAACAACCAAACAGAGAATAGACTTTTAGATTTTTAGAAGTATGAGAGGTTGTATGCATAAATTCATGTTCTTACCATGTTAAGTACACAAAATAAAAATTGGTAATTTTGAAAATTGGTCTTGTAGAAACATTTAGACATGAATGTAATGACATTCACAATGCCAGTTGTACCAATGAAGTTATTTCACTTGTAATCAAATATACTGAAATTGGCATTAAAACTTTGAGCAAATAAATGTGCAATGCAGGAAGAGAAGGGGCTGCAAAGAGATGGAGAGAAAGAAATCTGGACAACAAAACTTACAACAAATATGAGTTTTTTAGTTTATAACATGGTTGAAATCCTTTTCTTTCCCTCTTCTTTGAAATGTGGTTTGCTGAATTTCTGTTGCCAGCTTGTAGTAGTTCCTCTGATGTGTTGTGCCACAGTTCTTCTGGGAGGAATGCTGGATGCTGCAAAATAGTATTCATTTGGCTGCTTAGTTTTCAATTAAATGGTGCAATATGAGCTGCAGTAACACAGGCAGGGGGATGGTCTAGATGAACCAATGCTGTTTCAAACAAAAATGTTTGCCATTCTGAACACAGCATATAAGCCAGATGCTGTGAATAAATGTTCTCTTTTTACGGCCAGTTAAATCAGCACTTGTACTTCTGTAAAAAATTACTGTAAAGGAAATTGTATAGATGGGAGACTTATTCTAAACAATATTTTGGGAAAATGTAACACAGATATATAAAGGCAGGCTCAGTTTAACTTCTTTACAGAGATTAGAACAAGATAATATTTTATAAACAACTGAGTAGGAAGAGTACAAGGAATTTTTTAAAAAATGCTTGGGAAACAAAGACTTACCCACTGTAATCAATCCATCAGGCTTCCATTATGACTCTCAAAGGACCTATCAGTCAGAGCAAGACCTCCTTAATAGCCTCAAATAAATGTGTCAGTCATATATTCCCAGAAATGTTGACCATACATCATAAATACTCCTTTTGTATGAAATTACTCTTTTTTTCCTTCTAGATAATTAAATTAATATAATACTCTGGGTAAATGTATCTATCTATAATTCTGGGGGAGAAAAAAATCAAACACATAAGTGATTATAACGGTGCCAAAACTTAGCATTAGTTTACAAAGTTTCTTCTTACTTGTCCTTAAAATCCACCAGAGTGCAATGATAGATTACAATGGAATAAACTCGAGAAAAATTCACAATGCAATCCAGTTTTGAATGTAGAACTGCAGTTTGACTGTACTGTGTACACCACATTTTAACTGTAGAGGTTGTGTTCTCTGTGGTTTGTCTGCAACACATGAGCATTATGGAGCTAGAGCAGAACATGACTAATCCCAGCAGCAAAGGTCTGTGTTAGGATGTGTCTAAAGGCTTTCTAAA
This sequence comes from Oenanthe melanoleuca, assembly GCF_029582105.1. Lineage (NCBI taxonomy): Eukaryota > Metazoa > Chordata > Aves > Passeriformes > Muscicapidae > Oenanthe > Oenanthe melanoleuca. The sequence goes on from NC_079336.1 coordinate 35,466,634, forward strand.
AGCAGCCCTGGTTTTTCTGTGCTCTCCTCTCCCTGCCATACCTCACAGATGTGCAGAATCACTCATGGCAGTTAAAAGGAAGAGATAATGTTACCAGGACTTTCCACATCTCATCTCAGCAGGCAGTGACCATGCAACTTGAAGTGAAAGAAGATTTTTGTGATCTGACAATGAGTGTCTGGTGTCTACACCATTCATATGCAGGGCCATATTAACCCTTTATATTCAAGTAAGTTTGCTGAAAGGCTCACTGGACCAAAAACAGTTATTTTTGCACAGTCCTGCATGCCTCTGTGCTAATTCACCATTAGATTCATTACATTTAGTTTTATCAGTGGAGACTGAAGATCACTTAGTGCAGAGCATGGAAAAGATTTACATATCCTGGAAAGTTATTTGCCTTCATCTTGGGTACCAATGTTGTCTATACCACTTAGAGCCTTGAGGTGCATGGGCAAATACTGGCCTTGGTTACTCAGTTGGAATCTGGATAAGCACATCTCTGTCATTTAGCTCAGATCTCTAAAAGGTCCCAAAACAGGCTTCAATTCAGAGTAAAGCAAATATGTAGGGTAAAATTGAAAATTTCAGATTTTAATTACTAAGAAGAGAAAGAAAAATTTATGTCAGTATTCTGCCAGACACTCATTTTTGCCTTTATGATCACATTAAAAATTCCTTACAGTAATACACCGATGTCAGTTTTGATATGCAATTGTTGTGTTGGATCAGATTGCACTACATCAGTAAAATTATCCTCCCAATGCACTTTTAAAATTATTGTGAAGCCTTGACACAGGGCAACAAAATCTCTCAAATGAAGACCACCCTGTCAAATAGTAAAAAGGAAAAAACAAGAACTGTCTGATAACATTTGTAGAGAAATTTTGACAAGAACATCTTTCCAGGACATGTGAAATACACATGCAGCTCATCTCTCTAAATCACAGTTTTCTCATAAATTTGGGAGAAGTAGATTTTACTGACTGTTTGTTCATCACCCTGTGACAAAACCCACAACAGATGAATTTGCATTCCAGTTAGTGTCAGAGTAGTTTTGTCTCCATAGACTTTGCAGTGAAGATCGGGATTTCTATTGCAGCTTTTGCAAATGAAGAAAAAAAAAATGTTGAAACTTAGTTTCAGATGTCACAGCAATAGAAGTAAAGAAGTACAGGTAAGAGAAATATATCTTTATCCCACTTGCTGTTATGTCAGGGTAATAAATTCTAATCTTTTTTGCCTTCCTGTGCTATATTACATCCAATTTGCTTACTTAGGATAGGAAAAAGTTTTTGTCATAGTCCTACTGTTGAGATATGATTCCTTTAATTATCTGAGATTTCAACTTGCCAGCTGGTAACTGATCTGCTCCTGAGGGTTTCCCATGATGTAGGGTGAAGGTGCCTCCTTGACCCAACAATCCCTGGGAGCTGTCATCTCTCCACCCCATGTGAAATGTTCCTCCTGCTGAAGGGAAGCCCTTACTCTGACAATTATTGAGTCAGCAGTGCTCATCTCCAGGATTTCATCCAGGGCCTAGCCATATTTATTATACAGGCTTGGATCTTGGCTCTTATAAGCTTTATCTCTGTCTACATAAATGCTTCTTTTGCTTTCCTGGTTCATGAGTTTTTGAAAGACATTTCAGCTGCCTGCAGATTAATACAGAAACTCATATATTAGTTTGCTACCTCATGTTGTAAAGATGTCATCAGCTCACAAAGGGCTCCCAAATGAATTTTACTGGCTTATTGGACTAATAAAGAATCTATGATGAGATACTCTTGGATTCTTAGTCACTGTGACTGTTTATTTCCTGAGTACCACACTGCTGACCAAGAAACCTGTAGCTGAACCCTGGGGCAGCTCTGTCCTTGTGCATACTGGAGTCAGAACTTCCTAAACCTCAGAAAAATCCTTGGGTCTAATTTCTCTCTTGCTATAAATAGGATGGTGTACATGCCTAAGAAGGTGAACACTTTTTCCTGTCTTGTCTTTGACGTTGCTCACAAAGAATGTGAAACTTTATTTTCTGATCTAATAGATGCATTTATCTGACCTGAAAATACATCCCTGACATGGTTTACACTTAATTATTTAAACTGGCTAGATTTAGATCACTTTGCAAATCAGAAAGCTGTTTAGGAATTATACTACACCATTCAATAAGCCAGTGGCATTTAACATTCCTGGATGTTACTAACTTACTGTCTATACTTTAAATGGCTGTTCAACTATTTACAAAATCCTATAATTTATGGGACACACTGATATCAGAATTATATTTTTTTGCTCTTTCCTAAGTCTTTCTACTAAACTTGAAATTTTAATCTGAGTTAAATCAAAACTGGGAAGACTAATAAGAATGTATTGTTTCAGATGATTGATCCTTATATCTTTGCATTCTATTGCTTTAGGAAAAGTTGGATCCCAGCAATGACAATATCACCTTTCTAAATATCTTCTTTTTATAAATAAATCACGTATTTAAATGCCTTTCCCTTAATCTGGGATTTTTGGCAGTCGGAAGAGCTTCTTTCATAAGTAAAATTTTTTGTTCATTTTGGTTAGTGACTTTGTACCAGGTCTGGCTGTTTTGGAGTTTACCTTTTACATAGGAAACTGTATGAACCAGTGTCTAAAATGGTTCTGATAACACATCAGAGTTTTGGCCACTGCTGAACAGTAATTTTGCAGCATAGAGGCTTTCTCTATTTATGCTTTTGGCTGCCAGTGAATGGGCTGGGGGTGCAAAAGAAGCTGAGAGGGGACCAAACCAGGATGGATTGATCAAAGGGAGACTGTGTACTGTATAACATTGTGCTCAACAGTGAAGTTGAGGAGATAGATTTTCCCAAAATTTTGCTTGCTTTGAGACTGGCTAGGAATGTTCTCCTGCTAGGAGTTGGTGAGTGAGTGCCTTTACATCTCATGCTTATTTTTTACCTCTCCGTCCTTTAGTTATGAAGTTGTTTGTGCCTTGACCCAAGTGTTTACTCTTGCTTTTACTATTCTGATGTGAGTGTGGAATGACTGATCATCTGGGTCTGTGCTTAGCTGCTCACCCACACCCTTATACAGACCTATTTTAGTCTTGTAGAGCCTACGAACTTCCTAATATTATGGGAAAAAATCAGTGATTAACTGACTTCTGAAAATTGCAGAGGAATTGAATGTATCTCAGTGGAGTGCAGAGGAAATGTTGAAGATATCACTGGCCTTGATTGTCTTATTTGTTAGCAAGGCACCTGGCATTATTTTGAGCCCAGACCAAAGAGCAGCTGCAAACAATTCCAAGGGAGAATTCAGGAATGGCACTAAAACAGGTGCTATTCCTGCAGATAGCTTGCAGGCCCTGTGTTAGCTGAATAGGCAGGTTTAGTAGTAGGGAGGTAGGGTGTTCTTTGCTGGTGAGTCTGAATTTTAAAGCCAGTCTGGGAATCTGTAATTTACTGGTGTATGTATCACTATTTGGTCTAATTTTCCTATAACATGAACTCAATAACTGAAATATTTCCAGGAACTGCAATAATGGGGAAAATACTAGGTAATAATGTAAAGCTTATTTAAATAAGTCAAAGATTCTCATTCAGATGACTTAAATGTAGAATCCCCATATTTGAGGCAGGATGTGATTATTGAATTATTCCAAGGAGATTCTTCCCCACCTCCAATTTTTGATAAATAAATAAATACGATATGGAGATCAAATGTAAGCAAAATTATTTTATTCATTTGTTCATAAACAGGACTTATTTTCTAAAGAACATGTAACTATAACCTCTACTCTCCTGACTGGGAGAAAAAGAATTCTTTTTACTCAGATTCAAAAGCTGACAGTGTATATAACCATACTTGAGCTTTTTAGACATGTACTAGCCATGATTCATCTTTCTTTAATCATCCTCCAGAGGGTACTATTTTTCACTTCAGCTACAGAGATTGTTTAGATGCTTAGTATATGTAAAAGTCTACATGGTAGATGTCTAAAAAAGCCCTCAGTGCAGATTCATTCATTTTTTACTATGTATTTAAAAATAATCAGGATGTGAAAACTTGACTGTATAAAACCTGATCATTTTACTCATGTAAACTCTGGTCTGCTAGATACAGGCAATTTTGCAAAATATTATTTGGCTGTGAATTCATAATTTCAAAAATACGTTGTGTTGACAGCCAGAAGTACTGGACTCCTCTTCACAGAATGAACTCAGTGAAGATACTCCAAGAAGGACTTTTTTCTGGATCCATACATGTTATTTCTAGGGATAATAAAATGTTAATGATTTTTGTGATAAATGAGAATATCACACAGAATGTAGAACATGACAGACTCATCCTTATAGCCACAAGGCCTATAGAGGGTAACACCTTCAAATTTCTGACATCAGAGTTGGCAATGGCAATCTCCACTGAAAAGGCCTTAGACACTGTCATTGATCCCTGCAGTCCACAAATAATTTGAAGGTATAATATTCAGTTAGATAGGATGGGTGCTGTTCTTCCAGATCAAATGCACCCAGTGAGGAGGTGCCAGGGGATCTGATACAGGAAAAGACGTTTTCATAAATAGTCCAGCACAGAAGAACTATTGAATTACTGGCCTACAACAGCATGAATTTGAAGGTTATACTGCAATGTCTCAAACCTCAGAAACTTAAAATAAATATTGAGGCAACTTCTCCACAAATTACGGCCTAAAAGAAACCATTTTTCCAAATTTTTCCAAAATCAGTGGAGCATTTTCCTTGTACACTGTCCAGCTCCTACTGTAATTGCAGTCCACATTACACTTCAGGTGCTGTTTACATGCCTATAAAATCAGACCCTTCCAATACTATCTACTTGTGATTTCACAAACATTCATCATAGCTCTCTCTGTGGCTGGGTGTCCCCAAGGACTTTAAGACTTGTGATGTTCAGTGTGCCTGCCCAGTGGCACTGAAGTTTATTGGCATTTCTTTTTGCTCTTATGCAGCCCTGCTCTGTAACATTTACTCTGTCAATTACATTCATTTTGGTATTCATAGTCAATCCTATCTCTGTGTGACTTTAATTGTATTTCACTAAATTAAAGAGGCATTATAAAGTTGTTACCCTTTGATTTTGTAGCTTTAATTTCATTTTCCTTTAATCTTTGGAGCACACTAGATTATCAATTAGCATAATAAAACATTCACTGTGGAATTTAGTAACAATACTGGATATTCTGTAAAGTGAATCATCCCATTTAATGTTCATAGCATGATGGCAGCATGTGCACCAAATAAAAAAGTAGCCAAAATTCTACCCCACACTTCTATTGTATCTTTATACATGAATGAGGGATTTTGAGATTATTTTAGAGCTTCCTTCCTTCTAGTGGTCAAGACCTCCTAGCTGGTTTGCATTACTTGCCTTGAAGAGAGCAGTGAACTTTATGCTTTCCTGTAGGTGAGTTTGGCTTTTGTGCTCCTTCTCCTGAATAATCTGCTTTTTGTAGGGAGGCCAGTATTACTGGTGCATACTGTGCATTCACAGAGCAGGTACAAAACTACCTCTTTCTTCAGTCTCAGTCTGAATGCTCAGACTTTAAAGTGTCAGGATTCTAAACAGCTACCTTTTAAATTTCTTAATGAAGGTTAGATGGTTGTAGAGAGCTACATGAAAGCCCAGAGGAATGGAGAAGGTTCTAGAGTTACAGGTCTCTTTTTAGTCCTCCAAATCTTTATTGTATTCAGTGATTTTACTGAAAATTCAGAAACTTATCACGCCACATAAAATAAACATTTCAAAATATCTTCCAGGAACAGCAGACAGCTTGAAGAGAAACCAATAACTACCCATGTATTCTTCTAAGTAACAGAGAATATCAATGTAGCCAGATACATAATTATGAATGTCAAATCATTGCAGTTACCAAATGATTTCTGAAGAAGTTAAAGAAGCAGGAGGGAAGGATGTAAAGCAAAGAAGGATAGAAAGATACAAAGAAAGGAGAAATATAAAAGGAAGACCAACAAACAAGCAATCAGTTTACAAATTCACCAAACCAATGGTAGTCCAGCTGTTTTCCTGATAAAGAATAAAACTTAATTGTTGCTAGAGTATAATATTTTCTGAGTCACTGTTAAATATTTCTCATGGAATTTACCACAAAACATTTTAAGCAGCTTTCAAACACACACAAAAAAGAGATCAATCTCTTTTACTTGTTTTTTCTGCTCTTCAAAAATTATTCTTTATAATTTGATTGAATTCTACTGAATTGCTTTACTCTTGCCTTTTCTTCTGCTGATTGTCACCTTCTGTCTACAACAGAATTTTTTGGGAACAGAAAACCTTGGTGAGCCTAGACCCCCTGAAATTACCTACACCAGTCCTGCTGGCCTGTATTCCTGGTTCTGGGTGAGTCACTGACAGGAGTGGTGACACTGTCTGGTGGCACTGTGGAACAGGTCAGGGTCAGCAGAGCTGCCCTTCCCTCCACCAGGTTTCACCCTCTATAAAAGCACAGGGCTGCCAGACAGAACAGAGTCTGTTTAACATGTATGAAGGTGGGGAGAGAGATGTGAGTGAGAGATCCTCTTCTGCAATATTTCTGTTCAAACATGTCAGTTGTTTCCCCTCCTCTGTTAACACCAAAGCTGATCTTAAACATGCTGCATTCCAGACATCATGTGCTTTCTATTTGTATTCATTGCAGATGACACTAAAACTACTGCAAATAATTCAGGTAATTGACAAACCACAGGGGCACTTACCCTGTTCATTGGCCTATTTTAGGCTGGCTCATCATCACCACCCTAATTGATGACAGGTCTCTAGTTTTTCACTTGCCAGGCTGTAAGACAAGGAATATTAATAAAGTATCCTGGCAGTGGGAATGTTGGAACTGTTTCCAGCCTTTTGAAAGCAATGAGCTCCTCCTCCCCCAGCCCTGCTGCTAATGTACAAGTGATGTGCTGGGGAACTTTTTCAATATAAGAACAGTTTCTTTTCTCCTTTGACTCAGCCCTTACAATTACCTAAATCTAATGTGACCATAGGTTTTTAATGTAAGGCTGTACCCTGCAACAGCTTGTTATTAAAAAGTAATGCCATCAAAGTAGCTGGCATCTTTATGAAATAACAATATAATATTAATAATATATGTATAATGTAATATAATGTCTTACTTATAATAAAGAGCTTTTCTGAAACTGAGATTAGTATTATTTACTGTTTACCACTGCCCTGTTCCCTAGATACTCAGCATTAATATTTATTAGTAGGAGAATATTTTTATAGGTTCTCCATGGCGCTTTTTTTCCCACACAGACTCACAAAAGAAGCCATTTCCTAGCCCAGATTATTTCACTATCTTACTGAAACACAGATAATAGAGAGCACTATACAGTATTCAGAGGTAGAGAAGTCACAGGTCTGCAGCTAACAGAGGAATCTTGGACCCATTAATCAATAGTTTGTCAAATTCTCTTTCATAGTCCATGGAGAAAAGTATCTCACTCTGTCCTGAAAGAAACCTTTTAAATAGTTCAGCTCCCTGTTTCTTCCTACTGACTACAGAGGGAATAATAACAGAACCTCATCGTTGTCCATCTGACGTCAGGTGAGATGCAGTTCACATTCAGTCCTTTCATTTGAAACGTTTCCCTTTGGCTCACCCAGCCTGGCACATGGACTGCAAGGTGACCTGCAGCAGGAGTGTGTGCTCTAACCATCACTTTTTATCCTGTTTTCTCATACATGGACTTTTCAGCCAAATTAAAGAAGGGGGAAAAAAGTCTCTAATCTGTCTTTTGAAGAGTTTCTGTGCTCTTTCTTGGAAAAGAGGATATTCCTTGGTCAGGAGACCTGAGTTGTGAATCTCACAAACTTCTTTTCCTGCAGGAAACGTTAGTGTGATAAATCAACCAGCTTGGGTTGTGGCAGGGATTGAGTTCTGGTACTGCTTTTATCCCACCAGAAAAGTTCAGTGATTAGTAAGTTAATAATAGTTAAGGTCATTATTTTACTTGAAGAGGTAAGTGCTAGATTTTTTAAAGCAAGAATTTGGATTCTGAACAGAAACATTCTCTTCAATTTCATTTAGAAAAATGTTAGAAATTAACTCTGCCCTCCCTTAACTTTTCTTTCTGTGACTTCTGTTACACAGTGCTGAATTTATTACTATGTTTCAGAACTGTAGCCTGGAGACCACCCATGTGGCAAAGAAATCCTCTGTACCATTTGGCTCCTTGTCCGTCAGGGATAATTGGTGATGGAAAAGGAAGGGTGTAAGTGTTCGTTTTACTTAGCACTTTTCTAAATCAGGCTTGAAGGGAGAAAAGTACTAGCAAAGGGGGGGATCATAGAAGGGAATGTTATTTTATTAATTTGAAGTAAGTGTCTGGAATTTAAACGTTGGCAGGCTGAAGATCTGTTCTGTGAGACACCAAGTGTCCTTGAACCCCTTTGATGTTACTGGTAGATGAGGCTGGGATTGAACCCTGAGGATTCTCCTGAAGAAAAGTCACAGAGAAGGAGGTTGAGCTGAACTCTATTTTTCTACCCCTCTCTTTCTGTCTCCTAGATCTAGATCTATCTGGATGTGTGTGGTAAATTCATTTGAATTAAGGATATGCATTCTAGAAGATTCAGTGTGCAGTTCAGCTTGGTGTCTTTTCAGTTCAAATAGATGAAAGGAAATGGCTCATTTCTCAGCCACACATTCTTGTTATTCCATCAGACAGCAAGGGAGGCAATGCTTGTGCAATCCAAGCTGTTTGCTGTGTACTCCAGTCTTGACACATTTTCCTGAATTTGGCAGACAGCTCCTGTAAATAGAGGACTTCTGGAAGTAAAAGGAAGGTGGAATTTGATCCCAGGATTAATGACCTAGTTATTTTTGAAAATATGAGGCATCTGGAAAGATATTTCTTGAATTATTCCTTGCAGCCATTCTCACATACAATTGTAAGGAACTTCAGAAATACTTCACTGATTGCCTCAGCTTCTTATCATTATGCTATTTTATGTCAATAAGTTGCAAAATCTAGACTTCTCTGGTCTAGTGTTTGAGCATGCTCATAGTAAATTCTTTTTCTTTTATCAAGTATCCCTCTCTCCTCATCCTTTCACTGTGAATTGCTGGAAGGGGTTTGGCTTTATCTTCCCTACATCTACCCCAGAGGCAATGGTAGAGTACAATGAGACACAGAGTAGCAAGATGATGCTGTTTGACAGAAGTTGTGCAACTTCATTGGTGTACAGGTTCTGTTTTGATTAAACCCTAAAGAGTATCAGTATTTGAGGGGAAAATGAAAAATCCTTTGAGCAGGAGGATCATCTCCCTATTTCCTTTTTGAAGATGAAACTCTACACCTGCTCTGCCAAGTGCCTGGTGTTTGTGGTGCTGCTGGGTTTGCAGTAGATGTCACAATTTTGTTTGGCCCTTTCAGAGGACTGGATGGTGGATCCCTAAGTGGAAAGAGCTGTGTACACTACTGCTGCATAGCCAAATTGCATAGGAACATGCTTGGGTAAACATGTACACACACAGTGTAATTTTAACGTTATATGTAATGCAGACAGTAATCAGATTGCCTGCTGTTGTTATGTTATATACTTAGTGAAACTTGAATCTTTGTTTTGTTTTATTAACAGGAGAATTAGTGACTGAGTGCCTTTGATTTCAGTATTGATGAAATCAGGGGGAAACAATTAATGTTTCTTATATGAACTAATTTCAAGCATTTAAAATATTGGGTAAAAGTACTTGCAGGTTTCCCATGTTGCAGGTGGGAATGATTGTCTGGTGGTAATCTAAGGTTTATATACATTTTGCATTTAACTGTTTATTAAACAGTCAGAAATCCCTCAGCTCCTTTACTATGAAAACTCAAGTGTTTTAATGGCACTGATTTCTTCAATTTCCAATGAAATCAAAAGAAAGAGAGCCATTACAGTAAGCACTTTGAAGGTAATACTGGGGAGAATAACATAATGTTTTTCAAAGAAATTTCAAAGGTTAAATATGTGCATTTCCACAACCCACTACTGTATTTACTCTAAAAGTGACTTCTCTTGGAAGATTGATTTTCCTTCTGAATAATGTGATGTGGGGTTTTTAAGAATCCAACAAAGAAATCTCTTTAATGCTGGCTGGACCAGTAGGCATCAAAATCAGTAACAAAACTCCCACCAAGTTAAATAAAAACAGCTCAAAATGCTGTGTGATCAGAATTGCACACTGTAAAACAGGTTTTTCCCCCTTTCCATCCTTTCCTATTTTCTCTGTGTTTTTATATCAGTTGTATGATCAAGTGTGGAAGGGAGAAAAGGCTGATCCTGATGCTAACTGAAGAAGTCTTGGGTGGAGCCAAGGATGGTTTGTATCATCTATGAAAACAGTATGAAAATGGAATTTTGAATATGTCATCAAGATTGAACACTAAAAGCAAATACAGTTGATCATGCAAATTCAATGCAGAGATTGAAGAAGGAAGAGAACAAAATCTATAGAGTCTAATCTCATCAACTGTAAAAGGTTGAACTCCTGAAGTGGCAAGAAAAAATTTGATCAAATTTAATTTTTTTTTACTAGAAAAAAACACAATTTTATTAACACGTGGTTTTCACTTAAAAAGTTAAGTTCATCTGCAAATGTCATCTGAGAAATATTAATAGTGTACTACCAGATAATCCATTTTGCAGTCATGTGGGGTTTTTCGCAATCTAATCTTCAAGTCAGACTCATTAATGAAAGGATAGTATGAGGCTATTGCAATACAGGACAATTGTCCTGCTAAGTTAGTGAACAGCTATACAAAATGAGAAGAAAACTCTGAAATGGAAAATGTGAAGAAGTGGTAGATCTGGATTTGTTTTTTTTTTTTTGTTTGGTTTTTTTTTGTTGTTTTTGTTTTGTTTTGTTTTGTTTTGTTTTGTTTTTTTTTCTGTGAGAAATGGAGCTCATTTGTCTGAACTGATAAAGATCAGGGGGAATGAAAGCAGAGCAAGTATATGTCTGTGCTTCTGAGGGCAAGCACAGCTATTCTGGTGTTTTGCTTGTGACCATTTCACCTCAAATATTCTTAGAAGCTTAAAGTCTTGGAATATTTATGCCTCAGTAATTAGCTTCCAAAGGAACAAAGAAAAGCTTAAGGGGGAAAAAATATTGTTAGGTACATTCTTTGTTTCACCCTGGATGAGAAGTATAAGGAAACTTTAATGCCAAATCTGTCCATGGTCTGCTTATTACTGCTGCATTCTCCAGATTTTTGTTCAGTCATGGATTGCTGCTTTTGAGATCAACCAAAGTATAACTCAGGGTTTATCTTGGATTATTTCCTTATTTATTTTTGTTAGGGAGTTGTGTATAGGGACAGCTCTTCTTTCCCAGGTATGATTGCTAGGGATTGTGTTGGGTCTGGCTGAGATGGAGTTCATTTTCCCACAGCAGTGCTGTTTGCACTGGTAGCTAGGAAAGGTGTTGGTAACACACCAGTGTTTTAGCTGCTGCTGAGAAGTTCTGGCCCAGCATGAAGAAAATTAATATAAAACCTAAGGAAGTTTAGACAAGACAAGACAAAAAGCAGATTCTCCAAGAGGATGATAGACTATGGCCAGAACCCAGAGCCAAGCTAACTAAACATGTACTAAACATAGCTGTGTACTAGACTAAACTTGTACTAAATGTGACCAAGCACACTGAAGCACACTTAGGGAATCCTTACTTTAACCCATAAAATTTTAATAGCTTTATAGCATCATGACAAGCAATATAGCCAAACAATTTTGTTCTGTAAGAGATGTATGAATACAAAATTATTATATAATTTATTATTCATGAAGGACAGTAAATTATTTTAATCACATTTTCTGTATTATGAAAATTCTAAAAAGTCGTGCTGCAGGCAAATGAATGGCCATGGAAAGTGTGATCATTCATTCCAATCTTTTTTTAATAAACTTTATTCAAATTAAAGGAAAAAAATAATTATAGGGAAGCAAGTATCTGAAGTCTATGTCTGTGAAATGACTATACACTTTAAAAGGACATCAGAAGCAAGCCTCTTCAGAGCAAAGTAACATTTCTAGTATTAAATCTTGAGACCAGGTCCAGAGACAGTAACATCTATCTTTAGTAAGTTGATTAAAACACTTTGAGCTTCAATACCAATTAATATATACTTTGTAACTCCTCAATTTGCATAGTCAGAGCTCTATTTTAAGTAAATGTATACACCAGACTCCCATAAAATACAGTGAATATGAAAGATTTATTTTTATTTAATAAGTGGAAAGATAGATCAATGTCTTGGCTAAATGAAGCCAGGTGAAGTTTGGCCTTCTAGATGTTAATAAATGGGGTTTAATCTAAATGGGTATTTTTGATATTTCATAAAACTTTAATGTATTGAAGAATTTGAGTCTCAGATTTTTAAAAGAGTTCAAATGTTATTTCACATATGTATACACTGGACAGATGTTTAAAAGTTTAGTTTTTATGGAATTTTATGATTATTGTTTTTCTTTTTCTTCTAGATTACAGAAAACAGATCCTGTGCTGAAAATCATTGCCTTCAGAGACTTGAGAATACTACTGGAAAAGTCCTTGAGGGCTTTAATATTGCCATTCTAAAATACTGATGGGTGCTCAAATGGGGAGAACAAACTAGAAACCCTCCAGATAAAATTTTGTTCCTATCTTGTATGTATGTTCCTATACAATCACTAAGATCAGCAATAAATAGGGATTTCTAACAGTGTTCCAAGAAAGGTAATTTACCACTTTTATTTTATGATATTTAGAAACATCCTGAGTTTATACTTCAACTGAAAAATGTTTTTCTTTTCACAGTTGTTTTTTTTTAATATTTCTTACAATGTCTTTAAAATGCTCTGAGTTCCAGTTACAACAACATACCTTAAAGGACAGCTTTGAGATGCTATTTTGCTGTAAGAATAACAATAGTACTGTCTGTACAGAGGAGAAATGCTTAGCCTGCACTAAGCTCCATACTGTCTTGATTAAACTGCTACTATACCAGGAACAGCTATTTTAAAAATAGCTGAGACGTGTAAGTTTGTGACTGAAGTATAGACCCAGTCTTTGAGTGGTCAATTAACATGGATTTCATTATAATCAAAACACACTAAGCCTCAGGAAGAAGAAAGGGATCAGGACAGCATCTTATAAGCAGGATTTTTTATGAAGGACACAAAGAGAAAAGAAGGTTTATGCCAACAGCATACATACACATTTGGTTCATCAGTAACATGACATAGCACATCCTACAATAAGTGCTTAATACAGAAGGGTACCAAAATGAATATGTTAAGCTAGAGGGCTATTCTGCATGGGGCCAAGCTTAGGTGAAGTGAAATCCTCACAATGGTTATTGTAAATGGGAAGGTCAGCAGCCTCTCTTTTTCACTAGACAGATGAAATGCTTTGTGGAAGCCAGCAGGAAAATAGCATAAAAGAATTAAAGGTATAGCCATTGTGAAGTGTTATTTTCTTAAAAGAACCTGGGCCACATGTTGATTAAGAAGGTAGCCACTGCCTTTATCACTACTCATTTGCTTCTGTCAGATTTTTCTTAGAGCTATTTCTCTCTTACATGCACACACAGAGAAGAGCAGAACTTGGGGTCAGGTCATGGCTTATTCAGCCTGCAGGGAACTGTGCTGATACACTTTTGGCATGACATGCCACAGCCAGCTGTATTTAGAAAAAAGATGGTTTCATGGAGACGTATTTCTTCACTCTGGTGACGAGGGAGTGCAAGAGTGGGGACTACACAAAGTGTCTTTGCACCTTCAATGTGCTTTTTGAGATAAAATATGGCAGGGGGATAAGGCATGCCTGCAGACTGATGCTTGTTCTCCTCTTTGAAGAAGCTGGGAGACAGAGTTACAGCCTGTGACCCCTTAAGTGACAATTTCCATTTCAGGTTGACACTGCAAAAATGCAACTGCTCTGTACACTGGGCTGGGCTGAAACGAGCAGCAATGAATGCCTCCACTGTTTAGCCTGTCATCTCTCCCCACCTTTCCTTTCTTATTAAGAAGATGATGCCTTTCCCATTTCAGTGAAAGGAAAGACCCCTGCAGACCGCACAGGAGCTGGATCATGCTGCAACACGTTTAATGTTACAGGACAGCACAGTGTTGCCATCAGAACTAATCCCAGCAGCAGCATATCAAATCACCCCATTTCCATTTAGCTTTCGTCAGTATCATACACAGACAGACATGGATTTGGTCTGGGGAATGGCATTTGCCTTTGAAGTCTTTTTTATTTTTTTTTTTTTTTTTTTCCTTTTTCCTTTTTTTCCCCTGCTACATCATGCATTCAGCACTAATAGAAAGTTTCTTTTCAGGAATGAATTCCATTTAGTTGCTGAGCATGTATTGGTTACACTGCTGATCAGCAGTGTGATAGGGAAATTTTAGGTTTTCTCTTCTGCATAAACCTTGTCTCTTTTTCTCTGGCTATTCATTTTGACGTGTTGCAACTTAGCTGCTGCAATTGTCCCAGAGATTGCTTTGATATTTCCTCTTTCATTGTGCTAATAGGAGCACTACTCTCTCTTACTTTGACCTTGTATTATTTAATCAAGGGTTCCAAGATCCATATTCTTCTCTATAGGTAGTCCTAATTTTTGTAAAGCTTTAATTACAGATTAGCCCTTCCTGCAGCATTAAGAATGAACATGTTTAGGCAGTTTTATGATATTTCTCAGAGAGAAGCCTAACATCATTCTCTTTTTTTCTTCTTTCTTTTTTTCTGGTCCAGTAATTGGTAACCATTGAATTAAGTTTGCCCTTGTATTTCAGTAATGTGTCTTGGAACAGACAGATATTTTCTTTCTTCCACAGGTTTGGTCCTGCAACTTCTGTGTTGATTTCTTGGTTAGGCACAACTAGATGTAGCCAAGTAAAAACTTGTAGTTCTTTTCTTGGCTTATTTGGGATGCTGCAGAGTATATTGAGTGTGCTTTTTCGCCTTTGTGAAAACTTAGAGCCTGCAATGGGAAACATTCAAGCCCTAGTGTGGGCTTCAACATAATGTTTCAAAGGAGAACACAGATAGACTTGAGTAACTGAAAATCTATGCAGTATCCTTTTTAGGGTTTCTTTTGCACCAAACTCACTTTTATCAATATTGACATTACCATCAGAGCTACCCAGCACTCTTCAGCTCTTTAACCACAATCTCTGAACAAATTTTTGTGATATGTTTCAGGGATGATTTGTAGCTGAACCTTTTATAGTAGGATCTTGCTCCCTTCCTTGAATGCTTTCATTTTAGATGTCTTCCTGCTCATAAAGTCTGGGTGGACTGGGGAGGAATCCTTACAGTATTATGATTTGTCTGAGTTTAAGGTTAAAGATGAGAGACATTGTATTATAGTACTGATGCAGGTTTTTCTCAACTTTCTGTTAGCACTGTGTATTAGGAGCAAATATGCTTATTGTTTACATAAGATTTCAGTTATTTCTGAATTTTACTAAGTTACTGATCTTGTAGAAAGCTGTTTCAAAATGTAAATGTGTTATGCAAGAAGATAATTCTCTTAATCATATTTGCATTTCCACTTTATTAATTTCTTACTTCTCTTTGATTTTCATGAAAAATCTCACACCTGTAAGTCATTATGAAGTACAATTTTGAGAAAGGAAGGTAATATTTATATATATATATATATGCATATATGCATAAATGTACATGTCCAGTCAAATTTCTTTTGTGTCAGGCTTTCCACATCAACAAATGAATCTGAAATATTCCTTTCTGTATTTTAAAGTCTCCTTCAGGCCAGATCATGCAACATATTTTAAATTTAAAATGCAATTTAGAATGCTTAGTTTGTTTGTTTTCAGAAATAAAATGATTTGTTTTGTAGGAGATTAGAAATATATCACACTGCACTTTTCTTTCACTTTTTTGTTATTTATGATAGTACTTCTAATTTAACCATTATTGTTTGCTTATTAAAAAAAGAAAAGCCAAACCAAAATCATGTTAGTATGGAAATAACAAATATGTTACCTTATGCAAAAGAAAGAAAAATGAAGTTGTAAACCACCATTCAATAATTTGTTATTACAGGTCCTATTCAATATGAATTTAAAAAAATTAAGAGTCATGGAAACATTTATCATATTTGCCTTTCTTATGACTAAAAAATTATCTTAAGATAGATGAAATTAAACAAACAAAAGTAAAGAATATTTTTTTTCCACTAGAACTGAAAATAATTAGAGAAATCATGTGAATGAAACAAAAAGCCATGTGAATTATCTCCCAAGTTACAGTGGAGACTACATTGGAAATTCCAAATTATCCTCACTACAAGTTTTTACTTTTGCAGCAAATTCTAAAATGCAATATTTCATATCAGGCTTGGTCTAGAGCAGAGATTTTCTATTGTGTATCACTTAGTATGTTTTCCCTTGTTATCATTTCTGATATAGTCACATTGGTATAAAGCATTTGGATAAAAATGGTTGTATAAGAAAAATATTCGTCTTGTTTGTGTGTGATTCCCAATAAATTGATGCTAGCTTAATCTATAAAAGAACATTCTCAGGGTGAGCTTTGTCTCTAGCATAGTGGTTTGTTACTATAATTCTATTGGCATCACTATAATTACAATTCTTTTTGGTTGCACACGTGGTCTCTGAAGAAAATAGATATATGTTGTCTTCCTCTCATGTCCAAAAGTCAAATTTTACAGCTTATAACCATAAATCAGTGGACTATCTCTCAGCACAGCAAGAAACTAGCATTTTGTCTCAATCTATTTCAGGCCCTGAAATGAACAGTTAATGGCTGAAAACAAAAACAGAAGAAAATCCAAATTGTTAATCCATTGTGGTTTGAAATTTTTGGAAATACTTTCCTTTTCTTTCCCCCCTGCTTCTATTTTTAGCTTGCTTTTTGTCATATTGTTTTGCTTTGTTTTTTTATTATTTCATACATCCCTCAAATTCCTCATTGAATCTTAACAATTTTCTTTGACATGACCTTGTTTAGGTAAAGGCAAAGGTCATAGGAAATGACCTTTTCTGAATTCATATAAGCAATTTTTAATAGCTTTTTTTTTTCCTCTAGAACAGTGATGAATACCATAAACTCCCATTAAATTTAAAAAAATGCATAAGGTTATATGTAAAAATAACTAAGGAATGTGTGTTATTATGATCCAGGTGAAAAACCTTTAAAAAAATACAAATATTTTAATACAGTCTTTATGACCCATGTTACCTAAAATAAAAGTAAATGCTCTTAGCATAACATTAGATATATTCATTTAGAATGGCTTTTTCGGTTTGTTCAGTTTTTCTTAAGACTTGGGAGTAAAGCATACATAGCAATATTGTATACAACTTCCAGAGAACATTTTTCTGGCATTGAAACCTCCTGGGAAGGAAATGGTGAGTTTGCCCCATGTTAGTCATACTGGACTTGGCAGAAAAAAATGTATATTTAAATCATAATTTCTTCATGAATTAAACAAGCTATAAATGTTTGAACATTCTCTGAGGATATATTTACAAGATTCATAAACAATGAGTAGCACATATAGAAATACAAAGTGATGGGGATAAGACAAGTGCCATTCCCCCATTTATTATTTGGGTTCAATAAAATGACTATTGTCTGTCACTTCTGTTAAAGAGTTTCAAATTAATTCTATTTGAATGCATGAGGAATAGTTTAACAGATAATGGGCATTGCCAGTAATAAGTGTGTGGTACATACCTTACTCAAGAATTATTTCTGATTAGAAGGGCATGTTTCTTCTCATTGCCTTTATATTTTTGCATTTCATCCACATGGCATAAAATATGGAAGCATGTGGAGTTAAAGAGCTGGAAATTAAAAGAGGATTCAGATTTTTATCCTAGTGAGCTCCTTAAGAGTAGAAGCAGTGTTTTTCTAGAATAAATGTGCAAGGTGCCTCATGACTGAAACACCTTAAATATTTCAGTCATGCTTTCAACACTGAAAATCTGCTTTCAATATGGAATTCATTGCATACTCCTGGCAATTCTACTGTATAGTGTAAAACTTGGCTTGTACCTGAGAAAATCCAAATGCTTTCATACATTTTTTATCAATTGTTCAAGGATACTGAAAAATATAAGTGAAAAAACCTGAAAACCTCTCGCAGCACCCATATTGTAAACATATACAAAAATTCAGCCTTATGCTATACCAAAGGCTTGTTCAATTCCTGACCACTTTCCCACTTTTCCTGTTTGTTCTATTCCAGTAACACAGAAAGACATATCCTGAATTCATCTATGCCATTTGCACATCACCTCTCTTTCAGTTTCTAAGCAGTAATTCAACCTGGGAACAAATCAGACTTTTATTGCCATTATGGTTTTGGCAAAACCACAGAAAGGCCAAATTGCCATATTTTTCTGGCCAATTGCTTGCACAGACATTAATATGAACCCTAAGACCATTTTCCTGAGCTGCTGAACCTTACTACTTTAGAATTGAATTGATCCTTTTATCCTCAGTTTAGACAAGGGAAATAATAGTGATGGTGCCAGAGTACATTGATATAAAACCTCACACCTTGGAGTCTCTTGGGGCGTCTGTGCTGTGTCTGAAATAGTCTGCAGGACTGGCTGGCATAACAAACCAGTGTCTCAAATGGGAGCAGGTTATGTGCCAATGTCCAGATGTCTCCAGTTATGTACTAGGTATTTTTTTTCTGGATGGAAATATTCTTTAAACCAAGACAGTACAGATAGATCCTTTTTGCATCTCAGCTTCCTGTTTAAAACATGAAGGTGAATCAAAACCATAGTGGAGTCAGATGTCAGAGACAATTCAAAACGCTGATCTAGGTTTGAATTTACTTGTTTAAATGGAATATTGATTCTCTCCTGGGCCAGCCCCTTCAGACCAGTGCATGGCAAAGCATCAAAACCTGCCAGGGCAGCACACATGAAGTTTGCAGTGGGAAAATGTTCAAGACATTCCTAAGGCTTGAATATTTTTCTCTTTTTTTAATGGTTTGTGGAGATCTTTTCTCTGTTGGAGGAGAATCTGAAATAAAAAGAGCTCTTCACAGCCTCCTTGGAAGGCTGTTGT
Organism: Oenanthe melanoleuca; assembly: GCF_029582105.1. Classification (NCBI taxonomy): domain Eukaryota; kingdom Metazoa; phylum Chordata; class Aves; order Passeriformes; family Muscicapidae; genus Oenanthe; species Oenanthe melanoleuca. The sequence continues at coordinate 35,485,727 of NC_079336.1, forward strand.
AGGTTTTCAAACATAAGAAAAAAATGTTGTGGGAAGAAAAACCCAGCAAAGCTTGGTGAGCTTAGCTGGAGCTTTAAAGAGATTATACCCAAAGTTCAGACAGACTTAGAAAAAGTTGAACTTGACTGTTATCTTGAAAAGCTTTCGAAGGCAGGGATCATCAACACAACCACAGCTCTCATCTCTGGCAAACAATTTCAAGCAGCTTTAGTATCAGATAGTGTAGCCTGGAGACTCAGGAGAGAATTTTCAGGGTTGCTGTTTCTTTCTAGGTTTCAGATTTGGAAGCAAAGTTTACTATTGCTACATCTAGAGAAAGAAAAATAGTAGTTAGATACTGAAGATGTGTACAATGGTCATTCCCTCAGTTTTATTATTTTCAATGGCAGCAAGAATAAATCTGATATAATCTATAGATTTAGATATTTTTAAAGCAACTACAGCATTAGGTAGTCATTGTGGTTGGAAACAACATCATAGGAAACTTTCACCCCTCTACTTAAGCATGTCATGGCATTTTGACTGTTCTGATTTTATGGGCACAGTGGTTTGGTGACTACAGGAAATAAATTCTTGGGTTCATTTCAACTTGTTAAAAGGAAAAAATGCAGCACCACCACAGCACCTTTAGAGACAGTCTTATTATCATAGGGTCACAGAATCATAGAAGGGTTTGGATTGGAGGGACCTTATAAAATATCTACTTCCACTCACTTTCCATGAGCAGAGACACCTTCCACTAGAACAAGTTGCTCAAAGTTCCATCCAGTTTTGCCTTGAACACTTCCAGGGATGTGATATCCAGGACTTCTCTGAGCAGCCAGTTCCTCACCACTCTCACTCTCTATAATCTAATACCAACCTACCCTATTTCACTGTAACCATGTCAAGGGTTAACTGAATATGGTGCTTGAAGTGATCTCCTAACATTTTGTTTAGCATTGTCTTTATGGTTGCAAGTGACTGGACATGTTTTTTTCAGGGACCAACAAGGGGAAAGTGCTAATATTACTTGCTAAACATGTTTCTTTTGGGGTCTCTTGTGTTCTGGAAAATGAGAGATGAGGTTCATGGTCTCTATTCACAGAAAGAATGAAAAATGTATAAAATAATTATGCCTGCCTACTGCAATGGTTTGCACTGCCACAAGCTGCCAGAAAAGCAATGTGCTGGGGACACAGTTTTTGACAAACTGTTTCTAGAGTCATATAAAACTAAATTATTCCAGCTTAGTAATCTATTTATAATATTAAATAGGTATTTTAAATCATCTTGCAAGTCAAACGTCAGCAGTGAATATCAATGTAATAGTTTTATCTTTTTCTTTGCCACGTTGTCTGCAACAAAAGTAGTGCTTCAAGTGAGACTTTTCAACTATATGAGAGTCAGCTGGAAGCTCATTAGCCTCAGCTTGATCAAATTTACTTGTACTTGGTGTCTTCTGCCTTAGCAGAGAACAGGAACAAGATATTAGTGACATGACAGCTCTGAGGAACATCTACAGAGTCAGGAAAATGTAAATGATCTTGTCATAATTTATTCTGTTACTTGGAAAGAATCTCTCTTTAAAATTCAAAATTTTTAAGGAAAGGAAATAAAGACACCATCTAACACATCTACATAGTTTAAAAAACTATTCTACTCAACTGACTTTCTCCTTTCTTTATGTGCATTCTGTTGTGGTGGTCAGAAGGTAGTCCTAGTAGCCAGGCTGAGGAATGGGTTTGTAGCTGGGTTCTCCATAAATATTAAGAAATGGACATTTCCATTTCAGAAAAAGGGGAAAAGCCACATAAGCTCTAACAGCAAACAAATGATTCCTCTGCCTTCTGCTGCATGATGCTTTGCAAGTTCATCTTCTTCAGTACTAAGAGAACAGACATGTCTTTTAGGCTCATGTTTTGCATTATTCACCTGTCCTAATCCATAGAATTTCAGCTTCAGCAAGTATGAGATGAATATGCAATTTATTATAAGAAAGAATGTTGAAACAGTGAGTTTTCCCATGCTTATCTTAGCATTTATATAGTTTATTCATCATTAAAATCAATGCATAATCATAACTGGATGTATGAGCAAGCTGTCAGACACAGTGACAAATTCAAGGAGGCAAGTAATTTACCAGAGTCTCTACATTTGGCTGAGGAATAACAGGTTATGGTGGTAATCTTTTCAAACAATCATTTTGAGATCATTTTTCAAGCACAGATTTAAATAGAGAAAGTATCTTGGAACATTCAGTGTAAGGACAAAAATATAAAAATATATAACTAATGAAATATTTTTTAGTGCTCAGAAGTTGACAGGTACATGATAGTATAGCTGCTTGCAACTGTTGTTTTCTTATCTGTGTTAATGTGTTTCAATGTTCACACTAACATGGAATTCATAAATATTTTAGCTCAGTGAGAGTAAGCCACATGAACCAGTAGTCTGTCCATGGCAATAAACAATCTGAGTTGTAGTATTTACAGAACAAACACAGGTCCATTTCTTAGTCTTTATCCAAGGTTTGACCCAAATCCTACAGAAGTTAATCATGGCTTAATCCAGTATCTATTGCAGCTCCTGGAAAGCTCTCATACTCTGACTCTCTAGTGAGAGTCTTTTCACAAGGTGACAGTAAAAAGCTTCAAGATAAGAACAGAAGCAAGATCTGAACAACTGCAGTGCTATAGAAGCAAGATTTCAGATATTTCCTACTGATTTGGTTGAGGAAAACACACCTTCCTTGCAGGTCCTTAAAAGAACAAGTGTCTGTAGAAAATTTACTTTGGGGAAAATACATGCTTGAATTATCTATGCATAAGTCTCAGACAGTCAAGATTATTTTAGGCATCTTTTTGGGCACCAGTTTTCTGCTTGGAGCAATTTTGCATAGCCACGAAGGTACCAGAATTAGGTCTGATTGAAGAGTGGATATCTTGCAAACTTTGGCTCTTTGGTTTTATTTAGCATCAAAAAGCTTTAGATCATGGAAATCTCAGTCAACTATATTTTTGGGACGAATATCAACAGATAGACATGTGAGCTATGAACATGGCAACAGGAAACATTTTGTCTGGATTATGCATCAATGAAAGGACCTGGTCTGCAACCCATTCAGTTTGGAGAATACAAACCCATGATAAAAGAAAAACCTATTTTTCTTATTAATGTCTGTAAAGTGACCAACTAGTAAATATACCTCAAAGTTTCCACACTTAATTGGGTTTTACTTGTAAATAAGAGCATAAGCAGAGTTTACAAGGCACCAAAATGCCTATTTGAAGATGCTGAAGGCAGAGATAGCAGTAGCCCAATCTGTCACATATTCTTCACTGCTGCTATAAGCTGTGCAATTATTGAAAGCATCTATTTAGAATTCCTACATCAAGTCTAAGCCTTTGAAATTGACTTGCATAGAACTAGACTTGTATAATTATCATATGTGTATAGAGGGAAAAGAGGGTGAATTAATGTTTCTAAGTGATGTTAGGAGATTGATAACTGTACTTGTTTTGTTGGCAAAGGGAAACATCTGCAAGACATGGAAACTAATGACATTTATACATAAAGATTCCTTAGTGAGTCAATGCTTCAAGGTGCACAATCTCCTCCAGGGCATTGAATGTCTTCTTCTCTAATTTAATGAGATTTTCAAAAGCATGGTGAAAGCAATGTAGAAGCACTTGCCTTGGCTACCCCGTGGGAGAGAAAGGATCTTTATGTTTGTGATGCTTTTTCAGAATGGTTATGAAATGAATTTTGGACATATTGAGTAGAAAAAACTACAGTGAAGTGATCCTTCAGAAAGTCAAGTTCTGCAATTATCTGCATCATGCATTGTAGCTCAGGACAAAAATAGTAAAAGATTTCCTTAGTTTCATAAGTTTCTTAGATTTCTGTTGGATTTAGCAGTGGAAGTTTTTCTGTTTTGTAGATATATTTATGTTCTGCAGACTCTATTACTAAATTATTTTATTCAGCAAATATTTTTATCATTAATTATATTCATGGAAAATTCAGGAAGCAATTTAAACAGAAAAGTCATGTTCATTTACAAATGCATGCTCTTTAGAAGATCTTTGTGAGAATCACAGATTCAGTGGAAAAATAACATCCTGGGATTTGGGAGGTATATAAACTGGCATATATAAACTGAGTGTATTACTTGTCATTCTTTTCAGGATTGTTACTGAGTTTCACTACTTTCAGAAAAGTGCAGAAGCAATTATGCCTTAGCAGTCACAGTCTTCCCTAAATGCTTTTGTTGAATGCAGAAAATGCACTGCTAATATAAGACAGAACACATCTCAAGAAAATTCAAACATTTCCAGCTGAAGATGCTTGTGAGACACAAGGTGAATCACCCTCCTATGAGGAGCAGCTGAGGAAGCTGAGGCTGTTTAGCCTGGAGAAAAGGAGGTTCAGGGGAGACCCTATAATTCTCTACAATTGCCTGGAGGGAGGCTGTAGCCAGGTGGGGGTTGGCCTCTTCTTCCAGGCAACCAGCCACAGGACAAGAGGACACAGTCTTACCCTGCACCCGGGTTTAGCCTGGGCATCAGGAAGAAGTTCTTCACAGGATAGTGACTGGGCATTGGAAAGGTCTGTCCAGAGATGTGGAGTCACAGTCCCTGGGGGTGTTTAGTGCAAGAATGGACATGGTCCTTAGTGCCACAGGCTACTCAACAAGATGATGCTAGGTCACAGGTTGGACTTGGTGATCTCTCTAACCTAGATGATTACAGGAATCTGCAATTCTTTGTTATAGAAAGAGCCCAGAGAGTGTTATTGCTAAGATTTTCTTTTTTTTATTTTTTTTTTTTTTTTTTTTTTGTGATTAATGAAGTTAGGAAAAACAAATTCATTCTCTAGCATCTTCTAATACAGTTTAAATGAGAACTTTCTTACACTGTCTTCAAATTTATGTTCTTCAGATTACATATCTTGTAGGAAGATGTTCTTGAATAAAGGCATGTTGAGAGGGTAGCAGTTTCTTATGCACTCATAAAATCCCTTACTCAAAATTTGCAAGCTGTACTCAGGGAAAAATCTGCCTGGTTGCTTTCCTCTATATTTTTCTTCATAAACAGCTAAACTTTCTAGAAGAGTTTTTTGAAGAAATCCCAGTAAGATTAGAAAAAGCTAGTCAGAAGACAAATTCAGATTATATCAGAGCCAAAGTAAAACATGAAGATGTGTCATTTGGCAGAGTGAGACACCCTGGGGGTTGAGCACTGGTTAGAGAAGTAAATTATTAAGGTTCTGCTTGATTCAGTGCTGGCATAGAATGATTAAATAGAGGTTTGAATCTGATCCTCTGTTAGCTTAGCTAAATTTCCCAGCCAACCAGTTGTGTGCAGATACATACTTGTTTTCTGCATCCAGGAAGAAAATCAGTTCTCAGTGTGAGAACATATTTTCTGACACATTTATCATTTACTTCAAAGCTCTTAAATTAATGCATAAAAAAACCCCAAAAAACAACCAACCAAGCTAATTCCACAGCAGAACCACCATTTTAAGGATAGTCCTTTAGAAAGGCCAACTCAGAGCCTGTGTGTGTTTTCTTGTTAGCAGCTAAGAAGCATGATAAAGCTATCAGTCCTCTTTCCTTACATAAGTGGAGATTCTGAGAAATTTCACAGTTAAATTTTGTGATAAAGCACTCTTAAGGGAAAGGGACACCCAAGATTTGTAAATGCTTGTGGTTGAAAGGAAAAAGTCAGACGGTCCACAAAAACTGACAAAGATTTATTAATAAATTACACACTTGGCATAGGAATCACCATGGTAGTACTACTATTTAGGCACACAGCACTGGGTTTTAGGTAAAGGGGTGAGATGAAAAAGAAGAGAGAAAGAAAGAGATTAATTAAAGGCAAAGAGAGAGAGAAAGAAAGAAAGAAAGAAATAAAGAAAGAAAGAAAAAGAGAGAGAAAGTGAGAAAAAAAGATCACCAGTTCTGATTCTAGTACTGATCCAGGGACAGGATGTCCAGAGTCCTGGACTGCACATCAAAGCTAGTTGGGGATATCTGTTTGTAAATAAGTTTTCCCCAAGTGTAGATTTCTCACTTCCTATGCAATGATTGTCATTCACACTCTGTTCCAGACCCTTTTGGAAATGTGTCAGAGGGCACCAGGACCTTTGGTGGTCTTCATCCTTCCTCCTGTCCAATGTTCACCTCTCATCTTCATTCCTGTGCTTGTGCTGTACTGTGTTGTCCTTATTTCCAGGAACTAGAACAAATATATTTGTCCTGGAAAAGTGCTGTCCTACCTCCTTATAGCCCCCTTATCCAGACACATCTTATTCTTCCACATGGTGTGTTATTACCAATCATCCTTGTCTGTTATTACCAATGATCCTTGGTTGGCTTCACAGTCACCTGGCTATCAGTGCTTGAGACACACATTAGACCCTTATCTTCTGGGATTCTACAAATGTCCTCTGCTAAATCAGATAATGTGTTAAAACACTGGGATTTCTTGCAGAACAGTTCAGCATATGATCAACATTCTAGAAATGCTGGATTAAGAGGATTTTGCAAGACTGGGTGTGGCAATATGCAGCAGCTGGTCCAGAACTCAGTACACAGATTCTTGAATCGTGCAGTAAAAATTGTCAAAGATATTTGTGAAGGAAGGAAATAGAATGCAGTGCACTATCCCCTTTGGAAGTAATAAGCAGTTTCAGAGTGTGATTAAGTATCATCTGTTTAACACTTGCAGTGTTAGATTCAGACATAAAGAAAACATTAAACTTACCTATCAGTGATCTATAAAATATATTTTAAGTTATTAAATGAAACATTTACCAGCAATTTCTGTTGTTTACAACTCATATTTAAACTTTGCTCAGATAACGAGATTATGAGGATTCAAAGATCTCTTAAGATCTGCACATTCTTATTTTTTCAGAACACAGTAACATCTTTTCCCTGTGCAGCATATCTGGAAGCTTACTTGATTTCCTCTCTTTCTTCCTCTGTCAAGCAGTCTCTTCTCAGCTATTTAATCTTGCATGAGCACATTTCATCCATGCTGGCTTTCTTTTCCCCTTATCTCTGAAACTGCTCTGTAGCCTATAGATGTATCACCATCTAACATATTATCTACCTAAACTGTTTTATCCATGAACTGGGTTATAGAGTCCCTGATACAGAGACAACAGGTAGTCAGCATGCAGCTGATGTATACAAAATGCAGCCAGGTCTTTAAAAGTGATTGCTAATTTTGAAGCATTCAAACAGACAATTGGTAGACTTCAGAAACAGAGGATGCTGAGTATCACCATTAAAATGTAACATCCTGAAAACGACTGGTGCTTATGTTGATGACAATGGTATTGCTGGAGCTTCGACCATTGCTGTGCTTATTCTGCACTAAGACAGGAGGGATTTTTGTTATAAGAAGACTAATCTTCAAGGACTTGGGTTTTCTGAAGGCTCAGAACCAAATCTCAGATATCACCAGAGGCCAGAGCTTAAACAACCTCTTTTATCTCCACTGGTGAGCCAAATATCATTTCAGTATATTATTAGGTTTACATTTCTTGTCTAAAAATAGAATGGATACCTATGTTCTCAGGCTTCTTACCTGTAGGTGGTTTATTCTGCCTCTTCTCTAATCTAAAATCCAAAGAGTTAAAGAAATGAAAGTGTTCACTTTTTACACCAGGAGGGGCTTCTGCTGATTTTTTGCTTTAAGAGTCTGTGAAGTCTAAGTGAAAGCAAAAGAATATATTTTTGCAGCATGTATCAATCTTCTGGTAGTCTTTGATCTCTTTAAGGGTATTCATGGTGTAAATGACTACCACACTTTTATAGAAATAACTGAAACCTGGATTTGAAATAATTGACACCAAAGGGAAAACATGTTAAAAGTGGTAATCTCTATCCACCACTTAACTTTTTTTCCAGTGCTGACACTTCAAAGGTAAACTAATCCTTATTTTTTCTTGAAAACTAGTGATTTTGCCAAAGTAAAGACATTATATTATAAAAACAGATAGGTACACACTCTTACAAGGAAGACACCTAAGAAAAGATATTTTGCCAATAAAACCATTGCCTTAAGATTTTTTTCTTACCACTTACTGGGAAGACTTTTCTTTCTTAGTTCAAAATCATAAGTGAAATTAGAAAAAAAATCAAACCAACCCAAGCCCCAAAACCTGTAAACTCCATTGTGTGCAAGTAAGGCTTCTGAAAGTCTGAAAATAATATGTCTTTACCTCTTGGAAATTTGCCTTTTGCAAAACTCTTGTGTTCTGTGATAACATCAGCTCTACACACTGGGGATAAACTCTTGATTGATACAATTAGTAGGGGAAAAATGTGGAGGACCAGCTTCTCCTGGTTTATGTAAGTAGATGTGGTAACAGCAAAGGGTATGCTGGGATTTACTCTTGCTAGCTCTGCTAATTTCCATGGACCAGATCACATTCTCATGTGCAGTGTAATACACAGGGTTAATCAGAACAGCACTGCACGTAGCCCTTTGCAAGATACTAAGCTCTTTGTAGATGCTAAATGAGGCATATCAATAAATTCCCTGCCTGAAAGCAATTTCTGAACAAGTCAGAGAGAATAAGGCATCTCAGAGCCTCTGTGGATTAGTAGGATTGAGAGGCACCCACATGGGATTTCCTGGTCACTGTCAGATATGGTGGTGAAACTTTTCCCTCATGGGCTTGTCATGAAAACACTGTCTAGAAAGAAAAGACATGACAAAACATTTACATATATCAATGGTATGTCAAATTCCCTTCAAAATTATTAGTGATATCATCAGTGTTCATTTCCAAAGATAATTTCTTCACAGGTATGTCAAAGGGTAGTGAAGTCCTGAGCAAATAATTTTTAGTTTTTCCCCCTTTTCTCTGCATCCATATTTACTTAAAATCATGATCATTTAGGTGGTAGAGAGTAACAGTGTAAGAACAGAAATTCAAAGCCTTTAACTAAAACTAACAGCAAAGAATTGAAATGGGATAGAATGTAATTAAATCACATCCAATTTTGAAAGTAATATGTATTCTTTTATTCACAGTTAATGCATTGACTTCACTTCTTTAAAGCAAAGTAGCTCCTTAATATCAGCCCTTGACATACTAGCTTGTAATTCAGATGGGATCTTGCTTCCAATTTTTATAGGATATTCTATATCCTCGTTATGCCTTGGCAATTGCATTCAAGAGCAAAACCAGCCTGTTAAAGAGGGGGTTGGCCCAGTTTTCTTGGGAAGGTGTTCTATGTTACATCAGGTAAATCTGATCAGCCACTGCATTGTTTTTTAATTAATTTATATTTCATTTACTGATTAAAAAAAAATTAATCATAAAGGAGTACCAGAGCAAAAATTCAGGTAATACTTGCTGGCATGGGGGTTACCAGAGTTCATTGGCTCCTGATTGCCATCACTGTGTTACAAAACCTTTAACATTTAGAAGGATCTGAAGGTTTCCACATTGAGCCTTTTTATTCACTGATGTAAACAATGTTAAAGTTCTCCTAGCAGAGAGAGATGTGATATTCGGCTCATTGTTGCTCTACTGAGATGCTAACAGCAAAGAAGTGAAAGGAATAAAGTTCAACATAAGTTTTGAGAGATTTCCAAAGAGAAAAGTGATTATAACTTCTTTTTCAAAGGGTCAGTTGTTCAGTAAGGCAGTCTCAGAGGGTGACATTACATTATTATACCAATTTGTCAACTAAATTAAAGCCATTTAGCCTGTTATTTAGTGTGCAGCTGCAGAACTGATGTGTTTTATTTTATTTTTAATGTACTTTTTTATAGATGGGAAAAAGAAAACTCTATATGGAAGTAAAAAACACATCAACTCTAAAGATGTTGCTTATGATAGGAACTGTCTCTGGCAAGAGGAACAATAATCTGAACAGATCAAAATGCTCTCCTTTGTTACATATATCTTACTTGTTGGTTAAAAACACAGCAGTACAGAGATATCCCTTTACACAGACATCTTATTTTCTTTACATCTGTTCTGTTTTTCTGATAAAGTACTTTCCCTAAAACAGACATAAGTGCATTTGTGCAGCCACAGGACCTATTTCACATGTTGTGACCAAGGGCAGTATGTTTTTAATTATGAAATAACTTCATTTCTATTTTATGTGTTACTGCTACTATTATTATATGTACTACTATTTATTTTATTTTACTTCATATGCTTAAAATATTTGACTGATCTACCAGGAATAAGAAACAATATTGACAAGACAGATGACCATAGGGAAAACATGGAGATATGCAAGACTGATGCAAGATGAAATCTTTTAAGCTTTACTCCCCATTTGAATATAACTAGAAGTTGTAGAGAATTTCTTCAAATTCAGGTCTAATTTTATTCTTTTTCTTGCTTTACAATTCACTCTGCTTATCATCATACTGTGTTATCCAGAGGCAGTATTTCTATCAAAAAGATAAAGTGCTGTCCTGGCTGGTCAGTTATCCAAATCTGTGAATAATGTTTTTTATATGCCATAAGATATACAAATTTACTTTCCTGAAAGACTATCTCCTCCTGAAATTTAGGTCTATCTCTACATCTAGCTTTTATTTTAACTCTTGGTTATCTTCTAATAAACACATTCCTTTCATATTTTTTTGCTCCATTTTTATTTTTTTTTCATAATAATATGTTATGTTATTTATCATACCTTCTTGGGTTTTTTTTTCAGTTTCTTGCTTTTGATTGTTTTCCTAAATTGCACATCAGGCCTTTATTGTCTTATTAAAACTCTTCCATATTTTTTATACTTCCAAAGAAGCAGAGTTATGTGTTAGAGAACAATAGTACTGACTTTTAACAGTGTTCTGCTCTGCTTTTATTGGAAGCAATTGCCACATGTACACAGTCCTATATTCAAATACTCTGAACAAGGGTAAATGCCCAGGATTTACCTGTTTTATCAAAGTACCCATGCACAAACAGGCTGTGTGGGGTTTACTTTTCTGTGGGCAGTAGAACTGGGATTATATCACAGGGTGCCAGGCTCCAGTGGGTTGTTGCAATCATTACACTGAGTTTTTAGTGATGGAATCATATGCTGCAAGTTTGTAGTTGGCAGCTGGTGGAGTGAGTTTGGAGTAGCTATGAGAGCTCATGGTTCTGCACTTTGACAGTGATCTGATGATTTGGAAATCCTGAATGGCTACACTGTGATTACGATTCTGCATAATCTCATCTTTCCTCTGCTGAAACTGACACTGAGGAAAATGGTGAGACCTCAGACTGAAATTCAGTCCTGACTGTTTCTTATTTATGTCTATTCAAATTCTGTTTTGTAGACATTTTCTGAAAAGGCTCATGACCTACCAGCATTTCACTGAAGTGTTGTCCTTGTCTGTTTAAGTCTTTCTAGTGTGGAATGACAGGAAGTAATGCCAACCATGACAGAAGAAGGAATCAGCAAGGGACATCTTAGCACCCTGTCAAGGCAACTCTGAAACTTTTTTATCACACTGCAAGAGGAAAACTCTGCTTTGTAATTATAACTCACTGATTTGGGTAGCTCAAGTGAAAAAAGCAACAAAAATAATATTTATAACAACTGTTTTCCCCTCTATGCCTTGGGATTCTTCATCCATATACAGCATTTATTTCATTTTTCAGAGGGTCATCACAGCTGGAGGTGACCTGGAATCCATTGCTGTTAGAGAAAGGCTCCAGCCTTAGTTCCTTGGACCACTGAACTTGTGACTTTCTTTTTTGTCTCTTTGTTTGTTTGGGTTTTTTTTGGTGTTTGGTTTGTTTGAATGAAGAAAGAAGTATTCTTTTACTTCTTTCACATTTTCTCAGCCATTCTCTCCCATCAGATGATGGTCAGAAACAAGTTTTTCTCAGAAATTTCCTTTTGATTTGAACTAATCTGACAAATCAGAGTTTAAACTGCAAAATTAAATTATTACTCTGATTTGTTCATCTATGTACTTAATTTGATTATATTATGACAGATATGAATAAAGTAAATATTTTAGTTTTTGCATAAAGGAAAGCAATAGCAAGGTTCAAATTCTTTTTGATTGGTCACAGAAGGACATCTCAAATGGGAGAAGACACCTATGTTGAAGTATCCCCCAAAGAGTTTAATTCTACAGCTGAACGCATCCACAACCTCCACGTTCAATATGTTATTGGTTTTAAGGGACATATCCAGGTCTACTAGTCTTTATAGATAAAAATAGGGATTAAGACTGCTTTTCTGCAGTGAGTCCATTGTGTATTAATGGAAAAATAAGTTATGAGCGATTCACCTGACCTGGAACAGCAGAGAAGTTGTTTTAGAAAAGTTAACTTAGTTATGTATATACTCATGGTATTATCTAGAGGATAAACTTTTGACACTATGTAAATAAACAATTACCATTTAGTGAAGAATAACTTAACTTTTGGCAGTAAAAGGCTGCTAAAGACTCTGTTGAAGTAATAATTCCTCATTATTCCCTCAAATACCCTACTGAGAAGGTGATCAGAGAGAACACCTGGACCATTCCAAAGGAGCCTTCAGGTGTATTCTGCTCTCTTTCCCTGTTCCCTGTTAAAATTTGATTCAAGATTTAGTTTGAAGACAGAAAGCCAGCTTTAGGTCTATAAGACTTATATCTTATTTATGCAAATATAAGTAATTTTTATTGGAATAATGCAGAAGCTGAGGAGGAAAGATTTCATGTGAGGAATTTTTCTTAAACTTGTAGCTTTCTGATTATGATTAATACCTCTTTTTACTGTCATTAGAAGCTGCTCTGAGAAGATGAAAAGCATGTAGAGGCCATATATTATTTCACCCAGAGTCCTTGGGGCACACTGAAGATGGGAGGAAATTCAAATCAAGTAACTTGACTGATATTAAGTCAATACATTTCTCAATTTTATTCTTCTTAATTTTCTTTCACTCTCTCAGTTGGGATGCACCAACCTAGGATGTACATGGATAACAAATCTTACATTTGTGGAACATCCAGTTTGGTTATTCTTTACTACAGAGAACATAAGAGCAGAATTAAAGAAATGGAGACTCTTCAACTGAGGAAGCACAAAAAGTATTTTTGAACTGATATCTCAAAGAGATAATTTTTTCTCAAATTACAATTTCTATATGTAAAGAGTATGAGGGATAAGATGTTGTCTCCAGGAATTCATACAGAGAAAAACTTATGGTGAAAGATTACTGCCAAGTTTGTGAAGACAAACACTTCAACAGTAAGGAAAGCTGGCAACTTCACTTAAGGCCTATTAATTTCCTATCACTGTAATTAAAGTTATCACATGCTACCTTTTCCATGGGATTTCTTCATCTGATACTCAGAGTACCATGAATCAGTCTGTGGCCCTTGCTCAGATTTTATCCATGGAGACATATGGACTTGTTCCTAAGATAACCATCAGTGTGCTATTTTAGGACTTCCCAAATAGCTGCAGACCAGTTCTTGCAGTTCAACAGAATAGTAATATCTATGTTTATATTAAAAATGTACTAAAAAGTACTAAAAGTATACTAAAAAGTATACTAAAAGTACATAAAGGATCTGTTATGTACAGTAAGAAAAGTATTAGAAAGCTTATGGAATTTGTGTTGTACTAACAATAATCAAGTTTTTTTTTTAGATGAGAGTGCTGAAGAGAACTGTGGAAAATGGGACATAATTAAAATTTATAAATTAAATTATTCTACTTTCCAAGGAATTAAAATGTAACCATAGTACTTTTTGTAATTTTTTTCCTTTGCCTCTAGGACTAATAAAGAATAGCAGAAAGTGAAGGCTGTGACACTGAACTTGGAGTCTTGAAAATGGGTTCTGTATTCAGCTCTGCAAGTGATTTGCTTTCTGACCCGCACATTCGTTTTCAGGATGAAATGCTTCCCCTTCCCCTTCCCCTTCCCCTTCCCCTTCCCCTTCCCCTTCCCCTTCCCCTTCCCCTTCCCCTTCCCCTTCCCCTTCCCCTTCCCCTTCCCCTTCCCCTTCCCCTTCCCCTTCCCCTTCCCCTTCCCCTTCCCCTTCCCCTTCCCCTTCCCCTTCCCCTTCCCTCTCCTTTATTTTTTTGTACGAAAGGGGAAGAATTTATACCTTGATAAATCTTTGGTCCATACCTGGCCAAAATGGAAAACTCTACAGAAAAATGGACAATAAAAAGTAAAGTTAGATTTAAATCTAATTTTTCTAAAAATCCCTGTGACAAGAGCAGGAAAAGATTTGATTTCGTGCATTTTTAATATTAAGGTTCTAATTTCTGAAATTTCCAAGCTCTTATTTAAATTGTGTTTTATTCTGACAGAAACCTGTCTATAGGTTTTGCAATCCTTAAACTTTTCTCTTGACAGATGAAGATACTTTGGCCTAAATTTCCCACAGTATTAAAGTCTTGGTCAAATGCCCTGTTAGCCTCAGTCCTCAGTGCAGAGGTTGCTGCCATTGATCAGGCTAACCCCAGCTCATCATGTCCTATTTGGCCTTGGCTTACAGGCAGCTCACAAGTTCCTCTGGTTCCAACCCCACTTTAGGAGCTAAATCTCATTCAAAGCCTCTGAAAATCTGATCTCAAATCCTGGACTAGCAACATGCTGAGACTTGAATTTAACTGAGCTTGTCCTGTATACCTATCTCATCAGTCTCTACCAGTTGATTTTTTTTTTCCTAAACCAGACAGTGACAAAACTAATGATAAATCAGTGTTCTCTTCTAGACTAAGCACAGAATGCAAACATACAAAAGACTTAGCGGTTTTTTTTATTTTATTTTTTTTTGTGAGGTGGTGGGATTGGTGCTTAAGGAAATGGTTTAGTTCTGGATTGGCAGCACTGGGCTAACAGCTGGACTCTATGATTATAAAAATATTTTCTAACCTTAATTACACTATGATTATACAACAAATCTAGTTTTAAACTTAGCTTGTAACCCCAGTTTTGTGATATTGAAGGACAGCTTAGCTGTTTTGATATCTTTTCAAACACTGGGGACACTTGGCCTTAGCTGACTGGTTAAACCAATTGTTCAGGCATTTGAGGGGCATGAATCTCTGGAGAAAATTTCTTTGCTATTCATCTCTAGTGTTCATGGTTTGCCTTCCTTCTCAGTATGTTTTTTACCTCAAGGATATTTTTCGTGTCTGTGTATATCATAAAAATGGCTCGTAAAAACCCAGCAATCCCACATGCATTTAAAAAAAAATCTCTAAATCTTTTTCCCTAACTTTTGCCTTGGTTTGCTCTTAGTGACTGTATACAGTACTAATTTTAATCAAATTGAAATGTAACTTTATGTATACATATAGATGAACATATGTGTACAAGTGTGCATGCACATAAACACATCCCTTTTCAACACAAGCTACCAACTGATTTCAACACAAACTCTGAACTGATTAAAGCAGTGTGTATAAGCTGTCTCTCAGCTGTGGTAATAAATGAATATTCCTTTAAAGATTGCAAATTGCATAGCTTTTAAGTCTCAAACTGATCTTAAATGTTCCAATGGTGTTGATAGGTGTGTGTGTGTGTGTGAATAATATTGTCTGAATAGGGTTAACTTGCAGAAAACCAAGACACTGTAGTGCAGATTCTCAAAGCATTGACTCTTTCTATCCAAGCATGTGGAAATGTACTTGTGGGTTTGCACCAAATCAATCTGAGGCTGCCTTATTCACAACACATGATTCCTTATGATTGCTCTGATGAAACTTGTCACAGGGTTATTGTGACTCATCTGATTTTGCAGCAGCACAGTTTACAACCCACTTGCAGAGGGAAGACAAATAGAATGAAATAATGTGAAGTTTAAGTTTGGTGGTTTTATTCATTAAAGGATTCTCAGTGTTCACTCTGATGCTGTCATATAAAAAATTAAAATAGCAGCCCCCTTAAACGCCTTCTGGAAATTTGGCCCATTTTTAAAAAATTTACATGTAGTCTGCTTTGATCACAAAACTTCTTATTTCAGCTTCTCTTAGACATTCCATACTTCATTACCAGCTCACTGTATTTTTGTGGTGAGGGTTCTGTACGTGGTGAAGAATTTTATCAGGACCTATATAATATTCTCTTTCTTTACACTGTCTGAACTCCCTCAATTTTCTGCATACAGCCTAAAACTGCAGTCTGCTTTCTGGTGTAGTCAGTTACTTTTTTGCTATGTGATGCATTCTGGATGCTAACTATATTAGGGACCCTTTATACAGCTACAATTAAAAGATTTTTTTTTCTGTTTTGATTATGGCATATTTTCCAATAAATAATCTATTGACCTATCTTGAACAAAGCATATTGAAAAAGTTATGGGGAAAATATATATTAGGATATATTAAATAGCAGTGATGTTAATTAGCTAAAGTAACCTTGTGGGAATACTCAGAAATGTAGAGGGAACACATATGTAAAGTTTTGCTGAATGAGAGGAGGAGGTAATGAGAGCCTGAAATGATATAAAATACTCTCAGAACTCTATAGGCTAATTCATGTAGATAAAATGTAGATAAAAACCTTGCAAGAATAAAATACCTATTGCTTGTATCTCTGATGATACTATTCTTTACCTCTAAGACCATGGCTGATTCTTAATACTAATCTGATACCATCTTGATTTTTAGTTTTCCCCTTTGAAATACTTAGATGCATGAGCTGTAATCAGATTCAAATGTCCAGAAAGCTGATTTTGCTGCATGCAGAATTAAAAAAAACCCAAAAAACCATTAAGTGGTTCTTGCAAGAATCTATGTGGGTTTTCAAACATCTTGACTGACCAAATAACATCAAAATGTATTGGTAGTGCCTTTGCAGTCATTTGAAGGGTAAACATGCATGTGGTTGTTCTGAAGTAGTACATGAAGTAATTTTAAAACAACTTTCACTTCCACTAATAAAATTGACAAAAATGTTAAAATAAATAGTAGCTTATGATACTCTAGATCTTCACTAGTATTTTAGACTGGGACATTCTCCAATCAATTACATTTATTGTGGAGAGATCTGAGAGTATATGAACGGTTTCGGGTGTTTTTCGGTCTGAAGCTAAGCTGGAAAATGTGATGGAGATATGGATCAGGTTAATACACCCCAGCCACAAATGGACATTTCCCTGACACTAGCCATATGAGAGCTAGTCTGAAGTAATCTCATTGCCATAGGACATATGTGGGATGGGTCTTGAATCTTTGTGAAAAGCTGTCTCATTCCACGTACAGTACACAACTACTGCCCCACGTCATTTGCCAATGCAGATGCTGCCCAACATGCACCTGCACTGGTGCATTTTTGGTCTATGTCCTCTGAAATTTAATGATCTCAGTTAAAGTTCTGGCTCCAAATCAGGATTCAGTACAAATGTAAATCCCAAAACAGGTAAATTGAACAAAATTAGAAGGTTCCACAGATATAATTATAAGTTTAGAAAACAAGTTAATCCATAATGGACTACATATTTAGAACAGGTACTTACTAATAACAGATGCAGAAAGAACAGAAGAGGAAAGAGCTGTCTTTCTGGGAAAACAAATTTTTGATGCAGCCTGCCTGAGATATCTGAAGAAATATGGGGGGAAAATAAACCTAAAACTTGAAATTAAAAAGATATGCACTGTTTGATCAGACAGAGCAACATGACAGGAAGATAACAGAAATCAAAAGCAGAATCTGCTTAACCTCCTGTCCCAGGTCCAACTGTTTAGAGACTGTGATAAACATGATACACTTGGGATGATGGGTGACTGTTTTCATGTTTCTAATAATGTTCTTGAGCAGGCTAATCATTGCTCTGAGAACATTCCAAATCACATGTGCTTAATTGTTTTCATGAGAAGGATATATTGTGCACAGTTTGAATGTTGTAACCATTAGCAGGATGATCAGTATACGAGAATGATACCAGTGTGAGTCCTGGTAGAGAAGAAAAATATTTGAAGGGCTCAGCTGCATATACATATATAGACATTCAAGAACATTCCTATTCTATAGTACATGCAATCTATATATTATGATTGTTTGATTTTGATAAGACCAAGGAAGTACTACAAGCCTTGACCAAATCTGAAAGTAGTGTGAAGTTGGAACACAATTCACTGAAATGGTTAATAATCAGCCTGAATAATATGTCACAGAAGGGGTAGTCTAAAAATTGTATTTCTCATCAAAACCTTCATGAAATACTGAAATTAATTAGGAAAAGTTTTATTTTTGTGGAACCCGTATACTTAGGTCACTATATATATATATATATATATGTAATTGCAGTCATCTAAAATTTGAGATTTATTTTGGGAATTCATTTAAGGCCCATGAGGAGAATGTCAAATATAGAAATTGACTTATCCCACCTCTCTGAACTACTGAGATATTTTGGAGTCTCTATTTTGAAACTATAAAGTGGCTTAGAAAATTCTACATACTGGGTAAATTTTCTTTTAGAGGGATGAAGTTATTTGAGTTGAAAATCAATAAAAAGAACACAACATCTCCAGAAAGCACATCACTTCCTCCACAGATTGATATAAACCAGATGGCTTTTGGGTTTATACATTACTTTCGATTACACACCTACCCTTTTTAGATATTGGTGGTGGAATCTAAATGACCTCTTCCAGACATCAAAGACTGGCACCCTAGGTAGTCTCCTTAGTCTTCTCTTCCACCCAGGAAAGGTGCTTTCAAGGTGCAGTCCATTTCATCCTAAAGAAGTTGTCTAAAATATTTCAGATATAATGTGCCCTAAACCACTTATTTCCCTTTACGTAAGGAAACCAGGGACAGTATTTCATGTGCTTGACTCTGTGTTGTGGAAGTTTCAAGTTAAGTGACATAGGTAAAGGACTGAAAGCTCAATTCTTGTAACCTAAACACAAAGAACTTAGTGTTGGTTAATGAATGTTTGTTCATGACATCTTTGTTCAGATTGCATGTATGTAGGCAAGCAACTTCAATGGGCCACTTGTACTTTAAGAAGCAATCCCCAGTAATAAGAAAAAGATGGTTAGAAGGAAAATTCATGCTGTACTGCAAAAGGTTAGACTTTCTGGGGTCAGAGAGAGAAGAAATACTAAGAATGCTAATAGAATTGCTTCAAAGGATCACCCACGTGTGAGTATCTGAAGGGAGGGTGCCAGGAGGATGTTCCCAGGCTCTTCTCAGTGGTGCCAAGTGTGGGGCAATGGGCAGAAACTGAGCACAAGGAAATTCCACCTGAACATGAGGAAGAATTTCCTCACTGTGCAGGTGACTGAGCACTGGAGCAGATTGCCCTGAGAGATTGCTGAGTCTCCCTTACTGGAGATATTCAAGATCCACCTGCAATGCTGTGCCTTGCACTCCAGGATGACCCTGCTTGAGCAGGGAGGTGGGACCAGATGATCCACTGTGGTACCTTCCAACCTGATCCATTCTGTGATTCTGTGACTACATGGTAAAACAATTGAGTTCTGTGGTCCTCCACAATCTGGGCAACAGCAAAATCTGGTGCTTTAATGGAGCTTTCAATATTGCCTAAAGACAAACGATTAAATGTTGTTTGCAGATGGAGAAGCTGTTTTTCTGTGCTGCTTGTCAAGGCTTCTCAGAAACTGCCATTCTAAGTAGAATATAGCTACAAGTAGAGCACTAATTGAAATAATAGCTTTCAATGCTTGAAAAATCCACAAATTTTACTGGCATTTCAGAAAAGCAGTAAGAAAGTCTATCTTTCAAAAGAAAGAAATATGGTTAAAAGCAGGACTGAAGAAATAAATAAATGAAGAAAATGAGAAAATATTTTCTCTTATTTTTAAATTCTTCTCTCTATATATAAAAGCTTCTGTTTCTTTTTGCTTCTGTAATCTGTCTTGTTAGCAGAACATATGGTGACTACCTGACCCTGTACATGCAGTCAGGCAGAATCCAGGCAGAGAAGTAGTCACTGCACACTGAAATGTTTCTGAAAATGATCATTTGATGTGACCATTTTTCTTCCAGGTCTCTGTTGCTGCTGTTAACGACGAATTTAATAAAATGACCAAGTGTATATTGCTTTCTGTATATATATGTCTGTCCTTTTGCTGCATATGTGCTGTACAATGTGCCCTAGGGCATGAAAGGGTGTCAAACTGCCAAGGACTACAATATGTGCACATTGTAGAAACACTGACATCTCCTTAACCCTTCCTTGGCCTATTCAGGTACACAAGAATTAAGACCTTGACCTTAATAGCGATAAAGATGCCATAATAACAAAAAATAAATAAGAGTGGGTTTTTCACATCCTGTGATTTCAACTCTTGCCCCATTCAGTTTAACAAAGTATGTTTACTGCTGGAGTCTAACTAATAAAAAGTAAGGTTTTGAATATTATATTATTTATATTCTTGAAAAAGGAAATAAATAAAAGCAAAATTTTGAATGTTAAAAATTAACTGATTTTTCTTTTAAACATAGCTAAATTATTGCTTCCACCTATACTTGTGCATAATTACTATTTTTAGCGATAACCAGACATGGTTTGGAGATTAATTGCAAAGACTAAACATAATAAGATGATTAAAGGAGTTTCCTTGTTTCCTATCATTCAAGACCTACTGTAGGTCAGAGAATATTTTCTTGCTGTTCTTTTTCTGCAGTCCCTTGATGTCAGCTGTACCCTGGATTTCATAGGGTTAGACTATTTGCCTTAGTCCCATATTATAACAAAAAGATGTTTTCTAACTGAGAGAAATCATGTTGGTGCCTTTACTCTGTGCTCACAAAATGGTCACATTTCCTTTTTCCTAACACATTGAAGATGGGAAGACAAATCTTGTATTTATAGATGACACACAAAATACTCTGCATCTTTTCTTGTGGTTCTGTTTTGATGGGAAAAGCCTTTTCTTAGACCTCTGCTCTAAAAGAAAACCAGTATGTCTGTGTTCTGGCTCACTATTCAACTGCCTAATGCCATTTGAAAGTCCTGTAGTTTACAAAGGCAGAAAAAGGCTTGTGTGTCTTGAAGCTGTTCATACCAATTCCTTTTTCATGGTATCTTTAATCTAATCTAAGTAGGAGTCTTTTCTTCTCCCTCCAAGAAGAGCTACTGGCATGTACAGGGACAGCACAGCAGCAGCCACTGTTGGCATAAACTCTGAGGATTCAAAAGACCTAACTTTGCTGATGAGTAAAGTCAGAGACCTGCCAGTGGCTTCAAGTTTAGAGGCTTGATCCATTGCCCACTGAGTCCACAGAGTTTTTTCCTGGTTTATATAATAATTTGCTGCAAACACTTTAAAAGAAGGTGAATTTTTTTTCTTATTTGTAGCATTAATAATACAGAAATAGATTTCAGCACCTTTTACCTCCTCTTCAGTCATGTTCCACTAAGCCAATGACCCATTTTTAACTAGAAATCTTAAACAACGATGGAGATAAAAGTGGGGTTATGAATAATCCTTTGGGAGTAAGAACACTCCCTTCATTCTTTCCCTCCTTCCTTCCTTTATTTCTTCTCACCTCAGGCCCTCATAATGCAATTTTTTTAAAAAATTAGATCATCTTCAGGTCACCTACCTGAATGTTAACTGTGTCAATTTTTTATTGCAGACATGCACATACCTTTGTTCTGCCTGTGCATTCAAAATTTTTTTGCTGGTTTTGCTTTTGTGGTGATTATGTTGTTATTTTTCCTTTGCTTTGCATGGTCTTAATTGCATTATTTAGGCTTTTTGAAAAACATGCAAGAAAAATCTCATTGCTTAAGAGTGACTTTTCTCAATTAAATCAATGGTATCAGATAAAATAAGAGAAAATGCTTGCTAGCACTGGTCAGAGAGAATGAGCCTCTTCATGTTAAATAAACTTTGAGAAAAAAATTCTAAATGATTCCCCTTGTATTGTTTGTTGAGTGCAATCACAGATTATATTTGACCTAGCAAATAATAACATGATCCCAGTTTCCCCCAAAATAAACAGAAAGTGGATATTTTCCACCTCCATATCTATAAATAATAAATGCTTTCAAGTTTGTACACAGTAAATAAATCAGCAGTTTAGGACAAAGTTTAATCCTTCTTTCACATCATTTTTACAGCTGCAATGACTTCAGTGAAGTTTCTGTGGAGCTGAGATTCACTGATGAGAATTAAGCTTCTTGGTCTGATGCAATGAGTCTGAATTATAAGCATTTGACCGAGGCAATTTCATTAGTGATTAAAAAGCATGCAGAAAGCAGATATATGGGGCATAAGGGATAATAACTGGAAGTTTTGGAATGAATCCAGGGAGGAAAATGCTCTAACTTTACAAATTTTAAAGGTATTTTGGTTCTTTCTGCACCTCTCTGCCAGCAGGCCTTTACCTGTGTTCCCACTTGATGGAGCAAGTATTTGGTATGATCTTTGGTGGGCAGATAATGATCTGTAGAAACTGACTAGCTTTAAATGAGGAAGTTTCATTTGTATCACCCTATTAAGCTGGTACCCCATGAGCCTAAGTGAATACAAGATGGTGAGGAAAGGAATGGTGGTGCAGGAGCAGAAATGTGAGGCAGTGACTCATACTATAATATCTAAATTATACTGTCTAAACTCTGTAAAACTACACAGCCCTTCCAGCTTAATGTGACTGAGTGTTGCTTAGGCACCTTTTTTTGGCAGTAGAGAGGGACTTCCCCCAACCCAGAGCCTGATTTACCCACCCTGATTTCCCTTCTCCATGTTTGCATGGAGCAGGAGAAAAACCTGAAACATTTAGCCTACACCCAAAAGAAAATTCATGGCTGTAGTCTGCAGTGCAAAGGGACAAGTCCCCTTCTATACAGTAGAATAACACCCAGCCTTTCAGAAAGCACTCTCAGCCTCATTTTTCTACTGAATAATGTCATCAGTGCTATGATGTCTGCCCACAGTGTCCCTGAGCTGGTTCTTTTGGGGTGAGCCTGGACATGGAGAGTAGGGAACCCACTGTGGTGTGTCAAATTAGTGAGTCCAGGAGGTGAACAGAAAATGCACAGGTAATAATGAACAACATGTACCTTGCTCCTGTTTTTGACAACTGTAGTTTCAGTTTAATTATTCATATGAATACTTTGCTGGATTACTGCTGTTGTTAATGGGCTCTTGCATATTTTATAAAAGTGATGACCTGGAAGAAGTACTCAGTCTGACAGGCAGGGCAGCAAGCTGGGCTGCTTTTTAAAAGAAAGGACAGAGAAGTGAAAACAAAGCTGTCCTCCTTTGTTACCTCAGCATGGCAGTACTGTGCCTCCCCAGACCCCTGTGCAGATCAAGGGCTTAAGTACGTAGAAAAAACCCTTCACACTACATAAATACACACCCATGGAGCTACTGTCATTGCTTAATCTTTCTACATGTCAGAGAAAAATTGTTGCATGTGGAGATATAGTCAGTGACCTGTAGAGAGTCCATGCAGCTGGTCCCATTTTGTACTGTGGAACTGCAACCTCTATTTTTGCTTGTGTTGGGGCAGTATGTGACCTTAAGCAAAGGCACTTTGTTATGGTTTTACCTCCTTGCTAAACTGCCTGTGCTGATGTTCCAGACAGATGTTTGCCTAACCTATTCTTAAAGACCTCCAGTAGTGGAGAATCCACAAGATCCCCAGACAATCTATTTCATTGCTTCATTATCATTACTACTAGAAACTTTCCTAAATGGCATTTTTATCATAATTGCTTGTAGTTACTAGCAAACTGATTTCCGAGATGCCAGATGTGTAAATAAAAAGGACTGTTCCTTCATAAGTCCTCCATTTTCGCTTTTCAACAAATTTAAATTAACAGTCTGTATTTGAGAAAAGGGTCATTCTAGAAAATATTTAACTCATTGCACTAGCCAGGACAATTATATTCCATCAATTGAATGACCTATGCAACTGAAATATTGCAAAATAGCCTGAAATAGGCTGTGAAAAATCATCATAGAATCTTTGTGGAAAATTTCTGATATTAAATATAAAAAAATATTTTCATAGGGGTGTAAATATTTGCATGCCATCAGCCTTTCCTTAATTTTGGCATGATAAAACAGAATTTAGTTTTCCAATAAAAAGAGTGCATCATCAAGCTTAGATCTACTATTTAGAAAACCAGTGGTTTTAGTGTATTCTTTGAATTTCATCAAAGAAAGAAAAATCAGAATACTCATTACTTTATATGGATAAAAATTTATTTAAGTCCAAAGTGGGTATAGAATGCTATTATTCTGAGTAAGTAATATTTGTGCTTTGCATCAGTGTAATTACCTACAAGAATAATATAGTAAGAAATCAAATCCACGAGAGATCTCTTTTTCTAGGTGCGGTTTCATTTAATGAAGTCCAACTACAAAACCTTATGAATTTCTCCAGATCTGGAAAAAAAATTGGAAGAGTAAGCTCTTTGGGTATCCCTTAATTCTAAAAGATAATGGAGCCAGCATTGAATGAGGGCTGGTTATTTATGTTGATGTTTAATTTACAGTTTATCAAACCAGTCTGAAATATTTATGCCCTACAAAGGCATAGCATAGTTAAAAAAGCAAAATAGTTTAAACTAAAAATGAAGAAAAAAAAGCTATATAAACTTATAAAATAAGTTAAACTATATAAAATAATAAAAAATAATAAAAAATAATAAAATTACTATATCCAGACCTCTTATGCCATACCTACAACAATATTCACATTATTCAGAAGGCCATAGAAAGCCTACAATCTCTACATGACAGCTAATTCTAGGAGCAGTGGGGTCCCTGTGGACAAAGTGAGGTACAAATAGATTCGGATTAGACAGATTCTTTACTTCTGATATGGCTAGTTGTTATTATTAAGTAGAGTGTGTTGTGATCTCAAATACAGAATTAAGCAACAGCAATGGATAAAATCTCAAATTATTGCTGTTCTTTATCCCTAGAAGCAATTTTAAAGAGTAAAAGAGTTTTAGGGTCAAGTCATCATATCAAACAAATTTAATAATATTGCTATAGTAATGTAAACCAAGGAGGGCTATAACACAGTAACAATTGCAACAAGTTACTAAGACAAAGAAAATTACTTATGTAGATGTGCATGCTGGACAGAATGACTGAACGACCTGTCTCAGGGACTGTAGGGGATGCATACTCCAGCAGTGCAGCTGACATTTTTCTTCTCTGTTTCAAAAGTATCAGTTTTGCAAAATAATCTAAAAAGAGAATAAAAGAGTTTTGCAAAAGGAAAACTAGGCAATTGAAAATGAAAATAGAAAAATAAAATATAATGAGAGCCGAAATGTGCTATATCATACTGCAATTCATGTATTACCTTTCCAGAAATACTTCAAATAACACATTTCTTGACAATGGTGCAGGCTAGTTAACTTTTGGTGCTTCATGACACAGTAAGAACTGTAGCTCCAGCAGTGTTACATGATTTTTTAAAGTAACATATTCAAGGTTTTTGAATGGTCTTACAGTGAAAGCTAGAGAATCCATGAAATAAATTTGCAGGATTAAAGGAAAAGCCTCTTTGCAAATCTTGCACATTTGTTTCCATTTTAAAGGGCAGAGAGATTGCAAGGAGGATGAAAATATTTCCACTCTTCTTGGATGCAAATTTTCCTCCTGTGTGAGACAGGGGTGAGTGTACATCTGTTTCACCTGGCTCCATAGTATCCCTGCCTAGCTGTTCCTCATGCACTTTTGGACAAGCAGAACTCAGACAACACTTTTTACCCTTTCCTATGTATGCTGATCTTCTTTATCATGAATATCTGGAGACAAATGTATTATTTGCTGTTAGCTGACTACTTCTGGTTTAGCAATAGTCCCTTCTATCCTCTAAAACCCCAGAGTTCTGATTTTATATTATAACTTTCCAACTAAGACCTTCTGAGAGATTCAAAAGTGTTATGTCACATAACCATACAAAATGAGTTAGTTTTATGGCATTTTTAAGAAGGGACACATGCAGAGATTAAGGCCAGGAATATTAAGAGGATTCACCCATTGTGGGTGTTTCAAGCTCAGTGCAAATAAATGCTTGGCTTAAATAAAAACATTGGTAAGTATTTCTGATAAGCCTGATCTTAGTGACTCCTTAAAAGGCCAGACAGTGATTCAGAGGAAGATCTCAGAATGGACTTGGGAAACCTGAACCGTCAGTTCTGTGATCTAACCACAAGGAAAAGAGCTATAGCACATGGAACAGAGTCAAACACCAAATCAATATGACAAATCTGTACTTGTTCAAAGGAACTTTTATATTTGATCTGAGTTTAGCTTATCTATATATGTGGAGGCACAAAGTAAAAGAAGATTGACAAAAACTCTGTGTTAAAAGTAATAGTTTCTGATGCTCTTGATCACCTTCTGCATCAGAAACTCTCAATAAATGTGGGGTTGCACTGCTGCAGTGTACTGCCAAGGTGACCATCTGTCAGTTAGCTTCCAGGGCCTCTACAGAAATTCTCTCCTAAATCAAGATTATTATTTAATTTTTGAAATCAGAGAAGGAAGCTCTTTATAAACACTTTAATTTACCTGATGACTTTATGGGCTAAATTGTTAATAGGATAAGAATTCTCAGCAATAAGTAAATAATGTCAATTCTCATCAGACACAAGCTCATGCAGAGATTGAATGATGAGGGTAAAAGCTATCATGGAAACTTGAATCAAATTTATTAGCAGATGTTCAGTGGTGCAGAAGAATTATACATGAATAATAAAGTGCAATGCTAGCTGAGAGCTCTCGATTTCCCGCTTTTCCCAGGAAGTACCTTTTAATGGAGGTCTTTTCCCAGAAGCTTAACATTGTGTTGAATTATAATTAAGCCATATTGAGAAAACATTCGAGTGACAATGATTTACAAATGGTGAAATTATTTTGGGCTTAGCTTAGGGCTTTACTGACTAGAATGATTTCTCTGTTATGACCATATGTCTGTCAAGAAACTTGATTCAAATGTGAAAACTATTGGGATTTTTGAGACAGTTAAAGAAAAAAAAAGAAATTGAAGATGTTTTCTGCAGTTTTATTCTTACTTAGATAACTAAACATTTTGCAATTGTCAAGATCAAGAAACAAAGTTCATAACAAATATAAGTGCATGAACCTGTAAAACATTTACCATACCTACTTGTCACAGGCAAGGACTCTGTTTCATGACCTGTTTACCCACCCAGAAGTAATAACTAGTGGCATGGACTGAAAGAGCAGGAAGACATATGCTTTCACCTTCCCTAAAGGTATCCCCATTACCATGGTCCCCTTCCATGAAATTGAAGAGTGATTTCTTTCTGTCTCTGAGACAAACTACACCTCATCAAAACAATCTTTATTTTGAGCAGCAACAGGACACTGTACCCTTCTAGTCAGGGAGCTTAATTCATCACCCAAAAAGGTATCCTGAGAAGTGCATAGATGGATAGTGATATCCTAAAGGCTAAGGGACTGAGGATGACAGATGGGAATGAAGAATAATGAATTGAAATGTAAAGATGTTGTTTCTTTCTTTGTGAAATTTTATGGTTGTTAGCATAAGAATCTACAGGATCCAAGGTGACTCAATTTCTATGTATAGGGAAAGACTTGAAGGTCAGCTAATTCAATCACCTAACATGGACACATCAAGCTGAAAAGGTGAGGTTTTGATAGCTAAATATCACTCTCCCCTTATTCTGCAAGGCATTTAACTTGAGACTGAAGGGAAAGCGAATATTTAGCTAAATAAAAACACATTTTTTTGCAAGGTTCCTCTTCCTGATCTTTCAGCCATGCCTGTGCAACTGCCCAGTGCAGCTTCAACAGCCAGGGCAAAGGGAATTTATTCTTTTCCCTTTCCAATGCATTGCATCCATTGTTAAGTCTAGTGCTGAGAGCAGGCACAGGCTCTATATCTTGACTTATTGGTTGTAAAGTCAGAAGTATGCTGAATGTGCTAACAATGCACTTACAAAGGATACCCTGAAACATTTTGGGGTCTGTTATACTTGAAGCTTGGTGATGCTTGTCAGAGGGTACATTTCTAAAGTGCCTCAACTGGATTCTAGCCCGTTCCCCTTAAATTTGTTTTATTGCAAAGGCATTTCAGGGCAAATAAATACAAATAATAAACTTTAATATCTCACAGTGGTGATCCTTACCATCGAAAGTGAATACTGAACTACCAGATAAATTATTCAGACAAAAAGTTTACCAAAAGATTAATATTCTTTAAATCTGACTTTAAAAGTGTTGGTAGGAAAGGGTTAAAACTGGAAGATTTGAGGAGTAAGAGGGAATAGTTTTGCTCAGCGACCTTGCAGCTGGGAATACTAAAAATTTTGGTGTGGGAAAACTCCATTTCTTACATCTACTGTTGCTCATCCTCTGCCTGTGTATTAGTTTGAAAACAAAGCAGTGGGAAATTCCAACTCAGGACTGTGACTTAATGGGAAAATTAAAAGAAAGGCAGAAAATACTGGCTTAAACTGACACAGACAGGATACAACCTGACACCCTGTTGGCCAGGGTGGTGGTAGCAGTGCGATTAGATGGTCCTCTTGAAGTGATAGGTGTGGTTCTGTTGAAGTGGTGATCCTGTAGAAGGGTCTGGTCTCCCTCTTAAGGTCCAGAGGTGGTTATGTAACTCTCATCCTCTGGGAATCCAGTGGATGAGGCTGCTAGTGGTGCTCCAAAAGTCAGATTATATCCAGGCAGGAGTGCTTGGTTCTTCCCCCTGGGTGGAGCATTTCACAATGGGATGATGTAAGTTTATCAGTCATGCAGTAAGACTCGATGGCCCATTAGCAGAAGATAGTCCCTGGAGGGAGTTACCAGGGATGAGCCATGGAAGAGATAAAGAACACTGTCCCACCTGTTTTTAACACCTTACGAAGATGATGATTGAATATATACTTTTGATAACATCTTGCATTGTAACCTAAGAGAATGTGTTTTGAGAAGTAGAATTCCTGTGGTGAGTTAGTGCACTCTCACGGAGGGGCCCAAAGCTTTTTTCATGGTGAGGCAGGCAGCGAGCCACCCCCAACCCTCCTCCTGTGCACTGGATGAGCTGAGCCAAACAGAGCCCGTGTTCCCATGTCTCTTATACACCCAGTGTTGTTAGGCAGGTAATGAAATAAATCTACTCGTTGCATTTCAGCTGTGGTTTGATGGTTGCCCTTAGCTACGTGTGTGTGTTGATTCAGACAAGTCAATTTATGGTATATAATCACACACTTTTTTAGCTTCCTTCGTAAAGATATATTCAAAACTCATTATCTGTAACAGGCAACTTAACTGGAGAAGCTGAGAACAAAAAAATGCTAAAGGAAACTTTGTCTTCAGTATCTCATTTCTAGCTCATACAAATGTGATAAGGTGGTCTGAAATGCATACATTACAAAAGATTGTTACACATTCCCAGTTTCTACTTTTACATATCTCTATGTTGCCATAACTCATCATATCTCTTTTGCAAACCCGCCATCTATTGAGAAATGTATGTGCACAGACTCTTGACTCTGTCTTAGAAAAAGTCCTGACTAACTGTAGATTCATATCAGAACATTGGAAACCACTGCATTTCCAGTTAATTGGCAAAACCTAGTCTTTTTAATATCTGAATTCAGAGAATTGTAAAAAAACAGTTCTGATAAGGACTTTGAATGCCTATCCTCTTACCTTACAAAGACCAATTATGTCTATAGGATTTGTCTGTGATAATTCTCAAATATTAGGGCAGTATTGTTTGGTCTTGATTAAGGTGTACTCCCAACTGGAATATGTGAGCCCTAAGATGAGGAAAGACTGAAGGATGTGGCTATGCAATACTCTCATAAAAAACCTTTGACCTTTAAAAATGTGATTTCTTTCTGGTGGTCATTTTCAATTTTACTTACTATTATCTGTTACTTAACATCACACTGACATTTCACTATTATTTTATAGTTTTTATATATTTTGTACTTTTGTATGTGCACTTGTTTTGTACTTTTATTATGCTACATATCTTTGGGAGGCTGTTTTCCTTCTACATTGCTAACTATAGATATGCTCTGTACTGCAACTTTATTGATTTGGCTTTTGAAAAATACCTGCAATAAATATGCCTTAGTTTTAAAAAAAGCGCTTCTTATTAGTTGAATTTTTAGTGGGTAGCCAGTGAAATTTACTGCTCAGAATTGATGGGAAACAAATCCAACCACAGGTAGATGGATTCATCAATTTCCTATTAAATGGAAAAGCAAAGCACATAGCTAAAGGTCAGAGTATGAATAGTAACATGGATAAGAGGCTAAAGTGATCACATTGCAGTTCCATATTCGGAATCATATTTAAGACTTGTAGAATTATTTCTGGCTGGTTTTAGTTCTCTCTAAATCACTTTTTGGGGTTCAGAAGCAGGTCTTATGTAGCAGTAGCTCTTCTAGTGCAATAGTAATTCTTAGAAAAATAAAACAAATTTATCTTTACTTTAAATAACTAAACAATATCACCACAGATTAAACAATACTTCTCATATGAAACATACATCTGGAAATGTTAGAAGCACCATTAGGTAAGCCAAAACTAGGAAGTCAATGGGCCTAAGTAATCAGAAATTCTGTACAGCTGTTTGCAGTGCTTGTGGTATCAGATTTGGACAGAACACACCATATGGAAACTGAAAAGTACAGTCCTGCTTGCTTCTTCCTGAACTGGAGGTATTTAGGTAAATTTCCATTAAGCTTTCTTCTTGGAAGAGATCACAGATTTCATTTATACTTCTTTCCTTTCTTCTGCTGTTATAAAGTTTACTTCCTGTTGGTACAGTGTTGGGAAACTGATTTAGATCTTGAGAGTGGGGTTTGACCCAACTGTCCTTAGTGTCTAGAAATTAGGAATGGGTCATCCAGCTGGATATGTAGTGACAGGTGGAGTATCCCACCTGAATGCCCCCTGTCTGCAATCTCTTTCACATACTGTGTAGCATCTTTAAGCTGTGCAAGTGTCTGCAATGCTTTAGGAGTCACAGTGGCATTTCATATTTTTTGCTTAAGCTGCTGAATCCTGTCCCTTCAGGGCCAGCCTAAACTAGGTGTTGAACTATGTTGTTAAAAGGAAGAATAGACACCTGTAGAATCAGTAAGTAGATTAATCATTGTTTGGAAATGCCATTGCCTCTGATTGACTACACAGAATAGATAATTTTTAGAGGGCTAAAGTAAAACAAGATGAATGCCTATCTTGGAGACAAAGACATTAATGAAGTAACATTTACAAATGAAGATGCGTGATAAGGTGTTTGTTGCCCATAGACCATACAGGTCTCTGCATTATCCTCTGGATGAGGAGCAATTAAATTAGTTTTTGTAATTCAAGGTTCTGTGTGACAAAAGCTGAGTATTTCAGACTAAACTAAAATAGAAATTTCCAGGTCATTCTCTGAGAAGAACATTTCTCTTCAGTTTTTCATGCTGAAGAGTTGTGCATTTGAACTTCTAAACCTGAGAAGGGAATGTAGTATGTCTTCAGGCCCCTGGATAAGTCTTTTAATTATTAAATATGATATGGTATTCAATAGCTTTTAAAATGTTGTTACTCACAGATCAGATTTTCTGATTTTTTTTTTTTTTTCTTAAAAATCCTGCTCCTCATTTGTCAGAGGCCCAATCTGATAATGTGTGATATCAGAACACCAGTTTAAAGGAGGGACTAAGTTTCACCCATATACCTGGCTTCATCACTCCAACAGAAGCCTCAGGATCCCTCTGTGAATGGTGTGGAGGTTGCACAGCAGTGACTTTATTTTCTAAGATTATTTATTCAAAGACTCTTTTCTTGACAGGGCATCAGGGTACAGCCCCCTCCTTCAGACTGAGAACTATAGATTTAACTCTCCTTTTTCTCATTCCCCCAGTGTATAACAGAGCAGCAGAGGAAAGAAGAACAGTAGCCACTCTTATGAAAATTAAATCAGTAATGCCAAACACCAGTGCCTAACAGGTAACACCAGCTGCCAGTGAGAGAATATGACTAGTTCTCTGAGAGAACAGGAAAATGAAAATCAGGGCAACAGAAAAACAATTATCTGAAGAGAATGAGGAGATTCTGCAAGCCTGTCTGATCTTTGGAAGGATCTTTAAGTTTGATCAGACTGAGTAAGGTGTTTTCTCCTCTATTTTAATTCTGAAGAAAGCTTAAAAGTGGAGATTTTGTGGGTGGCATTGCTGCAGAACATCTCCTGGGGACCCAGACTCTGGTCTGGCTGGCAGCAAAGACATGGTGACAGCATTGTCCTGCTTGGCTCTCAGGCATAGGAGCACATCCCCAGATAGACACACTCCCCACATGCATTTGCACTTGTGTTAGTTGCAGATAGACATCTCAAGATGTCAGTCCTATCAGCTCCCCTCTTCACAGATTCCCTCACCAACATGTGCATTTTGAAAAAATAGTAAAAATTAGCATGCAAAAAGAATAGATTGTCTTTGGAAGTATTTCCCAAAGCTGCTAGCGAAATTGGTTCCTTACATGTATTTCACAGCCCTCCTTTCCTTCTTGTCCAAGAAGTAGCCTTTTTGAGGCATTCTTTGATTATTGTCTCCTCTGTAATTTGAATAGCTATATGAAAAAAACCCTTCAAATCTCCTGCTAATGAAATAATAAACCTCACACAGTTGCAAATACATGCATTATATGTCATAATTTAATTTCTTCCCCTCCACATTTCAAAAAGGTTTAGTGAAGCCAAAATCATTACTGTGCCTCTGTGGGCCACAGGCATGTTTCCCCAGCTTGAGTCTTTTTAGTATGGCAAAAATTCCTCTCAGTAGTCTGGAACATCAAATTTAAATTAACAGCTCAAATATTGCAGATTTTAAACTTCTTGAAACTATGAGTACAATGAGCATCCTCTCTAGGTATGTAGCAGCAAAAATGTAATTTGCATTTTGTGCTTTGGAAAGTGTCTTTCTCCCATTCCCATCACAAGACCAAAACAAAAATGAAGATAATTAGAGGAAAAAAATTATTTCACTTTCTTAACTAAATTGGTCACCTTATATCTAGGGATGACCTTATATTGACCTTATATTGTCAGTGAAATTGTGGAAGAGCTGGCATTTTCCAGAACATGAACAATCAGTAGCTGTGAAGATATTGATGATTTTTTAACACTTCTTTCTTCACTCAATTGAAGATTAAATTAGGATCTCACAGTAGGACAGGAAGGAAAAACAAAGAACTAAGCCTTACTCTTTAGCTGAGGCAGGAAACACACAGCCAGAACTGCCTCCTTTCTGGGACCTCTCCAAAGGAACTCACCCAGTCTGTTAATGAATGGTAACAGGTTGGATTGACAGAGTTTCTTTGTAGTGAAGAGACTTTAGGATGCTATAAATGATGAAATCCTACTTAAATTCCTGCAGATTTTAGGACATAGTCTATGACTCAGTAAATGGTCTGAAGTTTGAAGGTTAGGTAATGTGACTTCAATCTGTGATAATTCCTCTTCAATGGAGCAGCCAATGGACTGGCTCTAAGGCATCTGAACAGAGACTGTATGCAAATGCCTACATGTGAGGGAGAGCTTGGTTCATTGTCTGCATGTAGGCATTTACTGTCCATTTAGACATTTGAGACTTTCCACCTGAATTGGAAAGAGCACATCTTTCATGGCTCACATCTTTGTCACATCTCCAAATCTTGCTTTTAAGATGTTCTAGGACTTCTCAAATGATACTAAATACCATTGCTGTATTCAGCTAAAATAAGTTCATGCTTCTAAAATTCCCTTTATAACCTAGGGAGATTTAGCACCTACTAAACTTAGGGAGTGATTTAGCTAACGAGACAGGAATTGTCCAAACACAAATGTTGAGTAGCTTTTCAGAGGCCAGGTTTTACCCAGTATGTCTACACAGATTGGTGGACTCTCCAATCACCCAAGGACTAGTGAGTGTCTTGTAACACAAGGGCTCACACTCAAGAAACTTCAGTTGGAAGTTGGAATCTTTGTAGGCTGGGGGAACTCAAAATATCCAAAGAGACTACAGAATCTTATTTTTAGGCAGCTAAATTCCATCAAAAAGGAGGTGTTTAATTTCACTTTAGAGTGAGCTGAATTGCTTTCTCATCTCTGTTTTCTTCACTGACTTTGTCTCCACTAACTGTATTTCGAGATAAGATATTTTGCATTATATTTAGCCCTTGTATGAATCTGTAGGTAGATGCCTTAATCAGGCTCTAAATCTGACTTCTCAACTTGGCTCAAACCTGCAGAAGTTAAGAAATGAATAGCAGCCTGAATAAAGTTTGCCAATGCCTGATTGCTGTCTGGACTAAAATAGTCAAAGTGAGTCATGAATATATTGGGAGATTAGATCATCTCTCTTCATTTGAGTGTACTTCTCTCTTCAGCAATGTGACAGATGCAAAGATAAAAGATGAAGCCACTCTTGTTACCTTCCTTCCAGTCACCCTCTTAGGCATCTCACATACTCAAGGAGTCTCAGAGATATTGGCATTGGCAGCAAGACATTGGCAACAGCTCAGAGCAGCACCATGCTCTGCAGTAGGGAACTATTACATCCCTGTGCACCTGCAAACAAGTAGGTGGAAGAAGTCTTTTTCATGTTTCCTTTCCCAGATAACCTTTGCTAATCAGTATCCCATTTGCTTTTGCAAAATTAAGTGCTGTATTTCCCTACTTGGCTTGAACACCCAAGCTTGTACAGCCATCTAGACAAGAGAATTGAGAAAGTGCTGGCTTTGGTGGACAGTGGAGAGAATGTCAGAGGAAATACAAATGAACTGTTCCAATGAAGCTTAGCACCTGCACTCACAGTGATGTAATACTGTGAGTTCAGCAGCTAGCACAGGTCTGCAGGATCCCACTCACACCTTCTGACACTCCAGCTTCTTGGTTGACATGGCTGAATTCTCGTACAGTTCGGTGATACTGGCAAAATCAGGGGTTAGGAAGGACAGCTGTCTTTTATTTGCCTTAGTATTTTGGCATTTTTATGTTCTTAGTTCTATGAAAACATTTGATATTAAAATCTAATTATTTATTAAAATATTTTTGTTTCCTGCTACCAAACATTCCACTAGAAGACTACATTCGTATTTATATACCTTCAGTCAGTTAAAAAATACATGTACATAATTATGGATATGCCTTTTGATAATCTAATTCTAGTGTTTAACTCATTTCAATTCCTCTGATATGAGCTATATGTTCTTATTTCTCCATTCTACAAGAATTGAGGACTGTAGCACACAATATGACTGCACATGGAGGAAGAAAATGGAACCTCAATTTACTTACATCCCTGAGTGAATTACTGAGATCAAGTTATACAAGATGAGAGGCCTGGATCCTTCCATACTTTCTATGCCTTCCAGACTAGACTTGTGAGAAGGAGAGTTTCCCAAGGTGGGGAAATCACAGTCTTAGCATCATTTTACCTCTGAGCAAAATTGCCATGCTGTATCATAGAATCACAAAAACACAGAATATACTGAGTTAGATGGAACCCATCAGGACCATAGAGTCCAACTCCTGGCCATACCTAGGACACTCCATGAGTCACACCATTTTCCAAATGCTCCTTGAGCTCAGATAGATTTAGGGCTCTGACCTCTTCCCTGGGAAGAGTGTTCAAGTGCTCAACCACTCTCTGGGTGGAAAACCTTTCCCTGATATCCAACCTAAATCTCTCCCAGCTCAGCTTCATGCCATTTCCTTGAGTCCTGCCACTGGCCACAAGATTGAAGAGGTTGGTACTTGGCCCTCTGCTTCCCCTTGTGGGAATGTTGCAGACCATAATGAGGTCTCTCCTCAGCCTTGTCTTCTCCAGACTGAGCAGACCAAGAAACCTCAGCCACTCCTCATAGAGCTTCCCCTCCAGAACTTTCACCATCTTTGCTGCCCTCCTTTGGACCCTCTCCAATAACTTCATGTCTTTAATATATTGTGGTACCCAGAGCTGCCCCAGCACTGGAGGTGAGGCTGCCCCAGCTCAGAGCAGGACAATCCCTCCCTTATCCAGCTGTGATGCTGTGCCTGATCCCCCAGGACCTGCTTGGCTGTCCTGGCTGCTCTGGCACTGCTGGCTTATGCTGAACTTACCATTAACCAGGACCCCCCAGGTCCCTTTCCACAGTGCTGCTCTCTGGTTTCTCATCCCCTGGTCTATACACACAGCAGAATCCGGGACTTTCCCTTGTTAAACTCCATCCACTTGGTGATTGTCCATCTCTCTGATTTGCTGAGGTCTCTCTGTAGGGATTCTCTGTTCTTGAGGGGGTCAGCAGCTTCTCCCAATTTAGTGTCATTCACAAACTAAGTGTTTCTTCAAGCCCTGTGTCCAAGCCATTAATGGAGATGTAACAGCAATGAGCAACAATTCTGTAATGTAACAGCCTTCAAATTCTGTACTCTTTGAAAGTAAAGTGCTGTTGTGGCAGAATGCAAAGAGAAAGGATGTGAGTAACTGGCATTTTAAGGGTTATTGTTATTTTTTAATGTACCTTCCTATAATTTGGATTTATTCTAATTTTCACATTCAGAGAATCTGTCATAATAATACTGTTTCTGCACATTATTGAAAGACTTATTAAAAAGGCAAATGTGAAGTTCTGTGAATAACTGTAAATTACATGCATAAAAAGGAATCCTGTCCCTTTTCAGCTTGTACTCTTCAAAAGCTCAGAGTTCTGTGAGGTGAAGGCACTTATACTATAAAAATCCCTGTTCAAAATATCATAAGACTGTGACTTAGATGAGCAACTCACATATTTATATTGTGCAAAAGTATGAGAAATCCCCAAAAATGTAAAAAAAATGGTGGAGTTCTTTGTCCTGTTCTATCATTAATAAAATATGTTTGTTGGTTTGTTTTTAATATTCAAAGTCAGAAATATCAGTACAGGCATTACTGCACTATAACTCTTTTTACAAAAGAATAAATATGATAATTGTCTCTTCCTACTGGTTTGCACAGCTTAAGAAGAGAGAGAGAGGAAGATGCACTGAGTGTAAAATACCATTGAATTCTGCTGATTTGGTTTCACTTATGGACTTCAGATATTAAATGCAAATATTTGCTGAAGCCTGCATATGTGTGTTTCTGATACATTACTTTCAGAAAATGAGGAAGTTGAAAGAAACAGCATTACATTATTTTCAAAAAGTTGCTGTGTACAGCTGCTTTTTAACTTCCAAGAGTATGTTATGTTATCCCCTATCCCCTCTTCTACCAACTAAACATCCTTTAGAGAGTGGCTGACTAATGAGCTGCTCACTCTGTTTTTATTTTGGCAGACTCTGAGTTGAAGGGTCCCATATTTCCCCAGTGAGCAGCTGAGATGCACCTAGGGCATGCACTGAGACTAAGGAAGTACTTCCTTATTATTTCATTTAAGTTAAATTTCTTAAATTTATTTAAGAAACTTACAATCTTTCTAATGAAACAAAAAGTGATCAGCATGCACAGATATGTTAAATTATAATAAAAATTATTGGGAAAAAATTGTGTTCGGGACTATTTTTTAAAAAACAATATTCAATGCCATTGAATAAAATTGTCTTTTGGCATTCTAAAAATGCAGCCAGACTGAAGACATCAGAGAAAGCGACTGTCAAATTGCTGATCATTTTCTTTCTTACTACGAATATAGAACAAATAGCTTTAGGTGGAATTGCCGCATAGTTTAAAGAAATATTTTCAATTGTTAGGCTGCAGGTCTTATTTCAAGAACTTTCTTCTTCGATTTTCTTGCTGCAGAAAAGCTGCAAAATGTCAGATTCAGAAAATATTGTACACAGAGAGGCTCCCTGTGCATAGATTAGGAATCTAGATAATCGAAATACTTTTAAGAATTTCCTGCCTTTGGAGAATTTTAGTTTGTTTGGTCATTATACTCAGTGTTTCCAAACCCAATCTATTCTTTCTGCTTTGTTTTCCATAGATTAGTTTGTTTTAGCAGTTGCAATTAAAGCAAGGAAGTTCTGTTCTCTTCACTTAGTTCTTTTCTACCTATTTGTTACAGAGGCATGATATTGGTGTTAATTTTTTGATGCTCCCATTGTTCAGAAAATTATCTTTTAGCTCAGTCAATCCACTATCTTTGTCTGATGTTGTTTATTCCTTTTCATTTTCAAGGGTAGGATAGCCTTAATTTGAATAAGTTATTTCACAAGGTTGGCTAAATGATCAGTTGTAAAAAGCCAGTTTGCCTTTATGTATCAAAGTCCAAGTACTGGAAATCTGAATCAATCCTGTGTAACTTTTCAGAGCAATTTTTGGATCCTGTGTATCTGTGAAGTGAGTGGAACTATTAGATACGTGTACTTGTCATGCCCATGGAGTTATCAATGCAGGTAAATAACAAAAAGTCAATTCCTTGCTGAAGTATAATTTGAAATGGACTAAAAAGAAGTATTTCATAAAGAAGATGAAGAGTTAGTTTGAAACTAGTGCCATACACCAGAGTTACTAGGCTTTTGGGTGATCAATTCAAGTGCCAACTTCTTTCCTGGGTCTGGTTGAAATAACTTACAATTTATCACAGCTTATGAGTCCATTTTAAAATAGTGCATAGCACAGATCAGGCTGGAAATAAGAAAGGGAAGAGGTGCTTGGAAAACAATATCTCTCATAAGTTCATTGTTATTAAATTAGGCTTAGATAATTTATAAATATGTTCCTAAAAACCAAGTATATCTAGACTACATTTTCTATTTTTGCCTGTATGGGCCACTATAGTAGCAGACATTTTCTGTTTTCCAGTTTAAAAAGACCAGTGGCACAAAAATATATATCTCTCTGTTCATATTCACATGAGTCTACCTCTTAGTTCTTGACTTCAGAAGGAATATTTCTAGCAGCAGATAAGCATGGTTACTTTTAACCCATTCAATATTTATTCCTTTGTTATTTGAGTATGGTGGCATAAATTGAAGTTATATGTTAAATTGATCCATTAAGTAATTAAGTTTAATTATTAAATTTGATTCAATATTTAATTTGGTTTAATAAAACTAGGCTTCCATAAATGTGTGCATTTAACTGATATATATTGGGACTGTATAATTTTGAATAGATTAAATATTTAAGAGAGAACACTTATTTGAATTATTCAGTATAGAGACTAGATAACTGATCTACCCTTTCAAAATAGGAAAAATACAGATGGCACATTATAATAATAACAAGGTATTTCCAACCAAGAATTTGTATAAAACACTTTGAACTCATTGTTGGTTCATTTCCAGACAAGCAAACCAATCTTTGCTTAATGGAACCAGCCATTGAGAATTTATCAAGAAAGTTCCCACAGCTATTTTAAATTTAATATAGCTTAAAAAACCTAGACTATTAGAATATGCAGAACACCGTGGTGACAAAATGATGTTAAAAATGTCTATAACAATATAATTTTCTTTTCTCTTTTGTGAACAATTAAATGCTTAAAAGATTTGTATCTAAAGGTGATTTAATATTCTGGATCAGATTCAAAGCAGACTACTCAGATTCATAGTTGAATTCTCTAATCAAAACATATATTTTGTGTTGATATTGTATCATGAGGAAACTTCAGGAAATGAGACATAATTTAAGTGAACTTCAGCACTCATCTAATTTCAGGTGTACGTGTCACATCAGCTGAAGTAAATGAGACAATACTTAGCCAATGCTCACTTTTTTACAAAGAATGCATATATTTATAATCATATCACTGCAGAAGTATTTTTTTGACTCAAAGAATATGCTTCAAAAATTATATATCATGCAATGATCTATCTCCTTAGCTGTCAGCAGTCAAGATCTTCACATTTCTCAGAAAAGCTAATTGGACTGCTAATGAGTACAGCTAGGCAGCACTTGTGATCTTGTTTACAGTATGGCTGTACAAATACTTGTACCAGTAAAACTGGTGGAGCAGCAGAGTGATGCCTGGACACAAGAAAGAATTAGCATTGTCATGTGGAGGCAGCCTCTCTGGTGATGAACCTGCATCTTGATAAGGAGTCAGTCAAGAGAAGAAGAAAAAATAAACTGAAACAAAGAAAAATACTGAAGCTGGTGCACAATATTCTTGTTCCTAAATGCAATCTTAGAAATCTATTTATCTGTCTTATCTACTGTAAATTTGCTTCCTCTTTGAAATTTGTGCTTTCAGGTATGCTCTCCTTTATCCATGCCCAGTAGTGAAAACAATGGATTCCTTATCTGCAGTGAAGGAAGCATTTGCTGTGTCTCAGCACCTTTCTAAGGGTGGCAAGGTCTGACTCCCTGTCAGCTGCATGTATCCTCTGTACCTGGATATCACCAGGCTCAGGGAAGGAAGATGTGCCCAGTGAGCACAGGGGAAAATCTAGTGATCAGTTAAGCAACCACAAACAAGCCTTTGATCCTCAAGGACATTTTTAAGTCAGGAAAAGGACACGATTATGAATGTGACCAGATTAATTTCTCCCTTGGTTAAAGATTATGGAAGTGGAGCACATATTCTTTTTGTCTATAAAATCATCATTTTGTCTAAATAACCATCACTCTATTTCTACTGATAAAAATAGTGATAATGGTTCTTCAACACACAAAAACCAATTAAATCTGCGGAATTCACATGAAGTACGGGTGGCCACTGTCAATATCTTTGCAGGAATATAACCTGAGTAACCAAATCAAAATAATAACTGTGATGGTTATAAACAAGAAACATCTACTGATAAATCAATGTTCACATTATTTTATTGTGATTGGAACACATTTATCCATACATTTATATAATAAAAAATGAGTTTAGGTAAGATTTTTGATGCCCTTCAGAGATTATTCTTGCCTTCAAAGTATTTGAATTTCTAAATAATTGGATAGAAAGTTACAAATGGAAGAGTTGGGAAAGGATATATTTTACTGCTACTATAAAACAGAAGCAACTTTTGCTACAAGAAAATATCAAGGGAATTTCTTATGGTTTTAAAAATATTTCAGGAATGGATTGTTAAAGGAACGTGAAAATACTGAGTTACTCTCATTGTTTGAATTTTTATGCAGTGGGAAAAGAAATGTTCTGTCAGATCAAACAGACTTATAAAAATAGCATAAGTATAGATATAATTCTTGAATCAGAATTCAATCAAGCCCTGAAAGCAAAATACTTTCTTCATCTAAGATTCATTTTTCAGATTAGTGCTTGCAATAAAATACTGTTTTTAATAATAATGACCAAATCAGATACTTTTCTATTGTAGAAATCTAATAGTTTTTAAGTGCTAGGAGGGTGACAAAGTGGGTTTTCAAAAGTCTAATAATTAATGTTTCACTTCCCTAGAAGAAACAAAAATTTAGTATACTTAGTCTATCATGTGAATTTTTAAAAAAAGTTCAGAGTTAAAACATAAAATTAAAATATTAACTCTGACTTTTCTTATTATTTCTGTCATCAAGATGATGAGGAATTGACAAGATATACAAAATATGAGATGTTTAAATAAGTTTCATTTTTCCCCTTAATTGTAATTAATGTTTATATTAAAAGGGTGAAGGCACCTTGATCAGGAAAATAATAAGAATAAATTTGAAAATGGTGAAAATTTGTCCACAAAGAATTTCCAGATAGTGTTTAAAGGCCATCAGAAGTTATGGACTTCCTCATTCTGCTATGATAAATAATTCCTACTGCAGCCTCTTACATGGTGGGATATGACTCGGTGTTATTCAGAACTATAAAAAATTTGAAGTTTTTTCACTGCTTCACAGGAGTGTTGTAGAATTAGGATACTTGTAAGATGTCATATCCCTTTCCAGCATGCCTAATCAAAGCTTTGGGTGTTCAGAAAATCCTAATCCACACAGTAGCCTCTGGGAGTCCCTAAGTGTTTGTGGTGTGAAAAGTACTGTCCTACCCCAAATTTCCCAACACTTCCCAGGAACCCTAAAGGAACAGAAATGGATTTGAGAGAAGAGGGAAGAAAGCACAGTATGATATGTAGGCTATGCTAATTCCATTTTGTGAGTCATTTGCAATTTCATGCTTTCACTGAATTCTAAATTTTGTCAAATCACAAACCCGCAGTTCAGACCAGCAGTTGTGTGTTTCAGTTGGGGCAATCTAAAGCAGATGAAAAACGGTGTTGGCTAGGATGGTGTGTAGAAAAGTGATTTCTACACTTGCATTGATTAGAGCCTTCATCCAGAGCCCCTCAGTGTGAACTATCAGTTGGAGGAGGGGTCAGCCACCGAGCACACAAGGCATGTCACATGAAGATTGAGAGGGACTAGCATCTCCTACCTGCTAGGATGAGCTTTTTAACCTCAACCATCACTGGGAAAATGTAGGAAAAATGAAAGGGGGAAAAGAAAGAGGAAGTAAAAAAAACCACAATAAATTTATAAGAACAGAATTAATTTTGACAGAATTATTCTGTTCTAGTTTTGTAAACCTCTGTGCCAGATTTTATACAATCCACACTCCTGATCATCACATGCATGCCCATGTGCACACAGACACACACATTAAAAACATACAGTATCAGGGGAAAAGTTCTGTGGAGAAAACCATAGCCATAATTTTGGATGACACTCATGTTCATTGTATGACATTGTGCTGGCAGCATGCTGAAACTGTCATTAATGAAAAATTATTTAACTTTTATATGAACTTCACAAACCTTCTTTACACAAAGAAATAGGCCAGCACATCAACAATGTTAGTGTTCCATTTTTTGCTAATGGATTAATTCAATTCATGACCAAAAAAAAGTATTTGACTGTCCAGTTTTGTTTGTCTTAAATCTATATAAACTTGAAATACAGTCTCCTTGACAAATGAGGTTACTAGAAACTAAATAGAAAATCTTATTTGCCACCACAGTGGTGACATGAAGAATTGCAGCCTTTAGCTCAGGGCTACTAAGCTCTTAATAATGAGAGAAAGGTACTCCATCTTCACTTATAGCCACAATTACAATGAACAAAAATAGCTGCCAAGGCTTCTGCAAAAAAAATATTCATGACAGTGTGAAAAATATTGATTTTAAAAGCCAAGAAATGAAATATCTTCTAAAGTGCTCAATTCAATCTAGTTAATATTTTCCAAAAGAAACTGAGGAAAACATAAAGCATTTTGCCAAAATCCTATATTAAAAATAAATCCTCCCAGAAACAGCATAAACAAGCAATCCCAATCCCTTCATAAATTAATGCAGCTCTTGAGTGGTCAGTTCACATGCAAAATGTGCACCCTGACCTGGAATTATTTCAAATATTGAACCTTCATCCATTCTTCTCTCTTCATTTTTCTCTTCTACCCTAAGTAAATTTGAGAGAAACATCTATGCATGTGTGAGCCCCAGGAATGCCATTGCACAGCCTCTTGCTCTGAGCTGCTCAGCGTGTCATGCAGTGGCACTGCATGCTGATCCTGAGCTCTTACAGTCACTGCATCTTGGATTTGATGAACCCCTGAGCCATTATTGGTGTCAGAGCAGATGGCAGAGCCCACTGCTCTGAGTCCTCATGCACATCTGAGCAGTGCTTTCTGTTATTCCCACATTAATGCAGTATGACTGTGTGGTACATAGAATAATGGCTTAATTTTGAACAGAATACAGCATTCATTGCAAAATGGAAAAGGTAAAGGTCAGGGAAACATGCTATACAATATCAGCTGTTACAAATCCTCTTTGTTACCTAACCACACTTTTCAAATTTAAGTTTAATAGTGGTTAGAATTTTGAAAGATGCCTAGGTACTTAATTTCCTCTGAAATCACTGGAAGATAATAAATATCTTTAACAGTAATAAACATCTTTAACAATATAAGTTTACAGCAAAGGCCTTCATTTTAAAAAGAGACTTAGAAGCCAAATATTAAAAACATTTAAGTAGGAAGTGTAAAGATGTGGACAGGTAACCTAATGAGATTTTCAGAATGACTAACTCCTTCTGAAATCAATCTAGCCTGAGTACCTTTGGCTTTCAGCAGGATTAATGATCCTCTGGAAGTAAAATTCTTTTGGAAATGAGACTTCTAGTGTTTCAAAAATCTTACTGGTGTCCTTTAAACTATAATGTTGTTATTTTAGTGCATGGTTTTTAGCTTTGGTATGTATTTTTATTTGATACCTTCTTACTCACATGAACCAGATATAGTTTTAGCTGTCTTGAAGCTATACATCTCTTTGAACCAAATTACATCAGGGCTGGGTTCTCAAGAAACCAATAGTACTGACTGTGTATCTGCTGAGCTCGCAGGTTGAGAAAATGACCAGTGGTTCACATCCTTCTAATGTCAGCACATGAGCTTAAATTTAGTAATGTGTCCTAGCAAACTAGAGGATCACTAACATACTGCTCTATGAGAATTACTTGGTACATTGGAGAAAAACAGGAACTGAGAGTAGTTTAGATATCACTATACTTTGGCAATTAAAGTTTCAAGTTGACACCCAACCATTTTTTTCTTTCCTCCAGACTGGAGTAGATTTACCCAGAGGAATATAAAATGGAGATGTCTAAGTGACATCTCTTATGTACACTGATGACTATCATCTCAATCTTCCTGAATGGCATGCTCACCTCACATATCCCAAACTTTGCTTACAGTTACATTGAGGGCATGTGGGTGGATTCATTTTACATGACCTGATGTTTGTCACATTAGA
Source organism: Oenanthe melanoleuca (assembly GCF_029582105.1). Lineage (NCBI taxonomy): Eukaryota > Metazoa > Chordata > Aves > Passeriformes > Muscicapidae > Oenanthe > Oenanthe melanoleuca. The sequence continues at coordinate 35,530,284 of NC_079336.1, forward strand.
CTTGATCATGCACGTTGATATTTATTTATACATATATAAAAGTACGTAGATATATGTGCACACATACACATCCAAAACAGTTGAGGCAAATAATGGTTTAATTACTTCATTGTGCACTAGGTAGGTGATGGAAGTTCAAGTTAAATGTAAATGTTTCTCTTCACCTTGTAACCTCCTGGCATCCACAACAGAGTAAGTTTATAGAATCATAGATTTATTTCTCTTAGAAGAGACCTTTAAATCAACTGTTAACCCAACACTGCCAAGTTCACTACTAAGCCATATCCCTAAAGCTACATGAACTTTAAGTAGCCCCAGAGATGATGACTCCAGCACTTCCCCAGGCAGTGTACTTCAATGCATGAAAACACCTTCGGTGGGGAGATTTTTTTCCTGATATCCAGTCTAAACATTCCCTGGTGAAACTTGAGGCTGTTTCCTCATCCTGTCACTTGTTTTCTGGGAGAAGAGGCAGACCTCCATCTGGCTAAAACCTTCTTTCAGGCAGTTGTAGAGTGATAAGGTCGCCCCTGAGTCTCCTTTTCTCCAGGTTAACACCCCCAAATTCCTCATCAGATTTGTGCTCCAAATCCTTCATCAGCTTCATTGCCCCTCTCTGGACACGCTCCAGCACCTCAATGCCTTTCTTTCAGTGAAGGGCACAAACTTGAACCCAGGATTTGAGGTAACCTCTCCAGTGCCATGTCCAGTGCATGGGGACAGTCACTGCCCTGGTCCTGCTGGTTATAACTATTACTGGTACTATTTCTGGTACTGGCCAGGATGCCACTGGACCTTTTGGCCACTTGGACACACTGCTGGCTCCTTTTCAGGTGGTTGTTGATCAAAAGCCCCAAGGTCCTTTCCCAGCAGGCAGCTTTCCAGGCTCTTCCCCAGCCTGCAGCACTGCATGTGGCTGTTGTGACTCAAGAGCAGCACACAACACTTCACTTTGTGGAACCTCATACTGTTGGTTGTCCAGAGCCCTCTGTAGAGATCTCCCACCCTTCAGGAGAGCAACACTACTGAACAACTTGGTGGCATCTGAATATTCATGCTAGTAGAACTAGGTACATATTTTTTTCCTTCAATATTAGATTGGTGTATATGAATCAAAAATTATAAGCGATAAAGAATCACCTTAAGCACATTGTTCTTAAAGCATTACTTTTTTTTTTTTTTTCCATTAGTTCTAGGTGAAACTAGGAAAATGCTTTAAGCATCATTTGTCTGCTTGCCTATTTGTTTTTTTCTCCTCCCAGACAAATGTTTAATAGGAGTTGAATTTTGTCCTAAGGAAAAGTCTGGTACAAAGCATGCATACAAAGAAAAACCTAGGACAAGAATGGCATATAGGCTGTGCACAACACTTCTGCCACTTCAGTGGGTTTTACTGTTGTATATTGCCAGACAGGCTTTGAAATATTTTTATTGTTATCTAATGACTTTTGTATTAACACCATCACAGTATGAATATGTATAAGGACAAAGCTATGGGCAGATGCTCTAGGGACAATAGAAAGTTAATGGACCTTATCTTTAATTGATGTCAAATACTGTAGCTCCACCAAAATCAATACAGTTGTACTGGCTTATGCCAGCTGTGGGTCTGGTGCCAGGACTCAGCCTTGAGAATGTGGTGCATGATTCAGTGTCAGGAACTACACTGCTGGAAGCAGAGAGCTTCACCTTGAATTTTTGTATTCAATATGCAAGATATACAGTTATCACCCTATGTAAACTTTTGAACTCAATAGGATATGTGGAATGCAAGTGTTACAGAATTGGCCTTTAAGATATTATGCCTTTCTTTGTGGTTGGACCCAGATCCTATTTCTGCTGAAGCCATGAACATTTCTTGCAAAGCATTTTCACCATTTTATCTTCAGTTTTACAAGCCTTTATATTTTATTGGCTTTTCTTGAACCTCCAGATCCTATGATTACTCCTCAGCCACAACATCTATTTAAAACCAGAATGTTTTAATTTGTCATTTTGTCCCTAAAGACTTGAATCTATAAAAGCAAGCATAAATAATTCCTTTAAAAAAACCGTAATGATTTTAAACTGAGCTCAGGAGCTGGGAAGCTTAAATCAAGATTCTGCCATTATTTTGGATTGCCATGTTCTTTCAGACTGATCCACTGATATGACAAATAGCACGTTGAATAAAGCTGCATTAGGAGCACCCAGAAGGTATTGCCTTTCAACTGCACTGGGCTTCCTGATGTGCCTGAGCTTTTTACTTTTAGAGAGACTTGGAGGGTTAATTCACACCTCTCACACAGCAGTTGTGTCTGCCATCCCAGTGATGTGTGGGAAAATAGGAATACCACTCTGATGAATATTCATGCCTGATGAATAGTTTTAACATTTCCACAGCTGGACTCTGGCTGGGCAATCACAGCAGCAGTCAGAAAGTAATATATGTGAAATGAAGCTATTTTCAGGCTTTATTTTCTAAATCAAATTGCCAGCTGAATGATGATAACTATGGATCAGACACTGGAGCCTGCAGTAAGTAGGGTCATACTGCATGAGTGAGCGCACGTAGATGTGAGACTTTTTTACAAACAGTGACTCTGCTTATATAAACAGTGCTGCTCATGTCAATAACATTATGCAACACCTGTAAACAATGTCTTCAGACTGTTGTAAACAACAGTTTCCATGCCAATGAAACATCAGGAAAGAGGATATATTTTATCAGAGTACGTTTGGTTTTTAGTAGATCAATTATAGTAACTAAATAAATTATTTTCCACTCAGTATGTTGGATTAAAAAAAAAAACCAAAAACCTGTGGTTTTTTTCCATTTTCATTTTTTTGGTTCTGTGTTTTTGGAAAGAAACAACTACTGTTGTTAGTTCTACAATCATAATAGACATTAACACCAGTCAACAGACAGGGCTTACCTGAAATTGCTCATATTGATAGTGAAGTTTACAGGGAATAGTAAGAAATACAGATAACAAACTAAAAAGAGAGAAAGAGATGTACAAAAATAAAGGAAAGATTTATGTGAAATAGAGTATTCATTCACAATTAAAATTCTCTTCCATAATTTGCACTTCCTCATCTAGTTCTTCAGATGAGAAGACACTTTCTACCATAACAGCAAGGACAAAGTTCATGAAAGAAAATTGGTGTCATTAGAAGATTGTATTCACCATTTACATAAAGACAGAAAAGCCTTCTTCCAGACTTAGATAAAACAAAAACAAACAAAAAATCAAATAAAAAAAAATATAAAACAAACCAGAAAAAAAAAACCCCAAAACAAAATGAAACAACAAAACCAGTAAAAAGTTATTATCCAATTTTAAGTCAATAGTGCTTTTATAAATAAGACCAAAGGGGCACAAGTGAAAAACTCAGTGTATAAAGAAGTAGAAAAATTGTGTACATTTGAATGATTCCCAAATATTCTAATAGCCTTACCTGAGTTACTCAAATGATGGATAGTTTTAAGTAAATTTAAGTAAATTTAATTTTAAGCAAATTTAAGTAAAAATTAAAGTTTTATCATGTTGATTCCTTGTCTGCCAAATTATGTTTGGGTGTAAGGCAGGCCTGCAGTTTGTCTTGGCTGTGTGCATAGCTCAGATTAGGAGTATTCACATGAGGTCTGTCCTGTGCAATTTTCAGATTGAGTCTCACTTTAGAAGGAATAATAATAATAATAATTAGTATTGCAATTATGATAATAAAATATCCCAACTGCAGAATGTTACTGGGTGAAATTAGACCCAGGGAAACCTTTACTAACTGAAATGAACACCCATTCCTATCTTATTGTATTTTTTGTTCCCTCTTCGTTCTTGTTTTTCTCCTACTGCAGCATTTACTTCATTTTAAGCACCTGTCTGTTCATTTCTGAAAATGTATTTGATGACTGTTGGAAAGCACAGGACAGGAACCAGCTACAGGCAACAGTTTTATGTCTTTGTGCTCCTATTCTTTAGGTCACGCTGCTTCTAATATGCTTTTAGCTGCTTAATGAATTGGTTTCATGAGCTGGTGCATGCTGAAAGTTTTTGAAAGTAAATCAAAAAACAAATTTTGCTTTTGGAAAAAAAAAAAGCTGTTATCCTAAATTTAACTCTGAGGCCTGTTCTATGGGCTGTCTTAAAAAAATAATCTCTTTTAGTTTTTCTTTCTGTTGTTGATAATGTTACTTTTTTAGCCAGAAGGATTTAATTGAAGGAATAAACTATCGAGTTGTAAAGAGATGAAGAATGAAGGTCACAGCCTTTTTATGTTATCTTTATATTACTCTAAGCCTCAAACTAGCTTCTGAGATAATGCCTGTTTCTGCAAAATGTCTTTCCACTGATCTTTTATTTGCTGCTCTTTTAGTGAGAATTTTTTAAGATTTTGCAAGTGCCTAATGAACAGAAACTATACCATGTGAGAATAAGAGCTTTTTTTCAGTCTTACTGCAAACACAAGGAGTTCTGGAGTAGAGACATTCAAAGAAACCTTTTGCTACATTTTGAATTGAACTCCTAAGCGATTATTAGATTATCTACCTTATAGATAGGGTAATTATCAAGGTAGGAAAGGACATGGGTTGCAAAGAGAGGGAAATATAATGGCATTTTTCAGAAAGTGGGGCTGCAGTGGTGAGACATGAAAAAAACCACTCAAAAGGAAGAGGGCTGAACTAAGAAGGAGGAAGAGTCTCAGAAGTACCAAAGACATTCCAGTATGGGTGAATCTTAGTGTTTAAACAATAGATGCTTATAGGAACCACTTCAATTTGGACAATAGGGAAAGATGGCTGATATCTTTGCTATATAAGCTGCAATGCTCTTCAATTTTTATCCTGGGAGGCATAAGTCCACTGCAGAGGGATTTCTGACTTTCATGTTATAAGAAAGGATTGTTGTTTAGAACAGATGCTAAGGGATCTGAAATGCCTGTACTGGTTGCATTTAGAAAGTTAAAAACACCACTTTAAGTCTGTCTATACTTGCTAGGGAAAGATGAAAAAACAAATAAGTATTTATAACCTCCATTTTGCATTTTTTTTTTTTTTTTTTTTTGTTGCAGTGCTTGGGCTCTCCATTTTTCTTATCTTAGTGAAAAAAAAAAAAAAACAAAAAAAAAACCAAAAAAACCAAAAAAACAAACAACAAACAACCAAAGAAAAAACTATCACAGTAGTCCCATGGTGGCCTGGGCTCCATGCTCATCCATGAAGTTGACCCTGAAGTTTAATATGTCATCTCCTGCAGGCTACTTGAAAGTTGCTTATTGCAGTTTTGTTTCTTCAATGTGAAATAACAGTCTGGAATTGTTAGATTTACAGATTCTCTGGAATCTATTCCAATGCTAAAGTTGTATAAACCTATTACAATGGTCATTTCTGTAGTAGTAATTCAATAATATTTTCACAAGGGATAGTCAAACAGTGTAGCACTTTTGGGCTTTCCATCACGATTGTTCTGTCTTTCTAGTTCTTGGATTCCCACTTTTATCTTTACTTCTTCCCAGCATTGGAGTCTCCTCCCCATTATCATCCTAGGAGAAAACTTCCAGAAAATTTTATTAAACTATATGGTTCTGTTCATTTTCTTCAATATTCTCAGACTGTTTAGTTTGATTATTTTCACCTAGAATCAGTGGATGCTTAGGAGAATGGACTCAGCATAATTCCTATTTCTTGAATTAATAAAAATAAGAAATTCCAACATACAATTGCATTGCCAAAGCTTACTAAAATCCTCTCCACATACAGGTTGTGTTTTAACTTTTGAAAACATTGAGTTTCTTTTGGCATTATTTTTCTTTAAATCCTACATTTTTCAGTAGCTGAATGTATAACCTTTTGTTCCCCACAGAAATCAAGACTGAAATTGTCAATGGCTTAGTAAACTTACACTATTTGCAGGCATTTAATGAAATTCAGGTTCCTATTTCTACTTTGCACAGTTTCTAAACCTTTCTAAGTAGTATGAGGTTTTTATTAAAAAACTTGAAACCAAATTAATGGAAGATGGTATTGATAGGTACTGTCTGTAAGGAATTTTGAAAGTTTACACAGCCTCAGGGATTTATTTTTAAAATCAAGCTTGACTGTAAAATTTCTAAAGTTTATATAAGCAGCTACCTAGTGCCTGATGAAAGTTCTCATACTTTGAAAAGAGGGAAGAAAACCCAACTCACAACAGATTTACATGGCTGGACCTCATTTTCTGTATGAAATTCTCTGTTTATGACTTAAGAATCTGACCTGAGATTTTTCTGCTTGGAAATATTGATTATATACATCCTGAATCGTAAGGTTAAAAGAAACAAAAGATGAGTGAACTTACTAATGATTTGATAGTTTCAGGACACAAAAGATCATCTAATCTGGTCTCCTGAAGGTCACAGGTCATTATTTTTTTTCTCAAAATATTCCTAAACAACCCCCAAGTATTTTAACCTGACTGGAGTGCATCCTGGCACAAACAGACAACAGACAAGGGAGAAGTTCTGTAATTGAAGAGTGTTTCTGCATCTATTTGGGCAAGAGGAAAATGCCCCAGTGACCCTATCCACCAATCATCAGTGATTTTTCTCAAAATTTGATGAAGATTTCTAGTATTTACCGATCGTACTTCCTTGGATAGTTTGGGTTTTTTCTTTGACTGATTGTGATCTCATTATTTTTATATTAGGTAAATTGTAGGAGCAACTCATCCTATTCTTGAGCCATGCAGCCAGTAAAAAGATGTCAGATAATAGCCAGTCCTTAAAATTATTCACTTGGAAGTCCTAGATCCAGTGACATTCATGGAACAATATATGTACTACTGATAAAGAGTGTGGGGAAAAAAAAAAATTGGAAACCACAAGTTAAAAGCTTAGTCCTACTCATTTCTGGCTAAGCTTGTACTGAATAGTATTTTTGAGTTCAGGAAAAGGTTCCATATTTTGTGGTAGTAAAATCTGAGCCTAAGACTTCAGGTGAAGGATGAACACATGACATGAAATGGTTGTAATTAAGAAAAAAAACCAGCTGCTGAAGCCTTCAATCATATTTTTCCCACCTGCATCAAGATCACGTATGCTAAATGTGCATACATGCTTTTCTCACAACACTCACAAGATTATTATGCTGCAGTTGTGCCTAGAAGCCTCAACAAAATTCAAGGTTTCCTTGTGCCACCTGCTGCATGAAATTGTTGGAGAGACTATCTGACCTGCAAGACCCAAGATTCACAGCTAGTCTTAGGAAGATCTATCTCCATGGCCTACAGGATGGCTCCATGGCAAAGCTTTTCCAGCAGCTCTAATATCTATTCACACTTAGCCTCTTTTACATATAGAAGGCCTAAAACTAATAATTAAAAATTTAAAAAAGGGTGCAAAACAAATACAACAGCATATCATTTGTCATGCTTTGTTTTCAGTGTCACACCAGCAAATGTGCTGTATCCATTAACCTTTTTGAAAAGAGCAGAAGGTAAGCTAGTTAGCATTTGACAGCTTTACCAAGTCTATTGACTTCTAATGAAAAATTCACCACTACAAGATATTTCCTTATATCTGTCTAGTTCATACAGTTTGTCACTGAGACAACCCTTAAAATCTGTCTAGTTCATACAGTTTGTCACTGAGACAACCCTTAAAATCCCTATGTTTTACTCTCCCAGCCTCCCATATTTCTTTAACAAACACAACTGGACGTTATCATGATGATTTATTTACTACATGAGCTTTAATTTGTTCCCTTTAAGTTCACTCCATGTGGAAGATGACTTTCAAGTTGTTAGCTGATAGCATATGCTGTACAAAACACACACATTTTGTTGCTTAGTCCTACCCAGGAGCTGACTGGGCCCCTGTCAGTCTGCTGGATGCAGTGAACACTCTCTGTGTGGAAAGGTTAATGGGTACAACATGTCCTTCTGGCACCTTGGAGAGCATACAGCACGTTCCCAAAATTACAGGAAGATTAAAAACAGTGATGCTATCATTGAATGCCTGTGTGAGGATGCAGGTGCTCTAATGATAAGTTTGTGGTTTATTCTCAAAGAGGAGAGTGTTGAGAGCAATTCCCACTCCACAGTGTAATCAATCATTGGACTAGTGTATAATTAATATGCCAGTTTTATCACATAGCAATTTTCCTTTTCAGAAAACTTAACCATTTTCAAGGTAGGTCAGCAGTCCTTATGTCTACCTGATATATCTATGATAAAGAAATTTTAAAAAATATAAAATAAAGAATAACATCCCCTCCCCAAGAACAAAAGAACATGATATTTAGGGTAACAGCAACTTTGGTTTTCTTTTAGTTTCAAGCATGGATTTCAAACAAATGGATCTATGTTTTATATTGTGATATTACTTATTGTAGATTCAAAGGATAAAAGCTTTGAGAAACAGAAACATTTTACTCTATAAAAAGATAAATTTTGCTCTATTTCAGCTCTGTTGAGGAACACCTGACAGGCCTTGAGGTATCCAAGATAAGCACAAAAAGTTATGTATATGTAGAAGGCAAGATGCAAGACAGTTAAAGAAGAGAATCTGCACAATCTAAGTACCTTCTGAAGTTCCATAAGAAATTAGGATTATAGCTGGTCTGCTTGGAAACCCATATAATAGAGTCTTTTAAAGAGTAGACCTAGTTAGAGTATGCAAAAAAGCCAGAAATCTTAAATGCAAAAATAGAACATGTTTCATGATATCTGTGATTTGCAGGTCAGAGACAGGTGACATACTACAAGCCACTTGATTAAGAGTACAAAAATCCTCAGTGAATAAAATTCTAAAATTGCACATACCTACATGATCTCAGGAGAAAGCACTTACAAATTTTTTTTTTTTTTTGGGAGGGTGGGGGAGCTTGCTCTCTCCCATCTGTCTCTGTTTTTCACAGACATAAAATGTCAGAGCCAAAACCCATCAGTCAGTAGGTCAGTAGTGATATTGCTTTACACTGATCAGATATATATATATATATATATATATTTACATAGATAGATAGATAGATAGATAGATAGATAGATAGATAGAATATTTCCTGTATACCAATTTTTTTCCCAGTCACTTAAAAAAAAAAAATATTTAGGAAGTGCTCAGATACATCAAGAAATAAAAAAAACCTTTTTTGGATTAAATACAAATTGTAACTAGACAATGGGCACGAAGGGAGTAAGGATATCTTTTTCTTTTCTGCAGTTCTCAGAACTGATACACAGCTTGTGCAGCAGTATTATATGCTTTGTCTTGTGCTGGTAATAATGGTATTCCTCATTCATATTATCCATGATATGGATATTTTGTGTTGAGCTGAGGATCTCATTCTCAGTCTCAGCAAGACTTCTACTGAAGTCTAAGACAATATCAAGGCAGGTTCTTGAGATATTTGCCTTGTTGGAGGCAGTCAGATGATCATTATGTTTGATATATACTGCTGAAGAGTTAAATATTTTCTGTGGATTACATTTGTGGTTTTTTGTAGATGGCACATAAGGCATTTGCCATCCATCCAAGTACACAAGTACCTGCATGACAGTGCCAAGCATGGCAAGGTCACATCCCCAGAAGGACACTCCAGAGTGTCATTAGAATTTGAAAGGCTTGCTTGCAATTGCTTGCAGTGAATCTGGATTTCTAACATCTCATTTGGAACAAACATGGCATATTTCTGTATTCTGAATATTTTCTTTGATTTTCCTTTTTAACTTTCTGTAATTACAATGGCATATAGTTTTGGTGAGTCAAGTATGCTAAATTGTGTATTATTCTACTTCTAATGTTTATTCACATGCTATTTTAATATATTATCCTGTATCAGGCCATAAGTTTATACCTCCTTCTGGTTCAAACACCAGATCTGCAGCAGTAGAGGTTGGTAACACCTCAAATCCCTGTTTTCTTGTGAAATTCTGTCATCTTAAGAGACTCTAAAGATGGGCTGGTTATTTCTTCTTGCCTTGGTTAGCTCTGAGCTCAGCAGCCACCAGTAAAGAACATTACAGCTTGTTTTTTTAGCAGTGTGACAAATTACAGATATATCTTTTCTCTCTTCAGCTCCCTAACCAACATTGTAGTTCAGGATTTAAAATATCTACAGCTCCAACTGGAACAAAAAACCAAAGGTCATGATGAACAAATCTGCTTTATTGATGCAGCAGCTAGGGCAAAGAGGGTAGTTCTTTGGCAAGCAAAATTTTCCTGGCTTTATTTAGCAGAATAAGGTCCCCAAATAACCATGTGGTCATCACAGATCTCATCATTTGTAGCATATGCAAGGCATGTTTCTTTGACTCTTGTTTTTTGATATTATGTCCTAGACATATGTCTATGTGAAATGAGAGGGAGGGAGGGAGGAGTTAAAAAAGTGAAAAGCAATTCCAACCAAAAACTCAACTGCAGGAGAAAATTACTGTCATGGAACAAATGAGCACATGATGATCATTGCTTAATGAACTGTTAGGGATTTCTAACAGTACCTATGCCTGTAATATAAACCCCAAGTTTAAGTGCACAGGAGAATACAGTTTTGGAGGCCATTCCTTGAGATATGTAGATTCTAGAGAGATAAAAGCATCTAATACTCCAAATATTTGCTTTCTATTCTTCTCTTTTTGAGAATAAGTCTAACATAACTTATTTCTGTTAAGCAGGCCGATTGCTTTTCCACATGGATTCATTTACATATAAGACTCATAAATAAAAGTTATTCAGCTGGAGTGAAGTCTGCTAAAAGTCCTAAATAACAGTACAAGATTTCTATACCTTTAATAAATAAGACAAGTTTTCATCTTTAAACTGGGGTTGATTTAGTTGTATTATAGATATTACTTCCCCCTCCTTTTTCTTTTTGTTACAGGTATCTTTATGAAACACAAAGCTCAAACTCACAAAAGGATGCAAAGACAGCTCTTTTTTATCATCATTGGCACTGCAATCCACTCACACAGCAAGCATATAGACACATCAAATAAAAATAGCAAGAGACCACGACTCTCAATCTCCACTCCATCAGGCTCAGAGGTGTGTCTCTGACACAGAATTCACAACACAAAATATTTCATTAGATGGCACCCCAAACATTTAGTTAGATAGAAGCATCTGACACAGCCAAGACAGGTTTAAAATTTTCCTCAGTCTGAAGCAGTACAGATCCTAAAGTCAGGCACTGAAGCATGTCCTATTTGGTAGAGGAGCCAGGGGGAAACAGAAATCTTCTACATTGATGTCTGAAGATGGGTATGCTGAATTGATTGTAAAAATCATCATGCCAAAGAAACAGTAGGCAAGACAGAGGATTACACAAGAAAGAGAGCTCCAAGGCTTCAGATATGTTTTTGTTCAAGGGTCACTCAAGGATGCTGTTTCTTGTTGCTGATCTTAAAACTTTGAATGGAATTGAAAACTGATACCAGGAGCATCATAAATTTGGGGAGATATTATCTCAGGAGACTGGCAGGTATATGTCATTCCCCTGACTTGCATTGTTTGGTTTTGGGATTTTTTCTTAAATCAAAGCTTGAAAGAAATGTTGCCTGTTACAAACTGAACCCCAAGGAAGTTTCATCCATCTATTTATAGGCACTTATTTAACAGAAGTAGCATGAGGTAATAGCTACCCATTTTCATCCTGAACTTTCACAAGTCTTGACAGTTTAACCTTGAATGAATATTTTTAAAATGCATGTTCAACTCCTCTGTAGAAATTTTACTGGCCATGACATAAGCTTCAGTATTACCACTGGTCTGCCATAATTAGGAAAGAGATATCAAAATTCTAAAACAGGAACACCTGAGGTGGCATATTAAATATTTATTCAGAGCAACACATTAAGCACAACCCTGTAGACAGTGAGTTATTCTAATTAGATGTCCACAATAACCAGCTTTTCAAATCTGAACACATCATGTGGCACAAAGAATACATTTTTGAGGAAAATAAGGGGGCTTTTCTTTCACGGAAATATTGAGAAAATTATTGTTCCCCTATTTTCCTTGGTAAACAATCCAATTTAGCTGAAATCAAAGAACAGCAGCTTGCCAGTTTGGGATAGTAAGCCTTGTTCATGTGCCATGGCATGGCATGTTTTTATTTAGGTAAATTCTAAGCAATTGATAATTATCAGCCATTAGAGTTCACCTTCTATCTTTACTTTACATTCTAGACACACAGTAGTTCTACCTCCTATAGTATTCATGACAACAAATACATTCTGATTTTTTTTCTTTTCATATTCAGGTATTTATGGGTCTTATTAACTTCTGTAGATCTACAAGGTTTCTCTGTACCCAGAGATGATAAAAAGAAAGTTTTCAAGAGAGCTCAAATCCAGTAATGAAAAGTCTGAGAGTTCATTTTCAGGGCATCTCCATATAAACTACCCTATGCAGTTCCTTTTACTTTGTGTACCTCTTTTGTATTATATGTCATTTTTGCCACGGGAAAATTGGTTGGGTCTTCAGTATTTTTTCTGGAAAGAATTAAAAAAGTCCCTTGTGCAGTTTGCATCTTTATCCAATAAGTTCAAAATAATGATAAAATAATTTTAAATTATTTTTCTTTTCTAGTTATAAGACATAGAGGAATTTAATTAAATTCCAATATGTTCCTTCAGAATTGTTCAAAAAAAGAACATTTTTGAAGCTCACCTCAAAATACATATTTTACAGGGAAAAATAGCATAATTCCTCACTTCTCCCAGTGCATGCACAAACTAGACCCTCAATTATGGATAGTGTTCTCATGAGAAATGATAGGTTTTTGTTAATGATACAAGTGTAGCACAATGCATGTCAGAAGAAGTGGACATTTGCTTTGAGGAATTTACTGAAGCCTCAAATGTCCAACCCTTCAGGATGTTGTTTCTGCTGCCAAGGAGGAGCCTAGCCTGACCATGGTATCTGAGCTTATTACAGCTCAATATGACTGGAGAGTTCACTTTTGCTTGTGGAGAGGCCTGGATTCCTTTTAAAACTAAAACTGCAATTCCCATGCACACATCCACAAAATATTCTTACAATAATCCCATTTCTTAGTTAAAAAAATAAAAGCAGAAAATATTAAATTAATATTTTTCCCCATTATTTTCCCCATTTTCTCCCAGATTTATACTTTCCTTATCATTGCATATTAATTTTGTTCATCTTTTGTATGTTCTATGATAGTTTTTCTCATACATGCACATTTAGAAAAATAACTAAATTGGGGAAAAGAAGCATATACAATTTTATAGTATTTTTTATTGCATAATAAGCAGAAAAGTTTTCTTTTTTTTTTCTATTACCCTTTAAAATCCCTCTCCCCTTTCCCAGAAATATGAGCTCTTGTGTCAGCATCGAAGGGAGGAAAAGTAATAACCAACTGGGACAGAGACATTCTGTCATTCAACACTACATATCTACATTAATCTGGTTTTAATTTGCTTATTGTTCAGATTCAGCACTGGGGACAAAGAGCCTCAATTTTTCTCTTAAGGAATTCCAAATATGGTCAAAAGTCAAATGGAAAAAGTAACAGAGAATGTAGGTCATGGAAATTCTTAACTGACAAATTTCTGTCATGTGTGAAAGCAAAACATATCATAGAACCACAGCATAAATACATTGATTATTTTGTGCTTCATTTACTTCTTCTGTCCTCCTTTATCCTTAAATTAGAAGCTAGATGTTAAAAATTTCATTGGAAACTTAAGGACTAGACTTTGCTGTGTGAGGAAGTTTCTGAATAAGACATCAAGTTTCTAGCCATCAGAGGATAATTTATTGATACTTGTCAAAAGGAAGTATCAGTCTAACAGAAATCAAGACAAAAGGAATGCCTGATGAATTTCCTTTGAAGTGCCTTTTATAAAAGTCCTTGGTAATACATATTGATGAACTCCAAATTGTCTTGCCTGAAGGGAAAAGAAAGTAGACTGCTTTACACTGTCTTATAAATATTCATCAAAAGAACAAGACTTATGTTTCCAGGCGTGAGGTGAATGATTACGGTTGTATGATTGCCTTGGAATCTGGATAATTAGTAAAACAGTCTATGACAGTGGGAGAATTTTAAACTGGGTATCTTGCCATCAGTCCTTTTGGATTTAAAGACAGTGCCTGCTACTTGGAAAGGAAGCAAATTTACGGCTTGATGGATAGATATAATTAAGCTCTCCATTAGTTTCATCTACTGTTTATTTGCCTGTTTGTTTAGCCAAAAATTAAAGGCAAAGTTTTGAAGCATGTCTGTATTGTGACTGGAATGACACTACAGCATCTGCACTGTGGGTGTTTTACTGGATCAAGCTAGTGGAAAGGGCTCTTTAATTAAGACAGGAAAGTGCAAGCAAAAAAAAAAAAAAAGAAAAAAAAAGACTGGTGAGGTTGATGTTTCAGTAGGTCTTTTGCAAAAATCTGCAGACTAATGTCTTACTCATTTAGCTCAGCTCAATCTTGATTGTTTCATAGCATAACAGAAAGTCAACAATTTACCTTTCATGCTTATTTAGTGCATGTGATAAGGATATGAATTGTGTGGGAAAGATTTACTGACAGTCATTGGGGAAAAAAATATGCTTGTGCTCAGTGATCTGTGAATTTTCATCCGTTACTCAAACTGTCTGCAGCTTTCTATTGACCCTTGTAACAGGCAGCTAGCCTTCTACCAGCAACTCCCCAAAAAATTGCCATACTCAGGAAACATTATCCTGCACAGTGTTTAGCACTTAAATGCAATTAGGCAAATATAATATCCTCTTTGAAGGGAAATAGTTGCTCAGTTTAAGTAACTGAAACTAATTATCTCTGTTGAATGGAGGACACATTCTATGAGTGTTTGAGTGGTGTGCTGTTTCTCAGAAGCTGGAGAGGGCAAATAGATTGTATTTCTGGGTGGAGAGCTGTAGGAGACTCTTACAGGAGATTTATACCAATTTATAGCCATATTTACATGCAGAGTCCTATGAAGCAAGCCAAAATGAGGTGGCAGTCAGCCCAGAGCATGGAAACTCAGCTTGTAAATAGCATTTTCCAAGAAACAATTTATTATGGATTAAATGGTGTAAATGCTTAAAGTACTGGCATACAAAACATATTTTATTACCATGAAAATTGACTTGATCGGAAAGATTTAGAAGGACTTCAAGAAATTGTGTTGGGCTGAGTTGAGTTAAATACCTGAGTGATGATGATGATGATGATGAGGATGGTGGCATTATCATTGCACAGATAATTTTGTAGACATATTTTCTTTTTGGGATAGGTTATTGACTATCTATTTTTTGTTTGGTTGCTTTTGTTTTGTCCTGTTCTATTTAATATGCTACACGATTTGTACTACTTATCTAATGAAAAATAAAGACTGGACACACTCAAAAATTAAAGAGCTGAGAACATCTAAATCTGACATATAGAAGTTCAAGAACTCAGATGGCAATGAAACAAACCAGAGTAAATTTGAAATAGTGGAGAAACATTGAGGAAATGGATTTTTTTCCCCTTTTCTCCACAGTATATTGTTGGAGATTTCCATAATGTTAAAATAACATAATCATTGTAACAGCTTTCCAACTGTCTGTGGGAACAGCTCTCTGTTTAAATAGTGGAGGCTGAAAGATGTACAGAGCAGAGAAAAGAACAGCAGCAAAACATGCAAAAAACCTTGCACTATCTGTAGCTTTTACCTGAATCTCTGTAATGTCAAATGCTGAGTTATTGCACTCTAAGGAAAGGGAGAAGAGATACACAGTGACATTAGAGACGGTGCAAATGATGTTCAAAGTTTACTTATTTATGCATTAAAGCTTGATGTCAGAGCATACAAAATACAGCCAACAGCAGCAGAGACAGATGTCTCTAATTAATCAAATTGCTACTACACCTCTAAGCTAATCCAAAAAAAAGCAAGGTGCTGAACTGAGATATCCTTACTGTCAAAAATTGTTCACTGAAACAATGAAATATCTACATCACATTGTCTTTGCAAGATATCTTGCTAAGGGGACAGGTAGTCAAATTTTCTTTCCTCTCTGATATTACCAGGCAACCACTTACTTTTAGGACTACTTGTCACCAGCTGGACTCCTCTGTTCTCTCTTCTACAGCTGATTATTTCCAGATGACTGTTTCTGTTAAATAGTCAACAGTTGCTAACAGTTACTACATTGTGATTCCCTCAGGGACCTTGCTTCCACTGCATGAAAAATATTGATCTGAGGAGATAACCACAGGAGTTCGAATGGCTTTGCCTCTTTTGGATACTTTGTTGTTTGTTTTTTAAAATGTAAATCAAACATTTGTTGCACTGCAATTGCACTATGTTCTAACTCTTTCTCATGACCATAATAAGGCAGTTCTATTGCATTTTCCTTCCTATGTGCATGTTTCAATAGCTCTGCAATGTTCATGGACAGAGTGTGAACAAAATTATAATGGTCAAGAGTTGTGGAATGCCCTGTTTTGGCTGGGAACAGCACAAATGCATACCTAGGGCATATTCAAGTAGACATTCCAGTCTCTTGACTTTTTTTCTTGTTTCACAGGGGGAATGATTTCTCTGTCTTTCTCAACAAGGCCTTCTCTTCTTTTAATGCATAATATGTTCAGAATTTGTCTTTGTGACAGGACTGTCACTTGTCATATGCATTTATCACAGTTGAGTCATAGAGATTTTCTTGCCTTTCTGGGTCCAGTTTTTGGAGAATCTCTGCTGGAAAATCTACACTACTATTTTATGGTTATAATTGTTGTTTGAGTCTTGCTCCATGTCTTCCCCAAACCTTCCTTAGCTGTAGTTTTTGGCCTTAATATCTGCCAGATTGGTTTTATCAATGCTTCTCCTGTCTGAAATGTATCAAATGAAATAAACTGTTAGATCTGATACCTTTGTTGCTTTCTCACTTTACTGCAGCAGTTTTATGTTTGGAGTTGGTTGGAGTCCTGGAATCTGCTCAGACACTGCTTGATCATAGATTTCATGATGTAGAAATAGATATGCCCCATTTAATTTCCTCATAAGCTTAGTAGAATTTTATCACCTTTTAATGATATCATATTTTTCCCAATTTTTTAAAGGTGGAGACATCTATAAACTGCTGATTTTTGCCATTATGATTTCTATAAGAAAGTAATTTAATTATATTCTGATTTTTCTTGTATTCTTCAACCACCTTTTTATTTTCTCATACAATTTTGAAATAATTTGGAGAAAAAATACTTAGAAAAGTTTATACTATTTTTGTGATTTATACTATTTTAGGAAGTTAGAGTTTGTAAGCTCCAAAATGGAACTTGTCTTTGAAAAAAAAGCAGGAAGAGGAATTGGTATTGGAACAAACCAATGGTGAAACCTATACTAACCCAGAAAAATATTTCTTTTCCTATGATTTTTTAAGCATTCTCCTGCTGGGGCAATGTCCAAACATACACTGAAACAAGGCCTGAGAATAACTGCCAATATATTAGAAAAATGAAATATTGGGATATTCCATGGGAGCGGTGAAAATATCTTGTGCCAATTTATTTCCAGTTCCCATTTCAGTTTATAAGGGAAAAAAAAAATTAAGTGAGAGTTGAATTTCTAGCTGTCCACTGCAGCCAAGCCAATTAGAATATAAAAGACTCTATACTTTTAAATATTCCCAGTGAAAGTGATGGGGAGAAAGAAGTGTCAAAGTAGGCATACAGTTATAGATTTGGGGGTTATCCATGAAAAAGTACAGAGTTATTTAAGCAAAGTTTATTTATTCAGGGGGGCAGGTAAAGCAGATAGGGACAATGATTTCTAAAAAAATAAAAAAAGTATACAGAAGGGTTATTCCTGGTTAGAAATAATTGTCATGCTGCGGAGAATCCCTAAATCTGTTGCTCATCTGTCACAGACATATCTTGTGATTTATATGTCCTTTCCCACTCCTCCCAAATCATCTTTGCTCATTCAGATAGCTTGTAAATGTTTATTCTGTGCTTCTAACAGTGCAGGAACCAAAGCTATCCACACATTTGGATGCCTTTCACATAAAAGTATATTTCGTGAAAGAACAAAGTAAGATGTTGCTGACCCTTTAAATGCCCTATATTAGAAGTTCACTAGATATGAAAGACATTTCTGAGGACTGAGAAGTGACGAATATATAACTACATTATTAGAAGACAAAGGCTTAAGAGAACATGCAGACCACATAGTTTAACATGAGCTTTGTGGAAAAGGTCTTGATGGAGGTTAGTAGGAGAATACCAGCTTTATAGTTCATTAAAGGTATCCAAAATTGGTTCAGTCAAGAAAGGTCTTTCTTAAATAACCTATTGGAACTCTTTGAAAATAACAATGGCATGACAGATAAGTAAAACTTTCCAGTTATATTACACTTGGATTTTCAAGAAGTATTTGAAAAAGTACCACATGAGAGGTTACTGACTAGGTATAGAGCCACAGATAGGATAAAGTGATAGATATAAAATGGGAAAAACAGAAAGAGACAAAATTTAGCCACATAGTAACTTTGAAAGGAATAATGAACAGAGCTCAGTTTTGAAACTGCACTTAATTATGGACTGCAAATTACTGGCATGAGGATACTGAAAACAAGCTCTCTAAGGATCTGATCCAAAGACCATTGAAGTTAATGCTTTTGGATCAGAAATCAAGCCTGAACACCAGTCCACCAATCTACAGATGTACTCACAGTTTGGAAAGAAAAATTCAGAGTCAGAAGATTTGCGTTCGATTAAATATTTGGACCAAGTAATGAGAAAAAAATAAAAATAAATGAGGCCTGCATTTAACATTCCATTGGTTTGAAATAGTCCCAAATCCCAGGGTAAATGTGTGACCACCAGATTTTGTTTCACTTTGGCTCTACCTCCACAGTAGGATATATAAAAGTTGCCCCTAATATTTACCGTTACATATATTTGTGATTATTTTTTTTCTAAACTGAAACTGTTATTACATAAGACTCACCTCAAACTATCATTTTTTCAGGTAAATTATAAGCCAAATTATGGCAGAAGTAAACAGAAAGACATTCTGACCTTACAATTAGTTTGAGTGCAGCTAGAGTCTAGACCATTTCTTGAATTGCAACTGATTTGTAAAGTTTTCATTCAAAATTTGAAAGAAGAGAGGACTTCTAACTGATTGTCTTTAGGAAAGAAAATTTTCAGGTGTATTAGAATGCTATTGCAGTAGTGAAAATGTATTTCCATTGCTGTTCATAAGAATAGATATATGTGGTCCCATTATCAGCAGTTACATACCAAAATCTATGTGTTCTCTTCTGTGATTCAAACCAATTATGAGGTCAGAATGTCTTTCTGTCTAATTCTGCCATTTTGAGTGCCAGGCTGTTACACAGTTAGGTCAGGACTACAGCTGTCTTGAACACAAAAATGTTGAAAAAGAGAGTTCAAAAGCTAATCAACACAAAATAGATATAGAAGACATTAAGGTTAATAGTAGAATATTTTTGAGAAAATGAAAGTTTTCTGTTAATTTTCAGGTTATATCAGCCACTATCACAACAAAAGAGCTCAGCCAGCACTGTTGAAATGATTTCTTCATGAAAAAGAGGTTGTCTGAATGGTGAAAAACTATAAGAATTCTTTCTAGAAATTCAATCACAGCAGGGAAAAGGGATCACAGACAGCTTGCTTCAGAAATAACTAAATGAAATGACAACTATATATTAATGGTAATGTACCATTACCACTGATTACCATGGTCAGAAACTGCTGGTGGTGTTGGTTGCAGAGGTGATGAGTAATGCAAGGTTTCTCATATCTCAAAGACCTGCTAACTTCCTATAACTGCAGGTTTTGTTGGTGTTTGTTTTTCTGAAAAGAAGTAGTATTTTTTTTTCCCCACAGAAGGCCTTTATTCTGAAGCAATAGGTGAGCAAAATTCACCAGGAGGACTGCTTCTCCTAATAATAGCTTAATCAAGTCTAAGCATCTAGAGTATAAAAATCATGCTGCTGTAGTGGTATTATCTGAATTTCTTTTCAACATTCTCAAAAGTCCAGGGACCCTAAGGATGAGTGGAAATGCACATTTCTGATCTAATGTCCGAAGGAAGACTAAATATTCCCAAGTGTGCAAGAAGAGCATTATCAACTAATTACATAAGCCTCTGTGCAGAAATGCAGATTCTTTGCTCCACTCACAAAATAATTCAGCCCAGAATATTTGATGGAAGTGTGAGGAATATTCATCAGAAAAGAACTCACATCTTCTAAGCTCTCTTTCCAATGTTGAGGTTGAACTTGGAAAGCCACTTGTGCACGTTTCTTGCTCTGGCATTTGTTCGAGGAGCTAAGTTTTGCTCATCATCCATAGGGCTGCCAGGATGCACTGCTAATAAAGATAAATGAAAAGTATCAAGATGCATACAACATACCAGGCTCTGCCCTTGGCTGTAGGATACCAATGATCTGTAGATGACTGTAACAGGTTCCTCCTCATTCTCAATACATTTTTGTCAGGGACAAATAACAACAAAGTAAAGATTGTTGTGCTCCTTCAGAGAGGCTAAACAAGTGAGTTTCTATTGAATACATTGAAGAGAAATAAACCAATTAACCACTCTCATTGTAGGAAAATGTACAAGAGATGCCAAGGTGTTGCAATAAGGGTAAGAGTTGCTGTGGCTTCTTCCACAGTTGGATGTGTAGGTAATGGATTTCTGTGGCACTGTTGTTTTTAGTGCCTCATATGGCTGAAAGCACATGTACTCCACAGAGCTGATTGAGAATGTTTTTGTATTTCTCTCTCCCATTTATTTTAAATTAACTGATCCTTATCTGTTACCCTGACTGTGATTCAAATATTGGTTCTGCAGGTAATTTAACTGGTGCCAGTAGTTGCTAAGGGTTAGGTGAGAAATGATGGATTTGTTGCAGCTGATACTAATTGTCTCCTGGATAATGGCTCAGGTTCCTTTACTGTCAGAGCAATAAATGTAAAGCTATGCAAGACTAGGATATTAAACATTGTAGATGAGATCAGTTGAGAACTGGTATCAAATTAAAATACAGATTTACAATTACAAAGTCAGTATTGATACAAATTTCAGTTTGACAACAGATGTCTTAGTAAATTTGTTTGATTCCTACTTTGGAAAGTTTTTTCCACCTGAGCAGGCACACCATATATAAACTTCAATGTAGCACATGCCTTGTATTCTATTATCATAGAGCTAGGACAGAACTTAAATTGACTGGTGAGGATTTTTTGGAAACCAGAGCACAAAAAGAATAATTCAGTCAAGAGGAAGTTTCTATAGCTACTTGGCTGATCTGATAAAGTCTCTACTGACATCCTTTTTGCAGCCTTCCAGTACTGAAAGGGGGCTTACAAGAAAGGTGGACAGGGACTTTTTGGAAGGACATGTAGTGATAAGACAGGAGAGAACAGCTTTAAACAGAGAGGGTAAGTTTAAATTAGATAACAGAAAGAAATTCTTTGCTGTGAGTGTGGTGAGGCACTGGAACAGGCTGCCTAGAGAAGCCAGGGATGTCCCATCCCTGAAAATCTTCAAGACCAGGCTGAATGGGGCTTTAAGCAAGGTGTTCTCATGGAAGGTGTCCCTGCCCATGGCAGGGGGCTTGGAACCAGATGACCTTCAACACCAGTCCAACCCAAGGCATTCTCTGATTCTATGACTGAGGACATGCTGCTGTCTCCAACACACAAGATCTGAGAAGGAGCTGATGGTTGAGCAGCTTTCAAAAATCTGTGTCTGTTGTAGATTGGGAGAGTGTCAATTCCTGTTTAACATGGTAGAGCATATTTCAGCAGATTAAGAAACTGGTTTTCATTAAATGTACGCCTCTAAATAGATGAAAAGAGAATCTTCTATCTTAGAACAAACCAAGAATTAAATAAATTAAATAATCTGCTATGCTTAAACAGGATAAATCAAAAGAGAATGAGAGATGGAGGGAATAGGGAGTCTGGCACGCAGACAGAAAGAAAGAGGAAAAAAAAAAAAAAGAGGAAAATGAATGAGAGAGGGAGAAGGAGAAAAAGAACACAATGGACTAAAAACTAAAAAACAGTAAACTAAAATGTACAGAAGGAAGAGAAAGAGACTCTAGAGGTGCTTCTCCAGAAGCATTGACAGTAAAGAGACCTTAATGGTGACTGTGTCCACCTACATGAGGAAGGATTGCAGGGCTTCCAACATATAAATAAATTTTAAATGAACCTTTTTTTACTGGTTTTAGAGGCCAAGGGAAGATCAGTCACAGAAGAATTATTTAGGATATTTTATTTTTTGGGGTTTTTTTATGTATAAAATATATTTTAAGTATAAAATTCTTAAATAACATTTTAATAAAGTCTATAAAACATCTTTCTCTGTATGGTGAAAAATTCTATAAGGTATTTTTAGTTTTGCATTTTAGTGACTTTGCTGGAATAATTTGAATCAGATTCTATAGATTAGTAAATCAAAACATCAGAATATATTTCTTTACATATTATGAGATGGGAGAAATACAGGTGCTGGTTTGAATCTCTGCAATTGATTTTAGTCATTATGTACAGTCTGTAGAAATAGCAGATGATCTGCATATGAAATATTTATGTCAGGAAGATGGTCTTCAGTGTGGTTGGGCAAAATGTCTGTTGTAACATTTTTTCTTATGTATTTTGAATTTAAGTTTTTATATTTCTTATGGGAAAAGAAAAATGAAAAAAGGAAGGTAATATCCTCCATGGTCTAGATCAACTTTTTCTTTTGAAATAAAAAGAATCTATACATTACTACTGTCTGAATACACAGTTCTATTATAAAAATGTACTGGATATTAAAAAAATGCAAATATTAACCTTTAAACATGTAATTCTGACTTTTTAGAAATATACAGTAAATGCAAATTGATTGCAAATGTTATGCAGAAATATCTTAAAAACCGCTTTTACTGATATATGATCAAAATTCAAAATCTATTTTCCCTACTTGTATTTATTCTGTCATACTTTTTTACCTTCCTCATTCTTAACCCTTGCCTTCCAAGAGAAATAATTATATTTCTATGTCATTAATAGAAATATTACTGCATTTGAATCCCTCCCTTCTTTTTCATTGGGCATGTAGCTCAGGATCTCAATGAGAAACAGTGCCTTAAGATTTCAGCAGATATTAAAACGACCAGTTATTTAAATATTAATTGATTTAAATTTTGACATTGTTCTTGAGATAAAGAAGTTAAACTGCTCTGACTGATAGTTCTTCAGTTCTTTCTTTACCTCAAACTAGACCCTGCACCTATATAAGAAGAGTCCCCTGTGACTCACATTTGTGGGCATCTGGTGTGATATCCTACTCATTTTCTCAGGGTTGATATATGAAGTGTAAATTATTAATTCCTACAGCAGATATATTCTGACTTATTTCCCTATATCTTCTATGGACAGAAAATATCACTGGGCATGTTGATTGCTTTGCATGAATGTCACTTGGCTGCTGAGACCTGCACCATTAACCCCTCATGTGGCTAAAACTTAAATGGCTCATTTCCTCATTGATACATTCACCTAGAACATTGCTGGTTTGGATCTTAGACTGGCAGGCAAATCACAAGAGTATAATCTGCACCTCCAGCCTCAGTATATCTATGACAGGGATACTGCAGAAACTTTTCACTGTAAAGTTTAAAAAAGGAATGCATACAGCACGTGGATTTTTAGTGTTTTTTAATCTTTTAAGTTAAGCTATTATTAGTTAATTTAACTCAATTTAGTGCAGACTTTAGACCAGAATATGCTTGTTTGCATGGATGTAATATGATAAGCGCTCACTATTTAAAGACAAAAATATAAGAAGAACACAGATGTGGTTAAAAGACAAAATTTGGTGTAAGTTTCTGTTTGGTGTCAGTTTAAAGGTGATTATGTAAGAGGAACTCTGTTTGCAGGACATTGAGCTCCCATAAGCTCATAAAAAACTCATAAATTGCAAAAACTTTGGTAATCTTATCAGTGCTACATATTGATTTTTATGGGCTGGCAGAATGAGCTTGGGGTTCAAAACAAAGGCATTTTATTCTAAACCTTTAAGAGGCTTTGGAAGAAACATTCAGGTGCTACTCATCATCAGCAATACATTTGTCATACATTTGTAAAAAAAAAAGATTGTCTTACCTGTTCCATGTAGCTAATTACAATGAATATTTATTGAAGAAAATCGTCTTTTTAATTTTTTTTTTTTTTATTTTGCCATGTTACAGCATTTACCAAATGTGCAAAAGCCAAAACAAAGCTAGCATGTCTATCAGTACAGTTCTCATTCTTTCCTAATAAGCCTAATTAACAAATTCTTGGATGCTCTCAAATCTGACTTTGTATTTAAGAACAGGACTTTATTTCTAATTCTTTGTGATTTGAAAGGAGAGGCAGAAGTCACAGCCAACAATTTTTTTCTGAGTTTGGAGTTAATGCAGCAGTGTTTTCCTCTCATTCTTTCCAAAGTTTTGCTAAACTGACTTTTATATAAATTTCTTATTTTAAACGCATACCACAACTTTTTTCACCCACTTGTTTTTAAACAATTTAACAAGTGGGTTTATTTGAAAAATACCTTTATTTCTGTTGTTTATATTTATCCCATACAAATGTTACCAAACAAATGCTTACAACATTTTAGATATTGTGCAGCTGAAATGCAAATGACTGGAACCAAATATTTCAGATCTGCTGCTCTGTTCCTGTCAACACACTTTCAGAACTGTTTTAAGGTGTTCTTTTTGGACTACTGGAAAACTCCTTAAATGACAAGATGATGTGGGAAGAAGGAATAATAAAAGTTTATAATGAACTTCCAGAAAGGAATGCAAATTAGTCTACATTGTGAAATAGAGGACTTTATTAAAAAGCTGTGTCATCAGCATCATTTTTTATCTTATTTCTGTCATATTTTTCTCAGTTTCCTAGCATTTTCATGTCTTCCCTTCAGGGATGTCTGAACCTGAACTGCTTGGCCTGATGCAATCTAATGCAATTAACTGTCTTTCTTTCATGCCCTGCTCCTTTTCAAAATTTAAGATTATTGGGCTATATCCCTGTTACCTGGCTTTCATATAAATCAGTATGCTGTGATTTACACACAACAGCTAGGATTAATAAAAACAACACAGAATTAAGTTTTGACAAATGATTTTGTCTCTTCAAAGAAGGCAGACAAACTTCTTAACAAACTGTACAGTCACATCAACAGTTTCACATTCTTAAGAAGAGAATTTATATAGAATTTGAGGCAATTTTGATGAAATTAAGAGTAGTGAGAGTAATATTTTTATGTAGATGAATCCCCAAAATTCATATTACATAAGAAGTGAATAGTATTGCTGCTCCATTATTCTCCTCATGTACTCTTTGCCTGACTGCCAGCACCTCTGTTGGTTTACTATGTATGTACTTCCACAATCTGGAAATTGGACTCCAAGATGTCCATATTCCCCTTTCAAATGTTACGAGGTAGAGAGCTGGCAAAATTGACTGATATCTCTCAACACTCCTAAGTGATGTGTTTTATATCCCATGGGAATTTGACCACTTTTTCCATATCAGTTTACTGGTACTTGCAGGAGACTGAGCAAAACTTTCCTCATTATATCCTATAACTTATAGGAAGACATACTCTACTGAGTAGACTGTAAAATCTAAATCTGTTGTCTACTTTAAAGGCATTACTTTCTTCTTCCCCACAACATTCATGCTAGAGAAGAAAGAAAAATTTCTTACATTTTCTAAGGAATACATTAACTGAGGTTACACAAGGCTAGATCTGGGAAGACAACCTAGTTCAGTGCAAAGCTCCAAGTATTGCTCAGCCACTCTGCCTGTCAGAATTAATGTCCTGAACTGATGTCTGTTGCTGTCTCATCCATTATAATCAGACGATGCTATTCCTCTCTCATAAACTTTATTCTGTGCCACTCAAGCAAAAACAGTGTTCTACACCTCTGGCAAAGCACATGTTATGCTGCTATACAACACAGCCCTTTAGTTTGTATAATGAACCTTTAGTATGTCCAAGGAGTATTCTTTGCAATCCTAGTAACATGCGTTTTTTTGCTTCTTCTTCTCAACCACATCTTCCAGCAAGTTACTTGTCTCATTTAGAGAAAAAATAACAAAGTTAAACTTGCCACTTAAAACAAAAGTGTGTCATCTCTGTCTTAACATCATACAAAACATCAGTACAGGTCTTTTTCTACATTTCTCTTGGTAATGACAGACAAAGTCATTAAAAGTTAGAGCTGTCTGAGAAATTATTCAGATGCCTGGTGTGGCAGAGTGGCAGAACTTAGGAGGTGAAAGCCAGAAGCATTCCTGCAAGCCCAAGAACAACCTCCTCAAGAGCACAATATATGTGTTTCTGCCTTGATCAGCACAAGTTAGTACTCAGTAAGTTCAAGGACAACACTAAGGTGGGTGGCAGTGTAAATCTGCTGGAGGGCAGGAAAGCTCTGCAGAGGGATGTGAACAGACTGGTTTGATGGGATGAGACTGGCAGTATGCAGTTTGATATGGTGAAGTGCTGGGTCCCACACTTTGGTCATGACAACCCCTGCAGCACTACAGTCTGGAGGAGGAGTGGCTGCAGAGCTGCTTGGCAGAAAAGGATCTGGAGATGCTGATTGACATCTGGCTGGACATGAGCCAGCCTGTGCCCAGGGGGTCAAGACGGCCAATGGCACCTGGGCTGGATCAAGAATAGTGTGGGCAGCAGGAGCAGGGCAGGGATTGTCCCCCTGCTCTTAACCCTGGTGAGGCTGCACCATGAGTCCTGCATCCAGTTCTGTTTCCCTCACTGTGAAATGGACATTGAGGTGCTGGAGCATGTCCAGAGAAGAGCAATGGAGCTAGTGAAAGGTCTCAAGCACAAATCCTGTGAGGAGTGGCTGAGGGAGATGGGAGAAAAGGGGGAATCTGGAGAGACCTTACCACTCCAGAGCTGAGAGTGGCACAAGATGTGATTCCTGGGGATGGTGTTGTGCAGGGCCAGGTGTTGTAATCAATGACACTTGTGGGTGCCTTTCAACTTGGCATGATCTGTGATGCTGTGGTTATGTGATTCTGTGATTCATAACATTTGCATTTTTCTTGTAAAATGTATGTAAAAGGAGGCACCATTAAAACCTAGATATCGTATTAGTGTCATCCTAACTCTTTCTGTGTTGCCCTTCATTTTCTTCTAAGTCTTTTTATGTATAAGTTGTCAAGAAGGACAGATTTTAACTCTATTCTCACCAGTGGCATTGCATAGTGCATCTCTGTCCATTATTACAGAAGATGAACACCATACACAGAGCTTAGATACTCTGTGGCCATGCCAAAGTCCTTACTGGAAATCTGAGGCAGAATGAAACTAGACTTTCCAAAATCAAGGCTGTGATCCCACTTGTCAGGTCTTCTTGATACCAGAAGTGTCAGAGTAGAGCTGGCTGTCCTTTAACATTTTAATGGTCCCATAAAATTATAGTGCAGGTCCTGGCTCAAAGAGAACACACAGTATGTGTGAGAATGAGGAAAATTATGCTCATTATTTAGCTACTATGAATATGAGGAAGCAATAGAAAAAGCCATTTCAATTAAGCTCTAAATTAAGCTAAAAAGAGAAAAGGAGCCAAAAATTCAAAAATGCATATACATAAGAGGCAGAAGAGATTACACTCTGCATTCCAGACACAATTGCTTACATTAAAAAAGAAATCCATGGTTGGTGGGGTGGGAATGGCTGCTATACTGACATGGATTCTCTACCACAGGATATGTCACAGAATTTGTGCTCTGTTTATAGCTGCTAGGAGATGTATTCTTTAATTCAGCAAAGAACTGGGGCTAGACTTTGCATGATAAATGCTATGGCAACGAAACCATATCGTGTGGAATACCTTTGTAGATTAAAGTGCTTTGATTCATACATTACAGCTCATAAAAATGGATGGTAACATACATATAATCAATAACTCATGTATATGAGTAACATTCCTTGTAAACACCTGCCATCAGAAATATTTATATTCATTGCCACATGTACACATAACACATGCATTAACACTCACACATATAAGATGTCTGCAAGAATGTGTAAGAATATGCTGAGGAAGAATGTAGATTTTGTTCCTTTCTATTAAAGACTGACTTCTGCTATTTTGACATATGCAAGCACAAAGATTAGGACTTTGGAATATGGTATTGGAAGAAAAAACTACATGTGAGTCTCCCTGTAAATCACTCCAGATTAAATATTTCTGCTCACTTATTCAATATATGCTTAGTCTGTTAAACTGCTTCACTAATCTAATTACAAGTTACTTT
Source organism: Oenanthe melanoleuca (assembly GCF_029582105.1). NCBI lineage: Eukaryota > Metazoa > Chordata > Aves > Passeriformes > Muscicapidae > Oenanthe > Oenanthe melanoleuca. The sequence goes on from NC_079336.1 coordinate 35,558,568, forward strand.
CTAAAATAGCTTTTGTAAGTAGTGAAAAGTAGCTGTTGGGGCTGTATGTGGCTGTCATACCTGACTTACTAAGGCAAAGTAAGTTTTTCATTACAAAAGTAAGCAGATTTATTTTAAGTGTAACACATGAAATGATATCTCAGACTGGCAAAATTCCAGATTTTTCTATTTTTTGGAACATCTCACCAAAGATAAGCCAGGGGGCAGAATGGGGAAAAGAAAATCAAGAAAAAAAAAAAAAATCTACAGCAGAATCCCCTGTTCTATCAAATTTTTGTTCCCTTTTTGGACCATGGGTATGTATGCTTGGGGTTGGTGATATATGATCAGACAAGCACATTTCTTTGTGCAACTTTGATGCCTTTCTGCACTCAGGGTGCATTTCCCATCCATGAGCCTGACTTTCCCTCCTTCAAATTCAACCTGCAGTCCAAAGAGCTGACATTGAGAGCTGGGAGGATGGTGGGAAATGTTCAAATGTGGATGTGGGAGTGCTAAGAGGAACTGCTTGGAAGTCCAAAGGCTCCTCCAAACTATTTTGCTGCCAAGAGGAAATCAGTGTCTGGATCTTCATTTAAACAATGTAAAATTAGGAGTAGTGATGACTTGGTACAGTTATTCATGAAGTATAGCAGCAGAAGTGTGCCAAGGCCAGATCAAATCCTGCATCAGCAACAGCTCTGGAGTTGAGGTGATTGCTGCAGGTCTCAGGTTCAGAAAAGGTGTGTTGAATTGTGCTGCTCTGTGCTGCAGTGAATGAAAGCCATTTGCCTTCCTGGCAAATTGGACTTGGAATTTGCAGTCCTGACTTGGGCCCCTAAAGCTTCCTCAGCATTCAGTGGAGGAGAGCCAGAGTCATTGACTGGGATTCACAACAGTGTATTCACTGCTGCACCACTAGGGAACACCAAAAATATAGCTGAGACCACGGCTTTACAGCCTCTTTGCTGTAGCATACTTCTGTGCAATTATAAACAGATGCAATACCCCTTGTCCTCTTAAGGTTACTCAAACCTTTCTCCTAGTAAAAAGCACAACTAAGTGTTTGACCAAACTAAGGAACTGATTCACATGGAAAAAACAAACAAACAAACAAAAAAAACCACTGCTTTTTTTTTTTGTTTTTTTTGTTTGTTTGTTTGTTTGTTTGTTTGTTTGTTTTTGTTTTTTTTTTTTTGTTTGTTTTTTTTTTTTTTTGTTTTTTTGTTTTTTTGTTTTGTTTTGTTTTGTTTTGTTTTTTTTGCGTGGGATCCATGGACCCAAGTCATGGCTCTGCTGGAGGAAATGAGCCACTGGAGACACTGGTGAAAGCAAGACTATCCCCATCAGTCTAATGGAAACCAGAGTTTTTCTATACAGCATTAGCACCTTCAAGACTCAGCTCATCAAAGAAATAAACTAATTCACCTTATAAAAAACTTTAACTGAAAGTAACACAACTGGTCCAAGCTAATCATATATATTAATAATTTTCACCTTGCAGTCATTGGAGGAAAAAAAACCAAACCTTGCAGATGGTGTTTCATCCTTTGTTTCCAATATTTCAGAAGGGAAGAACTGCCAGTTGGAAATGCATTTCTAGAAATTGTTTAACTCAAGTTAAAGCCATAATAATAGTGCAAGTATGACTACAACATATATGTTCAATCTATGCATAAATTCACCCATCCTGAGTCACATATATATAGCAGATAAAAAAGGTAGAGCTGATCATTTAAATACCAAGTGGCTCAGGAGAACAAACACAGTCACTTTTGAAATGCTGCAGCATTTCTTGTGGCATTTATGCCAGCCATGGAAAAGCTACCACAAGTGTGCTTATGTATGGAGGTGACACACTTCTGATTGCAATATAGATATGCCCTGAGAATATGACTGTACTGCACACAGCAAAGTGAGATCTAGACACCTAAGATAGCTCTCAATAATCTCAGAAGGTCCAAGAAGAAAAGTCAGATTTGAGATATTGCCCACACTATTGAAGGAACTATGACATACAAGCTTGAAGATGCCAGGGGTTTAAAAGCTTTTTGCTAGCCTAACTTCACAAATCATGCCCTTAATTATAAGCTTTTGTGTAATACTTTCAGGTATGAAACTGATAATCCTTTGAGAAGTGCAATCTGTTCAAGAAAACTCTATATAAACTGCCCACTCAGTGAGCTGGAAGATAGCAAAATCCTACAGCAAACAAATGAACAACAAATAGAAGCAGGAAAATATTTGTTTTATCACTTAAGCAAAGTGTTTACCCAGTTAATTGTTTAGAATTTGGATATGTGTAATATATTTTCTTGTGAGTGTATAATTTCTCCTTAAAATAGGAGGAAAAAATCTCAGCTGGAGCTGTTTGGCTCTCATGTTGTAGAAATTCCATGGGGTAACAAAAGCAGTGGAAAAAATCAATTTGTTGTGGCTTCTGCAGCTCTATGCAAGCTTTTTCTTTTTGCTTCATTGAAACTGTCTTCAAATTGAAATAGGGGAGCCAGTTCACTACAAGTGGTCAACAGCTTTTCTGCTTGTTTATATTATTTACCACAGGAATACAATAAAAGTTCATGACCTACCTGACATAAATCTAGATTACTAAAATGTTACATGTGTTTTCAACTGGGAAAGTTGCTGTTTGAGCTAATAATAGGTTTCTTCAGCTGAAATAAAGATGTGGACTGGAACAAATTGACTATCTGGATAAAAACCTCAGTCTTCTCTTGTGTGTGGATAGTTCACAAGCATAATAAAACCCCAGAGCATTAATTCTAAGTGTATGGGGATGGTTTGGGCTTTACTTTTAAATCAAGGAATATCTGTTCATTTCCATGGCCTGACAAAAACCTTGAAGTCTCTTCAGACATTTTGTTCATGCCTATTTGGAATCCTTTGAACTCCCTGTAAATCTCTTTTCTGAGGCTGATGTCACCAGTTTAGGAAGGAAAAAAACAGCCTTATGTGAGAGGATGATTTGTTACACGACCCTCTATTTGCAAGCCTGGACCTGAAAGAGGCAGCAAGCTGATGCAACTAGTTAAAGTACCTTAAAATTATTGTAGTTGAATCTTCGACAACTGTGTTCTTAATTTCAAGTTTCTTTGTAAGGGATATTAATGATAGACTGTTAAATTAAACATAACATAATCAATGCATTGCAATCATTAAACCTCTATACATATTTACATGTGGTAATTAAATTCTGCTTCATATTTGTTAGCTTATTTTTCTACTGGAACAAGAGAACCTCATAAAAATTCATGTTAACTTTCAATGACTTTATAAGAGGGATTTTTAATACAACATTGATGCAGCTTTATCAAGTCCTGTCATACTTGGATTAACTTTAGCCTACTACTGAGGGTATAAAGTATCCCATGGAAATGGAGCCTGTGTATTCTGCTAGGGAAAAAGATTTGAGGTTACTGTGAAAAACTCATTGTCTCTGATTGAAATTTTAGCTTTAGATACACCAATAAATAAGGGAAGATGAAAGATCCAGGCATCTACTCTTTGTGCCAATGAGAAGAATTAAGCTAAATTATGAAATCTGAAAAAACCCCTAAAACAATGAAAACCAAAGAAAAAAAAAACAAAATTAAAAACTCCTGAGTAGTTTAATTAAAGCATTTAGTACCATTTTGGCTGCTGAGAACAGATTAAACACATCTTTTTACAAAGCTAAAAAGGAAAAGAATATGAAGAAAAGATGGATTTAAAATATTTTTGGTGATGAGGAACATATTTCCTCATTGTGAATTTTTATCTTCAGTAAGCCAGGAGAAGGAAAATTATGTTTAGCATAAGGGTCCAAGAACACATGAAGAACTCATACATAGCTGAACTGCGTTTTGGAAATCAAGTGCGTGGGGCAACTCATTGCCAGATGACACAATCAGGATCAACATTCACATCCACAAAAGTCATGTAGCTTCTGTCACCAGGTAGAATGGTCCCTAAAGCCTGCATTGCAAAATATTTCCAGGACCACTTGAAAAACAAGAGAACAAACAAGTGAGAACCCCTGGCAGCCCTAGCCATTTTATCAATGGAACAACATCAAAGAAACAGCACGGATTTTCTTTCACCTGTCCTTGCAACCCAAAGCTGGGTTTACTGTTTTGCATCAAAAAGCCTCTGTCCCTGGTTGGGTCTAAATTTATTCTGTAGCTCCCAAAGAGCACTTTTCCCAAATTTCCTTGGTAAGATTACAAATAAAACTCCTGGAGTTATAAAAAAAGCAGTAATAATCATAGACTGCCTTCTTAGAGAATGGCAACTCAGACAAATCTCAATAAGCATCTGTACAAAACGGTTACTGTCCTTTAAAACTCCTTTGACGTTATTCATCAAGAAACAAGGATAGTTCTATTAGGATGGAAATTTTTCATGGTTTTCTGTTAATAAAGGATGCAATTAAAAAAATCACATATCCTAAAGGAAGATTTTCTATACATTCTATACTCATAGGCTATAATTTCATCTTTAAGCTCTAGTGGTTTAAAAAGTTTTTCATTGTTTAAATCTTTAAACCATAACAATCTTTCCCCATTGCTATAAATTCTATTTAATTACTAATCCCATGAAAAACTGATAACTGCTAGTCTGCCATAATGCAATCCTTTCATCTCCAAATAATGTAGAGGAGGTAATATGCCACTCTTGAAAATCTTTCTTTAATCCTTTTTCCTTTTAGAATACAGAGCCATGAAGATTTATCACAGTTCCGTAGATTTCAAAAGAAGGCTACGGCTTTGTGATGTCAATCCATAGGACCATAAAGATGCTACTTTGCCAGAGCTATATTGTACTTCTAAACTTGAATGAGAAAATTGATTTGCAGTAGAATATATCTTATTATCCAATTACCATATCAGGCAAGCAGGTTGTTGTTCTATTTTTTCTGTTAGTTTTTTCATTTTTTAATCACTAATTTCAATAATGTAAGTTTGAGTATTTCATAGTTTTATCTTCATACACTCAAGGTACAAGATCTTTTTTCCCCGACTTCCATTGTAAATGTATTTTTCCTTACAAAATGTATTTGTATACAGTTGTAAGTGTTCATGTCAATTTACTCTTTATTATTTTGACTACAGAGATAATATAATCTGAAAATAACAAGTCCCTAATGCTTTATAATGCTAATTTTCTTTTATCTGAGCAACACTCTGGTCACTTTTATTTCCGAATATTTCCGTGACTCTCTTTTGATGGTTCCACAGTTACACGGATGTGGAGTAAAGATGATGAAAAAATCCAGGTAGCCTGTCTATACTTACCGCATAACAATATGCTTTCAAAGGACTTTGTTATCCCAAAATCAGTACTCACTACCTTGAAATTTCACATTTACCTGCATGCAACAAAAAGACACCTCTTAAAAAACAACAAAACCAAAACACAACTGAAAAAGTAACCACACATCAATAGTAGATTGCATGCCAAACTTACTTTCAAAAATGACTGAAAGAAAAACATCAAGTGTCTGCACCTGAGACAATACTGCCCCTTCAACAAGATTAGGTGAGAATCAAGCTCCTTTCAAAGATGAGTTATTTGCCTTAAATGACTAAGCTCATATAATGTCAGGTAACACAAAGATTGGAATTTCCTATGTGATCCATGAAACTACAGATTGCTGTAAGAACAACAGAATTATCTGGCTCTGCTGTTGATACAGATAAATTTATTGCTGCTGAGACAAGGCTTACAGAAGTATTACTCCAATACCTTTGAGCTGCAGATTTCTTTAAAATAAAAAATCAACCCAGAGACAATAAAAACCAGATAATATCTCTTCTTCTTCTTCTTCACCTCAGCCCGGGAAGTCTCTCCCTGTCTCCGTCTCTCCCTCTCTGTGCAAGAACCGCCTTGCTCATGCAGTTCGGATGCAGCGGAGCATGGCGTCATGAGATGCTCATTCCTGAATTCCGATGGAGTGCAACGATAGCCATCCTCTGCCAGAACAAGAACAAGGTCCCATTGGGCTCAGGCCACCTTCAGCCTCATTGGAAGGTGAATTAAAAGGATTTGGCAATCCCATGGTGAGCGTTGGTGTGGCTCTCCCCGGCCGCAGAGGATGCTCAGGCTGGGTACCGCGCGCTGCTCCACGCAGTTAGCGCAGACATGCATATAGGCACAACCTCCTCGCATGGAGCAAACTCCTCCCACGCTCTGCTCCTGGTGCACATCTAAATGGCTGTTTTATACCTATTAACCCTGTGAAACGCTCTAGGACTTGGCTATTCACCTCCCAGATAATAAACTATCCGTTTGCAAGCCTGTCACACAGTTCACAGATCAAAGAATCAAGGTGCCAACAGCCTTCCTTAGTATAGATATCACTGGTTCTTTACTGCCTAGTTATGCTTGCATAGCCCTTAGACATTTTTTGTCTTGAGGTTACTTACCCCATTCAAGTATTCTATTTTCCTTTTCACTGCATCTGTGCTACAGGCTTGGTGGCTGAAAAAATATCACAGAAAAAAATGCAGTGGTGCCACCCTTTTCCCCATTATTCAACTCACTTTCCTTCCATTCCGCCTGTCTACTTTTGTAAACAGTTAATTTTCCTGTTAAAAAAAAAAAAAAAAAAAAAAAAAAGAAAAAAAAACTGAGAAAAAGCAAGCATAACCAAAAATTTTAGATTAGAATATAATAAGTGAATTAAGTGGATCTTTATTTAAAAAAAAAAGTTTTAGAGATGCTTGCCTTATTTTACTGTATGTTCAATAGTTTTTAGGTTGTAATTCTGATTCTATATCTTTGTGAAAAAAGGAGGGAGGCAGACACACAGATGGGAAGATGGGCAGCCTGGTTGGGGGAAAGATTTATACTTCTTTAGCAAAACAAAAAGGTCCCTCGGTTTTCTGGCTGTGCTCTTTGGACTCTGTCTCCGTACCTTACTTTAAAAGGAGGCATGCTGAATTAAGTTCATGTACAACTCTTTCTGCCAAGACAGTGCATGTGCCAGTAATTTATTAGCAACGGGCTGCAGCTGTGATCTCCAGCTCTTAGGCTGGTTTGGTATTTCAGTAATTACCACAGTTTCATTAACATTTAAAGGGAATAGTCAGCTCAATATCTCTAAAAGACTATTTTGTACAGCGTGGATCCATTTTACATTTGCATTTGACATTTGATAATCTCTACACATAAGCTCTGAGGCAGAGAAATGAGATTTCACACACAGGAAAAATTAACCCAGATGTAACTTCTCAGTAAATCTATGAAACTGTAGAATGAATGTCCAAGACTGGCAGTGTTATGAAGAACACCTATTTCCCAGACTTACATTAATTTGAAACATGAAACATCACTTTTATATCTTTATTTTGCACTTGTGATATTTCTGGATATTGAAAAGAAATAGAAGTAGGAGGCCAGAGGAATAGTAAAATAATCAACAGGTCAGATATGTGTATATATTGTCTATTTTTATTTAATAAAATCAGACATGTTTATAAGATGCCAACTTTATTATATAGCAGTCTTCATTTTATGCTATCATTCTCCTCAGCAACTGCATTTCTACCTTGAACAGCTGAGACTATTAACTAGACTCTACAGAGAAACATCACCGATATCAGCATAGAAATAATAGAAGGTAAACAGGAAACAGTAAATAAAATTCAATGTAGACAGATTTAAGTTAATGAACATGGGAACAAACAATCATAAATTCTGCATACCTCATGAACTTTAGAACTAGGCTGTTCTATAGAAATGTTAGCTCAATTTTCAGCAGCAGTGAGAGAAAGAAAATTGTTATGAGCTACTGGGAAAGGAGTAAGGAACAAACCATAAAATATCACTAATTGCATAAACCTAGAGTTTTTCCATATGCTGCACAATGAATAGTTGTCATCCCCCACAACTGAGAAATATAGAAGAAATAGAGATGGATCAGTGGAAGGTGACCAAGGAAACCAAACTCACAGAGTTGTTTCCTTGAGAGAGAGGATCAAATATATGCAGAATATTCAGCCTAGGATCTAGAAGAATGTTGTAATAGAGTTGCTTGTGGTGATATGACCTTGCAGACAAAGTAAGGTGACCTACTAAACAAAATGTGATACCTAATCCTTCACACATAATGTAGTTCAGCTGCAAAAGTTTTTAGTATAGGCCGTGTGGATGCAAAAACCAAGCTCCTCAGAAAAAAAAAAATTGTGTAGCAACCTAACCACAGTCAATCTATGCTGCTCTGTGGTTGATTGTATCCACGACATTTGGAAAAATGTTGTCTTTCAAACCAGCCAAGGGAAATGGCCAGTAAAAAGCATATCTTACATTTTTTGTACTCCTCCTTGCCATCATAAGACACAGCTGCATCACTGCAAGAAGCAGGGACAAACAGTGGTCATATCCTCAGAGTCACCAAAGCACCCTGTCACTCTGACTGGGAACTCTCCAGCGGAAAACTGAGCGTGCCTCACTGTGTTGCATTGGATATGAGGAATTCCCTCTCTGGGGCAGGGGTGATTTAGGTGTTTCCATGCTGATTGGAATGTATATAACCTGAGGACCATCTATTTTGGTCCCCACTCCCAATGGATCAAGACTGTCACAATTACTTCAACAACAGACACCAAAATTGTAAAGATCAAGTCTTGTTGCCCTATCCATGGGTGGTGATATCTTTCCACTATCCTCTCTTGTTTCTTCCATCTCTTTCATTATTTTTCCTATTTATTTTCTTTATTATTTTTGCAGTTTTATAGAAAAGAGCCAAAATGGTCATGTATCTCCTTTCTGTTGCAATTTAGTAGTTTTAAAATAAATTTGCCTCACACACACACACACAAGTCATTCAGTGCCATTTCACTCTAATTCACCTCAGGGATTTATTAGCAAGAATGTCACTTGCCCTGCCTCAGAGGCAGGTTGCAACATTATGTTCTCATGAGATGAAGACTATTTTCTCTCCAGCTGAAGAAATCCTGAAGTACTGAATTTCCTGGAGGCTGGCAGAAAATTCTGGAGGACATTCACTATAATCCTTGAAATGTTTGAATATTCATTCCTAAGGGTCTATTTTTGCCTACTATCAAAAATAATATGGATACTGAGAAGATGGCTAGTTAGTCTGACAAATTTTCTGTTCTTCTGAAGCAGTCTTATCAAACCCCTGAAGGAACCAGGAAGCACATTGTGTCATCACTGTCAATTCAAATAGAGTTGCCTGTTTCTTCCTATGCTCCTTTTATGTCAAGAAAATTGCTTCTCACAAAGGCCTTGGATTGCATGAGAGACAAAATAATTAATTTGTATTACCTTCTAAGAAATAATTTTAGAAATGCATACTGAGCTCTGAAAACCTTCTCACTGAAGCCTAGTGAAAATGTCAAGACCAGCCAATGTCAATCTACCAATTGGATAATTGTTAGGCAAGATTGGTTTGAAACAGTGCCATGTCCCAGCAGATTTAGCCCATTGCAACACACAAAGTCAATACAAGAAGCCATTTGATAGCTCAGGTTTATATAGGCTTGAATCATATTAATGTAACTCTGAAAACTGAAAGTTAAGCACCTAAATATTGACCTGTGCTACATCTCTGTATTACATCTATTTAAAAAAATGTGCATTTCCTGAACGAATCATAGCTAGTAGCGATCAGGTGACATTCTTGCAGTCAGTAGAGCTTTGAAAATTTGGCCTAACTGACAATTTGACTTGATTTTTTTCTTTAAAATAATATTGGCTTCAAAATAAATAGATCTTTTTTTACTGTTATCAGATACTAACCAAAAATTTTCTATTTTCACAGTGAAAGAAAGAGTCTACTCTGTGCAATAAACAACGGATATTTACTTAAATGAAATTCTACTAGCATTTACGTCCAGAAATTGTGGAATATGTATTTCAATACAAGCATCAGTCCAATATAATGAAGCTATTTCAGAAATAAATTCCTATTTAAAAAAAAAATAAAAGAGCTTGAAAACAATGTTCTAGATCTTTCTAGCAAATAGAGATGCTTAAAAACTGTGAGCATCAAGATGGATTTGGGAATGCAAAATTATTTATATAAAATCACTGATGATATATGGGTGCTGTTTTAGTGTGTGCATCCCATTGATGAAACACTGGGCTATTTTATTGGCTGAAAATGGTGTACTGTAATTTCCTAGAGAAACAGAGGAATTCTGAACATAAAAATGCATTCTACCAGTGCATGTTAAATTATTTTTCCATTCCTTTATGGCACTAATAGCCTTTTCTCAACATTATAGGGTCTAAGATGGAATTAATTTTTTTGATTTTAAAATTTCTGATAAATTCTATAGTTGATTGTCCTTGTGCAGCTGATTTGTTATTCACATAGAGTCTTTTTTAGAGAGCTGTGAAAAATAGTCCTATGTTTGTCTTATGACACAAGGGCAATTGAGCTCCAATCTCATCCAGATAATTTGATCTGAGAACTAAAACACTTTGTTGAATATATGTTGCATGGACATTAAAGTGCAGCATCAGCCTAGAAACAAGGTATTCACAATTTCTATGCATTTTAAACAGGTTGAGAGTTCTAGTCTTAATTTTCATTGATTGAAAAATGAGACTGCACAAACTATATATCTCACTGTACTGTCATAGAATGGCTTTAGTATATTTTCCAGGTTTAAAAAAAAATGCAATATAAAAAATGAAAGAATAAGTGTAACATTCTACACATGTGATTAACATGGAGTGGTTTGGATAAAATTAGAGACTGATTTTCTGATTGGAGCACAAAATTGTAATGGATACCCTCTGTCAGAATTTATGTACAAAGACATGAGGTTTTAGAAATGCGGTAAGAAGGCGGAGACGTGCAATCTTCTTTAGAAGAAACCTATATTTTTGTTCTATTTTTTAAAAAATACTTGGAATTCTCAGCAGAAGTTGAAAATTTATTACATGAGTGTCTCAGCACCTGACTCAAACTCCTGAGATGTGTTAGCTAGAACCTTAGACAGTGAGCTCTCCTGTCCCTAGAGAAAGAAAGTTACCACCTCCCTTGGTAAGGTTTGATGTGAGGCTTCTCTCATGGCCCAAAACAGTGTATAAAGTGAAATGGTTTGTTCTCAGATGATAGATGTTATAGAATAGGCTGCTAACCATTGAACTGGAAGTGAGACAGGCAGAGGAGGCTGCACACAGCTCGATCCCAGCAGACTGCAGGGAGCACTGGGGCCTGCCAATGGGAATGTCTCTCACCTTCTGCCTTGCTGGCACCAAATCAAACACAGACTCTGGTAGGAGAGCAGTGTGGGAGAGAAGTACATAACAAGCTATCAGCTGTGGCTGGGAAAAGGCAGTCACAGTCATGTGTGCATGTGTGTGTGTTTGTTTGTGACAAGTTCCAATGCAGCCCACCTCCTAAAGGAATTTCTTCCTAAAACATAATCTAAACCTCCTCTTTTCCAGTTTAATGCTGAATCTCTTTTGTTCTATCACCACAGGCCCTTGTCAAAAGTCACTCATTAAAATCCCCTCTCCAGCCTCCTTGTAGCATCCCTTTAGGTGTTAGAAGGCTGCTATAAAGTAATCCTGGAGCTCTTTTCTCCAGATTGGGCAGCTCCAGCTCTGAGCTTGTGTCACAGGAGAGGTGCTCCAGCCCTCTGCCCACCTTCATGGCCCCTCTGGACTCACTGCAGCAGATCTGTGTCCTTCCTGTGCTGAGGAGCCCAGACCTGGGTGCAACATTCCAGCTGGCTCTCCTGAGAGCAGAATGGAGGGGAAATCATCCCCCTTTGACCTGCTGGCAAGGCTCCTTTTGAAGCAGCCCAGGGTATGTTTGGCTTTCTGGGCTGCAAGTGTATATTTCTGTCTCACCCTGAGTATCTCAAAAATGCAAAGAATTTTTCTGTTTCTATTTTTGGCTTAATCAATTTAAGCACCAGTGAGGATTGCATGAAACATTTCCCCAAATAGGTTTCTTGGGCAGATCAAAGTTGCCATTATCAAAGAAAATAAGACTTGCTAGACTGGATTGGACCATGCATTTGTTGGTTCTTGCCCTGGGCAGCAGATTCACGGTTCAGAGAAAAATTTAATCCTTAAAGTACATTTTGCCAGTTGATAAAGGTGAAAGAGAAGACAACCAGTTGGAAAGGCAGGGAAAACTTTTACTTTCCCAGACTTCTTGATGATTAATTGATGTTGTATTGACTCTGTCCACAAAGCTAAACATCATTAAAATCAATAACAAATATTTCAAGAAATACTAAATGATAAACTCTCTTCCATAGCATAAACAATGTCTGTGACTTTGTGAAATATCAGTTTCTTGGGTTAAATATATGCATTTGAGAGTAAATTTTATCTCTGTTTGAAGTGTACAGCTCTTTAATTTGGTATTAACTTGTTTTCATTTTCAGCACAAATTCTTCCCTACCGAGGACCTGAACCCACTTTCCTATAAAATCTTTACTTTGCAGTTGTTGGAGTCAAAATTAGTGTACCCTAATAAATGCAGCAGAATACTTAGACAAAGTCATAAGGGATAACTCACCATCTTTTTATCCAAATGATTGAGCTGAAGGCTTTTCCACACAGGAATTGATAACCATACCTGGATAAGACAAAAAAATTATATGTAACTTTTAAAGGGCAAAATAGTACTAAATAAACAAAATAAATCAACAAAAAACACCCCAAAACTAGAAAGTACAAACCCCTAAATTCAGAAAGTCAGATATTCAAGTTTTGTCCTTATTGTACTGAAATTACCTTGTTATAAGTAAATAAAGAAGTAGAGCAATTTTTTTCACTCCTCACTACAGAGTTGTTTATATCCAAGATCAAATTTTCTATCTGCTGAAACGGATAAAGTGAAGGTTCATTATCATGTCAACTCTAACAAAATAAACTTTTCTAACAAACTAATGTGATACTACAATTTGGAATTCTTCTAACTGATGTAACAGACTGCCAGGATTTGATTAGCAACAGCAAGGGCTGGGTTCAATTTCTAGGGGTCACATCAAATTGAGCCCCCATCTAAAAACCTGAGAAAATTAAATTAAACTGTCTGGGTGCTCACTGAGCTGTACTTCTCCACTCTCAAATGATGAATCAACTGGCTTAATGAAACAGTAAGTTGTTGAAGAGAGTGAAGAAAGGGGAAAACAGGCATATAAATAGCACAGCAGAGTAGTTGGCTACCTCTGTGCTAAACAAGAGATAGCATTCCCTTTTGTTGATAAGAGAACTACTGTGGTAGTTGATATCCTTGGAACCTTCTCCCATAACAGCCAAATGTTTATGTCCAAATTTGCTGGTAGTATCACCTATTCTGGTAGTTAGACCTCAGCTGTTATCCAACTGTCCTAGTCCTGTGAGATGCGCACTGACCACTCCTGTGCTCTTTACAAGGTCATGTAGTACACAGAATGTAGTGCCTCCATAAGCCATTTGAGTCTAATGGTGTAACTGGAACAAGTTTCAGGAAGATGGAGAAAGCATGTTTGAAAATTCATAAGCAGAGTGGGACATTCAACTCAGGCTGCCTCTGTTCAGGGTATTTGCTGGTGCTGTCCAGTTGTTAATTGCACAAAAGGAGCAGTCACTACTTCCCCAACTTCTACTACATTCTACTTCCCCGACTGTAAAACAAGTGAGGAAGGAAGTCCACTGTGGAAGGTTTTGGCCTAGGGCCAACAAAGTCATCCAGAAAGTTCTCCTTTTCCTTGGGTAGTGACACCAGGCACTCATTCACAGCCTTTTGCACTTGCCAGCTTTCAGGAGCTTTTTAGCTCACTGTTCTGGTTCTTATGACTTCTAGGGTAAAGCACCAAACTTTCTTCACACATCCCTAAAGTAACAAAAGCATCTAATGCAGTCTGGATGCCACCTTCAGTGCCAGAAACCCGGAGGCTTACATTGCAAAGACTAGCATGAAGCCCCTTTGTAGAGCTAACCTCAGGTTCAGATCATTTATGGAGCCCTACTAATCCCAAATCTTTAAAAGAGCTTCTAATCTGCTCAGAGTATTGGATTCTTTCATCTGAAGGCATTAAACTCTATAGGCAATTACTAGACCAGGGAGGTATTTATCTCCCTTATCAATGAAGATATGAAATGCTAATGAACAATGTATGTCAAATAGCAATTTGAAATCAGTAGGTTATTGTGAAAAAAATAGCTCCCAGCCCATACCTCTAAAGAAATGAAAACCAATGCACCCTGAGTGATTCTGGTAACTAATCAAATATGTCCTACATGCTATAGTAAGACCTGTAGCAAGATCTCTATTTAATAAGGCCACACATTGAAAGGCAATATCAGCTTTATCCTAGGTGGCAGCTGTATTTATCAAAGCAAATGTCTGCAGAGTCAGAAACTACTTTTATTCTGCAAAAGCAATTATTCATTTATTCATTTGGGTCCTGACCATATTTTATCACTAACACGTTTGGCTGCATGAAATGTGCTAGTTAGGTCTAAAGAATTCTAAAGCGCTGGAAAAGAATTCCCAACTGTTAATGGTCCTTCAAAGCATTGCATAACCTTGCCATGCCTTCAAAATTTTAATAATAAATGATGGCATTATTAGAAATACAACAAAATACCTCAAATCTGTGGCACATTCAGAAAAATAAGGGTCTCACACTTGAAGCTGTTACTCTGACTCCTCCAAAACTGAAGCTTTTTGGGAGTAAGATCTACCACTGTTAAGTGAAATTTTTGTTTATGTAAATAGATCCAATAAACACTTTTACCATCTCACTTCTATATGCCTTTCTCTATCAGATTAAGATATTGGCATAATTGTTTTTCTAGTTAGCCTTCAGAGAGTGAGACACCTAGTTGCAGTCTAATCTGGGCTGTGGCTTTTCACAGCTGAACTAAAACTCTTTGACTTCTTTCATGATCTTTGAAGAGACACAATGAATTCTATTAGTTAGAGTTCTTGATCTAAAGAAGATGACGATGAAGATGAAGGTGAATTAAAATTGCAATGTTATCCAAAAGGAATATGTGCAAATTCTCCAGGTATGATTAAACAGTAAAGAACTAATATATAGATACATAGTTCTAGAAAAGGTATAGCAGTTAAAATCAATTGCTGAACAAAAGTTGTTTCAGGACCTTGCACTTATTCAGATTTTGAACAAAAATACAAGATAAAAAGTACTTTCTGTTGGCAGTCTAGAATAAGAAGGGATTTTCCTAATATCTCTGTGATCATAAAGAATTATGGAGTCAGATGAGCAGTTGTAGGACGTGCAATAGAACTTGACCAGTCACCTACAGGGTTCTGTGCATGTGGCAGTGAAGAGGAAATATTTGAGAAAAATCAATGGAGAACCAGAAAACCAAATTAATATCACCTGAGCATATGAGCATGCTGAGATATAATTTGTAAATAGGAGATATTTTCAGATGAATTCCAAAAAATATACCCATATCACAAAAATACAGCTGTCCAAATCTCAAGACTGATTGTGTCATTGGAAGAAAAATTTTCTAGAATGTTTTTACATGGCTAAATAAATTATACTTCCTTGTGTTGGAATTAGAACTACTGTGACTGGTTGGGGCAAAATGAAAGAAAAACACATTTTAAGGCTTGAAGGAATGTTAAAACTTAATCTTGAACATCTGACGTTTAGCAACTCAATAAAGTAAGAGCATATAAGAATGAGCAAGTTTTTATAGTCTTGACAGAAGTTTTGCCAGTGCCATTAATAAAGAAAAAAATTTCATGTTATAGCAATTATGATTAAAAAAAAATAATTCTGGAATAATAAAGTATTTCATATATAAGTAATTTTTAGAGTAAGCATTTGAGCTTTGCCTCTCTTCCTGCCCTGTGGAACTGAAATCAACCTTGATATAGTGAGGAGTGGCCCTAATTTTTGGTTTACAATCTATAGACAGAACTTGATGTGTAGGGAATAAATACACCGTGGACTTTAAAGAGAGGGGGAAAAAAACCCGAGCATGGAATTGCACACACTTATAAATATCTCTAAAAAAATATGGTGATGTTGGGTGCAACTGAAAATGTAACAAATTTTAATTTATTTTTTTTAATATCAATGACATTCACTCTGAGGCTGCCTGGACAAAGAATGGGGTTCTAGAAGAAAAGAAAAGGCAAAATAGTCTGACCTTAATGACTGAGACAAGGAAAGGCCAGGCAGCTCAATTTTAATTTTTCAGAAACCAGGGAGGAGTGAAAGTGCCTAGATGAAAACACAGTAAGCAACATTCAAAACCAAGCTTTCAAGGCTAAATCATGTCAAGCTTCTATCCTTTCCTTGCAGAAGAAGGTAACAGGCCATGAAGATAGAGGAGGAACAGTGAATATATATAGAGAGAGTTTGGTAAGGCTTTGGCACTGCTGTACAACACAATTTGCAATCTGACTGTGACAACATGGGTTAGATAACAGAAACAGAAAACCAAGTAGGAACCTGTATTAAGAGCATGATTATCAAGGACTGACTCTTAAAACAGAAGGATGTAGCAAATATATCTGTTTAGGTCCAGTAGGTCCTGAGCAACACTGGATTCCCACTAACAGCCTGAAAATGGAATGAAGAGCTTGCTAATGACATCCATGCAGAGCACCAGGCTCCATCTGGCTGTAAGCAGATTGAGGAACAGATTTCAAACTCGAAGTGACTGTTTCAGACAGGTTTCACTCCACTGAAGGCAGGTGCAAGTTCTTCCACCTTAGGCAAGAGTAATGAACTAAATGAACCTAAGTGGGGAAGAGCTGGAAGAGAGGGCACACTGCCAGACACGAACAAGAGGTGAAGAACACTAACACAAATTCTGACTTTAACAAAATTATAATCCATGAGACAGGTGGAATAGCTTGTTCTGAATCTGCTGGAGTTACTGAAACCTCTCTAGTTCCCAGAAGCCATTGATTCATTAAACAAAGATCCAGAGAGTGAGAATGACTAACAGTCTCAAAAGACTTATAAGAAAGATGGAGAGATCTAAAATTATTTAATTTTTTCCTTTTAGAGAAAATTTCCAAAATTCATATATGCATTTGGTCTTTTAGCTGAATAATTTTATCAGCTCCAGGGAGGACATTTATAATAGTATAAACTACTACAATAGTTTTACTATTACTAGACTTTTCTACCTCTTGGTTTACATTTTTTAGTTGTAGCAAAATGTGTGAATACTCTGTCACAAAACATTAAAACAAAAATGTAAAACAAAAAGTCTTAGGTATATTTTCACATCTCATAATTGTTAAGTATGACATTTTTGATAGTCTGACATTCACAGAGATAGGAAAAGCTTTTATTTCACTTTTTGAAATACATGACCCAAATTATTTGGTTAGTAAAATTCTTGTTGCTCCACTGCCCTAACCTACTAGGAAAAACAAGATAAATAACATGTATTCATTCCTTAATGATCCTTGCTTGCATAAGTTAGAAGATTTATGTAATTAAGATCCTTGTATATTTTTGTTTTAAAAGAGAAAAATAAAATTAAGGTTGGTGGGATACACACACAGAAAGAATCATTGAACCATATTTGGCATCTGGGGACTTAAAAGAATGTGATGCTACATCTTCCTGAAGAAGTAATTTTCAAATTATTGTCACTAAACTGGGCTAAATAACTTCTGCCCTCCTTGGACTCACAGAGAGCAGTAGAGACACAGAGCACAGGTCCTTTTTATCTTGTGCAGACCCCCTGGGGATGTTGTCTCCTTCATTTATACTTTGGCGGATCTTGTCATGCCAATAAAATGTTATTGCTTGAGTTGAACTGAGCAATGGACTTTGCCATCCATGAAGGATTAAACAAATGTGCAGCATTGATGAAGACATCCAGTTGCTACTGGAGCCATCTGTACTGGAGATTTCCTAAATATTTTGGATCAGCTGGAATTCTGCAGCAGGCTGGAGGCAGGAGCAGTAGATCATCTGTTGCCACAATCTGGTTTCAAATCCTGAGCTATACATGGTTTCCTCTGATGATGCTCCAGCTGTAGGAAGATAATGTGGCTGAACAGTTATTCCCAGAATTAAACTGATTCCCTGCACTCCTGTATATCCTTAGAGTGAGACCACACACTTATTTCTGATCTGGGCCTTAGGAGGAGTTGTGACTTCTGCTGGACTAGCCCAATATAAATTTGTTTCTCCAAGAAGATTAAAAAAAAACCCTCCCATTAATTTCCTTGCTGGAAAACCATGGTTACAAGTGCACAGTTTGTGTAAAAAAGCCTTACCATTTATTAGAGTTATTTATACGTTCCCCTAATTTTCATGCAACTGTAAAATTCCTAAGGGATAGAGAACAAATGCAATTGTCATAGGCCATCAAGTGCTCTGAATTCAGTACAGTAAATTTTAATAGGTGTGAAAAATATTGAACTTTGTAGCACAGTATGGTGAAATCAGCAGTACCATTTTTTACTGCATAAGCTATCTGACACTATGCTCTGTAGATGTTTTTTTCAAAACAGAGATTGTGATTTTCTCTGCACTGACTACATTAATCCTCCTAATCCAATGGTTGTTCTGATCCTCTGAGGAGAGGACTAGATTAATAAAATCACTCGTCCGGTGTTTCCCTGTTATTCTTGCAATCCGTCTGATTCCAGGGATCAAAGAAGAGAAAGCAGAAGGCTCCAAATAAACACTATTGAAGGTTTCTCTGAAAGTCTTTTGCTGTCTGGTTTTTAGTGATTCTTACACTTAGCACCAAGCCAGGGAAGGAGAAAAGCACTGTGATTTCTGTTTTACTAATATATTTCATTGATACATATATTTCTACCACCCACATGTGGCTTTTCTGGCAATAATTACTTGGTCAAGATATCCATGATCCACACTACCAGCACATTGTAGATCATCAGTCTTTACTAATGGAAACATGTACATAATACATTGATTATTCATGACCTGCTTCAATGAAGACTTTGCAGACACATTTTTCCATTAAGCAAATGGATTCATGGCTCATTTGGATTAGACATGTAACTTCATCCTTATTAAAGGGATTGGTTTCTATCTCTCTCCCTTTCCTTCATGAATTCAAGACCCCCACATAGTATTCTTTTACATTTTTAATTTCTCTTTCCCACTCCTCTTCTGCTCTGCTTATCACGTAGATTATCCTTCTTCTTTCTCTATGTCTTTCCCAGTGTTGCAGATTTATATTTATTTATTAATTTTTAAAATTTGAATTATCTTGAATTTTAAATTAATTTGAAAAATGTGTATGTCATTGCATCTTTCTACTCCTGTAATAACTCCCATAAAACCAACATTTCCTACATCTTCACCACACTACCTGCATCCTTCCCTGTTAATTTTTCTTCACCTCCCACTCTTCCACCTTTTGTTCCACTGCTCCATTCATACCTGTGTTTCTTAATCTCTCTCTAGAATCCTTTATTTATTATAGCAGCACAAACATTCTACACAATGTGCTATTGCATGTTAGCATGTTTTCTGTAGTGACCAGGTTCTCATGTTTTTTTCTGACTCTATAAATTATTCACCAACATTCCTTATTCCCAGTCTAAAGTAGAAAAATAAACACATTTTAGATAAGTATACTACAGACAGGTTTTGTGCTGGTAATTCTTCCCTTCTTTATGCATTATTCTCTAGAAGGCTAAAGAAGGCTGTACTGTCTTTTTTTTCCCCCCACACTTTTCTCCTGTTCTGGTTGCAAAAATCTTTCAATATGCCTCCTTCAGTTTTGGATCACCTAACTTGCTTTCTGTCCAAAATATTATCTCCTTAATGTCAGACACTTAATATTATCAGACCAACCTTTTTTTATCTTCAGAAGTGGATATCCAAAGGGTCTAGATGATTTAGTTCTCTGTGTTTGCTTGTGTCTTGGTTTGCAAGGTAGTTTGCCCCTCAACTTTCCACACCTCTGCTTATTTGTCTTTTAGCCTTATTTCCCATTTATTGCTTCCAGAAGGCCTCTGTTGTATTGATACATCTCATCTTCCTCTGTCAGCTTTATAGACCATTTTAAATTCTTCCATCATCCTTTCCTGTGTGCTGCTCTTTGTACCTCCTTTCCCATCAGACTCCATTTCCTTAACTCTCCAATTTAGTTAACTGAAACTAAATATTTATTTCTCTGTGTTAAACCCTAACTCCTTTTCTCACTACATGTAATTATTTTTTGTATATTTATCTATTTTAAAACCTGATAATTAGAAGATTTTGGCATCAGTTTAAGATTCTAAAATGGGAAAGATTCCCATTATATTTTCTTACTAGATTTTTGGTCCTCAGAAAACTTTAGCTTTCTAGGTGCTCTCTGATCCATTCATACCACATTTTTAAGAATAAATTATGCAAACTAGCTGTGAGTACTGCTGATAAAAAAGTCAGTGACCCCTAGTGACTGTCCTCAGGCACAGATCTATTCCTTGCTCTTACTATAGGCACATCACTTGGGATGTAGCACTGGAATAGCACTATCCAGCATTTGAGCTGACATCTCTATGGCACCTGGAACAGGAACATATTCATCATATTGGGGAGCACACATGTTCTGCACAGATGGCTGGCTGTTCACTATATATGCTTTTTCTATATAGGCTTATAAACCTATAATCATTGACAAGAAAGAGCTGAGACTAGAGAGGACACAGAACACTTGAGTTAATCTTGACTCTGGATCACTTATTGAATTAGAGTCCTAAAATTAGTTTGGGTAAACATTATGAACAGGGTTTCCAGAAGACAATTGCACTTGAGAATATTTAGGGAAGAATATTTTAAGGTCTGCAGGGAGAATCATAATTTGAAACCTACTACATCTGAAGAACTAAAAGAACATTTGCTGAAAAAAAAAGATGCCAGTAAAGAAGACAGTTCTTTCTTAGGATGTCTTACTCCTAGTGATAGATGTCAAATAACTGAAGTAAAAGTGTCTTTATATTTCCTTGCTCTAAAACTTCTTGAGTGGAAATATTGAATTTAGCATTTAATGTTATCAAAGTTTCTGAATTTAAGAAATCTTAATCAATGTCAGTAGGAAACTCTCCAACAGAAAAATGTCAACGCTTTCCTTTCTCTTTCTTGAATTGATCTCACTGTTGTGTAGGAAATGCCAGAATATCTAAATATAAATGTATAAATATTGACAATTTTCAAAGTTTTTTCATCCTACACCTGATGAAAGTGAATGGCAGTGAATTCATGAGTCCTTAGCAGGTGTAGAGGGACTTTCTCATATCTGGTGTGTAACTTGGTGAAGTTCTAACATTTCCAAAATGGATCAGGGGAATAATCTTCTTTCATGAAAGCAGATATATTAAAGATTGTCAAATCTTCAAATTTTTTTGATACCCTAATGATATTTTTAATATTAGTACTTAATTGCCACTAATAAATACATATCCAATGCTATTTTTAGTAAGCATTTATGTAAAATATAATATTATAAATATGTCAATTAGCACTTGAAATATGATGGATGTATTTGAGGCTGAAATAGAACTCCGGTTATTTTTTCTAAAGGATGATGAATATTTGTCCTTTAATTAATTTTGCTAAATAGTTTCTATTCATTTGTATTAGGCCTTTAACAGAAAAGGTTTCTGATGAGAAAAACTATGAACACTTGCTTGAAATTTACTTAAAAATAGTGTGAAAACAAAAATTACTTATGATTCAAAGATAAGTTGGCATTTCTCACTGCTTTGCATTTTTTTATCATTTGATATAAAAATTTCCTCTGCAGATGACTTCTTAGGTCAGAAACCCCTAAAAAATCTTTCCGACCTTGAGGCTGCAGAGCAGAACCTGAAGACCAGAAGGCCAGAAGTACCTTAAAGATTCAAAATTAGAAAGCCAAGGCAAAAGATGCTGAATTTATTTCATCATTCTGAGCTTATGCTCCCTGTCAGCATAGCATTTCTGTGTCCCCTAAAGCATAACCACTGACAGTGACCCTGACTGACTGCATGGCTTCTCTCCTGAACCTGGGCTCACACAGTCAGGCTTTGAACCTGACTGAATGCCTGCTCTGGAACTTGAGATAAACTGCATTCCCAGTTAGGCACTGCTGGTCGTTTAGAATGTGGGGACAGGAAAGCAGGCAGGGATGTGCTCTGTGTGAATGGAAGAGTGAGCTGGGTAGGGAAAGGCAAGAACCTTTCTTTTTGCTTTGCCTAGAATCACTGACTTTCTGGAGTAGGTTCAGGGGATGCACTGATATTTAACAGACAAAAAACCTTTAAAAGAGATTCTGTCTTTAAAGAGATTTTTATTATATCCCTGAAATAGTGACCTTCTGGTTTTGGTGCAGAGAGACACAGGGATTGGAGAGGGGGCCACTTGTTAAATATTATTTTGATTTAAAAAAAAAATTTACAGTTGTTTCTTTGTTTTCAAATACTGTCATGTTTTGTTTGAAGTCTTTTGGGCACATTTGGTACAGAGATATTGTATAAAAAAACGAAGTTCAGTCTAAGTGAAATGTGTCTTGGAAAAGCATGTTGACATGCATATATTTATCTTTAGATATTACTCTAATTTGAATAGACTGCCTTGATATTACATCAGTAAAAAGTAACATGGAAGAGACAGAATAATGTTACCTTGCCAATTTTAAGACAAAAAAAGTAAGCAATCTACTTCCTAAGACTAACAATTGAATATGCAGATATTAATTAGCTGAGCAAATACTTCTGTGCTTTTTTCCTAAATTGCCGTCTTAACATTTCCTTAAGGAATCATGCTGAAGTTCTGAAAACTTTGTATATAATTTATTTTGGAAAATCACTTTATGATTTATTAAAATGCTTCTGAAGTTCTCTGCATGCAGTGTCACACTGTTATAAATGGCCACAGTCTGTGTGTCTTTAAAATTAGGGGGAATGCTTTTTTCATTCACAGTCTTTTGTATTTTCTCACTTAGATCTCCACTTTATAAATATGCTTGTATAGGCATTATATGCACATCTGTGTATGTATATGCATATGTATATGTATATGTATATGTATATGTATATGCATGTATGGGTATATACCCTGCTCATACACACATGTATCAAACATAACAAGAATGCATAATGAAAAATCCAGACCAGAATGTCAAATATGGAGAAAAATATGCCAAATAATGAAAGAAATCATGCAGCAGATGACAGTGGTTCAAAATACAGATTTATAGATGATGCATTTTGTGTGAATCTTCTCATCTAATATTTGTAAGTTCACAGCAAGCACATCCTGTAGTCTATGGCAGAAAGTTTTATTGATTCACAGAGGAATAGCAAATGCTACCTGAGGCAGCAGTTTTTCCAAAATGCTGTTGATATCAGAAGAAAATAAAGAAAATCTCATTGTTAGATATGATTTGTGATACAATTCCTCTTGTGTGCTGAGTATTAAGGTATTTTAAAGGAAGAGATCTTTTCTGTCCAGAGAAAATGTATAAGGAGCACTTCTTCTTGTAACAAAATCAGTCTTGAAAATTTGAGATTTCACAGCCCAATAACCTGCTATTAAAGACCAATGACAGGATTTCTTTCAGAAATGAACTTTGCATTGTGCAAGAAGTTAGCTGTGATATCAGAAAGGCAGAGTAGAAAAAAACCTCACCCAAAACGACAAAAAAATAAGGTCCACAACACGATTCTTATCAAAGTCCATGCTATTAAAGAAATGAAATTGCAACTGTACAAAGCTGAAGATACCAATTATGTGTAATGATGCAGAACTAGGTTACATCAGCTTTGAATTTCAGGCAGTTCACATTCCATTTTACCTGCATTTGCAGAAAGTTGAGACAGTGTCAACTCCCACTTAGGATTCAGTTGATCACAGTGTTACAGAAAGTCAAACTGACAGTTAAGGGGAAGTGAAAGGTTCTGGGTCAGGTCTCTGTTGGCTTTTATTTCATTCTCATTAGGAACAATAATACAACAAACTGTGTTAGATTTTGAGCTGAAGCACATGCATATGTATGGAATATAGTTAAATTGTTTGTCTGGATATATGAAAGGCAAGTAAAGAAATTTTGGAATGATTTCAGTAAGAAATGTGTGACTCACTTCAAAGTGAGTCGGTTTAGCATTAGGTAATGTGTTGTCTGGGGTAGGTGAACCAGGCATGATAATACCACCAGGTGTGCTGTCTCTGTTAATTGTATTCATTTCAAAGGGAGCAATAAACATTAGGATGCTTTAATTCAGTTCATTTCAATAGGAGCAATAAACATTAGAGGCCCTTTAGTGTCCCTTTCTGAAGGGTCCCACTTGACTAATTTTGCTCTAATTCAAAGAGGAAAGACAGGAAGCATGATTAATTTAACTCTTTGCATGGCAAAACATTCATTTTGAAGTTGTTTCCTTCAAAGAAAGTGCTAATTGCAGTAATAAAAATTAATATTCATTGCCATTCTAGATATGACACTGTAGCACCAACAAACAGCTCTGGCCAATATAGGCTGATGAGCTCACTGAAATGATACATCACACATGGGATACTTCCTGAGGAATGTATGTGATTTTCCTTTTTTCTGGGGGAGCAAAGTAGTGAACAGGGTGGTGTGGTGGTGTGATGTGGCTGGTCCTACTTGAAGGGTTTCTCTGTCATTGTGTTTTGTTGCCTTGGGCTCAGGGGAAATTTGGCTAGAAGGAAATAAATGCTGGCATGGCAATGCCTGGCAATTCCCCCTTTGTCTTGGGAAGCTCTGTGTCTCTGGCCCCAGTAATATCTGGTCAGTATGATTTCCACAAGCAATCACCCTCTTTTATGCACTGTTATTGGCATTGTTGCTGGTACTATTATTGTTCCTTTTCTCAATGCTTATTTTCTAGGAAATTGTTATCCCAATCAATGATCTCTGCCTTTTGTTCCTTTCTCATTGGAGAGGATGGAGGGAAAGGAAGAGGCTGCTTGGAGCTTAATTTCCAGCTGGTTACAAGAAATCACTATGGTGACTGAGGAGCTGGAGCATCTCTGCTATGACACTGCTCAGTCTGGAGCAGAAAAGGCTCAGGGAGGGCATGCCAATGTGCAGAAATTCCTGAAGGAAGGATGTAAAGAAGACAGAGCCAGGCTCTTTCCAGTGGTCCTCAAGTGAAAATGCAGGAAGCAGTAGCCACAAACTGGAAAGCAGAATTCCTCTGAACAAGCTAACTCTGTCACTTGAGAGTGAAGTAGTATTATTGCAGGTTGCCAAAGGACATTCTGGAGTCTCCAGCCATGGAGATATCCAGAAGATCTCTGGACATGGCCATGGGCAGCTGGCTGTAGATTGTCCTGCTTGAGCAGAGGATTGGACCAGATGACCTTCAGAGATCCCTGCCAACCCCACCCAGTCTGTGTTTTTGTAATAGCAAAAATATTGATGCATTATCAACTCTATTTTAGTCACAGATACAAAACAATGCCCCATGCCAGAGGACACAGTGGGCTGCTATCAAAAAAGATAACTTCATTTCAGCCAGATACAGTTAAATACTGAAAGCAAACTCCATCCAAAGTTACTATTTAGGTACAGAAATCTTAAATTCCAATAGCAAAGTTTATAGGAAGAGAGAGGCAGGAAGGGAAGGAGAGAAGGAAGGTGACAAAGAGACTGTCAGCACTTTAATTAGTGAAACACTACCTGTTTGAAATTGTATGATATTTATCCTCCTACGAAATAAAAAGCAACTCCCCCTAAACTGCAAGAAACAGAATAAAACCCTCCTTCTAATTTATTGTGTGAGAGAATTGTTCTATTTCTATAAGGGTACTAGATCCAGATAAATACAGCACAACTCTCATAGTCTGGTGAACTATTTTCTTCCTGTTAAATTGCTTTTTTCTAAGCTTTTGCCAGGTGGCAGATATTTATTATGGACTCATTTAGCTCTCTATGAAGATAATGACTGACTTTTGGGGACTACAGCAGCACCACGACCTAATATATTATAATTTAAGAGTGTATTATTATTATTTCTACTGTCACAAATGCCAAGTAGCTGTTGCATCTTCTGACGTAACAGATATGATATTTCATATTTAACATAATGCAGTTAAATAGGTGTTTGGGAAAGTTAATCTCCTTAAAGTTAATAGAAGTCTTCTCATCAGCTTCCCTTGGATCTGTTTTTAATCTCACTTCCTTTTATTTCTCATTTTAAGTTCATAGTGTATTAATATTACTTCAGGATAGGTCAAACACATCCTGTCTATTTATCTATCAATTAATTAAATCCATCTGTCTTATAGCAACATAAAACCTCAGCACACCACAGTATTGTATGAATATTAACATTAAATTTTTGTGGCAAGATGTCAATTAAGAACTATATTGTGCTTCTACTTTTTCCTCCTAGATCAGGTATTTTCATCCAGTTTTACAGGGAGTTACAAATGTCTATATCTGAGAAATGTGTTTTCCACATTTATGTTTGAGTCATTCTCTGTAACACTTTCAGTCATTTTTCAGTATGCAAATACATTTTGAGTATTTTCCTTCAAGTATATATGTATGCTTTCCCTCATGTTGTGACTGCTGACATTGAGCTTCTGATTTCCAGGAAAATGTATGAAATCACATTGGTACATATTAGCATATATAACATCTCTAGACAAACACTTTAACTCAAGCAGACTGTGTATCTTTAGGTGGAAGAATAAATGCCTCAGTATGCTGTGATAAACTGTTTAGTAAAATAAAAAAATAATGAGACCCTTCTTTTCAGTCCAGGCTGCTGTATTGCCATACATTTTATTGGTCTGAGAGGTAGAATTCTTGGCAGAGAAATCATCCCATGGGCAACATAAAGGGCACATGGTATAATTCAGCCTAGTGTAACTATAAATGACCAGAATAGGTCCTAAAGGTTTGCTCAGTTCAATATCTGATTTATGTTTTGTGCTGTGGTGAGGAGATTTTGGAACTGACACAGACAGAGGGTGAGCTACAAGCTGCAATTGTAACTGTCCAGGTGAGAGAGAGTACCTGGAGCAGAAGCATTTCCCAAAGATTAATTCAGCCAACACTGTTCTCTTCATGGGAAGACATTTATTTTAAAAATTCTTCAGACAGTCATATGTGCTAGACATTTATAGAGGTGCATGATATCTGCTGCATTTTGAATAAAAGTGTATTTTTTTCTGGTGACATTTACCAGTGCAATTCCTTATAAAAGCAAGGAGAAGGTCAAGCCTGTTGAAAGTGTGGTTAATGACAAGCTACATATATAGGGTAGAATGGATGGGAATTTTGTCTTTTTTTTCTACACACTAGCAGGAGCTATTGCACAGATGATCTGACTTTACTGGATTTGGTAAGAAGATTCATTCTTCTCATAGAAGAATTCTTCTCATAGATCTCATTCTTCTACTGCCCTTGGTTTCATCACATATGAAGAATTTAATGCTTCATAACAAATATAATATAGATGGCAAACAATTTCTTTCCAGAAATAAAACTAGAAATATTCTTTTACCTTTATTCTAGACAGAAAAACAGTATTTTGTAAAGCAAAAGCTGGTTATGAAAACCATCAAAAGAAAAAGTCCCTTAAAGCAAATGCTTTACTCTGGAAAATATGCATCCACTTAAATAATGTATAAATTTTTTCCTTGTAGAAACATTTAATAGTATACAAAACGACTATTGACTTCTTGTGCAGTAATCAGCTTGTCTTCTTGACTGAAAATATAAGGTATAAAAAATGTTTATCAGTGCTTAGATTAAAGAATATATGAGTTATTTTACCATATAGAAATGCAGTAAGCTTGACTAATAAAGAACTGTTTGGAAAAAAGGACAAAATTAAATTATTTTTCCTGCAAAATTCAGTTTGGTTGGACATTTTCCAATAATGTTATTTTGTTGAAATGATTGTGCACTGTCAATTATTTTCTATTTTTACATGATGTCTATTAATGTATATTATTAACTTTAGCTACCCATTTTATTTGCATATTTTCTAATACCTGAACATGTAAGTTGTTAGAAGAATTGTAAGACTTATCTGAGAGAGACTGAAATCATAAATCTTTGAAGATTTCTGATTTGTCAATCAAGTTTACTGCAAGTAGACATGATAGACTGATTTTGTTTAGATTTTAAAGTTTGGTTGTTTGTATTTCAGTTTCCCAGACTCCTGGTTTTTTTTGTGACGATGGATTTTATTAATTAAAATGCAACAAACCTATTTCTGTTTCTCAAATAAATCAAGATTTCTCTAGGTTCCTACAAAGTTGTGAACAGTTCTTACACATCCTGTCATCCTGAGCTTTGAGATGTGTTATAAAAAATTTGCTCAAATGTTTGTTTTGAACAACCCTTCACTATAGAAAGTTGTAAAACTTCTATTTGATAAGGCTCAGTATGATATAAAGTCTTTATTTCCCTTTTGATTATGGTATTTTGCCTGAGAAATTTCAGCTTTTATGTTGATATGACAGAAGGCTTAAAAATTCCTGAGATTTCTTGATACTTTTTTGGTCTGCACACTCCAGCACAACACAAAATGGTTCTTTCTACTTACTTCTACTAAATTCCTTTTTTTCTGTTGCCATTTCAGTGGAGGCTTACTAGTATATAACATTAGTGGTTAACAGACCATTTTGGTTAAACTTTTGTCTTAGAAGACTGACAAACCAGAGGGTTAATTAACATCAACAGACGTTTGTACATTTGCCACTTTTTAAAGCAATGGAGAAGAACTAAGAGAATACAATTTAAATTTCGACAATAAACATATCTAATGGAGTTTTAAAGGTATTTAAATTATGCCTAAGTAGATCTCTAAACTCATTTAACAAACAAATGACTGCTAATACTTTAGATAAAAAGACTGTTGTATTGGGTAATGTTCTTTGAAGGGCAAGTAATATGGGCCAATAGAAAATTCTCTATCATGTTAGTTAAAAATTTATGTGTTATTTTGCTTTAAGCATTTTGAGGGTGTATTGCTTATTGCATACTTTCTTAATCCACAAATTAAAGCTGCAGAAAACATTATTGTGTAGTCTTCACAGCAAGAAACTTTGCACTGCTGATTTTGTTTCAAGCAGGAAAAGGAAATATGCACAGGTCTTTTCAGGAGTCCTGTTTCATTAAATGCAACACTAAAAATATTAATAATAATAATGGTGTGGATGGACTCAAGCAGCTGGAGATTGCATTAACACTTGCTTTGGATAAATGTTTCTGGAAGGAATACAAGACTCATAGTGTTGGTTTTGAATTATTTTAGTGTTTTGTTTGTATACTTTCCAGAAGAGAAACAGAAGTAGGAGTTCAGAAAATTGATCATAGATGACTGATTCAGGTAGGAAAATGTGAAGGTTTTTATACCAGTTTTACCCATCTGGATAATACACCAGCTGCAATTAATTTTATATAACTTTATCCATATGGAAATTAGTTATTACATCTTACTTCATGTTAGCTATGTACAATATAGAAATTTTAATTAGGGCTAGGTGATATAGTTTTTCTATATTATCAATAGAAATATTACCAATACTCTTGCTTTAGTATGTAATTCATCCCAACTTAAAAAAAAGTTTATTTGATTAAAAATTTGTGCACTAAACTATTAGCAGGTAGAGATTTCTCTCCAGTGAGTATAAGTGAAAGCTTCAAAACTGCCTTAAACCTGAAGCCTAAGTTCTGGATGGAGATGAATTTTAACACAAACTATTAACCACAGCAGGGGGAGTCTCACTCAGAGACAGACTCATTTCACTAGCTCTTTGTAAGTGCTAATAAAGGCAAAAAACAAATTAGCTGGTACACTAGAGAAGAGAATACACTAATTAACACACAGTTTGGCATATACTTGACTAACAGTTTCAGTAGTATACAAACAATTTTGCTTAAATAGGAAAAAATTACCACATCATCACTATTACAACAGTTTCAGAGAAGATATTAAAGTACCCCTCACCTATACGTTCCTTTATTCAGGTTTGTTTCACTGTGTTAGCTTGCTGTTTAGAAATATTTAGAGAGTGAATCCTCAACACAGTCCTTAGGAAAGTAGTCATATTTATTTTTCCCACTGCCATGTAATCTTTATAACTGCAAACAGGGCAACTATGATTGCAAACTGCAGATTAAATATTTCAGCCATGATCTATATCTGCTAGCTCCTGCTAAGTTTATTGCAGTTACCAGGAAATTTCTTTATATACTTTTGCTGCATCTTACTCTCCTCCTCTTCACATTCCTGTAACCTTCCAGAAAGGAGCAACAATAATGACTGTTTTCTCACAGTCATATGGACAGTCACCAACACAAGCCATTGCTGTGCATGGGCTACATGATATCTACACATCTCTCTTTTATTTGAAAACCCTTAAACAAGTTATTGTTCACCTTAACTGGTTACCATACTAGAAGGCTTATCGTGAAAAGGCCAGGTTTACATATGTGTTGATATTTATTGCAAAAATACTAGGTAGAATCATAATATTCTCTTGATAATACTTTCCTTCATGTCATATGGTAAATAGAGAATGGATGAATGTATGTATATCTGTTTGTTAGAAAGTGACATCAATAATATAACACTGACAAAACATAAAAAAAGTAGAAAAGCACAAGCAGTGGAACATGCTTGTCAAAGAGTGCAAGTTCTAGCACAGTAAGGTAGAGGAATTCTGAAGAAGTATTCCAAGGTGAGAGCACTGCAGTCTACAGCTGACCCTGAGCAGTAGGTGTGAGCTGCATTGCAGCAGGGTGAAGTGTGCCATTGGCATCAGCACTTCAGTTTAAACTATAAAGCAAATATTGCCAACAAATCATGAGCAAACCAGAAGTGATTTAAAATGGCACCTGCTCCTGAGACCAGGTGGGGAGAGAAATGCAATGTCTTTTACAGTTTTGTGTCACAGAATGTATGAATTACCAATGCAGGAGCTCTGCAGGAGTCATGACCAAAGAGGAAATAAAAGACCGTGCCTGAAGTTTACACGGACACAGTATTGAAAGTGGATTCTTTTTTAAGAAGCAACAAAACTCATGCTGAAAACCCAAAGGAAGGATAATATCTGATTACATTTGAGAACTGCTAGCTGTGGTGTTTGTTGAGAGTACAGCCTACAGCAATAAGGCAATGTCACAACAAGGGTCTGCCAGAGTGCTGAATCTCTGTTTTGCTGCCTGCAGTTGGTGTGAGGAACATGCTGAAATGCAAGCAGTGAACAGAGTTACTAAAGCTGTCTTTTGCTGGAATGCATGGATCTTTAACTTATGCATAATTTTTAGTGTGTCAACACACATAAAAATATGGAGCACAGCAGTATAGTTCAGCCATGTGAATGCTTGTGGAACTGGAAAGATGCATGCTCTCTCTATCTATTGCCTCCTTTGCAGTAGGGAATGTTACTCTGCTGCTTTTGTTGTCAGCCCTACTACCTCACATACCCTTGCTGCAGTGAGTTGCTTGTGTTCTCCAGTTTCAGACCTGGTAGGTAAAATCTTGCTCTGTTCAGAACAACAGGAGTTTAGCTATTGATTTCCATGACTTTCTCTAAATTGCTTGTCCAAGGACTTCTGTATGGTGGGCGTAGCTCCATGTGCTGACTGCTCACTCACCTTTTTTTCCAGCAAGGGAAAGTCAGGAATATTGCCAGCCCCTCTTATATCAGCCTTATGTTTTTTTGAATTAAATTTTACATATGGAGCTATTGCAATCCTTTTCCAGGGCTCTGATTTTCTGCTTGGTCAAGATGTGATTGATGAGGTTAAGCTTTTGCCATGGGATTAAATCCTCTGAGTGCAACCTGCAGACACTTGCAATGCACAGACATGCTTGCATTGTCTGATTCTGTGATTTTCTCATCTCTACTATTTTATACGGTCTGCTATAAGAAGAAAGCCCTGAGACCTTACTCCGAGGAAAAGGATGTAAAAAACCACTTTAGGAATTCTTCCATTTACTGGCATGACAACTGCACCTCTGAGATGCTGCATTGCCACCACTTATTTTAAACCTGGGTCAATGAGCACCTTCTTTGGCCAGACACCAGAAAATGCACTGTATACTCCTTTGGCAGAAATTCATGCTGTACCTAAAAGCAAGACTAGACCAGAATAAAAAGACTGATGGATAAGCTGGAGGGGATTTCCAGACTTACAAGACTGAAGGGGAAATGAGAAAATTCAAAACAGCAATTGTGAAATGATGTAAAGACAGTGATGTAAACATATTTTTTCACATCTTTTACAAGGTGCAGGACTGAAAAAATACAGGACTATATTTTAGTTTTAATGCTAAAATAGAGGTAGTCCAGTATAGAATTTTAAATTTCATGGTTAAGCGGCCTAGAAAAATAAGATTTTGCATCAGGAAAAGGAAAGATCACAGATTGTTAGAAGACTGAGAAAGCATGAATGCCTAGATTCATCTGGAAAAGTTTGAAAATGCTGTCCCTAAAATGTAGAGTTATACGCTCAGTGTATTTAAAAAACAAAACAAAAACAAAAACAAACACAAAAACAAAAACAAACAAAAAACACCCCACAAAGATAGATAAGCAGTATTTTCTTCAAACAAGACTTCGTGATTTAAAATTTTCTTTTTAGTGTGAATTGATCATTTTAGCACATTATATTCCATGATGATTATTATTTATTTCTATTATTTCCACTCAGAAAAGCTATGTGTATTGGAACAGACTTCTCCTGCTGTGCTTGGCTTCTTTGAATTGCTGGACAGGTCTGGAAACAAACTGGAAGCAGGCTGCTGTTGCCCACTCAAGATTTCCCCTGGGATGCAAAGAAAGGAAAATCTTGGAAAAGACAAAATAGTAGCTCCAGCATTTCCATGCATGTCAGCTTAGTGATTATTTTGGGAGTAGAAAAAGGCTTTTCTGCTCCTGCTTGTTCCCTCTTCCTCACAATGAGGATCTCCACATATTAAGAGCTTGGTAGTCTCCCCTTAAGGAGTCTGCTGAGACACCAACAGATTTCCTCACTCAGGAATTATCCCAGGAGGACCAGATGACAAGTAACTTGCCAAAGCCCAGGACTGAAAATATAAAGTAAGACATGCAAAAAGCAATGAGGAAAATAATATTTTAATGGTTTCAGCCCTGACTGAATTAAGCCTCTAAACCTACATCATTTAACTTTCATAAAGATAAAATATTTGTGAACTTGAGTATGAGAATACTCAAGTGGAGTATTTAGAATGAGGAGACGTATCAAGTTCATCTGCACCAAATGATATCTAAGAAAGAAACAAAATAGAAATCAAAATGGATCTGTGCCACACTTATGGCAGGCAGTATAAATGTTCTTTCAAAAATGTCTTTGCAGATTTTAAAACAATGATATCAAACTATGGAAAGAAAGGGCATTAAATATGGATGAACAACAAAAAATGAAACCTGAATCCACTCCCTAGATATCTCATCTACTTACTAGCACATCTGTTTTCCTTTAGGTAAGACAAAAAGATTCCTACAACATCCCTTTTTAGCTCTTTAATAATGGAATTAATCCTTTTAAAGAAGATATTAATTTGAATGTATTTGTTATGTTGACCTAACAACCAGTCTTCAAAAAGTTGAACAAGCATGCTTTCCTTGAAAAAATATACAGCACAGCCTCTTCAGGGAAAAAACCCTAAAATCAAGATACCTTCAATATAGTAGAGCATAGCTTAATACTCTACTTGCATTCAATGACCAAATATCCAATAAGCACTCATAATGTGAGATCTGATTAGGATCCAAGAATATGGTTGATTCCAGTCTTCAGTTTAAATATTTAGTAAAGTTGTGTGATTATTTTCTTAGTATTGTCTCTATAAGTCAGTACAAGTTATTTAATAGTGCCTTAATAATTAAAATTTTTAAGAATTGGTGGGGTTTTTTGCTTTTCAAATAGTTAATTCATGTGAAAAAGTCTATTGTAAAGACTATTTCTAAGAAGAAAATAATATGGCAAAAATAAAACATGTTCACCTATTATGGACAATGAAACAAATTTTCAAATTGCCATTGTGTGCAAAAATTTTCTACACAACTGTGACAAGAATTTAAATATTGAGAAAAAGCTGAAGAGCTGTCTGTATCTTTTCTTTCTTTGCATTTCTAACAGTTTTTACAGAAGCATTTGTCTATTTGGACCAAGATAGATTATGTGAAGGGGAATTTTGCAGTTTTCAAATCTAATTTTTAAGAAAACATTTCTTGGGAGTGGTAAACCATCTTCTTTTAAAGGAAATATAAAAGCTCTTTTTTTTTATTTGAACTTCCAGTGCTCTGGTTTTCTTTCACAAACTAATTGAGCTTTCAGAGCTCCAGAAAGATAGAGTTTCCCTTCAGAGTGTACTTTTTTAAGTCACTACCTAAGAAACCATACAATAAAAGCTTATTCATAAAATGTTACACCAAGGGATGATATCCCATTCTGATTTTAATTTCTAATTTAGTTAGCACCTAAAAGGGATAAAAAAGTGTCCAATACTTCCCTCATTCTGGATCATTATTTTTAAAATTCCTTGAACCAGAAATTCTCTGTCAAAATTTTTACTTTGGATCAAATGAACTCTTAAGAAAAAAAGAATATATATATTCTTTTTGGTGTTGTTTATCAAACAGATGGAAAATGTGATTCTTCAGTGGCATGCCACCTCAGTTACTGGGCCACACAAGGCTTTTGAAGGCTTGAGCTGTCTGCTTGCCAGTGCTCTGTAAAGTTTAATATAATGTCTCCTTTCATAATCAGATCAGTCAAATATATGTGCCAGTCTGGTAAGAAGTGAATAAAGCTGATGCAAAGCCTATTTCAAGTGGGTATATCCAATAGTAAATGTCACATTTTACTGGTTGACAAACATTATCACTTCATTTCACAGTACAGTAAACAACTCATAAGTCACTGGCTAATTTGATTGACAGTAGCCTTGGGCATTCCTTAGAAATCATTTAGTATACTGCACTGACTCAGACTTTCAGGGTAATTGACCTCAAAAATATGAAAAAAAAAAAGCCCTGTAGTCTGCTTGAAATGGAGGGAAAGGGGGAAATCAAAAATGTGAGAACAATAAATTATAGAAATTTCTCATTTGAGTAAGTAACAGATTTAATAGCTTTCTTTAAGAACTGACTGCACTCAATTGAACATCTGCTTTCCAGCTGTGTATATTGATATATTACCCGGGTTTTATCCTCTTCTACTTTAAATGTATCCATAAGTTTTTCAGAGCCCCACTACCTGACTTTCTGACAATGCCTTGATTGTGAAAGATATAAAAATGTCAAAAATTCTGTAGGCCATTTTATGCCCAGGATATTATTTTTCAATTGAATCCAAAGACAGATGTCTATGAACAATTAAACCATTCTCCAATCACACCTTGTTCCAGCTGGGATCATAGAATTAAAAGGAAATAAGTCATCATGATTCTCTTATTGCCAGAGTACCTAGTGTTTCCTGTGCTGCTGATAGATTCTTATTAAACAATTCTGTCGATGGAAAATGAATATTGTCCGCTGCTTGAACTTCTAAAGTTAGTTCTTTGATATTAAATTTGATTTTCTTCTCTTATAATAATTCATACACTTAGTGACTGGCTTCAGAAATTCCCATTAGATGGAGATTATGTTATCTAAAGCTTACTAAATCCCACATCAGGTCTCAGGGAGTTTAGCTGTAAAGCAGAACACTGAAAAGACCTGCAGTGGAAAGAGGAATTTGCTAATCAAAAAAATGCAATCTGATGACTCTTCTATTAAAGGAGATGTGGAAAATGCTTGCTTCTTTCCCCCTACCTTAATATGAAGTAACCTTTTTCAACTCCCTTTGCCACTGTTTCTTGCTTGGCAGCCACAAAGCTCAGACTTAGTAAGTCTGCAGCAAGGGGCCAAACAATATGTGCCTATGAACCAAAATATCATCAGTATGTTTATGTTTTAGTGCTTTAGAACAGCTATTCTCCCATTCATGTGGGGAACATTTAATTTCTAGACTATGCCCAGAAAGCTTGCTAATAAAATACTTCTGCACTTTGTAGATAGACAGTTTGTGATAGGTTATATATTTTGAAAGAAATATCCACTCTCACCATTTCCCCTGGATGCAATAGAATGCACACAAGTAGCCTTTGTTTCAAAAAGCTGTTATAAAATTGAAGGAAAAAAGTACTGATTGATATGTTTAATTTTATTAAATGGTACCAAAGAAACATGATTGCATCTTTCAGAAACACTAACAATTAAAGGGCGCGTTAATGTAAGTTAAATCTCTCAGGTTTGATAAATTTTTTGCAAAAGATTGACATATATTAAACTTCTGACTGAGGAAATTACAATTAAGGGAGAAGTTATTTCCTTTAAAATGTTAAGATTCTCAATACATCAGAGAAGACAATAGAAAGATAAATCCAAAAGACAAAAAAAGCTGATGAAATACATTTGCATCGTACCATTGCAAAAATGTGCTAGGTGCACTGGTTTATATTACACACTTCTTGTATATATGTATGCACACTTAACTTGAAAAAAAAAAAAAAAAGGTCAGCTTCTGCTCACAGGCCCCAGCCAAATAAATCCTTTAAGCATGTGCTTAAGTTCAGCAGAGGAATAATAATGTCGACATGAAGAAAACTCCACATATGTTTAGGTGATTTAAATGTTCACAGGTTCAGGGTAGTTTGATTTAGGATCTATTCTGTTGTAGCAGCTAGTACTAACATGACTTTCACTTTCCTTCCATAGGCCCATTGTTTATAACAGAAAAGAAACTTGTAGGGCCAGGGAACTCTTTGCATTGATATAAATTTATACATCAGCAGTTATCCCTTGTGTCCATCCCATTCCACCCTGTGTCTCCCTGTCT
Organism: Oenanthe melanoleuca; assembly: GCF_029582105.1. Classification (NCBI taxonomy): domain Eukaryota; kingdom Metazoa; phylum Chordata; class Aves; order Passeriformes; family Muscicapidae; genus Oenanthe; species Oenanthe melanoleuca. The sequence goes on from NC_079336.1 coordinate 35,595,327, forward strand.
CACTGCCACCCTTCCCTGGACTTCTCACTGTATTTTATCCAACAATGCTGGGATACACAGGCTCAGATACGTTTAAAAATCAAGAATAATATAAACATGTTATTTGACCAAATGTATGAGACAAAATTTGTTCAACATCTGTCTTGAAGAAAGAAGCACTGAAGTAGCACTTCAAGGGAAAATGCATTCAGAGGAATTAAGGAAATTTTTCTATTTTTTTTTTTTTAATCTGAAGCAGTCATATTCCAGTTTCTGGTAGGAAAAATCCTAACTTTCTTTGTAACTACATAGGTTGTAATTTTTTTTCACTGTTGAATTGAGGATAAAGCTTAAAATGAAACACAAAATGGACAAAAACCTTTTTAATTCTCCCTGTTCACTTCATCTCCACCTGGATCCAACTGGTAGTTTAGTATTCACAATGCTGCTTGTTAAAAGCCAGTCAAACTCAAATGAGAGGTCATAATAATGATATAGAATATTTCTATCCAGAGATTCCTATATTTATCATGGAGTGTGTGTGGGGTTGTGGGGAACTGAAATATAGAAAATTAAAGCAAAACATCAATATTCACACAACATATAAATGGCAGAAAAAAGAATTTCAGAATTCCTGAGATTTTAAAACACATACTAAACCTCAGACACTGCTTCAGCTCAAGCAGTTCAGCTGAATTTAAGGCTTCAGAGATTATACCTGGATATTCAATTTATTTGAAAGTTGTTCTCTCCAGATATGAAACACTTGAAAAGTCTGCTAAATGTGGAATAAATCTTGCTGAGTGATGAAGGAAAGAATATTTTCTTAAGAAACTGCTTATTCTTTGCTGCAGATGTGTTATGTGTGGTGAAAAGATACATGATATTTGTTTCTTTCTCTTCAATCCTCTGAATTACCTTTAAGACCTTTTATTTCCCCCTCCTCATTTATCTTGAAAAATAATTTCAGAGATATGGTTCAAGATCAAGTCCTCTATAACACTATCAAGTGCTAGTAATTTGTGCCCAGTAATGGGTCTTCTCATTCCAAGGATATAAGAATTATATTATTTGCATTTTACAAAGTATACTATGAGACACAGGGTGGAACATGCACACTTCACACTTAAGTGGCCTTAAACTTCCTCTGCAGAGCTTTTTTATTTAAGAGAAATTTCCCCATAAGTTTACTGGGAGCTTAGATATACTCACTCTCTTAAGTCATCCCACATATCATAGTGTTGTCATGGTGGACTTAGAAATATTAACTAAAATGCCAGTACAAAGCAGAAACTTTATTTATGTAAAATGTTCTACTTTTTAACAATGTATTTATTGAACTATTAGCATTTAAAGTAATTTATCCTCTCTCAGCTTTAAAAGGCTCATAATTTTCAAAATTAGCATCACTGAATTATCGTGTTTGTCAGATTGGACAAGATCTGCCAAGAAATCATAGTTGATATTGATTTGGATTGCTGATAAAATCGTGTTAAATGAAATAACATAGATTTACATTCATCAGACTGAAAGGAGAGAGTCTGGTAACTTTTTTCTAGTTTAACACCTGAAATCAGAATGGTGACATCCTAATTGGCATTCAAAGGAATACTGAGGCAGAAAAGTGGTGCTGCAGGAGAGAATGCTAACAGTGTGAAAGATTTACACTTACATCTGGGAAAGTCACGGCACATTGGATGAGCTCCAGCAGGTAAGAAACCACCGTGTGGGAAAGGCAAATAATTGTGTGTCACAGGATCAAAGGAGTTCTTGAAATGTTAGAGGAAATTACTACATGAGTTTAGAAGAAAGGTTTTTTCCCTGGTGGAAAGCTTGCACTGGCTGTGGTAGCAGCCAGTGAAAGAGAAGACTGCATGTCCTAAAAGTGTCGGGAGGCGACTGCCAGAGAGATTTGGGAAGCAGGTTGCAGCACAGGGATCACACTGTGCTTTGGCATGTGAAGGAGACTTAACAACACGAGGTTTCAAACTGAAGAAAACTCCCACAGGAGCTGAGGGCTAGAGAAAGATTCATTTATTTTCTGTAGTTGTAGGATACAGCTTTTTTTTTTAGCAGATTTTTGTAAGGGGTATAGGAGGATGCCGTTTACTGTTTTGCTGAACTTTTGCAAAAAACTTTGATTTGGTTAAGATACCTCTGTTTCAGCATCCATTGTTTCTATATCCTGCAGAGATTAAAAATAAATAAATAAATAAATAAAGGTTTCAAATCAAACTAATTCTTTTATACCCTGAGATAGTCCTGATGTTGATGAAACTGCCTTCAACACACAATCAAGTATTAAATTTAAGGTCTGTAGCAAAAGCCAAATGAAAAAAAATTTCTGACTACAAAAGTAGGAGCTTGCCAGGATATTTATCAAGGTAGCAAAAGTCAGGCGGGTAGGAACTTAAATAAAAATCAAATACCAACTTCAAGATTTGGAGTTTTGAAATTCCTTGAGATTAGTCTGTCTTGGCTTCCCTTGAAATTAATGATGGCAACAGAATTGATTTAGATGAGAATGTAGTGAGCTTAGCCAAGAGCAAATCTTCAAATCCTGCTCTATGAACACCTAATCCTAAGAGATTAAGTTACAAAAAGCATTTGTAGTATTCTTTTTTTCAGCTTTCTTCCCACGGAGTTATAGTCAAACAAAACAAACAACCATTTTGCTAGGATGAACTTGTGGAAGAAAAAAGAGTCTCATTTTCTGTGGTGCAAATGTGCCACATATTTTAAAACTGATTTTATGTGATATCACACAACTAATAGAGAGTCTGTGTAAGGTAATATGCACATGCTCACTGCAACACAAGATGCTAATTATGTACTTTAAAGAACTCCTGTTATTTTTTGAGAAATTGCAGCTAATTAAAATGTCCTGTCTGTGAACTCATTTATGTGGTTCAAAATATGAAGATTAATAACTACACAGCTAATACACCTCTAAAGAATTTATTTAATGATCACAAATATCAATTACTTAGTGAGCATATGTAATTTTAAATACTTTTGAAAACTTATGTTAACCCATGCCTCCACTTATTGCAGTGTGTTGGATATTCAGATGAGAAACCTGGAAGAGACCTCAGAGTTGTTTGAGAGTGGACTAACCTGTGAGGACATGTGCCAGGTTCTGACCCTTGCCCTTAGGGCCAAAGGATGGTAACCAATTTATTTTATCTGTTCATGTAGATTATATTTCCTTCCAGGGCTTTACAGACCTTAATGAACTTCCAGAAGATATTTTTGCACAAAGCAAATCTATGACTCCTCTCCTAGCATTGATTCTAGTTTAAGAGTGAGAAGACTGAACAATCCAGCTGCTCCTGCTTTTTGTCCTGCAGCTACACACTATTACATTGATCTCATATGGTATTTGTTGTCATTAATTAAACTTTTTTTTTTTTTTTTTTTTTTTAAATAGGAATTCCTGATTATGAGGACAGAACAGTATAAGTGGTGAAAAAAAAGATTCTCAAGTCACACTTTTCCCCTTTATTTCAAATATGGTTTCTGAATTCCAAAGCAGCTTTATCTTTTGATGATGTGCATCATGTTTAGATTTACTGCTTCATCTGTCATGTGATATTAGTCTTTTAAACCTTTTTTAAACATTTTTTCAATTTCAAATTCTGACTTCAATTTTCTGTCTCTTTTTGTAATGTGCAGGTTCATGGCTGAAAAGAAGAGACTTTGGTTGAAGGAAAGTTCATGGAATGAGGTTGATACTGAAATCTTACAGAATAACACTAACACAAAATGAGAGAATTTAATGTACTAGATGATAACAAAATAAATCTGTCTTCTTCCTCTCCTTCAGGAATCAGTGTTTATTAGCTAATACCTGTTCATCAAACTTTTTAGTTAAACAAAATAGGTACATTCTAGTAATATCACACTGGAAAAGGATGTTGTGACTACTTACAAATGTCTGACAAATTGTGAGGCATGTTCATTAACTCTAGAGGTTTCTGCAGTTCAAACAACATACTTCTACTGAAAATGAGAAGTGAATCTTTTGTCTGTATCACTTTATTGTTTATCTGGCTTTCATTATATGTTATATATTCATATTATATTTCATTACAGCCTGATAAAAATTAACAGAAACAGGTTTTTTTTTAAAAGTTACATTTCCTTAGCAATCAATACAGAAAATGAGACTGAGAGAAGGAACTTTCATATTAATAAATTCACTCTCCATTGTTCATGTAACTAAGGAAATAGGAGAAAAGGGATTCAAAATGGGAAGCTAAAGAAATTAAATGCTTAGCAACATTGAAAGTAGAGGTGTGTATTTTGTTATATATGAAAAGAAAAAGTATAAAAGAAGCAGTAGAAATGATGAGGAAAGTATAGCCTGGTCTTAAGTCTGGGTTTCCTGTTAGAAATTTGTAGTGCTTGCAGTATTGTCAGGGAAAAATAGCTGTTCTATACAATTACTCCTGAGAAGTTAATAAAGAATTGGAGGGGAAAAGCATTTCAATCTCCCTCATTTCCATTTCCTCCAGTTTTAAAATTAGATGTTTCAACTCTTGTGTCCTGTGATTTTTCAAAGTAAGTGCAATTCAATATATCAGAAATCACAGTAGAAAACACATTCTCTCTAAGTTTTCAGCTATTTACAGAGTCAACAGAATTTGATAATGCATAGATATATTCTTCATCATTTTAATAGCTTAAATGTCAAAATGCCTCATCTGCTTAGCTTGTAAAGTCTCCTTTTCCTTGGCAAACCTTTTCAACAGAACTACAGTATAAATAAATAAATGAACATGAATACAGAAGGGTTAACTTGGGGCAAGTTTGTGCATTTTGTTTTGAGAGTCACAGTGCAAAATTAAAAATATTTTTCATTTCTATCCCAATTAGAGCATAATCCTAGAAAAATAGGATGAGATTTCTCACACTAGTTTCCCTCCCCCCTCCCACCCCAATTTACAGAGTCCTTTATGTATACACCAACCACAAAAGCCTTTCTTTATGTTAATGTTTTCACGTCTCTGTTCACATATTCAAGATTTTAAAACAAGCTACCTGTAAACAGGAGCAATTTTTGATGATAAAATGGTTACATAACACTATCAACTGTTTAGGCTCTAAATGTGATTATTGAATTCCCTACATAATATATTTTAGAGTCAATGAGACATTCCATTTTAAATCTTTTTATGCTTTAAAAATAGAGAAGAACCATCTACACTTTTCCCCTTTACCCTAGTTCTCAGCTAAAGGCACAGAGTAAATTAAGTATGGCTTCTTGATCTTTTTCTCTACAAAGTGCCAAAAAAGCATTAAAACTTTTTGAACTCTTGTAAGTGCTTCTAGAACCTTTAGCCTATTCACTACAAATATGGTAAAAAAATGGTTCAACAGTATTAGCTGTGACCTGCTAACTTTGAGGTCAACATTACTTCACTTGCAAACAACACACCAAAATAAAATGTGGTTAAGAAGTTATGTTCCTTTACAAAGAATTGTCATCTGCCCCTTTTGTGCAATGTTTGTGTAATGTTATATCCGTGCTTTATATATCTGAAAAACTGCTGTGACAACACATGAAATGTATCTGATATTTTTAGATATCTTTTGTTCTGTGTAAACACCTTTCTGCCTCTTCTGGCATAGTAATTTTCATACTTGACTCAATAGCACCTCCTGCTTTGGGATATAAGATGCTATAGCTCCTGTAAGCCTCATCCCTCCCATTAAGGACTTAAACATCTTCCAGCCATTGTTTTGCTAAATGTTCTCTGCCTCTGGAAGCTTGATGACATAATTCAGATCTGCTTTCAGGATCCTCACCTTAGGCCAATTACATTCTAATTGCATGACTTTATGGTTTCTTGGGAAAGGAGAAGTAAAGCACTTCATATTACATTTTTTAATAGTTTGAAGGGGAGGTGACATGCAGAAGATATGAGCATTACACGCTAAAATTGTGTGGACGTTTTCTTTAAATAAATGTGACAGCGCAAAATCAAAGTGTACTATGCATAATGAATACCCAGTGAAACATTATTAAGGTTTTTAAAAGTGTTTTATTTACTTAAATATTTTATTACATTTTTTCAAGATGTAGGTTTAGGAAACTGTTACTGAAATGAAAAATATTTTTTGTGATTTTTTGTGATTATTTTTTATTTCATTTTCACTTTAATTTATAGTGCTTGTATAAAAGATAATGTATTAAAGTTACCTTGTGATCAGCAAGGAAATATTGAGAAGACATTTCATAAAAGTAGGTAGGAGGCAGAGACAAATCCTAATCCTGGAAGAGAAAACAAACAGGTTTAAACCAAAATAAAGTGACAACTGCTCACAATAAAGGTTATAAGTGTAATAAATCTTCAGAGCAGTTTTCTTAAAAGTGTGGTAGAGTGTTCATCCTCTCAAGTATTTATATTATTTCTGAGGGTTCTTCTGGTTGCCTTCAGTTTACAGTTGGAACAAACATCATAGAGCTGTGCTGACTTTGCAAACAGGGATAGAAATAAGTTTCATGCCCTCAAACATTTTCTCTGAGTATTAACAATCCCTACCCATTACATTACACAAATATAATAAGACAGAGAAACTACAGTAGGCACAGGAAAACAATCAAGCATTTTTATGCAACATGTTATGATATAATTTTTACTCTTTATATGTATTAGAACATAAAATAAGACCCTTTGTTTATCTATTGTTTATTTTTCTGGTTGATAAGTGAAAATAGTTGATAAAATGTAAGATGAATTATTCTGTGCCTGAAAATTTCAATGTAAGAAATGTTGAGTAAAAAACAAGAATGTGCTGATATATCAAGGTCCCTACCAATATTACAGATGCTGAGTGGATAATCAGAATAGAGTAATAGAGTAAGCATCATTAAAAATTCAATATTGAATACTCCATGGATCAGCAGGGTTTGCTATTGTCCAGTGCCTCAAAATGGATGTGCTATACTGACATTTTAAAGCAACATTTATCGAGGTTTTAATAGAACTCACTGTACCTGAACATTTTCAAATTCACTTTTTGCATAGCTTCAAATGAATAGTTAGTCTTTCAGTTTTTTAGCACCATTCCTTCATGCCTTCCTGAAATCTGTAATCTAAAAAAGATTGATCTTATTTTTAACTGACATTTAAAAGAGGCAAAGCTTCTTCTACAAATTGCTTGTCACTTAAAATAGACTGTTGATACTCTGTCATCAAGAGATAATGCAGGATATAATTAGTCCTTTTCAAAATTTTATGCCATTAAATACAAAAATTATACACATTAGCCATGCCTCTTAAAAAAATATGATACATCAATGCATGAAAATCACTGTGTCTTTATAAATATTTTCTTAGGAAGCAGAACATCCTATTAATACAGAACCAACCAGAAAGTACTGATCAACTTTCACAGGGTCAGTTTTTCATTCATTCCAATATTCAGGTGAAATCTAAGAGAATGAAATACCAAAAATAGTAAGAATGTTTAAAAACCCAAAATCTGACTTTTTTTAATAAAAGTGTTCTAAAGTATTTGAACTTAGATACAAATTAATTTATTGCAAAATTGTGTGAGAATTAGTGAAAAACAGTAAGCGTATTCCCCCTCCCCTCCCCTCCCCAAAAAAAGTTAATCAAGACAGTTTTTATTGGTGTGGTTTTACAAATGTATTTCAGTTTGAATTCAGACTTCTAATATATGATAAAAGCTTGTGCAGACATAATAAAGTTAAAAATGGAAAAATGATTTTGTAAGATATTTCATTATTTTTACATGTGGAAGATCATAATATAATTGAGCAAGATATCCACCATAAATTTAATTGTGGGGGAAAAACATCCATAACACATTCGTATTTAGTCATGACATGTTTCTTGTCCTCTGCTTTTGTGGAAATAAAGAGTTTAATTCATACACTTGACTGAATCATAATTTCATAAGCTTATTGTGCAAAATTATATATTGAAATATAAGTGAAAACATAAGTCTTTATACTATTTTATATCTCATTTCTTCCACCTGTATATTCATTTTGTATTTAAAAATACATGTATAACTGTATATGAATGCATATATATGTACATGTATCCAATGCTCTCTGAAGTACAAGCACTGCTATCTGTCTAAGACCACCTTCTGCAGCTGACACCTTCTCATAAAAGAGAAATGTGCTGTAAAGTGAGCTGGTCCTAAAATGACAGCTAAAAGGAACGACAAATAAGGCCTTCAGCTTGCACATTTTAAGATTCTGACAGCATGACCTCTACTGCTGTCACTTCATAACTTTCATACAATAGTTGTCACAAAAATAGCAGAAAGGCATTGCCATGATAATCTCTAGGTCTTGGTCCTGTAATCAGATCTATTCCCTTGCAAAGTCCCAGAGATGGCTTTTTAGGGGTGGAAACTTTTCATTTATTTTGAGCAATCTAAAAGTCAATCAACTAGACCAAGTTATGGGTTCTGCATACTGCCAGTGTAGGGGAAAAGAATCTGCTAAAATTTAAATCACTTTGCCACTTTTAGAACATGGTGAATCCCATGTTAAAGACTAGTTTAGATATGTAGAACTGATGATAGTTGTGAATATCCCACTTTTCAAAGTTATATAGCATAAATCCTGCCATAAAAGAGTGCCTGAGGTATATGACAGATTGAACATTGATGATTGAATTTGTAACTAAATTCAATTCTCCTTTGTTCATCTGAATGGACTACTATTTCAGGTGTAAGATGTGAACTTTGAATCAGCAGTAAAAAGTATATTTTTCACAAGTTCTGCTATTGCAGAAAAAAGAAAGGAAATAGCTGAAAATTTTTAAAATATAGAATTTTTTGAGCTAAAGCATTTTGAACTGAATATTTTGTATTTTGATTAGCCACTTGTTTTAATTTCATAAATTAATAGTCATAGAGCAGAAAACACATTAATAAAATTTAAAAATCTGCAAAAATTTGAAAGTAATACCTTTGCAACTAAAGATGCTTGTAAAATTACTTTAAAAAAAAAATCCCCGTATCCTTGGAATTACCAGTATTGTAATCTGAATACAGAAATCCTGAACTTTTAGATTTTAATCATGCTTCTGATTTGCACATATAAAGTACACTGCATCCTCACTATTTCCTGTACTTACACACATATTTCTGGAGTGAGTTTTCTTTATTCTCCAGAATAAGATAGATCAACATTCTCTTATTTTCACTGTGTTGGTTGCAGGAGTCATCCCAGGATGTGTCCCACGAGGAATCCTGAGGAAGGCTGGAAGCTTGTGATGCATTAGTGAAATTGTCTCATGTCCCAGTTTCAAAGTAAGTAGGTTCTAGCTGAAACCAAAGTTTTTATCTTCAGTTCTGCAAATGCGCAGGATGGTGAAAAGAAAAAGGAAAAAAAAAGGAAAGAAAAAAGGGGAAAAAAAGCTCTGCTTCAGACATGAAGAATCATGTAGAGGTCATATTGTGCAAGACCATTTATAAGAAATCCAGCCAATCTATGTTATGGACTTACCTTGAAGGTTGCACAGTGAGTGGTGTTGTGAAATGGAACCTGAGAAATCTGTAATTATACTATTTAATTATTCATAATGGCAGCTGTCAGGATTGTACATTCAATATGTTAAATTATGCTTTCTGTAGGGGTAACTTCACTCCATCTTTTGCAGTGAGATACTTCTTGTATGTGCCAGCATATGATTCAGAAGCCTTCACACAAGAAAGTCCCTGAGGACTTTCCACATTTGACCTCATGTCACTCAAGGACCTTACTCTTTTTCACTGCTTCCAGTAGCTGTGGAAGAAAGAAAACTTTGCTAGTTCCAAAAACAAAGGTGATCTAAAAAGTGAATATAGCATTTAACTTAGCTAAAGCACCTATACAGTATATCTGCTTCAGCTGCTGCCAAGATATTTGCTGATTCCTTCCAGGAAATGACAGTCTGTTTGATTTTCTTGGTATTCAAAATACAGATCCTCTGATGAACGTGATGTGGGGGTTGGTTATAAATGCCAGTCTTTTTGGAAAACTGTTCAGCATGCCAACAACATACAGATTTTGCAAACTTAATAAACCTTTACTTTTCTAAGGATATGGGACCTGTTCTGCCTGAATTCAGCAGAATTGACTTCAGTAGCATCAGCAGGACAAATTCAGGAGAGCCACTTGATGCACATTTCATATTGGGCCTTTTTGAAATCACCACTATTCATCTGCATTAAAAATTCCATTGACAGGACTCAATGCCTGGTTTTCAAGTGATGTTTTCAACCTCTCAACAAGCACACTGTTGAAGAAATAGCTCTCCCTAGTATTGCCCTGCACCTTGAGCACCACTTAGGTATTCAAGTGTGATTCAGTTTGGAATGGCATACCTGCAGGTCACAGAACCGACTGAAGGAGCTAAACCAGACATAAATCAGAATGAAAAACGTGGCTCCACAGAAGGCTCAACTGGATAAAACAAACCATGTATCCACTTGTGCACAGCATGTCTCTCCCAGATGAGCAGAGTGGAGAAAACAGGATTCATAGACAGAACAAGTGTCGGCCATTGGTGTAATAATAAATCATCAGTGTAGAGAATTTGTCAATAACATGCTGTCCTGAACATCCATATGTCCGCTGCATTAGGCTCATGTTGCTGCAACTAAATGAGATCTTAACCAACACTGAATTAAAAAAAAACAGTTTTGCTTAAAGTGGCAGCAGATCAGTTTGTGAAAAACAGACATTTTATCTCCAGTTCTTTTCCAGAGCAGATTGGGAAATGCAGAATCATTTATGAGAACAAGGAGCACTATTTTATACTATTTTATGCTTAACAAAAATCTAGACAGGCATTGGTAAAATTCTTCTAGCAAATTCAGACCACCTACAGTGCTCCCAAATACACGACCAACTTTAGCAATGCCCCCAGTGCAGCTCACTCAGGTGAGTGGTGGGATTTAGCAGTCAATGCAATTATTTAGAGATTCTGGTTTCAACTCTACCTCCACATTGTGGAGCAAGTCACATTTATTTCCCCATTGATACTGAATGTGTTTTTCCATTTAGTTTCTGTTCATGCAGGGTGAACATGTGTTTCTACAGTATCTACATTACAATTGGTGGCACCTCAGCACAAATAAGAACTATCAAAGTACTTCCAAGAAATATGACAGGAAAGAAATTTCTGAGGAAGTAAAGCAGGTTGTATGTTCTAGATTAAACTTGTATTAAATATGTAAAAGAAAGTTGAAATTTATTCATAAGTAAGTATGTCTACCCCTTTTACTGCTTAAGACAATCTATAAAGGCCACTCATTCCTCTAAAGGCCTCTAATTCCTTCCTTATTGTTATAAATGTTCCTAATGGATTTAGTGACTGGTATTTTTTGTTATGATTCAATACAGGAATAGCTAAATCAGAAACAGACAACATCATTCAAATTATCTCTTACAAATCCAAAAGATATAAAATTTGATGTATTTGTTATAACACTCTATTAGTTTTGAGAGAATATGAATTTCATATCTAAGGAACTTCTGGGTGAGAAAGAAGGAGTTTTCTGATGATTTTTTTCTAGTACAGATGCTTCTCCACCTTTTTTTTTTTTTTTTTTTTAGAAGTCAAGGGATAGTAGTAAGTAACTTTCAACTCAGAAGTGCTGAGTTTCCAAACTGGACAACATGTTTCTTGAAGGAAATGAATTAGTAAGAAGGGAGTAGATCATAACATACCATGAGAAGGACAAAGAGAAAAGGATAACTGATTTTCGCTGGAAGAAACCCAAAAATTCCTTTTCAAGTACTGTATGGAAACAGAGTATGAAGAGGAAAGACCACATTTTTCAACACAAGTTTAGCAGAACTGTACTCCAAAGATAAAATGGTCTGTGGGAAAGCAGGTTGAGAAGAATTTTTGACTGGCCTGCTGCTGCTAATTCTCACAAAGATGATTTTGTGTAATATAATGTGGAGGTAACCAGAGAATCCTCAGGAGTCTAAACCTCAAACTGACTTTCAGAGCTGGCCAAGACTGTTGTTGATGGGAAGTGCAGTGAATCATTGTTCATGAGTGTGATGAGCTCTTCATAAAACTAATACATTGGTGAACAGCTCCATCTGAAACATGAAACACTATATGTTGGAATACAAAGACAATATGCTGCCAAGAGTAGTTCATTTGGAAATGTTTAAGTCTGGAGGTTAGGTTTTTTCTGTAATTACATATATATATTCATTTATTTGTATGCGTGCATGTGTGTGTGTAAAGGCAGAGAAAGAAGGGAGGAAGAAGAGAGTAATGGAGAGGAAGATTCTTGTAAAAGCTAATTCAGAACATCTATTTAGAGGGTTCCCTAAATCAAGCAAGTATTCCACAGAATATCAGCCAACTGATAGAAAATCACTAGACCAGAACAGTCCATTTTTTTTTATTGTTCATGGGTAATTTACCACCTAGGCTTGTGTGGTTCTTCCTTTTATTATCTACTATTCCTGATTTCCACACTGTTTGTTATTTTCATGCAATCGCATACAATTGAATTTGGAACATAAAACACTAGAGAGAGGAAAATAAATTACAATCAAGGAAAGAAAATGCAAATAAGTATGTGAAATGTCAAAAACTATGAAACTTCTTCTTCATTTTTTTAGACAGAACAAGAAAGTGTAAATTAAAATTAAAAGACAAAAGTAAAGCTGGTCAATGATTTTTCTTTCCTCACAAGGTAAAAATTAACCAGTGAAAATAATTGATACAAGATTATATTAAAGCAAAAAAGTTTGGGATCTAAACTAATGTAGACACTCACAAGGAAAATATACAGAATAATCAGAATTCCAAAATGCATTTGGAAGAAAATGGAATACTCACTATGAAGGGAATGAGCCATCATATCGCAAATGAAAACTCAGGAGACATTCACCATTTGAAAAATCTTTTTATAATGGAGTATAATTTTATTTTACAATTATTAAAAGGAAATTTAAAAGGATAGGAGAAGATATCTTTAACCAAAAAAAGAGCTATGAGCCTACAGGACTACAGGACTGAAAAAGAGTGTGAGCTATCTATTTTCTTTCTGTTTAAAGTTCTTGCATTTTATCCTTCTTGCAGACAGCTAGACATATTTGCTCTGGACAGGTTTTTTTGAAAAGGACATTGTGGACTAAAAACATCATACTATATTTTTCATTTTTGAGGTGCATGCAATCCATCCCCATCACTTTGAGGTAACTTTGCTTTCCACTAGAATGCTCCAGGTTTTAATCACAAGCCTACTTTTATTCTCAGTATGAGATCAAAATAAATACACCACCAGCGTGAACACTTTTCTGGGAGGACAAGAGGGAATCCTGCTTGTCATAACTAATGAGGGTGATCAAAGCCAGCCAGGTGCTCCCACTGACCTGAGCTTTGATCATTTACTATACTTTCCAATATCTGAGCCTGGGAGTGAGTTGCCCTAATGGCCTCTGGTTACATTAGTGGCATATGGCAGGAAAAGGGAGTAAAGATAAGAAGAAGCAAGAAGGAGAGGGGAATGTCTAGCTATGCAGCATGTGTAAGCCTAAAAACCTCTGGGCAATTGAGGTAAGCTCATATTCAAGGCTTTTAATACACTGTACATGTTAATGTTATTGAAATACACAGTAGGTTTTCCATGAAAGCTGGTCCCAAAGGGCAAGGACAAGATCCTTTACTCACCTTTGAGCAATTACTCAAATGAGCAGACTCAGTAGCTGAAAAGGAGTTTTGTGCATGTGTGTGTGCAAGTGCTCTTCTGAAGCCTGCAAAATTTTCTGACTCCTCAAAAGAACATGTTAATGCTAGAATTTTGCACATTATTTCTACTGACTTGAGATTCTTTCACCCACTGCTGGCTGTGGTGTTCATGATAGCCAACACTGTATAATCCTTCAACTGCAGACTATGATGCTGTCAGATGAAAAATGTTGTCTATCCTGCTAACTTTAGTTTCTCATTAGTTCTAAAGATGGATTATGTGATAGAGTTGATAGCTAAAGGCATTTGGGGAAGACTTGCTCCCATCAAGTCTGATTCACACTGAGTGAATCTTTCTGAATACAGCTTTCTTTGTCTGTGCTAGTGCTTGAAACATTTTATGTACAGAGGCAACAAGTTTAAATGTAGTTATAATTTCTTTAGTGTACTCAGATTCTCCAACTGCTGTGCAGATTTCAGATGTTCTCCAAGAACATTGCAGCCACAGAGATTAAACATAGCAGGTGATGCTTTATTATATGGACCAGAAGCTGAGATAATTATTTAATTCATATCCTAATAAAAAGGAACGAAGGAAAAAGAAGCCTGCTATCATCTTTGTAAGATTATCCTTCAAAAAATTCAGAGAGAAACAAGAACATCAGTGTCCTACTTTTCATTTCCAGAAAAGTGGAGACTTTCCTTAGCACTTTAACAAGGCAGGAATTCAAGGCTGTGATTTTATAAAAGAAAGAAATTTCAGCCTTCAGAATACCTGCAGCCCTCAGCAAGTGAAGGTTTGGGTTTTTTTCTGTGCTATGATATCCCTGTTGTAAGCAAGACAAAAGAGAGTAATCACAGTTACCTGATTGTGCTGAAAACTTGAATTTTATAAGCCATTAAATGTTTTTCATTTCTTATTACTATCACAATATTTTTTTTTAAATTCCCTCTAACTGGAATAACGCCTTTGAAGATCCTAGCTAAACTAAGCAGACACAGATTAATCCAAATACCTACCCTGCTTAATTAATTAAAGGAAATTTTTATGTAACACAAAATTTAGCTGTCAGTGTTTATTCAGCATAACCCTGACTGTAGAAAGCCTGCTAAGAGGATATGTTAACCTTTCCTACTAATGTACAGGCTTGGTGTCTCCATTGTTCTACATTGGTTCAGCCACCTTTGGACTGTTTATTACTACAGATGCTTCAGATGTCTGGGTTTTCTGTAGTAATTGTCTTTAAAAGTGGAAAGGAAAGTCTCCAGAGTGTCCTTTCCTCTAAACAGTTGTATGTTTACACTTACAAACTTTTAACTGTACCTGCCATTGTAAATCAGTTCTGCTTCCAGGGGAATAAAGGAAAATTTTAATATGGAATTTTTGTCAAAACAGAATTCAGCTGAGAATTTAGACACTTTCAGTGACAACACCACAGATGAATAAATTTACAAATAGATGAATGATGTCCAATATCACAAATAACAATACAAGAGAAGAATGTTTTTCTCTTCCTTTGAAGTGCCTTTAGTATGCAAATGATCAGCTTTAGGCTCAAATCTGCAGGTAGATCCCTTTGTCGTATATTGTGTGTTCTCTGAAGCCAGAGTGCTGTATCACAAGTTGGTAATTGCATGGTGTCAGATTGCACCTCATCTAATTCCAGGTCACAGTAATTGTGGGTGCCTGGGTCCTGCAATATTGGCTTTAAAAGCCAAACTATGTGATGTCGTTTTGTGCTGGGTGGTGCTGGGGAGCCCTGGCCTTGATATGTAATTTAAATAACATTCAATGCATTAACAGTAACTGATGAAAGTATTTAGTTGTGTCACAGGCAGTGGAGGTGATACAATCTCTTTTATGTTTCAAGAACTGGAGTTCTGCTACGGACTAAAATGTAAAGTGTTTTGTGGAAAGTGTTTTGTGGAAAGCCAGCAGGTGTAATGTCTTAAACAAACTTGTACCACAGCATTATTTATATCCTTCTGTTGGTATGTTTGTCATTTTTGGGCTTATAAATGGAACATCAAAAACATTCAGCAGAAGCTGAATGAATTCTACAACTATTCCTGCATCTATGGCTTAATTTTTGTCACATTAAAGATAGAAACACTTGTGATATTTTGCAAAAACATGTATTTTGTATCCAGTGAAATCAGGGCAGATATGAGCTCTGGCTGTGACAATAATTTTTTTTGTTTTAGCCAGAACTAGCTTTCTTCAAAAATACAATCATCTAAGGCATACATTTTACATTCTTTTATACACAAAAAAATTTCCCCAACCATTCCTGTATTGTAAATATTTTTACTATGATGGATTGTAATTATCAGAGGTCAAAGGCATAGGCAAAAGAAGTAGCTTGAACTTGGCTTAATGAAAGTTGCTTAAGGTAGTTTGGATATCATATTTTCATTTGACTGCCTATAATGCTTTTTACAATGGGAATGAGGTTCTTTGCTGCAGTGTAATCACATGAGGAAGAGGTTTTGACATTGATTTTGGGCTTCTTGGAACAAAGATCTTAGATTTTAGATCTGACAGAGCAGTTATTATTTTCTACCAAAAACTGTACTCCAGGTTCTACAAAACAATAGTAAAACAAGTTTTAAGGTTAGCTGCAAGAATTAGCTTTTTTTCTGACTGTTAAACTTCCCTCTGAATCAAAACAAAAACATTTAAAAATCCTGCACAGTTAAATCAATAATGTGGACTCCAAATTCCTAATCCTGTGTTTCACAGCATAAGATTTACACTCAGTAAAAGTTAGGAAGTTCTTCAACTCTGTGAGACTTAACTCACTCTTTGGTATAAGAAGATCACAAGGCTGAATTTTACTAGAAGATTCAAAAACTATAATTAATTCCCTGAAAATTATTGTTGCCCAAGACTTCTTATGTCAGAAAATGTTGAAAATTGTGAAAGGGTGTCAAAAAATCACCTCTTTCACATGGAGCCCTAGCCTTCTATTAATGGCAGTTAAATTTTTCAAAAGCCATTACCTGATTTAACAGCCTAAATCACATTTTAGAGGTGACTTTAGCATTTAATAATTCAGTCTTACTTTGAAAGAAACTTGGAAGTTACATGTCATCTGTTTTTGCCCTTTTGAAAATCACATCTTGTACTTAATGCAATCTTTAAGCCCCTTGGAAAAGCTGGTTTAAAATCCTTTTTGAAAATGTCACAGTTGTAGGGGTACTTCTAAACTATGGAAGTTTGAAGCTTTCAATGCCTAGCTGGAGTATATTCCCCTGCTTTCCCCCCCCAAGTTAAAGCAATATACCTGGCAAACGTTTTTCTTCTGTTCTTTCATGGAAAGGCAATGACAAGCCTGAGCCAGGAAAATTAATCAAAACCTTTTTTACCTGTGTACAGTAAGGTTCATGTGTGGAAATAACTACATGAGGACAAAGCAGAGGGGTGAAATGAATTTTAGATCGTTGGTGCTTTTGACTGGCTTGCTGAAAGCAAAATGAGTTTGTAAAATGCAGAGGATGAACAGAATTATTGGCGTGATAGATTTGCCTAGCTTATCTGTAATGATCTAGCTACAGTTGCAGCTATAACATTTTACCCATTTCTTTGTGTGATACCTTTCTAATATTCACCTCACCCAAAATCACTTATGCTAGAATATGAGGGAGACTATTCCCATTAATAAACTATCAGTGTTTTCGCAGGGTGCATGACAGCTGCAAAGGAGAGAGTAAAAATTTGAAAATGAATGGGAGATTTCAGCTTTTCAAATACCTTATCCATTTGCATCATGCTCTGAATTCTGAATACCCTTCTTTGCCCTTGCTACACTATTTGCTGTGTGGCTAAAGATATACACAAATCTTTCAGGATAAGGGCCTGTAGCTTTGATTAAAGGACAGGGCACAAGTCTGTGTCTCTGCATCCCACAAGGCCAACCACATCCTGGGCAGGTTGAGATTAGATAATAGAAATAATTCTTTACTGTGGGGGTGGTGAGACACTGGAGTAGGTTGCCCAGGAAGTTGTGGGTGCCCCATTTCTGGAAGTGCTCAAGGCTAGGCTGGATGGGACCCTGACCAGCCAGATCTAATGAAAGGCATTCCTGCTCATGGCAGAGTTGGAATGAAATTGTCTTTAAGGTCCTTTTCAACTTAAACCATTCTGTGGTTCTATGACTCTCCTACCCTCTTCTTTGGTGGTCCTAGAGAGACCAAAAGACCTTGTAGAGCACAGGATCTCTGTGTGCATAATGCACTTTTTGGTCTGGATATACACCCTCAGTTGTTCCTTACCCAATTTTCGAATTGTCGTGTTGCTGCACTTGTGTGTTTTTTACTATTATTGATAAAAATAAGAACTAGAATGAAATTTAGATAGCTGAAAAGTATAAGCAGTGATCACATTTGAGCACACAATAAGATATGTCACATAAGCACTGGAATGCTACAAATGCAGTATTTAATGCTGATAGACTGGTGTTGTGACTAAAACCAGGCTTTTAGACAAGTAAAGAGGTATTTCTTGGTATTATAGGGTCACACCTTACTGTCAAGCTTTAAGTAGCATTCTGCATTGATCTCAGTGGGTAGTTGTGTTTAAAAATTGATGGCATGACCTGGCCCTTAATATGGAATGTTGCCTGAAAGGAACATACAGATTTTCCTACTCTATGCACAGTAAGAAAAAGAAGAAAACACAACAGGCCTCATGCTATCTTGACATATGCAGACAGCACAAAATTTTAAGCAGCATTTCATAGTGAGCCTCATCCTGTCTAATAAACAATACTACCTTATTTCCCCTGACTTCAATGAATATTTGGATTTATGTCTTTGTTAATGCAACCAGAATCTAACTACACTTGGATGAAGAAATATTTTCATTAAAAAAAAAAAAATAAATTGAAGCATCTCTAAATGTTTTATTATTGAAAAGACATTTTGGATTTGGAAGCAGAACTTGAAAAGGTGCTTTAATATTTCCAACTATTCTCCCAGGTTTGAAGCTTATGGATATTCAAGCTTCAAGTTTGCTACATTTTCCAGTCTGAACCTCAAAAAGCCCCTTTCTATTATTCTTAAAACATAAAACAAACTGTAAAGCATTTGTTTATGGTTTGACAAGGGAATAAATTCTGAAAGCTTTGTCTATCCTGATTCAAAATTCCCATGTGCTATTTGTCTTGCTCATATATTCATCTGTTTTGTATAAGCTCTCATTTTTCTTTGACAGCCAATGATCTTTTATTATATGAGACTTAAATTCAGCCTCTCAGCCCTGTTGTAATTATTTTGATCTTCCTGATTTGCTTCTCCTCACACAAACATCTGCTCATAAAATTGTACCACATAGCAAGGGTTCATATTCAGTGTGAGCAAAATCCTCTCATCCCATTCCATGTTTTTTGTTTTTGTGTCTTCTTTTGTCTTACCAAAGGGTGTGATCTGGTTCAAATTACAATGTGAATATGCCATAGCTGAGGGATGTATGCAATGAAGATTTTAAATAAGTCACTGAGCTCACTGTAACTTTCTCAATGTCAAAAAATGTGCCATTGTAAATCCCCTGGGACTGCCTGAACAATACTTGCATATTCCAGGCCTTATGTCAGGCTGATACCCATCTGTCTGTTTTCTAGGTTTTGTCTCTTCTGTCCTTTCTGGTATCCCTCCCTCTGTTGTGGGGGAATGGGAGAGGAGGGGCTCTGAACAGCAAAATTTCCCTTCATTTTGTTCAAAGGAGAGATCCTCTGGATATCCTCTTGCTAGGTACTCAAACTCCATTTGCATATTGTTGTAGGATGTTTTTGTGCTAATCCTAAAAGAAACAAGTCAGCACCCAACATTTTTAATAACCTTGAGTATCACTATTAGAGTTGAATAATTCAGACCAGGGTCCTAACTCCAACTTGCAAATAAATAGTTTTGATAAATCTTAGTACAGGGGTTTTGTGGTATACACAGAACAATTTTTGCAGAAGTCAGAAGATATCCAGAAGAGGTAATATTAAATTCTTTTGATTCTGTGCCACCCAAAATATGAAGAAGCATATGGATCAATTCTGGATTAGTTAATATGGCATCTCTACAGGAATGGCCTGTGAACCACAGCACAACATACCCTCTCTGAAGTGTGATGTGGCATTACTCTGGCATGTCCTTGCTTTAGCACTTTAGCTGAGTCAGACTTTTGGGGAATTCTTTGGGGGGCTTATGAGCAAAGTATCCTCTTGCAGACTCAAGACTGAGATCTGCAGGTAAGTCGTGCAAAGTTACATCTTATGAATATTTTGTGATCATGCTATGGGCAGAGGTGTGCAAATCTAATATTTGTCACTACCATTAAATTGTTAATTATTTCTGTAAACAGTAGATAGATACATTTTCTTTAACTTTTTGCCTGCAATAAAAGAGAAATGTATTTGTTTTTTCCTATCATCATTAAACTGACATGAACTTAAAATTATATATATACACCACAAGAACCCTCACTGTGATATTTCCAAGTCTTTTGTTTCTTCCTTCAACAATATTGAAATTCTGCAGGATGTTTAGCCAGTCTTGGGTGGTTGGTTTGGAAATAAAGACTTTGAGTGGTTGGCAAATATGAATGAGCTTCTTCCTGCCTGGTTGCATCTTCTTGTCACTGTGTGAGACAAGCAGAACATGTCCTCGTGCCTAGAAGACCAAACAAAGGGTTTAATTCCCAGGAAATATGCTTTGTTGGTTTCCTGTAGGATGTTACTATCTCTGCATCTCCTATTCCTCTTAAACTAGCAGGCTAAAATGTCACTAGGGGAGAACTGATGGGCAGCCAAATCCTTACACTGAACATGATTACACAGAACTGCTTTCCTTGGGAAGGCAGGGACAGTAGGAACTAGCACTGTTCTGATATTATTCAGTGACTGCACTTGATTTCAGCTAGCTATCTGAGTAGGTGCAAATATTACAAGTCTCCTCTGAAGTTTCCAGAAGTAGATGGCACCATCTGGCATCATTCAGTTCTTATTTGTGAGGAGTGGGGCAGGGGTGGTGATATAAATAGAGGTGCTCAGCTTTATAGCTGAAGTATGCAAAAGAAAATATCTACTCCTGTCTGCCAGTATGCTTAATATATACAGCACAGTCTTCTAAATTGTCCCTGAATCACTATCTGACTACCTAAAGTTTTATGTACCTAAGAAACTAATGACTGTTCAGTTATGTGATAGCTGTCTTCAGCTTTTCTTATGTCCCTAAATTAGCAGATACTTGGTACAAGCAAAATCACAGGATTTGGAAACGTGACTTGTGCAATATGATACTTGTTTATTAGACTGTCCTTGGATAAAAAGAAAAGTAAGACTTTTCTAGTCTTCTCCCTGAATGCCTGCTTAGGTATTTGTTCTCTGATTGGCCTCATGCCTCTTTTATTCTTCAGTTCACAATGGTTTATTTTCAGTAGAAAATAAGGTAACAATATTTTCATTGTAAATACAGTCACTATCTGTCTTCTCTGATTTTTTAAAGTGTTAGAAAAGTGTGTGTTATCTTGTTTTAGCTATCTTTGCACAACAAAAGCAAACCCGCCTTGGCTAATAAGTTTACCACCTTTTAGGAAAGTGGGAAACTGTAAACTCAGGCAAAAATATTTGGGAATTTAAATTTCTTATTTGTGAGCAGCCTGTCTCAATCTTTCAAGAGCAATTGCTGTGCAATTAAATACTCTGTTCAGGAAATAAACAATAACTAGAACCATGAAACCTCAGATTCTGAAAATTAAATGAGCAGTGATACCTTAATATACAGCCTACAATCATACAGAAAAGTTCTAGATAGAAATTAAAGAAATACTTATTCTTGTACTATGTCCCTTTAGTTCTTCACTTGTCATATAGACATTGTTGATTTTACAGCTATTTATTACAAAAGGATTTTAGACATCTAATAGGCTCAAGCTGAATGGTTCAGTTGGGGCTACATAGTTGCTCTGGAGTTACTGTGGCATTTAAACAATGTGAGCAATCCTTCACTTAATTTGCGAGGTCAAAGATAATTTCTTGGTATTTGTTAACATTCTTTTCTTAAATTTATGACACTATCATTGATCACAGAACCTCATGGATGAGTTAGGCAATAACAAAAATGCCATTTTACAGATACACTGGAAGCACCACAGCTATCAGGAAACAATAACCTCCCTGTGCTTGTTTCCTCTCCAATAGTGATTGTTGATTCTGAACAATGGCTACTTTTCTCAGCTAGACATGTTTTCCTCATGCTACAAAATGAGAGGTTTATGAGGTAAAAGCTCATATACCATATCACATGCAACCATTTTAGCCAACAAACAGCCACATGTAGGGTCTAAAGAAGAAGCCTCTTTGGAGTGAAGATTCAATAAGTCACACATCTAGTGGATGGCTGCCTGCCTCATTGCCATGTGCAGAATTCTTCCAGCACACATGATCTTCAGGCTACTGCAGAGCTAAAATGTTCCTGTTGTGTGCCATTATTTTCTTAAACAATTCTCGTACTTACCTTTCTCCACTTTTACTTCCCAGTGTTGTACTGTGCGTTTTAGGAAATCTTCAGTGCTTCATATCTGAAAAATAATGTTTAAAATGTCAACCAAAATTTTAAAAATTAAGCCCAAAGGAATAGCATGAAGAGAAATAGAGTTCTGATTTTGCATTGATGGAAAACTGCTGTGGTATAATTCCCATTTTCCTCTGCTAAGATATCATAATTTACATTTGTGTTTGCCTCTTTTTTCTTTTCCTATGGCTTTTCTTTTCCTTTTTAGAGGGAGGAAACAACATTCCTTTTCCTTATGGGTGTTCTGGGACTATCTAATGTCAAAATATTGTATATTTCAATAGAAAATTGCTCATCTCTCACACAAGAAAATGTTTTGTGCATGTGGCCTTATGGTAACTAATGTGAGAAAGGTATTTTAAGCTGTCTCACAGATCTCAATGTAATCATTACCATATATCATCCAGATTCTGTATTACTTATGAATATTACTTTATTTTATTTTATACCCTAATTCATGTCACTGTATAATAAAATATTGCCTAATTTTTCTTTTTTAGAATCTTGTCAAAATAGTGTAAAATATTGTATAAGCTATTTGCCACTTCCTAATGCATTTATGCTCTTAATTAATATCAGTGTTTTAGGAGTAAAACATCAACATTAACACAAGTGGTATATTACTCCAGGATGTTGTTTCCTGAATTACTGTCAAAAGATAGAAAATACTTATCTGTTTATGTGGGTTAGATCCACAATATGTTCTTGTGATTTTTCTTTTCAAGCACAAACCACTAGACACATACATATGTGAGAAACCAGCACTGTGCCAGTTTTAGTCTCTGCTTCTTTGAACAAGTAAAAAGATGGTTTAAGAGGTGATAAACAGTTTGTTTTCCATGGTAAACTGTATTGAGGAAAATGTGGAATGAGTGACTGCTGTGGCATACAGTGTGTAAAACTCTCAGCATGCTATTGAGCCATGTCTCTGGAAGATGCATGGCTATAATTTGATCTAAGATTTTCACTCAGGGCTTCAGTTTCCTACAGTACTATTGACACTCATAATTTTTGGAAACAGAATTTTTGTTTTATTATCTTCAATATTTTCTGCATGTACTATATGTTTCAGCCCACCTTGGTAAAGGCTCAATACAGCAGCACTAGTTGAGTTCACCACACTGAACTGGAACAGAAGCAGATCTTCAAACTGTGTGAGGTTTTTCCATTTTACTGTGCATTGAAAGTCTTAAGGCAATATCATATATATGTTTTGTTATAACTATCACAAAGATGTTAAATTCTGTATATTTTTTTAAAGAGCACCATGAATTCCTTTTCTATTGGTGTTATTCTAATATACAAAAAGCATGAATTTTGGGGCAAGGAGAGTGAGGAAATAAATTTTATGAACAAAACAATAATATACATTCTAAATGAATCCACAACTAAGCAGAGGTAATTAATATTATAGTTTATGCAAGAGATAGCATTCAGTGTCACATTTCTTTCACTTGCTAATTCAGAGTTTTCATGAAAATTCAATATTACAAAAAGTAGTTCACAAAACACCTTCAAATTCTAAGTGGCAGTACTGCTGTTACTGAGCTGAAATTTTTAAGAAAACAAAATTTCTGAGTTAATAATGTTTTTCCAAGTATAAATTTCACATGTTGCTTTTTCACATATTATTGAAATGAAGTGGACATATTGACATAGAGCATTCCAAATCAAGGTAGATTCTCCTCAGGAAATGTAACAAGATATTTTAAATTTCAGTTTTTAAGTACCTTTCTTCATATAAGATGCAAATGTACAGACAAAAAAAAAAAATAAATCTAAATTTATATTTTAAATTAATATCATGCTTTACTTGTATACTTAAAGAATCATTTAAACAGTTTTTAAAAATTTACTTTCATTTTCTCATTGTGATTTGTCATCTTGACACACAAAACCCCCTTATCAGAGTACAGAAATATGCTATCATTTCACCTTTCCTTGGAAAAGATAAAGTTATTTGTAATTTGTCTTTATTGTATGTTCAGCTGGAATTTTCAAATTTTTCTTACCATTGTCAGGACAATATCTAATATTCCATGTGACAAAATGACCCTTTTATTTGCAGTTACTTAAAATACTGCTAGTTTGCAGAGCACATTTTGGTAAGATACTTTATAGGTAATATTACCCATTTCAATTTCTACTTGTGTTTCTAATATACTTCTTACAAATATTTGATATCTGAGTTTAATTATACTGTAAAAGAAAATCCTATATTTCAACATTGTGAAATTTACTTTTAATTTAACAAGAACATACATGTAAAATATCTTTAGCAGAATCATGTAAATCTGTACTACATCAATCTTTTGTACATTTGTAACATTTTTATCACTTAAAGGAGAAAAAGGAAGATGTTAATTTTTGAAGACAGAAAAATAAAACAAATTTTTTGTTTCTAATTAATAAACTTTTTAGATGGCCAAAGTGAAACATTCAGACTGAAGTGGCTCATGGCAGATAGAGCATTTCCTTGGGGATATTTCTCTTTTTATGCTATGGGGAGATAGTAAAGAGGGCTAATGTCAGAAAGTTTTCTTTTTAGTGAAGATAATGAAATAGGATATGGTGTCAAGGGCTCTTTCTGGTTTGTGGGGTTACCTCAATGTGCTGGTTTCAGCTGGATACAGCTGACTTTCTTCACCATGGCTGGCATGGGACCGGGTTTTGGATTTGTGCTGATACTATAGAGATGTTTCTGTTATTGCTGAGCAGGGCTGACACAGAGCCAAGGCCTTTCCTGATTTTTGTACTGCCAGGCTGGGGGAGATTGGGAGGAGACACAGCCAGGACAGGTGACCCCAGCTGAGCAAAGGGACATTCCAGACCATGGAACATCGTGCTCAGTGTGTCAGGCAGGGGCAGAAGGAGGAAGGGAAGGATGTTTGCAGTGATGGTGGTTGTCTGCCCAAGTCACTGCTGGGTGTGGTGGGTTCCTGCTCTCCTGGGGATGGCTGAGAACCCCCTGCCCATGGGAAGCAGGGAATTCATATCTTGCTTTGCTTTATTTGTATGACCAGCATTTGCTTTCCCTATGGAAATGTCTTTGTCTCAGCTGATGAGTTCTCTACCTTTTACCTTTCCAATTCTTTCTCCAGTCTCACTGGTGGGGCTTGCCTGCTGGCTGGGATTAAACCACAGCACAGTTAAAGTTACACCTCGTACTGGTGCCAGGGAAAATGCTGGCTAGTGGGGTCCCTTCAGTACAGGTCCTGGGATGGAGAAGAAAACAGGCACAGGAGTAAATAATATTTAAAATTTAGTGCTTTCAATCCTGTGAACTCTTTTGAATTGTTGATAACATGGTGCTGGTTACAGAGTAAGAGAAAGACTGTGATGCTGCATTGCAAAAAAATATTAAATCTACTCCTACTTATACACTTCAGAGTGGACATGCAGTAGAAGACAGCTCTGTAAGGTTTAGCTGATATTTAAGATCAGAAGCCAAATTACTTAGCCTTTGGACCTCCCAAAATATTGAATAAAAATTCTTATTTCAGGAAGGAAGAGTCAGAATATAAAGTTTAGATTCGTGTCTGTTCTCATTAGCAGTTTTTGCAATTGCCAAGATATCTGTAATAATTTTAAATGGTCATGAAGAAGGCTATTGATGTCCATTTTATTTTCTAGTATAAAAGCTTTCTGACATCAATGAATATGTTACTTGCCTAACAACTCAATTATTATTTTCTAATTCTTCATTTGATCCATGTTTCTGCTATGCTCTGACTATGGAAAACATGCAATAATATTTTTTTTTTCCTTTTCCCCTGAGGGAAGATAGTATTCCAAATGTGAGTACTTTGAGGGACATATCTGTGCAACTAAATGCAAAATTGCAAATTTTAGCACTTAGAAGGCATTTTCAAAGCTTTTCTGCACTGGTCTGCCTTGTTTTTTATTTATGTCAGTGCAAGTTCCACCATCAGCATGAGCAGAAGGAATCCATTCCTAAAAGCTTTTCAAAACCTACTCTGTAGCTATTTTCCTATGTAAGATGAAAAGCACAACAAAGCAGAATGAGGTTTCAACTATGATCTCTTTCTATCAGGCTAGCAATGCAGAAAGTCTTTAAATGGGTACAAATATATTACAGGGTTTTTTAATTTCATTCTCCTATACCACCATGTAGATTGCACAGTAAAAAGGGAAGCCGAAGATAAATGAAATTGTGATGCATGGCAGTTCCATACTTTTAGGTCACAACCATCTGACATTGCTACTCTGAAAAATTCAGCTCAGAAAAGTCCAAAGGGATATGTTGAAATCTAAGGCTATGCTAATCTCCAGGAGTCACAGAGACAGGACAGTTTAAGTATTTGTTTCAGAACAAGACCAAGACACATGCACCTTGCTACGGACATCTTCTTGCAAATGTAATCAGACAAACAGATAAATTCCAGTATTTGAGTTTGATTTGGCAGTCAAAGCAGATGGGAGGTCCCTAGTCGTGTGCTTGTTTTCTGTGATGACACAGATATATAGAAGACATAGATATTTCTATGAGCTATAGACAACAACAAACCTGAACCACTCATCTAGATTTAATTAGAGCTCATTGCTCCAGTTCTTTATTTGGCTCTTATGTCAGCTGTATCTGCTGAGGGGTGAGCTGGGTCCCAGAAAATATCAAGGGAGCATTCTGTGAAAAGACATTTGTTTCTTTTCAACTCAAGCACTTCTGGCTAGCTGGCTACTTTGATACCTGGGTTTACATGGCAAGATTTTGGCAGCAGAGGGCTGCAGGGATGGTTTTCCAGAGAAGAGGACGGGAGCAGAGCCAGTTACAGATGGCTCCAATAGAGATGTGCCTATGCTCAAAGCTGAACTGGTCAGTGACACCAGAGGTGTCTCTGTGATAACTTATCTAAGAAAGGGTAAAAAATGCATCATGACAACTCTGAGGAGCAATTGACCTTGCCAGGTCAGGTAAGAAGGAGTGGGAGCAGAGATTCTCCTGCAGCCCATGGAGAAGCCCATGGTGAAGCAGGTTATCCCCTGTACAGCCCACAGAGGACCATAGGAGTGCAGATACCCACACCTCACCCCATGGAGGACTCCATGCTGGAACAGGTGTATGTAACCTGAAGAAAGCTGCAGCCCTTGGAGAGCCCATGGTGGAGCAGAGTTTCAAGCAGGAACTGCAGCCCATGGAGAACCCCTGCTGGATCAATCCATTCCTGAAGGACTGCACCCTACCCATGCTGGAGCAGTTCAAGGAATGCAGCCTGCAGGAAGGAACCATCCTGGAGCAGGGAAACAGAAGAAGGAGAAAGGAGCAACAGAGACTGATATGAACTGAGCACAACCCCCATTCCCTCTCTCCTGCACCTCTTGGAGTGGACTGGGGAAAAGGACATGATTGAAGTTGAGCCTGGAAAAAGGGGGTGTATATTTAGTTTTGTTTTTATTTCTCACTATCTTAATTTTTTACTAATAGAAAATAAGTTAAACTAATTTTCCCCATGTCAAGACTGTTCTGCTCATGATGGCAATTGCTGAGTGATCTCTCTGTCCTTATCTCAACCCAAAAGATTCTGTACCTTATTTTATCCCATCTTATGCTGCGGATGGAGTGTGAGAGAACAGCTTGGTGGACACCTGTGAGCCAGGCAAGATTAACCCACCACACCACCATATTTCCAATACTTGTAGAAACAGTCCACAAATGAAGCTGTATTAATTAATCTTCAGTGAATAATTGATCAAGCTCCTTGTGTGGCCCTTTTCAGCTAGGCCAAAGAACAGATGCATATTCTGAGTCCTTTGATGCACTGAATCTTGTTATTATCTTTACAAATGCTCAGTGCATCAGGAACACAACAGGGATCTGATTATTTTCCCCAGGAACAATCAAGGGATTAGTGGAATATAGACGGAGATGGAATCTGCATGGAAAATTGTCCATGCTGTGTTCTATTAGAAGGTGCTGCTGTGCAAAATTTGTTGCTAATCATGTGGCAAAATTACAAGAGACTGCAAAAAGAAGAAACTAGTAAACAGAATAATAAAAGTAATTTTAATTATTAAACTTCAGTGTTATAAATTATCTGCCATTCATCACTGCCACAAATAAGTATAAAAAATGGAAAAAATCCATATGCTCCATGCACTCTAATTTAATTTTGCATAATAAATTAGTGCAATGCAGAATGTTTAAAAATATGAATAATCACCAAATTACTATCCAGTTTCAACAGGCAGTGTCTAAATTTTAATACAGACAGCTATTACAGTTAACCTATGCTTTATGTTGACTGAAGCACAATAAAACGTTGAATGGGTATTATAGACACAGTTCCAGTTATCAGCCACTAATGATGCTAAGTGATGAATTGCTACATCTTTAATAAAACAATAAGAATCCAGGGTTTTCATTATCTTTCTCAGAATATTTTGCATGCACAGTATTGTTCTTCCAATTAGTCGATAACAAAAAGGATCTGTTTGAAAAGATATAGCAGATGATGAGTTATAGGTGACAGGTAATTCTCCCCGTGCTCCCTGGGAAGAAATGACTTCTTGATGTTAGTTATGGTTGTTTTCCATCATTTTTTTTCAAGGCAGTAAGGTGATGCTGTCCCTTTAGCACAAAAGTGCCTTCACTAAATAAATGCAGATGATGTAAGCACAATGAAACCCTTGCTCCTAAAGCTTCTAGGTCCCTATTGATCTAGATTTGTAACTTTCTACTGCTATTAGTGAATACCCTTCTGAGTTAAACCTCATTATTCACATTCCTCCAAAGTGGTAAAACTCATGTCAATAAACATCTGTTTAATTACTTCCTTAGATGCTTTATTCTTCATAAACAAACAACAGGGAATAAACTAGTTCAGGGTTACAAAGACTATTCACAGAGGCTGAAAGCAGAAAAATAAAACAGTTGGTATTGCAAAAGTGATAGATTAAATTGAATGATCCAGAGACCTCTTTCAATACTTGTAATCATGGCATTCTATTCATAGGCAGCATTTCACCCCAAAAATAGTTCAGATGGAACTCCTGAGAGAATTTGAGCAATATGCAGAATACAGCCTTCAGCAAATTATTACCTTCCCCCCCCTTTTTTTTTTCTTTTTCTTAGAATGGCTCTGATGCTAGAGATATTTTTTGCTTCTTTTTAGTCAAAGATTTTTGATCTCACTGAGATAAAACATATGAGTTCATTGCAATGCTGTCACTAAGCTCTTTTCAATATTCAGACTAAAATTTAACAAGTCATTCCCAGGATAGAGAGCACCAGTCAAATATTTTGTTGACTACAGACCATGATTGTTTGGAACATAAAGTGGATCAAACAAAAGGGACAACCTGTACTATCTCAGTTCCCAAGACAGTCTTTTGCACTACTTTCAGTGGCTTATGAATACTACAGATCCCTTTTTTTAGTTGGTTGTTATCTTCCCTACTGTCTTCTCTGTCCACTCCAAACTCCATTGTTTAAGAATTTGCATAGAAACTTATTTTATGCAAATTAAATAAGAATAAAGTTGAGAGAGAACTGTAAAGTATTTCAGTAGGACTAAATGACTTGTTAATGGCAGATGGCATTCAGTGTAAATGTAAAGTTACAGGTCTGGGGAGGAAGAGAACTGTTTTCTTATGTAAAATAATGAACACTATGCTGACAAACACAAAATGTTTGGAGTCATGACAAATGATTTTATGAAAATAGCTCAGGTCTTGGTAGCATTCAAAATATCAAACGTTACAAATTAATAGGAAAGGAATACAGAACTAACCAGAAAAGACCACTAAGCAGCTGTATAAATTAATGTCGGCAAAGTTGGTCAAAGGTCTTTAATGACAGATTCTTGATGGTGAGCAATGAAATAGGCTGGGACTTTTCAGCTTGGGAAAGAGATCACTAGGAATTCTATAGAAATCATCAGTGGAATGAAGGAGCATGACAGGGAGAGACTGCTTTCTGCCTCTTTCACTAAATGAGTAAGTGACCATCAAATTACACCCACTGAAAGCCAAGTCCAAACCCTAGAGACAGAATTAATTTCCACAGGAAGTTGTGTAAATGACTAGAAATACTCTTAAGGTCTGTTATGTCTATATTTGAACCTTGAATTCATAGGATAATCTTGAAATGGAAAATTTTCAGAAGCTGAGAGGATATAACTATTATATATATTTGTTCTATTCTTTTCCTTCTGTAGATGAACTGGACTAGATGCCTTGTGGCTTTTTCTGTAATATTTGGTTTCTAAGGACAGGTCCTTTTAGAGTTCTTTAAAGATTTCCTCTGATTTTGAAGTGTCAATATTATTAAATGGATTTTGTGACTTCAGTCGTCTTGGAAAGAAGAGCATGATATTGGTACCCACCTTCAAAACAGAGGCTGTAATTCCCCTGGTGGCCATAGCCCTGTCCTTTATGACATTTCTAGAGTGCCCAGTTCTTTATCTTACTCTTTGTATTTCTCCCTCTCCTGATATTTTTAAATGAAGGAACCTGAGGCAACGCTTTGATTTTCCCGAATCCTTCTTTATCTTCCTATGAGTTTTCCCTATGGGAGTCAGGCACATAGCACTTACCTTATTATTTCATTTGAAATAACCCGAACTGGATTTATGTACACCTTCAAGTGTACTCTACTTGTTCCCTCAACACTGCTGGATAGACACAACACAGCAGCGTGCTGCGGGGAAGCAAATGACTTGGGCTGTGAATAAAACAAATTGCATTAACCCAGGGGCGCAGCAAAGAGCGTTGTTTTAATTACTCCAGGAAGGAGCGAGCGGGAATGATTTACAGCAGGGCAGTCTCAGGGACGGCGCTGCCGGGAACACAAGGTGGAGCTGTCTGCGCTCAGCAGAGCGGTGAGCATCACCCTGCTGCCATCAGCCATCCCCCATCCATGGCTTTGGACCAGCCTGGAAGTGCAGCCGAGCCCAGTTGTCCTCCAGATGTGCAGGTACTAGCTAGGAGGGGACATTTCCTTGGCAACAGCTAGGCAGCCAAGGATTCAGCTTGACTGGGAGGGCATGGTAATTTGTCCTTGTCATCTCTGGAAGGCAGGACAGCAGCGCTGGAGGCTTTGCTGCACCAAGTACCGCAGGGAAATTTGGTATTATAAGAAATGACACACTTGGCTGTTTCTGGATAGAAGGAAGTTAGAAGCTAAAGCAGCAAGTACTGACTCTTTGCTATTCCCCAGATTAAAGGGCTGCCTTAGAAGGATTGAGGATACCAGGTGGTGTGGTAGACAGCCGATATTTTGCTTTTTTACCAGCTTGCTCTGTGAAGTCAGGTTGTGCTTTCAGCTGTAATTAAGCAAGGTCATTATCAAGCATAAAATAATAGCTTCTATTCAGCTGGGTGAATTGCTTTGAAATTCTCCATGGATGGTAGATCTCCCACTGCAACTACTTTGTTGAAAAACTGAGGAAATAAAGTCTCATTTACTTTAGCATGCATGTAGAAAATTTTCCTCCCTTACAGAGAAGCAGGAAAAAGACCACAGAATTCTTTTACAGAATTTTTTAAAGGGGGTGTCCTGACAGAGCTGCTGCAAGTAATTCCTGTTTGCTACTTATTTTCAATAATCTAACAGGTTAAACTCATGAGAATCATGGTCTACTTGTGTGTTGTTATGCTTTATGGAGTTAAACCATGTGAATTCAGCCTTCTAATTAAACGCTGAAAAATTAATGTTTCTATAGTGGAATGGAATAATCCATATACAAATTATTTTCAAGAATAAGTTCATATTTATTGTTATTTTTTGTCTTACTTGAATAGCCTCCTGTTCCAATCGGTCATCTCCTCAGGAAATTTAATCTCCTAAGTAAGAAAGTCAGAGTTAAGGACTGTTGCAGGTATCTTCTTTAACATAGTTAAAGTGGCATTTCAAGAACAATTTACATCTTTAATCAAGGTGCTGGTCTCTTCTAGAGTGTGATTATGTTAGTTTGCAAGTAACTACTGACAGAATATGCTGAAGGAATTTAATTATATTTAAACAAGTTTTTTCCAATCTTCAGGAATTATAAAGTGATGCAGAAGGGAATAATTTGTCTCAATGGAGTTATGACTAAAACTGGTGGAGGATTAAGGCAAGGCATATCAAAGCACCATAAGCAGTAACATAATTTAATCCCAAACTGTTTAAGATATCCTGTATTTCATATCAAAAGATGCATGGTCTTGTCTCACCCATAAAAAAATTTTACACATGTTCCTTATTTGTTCATTTGCTTCAGGTGAGAGTCTAAGAGAGAAGTGCCTTTGGTTCACTGTAACTGGAGTCTCATGTCAGAGATATTGTTGTAATAAACCAAACTTTTATCTCATGCACTGTGCTTATTTGGAAATAACTGCAAGAAATAAATGGAAAGATTTATTGCTGCTACACAATTTTGTATCATTCATGACAAAATGTTTCATAAATAGAATCAAAGGATTGTATAATATTTTCCAGATGTTTTGTATGTGTTATGTAATGGCAAACCTCACATTTAAAGGATTTAGCATGGTGTCTTCCGTGGTTTGGCTGAGCAAATTTTTCTGCCACTTTCCTGTATACAGAAAATATGGTTGAATGAGTTTATCTCTTTGTGTGGACCTGTCTTAAAAGGTGAAATTAAATTTTAACTCTGCATAATGGATCTCATCCTGTAGAATGTGTATTACTTAGTGCCATAGGAGATTACGGTTGCTGCTATGTAAAACATGAATTATTCCTTTCCTCCTAACTTATTTTATTTTTGCTTATGTAAGTCCTGTCCTGCTTCAATTCAACCCAAACTAGATCTATATGCATTTTAATTGGCGTTTTTTTCATTCTATAAATTATAAGGGATGTTCATAAAAGTTTTCTCAAATTCCAAAGAACAATGAAAATGTTAATCCAGTGTGCAACTTGTTTGAATTCTCCTGTTCAGCACCTTAAGGAGCTTTTTTCCTGATGAATACAGGTGCAGATTTATTTTCTGGACTCCAAGAGGCTGCAAGAGATCCATCCAGGATACAGAGAGAATGCAAGCATCTCCCAGGAGCTGAGCATCCTAATGGAAGCTGAGAGACAGAAAAGCGGTTTTGCTCTTCAAGAGCAAAGATAATCACAGATGTGCTGCTCTGAGATGTATTATCACATATAACTTAAAAGTAATTCCTCTTACCTCAGATCAACCAATACAGCCCTACAAAATAAAATAGCTACATAGATTTGCTTTTTCAGCTTGCTGCACTCACGTGAGCTGTGCTGTGTGCATGGAAGGATTATAATCCATGAGATAAAATTTCACACTTTTCAGTAAAAGAAAGATAATAAGGACAGTTGTGGAAAAAACTACTTCTGCATAATTCCAAGCTTGATGAAACAGTTTCTTATCTATCTGTGCTTCTTTCTCAGGCCACTACTGAGGAGGGAGGTGATTTCTGCTTCCTATTTTGTACAGTTTTAAACACTAACAATCTGGACTCTTATTTATTTCAACTGTTCTTGGACAGGTCCTTTAAACTCCTTTTATATAAATCAGGATTATTTTTTTTTCTACCTTGAATGCAACATTTTATTTATCCAATATTAAATAATTGACTTTGAATTGTCATTATTATGCTGAAGCAAGAGATAAACTTAGTTGGAGGAAAAAAACCCAAACACCAACCAAACCTTTGCTATACAGGCTGTTCCCAGAAAAAGACAAAACATCCCACAAATCATCCAACCACACTATCTATACACCAGGAAATAGCAGAAAGGATTGCTCTTGATCTGGAGCCATACCACATTGTAGAGATTATGGGCTTGCTGAATTTTGAGGATACATTATTCTTTCCCAAGAAAAAGACTCTTTTATGCAACTGTTATGTTTTTTATTTATGGTAACTTACTGATCAAAGCAAAGAATGCCTTCAGAGAAACAAATAGTCTTGCAAGGAGCTAAATCAACTGCATATCTTTCATTCACAGCACACAGACCTTTCTTTGATTCTCTGATGAGAAGGGGGCATACATATTCAAAACATTGCTTCTGGGCCTGCTCTCATCATCACTGCCACCACAACCACTAAGCAGGGACTCTGGCAGCAAAAGCAAATTTTGGTCCAAGCTGCATATTTACCTCAAATTCAAACAGCTGAGAATATTTAAAGCTGGATCAAAAAGTGAGGGATATTGGGTTCACTAACATCTGCTGTTTCTTCCATTACTGTTACTTGATCATCCTGTTTTCTGCTGGTGACTGGCAGGCATCAGACACTTGTGCTATTTTATGATCCACTTTGGTTAGAATGAAGCATGAATAGTGCAGACACGTGAAACAACAGCAAAACACCTTTGTAATACAGGAAACAATGCTCACTGGAATACATCATCACAGAAAACAAGTGGAAGACTTTCTGCTTAATCACCAAATCAGACAGCATCCCTTCATCATTATATTGAGAAATATTTGCCTTTACTTGGTCCTCTATGAAAGAGGTTGACTCATCATTTTCATATGTTGCTAAATTAAGTCAGTGTTTGAGCACATTGCCCAGTGAGGTACCTCTCAACTTAAATCAAGCTACCCATTTAACCACAAAAAAATAAAAAATAAAAAATGCTCAAAACATCAAAGAAGCCAAAGTATTGAACATGAAAAAGCCTGTATTGGAATAGGGTCTCTATCTTGCATTTAAATAGGCCATACCAATTCACTTTGTAAATAATATCTGAATATAAAATTACACGTAAAGAAGAAAAGAGCAACTGTCTCTCAAAATCTATTTGTGACCAAAAAAAATAAAAATTTTACTGCTTGATTTGCAATCATCATTATTATTCTATGGTAAGCACATAGTTTTCTGAATTCTCCTAATTGCATTTGCAATCAGCTGGGTAAATCAGTTTCATTTATACAGAAAATAGTTATCCTCAGATTTTAGGTAAAAAAATTGTTTCCTTCCAGTCTACAATTGTTCTAGACTTTTAGTCTAATCTACTATAGTATCCACTGATAGCAAAAGGTGAACACTTCCAATGCACTGTATATTCTCACCTGTTTTATTTGTCAGAGGGTAAACTGTTCTCAAGATTTTGTCTCTCTTCTTTAAATATCAGTGGTTAACTTGGACAACATGCCTTGATTACACAGGATATTTTTGAAAATTGAATAAACCAAATCCCCCACTTTAAATGTCTGTATAGGATCCTTGACTTTATAAGCAGATGTGGGATTTTTTCTTTTCCGCTTTTCTTCTTTTTTTTTTTTTTTTTTTTTCCTCTTGAATACCTGGTATTAGAATTGTAAGCTTAAGCAAACTCTAAGATTCCAGCAAAAGCCTTATATATTAATATGAACACTTTCTCAGCCTTAAGGCTAAGATGTGCTAAGTGGTACATGGGCTATTACTTTAATTAACCTGACTTGCTGTGATTATCCCAGACAGCTAATCATGGCCCAACAAGATACATATGACTCACATGTAAATAGATCCCCCTGCTCTAAGTGGAGAGCATGTATCTGCATACATAACAC
This sequence comes from Oenanthe melanoleuca, assembly GCF_029582105.1. Classification (NCBI taxonomy): domain Eukaryota; kingdom Metazoa; phylum Chordata; class Aves; order Passeriformes; family Muscicapidae; genus Oenanthe; species Oenanthe melanoleuca. The sequence continues at coordinate 35,631,046 of NC_079336.1, forward strand.
TCTTGCTCTATGGGGAATTAATGCCTTTTCTATCCCAGAGTAGTTTTTATGGCTTACCTACATGAGCAAGTTCTCTGACAGATGTATACATAGTATTTTTAAAAACAGATCTGCTCCTGATATGTATTTAATATTGTAAATACCTGCCTGTGCTGAAAGCAAACAAGACCTTTTTTTTAACCTTGTTAGTGCTCTACACTTGGCACGATTCAAGACAGGCAATTCTGACTCACAAATCATGACTTGAATCACCAAGTCTTATTTTCTAAGTAAGTCCCTGAAAGGTGATTTCAAAAGTAATTTTAAAGCATGATATGAAGATATTGGAGTATATCTGAGGGTCACTGAGCATTGGAGCAGGTTGCCTAGACATGTTGGGGTATTGCCCTCACTGGAGGTTTTTAAAAGCCCTCTAGGCACAATCCAGAGTAACATGCTCTAGACACCCTGCTTGAGCAAGGAGGTTGGACCAGAAAACCCCCCAGTGGTTCTTCCCAACCTTAATCATTCTGTGGTTCTGTGACTCTGTGGAAGGGAGGAAGTGACCAGCACAATATGTGGTACTTATGATGATGGAGGAAAGACTCAACTCAGCTTGCCTTCATTTCAAGAAGAATTACAATAATTTAATTTGAAAAATTTAAATATATTCCTACATGTGAGTTCAGCACATCTAGGTAGACTCCAAAACACAAACATGAAGCCACATACAGGTATATTAAACTGAGGACAAAATTTCAAGTTAGCAGTTAAGTAAATATTTTAAACCTATCAAACTCTGGTAACAATAATATAAATTTATCATAGGTTGTATATATTTAAACCACATATACTTGCAAGATCATAAAAGATTTGGTAAAGCTGACAAAACACTAAATTAATTAATTAAATTAATAAAGCACTTAAATCCCAGTCTCGCATCCACTTTTTCTTTCTTGCTCCTCTTCTTGAATTACATAATTGAATCAGTAGGGTGGCCACTAGCAACCTTCAAGGTGACTGATAAATTCTCATCAAACAGATTAGTATTATAACCATACAACAGATTAATGCTTCTGTTCTCATGGTTGCACATCCAGGCTAAATTTGGTGCCTTTGGGGATGCTTTGAAAGTGTTTGGGAAAGGACTAGGTTTAATCTAACTGGATCCTAACATGAAAAGCATCCTGTATAGTTGAACTAAAATGCATATGAGCAGTTTTGATATCAGGCAGGAGAAGTGACTTGGGTAAAGTTGAACTTCTTCTGCCACAGACTTGAGCAAACCCTTAAGCCAGGATGGTATGATGTCTTCTTGCTTTCTTTACTTTACAAGAGGCAGGACTGATGTGCTGAAAGGCATTGGGACAATATAAAGTGAAGAAGATAGAGACTGTATCAGGACAACTCAGGGATGATCTGCTTCACAGGTCACTCTTTGACCTGGACTTGGGTGGAGAACTATCTGTAAAGTATCTGTGAAGTATCACTGTACCACTTTCTGCCCAGAAATTTGTTAATGAGGGTGAAAATGCAGGCATTGCCTTGCTCTGGAGTGTATTCCACCCAAAAGAGGTGTTCCCTCAACAGCATACGTGAAAATATGATCCTGCCTTTAAAAACCAGGCAAACCAAATAGAAAGACGCAAGAAACTTGCTGTTATGTGAATAAACAGTTCCAAATTTAGTCAGGTTAAAAAATGCCTGAGTCACCACGTTCTGGATACTTTCAAAGTAAGAAGTAAATTAAATAGTAAATTCTTGTTATACTCCATTTGATTTACTTAGCATGACAAAAAAAAAAGTCTAAGTAAAAAAAACCCATCAAACATTTTGTTCATCCAATTTACATTTTCTTGTGAAGTTATCACAGACAGATTAATGGAAATCAGAGCTACAAAGTAAGGATTTTCTGATCTTTACCCTTAACAAAGCCTTAGTCTGAATATTTTATGTTTTTTTCAGCAGTCTCAGCAAAAAGTGTGGTAGTGTATGTTCATGCATTTCTGTATACCAATGTGTGTGTGTGTGTGTGTGTGTGTTTACATATATCCAGCTCTGAACAAACTTGTTCAGTTCACACAATGCTTATTTGTCTTTTTGTGGGCTATATGACAGTACTGCTATTTAAAGTTTCTCAGCCAAAGGCCAAAAACTTTGCTCATGGGCTTTAGATAGATGTACAACCTGATTACTGAAGGACTTCAGAGGACAAGTGCAGGAGAAAAGTAGGTCAGATAGAAAGGAAAAAAAAATAGATAAGGGGCTAGAAAGAGATATTCTGAAGACTTTTTTTCTAAGAGGTTGTTTCAATGTGAGTCTTGTCAGATGCTTCAAGTTTGAAATTTGCATTATCACAGTCTTTAAGAGCTTATTTAAAGTCTGAATACATTAAGAAACTTGACAGCAATGATCGAAGTACAAAATATTTCCCCAGTAGTAATGACTAGCCTAAATCTCTATACCTTGGGCAATGAACATCTTCTAGCAGATCATTAATCCCTTCAAAATATCCTGTCCCGAGGTCATTAAGAACTAAAAACTGGAAAAATAAAATAAAATATGCATATGCTTTTTTTTATTTTTAAACTATAGAATTTAATTGGTATGTATAGAACAGGTCTGAAAAATTATTGCCTTAAGTGTGAGACAATGAGATCAACCTCTCAAACTGCTATACATATAATATATGCTCATAAATACAACTTTAATAATTTAAAAAATATTAAAAGTATGTTTCAAATATAAAACATACATTGAAGCTAAGTAGACCTGTAGGTTTAACATAAATATTGGAGGTAGATTGTGGAAACATAATTTCAAGCTTTTGATAAGCCAAATATGTCATTCATATTAATTGAGCAGAATCTAAAGAAAGAAATGTCTTATTATTGCAAAATGTCTTTGTGTTCTATTTTTATATTCAGCTTGCTGTAAATATTTATTTTCTTAGAATTTCAATGCAGGTGGTTGGATTTTGAAGTTTCTACTTGCCATTCTTTACAGGTGCTTCAGCTAAAGACATGGCAATTTATTTCCCATGCTGAAGTATGCTGAACCTGTTTACTTGTCTCCATCAGCTATAAAGAAGACATACCAAGTATAAATCTACACTGCAGTTCTCCTATTAGGTAAGATGATACCCATCCTGAGCCTAGCTTTAAACTAACATTCCTGAAACTGTTTCTTTAAATCTTGCTTATTCAGATGACATTATTCAGCACCTGTAAGGGAAAAATTGGATGATTACTTCCTGAAAAAGTGTGATGCTTCAAATGGATGGCATGAAATAAGAAGTGCTTCCTTTATATGACCTTTGGATCTGAATTTAAACTGTGGATTTGATAGTTTGCATATTGAAAAAGTTTTGATGAAAACAACCTTCATATAAACCAGGACACTGGAAATTATATACAGAGAGCTGGAAATATTTTGTTTCAGAGGAGAAAAAAAAAAAGAAATAAACTGGTTAAAAGAAATACCTATTTCAATGATTTTCAAATCATGTATTGTTTTCTATGATTTAAACTCATGCAACAGAAAATAAAATGGCAGCTTCTACAAAAAAATCTGCAGTATTTTTTTTTAGAAATTCTATCACTATTTAATAGTGATGTCATTGTCAATATTTTCATAGATCATTTGGATGTAGGATGGAAGGGATACTAAGCAAGTCCACAGATGATACCAAGCTGGGAGGAGCTGTTGACCTCCAAGGCAGAGAGACCTTGATAAATTAGAGGGCTGGGCAGCCACTCACCACATGGAGTTGAAAAAGGGAAAGTGCTGGATTCTGCACCTGGGGTGGTGTCACATCCCATGGTGTCTCCTTAGACCTGAGATCACCTCTGGAGGACATGCAGGTGGTCTGGAACCCAGCTCTTTCCAATGCCCGCCGATGAGAGACTGCAGGAGGCTGTTCTTAGAGGTTTTCATGGCTGTTTATTGTTCCTTATCTCAGGAATGCTTTGTCCAGCTGACAGCGGTCTGCTCGCAGAATCTGCCTGGCAGAGGCAGGACTTACCTTTTATACTCTAAATTACCTACTAGGTATTTACAAATGACCCCCAATACAATACAGTCTTGTTACATGGTCCAGCTCTGTTCTCATCCAATCTAAAAGTGCCAGCATGTCACCCAGCATGGATGACATGGAGAAGAAGGAGGAAGAGGTATCCACACCCCCAATTCTCCATGTTGGCCACGTGTCCCTTATCACAAACATTCTAGAAATCTGCTAATTCTACATTCTAACAGTCTAATTTGCACTCTATTTATTTTTGCAGCTTGCATTTCTTCTCTCAATGTTGGTAAATTGTTCCAAGGAGCTAAATCCAGCCCCTGAGACACCTGGGTCTCATTCGAGGGTCTTTGGGGACCCTGCCAGGGGGGTCTTAAACCTTCCAGGGAAGCCAGAGGAATACTCTGGACTCCCACAGGGTGGGGCAACCCTGGGTGTATGAACAGAGCAGGGAAGGAGGGTTGGAGAGCAGTGCTTTTGAAAGGGGACCTGGGCAGTCCTGGTCAATGGGAAGCTGACCATGAGCCAGCAGTGCTCTGGCAGCCAGGAGGGCCAACCCTGTCCTGGAGCATCAGGCACAGCATCACAGCTGGGCAAGGGAGGGATTGTCCTGCTCTGCTCTGAGCTGGGGCAGCCTCACCTCCAGTGCTGGGGCAGCTCTGGGTGTGCAATGTAATACAGACATGAAACCATTAGAGAGTGTCCAAGGGAGGGCACAGGGATGGGGAAGGGCCTTGAGGGGAAGGTGTGAGGAGCAGCTGAGGGCACTGGGTCTGTTCAGCCTGGAGGAGACTGAGGGGAGACCTCACTGCAGTTACAGCTTCACTGAGAGGGGAAGAGCAGGGGCAGGCACTGATCTCTGCTCTGGAGGGAGACTGACAGGACCCAAGGGAATGGCCTGAAGTTGTGTCAGGGGAGGGTTAGGATGGATGTTACAAGCAGATTCTTGACCCAGAGAGTGGCAGGGCACTGGAACAGGCTCATCAGGGAAGAGGTCACAGCACCAAGCCTGGCAGAGTTGAGCAGTGTTTGGGTGATAGAGGCACAGCATGGCTCGTGGGGATGGTGCTGCTCAGGACCAGGAGCTGGAGTCAATGATCCCTGTGGGTCCTTTCCAACTTGGCATAGTCTGTGATTCATGCCAGCATGAGCTCATTGTTTTGTGTGTGTCTGTACAGTTGCACAAGGTTTAGGTGTTTCCTCATCTTCCGGGGCATCTTAGAATTATTTTCCTTGGAGTGGCACAACATGCTAAAATATTTTTTCATTATTTTACACACATTTAACTGAAGATTGATTCTAAATCAAATTCTAACAGACTTAGTAAATACTGTATTCTTAATTTCTTAAATAATATAATTATCTTTTTTTTCCTGTATGAATAGGCAAATATTGGCTAATCCAATTCCACAATTTTAATTTCCCATTATCATTCAGCTGAGATTTTTCACATACCTCCCTACAAAATTAAAAACTACAGAAGTCTGGTGTAACATGATAAATCTATTACATGGAAATTCCTGTTGCAAGGTTGGACTTCTGCTTCTTCATTGGACAAAACTTCCAATACCCAAACCATTGAATGATGCAAAACTTGTGTAATCAGGTCAAAGAAATTCAATGAATGATATTTATTAGGAAGGCTGATAAGTATCATATGCATCTCATTGTTTGGGTATTTTGTCAATAGTAGGGCTTATCTTCAAAATAAGTTTCTGCTGGCTTTTTTTTTTTTTTTTTTTTTTTTTAATCACAGTTTTCCCTTATGGTCCTGATGATAGCTTTTCCACCCAATAATTTTTTTCAAGTAGCAGTAAAACACTGTTTCAAATCTGATAAACCCAAAGGGTTATAGTGCACTTTAGATTAAGGATCATTTTTCCATGAGGTGAGAGAAAAATTACAGGAGAACCAAAGTGTAGGAAGAAGAAATACTAGAGAATCTTAATAATTATTTTTTTGATATTTGGTCATTTACCTGCTCCAAATCATCCCAAAATAATCAATATCCCAATCATCCCAAATGGTAACTCTCACTGTTTACCAATGCATTTCTGTGTGTGGGTGTATACAGATATATCACTCACACATGCACAGCTCTACGTGTTTCTTAAACTTGATATTGAGAATTATTGGGAGTGATATTTCGCTGCAGTGTCTGCTCTTTCACATAAGACCAAGGAAACTTATTTTCCAAATTTTCCAACTTCATTTATTCTATTTTTATTCTCTTTTGCAAGGACTCTGAACATACTCTTAATTTTTATTTACTTTCCTCATTTAGAAGATTCCTGGGAAGATTAATTAATGTTATTTCAAGTTACTTCAAGTAACTGTTGGTATTCAAATATTCTCTGCAATATATATAAAGAATTGTAGAAAATCTGGCATGTCCTGTGGCAGATAGAACTATTTATTTACTACAAAGTCAACATATTTCAGGAATGACCAATGTTGGGGTTTATGTTCATGAAGTAATAGATGACAAATCCTGTACTGATGAATAGACTTAAAATCAAGAGTCAGCTGAGATCCCAGAGGACAGATAGATACATGGCTCCAATGTGGAGATATCCAAACACAGCTGAGGGGTGCAGCTAAATAGGGAAGGCAACAAAGCCTATGGCAGTGTCCTGAATAAAAATATTAAAACTGCCACTGAGTAACAGCCTGAACAACACAAGAGAGATAAGATTGCGATTTCATTGTTTTAGTATGATTTTAAAATCTTCTGATGCTTCATCAAAATGATGCAATTACAGACTCTCAGACTGTAAGGGGTCACCTGGTCCAACTCCCTACTCAATGTAGGTCTAATCCAAGCAAGTTGCAAAACACCTCCCAAGACAGAGATTCCTCTACCCCTCCAGGCAGCTTGCTACAGGATTTTACTGCTTTTATGGTTAAAAATGAAAACAATAATAACAAAAAAAATTTGTAATGTGAACTGAATTTCCCAAGTTCCAAGAAGTAATGATTTTTATATCACTAGGATTTTGTTGCTTTTATTCCAGACTATTTTGGGGGCTTTTTTGTTGTAATGTTAGAAAATAATTCATTGTGATATTTGTGTCTCCGATAAATTTGAATATCTTCCTCTCATATCAACAGAAGTATAAAAATGCAACTTTACAAATTGCAAATGCTTTGTCCCTTAATCAGTCAGACATCTACATGCTTACCTTGCAACATGCTGTCATCTTGTGAAAATGTTAGATTATTATGTGAGCATCACCTAAGTGTCTTTATCAAACTTGGAAGGCTTTCTTTCTCCCTTTCTTGATAGATTTTTAGATTGTTTGCATTATATAATGGTCTAGAATTTCATTTTTAATTAAATAAACATTATTTTAACCAATTAAATAATTCTACTCCAAAGAAAAACAATTGTTTAATTAAACTTTTGGTAATGGTAAAGCAAATTTACAAATATATGCATTGAGGTCGCAACAAGGCTTTCTTAAAGTTTCCACAATTTATTTTCTATTTGTGAAAGATTTTTCCTTCAACATATTCCTCCAGGTGCAGCCTTCAGAAGGCATTTGATACATAGAGCAGAGGATTTTACACTGCATCCTTCTATCTCAGTGGGAAAAGATATTTCTCAGCCTGTAATAATCTGCAAATAAACAGCAAACATTTTGGACATGTTTCCTGCCTACCTCTAAGTCTTTCCTTGCCTATTCAAGGCACAGCACAACTCCATTAAATTCAAGGTGTAAATAGCCCTGCACAAAAGAATAAAGGAGATTTATATTTGCATTATTTCAATTTACATAAACATAAAAGAATTATGTTCAGAGTTCAGATCACTCCTATTTATAGGATGTACAAAGCACACATTAGTCAAGGAAAAATTGTTAATGTTTTTGCTGCAGCTGTTTTAGAGAAAGGCTGGAACATAAGAGAATGCTAACGTTTTGCTGAAGGATATTATGATGCAGAACACATTCAGATCCTTCTGCCATCTCTTTCCCAAGTTTAAGTAACTCAACGGATGAAGAGCAAGAAATCGAAATTTTGCATGCATACACACACACATATACATAAATCCTTTTATATTTAAATATTCCCGTAAATATTACTATGTAAATAATATGAAGATTAGGTATATATGTAGGGGTATATATGTATGTGCATCTGTGCATTAATTAATACTTTTTTTATTTTATTTTTTGCCCCTGCATGCATGTGTAGCCATATATGTATACAGAGTGTGACTATGAGAGTGAGCATGCACATTCCCTGATATTTATATTCAGAATTAATTTACAAGTTTATGGCTTCTGAACTGAGAGAACTGCATATGCTGTAATTCCAACTGTGAGTCACTGTGATGGAAATAAATGTTTAATGAAAATAGCACATAAACCAGTTGTATTTAATAGAACATAACTGAAAAATAAAGAGATAACAAGGAACAATGATCCTCCCACACATTTTGGAATACTCCTTTTTAAAAATTTCTTTGTAAACAGCAATCTAATCAAAGACAGTCCTGAAGAAACAGTTTATCCTTTGTTGTGGCCTTGAACTTTGACTCAAACAATTCTGCTCTCTAGTCATCTGGTGAACATATGGGTATTGTTCATCCCCTCGATAAATGCAGGCCAAAACCACAGATAATTTTTGTGATTTTTTTAGGACTGCAAGCCAGACAATACTATGGCTTGATTCTCCTTCCTGCACTTAGGTGATGGGGGATATATTACTAAGGAGATTGTCAGTGGGATTTATGCAAAGTAAATTTTTTTGACTCAGTTCAGGCTGGACAAACATAGACAGACAGCAGCCCCAAGCTGCCATTAATTTAGGGTTGAGAGAACCACAAATCCTACAGCTCCAGGAATGGGCACACCAAAGAAACACAGCACTCCTTCTTCCAGAGTGTCTAATTTGGATCACCAATGGCACTGGAGCTTCAGCTGCAGACCCACCTCACTTATGGTTAGGGGTGGAGTCCAGAGAGCCACACAGCCTACAGAGTGAGCAGGGAAAAGACATCCAAGGGAAGAACAGCCCTGCCCCAGCCCTGCTGCCTGCACACCTTTCTAACCTGGACCATCCATGGTAGAGAGCCCCAAGCTGCCATTAAGGTTGGAGAGAGGATTCAGAGACCAACAATGCCTACACCTTCAGGGACACAGTGTTGGAAGAGGCAGGCCAAGGGAAGCACAGCATTCCACCCATATCCTCACCTTCACAGCTTTCTGAGATGGGCTACCTTGTCCCAAGGTGAAATTAAGCCTAGAGCCAAGAGGGCTGGCCTTCAGATAGCAACAAAAGTTAAAGTTCTGGAGACAAAATAGATGGAAGAAAGCATTCCAAAGAGGAGCAGCACTGCTCAAACACCTCTGCTTGAAGAAATTTCTGATCTGGGCCACCTATGATGCTGAGAACCTCAGTCTCAGCCCCAAACTGCCATTATGGTCAGGACTGGGGTGCAGAAAGCCATGAGGCAAAGTGCTGCAGTGATGCTGTACCTGGAATAAGCATGGCAAAGGAAACATGGCCCTGCACCAACATTCCTTCTACCAAAATTTGAGACTGAGAAATGCAATCTTACACCTAACACCTTGTACAATTATAGACTGATGCAATGGCTTTAAGTTGTAAGGGACCTTATAGGTGACCTAATTCCAACTCTCCTTCCATGGACAGGGATATATCCCACTAGATTTGGCTGCTCAAAGCCCCATCCAGTCTGACCTTGAACACCTCCATGCAAGGGGGGCACTCACAACTTTTCTGGGCAACCTGTTTCAGTGCCTCATCATCCCCATAGTAAAGACTTTCTTCCTAATTTCTAATCTAAACTTACCCTATTTCAGTTTGAATCCAGTCCCCCATGCCACTACATGTTAAAAAGTCCCTCTCTGTCTTTCTTGTACACTCCTTTCAGGTACTGGAAGGCTGCTATAAGGTCTTCCTGGAATCTTCTTTTTTCCAGGCCAGCTCTATCAATCTGTCTTCACAGCAGAGGTGCTGCAGCCTTCTGGCAATATTTGTGGGCCTCCTCTGGACTCACTCCAACAGCTCCATGTCCTTCTAACATTGTGTGCCCCAGAGCTGAACAAAACCTTCCAGGTGAGGTCTCACCAGTGGGGCAGAATCATCTCCCTCAGCCTGGGCCACGCTCCTTTTTTGCAGCCCAAGATAAGGTTGGTTTTCTGGACTATAAGCACAATTTTCTCTTACATTGATCATCTCATTCACTCACACACCCAAATCTTTCTCCCCAAAGCTGCTCTTAATGTATTCACTGCCCAGCCTGTCTTTGTGCTTGGGATTGCTCCAACCCAGCTGCAGGACCTTGTGCTTTGCCTTCTTGACCTTCATGAGGCTCCCCTGGGTCCACTTCTCAAGCCTGTCAAGGTCCCTCTGGATGGCATCCCTTCCCTCCAGTGTGCCAGCTGCACCACACCTTGGAGCTCTGTACATCTTAAAAATAATCACTGAAGTTCAAGTGATAAAATAGTTATTCACCATAAACTCAACATTTCTGTTAAAAGTCATTTAGCAACAAAACAAAACAAGTAATCAAGTAATAAAAATATTCTCAGTACCTTTTCTTGCAGAAATGAAGATACTGTATATTCTGTCTGTTTGCTAAATTTTGTGTGGAATTCAATTCTATGTAATTAAAAAGATGTTTATCACATTTTGATATTTTCAGCATATTTTACTGTCCTTTTGACCCTTCTGATAACAAGGATATGCTCAGACCTTCTCCAAAGAAAAAAAACCCACAGCAACAAAATATAAAATCAATGTAAAATGACAGAATGCCATGAAAGCAATTCTGCAGCATCAAAATTTAAATGAGCAGCAGGACTTCTGGATGCTTATCAAAACCAGGCCAACTAATATTTTAAAGTGTGGCTGTTATACACTAAAAATAATGGAGTGAGCCAAAGTCAGTAAAATCCAGTGTCATCAAAGAACTTTTCAGTAGCATTTGCAACCATAGCTATTTAGAAGTTGGTTTGCTTTCTTGGAGATTTGTTTGGGTTTGTTATTCCATCACATGTACCAAAATACGTGACTTTTTCTGTGATTCAGACTGGCATCAGTAGCATCATACAATTCTATTACATCTTTTGTTTTGTCTAGAAGTGCATGCACTTCAGTTGTTCAAACACCTGGCATTACCACCTTGTTGCTGTAAGGGGAGGAATCAGCTAAATGGCCATTTGCTTACATGGTTGTCTTAATTGTATACAGTCACAACTCTAAATATATGTCATGTGTAATTTTTTTGAGAGCTAGTTAAATGAAATCTGTCTCCAGTGATTTTTTTTTTTTTTTTTTCAAATACAGGTCACTTATAATAACTGAAACTGTTCTATAACCTGTCTCTGAAACAGCCAGTTGGGATAAAAATTTCATTCAGCTGTGCTGTGGAGGTGGGACTTTTGCATGTGAGACAAAAATGTTCCTTGAGGTTCTGTTTTAGAAATGCAAATTATTTATTTTTTTACTTTTGTGGCAATTAAATTGAGAATTAAAAAAAGAAAGATATGGCTTTTAGGATTTTGTGATCAGAGATTTCTTGTATTCTCCAGTCATTTGATCTGGTCTAGGTAACAGATCTCACCATAAATTATGATAATAAACTAACAGATGAGAAAGGTAATTAAAGCTAGAAACTGGAATGTGTACTGGAAAAACTGGAACAGCAAATATTCTATGTGTGGGATCCCATTGAAGTGAAAATAATGGAGTCTTTTGTCCAATTTGTGGTTGTGGTTGCAACTGCATGGTAAATATTACTTCCAAAAAGAGACATAGCTGTCTGACACACATGTTAGATATTTTCAGTCTTAGACTGAAAGTGAAATTAAGCCAGTTTGGAGACCACAAACTTAAACCTTGTGCTGCTTAAACTGCATTACAGACAAGAATATAGAATGCAAGAAAGTACAAAATTGAAGTAAAAATAAGAAATAGAAAATAGTTCTGGGACCCAGTCTGTATTTACAGAGATAATTTTTGGTTTAGTTAATTTATCAACTGTTGGAAAGGAGGCAGTCCAAGCAGGGAAAAGAATCAGAAAACAAGCAGTCCCAGTTTTCCTGCATCTTGATAAATATACTCAGATACTAATGAATGCTACTGACTACCCATACTTCCTTCTGTTTTCTCTTCTTAAGAACATTCACTGCTTTTTAATGTACCTTAATAATTTAAATATAGATGTCAATAACATTCAATATTATTTAATAGCAAAACTGTAAATGCTTGGGTAAGTTTTCCACAAAGATATGTAACAGTGTAACTTTATGAACAAAAAGACATTTTCAAATAAGAGAATGTGGTATGACATTAAAGAAAACCCAGTATTGACCAGGCCTGCATATTGTCAGCATAGATTAAATTGCACAATAATTCTCAGGAGACAAATGCTGTTATATCTTTTCTCCTATGATGCCTCAGCAAGGCAAAACAACTTTTGGAAAAACACAAGTGACTAATGTTGAGTGAGACAGCAGTTTTATTCCCAGGGGTCTGAGTTAGCACCCAAAATTACATCCAAACAGTGCTGCCTTTTTACTGCCATCCTTGCTAAAGTATTTCAAAGAGTAATCTATTCCAAGTAGGCAATTTTGACAGCAACTGGTACTGCTTAAATGTATATTAACTGTGTTAAATTGAACTGAATGTAATGCTGGGAAACCTTAATATAGGCCATTAGAAGATGTAAGGAGATAAACTACACATAAGGAGAAAACGCTGTCTCTGGCCATCTGCTTGTCCTGGTAACACACAGAAAATCTGCAATATGCAACAATTCCCTCAACTTACTGAACAGCAGGTGCCCATCTTTTCCTTCAGCTGTCCAAAAACTCTTCCCTTACAACTCTCCTTGTTCTCCCTGAAGGATTCTTTCATAGTTTTGTAATGCAAATTTAGAATAAGGAGGAACAGGTTCTGTTTGAACTAGAATTATCTCAATTTACCTGGTAACCAATGGATATAGATCCTTATTCTGTCCTGTGAGCATTCTACTTAAATGAACAATCACTTTTTCCCCCTAGTGTCACATCTTTTATAGATGAAAGCTACAGCAGTATTTTGCAAACAATAAAAAGCACAGGGTGTGAGGACTGTGAATTAGGAATGCTGTTTCCACTTTGCTGTTTTCCTCAATAAATGCTAAACCATAAGTAAAGCAATAAAATGAACCAGAATAAGTTATTGTCTTGCACCCTTAGCAATCATTTTTGTCTTCACTTGGGGGGTGTTATTGTTGGTTGAGGTCCCTGGAATGTCAGGCTGAGATGTCACAGATGGAGTGGAGAAGAGTATTCCATTGAAAAAAGCCACCATTTAGGGGATAAAAGGTCAAGATATGGCAATATTAAATTCAACATAACACTGTGTGTCTTTTCTGCATTTATTTTGGATGTCTATTTTTTAAATTATATGCCATACACATTCTGGAAAAATCTTGTGGCCCTCAGTTAAAATTTAATGCAGTAAATTAAGATTTTGGGTACTGCTAAAATAAAGAATTAAAGCTCCAAATTTACCTCATCAAAAAGAAAATACAAATATAAAATGTAGTTGTTAGGCATGTGGTCAAACACTATGATCTCAGCAGCCATTAAGCAGCCAGTTACATATCTCTAGTTGCCTCTTAATTCATCCTGGGGATTTCATGACCACTCATATAATTTTCATATTCTGCACCTCTACATGAGCCTCTTGATATTCAGAACCTAGATGTACAGTGCATTTAGTTATGAGGAGTTTGATAGAATAAGTGTGTTCTAGTTATGGATTAACACCAATCTAAACATTTACAAATTGCAATTGTGAGTGCATTGATTGTGGTGTTTCCACACACACCCTTTGCAGCATGTTGTAGGTTAGAGCAATCCCTAGAAAGACGTGAATTGAAAGCTCTCTTTAAACTGGTTTTTATGTGAGTGGATTGGTTGCTCAGCTCTCCAGGGAAAAAGGCTGTTTAGCCCTTCCATCAAAGTCACTGTGCAGAGAGAGAAAAGCTCGTGAGGGCTGTAGGTGAAACATGGTCCTGGTGATGAGGGCACTTATCTGGAAAACAGTGTATTTAAATTCCAAGGGACAGAGAATGGAATTAACCCACTTTTACACCCTAGGGAAATGTTTAATCTCCAGCTAAACAAGAAAGGAGAAGCAATGCCAGTAAGGGGTACCAGCAGCCTCCTTTCCTTTGCAAAGAAAACCTGAACTGTCTTTGCATTTCAACTGACAAGTTGCTGTTACATAAAACCCTGCAAAGGCTAAGTTGGTGTTTGGGCATCCTACCTGAACTCTCAGAGACCCAAATTTGTACCCATCTGTGCTTGAGTAGCTCATATCCCTAAGTAAAATCCTACAATTGAAAAAAATAGGAAGCCAGTGAAATTTAGGCAGCTCCAGGGTTAAGCACCACAGAGGATTAATTTTGAACAAAGATTTACTTTAAGGACCAAAGCTGCAATAAAGGTTATTTTAGAGGCCTACAGACAGTACCCAGTCTCTTCCCTAGTGTTTCGGTGTTACAACTTCTTCAAGTATATCATTGATAATTTCTCTCAGTAGTATGCAGCTCTTATGAGGATGAAATTGATATACAGAGTTAATGTGATGATAATAGTCTCATCTGGTAAGTTAGATAGAAATGATATGACATGATACCACTTAAAATGTTGCACAGTATTAGAGACACGTTTTAATCCTTGTGATTTGTTTCACCCTTAGCAGGTTACATTAATCTCCTGTTCCAATGACCCTGTTTATATCTGACATGGGCTGTAATTTTAAAACCAGAATCTCTTTTCAAGTTCTCTGTTTTCCAAATACAGAAAATTAGAGGCTACTCGTAAGAAGTAGGCTTAACTTTCTATTAAAATGGATGCATGTCTGTTCCATTTGCAATTACAATTTTTTATTTTTTTTTTTTAAGGTTCTGTTCAATTTTAACTGTTTGCTCTGCATGCATTGTTAGCACAGCTCAAGCCTGGGTCAGGGGAAATCCTCTGGATGAGGGGAAGGTCCTGCTTTCCCTGACAGCAGCTGACCTTGATCAGCTGGGAGAAGCTTCTGGAGAGTGTGATGCATCCTGGAGGATGTGAGTAGCAGAGTGTGAAGGACACAGAGCAAGCAGAGGGTCCTCAGCAGGAAGAGGCTGGGAAGCCCCAGAGAGAATAAGTGAGCAGACACACAGCCAGGCCTCCCAGAGACCATAAGAAAAAAAAAAAAAGATTTTTTTCTCAGGAGGAGAGGCTGCTCTAAGCAGAAGAACTGCTAAAAGTTTCTGTCAAAGATCAGGTTTAGGATTAGAGGACATTATGTGTGGGAGGGTGGAGAATATTTTTTTCCCCTAAGGATAAAGTTTAGGATTTGTTATTTACTATAACCTGAAAGAAGCTTAACTTTTAGTTTAGAAGTCTTGATGATGCTACACTTACTCTAAATAAAAAGCTCATATAATGTAATCTCAAATCTCACATTCACTGGAAGACATATCAGAGTCAGCCATGTTTCTTAATCAAACTTTTTTTTTTTCCTTTTTAAACAAGTATCACTCACTCAGTAACTACTATTTTAAAACATTTGTAGATATTCACTTGGGTTTTCACACTAGTGCCACCTCCCACCTTGCCCACTCACCCCCAAGCAAAGTAAAACAAAACAAAACAAACAAACAAACAAAAAAAAAAAAACAAAAAAAAAAACCAAACCAAAACAAAACAAAACAAAAAAAAAACACAAACCAAAGAAAAAAAAAAAAACCAAAACAAAACAAAAAAACCAACAAAAAACCCAAAGCAAAACAAAAGACAATAAAAAAACTAATCACTAAACACTGGAATCCTCTGCTTAACCCAGGCAATAATATACTCTGTCATCAGTGACCTCATCAGCATTATTTCACATAGAGGATTAGCTGTGCAAAGTAGAACAGACACAAAATTCATTCCCATTAGAAATGTGAATGTGAATTATGTGAAAAATGTGAAAAGTATTATCCTGTTGATTGACCAGAAGACAGCCTAGAAGAAAACATGTCATGGAAACCCTGTGTCAAGAAAAAGACTCCCAGGAAAGATAAGGCCAAGTAAGCAATGGTCATTTCAGCTTCTCAAAATTGCAACAACTTTTTGGCTGAATCCCTTTGACCCTGCCAGGAAGGAAACCTGTTGGCTGCTGATGCTAAGTGGCAGGACCATCAGCATAGGACAGCCACCCAGGCAAATTCCAAAGCCTCATTCATACCATAGCTAAACAGCAAAGGACATGATTTCTGCCAAAGAGATTGTGATAATATTTCACTAGAGGAAGAAAGGGTTCTTTGTTCCCTTGAGCATCACTCTGAACATGACACTCTTTACTGACAGGTATCAGTAAGGAAGCTTCTCATTTTATTTATCCACAGGAAAGCAAACATCTGACTTGCCTGGTCCTCTGATAGGAGGCATGACACATTTTGGGGCAGATGAAGGAAATCCAATGGACAGAAACAAGAGCTATGTATAGTACTCTGTCCCTCCCCATTTTTCCCTCTGCTGCTCTATTAGTAATATTTTTTAGTAATAATAATAATGTTTAAAAAAGTATAAGATGTCACAACCCTTTAATAAAATTACTATGTGAGCAAGCACTCAATTTACCTCTCTCTCTTTTGATTAGTGAATATGGGAAAATGTTGAAACAAAACATCTTAGCAGTGTCATATTTTTAAAAGTGCTGTTACCAACACAAGATGTTTTTTCCAGCAGAAGGCCTAATAATGTCAAGAGTGCAGGAGGTCTCATAAGCAGAAATAATGGCAGTTTCATGCAACACGTGAACTTATAATGCATCTTATGAGTAAATCAAATCACTTTTTCTTTATAATTTCTGAATTCCATAGGGGCCATGAAACACATATTTAAAAGGTGTGCAGAAGGACCTTATTCATTAAACAGCAGAGAGAAGTAGTTGAAGCTTTATTAAAAATTGACTAATAGGCATTCCAGATAATTGAGCTGACAGCCTGTTTTGACAGCTGCAAGCAAAAATGTGCTTTCTCTAAACAGTTGGTGTAAATCTTTTAGATTTCTAGAAAGAGAAATTAAGTACTGGTTTGACTTTAATCAGTTTTATGAAGTTTAAAAAAAACTGTAACTGTTCAACTAAGTAGTTGAAGCTACTCTAATTGAAGGTGCTGCCAGTCATTTCAGTGGTAGAGTTTGAGCTGAAAGGATTGCCAAGCTCTCACACAATGAGAAAGGTGGAAGGTGAATACATTAAAAAGTTTTGCTTAGCAGAAAATGTAAATTAAGAGGAAAACTGAACTCTGAACCTGATTTCCAGAAAGGTACTGAAATATTCCATATGACTGAAGTTAGTGGATTTTGCAAGAATCTATCATCTTTGAAAATCAGGCTGCAACTAACTAACAAATGTGACAATCTGCACCTTGAGTGGGCTAATGTGAAGTAATAGGCAATTATACTGTCTATATAAAAAAATAAGAAGGAAGAAAAGGGAAAAGAAAACAACAGAGAAAGGCTGCTTATCAGATTTTGCAGGTTTGAGAATTCAAAGTAGCAGGAAGAAAAGAAAAAAAGTAAAAGGCAGGAAAGACAAGATAGAATTAAAGTTGGATTTTATAATAATTATTTCACTAAAAAGGAAAAATTGATGAGGCAGGCGAGTGTGAGAAAAGAGAAAGGAATTTTAGAAAGGAGAAGCAAAACATTAAAGAGGTAAAGTAAGTGAAGACTTAAAAAAACCGATGGAAGATTGAATATTTTCAGAATATTGTGTAGTTATTGACACTCTACATAATTAGAATTGATGTGAGTGTAAGATTTTCAAGGAAGCATGGAAAACAGGACCATGTTACATTGTATTCAATCTTTAGGTTTTCTTTTAATCTGTGTATACAGGTATACATTTTATATCTTGATTTAGAACAGATCTATCCTCTGTTTTAAAGCTCACAAAAAGAAGGATAAATTAGATGGACTCGCCACAGGCATGTCACTTCAACTATGGGCATATGTAGAACTGTAGAGTGACAATCAAGAGAAGAGAAAAAATCTTAGAAGAAATGAATAGATGACACACTGAGACTAGTCTACCTGGTGTTTGATTATAACATCTCAAAAGCAGAAGGACACAGTTATTGAATTTCTGTATGTGTTTTTATTTTTTTAATAAACAAGATAACAAAGAGTATTAGTATCCAAACACTGCAAAACTGCCATGCTGAACTTATGTGATGTTTGATTAATGTATTGGATTGATGTATCATAACTGAACAAGAAATCTACATGCTGTTTTGAAGGGTTTATTTGATTTGGATGTAGAAGTCTTCTAGTCATTTCATATGAGAAAGAGTGCTCTTGGAAGATAACTCTATTTCACAGTTATCAGTTTTAAACTACCCTTTATTCCGAGAGGGAAGAGCAATTGAAACACTGACTATTAGTAAAACTGGTTTGCAAATGAAATTTGATTGATATTTTAGATTTCTTGGGACTATATGTGACACAGCTTTGTATAAATTATATTTGTTTAAAATGCAACCAAGCTCAGAACTGCCAGGAACAATTTAGACCCCATAAATGTTTTCTCTAAATTGAATCAGAGAAGGCTGAAAAGCCTCTAAACACTGTACAGGGATTCAATGTTTAGGTTTTAAATGAAACCATTTTAAAAATTGGAGCCTTGCCATCATTTTTAGCACTGTCAGAGTCAGTGCTCTGACAAAATAGGTTGATTTTCTTCCTCTGTTCCTTGCTCATCTTTATTGGACACTTTCCCTGTTAAATGCAGTAAATGAGGGGGGTGGGAGGAGAAGAGAGGACAAAAGAGTAAATGAAACATTATTATGGAAAACTCTTTTCAGAAATTGCATTTTATATTCAAAATGGATATTTTTGCTTACAGATAACACGAAAGACCATTTCTATGAAACACAATAAAGCCATCTCAGATATTTTCTTGTTTCACTACATCTAAATACATTAATTTTTTTGGTTTCAATGAAGATTTATGCTACCTATATTGCACAAGGTAAGTGTAAATAAGAGCTATAAATTGCTAAGCAGTTAATGTTGCTTGTGAATAGAACTATTGTTCTCTAAATAGCCTGAATTTTAGAGAATCCAGCTAACCTAACGCCTATGAGGTGCCATACAGGAAAAATGCTATAAAAATCTAATAACAATAAATATGCATTGGTATTAAGTTATATTAGTTTGGGTGAAAGTGCATATATTTAGAACTTACTAGTATATATACAGTTAAAACAAGTTTAAATTAAAAATGTTTTGGGCACATGTGTGTCCAGCTCACCCCGTACATACCCACTCCTTCATTTGATTTGATGCCTTGTTATTAATGCCTGGAAACACAGACTACCTAGAAGTGGCTGAACTATAAAGACTGAAATTATTGCAAGCTTCCAGTGCAGTCTGCACTGGAATTCACAAGTGAAGGACACTCTTGTTTAGAAAGAAATCTTTTGCTAACTTTCAGAAAGTTAATATATTAAGACAAGGGCTAGAGAACATACCAGAACCTACCATTTCTTAGAAGAGTTGTAGATCTTATTCTGGATGGACAATATCAGGATCCAAACTAAAAGCCTAGATTTAAAATCTTTGTATTATGCCAGATTTCTGTGGCAGGATTCATAGCAACTCCTTAAGCCTCAATAGCTTTACTGTGCTCAGTCCCCTGAGTAAAGACACTTGCTGTATGATACTAAGAAATGGTAAATATTAATGTGTGAGCAATCCTTGACGATTGCTAAATGTATTGTCTAAAAACCTAGCAAAGAAGAAAATATGGTAAAAGATCAGCTTTCAGTAGAGGAACTGGAAGTTGCCTGCAAGTGTCAAAGCAATGTACATAGTGTAACAAAGCTGGCTACCCACCACCTACATTTAGCTGTACAAAGATACTATGCCCAGTGCCAGAGCCAGTTACTGCACAGCCAGTTTTCATGCTGCTGCTGTTCCCTCCAGCCATACTCTACCATTGTTCTACTTCCTTAAAGGTCTTGGACACATAAAAGTGCATATCTGAGCAAAGTTCAGATATGATAAGGAGATAAAACCATGCTTTGAATTAAAACCATGCCTATACTCTGACAGTTAAAAATGTTCTTCTGCTGATGATCTATTTCTACACAATTCAAGGGTAAAAAATTTAAAAAGCAACCAAACAGAATAACAACTTTCACGTGCAATGATTTCTCAAATCATAATATAAATCACTATTTTGACTGCAATGGTAACAACAAGCCTTTATTTAAAAGGAAAGGTGATTACTTTTACTTTCAGTACATAATATTTTGGCAAAAAAAAAAAAGCTGGTTTGAATTAATATGTATTGATTCAAAGGAATTTGCAAATCAAAGTTGATATGCAGTGGTTCTGAATGGTAATTTTTTACTTACTCTAAGTACGAGGAGCTTGGAAGAGTGTATCTTGTAGTGAAAATATTGGTTTGACCAGGAAATTCAAAGAAATTAAAATGAAATTTATTTGAGGGGGAGGAAGCTTGAATAGATCAGAGGAAAATGTGGCAAATCCTAGAAAAGTTTAGAAAAAAACATATTCCTACAGGTTATTCCTTCTTTTGCCACATTCTTCTCTTAAAATCAGGAAACGTCCAAGTCAAAGTGATCTTCCATTGCTCTGGCTCTCTAACTTAGTTAAACCTGAAAATCATGAAATGTAACAAAATTACTCCACAGCTTCATGTTAAATCATTCCTTTAGTTTGAAAGAGAGTGGAAGGGATATGGGGAGAAGCTGTAAATGTCAGTGTAGTTAGGATTTGGGAACAGGATATTTCCTACAATGACTAAATAGTGTTTGGAAGAAACTTCCATTGTTCATTAGGGCTCATTAGAATTCTTGCCACAACAGGTTTGGGGTTTTTTTTTTCCATATTCATACAGGCCAAAACCTAATCTGGATCACTGCACCTGACTGCTACACAGACAAGTGCTCATATTTCTTTTTTGCATGCTTAGTTGAAGAATTATATTCAAAGGAGCTTTTTAAGAAAGAATTGCCTCATTTTCACTTCATGCTTGTAGTGGATAGTCTTTTGTTAGATATTTTACTGTCTTGTCTTATAAATCTTCAAAGAGCAAAAGCAACTGTGTGTATCATATTCAAACTTTTGGGTCTATTAGACTGCTCAGGTAGTACACATATAAAACTGGAAACAGTATAGTGCAAGGTGTAGGTACTAAATAATTAACATCATTAATCTTTGTCCTGATGCACAAGTCCTCATAAACTACAGAGATATTGCAGAGCAGCAATAACATAAAAAAACGAAGTGCCCTGAGCCATCCTTTCCAGAACCAGCAGTGTAAGGTTGTAAATATTGTTGTTCACCTCATGTTTTTAAAGTGTGTGCCAAGTAGGGAGTTTTTGTTAAGGTTCCATCCTTGCTTTGTGCACAAAGGAGAAAGAACTTGGCTAGACTGGCCTCTAGGAGCACATTTTTTAGCAGGGTAATTTTAGTTTTTTTCAGCCACTCATAGAAATAATTATAGGGAAAGGAGGAGGTGTGGGGAACACACCAAATAAAAAATTAGCACATTTATAAGCTTTCATTTCTTTCCAGACTTTTAAAAAAAGTAATTATTCTTAGTATGCATGCCTTTAATTTGGGCTCTCAGAAAAAAAAACAAACCTGAAACATTTAAGTGCTTTATTTTTTCTCGCTTTGAATGTTTTTACTTTTGCCTAAATGGTCTCTTTATAGGTCTCCTTTTAGAAAACACTTGATAACAGAATCTGCCCAACTCCTAGATGTCTGAAATTGAGCTCCTTTTAGCTCCTACTGGGATGGAAAGGCACTTTTTATCTTCTCTCTCTATTCTGTGGTTTAAACGTGTGTATCACTCTCTATGGTCACAGCCTAGAGTTAAAACTGTTTCTACACCAGTGCAATTAAACCAAACATGCTAATATCTCCAGAAAACAGATGCCATAATTTTGGCAGGTTTCTTATATGTTTCTCACTCACTGAAAATGCAATAAAACATTGATGCATTTTTACTGTAACATATCGCCTGCTTTAAAAAGGAGTACCTGATTGTATTTATTTATTCACATCTATAAAGCACACATGCATGCACACACAATTTATTTTCCACATGCTTCTTGTTCAGAAATTACCAGAGCCATAGAGGAATAAAGGTAGAGGAAGAAAAGTAAAGGAATAAAGTAAAATAATGAAGTGCAAGTATGTGAGATTTGATTCACAGCAAGTTGTGTTGGCTGCTTCCAGAGACAGACTTAGTAGTAAAGCTGTCATGGATAGCACAAGTACAAATACACTGAAGCCCAGAGACCAGGAAAGCCAAGCTGAAAATGGCAAGGGAGAAAACAGTGCTGGGTCTTGGCTGAAGCAACTGTCTGACTTTATCCTTCCATCAAGACTCACTGCATCTATGCTACTCTGTAAATAGGCACTGAAAAGCATGGTTTACATAGAGTGACAGGAGTTTTCTAGTTTATTAAATGCCCCAGGAGCTTTCCCAAAAGTCAGTGCTATTTGACTAAAGAAAATATTTGATCTCAGGGTATATATGGAACTTCATAACACAGATTTAACTTCATGAACATTCAGGTCAATGTATAGACTAAAAGCAGTGTCAGCCTCAGTTCCAGGCCTTGTTCTTCTGAAGAGGGATTAACCATTTCCTTCCTATTCCCCAGATTTCTCACCTGTGGAGAGAGAAACTCCACTACCTGTGCTATATGAAACATGTTAGGTGAAAGTATTATAAAATAACCAGGCTTGGCTGTTCTTACACAAAATTCCCTCAGAAATTTAAAATGGTTTGACTGTATTTTCAAAACATGCATTTGTGAAAAATTGCCTTCCCAAAAAGGCAAAACTGTTTTATAAGGAACCTTAAAACCAATGCAGACTCAAATTTTGACACTCATTTGTTTTTTGTTTGTTGGTTGATTGATTGTTTTTTTTGTTTGTTTGTTTGTTTGTTTTTTTAATAATATCTACAGAAGTTCAAGAGGACTCTGAAGAATTTTGGAGTGAACACAGAATATTGCCGTGAGTGGAGTCCTCTTCACTTGCCAAAAAGCATTTAACATCTGGTGAATATTTTGGTGAAATAACTTCTTACATCTCAGTGGCAGGAGGTGAAGGAGGACGCAAAGCATTCATCTCACCTGAAAAGTGCTCAGTGGGCTGTATTTCATATGTATGTATGAATGTTGAAGTCATTCAAAAGAACAGGCACACTGAAGAATCCTATCCTGTATACAGATATAACCTCAGAGAGACAGAGAGAGAGAGAGAGACAGACAGACAGACCCCTCAGGAACTAATCTGTTCTGAAGGCATGTTTTTGCATGCATTTATGGTTTAGATCTTTTAGGTACCTTTACTTTGTGGAGTAAGAGGACCCATGTAACCTAACCAAAGGAGAGACTGTGTCTTTTCCATGGAAAAGAACCTAATGGAAGAGGTCTTCTATTTGCCTCAAATTCTTCTGGATCCTGAATCCTAAATGTAAGGAAAGAGTCACTTCTCAGCACTCAACTGTGCTGCAGTCTGTTGGGGTTATATTGTGTGTGGGTCAGCTTATAGAGATTGATATGCCTCTTATTCTTGCAGAATTATAGGAAATAATTGTTTCTGACTTATTTAACAAAACAAGTTTATATCATAAAGTTAAAATAAATAAGATCATGACTGGAAACTATTGCAGTCATTTAAGTCTTAGACAGTTTTGTCTGTTTTTTCCCTAGATACAGTTCCTTTAATATCTCTAAATGATGCTGTGAGGAAAATGCTTTCACTGCCATCTAGATTTGGATTGTTTGATAAATTAGCAGGAAAGTTAGAAAAATGCTTTTTCTCTCTCCCTCTGAAAGCCATAGCAACATTATATATAGTTTCTTCTCTTTGTCTCTATATGTTATAAACAATTGAGCAGATTGTGAGTTGTGGGTGTGGGTGGCAATTAAGATAATAATTGTTCATAGAATACAGAAATTGCATTAGAAAATGGAGACATTCCTTCCTCCTTCTCTTCTCTTTTAGACAGTGAAAAAATGGTCTTTATTATGTCAGATACTCCTGTGAGGACTATGCATTACTTTTCAAATAAGATACTGGGTGGCCAACTGGCATAGCATTTTTGGATAATGTTTGTAAATGCTGTAAACCTGAAAGCATTTTTATGATTGCTCAAAGATTACAAGCAGGGTTAGAGCAAGGCTGAGTTTAGAATTATGGAAGGTTTCAAGACAATGTCTTTTTAAGATGCAGTGAGTAAAAATTCAGGGAAGATATAGTTTCAAAGGTTTGTTTCTGCTCATGGCTGGTTACACTTCTGTGTCCCTCTCCTTCTTAAGGTGGACTTCATAATTTTGCTCTTCCTGCATTTGTTTTTTTTTTTTTTTTTTTTACTTTTCTCAGGTGAAACTACATAATTTTCTCACTTCCTAGACTGTGGTTCCAATGCTAGACCAGTTCTTTTTATTTTAAGTCCCAACATGCCATTAACAGGGTTTATTTCTGAAATCTTTTGACTACCAAAGTTTAGTGATCTCCAAAGTAATTTGATAGTAAATGCTTTATTCTGTCATTGTGAAAATATGTTGCATTATGGAGACTAGTGTGGATTTATATTTAATCCTTTATACTAATTGCCAAGAACCAGGGTTTTTTAGTAATTTGTTACAAAAGAAAAAAAAATAAAAAAACCGACTGCTATTTATATTATAGGGCTAGTGTATGTACATAATGATATGTTAGTTCAAGTGACAAAAAAAAAAAAGAATAATATAAAATGTGCAGCTAGATCTAGTTTTTTGCACCTATTATAATTTGGCATCTTTCCATAGACTTCACTGGAATTATAATCTGTGCCAATGAGTATAATATGTGGTTTCCAGAAAATATCTGTGCAATAATTCACTTGGCTAGACATAGATTTCTGTGGATGAAGTTTAAAAAGACACATTTTTATATTTTTCTTGAATATTTCTTTCAACGTGGTGATTAGGATAATGGATCATGCCCCCACCACAATCTATGAATGGGTGAGACCACTGTGCTTATCTATGACAATGCATATCACAGCCCTGAGGCAAAGCACATGAGAGCTGGAGAAAGCATTCTCAGGGAGAGCTGTCTAACAAAATGCATTTCTACCTAGGGCAACTAATATCCTCTGAAACCTATGAGCGTGTTTTAGCAAGTCTAACTCGATGGGAATTCCAATTAGGGTGTCCTCACTAAAGATGTCTCTGTTATCCATAACTTTGGAGACCACCTACACCATCAATTAGTAGATCTTGAGGTGCATGGAATTCTTTTAATGAATTTACATGTACATGCTCTTGGAGGCTGTGGGGGGTGTGTGGGGATTTATGCCTCTGTGCTCATGCTACTTTCCTGTTTCTTCCAATGACATTTCTTGTTGTGTCTGGCTGTGGTAATGATGACCATCCAGCTAATTTTCAGAGGATCACATTGACACTAACCTTTGGCTCACCCATCTGTTCCTCGCTTTATTGCTTCAAATGTCTCCTTTCTGGCTCATTGTTAAACTGGAACAGAGGCAAATTCCTCCAAGCACAGCAGGGCTCTGCTGGGCCATTTCTGACTGCAGAAGGCTGCTTACTGGAGTCCTCTGATTCAGCTGCTCTTGTCATTGAGCATTTCTTGCCACTGAACATCTTGCTGGATGCTGATGGCAAATAGAACATCTCCAGGTGGCAGTAGGCTTTCCTCTCAAAATGACAAAGGAACACAGCTTGTCTCCTGTCTTCTGACAGGCTTTTCAAGCTCCCTTTGGGTGTTTTCTCTCCAGGAAATGAGAGCTCCTAGGTTGTTAAGCTCAGCACAAACACATGAAACTAAAGGTTAGGATGGTTAGCTCTGAAACCCTTTGGGATTCTGTAGTGACATAACAGTCCATTAGAACTACAAGTAAATTTCTATTGCAAGAATCCAGAGACATATCAAATATCACAGTGCATTCATTCATAATTCCATATATACTGATTGGTAAAGCCTTTAACAGTGCCAGAGTGGTATAAACAGAAAAAGCTACTAAATCTAATATATATTATGAATGTAATGTTTTCAGTATTAGCGTTTTCCCACTTTTTTTTTTTTTTTTTTTTTTTTTTTTTTGGGATGGTCAAATATGTTTCTGTAAAAAAAACATTTAGGTTTTCATTCTGGTTTACTCCTGGTTTTATTTGACATGTTATTTTAATAGAAAATATTCTCTTTTTGTCTTTTCCCAGTGCAAAAACAAATAAAAAATTCCAAAAGGAAGCAAAAACCCAAAATTCAGAATATAACAATGTTATAATTACACCAAGCTAGATTTGCTGCTTTGGTAAATTTTGTCCTCCAGATTGCCTTGCTTTCAGTGCACTATAATAAAATATTTTTTATGTAATTTAAAACATATGTTTTGAAGTGTGTTCTGCAGCAACTGAAGAAAAAACAACTGAGCCATTAAAATTGCAGTACATTTTGCATACCATAAGTGCAGATACTAAGAATTATTTTGCATTTCAATAATCTTATCCTTTTAAATTAACTTGGAGTGTCAGGCTAAAACACTGGGCCTGGATGACAGTTAAATGGGGGATCTTTACTCTCTGGTCCAGAAAGCTACATTGAAAAACAAGGAAGGGGGCAGGGAGGCAACAAAATTGTCAAGTAAATGAATACCACCCCTTAATATCAGCAGTAATGGAGAAACTGTTTGCCATCATGCAAATCTGTGCTTAGTGAGCAAAAAACATCCTCCAAGGTTTTCCATCAATGTCAGCTGCATACCAACATGGTTTAAAACAAGTAGCCTAATGCAACATAAAAGCATCATACACTTATTTCCCATTTTTTTTTCTATTTAGCAGAATATTTTAGTGGCTAAATTTGATGTATATCTAAGTTCATGTGCTTTCTTAGCAGAATATGCAGTATTTAAGGTAAAATAATGTTTTATTTTCAGACTATTTGATATATGTTTTAGTATGCCACAGTCAATGCTGAGGAGAAAAAAAAGAGGTAAACCCATATTTCTCTTTAAAGAACAGATGTACTTTAGCTGACTATTTGCAAGTATAATAGGAAGCTGTGGGTTTGGGACTTGAAAAATGGTTATGTTACTTACAGGAAACATATCAAAACTGAGAGACAGCTGGAAATTGCAGTAGATGAGACATTGGAAAAATCCAGGAACCTCCTGCCAAAATCAGATACAGAAGTATTAGATCCAAATGGATTTAGTTGCCTTTTATCTACACAGCTACCTACATATGCATGCATTATACATCTCTTTGAATTATGTTCGTATTACAAGTACATTTGCAAGACAGTTGTTTGGGTTTTTTTTACCCCTGTAAAGACATTACCTAATTCAGAATCTTGCCCCCATCTGAGATTACTTACGTGTTCTGAAAAACCTGAACAGCTGACAAACTGTCTATGCTTAAGAGGAATCACTACAAAAATCCTTTCAGACCACTGTCATTCTACTTGTTGTGCACACCAATATGTTTCCAGAAAGACTTGCAAGATTCATGCCATTTTAAAATGTGGATGGCCCTGAACAATATCTCTTCCCTTTTTTGAAAATTGTTTTAATTCTACCTGTTTCTTAAATATTAATATTTGACTGTCTATTTTTTCCCACTTAGTTCCCTGAAATCCCTTAACAATGTGAATCAAAATCAAAATATTAACCCAAAAATACTTATAACTTTCACAGTTCAAATACCATGGGGATAGAATTGCACCCCTAGAAATTAAAGTTACAGTAATAAAATATATTACTGTAGGTATCCCACCAACATGAGAAGGGAGAATCCTTACCTTGCTAAGGATATCCCAATGGATATTTTCCATGTATTTTTACAGGATGTCTGCTGGTCCAAAATCCCCTTGCAAAATGCACTCCTACAAAGTGAGAACAAATGTGGGTCCTTTAAATTGTCTGTATTCCTTTTTTGTACTTGTTCATTGCATTTATTTTGTGAATTGCTTGGCTTTTACAGTCTCTTGATATCATATCACCTCCAGAACTGCAGCTTGATTCTAGAAGTGAAACAAATTAGGAAATTCTTAAATAAAATTATGAGAACAATGGAGCACATGAGACCATGGTATGTAGCTTTTAAAGGGCAATTATTTTTTTTTTCAGTGTAAGAATCAGCTGAGAAGGTATGTAAGGAAAACACCTGGCTTATTTGATCCCTGAAACAGATTTCAGGAAAAAAAAGACTAGAGGACCTGTGGTGCTGTAAATATTTAGTGTAGTTCAGATTAGAGTGTCCAATGAGATGACAAATAGGTGTTCCAAGGAAATTAAACAGTGCCAGGAAAGCTCCACAGAAGGTTTAGATGATGTCAGAACATTGTGTTGCATTATCATCCTGGTGTTCTTATCAAAAGAGTAAGAACAGTAATTTTGGTAACAAAATTTAATGAATAAATTTCTTCTTCTCTATCAAGAAAACTTTCTTCCATCTATCCCTTCTCTGTCTTCCTCACACCCCAAAACTGAGGTCTCTCAGATAATTTCAGCTCCACTTCCTCATGATGAAGGTTTTGAATTTTTTTTTTAATTCAGGATTTGATAGAACCCAGCACACTTATACATGGAAAGATAAAGAGAGAAAGGCTATTACCATAAATGAAGAACTCTGCTTTACTTGATCAGTTACTTGGCAATTATTAACAGTTTCATTGTTTGCTTTTCTACTATTTGGAGTTTTGAGGCAAAGAACTCAAATCTGACAAACAAAGGGCTCTATAAACATTAATGAAGTCTTGGAACAAGCTGTGAGGCAGGTAATTATTATTAGGCTAATTCTACAAGTGGATAGCCTGAATCACAGGAAAAAAATCACTGCTGCATCAAAGAAGAATTCAAAGGCAGAGCTTAGGAGTCATATATTCCAATTTCCACTCCTTTTACCAGACAAGGCTCTGTCATTTAGGATCAGCAGTTTTTTGAGAAGTTGGGCTTTTAAAAAACCAACATATACATCATTCCTTGTAAAAAGTGAAATTATTAATATTTATATCAAGGCAGACAAGTCCTTGACCTGAAAGGAGGGAGTTACACAGTGATGTGGTTTCAGGCAGCAGAAATGACATGAGAAAGAAACACACAGGTGTTATTAGGAGAGGACAAGGAGAGAAAAGGAAAATTAACCCTCTGATTTCCTCTGGTAAATCTTCTATCCCACTTTCTGTACAGGGATCAAATGATGCAAAGGTCTGATAAATCCTCAGAAGAAATTATTTCAGTAGATGTCTCTGGGTATTTTCTCATTATGTGCCTCTTCAAAAATGTCTGAGAAATTACTAAAAAATAAACTCCAGGGAAAATACAATATTTGATTTCCTAATATTTTCTATTTTTCTGTACTGAAAAATCTAGTATAGGAGGTAACAGTAATGATATAGAAGTGTAGAAATTGTAAGAAAAGTGCAGGAAAAGCAGAGAGGCACTTGCAGCAGACAGACTTGTAGCAGAGAATCAAGGTCAAACCTTATCAACTACCCCACTGGAATATGCAAAACTCATTTTCACTAAGCTATTGATCTTCTGAAATGTTAGACACCTTTTTGGAAAATGTGCTAGAGTTTGTGGGAAGCAGTGTGATAAAGCACTCACTGAGTTTCATGAGGGTATATGTGAAAATACAAACAGTGTATAAGATATGCTCTCTGATAATAGTACATTAAACAATGATTTAATTATTTTCCAAAATCAAAAGAAGCCAGATCCAAGCATGTGAGCAGCACAGTAATTCAAATACAGATCCATTCTTTTTATGTGCAAGCTACAATATTTGCTGACAGGTTGGGAAACAAACCAGGGAATCTAAGAAGCTAAATGCCTAAGTCTCAGCAATTTGATCCCAAGCTTTTCAGCTGAGACCATGAGAAGCAAACAGCCTCTAGGGATATGGCTCACAGGAGAACCTATGAGGCATACTAACAAGTGGGTTAGACCTGCCTCATGTAGCTTTTTATAACTTTTTTACCTAGATATGGCTTTGTATATGTGATCCATCGGGACAGCTTTGATCCTTTGGAGCACAGCAACTAACAAAAAAAAAAAAAAAAAAAAAAAAGGGGGGGGGGCTAGGAGAAAAGAGACACATATAAAGCATCAGGGATTATAGGGGCTTGGCTATGATGGACAGACACAGGCACTCACTGTCTAAAAGATAACACTAGGCATAATACTTTTTTTATTTTTTTTTTTAAACACAAGCTTTCCCAATATCCTACAATGTTTCACACAGAAAGACCTACACAAATACTCCAAACAATGACTATAAAGAGTAAGGGAACAAACAGAAAAAAAACTTGGACATTTGAAAGGGAAGATTCACTGATGAAATACCCAGGAAAGAGACAGAGCCCAGTCAAACTTTCCTGTCTCAGACTTAGAAAGGACCTTGTGAAGGCTGACTGTAACCTTTGTGTTCATCCTTTAGCATGATAGCTGTGAGCACCACAGAAAAAGAACAATATAGTTATGTGGATGCACTCAAGGAGACATCTCTTGACTGCTTTTTTTTAGTGCTGAATGGAGGAATTTATTTGTCAGTAGACTCTAAATTATTGTTACCCCTGCTTACAAAACCAAACCCACAGGCAACCCAAAGGGGCCATTTATGACCTGTAAACCTGAAACTTAGAAATAATGGGAAAATGAAATATTTCAGCGTTCACTAGATCCAGCTACTCCACTCTTATAGCAGAGATTTCCTACAACCTTGACTTTAAATGCTGAGCTACATAATGTTGATTATATATTTAAATCCCTATTTGATCTCGTAAGTGAACCCCACTTTAAACAAAGACATTACTAATGGGATTGAAAACATACAGTGAAAAAAAATGAAAAATGCAGTCTTACTAGAATATTTTGTCAAATCAGGCAATTTGGCATTGAAATGAAATTGAAAATATAAAAAAAAATAGAATTCTTTCTTTTTAGTAATATCAAGTATTTAGGATTATTATTTCATGTTCATGAAGATATGCATTTTTATGTTGATGTTAGGTTTTCTAAATATTTTAACAATTTATCTCTGTGTTATAATTTTTATGGTGTACTGGTGAACTTCATATATAAATATATATTATTTTTTCAGATTGAAGGTGCAAAATTCTAAAATTTAATACATTCATGCTTTTGATAATGAAGCCCCAATCAAAACATGGTGGTACAACATTGTTATTTCAGAAAATACAAGATATTTTGCTATGCTTTTTTTTCTTTATTGTCTATCAATGCCTTTATTTTTCTCTGCTCTATTCCAAATGTCCATATTTAGCTTTATTTCCAAGGTTATATTTGAGGTGGCTCAACTCTTAAACACTCCTTGCATAAGTTCTGCTGCCCTCAATTCCTGTTTCACCTCCAACCATCTTCATCACTCATGAAGCTTGGCAATGTACAAGTGGGTGTGTGTCCTGTGTGCTCACACTTGTACCCTTTGTCCAGCCCTGTCCTCACATTCTCCAGCCCTGCCCCTCAAAATGGTTATAAAATGGTTATAAGTACTTTTGTGGCTTATCACTGAGTTTTTTAGAAAAGTATCCATTCTTCTAGTACCTCTTTTTTTTTTTTTTTTTTTTTTTTTTTTTTGTTTTGTTTTGTTTTATTTTGCTTTGTTTTTGTTGTTATTGGTTGGTTGGTTGGTTGGTTGGTTGGTTTCTTTTGCTTCTCACAATTCAGTGGGATTGCTTCCTGCTACTCTTATTGGAGGGTTTTCACTCACCACTATTCAGATCTTCAGATACAAATTTCTCTCCTCCTGTTTTAGAAATAGTTTTTGGGTTTGCTGTCTGCTCTTCAGAATGACCTCTTCAGTGTTTTCAATAGACAGCTTATAAACCCATAAAAGAGTTTTTGACAGTTAACTAAATTGTCAAAAATATAATACTTTTGTGTAGAATTTCCACAGAATTTTAGATTCTTTTGTAATTGTATGTGATATCAAGCGAAGCTTGGTGCTGTACTTCATTCATTGCAACCACTGTCAATACTCTCCTTATTTTATTCTATTTTTACCTGTTTACCTGTCATTCCAACTTCTGGATATAACCAGATCTACAAGAAATTCCAACAAAGACCTTGGGTAGTTCCTTCCTGTATTTTTATGTTGTTACTCGAAAATCTTAGAACAGTGTAGCTCAGCTTTGCCCTGGTAATCATCTTTAATACTTGTAGGAAGTGGACTGAAACCATTGCTAGCCTGGATATTTTGAAGGCAAACTTTGGAAACTGCACTTCTTTCTAGTTTTAACATTTGTACAGAAATGAAAAACTAATCAAGTCTATGGTGTTTTGAAGGAAATTAATCTATTTTACTTAAAAGAACAATCCTTATGCATGAAATCTGAGGGAAAATTGAAATTTGTACTTTTTTTCTGTTTATTGCAAAGAAAGCAATAGAGAGATAAATATGTCATGAAGTCCCTTAGTCATACTTTTTATAAAGTAGAAATGTGGGTTTCCAAAATTTACTTAGGGAAATTAGATGCCTAACTCCCTTTAAGTTTGCAGATATTTTAAAAGTTTCATTAAATAAAAAAAAATCTATCTAAAATTATGATCCAAGTCTCCTTAATTTTCAGCAAAATTGCCATTGACTTCTATTTATGTATTAAATCCTAAAGGCATGACTACATAAAAGGTTAAGTAAAGAATCCAAAATCTGCCTGTTGTGGCATGTTGAGTTATTCTTTGGAAGGATGCTGAACTAATGTCTTTGCTGTTGGAAAATATTAATCAAGAATATTTAATAGTATTTGACACGTAGGAGTGCAAATTTAAACAAAAGCAGAGCTCATATATTGCTTTACATTCTATCTGCCAGTCAAGCTGAGACTTTATAAAGAATGGCAAAGCAATTTTGAGTCATGTATGGTATATCGTGTAGGTCAAATTCTTTTATGTAAATCTCTTTCACTTGGGTGTTTAAATTTCAATAAAAATGTAATGATAAAAAGTGTGGCTTTTATTTCTCCTTCTTTCTCTAATTCATTCTGAGTTTTGGAGAACAAGTGTTTTATTGAGCATGACACCTAAAAGAGGCATTGTCTTAAAAAGGTGTAAAAACTAGAGTCACATATGTTTTGGATAATGGAAGTATTACAGGAGGCTTCCCCACACAACCTTTCTTTCCTGTAAGCTGGGGCTCATGGAGTTGTTTCTCTAGGTTAGTTAGAGTTCACTTGAACTCTTCAGATCTCCACGAGGGTAGCTTACCTGATGACTCAAAACAGCATGGTGCATTTCAGAGTTTCCTATTGTTGTTTTGCTTTTCATTGCTGTTTTCATATGAGAGGAACTCTGTGTAATGAAGATAAAATATTCTTACTGCTAAATTGTGCCTAACATTAGATAGTAACTTGCTCCTCTCAGCTTGTAAAAAAAATTAAAAATTTTAAAAAAAATCACTGGTTTCAGAGCTTACCTGATAATACATGCTTTTCTGAGCCAGAATTCAGTTGTCATGTCAGGCTTTCACTTTGTAGTGAACAGCCTAAGGAAATGGATCCTAAGCTGATCTCCCTTCAATATGTAGATGACTGCATGGCCTCTGAAACACTCACCTTTTTGCCTGCCTCATTATTTACTTTTGAAGTGAAGAAGAAAGATGACATGCACCTCTGAGAGCTGGAGTATTTCCTAGCAGCAAGATTCACTTTCATCTGTGATGTGGGTTAGATCCCAAACATTGGATAATATGACACATACTATGCTATTGTACAAGTTGTGAATAATAAACATTAGAGAAATCCACACAGGGAATAGCATGCACTTTTGGGGCAAATTCTGAATTCAGAAACAGAACTGCAGCTCAAGGAAGATTTTAAATACCAATCAAATGGAATGCATTTGTTTGTATCTTCAGTTGTAGAACTATAGTTCCTTGCAAATACAAGGAGATAAACTGGTTTACACCACTGGAGAGTAAATATTTGTGTTTTTTTTTCTCTTTTGTCTGAAATATGATTTCCCCAGGAATTTTTGGAGCAAGTAAGTGCCAATGTTTGTACCACAGAGCTAAAGAAAGCACAGGCTGGAGTAAGAAGAACAGGGCAGGAATTAATGCTTTTGATTTGATTTGATGAATTATCTGGAGATTTACATTCTTTCCTGTCCTTAACCAAATCTTAAAGGAGAAAAAAGGAGCAATGAAAGCAAATTGAACACAAACAAATCTTTGTTGGGATTAAGTCAACTTTTTTTTTTTTTTTTTTAGAATGTCTTTGGATTTCAACATTAAAAGAAATTGTTCTGATAATGAAATGAAAAAAGCATTTCTAAGGAGCAACTTAGAATATCTTGTTCATTTTCCCAACAATTTGAGGCAACATAATGCAATCCACTGTTTCCATCCTGAATTCTTTTATCTTTGACAACTCCATCTTTTCAATTAAAATTTGTTTATTTTGCACAGATTCCCAAGTACCACCAATATAAGTGACTAGTGGCCACGTGCAGGGAAGGGGAAGAAGGACCTTTCAGTTTATTTATTATTCCAAAATCACTGCAAATTTTCATTTGTTCTTCAGACTGAAAACCAAATGATTTAAAGATTCCTCTTTTGTTTTTCTTAATCCTTTCTGCTGTTAGAGACAATATAATGCAGCTTGGTTAATTTTTTTTTTCTATGACATGTTATTAACTTCCTGGCACGAGATACTGTCATACACTAATGTTGTCAATAGTATCACTATATTGGAAAAAAATTTTTTTAGTTCTGTTTGTTCCTAGATAGTCCTACCAATAATTCAGCCTCATACACAATTATCTCCTCTGTAATCAACTCAAAAAACATACACCTTCTGCTTGCTAAAGTGTTAAGCACATATTGGTAACTCCTTGTAGGGAAATGTGAACTGATGGGGAACATCAGCAGTGTTCCTGCTGATGGGAGTGGATCATTTTCTTTATATCATACAAACTCAGCTTTGATTCATTTCTGCACTACCCTTATGTTCTTAAAGAGCATCACAGACATACTATAAAATCAGAGCCAGTTAATGTTACAGAAAGTCTCTGACACTTTCTCTGTGGGACTGCACAGAAAAGATATCACCTTGTCATGTCATCCAAAAATGGAATAACTTCTAGGAACCATGTTTTACAAATATACACCCATCTGTTTATCTTTACGCTATGAGAACAACTTTGGTGGTTTTTCCAGAGTTGCCTGCTGAGTCTTAGGGTCAACATGTGTGTGAGTTCATGTGGGACTGCAGACTAACGAGGCAGCAATCTTCCTGTCAGTTCAGGACTACATTATCTACTCTGAGTGAGCTCAGGGCTTGTCATGGAATTTGTAATGGGAATTCTATAAAGCACAGACACAAAGTATAAGAAAACATATGTAGTTTAATGTTTTAGCTTTAAAAAATAGTCTGTTCGTAGGGAATCTCAAAAACACTGACAAATCCCTAATTTCATCTAGTATTAATGTGGAAAGAAGGCAAGATATTTGTATCCTTCTACCCTCTTGGGTTATGTCTGTGAAATAAATGCTTTTCAGTAACATGACACTGTGGGAACCTGCTGTGATAGACAACCATATTCTGCATAATCCCCAGTTTTTCAGACCTATGTAAGACAAGCCTTAGTGAGCTTAGTGAGCAGACCATTGAACACCCACACTGCAGCTGATTACCTGTGCTTTAGGTGCAAAATATTAATAACAGCCAAAGTGTAGGAGGAATGTAATTTCTTCCTTCCTTGGATATCTGTTTTTTTTCTTGCTTTTTTCTCCCCTCAAGTTTAAAATGTCACTATTTAAAACACTCAACAGGTACAGTAAAAATTAAGTAATAGAATGGAATTTTCTAATGTCAGCTGGACTGCACTTGGATAATACTTTGCGATTTATCCTTTCCTTTTAACTGTAACTACTGTTAATGAGATCTAGAATGTTAGAAGAAAAACCCTGTGCTGGTGATGGAGAGTTCTTTCAAAACTTCTATGTACATATCCATGCCTTAAACTATATTCAGAAAAAGCACTAGTGGACCACCAAAGACAGCCTCTTACAGATAGGAGAAACACACAGCTAATAAATGACAGAAATGTTTGAAATTAAATATTTCCCTTTTATATACATAACATATAGACATTTTAAAAAAAAATTGCCTTTAAAATTTGGTGTCAGTAGCTCATAGTGAACTGCAGAACTGGAACTTGGTAAATCTTTTTCATTGCCTCAAAGTAGTATTGATTCCCATTAAAACTTACTGATAATTCTTGTAAAGAAATCACTAACTCTCAGAAATATTTCTGAGAAGCAACAAATATTGTTCTTTTGTTCCCTTCTCTAGAGGACAACTAGTTTTCAACACTTTAAGATCAGCTTCCAGGTTTTCTTAAAACATGGTCTTCATAGCTTATTTGTACTTCTGACCTCTCTAAATTTTGCTTTTTAACTGCTCCCTGAATACTGTGACTTGCAGTAATAACCATTCTTCAGTATTTTAATCCTTATGTAACTGTACTCTTTACAGATATTGAAATTTTATGTAAAAACTTTCTTTTCTTGATTCTATTTGAAACAGAAAGACAGCATTTTATACCATGAGTTAACTGTTGTCATTTTTTTTTCCAGAGCCCCTCAGTTTAATTAGTCTTTAATTACTGGTTAATTATTCTCCAAGTAATCTGCTTTTCATTCACGTGTTTAAGAGCCATCAACATTTAAGCAACTTCAGGTGAGATCTCTGTACATGAATTTGAAAGAGAGGTATTAAAGCAACTTACATAGAGTAATGCTGAACTCAGCATCATTTGAAATTACTTTTTTTAAGATGCAAGATTTCCTTTAAAGTAGTTTTTCAGTCTGATTCTTCTAGAGCTGCTAAATAGCCTCTGTAAGCAATAATTTAAACATCATGGTTTTCTTCTTGCTAGTGTGATTTTTTTTTTTTGGCCCCTGTGTTCATCTCCTCTCCATGCCAGCACTAACAGGGTTTCACAGGATGTGCAGATCTACACTGGGATAACAACATCAATCAGATGTCATGCCTCACCATCTCAACCACTAAATTCAGCAATACTTTCCCTAAAGCACAACTAGATGAACATATTCCAATTCTATTTTGATAATCTACTCCTTCCTGAACCCCTGCAAGTTCTTTCTTCTGAAATAATAAAGATGAGACAATGACTGGGGCAGATCTGGGACGTGATGGAAAACATCTTTTAAGTGCTTCAGTGGTAATTTACAACTCAGAGCCTGGCAGAGCTGCAAGATTTGAGGTTAGGAAGGGAAGTGTCCTCTCTGTCACACTGCTATGGGAATAGTGAGTTTTTCAGTTCAGTAATTTTTTTTCCTGGTGGCAATATTTAGTCATACCTCCCAGGCAATTTCCAGCTGCAAGACTACTCTAGATTTGGCAACCAGCTTGGTGATTTCTGTGATCTGCCTGAAAACACACATTATTGCCTGAAAACATGCTAGATAAGATGAGTTAGACCAGACTTTGAATTAAATAACTGGACAATTTGTCAAAAATTATTTTAGGAGACACTATATTACACTGTGCAAGATATTTCAAAAAAGGATATTTCCTTAATTCCTTCTCCTTTTATTTCTCTTATGTATTTTAGAATAATCTAACGAAACCTTTGGAGTAGCAAGGAAATTTCTGTTAAGGATCTCTGCAGACATTTCTTCCTCATCCAAAGGAGAGAAAAATTTAAAAGTCAGAAACTTTAGTCAGTAGGGCTTATCTGTCAATCTTTTTTTTTTTTTTTTTTTTTTTAGGAATACCCCAAAATTCTCTAAAGAAATATTTCTAGACAAATCAATAGTAACTTCACATCTTGAGACAAAAGTAATAAATTGTCCACACAGTAACTTAATAAGAAGTAAACCTCAACTACAACTTGTAGATTGTTTATGAAAGTACAAAAAAATAAATTGCTCAGCAGAGAAGAGGCAAAGTTTCGAAATAAGATCTGATGTCAGAAATACAGAAATCTGAGAAGGAAACGAGTGAAAGATACTCTTGACAGAATTGGTTCCCGTATTTGCATCTTCTGACAGGACATAGGAAAAGCAGTGGTCATAGATATTTACTCATATATAAGGTGAGAAGCCCATGGGAATAAACTTAATCCCTCCAATGGGCACTCACACCCAAGATTACCTTATTATATTTGATAATTTTCCTGCTACAATGTGTAAGAAAAGAGAGTTTGCTTTCTATAGAAGAGACAAAGATATGGAGAAGGTTCCTGAGAACAAATATTTGTAGGTATAGACAGTCATCTTACTTTTTCCTTCACTTCCCCAATCACATAGGACATAAGGATGTGTAGATATAAATTTATTTGAGTTTTCAATAAGAAAATATGACAATCTTATCAATATATTAGGTCATGAATAAAGACACGTATTTCTCACATAAATAGAGTTAAAAAGACTATAAAAAATATCAATGTGAATTTGTCTTTACAGCTGCAGACACAGCTTGCTGCAAACCAAAAAAACCCCTGAGCAAACACTACCACTTCTAACAAGTGTGTCTGGAATCATGGACAGCTTGCATCCTTAACATGGGAGAAGATGAGATATTGCATCCCATAAGTGGCTTTTTTGGTCTGAGGAAGAGAGAGGTTAACATGTAGGAATGACATACTGGTCCTTGGGAATACATTTTTATCCAAATATAAATTCTATGGCAATTTTAAATTGAAGTCAGTGAGGTTACAGTGGTTACAGCTGAGGGAAGAAATTAGATGTTAGCTGAGAATTTCTGTTTGTTAGGACAAAGATGAAATAATTCTACTATAGCTTGTTATTCATAGTGTTTATAAATTCCGTGCATATACTTTCCTTGGCTAAACTTAACATACCAAAATAATTTTTCTCTGTTTGTTATGAAAGTTGATTTAATATAGTGCATTTTCTTTGACACTAAATTTTCAATAAACTTCAATTCAACA
The DNA here is from genome assembly GCF_029582105.1 of Oenanthe melanoleuca. NCBI lineage: Eukaryota > Metazoa > Chordata > Aves > Passeriformes > Muscicapidae > Oenanthe > Oenanthe melanoleuca. The sequence goes on from NC_079336.1 coordinate 35,670,053, forward strand.
GTGGGAATACACTGATGGATTGAGGGAATTAGCATATCTATTTGAAGTAGTATTATGGAAAAGGAAAAACCCAGCATATTTGGTTTTCAATAAAACTTCTGGTAAAATTTGAACTTCTTTATACTGATCCCTGGCTTTTTGAAAATAAGAGAAACCAATTTAAAAATACAAAATTGGAGATTGAACTGGGGGAGGGAGAGTGAACCAGCAGGAAAATATTGGTCATTGTATGTTATCGACAGACTTCCATAAGTAGAATCCCAATATTTAAAATTAAATGTATCATGTTCATTGGGATTAAAAAGTCATTGGTTTATTCTGGGCATTGGTGTACACTAGTCAAATCTCTTGGATCTCTCATTCTCATTGCTGACTGCAGACTTAATGAAATTGTTATCCAGCACCCAGTGTTTTCAAATGAGATTTAGTATTCCTTCTCCATTCGACTTCTATAGATGCAGAAAAAAATTGCAACAAGATTTTTTTGCATGTGAAATTGCAAAAAAACCCAAAACCTATTACCAATTAGAGAGCTCTGTTGCAAGAGACTTACAGGAGTTCTATAACTGTAAAAAACGAACCCTGCCTACAGAGGTGTTGATCCTTGATCATCAGAACTTCAGAGAAAGCTGCACACCAAATAAAGTCAACACAAATATAATATTCTGTCACTTCTCTGTACGTCAAAATAATCTTATGGACATAATTTTGAACCCAGGTATGGGAGGAAATATTGAATGACACAATACATGGGTTGGTTTGGTTTTTTTTTTAATACAGTTGAGTAAGCAGACATCATAGATATTTGAATCTAAACAGAAGAAACCAAGAATATTCTGTTTCATGTTTTGCCTACTATGACAAAATTCTCAGTTCTGATGTGTTTTTCAGAGAGACCATGATGGTATAAAATGTTTTTATTATGACCTACCAGGCTGTAAATCAGGACCAGATAATCTACCCTGTGAAAAAAAAAAAAAAAAACAACCAAAACCCAGAAAAACAGAGTGGATTAAAAGGTAGTAACTTTTTTCAGTGTCTTTACATTGGACAGTAAAGTGACCATAATAATTGCAAAGGGTTACTCATAGTAAAAGATGTCAGTCAAGTCTACCAATCCTACTGGGATGACAACTACAATAAAAAAAAAAAAAAAAAAATCTCAGGTTTATTTGTTTGAGGCTGATTTAAAACACTTAAAAAATATTGTTTGTTTGTTCATTAGTTTCTTTAGTACAGTTGGTTAAGTAATGCCTTAGATCAGGGCTGGGATGTTTATCACCTAGGGTGAGCCCATCAGGGTCAATAGCTTTAGAAAGTGCATGATTCTGAAGATTTGTCCTCCAAACATAGCCCTTCTTGTGAATGGAAATGTTGTTCTGCATCGGTTGAATCAAGTGGGAATCTTGACTGTAGCTGTTCCAGAACTGTAATCCTGACTTGGTTACTGGCACTGTGTTTGGCCTTGGATACCTCCCAGCTCTGTGCCACAGTTTTCCTGCCTGTAAGACCTGGAGAACAATGAGTCTGAGACTTAATGAGCTGTTTGTGTGGTACAGAGGAGATGTGAAGTGTGACAGTATTACTAGCTTGACTGCCCAAGAATTGTATTAAGGAGCAGCTCAGTGAAACCAAGAGTGCTTTTGTCCCATGTATTTATCTGCGCTTGTTCCTCTAGATGACCTAAAAGGGATTATCAGCTATTCCTAGGTTAATTTGCCTCGATGGCATCTCTTCTCTGTAGTATGGAATGGAGACGCTGGCTGCAAATCCAAATCCTCAGATGCATTTTAGCAACTAATATGGTAAGGGAATCAGCTGGTTTTTATTAGTTTTCAAGCAGTCTGAAGGATCTTAGTCATCTAGAATGGCCCAAATCAAATGACAGCTGCTTTTGCATGTTTTCTCTGCAGATGTCATTTTAATTACCAACGTCAGTGTTACATCTACCTCCTACAAGCTAATACTGTAATTCTTTAGCTGCAGATTTTCAAGCATTTCAGATACTATCTGAGCTTAAGTACTTGTGTGGAAGATTAAAAATAATAATGAAGCATGTCCTATAAATCAGAATGTCATTCTTCAAACTTGTTAGAAGGTGGCAATATTTCTGTCTGTTGGGCAGACAAGAGCAGTTGTTATCAATTACTTTAACATGAATTCACTTCACAACACCATCCAAAACAGACCAATATTCATTGATTGTATTATTTGAGCAATTATAATGTCTTTATAAAAGCTTTCTATAACAAAAATATTGCATTGGAGAAAAAAAATTGGTTTCAAGGGAAGTTAGACTTCTAACTGCTTTTAAATAGCTGAAACCTAGTCTCATTTTTTTTAGTGATTTAGCCAAAATTATCATGTCAGTATGCCATATTACTAAGAGTTGCCAAACATAAGATGCACTGAAGCCTGAAATCACATTTTTTCCAAACCTGTGAAGCTGCCATTCAAACATTATTCTGTAAAACTTGTGATGAAGAAAAAATGAGGCATAGATTGTCTATGAACAAATCTATAATATTTCAAAGGTTGAAATCTTGGGGGATGCAGCAGACTACAAAGACAAGATCCAATACTTACAAGATACAACAGTATGAATCATGCAAAACTCATTTTAAATAAAGTATTTAATGACTGGAAACAGCTGTAATCTTGATGACACTAAGTGTTTTGGGACTGCTGAAGGATGGTATAAATTATTCAAAGAAGAGCCACAAGTAGGTGAAGGGTATGAAGCACAAGTCCTGTGAGGAGCAGCTGAGGGAGCTGGGATTGTTTAGCCTGGAGAAGAGGAGGCTCAAGGGGGACCTTACAACCCTCTACAAGTGCCAGACAGGAGAGTTAGCCAGGTGGGGTTGGCCCCACCTGCCAGACAACCAGCAACCAGATGAAAGGACATTGTTTTAAACTGTATGAGGGAATGTTTATGTTACACATTAGAAAGAAATTCTGCACAGAAAGAGTGATTATTTATTGTAATATACTCACCATGGAGGTCATGGAGCCACCATCCCTGGAGGTGTTTAAGGAAAGACTGGGTGTGGCACTTGGTGCCATGGTCTGGTTCACATGGTGGTGCTCAGTCATAGGTTGGACTTGTTCTTAGAGATCTTCTTCAACTTAATTAACATAAAAATACCCTAAATCATAACTGTTCATGCTAAGAAAAAAGGCTGTCTTTGTGTTTCTACTGAATTTATCAAGTAAGCTTTGCATATATAGAAGTAAGTGATTTTACTACCTCATTTTGTATTACTGCTGTACCCTAGCAGCAAAGGTTTTATCAAGAAGCTTAACCTCTGCAGTTATTTTTGTCTTCACTTCATAATTTGGTCTTGTTTTATGTTATCCTTACCCCTAGGATTATTATTTATATCAGGACAGATGGAGTAGGTACTTCTGAAAACATACATGTTTAGCTGAAAAGGTTCATGTATTCCTTTGAAAAACTGAATAAAGAAAATACACCCATAGTTGAGAAATTCTGTGTATTCTTTGGTGTGTCAATACAACAAACTAACATATAAACTATCTGTGAAGAAAGCAAGCATTCAACATCACAATTATTGTCAGTGATACTACAATAATAATTATATTGATGCTGGTGTTAGAGCTCTCCTGAGCAGGTGTGGGGAAGAGGGGCAAGGAAAAGGCATGCTGCATGGCTGTTAAAGATGTTAGTTTGTCTTTTACTGTAGTTAAATAGATGTTTTATTTTTCACTAACATTTCTTATAACAAGTTTGAGGTAAGACCTGTATAGAAAATAGAGGGTGCACACAGGTGAGACAAAAAGATCCAGTGGTCTTATTACTGACAGAGTACAAGCAGAATTATGTTATAGCAAGAAGCAGAGAGAACATCTACAAAGAGAAAGAAGCATCATACAGATATATAAAAATAAATATTAAAAATCAGAGGTGCATAGAGACACATAGAAAAAATTTTGATAGATATAATCATGGGCTCAGTAACAGTTTAGAAAAATTAGAAAGTTTTCTTCTATGTGCAGGGGTGGTTATAGGAAAGCACTAAGTTTGTTTTTTAAAATATTTTTGGAGAACAGTAAGAAAATTATGGGGGAAAAAGTCATAATGCTTTTGAAAATTGATTCATGCTTTTGTGATTCTTCAGGTGCATTTTTCTTCTATACACTTTACAGTATAAATAGAGATTGAGAATCAACTCTCTATTTACCTGTATTCACCCAATCAGTTTTCATTGGGAGGTCTTAGTTGATGAACCAGCTTTTAAATCCTAAGTCCTAACAAGCTTTATAAGACATAAATTATATAAGATATTCAGTGTGAAAGGCCAGGACTCTACCAGGTGTATACATGCAATTAGGAACTTTTATTCTTTCATTTTGTGTGAGAGAGAAGGAAGACTAATAAGTCCAAATAATATCAGAATCAACACCAGCTTGAAAATCTGAGAGCAGTGTGATGAAGTCATATGGCAAAACATTAAATACAGAGAATCCCCCAACTGATATTTCCAGTCTGGTTGATCATAAATTATTTTATTATGTTTCTTGGCATGTGACTTATCACAACATCCCAACACGATCCACTGGAAATAGCTCACTGCAGTATAATATATCAAAAATGTAGAAGCACAGGAGGAAGCAGATACATCTCACCCTAATGAAATACAGATTTTGTCTATCCATTTTGTTAATTAGCAAAGTACCTCAGATCTAATTATGAATCTATCTTTAATATGCTTGCTTCACCCTGCACATCATGGGCATAGCATGGTAATTATGCTACATAAAACTAAATAGAAGTTATGTCCTCTGGTGTATGACTGCAGAACCTTTAACTTTGTGTTTGGGGATATTTGAATTTCTGGAGTAATTTTATAAAAATATTACTTAAATAAATCTTCCTCTCTCACCCTTACTTTAGCTTTTGAAACTACATTATGAATGGCTGATGATAGAGTGTATTTTATTTACTATATCTTTGAAACATCTTTTAAACCACAAGGTTGACAAGGCAGTGTCTTGCTCCCATCTGAACTGCCCCATTCCACAAAGAAACAGCCCTCATTAGCAATCTCCTTAATTAAGGAAACATGGGGGACAACTGTCATGCTTCTTCAATACTTAGAGCCCACAGACTGGAGGTCGGTTCTGGAGGGCATTTGCAGCCTGGTAGCACTCTCTTCAGGCTGTGCCATGCTCTGGTGTATGCAGAGACCTTGTGATAAATGAATGGGCTGGGGTAGAATAAGATGCAAAATATGCACAACACTTAAAAGCAGCTTAGAGAGATACTTGCTTTAACCTTGGCAGTGCTGTATCTATATGTAGGGAGAAGAAAAGTGCTGACTACCAGCCCTCTTTCAGTCCTGTTCTGGAAGGGAAACTGAGCATACAGGCAGGGATGTAGCTGTGATGCAGCAAGACAGACAGCTGGATACCAAGGGAAGGGTTATTTTGGGTACATAGCCAATATAACCCCTTGTGCTATTATCCATTTGATCCCAGATTTTTCCCAACATTGAGCAACACACTACGAAGAGGGGCTAATGAAGAGATAATTGTCACTTGAAGAACTAGCATAAGCCCTCTTTTTTTGCCTAGTATGTGAAACATTTGGAGCTACATTGCATTTTAAAACTCAGTACGAAAGTGGTAGACCTGGCATGATACCTGGCAGGGAAGACTGGGTTGTGAGGAGGACAGAAATGTGGAAAAGTACAGTATGCAAAATTCTCGGAAAACTCACTGTAAGGAAATGACAAATTGATTCAAAGTTTAAATGCCTCAGAAACATTTAACTGAAAAAGCTTCAAAAATCTCACATAATGTAATAGCACTATTATATCTGAGAACTTGAAAGCAGAGGCAATAGCAGAAGTCAAATCTCATGTTCAGAGCAGTAGTGGAATGTAGAACTCCTATTGTCTCACACTCTGAAGAATGAGAACCTAATTTCTACTTCTAATAATTTCTTATACTAGAAGGAGCAAAATGAATTTACAAAAGTTTCTCTTGACTCCATAAGCTCTCTTGCCTATTTATACTTCAGTTATAAATAAAAAAAGACAGTATGTCCTAACAAAAGGATATTTTTCCTGCCAGAACAGTAAGATGATGAGCTATTAAATGGAGAACTAAGAAATAGTAATACAATATGTTAAATACAAGTGAGACAGCTATCACATTTCTACTCAATACTTGAAAATATGCCCACCTTTTCTTACACTCATCCTTAAATAGCAATTCTGGCATAATTGTTCTACTACTACATGTAGATTGCTGGTGTCTGAAAAATTTTAATCTATGTATTCATGCATTTATGATAACAGCTTTTAGACAAAATTAATAAGAAGTTAGTTGCTAGCACCCACAGGATTTAATTGTTATTTTCAAGGAAGAAGCTGCAAATTTAGTTTCTGGCATTGTTCCTTGATCAAGTAATTCTCTTTCTGTTCAGTTCAGTATTTTCATATGTAAGTGGCTATATCTCATTTTAAGAGTTGTCTTTCAAAGCTAATGAATGCACACATAGAAGTGGAGTTAGAAAAGAGGGGAGAGCATGCATATACCTCTAGATACTGTACTTTCACTGAAAATATTCTGAATTGGAGCATCAGCTCTCTGTGTGAGATTATTGCAGTTCATGCCTGCCCTTAACTAGACAACAGGTACTTCATCTGTTGATCTCTAAATTGACTTTTGATGAGGTAGTGAATGTCCTTGTGTCCTTTTTTCCTCAGGACTGAACTTCACAGTAGAGGGTAAATGTCTTGGACCAGAGACAGGGCTCAGTGATGTCAGTGAGATGTTAGAAGCCAAGACAGAATCTGTTGTTGGATGGTGGAGTGTGAAGTGAGTTCCTGAACTGGGCAGTCTAATCCTTGATCACTCTGAGGAAACACATCAGAGTCTTCCTTTATACAATTGTTAAATTTTGGTTTAGAAAAAGTATTTTTGCCTTGGCATTTCTCTTTATACCTACTATCTCCCAGGATGTCTGCCTTTTAATTTTACCACCCAGTATTAAGAAGGACTTTCCTAGTAGATGAACAGTTGATACTGCAGGCAAAGAAAAGGTCTATTGCACCCATAAAACCAGAACTACACTAAGCAGGATTTAAGAAATATTAGGTTTATTTAAAAAAAACAGACATACAAGCAGTAAGTAACCACGTGTAAAAACATTTTTACACCCTGTAGCCCTGTAAAAACTGCAATGCTTTAGGGAAGGAGCTTCAGCCCTTCAGCTAACTGTGCCTAGGCAAACTCTGCAAGGCCTGTTGTCATCTGGTAAGAGCATTGCCAATTTTCTGTGAGAACTTGTGACATGAACCGAAATTTGTTAGATGGCATTTCTTGCCAAGATGTACAGTTTTGAAAGCATGGAGGATTTAAATGTTTGAAACATGGATATATCCTTAAAACAAGGAACTATAAGCAACCTGTTCAGGGACAATTACTGCTCACTGACAATGTGCAGCCTTTAAGAAAACGAGGAGCCACTGGACAGGGAAGAAGGAGTCAGGCAGCAGGAACTTGACTCAGCAACAGCCCTGAGTGCTCCACAGAATCACTGCCAGGGGCCCAGGACTCAGACATTTTACAAAAGTGAAAGACCCCAGATATTTTGCCCACACCAGTGCATGACATGGAAAAGCTCTGGAGGCTGCTCCCTGCACTGGGGTGATGGTGACGAGCACAGCAGCACCGAGGGCTCTCACCAGGTGTTGAATGTGGCTGACAGTATTTACTGAGAGCAGCTAAAAATGAGCAAGGACTAGGCATTAGTATGAAGGGCATCAATGAATGTCAATCTAGTAAAGTTTTTCTTTGGGGTTCACACTGATCAGGCTTATCAGTCTTATAAAAATCACAGTGATATTTAGGTGCCTGATACATCTTTGTACATATATTCAGTTGCTGCTGTATCAGTTTGTTTATTAAAATTATTCTTTTCAGTGTTTTTTAGCCCTACATGATAAACTTTTAAAACTGATATCTGCAAGATTTTGCTTCATATCTGACCACACTCTTCCTATTGCAAAGATAAAGAGGCCAAGTCTCATTTCCTTTTTCTGTTAGAGCTACAGGCAAAAATATCAAGGAATCTGAATGAGCTCCAGTCCAGGGCTAAGCAAACTGAAGAGGACATGAGGAACTATGACATAAGAAATGGCTGGACATGACAGATAATGAAGTGATAAGTTGCCAAATGTTGAAATTAGCACTGTGAGGACTGTCAGGGATGCCTGGGTTTCACAGGTATTTAATGAGGAGGTGAGACCTGAAGCTGAACATCACAGACAATTGGAGGAGAGCATTGTAGACCTTTTGGGAGAACAGCTTTACAGGATAAACAGCACTTAGGCTGCCTTGTTAGTTGAGCATGTAATGCTGAGATTACCGAGTTAGAAGAAAAAGAATTATCAAATTTAACTATGGATATGGCAAGACTGAGCTCAGTGGAGAAAATAATTTATCAGTAATTATTTGAGACAGTGCTGGAGTGCAGAAATGATGGTGAAAAAGAGGGTCAAGTAATGGGAAAAAGGCAATAAAATAAATGGTGTGTTTGGGTATGTCCAGGGATATCTCCTGTGCTTCACTGCAGCTGGAGGAGGACAATAAAGCCAAGTTGTTCCAACCATAACACATGCTTATTCTGAAGCCACGAGGAGGGACTGGAGTCAATGGAGCAAGGTGCTTTCCCTTCCTAGCCAAAAAACCCCAGGACAGATGGACTGAGCAACCTGATACCACACTGTCCATGCCTGATGCAGGCCTGAATACTGTCATAGCACAGTAGCTCTTCCAGATACGGAATTATTCAAGAGTTAAGTAATTCTAAATTTTCTCATGCCAAAAATCAAGGCGAATTCATAAAAATTAATTTTTAAAAAAGTTAAAACAAGTGTAAACCATGGAGTGAAGGGGAAATGTCTAAATTCTCCTCTACCTATGTTTCAATTAAAGATAATAAAGAGGTTTCAAGAGAACAACATTCCTCCTTTGAAGGACAATGAGTGTGAGTGTACATTTCCCTTGAGAAGGTCTTTATTTCCAATCTGGTCATATCGATCTTTCAGCAAAACCCTGGAGCAGTAATTATACTAAAAGACGAAGAAAGTGAACACATATTTACAGCTAGTGAACAGTATAATAGATTTATTCCACTCTCCAGAACATTTTGTAGAAAGGTTTATGGTGAACCCTAAATAGTTGTTCATACTATGTCACGAACAAAAAGCATAGATGCTACCCCTCAGAGCACTCACTGTATCACTTGATTTATCATGAAAACACCAGCTGGTGAGTTTGCACTCAGACACAAAATTCAAAAATTTGTTTACTCTCATTCCAAACTTGAACTTTTGACTGTATTGCTTGTTTGTTATTAACACAATATAAACCCCCACAGCCCCGACATTTGCTGAATAGGTCAGATTCTCTCTGGTTAATTTGTCATACTTCAATGCAACACACTGGAGTTTTTCAGTGCTAGCATGAAAAACTAAGTTGCTTTTGTAAATGTACATCACCTCACTCCAGATTCAGTGTAAAGACAAAGCAGAATCCTTTGGCATATGGGGAACATTTTTTCAGCTAAATAATTAATATTTGATATCCTCTTGGGTTAAGAGAGATTGGTATGAGATGAAATATAAAATGTTTGTAAAGATCTGTGAAGATCAAGGAATAGAACCAGTAAAATAAGATTTTTATTAGTTGTTTTATAAAATATATTTTTCCCATGTACCTAAGACAGATGTTAATTCTGTATGCTATGCTGTGACCCTTTCAAAGGATAAGAATCTGACTATGAACTTGAATTTTTGCATAATGTCTTGCATACATACTACCTCTTCCCAAATCCCTTTCCTCAATATTACCCACTACTTAAAGAAATTGTCTTTTCAATGTCCTTCTTTAGACAAGTATAGTAGTTCTGTGCTTTAATCATTATACCTGCATATCTACTCAACAGTTCACCCCTCATATACAGATTAAACTTCTGCTGCCTTTTAAAATCAACAAAGCAAAAATTTTCCCACCTCTGTATCTTTCCTTTTTTCCCCCAGCTCAAAAATGGATCAAGGCCATGGGGTAAATAATGTAAAAAAAAGAGAAAGCAAATAATAACTTGTTTTCTGGTACATACCCCTGCAGATTCTGTAAGCACTTGGAAATATACCTATAATAGCAATATTTTCTTTTTTTCTTAAATGTTTAACATATCTGACTGCTCTTCCATTGAGACAAGCTGTAGGAGGACTGGTCTTCCTGCTGAAGTACCTGCTGACTCTTCCTTCTCTTGCTTAAAAACTTGCTCTTTCTTTTCCATGCACCCTTCTGTCCCATGACATAGTGTATCCTGACTTCCCACTGTAGAAAACAGAACAGAGCTCAGTGTGGTAAGCATTCTTCTGGTTTCTAGAAAGCTTTACCTCCCCCATTATGGGACATAACAAAAGGATTCTGAAAAATTCTAATTCTAGGGTAGCTGTAATGTTTCCTTAAATTAATACAGATTTTGAGGTGGTGATTTTTAGTTTAAGTGGCTTTGGCCTCATTAGAATATAATGAATTTTCAAGGTTAGTACTGTATCATGTAGGTAGTAATAATAAATAATTTCCTTGTCAGCAGGGAGTCAATGAATATTTTGGGACTCCATCTGCAGACTATTTGGCTAGCAGGAATGCACTCTACATATTCTCTGCTATTGATGTGCCTGTAAAACTCCTGTTAATTATAATGGGGATTTATAAATGGACATCAAAGGCCAGTTTGTGAGCTCTCTGAAGCCCTGATCCTGCAAAAGCTTATAAATGTGTTTAATTTTCACACTGTTAGTAGTACAGTTGAAATCAATGTGACTTAATATTAGCTACATGCTGAGTGCTTGTAGGATTGGGGACTTGTTGTAATTTTATACAGAATTTACTTAACTGGCTCCACTAAGTTTGCTTGTTGTGATTTGCATTAAAGTTATAGTCAGAAAACTACCATCTGAAGGGGGCACACAATCCTAATTCTAAATAAATCTGAGATCACTTCAAAGCTTCACATTGAAAAGAAAAAAAGACTTTTGGACAGCAGAGCTATTTTTGAGGGGTATTTGGGCCATGTATAATACACAAGTTATGCAAAAATATAATAATTTACAAAACTTACTTATGGTTTTACAAAAAGGTAAAAAAATATTAATTTAAAACATTTTGTTTATTTTCACAGGTGTTACCCAATATTTTTTAATTTTTTTAAAATGTAATGTATGTAATGTAGTCTTAGATTTAGTAAACCTCATCCTGTGAATTGCATTCTGTGTTACAGTTTTTTTATACAAGACTATTTCAATATAACTTATTTAGTTAGAAGAATCAATAAAAATATTAGATCTGACCTTTTTTAATGTGACCACTGCTTGCTACAATGCTTCTCTAATAAGCAGAAACTATTAAATAAGTACCTGTATCAGAGAGCACTGGAGGCAACAACCGGGAAACTTTATTATAAGAGCCCCTGCCAATCTACCTGTATGCAAAAAATCAAGTTCCAGACAATTAAAAAAAAAATAAAGAAGGCAGAACAAAAAATTAATGAAAGAAAATGTGTGGGATTGAGCAGAAGTATTCCTCTGCATCTTACATTTTAAAATCAGGGACTTTAAAAAAAATAAACCCCTTCTCTCATCATAAAATGCGTGGAGGAGAAATCTAAGTGGGCTTCAATTTCTCAAACAGTGGAGGCAAGGCGTCCCTTTGTCCTTGCTCGGTTAGTGCATCCCTGGGCTATTTGTCTTTGTCAGACCTCTGCATTTGAGTACCTGCACTCCTCAGTCCCAGTTTGGGCTGTGCTCCTGTGCTAAATGGATGTGCTGTAGGATATTGACTACTGAGAGTTTGACAAGGCTGCCCTTTTGACAAGGTGAAAGAGGTCATTATGTTCACCTCTGGGATGCAGCCAATATAAATCTCATTCTTAAGGAGACACAATGTGTTCAGAAGCTGAGCCACAAGTCCAGCAGCCTCCCAGATACTGCCTAAGCAACACAGATCTTAAAATTTATTAAAATGTAGTAAGGGTCACACAAGTATGATAGGAAACAATCAATACTGTTTATTGTTCTCTGTGGTATAATGTCTGTATCTAGGACAAATACAGGAGATTTCTTGGAGCTTTCTGTGACAAACAAGTGTTGTTTGAGAGGAAAAGCATGAGTGCCAGAATGTCAGCCCATCCACAAGGGAGATGAAAACATATGCAAATGAGCAAACCTCCACAAACCAGTGCATTTCCTAATCTTCTTCATCTGTCCCACCCCTTTTTATGGTTAAGTGAGTTATTACAGCCCTAAAGCTGTAGAAATCCTAGCACAGTTGCCACTAGAGACTGGGGCTGAATCCCAATGAGTGGAAAGCACTGATTAAATGACAGAACAGTCTCTTCCATTCCAGTGACTCCAGTGGTCAGGCATTGTGAGAGCAAGGACTCTGAATGTCATTGAGCTAAAGGAGCTTTCATACTCATTACCATTCCTTGCATATTCAGCTGCAAGGTGGGCCCTGGGCTTCGTGGCCTCCTTAGTGCTCTCTTCAGGCTGCACAAAATTCAGAAAATCTCACTAAGGAATCCCATATGGCACCAAGGAACCTGGCTCACTTTTACAGACTTCTGGCAACTGAAGATCTGCTGCAAGGAAATAATTCTGATGCCCAAAGGACAAAGCTGACTCAAACACAGCAAATATATATATTATCACTGCAAAAGCTTTATGCTGCAAAAAAGCTCAGAAACACAGATAAATAAATAACTACTTACAGAACCATAGAGCCTCTGAAATATTTGCCAAACAAATACTAAATCTTAAGAAGCTTCTTTGCCTCTTATTTACTATTTAATAGTTTTCTGCATTAGAAGAAACATAATCCAAACCAACTATGAAAGTGCATAAATTGTTATCTAGATCATGCATCTCCCATAAGCCCTCAGGAAAACTGACTGCTTTAGAGAGAGATTGTAAATCTGTGATTCAGATGCCTAAAATCTTCAATATGTGTTTATTATCAGAGATGCCTATTGCTTTGCCTTTGTGGTTATCTTGCTTATGTGGCTATTTTTGGCAAATTGTGGCACATAATCTATTTGTAATATTTCTGCATTAAGTCCAAATAATCACTACATAAAAACTGGATTAATTGTATTCTGAAGCAAATATAGGTCTGCCAAGGAACTGATCTTTATGAGACCTAGTATAGCCTACAACACAAAATAGGATGCAGTCTCCAGCAAAGCAAAAGTCCTTGAGTTTGGCCCTACTGAAAGAAAATGTCAGATAAATTACAAAGCTTTTTTCAACCTATTTCTTAAGAAATTGATGGCAAATTTTTCTGCTAGCACTTTCTCACATATCTCTCCCTTGTTTTAAAGGCACACCTGAAGTGGAAGCCTGCTATTGGCACTCTGCATAGCAATGAATTGATGGTTGTCTGTTGCAGGATGCTGACTAGCTATACATTTGTCATATGTAGGAAGGCATATTCTTACCTTTCAATCAATCCCTAATAATTTTATTTTCCAGATCCTTTCCTTTTTATTTCCCTCATATTTCACGTGAACATCTGTCCTAACCTAAATCTCTAATCTTTTCGTATGCATAGGCATTGACAGTCATTTGTAAGAAACACATACATTTAAAATGTCCTCTATCTTTCTGTCTGTTTTGCAACTGCCTTCCTGAAAGGCTCTGTGCAGGCTGCTGTCAGAACATCTCTCCTCAGATTGTTTAGTATTCAATTCACTGCTCGTTGGCTTAATCCTCTTCACTCTCTTCTATTAAAAAGGGGATTAAGCATTTCTAAAAATAAAAATAAATGTTGAAAAGTTTGAAAAGGTGATGCAAGTAACTGTGGGTGACTAGCAGTTGAAAGAGTTCAAACATTCTCTAATTAAACACCAGTGCCAAGGAATGTTAAATGATCCTAGGAGTTGAGCTCTTCTGGGGCTTGTAAGTACTCATTGATAAAGCCAACCTGCACACTGGCACTGTCCCTAAATTCTGACAGAAAAATGTTGGAAAGTTAGACAATATTTGAAAAGTGACTCAATGCAAGATGGACAGAGTATGGAGTTTAAAGTTTGAGCCTTTTCTACTTCCTTAACTTGTCAAAATAAGCCCTGTAACATATTGCTCCGAGCTTCTTCACTTCTGATCCAAGTGGAAACCAAGATGTTCAGCAGAAAATTCAAACTTTATCTGCCCACTACAAATTAACTTATTTCAGACCATAATCCTTATTTCTTCCCCTAACTTTGTTTGAAACATATTTTCTATCAATCCCCAGAGAAAATGGAAGCTTAGGGTACTTACTTGGGCAGTTAAGAAACTTTTGGAGATGTTTGTAGACATCTCTTCTTCCCAGCAGATGTGGGAGAGGAATGCTGTTAACACAACTGTAATTGCTCTTAGACTGCACTCCCAAGTTCTTGGGTTATACATGCTCTTCTAAAACAGAAACCCTTGTTACACAGAGGGGAAACTGAGCAAGATAAGTGATGACCCAACCTATGGGGGATTTTAGCCACTTCCAGCTATTTTTGCTTCAGTCACACCCCTGCTTTATTCTGCAAATCACTCTCATTGGTGTTGAGATGAAACAAGGTTTCATAACCGCTAGTAAATACTGTGTGTTTTTACACAGATAGAAAAAGAGGTAACAAACAAAAATACTTAAACTCAAAATTAGTTATAGGAAAAAACCCCACCCACTTCTCTGCATTAGAGAGCACTTTTCTGTTTTTTCATCAGAAGAATACGGAATTTAATATGTGCATTTTTTAGAGATGGAGAGCAATCCTTAATGCATAAATATAATACAGAATAAGGATTACTAAAGATTATGAGAAGGTACACAATCAGAAGACGAAGGCTTAAAATTTTATGCTAGTGAAATGTAAAAGTCAGTGGAAGATGTACCCTGGATTCATTTAAGACCCTTCGCTGAAGCTCAAAGGATATTATAAAGCATCCATTGGAGGCAATTTTAAACTACATTTCTAAAAAAAAAACTTATTTAAAGCTAAGTGACTTCAGAGAAGCACCAGTTAGAGAGAAGCTATAAAAGCCTAACCAATAACAATGATGTTCTAAAAAACAAGAATGTGGAAAAGAATTAGCATTAGATAAGGCCAGTCAAAATGTTGCATGGGACCATCCTAATGACTGTGAGGTTACTGAAAAAGCCATGACCTGTTTGATGGTTTCTAGAGAAATAGACAGACTCTTAAAGGTACTTTTTTTGTAGTTATCTGGCTTGAGCTAGCCAAACTGAATGTCTGTTCTGGATGAAATACTTGTGGTAAGATTTTACTTAGCTGTGATTTACATCTGTCTTTTAGACATTTAAGAACATTTATAGTCACCTCTGTTTTGCCATTAAAAATTATAAAAATCAGAAAAAATTCAGAGGCAGAAGATTAGAGTTATAAAGAAGATGCAAAATTTATTTTAAGAGGAAAGACTGGAAAGAGTTGGATTGCTGTGCTCACAGACTTGATGAAAAGTTTTACTGCTTTGATTAACTTTCATCCCTCTTTTGCACAACTTCAGCATATGAAATTTCTACATTCCTTAAGTTATACTTGAATAGCATTAGGGAAAAAAAAAGAGCAATATTCAAATAATTCTGTATATTTGTATCTCCATGAACAGGGGCACATAGATCTTTTGTAAATGTATATATTTAGGCACAAATATGTTTATATATATTTAGACTGAATTCATGTGAATGCATAAGTAACGTGGCATGACTTTAGAAGGTGAGGCTATTTTAGCTGAGCTGGAACAGAAGTGTCCTATGCTAGTATGTCCCTAAATTGTTGATTGTATTGATAAAATTGACTGAGAAGTATAACGTTATAATTATTATGTAACAAAAATCGAGGAGAGGAGAGGAGAGGAGAGGAGAGGAGAGGAGAGGAGAGGAGAGGAGAGGAGAGGAGAGGAGAGGAGAGGAGAGGAGAGGAGAGGAGAGGAGAGGAGAGGAGAGGAGAGGAGAGGAGAGGAGAGGAGAGGAGAGGAGAGGAGAGGAGAGGAGAGGAGAGGAGAGAGGAGAGGAGAGGAGAGGAGAGGAGAGGAGAGGAGAGGAGAGGAGAGGAGAGGAGAGGAGAGGAGAGGAGAGGAGAGGAGAGGAGAGGAGAGGAGAGGAGAGGAGAGGAGAGGAGAGGAGAGGAGAGGAGAGGAGAGGAGAGGAGAGGAGAGGAGAGGAGAGGAGAGGAGAGGAGAGGAGAGGAGAGGAGAGGAGAGGAGAGGAGAGGAGAGGAGAGGAGAGGAGAGGAGAGGAGAGGAGAGGAGAGGAGAGGAGATAGCCACAAGCTTTTCTTTAAAAAAAAATCCTAATTTAAAAGTTTTAAAAATACCATAATGTCAAGTGTACTTCTAAAATCATAGTGCGCTTTATGCAAACTTATTTAAAAGAACTGTAAAATAATTTATTTTCCCCCTCCCTCCCAAAAAAATCTCACCTTGTTGATGAAATAGAACCAAAATACTGAATGAAATTCTAAACACGTTTCTTTGTTTAAAAACATAATTTATGTATAGGAGAAGAGAGAGGGGTGAAGCTGGTATGCACAGCAAGGGGTGCATCACTCATAATAAAGATCAGAAAGGAGGAAAAAATCAGTCTCTAATGGAAGAAGTAAATGTTGGAAACTTCTAGATTTTCTTATAATGATGTGATAATAAGTTTTATTTACTGAGGACAATGGGGTAATTCTGAATGCTACTTCTACTTCAAGTTGAAGCAAATAAACCAATAGTAGTAACTCTTTAACTGTAAACAAGCACAACAAACTGCAATTCTCCTTGAATTTATTAACTGGTACTACTGCCTAAATTCACAGAGAAATCAGATGAAAAATGAGAAAAATAAGGGTGATTTAATAATTTTTACTTTCAAATGTTGAACTCTTCCTATTGAAAATTTCTGCATATCTATCTATAAAGAAGAAAAGGACCAAAACATTTTGAAATTTTGAATAATTTTGAAAACTGAGTCATACAATTTACAAGAATCTTAGGTAGTTTTTGTTAAACTAAAGCCAAAATTTATCAACATAATCAACAGTTTTTGGAGCATATTAGCATAAAAACAGAAAGTGCCTACACTGTATCTGAAAGCCTTGTGGTTAGGCTATCATACTAACCTGTGCATCCTACATTTCACAAGATTGACCAACAGTCTGATTTTTAAGACAGCATGATAGAAGTTACAATGAGAATTTCCAATGGCATTTGAGAAACTTTTCATAAACTGTACCTTAGTTTTTCTACAAAACATAATACTGTTTGATGAAAATTGTTTTGTCAGGAAATGCACTGGTAACTCAATTAACGACATTTCCTTTGTTAACTCCAGCCTAATTTTGAAATTCACAGTTTTGTTGCAAAAATCTATACTCTTTGCCTAATCGTATCCCTCTAGGAGAAACAAATTCATCTGTTAAATTGAGCCTTTTCCTGTGATAATTCCAAAGAGGGAATTTATCCAGTGTCCCACTTGATGCCCATATTTAAGCTGAACCATGAGAACATAAATCAGAAAGCCAAGTAACAGCCGCTCAGCTGACAGATCAGGTAGGAGGGAACGCTTAGTCACAGTGATTAATAGGTCTTTTCAGGAAGCACTTAGATACCATGGTGATGGTGTTACAGCAAATCCTCAGATAGTCCTTGATGACTTCATATGGTCTAATTCCTTTTTGACAGTAAAGGGAGGGTAAAAATTAGACTTCTAAATTGCCTGTTTGATATTCACATGGAAATAGGCTGAACAAACTACCATGACTGCAGGGGTCTAGGTTGAGACTGTCATTTTCAAGGACACTTGAAAGGACAGCTTCTAATTTCCTCAGATGATTTTGGAGCTCTTGCTGAAGGTCTCATCTTGCAAGCTGTTATGCACAACTGCACATAGGTAAATCCCTTCAAATTTTCAGTAGTTTATTGTGCAAGCATTAAGCTTTTATGGATTGAGGCTTAAAACAATAATAATTAAAATGTTCTGATTAGAATCCTTAGGTAAAGACTATAACAGGAAAATGTGCAGGGTTTTTGGATCCAAAATATGCCTATGCCAACAGGGAGTCCTGTGCCTGGCTGCAGTCTGATAAAATCACTGTGGTCCCTGCAACCTCTTTTACCTATGTCACAATTCAGCAAATCACTCTTGTTATTCCCATTGAAAGAATGATCAAAGACTGTGAGAAAGCAGTCACTACCTTAAGGGATGGTTACAGCTGCTATTCCTCCTCTCCCTCAGCAACAGGGAATGCTTCTCATTTTCAGCACTGGTGAATATCCACAGTGTGCCAGAGATCTCCTTCCACTTTTCACTTTCCAATGGAAAAGCCAACTAATTCTAACCCTTCCTCTCAAAGGCAGAATAATTGTTTCCTATACTGCACTCCCAATCCTTAACATTTTCTGGATCACCACTCTCGCTAAAACAATACCTGCCCTTTCCACTTTGAGATTATACTTTTGTAGCATTTTTAATATAAATTTGCCTAAAAAGAAACCCTATAAAAAAGAAATATTTTTAATAGGTTATCTTGAAAAGAATATCATAGTAATAAGACTACTAATTAGAGAGATAAATAAATAAAATTATTTTTTAAAATAAATTTTCTAAACAAATTAGAAAACTAAAAGCCTATTGGCATTTTGCCTCTCAATTTTAGAAATGGATTCATTTCTTTGGACACATGGCATTGTTGACCTGATAGTGAGATGTAATAAATTGGCATATTTCCACTGAAGTGAATGCAATTGTTGATTATCACCAGCAGTGGATCTAACTTTTGCATCTCAGCTGCTGTATAATAATTGCTCCAGCAACACTTGTACAGAGAACCAACACAACCCTCCATTTTTATCAGAAAGAAAAGGGAGTTACTCAGGCTTTTGTTGTGTTTACAAAAGCTTTGTGTGATATAAAGTGCAAATTCCGAGTAACTTATTGTGTACAATCTTTCAGAGATCACATCTTCTGAATATATTTGGTTATTCATTCATTTTTTAAATGCATTCCCTTCAAACTTCTGTCTTTCCATTCTATTTTAATCTTTGCTTGGCAGGAACAGCTTTTCAAAACAGTGAAATGCTGGAGCCCAGTCTTATCCTCAGGGCTCCTCACATTAAGAGTGGGACTGCTTATCACTACTGGAAAGCACAACTGTATGAGAATTTATTTTTCTTTCATAAGGGCTGAACTTTTCCATTTCTGTGAAATTATGCATTCCTTTAGGAAGAGAAACTTCATGTTTGACCCTGACCATGATCCTATGCCTCTGGTTAGAAAAGTTCTCTGGAGGTCGTCTGTTCCAACTCTCCATCCCCAGGCTGAAACAATTATACCTTTAGCATCCCTGACAGGGGACTGTCTAGCCTGTTCCCTAGTCCACAGTTTATGCAGATTCTTACCACTTTCATTATCAGTCTATTTCAGTGATTTGCTATTTTTAAAGTCAGAAAGTTTTCCTAATGTCACACAAGGCTCTTATGCTGCAATTTCATTTCATGTCTTCTTGACCTGTCCTCCACACAGATAGAAAGCAGATTGTTTTTTGTCACTTTGCAGGAGCCTTTTACATATTTCAGAAGTGGTATCATGTTTCTTTTCTGTCTCCCTGTCTAGACTAAAGAAACACAGTTCTTTCAAACCTTCTTCACAAGTCATGTGAGTAGGGTTCGATATTATTTCTGATAATTTATGACATGGGGTCTCTCTGCCCACAACTTTCTTGTAGTTTGTTGTCTGTGAAAGACAGACAGCAGAAGCTGTACCAGCAGTAGAAGATGGAAAATATTGCTACCTATATTTCAGGTCTGGTTAATGCTTTTCACTGTGCTGTTCTATACTCTTAAAACTACAAAACATGTTTGATGCATGTTCTGCTAATGTTCCTCAGTTCCATTTTTACAGTTAGGTAGTCAGCTGGATTAAGAAATATTCAAATCAAAAGGAAGAGTCTTGCATTTATGTTTATTGATTTTTTTCTTCTCCTCAAATAATTATTCAATTTGACAAAATTGTTTTGATTTTGGAATCTGTCCTGCAATTTATGTTTACAACTTCAAAAATTATATGCTATGCCAATTTAATAAATCTAATTTCTGCTTCCATCATCTAATTTGTTGCATATTGGAAAGTACTACATCTCTGCTGAAGCACATCCTTCCATTTTACACTCTTAACTGTTTCTGCTTTCCATAGAAGGTTTCGTACCACAATTGATAACAGGCTTATTCAAATACCACCATCTGCTATAAATTCAGCTATGAACTATTTATTTCTGACAAATCACTTGGGTCCTGGAAACATGTGAACACAAGATCACCACTTTACGGAGGTTAAAAAGAACATTGGGAGGTCATTTAGCCCAGACTCTTATCAAAGCAGAGTGGACAGTAAAATCAGACCCGATTGCTTGGTTCCTACTGTCCATTTGAGTCTCAAAAACTTCCAAACACAGGAATCCCATAGCCTCTCTGAGAATTCTGTTCCAGTGTTTAATTACCCTCATAGAGTAGATCCTGTTCCTTAGATCCTCTCAAACTTGCTTTGCTTCAATTTATTATGAATGTGTATTCTTTTCCTTCTGTTCATGACAAAGAACTTGGCTCTGTCTTATTGGTAGCCTCTTTTTATGTAATAGAAAGCTTCTACTTTCTCCAGGCTTAAAAACCTCATCTCCTCTCAGATTAAGTGCTCCACCCTCAACCATTTTGGTCACCTTTTACTGGACTCTGGCCTCTGGACTCTTTCTACTTTACTATAGGATCACAGAATCATAGAATATCCAGCATTAGAAAGGACCCACAAAGACCATAGAAATCCAGCCCTGGCCCTTCAAGGGACCATTCCAAGAATCACAAATACCTGAAAGTGTTGTCCAAATGTTTCTTGAGCTCTGTCTGGCTTGGTGCTCTGACCACTTCTGTGGGGAACCTGCTCCAGTGCTCAGCTACCTTCTGCGTGAAGAACCTTTTTCTAATATCCAACCTAAACCTCCCTTGACACAATTTCATGCCATGCTATCACTGGTCCTATCACTTTTCACTGGAGAGAAGAGATCAGTGCCTCCTCCTGTGTTTTCCCTTGTGAGGAAGATGTAGACCATGACAAGGTCTCCCCTCTGTCTCCTCTTCTCCAGAATCCACAAACCAAGAGGCCTCAGCCATGCCCTGTCTACTCTTTACCATCTTCTTTATAAACATTTCTTGTACCAAGGCCCTGAAAAATAATTGCAGCATTCCTGATGGAGTCTCTTAATTGCTGAATGAGGGGCAATAATCTCTTCCCTTGATCTGGCCATGCTCTTTTTGCTACAGCTCAGTATGCAATGAGTTTTCTGCCAGGGCACAGAGATGACGTGTATTTGGCTTACTGCCCACCGTGTCCTTTCAGCAGAGCTCCCTTCTGGCAGTCAATCCCTGGCCTATCCCTGGCAGCAGGGGGTGAGTGTGCCTCAAGCACAGGACTTTGCAGCTGACATAGCTGGATTCCATAAGGGTCTTGTTATCCCAATTCTCTAGCCTTTCTAGATGCCTCTCAGCTGCAGCCGTGTTCTCAAGCATATCTACAAACTTGATGAAGACACACTTCATCTAGTCCTACAGGTCATTGATTAAGACAGCAAACATGCTAAATTCCCTGTTTAGTCTCTGAGGAACTCTACCTACAACCAGTCTCTATGTAGATTATGAACCACTGCCTTTTGAGCATGATCATGCATCCAATTTTTTACTTACCTGGTAGTTCATTCATCTGGATCATAATGTCCCAACAAAGACAGTGTGCAGGTGAGATTCAAAGCCTTGTTAAATTCAAAATAAGCATTTTCCATTACATCCACAGATCTAGGAAATTCTTCATAGAAGTAAATCTGGTTTGTAAAGAATAGGTTACCTTTGGCAAATACTCATGGGTTATTCCGAGTCACCAGAAATATTTTTAAGGGAACTTGCTCCTTGGAGAGCTCTCCTGGGGTCAGAGAGAGACTGACTGACCTGTAGATCCCTTCTTGCTTTTTAGAAAGTGATTTTAGAAAAGGACTTCTCCAGTCCTGTTATATTATTTCTGAAACCAAAAATCAAAGGAATCTGTGAAAAATCAACACATTTCAAGATCTGTGATCTGGGGAGAAGTTGAGTTGATACAGTGGCATAAAAAATTTCTTGTTGGCACAGAGAAATTCTAGCTTGCTCTAGTTTCCTAATACTCTATTTACTTTTCTTGACTGTCATTGCATTAAAATATTCATATAACTATCTGTGTAGTCCTAAGGATGCATTCTGCTGCTTTAACAGGCTGCTCTGATTCCATCTATGAAAATCTGATTGGTTTTGATACTGTGCTTAGGTTTACATTTATCTTCTCTGACTTCTGTTTGTCATTGGTGTCTCAGGTAGTTGATTGCCTGAGACTTCTTCAGTCCTCACAGCTGGTTTTCATTTACACCAGATAACTTTATTTTATTGAAGATATTGACAACTCACTATCAGTCTTACTTTCTGGATCTTTTGTTAAGTTTTCTTTGATCCAAACAAAGATTTCACTAAGATTGCATTCACAAATATCATATACTTCAACATCTGATTTTTTAATTTTCTTTTTTACTAACTTTTAACAGTTCTTCATTTGTATGGGAACCTTCCCTGGTCTCCCTCTTACAGAGTAGAACTGATCAAAATATACTGAAAAATATACTAATTTTGAATGGAAAGCAGAGAATATTGTGCATATGGAAAAAAAATCCCCAAATAATTTAGTTATATAATATAATTAAACTACTTAGAATCAGAATTATAGGCTTTATACAAACCCTTCTATAATAAATACTTCTGGAAATACTTTGGATTACTGGTGTAAATGTTCAGGTTATTAGATTTAAATTTTATTTAGACAGAGGAGAAGTTTGTGTTTTTGAAAGGTTATCTGATGATACAATTTCAGATTTTAAAAGCTAATGCAACTCCAAACTTGCCGAGAATACTAAATTCAGGGTCCAAAATATGATATTGGATGAATTCTGATTTAGAGGTAAAAACATTGTCTACTAAATCAATAACATCATCCTTTTAATATAAGTTCATGGTGAAGTAAATAGAATTTTTTTTATTGACTTCAATTGGATTTCACCTCTAAATAGCTCTTAGAAGCTTCTTACCCATGCAACGAAAGCAGTTGCTGATCTTGTTTACCATGATAGATAATAAATCATTTGTCACCAGTCTGAATCTCAGATAATGGAGTCATGGCTGATGGTGATCATTCTTAGACAGGGGCTTCGAGCACCTCTGTGTTGCTTATGAATACAACAGATGTTTATGATTTTTATGAGGCCTACATTGCATACATCAAGAGCTAAAGATTATTTATATCTGAGTATTTTTGTAAGCATTTTATCTGAAATTCTTGTATCTCATTCTAGAGCACGAATTGCTATGAAAGATATCACTGTTTTCTCTAAGCTTTACACAATTAATGTAGGTTTATATTGAAATGCTGTCTATGAACTTACAGAAATCTACTCTGGATCATTTGGTACATAGAATTCCTGGCTTTTATTTGGGTTCTTCAATCAGAGGATGGCTGTGCACTGGGACAGGCTCCCCAGGGAAGTGGTCAGAGCACCAAGCCAGACTAAATTCAAGAACCATTTGGATATTCTTAGGCACATGGTTTGACTCTTGGGGATGGTCTTGTGTGGAGACAGAAGCTCAACTTAATGATCCTTATGGATGCCTTCCAACTCAGAATATTTTGATTCTGTGGAAAACTTCAAGAATTAAAGCATTAAATCCTCTTTGTGGATTGCATTGAAACAGTTTGTTTTTCTATTTTTAAGAATGTTTCTATTTTGGTTAAGAACCTGTTAAATCACTCAGTTATACAGATATAGTTCTCAACTGGAAAATAAACACCTCTTGCTGTATTATATGATGTTAAATAGACATTTAAACACTTTGGAAAGATTCCTTGGTTTGTCTGTAAAGAAACACACTGGGTATGAGATGCTGGGGTTTATAAGTGCTTTAAGCTACCATATACTAGCAGTGCCAGAAACAAAGCTTGCCTCTCACACCTGCTCTCGCTCCAGCTCTGTGCAATGAACCACACTGGAGAACTGATGGAGCTGAAAAATAACAGTTTCCTTCTGCTGTGGAAGTTTTCATTTGAATCACTCTTGGTTCTGCCTCTGTGAAGTTATGCCTGCTCAAGGGAGGATATGGCATTGACAGGACTAGGGCAACTTTTTTTTACTGAGTGGCTTTTATTTTCTCCATTCATTTTCTGTTTTATTTTGCAGGCTTAATTAGCTAACACGGTGCAAGAAAGTTTCCTTCCTTTTTCACTAAATTAATGTTTCATATTTGCTTTAAATTAATCATTTTTGAGTGAAAAGTTAGTGGTGAGGAATTTTTCTTGGATCTGAGAAAATCAAGGACATATTTCCAACCCTGACATAGATGGAGGTGAGGGAAGAAGAAAAGGGTGATGGTGGGGAAAAGAGGTTTTGCAGCTGTGTGATCACAGCTGCATCACAGGATGCAGGAGACAGCACAGCTATTGAGTGTGAATGGTGAACCTGAGTGCCCTAAGCACACCTGCATCTCAGTATGATCAGTACAGCACTCCTAGTTTTATAGAAGAATTGCATGTCTTTAACTGCTTAAAAGGTAGCTGGTGTACAGCATGGTGTGGAGGTGACACTGCTTCCCCTGAGTCTAGACTAGGCCACTATGTTGATGATGATGATGATGATGATGTTGCAAAGACACTCACAGGTGGACCATTTGCTAAAACCTTATTCACTAGGATCTCAGCACGGGGTAAGTCTCATGTGGGGAATCAGATCTCTCGAACAAAAGGTGGCTCTGCAGAGATGGGCATCCCCATTGCAAGGTCCTTGCAGCAATGCCTTCAGCAGGATTACCTGAGACTCAGCTCACTGCTCTGCTCAGTTCTTGCAATTGATCTTGCCCTGCTTCTGTGTGACAACTTCACCACAAGCAAGCTCCACTGCAACAGATTATTTCAAACTACAGACAAAACATCTCCTAATTCTCTTAACTGTCTACAAAGGACTGCCCCATTGGACTTTTCTACATACAATTTGATCAATTTTGTGGCAAACCTCCACAAGAGGTCCTGAGAGTCTCTGAGATAGCACATTTCTCCACCCAGGTTGTTAATCAACATATTTAAGCACAAAAATTGGTCTAGGCACTGCAGGGTTTCCTGGGGGAAATATTCAGGGCAGTCTCAAATTTCCACTAGGAGAGCTTCTGCACCAATTAGTCAAATCCTTAATTGAAAGGGTGGCTAGAAGTTCGGTCAATCACTGTCTCAAGTCAGTCTATTGTCTAAATTACTCCATTATCTCCTCTATGCAGATGTATACACGGGGAGTTTCTGGATCACCCAAGGAGTTAATGACTTGAGTGCATCAGGTGTGCACACAGGCACAGCCCTGTTTCTCAGCCACACCACAATTATAGCTATAGGATAAACCTGAATTTCATATTTATTTTTATATTTAAGTTCTACATCTCTTGCTGCAATTAAAAGCTGGGCAACTTGAAACCCAGTACCTCAGTAACTGCAGCATTGCCTGAGGAGTAAAGCTCTAAATTATAGCCATTTTTTAACAGAAATTATTTTAAACAAGCCTTCTTC
Organism: Oenanthe melanoleuca; assembly: GCF_029582105.1. Lineage (NCBI taxonomy): Eukaryota > Metazoa > Chordata > Aves > Passeriformes > Muscicapidae > Oenanthe > Oenanthe melanoleuca. The sequence goes on from NC_079336.1 coordinate 35,695,793, forward strand.
TAATAATATTTTTATGCTTTTAACAGATTCAAATTGTCTTCATAGATAATGCAAAGTGATTAAAATAAATAGGTCTCCTCTAACAAATTTAAGGCATGACCTATTTTCCTTGTGTAGTAAGGGCCTAGCTGAACAATGAAGTAAAAGGCTTACACATGAGGTTTTTCTTCTCTTTAGGACACTTAATATTATGCCTACAACCTACCAAGCTGAAGAATAACAAAACCTCATCAGAATTTTTACATAAGTAATAGTTATTACACACACAATATCAATGTAAAATGAGGATGCTAACTCACAGTAATGTCTAACTTAACTAAAGGTTCACTCAGTGAGAACAAACCCACTGAGTTTGAAATGCCAATCAAATGAACTAATTGTGATCCTTTGTTTATTTGCATTTTTTTCATTTAGGTTTTTATAGGTCATGGTAAATGAAAGTGAAATGACTACACACAACCTAAGCTGAAGGTAACTTGAGCACCATTTATACCTCCATTCTCCTGTCAGAACAAATGAGTTCATCAAGGGTCATGTCTCTACAGTACTACAGAAACAAACCACCAGCTAAATGCAGCCAGGAGCATCCCAGAAGGCAGAGAAGGGAGGAGGAGTCAAGACATCTATCTTGGGAAGGTAATTCCCTCGGACATCATTTTGGGACATTGTATCTGGTAATCTCAGGTAATGGGAGGTTATGCTCAATTTGTAACTGAAAGTTATAAACTCATACCTATTTTAGTTCCATTTCTTGTCCTTTGTCTTATCAGTACCAACGTTAAGTTAAAATAAGTAAGAAAGTGAAAATGAAACAAGTCTCCCCACTGTTAAGTCTCAGCTGTTGGACTGCTTTACCTACATCTTAAGAGTTACAACAAATACAGGGTCAGGCACTTGGTGCTCCTAAATCACTTTAGAAGCTGTTTTTAACAGGTATTTCTGAAAGAAAAGCATCTTAACTGAGGTGTTGTTAATGCAGGCTTCTTAATCTCAGGACATTCCTCCCTGCAGAATATCAGCAATTTCTACTGACTTTAAATAGAGGCAGTTTATGTCCTGCAGGGAAGAAAAAGACCTAGGGAGCATTAACTAAAAAAGCTTTAACACAGAAAACTGTAACTGAGGTCATCTTAATTCAAATACTTTACACTGTGCTGGCCTTAAATGAACTAATTTGAGACCTATGACCTTAACGGAGGGATTTCTCAATTGACACACTTTTAGCTGATGCAAAGTCTACCTGAAATGGCCTTAGGAGCTCTGCATAAGCATATTACTAAGCATATAATACAGCAAATGTGGAATTCTGGATTTAGTACAGTCAGATATTCATATAGAACTTCTATGAGGAAAGTTTCAGATTTTTGGGTGTTAGCAAGTTTTTGTAAGGAAATAAGAGAGTAACAATGAATTCTGTTGCAAGCAGATTAAAATATAGAATTATAAACTTTTTTTTGTGCCATAAAGAAAGTTATGTAAAATCAGTGGCTTTGTTTCTCCTGTTAACTAGAAGAGATCCAGGGACTGACCATTGTATGCAAAGCCCCAAAACAGCAGCTAGTATGTATCTGAAAAATTTGGAAGTAGCACCATGTTTACAAAATATTAGGTCTGCAAATATTTTTTAAACTCCAAATCAGAGCCAGGGATCCTGTCAACAAGAATATAAATGATGAGAGGTAATGTTCAGGATTCAAGCTTCCCCACATGATTTTCCCTTATCAAATATAAGAGGTAGCAATTTGCATGATGAAGGAGAATTCTGTTTCTAAATTATCAATGTCCCACCTCTCACCCCCTGCCCCATACCACAAAATAAAATCCAAATAGGAAATAAAACCTGATAAAACAAAATAAATCCTTTGTAATCATCCCATTCATTGCATCTCAGCTGGCAATGAGTATTGAATTATTTGGCTTCTCAGCCAAAGTCTACCAGCCTGATTCCTCACAGCTATGTGGTGTGGTGAACATTGGACAGCAAGTGTGTTCCAGCTCATCCCTGGGATAAGCTGTACTACCTGAGAGAGGGTGACTGAGCTAGAGAGTCCCAGGGTGTGAGGGGATAATATGGGGAGGGGGCTGTCACTGGCAAAAGGAAGAAATTGTGGCTCTATTGCATTCTCTGCTTCCTAGGAGGGTTGCCAAAACATTTTCCCTTCTCTCGAAGGCAGATGAGTGTAAAACTTAATTTAGCCACAATAATTCACCACTAATTTTTTAAGAGAAAGGGAAAAATAAGCACAGGAAAAAACACCCAAAACATATATAGCAAACGTTTCAAAGAACTCATTCAAAATACATTTTCCCAGTATGTGTGCATGAAATGCTAAGCAGACCCACATAGCTTGGGAATTTGTGCACATGTAATTCTGACTTCTGTCTTCACATCCAGCATTTGGCATGTAAGCACATGGACAGTTAAAAACATTTGGACTTTATTGCATTGTTACAGATGCTAAAACAATATAATACTTGGCAATATCTAAACAGAGCATCACTGCACGACTCCTGCATCAGAACCCTTGTAATGGAATGCTATTATATGTACAGGTTCAGGACAGAAACAAACCAGAAGTGATATAAAGTTCTGACTTCTCACACAAAAATCAAAGACCTCTCTTATTTTTTAATTTTTTTTTTTTCATTTTATCAAGATTGCTACTCTCAAAATTGTGTGTTAGGTTTAGCTCCAGAGATTGCATTTTGGTTCTTGTGACCGTGTTTTTTGGGTTTAATGCAGTCTGTTGATTTTGGACTGCTGAGTCTGACTACATATATCAGACAAAGGGATTGGATGTGTGCCTTCAATGTCCCCTTCCCTCACGAAATTTGCTTCACAGAAATGACATCTTTGGTATCATAGATCTGAAGGTATTCCTTTGCTGCTACATTAAATTCTGTCAAAAAGATATTTTTTCTGTCAAATTTTCTTCTGTGGTGTATTACTTGAATTCTATTTGTAGTTTAAAATGGAACTTGCTTTATGAAAATTTCCTTCTTATAAAGTTTCATACACTTCCACCACCCATGAATACAGTGATTTGACAATAACAATTAATTGCTTTTAAGAAAGTACCAAATTATGCATGTGGATATTACACAGAACATTTTGAGAAATGATTGGTTAACCTGTTTTTCTCACTTTGCCTCTCAAATCATATTATTTTCCACCTTAAGATCTTAACATGTTTACAGTAATGACTGATATTGTACAGAGCTTCTCATACCTCTCTCTGTTCATTTACTTTTTTTCATGTAATTTCTTTATATACTTACCTATTTGGCAATATAAGGGAAAACAGCATTCCATTGTTTGATGGTATACTCATGCTGCAGACTTCTGCCAGAACATCCATGTCACTTGGGATAGATGTGGTGTCATTTCAGACTGATTTAGCTATAGGAGTAAAACTTTATCGAATAGACTACAATGGCAGAACTGTGTTTTTGTCAGCTCTCTGTGAGAAAATGTGCTTTGCCAGACATAATAAAGATATATAACCACAGTTAGAGAGTTTTACTGACATGATGTAACAGTTTAATTGTACTTAAAAAGTAGCTGTAGTTTGGATTTGTTTAGTTTGGTTTAGGTTTGGGTTTGTGGGGTTTTTTGTTTTGTTTTGGGATTTTTTTTTTCATAGCAACTTTTGGCAGCTTTTCAATGACACAAAAATCCATGAAAACTCCTTAATGCTTCAGCATCTGGACTCTTCCTTGGAATATTAGGTGAAAAAAAGACTATGTAAAGCCTCAGAGATTTAGTGCTTTTTCAGGTCTGGATTATTTGTCTACTGGATCCAGTTACTTTAGTAGGTTATTTGTCAGTAGTTTGGTTCTAGTAAGAAAAAGAGTTGAACACAAGTTGTCCAAACAAAAGTAAATGCCTGGGAAAATCTCCTGAAGAAAATAATTTGTTTGGGCCACTTGTGAAGTATGTTTTTTATGAAGTTTATTCTAAAAAAATGACATAAATCCCATAATTCAATGCTGTTTCCAAGAGTATGATTTTCATTATTATTTATGGTTTTACAGGGATCTTGATCAAATTCAACTTCTTTGAATTCGTGTTTATATTTGAGAATCCAACCCCAAGCAAGTGGGTATTCACCCTGCCTCAAAAATAAAAATATATATGTTACAGCTCCCACTTTATAAGCTTTGTCACCATGACTTTGCAATGGAAGAAAATGTCATGGTTGATACTCCAACAAGGAGCTCTTGCTCTGTGATATTGCTCTAAGCGAGGTCTTGGTCTCAGACAACTCAAATTTGTTCCCTCTGAAAAAAGGTAATTGAGTTTTTATACAAGGATGAGATTTGGGTAATAAGTAAACTGCAAATTGCAAGGCCCCAGATGAAAACTTGCTTCTTTAACAGACCTTTTAGAAACATTAAAAATATTCCCCGAACTAAAGGGGAAATAAACCTAAAACTGATGTTCAAGAAATAAACTCAATATATATTGTACTTTTGGAGACAGAGGATACTAAAAAATAAATATTAGACTGGAGTACAAAAAGTAAATTAAAGCAATGTTATTTTAGTGATGCTAGAAATATTTTGTAAAAAATATTTTTATTAAAAAAAACCCCAAACCCAGAACTTTTGTAGAAAATTGCTTTTTCACTATCAGATTTTTAACAAACCTTATAGCAGATGTCTTTACACTTTTATTAGTTTGTATATTTTCCATGGGGACTCATGATAATACATTCCTGATGAGATATTGTGGTTCAGGCTTCCAAGTGCATTCTCTTATCTTATTGTGCTGGAGTTTTTCCTTTTCTTTCCTCATTTTTAATAACTTAGTTATGCACATATTTTGCCATTATGTCATACTCTTCTCCTGGTTCTGAGATAAAACTTTCAAGAACAACTTATTATTAGTCTAGGTATTCTGGCTCTTCTTTATTTTTATTAAACTGATGAATGCTTTTATACTCTATTTTTGCCTTAAGATTTTTGAAAAATGAGACATTATATCAGCTTGCTAAATATACATTCTCTAGTATTATTATGTGCCTAAGCACTTACCAATCACAACTTTCATCTAACTATTTTAATCTTCACCTGTATTAGTCTTAATTTGCTCTGGCTTGCCTTCTATTAGGTGCATTGTCCTTTTCATTTGTTATCATAAAGGACTTATTTCTCTCTTTTTCATAATCCCTTAGGAAAATAATGATAATTATGCATTTATTGCCTTTGGATATTTAAACATCACATTTTACCTTGCAAAATTACAGCAAATAGAGAAGTACAAATCAAATGTAGATTTGCTGTATGAGTGCTTTATGAGTTGGAAAATTTTGGTCACTTTTTTGACTTTGTTATACAAGTGAGATGAAGATTGCTTTAAAATAACTTTTGTGTCTCAGCTAATTCATGGTTCCTGAAAGACAACTGGATTCCTCATAAGCATAGAGAAGGATTCTTAATGTTTCCTTTGTTTGCAGAGCAGCACCCTATATCATTTAAATTGACAAAACCTTAGAAAGGGTCACCCTTCTGTTTGCACTGCCAACAAAAACTTAAAGCAAAGGAAATTTCAGGAAATTTGTTCCGTAGAAAAATTTTCTTCAAGGCTCATTTTAATCTTGCTTATTGTCTGAGGTGCTGTCCTTCAAAACAGCAGGTGCTGAAGTCTATCATACAGCCAAATTCTTCCTTATATGCATAGAGTGGAGTTAGGAGACATTTAATATAGAGGTACTTGAAGGGAAGCCTAACCCACATGAACCATGCAGCTGTAAAATTGATTATAAGATACCAAGTCAAGGCAGCTGCTTTATTCACTTCCATGGAAGAATGAGTTGGAATATTAAGTTGAGCAATTATATTTCAACTACCCAAAGTATTCAACATTTTGAAACTAAACATCTCTGTGATTTTAGCTGCTGTAGGTCCATTCTTGTCAGTCAGAAAGTTGCCATATCTAGCAGCATAAAGAATGTTTTCATTGAATGACATTCAAGGAAGTAAAGTAGGACATGTGTTTTTCCTTGCACAAATCAGTGGCAGCATAGAGTCAGCCAGAAGGGAAGGTCTTGTGGGAAGAACTGCTGGACTGCTGCCAGGAAGCTTTACTGACACACTGTCCCTGATAACCTGAAAGGGGGAAATTTTGAATTTCCTTACGTTGCCAAGAACATTGGCAGGAATAAATGGTAATTTTATAAACTGTAGCTCAGGACAAAATGCCAGTCAGGGTTAGGATAAAAATAGGAACAGAGTATGCAATAGTCAAAGGATCTATGGCCTTTTCCCTTCCTCTTGTTAACTATAAAATTTTTGGCAAATCTTGTTTAGATAGTAGATATTATATGTTTAACTGATCTTTTCCCATGGTGGATAAGATATTTTTTGCTTCTGTTATTGTAGTATTTTGGAGCTTTCAGGCTGTTTGTGCTTGCACTTATAGTGAGCAAATACTATTTAGAAACACAGGTTCTTCTCCTGAAAAAAAAGGAACACTAAAGGAATTTTCTCTGATATTAAAGCATATATATGCTTGACCTAAATGTTTTTACCCCTAGATACTAATCGTAGAAATAATGTAGCAATGTAAATATATTGCAACATGGTATATAGCCAATATAAATATGTATCACCATGTAAGAGATTTGACACATGTAAGAATTTTAAAAATGCTGGACTCCTAATTTCCTTCCTTGATGTATAAGTATTATACAACTTTTGATTATTTTGCTGCATATTATTATTTTGCTTCATCTTATTATTTTGGCTGGACTTACCCTCATTCAGTTTACAGCTAAATTCTAAAAAAGAATTGGCAGTTATACAATATTGATAATTTTTCACATTTAAAAATTATTTTATATAGTATTTATATGTTCATGGTCTCTTTACCTTTGTAAGATCCTTTCCATCAACTGAAACATATAAATTGGGAGTCTATAAGTCTGCCAAAATATTCCTACTGTACAATATTTCTACAGTACAATAATACAATTCTATTAGCACTGAAAATTAAATGAAAAAAGATTAACTTATTGATTTTGCTTATCTAATTAATCAGTAAACCAAAATCAGCATATTATGTTAAACAGCTGATCAAAACTGATGTGCTTGTATAAGTGTCTTCATTTTTTTCCCTTTCTTTCCACTGTCAACACAAAAAAAACCCCAAAACCTAAAATGGAAGAATTTGATAAAATATTATGAAATTAAAATAAAGAGAAAAGTTATTAAAATGAAAAAATGTAGAACTTCCATATTAGTGGGACACGATTAACACTGGGAGAGGAAACACCAGTGAAATCTCTCTTGGCTGGACATTTCCCCCTTTTCTGACATGGTTATAATCCTGCCTTGGTGTAGTACTCTTGAAAACAAAATTAGTCTCATTCTTTAGCCTTGCAATGTATATTTGGTTAAAGAATTTAAATAAAATTTAATGTTTGTTGAATCAATTTGGATAATAGTTCCATAAAACAGCATTTCTTTCAGGGAAAAGAATCAGAGAATTCCATCAATTTTAGTTTTAAGAATCTCATATATCATCCACTGTCTGAACAGATGAAGTAAACAGCATGAGAGCAAATTGAAACATTTGAAATGTGTGGTAAAGGGAGTAATGATCATATAAACATAACATATAATTATTTTTACTTATAAAGGGACAATATTTCAATAGTATTTTTAAAGGTCATATATTTTCTGATGAAATATTCACTTGAAAAGAACTTGAGCATTTGAACCACAGTTTATCTCTGCATCTTTGAGCAAATTAACAGCAACTTGGCTTCAACTCATCTCATTGAGGTTTTCTTTCCTTCCTGCCCACAGCAGGAATCCCTCTGAGAGTGAGTCGGCTGTTTTACAACTGAAACCTTAATTTGAGACAAACAGATGTAGTGTTAAACTAGCAAGTTGTTTTGTTTGTTTTGCTACTGGAAGAAAAAAATAAAAAAACAACACCCCACAGATTATCATGCTGGCTACTTTAACCACAATCAATCATTTGAAATTCACCATTAACTCACTTGTAAACACTTGTAAGTCCTTATAACTTTTTATAAGCAATACCACCACAACTGTCCAGATCTCCAGGGAATGGATTACCTACTCTAAAAAAAATATAGAATGAGGATCCACTCTTCAACTGCTACACCTGGAGTCTTATGACAGAGCTGATGTTTAAAATTGTGTTTCAAGGCAGGAAAAAAACCTCAGAAATGCAATCTGAGCTCCAAGAAAAGAACAATATAGCACCACATAGCACCACAGAACATCCAGCCTGGAGTACTGGCAGGAGAAATATTAAAAATGCCTTTTCTCCAGAACTTAAATGTGGGGCAAAGAAAGAAGCATTAGGTAACATTGACATCCTCAAATGTCTTTTAAAAAATCAGACATATTGATAGAACTGGTTCTTCTCACCTTCTGTCATCTGTGTACTTAAACTATTAATTAAAAAAAATGAATTTTTAGTTCAAACTCTTTTTTTTTTTTTCTTTTCCCAAAAGAATGTTCTATTCATACACCTGAGAATTAAGAAGAAAAATTAATTCAGCTTTTTCTGATGCTGGGCACTTTGAAGATGTCCTGGTCCAATATGGAAACATTAATTAATGAATTACTGGGAAAATATTGAGATTCTTACCTTTGAAAAGTCCAGTTTTGTTTTCTTTTCCTGAGACCATTCCTGTATTTTGTTCATTGACTCTTGAAATAAAGATAAAACAATTCCTACAAGCAGATTTTATTCTAAAGGAAATGGGGACAAAATGAAAATTTAGCAATTAACTCTGTGCTGAAGAAACTATTTCACAATATTTTCCCAGCATTTCCTAAAGGAAATTTCTATTTGCAATCTATTGCTTAGTTTTTCTCTGAATGTGTTATAAAAAAATTGACATACTGAGGCATCACTCTGTTTCTATGTACCAGTTGTATGGCATAGGTCAGAATAATAAGTAAATATTTATTTAAGTCTGCAACTATGCACTTAACAGTTTCTAATATTGCTTAACAAATTGGACCCTAAACTAAATGACCAAAATCATGCCAGCTGAGACTGAACATTAGTAAAATGTGATGTGAACACTTCACTCTTATGTTCAGGTAACATTTTTCTTTTGCAATCACTTTCCATTCTCACGTTTTCAACAGAATTATGGAATGTCCCCTGCAAGTATCTTTTTAGTATTTAAAAATGTTTTTATCAATTTCCCAAGTGTAATGAAAAGCCAGTTCAGGCACTGGCAAACCAGTATATGAAAGATTTGATGGACTGAGAAAAATCTTAAGTAGCTGATCTGTACAAACCAGATTATTTTCAGAGTGATCCATGGGAAGTCGTGGTCCTTTGTTAACAAACAAACTATAAAGCTCCATTATTTAGATAGCTTCTTTAAAATGTGGCACCCATCATGAAATAAATGCAAAATGTGTATTAATATTTCTTCTGAACAGGTACAAGTAAGTAACAATACCCATTATCTTTCTGAAGTGAGCAATAGTGAAAAATATTGCCCATGAGTGGAATCTGTCACCCTCTAGAGGTACCAATTTATTTATAATGGTTACCAAGAAAAATAAAGGCTCATTGAGTGTGAAGGTATCTAATCTATGAAACTCAATCCTCTTGGGAAGATAAGGCATTTGAAAAATTTAACCTCACCAGGGTAATAACCTGATTAAGGTTGAGATTACAAGATGACAAAACTAAGGAAGAGAACTTGAAAAAAGTAAGACTGGAAGATCACTAAGGACTAAAAAAGTAAACTGGTTTTGATTATATTTTTGCAGAGTTGTAATGTTATCCTAAGTAGGCAAAAGGGTAATCAGAATGCAAGACAAAAGGAATGAATTTTGAAAGGGAAGAAAATATAGGACATGGATTCAGAGACTGACAGTACTCTTTGTCATCTGCCCATCCTTCACAGAGATAGGCTAAATAGAAGATCTCTATTTTATAAGGATAAATAAGAACAAAAATAAATTTCCTTTTACATTATAGTAAACCTTCAACTAAGCCATTTCTTTGCATGCTGGTAAGCAATTTTGCATAAAAGATCTTCTACTCTAAAATGTAGTCCCTAGTGAATTTTGTACAAGCTAATTATGGATTGGTGAAAAATAAGTTAAGAGAAGTGCTGACACAGTCTTAAATAACAGCATGCTAGACTAAAATGCCTAAGTTGGATAACAACTTCTGAAACTTTGCTCATTGGCGTGTGCAACATTGGCTTTTAAGCAAACATAGCTGTTTGCAGCTCAGCAACACAGCTAGGGAAATTTTATAGTACATGAAATGATACGAATGTGATTGGTATGTCACACTCAGATCAGTATGCTATGCATTGTGCACCACACAGTATGTGTGGGTTCTGCACCATGAAGATTAGGGCTTAAGTAATGGAGTAAATGCAACTGTTATCTGTTTTGTATAGTTCAGGATTGCAGAGGGGAGATTATTGACAATATCCGAGAAAGTTTGTTGGGAAGTTGAGGAGTGAACTAAGAGCTTCTCATAGCCTGATTAGTGGCTTGAACTTCTGTCATACTCTGCCAGTTTTGTTTTTAAGTTTGATTTTTAGGAATTTTTTTTTGTGGTTTTGTTTTATTTTGAGACTATCATATTGTTTTTACTTATTAACTGCTTTTAGTCTAGATAAATTAAAATAGCTTCTTCAGACTAAGGTGAGTTGGTCCTGAGTCTCTAAACTTCAAGCTTAGCAGTGCTTACTTGTACACAGAAAAAACCTGAAGCTAAATTTATGAAAGGAGTATTTACTAAATTTAATTTTGCATACATCACTGGGAATGATGAAACAAAAGAGAACAAATGTCTCCTTACTTACCCATTATGATCACTTCTTATTTCAGTTGGAAATAATAAACACAGTTTCTTGGGCATCTTGGTAGGAAAATTCAATTCTGTCTGTGCAGCTGGACATAGTTTGAGTTGTCAAGGGAAAAGAACCATAGTTTTCTCAGCACTGAAAGCAAGCAGTAAAAATGTGAAGGTAAAGTCTAAGCATACAACTGAGGTGTTGGATTACTTGGATAAGATATTCACTGCCTTGTTGGCTTGTTTGTTTGTTTGCTTGTTTTCTCAGGTATCTAGCCTCTGACATGACTTCTCTGGAAGAGCAGAGCTTGTTAACATGCTAAATTTGCATGTCTTTCTCTTGAAAACTTGTGTTACTTAGGAGGAGAGCCAGCAGCCATGCTGACATGGTTATCATCCACTGCTCTTACACAGCCACCATTAGGTGAGGGTCTGCATTTCTTGAGTGGAAAATGAAGACTACATCCTCAGTAAGACATCTGCACAAAGCTCAGGAGGGCTGCTGCAGGAATATGTCATGGTTTAAGAGCACCAAGGGCTCTCTCACACTTTTGTGTGTAGAGGATAGCAGTTCTGTCATACAAAGAAAAAAAACATTTAGATGAACATATCAATCTTTGAACTAAGGAAGTTTTATCTCTTTAATCTTAGGGAGCAGACAGGACACGTTTCCATTTTTTTTTCCTACATTCTAAGATGAGATCTAGGAGAGTTGTAGTCATGGAAAAAGCACTAGCAGAGCTTCATACCTTACATTTATTTCCCTTCCCCTTAGTAAATGCATGTGGCCTTAAGCTTAGCAATAATCAATGCAAAGTTAAATATTTATTTTAAAAATATTTAAATTATCATCTGCACTTTTGTCTTGCAAGTTTATGCTAGATAAGAGGAAACGTTTTAAGTCAAATGGAAAAACATCAACATTGTATTTCCTGTAAAAGAGTAAATTACCTCCCATTAAACATAATGTGCAGGAAGTTTCCAAAACCTTCAAGATCACTTAAACAATCACCTTTCTCCACAGCTGCCAACACTATTTTGATTTTAAAAGAATCAACTCCACTGTTTGCTGGAGCATCTAATCTCTTCTAGATTAATTTCATGGAGACACATTCCAGTAGTTTAATCTCCATATCACTGGATTTCTTGAAAAAATAAGTTAGACTTATGAGTACTGAGGATTTAAATTCCAACCTCTTTGTTTGCAATTAAAACAAAATATAATAGTGCTAGACCTAGAATCTAGGTCCTTACATATAGTTCCAACACTTGCAGAAGTATTTTGCTTTAGAAAAGGACATTGTGAATTTCAAGAATTATTACTTGGTATATACTGTACTGATCCTGCAGACACATACAAGACCAAAGTTTAAGACTTGACTGATTGAGCATTGGTAACAATAGTTTCAATGGAGCTAATTATAAAGTTTATCATGCATATAATCATACATCTAAATGTTTGCATGCACAAGAATATTATTAAAAATTCACTTTCATAAATACCTTTATCCTGTGTCCATCAGGATTCTACTTCTGTATCCTATATGTGAAGAGAACTGAAATTTGAACCTTTCATAGCTTCCATTTTGTGAACACTAGAGTAGAGTGAACCAAGAAAATATGAAACAGAAAAGTGTACACACCTTTCTAAAGAGAAATCATAACAGAAAATAAAAATAGAATGACAAATGCACTCTGCACTGCAGCATTTTCACACAGGGACTTAGATGAAATTCTGATTATAAATTATAGTCACTTATTAATAACAGTTATGTTTCATTTTACATAATCACTTGCTGAAAACTCATTGGGAACAGACATTTTTTAGTTGTTCCTCTATAGAGCTGTGTATATTCTTCCATTTAGGCAATCTACACAAAAAAATAAAATGAAAATGCTTCTAAAAACTATGCTAAAAATGAACGTAAGACACAAAAGCAAAATTCATTTATATCTCTCCTAGTTATTACTCAGAAAGTGTAGGATAAATCACACTGTCTTTCACTGTTCATATGATCTGCATACAGCTAATATTTTAAGCAGAGAAATACTGAAATGTGAGAGTACATGAAATTACTGCAGATTCACCCAGAAAAATAATAATTATTAGTTCTCTTTAAGATAGTCTTGAGATAATAGCCATGATCTTACTTCTATTAAATAAAAGTAGGATATCTGTTTACAGAAGAGGACCCAGAGGGGAAATAAAGATGTACGAAAACCTGTTTGATTTATATAGTTCTGTGACTTAGAATACTAGCCTGGGATTCTCATGACAATTTTACAGTCAGAATACTAAGAAATTTTCTTCTAGATCAACTGACAAATTCCAAGTAATAACTTGCTCATCTCAAGCAAGCTTTCACTTGATTTCCAGTCCCAGTTTAACAGCTACCCTGTGAATAAAGAAAATTTTATTTTTTTGCTACATCATTTTTATTACTAGCAAAATATTTAACATATATTTGTAATCTTTCCCATAGGAAAATTACTAAATGTGTTCACCTGATTTTCCAGGGATTTTGGTCTCTTGGCAAAGATGATAGTGATATCTTGTCTTAAATTCTGTGAAAGAGTGATCACCTGCTCACATACAAATGCAGACATTGTTGCAGCCTCTGTGGTAACAAAAGCTTTTATTTAAAATCCTCTAATGAGCCATTGAGGAAAGGATATGAGTAATATTTGAAATTCAGTTCATATGACCTTGACAGACAGCCAATACAAAGCATGGGAGAGGAGAACACAATGAAACCAGTGGGGGGGTTGGGGGAAAGTTCCTTTTAAACACATCCTTTTGAGAGGGCGTTTTTCTCTTCATCCCTCATTCACAAAGAAACTGGTTTGAGGTAAAATGAGTTTCCACATCCTCACATACTGAACAGTGTATTCACCAAACTCCCATTTCATTTGATCCAGCATCATAAGGGGATCAAGATGGATTCACTGGAAAGCTCATGGTAAATATGTGTCCACAAGTACAAAAACTTAAAGAAATGAACATCAGAAAAGAGTATCCATGTTTCAATATCCTCTTGAGTGAAACTCTCTTTTTTACAGCTAAACATCCTATAAGAGGTCACTGGAATACTTCTGACACCAGGTTAAAATGTCCAGAGGTCCCTTCTCTAACTTTCCTCAATAGTCTCACATGGAACCTAAATTACCTAACACTTTCTTGAACGGATTCCACCGTAACTCAATAAAATGTGCTAAGGGGAACTGAGGAGCAATACTGGAGAAAATTTGATTTCAGCTACCACCCACCCTTTAATTGCTTCAGAGTCTGAAGTCTCTGACCATTTAATCTTTGAGGCACTAATAATGTGCCCAAATGATCAGTTACAAGTTTTTAAAAATTGCCTTGTGTACGTGCATTAGGAGCTCTTGGTCGGCTGCCGTGGGAAGAAGTTGCTATAGAAACACCACCTTAACCCTCTCCAGTCACTGATGGCTGTCAAGAGATACATGGTCCCTGCATAACTACTGCTAATCCACATGATATTTGACAATTGCCAGGATTTTCCTCTCAAACTTCTTACTTGCAATGCCAGGGGAACTCCCCCTCCTTCCCTGCACACCAGCCTCCCATGTTTCCATACAAACCTTTCCAGGTGGAACTTTGTTTGTGTTATTTTGTTCTGTTTTATTCAGACAGCTGAATTCAGCTGTGATCTACACAATATGAAGAGCTCAACAAGATTAAATAAAATCAGCTGATTGTCAGAAATACCTATGCAAGCAACTGGCAAAATATTTTGAGAGCATCAGGTTGGAGTAATGCTCGGAAGAAAGGAAAATTTTATTTCCTGTAGCTTTTCCTATCTGATTCAGACTGCTTAAAACTGTTCTCCCATCCATTGATCCATTTTACCTTCTTTCCAGAATTTTTCTCCTTGATCTGGTAGGTAATTGAATGTGTCCTTTCAGCATTCTTTATTCATCTTTTCCCATTCCCAACATTTAATCATCTGTAGGGGATAGAAGTACATGCACAGTACTATTAATCTTTCTTGATTGCAATTGTGATTCAATTTGAGATGACAATCTCTGAAGAAAAGTCGAAAGTTAAATCTACCCAGGACTAAAACTAAATCCAAGACATCTTGTGGAGTTTACCACAGTCAAATCTTAAACCATTAAATCAGGATGTAGAAGACCTGACTTCTAGACTATCCTTAGCCTGGAGGGAAGTATAAATCTAAGAGAACAAAATGGCCTTTTTTCCCATCCAGATTGTTTACTGTTCTGTTAAGGTAAACCAAAATAAGAAAAAACAAACTTTAAAAAGAGCATGTATTTGAAGCAGAATAATTAGAGAACTTATCTAGAATAAATTATCACAGCTGGATTGTCTTTCAAGGGCATTGAAGCAAAGAAAAGACTTTAAACAGTATCTTTCTCTGCAGATGTTAGATATCTGCTTTCCCTTGCTTACTAAGATTGCAGATGGTTCTTTTAGATTATTTTGGTTAGTGCCCTTCTCCTTTCTAGATGTGAGCCGTTACAGTGTGATTTGGGCAATATGTTGGCTAGATATCAAAAGTGTTAAGAATTCCAAATTCCAGATTAATTTTATCCTTTATAAAATTCCCATATTTTGTAGCAAAAAGGAATGTATTAATTTTTTTGGTCTGTAAACCTCCGTGAAATTATTCTCCCTGTCAGAATTTTCCATCTAACTGATTGTCCTGTTTTGGAGTGGGATAGAGTTAATTTTCTTTCTAATAGCTGTTGCAAGGCTATGGGTTTTATTTAAGATGAGAAAAACTTTAGTAACATGCTAATGTTTTAGTTGTTGCTAAACAATGTTTGCTCTAAGTAAATGAGTTTTCCTTCTCACAGCACCCCACCAGTGAGTAGACTTGGGGCACAAGAAGCTGAGAGGACACAGAGCCAGAAGAGTTGACCGTGCTCATTTAACAAACTGGGGGGAAAGCTGCTTGTGAACTGCCTGGGCATCAATGGGTGGGTTGTGAGAAATTGCACTGTGTATCACTTGTTTTTTGTTTTTTTTTTTTTAATGTGTGTATCATTATTATTATTTGTCCTTCATTTTCTGTACCTATATCATGCCACAGTATATGCAGAGGATAAAATAGTGTACACTAGATATATTGTATCCTTTTCTGGGTTTTATACTTATATAGTATGATGCAAAAAAAAAAAGAAAATCAAAAGCTGTCAAAAGTTTATGATTGTGTACAGCCAGGACAGAGAGAAATTTTGTGGCAAACAGGAGGAGGCATGGCTGGAACCCAGAGATTAATTCTATTCTATACAATTGATATCATTGTCAGTGGTGGGGAAGGAAGTTTATTCTGAGAAGAAGGGGTTCCTTCCAGTCAAGCAAGTGTGGTGGATGGAGCAGTGGGGTAATGCTGGTCACAAGAGGGAGCAAACAGTGGTCTGGCACTGGTCCTGAGCTGGAGGGAGCTGTCAGGGTGGAGTTTTTTCTGTTTTTTCTTCTTATCCCAGTGCTCTTTCCAGTAAATTGTTCTTATTTCAACTTGTGATCTTTACCTCTTTGCCCCCCAATCCTCCTCTCCATCCTGACAAAGCGATAGGAAGTGAAAGCGAGGATGAAGCACGTGATTTGGAGAGTCCAGTTTCTTGGGAACACTAAACTGGAAAGCTCAATTCCTAAATCATAACAGGTAGGTAAAAGTTATTTTGACAAAATATTTTTTCTATGAAGCTGCAATAATATTGTATGTTTTTAATGAGAGGAAAATAAAATATGTTTTGGTTTTGGGGTTTTTTTGACTGTGAAAACTGTGAACTTGCTTTGATTTTAACAGTACATTATCCTGTTTTTTGACATGGCTAGAATTTTAGAAAAACCAACTTCTTTTTAAAATGTAACAATAATTGTTTTTTAACAGTTGTTGCAATGTCTTATTTTCTGGAGGTAAAATTTATTTTATATAAATGTAATAACTTATCTCTTAGTAGTACCAGAATTTTGTTATCACAGAAAAAGGAAAATAATAGAAAAGAGGAAGAAAATTATCCCAATTTAGTAAGCTAAAATCATTAAATTCATCTGGTTTGTGCTCTTTGTAAGCAATGAGAATGGATTGCAAGGAACCAAAGTGTTCCATTATCTTAGTTTCATTCATATATAAAAAAGGACCACCTTACCTAATGTGATTAATCTAAAAAAAGTTGAATGTCCTTTTCTTTAATATAATCTCATTTTATTAAAATGAGACACATACAAGTGTGTTAAAAAATGCCAACAGTTTTTACATGAACCCTGCATAGGCTGATTTATACAACATTAAGTGCAGCTGAGGAATTCTTTTTCTTCAAAACTTAGATAAGTGATATCTCACCATCCTATACTCTTAGGAAGCAGAGCAGTCTCTGGTCTGGTGTAACAAGAATTGTCTCCTATTGTATTCTCCTTTACCTATGTGCTTTATTTCCAATTTCAGAGATGTTTTGATAGTTCAAAGATTTCTCATGTAGTGTGAGTGCACAGTTCCCACTTCTCTCACACTGAATCACTGCTTATTTATTTAGCTCAGGAAGTGGTTGACACCATACTTGAAAATAATAATTTTTTAGATATTCTCACAGTGAAGTTGTTGGCTTTCTAATACTCTCTATATTTCCAGAAAGGGAACTAGTGTACCACTAGCATGTTAGCCATTCTTATGGAAAATATAAATCTCTGTATTCTCTTATCTTTTATTTTTATGCATATAACAATTTAAAGAGATAACATGAAAGCATTTCACATCTTAATCTGGACACCAAATAATAATAATAGTAATAATAATAATAATAATAATAATAATAATAATAATAGTAACAACAACAACAACAAACAACAGACAACCAAACAACAACCAAACAAAGCCTATCCAAAACCCTCAAGTATCTAAAACAACAATTTCTTCTCAGGTTGTCATTATTTCACCTCTGATATGCCATGGACACAGGGTTTTAAAGTAATTTTGAAGTTAAGTGTTATCCTGACTGTGCAATTCTAGCTGGTTGTGTAAGATCACTAAATTAGCAATCCTGCTAGGTAACCAGACAGCTTTTGAGTTTGATCAGAAATCTAAAGGATTTTTTTGAAACTTATTTCTTAATATTAGACCATAAAATTATACTGTACTATATACTTAGTCGAAAAAAAAATCAGTTATTATGTCTGTAATCATTACATGATTTTGAAGGTTAATTGGTAATAAAATCTGAAATGTCCAAGCTGTTAGAATCATAGCTATTATATCATTTTTAGAACAAAGATCACATAACTAGTGAACTATAACAGACCTCCCAGTTTTTATGAAATATGTCTCAGGAGGTCTGTTAATCTCTTCTGGGCCATCTGTCCTATTTGAATCAGAGAAGATAAAGACTTTTGGGATCAGGGAGAAAGTAGGGCAATGCATCCTGGGTAACTTAGGTGGAAATATCCAGGAGGGGCTGTTAAACAGGGATCATTGAACAGGACACATGAATGACTAGAAGTCTGGCTAGAAGACTCCTAAAAGTGCAATTCTTTACACAGAAATTTGCCACAGCTTGCTGATGCTAGTAAAAGAAAGAAAAATTACTGTGATTAAAATTTGGATTCCTCAGATTTTAATAAAAATTACTTCCCTCATCTCCATGGTATTTGTCTCCTCTGCATTGTGCTTTTTGTTTTTTGTTTTTTGTTTTTTGTTTTTTGTTTTTTGTTTTTTTGTTTTTTTTATGTAAGTATGTACTGAAAAATGGCAGAATAATTTAATGAGTCTATTGGCCTCAATTATTGAGCCTCTGGAAGAGAGATTTTTGTTGTTTTTTTTTTTTTTTCCCCACTAAAAAGTGTATTAATGGTATAGAAATTCAAACAACCACTGAATAAAGTAGCAATATTTAACAGACCACCAAATTATGATAACGAAATTTACAAAAGTTTAGCAATTATGGGCAGTTTGTACTGCCCTGGTGCCAGAAAGGCTCTGGCAAGTTCAGCTCCTCACCAGTGCTGCCCCTTGGTGCTCTGGTGTATCTGTGCTCCCTCAAGGGCTAATCCTCACACTTGTTCTGTCTCCACTACTAGAATGGCTTGCTGTTGGCTTATCAGTCCACCCCTGGAAAGTACACAGAGACTTCTCTTTAATTGGGACTATGCCTTTTGGAACAGCTCGAGATATTTTAATGGCCTCCTAGATATCAGTAGGGAACCATATGTTTTATCAGGTTCAGCTATACAACAATGAACAATCTTTTCAGAGCCTGTCAGTGACAGGGAGTTTAGACTGCTGTATGTGCATTTGCTTCTCTTTGAATGCTCCATCTCTCTGCAAGTAATATTGTCCAACAAGGGAAAAGGACTTTTTTATTATTTCAACTGTAAACATCAAAAGCTGGCTCTCATCTTTTCCCCTTCAACTTAGTACAAATAACCAACTAGTCAAAGAGCAAGAACTGCCTTAAACAAACTACAAAAGAATCAGAATAGCCAAAGGTGTGAAAAAATCTGAGCTTCAGATGTGGCTCCCTGATAATAATATTGTTATGTTAAGCCACTGGGTTGACTAGACTAAAACCACACACTGAACCTTGCTTTTAAGCACATCATTTCATAGGCTCAATTTCAGATTTCAGCTTTTCAAAACTGTGAAACCTCTATGTACAACATACTTAAAATATTATTTTAATTTAATTTGTTAAAAGCTGTACTGTTTTTAGCTTGTGCCTTGGAATACAGTGTAATGCCATAAACAATATTTGATTATATATGTGTAAAAATAATTCATGCAGGAAACTGTCTTTAAAACTACCAAATATATTGATGGGAGAGCTCTTAGTATTCCCAAATATTCCCAAAGCATATGCTTCACATCATCTCAATAGTACAAATATACAAGCAAACAAGAAAGACATGGCATTTTATGCAAACCTAAGTATATTTAGTTTTTACTCTTGCAACTGAGCACTGTTGAACAAGTAAGTAAGTGCAGTGGGAAGATTCTCACTGGTGAGAGGCCACTTTGATTATAAGGGAAAGAAACCCTGAAACACTGAAAAGCCCCAGATATTTCATTTAGTTACTTTGACTTGAGGTCCTGTGTATAAGCTAAACCAGTGCACCAGAGCCATTTTGTACTCTCATCTCATGGCAAATGTGAAGTAAAACTTCCCACAAACCCTCAAATATTGGGTTTTTAAAAAAATGTGTTACTTTTAAATTACATGTTTTATTTCTTGTTAGCAATGGGCTAAGATCAACATGAACTCAGTTAAAGCACCTGCCTAAGGTGTGATAAGGTATGATAAGGTGTGATATGTCTTAATCTGTATATCCTCAGGGGAAATGCATTTAAAAATTATTCATATCCTTGTCTTTTGATTTGCTTTACAAATGTACACTTGCCATTCCTTACTTTACTCCTATAATATTTATTCTCTTTTGCATTATTTTTAAATTATGACTATGACCTCGCTTTTTTTATGACCTTACCATCTGGAAAGTTGATAAGATTACCACCAGATCAGAGACCAGCCATGCCTCTGGCACCAGGAATGTCACTAAAAGGAGGAGGGAAAATAGAAGGGAGGAATTTTATCTAATGCAATAATTCAATGTCAGATAGGAGCTGTGGGTCCCTCATGGCAGAGATTTTTCAATAGGGGGAGGATTTCCTTCTACCCCACTAAAGCCCTCTACCCTAGATGGAGTCACTGCCTCTAATCTACAAGTGTCTCTAATCTACAGTGTCCAAGGCAATCTCACCAGATATCAGTCAAGGATCTAGAGCCAGCAACTGAAGATTTGGTTTCTGTCTGTCCTTGCTCTAATAAATTTGTTAATTAGCTCAGAGATGAAAGGAGGCTGTAGTATATTCTAAGGTCTAAAGAGACTAGGTGATAATATTGATGGCTGAGCTTTCAGATCTCCTCCTGAACAGTCAGTCCACCTTACTTCACCTAAGGCTTATTTAAAGATGATCTGGCAGCAGTTGAGGACTAAAATGAATTTTCCACGGGTGTCAGCATGTTTTGAATGCACCCACATTCCTCAGGTCACCAGTTGCACTGTCACCAGCAGCTGTCAGTTCTTGTGCTCCAGGACTTCTGCCACCATGCAGGAAAGAAAGTGTCAGCCTTACTTTAATATGTTAAAATGTCATGGTTTTAGCATATCCTTGCCTTCTTCTGGAGCAACTGGACAAGAATGAATTTTGCCAAGGGCTATTGTACTGCATGCTATTCTAATTGGAGGATATAATGTCTTGTAAAGGATTGCAATAGGAGGAGGAGGAGGAAAGCAGGAGGAAAAGGGAAGATGTTCCCAAAGACATGAGGTTATCCCAGAGGGTGTCCACACAGAAGTAGCAGATGATGGACTGAGTCTTACATGGACTGACTCTTCCATGAGTCTTACAATCCTGCACAGGGATTAGATATTTGGATGTGATATGCTCTCATGCCCTGCTTTGGTCAGCTCATCATGGAGAAGATGAGCATGCTCTTGCCTGGAGGAAATCTGGCTAACCTGCTGCTTGTGCCATACCTGAAGGGCTTCACTCCTGCCAGCATGTGCAGACTGCACCCAGAAGCAGAGGGAGGCTGATGTCTGAGGGCCAGACTGTCAGTGTGTCTCCAGCCATTGCAGAGAACTTACACTGGCTCAGCAAAGCTCCCAGCCCTACATGAGCACCCTACAGCCAGCAGGGTCAGCCTGATGCCAGCAATTCTGCTGCTCTGTTTGTGCTGAGAGGGGCTGGGTGTTCCCATGAGCAAAGACCTCTAGGAATATGACATTGTGTGTGAGAAAAATCAAGTATAAAAATTCAGGCCCAAATACATTAAGACATCCTTACAAATGTTTCTATATTGCAGTGCAATTATGACTAAAAAGCAATTTTTAGTGACATTTATATACATAGTGTTTCCATCACATTCAGAACAAGAATACTTTAAGCACTTTAATGTTTTCATGGATTCTGCCTATATTATACCATATTATATACTTAAGAGTCTTAAAGCTAATAATTATTTTAAATAATATTTTAAGGATTAGGTAGAAAAGAACTTGTTTTTCTGCCTTCCTTTGTCTCAGAAGTCTGTCTTAGCATGAAAAATAGGTTGTGTTTGTTCTTACAGAACACAGCCTCAATCCTGGTTTAAAGTAATGCAGCTAAAAAAGGTCATAATTTCCCCAGCGTGTGTGGAAAACAATACATAGAACACATCTATTTTGCATTTGTGTGCAAAAATTACAATGGTAGCAAAGACAGCAAAATACCCATCCTTTTGAAAAGAGATCTGGAGAGCTAAACTAAGCTCTGAGCTTCCCCAGTACTTCAGCTTGGCTCTTTACCTACTCTCCCTTAAAGTGTGACAATTATAAAATTATTTCAGTGGATCTCTGTCTGTCATTAGCCCTTGTGATCCTTCCTCAGCAACATGGAATGATTAAAATCACCCCAGGAGAGTTAAAGCTGCAGTGAAAGAATTGTGTGATTACTGTGTACTCCAAAGTATTTTAAACTGGATGCATAACAGATAAAATAACTTGCCCACAAGGGCAAGTCAAGAAACAAACATTTCAGTTGTGCTACAAAAGGGAAGCTAAACTATGTACCATACAAATTCTTACAAGTTCTTTTCCAGGAATAAATATCAGCCAAAGTTTTCAGAGTATTTTAGACATTATTTTCATTCTTTTTTTAATCTCAGTTTATCTTGCTCCCTTAACACAGTTGCTGGATGCACTGAGTTAAATACCATAAAGTGTCACATGCATATGTTTCCCTCTATGTACAATGCTCTTCAACAATGAAAGATCTAATTTCACCATTTCTGCTGTCTGCAGTGAATTTTTTTCACACAGCTCTAGATGGCAGTGCTGATAAACAACTAGTACATTCAGCAGGGAAAGATTTTACTTGGTGAACTGCTACAATTGATTTGGAGTCTTAACCTTTCCTCCACTTACCCTGTTTCCCACTCTACCACCTGCAGCCCTATAAACAGAAAAGACTTGCATGATGGAAGCCATCTGTACAGTAACTCATCAGAGGGCTGGAGAGCTGTTCTGCTCAAGTGTTATCAATGTCTTCCAACTCACTGTGTATTTTTCTTATTGCTAAAAACAATCCCAAGCATTCTCTTTGGCAGATTAGTGAGGAATTCAAGTAGCAGATGTTCAAATCACTTTTTATTTTTTGCATATTGAATCTCCATAAGGATACCAAGATCTGTTTCTTGGTCTTTGTGCTAAGTGTAGTGGTTCAATCATCCCTGCTCCATAGACAGAAACTACAGAAATAACAGTGAATATATTATCTGAAAACCTATGTACATTTTTTAAAAATTATATTTAGCTTCCCTGGGAAATACCAAGAAAAACATAAACTGATTTTTATTCCTATGCCCCTATGAAAAATAAATATGTCATAAGCAATACCTGAATACATGTTTACAAGCTACTGCTGCACAAATTTCCTTCAATCAAAACTCTCCCTAATGTACAACAAATAGAAATGTCTACCTGACATTCCTCTGTAGAAATTCAGCAGACAATGTTGTCCCCTGAAGAAATGACTGAAGTTGTCTAGTGGGATAAAATCTACTGGATTAGTTGGACTGCAAATCTTTTTGATAGCATATGTGTTCTCTGTCTAGAATTCTCATTATAATTTATAGAATCATAGAATTTGATGAGAAGAATCATCATGCAACACAATCATCAAGTATAATTCCTGGCCCTATGCAGGACACCCCTAGAGTCCCACTGTGCTCTGAGAGCATTGTCCAAATACTTCTTGAAAGCAGACAGGCTTGGTGCTCTGTCCACTTCCCTGGGGAGCCATCAGCTTTGTGCCATTTCCTCAAGTCCTGTCTCTGGTCACATGAATGAAGAAATTAGTGTCTGCCCCTCCTTTTTCTTTTGACATGAGCTGTCCCCTCAGCCTCCTCCAGGCTAAACAAATCAGGAAACCTCAGCTGCATTTCTAATGCCTTCCTCTCCAGACCCTTCATCATTTTTGTTGCCCTCATTTGGACACTGTTTAATAACTTAAAATCTTTTTTATACTGTGTCACCCAGAACAGCCCCCAGCACTGGAGGTGAGGCTGCCCCAGCTCAGAGCAGGACAATCCCTCCCTTGCCCAGCTGTGATGCTGTGCCTGATGCCCCCAGGACAGGGCTGGCCCTCCTGGCTGCCAGGGCACTGCTCATATTCAGCTCATATTCACCTTGCTGCTGACCAGGATGCCCAGACCCCTTTCCACAGTGCTGTTCTTCAGTTCCCAGTTCCCTGGTCAATACAACAACAAGATATCACCCCATTCCAGGTGCAGGATCTGTAACTTACCTTTGTCAAACTCTGCCATCAACAGCTTCTCCCAAATTCATGTCATCTGCAAATTTACTTAATGTTTCTTCAAGTCCTGTGTCCAAGTTGCTAATGAGGATGTAGAAGAGAGCTGGGCCAAGGATGGAGCCCTGCAGAGCTCCACTAGTGTCTGATGTCAGTCTGATGTCAGCCCACTCCATAATCCCCTGTGCCTGACCTGTGAGCCTGCTGCTCCCCACCATGTAACTTGATTCTCCAGCTGTGTGCTGGACATTCTGTCCAGAAGGATCCTGTGAGAGACAGAATCAAGAGCTTTGCTGAAGTCCAAAAAGATCTACTGGCTTTCCTAGAGTAACCTGTGGGACTCCATTATCATAGGAGGAAATCAGGTTCAATATGCAGCACTCTTCCCCCATAAGGCCATGCTGGCTGTGACTACTGCACTGTCCTCCAGGTGTTCTTCAACACCTCCTGGAATAATCTTTTCCATGATTTTACCAGGCACTGAAATGACCAGAACAAGTAATTTTAGGTACATAGGCATTATATAGGGTTCTCTTAAAAATATATAGTGCTATGCAAGGTTCTAAAGCATTTTAATGGGATCTTCTGCACTGGTAAATCTTAGAACACCCTGGAATATGATTTTGGCACATGTTGGCTAGGACTTCTCCAGCTTCAGGGTAAGAACCTTCCAGGAATCATTACCAGTGGGCAATTTGCATTTAGAAAACTTATTTTGGAGGCAGAGAAATTATATTACCATGCCCACATTTTTCAGTACCAGTAACTTCAGTGCCCCAATATATCCATGGACAGGTTTAACTTTCTCCTACAGAAATAACCTAAATTTTCAATGCTTTCCTTCTTTAAAGAAATATATAATTGCTTTCAAACCATAAGGTTATGAACAGACATAGGTACTGCAGTTACAGAATCCAGACCAAAAAAAAAAAAAAAATTAAAAAGTTGTTGGAATCACATGGGTGTGAAGCTGATGGATAGTCTGGAGCAGAAATCTTATGAGGATTAGCTGAGGGAGCTGAGACTGTTTATCCTGGAGAAAATGAGGCTCAGGGAGAACATTATCACTGTCCATGACTGTCTAAAAGAAGGTTGTGTCCTGGTGGCAGTCAACCTCCTCTCCCTAGAGACAGGACTAGAGGAAATGTCCTCAAGTTGCATCAGGGGAAGTATAGATTAAATACTAGGGAAAATGACATCACTGAAAGAGTGGTCAGGCATTGTAATAGGCTTCCTATGGCAGTGGAGAAATTGCCATCCCTGGAACTGGTTCAAGAGGTGTGAATGTGGCTCTTGGCTTAATGGTTTAATGGTGACTGTAGAGGTACTCATGTGAAGTGGTAATTGTGGTGGAGCTTATACTTGGACTTTGTCACCTAAGAGGTCTTTTCCAAATTTAATGATTCAATGGTTCAATGATTCTGTGGTTTATACCCATAATTATAAAGAATTCTTTCTGAAGCAGGAGGAATATTTGAGATATTTTGGGAAGTTTTTTTAAGAAGATTTCATATTTATTAAACGAGTCAAGTTAATATAAATTAAATAAGATTTTTTTTCTTGAGCATGATACAGAAGAATGTTGATGTTTGGTCAGAGAAGGTTTTATTACTTTGGAAATCTTGGATGTCTACCACATGGTGAAAAATGAAACATATAACACTTGTGAATCTTGATTTACTGACATTAAAATTACCACAAAATGAACTTTTGAAAAAACTATAGAAATAATTTTATTCTTTGCAATCTTTAAGATCTTTTGGGAAATTTCCCTGAAAATCATTACATTTGTTTTCAGTTGCCCTGTAGGGTTAACCTAGTAGCCTCAACACAATATCAAAGTTTAGAGGATTATAATTTGGCAAATGCACTTCAAATTCTACTGGATCCATGTGCTTTGGAGCCTTCTTAGTTGAATGCTACTTAGCTGAGTTTCTGATCAATTTTCTTGGAGGGAATTATTCAATAGATCACATACAAAAGTGTCTGATATCCATGTGTAATGACAGCTACAAAATGGCAGAAGTTCAGGTACTATTTCAAATTAATCTACCCAAGAACAGAGCATAGAGGCATATCTTGATACAAGAATAGACCTTATTGCAACATGAAATCTGCATATTCAACTCATAAATAGTGCAATAAAACTAGTATATAATACAAGATTTCAAGGTGTAGCTATATTCAGGCCTGCTGAAAGTATTATCAGTAGATAAAAGTCACCATTTCTTCGGTCGTGTTCAACTCATAAAAGTGATCTTACATAGGTTTTATCACTATTGACTAGAAAGCTAATACAATTTTTTATAACTATTCAAAGCTATTTCTGACTAAAGAATAAACATTTCCTATCTGAAGAAAAGAAGGATATTGCTTTCTCTCTTTCAGGATATTCCCGCAGTCAGTTCCTGCAGTTACACAAATTGTGATGTTTTTCAAACTCAAAACATTGTAGATATCCATCACTTTTGATGGGAAGTCTTCTGAGAGTGAATAGGGACTGAAAGGAAGCTATTGCAGTTTTGGAAATGTCATGCCTAAAATAATGTTTTGAAGTAAAATATATCTATAATAGATACCATAAACTTTCTATAAGATTGCACACTCATGCTCTAAAATTATTCATCTGGTCCTAAGACTAGTTTGAAAAAGCTTTGGAAAATTTTGACATTCAATATTAAGTTAAAAGACTCACAACAGAGTGCTGCAAATATCCATACATATACAAAAGGATGCCTTGATAAGATTTTAAATTTTTTGTTTCAATTGCCATACAAATGAATTTTCCTGGTTAATATTTAGTCTTTGGGAATGGAAACAAATAGATATTCTGGTCAACCACAATAAGATCACTCTCAAGCTTCATTTCATTAATAAGACACACAATTCCTCTCAGACACATATAAATGTAAATAAATATATTGTGCCCTGCATTTGCTTGTCTGAAATAGCAATGGCAGACATAATATATCTTAAATAATGACAATCTTACAAATTCTTTTGGCAGTTTTGCTTCATAATTTCTTAATCTTATCAGCTAAAAATTTTGTTAAATAAAAATTTTCTTCTTAAAGAGAATGCTCATTCCTTCTTATTCTGCCCTTGTTGGCTAATGAGAATAATTGGTCCCCATCCTCTTATAACATTCCTTTATGTATTTGTAGGCAGTTATCATGGCTCCCCAGTGGTAATTATGTTTAGGTATTGAACATCTGCTCAAGAGTTTATTGATGCTGTAGATAGTGCCATGTCTGCAGGGAGTAATAGCACACTGCACTCTGTGGCCATTTGGGGAGCCCCACCTGCAGGAAGGTCACTCAGCAGCAAATCTGAAACACCTACAACATGTAAAGTCCTTACCCTGAACACAAAGAAGGTATATATTTCTTCACATATCAGTAAATTAGGTTGCTGCAAAACAAGAGGCAAGATTTGTAAAAAAACACATTTAATTGTGGCAATTTTTTTTTTTTAAAGAGGAAAGTATTTTATCTGTATTTGATCATGATGTTTTCATGGTGCCTCAAAACATCAGATAAAGATTTTATTTATTCCCAGGCATTTTGTACTGAATTCCTGTGAGGTCCTGACATTTCTATAGTACCTTCCGTTCTTGAGAAGAAAATACTGCAAGCCTGACAGGTGTTGACAAGCCAAACATTCATTAGTGAAGCATAGTATTAATTGCAAAGTTTGTGTACTTTATTTTGATCCCTACTTTATCTCAGAGTAACTTTTAGGTAAGAAACACATGATTTTAAAGTCTACAGTAGAAAAGAGAGGAAGTTTTGGACAACTTTGTAAAAAATTAGAAGGTGACTTCGAGCTAAGTGTACAGCCTGATCTACAGATAATTTCTCATTTATTAAATAATGCCAGCTACAAAGGCACATTTAAATCCTCCACTGACAGGAAATAATTAGGTTAACATCAATAAAAAATTTGTGTAATAATTCAATCAGTGGGAATTTTTAAGTGGGATAACAGAGAATGAAACCAAAATGATAGAGGCCTTTGGGTTTCCTGAAGTTTAAGTGAAAGACACATTTACACAGATGCAAATACTATCACACTTACAGTGTTTGGTATCATCTGTTACTGTAATCACTGCATCTACCAACTCATTCACTCTGCAATTCCTTTTTTAGGGAATTTCCCTTAGTCCCTAACAACATTCTGTGAGTGCTATAAGGACTAGACAATTCTGGAAAGGGAAGGAAGGAAGGAAGGAAGGAAGGAAGGAAGGAAGGAAGGAAGGAAGGAAGGAAGGAAGGAAGGAAGGAAGGAAGGAAGGAAGGAAGGAAGGAAGGAAGGAAGGAAGGAAGGAAGGAATTTGAATATCTAAAGTAGTAGTATCCGCTATTTTTAACCAGGAATATTTTTTAAACTAAATATCTGTTTCACCTTATTGTACAACTCCAAAAATGTGTGGCCATGTACCATGATAAAGATGTGACACCTAAGCTGAATCTTGCTGTACTGTGTTTATGTACTGATAGAACAGTGGGGTGGTGTCTTACTCTGTGTAAAAACTGCTGGCAGACAAGCAGCCAAAATGCTGAGAGCATTCCAATTTGAAGGCATGGGGTGGGCCAACTGGCACACTATTTATGAAAGGGACATTCAAACTATGCACATTGCTAAGCTGCCACTGTGAATGAGAAAAAGAAAGACAAGCAAAGTGTTATTGAAGCAAAGCCTAGGAAAAGAGCATCAAAGAGATTGGAACAATGAAGGGCTGCTTTCAGAATGGGATCATGAAAGCCTGAAGCCCTGTGGCAAGGCTGGCAGGTGGACACATGCTGCTGCAGATCACAGCAGCAGGACAAGCCATCAGGATACTATACCGAGTTGGCAAGGTTGTTAGAATCCAGTTGGGGTAGATTAGAAGCCCTGCAGAGAAAGGATTAGCAGCTATGAGCAGAATTTAGACAGCAGGAAGGTGAAATGAAAATCCACAGTCAACTTATACCTACCTTTGTGCTTTTTCCCTTCTTGTTGTCCGTGAAAAAGACCATATGAAACTAAATGCTTTAAAGTTTTGTTTGGATGTCAGTCTAGAATATAGCCCCTACTCTATTTTATTCCTGGCTCACGGGACTGAGAGCACTGTGTCTCTAGTGGGTAAGGAGAAAAGCCCAGATATCTATCTTCCACTGCCTCTGGTATCTCGTTTCCATTCAAGACAAATCTTGGAGTCATCAAGATCATTTAAGTTTTTTTAGATATACTGTAAACAGAAAGCTACAAGCATGTAGTAGTGAGTGCTGTACAAATTCTTTTTGTACTAGTTTCTCACAGATACACTTGAAATCCAGCATGTATTACTAGAGATCTGGGGTGTGATGAGAATTCACAACAAATTGCCTCAAAATCCAATGACCATGTTTTGGTGTGGACTCTCTAACACTCCAAGTTTAATTCTCCTTGATGACTTAAGGTACAGGAAATTTCCAGTTCTCTGCACTTTGGCTAACCTTCCACTGGGTTTTCACATTTGAGGGCCAGGCAGGTCTGCACTACTACCTCAAAAAGAATCTAACCTCTGTTGGAGTGAAGCTGGAGTTTGCAGGATAATCCTTCTCCCTTCCTGTTTGGTCCTTATTATCTTTATCTGGAAACTGAGATAATAACTGGAAGAAAAGACCTCTTATGATAAAGTCTCATCTTGTGCTTTGTGGCAGAAAGTGGGAACATGAGAAAAACAGGACCTCCCATCTTGTAGACAGTGATCCTGTTTAAATTCTAAGGCAAAGCACTCACTTCAGTGCACATATCAAATCAAAACACAACTGGTATAAATCAGACGTTTTATTTATTTATCTATCTATCTATCTATCTATCTATCTATCTATCTATCTATCTATCTATCCATCTATCTATCTATCTAGTCTTATCCAAATCAACCAGAACAGTTCTTTACATGGTAGATTGTATCAAGCCAATAACAATAACATTTATACTGATTTTTTTTCATGGGGCATATGGACTGGCTTTCAGTCATGATTCAGTTCATATATCAACAGGTCAGCTCTGAAATAAATGAAGAAAAGTCCATATGTATTCAGAGAAGCATTCACTTTACTGCTTGCTTTTTCATTTGCTCTCAATAATGATTGAGGACTGTTATAACTATATATGAATATTGCTGATAGGGACTTTTAAGTTGGATCTTTTCATTAGACTTGAGTTAGTAAACTCTTGCATCTGGCAAACTTAAAGTTATCTTGGCATACTTTCCCACATTTTTGTACTTGCAAGTAAAGCATAAGTAATTCTAAAGGATCCAGAAAAATTGCTGCAAATATCACTGTCTGTGTATTCTGAGATATTTAAACCTTTTTTTTGTGACTGAATCTCATCCTTCCATAAAACTACCAATTACATAGCCTGATGTGAAGTAAAATGAATGCTGAGAATTAGTTTTTGCTTGTTTATAATTGTTGCTCTCAGTAACATATTTCAGCCGCATTAAAACAGAACTTGTCCAAATCTTCCTTCCTGTGTTACTATGAACAATATAATAATTTTACTTGGAATCTTAAAGGCAGATTCAACATGGGTATCCTTATGCTCACACCATCATATTAGGATTATTTTCTACATATTTTTGTAACTATACTTCTATACTTTTCCAATTAAGTAATATTGCTAAAGCTAACTGATTTCATATTGAATAACTTTTATACCCTCTTTATCCCTAGCAATTCAATTTCCTCATTCACATGTTTTCAAAATAATGCTACAAATCTATTTTCCCACTCCCTCTTATTAATATTCTTTACAATCCTCCTTTTTTTTTTTTTTTTTTATCATACTCTGTAAAAACCTTGTTAGCTTTGTTTTTAAGAATGTCCTGCCTCTACCTTTCATTTATTTGAAACTGAGAAACTGAAATTTGCCTTGAATCCACAATGCTGTGCCCAGCCTCAGCTGTTTCATATCCAAAGCAAACACAATGACACTTGCTTCCTGGTTTTCAGTCCCATCAGAGGAGGGATAGTCACTAAATTTCTGCTAAACTACATCACTACCTTTTTTTGTCCTGCTAAGAATTTTTGCTTGATTAGATACCAACAATAGACTTAGCAGTAGTGAGCTACTGCCAAGAACTGTGGTGACAAGTGTTGTCTCTTTTTTTTTATTGTAATTCAACTCTTTTTTAATCTGCTCTTTTTTGTCTTATGGTTAAATAATAACAACTTGTTATTTTGGGATTTTTTTCTGGTTTAGTACCTTTCACAAGAGGGCATGGGAAATCATTAGAGTTCCTAATTGCTAAACATAATAAATTAAATAGAATATATTTATATAATTTATAGAATTAAATATAATTCTGATAATTAGAATTAGTAAGTGTTTGCAAGAATATTATGGTATCCTGTTTTTTTTTTTTTTTTTAAATCAAGCTGTACCAGCATTTGATGAGAATTTATAGGGATTTGACAGTTTTCTCATATTTCACTTTCTTACACCAAAGTAAAATGAACTATAAATGGGAGATGTATGATGAACTCAGTTTATATTTAATTAGAAATTGAAGTTAAAAGCCAGGAGCCAAGCAGGAGTAAGCTGCCAGTGAAGGCTGAGGTTGCTATAAACTTGATAAAGAAGAAAGTGTGGAGTTTTAAATTGAGATTGCTGGTTGGGTGGCTGTGGGTTTCTGTAGTGACAAACTGTACTTACAGATTCTAGGAGCCCCTGATGAAAAGCTGTTCTCATTCCCTAATGCTTTATGGGAGCTCTACAGCCTCTTGGAATATTTTTCAAGCAAAAAGACATCATCATGACAACACTGCAAAAAGAAGGGCAAAAAAATTTCTTTCTGGTAGGGAAATAAAGACATCTTAAGCTCGACTTCAAAAGCTCTCTACAGCAAACAGTAGCTGTGGAGATACCGTTTCATCTTTGCCTCTGGGATATTATTAAGCCTTTCTAGTAGCTTTAACTGCAGGAGAAGCGATTACAGAAGTTGCTGCTGTGTAGCTGCCTGACATACAAATATCTGGAAAAGCACAGATCACGTTTTTGTACAAGGGCCACTTATTAGACAGCACTGAAAGCTTAACCTGGAATGAATAGCACACCACACTGCTAGCTGCACACAAACAAAAAACATGCAAGACCCTCATGGTTCACGCTGGCCTTTTAAGTGCTTTGGGCGAATATTCAGGCTCCTGGCTCCCCTTTTGTCGGGGCAGTGTGTGTACAGAGATCGGTGCTAATTGAGGCTGTGCTGTTTTGGTACAGAGAACCATGGCATGCCATTCGCCCTGCTTCAGTTCAGGCTGTGTCAGCATTTCCATGACAAATCCTTGCTTTCAAGGGTTTACAGCTTAATCGGAGCAAAACCCGCCACTGGCTGAAGTGACACACGCTGCTCCCGTGTTAAAGGCTTTGTGCACAGGAGCCAGAAACACAAAGAAATTATTTCAGGTGCTTCTATTTACTTTGGTCTGGTAATGGCTTTGTATCCCAAAATGGAATGTAGAGGGTCAAGGTCCTTTTTGCAAGGTACTTGTTACATTTGAAATGGAAAAAAAAAAAAAAAAAAAAAAAAAAATAAAAATCAAAAGAACCGTATAGTATTTTTTAGTGCTTTTCAGCAAATCACTGATGATTTCGCAAGATTAGCCTAGTGAATCAGAGACTGGAAAATAAGTTGCAAGGTGGAGTTACACTTTGCTAGTCCTAAGAGACTGTGTTAGATTGAACAGCCATGCTTTCTAGGCATTCATAGGAATAAATCTCTGGCAGTGAGTAGCACGCAATGTCCTCAGCATCTGCTACACCCTGTCAAATCTCAGGAACCCACACCGAAAGGGGGATTTTGTTTTCTAAAGATTAGCATGGAGAAGGAAAGTCGCTTCCTAAATACCAATAAGAAACAATTTGATGCTATAAAGCAAGAAAGTTGTCATGGCCAGAGGACACTCACTGCAGTAAATAGTCCTTAGGGCAGCAGTAGAATGAGTTCCTGGCCAAAGTGATGAGGAGCTGGGTGCTGCAGCATGACCTGTGTAAAACCAGGCAGGTGAATAACTGTTTGTATTGTAGCTTTGGATATAAGCTTGATGTTTTTCCATATCTGCAAGGCAGGTGCTGATTCTGTCATTTTTGTTCTTAGGGAGCTGATCTCCACCACTTGCAATGTTTATAAACAGAACTGTTGTTGTGAACTTGAGGGAATCAAACTTTTCTTTCATCCCACGTGCAGTCAGTATGTTGAGGGATCATATGGCCACTGAATCTCAGCTGCCTAATTCTATGATTAAAATAAGGACATTATTTGGTCTGCACTTAGATGATCATTAATCTTGCAGAAATCATGAAATACCTTCCTCACTTTTCATTTGCAAAAATTGTATGAGTCCAGATACACTGGGAGTTGGTTCATAGGAGACTCAAATACCTCCTGTAAAAATCTTCAGAGAAAGATTTTAATTACAATTGAAGTTATTTTTATTATTTCAAATAATGGTATATAACAATAAATGCTGTGAATCCATCTCTTCTAGGTGACTATAAAATCTACTTCCTACTTCAAATTTTTTCCATGTGTGAACTATAGAAAATTATACATTTTAGAAGAAATAATTGGTGAAAATATAGCTAATATTTAGATTTGAGGATGAAACCAGATTAAGTGGGAAAGATTGCCATAATTAATTGAAAAATGCATAAGTAACTTGGAAATTGAATTTCTGAATGAACTAATGGTTAGAAATGAAACAACTTCTATAAATAGCTATTTGCAAAACAGGTCCAAACATTCACTTTGAAGAATTTATTATTGACTTTAGCAGGTTCCCTCAAATACAGCTTTAAATAACAGAGCACTTTGATGAATAATATATATGAACTAGAAATTAATAATCTTAGATGAACTGAAGAACCAGAAAAATATTCTGCAATTCATTAAGCTGTTTTTTTCATGTGACAACGAAATAAATGTGAAATTAAATAATTGATATAAGGAAGTTCTACATTTCTTGTAATATTGCTCTTGCAATATTGTCCTTTTGCTTTGTCTTAACTTAATCATGCTATGTAAAAATTAAGTGACTTACATTATATCATCAGACCAAGTGGAATTTGAAAGGTTGACATGCTATGTGCTGCTGTTTTTCTACATATTTATCAATGAATTCTCTGTTTCTTGTTTGGTAGATGCAACACTGCATTTTCCTAGGGTTTACTTCCAGTAAAAATTTTTTTATCTTGCAGTAATCTAGTAATCAGTTCACTGCAAGCTAAAAAAACCTTTGATAGTTGCAAAAGTGAGAAATTGTCAACCAAAATAATAAAAAAATAACATAAACAAAGCAGAAATTAGTTTAGACTATTTAAAATCAAACTAGAGCACTGATGAGACAAGGAAGGAATGGCACAAGTGGTAGCACCATTCTTTGGCATAGCATCCCTTTTCCATTGGCTTTGGAAAGGCAGGATCATCTCACTTGTGTACAGTCTCCACATTCAGATTGACATAAAAGGAAATTGCATGATCTACCAATTTCAGGAATCTGAAATTCTGGAGGTTTCTGGGGCAGGACCTGCTTTTTTCTGCATTGTTCCACATTTAAGAGACCCAGCCAGGGTCATCTGGATTACTGAGGGTCCATAGACATCATAAAGAGAAATCTGGAAATGATCTTGTTTAACCTCCTAAATTTCCCTTTCTTCTCTGCTCTCCTTCCTTCTTCCCTTTTCATATTCATCCATATATTTAATACTGTAAATATGGGATCAAATGTTTGTACTTGTTCTTTCCAGGCTGGAAGGCCTTTGAACAGGTCTTAGTTATTCCATATCAGAGACATCTGAGTACATCTGACTTTTTTTTTTTTTTACACACAGGATGTCAATCCAGATGCTTAATGGTCCCCTCTGACTTTAAAATCCATGAATCTGTAAATAATTGTAGTAGTAACGTGAAGATCTTAGAACACTTCCAAGGAAAATGGGGTACTTTATATACAAAAAACTTGCAATGACAAGGAAAAGTCCTTTAGGCCTATAGCTAAGCTAGCACATTGTAGAAAATTAATTTTATGCTTTTACTTTCAACAAGAAATATGTCACTATGTAGAAATTATATGAAAAGGATAATCATTTCCTTTACAATAATGTGTGCTGAAAAGGAAAACTTGTATAAACATGTTAGGCACAAATATAGTCTTTATTTTTCTCCTTTGAAAAACTGAAATATATTTAAAATTATCTGGTGTAAATGATTTAGCATGTTATGATAAAAAAATCCAGCATTTTTAAATCAATGTGGTATTAGATTTGGTAATAGGATTAAAATACTGCTTAGATGAATTTAAGTTGCTGAATTACATTTAATACATTTCATAAAAAATGTAGAATTTATATCAGATTCATATCTTAGGTTGAGCATAAAAGCCAAACACTTGTAATTTTTCTCATATATTATTATGATAGTTTCCATTTTTCTTTTTCAAACTGGGTAAACAAGTGGATCAATAAAATACAAAATAATATGTATTCTAACAGTTTGAATTTCTTCATACATGTATTATTTTACAAAATCTCATATTCTTTATTATATTTTACTTAGGATTACCTTATCAGTAAAAGTAAACAAAATATATAATAAAACTGACAGTAATATAATATATTTCTGATATTAGCCAAGCTAAGAATATAAATAGACACACTAAATATGTGAATTTCTTGGTAATTTCTGGTACAGTGTGTATTAAGTAAATTAAGTTTTTTCTTCACAAAAACTTTATAATTTTTATCTGTTTTTTTTTTTTGTTTGTTTGTTTTTTTTTTAAAGTAATTGTTTGCTTTCCTAATAGAAGTAGTAACTACTTTATCTAGTCAGATATCATATTTTGGATATGAAATGGTCTTGAAAACTAAAATATCTTTTTCTAATCTATTGTAATTTCTGGATACTTGAATTAAAATTTTTGTGTTTATTTTAAAAGTAGGAAATCCAAATGCTACACCTTATATTGTTAGTAATTATGTAAAAGTATCAGGTTAATTATTTATAGTTCTTAGTTTTCATACATCTATTTTAGTGTTCTGAGAAGGAAATTTGCATGTGATTTTAATATTATCTTTTAATTGTAAAGACTAAAAAGGTTAATATACATAAGTAAACAATAAAGAGCTCATAAACCAATAAGACAGTATTTACAGTGTTGAGATATCCCATGGAAAATAATATTTATTGTTCAGAATTTGTAATAGAAGAAATCAATATGGAGCCTGACATATTGTATTTTATGTATGGTTGAAATACATAAAGACACTGCCTGTTTAGTATGCTGCACTTCAGTCCTTGAATGCTGGCCTGCCTGTATACTTTCAAAGAATAATTACTTACTTCTTAATACCCTAAGAGGAAAAATCAGAATGAGAAAGCCTCTATGAAAAGATTTGCAAAAAAGACACTTGTCCATAGAAATGAAAGAATGGGAATGATATCAGAAAAACTCCTAGTGCACTGATGAATTGTTCATAATCAATTCTAATTTTAGGACAAAATACAGGGGGAAAAAAGAAAGTAAAGATTAAATGCAAAGAGAAATCATTCAGTGAGATGATCTATGCACCAAAAATGTAAAAGGAAACTAATTTTATGAAAGTCACTCTCATAAATTGTAATATATTACCTTCAGTTTACTCCTGTACCTTAATATTAAGGGTTTTTTTATACAATATATTTAATACTATGGCTCTCTCTGTCAGTGGTGCACTCAAGTAATGGCAGCTGATATGCCAGCAGCCCTGGTCATATTACTCCAAGCCAGAGGAGCAAGACACAGGATCTTCTTGGGGCACTAGTGGAAACAAGGTCAGCAGCATTTCCTGTATGTCTTTTAAAAAGGTGGAGCATGTAGTTCTAGCACAGCCCTGCAGCAATGAATGGCATTTTAAGTGAGGCAAGTGGTACCATGTTATGATAATCAAAGCCTTAAACAAGAGGTAGAAGCAGTGGGAAGGAGATGCAGCAAAGCTTTAGGCAGCCCATAGTGATATGCTCTGCCCCCAGGTATCTTTTGTAGCATCCACCAGAAACCAAAAAGTTGTTCAGCACTTCCAAGCACTCTGAGTGCCTCAGTAGTGAGGGTAGCACTGGAAAAGGAATGGAAGCATTTTAAAAACAATTGCTTCAGAAGGAAAGTAAGATTGTGGCAGAAGTATAAAATATTAAGGTAGTGAATTAATAGAAGAGGTTCAATGCATACAAATGGAGAAACACTAGAGGCATAACTTTGTATAATGAGAAACAGAAAGAGAGAGGAAGAGGGAGATGAATTTGCCCCCTAGAACTGAGAAAGTGCCTCTGGCACAAATTCTCGGGTGTGTCATATCTAAGCTGGTGCACACAGCTCAGAGATTATACCAAAGAAAAAACTGGGCTTAGAGCTGTCCCAGACTGGGATAGCCCTGTGAGCACAACGTGGTCACCAGCACTGCTAACAGCTTCTTTCTGTGCTGAGGAAGTTAGCTTGCAGGCATGGGAAATAAAAACAGTGATTTTCAGCAGGGACTCTGAAGCTTCTGTGAAAGAACTTGAAGCTGGATATAATCTATTATTATGATTATGTTTAATTTTTCATAACTGTTTCCGTCCTTTAATCCTTTACTCAAGGCGGGTCTGTGATTCCTGAGCTATCCCTGGAAGCAGTGAGTAAGTCTAGGTAAAATGATGTGCACAGACCTTCTTTTGGAACAGCTCTGGTTCAAAAAGTTAGGGGACCTAGGGCACTCAGGAGCTGTAGCTGCTCTTGGGTGAAACACTGTCATACTTTTAGCCACAGTCTTAGAAGCCCTGACTGACTAGCATCAGTCACTGCAGCACCTGCAGGGAGAATAGCATGGTGCTGGGCAAGGCTTGAAGCCTCTCCTGATTTCCTATGACAGATCAGATCAGCTTTATCAATCACACAGAGTATTTCAGATGGTAAATAGAAAGGTGTTTTCCCAAGGATCATTGTACTGCACTGTGAGCACCAGCCCCTCCTCACAGGCTGCAATAGTGACTCCTGGGTGCCTTAGGAGCAGATGGCTTCTTTTGCACCACAGACCAGCTGTGAATAATTTCTTGCAAAGGAGATATGTTGTCTTTTCTTGTGTGGGAGTATCATGTAAGGGAGCCCTGACTGTATGGAGACTGAGTGCTGGTTTATCACAGCACAATAAGATTTTAAGCTCAAATAATGCAGCCATGCAGGAAAACAGGGTGAATTAGTAAACAAGGAGCTTTACCAGCAGAGTTTTAGTAGAGGATCTGTACAGTACAGTGCAGTGCCACACATGCCATGTGCCATTGAAAAAAAACTCCATAAGGCCTTTTAATATTATTTTTGTGTAAGTGGAATTAATTCACAAGAACATTATAGTTATTAATAAACTGAAAACTTTCCCATTCCTGAAGTAACAATCACTTGTAGTATTGACAGTGAACTTCCTCTGGAAAAGGTAGTAAGAAGGATTCTGACACATCTCCAATAAAGAATCAAAGATTCTTAAGAGTATAAACTCTGACACAAAATATGTACAGTATCAAAATAAGAAAAGATTAATTAAAATTTTCAAGTTTAAAAATAATGTTGAAATGGGGTGTATGCATCATTTGAGGAAGCAGATCTTTATGTAAAGTTTATATAAAGTTTCATGTTAAATGTAAGCATCTTACTAAATTTTCTACCGTTCATATTTCTGAATTGCCTTTTTTTTGGTGAAGAGGGAGTTTCATTTCAAAATTCTTAAGCAATTGCTCTGTTCTACAGTTGAGTTCCTGAAGACTGGTATGAAAAGTGTTGAAATTCATTAAAATTAGGGTACTATTAGCTCCATTAAAACTCTCAGTAACATTTTCATGTCTTTATTAAAAAGAAATGCCAAATGAGTTAGCCTGAAAGGAGGGATATAACTTTGAACAGAGTTATTTATAAAGATGCAGTTCTATGATCTGCAGTAACATTTCAAATGTCTTTTGTCTCCACCTCAGAAATAAGCACTCTGTTTATCTTCCATTTGTCTTCTGTCATTATTTGCAAATTTGCTTCCATCAAAAGTTACAAATTGTTCATTTATTCTTCTGTTTTGTTTCTCCCCTTTTCCTTCACTGGTGACATACATACAGCTGTTCAATCCCTCTGAGTCATTTTGAAACCTGTAAGAGACTGCTGCAAGCAATATCTTCCCTGATCATAACAATTTGATGTAGAGCCATTTCCTGTGCAGATCTAAAGAGGAAAGTAAATTGGAATTTTATTTCAGCTGGGAAGAAAGCAGCAGTGCCAAATACCTGAAGTCATTGAAGACCTGATTTCAAAGATGATCTTAGGATTTAGGACCCAGGACATCTGTCTCACTTAGGATGCTACTGGTAATTGGCTACCAGATAAGGTTGCATCCCCTTTGAGCTGGTGGAAAGGTAGCAGAGCATTAGGAAAGGCTAAAGTTGCAGAGTTAGCTTTGAAATGGCAAAAGCAATACTAAAGACTATTTGAAAGAAAGTATATGTCCTTAGCTCAGAGGTTTTTTAATGTAACAATGATATTTTTTAACCAATTTTGGAAATAATTTTATATTCTTCATTAATTCATGTACTATTCTCTATTTAATCCAGTGGTATAAATTTTATCAATTTAAAAATAGTTCCATAAAGGTAATCCTTTTCTCTTTAAGTAGATAAGTAGTTCAAATATATTAATCTGTTTCTGTTAACCTCTATTTTGATAATACTTACACCACCCACCTGCCCTCTAAGTTATTGTATCTTTCTGTATTGGACAATATACTGAGCCCATTCAGATGTAATAAACAGAATCTTGTTCTACAGGGCACAGTGCAAAAAATGACAACATAAATGTACAACAAACGGAGCACTAAACAGTAAAACTGAAGTATTGTGTTGTGTATTGGAAGACATTCAGACATTTAGAATGAATTTCAACTGCCTTATGACATTTGGCATGTTTTTAACATCCTCTTAAGCACTGGAAAATACAGATAAAAATGTTCTAAGAGTTTTCTGGTACAGATAGAAAGCCATAGCTCCTGCCCTAACATCAAAACTCAGGAAACTTGCCCAACTTTGATTTATCTGCTTAGCAATTTGGGAAAAAATGGAATAAAAGATGTCAGCTAGAGATTACAACCAAGTGTGAGTCAACTGCATTCAAGCCACTAAAAAAAAAAAAATAGGAAAAAAGAAAGAATAAAAAAGAAAATAAACCCTGACCTTCCATCTTGGTGGAGATATAACAGTTATATCTCGAAAGAGCATGTAAAAACTTCATTTTTTTACTTAATAACAGGAAGTCACACCAGGAAACAAAATGTACAGCTACTTATGGCTAATAGGTAGGGCAGAAAATTTGGCCAAAGAGGACAATAAACAAACAAACAAAAAAAAAAAAAAATACAAGACATGGAGCAGCTTAGCAAAAGAGAAGGTTGAGAAACTTTCGTAATAGTTTTCAAATACCTCCAAGGAAGACGCAGAAAAGCAGTAGAAAAAAATTACACTGCTCACCATGTCTAATGTGAATAAGCTGAGGAAAGGGTTTGAATCATAAGGTCATTTAATTTGGAAAAGACCTTTAAGTTCATTGAGTCCCACTGTGAAGTTGCCAAGTCCACCACTAAATCATGTCCCTAGGTGCCACATCTACAGTCTTAAATACTTCCAAGGGATGCTGACTCATCCATTTCCCTGGGCAGCCTGTTCCAATGCCTGACCACCCTTCCTGTGAAGAAATTTTTCTTTTGAGTTGGAACATGGAAAATACAGGTTCAATGTCAAGGAGGAAAATGATGCATGATTTGTCTATCTTTCCATTAATGAAAGTTGTTAAGAAGATGTAAGTAAACAGCTTCCAGGAATTATGTAATTGAATTTTATTCTGATTTGGGTAGGATCAGATAATGTCCAGAGTATTTTAATGTATGTTTCTTTACATGTTCTTGAAAAACAATATTTTCTCAATATAAAGGCATATAAAAGTTTATGTCCAACAATAACTTTTTTTGGACAAGGACATATAGGTAGTCAGTGGATAACTTTTGATTATCTGGTAGCACTTTAAAAACCTGATTGCCATATTTTGCTGCCTACAGATCTGTAAAATATGGCATTTCTGGAAAACTCCTATCACTTGAGGTTTTCCCTGTTTCCTGATGTGCTTTTGCACAATCCTTTTAGTATTAGACTTTAGGAAACCTTTAATACATGGTACCAAGGGACATAAATTTAACTCCCAAAATTATTTACTATTCTGCATAAATAGATAAACTATCATAGAAACCAAATGTTTACCACTTTATGAATAAACATCCTTCATAGAAAGACTAATAAACATGGTTCCATGTGCTCAGCATCATTACAAACACAAGTTGTTCATTTCTGCCCATTGTGCCTTTTATGTGCTCAAATCTCAGGCATCCATATGTATTCTATGACTTATGTATTTTCAATTGCTCTGAAGGTGGGGGGCAGAAAGGCAAAATGGGGAAAAAGACAATTCAATTTTTCAAAGGGTTTTGTAGCAAGAGGAAGTTCTATTACTGTGAATGGTTTCTCACTATTTTCATTTCTTTCATTGTTTGTAAATCACGTACAAACATTGCCATTTTAACAAATTTGTTCATTGGTTGAAAATGTTGAAAAAATGCTAAGTATACTCAAGTCCAAAAGCAGATAATGAGCTGGTATGGATACTGCTTCAAATAATCAATATGTGCAATTTTGAATAGCAGCTGTTTGATAGGCTGTGAAAAGCATGTGACATTCATCTATCCCCCATATGAATTATTCCCTCTTTTACTTTACAGTTTCTAGTTTCCACCATTACCACTTTCAATCTGTTGCAGTTACTGCAAAATCTGCTGCTTTGGCAGCCACTCCAGTCAGCAAGATTGTTCAATGTTCACTGCTCTTTGGAAAAAGAGAAAAGGGGTTATGTGCACAAATCAAGAACTGTATCTAAAATGGGAGATAACTGTGAATATACATTTGAGTATATAACAGTAAGTCCAGGAGAGTCACCTGAGGTTAGACACCAAACTGAAGTTCTTGAGTTGCTTCTCCACACGTGACATTATTGAATGTGTTTAAACAAGTCACTTCTTCTCTCTGCTGCTCTCTCTCTCAGACCTTTGTAAAGTGTTTTTCTTATTTATATAATCAAGGTTGCATGCTATTATGAGTATTATGACTTTATAAATAAAAGTGACTGATCTTGTCACTCATCTGCACATCTCCACATTAGAACTACTAGAATCTGTTTTATCAACAGAAGACCTCTAGACAGGGTTGTTATGTATTTTGTGTGAAGATCTTCAGTCCTTACAATTCTTCATATCTAATTAGGCAGTCAGAATAAATGAAAAAAAAAATCTCAGTCTAGTGAATTTTCAAAGGATGGTCCAATAAAATAACAAGGCTTTTTCTAACAGAATACCATGTATTCAAATGAAAAAGAGAATAAATCAGGACATTTTGGTTCTTACAAAAGATAGAAAAGCTGGTTTTTTTGGAAATCAAAGCAGCAAAGAAGGAGATGGAAGATTTGGGGTTAGCATTATTCACACATTAGAGAAACACAAATTAAACACCTAACAGATCAAAATTTCATAGCTTTTTTAAAGCCAAAGTGGATCTTTAAAGTAGCATTCAGGCTATTTCCCTCTTTCAGTACATGCAGTTATTTAAGTCTGGTTGAAAATATTTAGAGACCTTTGAACTATTCTATTCTACCTCAAGCCTTTGAAGATTGCAAAAAGATATTTTAAGGAAAAGAAAAACATAATGATGCTATCAACAGACACACAAAGTAAAAACAAGAAGAAAGAAAAAGTTGATGGACAGACATAGCAAAAGTTGGGATATAAAGATACATGAATATTTATGTTTTTTTTCCAATTGATTTAAAATACTTTAACTAACAGTGCTCAGTTCTGAAAATCATTCTTCTTATTCTCATTTATTTGTATTAATCATAGGAGATGCAGGCTGAGCTGACTAGATTTGAATACTTTCTTGTTCAGGAGACACAGCTAAAATTCCAATTGCTCCATTCCAAGTAATGATCAATATAATTTATTGACCTGGTATACTCCTCTTGTCCTGTCTGTGGCATACTGCAGAATCCTATTAGTCTGTATTTGGAAACCTGCAAAATACATTTTCTCAGTGAAAAGAAAATATTTTACCTAAATGAGTTTTAGGTGATAAGTTTCACTTGAAACTTGCACTTTGAAAAGCTCTCTAACCTCTACTTAGTTGTCTAATATGCATTTAAAAACAATAGCCCTTGGAATAAAGAAGGGATGCTCTTCCTTCTTATATCTTATCCTGCCAAACAGAATATATCAAATATTTTGTTCACACACACAGATATTACCTCTCTCTCACCCTCCCTCCCCACCCCCCCAATATGTTTTTTCCCAGTTAAGTCCAAGTCTGGCTACATTTAATGTTCAGTGGCAATGTGAGCAATTTGTGCCCTATTCTCACTTTCCTGACTGATTTGGCAGCCTGATTTTGATTTTTTTTTAACAGGTTAAATCCTATAGGATTTATATATGAAAGACTGCTGATTTTTTTGAGAAGGTGCATCCAGTTTTACAAATTCCAAAAGGCAATGTTTTTTTTATGAAGGATTATGAGTTTTTAAAATTATTTTTCACCTTTGTATTTTTAAGATTATGACATTACTTTGCTAAGAAAAATCTGGAAATTATTCCTGCTCTTTGGAAATTAAGATCTTATTTCCTATTCATTCACATTCATGCAATAATGCTCTCCTTGCAGAATTCCCTGCAATAAATCTATGTTTCATTTTGTTTTATCATCTACAAGTACACTAACTACTCTATTAATAGGTATTTATTGGGGAAGGGGGGAGAAATCTTTCCTGAAGCGACTTTATAATGAATACTGATAATAAAAAAAGATTTCAATTAAAGATTAGTAGAAAAATTTTGAAAAGCCTCAATAGATACAATGGGCTCTGCATATTCCTTAGAAAGTATAGTGTGAAGTAGTGCTGATAAGAAGTACTACAAATTCAGTGGTTGCAAATCCAGCCTGGTCACAAAACCACAGCACAAAGTGTTCTTTGCTGTGCAAAAGCTTATGTGATCTGATATAGTTTAATTT
This sequence comes from Oenanthe melanoleuca, assembly GCF_029582105.1. Lineage (NCBI taxonomy): Eukaryota > Metazoa > Chordata > Aves > Passeriformes > Muscicapidae > Oenanthe > Oenanthe melanoleuca. Next base: position 35,740,113 of record NC_079336.1, read on the forward strand.
TTTTTTTTTTTAATATGATCTCTCTCTTTACAATACGACAAGTTTTCCTCAGGAAGATACAAAACACTAAATTAAGCTAAAAATAAGGACCTGTTTTCCAGCGTGTTGCAGCTTGTCACACTGATCCATACCATATATTCTTTGGGTTTGGACTTTAGGATACTAAGACATCAACAGAGTCAACACCTGAAGCAAACTTCAAATTTTAATCATTTTATATTTCAGCAGTTCTCTTATCTTCCTCTTGGCTCTATGGCAGCTTTGGAAGTGACTGTGCATGCCTGGGAGAGACATCTGCTGCAGTACTTTGCTTGGCGTCTCAGGAAGAATATTACATGACACCATCACATTGTCAGAGAAAGCCACTTTAAAGTCTTTGCTTCAGCTGTACAAGCAGAACGTAGGGGAGAAATGTCTTCAGCTTCATTACAACTAAGGAAATTTATTAGAAAAATATGAATTTTCTTCTAATGAGGATTATTTTTTTTTAAGAATGGAAGTAGTAGCACCAACTATTTTCTTTGAGAATGCTAAAATTTTCAGCAGAATATTGAACATCTGTGGTTGAATTTTTAAAATTTATAAATCCAGTAAGATAACCCACATTTTCTTAATGCCTTGATAAAGGTTGTCATTTTTGGCAGCCTTAATGCATTTTATTTGTATGTGTTAGTAATTAATTAGGCTGTAATCAGAACAATGTGCTGTTTCATAAAACTCTTCACCTGTAGGTATTCTGGGACAAGAGTTACAGGATAAGGATTAATAGAAGAGAGTAGGATTGCATTAATTTTCTTGCTTGTCTTTTGCTTTTGAAAGCACTTGAAAACAGCAGGAAATGCTTATTGAGAAAGGAAAGGAGCAGAATGGGACAAAGAACAGAGGTGAAAAAGTTTAGATTGAATACTTAATGCATTTAAATTAAAAACAATATTATAAAACAGGCGTGACAATTCACTGCAAGAAAAAAAAACAAACCAACAAAAAACGATAGAACCCTTCATTTCAAGGCTGTCTTTTCAAATTTTATCTCGGTCATTGTGTATCAGGGAGCAAGTATTAGCTCTGGCACTATGATTGGAAAGACAATGAAATCAGCCCACAGAAAAATTTTGTCCTAACTGTTGTTAACAACTACAGATTAGCTCACAACTCTACTCAACTGATTTAGACACTTAAAACTCCCAAAGTGTACGTATATATCCACAGAGGAAAGCTTTTTCTTGGACCAAATGGCATCCTTCTGAGAAGATAGAGGGGAATAGAATATTTGTCTGTTTTCTCAGTAATAGTAATGGTTTCCAGTGGAACTGTGGTCTGTGGCTCCTGTTAATACTAATATTGACTCTGCTTATGTTTTTCCACTTTTCTGCAGTTCAGTCTGCAGCCTGCATTTGGCTCTGTTGCTCAGAAAATTTGTGCTCATACTTCTGATCCCTCATCTACATCCCTCTCCTGCACAGACCCCCATCTTCCTCTACTGTTGCTTTTTTCTCTCCTCAAACATTCTTCACCCTGATGTTGTACTTTCCACTGATGCTTTCCTCTTGAAACTAGAGATATGCTTCAAGCCTCTGCTCTCATAAGGACAAATAAACTCACCAGACAACCACAGATTTGCCTTGCTTTTGTTCTATTTTCTGATTGCTTCCCTCTTCAAAACTCCAGAATTCTTTTTGGGTTTTTTCAAATAATACAGCTTATTCAAAAAAGTACAATGCTTGGGTTTTTAATTTTTTTTTTTTTTTAACCCAACTGTAGGGCACTATGAGAAATTCATTCAACATTTGAATACTGCTCAATTCACTCTTTTCCCAGGGGAAAAAAAAAACTTTTTAAATGTTCTTACATTTAAATAAAATGTTTTAAAAGATATTGAGCTTTAATTACTTCTCTACCTGAAAAATCTTTTATTGATGGGAAACAGATAAATTAGAGGAATACTTAAGCTCTAAACACCATTATAAAAGCTTCATAATTCTGGTTATAATCTAGCTCAGTGACATTAAGCAACCAACTGATTTAAATGTGTGAAGAAGACTGTGCATAATGGAGTTGGTATGTAAGAAAGAAACCAGACCAAAAGCAAACCCATCTCAGTAGAAACTTCTGTACAGCAAAAGGATTTGTAGGACTTTCGTTTTAATTTAATCGACTTCAGCAACAATTAAGTTTTGCAGGAAAAATATTCTCCTCTTTGCCTGCTTCAGTCTTCTCTCAGCTCTACACTTGATTGCAACCATCAGCAGAAAGTGAGCTTGGGAGTGGCAGAGCCTTCTTTTAGAGCAATATAAAACAGGCTGGAAAAACAGTAATAAACCTTGGGAGGAAAACAGTCTATGATGTCAACACAGCCTTCAAATCCACGAACCGCATTTATTAAAAAAATAAATATACACTTATGTCACGCTCCTGTCATTAACATTTAATGTGCAAAGAGTGGGTGAACATTCTATATTTAATTAAAACACAAAATTATGACTTCCATCTGCACATGCAGACCTGAGAAGCGGCTTAAGGTACACAAAAAATTTACATCTGGTATTCAAATATAGGTGTGGGGGGACATTTTAACCATATCAGGTGTCACACTATTCCTCTAGCACAGAACAAATATGATACGTTATTTATTAATATTTGAAAACATTTTCAATATTTGAAGTTTCTCAGGCACTTGTATAGAGTTTAAATCCTATGAGTAAATCACAGCTTCCAAGGGTTAAGATATCTCTTCAGCTATTTTCATTTCTTATTTGTATTTTATTTTTTGGTTCCTTTGGAAACCCACACAGAATGTTCTTTTTCTCAGTGCATTTTTTTTCGATAATTCTTTTGTTCTACGTTCAGTGCCAAGGAGCACAGACCATGTTAAATCCATACAGCAGCCTGCAATCTCCTGAACCATATGCTATTTTTACAGCAGGTCACCTGTGGAAATGCTTTTTTCAATCAAATCCTCCTTCTCTTGGCTTGTCACTCTGCTGGTTCTCACTGGGGCTAATCCTGGTGCTGTTTCTCTGCAGCCACCATCTGCTCTTTGCCCTACTCCGGCCTTTGATCAACCAGTAAATAAATCCTTCAGGATAGGGAAGGATTTCCTGGGTGCTGGCCATACGGCAGCGTATTTGGTCATTGCATGGAGCCCTGGGGAGCACTGTGATCATGGCAAGTACATTCCTTGCCATTACTTTCACTTGGAGTATGGAGATTTCTCAATGGAGAAATCAATCCTTCTCATCTGCCTCAGAAGTGCAAAGGTACTTGTGCATGGCTTTGAAATAAGGCTATCCAGTGGATATCATGTGCCTCAGAGGAGCAAAGCCTAACCTCCTGCAAGGACAAGGAAAAAGCCATACTGGCATTCCCACAGTCCCACCCAAAATTTGCTTGCTGACAAGGAGTTCTGGTGGCCCAGAAAGACGTTGATTAAGAATTGTTTTCTTGGCTACATATGAGAATAGACCTGAAACCAAAATGGTAAGGCTGGCAAAAGGAAATGCAAAATGCCAAAGGGGTTCATGATTTTTCTGACAGAGAAAGGAATCTGCAACCACTACAATAATACATGCCAGTAAACTTTAACAGATTTTGTTTTTTGCTGGGGAGGCAACTGCTGAGCAAAGATGGGACACAATATATCACTTATCTCTCTGTGTGCATGGGGTTGAAGCACTGAATGGTACAATTCTTGCTAAACCCTGCAAAACTGCATCTGACATTGCTTGAGATAGGACAGAGGCTAACACAGTCGCTGAGTAAGCATTAACTGGTAGGCCTTAAAATATCTGTACACTACAACAGAATTGCTGAACTAACAAGCTGCTGAGCCAGCATAATGAATAGAACATAGCAAAAATAATGCAATAACTTTGTGGTTAAGACAGCTGTAAATGAAAGAAAAGAGAAGCTGACTATCAGCCCATTTCAAAGAACTGGCTCCCCAGTCTCTTGTATTTGGACTAGAATGGATTCAGCAAAACAGCAGAAGGATAGTCTGGACAGCTGAGGATGTGTATGGCCCATGGGTCACAGGATTATAAGGAGATAAAAGAAACTCAGAAATTCATCAATGTGGGTTTAGCAGAAGCGAATCAGCATTGCAGATGCCACGAGCTGAGAAAGGTGAGTGTTTTCCCCAAATTAGCTTGAAATACTGGCCAGGATATGCTTGTGACTCCTAAGTGCCAACAACAGGCATCTTGCAGACCTTTGTAAAAGACAAGAATTAGAAATCTGGGCAGAAGAGTGCCTCATGACCAGAATGTTGTGCTGCTAATGACTGTTTACTAGTCATAAATATTCACTGCTTTGTATATAATTTCATTACTTATCTTTTGGGATGGATGTAAAGATAGACAGACAGACAGACAGACAGACAGATAGATAGATGATAGATCTATCTATCTATCTATCTATCTATCTATCTATCTATCTATCTATCTATGTATCTATCTATCTATCTATCTGTCTATCTATCTATCCATCCATCCATCCATCCATCCATCCATCCATCCATCCACTGCCATAAAACTTATGGTTATCTCTCATCATTCTGTTGCTATAATTGCCTGTACTCATTGTCTGGTTTTGATTTCTGTATTGCTGACTTGAAGTTATATTTGCTGTGTTTTCACTAAGTGAAATTTTTATAAACTACCAGTTAGTAAGGTATTGAAATAATCACCTTCTGAATATTGTGGATCCCTATGGCTGCACTTCAACCAACTAAATAATATGTATTAGTTTTCTAATATTTACAGTTACATCTCCAGAAAATAAAAAAAAAAAAAAAAAAATTAGGATGGAGATATGTAATCGTTTATATTGCTAACCTATTAACCTGGTTTCTTATACATTTAGTTCAGGAGAACTAGTAAAACTACTAAATTACTGTGATAGCTACCATGTCTGGGAATGCTTTAAAGTGTAAAGTGTTGGAAGCTGTTCCAAGTCAGCCAGTTGGATGTCACCAACATGCCTTGGCTGGAAGGGAGTTTGTTTGTATGGACACAAACTGCACTCTATCTGTTGGTTTTGGGAATGAAGCACAAAAGACATTTCATCCTATACAACACATACTCACAGCCTGATGTGTCCTTCCTGCTCATGTCCATGAGATTTTTGAATGGAGTTCTATAGCTTATAGTGCGACTTCCTCTTTTTTATCTGAACAGGTTTGCAAAATGAAATTATCTGAAAAGTTCCATTGAGCAAGGCAGTGCTTATAGCATTTGAATTTATGTACAAATATTTGTTAAAAGACTACAAAACTTAACAGAGCATAATAGCTCCTTACAAGAGTATGGATGATCTTATAAAATAAATGAATTTTAAATGCCATTCATAATACACCAAGAGAATATTTTTGGTTTTTTGCTTTATAATTAAATTGTATAACAATTTTAAATGAAATTTTATGTTGTCTTTTACAGAGAACATATCTTCAATTTTTTTCACACTCTTTTTCTTTAGGACATTTTTTCCTTTATTTCTCATTCTGTATTTTAATAAAAAGCAGAAAAATATGCAAAATGCATGTAACACATTCAACTCTCATTTCAAGCACAACAGATTGTTTACTCTTGAATTAGTTGAAAAATGCCCTATGTCAGCATATTTGATTTTGAGTTTATATGAATTTGAGTCATTAAGCTTAAGTCTAGACTCAAAATGACACTTTTTTTTCCTGTCATCTGGTTTTAATTGGATCATAATTTTATGTCTTCACAGAATGACTCTCATATGTTACTAGCATTTTAACAAGAAATATATATATAGAGAGAAAAATACATGATTTTCCTCTCTCACTTTCTATATCCTTTTCTCAAAGACTTAAAGAATATTTAGCACTTTAAGGTCTATTCCTCTCTTCTTCTGTTTCTTGGACTAATTTCCAAAATGAGGGGAGGAAGTTCCCCTTATCTCTTATCAAACTTAATTGTTGCCTTGTGGGATGTGTCACTGAAACAGGAAACACAAAAAGATTCTGCAAGGTAATGCCCCAGGGCTTTCGTGGGTGCTCACTTCAACCAATGAAGGTTTGGAAATGCATTGGGGGAGGTCAAATATTTTAGTCTTTGGAAATCCATGCCTAAATGCAAATATGTCATAGTGAAGATACAGAGAGCTGCAGCATTTCCCCTCTCAAGAAGCAGTGTTCCAGGTCAGCAGCCATGGTGACAGCTGCTCCTGCCGTGCCTGAGCCCTCCTCCCTCTCCTTAAGGAAGGCAGTGCTCATGTCCATGCTCAGCCAGTGCTCAGATATCTGTATTCACCCAGGCAGCTATCCCTCCTCTCATTGTCTCCATCACAACAACACTCAATGTACAGCCAAGACACTCTGATTTTATGGTGCCAGTTAAAACAGGATATGCTAAACAGGGAAAAACACGGTACTGCTACTGAAAACATTCAGAATTCCTACCAGAGAAATAGGCATACATCATGATCTATTTAACATCAGTGAAAATATTATAGCTGTAGCTAAATTCTAAACAATAATAATGAAGAATAAATAAAAGTGTAAGATAAAATTTTTCATCACCTTTTTTTATCTAAAATGAAAAGGTAAGATCAGGACACATTTTCAGCATAAAATCTGCAAGCATAAGCACTTAGTACTTCATTACTACTTAATGAAAACTAAGATTCCAAGTAATAAAACCAACAAAAAAGAAACTCCAAGAGTTGAGGGTTCAAAAAAAAAGAAATTAATAAAAACAGACATCATAGAAAGTATACTGTCAAGATGTTGCTCCTTGTTTAGTGAAAATTAAGGTGGACTTTTCACAGTACTCACACAAACAAAATGCAGTCTGTGCTCCAAGAGAGTAAATATTGTCATTCTTAATATTTTGTCAAAAAAAAATTGTCCAAATAAATAGGGAAACAATCACTGTTAAAATGTGGTTGTGGAATTTACTCTGTATCTCTTCTTTTATTCTTTTCTACTTATATAACATTTATTCTGAAACTAGCCCCCTTTCCATTGTCTTTCTGAAGGATCAGTGAAAACCTGTGTCACTGCCAACTGCTGCTGTACCTGATGTTTTATTTTTGTGGCTTTTTCCAAAAACCTTGAGACATGAGCTTGTTCATGAGGCAAGCTTTTGCTGCTAACCAAATGCAAATTAGCCAGTGGTGCCTTTTAGTGGGCACAAGATTGATTCTTTAACTGCTGCACACGGTAAAAATTTGCAGTGATGTTAGCTGGGGTTCGATGTATACATTAACAGGAGGCTGGAGGCCTCATTGGATTCCTTTCTGCTATATTCAAAATCACCATAGGTGTTATTTATACCACTTCTGTTCATAGTGCATTTGCCAAGAAAGAAAAGTCAGTCCAACACAGTTGTCATCTAAAAATAAACACCAATGAGATCTTCTTCCTGTGGGCTGTAAGGTCATTCTGTAACTCAGCATGGTTCATTGATCTCTTCTACCCCCTGTGCCTTTCCAGATTTATTGGAAATCTGTTCAAAGGAGAATATATCTTACCGCTTGCTACTCTAGGAACTGCTGCTAAACGCTGCCTAAAAGATTCTTTTATATTCTCTTTATTCCTTGTCCTCAGAGACAGAACCGAGGAAAATCTTCCCAAGTGTCTCAGACATCAGCTGAAAACAGATGAGCCAGGAATACAGGTTGAATACCTTCTGCTGCTCCTCCTTTGGACAAGTTCACTAAGATCAGGAAACACCTCGGGAACAATTCATGTCAGTGTGCATCTGTATTGCTTCTGTCATTAACGTGAAGAGCCTCAAAGAAATCTAAGTCAATGATCTGATTACTAATAAAGAGCAGAACTGGGTACAGGTCAGACATGTGCTTTGTATTTCTCTTCCTTTTAATATTTCACAGTATTAAACAGTACTGTGAAAAGAGAAATCTTGCTACTAGTAAAATGTATCTCTATATACCTATATACTTCCCATCAACATAATCACATCATGCATTTCATGCAAAACATATGTAACTCATTAGAAAAAATGGAGTTTCATCACTCAGGTTATGTCCCCTCTTCACTGTAAATCCTGAAACAAATAAGAAAATGTGAACACATGTGCTGGGAATTTTACTAGGAGCTCAGCAGCTGGAATATAATCACTGAGATTTGATTAATTTGTTGCTCTTTATCTTTTTTCTTTTTTTAAAATAAAGGTTTTTAGCAAGACTAATGTATATGCAAGCTAGCAGTGTGTGCTGGATTAATAAAGTAGCTTATGAGCAGTAGGATCCTGGGTCTGTGGAGCTCCACTGAAACAAAGGGCTCACCTTTGGGGTACCCCTAGAAAATAGTGGGCAAGAAGGGAGAGAGGCTTAGTGCATCAAGAAAAAGAAAGATGAAGCACTTGAATTCCTTTGATTCCTGCTACAGAGGCACAACTGACAAAACAAATTTGTGTCAGGCTTTTTACAGTGTTATCTTCTGCTTTCCCCTACTGCTGGGCCAGGCAGCTGCATGCCCCTTCCCCATCTGTGCATCGTTCCTCTCTTCCCTCTCTTCTATATTCTTCATCTTGAGCATTCACCAGTTTTTGGCTTGGTGTTTTTGCTTCCAAGCATATAATGATGGAATAGAAAGGCTATGAGTCCTAATAATTTAATACTCTTACTCACCCAGTAAATTTGAGAGGATATTCTTTTTAAACTATTATCTGATGTGTGTAATATTAACCAGTATTTTTTTTTCTCTAGCTCATCTTTCTTTTTCATCCCAAAGGTAAAGTGCTATTGAAGAGGAAAAAGAGTTCAGAAAAGGAATAGTTCCCTTTGACTAGACATTCAAACACCTCCATATCTATCAACCCCTCTCATTTTCCAAACATCTTTGCCTTCATGA